>NC_134223.1:15470000-17970000 GCF_965140235.1 Caretta caretta
CTCTTGCTTAGCCAAGGCTGAGATAACAGACACTGTAAAGCACTTGCTGGAATAAATCTACTCTTCTGAGATTCCATCGGGGTGTTCATCTTCCACCTTGTTTTTCCTTTGCTTAATAAGGTATTGCCTAAACTTACGGTTGATATTTGAATCGACTTTTTTATTAATATGATCAAGACTAAGTGAAACTCAATCTTATTTTTGTTTGTTTGCATTTAAATGTCAAGAAAGACTGCAAAGAACAAGTAAGTGGTAGATTGATTTTTTTTTTAAAGCAAGGTTGCTTTCAAGCCAAAGAGTAATTGTACTTTGCAGTGTATAGTGGGAGTTTTGAAAAATGTTTAGGGGCCAAAAGTGTGAAATTACTGCACTTTATGTACGACTTTCAGGTTCAATGAAATAAGGCTGAATTCTAAGGAAGTCTTTGTGATCCAAGACAATGAGCTTGATGCACTGATTAGTGGTGTAGCGGTTCTGATCACTGGCCTTTGTGTATAAAAACCCAGCCAGAAGTTTCTTCCTGGGTTTCCGATCAGTTCTAGAAGGGGTCAGGGACTGTGACGCTTTTCAGAAACAGCCGAGGAGTCACCCTCCTAGGAAACAGAAGGAAAGGAGTGGAGTGGTTTTTACAACAATATGTTGTTTAAACTAGAATTGATCTGTAACAGGTATTGATTATAATCAAACCTTTGCTATTTACTTTGAAGTGACATGATCCTCCAGCATCAGCTTATTACCATAGTAATCAGTCACCCTGTGAAATCACCTCCTGTTCAGCGTGGTCCTACATTTCTGGTATGAAAGTATTAGCTGAGAACCCTTGAGCTTTCTATTGCTGCACATATTTTTGGATGGGGATATGCAGCGCATCCTACAACAGAGGCTAATTTAGCATCCACATTCTGTTCTCTTCATCTGAAAGGTAATAAAACAAGAAACGTGGTCGGATGGAGGGGTTTGGTACATTTCTAAACCAGGTGAACAATAAAAATTTTGGAGCATCTAATCCTTATAGATGTTTCCAAGTTTCCATCTGGAAACCAAGCACTGTTACTGATTTACCAAACATTTCTCTTCTTTCTGGGACATTTTCATTTGGCTATTCCAGTTATCATGGTGAGGTGAGGCCGTCAAAGAGAAACATCAAAAACTACCAAATCCAAATAACTTTCTAGGTGGGCAAAACCCAGATAAAAATGATAACTTGATGGAAGAAATGAATCTGAATGCACAGAGCCTGAAAATATAAGGACTTAAAGGGACAGATCCCCAGTGGGTGTAAATTGGTGTTGTTCCATTGAGGAATCTTGCCCACAAGGTTTAATTTAAGTAATTTGAAAAATAAACACAACATTATATTAATTTTAAAATGACCTACAGTAAGTTGTAGGAATGACTGCATTTTACTTCATAAATATATCGTGGGAAATTTTCAGAAGGCTGAGGCCCTGCCTCCCTCTTTTTGGGAGCAATTCACACTTGCAAAATTGGTGCCTTCTATTTTGAATTTGCAAATTGAATGGTAGGCACTAATCTGATTACCCATGCCTCTTGACTTGCACTCTCATTCAGGAACTTAAGGGCATGAGTATTCCAATTTGTTCCCACAACTGAAGGCATGATCCAGAATTGAGGAACAGCTTTTGTGGGTGCAAATCATAACAGCTAAAAAGATGCCACCCCTATTGAGCATTTATCCTCTTATTAATTAGTTATTGCATATATTCATTATGTGGATTAAAAAAAAAGAAGAATGTAGGAGATGTTGTGCGAGGTTTCTAGGGCTCTTTCAATTCCCATTCTATTAGAAATGTTTCCTAAAATTCTTATGCTCTTGGTACTTTCAGTAGCATTTCTAGACAGGCTGTGTCACAATCTAACACTGTGCTACGTGACCTACCTTCCAGCATGCCATGTGCATGTTAATAGTGATTATCATGAGTAAAACAGGGACAGTAGCACCTAGGGTAGCACACCAGAGGTTTCATCTTCTTTGTTTCCACCAGGACCTTCTTTAGTTTGTTACAATATGCCAGTTTCAGTGCTGGTGTATGTGATCAAAGCTTTATTAAAGACAAAGGAGTTGCACCTGTTCAGACCATGACTGAATTTGACCTAGTAAGTTTGTTATCAACTCTTTTTAATCAAACACCTCCTAGTGTTCAGGACTCTTTATAATCATGTTAACATTTCAGCTAGGGCCTGCTCCAAAGCCCATTGAAGTCAATGGAAAGAGCCCACCGACTTCCGTGGGCTGTGGATGAGGATTTAGATGACTATCTGCAGCCTTTTCTTTTTCTTTTTACAAAAGATGTGAGATATTTTGTTCCCTGCCTCCAGTGGGAAAGATATTTATAACCGTCATCTTATCCAGCAGTGACAGCTGAAATGAGCGAATATTTCATGAAAGGATTTTGCCCTTTCAGAAGAATGTTCTCAAATCACATATTGCCGCACTGCAACCTTGCTGTGCACTTGTTCTTCCTGTGAAAAGGAAATATATTCCTGTCAGATGCTTTTGCTGGACTGGTATGTGCACATACATACTCTTAACATAGTAAATATACTGACATTAGTCACAGATTCCTTTCTTGTTGATGGGATGTTGATTATATGTCCTATAAATTTATGAGATAACCTGTCCCTGCTTCTCTCTCTCGTTCTCTGTCTCTTCTTAATCCATCATTGATGGTAGAATTCGGATGGTTTTCCAAACTCGAGGATTTATACTGTTGCTAGATTTTTCTGATATATATCCTGAAAGTTTAATTGGTCCTAGGCCAGAGTGATTGCCATCAGTTAAATTTTGTGCATGAGTGTGTGTGTTAATCTCTGACACCATATTTGCAACTCTGACCCTACATGTGCAATTCTGCCCCATTTCCATATGTACATCTCTCTCCCTCTCTCTTTCTCTTTGTCCTCAAAGAGGTACTCTTTCTTCTTGATCCTCAGTACTGGACATCTCGCCACCTAACTCCACAGGCCAAGGAAGGTTGGATCCCTTCAAAGCTCATCCATGCTGCTCTTTTTTTGATTTCTTTGGCTTTCTGAGATGTAGCTCAAGGCATGACTCCTCCAGGGTATTATATGCTGCCTTCATAGAGTCCCCTGGGCATCAACAGTTCCGTGTTATGAACATCTGATTTGGGGCTGTTGCTCAAATTAACAAGTTTCAAGCAGAGTATCAGCAGTGGAAGCAGAGATAGTGAATTTATCTTCCTATAAACCTAGTTTTAGTAGCAGTTGGTATAGAAATATAGGAAATATTGTCACATTCTTAGCATATACAACTGTAAAACAAGTGTTCTGGATTCAATTCCTGGATCTGTAGCTGACTTGCAATATGAGTATGTGCATGCAGTATGAGGAAATTTTCTAAGACTCAGTTTCCCCATCCATAAATTGGTCATAATACTCACTACACAGGGCTGTCATGAGGCTTATTTACAGTGTTCAAAGTGCTTTGAGAAATCTGGATGGAAAGCTCAGTATAACTTCAATGTACTATTTTTAATACTAGATTATGATTTTATTAGACTATACAAGCACAGGATTAGAAAGAGTGCTGCCATTTAGTGAACACAATGTGTTAGATTCTGATCTCAGCTACACTGGTGTCATTTAGGAATAAATCCATCATATTCCTTGGCATTACACCTGGGTTGAATTTAGCCCAATGTCACAATCTGAAGCACTGAAGGACCTGATCCTGAATTCAGTGGGTCTTTCCGTTGAATTCAGTGGGCTTTGGATCAGGCCCTAAATGAAGATTTTAAAAACTAGGATTTCTAGGGTTAGAAAATCCACAGTTTGAGCCTTTGAGTTGTCATTTGTGTGGGCTGAAAGGGAATGGAAGTTTTCCTGGGGATAAAAGGCATCTTGTTGTTAGCTTTTATTATGACCATTGTACTTTCTTGGGGAAGCAGAAAGGGGTTGGTTATTAGAAGCAAATGTTGCTGTTTGCTCCCAACAAAATCAGCCTGATTACACTTTAACTGACCAAATTTTGCACTCAAAGCCAGCGAGACAAACTCTCATGATAACATTTGACACCCTGTCACTCAGGGTAGCTCCAATATGCACCATTAGGTGGTTGTATGACAAGCAGCTCTTAAAGGTAGAATGCCCTTGTTTGCTTGAGACAAGAATTGCTGCTTGTTATCCTAGATGCAGAGGATAGGAGTTTTTGATCCCATAATCATGTACAATTCATTAAAGTCTATGGGCATTGGGTGCCTAACTCCCTTAGGCCCCTTTGACTATCCCAGCCTATTTTGCTCAGTCCTTCATAGTAACTGAGGCAGATCATTTTACTCTATAATCTGGAGCTGTATCTATGTGCAGGAAGATAGCCGTGACCTAGGGCTTGTCTACACTGGCAATTTACAGGGGTGCAACTTTCTCTCTCAGGGGCGTGAAAAAACACCCCCCTCAGTGCAGCAAGTTTCAGCGCAGTAAATTGCCAGTGTAGACAGTGCACCAGCACTGGGAGCTGCGCCCCTCATGGAGGTGGGTTTTTTAGAGCTCTCTCCCAGCGCTCTGCCGCGACAACACAAGCCATGTTAAAGCATTGCTGCGGTAGCGCTTTAGCTTTGCCAGTGTAGACTAACCCCAGTGTCTTCATTTACTCTTTTTGGGATAGCAGAGAGTGTGTGTGTACGCACCTTACAACCAGACTAACAGTTAGTCAAGCCCCAAACAAGAGAAGGGATCCAATCCCCCAGACGTGGGGGAATAGCACAGGATTCGACTCCCACTGCAGTCTCATTGCCAGAGTGTAATAAGGGGTTTGGCAATTAATTGTTTTCCCACCCCCTGAGCCCACTGTTGGAAAGACAGGTAGAGCCAGACCACGTTTTGCAGAGCTTGTATGGCAGGCGTGGACCCCGGAAGAGCAAGGCTGGAGAAGTTACTTGCTTTGTTTGTGCTTAAAGCAGCCCTGTGTGGGTGTGTGTTTGTGTGTACGCATAAGTATGGCACTTAACCTTTCCAGGTTCTCCACTGGCTCTTGTGCCAGCAGGTGTCTTGGGGATTTCTGTCCCTACATCTGGTGGAATCAGGATTATATCTGGGAGGAGGAAGGCATCACCCTCCAGAAACTGGGTGGGGATGTAGTGCACATCTGACAGGAAGAAAAAGGACTGGCTGTGGCAACTGGTACACAAAGTCTGTAGAAACATTTGTAGGCAGGGAAGGATGTGAGGTGAACGGCAGCCAGCCGAGACGCAAGTCACATGGAGGCAGCTCTATGAGGGATACAGAGAGTTGGAAGGCATAGGCTGAATGTCTGGTGGGGGGACAGACACAAAGTGCCAGCAACAGAGCCAAGGCTCTTGACCATAGAGCAACTGAATCAGCTCCCATCAGAAGGGTATGGCTGGATGCTAGAGAAGAGTGGAAGAGCAATCTGTCAGCTGCATCTCAACTGCACGACACATGTGGTACATCAGTCTGAAGCAGTTAAAGCCCAAGGTGGTCCCCCTTTCTAGCTGTCTGTAGAGAAAGTGGAGAGATCAGAAAAGAAAGTGACCTGAAATGTCGCCACACCCCACCCCATTTATTCTTGAGCATTGTTGGGAAACCAAGCCCACTTGTACTATAGTGTCAAAATATGGGAGCACATTTCTGCTGCTTGCCCTTTAGGGGTTAATGCAATTACATTAGGAAACTCTGCCTTAAACCTAGACTTCTCTCGGCCAGACATTCCTCCACCCCCTTGATAACTCACTGGCATGGCTTGTGTTTCCCAGCTGACCAGCCAATAGGAGCAGAGTAGGTATTAGCTCTGAGTCAGCAAATATGTCGGTTTGAAACCTGATACCAGATGTGCTGCAAGTAGCAACGATTTTTGCTCTTTTAAGATTTATTTTCCCCTGATGAAAGAAACTCCATGTTTCTTCTTTGACTCATTTGTGACAAAGTTTTGCTTTTTAATAGTCAGTCCATTAGTATGTAGAGGTGCAAGAATTCAGCCTTGCAGTATTGGTTTAATTTGCGGGGAGAGGCATCTTGCTGCAAAACTAACTTGCTTCCTGCTACTTCATGCAGGTGAGCAAAGTATAGCACAGATCTTCAGCTGGTGCGAATCCGTATACCTCTGTTAAAGTCAATGGAGCTGTGTTGATTTACACCAGCTGAGGATTTGGCCCATTATATTTATAGCACAAATATGGCTCAAGAACTCCAGGCTCATCTCCCCTTTGTGCACAAATGACACGTTCGGTTCTTACCCTGATTTCAGTCCTCCATGTCCACTCTCCTTTGTTAATTCAAAGGGGTATGAAAGGACTTCTTTCCGTCATTGCCCATAACAAGCTTCACCAAGAGCTTCTGTGCTCCTAAGTGAAAGCATTGCCCCCATGGTCTGTACTCATGCATCAGATTATACCAGATTCTTTCCCTTGGGAAGTGTCTTGCAGCAGGAGGCCACAAGGCTACAGAAAAAGCCCCAGAAAGAGACACAATTTGAAAAGAGCATTTATAGTGTCTGAAGCTATGCTGGTCCCTTCAGTATAATCCAGTCAGTACCAGATCCTTGGTGGGTAAAAAATAGGGTCAATGGAGCTACACCAATTTACAGCAACTGAGTGTGTGGCCCTCATTTTCCTTTGGATTGTATATTCATTTTTGAAGTATTCAAATGTGGTTGTATAAAAATGGTGACAAATCCCCTGCCTTGCAGATGCCTTTGTATTGATATGCAGAACTGCAATTGATCTTCTCAGGAATCAACCACTTCAAATTTACCTTATCAACCTATTGCAACAAGAAGGTCTCACAAGGAAGCTGGGTCATTCCTCGGAGACCTGCTGCAAGTTGCCACAAAACAGGACTGTTACTGGGCAACTGGGCAACATAAAACTTTCCTAGCAACCTTTTACTCTCTCAATATTGACATACATACTTTAATTAATAGGGGGTTATGTTTCCCAAAGAGGTAAAATGACCCAACTTTGTCCAGATAATCACTTATATTATGATGTGCAAATTAAAATAAACATATTTTTGAAGCACAGCACTCTATGCAGCTCATCTGTAAATCATGAGACTAATCCAACTGAAGATCAAAATAACCCATAACAAAATAGTCTTTTTGGCTTAATGTGCTGAATGTAATGTAATGAGGAAGATCCGATGGACTTTTGGTTTTCAGACTTGGAGTTATATATTATGGGAGGTGTTGGTGTTATTTTTAAAAGCACTATCTGCTTGTTACATCTACATTACTAGCTCTTTAAAACCTCTCCTGTGCTCCAGGGAATTTCCAGCCCTGAAAGATAAATTCCAATGAATAACACTGAGTTTCTGTAAGAAAAAGTCATTCCCTTTGTGTAGGACAGGAGGCATTGCAACAGATCAAGACGGGCATAAACTATGATATCAGAGAGCTAACTTGGAGTTCACCTACGTGGTTCCTACTTCTGGATAGATTTGAAAGATGGGGAAATCTAAATATAGTGTGATGACATTGCACGCCTTGCTGTAGTAGCCACAGATTGAGGTGTCCGAGACAAAACACACTGATAGAGTCCAACTGGCCTCTTACACCAGTGCGACTCATTCTGACAAATCCAGCCTTTTGAGATGTCAGAAGCCAATAGGGTGTGCTGGTAACATCAATGGACTCATATTTTAAAGTTATTAGCTGGGCTCACAGCAACCAGCCAGTCATAAAGGAATGTTTATTTTTAGTGGTAGCAATGGAACAGTATGGAAAATCCACCTCTAGTGTCAAAGCTTGCAGAATCAGGGCCTGCAGCCAAGCCTGGGACTAGCTTGTTGACCTACAGCTGAACACCCTTATTGACCAGACACCCTGGTTGGTTGAGAGGTATCACTAGGCTTGGTCTTAAACCCAGCAGCAGCACCAGGCCAGTGGCTGCTTAGTGCTTATGCCCGCAGTTGCAATTGCCCCTGTGACAATCTTGCTTGGTTCCTGACTCCAGCTCTGACCATTGGTGCTGTTTTTTGCCACTGACTCTGAACGCTAGGCCTGACCATCACTGCCCTGGTCTGTGACAAAAGTCTATCACGGGAAACAAGGGACACCCCAGCTGACACCCATCATTCATTCTCTGGTGATCCAAACTAGGCTGATAAAATCCAGAGATTAGTGCATTTTCCCACTTGGCTTCCTCTTTCCTCCTATTTACAAATGCACCATCATTCTGTGAGCAGGTTTGATACAATTAAAATGACTCCCACCCCACCCTGCTAGGACTCGCCTTATCTAGCAAATTGCAGTGACTCAGACTTTCTTTCTGTGTTGTTTGTTTTAGGCAACTTTGTTTTAAAATACTTTTATTTGCCATCTCTTTTCAAACCCATCTCTCTCCCCAGAGTTGGCCAAGGTAATCTGACTACAAGTTAGGTAAGCACTGAGTCATATAATTAATCCTTTTCCTCCTTTCACCTTTTGGGACTGCTTTGATTGTTGCCTTAGCTAAAGGGACTGAAACCTTGTTAACAAAAAGGCACCCTAGGTTTAGCACGGAGTCTGATTTTATGTTGAGCAGCCCCAAAGTACTTGCTCTGTCTCCTGACAGGTATCTTTGAACCAGCTACACTAGTTCTGCATGGTAGTAAGGGACTTATTCTTAATCATAAGAACAAGACAGTGCAAGCATTTTATTGACTCCCTGCAGGCCACAGTAGACTTGGTATGTTCTCTGAATTGCCCTTTCTCATCAGCATACAAGGAAATCTGGCTTGGTTAATGCCTCTGGGCAAGGCCTGTTAATCCTTATTTTAGAGCCAAAACTGAAGAACTCACTCCGCCCCTACATTCTTCTTGTATCCAGTTATCTTGTCTAATAGAGACAGAACCTGCAAGTCCTTGGATTAGAATTGTACAGAGAGGGCTAGGTTCTCTGTTACCTCCAGTTTCTGCTGAGTGCAGCAGAGATGGTAGGGGCAATCAGAGAATTGGGTATGGCTCCAAAATTCTCTACCCAGCCCTGTCCACAGGCAGCATAGGTTAGAAGAGTCTGGGACTGCTCTAACCCGTACTGGCTGGCTACGTTCCCCAAGGGGCATCCTCCAGCTGGGGACTTCCAGGACACATCATGCTCTTCACTTCTAATAAAACCAATAATCCGGATGATATACTGGGATTATATTTCTCAGAAAGTGGGACTATCCACTGAATAATGAATAGAGGCAGTATTGCCAACTCCAAATGTTCAAAAACCATGTTAGATCATGGGATTTAGCTTAAAAATAATCAAAGCCTCTTGAAAAATATAATAAATTTGGGGTTCTTGTTAAATTCTTTTTTTCTGGGGGAGCCTTTAAGGTACACTTAGGTCACGTTTCAAGTTTTCTGTGTGACCATCAGAGCTAGGAACTGCTTTTTAAAAATGAAATCTGAGATTTACATGCATTTCCATGTTTCCATGAACTGGGGCTTTAAGGAAAACCGCACATAGCATGAGAGTTGGCAACAATGTCCTGGCTTTACCAGTTAAGGGCTCTATGATATATTTGTTAAAGACCGTTTAGGACCTTTCAGCTTTCTCTGCAATATATATTTGCTCACTGCTTTGTGCTCTTTCCCTTTGACCTTTCAACAGTTTATAATACCAGGCATTAGCTGCAATCATTCAACAGATTTTGGCTATTGAGAAAGTGGCCATGTCTCAGCCCTTGTAAACTTCTTATAGTTGCTGCTATGCTCATATCACACAAGGAAAAAATACTGCATCCAGTGTTCCTCCTAGGGAGGAGAGGAGGGGAGCAAAACTCATCGAGGCAGAATTCTCATCAGATTGTTCCACAGAAGAGAGGCAGAGCAGGATTTCCTGTCTCTCCAGGACCGGCTCTCGGCACCAGCAAAGCAAGCATGTGCTTGGGGCGGCATTCCGGCCGTCCTTTTTATGCTTGGGGCGGCAAAAAACCTAGAGCTGGCCCTGTGTCTCTCCCCACCGTAGAAGGGGTGGAGCTGTGCTGACAGGGCTTCCCCTAAGACTCCTTTAGTCTCCACAGCACAGAGGATTAAAGCACTTCTCTAAACGGTGTTAATTTCTGAGTGGTTCCTCCTGGGCATAGTGGGGAGATGATATGCCACCCCAGACCATGCTCAGAGTCCACCCCTTCTCTTTGTCCTTCCCATGCGTATGCTGGATTCTGTGGACAGCTCTCTTATGAGACCCTCAGAAGACCAGGGAAAGGGAAGTGTTAAAATGGAAAAAGGCACACACAAAGTTCGCTCGCCATGTAGATCCCCGTGGGGACATCTGGTCCACAGTGATTAAATCTCAAAGGGATTGGAATGTAACTGATGTGTAGTAAAATAATCATTCTGTTAAATATCAGTTCAATGGGCTGGACAAACGCACACCCCCACATGGGGAACGCCTTTATGGATTTCATGCTTGCTCTTTCACTCCAGCGACTGGCACACAGAAGTAATGAACTCAGTCCTGGAGAGGAGTGATTCACCTCACACCACATGACTGATCTCGCTAGTTGTCTCAGAAGCATCAAAAAACTCCTGGAGGAGTTGCATCCTACCCTGTTTAGCTGAGAAAACAGTTGGCCAATGCTCGTTTGAACGTGGGTGGAGGTGGTTGAGGCATTACAAGGGGCTTGAGGGAAAAAACTCCTTACTTCTCCCAACCTCTACCACTCATGAAAAATCTGAACTCTTTGCCTATTTGGGAAGCCTATGAATTACCTGAAATTCCAAAAGAATTAGATATTAAGATTCTGAATGAATCCTTCATATTTAAACTTCGTGCCCTTATTACCAAGAATCACTAATTAAAACTCATTTTCTGCTTAATATGAAGAGCTGTTGAATGGTCAAAGGAGCAACTTGTGTATAGTACAGTAATTATGATACAGAATTTCAGATGGAAACTTTGATTTCTCGATAATTGTTCCTTCTATTTCTTTTTAATATTGTAGTCTACTATGCATATATTTGCTTTTCGGGTTAATTGCTCTGTTTTGAATATGCCTGTTAATAATCTCACTTTGTGCATTATGCTTTCATCATGAGTTAATCATTTTCAGGATTATACACTTATTGGGCAATAAACTGCAGCTTTTTTAGCATCATTCATATAAAAATTCCTAAAATACAATACAGTGAACTTCGAGTTTTGTGTTTGGATCATTTTTGCAAGAGTTGTGTACACTGTACAGGAGCAAGTACTGTAAGAAAGGATGATGTTTGTATCTGTAATCTTGCAGGGAGACATGTTGGAAATGGGGAACTAGTGCTTTAAAACAGAGGCATGTTATAAAAGGAGGGCTACATTTTGAAATTGCACAATTGTGAATTTATATTTGTATGTGCCCTAACCATGTCCATTTGTGCAGATCAGATATTTGTGTGTGTGTAAACAGTTTATTAGAGCTCAAATGGCTATTTGCAAGCTCAAATATCTGATTTGCGTGCACTATCATGGTAATTGCGCTCACAAATAATGTGTGTGCAATTACGAGCACATTTTGCATATGAACCTCTAGCCTCCCTATCTAAAATGTTGAGAAATGCAAAAAATAAATTTTCAAATAATAAGAACACTTGAGACTTCAAGGAGTCTACTCCTCTCTTGATGAACACACAGCTTCGAGCATACCCTTAAAGTTATTGAGCATGGAATTGATCCCTGCATGAGTACAAATTTGTTTTCTTATTCATTGCAGTAGGAATGATCATTGTAACCCTCAGTTGATACTCAGGTGGGGGTCATTGGTGCTTCCTTGGGTGTCCCTGTTTGTAAAAATTAGGATGATATTTTGATCATGAACGTGAATCATGGCCTAATATAGTACTGGCTAGAACCAGATATAGATGAGGCAAGCACTGTGTTTGCTTCAACTCACAGCTCTGCCAAATTCATTACAGTCCTAGTCTATAAAGCTTCTGGCTTTTCTATTCTTTGTCCCTGCCCCGATCCCCACAGCTCTGTCTGTATACCTCTGTCCTACTCTGCCACACCCTTACTATTCCAGTCCTGGTCCCTATACATTGCTCTACCAATGTACTTCAGTTCTGCCCACAACATGCCTGCTATGTCTTACCTGGCTCTTAACACAGGTCTACCAATGCACCATATTCCTGGCCTCCAACACCTTGGTATTCCAGTCCAAGGCCTTTCTTTGACAAACATACCAATCCTGTCCAAATGTGTGCTACTTTCATGATGTGAGCATAGATTAAAAGAAGAACAAAAGAAGCATACAAAACGAAGGAGCGTCTGTAAAGGGTTAAATCCCCAGGTCCATAGTATTTTTTCAGGGCAAACATCCATTGAAGTCAGTGGGAGATTTGGCTGAGTAAGGACTTCCAGATGTGGCCCAAATGAAATAATAATAAATTAACAAAATAAAGACAGGGAATAAAGAAAATAGATTATAAGACCAATGACAAACCTGAAACAACTGTTTTATACCCCATTCTTCTTGCTAAAGCATTAGCTTTCACAACTGTTCAAAGTCAGGTCACAAATGAAATTGAGTTCAGTTTGAATGCATCCGATGAAGTGAGCTGTAGCTCATGAAAGCTTATACTCAAATAAATTTGTTGGTCTCTAAGGTGCCACAAGTCCTCCTTTTCTTTTTGCGAATACAGACTAACATGGCTGCTACTCTTAAACAGTTCAGGTTGTGACATTTTAGTGGACTTTTGATCTTTGTAGGTAACTTCTCAACCTAACTGACTATCTGAGACATCTAAATCAACGTTTCTGACCTTCTCATATTTGCTAGGTACTTCAGCTGTCTTTTAAGACTCAGACGTCTTTTAAGCTATGGGCTTCTTATTCTGGAAAGGCATTTGAATGTCTTTTTACAATAAGAAAAGGAGTACTTGTGGCACCTTAGAGACTAACCAATTTATTTGAGCATGAGCTTTCGTGAGCTACAGCTCACTTCATCAGATGTTTACCGTGGAAACTGCAGCAGACTTTATATACACACAGAGAATATGAAACAATACCTCCTCCCACCCCACTGTCCTGCTGGTAATAGCTTATCTAAAGTCATCAACAGGTGGGCCATTTCCAGCACAAATCCAGGTTTTCTCACCCTCCACCCCCCACACAAATTCACTCTCCTGCTGGTGCTAGCCCATCCAAAGTGACAACTCTTTACATAATCAAGTAGGGCTATTTCCTGCATAGATCAAGGTTTTCTCACATCCCCCCCACCCCCATACACACACAAACTCACTCTCCTGCTGGTAATAGCTCATCTAAACTGACCACTCTCCAAGTTTAAATCCAAGTTAAACCAGAACATCTGGGGGAGGGGGGGTAGGAAAAAACAAGAAGAAACAGGCTACCTTGCATAATGACTTAGCCACTCCCAGTCTCTATTTAAGCCTAAATTAATAGTATCCAATTTGCAAATGAATTCCAATTCAGCAGTTTCTCGCTGGAGTCTGGATTTGAAGTTTTTTTGTTTTAAGATAGCGACCTTCATGTCTGTGATTGCGTGACCAGAGAGATTGAAGTGTTCTCCGACTGGTTTATGAATGTTATAATTCTTGACATCTGATTTGTGTCCATTTATTCTTTTACGTAGAGACTGTCCAGTTTGACCAATGTACATGGCAGAGGGGCATTGCTGGCACATGATGGCATATATCACATTGGTGGATGTGCAGGTGAACGAGCCTCTGATAGCGTGGCTGATGTTATTAGGCCCTGTGATGGTGTCCCCTGAATAGATATGTGGGCACAATTGGCAACGGGCTTTGTTGCAAGGATAAGTTCCTGGGTTAGTGGTTCTGTTGTGTGGTATGTGGTTGTTGGTGAGTATTTGCTTCAGGTTGCGGGGCTGTCTGTAGGCAAGGACTGGCCTGTCTCCCAAGACTTGTGAGAGTGTTGGGTCATCCTTTAGGATAGGTTGTAGATCCTTAATAATGCGTTGGAGGGGTTTTAGTTGGGGGCTGAAGGTGACCGCTAGTGGCGTTCTGTTATTTTCTTTGTTAGGCCTGTCCTGTAGTAGGTAACTTCTGGGAACTCTTCTGGCTCTATCAATCTGTTTCTTTACTTCTGCAGGTGGGTATTGTAGTTGTAAGAAAGCTTGACAGAGATCTTGTAGGTGTTTGTCTCTGTCTGAGGGGTTGGAGCAAATGCGGTTGTATCGCAGGGCCTAATAACATCAGCCACGCTATCAGAGGCTCGTTCACCTGCACATCCACCAATGTGATATATGCCATCATGTGCCAGCAATGCCCCTCTGCCATGTACATTGGTCAAACTGGACAGTCTCTACGTAAAAGAATAAATGGACACAAATCAGATGTCAAGAATTATAACATTCATAAACCAGTCGGAGAACACTTCAATCTCTCTGGTCACGCAATCACAGACATGAAGGTCGCTATCTTAAAACAAAAAAACTTCAAATCCAGACTCCAGCGAGAAACTGCTGAATTGGAATTCATTTGCAAATTGGATACTATTAATTTAGGCTTAAATAGAGACTGGGAGTGGCTAAGTCATTATGCAAGGTAGCCTGTTTCTTCTTGTTTTTTCCTACCCCCCCTCCCCCAGATGTTCTGGTTTAACTTGGATTTAAACTTGGAGAGTGGTCAGTTTAGATGAGCTATTACCAGCAGGAGAGTGAGTTTGTGTGTGTATGGGGGTGGGGGGGATGTGAGAAAACCTTGATCTATGCAGGAAATAGCCCTACTTGATTATGTAAAGAGTTGTCACTTTGGATGGGCTAGCACCAGCAGGAGAGTGAATTTGTGTGGGGGGTGGAGGGTGAGAAAACCTGGATTTGTGCTGGAAATGGCCCACCTGTTGATGACTTTAGATAAGCTATTACCAGCAGGACAGTGGGGTGGGAGGAGGTATTGTTTCATATTCTCTGTGTGTATATAAAGTCTGCTGCAGTTTCCACGGTAAACATCTGATGAAGTGAGCTGTAGCTCACGAAAGCTCATGCTCAAATAAATTGGTTAGTCTCTAAGGTGCCACAAGTACTCCTTTTCTTTTTGCGAATACAGACTAACACGGCTGTTCCTCTGAAACCTGTCATTATGCAAGGCACTGCATTTAGCCGTATGGAGTGGAAATCTATCAACTGCATGAAGAAACTTGTACAGATACAGACAGACATCATCTTCCTTTCCAAATGCAAACAGATGGACATCGTACCAAAAGGACTGAAGGTCAAAAATCCATTACAATCTACATACCACACAGACTATGCTGACAGCTTGTGCCTCACGCTCTCAAAGAAACTGCGGAATCACCTGATCAAGATCCTCTACAGCAAACAGGGAAAGATTAAGAATGAGCTCTCAAAAATGGATACTCTCATAAAGAACCAACCTTCCACACAAACTTCCTCGTGGCTGGATTTTACTAAAACTAGACAAGCCATTTACAACGCACACTTTGCTTCTCTACAAAAGAAAAAAGACACTAAACTTTCTAAACTACTACATGCTACAAGGGGCCACAGCAATGGTTCCCTCACCCCACCTAGCAATATTGTTAACCTATCCAACTATGCTCTCAGCCCAGCAGAAGCAGCTGTTCTATCTCGGGGCCTCTCCTTCTGCCCCTCCACCCCCACGAACATGATACAGTTCTGTGGTGACCTAGAATCCTATTTTCGACGTCTCCGTCTCAAGGAATATTTCCAAAATACCTCTGAACAACATACTAATCCACAGAGGTCTCCCTGCCAACACTACAGAAAGAGGGATTCTAGATGGACTCCTCCTGAAGGTCGAAACAGCAGACTGGACTTCTACATAGAGTGCTTCCGCCGACGTGCACGGGCTGAGATTGTGGAAAAGCAGCATCACTTGCCCCATAACCTCAGCCATGCGGAACGCAATGCCATCCACAGCCTCAGAAACAACTCTGACATCATAATCAAAAAGGCTGACAAAGGAGGTGCTGTTGTCATCATGAATAGGTCGGAATATGAACAAGAGGCTGCTCGGCAGCTCTCCAACACGAGTTTCTACAAGCCATTACCCTATGATCCCACTGAGAGTTACCAAAAGCAACTACAGCATTTGCTCAAGAAACTTCCTGAAAAAGCACAAGATCAAATCCGCACAGACACACCCCTGGAACCCCGACCTGGGATATTCTATCTACTACCCAAGATCCATAAACCTGGAAATCCTGGGCGCCCCATCATCTCAGGCATTGGCACCCTGACAGCAGGATTGTCTGGCTATGTAGACTCCCTCCTCAGGCCCTACGCTACCAGCACTCCCAGCTACCTTCGAGACACCACTGACTTCCTGAGGAAACTTCAATCCATCGGTGATCTTCCTGATAACACCATCCTGGCTACTATGGATGTAGAAGCCCTCTACACCAACATTCCACACAAAGATGGACTACAAGCCGTCAAGAACACTATCCCCGATAATGTCACGGCTAACCTGGTGGCTGAACTTTGTGACTTTGTCCTTACCCATAACTATTTCACATTTGGGGACAATGTATACCTTCAGATCAGCGGCACTGCTATGGGTACCCGCATGGCCCCACAGTATGCCAACATTTTTATGGCTGATTTAGAACAACGCTTCCTCAGCTCTCGTCCCCTAAAGCCCCTACTCTACTTGCGCTATATTGATGACATCTTCATCATCTGGACCCATGGAAAAGAAGCCCTTGAGGAATTCCACCACGATTTCAACAATTTCCATCCCACCACCAACCTCAGCCTGGTCCAGTCCACACAAGAGATCCACTTCCTGGACACTACAGTGCTAATAAACGATGGCCACATAAACACCACCCTATACCGGAAACCTACTGACCGCTATTCCTACCTGCATGCCTCCAGCTTTCACCCTGACCACACCACACGATCCATCGTCTACAGCCAAGCTCTGCGATACAACCGCATTTGCTCCAACCCCTCAGACAGAGACAAACACCTACAAGATCTCTGTCAAGCTTTCTTACAACTACAATACCCACCTGCAGAAGTAAAGAAACAGATTGATAGAGCCAGAAGAGTTCCCAGAAGTTACCTACTACAGGACAGGCCTAACAAAGAAAATAACAGAACGCCACTAGCGGTCACCTTCAGCCCCCAACTAAAACCCCTCCAACGCATTATTAAGGATCTACAACCTATCCTAAAGGATGACCCAACACTCTCACAAGTCTTGGGAGACAGGCCAGTCCTTGCCTACAGACAGCCCCGCAACCTGAAGCAAATACTCACCAACAACCACATACCACACAACAGAACCACTAACCCAGGAACTTATCCTTGCAACAAAGCCCGTTGCCAATTGTGCCCACATATCTATTCAGGGGACACCATCACAGGGCCTAATAACATCAGCCACGCTATCAGAGGCTCGTTCACCTGCACATCCACCAATGTGATATATGCCATCATGTGCCAGCAATGCCCCTCTGCCATGTACATTGGTCAAACTGGACAGTCTCTACGTAAAAGAATAAATGGACACAAATCAGATGTCAAGAATTATAACATTCATAAACCAGTCGGAGAACACTTCAATCTCTCTGGTCACGCAATCACAGACATGAAGGTCGCTATCTTAAAACAAAAAAACTTCAAATCCAGACTCCAGCGAGAAACTGCTGAATTGGAATTCATTTGCAAATTGGATACTATTAATTTAGGCTTAAATAGAGACTGGGAGTGGCTAAGTCATTATGCAAGGTAGCCTGTTTCTTCTTGTTTTTTCCTACCCCCCCTCCCCCAGATGTTCTGGTTTAACTTGGATTTAAACTTGGAGAGTGGTCAGTTTAGATGAGCTATTACCAGCAGGAGAGTGAGTTTGTGTGTGTATGGGGGTGGGGGGGATGTGAGAAAACCTTGATCTATGCAGGAAATAGCCCTACTTGATTATGTAAAGAGTTGTCACTTTGGATGGGCTAGCACCAGCAGGAGAGTGAATTTGTGTGGGGGGTGGAGGGTGAGAAAACCTGGATTTGTGCTGGAAATGGCCCACCTGTTGATGACTTTAGATAAGCTATTACCAGCAGGACAGTGGGGTGGGAGGAGGTATTGTTTCATATTCTCTGTGTGTATATAAAGTCTGCTGCAGTTTCCACGGTAAACATCTGATGAAGTGAGCTGTAGCTCACGAAAGCTCATGCTCAAATAAATTGGTTAGTCTCTAAGGTGCCACAAGTACTCCTTTTCTTTTTGCGAATACAGACTAACACGGCTGTTCCTCTGAAACCTGTCTTTTTACAATAAATTAATTGTTGATTAAAAAAAACCCACTTAAAAAAAAAAAGAAGCAATTAAAGCACACTTAGGGCCAATAAAAATAAGAATGTACGAACATAAGAATGGCCACACTGGGTCAGACCAATGGTCCATTTAGCCCCGTGTCCTGTCTTCCAACAGTGGTGAATGCCAGCTGCTTCAAAGGGAATGAACAGAACAGGGCAATTATCAAGTGATCCATCCAGTCAGGCAGTCCCAGCTTCTGGCAAACCGAGGCTTAGGGACACTCAGATCATGGAATTGCATCCCTGACTGTCTTGGCTAATAGCCACTGATGGACCAATCCCTCCGTGAATTTACCTAATTTTTTTTAACCCAATTATAGTTTTATCCTGGGCAACGAATTCCACAGGTTGACTATATGTTGTGTGAAGAAGTACTTCCTTTTGTTTGTTTTAAACCTGCTGCCTATTAATTTCATTGGGTGACCCCTGGTTCATGTGTTATGTGAAGAGGTAAATAAAAACATCCTTATTCACTTTCTCCACACCATTCATGATTTTATAGACCTTTATCATATTCCTTCTTAGTTGTCTCTTTTACAGGCTGAACAGTTCCAGTCTTTTAAATCTTTCCTCATATGGAAGCTGTTCCATACCCTTGTTCATTTTTGTTGTCCTTCTCTGTACCTTTTCCATTTCTAATGTATCTTTTTTGAGATGGGGAGACCGGAATGCATGCAGTATTCAAGGTGTGAGTGTACGATGGATTTATATAGCCGCACTATGGTATTTACTGTCTTATTATGTATCCCTTTCCTAATGGATCCTAACATTCTGTTAGCTTTTTTTGACCGCCGCTGTAATGCAGTATGTAGCATGAAGTCAATAAATGTTTGCCTTTGTCAGGAAATCATCACAGCAGATACTATGGGTTAAACACAGTTCTTGATCACTTTATAGCCATTAATAACATTGGTATCTAGGGAAACTTAGGTAATAAGACTGATCAAAACTTTAGTGAATAAAGTTGATCACCTGCCGGGGTCAGGAAGATTTTTCCCTCCTTTCCCTACAGCCGGGGTCGGCAACCGATGGCATGCATCCCAAAGGCGGCATGCAAGCTGATTTTCCAGTGGCACTCTGCTGCCGGCCTGGGGTTCTGTCTGCCGGCTCCTTGCCAGCCAGGGTCCCGGCTGCTGGCCCCCATCAGCCCGCTGCTGGCCTGGGGACATTGGAAAATTCAGCAAGGAAAAGCCAAGGGCAAGGATCACACTAAACTAATAAGATCTGCATTTTAATTTAATTTTAAATGAAGCTTCTTAAACATTTTTAAAACCTCATTTATTTTACATACAATAATAGTTTAGTTATCTAATATAGACTTATAGCGAGAGACCTTCCAAAAACGTTAAAATGTATTACTAGCACGCGAAACCTTAAATTACAGTGAATAAATGAAGACTTGGTACACCACTTCTGAAAGGTTGCCGACCTCTGCCCTACAGCACTGCACAGTGGCTATGTACATTATATGTTTCTTGTCTCACTCGCTGTAAAGCATCAACTGCTGGCCACTGCCTGAGGCAGAATGTCCGACTTTACAGCCCAGTGATTGCATCCAGTATGGCAATTTCTGTTTCTTGTACACCATTGCACCTAACCCACTTTCATTTATTTAGTTTAATTGCATTGGTCCACATTTTCAAAAGTGCCCACTAAGTTTGGGTGCCCAACTTGAGACATCTAGTGGAAGTATAGAGTCTAATGTATCTAAATCTCAGGCCTCTTCATGACTCCACTAGAAGTTTGTGCTGTTTCAATGTTTCTAACAAAATGCTTCTGTCTCAATAAGGACTGTCGACACTCATTCCTGTTCTGGCATACAAAACATCAACATCTGAGCTTATAAGTAAAAAAAAAAAAAAAAGTCCCCTGAATTCTACAGTTCAGATGTATCACACACTGTGTGCACTTGATTTTGGAACGTCTCAGAAAAAAACTTTGGGCCAGATCCTTAGCTGTGCCAAATTAGAATTGGGAGGCATGGCTAAAGGATCAGATTTATAAAGGAAGGAGCAACATTTCAAAGGGGAGAACCAGCAAGATGAAGAGTTAACATGCTCTAGGGTTATTTTTTCCAGTTCAGCTCAAGCTGCCATTGGATCCGGTTCCAGGGCTTGCTTAAGTTCCTGTACAAACCCTGATTAAACAGGAAAAACCTGTGAATTGTTGGTTTTGAATTCTGGATTGGGGGCAGGGTGCACTCAGGTAACACATGAGTCATGTTTCATTTGAATTTCTAAAACCTCAGAGAGAAAAGGGAAAATCTGGAGGTTTCTATAGGAACAAAAATAAAAGATTTAATATATGTTCTCCCTGCATTCTTTACATTCTTTTGTTAGGTTAATGCTAAAAAAGTCCTCCAGACTCACACACAGTATAAGCTTAACTTCTACAAAGTTAAACTTTTCTATAAGTGCAAAGCAACATTTCTGTCTCTAAGGTCCATTTCTGTACTAGGCTGCATTTCATCTAGTGATGAAAATGATGTCAGTACTTTCAGTAGATCTAATTTCTTCTCCAGAGGAGGCATGCGTGTACCTGTCTCTTTTCCAAAAGATCTTTTCCCTAGTAAAATCCGTAACAATATCCTGATACAGGAATCCCCTTTTTGGCATGGGCTCATTTTCTTCTATTTGAACATGATGATTCAGAAAACTAGTACAAGACAAACAAAAGGTGCAGGCTTTCTATGGGCTGGTTATAGTTAACCCCTGGAGATCCTGTGGATGTGAACTTTACAGGCACACAAAGTTATATTCTCATGATATATAGTCTACCTTCTTCCAATTGTCCCTTTGCAAAATATTATGCCCTGGACCTGTCTGGGCATGATGTTGAAGGAGTTAATTGGGACTGGTGAAACAAATCTTTGACTTTCAGGGCTGAATAAATTAGGAATATGACATGGAGTCTACATAGAATCATATGTATATATATTAGAAATGGAAAAGACCTATTAGTTCATTGATCATAGAATCATAGAAATGGAGGTCTGGAAGGCCTTTGAGAGGTCATCAAGTCCAGGTGTTTATGCTGAGGCAGGACCAAATAAACCTAGACCATCCCTGAAAGGTGTTTGTCCAGTCTGGTTTTAAAAACCTCCAGTGATGGAATTCCACAATCTCTCGTGGAAGTCTGTTCCAGTGCTTAACTACTCTTATAGTTTTTTTCTAATACCTAACCAAAGTCTCCCTTACTGCAGATTAATCCCATTAAATCATCTAGTGCCTCTCTAACTTCTGCCTGCAGTATATTTGCTACTGCTTTGTCTCCTCTCATTTTCAATACTCTAATTAACTGGGTAGTGTGCATGTGAAGCACTGCCCTCTACTAGATGGAAGAAGAACTGATCAACTGTGAGTCATAGGCCCTATACTGCTAACAGCCAGTGAAGATTAGGCGACATGGTAGGGACCTGTGCTTTTGTGATTTCTATCCATGCTGAAAGTGAGGTGCATACACAAGTTGCCATGAGATGTAGTGTAGTGACAACTGATGTTCCTAGGAGACTGTTTATTGTAGTGATTTCACTGCAAGTTTTAAAGGGCAGCAGTACATTTTGTCTTTCATGATCTCTATGGAGCACAGAGATTACCTTTTACCCCCAATGAAAGGACAGAAATCTCAAATACATTTTGTTTTTCTTCCTGGGAGTATATTTTCTCATTTTCTGTGGGAAGTCATTACAGAAATCAGTGACTCTAACAATTAATAATGGAAGTAAGGCTACACTTTGCATAAGTAAACATTAATATCCTGTCAAGCACCACTGAAACAAAACTGGTGAATGGCAAAAATGTCAGCAAAATATCAACAGCTTCCATCAGGCCTAATCTCTGCGCAGTGATCAACACTTCATGACCAAAAAGTGCTTTGAATAGTGTAGCTTTGAATCACAGCTTCCTTCCCTGAATTATTGCTGCTCTGATTTTATTTGCAAATTAAGGCACAGACACAGGGGTAATTGTTGTTTTAATATTAACATTTTCTGGAAAGCAGCCTGAGATGGTGTAAATCAGCATAGCTCCATTGACTTCAGTGGAACCATTTTATATCAGCTAAGGGTCTGGCCCAATTTCTTTCTATTTCCAAAAATTAAAACAAGATGATTTCAGATTAATTTGCTTTGAGGTGCAGCTATTTTCTGCCTATTCATTTTGTGCAGGCCACTGAACTGATACCAGTATAGCAGGTCAGATATAAGGCATTTGCACTTTGGCACATAACAGCAGTTTCATATTATCTGGTATTGGAAGAAACTGAACAATTTTACTTGTACTATGAATGATGGTGAAACAACCACCCTCTGCCTACACTTTATTTCCCTGTTGTCAGCCCTGAGAAATGAACTCACTGCTTAAAGGACTGTGCAACCCTCCCCAAATAAAGAATGCGGAGCTGATGTGCTGATAACCACTGACTGCGAGGGGCACATTTTCACAGCAGTGGGCAGGGACTTACCTTACAGCTCTCCTTGACTTTAAGGGTAGTCATGCAATCACATTCCCACACCCGATACCATTGTGACTCCTCCAGTCCCGTACATTTCCAGAGCAGTTAAGATTGCCGGGCTCCCAAATGAACGTAGCTGTATGCTTGTTGGTGTGGCATGTGTAATCCTGTCTTACAGATGAAATGTTTTTGTTTAAATACTCCTTTACTGCCTTCCTTCATAAAAATCACAGTCTGTGGGCCAGATCCTCAGGTGCTGTAAATCAGTGTAGCTCCACTGATGTCAAGACAGCTATGCTAGTTAAACTTGGCCCTACAAGCCTAAGAACGAATAACCCTGTGCAGCGTGGAAAGAGGGTGACTGTGCATTCGCTTTCCTGCTACATTCTCACGCCATAAAAGCTTTGCAAGTTTTGCACTTTCCATTTTCTTCTGGGTGACACGTGCCCGTGGGGATAGAACATGCACCCCGATCCCTCCCAATGGAGCTAGGCCGTTAGGGAAGCCATGAGGGTGGAGACCAGAGCTAGTGTAAGGCACAGCACCTCCATCGTGTTGCTGGCCGGGGCGTCTCACAGATCCTTGGGGACCTGCCAGGGTTGGGAGTGAGGCCCTGCACTCCCACAACAGAACAGTATGGGGGGAAATCTGTAGGAAGGGATCTTGGCAGAGATTTCCTCCCACAGGGTCACTCCAAGATGTTTTATGGTGGGAGGGGACAGGGAGAGGACAGCTGGGCCACGGTGTTTTGACCATCCTCTACTTGTAACTGTAATTATACCTTATCTTAGAACAGGTATTTATCTATTGGATTATGCTATGCAGAAACATAACAGGCAAAGGTTGTGTTTGTGTTTGGAGAGCAGGGGTGCACTGACAAGGCAGAAGTGGGAAACTTGTGCTGTAGCTGCCCATCCTCTACCCATCTGGTAGGTAAATGGAACACTTCAGTCTCCAGGACTGTCAGGCCTGCAACTTTTATTAGTGCTAAATTCACACGTCTTAAAAAGAATTGGGGTGGGGGTGGCAGGTTGTGCTATTTTTCATTACAGTGAGTCAGTAAATGAACCCAGGGGATACAAAATACATTTACTGATAATTTCTTCAAATCCTCCACACGTGTGATCCTCTTGACTACACAGGTGTTAGTCCTAGTGAGAGTCTGGTGTCAGAGTGAACAGGTTCATTACAATCAAAGAAGAAGACGGTGTCTTCTCTTTCCTCCCTCTCAGGCCTTTAAATCTCTCCTTCCTGGGATCAGATAACAGCTATCACTTGGGTACCAAGTACCAGACTGGAATGTTTGGCAGCAGACAGACATGCGTTTTGGCTGCAGTATGCCGTACGCCGTACGGAGTAATATTTTGCTGCCCACATGTTTTCAGACACCAACCCCGGAGTCAAGAAAACCCAGATTTGTTGGTATTCACATTGAGGGTGGGTTCTGTCATCTGGATCACCATCTACCAGAAGCAAAGTAGTTCAGGAAACTCATACTCACTTGTCATCCCATCTGAATTTGGTCCTCGGAGAGGAAAAACCCCACTGAGCCATCCCATGTCCTCAGACTCCTTTTAGATTCCATCAGAGATATTTACAGTCTTAATAAATGTACAGTATTCACAGTATCACCAGAGAAGCTTCAGCTTTCACTGAGATTTAGCTGGTTAATGAGAAAAAGGGGATGTATCTGAAATTCTGTCCAAGACTGATCAGAAACCATCTAAACTTGAAATACTTACAATTAAGTCTGTTCCAGTATAGTTGCATGGAGCCCTTTCCCCCTCCCTAGCTTTCCACCACAGGACAAAGGAATAGTTTTGGCTGCCTGACCTCTCTAAGCACAAGGATGGGAGGGGTGACAAACTAGCATTGGCATCAGTGTTCAGTGCCCCAGAACATGCGTATCTGGGCAGGATGGGGAGTGAGGGAGGGGTTCATCAGAGAGCTCCCGTATAAAGACACCATGGTAGAGCATATGCTGCATCACTGATGATGAGTCCAAACTTTGCAATGCCCCACAAATATAATGCCTCCAACCACTGCCACTTGGGTGGTGTGCCATCTACCCCTGGTCAAGCAGTACATCAGTGCATGTCTGTTCCTCTGGATATCTTGCTTAGGTCAGTGATGAGTTTGGTGGGCATCCATCCTCCAGGTATCTCAGTTCAGAATACTAATTCTAGTTGGTGCACTTCACAAAGCCGCTGTGCCACACGGTTCAGTACAACTGGCAGGGCACTTCTCAGGAGAGGCCCAGGCCTGGACCAGTAGGGGTGTTGATGGGCAGGACTGAGATACATAGGCACCGCTGCATGGAAAAAGGTTTACAGGGTGCATGCCTGCATAATAGTACCCAGCTCCAGCCCTGGTACTACTTGTTTCACTTTTATGAAAAGTAAATTCACTCCAAAATATGATGACTGAAATGATACATTTCTTTACAGTCTTTTGATTGCTTAATCTGAAAGGGTCTTGGCCAAGATGATAGTTAATTACTCACTAGCAAATGGAAAATGTGACTAGTGCATTATTAACCTTCAGCTGGCTCCAACGTGAAGTTTGGCAAATACAGTTAACTTTTTATCGGTTTTACTCAGAGTTGTTCATTGTGTAGCTTTAAAAAAAAAATAAAATAAAAAGATCTGGTATGGTGAGCAATGCCAGGAATTCCACAAGAACATTCCCCAGCAGACAGGCTGAGTTTTAGGTACTTTTTACATGTATGAGGGTTTTTTTCTTTGCCTGTTGTGCTTGTGAAAATGTTGCTCCTTCTTTGGACACCAGTGTCAACCCTCTGCCAAGCATAGCAGGTGGCCAGCCAAGGCCTCCCAGTCAGTTTCCCAGTGAAGGAGAAATCAGTGACGTGGAGTCCTGGGATATTCTAAATATAACTTGTTTTATTTACATATATATACACCACTCCTTGATCAAAGCAGGTCAGACACATGCAGGCAAGTTCTCCTTGCAGGAATCTCAGCCCAAGACCAGCAGCCAGTACCCAAGGAGCAACCCTTCCTCAAGAACTGCTTCTAATCAGAGATCAAGGCCAAGAACAAACTGTCCTGCTGCTCACGTGGTTCCCTCTCCAAGCACCGCTGCGTCTACATGAAAGCTTGCATACCAAAAACTAACAATGCTTGGAAGACTGTGTGTAACAGAGGCAAATGGTGACATCTGCCATAACGAACATTAACATTAAACCAAATCCTAAAATCCTTACCGTGATTTTACTCAGGTTATTTCTTCAACTATTACCCATTATATATACCCCTCATTCCTGAGCAAGCTGATTAAGACGCTTGCCTCCAGCTCCACCTAAAAGCTGCTAATATCCTGGGCCCCGTCGAATCAGGCTTCATGCCAGGACATGGAACAGAGATGGCACTGAGAACATCGATGGATGATTTCCATAATTTCTTTCAGGTCACACCCAAGAAAGTCGTGCTAAACACCTCCAAGCCCAGGGATCCTCCACTCCTCCATCCCATTCAATAATCCATGTGAAGACACTAAAGGAGACTGTGAAACAATATGAATAAAAATGCCAGCAAAACGCTCCCTATGCTCCACATAACCATGTCACCAAACCATGCCCTTTGTCTTCTTCACTCCTTCACATTCATGCCTTTTTCCATGTCACCAACGTGCTTGAGACAGACACCCAGATAAAGTAGCTCAAGTGCTCTTCTATGCCTCCTTCAGAAAATACTGAAGAGCTAACCATTTCTGCGAAACATGTTAGGTGTAATGATCTTTCAGCAGTCTATGTTTCTTTCTTATTGTACCATAGGTTATTGAACCTTTAAACTTGATTCTCTTTAGGGCAAGGACTCTGTCACTTGTTTGGCACATTTTTCCTACTGTATATTGCCATTTTAGCTGATGGCACTATATAAATTAGTAATGATAATAATGATAACTGAATTTGCCCAGGGCTATCCCCAAGCCCACTTTGCAACATAATTCTCTCTGTTCCCACATTTGCTTGCTTCTTAAAATACTTTAAATTAGGACTAGTGTTGGAGCGCCCTCTGCCATTGCGTGCCATTGCATGCCAGTATAAGAGCACAGGCATATTGGCATCTGTTGGGCCCTCCAGAGTGGTGCTTCTGATTAACAAAGCAATTGTGGAGCTGATTAATACACTTTGGCAGGCCCCCTTCTTCCCTCCCAACTATGGCTAAATGGGCAGAGAGGAAATACTATGTCCCTTCTAAAGGTTTTGTACAACCCTACTCTCACCTGCCCCCAAGCTTTTTGGTGGTGGCAGCAGCTAATGAGCAGGAGAGGTAGGGGCACTGAGCGTTGACAACGAGGGGTAAAGAATCAAAGAGGCTGGACTTTTTTTGGTCATAACCTTTATTTGACAGGAGGTCTACAGCTTGGAATTGCTAACCAGCAAGGTCTCCTAAGTCACTATGACTTCGCCCTATGGGAAAATATCATGAAGTTTAAAGACGGGCTACTGGAGGATGCCAGACAGGAGTTCACTCTGATGGTAGAGGAAGACAAGCTGGTGGCAAGGACAGCTCTCCAGGACAGCTTGGATGCAGTAGATTCAGCAGATCCATCTTGGCTGCAGTCATACAGTCTCCCTCCTGAATACAGCTGACCATCCAGGACTTGCCCTTTGAGGGTCCCTCCCTCTTTTTGAAAAGACAGATGATATGCTGCATAGCCTAGAGATTCCAGGGCAACACTGAAGTCGCTTGGAATCTACACACCAGTGACAAAGAGGAAGCAGTTTTGGCCCTAGCAGGCTCACAGATCTCAGAGCGTTATACCTCAGACCCACAATCTGTTGAGAAAAAGGGGCAACAACCACCTCCCTCAACATCTGCGACAGCAGGTTCCTCTCAGCCAGAGGCCCAGTACAAACATACATTTTGAAAGGTTTGTCGAGGGCAGCACACCAGTACTTGTGACAGACCAATCTGTTCCTACCCATATCTTTGCCAATCATCAATCATCCCACTTCCTTCATGCTTGGACTCACATCCCATTGGATTGTTGGGTCCTTAGCACACTGGATCTGGGATATTCCCTTCCCACTTCCTTTCCTCTACCTCTTCAGGGACCACTCTTATGGGACTGTTCTTCAGTGGGAGGTCCAATCTCACCTTCTAGTGGGGCTACAGAGGAAGTTTTTCTGTTTCTCAGGGGAAAGGGTTTTTATCCCCATTATTTCTTTATTCCCAAAACAAAAGGTGGTCTCAGACCTATTGTAGATCTAAGAGAGTTAAACAAGTATCTGAAGAAAATAAAGTTCAGCCTGGTTATCCTAGCTGCCCCTATTCTTTCCCTGGAACAAGGTGACTGGTATGCTGCCCTTGGCTTAAAGGACATCCACTTCCATATAGTGATCTATCCAGACCACTGGAAGTTTCTCACACTTGTAAAGAGTGGAACCAACTACCAATTCATAGTATTTCCTTTTGGCCTATCAGCAGCCCCTCATGTTTTCACAAAGTGCCTGGCTCCAGTAGCTGCCTATCTGAAGAGACTGGGGATCCATGCGTTCCCCTGCCTGGGTGATGGGCTGGTGAGAGACTGGTCCAAGTCTCAAGTACTGTCCAGTGTCACCGTCATCCAGTCTACTTTCAGTGCATTGGGGCTGTCACTCCGTCAGGACAAATCAATTCTAAAAACCTGTGCAAAGAATAGAGTTTATAAACCAGAGCGTTTCTGCCCCAGTCAAGGTTCCAGACGCTCTGAGACTTGGTCTTGGCTCTAAAAGCATATCCCATTACTGCAGTGCACACTTACCTCAGACTTCTGGGGCACATGCCAGCATGTACCTACGTAGTACAACACGGCAGACTTTGCTTCAAAAGGCTTGAGAGATGGCTAGCGCTAGTGTATGTCCCCTCTCTGGACTGGCAGACTGATCCGTGGAATGTTTGTCTGGGAGTTCCCTTCGTTTCTCCACACCCAGTTCTCATGCTGGTCATGGATGCCTCATCCTTGGGCTGGGGAGCACACATTGGAACCTTGTAAACTCTAGGGCTGTGGTCCTCACAGGATCTGAGGACTCATATAAATGTTAACGAGCTATGTTCTATCTATCTAGCCTGTTTGGCCTTCCATCCACATATTGTGGGGGAAATAATCTGCTAGTGTTAATGGACAACACAGCAACTATGTTCTATGTAAACAGACAGGGAGGGGGTATGTTCATCCTAACTATGCCAGGAGACAGTTCTACTTCGGGAGCTCTGCATAACCAACTTCACTCACCTCAAAGCTGATTACCTCCCAGGAAAGCAGAGCACATTGGCAGATCTTTCTCCAGCCACTGTTTGTACATCCAGACAGGGCCAGGTCCGTCTTTCAGCGTGAGATCAAGCAATCCGCAAGCCTCTGACCTTCAGGAGTGTAGCTGAGCCCTTTAACCACTTAACCCCCACACCTCAGTATGTCTGCATTATGCAGTGGGATTATTTCTTTATTTTATTTTTAAAGTGACCCCTTGCTTAGGGTCCTTTCAACATTATTAAAACAACACAAAACACAAAGAAAACCTGATAAAAAACTAACTTTTTTAGAGAGAAATGAGTCAGGGAAGCAAATTCCAGACTGGGCTCCTCGTTCTGCTCTTTAGGGAACAGAGTTACCTTGGATTTACAACCACACAACAGAGAGAAGACTTTGGCCTGAAGAATTCAACTCAACATTCATTATGGGGTAATCTATTATTATTTTTAACTTGCACCCCTGATATTTGGAAGCACAGATTCAGGGACTTGGGGGGGATTAAATTGACTGTACCCTTAAACGTAACAGGAATCAATCCTTTAATCTGCTGTTATGGTGATAATAACATACTTTACATTGCTCCTTAAAGTGCTTAAGATAAAGCATGAATATTTTTAACAGTTAATTTAAGTTTCCCTCTTAGTGACATCATTGATAGGGTTAGTAAGTGTGACCTACATCAGATGGGATAGTTCTGCCTTTTGTTTCTCCTGCTATGGTTTACTCAGAACAACAAAGTAAAGTGAAAGACAAGCTAATTTACAGTTGCGTGCTCCAGGATACTATTTTATTCTATTAATCATTTAGAGCATGACTGACTGTGTCCCAGAAGAGTGGAATACACCACCATTTTTTTTAATGTGAAAATTCATATCAAATGTGAATATTTGCTCCAAGTATTTTGATCAGTATTTCTGAGACATATTCCTGATTGTGGCTGGAAGACTCTTCAGATCATGCTGTCTATAATGAATCCCACTCCTTTTCCTAGAGTAACTGTGGCTAAGCAGAAATGGGGGTATTTCTTAAAACAAGATGTAGGATGGGATTTTCAAAGGATCCTGAGGGATTTAGGTGCCCATTTCAATTGGATTTGGGTGCCTAACTGCCTTAGGCTCCAATGAAAATCCCACCCATAATGCCCCAGGGCTATCCTCTCCAAACTCCTGACCAGGGACTTTGGAACATCCAAAGAAGAGACACCTGCGGCTTTATATTGAGCCAGTGCGTGCTAGGCCAGGATTCTGGGAGACTAGCCAGCATTGCAAGGATGCCCATACAGAACAGACACGATCAATAAAGCACATAATAAACCTCATGACTGAATCTCAGCCCCTTGATTTAAGGGGCTCCCAGTCAATTGGGGCATAGCACAAGACATGAAAAAGAAATAAGATTTTCCTTTGTTAACTCTAGAATTGAAGAAACAAGGGCTCCTTCTCTTGCACAGATTATATAAACCCAGTGTGCATGCTACAGTGCTCTAGCATTTGGGTCTAACCGCATACAAACATTCATAAGGGGAAAATTATCTTATTTCAATTGAATTACAAAGCAAATGGCATGCAAAGCAATTAAAAATAGAATTGCAATGCTTTGAATGGTCTTTCATCAGAACCCTCTCCATTGTCTTCAGAATTACTATAATCAACTAAACTACATGCTTGTTTTGGTTTTACGTACATTTATTTTTTCTAATCACTAAAAGTTTAAATTAGGTGGCGTGAAATCATTAGAATACACCCAATGCAATTGAATCTAATTTGAGAACACCTGCCTTCTCAAATAGCTTTCAGGTAGTTTTGAAATGCCAACATCGTCTGGGTACTCAACCTACTTCTAATGGCAAAAGGGAAAACAGGTGCTTCAGTCTTTTAAGTAACCAGTGGGACATGATTGTCTGTTGTTGAGCGAGAGTTGTGTAAGGAATTGTTCATTCATTGCACTAAAATCAAAATCATCCCAGATAATTCATTTGGCCCTGGATTATTTCTTTAATTGGAAAGTAGAAAATGCGTGATTTGAAAATAATCCTTAGCAAAAGTGTCTGGTGGTTGTTTCGAGAGTGTCATTGTGTGTTAAACTGGTGTAACCTTTCCCACTCTCACATGGGCTGTGTGTGTGCACACTGCTGGGTCAAAGGAGATAGGCAAAATTCTAAGGATGAAAGCTACCCAATTCCCTTTGAAATTAAATAGGATTTAGTTGCCTAGCTCCCTTAACTTTTTGAAAATCCCACCCTTAATCACTGGAGTTATATTGGAATTTTAGGAGTTTTAGGGTTAACATTGCCAAAGCGTGTCTATATGGTGTGGCAATGTGCACTATGGGGCTGTGGTTTCTAAAGCGCACTAATGTGTTGTGCACTAATTGGTCCACGTTGACCCTGCTGGTGCACACTTAAAGTTCCCTAGCTTGCTTTAAAGTGCACAAGGGAACACTTCGTTCCATTGGCTTAAGCCAGTGTTTTACAGGATGCAGCCTGCAGGTTCCTTGTGTTACTGGGAAGTAAAAAGAAGGCTAAGGTGGCCCTAGGGGCTACACCAGCAGGGTCTACATAGACCAATTACTGCATAACACATTAGTGTGCTTTAGAAGTCACACCCCCATAGTGTGCATTGCTGCCCTGTGTAAACATGTCCTAAGTGATTTAGGAGCTTAAATATCATTGACTTTCAGTGAAACTTAGGTTCCTAAGTGCCTACGGTACTTTTTAAAATAGAACTTAGGCTCCTAAGTACAGCTGGGTGAATAACTGATTTTCCAGTTTGGTGGCCAAACTGAAAAATCAGGGGGAGGGGGAGGAGTGGGGGAGAATAAACTTGTTTTAGGTTGGCTCAAAATGACAATTTCTCAGATTTTTTTTCACTGAAATGAAAAACCCCAGAAAATCCATTTGGGGTGTATTTTACCCTTTTTGTTTATTTTTGTTTTTTCTGTTAAATCTAGCTAAATTCCAAACCAGAAGGTTGTTTCAAGACAAAAAGTCAAAACGTTTAATTTTGAAAATGTCAAAACAAAATGGTTTGACTTGTTCACACTTTTTTTCCCCATCCATTTTTTTCCAGACTAAACTGTTCACCGAATCAGACCCAACAGTTTCAGTGAACCCAAACTTCATTTTTATTCACCATTTCCCTCCCCCCCCCATCTGTACGTCTGAGTCGCTTAAATGCTTTTGCAAAAAGAACAGGAGGACTTGTGGCACCTTAGAGACTAACAAATTTATTTGAGCATAAGCTTTCGTGAGCTACAGCTCACTTCATCGGGTGCATTCAGTGGACAATACAGTGGGGAGATTTATGTACACAGAGAACATGAAACAATGGGTGTTACCATATACACTGCAACCAAAGTGATCAGGTAAGGTGAGCTATTACCAGCAGGAGAGTTGGGGGGGGGAACTGAATGCATCCGATGAAATAAGCTGTAGCTCACGAAAGCTTATGCTCAAATACATTTGTTAGTCTCTGAGGTGCCACAAGTCCTCCTTTTCTATTATCAACTCACTGATCCAAACAGCTACTCTGGGAGAAAAAGGAATTTCTGTGTTTTCAGAATATAGGAGGTAAGAGCTCAGGGAAAGAGGCCATAAAACAAATTAGTATCGATCCTCTAGGCATTAGCTCAAAACATTTCATTCCTTAGAGATGAGGTACCTTCGGGGAAACAGGAGCAGCAAAACAAATTATAAATGGAAGTCAGGAGATGCAAATGATGAAATGAAAGAACAGAAACTGCAGGAAAGTGAATGGTGTTGAGAGTTGCTTTTGGGCTGAAAAGGCCTATGCAGTTTCTCCTGCTTTTCTTACTAAAAGAGGGTTGTGACATTGTTACTTAACCTGTTAGTCATTAGAAATACCCATACGCAGGGAGTGCTAGTTTAATGAGTTAACTGCAGAGTTTTCTGGAGCCCATTCAAATTATCCACTGCTTTGTGGAGACCCCATCCTTGAAAAATGCACCTTGAATTAACATCTGAAATCAACAAACTGTTGTAACTAATCTAGAAATAGAAATAATTTATTTTCAAAGGTATCGTGACCGCCAGAGTGCTTGCCCCACTTTCTGCTATATGTGTTATCACACCAGGTTGATTGTGCTGTGTCACACAATACAAACAGTGCTTTGCAAGTCAAGATTGAATGGCCATTACAAGTGAGCCCAGTCCTGCCCTGGGCAGTGCTATGAGTCTGATTCTGCACCACTGAATTCAGGGGGAGATTAAGCCATGAGAGTGACCAGGAACACTGAGCAATGCATCCTCTGCTCCACAAGTCCTGCAGGATTCTATGGGATGGGCTACGGGGATGCATAGTGGGACACATTTTTAAAGAAGGAATTGTGTGTATCCCTGGCATAGATAGTGCATAGGGCAGAATTCAAGTAAGGGGGCAATGAGGCTGACCTCCTGACTTCTACAGATTGGTACTGAGGTGGGGGAACCAATTAGGTTACATAGCGTTCCCTTGAAGGCTACATTGAAATCCATCTATGTTGTTGCTTTGAATGGGTTAGACGGAATTGTTCCCCTACCCACTAAAACACCCATGCAGTACAGAGTGGGATCCTGTCCTGTAACTGGATATTTCCTTTGTGGTCAATGGATAGCTGTTTCTAATTCTGCCAACTGGCTAGTGGGAGCAGAATGGGGCTCCTTGTAACGAGTGTTGTGCATATGACCGAAAGTTTACTCAGCCCCAAAGGGGTTCATGCAAATTTTGGACGACTAAGCAGTTGCTCAGGCCTTTTGGATGTTGATTGGAGCAATGTTTGCATCTGTGTTTCAACCAGCATAAAAATGTGACAGGTTTCAGAGTAGCAGCCGTGTTAGTCCGTATTCGCAAAAAGAAAAGGAGTACTTGTGGCACCTTAGAGACTAACCAATTTATTTGAGCATACGCTTTCATGAGCTACAGCATCTGATGAAGTACATCTGATGAAGTGAGCTGTAGCCCACGAAAGCTTATGCTCAAATAAATTGGTTAGTCTCTAAGGTGCCACAAGTACTCCTTTTCTTTTTACGAATACAGACTAACACGGCTGCTACTCTGAAACATTACTTTGTGTAATGACCCATCACTCCCAGTCTTTATTCAAGCCTAAGTTAATTGTGTCCAGTTTGCAAATTAATTCCAATTCAGCAGTCTCTCGTTGGAGTCTGTTTTTGAAGTTTTTTTGTTGAAGAATTGCAACTTTTAGGTCTGTAATCAAGTGACCAAAGAGATTGAAGTGTTCTCCGACTGGTTTTTGAATGTTCTAATTCTTGACATCTGATTTGTGTCCATTTATTCTTTTACGTAGAGACTGTCCAGTTTGACCAATGTACATGGCAGAGGGGCATTGCTTGTACATGCTGGCATATATCACATTGGTAGATGTGCAGGTGAACGAGCCTCTGATAGTGTGGCTGATGTGAGTAGGCCCTATGATGGTGTCCTTCAACAAAAAAAACTTCAAAAACAGACTCCAGTCAGAGACTGCCGAATTGGAATTAATTTGCAAACTGGATACAATTAATTTAGGCTTGAATAAAGACTGGGAGTGGATGGGTCATTACACAAAGTAAAACTATTTCCCCATGTTTATTCTCCCTCCCCTCCCCCCCCCCCCACACACACTGTTCCTCAGATGTTCTTGTCAACTGCTAGAAATGGCCCACCTTGATTATCACTACAAAAGGTCCCCCCGCCTCCCCACTCTCCTGCTGGTAATAGCTCACCTTAAGTGATCACTCTCGTTACAGTGTGTATGGTAACACCCATTGTTTCATGTTCTCTATGTATATAAAAATGTGAGTTCATGATTGGAGCCCAGGCTCATGCCATATAAATATACCTCACGGTGTGAGAAGAAAGAAAGAAAGAAAGAAAGAAAAACTTGTTTAGCTGCTACATCTCGTATCTGAGAGGCAGAAAGCGGAGAGGAGAACAGCACTGACTCCCTTGGGGCATAGCTGTTCTCATCTCAGACTAGTGGAGGGAAAAGGCATTAACTCAGAGCCCAATTAGGAGGCCTCCTTTGAGACAGTTGCGTTGCAGCAGGTGACATGACTCCAAAAAACAATCAAAAAGAGAATAGGAAAATACCAGACACACACCCTCCGGGTGTACCAGCGAGAAAATCACGGGAAAAAAACCTGATTAGCCTCCCTCACCATGGGAAGATACATCTGCTGACAGCTATACAGAAATCATGCTAGACAGGTGTCTACTGGTTTCTACCTAACTGCAACTCCTTGCCATTTTGATTTATTGGCTGTGCACTCCCATGTCTCCCCACTGCTTTTTAAAAAAAGAAAAGAAAAAAAAAGACTCTTATTTTAAAGTATTAAAATAAGTAGGGTCAGTTCATCCCTGGTAGATCTATTGTCTTCAGTATATTTGCTCCAGCAATGAATTTCAGACATTGAACCTAATTCTGCACTGAGATACCATGAAAACTGCTGACCACACCAGGTGGCACAGAATGTAAATCAAAACTGAATTTGGTCCTATTTGCATAAGGAGTTGCTTATTTTCATATCAGCTGTTCAGCCTCTGCAAAATTTACACTAGGACCTGTGTTCTTAATGTACTAAGGCCTAGTGCACATTAAGAACATAGGGCATTTTAATATGCAGGACCTGATTCTGACAGTGGCTTTATCACAGTGGAATTCCACTGACCAGTAAAGTTACTCCTGACTTATAGCAACTGCGACAGAATCAGATTCAATGTGGTGAACTTCAAAGTAACTTGAGAACAATGGCATTTATCCACTGAATGCTGACTGGTGTTCTCAACAGCCTCATGTAATACAGCACCTCTTTTAAAGAAGCCCTTCATTGATCATCATCAACTAAATTCAAGGGATGAGATTTTGCTACCCTTCCTTGCACTGAATAGTGCCTTCAGTTGAGGGTTTCAAAGCTTACTAGAGCAGGGACTCTGAATCTGGGGGTCACAACGCCCAGATAGGGTAGCAAACCAATGTCAGGTGGCACAACCATCTGGCCTTTCCATATTGCTAAATGGGATAGCATTTGGATAGTTCCTGCTAGGTTGGAGGAGGATTATAAGGGAGTTTTGGTGGGAAGGAGTCGCTGCATGGAAAACTTTGAGAACCCCTGGACGAGGGGAGTTAGCCACACAACTCTCATTAATGTCAGTGAGAGCTGTGTAGCTAAATTCCGTAGTTGGCCACGCAAATTTCAACTTTACTGTGAAAGTAGTGTCATGGAAATCAAGGAAGTACTATTCAACTTGAGTGAAGATGGCAGAATCTGACCTTATATATTCAGGAAAAAATAATTTGCTTTTTTTCCTGTGTACCTATTTCCTGATTTTCTACAAACTGCGCTGTTTATTATAATGAGCCATCAACATTAAAGTGAAGCTGAGAATCTCTTTGCTTTCAATTAGCTCAACGGCTTTCACAAAAGAAATAAGACGGGAGGAGTAGCAGCACAGAGCCTGGCTTGTCTAATGAACTCAGCTAAACAAGGGCATACCAAGGTCATCTAGGTATCCTGTGTGATAATGACTCATCCAGGGAACTTCCAAGATGGCCAACACCCATCCTTACTGACTATTCTAAAGATAATGATTCAAACTGCATAATGCAGCCTGCTGCAGCTACAAAGGGAACTGATATTTCAGAGTGTCCTTTGTATAGGGGTCATTTGGAGGTTGGCAACTGAGAAAAAACGGGCATGTTCTAACAAGCTGTCTTTCATTAATGTAATTTCATTTATTAAGGCACAAATTGCTTTGTTTAATTGACACTGAGTTTGGAAAATAAACCAACAAAAGCCAGGCAATTCAGGGCTAAGGCTGATTGCTTTCTCCTTAACTTTTTAGGGGATTGTATCAAAACATCAGGCCATTTGCAGCAGATCTCCTTTTTACTTCAGTGAAGAATTATGCTTAAATATTAATAGCACAATATGGCCCATCACATTTATGCCGTTAGATATTCCTTCAGATTTCAATTAAAGAGAGAGAGGAAAACTGAACAGCAAGGGAGAAAATTCCTCTCACTCCCATCAGTGTAAATCTGGATTAATTTAGAGGAGTTACTCCCAATTTACACAGAGCAAACATGTTCATTGTCTCACTCTGATCAAGCCTATTATCCCATCACAGGATACAAATTACTCCCATTGAAGTCAATAGGAGTTATTCATATTTTCCATCTCAGTTAAATAGAGTGGAGTTTTGTCCGAGGACTTCAGCATTGGACTCTATTGATGTCATTAGTGCAACAACACAATTGAAGAGACAGGAAATTAATTGGATGCAATATTTTAGAAATTAATTTATGACTCTTATCAGAATGTTTTAGTGAAAAGTTGAAATTAAATGGTATAGACCAGATGCCCTACTCCCTTGCTTCGTTCCTTTTTGCTGATTTCATTTTTCTCAAATCAGATTAAGTTTTTTTAGAAATTATTGGCACTAAAACATGGATTTTTATTCTCTTTTCTGGATTGTTAAGCATCTTGCTTCTGGTTCTCCTGTTCAGTTTGTCACATATTGTTTGGTCTTTTTTTGTGGTTGTTGTTTGTTTCTTTGCAAAACCAGGTGACTAAAGCATTGCAATAAATACATTTCTGTGGAATTTACTAACACTATCTGCTATACTGATGTGGCAAGTTGATGAAAACATGCTAAATATATTGGACTGGCATACAAACAGATTGGGTTTACTGTACGTCATTGGTATTACTAGGTAAAGAATTTCTGCTATCTCAGAACTCTGTCTCTGATGCCAATAATGATACATTTCAAAGCCAGATTTTGCTCTCAGATATGTGCATGCACAACCCCACCCAAAGTCAAGGTGTGTGCATTGGAGGGCAGGATTTTGTCCTTATGGTGGATAATATTATCTCACTTGTGAGAAAGGGAGAAATAACCACAATTATTAGTGTTAAAGACTCCACTATTACAAAGAGAATCTTTCAGAGTAACTGAAAAATCACCCTCTTAGCCTGGTTAGGGATGGATGCTGAAATGGTTTATTGCCTAACTTATATTTGCATTGGCTGGGCTCTAAAGACAAAGTAAAATTTATGAGTACAGAAGCCTACAAGTCATGCAAAGCTAATTTGATTCAAGGGTTGTTGTTTGCCATTGCGTGAATATGGGTGAGGGATGCAATGGGCAGAGCATCGTTTGCATAAAGAATAAGTGGAAACAAAGGGCCTGATCCAACCCCACTGAAGTCAGTGGAGGCATTGACTTCAACTGGTTTTGGATCAGGCCCCAAGAGAATGACCCAGGGAGAGCAGAGAGCTTGATCAGTTTTAACCCCCTCCTCCCACCAAATAGCAATTGAGAGAATTCAAGGTGTTTATTTGTTAGTAGTTCTCTTATTGCCCCTTTTGGCCCCTGTTGCCTCACATCTTTGAAACCAACTGTTACACAATAAAGAATTTCCCATAAGCCACCACCACTTTGACTTCACGGCTGCAATCTTCTGCCAGTGGCCCCTCCTTAATCCCATATATTGCCAAAAGCACGTCAGGAGATGCTTTTGGCTGTGTTCTGAGTACCAGGTCTGGTGAGCCAAATTCCATTGGCATCCACTTGCTGCTGAGAACGCTTTGCTAGCAGTAAAGCCTGAGAAGAAGTAGGAACTGTAGCAGCATCCCATGTAAACCAATTAAAGGACAAATTGTGTTTGACTTTTGCACAGGTTCATAAGTGAAGCAGAGTAAACAAAGAGGCTTCCCCCCCTTTCATTTGCACCTGTGTCCAAGAACCAGACTTAATCCCAGTATTTGCCTTCCAGGAGTACAAGGAATGTTCAAGGCTAGCCATGACAGCTGTGCTAGCCTTCTGAAAGGAGATGGGTTAGCACTTGGTGGAGCACCATGACTCCCCTTCCCCCGCACTGCACCAAGCAGGAGAACTGGTCCCACATAAGAGGAATGCATGCAGCACCCTACAAAAGGGTGTAGCAAGGGTTGCTGTGATCAGCACAATGTGTCCAGGAGCTCTCCTTAGGAGGACACCTCCTCATATCACAATGCAGGCACAATCTAGCCCTGAGGAACCAGATATACATGACATGCTGTGTACCAATCAGCCAGGGCAGAGACCTGCAAAACATGATGAATGCCAGAGCTGGGAAAGTTAGCAGAACATCACAGAAGGTGCAATTTGGTTTCAGATAGAGGCGTGGTTCAGGTCTTACATTCTTTGAATTGGGCTGCTGATCCCTAGAGTGGCATGAGTCTACAGCCTGGCCTCATTTGGATTGGGCTGGCTTTTTTGCAGTAAGATTTCTCATCAAAAAGTGCTGCAGCTCTCAGGAAAACCTCATCTAAATAGTTGACTTATGCAAGCTGCCCAGGCAGTTATGTTTACACAGCGGAGGCTGTGAATGAACTGTCTTCCCATCTGTTTGTTTCAAAAAATAAAACCCATTTGACAGCTGATGTAAGGCTCAGCCTCTGTGCAACATTAAATTCATAACTGGAATGGAAAAAGAACTGGTGTTAATTTTCTCCACTCTCCACACCTTTCAGCCCAGGGCACGTTCATGCCATTTTCCTGTCCTTCAGAGACCAATTACCTCAGGTGAAGTCAGATATGGAGGCCGTGTTGCTAGGAGTGGGCAATGGGGACTTGGGGCTTTGAACATCTTTTTAAGACTAGCAAGATGCAGAAATCTGGAATTAACCCTTTGTCAGCCACAGGAGGTGTTCATAGATTGTGAATCACTGAGAAGTTCGAGGAACGGAGCATACACCTCCGCTTCAATAATGTAGAAATGTACTGATCCAAACCTCCCTTATCTAAATCTAAATAGGGGATTGAGATGAGTGACACTTGGATGATGTTCTGAGATAGCCTGCGCTCTGCGGGGAGCTCAGGTCCTGTAGCGTGACTCTGGAGGGGGATGATCTAGTGGAGATGTGTGCTGCTGGGGTCCTTGATACTTCACTCTTATGGAACTTGGAAGATTTGCAACAGTTCCTCCAGCCCCTGTGGCAGGCGCTTCTTCCAGCAGCAGGGGAGTATGGGTGTGTGTTTGTCTGTCCAGCTGTCAGGGCACCCTGACCACAGGCTCCACAGCATGGTGGCCATCTCCCCAGATAATCTGAAACTTCCAGGGTTTTGCTGCATATAAATGAGTGTCCAGTGAAAACCAGTATTACCCTTGGAGAAGCACCAAATGGAGCATGAGCTTTTCAGTGTAAAGACACAATCCTCACACATATTGGACCCAGTTCTGCTCCCTTTGAAGTCAGTGACACAACTTCCATTGTCTTTAATGGTGCAAGATTGGATCCATGCTAAATCAGTGACAGCTAATAAGAAAGTGCCTTTTCTGATCATGTTTTCTTAACCCAGAGACAGCTTTCTTGTTTCCGCTGTATTAGGCAAATGAATATTGCATGTTGAAAACCACAGTACTATAATCTAATACTTCAAAGTATGTATAGGACAAAGATTTTGAGTTGACAGTAGAGGGTCCTACTTTTACCACTTGTTTCATCAGCAAAGGCTTCTCCTTTGGTCTAGTGATGGCACTTAACACTGATCTCTTGAAGGTCACTGTTCAAATCACAGAGCAAACTCTGCTCTTACATCGGTGCAAACCTCAAGTTACGCCATTGATACCAAAGGAGCTGCACCCTGCATTGCTTTAAGCCCAGAAGTGGCAATGAAGACCATCCAAGGCCAGTCCCTTCTTTGAGTTAGCAGAGTATCCAGTCGGGAACCGTAAGGAAATCCAATGACTTCAGTGGAGTTATGCCTTCTCACACCAGCAGGGAAGTTAGGTCCTGGTTGCCTGTTCATACCAGCTGATAATGTTGCTAGTGTGCTCCATTTCACATCCTCCTCTCCCCGCCTCTATTTCCTGAGGGGACAGATGTTACATATTTTCAGCTACATGAAAAACGGAATCCCGTCTACAGCTCTGAAAAGATGTTGGAACCCCATATGGCCATTTTTCTGTCTGCCTTATGGGGAAAAGAAAAGCAGCCATGGTGAGGAAAGGAAAACACCAAGGGTACCAGTTCTGTGATCTCCTCCTCTGCCCGTCACAGTCTTTTCTTGGGTTAGACAGTAAGGGCTTGTGGTGAGCATGCTGTTCTCCCATTGACTGTGCAGTTAGGCAGATGCATCTCAGGGCAGAGTATACTCCTGTGTATCTATATCACAACTTCTTTCCTGAGAAAAGGCCCCTTTTTCTGCTTTGTTCCCTGTAATTACATGCAGCACAGAGTGGATGGAGAGAGGACCATAATTAGGATGTTTCAACAATCATTTCCTATGCTGACTACTAATCTCCTGTCAACCCTACCACTACTGCCTTTTTTACACTATCTGCTCCCTCACTGAATTTAAAGCCATTGACTAGGCCAGCTGTCGACAAAACACAGGTTGCATCCTCTCACAACAATGCATGTAGCAGATTTTTCTGCCCCCCCTTTCTAACTGGGATGGTGCTTTCAAATAAAGAATGATATTAGAAATTACAACACTCTGCATTCCTGGAGTACTTTTTCACTAGAGGCTCTCCGAGTGCTCTGCAAACATCATTAGGCCTTTGTGAAGCAGCTAAGTTTTATTATACTCATTTCACAGATGGGAAAACTGAGGCAGAGTGAGTTTCCAAGTGAGACCAGGACAAAGACAGTGAAAGAATCCAGGAGTCCTGTCGTTCATTCCCCTTGTCTAACCAAAGATCTCTTGGAATCTCCATGAGAGCCCTGCTGAAGTCTGTTAGGTTAGGTTAAAATAGATCTCCTGACAGGTTTTGCAATACCATGATGTGAAAGGGTACTTCTTAATTTCTTGCAAACAACAGATACATCCTCAGAAAACATGATGCATTTTTCAAAGACTATCAAAAGTTACTTCATTACCAGCCAGTAGAATAAAGACTAAGGGGTGGAAGCAACAAAGTTGCAATCCTCTTCTTTATTGTTGTTACAGAGCCCCAGTGGCTGGGGATTTCTGGACAGCACTGATGCTCCAGCTGTGACCCCTTCCTTCCCAGGGATGACTCCAGCACCAGAGGCCAGGACTAGAGCTGAGGCTTAGTCACGAGGGCATCTCTATGTCACCCAGGGATTCTCCCTACACTAGGGGATTTCCCAAGTAGCTGCTGAAGCCATCACTATGGCTCCTTCACACTCTAGAGAGGCACAAAGAGACTGTAGCAGAGCCCAGGAGCCAGCCTGCTCATTGTAATTAAACCCTTTATTTTTCCCAATATATTCCAGATTTGAGAGAGAGAGGGGGGGGGGGGGGAGGGTTATTCATGCCATGGGGATTTTTCAGAATGTTGCAATAAGCAAAATGGGTGAAGTGTTCCTTGTGTGAAATGTCACTGGGACAAGTTGACATCTGGGTCTTTATGAGACTGATATACAATTCCCCATTTCATTACAAATCATTCTAACAGGAAGGAACAATCAATGTCCATCCATTCCTGGTTGGCTCAGGGAGGTTGCCCTTTCTCTTACCCAGCATGCCTCTCAAGCAGAATGCTTGGTTTGAAAATCTATATTGATATATTTAAGAGCTAATTAAAAACCCAAATTAATTTCTAAAACACAAATAAATTTGAATGTTTCCTCTTGGATCCTAAGGCTAAGCAATTCCGTCAGCATCATTTTATTGTTCTCACAGCCTAAGAAGGCAGAAGTCACTGCTCTAGAGAATACATTTTGGTTTTTTTGTTATACCTTTCGTAACCCGGCTACTTCAATGCACTCTTTAAAGTACCGAGTTTGCCACTAGTGGTAACAGTGCAGCAAAAGCAAGCCACCATCAGGTGCTTAACATATCTCACAGGCAGTCTTTGACATTATGACATGATTTGCTGAGGGGGAATGTTAGTCAGGACACTGTAGCTTTCTCCTGCACTTACCAGAAAGAGCAATGGGATCTTTACATTCCACCTGGACAGAGAAAACCATCTTTGCCAATATCTGCCCAGGGACAATCAAGTTTAAGTTTCCAGATAAGTCATTAGTTCAGTGACCTGGTCAAAGTAACTGAGGTGTAAGTGGGAGGAGATCCAGGCTCACAGTTTCAGTTTAAGTGAAGATGCTTCATCTTGGAGCAGAAAACAAAACTATCTTTTTTGGAGAGGTTTGAATTGGATGAAACAAAAAAAGAGCCTCTTGGTTTTTTTATTATTTACATTTTGAGACTGAACTCTAGCATGAACACTTTGAAAAGGTCACTGTCCATCAATTCTGATGTTGAATCATACTCAGATGGCTAAGACTTGTGTTTTATTTGCACTGTCATGGGATGTGTTTTTGTTATTTTTTTGCATTATTTGCCATTTAAATGCAGAGAGTCAGTGAGGCACCAAGAAAAGGAGTACTTGTGGCACCTTAGAGACTAACCAATTTATTTGAGCATGAGCTTTCGTGAGCTACAGCTCACTTCATCGGATGCATACCGTGGAAACTGCAGAAGACATTATATACACACAGAGTCTTCTGCAGTTTCCACGGTATGCATCCGATGAAGTGAGCTGTAGCTCACGAAAGCTCATGCTCAAATAAATTGGTTAGTCTCTAAGGTTCCACAAGTACTCCTTTTCTTTTTGCGAATACAGACTAACACGGCTGTTACTCTGAAACCAGTGAGGCACCAGTTACTTTCCTCATTTGAATTATCCATGCAAACTTGATTTGTCCATTTGTATCTGAAAACTCATTTCACTGCCTTTGTTTTTGTTTTATTGGTTGCTGATCCATTGCATGTTGGAGAACATAGCATCCCAGGGATACCATCCAAATACTCTTTTTCCAAGTATCAGAACATTATGGAGGGGGAAAGCCCTGAGATGTAATTTTCCTTAGGTACAATAGCTGCTTCTGACATTCCTGCTTTTGAAGTTTTTATTTAGCCAAATGGCGATCTACTAAAGATTCTCTTTATTTGCATTTCTATTCAAATCAAGGATACGTGAGGCAAGTGAGCATTCATGATCTACTCACCCTGCTGGTATGTCCCCACCACAAACCATAAAAGGTGGAAAGAAGACTTAATACCCACATCCTGTTCCTTCATGCACTAAACCTGTCATTGCAATATTTTGCTTAGCATAATACATCTCCTGGAGACTTTCATGGTGAGAAAGCCCTCTCATCCCCCCCCCCGCCTCTTTGTTGTTATTATTATTTATTATTTGTTTCTTGCTGACTGTCCCCTCAGTGCTGCACAGTGCACACATTAAATCAGTCCTTGCCCTGAAGACTTGCATAGATAAGAGAACCAGGGTTGAATTAAGGCAATCTGAGGACCTTATATGGGTCCCCCGTGGTCCTTCCCCCTTGTGGCTCTGCCCCAGGATGTAGCTCTGTCTCTCCTTGGGGTGTCAGTAGGTTGCAGACTTAAAACAAATTGAATGGTTTTCACCTCTTGAGCTATTTCTTCAGCCTTTCTGAACACCCAGGCAGGCATCATTTACCCTCAGGTTACATTTTCAAGCTGTTCTTTGCATCCCTAGAAACATAATTTTGTTTTAAAATGAAAGATGAGATTCTGATTTCATCACATGACTCCAGGAGCTGGGGTCATAGGCATGGCTCTATAGTGCCTATACTGTAATCTAGTCCTTAACAAAACACCCTGGGAAATTCAGAGGTGGAGATAACTTAAAGGGTTCCTTCTTCCCATAGCTGCCATAAATTCACTTCATATTGTCATTACACAAGAAGTGGGTCTCTATGGGGGATATAAATGAGGAAAGGATGGTGGTTTGGCAAATTAGCCTTGGGAGGTCAGTGCACACATAGGGAACAGCATGGCAAAATGCATGGAGATGAGATGTTATTGATCTGTTTATCAGCTCCTTGCTTTCCCTTGTTTCCTGTTATTTCAGAGATTCATAGACTTTAAGGGCAGAAGGGACCGTTATGATTATCTAGTCTGGCCTCCTGTATATCACAGACCAGAGGATTTCATCAAGGATTTCACCATCATGCCTATTACCAAGGGATAGGCCTCAGTTTAAGATTCTGGACTTGTTTCTTCGGAGCAGTGGGTCAAAGAGAAGAGAAACACTGACACATTTTTGATGTATTTGCATTGTGAAATTGTCTTGTGTCTTATCCTGGTAGGCTGGTGGTTGTTGTGTCCCTAGTGTTGGTGACCATGATTTGGAAATAGGACATTAAGAGAAGAGATGGTGGAGCACCACATCTGAATGGCTTGGAGAAAGATCTCCTTCTGAATACAAGAAGTTCTGAAGGAGTTATGCATCCGATGAAGTGAGCTGTAGCTGACGAAAGCTTATGCTCAAATAAATTGGTTAGTCTCTAAGGTGCCACAAGTCCTCCTTTTCTTTTTATCAGGTAGTGTGCCCTTTAAAGATTAGTTGACCACTGACGGACAAGAAGGCATGGCTGTGTGAATGTCAGCACCATCCACAGTTGATGTACAATCACAATAAATAATAAAAATAATAATATTGGCAGCCAGCGTAAGTAATACGAGGCAGGACTATGATGATCACAGTAGCACAAACTGAGGAGCAATTTTGCCTCAGAATAAGGAGCAAGCACTTGTCAATGTAGAGGAAGTTCTTTAGCGTCAAAAGCTTCATAGTATTGTGAGATAGGTGGGAGGAGAATTAGTTAACTTCCATGCAGTTTAGAGTCACCATGCTATAGACTTTCATCAACTGTAACCTTACCATAGTCATCTTTGTGGGAAAGAAGTATGATACAGTAACACTGGCCTATTTTTCCCTGCCTCACACTCTAGGCAGCCATTTACACTTATGCAAAACAGATTGAAATGCTCCCATTCTGCTCTGGAAGCATTTTAGGCCCATTTTGCAGTTGCTTTGCCTATGTGAAAATTACGACCCAATACGCAGTGCAGTGAGAACAAGGCCCTGTCAGTCTTTCAGAGAACCATTACCGAGTGATTTAGGGCCTGATCCAAAGGCATTGAAGTCCGTAGGAGTCTTTCCATGGTTTTCAGTGGGCTTTGGATCAGGCGCTGTGTATGCAGTTACAACAGCATGGAGATTTCAGATGGCTTTTGAAGAGCAATGTTTAAGAAATTGAGATCTATGGGCCTGATTCTGATCTCACTCATACTTTTTTTTTTTTTTGGGGGCACTGGGATAATTCCATTTCCCTTTGTGGATTTACTCCTGACTTATACCAGCATAACTGAGTGCAGAATCAGAGCCTAAGTATTTTTCATTTAATGACAATACCAACAGAAATACATTTGAATGAATCTTCTCACCCCACCCCAAAAAACTGCCTCCGCCTGTCAAAAAATAAACCATACAAACATAAAAATACAAACAATATACTTTGTATCTGGGGAAGAGAGGGTTAAAGATGCAGTGAATGAACGTGACTTCCTTCTATTTGTTTTGTCATGTGTGCTTATGAGATTGAATGGGCTTGTCTAGGGAAGCCAGTGTATTTGTATTGTAAATGGAGATGGTTGAATAATCAAACAAAGGCTTCAGTTTTATTGTTTCCAGTACACCTGCAAAAAAAGAGGCTGTATTCTCCATCCCATCCAACTTCCTTTTATCTTTCCTCATGTAACTTTATAGTGACTTATTCATCTACTGCATCAGACTTTGAAACAAAAGCTCCTATTTTCTGCCGAAATAATACAAGCACTTGCAGAGCGCCTGAAATCCATTTACTTGAGCTACCCTTGTCCAGTTAGTGACATCACTGACTGCATCCAGCTGGTTGGGGATGTTCATTCAAGCTATGAATTCTTGAGGTGGCTCTGTTCACAGGGATGTATGAATCATTGAGACAGATGCAGTTGGGAACAATGCAAACAGCTGCAAGTGGACAGGTGCAAGGTATCCAGAGCCAATAAATTTGGTTTACGTTTAACAGTCAGGCAGTTGGTTGGAGCTGGAGCAATCCTATTGAAAATGGTCTTCCAGATATGGTTAGGTTCTTGAGTCTTCATAATATTGATCCCTTGAAGTCAATAGAAATTGAGGGTGCTCAGCACCTTGCAAGATCAAGGCCCCAATCCCTTGATGCATGGCTGCCTACTTCCTGTTTATACCACTGGGAGTTATCCTCATGCACTGTGGGAGAATAAACACCTGGGAGCGAAAACAATTACTAAAAGCACTCTGGGCCCTCCCACCTGCAGCATTTTGATGGAGCCTTCCTTTGTTTTCCATAGTTTGGATATTCAGTTTGTTGGCATGAGGCAATGCTCTCATTTCCCTGTGTCATTTGCATAGAGTTTGTATTTTATAAGCTTTTAATGAGCTTTTCTTTGTCTAGGTCTGTCATCTCGTTTGCAGTTGCATGTTCACCCTCACCCATGCCCTCACTGCTTGCTGTGATTTGAATGAGTAATCCCTGATATTTTATTCTGAAGCAGGTGGCCCTTACACACCCTGACTCCACATTCAAATGCCGCAGGGAAATAGAGGAAGGCACCTGGGCTGTAACTTGTTCCATGGAGCTGAATAGAACCATCAGCCAGCCATGTAATATTAAAGGTAAATATACTCATGGAAAGGTACCATTTACTCTGAATAAATATGCCTCTTGTTCACAGTGGGCTGAAGCGACATTTGCTATTGAAAAGGTTGATTGCTACAGAAATAGGAGGTTCTCAGCTGATCTGCTTTACATTAAAGATGTGCTCAATAAAATAAAAACCCATTGGCCCTTGGATCTGAACTCCCATGAACTTTGAGGAGATCAAATTGTGAACCCAGAACTGACCTGAATTTTGCACATGGATCCAAACCAAAACCCTATATCTGGGCTGTACATTTGGAGATGTTCAAAAACCAGAAATGGAATTACATGTCACAGCTTGAACTCTTCTCTATTTTAGAGAAGCATTTAGGGTAGTAACTTAGGCTGGAGTTTTGAGAGGTTTTTGTCCTTCAAAGTCTTTTGAAAGGGTGTGTCTTATTCCAAAATTACCTCTGAATTAGAGATTATCTTCTGAACAGTGCAAACTGCTGGCTATATGATGATGACGCAAAGCTGAGCAGTTCTATGCCAATGTCAGAACTGTGACCAAGACCCTCTGTAAGTCAAATACCGGTGAACTTCAGAGCAAAATTCTTCAATACCCTTATAGAAATAGTCCCTCTCTGATGCACTCATAGAATCATAGACGTTTGAGACGTACAAAGCCTGTGAAATCATCTAGTTCATTTATCTGTCAATGCTGGATGTTCTCTGTTGTACATTTGTTTGTGTTCCCAAGTCTGATTCACATGGTTATACACTGCCCCGTTTCATGAGGAATCCTCCATTCAAAGGGCCAGATTCTAGCTTCGGTTCCAGGAATTTTACACTGCTCAGGTTTTCCCCGTATGCCCAGCTGGCATATGGCCACCATAGTAGCTGTTTGTTACCACTCACTTGTGCCTTGGGGTAAGGAACATGACCATGAAAATGGGTGTGGCTGAGGGATTTCGAAACCCCAGTCACTTCCTGCTGTTCGAATGAATCCTAAAGGCCATGGGCAGCTGGGAACAAAATAGAGCAGTCATCAGTCTGTCCTAATTTACATCTAATTTACACAATTGTAGCCGGCCCTGGGATCAGGAAAGTACAAAGGTGGCTTACTGCCACTTTTGCCCCCTTTTTCTCATTGGTCCTTTACCAAGCCAAACTCAGCTAGACCAGAGAAGCTGGCTCAAAATTAGGAGGTTGTTCCTTAGTGCCTGAAGAATGGATTTCCCTAAAGTTAACTGGAGTTTTGGGTGGAGAGCCCACAAGCCCCCAGCACACAAACCCCACCTATACCCTTACGTAAGCCTGAAAATGCCTCTCTCTACCCCAGGCTAGGAATCAAATAATCTAGATGCATATTCAACACAACCCAAAGAAATAATTTGTGCTAATAAAATAGTAGCTGGGAATCCAGTAAGACAAAACCATTTTATTTCTGAAATCCCTTTGCATAGTCGGTGCTAGGCATGCCAGACCCTTACTGCCATTGCTTTTGATCTCCTGCTTTTCCTACATAGCAGAGTCCATGGCTCAAAGGTGGCTGTGCATATCAGACTCTGGTAAGAAGCCACGAGGAAATTGAATTTTAAAAAAAGCTGCTTAGGGAGGGGATCTCGTGTTTATTTAGTGCAGTATGGAATTGTACGTCAGCACTTGGGTTAACAGCTGCATGTGTGCTTTCTTTCTGCCCTTTTACATAAGCCAGAAATGAAACTCTCTGCACGGTCACTTTGTATTCAAGTGAAGATGTTTCAGGGCCAGTGTTTGAATCTACTGAAAACACAGACTGCTTGGTATCCCTTAATTAATTTGTTTGGGATGGGGGATATTGGATCAAGTGACATCCTTTGTTTCTGCCCCTTTTTAATATAGGGCATCATGTCTAGTGCAGCAGGACTCAAAAACAACTGTGTCCGCTATCCTGCTCACAGCATTTGGAAAGCAAACATGACACGTCATGTAGACATTTCTGAGGCCATGTGATGCTGCAGTGGTATGGCCACCTAATAAAAGATTGTATGACCGGAATCCTAAAGGCCATGTGTGGTGTGGATTGCACTCTCAGCAAATTTGCGGATGATACTAAACTGGGAGGAGTGGTAGATACGCTGGAGGAGAGGGATAGGATACAGAAGGACCTAGACAAATTGGAGGATTGGGCCAAAAGAAATCTGATGAGGTTCAATAAGGATAAGTGCAGGGTCCTGCACTTAGGACGGAAGAACCCAATGCACAGCTACAGACTAGGGACCGAATGGCTAGGCAGCAGTTCTGCGGAAAAGGACCTAGGGGTGACAGTGGACGAGAAGCTGGATATGAGTCAGCAGTGTGCCCTTGTTGCCAAGAAGGCCAATGGCATTTTGGGATGTATAAGTAGGGGCATAGCGAGCAGATCGAGGGACGTGATCGTTCCCCTCTATTCGACATTGGTGAGGCCTCATCTGGAGTACTGTGTCCAGTTTTGGGCCCCACACTTCAAGAAGGATGTGGATAAATTGGAGAGAGTCCAGCGAAGGGCAACAAAAATGATTAGGGGTCTGGAACACATGAGTTATGAGGAGAGGCTGAGGGAGCTGGGATTGTTTAGCCTGCAGAAGAGAAGAATGAGGGGGGATTTGATAGCTGCTTTCAACTACCTGAAAGGGGGTTCCAAAGAGGATGGCTCTAGACTGTTCTCAATGGTAGCAGATGACAGAACGAGGAGTAATGGTCTGAAGCTGCAGTGGGGGAGGTTTAGATTGGATATTAGGAAAAACTTTTTCACTAAGAGGGTGGTGAAACACTGGAATGCGTTACCTAGGGAGGTGGTAGAATCTCCTTCCTTAGAGGTTTTTAAGGTCAGGCTTGACAAAGCCCTGGCTGGGATGATTTAACTGGGAATTGGTCCTGCTTTGAGCAGGGGGTTGGACTAGATGACCTTCTGGGGTCCCTTCCAACCCTGATATTCTATGATTCTATGATTCTATGAATCTTTCTACCGTACTGGGCAACCTTAGACCATAAGCTTTAATGTTACATAAGAAAGCCCTGACTTTGAAAGAGGCCTCAACTCAGCCTCTCATTTTGCCTTGCCAGGAGAGAGTGCAGTGTACGCGTCCTTCAGTAACATGCTCTGTCAACTCTGTTCCTCAAAATGGCAGCTTCCCAGGCAGGCAGAGCTTTTAGACATTGAAGTTGCAATATATAGAAAACGGAGTAATAAAACGATATAAGATACACTACAAGCACCGGTAGGGTTAACTTGGTTTCTGTTCTCAGTTCAGAGCTCACATTTGTGCTTGTGGGGTTAGAATTCTAAGAATGGCGCTCCATTAGCTCGAATAGTGTGCAGCTCCTTTCTTAGAATCCTAACAACGATTTAAATTAAACATGACAATTAATTAATTTAATCATCAATTATTAATTAAAATTAACTTGTCCATTTAAATACAGAGAGGGGATAAAGAATGCTTGTATTATGCCAAGAGAGTCATGGTCTGTCTTCCAAAAGCAAACCTAAAGGGAAGGGAATGGTAGGCATAAATTGTAACAAAGCCAGGAGACTAAGTAGGCCTAAGCCTGCTTCTCTTGAGGTCAGTGGCAAAATTCCTGCCAACTTTTATGGGAAAAGGATCAAGCCCAGTAGTGTGAACAAAGACATATAAACTGAATACTGTCCACGGAGGATCAATGACCTTAAACACTGCTTGATTTTGTGCCTTTCATGGTACATACTCAGGTTCTGCAGCTGACATTATGTTACAAGAATTCTGTTCCCCCTAGTCAGTGCATCCCTAATCTTGATGCAACCTGGATGTAGTATGCTCTGGGGAGTAAAAGCTACATTCATTGTTGTAGTTTTATACGTGTTTACCTTGTAACTGGGTGACCTGAACTGCCATTAACCTGTTTTAACTGCAGAGTTAATGGGGAAGATTTTTCAGAAGGTAGGGTGTGTCTTTACTGATTAGTTAAGATGAAAGCCACCTGACCCTGAGCAAACAGCTTCTCATCTGAATTTTACTTTAACCTTATTTACTTAATATAGAAGTGTTAAATCAAGCAACAGCAAAATGTGTTTTTAACCCTATCCCCTCCGGTGTCTCATAGTTCTACCAAGTATCTAGCCCATGAATTGATGTTAAAACTTTAATCCTATTGTGGAATTGGCTTTTTGCTGTTCAGCAGATACATACAGTAGGTGCAGTATTCAGAGAAAGTGGGTACGTATAAAGTTAAGTTTCAACATGCAATGGAAGCGCAGAGGGATGTGGGGGGACCTATTCATTGTGGAATATTGTGTGCTGATGATTCAGACTTCTGTGCAAAACAAGTTGCAGCTTGGAGGCAGCTCAGTGGCAGAACTGGTATGGTGACTCTCTGGTTAATACTCACTTCTGGCACCCGATGCTGGTGAAGTCAGGGCGGTATTAACAGTGTCACGCAATGTGATTTGAGATCTGCTCTACTGGTGACTGATCCTTGAACCATTAAGTGTGCATAAGAGATTAAATCATCCATACGTGGGCGGAGATCTCAGCAGTACCAGCTTTGCTTCTACAAGTAGGTGTCTCCTTAGGGAATGCAGGCTCTGTTCTGTTCTCTGCCATTGGCTTCCTGTGTGATGTTGGTCAAGTCATTCACTTCTCTGGGCCTCCCTTTCTTTATCCATAAAATGGGAACAATCACCCTTACCTGATTCACAGGGAGTTGTGAGGTTTAACTCGTTCATATCTGTAAAGTACTTTGAGATCCTTGACTGGAAGGTACTAAAGAAATGTGCATCATTGTTATGATGCTAACATAATAACAAACATTGATGCCGTGTGCTCTCATCTGGGGTACTGTGTTACACTTTGGGCTCTTCTCCTCTCTTCTCCACACTGCTGAGAATGAAGAGGTTTTTGAGGTGCGGTGGATTGCCCATCATGTGACATCTTTACACTAAGACTGGATGTCTTTCAGAACACTGTGCTTTTGCTCAACCACAAGAATGGGCTTGGTACAGGAAATACTGGATGAAATTCTATGGCCTCTATTGTGCAAGAGGTCAGACTACATGATCATAAAAGTACCTTGGGGCCTTAGAATCTAAAGTCTGTGAACCAACAACATTTGCAATTACTTTTAGCTAAAACCTTGCAATTGAGAATGTCAGCATGATTTCTGCAGGACTGAAACATCTACCTAAATTGAAGGTGCGCAGGATACAATGGGTGGAACGGGATAAAGTACAGAGTATATTAATTCAATATCAAAGAGGAAGAGAAACCCCAACTGAACAAGAAAAGCCCATACTTGTTCATGAAATGTCAGCTGCTTCGCGTTTCAGTTAGTTGTTAATCACAGAGACCCCTTGCTCTCTGAGTCCTCATGGGAGGGGCCAGGGAATCCTCATCTAACCCTCCCTTCCCTTGAATTACAAGAAGGGTTCCTCATGCATTACCTTGGCTCTGACAGTTCTCAGATCCTTACAGGTGTCAGAGTAGCAGCAGTGTTAGTCTGTATTCGCAAAAAGAAAAGGAGAACTAGTGGCACCTTAGAGACTAACCAATTTATTTGAGCATAAGCTTTCGTGAGCTACAGCTCACTACCCCAATTCCCTCTTCTTCCTCGCTGGGAGCTTCCTCCCTGGAATAGTCTGCTCACCTCTTCCAGCCTCACTTACTCTCCACTCCTGAACATTAAAGCTTTGCAAAATGTTTGGAACAAAACCTGGACTAGCATGAAATGTGGGTGAGGTTTCTTTACAAGCACAAAACGCAGGCTAAATTCATTGAAAGGTTTACTGAGCACATGGGCCAGATTCTCTGCTCATGTAAACGGGTGCACAGCTCCATTGGCTTCAATGGAATTTTGCCCATTTACACCAGCAGAAAATGTGGCTAGGTATAAATGCTTGGCTAGGTGGATAGACATACAGACAAACCAACCAACCGACCCTGGGCAGATCTATGGTTTTGCATCAAAACCCTTGCATGGCCCAGTTTAGAAGATTCCAATTCTGTTCTTAGTTACACTGGTGTAAATCCAGAGCAACTCCACTGATTTCAGCACAGTCACACTGGATTTACACCGGTGTATCTGAAAGCAGAAACTGGCAATATATCTTGAACGATGTAACTATCAACCCCTAAAACAAAAGCCTGTGTTAAATCAAGTGCTTATAGTAGTTAGAGTTAAAGAATTCAAGACAGGAAGAAGAATTTTCCACTGAATGCATCCAATGAAGTGAGCTGTAGCTCACGAAAGCTTACGCTCAAATAAATTTGTTAGTCTCTAAGGTGCCACAAGTCCTCCTTTTCTTTTTGCAAATACAGACTAACACGGCTGCTACCCTGAAACAAGACAGGAAGTACGTACAATGTATGCATTAACATGGATCTAATTCTAAAAAACTACAGTGATGTCATCAGGCACTCTCTCCAGTTTGTTCTGAGAGATGTATGTTTTGCTAATATGAAAAATATGTAAGCCATGGACAGGAGAGTGACATTTAGAGCCAGATATTTAGTGACATTTAGATCTAAGCTTCTAACCCTATCTAATGCATAGTCCAGCATGCAGTTTGGAGGAATTATATTCTGCCACACTCTCTGGATTTCTGACATCACGTATGTCTTGCTATTTGAAGAACCGTAAACTCCTGCTCTGTGCGGGACTTGATTGTTCTATAGGATTTAGAGCCTTCTAGGCCACTGGTTCAAATCCAGTTTAAAGTTGAGTGGTGAAAAGGAATGTGAAATGGCTTGGGTGAATCTACCTCATTACTTGTCCACATTTCTTCACCACAACTGGTCCTAATTGACTGTCTCATTGTCAGGGTCAGCAGAGAGAGACTGAATTCCCCACTCACTGTAGAAAGGTCCCTCCAGAATAAGACTGTGGCATGACTGCAGGGAAATCTTGCATGTGTACTTCTGTACTGTTCTGTGGATAAGAGGAGGACCTTAATCTCCAGGGAAGCTTCGATGTCTTTAGTTACATAGAGGACTCTTATCACCATAGTGTCAGAAATACCTTTTGCGAGCAATAAATTCACCATCCCCACAAAAAAAACCCTTTCAAACTAATTTAACCCCCCACTCCATAGCTTTTCCCTTAGTCCTGCTTCAGCTAGTGGAGGGCATAGGGCAGACCTTTTTTAAAAGGAGAAAATGTAAAGGGAGGGAGTGGAGGAAAAGGGGCTGAAATTTCCTGCAAATTAAGGAGCATTCAGCATGGCTTGTCTGTGGAGCCAGAGAATTGCCTTCCATTGCAGCTAAATGTCTGGCTCCTTTCACCTGTCTGGGACCCAGGAGCAGTGGCTGGGACCATATGAATGTACAAGAGATTAGCAGTGTAGGGAAACACCTGCTTCCACTTAAGTGATCAGAGAGGAAACAAAGGGCAAGAAAAGCTATAGTCTGAGCAACACGGGATTGGATGAAAACTAATATGAAGCCGGAGATTGGCAGATGGCCGCCTTACCCATCCATTTAAACCAGTTGAGAATGCGCCAAATCTTTGGATTTGAAGTCTTGCTGCTATGAAGATGAAAGATTTTTTCCTCCTCTTTTTACACCTGACTGGGGGAAAAGGGGAGACAAACAGGAGTGGGCAGACGAGGTTAGGCAGACTAAGGTCCCAAACGGTTATGCTTTATAATAGTCTGCAAGGAAAGTCTGATAATGCAACAAGAGGGAAAGAGTGGAAACATTGAAACGGTGGTTTAAAAGTTCAGGCTACGTTTCCCTTTCCTGCTTTGTAAAGAAGCATGTCCTTGGATGCCTTAAGGGCTATCTGAGACTCAGCGCATATGTAATGTAACCCTCCGTGGAACGTACACGTACATGTAATGTAACCCTCCATTTTTAAGTGCCCAGTCTGAGACACGGGGAGCCTGATTTTCAAAGGTGCCAAACATTGAAAGATCCCATGGACTTCAGTTGGAGTTTCAGGTGCTTCTGGAAATCAGGCCCAATATAGGTAGCTCATGCTGGATTCTGAAACATTAACACACACCAAATCGAAGGCCACAAAAAATAAAAGAATTTACACACACACACACATCTAGGTTTTAACCTCTCTGTAGCTCAGTTTTCCTGTCTGTAAACTTGCAATAACAACACTGACCTACTTTCTGAGGTGTGAGTATGAAGCTGGATGCATAAAATGCTTTGAGATCCTTAGAAGGAAGCTGCTTTAGAAGCACAAAGCATTATTAAAAAAAGAAAAGGAGTACTTGTGGCACCTTAGAGACTAACCAATTTATTTGAGCATGAGCTTTCGTGAGCTACAGGCCGCTTCATCGGACGCTGTAAAGCCCTGAAGAGGAACAGCATGTGCTTCTCGTTGCTGACAAAAGCTGGCAGTCTCAGACACCCGCCATAATACTTCAGACTGTGCCCCTTTGGGGATGTTGCGCACGGGCTACGAGCACATCAGCCAGCGGTCACTCAAGTGCTCTCCTTAATGCTAGAACAGGACCCTATCCTGCTGTATGAATGAAAGAGAAGAGGTTCTCTTTACCTTCTCCTCTCTCTTTTGTGCACCAGTACCGTACCTGGTTCTGCTCCCTGGGAAGTATAATCCTGTGCTCTGTCCAGTTGGATTGCCTGGCCTAACTCATCATCTAGGTGAGGGGCAAAGAGAAGAGGCCATCCCCTTGTGTTTATCAGATTAAAAAATTCCTTTTTCCTGGTGCATTCAAACTGGTCCTCAGCCTAATTTCCCTTTTCTTTTCTCCACTGCTTGCGCTGCCTTCAGAATCGACCCAAAATGTACCTCTGACCTTACATTACAGCTCAGGCACCGTGTTTCAGCTACAGGGTGTTTATATCCAAGCCTTCCCTCCGGGTTACCGCACCTCTCCAAACACGAGGAAGATCATTATGTCTCTTCTCTCCCCCTTTGCTTGCCTAACATGTTAAGACACAGAAACCTGTTGCTGCTCTGACTCTGATTCCTGACCCGACAGGTGGTGCCTTGAGTTGAACTTTGCTCTCACAAACAGTCAGTTTCACGTATCGGTCTCCCATTTAGTTGACTCGCCCATCTGTGTAGAACTTAGTAATTCTGCTAATATGTACAGCTGCTGGGATCTCAGATGATGTTGTTAAGGAACTTTGCTTGAGTATAGGGGCTTGCATGCATAAGCAGAGTGGGCTCAGGAGTCCACCCACAATCTAATTTCATTACAAAGCTGCAGTAAAACTAAGTCTCAGATCTCACACTGGTAGCATAGGAGATGACCCCAAGAAATCCAGTGTTACAGGAAGTAGCACAGATGACTCTGTGCCTCTTTGCTGTAGGTCAGTACTAGGAAAAGAAATTGCCATACCAGTTCAGTGGTCCAGCTAGTCCAGTAGCTTGTCATCAAGAGTGGCCAGAACAAAGTGCTTCAGAGGAAGGTGCAAGAAACCTTGTAAGGATGACTATGAAATACCCTGTCCATAGGGGATATTTCCTCCCACCCCAAGTCATATTGTGTTTGACTTAGTGAAGCATGAAAGTTTATATATTTTATCCCATCTAATGTAACTGTAGGTATTCTCATTATCCATCTAATGTCCAATTCTTTTTTGATTCCTACCAAGGTCTTGGTGTAGATGATGTGCTGAGGCAGGTAGTTCCACAGGTTAATTATGTATTGTGTAAAAAAACCCAACCTTTTAACAGTTTTAAATGTTGCCTGTCCATTTCATTGGCTGTCCCCTTATTCCTGTATTATGAGAAAGGCTAGAATGTACTGAACTGCTGAAGGTGCCATATGTGATAACGAGTTATTAAACAGGTGCTTGGATCACTGGCGGTCATTAAAGATCCCAGAGCACTGTTTTTACAAAATTAGTTGCTTTTACCCCAATGTTCTACACATCTTTGACTTCAGATAGTGCACTGAGTCAAATCCTGCAATCTTTACTCAACCTCCGTTCAGGCAAGACTCCCATTAAAGTCAATTAGGGTGTTTACCTGAATAAAGATTGAATAAGGATGTCAGGATTTGGTCCACTGTTGTTTAGTACTGGTGGCACAGATTAGATGATGTGTTTAATAACCTCAAAAATCACTGTTTCAGTAGCAGATGAAATAATCTATATGCTAAACACAGTGAGATCCTCTAAGGTCAAAAATGCAAAATACATATAAGGTTTTATCAGTGTGCTCTTATTTTGGAGTTTTATGAGCCTGGAGCCAAGGTCTTTAGAAGAAATATACGAGAATTTGTACTTTGGGGATAAAAAATAAACACAAAAAACCCAGTCAGAACGTTCCTCTTGTTCAATGCAGCATTCAGGTAATCTCTTGTTTCTTGCTGGTAGATCAAGATAACAGCAGCTCTAAACTGGCATGCCCAAAAGCACATCAAAGTTTTTGTATGCACATAATCTGGATCTATATATACAAGCTGTTTTCTGTATGCACAAATGGCTGGTTAGGTGCTGAAGCTTCACAGCCACCCTCCTTCAACTTTACCTGTGCAAAATCATAGGTGTATAATTTTGAGTATATACATTGCAGTGTGGAGGCCCATGGGGTTTCAAGTTTTTGCTATCGTATCTTTCAGTCAGGTTCCAAAGATCTTGGGCTAAGAAGCTTAATATTTATCAGGAAACAAAGTTAGGAAATCTAAAGGATCTTCATGGAAGCTTAGAAACAGCATTTAAATCCTTCCCTTTTGAGTCTGATGCCTTCTCTTTCGGGTCTGATGCCAAGCCATTACTCTGGCTATTAGCTAACCAGTTTATTGTGGCATTGAATGACAGAGCTTTGTCAGGGACCTGATCTTTGGAGGTCATCAAGCCCTGAGGATATGCCTCACCTCATCAAAGAAAACAAAAGGATTTATTTACAGTTGCTGTTACCATGAGTGTTAAAAGGCAACTTCAAAGAGGTTTAACCAAAATGAAGTGAGCTGTAGCTCACGAAAGCTCATGCTCAAATAAATTGGTTAGTCTCTAAGGTGCCACAAGTACTCCTTTTCTTTTTGCGAATACAGACTAACACGGCTGTTCCTCTGAAACCTATCATTATGATAGTACATCAGTGTGTTTCACCACTGTTGCAGACCTTTTCCTGTGTTCCTTTGCTGTGTTACATAACATCTCCAGGAATGTTACTACTGTTTGGTACTCCTTTTTCAGGATTCATTTCATGGGCATTTGAACACTTCAGTAGAATGACGTCTAGCACCCTGGGATCCCCCCAGTCCATGACCTTTGTGCTATGATAATACGAATCATATGTAATAATAATTATTATTAATATTGATAATACAATTTAGAAAGATAAAAAATATAAACTAAAAAGCTTTTTAAAAATTTCATAGTCACATAATACCAAGCAGTATAATCTAGTGATTGGCAAACAACTATATATATGGTATAGTGAAAAGAAGTGAGTGATTCAAGAGAATGGTCATGTGGTTAAAGTAATGAAGAAGATCTAGGTTTCCTATCTCTGCCACAGGCACCCTGTGTGACTTGGAGCATCACATAATCTCTCTGTGCTTCAGTTTCCCATCTGTAAAAAGGGCATAATAATGCACCCTTATATGGGTGTTGTGAAGCTAAATTTATGAAAGTTTGGTGAGGTGCTTAGGTACTATGATGATGAGCACCGCAGAAAAGCCACAGTATCTCTGAGTGATTTTGCATGGCTAATTATATTATTATCAAGCTTCTACTTCCTCCATGTCTAGTTCTTAGAGGAATCTATATGGATTTCAAATGGAAACTTTTAGTTATAATTCTCATCAACCTCTAGCTGCCTCCTTCAAATAGGGCCCTCACTAGCCTTGTTTATTCCTTGTGTTTTACAGTGTGTGATAGATGTATTGATATCCCTTTAAAGGTAAATGGCTCAAATATGGAATAATAATCAGACTGAAAGTAGGATCAATATAGCAGAGAAACGTGTAGGAGAATCTGCAAAGAAGTTTGGCGTGTGTAAATACAGTTTATTTGCCATCAAATGGCTCCTGTTTATTAATAAAGAATGGGGACACAGTTTATTGATGATGATTCATTGGGAGTTTATTGCTGATAAAACCAAAGCATGATATTTACAGTCGTGTAATCTTTCCTTTCCTAAGGAAATAAATGATTATTTTATCTTGATGTGTCATTGTGAGACTGAGACTGTCCTCTCTGTGGGTTCAACTTCTAAGTCCTAGAATGGTTAGACAGTCATCACATTATAATCAGATGAATACAGGATATGCAACTGCAGCTGTAATTTATAAAAAAGAAAACGTGCACAGTGACTAGTTCTCCTTGGAATTGTATCTCTATGTTTAGAATATGTATAGTGAACCTTTTGTCTAAAGGTTCTGAAGGGTCTGATCTCTTATCCCTAGGACAGTTAAATTGTGGATTCTTTAACTGTGATCCCTCCCTATAACACACTCAGACAGTATACAGATAATGTTGCACATTCTTGTATAATTCACAAATAGATAGTGACACTGGGCCAGATCCACAGCTAGCGTAAATTGGTGTAGCTTCATTGACTTCACGATTGACTTCACTGAAGCTATGCCAATTTACACCAGCTCAGGATCTGGCCTCCTATTTCTCTTGGTCAGTTATCCCTGTTGGTTCTAGTGTCTAGAACCTTATAAATGTATTTCTTCTACTAATTCAGCCGGCTAGAAGCCTCTTTGCAATGGGTATGGATGTCAGAAATCTTTCCAGCTCTATCTGATTATTTTTTAGTCCATGTAATTTGTCTTAATGATGGATTTATGTTGCCTGGGCTTGTCGAGATTAGGAAAATAAACTGCATTTAATAAATATGTTAACAGCATGTAAATTAACATGCTTTTAATCAGGATCAGCTTATTGGTAAACCCTACTGTCTTTTTCTATATTAGGTGCTAAGTGTTAAAAAGTTGTTAATTAACACACCTTTGCTTTGAAGAGTTTATCTGCACACCTAGAATTAGGTGGTGCTTTATCCTCCCTCCTCTTCAGCAAAGCCCTGATCTGGTCTTGGAAAGTTCTGCTTGCAGATCTGCACCCTCTTTGAAGATTAGAGGTAAGATTTGGCAATGAAACTGGCACTCTGGCAGGATTTTAGTTGGGTATTTGTCATGCAGAGTTTGAAAAGCAATCCTTATGAGCTATATTTTGAAAAGCAGGTCTTTATACTTGTGCCTATAATTTTCACATGTCCAAATTCAGATGTTGGATTGAGGCAGCTTCGAATATGTGGCTCTATATGTCCCTGAGATTTCAAATGTCATTGTCCCATGAAATGATCTGGCTTGGTTATCCTTTGGGGGGGGGGAGGGGCAAATCCTGTTCCTGCCCACTAATACTCCTTGAACCAGTTCCTTCTTTGTTGTGGCACAAGGCCCAAAAGACAGTAAAACTGGTGTCATTCAGCAGCACAGTGAGGCAGGATGAAAGGATTGGCACAGGTTTCTGCATCTCCTGCTTGTATGCAGAGCTGCGCCCTGCAGAGACACCCTCTGTCCCATTGTGCGTGAGTGGGCAGAGTGAGGGGTGGATCGCCTGGCATGTGTGGATCTGCAACTCCCCAGGTGGGACGGGCTGCAGCAGTCACTAAGCCTACGGTGGCCTGGAGGCTGAAGTAGCAGCCAGGGAGTGGTTCTTCTGCCTCTGTGTGGCTTGTTGCAAGGGTTTTGACCAGTCGGTGACCCCCCAGGAGAACACCCTTGTGTACAGCCCACGTACTGGAGCCGTGCCCTGGGAGCAGGGTTTGTCTCTGTACACACTAAGAATTATCCATAATAGATTGGGTCAGATCATAGGCTTTAGTTACTACCATATTCCTGGGTACTAAGATAATGGGTTCTCTGTTAATGACCCTGATGACTGGACAGATCGAGCGCAAGGCCATTAATTAGTTATAGATAAAAATAGCAATTTTCTAAGGAAACTGTAAAGGGAATCCATATGATTCCTCAATATTGTTGACAGGCTGGGTTGTCTGTTTCAAATGCATCTGTTTTGAACTAGCTCTTAGGTACTCATGATCCGTGCTCTAGAGATACGAGAGAGAGAAAGATGGTTATAATCTTAGCTGGGCATCAAACCTGTGGTCCAGCCTGACATCCCAACCGAGCACCTTTGCCTGATTGTTATCAATTGACCACTTGGGCAATCAAATGTAGGGGATACGTCTTCAGGAGGGTGGTCGTCTTATTTATTTTTAGGTGCCATTTGCAAATGAATTGCAGACAGAAATCAGGTACCTGGAAGCCATCTCCTCAGATTTGCACCCGCAAATCATTTTGCAGGCACGACAATTCAGATGCAGCTGTTTCAGTCACATTGCTTTGGTCAAAAGTTGGGGTTGGGCTCAGCTTAAGTGAACATTTATCCCTTCGATTCCAGCTCATGTGACTGGTGGAAGAGAAGTAAAAAGCTGACTTGCTGAGAAGCAATATCCCTATGTCGACATTATTACCACACTGCATGTTGTCCCTTGCTGGAGAAATCAGTCTTATGCAGTTAAAGGTTTCCAAGGTTTCTGCCTGAGTTAGTTATTGAGGATAAGTTGTGTCTTAAGGGAATTTTTCTGCCAGTTGCGCTAATTAGCACGATAATTTGTCATTTCATTAAACACATCTTCCATGGAAAACGACAGCATGTTTTCTTCACAACAAGGAGCAAACATCTTATTTATTGATTGATTTTTCTTTCTTTTTTGATTAAGTTGCTTAGAATTTCCTTGAACGTGGCTAAACCATGGCATTTTAAATAGCCACAGCTTTCATCTTTTGTTTTGCCATTGCTTCTGATTGTGTGCTCGTATGTTACATGCTTTTATTTAAATGGTAGCACTGAGAGTCATTCCAGTCTGGGCACAAATGGTCTTTTCATCCCACATCTTGCTCTATTTATTTCAAGTCAACTGCAGGATATATATTTTTTAAGAGTTGAAATGAAAGAGTTATTTAACATCTAGTTACCAGCCTAAAAGCATGTACTATGGGAGGGGAAAACATGGCTTGGTAGATGAGGCAAAAAAATGTAGCCAACATTTTTAAAAATAGGAGTCTAAAATTAGCCTCCTGAGTCCATACTGAGGCACCTAAGAATGGAATTTTCAAATGTGCCTGAGTAACTTAGGAGCAGAAGTCGCAAGAATTTATAGCCTCCAGTGTGCCTGTCACCCTACTTCCACTCTTAGCTACCTAAATATGGACGTAGGAACCTAATATTAGACCCCTGTTTTTGAAAATATTGGCCTGAGTCTGGAGATGTGAGTTGTGGCTGGGATTTTGAAAGGCACTCAAGGAGTTTGGTTCCCAATACCCATTAAAAGTAATTGGGAGTGGGACACCTAACTTCTCTTTGTGCCTTTGAAAATCAGCCCTTCTGTGCCTGAGTCTACTAGCAAATTTGTGTGTGCCCAACCCTTGGGAAAGTCATTGCATCTCTCCACTCGTGCCTTAATTTCCCCCTCTCTATGCTGTTTTGATCAGTGAGAGTTATTTGATACAGTTATGCAGCACACACATCTATGTCAAATAAGTGGGATGGGACTACTCAGGGTTAGGTGAATTCAGATAGCTCTAACGGAGCAGCTAAAGCTAATAGCTAATCAATAAGTATTAGACTTGTACTGAATGAGCAGTTACTAGTACAGGATTCTTTAGACTTTTTTTTAGCTTCAATTAAAACCAAACAGATGGGCAAAAAGGAGTAGAAATTGTTACCTTAGGGAATAGCACACTAGCACATTTGGGACATCTAACAAGGCAAAATACTTTTGTTATTCTTTCCTTTATATTTTAAAAGACACATTTTTAGTAATATATTTTAGTGAATGCAATGCTCATAAAAAGCATGGGCCTGACAGACATTGAGAACAAAATCCTCCATCCCACTGAACAGGTAGAGCAAGCTTCCCCTCCGTTTCGCAACCCTCCCTTGCAGTGACCAATGCATGTGGGGAGGGAGGAGTTCATTTCCATTGCCCATTCAGTCCTTGTCCTGTCTGCTGAGATTACCAACAAAGGCCAGAAGTTGTGGTTTGGGTGACCATTCCCTATCCTTGATGCTGAAGACTACTTGAACATGGCAGCACGATATAATGTTCTTATTAGAGATGCATATCTCCCTCTCTGGCACATGGTACTCATAGCAACAGGAGGATGGAAATTGTTTCCCAACAGAATTGTTTGTCTAAGATTATTCATTCCCTCATAAAACCTTGGTTGCCAGTTGGCCCACATTCTTAAGCAAATCTGAAGGCCAAGCAGTCATTTTAAGATAGAAAACTGCTAAGTTTTGTACAGCATGTTGAACCTGGTTCTTCACCTTTCAGAGAAATTATTATTTATTAAACCATGGGGAGCGGTGGGGAGACTTGAATGCCTATTGCGGGTCATTATCATGAAAAACAAGTCTGCGTCATGCACGTTAGTTTCACTACTGGCCTATCCCAAAACTTCAGGACACACCTGTTAATGGCTAGAGGCAAGCAGATTGGTTGGATGTAAAGAATGCACCTGCGCAGGGCGGGGTGAAGAACTACATGTAAGCCGAGCCCTTAGACATTCTCTGTCTCTTCTCAATTCCAGCTTAAACAAGCAATATCGCTCTGGGCTGTGAAGACAATCATGCACGTTTGAATCCTTTCCTTTCCTTTTTTTTTTTTGGCGGGTTTATTTTTATAGTTTAAAACAGTTGTACAAGTATTTTGCTTCACAGTGTATGATTTTTTTTTGTTTTGTTTTTTTGTTCATTTTGTGAGCATCACGTCAAGAAAACCACAAGTTCCAAGTTCGTCTTTGCCAAGACATGGAAAGATCTGAAGATAAAAATCCTCGCACGCACTTTCCTGATGATCATTACATCCTTTTTGTTACCCACTTGAAGGTTGATCTTGGTTTGGGAAAAGGTTATTGTGTCTCCAGCACTGAAGTTACTTAAATGTTATGTGTTTTCCTGGTCCTGTAAGCCACAGTGTCCTGGTATTGTGGTGTAGGCAGATCAAACTAGCGCTAAGTATGATTTTGATACTATTGCAATCGTGTAAATCAAAATTCTCCTTCCTTATGTTTTTTTAGGAGACTGTCTTTTTTTCTTCTCTCTTTCTCCAAGTAGACTGAAGGGAGGGGGAGGTTGTGTTAAAACTGTCTCAGGTTTTGTCTGTTCTTAAGTAGGGGGGAGGGGTAAAAGGCACATGAATTCAAATGTTCATTTTACAAGTAGCCAAACCAGTTAGGGCAGGTAAATGAAGAAGCAGGAAATTCAATAGCAGGGAACCAATGGGAAAAATCCAGTTTCACTGAGTGGTCATGGAACTCTGAAAAGAGACACATTTTGGAAAGGTTATTGTGACTGAAATGCAGCATTTAGTATGAACTGAAAAGGAAAATTCAAACATTTCTTGAGTGATCAAATACTGAAAAGAATCAAACACAGCCAGCATATGTATTGGTAGCTATCCCCATTAATGGTATAAACTTATGTTATGGTCTCCTGCTCAGTTAGTTTTATTCATTTACATTTTTCAGTTGGTCTTAATTGGTTTGTATTCTAATATATTTTTAATAATGTCACAAAGAATTTTTTGGTTTAGACGTACAATTAATTGCTGCTATTATTATTATTTATTAATTGAAAATAATATTCAAATATTGTACAGGGGATGAAGGAAATGCATTTAGATTTTCCATATGTTATTGCTATTATTTAAACTAAATGGGGGTAAATGAAAGGCCTTTTGTTCCAGCTCTGAGTCATCAGTTTCAGCTTATGGCTTGGAGGAGCCATTTTGGGTTCATTTGTTTATTCTTTTCTTTCCTCAGGCTTTTTTAGTACATGACAAAGTGAGCGTAATTGAGACTCTCTGCTTCTTTCTAATCTTTCACTAATTCACTCAAGTTGAAGTGGAGCGCCTGTGCCATTCCAGACTTGCCTTTACTTGTGCTGTAGTTGGACACTAAAAAAACAGAGACATCAGATAAAACAAAATTAGCTGCTTCAGTTTGAAGCATGAAGTCTAACTGTGGATCAAAATGGCATTGGATGGCTAGTGTGCTTTCTCAGTACCTGAATGGGAGAATAGTTGTAAGAGTGAGGTCACATTTTTTGTCTCCGCTTTGGCCTGACAGCTGTTGGGTGCTGTTGTTGACACAATAAATTGGGTGAGAATTTGGTGTGTTTTGTAAGCATGGAGACTTTTCTCACCGTTCATTTTTCCACTTGCAGGAAGACCCAGCTAGGCTTTGTGGACGTTGAGCTCAGCCTTCCCCTCCACCCCTTATTAAAACCGCCTTTTGGAATGTTCCAGGACAGTATTAAGCCAGGCAGAAACCTTTTTAGATTATTTAACCTTTTATAAAAGTGGAACCTAGATTTGGCCTGATTTAAATGCTCCATAATGCCCTTGATTTCAGCAGGGGCTATAGAAGCTCCCCTCCAAAAACTATTGTCCTGAAAGGAACAACTCAGGCAATATTACAAGGCTGCCCTGACCTTTTTTCACTGAGTCCGATTAATTAAATTTCACCTACATTTTCCTCTCACAATTGGAAGCTTTGTAAATCCAGCTGAATGTAATTTTTTAAAATGATAAGAACAGTGATTTATGAATTATTTTGCTGTATCTGGATTCCCTTTTAAAACAAGACTATTTTATGTTCATTTGGGTTCCACAGAATAGTATTAATATGTAAGTGTTTGGGGGGCCCATTTATTTGCAATAATGTACAAGTGGAAATATTTACTCGTAAACTAAGTTAGCAGCAGTGCTTATTGGTTAGTTTATTTTGATTCATGAATTTAGGGATGCTCTTAATCTTACCATAGTCTTGATAGTTCTGAAATGTATTTATTGGAAAGTCTGTGTTTCAAATTGCAAATTTTCACATGAGCGCCTGAAGTTAGGGACCTAAGTAGGGACATAGGTGCCTAATGGCAAGATTTTCAAAAGCACCTAAGTGAAAGTCTGTGGGATTTAGCCAGTGCTTAAGTCACTTTTGAAAATGGGACTTAAGTGCATTTGAAAATTTTATTTTACATTAGAATTGAGGCCCCTAAACAGATATTTAGGTGGTTAAAATCCGGATTTGAGTAGCTAACTTTAAGCACCCAAATGTGAAAATTTGACCCCTAGAAGATGTAGTGAAAAAAATCTAATGGAAGCCAGGATCCTTCACATAGTTATGAACATGCTTTAACTTTCTTTACTTGAAGAAAAGGAGGACTTGTGGCACCTTAGAGACTAACAAATATATTTGAGTATAAGCTTTCGTGAGCTACAGCTCACTTCATCGGCTGCATCGGATGCATTCCTTGAATAATCCCAGTAAAGGCAATAGGACTAATCACATGAGTAAAGTTAAGTGCATTTGTAAGTATTTGCAGGATCTAAGCTTGATAAACAAATCATGTTTTTTCCTGGAAGTAAATTTGAAAAAACTCTAAAGGCCTGATTTCCAGAGGTTGCAGTCAATGGGAACTGTGTCTGATTGGCATCTCTGAAAATCAGACCATAAACTATAGATAAAATTATGCTATGCTAGATTTCAGATCCTGTGGAAGCTGGGAAGAAATTTGTCATTAATTTCCCATGAAGTCAATGAGTTTAAATGAGCGTAACTGACAGCAGAATTTGGCTTGGTGCGAGTATTTTGTTTGCACTATTGAAGGTCCTATAAAGATTAAGAGGAGAGTTTTTTTGTATTTTTTTAAACAAACAATGCTGATTGCTATTATTTTAGCCAGAGACTAGAGTGAATGAAATTCCAAATTAAAATATGCTTAATTATCCCACATAATATACTAGTGAAGTGTCTGCAAATTGCTTCAATATCTTTTTCAGAAAGGAAGTAAATTTCCACTTCAGCCTTGTTAGGATCCCTATGCCTTTGAAGGTTTACTCATCTCTGTAATGGTTGGGTTTTCCCTTAAAACGCCCTTAGTCCAAGAGAAATGCAGAAAGGTCACCAAATTGCTCTGTGTCTTATCAAAAGGCAAATAATGCGTTTTAAAATTACAAAAATGCAAATTGGGGATAAAATATGGATGCAATCACATGTTAATTTGTTAGACATTTTGTTTGCAAAATTATAATGTCCTTAACGTATTTTGGGCAGGTGGAAGTGGCCTGAGGAAATTAGATATTATAGCTGGGATACACATTTCACTTTAATTAGACTTTTTTTTTAAATGGTCATTAGAAAACGATATGTTAGCTCACAGTTTTTTAGCCTGGATAAAAAAGAATCTTAAATAGTCAATAATTAGACTGATCTTTAGAAACAGAATTTAGCCTGCATTCAAGCTTTTAGCCTTACAAACAAACCTGCCTGTCCTTTTAGACTCCAGGTATAGCTTATCTGATGAAGCCCAAAGATAAAGGCTTAAGTTTCACATGCTTTGTTCTTTTCATAGTCCCTGACTATTGATTAAGGCTCAACCATACAGGTTAACTAACAAGTTAGTTTTTCACGCTAGAGTCACATTCCTCTCCGAAGCTGCAACTACCTGGGTGCAAATTGGAGACTCTGCATTCTCCTTTGGAGGATAATTGATACCTGATTGTTTTAAAGCTGGTGGAACTTTGCCTGACTGTGTACTTCAGAAAAGAGGAGGGGGAAGGTGAGTGGAGGAGGGAGGAGAGAATAAAGGTAATGAAGGTACAATAGCTAAATACTAGTGCTGAAAAAAAGGGAGGGGGGAAGGGATTCATTTAAGTTCCTTGTTTTCCGCTCCTCTTCAGCCATTCTTTCCTTTTTCTCAAGGCCTGAGCATTGGTAATAATGGTGATGATTAACTAAATGAAGTCGGTAACCTGGGCGACCATTAGGGTGGGTTTATATTTCATGGGTACCGAATGGCCAGAGAAAGCGCACTATTGAGGACTCAGAAAACTGAAAGATTTTTGGCGTTTTCTGTGTTTTGATTTTGGCTTTGCATTCTTTGCCTCGATCTTTCGCCACGGTAAGGTTACAGCCACTTTCTTATTCCCTGAGAATCCCCTCCCTTTTCTCTCTCTCTCTCTCTCATTCCCTCCTTCCTTGCAACTCTGCTGCCTTCACTTCAGTCAGAAGGGTCTTTCCTCTGCATGTGGGCCTACCTTCAGGTGGTACCATGTTGGGGTGGATGAGTTGGGGAACAACGATGTATTCCTCTGTGTGTTTCCCTTATGCTAGTTTAATCTGTTTTGAAGTTTTTCATTATATGGCTTGGATTTTTACTGCTTCCACCATAGCAATTTTGTGTTATTTTTCCAGGTAGGGTGTTTAATTTTTTGTTAGGACCATATTTGCATTTAGGACACTGTAAGTGAGCTGTATGCTTTGTAGAACAAGAACTTCATCTTGCTTGTTAGGCCTTTGTGGGGCACAAATTGCTTATTTCACTGGCAATGGTGAGAATTGTAGTGGAACATTGGTTCAATATTTTTTTGTCCTTTTCAGGACTGAACTTTATGTGTGCAGCGGGTATTAAATAAGACTGGCTTAAAATAGAGGTACGTAAAAGTATGGAGTGAATTCTGTTATCAGTCCAAATAGAAATAACTGTGCAAGCAGTTTTTAAACAGATAGTAAACTGGATACAAATAAATGCTTGTGGAATTTAATGTTATAAAGCTAAAGCAATAGGTTACTCTTGGGTATGAAATAGGGATTCATCTCAGTAATGGGTATATTAAAAATGGTGGCTGCTTTCATTTTCCCTCTCCTGCGGGCTGAGTTGGTTAATGGAATCCATAATTCATGTGTATACTGCTCCATGCCTTTTGGGAAGTTCCCCATCTTTTACTTTGTCATTGCCATGTTGTGGCTTACAGGACACTATAATATGTTGGTCATTTAGTATTACCAATATCACTGAGTGACCTTCTTAGGGAACATTAAGGAGGGCAATATTTCAGTTTATGTAATTCCTGGCAGCTCTTTTAACAAAGAAAAATGATTGTGACTGTTTAATACAAAAAGACCGTAGTGAGTTACAATGATGATGAAGATACGTTTAGTTGTTCAAACAAATAAAATAGCATGGCCAAAAAAAGTTGCATTTATAGATTTAATTTTAGCCAATAATTACAAAAAAATGAGCCAGTGGCTTATAATAATTGCCACTAAGCTTGCATTAATTAGTAGATAGACCATGTATGATGAGAATGAAGACTTATGTCTTCAAAGAGGTGTGTGATAAATTTCTAGAGCCATCCTCTAATCTCAGCTGCAGCAGCCTAAATCCCATGTAACCCCATTAACTTTATTGGAGTGACTCTGGATTAACAACAGTGCATCTGAGATCAGAATGTGGCCTCCAGGCCTTTAACTGCCAACATAATTTAAAAATGGCCAGATTTTTATAAGCGATGCACACATCTTGCAAAGCCATGCTAATGTTTTCCTTAAATTCAGTATTTATATTTCACTTTTCAAATCTGCTCTTCGCTATGTGGAATATTTTCTGCATGGGGATTACCAGAGTAAGCGAAATTAGAGTAAACAGACACAGTTTTGTGTGGACAAAGACTCAAAAGGCTCTTTCTCTTACCATGTGCGCTACTATTGTCTGCAGTTATGCAAGACCATGCAAGGATTATTTATTTGAATGGATTTGTTGTAAAATGGCTACAGCAAGAGATCTGGGAAGAAATTAGGGTTCCTCTGAAACCATATCATGCCTGTTGTCTCTTATAATGGCAGACTATGCAACAGAAATCAGTTTCCATTGCAGAACACTAATGTGCAGACCCTGAGGGACATAAAGAGAAGGAAATTCACCAGCCATCGTGGGGCTGAATAATCATTAACACCACCGCAAGGTGTAAGAAACAGTATGCAGTTAAGAAATAGACACCGTTTTGTAACTGCTTGGGCACACTGGCATTTTCCAGCTTACCCTTGAAACTTCTTTGGAAACTGTTTTTTGTTTGTTTTTTTGAAAATACTAATGCGTTCTACTGAATATAGCAGTAAGTTAAAGCTCCCTTGTCTGGTTATATTATTGAGCCTATCAGGTGCTGAGTTTCCATTGAAGAGAATGCAGGACAAGGGGGGCCCAAAGGAAGGATTTTTCTTTGTTTTAGTGGGAATAAGAAAGATCACTGAAGCTCTGCTATCTACCTTACCATTGTATGAAGTACGAGTTTACATCTTTTGAAATGACAGAGCTCCAATGTGCTACATTTAACTTTGTTCCCTCACTTTACTACAGACTCAGCTTAGCTCCCATGAACCAATGGGGACAGAATCAGGGCCTACAGTCAAACAAGAGGGAGGTTCCAGAGAAAGATATTTCACACTAAAGGTGATGGAGGCTGTCAGGGAGTATTTGTGGTAACCCCAATCTATATAACTGGCTCCTGTTCTTTCAATAGTATTGACACCAAGCACTAGAAAATGTACTGTCATGTACTAGCTATAGTGAGGGAGGGACTGGATGACCTAATAGGACTCTTCCCCTAACTTCTCTGATTGCATGAGTTAATATTTTGGAAATGTACAGAGAGTGCTGTAGTGTGCTTCATGGCAAATTCTGTTCCCTCTGGCAGACCTGCACCCTGGATATTGCACTGACCTGCACCTTGTACATTTAATGGCTGCCTGAAGTGGGTATAAAATACTACCAAATCAAAATTCTCTCTCTGTTCAGATCAATGGTAGCGTTTTATACTAATTTCATGCCCAATTAGCACCAGTGTGAATGACAACACAAGAAGCTGAGCTATGGAGAATCAGACTCAGAATCTTAAATATATACAGAAGGATATATGAAGTCTAGACATCCACAAATAAAAACAGAGTCCATGTTCTTTCTTTCTTTCTTTACCGTGAGGAAGTATGGAAATCATAGGGGATTTGGCAGTGGGATAAAGAGCCTTTCATCTCTGGCTAACTGGTATGACTCTAGTCTAGATTGGTAGTTAATTAAAATAATTACATTTGATGTCTCTTTGGTGGCCTGTGTGAAATGAGTTGGTGGGTTTAATTTCAGTGCCTAAGGGACAAGTGTGTCCACCCCACCAAACCCATCAGCAATTAGCCTCTTGTTGGCAATTGAAGGAGGGAGGGTAAAAAATGAATGGCATTACATTTAAAATAAGAAGCTAATTGTCTTCCATCTCCTTGAAATGGTGCCTCTGCATCCTGGTTGAGGCACGTTGGCAGGATACACCTGGTATAGAAATAGAGAGGTGTAGTGCTGATGAAAAATGCCATATTGACCACACTGGAGGCCAGATTCTCTGCCGTCATTGTAAAATGCACATAGCTAAAATACCTACAGTAGCTCCTGAAAAAAACCCTTGGACTCCTAAGCAGTGTTAGCTGAAGTGTATTTAATCATAGAATCATAGAATCTCAGATGAGAGGTGGAATTATGCTCAGCAATTAATTTGAACTCAGATTTTTTCTATCAGGAAATGACGGTCTGAAATACAAAGCCCCCTCTGTTAGGAATTTAGGGCCAATTTCTGATCTTAGTAAAGAAAAGAACAGTGGAAATTTCATTAAATTTTGCCCTTTGGGTTTTACTTTTCTTTGTCTGCAGATCTGGCTAAGGGCAGGGATTTCAACTTTGTGCCAGACAGAGCCTGTGCCCAATTACTAAATGCTGTAGAAACCTTCTATACCTTTTCCCTTACATGTCCACCTTGTGTATATTGTTTGCTTTCAGCTCGAGAAGGCATTTCCTGATTATTTCTTTATTGGACATAATAATATAACAATGAAAAATACTTTATGAGGAATAAACAATTCTTGGCTAAATTTTCAGGGCCCAAACATCTTAGTCAACATACATTAAGTAAAGTATGACCCAGATATGCAAAATACTGTACAGGTATGTAATAATTAGCCGCAATTTTCATATGTCATTCATTACTTTTAGAATCACAAAGTACACAGAATCCAGAAAAATGACATAATTGACCAATATATATTGCAACACAACGAGCCAAATTTATATATGATGTAACTTCTTTGAAGTCAATGGACTCAGGAGACTTGGGTTCCTTTCCCAAGTCTTCCCCTGGCTGGTTGGGTGACCTTGAGCAAGTCACTTCCCCTGTCTGTGCCTCAGTTTCCCCATCTGTAAAATGGGGATAATGATACTGACCCCCCCCTTCATAAAGCACTTTGAGATCAGCTGATAAACAGCACTATATAAGAGCTAAGTATTAATTATTATTCTGAATTTGGGCCATTCTAGTTACACAATATTTTCAGCTAGTTGTATTAGCTGGAACAGGGTATTTGGAGATCTGAAATATGAAGATTGATATGTACTGTATCTATTACAGAGGAAAAAGCTGCATAGATAGTTGTGTAAGCCATTCACTGGTTCTACAGATACAAATATATCCTGGGAGTGATGTACATGGTGTACCTGAGATCTAGCTATAAACAAGAGAAGTGTATAAACAAATACTCAGTTATTGGATACACACCCATGCAGGATTTTACAGAACATTTATTACAACTCTGTATTTCCACAGTAACTTGCATGTGTTAAATTTTTCCATATCTTTCAGATGGTGACACAGAAAAATCTTTTGAATTCCTAGTCTGATCCCCACTCTTATTGACACTGCAGTAAATAAGGAGTAAAGCCATTAAAGTGAACAGGCCAGATACTGAATGTGTGCATAATGGCATAGCTATGTTGATTTCAATGGTGCTACATTGATTTACACCTGCTCAGGATCTGACCCAGCAATGTTACACTGGTGGAAACCAGTGTTAGTGAGATTAGAATCAGGTCTTTTCCTCTTTTGGCCAAAACATTCCTCATTCTGGGACATCCCCCATCTCAAATGAGCAGATGATGTTTGGGAAATGGTAAAATACTGGCAGATCAGTATTTGGGGCCTGTAATCTCTCAAACAGAGATGTGTCTCGATGAATCTCAGGGACGTAGACCTCCAGTCATTCTCTTCACAATACAAGAATCGGAGTTAGTGCCAATGAAATTCAAACTGAAGAAAATGTTCATGTGCACATTACAGGTTTGACATGCCCTCTGCTAGCTAGCAGCTGTGGCTCATTTGCAAGTGTTCAAAGGTTTCAGCAGTAGGGATCTTTGCCTATGAAAAAGAACCATTGTGTAACAGATGAGTGGTCACCGACAGAGGCCATAATATACTATAGTCTATTGTTTGATTAGTTAAAGCGGTCTTGGATCTCTCTCTAGCATTGTTTTGCTGTGGCAGCCTCAACAGTTACATTAGTTATCTTTCTGCTAGGCCATGATGCCACCATTTAAATGTTTTTTGTCCTAAAGTGCAGTGTTCCCTACAGAGAGAATGGGATTTTAAACAAGGTAGTAGGGCCTGGTGAATTGACAAACTTGCTGGTCCCAGCCCTACACTATCTAAAAGAAAGTGTGGTTGACTTGGATTCCCCCTACTGTATCTTTGAAATGGCATGAGAAGGAGCTTAGTGAGTCCAGCGGCCTTTTGGCTATACCCCTGCGTCTCTAGTTCCGTGGAGGTTCACGTGAACTTGTGATTTAAGACAGCACGTTCAAATGTGCATGTACAGCGTTGGTGCACCTTGGGTTGTTGTGTCACTGATTAAGTGATTCAAACTAGCTAGTGCAATGTTATGGCTGAAATGTACATGAATGAAAAGCAGGAGGCTGGTCTCAGCTACAGTGATCATCATGAAAAAGATCTCGACACTTGCCAACAGTTGTTATACCCCAGTTATTTCCTACCCTAAATTTAAGGGAAAACTGGTCTCTCAGATACCATTGTTTGAAAACTGTTGGCAAATCTCGACTAATGGTGGGTGATCTGTGTCATGTACCAGCTCTCATTAACTGCAGTGGGGGCTGTGAAGTGTATCTAAGGGCAGGAGGTGGCCCAGGAAACCCCCAAGTTACAGTCCCCACATCAGCTGTATATTGATCACATTGCACACATGCTATTCAGTATATTTAGGGTCAAATCTTCGTGTGCACAAAGCCCAAACTAATGGGCTTTTAGTGACTAACCTATATCAAGGCAGACATGGCTGCATTTTGCAGCTGTTACATCAGTCTGCAGCCTAGAGTGGAAGATGGGGCCCACTACACTTTTTACATGGTCTGTGGAGATTTTGGTGCTTAGTTTTAGATAGATTGTAGACTCAATGGCCTATCTTCCGTCTATAAGAATTTCTGAGATTCATCCCCGTATGTGGGTATCCAGGGATCAAGTCCTGCCCATAATCTCCACACTTCTGTCTAAAGTGTCACTACACAGCCCAGCCCCTTGTGAGACTTGTCTGTGGACTGCTTCTTGGTCCGTGTAACTGTGGCAGTTGAGCTGCATTTGGGCCTTTTATGTCAATGCAAAAAAGGGACACAATTTATCATCAAAGAATTAAAGATAATACTATCTACAGCAATATACAATAGTGAAGTCAAGAAAATGGCACTTCCTTTTCACATAGAGCATCTTCCGAATACTGCAAACAATATCAGTCACTGATCAGGATAAAATTGACACTTAGTTGATGCTGTAGCGTGGCCAAAGGCCCCACACGCACCATCTCATGTAAAAAAAAATTTTAAAATCTCTTGGCATTTAAGCATTGGGACATTCCTGACTTAGTATTATGTAGACACATAGACCTGATACAGACAATGGAAGGCTCATTTTCAATGCATCTATTCTATTCAGTCACACTGGAATCTTTGCAATATCCCAGGAAAATGCTCAAACCCTACAGAGTCGTAACAACCAAGGAAATAAAGGAGAAAAATTGTGAAGTATTTCAGGTTCTAACTCAAAACCACAAACCTGAAGAAGTTCAATCTTCATGGTGCCACATCACCATTAACTTGCTCTGCTGGGCCTCGGTCAGCACATGGATGGGTGAAATCATCCACAGTTCTCAGATCCTTGCAAGACATGGTGTGTTGTAGGCAAAACAGGGTGAAATATCCAAAATCGTAGCTCTACATTATCTTGTTTTGGCAGTTTATTTAAAATAGTTCCTTTTGATTTCAAGTACAATAAACTGATGTTTACGGTCCAATTATAACAATATTCCCTGTAATTATTTTAACTGTGGTCTTTCTAGCAAATAATTTTTTTAATATTATTACATGGGTAATAGTTCTAGATGCCATGTTTCAAAACACTGTTCAATATACTCTGGGGTTTTTATTATTTCTAAGCCCGCCATGAAAGTGACACTTTATTTCAGATGCAACTATCACACTTAAACCGTAGGCTATTTTAGAGAGAGAGCAGCTATTGCCTAACACACCCTTCAGTTGTCTTTTTAATTCCATGAATTATTAATGTAAAAAAATGAAACCTCCATTTGTAGAGGCTAAATGGAACATGTCTATCTGTCAACTGCTTTTGCTATGCGTTATCTTTTTCGACAGTCACCTAATAGCTCGGATGAGATGGGGTGCAGCATGTTCTAATAAAAAAGGGAGAAGTTCCTCTTGACTAGTTAACCATTTGCTGAGTGCCAGCACAAAAACGGTGAAAAGAAAACCCAGCTTGCTTTATATCCAAATGAGGATGGAAGGACGTGCTACACAATTCCAGGCTTTAAAAGCTGCTGGGGAACAGGCACAGAAGTGCTGTTTTTTAACGTCACTTGTAGGGATCAGTATTTAGCAACTGAAATTTTTCCTAATTGAAAATCTTTGTGAATCTTTGAATTTGAATAAAAGGGTCTATTAATCTACCTGCAATATAATGTAACCTACGTACAGAACAGGTTAACTTACATACAGAATAGGTTAGCTTACATGCAACACTGTGTAGGGCATCTTTTTTTTTTTTTTTTGTCTCCCCATCTTCTGTGGTTTGAGAGTTTAACTGAGATTAGTTGCAAATTTTTTTTTATTTTTGTGCCATGATTCCCCTTCGATGTGTCACTTTTGACTTTAGCTCAATCATTTATATTCAAAAAGGACATTGCTGTTGGGAGAGGTATGGTGGCTGGCTTTCTCCTTGTCAGGCTTTTGAATTTGGTACGTAAGCAGATCCTTTCGGGGTTTTGTTGTTGCTGTTGTAAATTAAACATGTGGATCTTGCATTCACGAATTCACTAACTTTCTGCTGATTTGAAATCAGTTGGAAACAAATACAGTTTCTTTTCCCTCCTCCCCCAGCTGCAGATTTGACATCCCTGAATGCTTCCTGAGTTAATCCTGGAGGCCATTTTACTGCTTCCGACACAGTCACCGATCAAAATGGTGGGGGCTTGGCAAAGGTCTTAGCAACAGAGCAGGCAACGTGAAAAACAAAAACAAGACCAAAAAACCCTACCACAGCCAGTAGGCTCTGGCAGCATTATCTGTCAGCAGTGTCTGGCAAATAGGGATTTCCAGCTGGTTTCAGAATGCAATGGAAGGCATGTTTGTAATTTTACAGGCCTTTACTTTTCAAGAGTGTTAGGTGTCAACGTTTAGCCTCTTTGTGCTGAACAAATTAGAACAAATTGCACTAATTTGTTTAGCTGCTATACAGGTTTTTAAATATTCCAGGTGACCCTGTGTTTTCTGTCTCTCTCTCTCTCTGTCTTTTTAACCTGGTAATACAACACTAAAAATTCACATTTACAGAATCTTATGATGTTATAGTTGGAGATGTGGAGGGAGAAATAGAGTGCTGACAACCTCAGAATTCTAATCTAATTCCTTGGTATTAAGAATTCCTCTATGATAAATTTGCACTCAAAGTTCTTCTCTTTGAAATTAAAAGAAAAAATAAACCTGGTTTAAAAGATGACTCAAGAAATCAGCAAATATCAGTTGCCTAATACAAGCACAGGTAAAGTTCATATGTAATTGCATGGACATACTTAAAGAGAAGTTGGATCTCTCAGTAGTTTACCTCTTGGAGTTGGGCCTTAGTGTACATTTAACCATGGCTTGAGATCCAATTGCTTACAGGGTTTAGCACTTTGCCTTGTTGCTATTAACTTACGGCAGCAGTTAGGGGGCATTACATAGGCTGTGATGCTTGGCTGGGCTTAATTTACTATCTTGTTACCTCCATCAGTTCCAAAGACTTGTTGCATTAGGAGCTGTCGGATTAGATATATCCGACATGATCTATCAGTATGAGGGAACAGTAAGGTTTAGGGTACAGGGAAAGCCCTGGTCCAAAATGATCAGAAACCGAAGTAGGTATATTTTTTTCTGTTAAATTATAAGAAAGTTGTAATTTAGTCTCTTCTCCCAAATAATTATCACAAAAGGTTGGCAATTATACAGTGGAATTCTCCCTCTCTTTCTCTCTTTTTCTCTCTCTCTCTATTATTTTTTTCTTCTCCAAGGCTTTCTGGCTGGTGGTTTATCTGCTGCTTGTAGACCGCGATCCTGGGATGCCATTACCATCTTACTGGGCAGCATTGGATGTTTTCTGTGTTTCTAATACTGCCTGGTAATGATGATTATGGTGTCTCGCACACAACGTGGAAAAGTTCAACAGCGAATTTGGAACCAGAGGTTAGTGGCCAATATGGAAACTAATACAAAGAAAAATGGTGCTTGACTGAAGATAATTTTGAAGAACTCCCAAGCATGAGTAACCCTAGAATAAAATGCTTTGGGTGACTAGATTAGAAGCTAAAAATGAATGTAAGAAAACACTTTTTTTTAGATTACACTTTGAAGATATGATTTAAATGAACATATAAATATAAAACCCTGGATACTATATACAGATGAACACTCTTTTAAGAGAACAATGATATAATAAATAGTTCCAAACAAAAATGTGAAGTTTTGTAGCTGTGAGAATGCTGATTTAATCTTTTCTGTCTATTTTTAAACTTCCAGACAGTGTTTTGTAACTTTACAGAAAATATAATAAGAACAAGTAAATAAGGATTTATTAGCAATAACATTTTGGATCCCTACTTTCAAACTTTGCTTCATAATCAAAATGATTTTTTTTCCAGCTAGTAAAAACTGATTTAAGAATTCTGACCAGTCATCTTGTTATGAAGTGTCAACTTAAGCACCCTTAACTTTTTGAATTTTGCTTTTTGTAGTTTGCTCTGTACCTTCTCGCCACAACAAATTTCATAGATGGTACCTTGCTTCCTTTCTACATTAGTATGTTATAACAGTGGACATTGTCCAAGAAGGTGTTTTTATTAGCAGTGAGCCAGAACCATAATCTTGTATCTGGATCAAAACTCTACCTCTAAGGTCCATCTACAATGTTTAAAAGACACTCAAACATTTAAAAACAATTTTCTCTAAATATTTCTTCATTATTTGGGAGATGTTTGTAATATAATACATTGGAAGGAGGAAAACATGAAGGGGCCTGATCTCATTTACCCTAAAACTCTTTTGCAGCAATGTGGCAGCATAGAGTAGCTTTAAAGTGGGAATTAATTACACAGCATTACACCTGCTTTAAACCCCCTTTTGCACTGCTAGACCAGTGTAAAGGGGTTTTAATGGAAACAAGAACCTGCCCCAGAGAAGTTCTCAGATGCCTTTTGTGTCTTTTGACCGAGAACTGAAACAATGCAGGAAGTTTGTTCCTTCCTTCAGTTATCAGTTATTAAAGGCACCGTAAATAATGATTTACAAGGATATCCTTGAGATGGTATAAGTGCTGTTAAATATTTTTATCTTACACATGGCATTATGGACAGGTGTTTCAGCACTCCTGGCAGGTGTTAAGCATGACAGAAAGCAGCAACAACAACAAAAAACCATAAGGGTCTCTCACACATACACTGTGTGCTGTTCATTTTAACTATTTGAATTGAAATGTTTGGTTATTTCCAGGAAGTTATTCTTAGGTGACACTGTTTAGATCTCATGCAATGCACAATGGGTGGCAGGTACCCTGCTGGACAGTCAAACATCTGTCACAAGCTTTGTGTTGAAATTAATATTATTATTTATATTACAGTAGTGCCTAGAGACCCCACCTGAGATCAGAGCCCTGTTGTGTTGGACATTGTACAGAGACATAGTGAGACAGTCCCTGCCCAAAGAGCTTGCAGTCTAAAGAGACAAGACAGACAAAGAACAGGAGGAGAAACAGAGGGAAATGACTCATCCAAGGTCACAGAACAGGTGGGTGGAAGAGCCAGGACTAGAATCTAGATCTTTTGAGTAACAGTCCAGTATCCTGTCTGCTAGCCCAGTGGTTTTCAACCTGTGGTCTGCGGATCCCTGGGCGTCCGCAGACTATGTCTAAGATTTCCAAAGGGTTCTGCACCTCCATTTGAATATTTGTAGGGGTCCGCAAATGAAAAAAGATTGAGAACCACTGCGCCAGCCCATTAAGAACTACATGAAGCTCTGGCCACTGATCAGCAAATGCATGATATGGAGTAACTGTGGACTATAGTACGATCCACCTTGCATGTGTTACACAATGTATGCTAATCTTTTATTATAAGGTGAATAAATACATGGTCAGTAGGAGAGATACAATCATCTTTGGCATTACTTAGCAGTATGTTAACTATGCTGGTGAGTCTATTGTCTCTGTTACCCTTGTTTAAGGCCCAAATTTACCCTCATCCCATGATCTTAAATTTAGTCTTGTAAACTATTTACATCAGAAATGCCAGCTCAGAAGTTATAGAAAATGTTAAGCTAGCCCTCATTCTTTGAAGCTCCTTCTGTACTAGTTTCTTCGGTATGTCTTTCTACCAGCTGGGAAGGTTGAAAACTAGGACTGTTTATTGACCTTCAGAGGATGGGGAAAATGTAACAAAAGGTGCAGTTATTGCTTTTACATCACCACAAAGTAGCACAAAGAAACTGTCACGTGTTTCTATTTTAGACTATTATTATACCAACTTTTTATTTTTAGGTCATCTCTTTGGATAAATATTTTTGTTTCCAAAAATCCAGATTTTTTTCCTGCTGTCAATTATTGCCAGAAGAATTTTTCTTCAACTCATCAGCTATACAGTAAGCCATTAAAATGGTTGCTTATTTATTTAGGGCAATGTTTATTGAGCCATTTCCATTAGTTTTGATGAGAAGTGAGTTTTCTGAAGAATATGGGAACATTAATGGATTCTCCATTCCTCCGATTGCTGGACAGACTATGGTCCTCTGTGGACATCTTACTAGACAGTGCTGGATTTTTTGGATCTACTCTAACACTGTCTGGTAACGATGTTTAAAGGGTGAACCAAACTACTACGTTCATCAGAAGAAATGCTTCAGAAACAAGAGCTTGCACCATGATTTAGGCGAAAGTGGAACCTTTGGACAAGCGGGGTAAGACATTAGCATTGGTATTAGACTCTGGAAGGTTACAAGTCTTTGAAGATTCAGTAAAAGCCTAGTGAATGTCAACAATAGACAACATTTCTAATTTCTGATTTGAAATAAATATTTCAAATGCTCTGTAGGAAATTATTCCATGCAACAAATTAGAGAAGTTTGTAAAAGAACAAAATTAACCTTCACATTGGTGTTTAGTGTAATAACCCAATGCTTAGAATTAAGGCTTCAGTCGCAGAATGAAGAAAAATGCAATTGTCTCCCACCAGAGACACTATAATGCATTCACAGCTCACAAAAGTGGCAAGACCAGTCACAGGGTGGGTAAGGGCGGGATGCTGCTTGTAAAAGTCTATCTACCCACAGTTATAGTTCAATTTATCTCCGTGGCTGAATCTGCCCTGGAGTCCCCTTTGTTGCCACCTGCCCCTGTTAGAGGCCAGAAAAACTTCTGTTGCAGGTGGGTTAATTCCTCCTATCACTCCATTTAGAAATGAGCCAGTTTAATCTAACTGCAGAACAATGATTAAACTCTTACATCCACTGTACACAACAAAGTAGAATATAAGGAGCCGCTCCCTCCCAGAAACTCATTTTAATTGTGTAGTGACTCGAACAGAAATATGTTATTGCATTCAACTCAGGGACAGATGATGTTTCTGATTAGAAGCGGATTCTGGTTTTGTTTAACAAAGGGAACGACCGTTTTGAAAGCTGGCTACCATGCTGCTTTATGAGAAAATCACTTGGGGTTGGAGGGGAGGGCGGGGATGGAGGAGAATACTTCCCCTGCTGTAGGATTGTACAGTCTGAAGGATGACTCATGACACCCCACCTGAGCTGTGTCCTTGCTCACATCTGAAATGGGAGTGGCCCCTCTTTCACTCTCTCTCATGCCTGAGGGATTTGTTTGCTAGCCTAAGCTATGAATAGATTCTGCCCCACCCAGGTGTAGCTGGAGAATGTCTGCTCAAGTTTGAGCACTGGCAGATCACTCCTGGGAACATGCATAGCAGCTAAGGACCCTTGTGTCAGAATTCAGACCTCATTAGGTATGTCTACACAGCATTTTGGAGTGAGTGGGCCTTTTCCAGGGGTGAGTTCATTTGCATTTTCCAGCTATTGTTGCCTGCAAGATATTGCTTTTGCTGAAAAGGAAAATAAAATGATTGGAGGTCTTCTCTGTGTGCGTCACTATAGCAATAAAAAGGCTTTGAAAAACTCACTAGCCAGTGTAATTGGACAGTCAGGGTGATTCAAAGAATCACCATAGCACCATGAAAATCCACTCCCCTTTCCCAGTGCAGGCCCATTGACTTCAGGGGGAGATGCACGGCTGTAAACATGGTCCAGAAGGTGAAAATATTGCTGAATACACTCTGGCCCTGATCCTGGAAACTCTTGCACACTTAGAACACTGAACTAAATGGACCCACTCGCATATTTAAAGCTAAGGATGAGTTTAAGGCATGTGCTTTCAGGACTGGACAACTCGCCTCAGACAGGGGTATGCACAACTCTCACCGACTGCAATGGAATCTGCACACATGTAGCTCGAGGGAAAACTTTGGCCCTTCATCTTTATCTGCCACAGTTCTCAGTCCCTGTCTGTCTCCCTGATTTTATTTTCTCCTTTAATCCTTGTAATGGCAGTCCATACTTTATACACTTGCGCACACAGCTCGGAGAGAATGGAGATCATCAATGAATTACGAAGATTTATATTTCAGAATTCCGTGTCACCAAATAGAAGCACTGAGGTTATCGGCCAGATCCTCAGCTAGTGTAAGTCAGAAAGCACCACTGAAGTCTGTGGAACTGTGCCAATTTACCACAGCTGAGGATCTGGCCCTATATATTAAAATTCACCAATCCCCAGCATTTAGAGTTCCAGCTAACTCCAGTGTCCACTGGAGCTGCATGCACACACTGAGAATAGACTCCTTAGTTCACAGCAGAAACTCAAGACCTGGCACTTTCATTTTTAGTGCTTCAATAAACTGGGGAAAATAATTGAAGCAGATGTTCTGCCTGAGTCTCTTCTTACACTGAAATTAATAGTTACACTGGTGTCAAATTGGTGTAATGGAGTGGGAAATTGGGCCCACTAAAGACAGAAAGAGACCTTATAACTCAGCACATGAAGTTTAGAGACATGGCTGAATCAAAATCCCAGGTCTGCATAAACTGGGAACTTTGCTTTGGTTTGGCCCGTCACAATGATGGAAATTTTGCCAATGGATGTTACCATCCCTAAACGTTGTTGCTCTTCAGTCTGAATGTGAACTTTGTGTCTTAGGCCTACCTCTGTAATAGGGGAGAGAGTTTGTGAATAAGAAATTCTTATTTGAGGAGGCTTCCAGTCACAGCTCTGCTCTATCATTCACCAAAGGGATGGAATTAACCCAGTATAGAGAGCCAGCCATGAGGCTTACATCCCTTCCCAATAGGTTTGGCACATGCCAAAAACTCCATGCCAAAAACAACTGTTATGGAACACAGGAACAATGGAAAGTTTTTGTTTAAACTTTCTGTTGCTTTTTAAAACATTAGCATGTGTGGCAACGTGCATTCATATTATTATCTGCGTAGCTTGAAAGCAGCCGATTATGTCTGCTTTAAGCACACCGGGTTTAGTCTAGCTGAGGTCTCTTTGTGCTAGAATGAATACAGTTTGTGCGCTGTTTGGTGAAAGGGATTTCCTTTGCAGGTGTATCGCTCTCAGTAAAAAAAAAATTAAGATGAAGGGGTGGAGGGAGGGAGAAAGTATCTGTCGGTGATTAGCGATGGTGTTACTTATTAACCCGTTTGAAAGTGATTCAGGAAATGGTGTGAAATGCGAGTGACTCTGCAAATGGGCTTTTAACTAGCATTTAAACAAGATGAACTGTAGAGCAAAGCCACTTTCAATATATCCTCTCTTTTGAAAACACACTCTGAAGGGTGCTGAGCTTGGATTGATGGGACAGTCAATCAAAATGGAGAGAACTGTAATCAGGCACTCACTGGAGGTGCACAGAGATGTGACATTTAAAAGAATGTATTTCTGCATATGGCTCAGGTCAATTCCTCAAACAGATGATTCATACCTAGGAATGGTTTCAGAGTAGCAGCCGTGTTAGTCTGTATTCGCAAAAAGAAAAGGAGTACTTGTGGCACTTTAGAGACTAACCAATTTATTTATTTAGAGACTAAATTGGTTAGTCTCTAAGGTGCCACAAGTCCTCCTTTTCCTTATACCTAGGAATGCATCCGATGAAGTGAGCTTGTAGCTCACGACAGCTTATGCTCAAATAAATTTGTTAGTCTCTAAGGTGCCACAAGTCCTCCTTTTCTTTATACCTAGGAAAGTGGCCAATCATTCTTCTCCTAGGGAGGCTAGTTGAATTTAGACTGATTTACTGTGAAAGGTATGGAGAGCCTAAAAAAATCCCTCTCCCCCAAATGGTCTGGGTGTGATTCTTTTCTTGCTACACCAGTGTATTTCCCTGAGCATTACTGATTTATAATGGTGTGAAAGCTATCTATGCCTCTTGTCCACACTAGGCTTTTCTTCTGAAAAGATTCCCACCATTACTAGCACTGACAGGAGCGCTAGACTAGACTAGATAATGGCGATCAATGGGGTTGCCGCCACCATGTTGTGAGAAGAATTATATCATTCAGGCCCAGACCCTCTGTTGAAATCAACTGGAGTTAGGAGTCTAAATACCTCTGAGGATCTGGGCCTCAGTACTCCACAGTAGCACTCTGACTGTAGTTACTGGCAGTAAACCTGCACAAGAGTCAGCCATACTGGGAAATTTCCCAACCAAATGGTTGCTGTGGACACAGCTATTGTCTTGAGATGAGTTCAGGTCCTTTACATTGCCTTGGGAGTGGTGAAGCCCACATACCAGTAACCTGGAAGCAGTTGGCTTTTTTTTTTTTTAAATGCTCTTTATCAGCAAACAAATCAAAGTTAAATATTTACAAGATAATTAGAAACCTACCTGTGGGGCCCTCAGCCCCTCCTCCCTTTGCCTGTATAGTCGTGAATTCTGAAACAACCCCACTAATGTTGATTGCATTTCCTCTAGCCTGAGTGCCTGCTGATTGATGTCTTACCAGACAAAGTTAGATCTAGCTATTTTCGTCTAATACTGTCTGGTAATGCCGTCCATCGCATTGGCTAAATCTTCGCCTTGACAGAAATACAGAGAAAAATTTTGGTCATGGTTATTTCAGTACAGCCAGCAAAGTCTGAGCTCTGGGCCTTTGCACTGGAGTATGGGTGTGTTTTAAAAGCCCAATCAAGTGTATAGGTTCAACGTCTGCCTTTATTATACGTAGGCCTGTGCTGTGTAAAGCCTGCAGAGATATAAAAAGGCAATAAGGAAAAAGTACAAGTGAGTATGAGCTTGCATGTCCCTATCACATAGGTATGAAAAGGTTATTTTTGTTGATTGGATGTTCATCTGCATTAATCCACAAGGCACTTCACTGCATCAAAGAGAAGACTGAGATTGTAGTTGCAACCTGCAGCTAATGTAATGCTACAAATGTGCACCACTGCTTGGAAAAATGGGCACAACAGACTGTAATTTTTTATTTTAAATTAGGATGAAAATAATCAGTGCAACAATTTGATTAAAGAATGTGAAACAAAGGAAGAAAATAACTCATGCTGAAAAAATGTTGGCCAAAGAGACCATTCAGGCCGTATTCTCAGCTAGTGTAAATCAGCATCGCATCATTGACTTCAATGGAACTATGCCTGTTTACACGAGCTCAGGATCTGTCCTGAATTTGTATTGGCCTTTTGGTAAAAAGCAAGGTTGGAAACTAAAAGAGTCTCCTAAGACAGGTACAGCACGGAAGGCTGTCCTCTCTGACCTTAACATTTTTCTTCCTCTGAAGGACAGACCTGGTTAGACATTTAACAAAAAGAACTCTATTGAGGGCTTTTAAAAACAAGGGAAGCTGTGTTTCCATTTCATTGCCCTGCCTGGTCAAACAAAAATCACTTCTCTGAGTGAACTTGGGCCATTTTGTCATCCGAGATTGTTCATGGTTTCATGTAGCTGCCGTTATTTGGAAATTATTTGTTAAATCAGCAAAAAAACTTCAAGAGGCCAATGGATTTTGTTACCGCATTGTAACTTTAAAGAAGGAGGTATTTTATTTTTAAACTCAGCTAGAAAGGTGGTTCAAAAGAACTGCAATTTTTCTTTTTTAAACAAGGGATGGTCTTTGCAACCTGCAGCTTAGCAAGTCGTATTGCTTTAAAAATCAACAGGGGGATTGTGAAATCTGAAGTCTCATAAAAGACTAGTGGCACTGGTTAGAAAAGCATAGTTAGTTTCGCTATATGGTTCCTCGTGCAGCTCTTCTGAAGCAGACTTCTGACACCGAGCTAATCGAATACATAGCACCAGCTTCTCCTGTCCACTCATCTCTGATAACAAATAGGCCAGTTGTGACAAGTTGCGTGGTACTTTTCTGATGCAACAATGAACTGCAGGCACAAAACTTGGCAGGCACCAACATATTTAGGTGCACAACTATCGTGATTTGTGCCAGCAATTTATTTTCAAGTGTATTTTAGGGATGCCAACTGAGAAAAACAACCTTAGGACTAGACTGAGATAATCAAACTCTGTTTCACATGTGACCACAGAAATACTTAAGCTGGGTCCCTATCTGTAAATGAAAAAAGAGAGTGCATCTACCCACTCTGCCACAAAGCCCACTAGCAGTTATTATTGCTAACTGTTAAGGATAGGCACATAGTAATTGCCATACAAAGAAAGGCAATCTTATATGGTATCCTGTCTACAAGAGCCAATGCCAGATTATTAACTCCCAAAAACAATATTCCTAATTGTGCAATATTATTCAGTGGGCAGGTACAAGGAGGAATTTCTTCCTGACCACAGCAGTGGATCATCTTACGCCCTGAAGTATGAGAACTCTCAATTTTTATATTAATGCAAACTTGCTAAATTGTCATGAAAATTTGCCAGGTACAAAATCCATCTAGCCCACAATTGCCATGGTAGTGACAATGATAGTGAAAAAAAAAAAAGATATTTTATTTCTCCTTAAAAAATTACTCATTCTGTGTAAGTAGAATTTGCACAGATGATTGTGTAATTGCTAATACTATTCTTCTGCATATTCTAATCCTTTTTAAAAAATCTTAATAAACTGTTTCTCTCAGTAATATCCCACCAAAAGACTAATTATATGTTGCATAGACTGTTATTTATCTATTTTGAATGTGCTACCTTTGAACTTCAAGTGAACTCTTGTCTCTGCCTTCTATATACCCTGTCTGACCATTCAACCATCCAGCACTTATCCACTGGATTTCACTCACGCCAAACCTTCTTTTAATAGGATCCATTCTGTTTCTTTTTCCCTCCGGTCCTGATCTAGCCTCTCAACATGGCACTCAAGCTTCTTTGAAGTAGAAAATATTCCTTGAATTGAAGCAAATTTGCCATTTCACTGACACAGCTCTTTGCTAATTACCTGTAAGAAATGAACTTGTCTTTCAGCAAAATGTGTTCTTGGGTAAATTACTGGTGAAAATCTTGGTTTGGTATCTTGACCAGCCAGTTTAAAGGGTGGGTGCGCAAGAGAAGTACCCTAAGGATTGCGATAAAAGAAGAAAAGGAGAGGGAAGGTTTACTTGCAGTCGTAAAGCTTAGCTCACCCACTCCGTTACCATTAATTACCCTATTTGCTATGATGGGTTAAGTAGTCTAACTGCCAATATTTAGTAACTGTTTTATCACCAAAAGCCACATGCTTGGAATAAATGTGTTCTCACAAAGATTGTTTTTCCCGATTCTACCAAGAAAAAATGATTGCATTGGCTGCTATTGTACATGTGCATATTTATTATGTATTTGCATTATTGACCTTGCTGTAATGCTGCCTTTTAATGTGGATCCTTATTTCAAAACCTTTCATTGCATATGTAATAAAAAAAAGCAATTGACTCTCCAGCCAGTTCTGAATTGTATTTATTTTTAAGCCACGTGGATTTTATGCATGACTAAAAGGAAACTTTCTCAAGAAATCTGTGTTCCACTGATATGTAAATTCACTCTGATGAATCCAGGCCAAAGGTGCTGATAGCTCTGTGGCTTTTCATGAACTATGACTTGCTGCATCAGAAGGTTCAACAAGTTGAACAGATTCATAGAGTTTAAGGCCAAAGGAGACCATTAGATCATCTACTCTGACCTCCTCTATAAAACAGACCCGTAACATTTCACCCAGTTTTCCCTCTATCGAGCCCAATAACTTGTGTTTGACTAAAGCATATCTTCCAGAAAGGCTGCCAGTTACTCATTTATGAAAACAAGGCTGAATCCTGGTCCCAGTAGAGATGATATTGAAAATGACATTTCCTTGTCTACACTGAGCATAAAATTGTGGTCTGCATTATGTGTTACCGGATTCAATTCTGTAGCGAAAACAGTGCCCATGAGGCCAGATCCAAAGCTGGCTGAAGTCGAGGGAGTATTTAATTTTCTTCAGTTGGCTTTGGATCAGTTCGCTGGTGCTAAACATCTCCATAAAGGACATTAATATCTGAGGTTCCAAAACCAAACTGATGTTTAACAACACCGCTTTGAGGGGGGAGAAAATCTGGAACTCTTAGCTGACTCCTTCAATTGGCCAAACTCCCTGTGAAGCCAGTATTTGTGACTTTAATGTTAGCTTGGAATGAGGAAGGACGGCAGGATTTGATCCACAGCTCCCCAATAGCAGTGAGTTTTAAGGATGCCTTCGTGGCCGACTGTAGCTGGGACAGGGCTTTACGTGGCACAGAGCCAAGGGGTCGGAAACATTTGGGATTCAGAGGACCGTTCCTCTGCTTTGTTGAATCTTCCAGCACTGAGTCACAGATAATCCAGCTTCCTTCCCAGAAGCTGCTGTTCCAACCCACAGAATTTACAAGCTCAGCCTTTTGCTCCTGATTCCTTCATGCTCCCTGTCTTTTGACAGCTACATGACTGGACACATACAAGTCCTCCAGGAATCCTCCTCTCCCAACTGCAGCCATCACCTCACCCAATCAGCAGGCTCAACTGAGTACAACCACTTCATGCTTAGGTGGGATTAAGGTACTGTGCAGAATGCAGGCCCATGACGTAGGATGAGCACTTCTCCACTGATGACTGAGACAGACATTATTGCCCCAAGGAGTGATGGACTATATAGAAATTAATAGTGGTGTAATATAGAAAGGCAACTGAGTAAATCATGTCATTCAGGATTTAAAGAAACGGGACTGATTGAAAATTCCAGGTGATCCAACAGATCCTATCACAGACAAATAATGCTGTAATTTGATGCTCACTTGTGTGTATCTCAGCTTTATGATTGGTCCAAATAAGATGTCCCATTTGGAAAGCTTTTTAAGAGAAGCTTTCATTGAAACAAATGTAACTTTGGTTATATCTGCACTATGAAAAGCTACCAACTTGCATGAGCCAATTACAACACAGTAGCATCTGCCAGGGTTAAAACATAGTTTTATATTACAGATGGGTCAGACCTCTGTTTTAATTGTGTTCCCAATCAGAGCTTAAGAGTGGACTTTTCCAGGCCGTGAGCTTAAAGTAATAGTTCTGTCTTGAAGGGTTCATGGGGCTGAACTGTGCACCAATGCTAATTAGCTGCTTCTGTATTTTAACTGGCTTCTACAAGAAGACAAAAAGAATGAGGAGTACTTGTGGCACCTTAGAGACGAACAAATTTATTTGCGCATAAGCTTTCGTGGGCTAAAGCCCACTTCATCAGATGCTTTAGCTCACGAAAGCTTATGCTCAAATAAATTTGTTCGTCTCTAAGGTGCCACAAGTACTCCTCATTCATTTTTTTCCTGATACAGACTAACATGGCTACTACTCTGAAACCTGCATGAAGACAGATTTTCAGAGTGTAGACAGCACCAAGATACAAAGAAACAACAACCTGGTCTTGACAAGCACAAGCAGAGAGAGAGAGAGATGTTCGTTTATGCAGCTTTACCTGTTTAAAATCAAGTCTGTAGCGACATCAAAGTAATGTCACTTTGACTTGTAAACACCTGGAGGACTAACTTGTGTGTCACTGGCAATCTGTGCCCCATCCATTTTCACCTGGATTCATCAAATTCACATGACAGAGAAGGGTAGGACTGATGGGGGTGAGGTGTGGAGGGGGAGGATGCAAATAATACATTAAAATTTAGTCTGTGTTGGGATCCGGGGCTTTACAAGTTTATTTGCCTAAATAGTAAAATCCCCTAGATTTTTTCTAATGAAATAGATACTACAGTTTACAAGATGCAGATTTGTATAATAATTCCAGCAAAGAGAGAAAACCTTTGCACAGAAAAAACACCCCTAACACTCTTTACCAGGAGCATACAAATACCACTGGCCACTCCCCTTATAACCTTCCAGCACATATTTTTTTTCTATAACTGCAGCATAATCATTATGGCTCCTGTTTCTGCAATCAGGAATAAGTCAAGGGGAGTGTTGCTTGAGAGATAAATGCAGTATTGTAGGAGATAAAAGTATATTCGTCAGACAAGAGAGACTCAAAGAAATCTTCTGAAAGAAAGGCTTCTGCCTTTCAGTAAAACATCTAGTTTCCCTTGATTGATAGGTGAGACAGAGGAAGCAAACACAGTCCCACCAGATGGGTTATCTGAGTTTGAATAGCAGACGGTGGGAAGATGGAGCTCCTTTAGAACAGCCTGTACCCACACAAGGAACAAACTGAAGTCATCTGAGTTTCTCGCTGGTGTAATTATACCTTACATTGTTGCTCAAGGACTTATTGCAAGGAAACAGCAGGTAAAATAAGCTGCTGTTTATGCCACGTTTTCCATCTCACTTAACAGGAGACAGAAACCATTCTGAAATGTGCAGCTGCATCAAAAGGGCTTGTTGTTTTGGAAGGAAAATCTTAAAGATCCTTCCTATTGAAAAATTCCTTTGGGCCTGTTCACTGTTGCTGGAACTCACCTATGTTCAAAGGCATTATAGCAGGGATGGCTTTGCCCCGTAGCTATGATTGCCTCTGTATTCTGGCTATGGTAGCAAACGTGATTCATCTTTTTGAGCCAGCAAACATATAATAATCCACACCCACTGGGGTCTAATAGGTCCTCTCTTCAAGCTTGTAGTTTTTAGTTTTAATTGTAGCTCCAATCAAAAGTGTCGTATTTTCTGCCTTGTATCTTCTCCCATCCCCCACTCCAAGGCCTACCACAGCTGTAAACATTTCTGCATCTGATGTACTCAGAATCCCGTGACAGTCAGAAAACAACCCCCTGTAATGCTTCTTGCTATAAACTCTCCAGATGCATTACAGGCCTTCAGAAACAAGTGGCAATTAGCAGGCTAATCTGGTGGAAGAATGCTATTTTACACCCCCTATCGTTATATCCTCCTATATAACTTCTAAGAGACCTAGGGTTTGGCCCCATTGAAGTCAATGTCAAAAGTCTCATTAACTTCAATGGGGCCAGGATTTCACTTCCAGTGTTTTCCAGTCATCAACCATAACCTGCTGGCAACATCCTACCTGTGACATTTGTCCTGCCAAATTATAAAAGTTTTGCTGGAAATTTTTTTTTGGGGAAAAAAAAATGGATATTTTACAAATTTCCCAACAACAAATACGTGGCATTTCTCTGACCGCTCTAGTGTTTGACTTCTTCCACTGGACATTTTTAGGGGATGCTTGACTGCCCTAAAATAAAATTCAATAATTAAAACAGAAGGAATAGTATTATGGCTGGTAACTGATATATGCCCTAGGGATGCTGGGAGAATTCCTAACCCTCTTGTACAATTGAAAATCTTTGGCTCACTTAATGTTTCATGATTCGCATAAGTAAAATGATTAGCTACATCCTGTGGAATTACGTGATTGTGATTCCATAATGTTCTTTGCATAATTGGGTATTCACTGTTTACTGAGGACAGCATTATACTGAACGTAGCCACTAAAGAATTCCTGTTCCCTGACCTATCTTGAGTGCAGTGACCAACTCATGGTTCTGCCAAATCTACCCTGAGCAGAGTTTCAAAATTGACTTTATTTGCAGCCATAATGTTTTATAGTAATGACACGGTGCACTTCATGCAGCTTCTTTCACCCGTGGTACTCCAAGCACTTTGCAAATATTAATTAAGACTCACACCAACCCTGGGCAATAAGTTGCTTTATTACTATCCTTGTTTTACAATGGGGAAACTGAGGCAGAGAGGGGGCAGGACTTGTCCTTGATCTCACAGGAAATTAGTGGCAGATTCAGGCATAGAAGCCATATGTCCAGTCTCCTAGTCTTTTGCTTTAACTTCCTAATAGTTTCAACATTTTGGAGATAGAATGTCTTTATTGAAATTCAGAACTTCCCACCCTTATAATGTAAGTGTTAGAACTCACAATAAGCATGCTCTGAGATTCCCAAGAGGTCATCCAGCAAAAGCAGGGAAGAGCAGACTTGGCACACCTAAGATTTCGATGGTAAAAAGACAAGTAGGAAAAAACACCCTCAACTCCTCCAAACTTCTGGGCCTTCTTTATATATATCATAAGGAAACAATAAAGGAGACAAGCCTAATATATTAAAACCCCTTCAGAGCACCATCGGGTGGGCAAGACAGCACAATCAACAAAAGATTAGGGCTGTTTTTCACTGCGGTCCATGTGATTTAGTTTTTTTTTCCTCCTTGAATCCTCATGACGTCAACCTTCAGATCAATCCCGAAGTCTGTGCTGAAGCTTCTTAATTAACCTTCCTCTGTGGAAAAGTCCTTTTATTTTCCCTTTATCAGTTTATTCTGGGTGAGGTGGGAAGAGGTGGAGTCAGCTCCCATGGCAGCACATTTAACAAGCTGCTCCTGGCACCGCTGCTGTAATCTAAATTGACTCAAACACGAAGTTCAGGACATTTAGATTCTGTGGGAACTCCGAATATATGTTTTGGCTCATGGAATGGTTTTAAATGTAGGAGAAACTACTTAATGAATTATACCCCCTTTTCTCAGCTGTATTTCTCTGCTTCCCAGATAAAGAGGCACGCATCTCTTCTGATGGCCCAAGCTCGGGGAGGATGTGTGTATATTTTGTGGGTGGCGGGATATCTAAATCTTATTGCCAAGCCAGGATGAAGTGGGAGGATGCAGGTATGTCAGTATAACTTCTGGAAGAGGCAATGTTTCTATGGTGATTTCTGCTGGTTGAGCCCTTTGGGAAATCAACACTTTCAAAGAAACCTGAATTCCTGTCTTCAGTGGGTTGTTATGGGGAAGTTGAGGGATGCTTCTCCAGGAGAGAAATGTTGTTCCTTGTGAGGTAAAAGTGAAATTCATCGGCGGCACCAGGGGTGGGTTATTTAGTACACCCCAAGGACCTATGCTATGTCAGCTGGAGGGAGTATTCTCTCCCATTGGACTGGAAAAAGGTATTTTGTGTGTGTGTGCGTGCACTCACATCCAATGCAACATGTGAGTATCAGAAATAGCCAGGTTTCAGAGGAGCAGCCGTGTTAGTCCGTATTCGCAAAAAGAACAGGAGGACTTGTGGCACCTTAGAGACTAACCAATTTATTTGAGCATGAGCTTTCGTGAGCTACAGCTCACTTCATCGGATGCATTCAGTGGATGCACCTGATGAAGTGGGCTGTAGCTCACGAAAGCTTATGCTCGAATAAATTTGTTCGTCTCTAAGGTGCCACAAGTCCTCCCTTTCTTTTTGAGAAATAGCCATCACACTAGCAATCCGTCCCTGCCCTAGGCTGGTTGATGATCCCATCGTTCCCTGGGAGTCCCTAGGCTGCAGATTCAGCAGCGTTCTATGAACTGACCCTGGTGAGCGGTGTACGCCTTGTACAATCCGCTGGAGGATACCCAGATGATGGTACCTGAAGGGAGTTTGGGAGGACATACAGGCCAAATTGTGATATAATGTAGTAGTAATAAATTGACCCCTGGACAACAGAGAGAGCAGAACCCAGGGAAGATATTCAGAGGATTTAGAGGATCCTTAAAGGATTTAGGAGCACAAATCCCACTGACTTTCAAGGGGACTTGTGCTTCTAGATCCTGTAGGCACTTTTGAAAATCTTCCCCTCTAATATTAAATTGTATACATTATAATATATTATATACAAACCTTGTGGGACTTGGCTGAGACAAAAGCATTTCACTTGAGATCAAAGCCATATTTGAACCCACATCTCCAAAGGTAAATGGTTTAATGGACTCTATTAACCAGGCCAGGGCACGGGAGAGGCTAAGCAAACACTCCAGGTAGGAATAGCTTCATTTGGATTGCTAATTATATTTGCACACCAAACATCCACTTTAAACACACCCATTCCTGTTGCTAGCCCAACTCATTATTCACTATCTGTGTGCGTCTCCTCCCAAATGCTGGATAAACAAATGGAAAGGGAGAAAGAAGGTTTACTGCCCCTGGAATAAGGTAACCCTAGAACACTAGGATGAGTTAATGACTTGTGATTCTTTCGGCTCTGTTGACTTTTCTCTGCGCCTTTTCTCTTTTAGAATAGGTCCTAAAAAAACGTAATTTTAGAAGCATTCATTTCAACAACACAGGAATTGTCTGTAGAATACAGTATTTAAAAACAACATTACAAGCAAATAGTCTGGAAGCCTCTAAGCCAGCTGCGTTTGTATGGTAAACAAAGTCAACAAGATGCAGTCCTGTTTTTAACTCTGTTATTGCAGTTTTCTTCCACTACTGAATAGCACAGGGGCCTAGTAACTTGTGTCTGGACTAGAGCACACAGGTGCTAACAGGTTCACAGTGCAAGGCCTTTCCTCAGGCATTAGCTCTGTCTTGTCTAATTAGATCGCAAGCTTTTTGAGGCAGGAGTGTGTCTTACTAGGTATTTGGACACCTAGCACAATGGGGCCCTGTTCTTGGTTGGGTCCCTAGGCATTACTGTAATAAACATGATTAATAATAATCAGCACGGCCACATAACGAGAGCCTTGCAAAACATCTGCAATGAAACCCAAAGCTGGGTGAACTCTCTCAGTTTTAGACTTTGTTGAGAACCCAAAATTCAAACTAGCTTCACTGAGGCTTGCAAAACGTTCGACAAACACAGGCCCAGTTTTGGAATGAACCAGAGCCTATTTATGGTTTCAAGCACAAAGTTAGGGTGAAACTTTCCCTTGTGCAGCGGGTCAGAGTTGAAGTCCCATTTGAACCATATTTTGAGGACTTAAGTAGAATTTGAGTCTCTCTCTCTCTCTTAAGTACTTATATGGTGCTCATTGCTGTGTTATCTGAGTTCCTCACAGTCTTAAATATATTTATCCTTACAACATCCCCATCAGGCAGGGAAATGCGGATAGCCCCATTTTACCGATAGGGAACTGAGACAGAGAGAAAGACTAAGTGACTTGTCCAAGGTCACACTGAAAGTCTTTGGTAGCGGAGGAAATGGAACCTGCTCAGCTGAGTCCCAGGCTAGCACCCTCACTGTTGGGCCACCCTTCCAACCCTGAACCAGCTGAGACTCTCTAGATCTGGACGGGGTTTGAGTCGAATTTTGGGGGTTCAGCTCTGATGAGAACAGCCTTCCTTGAGCTAGTTCAGCACCTTCATTCCCAGCTTCAGCCAGAACAAGAAGTACAGAGGGGGAGAAAAAATGGGGAGGGGGCAGAAAATGATCAGAACTTCACTGGCTCTCAGAACAGATTCAGTTCGAGGGGTCAACTTAAGTTCTTACTGGAGCTGAGCAGCTTTGCCCATCCCTGTTTATACTGCTAGGCACAAGCCATTGAGAAATACCTCACAGAAAGCAACCAGACCCCACCTTTATGAACGCCAAACATGAAGTTAATCATTGTCCCAGCGCTGCCTCGTTGGTCTTGGCCAGGACATTCAAGGCCACCATTGTAACTGTCAGGGGCTTTGTGAGAACTAACCAGCCATTTGGGTGTTCCCCTTTGTGAGATGCAGAAGCATCAAGCACAAATTCTTATATTTTAAACGGTTGTGAGCAGACCATGTGTGAAATTAACACAATTCGAGTCAGGAACGATTCACAGCATGTGCATGCACCGTTCCATGAAGGGACTAATCTCCGGTGCTGGGGAGCTGATCTCTAGGAGGTGTAGTAGTAAAAATAGGCCCCGTCTGCAAAAGCTCCCAAGGACAAGGAATATTTTAAAATGAGGATTTATAAGATTTAACCGCATGGAGGACTAGGTGGCTTATGGATGCAAAGCCTTTCACCCCTGGGTCGTTGGTTCAAATCCACCCCAGGTTGACTGTGACTGAATGAATCATTGTTATCTCTTATGGATGGTTGGTGTCCTGTGTGAAACTAGTTTCCGGTCAGCTTAGTTCCCAGTGGGCATTCACTTTACAAATGGTGCCTCCCAGAACTGATGCTAATTGATGCCGTAATTAGCTGTCTCAGACAAGAAGCCATAGATTGACTTGGGCACTAGAAGTGGTCCCTCCGGGTTAAGGTGCAAACCTGAGGCAGTGCAGAGAAGCCCCTATTGCTACTGGCCATGCTGGATAAATAGAGCACTTCAGTTTGCGGGACTGCACTCCACTCACATAGGAAAAGTGTGAGCAGTGTGGTTCAGATTTTCAAAGGCTGGTCTCTGTGGTCAGTGTGGTGTATGTAAATGTGGTTGCAAAACTGAATCCACTATTATTTGGAGCCATAACCAATGTCAGATGGGTTTCTGTTACCTGATTGTGCCTGCCTCTCAGATATGTCGACATTAAATGACCTTAATGGAGGCCAGAATGGACTGTGGGAGCAGTTTTGTCTCTGCAACTATTTGTGCCGGCAAAAATGCAACTGCAAAAACGGCAGCTGATTTAAGACTAGGAAAATGTGGCCCCATGTGTCATTCTAAAGTATCTTATTTTTCAGCCATGGCATGTTCTGTGCATACCTCGCAACCCCAAGAGGGGGTCCATGTCTGAAAGTTACAGCAGTAACTTTGGAGTGATATCTATCCAATACCCATCTGTTTGCCTTTGACAGCCCGCTGAAAGGATTGCACTGGGATATCTGTAATAAGGCGATCAGGAAATTGGCGCTAATCAAAAGCTTGATGCCGAAAGCATTTGAATGTATCTCTTTCCTGCCCCGAAACTGCGAGCAGCCAAGCCATGGGAGAAGATTCCTGACTTACTCTACCTGTTGCTGACATCACTCCAGATTCCATCAGGCATCCAGGAAACAGGTTCAGACTTGAACAGCTCTGGATTCTGAAGTGAGCTAAGGGCATTTTTAAGGAGGACGCAAGACTAGTTAGCCTAAATGGTGGAGCTAAAGGAAAAGCTGGCCAGTGTTGAACAAGAATCCTGTCAGTCAGTGAATTGTACCTATAAATGCTCCCAAAGCACTTTACAAAATTGGAAGCCAGGAAAAGAGATGACTAAATGAGCTAAATGAGCAAGCTTTTGCTAGGGATGCAGAGGGTTATGATCCTATGTGAAGCATGCTGGATTTATGTAACTAATATTAACGCAAGAAATCAAACACAGAGGTCTCAAGCCTGAGACTCTGCCCACTAGGTGACCACTAATGATTACAGAATTTATGCTCATAAATTCACCACGTATCAGACTGAGAACAATATCTCAGCTGGTGAGATTCTGATCTCAGTTATGCCAGAGTAAATCAGGGGGATGTTCACTGACTTCAGGGGAGCTATTCGGGATTTATATGGCTGCAATGGAGTACAGAATCAGGGCCAAAGAGTTTAAGACTGGCCTAGTGAAAGGAGCTTAAGGCAATTAGGTGCCCAAACCCCATTGACACTCGGTGGGAATTGGGTGCCTAACTCCCCTAGGTCCATTTTAAAATGCCAGCCTAGTTTGCAATGGGGGCAAGTTCCACAACTGATTAGGAAGCCTGCACCATATTGTGGGTGCGTAAATCCAGCTGATTATTTTATTACAGGTCTATTGCAGAAGCCTCACCCTTCCACTGGAGTTTGACCTTATGAAAGAGATTGTTAAACTCCTAAGCAATCAAAGGCAGGTGCACGGAATCTGTATAGCATGGCAGCTCTACAACAGTCACAGACAAGACCAGCGGCTTGACAATCACTAAAATAAGCTTTTTAAAAATGACGTGTCCCTGGTCACATCTGATCCTTCTTCTCTCCCTCCTGAATTGCTTGAGTCAGATTCTGAACTCAGCTACCCTGGTATAAATCCCAGGTAAGCCCACTAAAGTCAATAGAATTATTCTTGGCTTGAACTAGTGTAATTGAGATAAGAACGTGCCCCCTTGTGTCTTTTGCTTCATTCTTCCTTTTCGCACCCTGACATTTATTAAATCATGTTGCTATAGTGCCCAGACCCCTCCCGTTCTGCAGCCTGCCAATTCTCTAGGCTCCAGGGTTCTTAAGGTGCAATATTAAATTCCTGTGTGCATGTAACTGGTACGTTGCCCAACATAACTGGTACATTGCCCAGTTCATGTGAGAAGGACATTCATAAAACAGACAATGTCTATATTGGGAAATCTCATGTGGGCTGCAGTAATCAGCCAGGGTATTGTCCATTCTGTCATCCAGGGTTAATAGCGGGGAGTTGAGGGCCCTCAACACCTCTCAGGAGGTGCTCAGCAGCCTATATGATCAGGATCCTTCTTTCCAGCCCTTTGGGCACTTTTGGAAGAAAGCTACCCTATAGTATCCTGAAAACACAGTCAGGGGCCAATCCTTGGATGCACTGGTCACTAGCAACTTCCATGGCATTGAGAGTTCCAGGTTCTCAGCCTGTCTCAGGACTGGACCCAAGGAGAGAAGCATTTCTCTCAGGAAAACATTAAATTAACATCAGCAGTTCGGAGCCAGCTCCCCATCCCAGAGCCCACTGGTCCCCAAACTGGCTTTGCAATCAAAAGTAGAACTTGACTGTTCTGTTTTCAAGGAGGAGCTGGCTTTTAAGCTTATTGCCTGGAGTGGGTGTGCTACTGGGAATGAGGCTAGAGGAACAGGTAAGAGAGGACCACTAGACCCTAGCCAGGAGAGCAGGGCTGTGAGCAGAGCCATGGGAGAGTGGCAAATGTTTTAAATGACATTTCAGGCAAAAGCTTTTGGCATTTTGTCCCAGGCAAAATGTAATTTTTCATGACATTTCTATCCAATGGTCCTTTTCAGACTGGAGCCCTCTGACATTTGCCAAGTGGCACATTGCTGATAGCCATTCTCACTAACCAGGTGAAATGCACCCCTGTGCAGTCTCAGCATAAAGTCAGGGCACTACTTCAGTTCCACTGAAGCTCAGCTCTGTTTTGAGGATGCAAGTGGGACTTAACTGGTACATAGACCTAGTGGTCTTATGAGTGGAACTGGAGAAAGAAGGTCAGATTTCAGGGGGGGGAAAGAAGGTCAGATTTGGTGCATCACCAGAGCCTCAGGAGTGCAACCTGGGCCGGGCTGTTACCAGACATAAACTGGCCTCTCACTGTGTAACTCTGGCCTCTATAGATGCTTAATAAAGATCTCTTTTCTGCAACTCTGTCCGCTTGCTGCATCGCTTATGGTTCATAAACCAGGGCTTGTGCTGGCCCTCTGTGCAGGGCTGGATTTCACCCCAGTGATGGTTCCAAGCGGACTCTCATCAGCCCATGGCTTTGGGCACAAAGTGGCCTGAAAGCAGAGCTATGATTTTTCAGCTGAACATCTGCTTTTTCCCTTACTGAAAAGGAGACTTGCTGGTGCTGATATTAAACATTCCCTCTCTCCCCTTGAGAGCATCAACGTCCGGATTGCTCCCATCCCTGGCTGGCCCGGGTGTGGAAAGGCTGGGAGTGATATTCAGACCTGGATCCTGCGTATGGCGGTGCAATACTCCACATCTGTGCCAGCCAACGTTACTGTTTAAACATTAAACATTCTGTGTCAATATTAAAGTTCTTGCTCAGGTTGTTAAGCCTGTATCAAGGCAGGAAGGAGACGGGTTTACAATTCCCAACGCTGGCTCCAGCTGGAAAAGAGGAGGCCCTCTGTCTGCATGGGGACGTGTTACAGAATGGTCTGTTTCAAAGATGACACAACGTGTGAGCATATGCAGCAAACCCAAATGTGAGGTGCTCTCTGATTTCTCACAGGGGCACCAGAAAATGTGCCCACTTGGCTTAGAAGGAAAAATTCTTACCCTGCCATCCAGTTATAAACCAAAGCTAGACTGCATGGGAGCGCAGCTTTGCCATAAATCGCTCTGATATCCCATGGTGCTGCTGCAGCCTGGCTCCCATCTTTCTGGGCTTCATTCAAAGCCTACTGAACCTGATGGAGGATGTGGCAGTTTCCTTCTTTATAACATGCAGCTCCCCAGCAAACCCAACATCTTGGCTCCATAAGAACGGCCCTACTGGGTCAGACCAAAGATCCATCTAGCCCAGTATCTTGTCTTCCAACAGTGGCCAGTGCCAGGTGCTTCAAAATGAACGAACAGAGCAGGTAATCGTCAAGTGACCCATCCCCTGTCTCTCATTCCCAGTTTCTGGCAAACAGAGGGTAGGGACACTATACCTGCCCATCCTGGCTAATAGCCATTGATGGACCTATCCTCCATGAATGTATCTGGTTCTTTTTTGAACCCTGTTATAGTCTTGACCTTCACAATACCCTCTAGCAGACCTTTTAGGGCCAGAGTCCATAAAAATAACAAGCTCGATCCAAAGCCCTCTGAAGTCAATGGAGCAACTTGGATTGATTTCAGTGAGGTGTGTTTGTTTTCATTGTCAGGGGAGAGCAAGACATACTTGGAACGGACTTTCTTTTCCTTGGCTTTCGACCCACCCTAGCACAGAAGAGGAGGGATTTGTCAGGGAATTTGTCCCATGGAGACAACACACTGCATATTAGAGGGCCGTTCACAGTGGAGAAATGTTTCAAAGCTAGTTGTTTTAAATAGACATCCATTTGCTTTCACATTTTGCTCACAGTTCTGACCTCCCCGCCCCTGCTTAGTGCATCCCCCTCCTCTGTGTGTGTGTAAAAGAAGAGGGAGTGTTTTCTAAAGCAGTTTGATTTTAAAAAGGGCTCTACAGTATAAAATCAAAGATGTCTCCCCAGATATTCATTCATGTGCCTGTTAGTCACAGACAAGGAAATCCCTGCAGTGTATTCAGCGGTCAAACTGTGATGCTGTTTTCCCCCCTGTGTTCTTTATCTTTAAATTTCCAAGAACATTCCCTGTGTGTAGAGTCCAGAGTACGCAAATTGCCATGGTTTACAGAATCCTTTATGTCTGTGTCTGATCAAAATGACCAGGTCATATTTTTTAAAAACAGGGAGCTTGATTCTGACTGTTATGTCTTTATCCCAGGCCAGTAACCACCTCATTAGATTCCTTAGGAACATCTTTTCCATCCTGCTCTGCAGAGAAGTATGCACCCGTTTGATCATCTACATTCACTCACTAGCATGCGAATAAGCCCATCTGTTAATTGTTCCGCTCCACATGCCAACTTTTATTACATAGGTCTGGGACAGAATAGTCCACGATCTCACCTGGCAGCTGGTTTCTTCTAAAGAGAATGTGCTTTTTCCCACATGACATTCTTACGTGGATCATAGCATTCTTGAAATTTCAAAATGACTTTATCCAGTAGTTTGCAGCCCCTGTCAGATTCCCCCCAACCACCCCAGAGATGCAGATCATCAATACCTGTGGGCCTACTCCATGTAGCAGAATGGAGGACTTCATTCTCTCCAAGTTCTCTGCAATACCTCTTGATTAAAGGAAAATTGAGAACTGCTGCAACCACCTCCTCCAGTCGTTTGCCAGATTCCCTGAGTGATTCAGGGCCCTTTCTTCACTTCACTTTTGCCAAAGATTTAATTTTCCTCTGGCACTATGTAAGAAGGGTCAGACAAACAGGATGGCTGGGAAGAGATTTAGTTTTATTTTCTGGTCTCAATCAAATAGCACATGTCACGGTTACAAACAATTATACCCCTTTCACATGGCAGGAATCACTAGCTACAGCGGCTGATGCTACTTTTCCAGGGAAGGCAGGTGGAGCAGAGCTCAAACACTGTCCTTTCATCTCTGGGGTCATGTATCAATTGGTCTCATGCACCAATGACAAAGTGGACAATACCACGTCTCACGTACTTTGTTGGGCAATACCATGAAAGGGCTCCCTGCTTGAAAAACTAATTTAGCTCTTTATTAAAAGAACTGCACAGAAATTCTGCAACAGCAGCTAGCATTCAAGCCATGTGCACACAGACTGACTTCCTGGTGCCTCCTTCAAACTCTTTCCTTCTGCAATCTGTGCTCCTCCATCCAGGTCTGTGCAAGTTGCCTCACACCAGATGGTCCTCTTTGGCTGAGGGTATGAAATTCTAAAATCAAAATAGTTATTCAGTATTTCACTGCAGGCTCACTAAGGCCAAGCAAGGCTGGGGTGGTGACAGTCCTGTATTGAATCAGCTACATAATAATATTTACCCACTCCTACAAATTGCTTCTCAGTGGCACCTCTACATGCTCGTTTCACCTAGAGCACTTTCAGATGGCACCAGTATCCCCCAGAAGAGCTGCTTTGAGGAAGTGAGCCCTTACCGTCATGCAAGCAAATGGTGCTGAGAGGAGATCTAGGAATGCAATAGCAAGGGGTTTTGCAAATAGAAACTGTATTGCATTCACAAGGCTGTGGAGTGGGAAGACAAGGAGAGCACGAGTGTAGCAGGCTTGGACTGAGGAGCATGGAGGATTTTGCAAGTCAGGATTGAGGTGCACTGTCAGAGCCATGTGCCCTGCTTGGGGCTGCAATCTCAAGGACAGTGCAAGCAAGGAATGAGATGGACGAGCAGAGATTAGAGTATTGGGAGGAGAGAGACAGAGGTGGGTACAATATTCCTGATTCTAGTTAGTGTTAAATGAGCATTCAAATCTAGCAGAGTCAGCCCAGATTCACCTCTCCCCAAAAGATCCCAAGATGGAGGTTCTGCATCAGCAAAAGTGGGTTCTCTTTGACTAGCAAACAACATCCAGCGTTCATCAAAAGTGCACTCCTCTGCTGTTAAAATGTCCCTGCCCTTTATTTTTTCCAAAACCATCTGTTCCACAGCCAGCCAGCCCCAGACAGGGAAGGTGGATTGAGTGCTCTTGACAAGGCTCAGCATTTCACTCGCCGCTTGCCAAAAATGCACCTGCAACAAAGAAGAGGCACCCAGAGCCCTGCCAACTGCAGATTGTGTTAAATCACCTGAAACAGTGCAATGGGCTCTTGGCAGTCCATGCACAAACAAAGGGCCTGGCAAGCTTTTTCCCAAGCCTTAGGACTGGGGCAGGTGAGGGTACTGAGCTTAAAAACAATGACTGGACCAGGGCATTTCTTTTCTGGAAGGAAAATAGTCGATCAAGTGGGAAGAAATGGGTGGGAAAGAGAGAGGCGAGCTGTTTGAAAGCAGCCTGAATGGTGGGGTTTGGACAAGTCCTTATTGAATCAAGAAGCTTGTCCTTCAAAGGCAGGCAAGTGCTGTGCCAGCTTCCCCCCACCCAGTTCTCTGTCAACACACCTCAATCCTGACCTACGGTGCTTCCTGTTTTTCCAGTCCTGAGGCCCTGACACTGGCTGCTCATGCACCTTAATTCTGGAGTTCAGCCCAAATGCACGGTAGCACTGAGCTCCCGCAGCCCCTCCTCTGCCTCCCCTCATGGCAGCCTGGGCTCCTCAGTCGGACAATTCCAAATAGTCCTTCGTCTTGCAAACCTGAGCCTGCACCCTGAATGCACGCCCAGTCGTCCACGTGTTCACAGGGCGTTCATCCCCACCACTGCATTTGACCTGACTCATAGTTCTCGCTGGTATGCCAGTCCTGGGCTTTGCCAAAAGTCTCCAGCCTTGCAGTAGCCCTGTAATTCTATTTTTGGACTCCATCGCTCTCCCATATATGTGAATGCTTATTCATACTGACCCTCCAAACCTTTTGAGAGGCACCCATCACTGGTCTGGAGGAACTGTAATTTTCATCCCTCTCCCCAGCGTATAGCCTTGTGGGCAGCGGGAGTTAGAGTGAAGAAGTAAATAAGGAAAAACAGCTGAGATCATCCCTCTGCTGCTGCTACTGAGTTGAGTGGGGTGAATCCAGGAGGAAGTTAATCCGCGATCACTGGATCTATGAGCCAAATGATTCATCACCGTGCTACCCAGTACCAAAGTCTGTACAGAGACCACAGGGAGTAGTCTGGGAATGTGTAACACCCTTGAAAAAAAACACAGGGCTTGCTTGCCAACGGTTAGATGTTTTCTCCCTGTTTGCCACACCTGCTGCCTGAAACTGCGTTTTGGTTCCTGTAACGCCCAGCCTGGCAGAACCTAGTCGGTGGAGTCGCAGAAGCCAAGTACCTAAGGCCCAGTTGTGGTCTCACTTACACTGGTGGAAATCTGCAGTAACTCCTGCCATGGAGTCATTCCAGATTCACACCAGCACCTAGGAAATCAGAATCTGGCCCTGCAGTTTGAAGAGGAGAGAGGCTCCCAGTCACAGTTCTATCTACTCAGGGAGAGCCACCAGGAAGGCCCGGGGAGGGAGGTTAAAGTGTGGTAAAAACAAAACAATTTTGCATGGCTGACTATGAAACACCATTGACCAAAGTCCAGACCCAAATTCCACTCAGTCCTTACTGAGGCAGAGCGCCCATACATATCAATGGAGCAAGAACAAGGACTTGGGGATTTGCCCCTCCAGTAATACTTGGCATCTTTATAGCACCTGTTTTCCAAAGTCAGTGGGAACGATGGGTGCTCAGCACCTCTGAAAACCAGGCTCTAAAGACTTGCTTCAGCTCTTCTTGAAGTCCTTCGGGAGTCTCTCTCTTTACTTCAGTGAGGGGAAGCTGAATCGAATGCTGTGTGCCTTGCCAGGGGTCAGGCAGCGTGTCAAGATCAGAGTTTTAGGACTAGGGCCCAGGTGGTTCTGTCTCATCACTTAGTACTGTCCTGCCAGCTGCACCTCCCTGAAAAGACCCCAGCAGGATGCAGAAGGCAGGTAGTAATGCATTTTGTGCAAAACATTTTCATTTTGATAGAAAAATATACATACCTTTTCCTGTTTCATAGGCCTTGTCCTGGCTCCTGAAACAGTAACACACAAACCACTCCATCTAAAAATCTGCTTTTCTATAATCTGGGAATTTTCATGGTTGGAAAATGGCTTGAGTTTTGCACTCCTTTCAGCCCTGCTCTGGTGGTGTGTTTTTTGGTTCACCCCTAATAACTTTGTGTCTGTTTCTACCCTTCCCACCTTCCTCAGACGAGGTTAAAACTGTGCTCCCTGCAATGTGACATCCCTAAGGTTCTACGCAGCCCCACCTCTGACTAGTGGGGGTTACAAGAAAACAGGGGTTGGGGCCAAATTATCCCATAACTGCCGGCTACTATAGAGGTTCACGCACCTTCCTCAGAAGCATCTGGGTCTGGCCATTGTCAGAAACAGGACACTGGAGTAGATGGACCATAGGTCTGATCCAACTCTGGCAATTCCTGTGTTCCTGCAGGCCGAGAGGCTAGTGGGATGCTGAGAAGCAGATATGCTCAGTTATCACTGGAGAAATCTCTCTTGTTCCGTTTCTGCAGGAGAAGGGCAGTTCAGCGCCTTCATTATCCAGTGTATTGGAGGGAAGGGGCGGTAATGAGACCTTGTCTTAGCTGATGTAGGGGGAAGAGCTCAAGGGTGAGTGGAATCATGCTAGAAATTAACCTTGTTTTCGGGCAGACACCAGCCTCGCTTCCTGTATGCTGAGCCCTGGCTCGTTGATTACGAGCAGCCGGTGACGTAGGTCAGTTGCTGTGAGGATACACCACACAGGAATACAGGCATAAAAGTGTATCTGCCAGGACACTCTCAGGCAGGGCAGGTGACTCCCCCCTCCCCGAGCGGTGGGAAAGGCGATTCACAATAGCTGTTTGCTTTGCTTTTCCCGGCTGCCACGCGGATTCTCATTTCGCTTAAGCTGGTCTGCCTGGCTGAAAGTGACGTTACTTCACTGATTTGGTGGGTCATAAGTTGCAGCTGAAAATCCAGAAGCTCAGATTCATCTGAGCCTTAAACATAGTTCAGAAGAAACAGGGAGAGGTGAAAGAGAGAAAGAATTTCCGAGTTAAAGGATTTGTGCATCTCAAGAGCCTGATCCAAAGCCTATTGATGCCAATGGGAGTCTTTCCATTGACTTCACTGGGTTTTGGACTGGGCTGCGATGGTGCAAGGACATGCACTGTTGTTCAGACAGCTTTTGCCCTGAACAACAATGTCTCTACCCACAAAAGACTTGATTTTCAGTGGTGCTGAGCCCCTACAGCTCCCACTGATTTCAAGCAGAATTCAGGGTGCTCAGTGCTTTGGCAAATGCGGCCCATTGTGATAATGGTGGTTTGATGAAATTGTGAAAGGTGACTTCAGTTCTAGGTGCCCTTGTACAATGTTCTGACCTTCTTACTTATCTGACCCAGAGTGTGACTCTTTTTGAGCACCAGAGGGGGTTGCATTTCGCCAAAGACTCGAATTTCAAGATCCTTTTATAGCGGAAGCACCTTATAAACAAGAAAAGCGCTATAAGAAGAATTTCCCATATCTTTCCTCCACGTGCAGGAAGGAGGTGGTGCTGGTTTCTTCGTATCCTTGCCTGGTTGATGGTTCCATTAGTAGACTGGAACTGAACTTCCCCAAAGTTCTAAGGTGTTCAGATCTGAGGTTCTGGTTTGACCCATTATAAAGCTACCCTAAAAGCCAGCCCCAAGGCATGAAACCAGACTTGAGGCCTCTCCTTTCTCTCCCTCCAACACTTCGTTCCAGAGATTTGGTTTGGGCCCATCACTAATTTCCAAGTTTAATGTTGCGAGGGATGCAGTTGTCCAGTCGCAGAACCATAGAAATGTCGGGCTGGATGGGACCTTGAGAGGTCATCTAGTTCAGCCCCCGGCACTGAGGCAGGACCAATGAGAAGGAGTTGGTAGGGGAAGTGGCCTGTTTCCTCAATGAGCGGCACTCTTGCTTTCTCTGACAATCACAAGATGTGTATGACGCAGTAGATCAAGTAGGAATCTTTTTTTTCAGGACCCAGTACTAGCAACACATGTAAGGAAACACATGTAAGCAGTGGCATGATGGTTTCTTTGCCTTTGGTTTTCTCTGGCTGCAGATAGCCTTATTTAGGAGGATATTTAGGACCCAATCTTTGACTCTGGCCAAATCAGGCCACTCCCTTTATGTGTTGCACTTGAGACTAATGTCAGAGCTATACCGAAAAGGGACAGTTTGCTAAGCACATATGTGCTGCTTGCTGAACTCCCTGGCTGTCGAATATCTCAAATCTTGACTCCAGAATATTGAGAAGCCTCTCCTGAAAACCTGCTACCATATTCTAAAGGAAGAAAATCCCCATAAGAATGTAATATAAACAGCTCACAACAGTTGTGGATGCAGCTTGCTTTTGGGTGTCAACTGCACTCCTCATTACTGGAAGGCCACAAGAGTAAAGTCTGCCTTAATTACTAAGCATCTCAAAGTGCTTTATAGGCATTAATTAAATCCTGGGAGGATTTTACAGATGGGGAAACTGAGGCACAGAGGAGCAAAGTGACTTGCCCCAGGTCACACAGTGGGTCAGTGGCAAAGCTAGAGGAGACCTTCCTTACTCCCTATCCCCTGCTTTAACCACACAAACACTCATCTTCCTCCAAGAGGTCGGCTTCATCCACCCAAAGAGTGCTTAACCTCATAAAAAAGGCATTATCTGGAAAGACTGCTGCTGTCAGAAAGTGCAAATGCAGTGCTAGAAAAAAATAAAACATAATAAATGGTTACAGAGCCAGCTACATCTTGGCTGTTACTCTGCATTTGTGGCCAGCTTTATTAAAACATTGTTTCCTGAGAAACATGCTGTCCTGACCGAGCAAGAAAACAGGGCAAGCAGAATGTATGAGCTGCCATCACAAGTCGCTCATAAAACTATCTTTGAATGAAAGAGATTCTCTTGATAGTCCAACTCTCCCGCAGCCCGCATCAGAAGAAAATGCCATACTGTCACCCAATGGCTGAGGCTGGTATTCAGTCATTCAGTGCATTTCTATCAGCCCTAAGTGTTCATTTCAGTATAGTTTCTATTGAATAGAGCATTGCTATTCATCTAAACACAAGGATGATCTGTATCATATAGAAACAGTCCAGACTTCTCACATAAGCTACCCAGGTAGTAGTTTTCCCTCCCAGCGCTGTATCTTTCGATAGAGGGAAGCAATAATATTTCCAGGGGAGATTTGCTCATAGACAGGCGTCATCTTTCCCAGCAGAAAAAATTACCATAGGATGCTCAGACTGCCTGCTGCCTTCATTAATCTATTTAATGAAGTCAGTCCATCAAATGGTTAGAGCAGAAGGCGGAGAATCGCGATGCCTGGCTCCTATTTCTGTCTCTGCAACTTACTGGCTGTATCAGCTTGAGCAAATTGGTTAATCTCTCTCTGTACCTTTGTCTCTGTGTTTAATGGGGAAGCTCATTTCTGTACAAAATGTTGAGTCCCCGCATGAATAGTGCTGTGTAAGTGCAAAGCAGTGTGAATTCATCAGTCCTATTTTAATTTTTTAAAGGAATCCTTCAAATAATTATGCAGTTTAATATTTTTATTAATATTTATTTTATCTGTTTTGATTTTTTCTTTGTATTTGGTACAGTGCTCTTAGCTTACAGTAAAGAGAATCCTGAAAGAGCATTATAACCTTATTGTATATGCTGGGGTGGGTGTGTTATTCCTTACATAAATCTGGATATATCTTATGTGGAACTAGAGTATAATACTTCTCTTTAATGCCGTCATTGCATCACTAGATCTTGTAAGACTTTTTTGGGGAACATAGACAGATATTTTAGTAGAAACATTCCAACCATAAACTTCTTAAGCAACAATGTAACATCAGGCAACCACTCTATCGCGTTCTGAAAACAAATTACTCAAACTTGGTTTTTGCAGCTTTTCATGTCACCGAGAACTTTTTGATGGTGCAATTTCCTGCTGTTTTCACTGTATCTATACACAGTACTCTAGATCTGTGAAGAAGTATAGTTTAGTATAGAAGAGTACTTGCACTTCTATAGCATGTTTTAGTACAGGGTCTCTAAGTACTTTACTGACCGTTAATTCAACCTGCCTTCATAACTCTGGGAGGAAGGTATATATTCCCCTTCATTTTACATACGAGAAAACTGAGGCACAGGGTGTTAAAGTGAATTTCAAGTCAGAACCCAGAAATCCTGAACCCTCAGTCCTTCCTGTGCACTAACAATTAGGGATTACTTCCTAGAAGGAGTAGCACCTACTGGAAGTATTTGCAATATCATAGGGTGCAGCACCGCCGTCCTTCCAGCCTATGGTTTTCCTATATGACTCTGTAACATGTAGGCGGCTTGGCCATGAGATGTGTAAACCAGGAAGTTGGAAGGTAAAGCAAGGGCGAGGTTCCGGCTTGGTCTGTGTGAGCCGAGCATTGGAGCTAATCAGGCACATCGAGCACGAACAGGAAAATACAGAGAATGTTGCTGAAGGTCACTGTGACCTCCAGGAAGAAATGCCAGAGTATTCACACTGGCTTGGCACCTCCTCACTCGGGGATGCAGGGCCAAGCCAGAGCTAGAATTGAGTTTGGGCCAGACTCCGGCTTTCTCTGACTTTGCTCGCTCCTCTCTAGAAAAAGAAAAAAAAAAGTTTTGTCTTGAGAAAAAACAGACAGGGCTTGCTGCCCGATTTTCCTCCTTTCCTCCTTGTGTTTTGATTCAGGAGGAGCTGCAGATGCTCCGAGGGAAGAAACTGTCCGTACAGAGCAGACTTCAGGACTACCGGTGGCAGCTGCGGATGAAGTTTCTCGAGCAGGCAAAGAGTTACACAGGTGTACCCTACGCCAAGAAGTATCACGAGCCGGGCAGTAGGTGCAGACCCTTTCAGCCCATTCACCTTTTCCCTGATGGAGCAGGTATTGTCATTACTGTCTCTGGTGATAACCTACTGACGGTTCATGCCTTCCTTAGGCCACAAATGAATGGTAACGTCTCTTCTTTGGCCGTTCAAATAAAAAATATAAAGGACATAGAGCCATAGTCAGGAGTGAGATTAAGGGTGTCTAATTTGGCCCTTCCATATTCATGTTACCCCAGTTTAGACGCTATTATGATCATCATCCTCATTATGGTTGCACCTAGAAGCCCCATCAGAGATCAGGGGGCCATTGTGTTAGGAGTTGTACATATACCTGATTAGAGAAAGAGGTTAGAATCTAAATAAACAAAAGGTGGAAGGGGAAACTGAGGCACGGAGCAGTGAAGTGACTTGCCCAGGATCAGTGGCAGGGCTGGGAATAAAATCTAGGTCTCCTGACTCACACCCCAGTGCATTATCCATTGACACATGCTCCCTTAGACATCCCTAGACTAACATACACTTACCATCAGGCACTCCATCTAGGAACTTTGATTCCTTTGGACTCAGAGGACTAAAAAGGTCAAATTCTGCACTTTCACCCCAAGCAATTCTACTGACCAGACATTGGCTGGTACGACACATTTCTCAGAGGGACACAAGAGAGGAGTGGAGCAACAAAAGTAGCCAGCAAGAAGTTGTTTAAAGTTCCTAAATGTTTTTCAAAATGTTTAAATGTAGGTGAAAGTGACATTTTTCATTTTAAAAAAAATTAAAAGAAAAATTTCCAGCCATCTCCAAAGCTTCAATTCCGCATAATCCACATTACATCTGAAACATCTACATAGATCCTGTGGATTTGGTGAGGCCATAAAACTAGCAACGCGTGAACCTTTTTTGTCCAGAAGTTATAAGCGTCCAACAGTTCAGGTGATTTTGCCGGACCTAATCCAGCATATCCTAACTTCTTAGAGCTGCAAAGCTGGGCTGGAAATCTCATGGGATTCCTGCTATTTCCAATTTCCAGTCAAGCTGGAAATACCATGAAAAAAAGACATCTTGGTAGTATTTTGGCACTTCCTATTCCAATTGCAAGTGCCATCCTGAAATGCAGAGGCCACACAAATCAGAAACAATGGAGGAGAAAAAAATACCGAAACTGCCAAAAGGTCCAGTTCAGGTTTGGTTTCCAAAATGGGCGGAGATTCTAGGGCATGGCATTGAGGCCCATAGCTGGGCATTATAGTTTTATCCACATTAAGAACATAAGAACGGCCCTACTGGGTCAGACCAATGGTCCACCTAGCCCAGTATCCTGTCTCCTGACAGTGGCCAATGCCAGGTGCCGCAGAGGGAATGAACAGACCAGGGAATCATCAAGTGATCCATCCCCTGTCACCCATTCCCAGCTCCTGGCAGACAGAAGAACAATATAAGTTGGTGTGCCTACCCCTAGACAAATCTGAATTATTGTGCAAAGCTGTCTCTTGCTGCATCTTCTCTCACCAAAGCGACTCTCCTGTCCTCCTGCTGGATAAAAAGGGAGGTTCCTTTGTCATTTTGCTCACCTACTGCCTTGCTCCCCGGCTCCAGAGTACGAATCCCCGCTCTTCCTGGATTGCTGCGGACTGATTCGGCAGGTGGTGCATGACTTAAAATCGGAATTTGGCTTTTGCATGGGTCCAGGAAACCAGGCGTATCAGTATGACACACTCCCCATCACTCTGCCCAGTGAGGAGCACATGAAGCCGGGAGACCTCATCTTCATTTCAGGAACGTACTTCGACACAGAACGTAATGTCAACAAAGATATCTATCCGTCCACCCATCCCCTTTGTACCTCCTCTATTTATCCATCCATCCATCCTCATATGTACTTCCACCCCCTTCATATCCGTTCATCCATCCGTACCCATACATACCATCCTCATATGTACCCCCCCATGCGTATCCCCCATCCAGCTGACCTCAGAGAGAAGTATACAAGATTGTTAGAGTAGCTATGAGCCACCACACAAGGCTAGACACACACACACAAGGCTGTGAACTTGGGGATTTGAATGATCCCGGTTAAATGAAGTAATAACCCTCCCACATTTTTACACCTTTCTGGAATTAAACTTAAAATGAACACTTTGTGAATTCTGAAGATGTGGTTTGGGCTGGTTTTGGTCATTCTTGTGACTATCTTTGCAATTCCTGATGGAACTAGACCAGAAAGGTGCTTTTTTTGTGTGGAGATTTTCAGCCATATCTTTCCAAATTTGCAGTGCAATTGTGAGAATTTCACAAAAAGTTGTCAGTTGAAGTTGTTATTACTGGACAGCTGTTTGGTGGCCTGTATGCCATGAGTTTTCTGAGCCTGTTGGACAGGTTTTCACATCACAGACAGCCCCAATCCATTTGGCTTTCCTCCTGGGAGTTCTTTGGGGCGGGGGGGCAGTCTCTGAGGAGGGATGAATGACTGAATAGACATGGAGACTAAACTGTCCTCTCAGCAGCAAAGGTAGTCTTTTCTGGTCAGGGCAAGACACACTGACTGAACAGTGACACCGTCTGTCAGGGCCAGTTCTATGGATAGACAGTCTCCAGGGCCGTCAGCCCAGCACCTCCCCAAATGCCATTTTAAAGGCAACTTTGGAAAATGCGGGAGTCACTTCCTTGTCATTGCAGGAAGGTGGCAATTCCATGACATTGTCCACGTGGAGATCTGGCTGGGGGCCGGTGAGCGCAGCCTTGGGGCCAGGTGGAAAAGGGGCAGACTGCAGATCTTTGATTCCTACCGGTTTGTCTCTCCCTCCTACGGAGACATGGAATATCACTTCAAGTCCATTGAAACTTGGCTCCTAGGCACCTGTGTCAGGCAAGCATCACTGGCTTTCTTAATCTATACAAAAAGAAAAGGAGGACTTGTGGCACCTTAGAGACTAACACATTTATTTGAGCATGAGCTTTCGTGAGCTACAGCTCACTCCACTGCATGCATCCGATGAAGTGAGTTGTACCTCACGAAAGCTTATGTTCAAATAAATTTGTTAGTCTCTAAGGTGCCACAAGTCCTCCTTTTCTTTTTGCAGATACAGACTAACACGGCTGCTACTCTGAAACCTGAAATTAATCTATACAGTACACATCAGCCTGGGATGCCTGAGGCTGGCAATCTCAGGATCAAAGCGTGTCCTGAGACATTTCCCATGTCACTTGCCAGAGGTTTTGGTGTAATTCTGTTCTTAAACGTGACAGGAGAAAAGGGCCCCTTCCTATCCCAGGGCCCTGCTTCCTGGGCCAATTTCTTTCTTACGCTGCAACCCCTTTATTCCACTCTAGCATTGCAAAGGGGTAATAAAGAATCCAACCCCTGGGAGATCATTGTGTGGCTGAGAGCTTCCAGAACATCACTGCCCTGCTCCCCCTCAAAGCACCCGGGGATGGGTCATGCCAGAGGAAGGAGAAAGAGGGAGGGAGGAGCTGGCTGCTCACTGGCTTTTCTTGGCTGGCATACCAGCACCTAGGGGAGTGTGACAAACCGGTGTAGCTTAGAGCAGCCTTGAGGCTACTTGGAGGCAGTCTGGGGAAGGGATTGTCTCATTTAGAATCAGGATACACAGCCTGGCCCCTCCTTTCCACCAGAACATTGTTCCCTAGAGGCCCCAGAAAACCCCAAGAAACTGTTAGTTCTGGCCAGTGCCCTGAGGACTTCCTAGCCCAGTCTTTCTCCTGGTTGGCCATGCAGTGAAGCTATAGGGCCCCATTCACAACCAGCACAAGTGGGCACAATACCATCGACTTTCCCCTTTGCACTCCAGTGAACTTGCCCTCAGTGTTAAACTGGTGACATGACATTCACCTTTATGGCAGCAGAGAGGTTATAAACACAGGTTCCTTCAATCCAGGATCAAGCCAGCTCTGACCAAACACTAGATCAGAAAGGACTCATACAGTATGGCCGGGCCAGTAGATTTAGTTTTTGTATAAAAGCTTCTTCCCATCCTCCCCCATCACCAAACACATTCCTGTCTCTAAGTCTCTCCCTCAAGTCTTTTTGTGCTAGCCAGGGGTTTCCTTAGCTTCCCACCAAGTGTGGAATTTGGCTCCAACCTAGTAGCAGAGGTGCACGTGCTACCTCGGTTAGTTAACTCATTGCAGTCTATCCTGGAGGCCAACTTGTGACTGCAGTTCTGTGGAATTCAGATTGGGGGCCAGTGCTTTTTGATCACGTTCATCAGTCGGGGTTTGGTGCTATGCTATAAGCAGCATTTGCTAAACCAAAAAGCTATTGTTCCTGTTCAGCTGGTATCTGCTGTGTAATTTTGCAAAACCACCAAGAGATATTGCATTGGCCCCTTTCTGACGTCTCACCCTGCAGTATCTTGTGCTTTATCTGGGGATTCAAATTCAAAGGTGTTATTATGACTTCAAAGAACTTGGTTGCTATCGAAAGATGCAACTTAGCTGTTGCTGCATAAATAGGCCATAAATTATGACTTGAAATTCAACGGAAATTCATTCAGAAATGCCAGCGAACCTCATGACCACCACCACATATTGAATCCTAGCCCAGAATGTTTCAAAGTGCAGTTAGAAGAGCAGGGTTGGAGGCTTTTGTTATTTTTAATCCTAATTTCCTGTGGGAGACGAGTACCTTATGATGATTTTTTAAAAAATGTAAATGCTTAATTTTTCTCCAAGAGCCATTTAATTTCTACCAATCGTTCATTTCACCAGTGTTTCATTGCATTTTGCAAAGTCACTAATTCTGGTCTTCAATGATTGCAACCAAGAGAAATGAACTACCTGCTTCTGCTTGGACAACAATAGAGTATAATAGCCTCAGATGGGGTCAACTGGTGAAGCACCATTGACTCTAGTGGAGGTATGCAGATTTATAGCTGCTGAGGACCCAGTCCCCTTGATATAAATATTATCCTTGGGATTTTATTTGCCTTGCTGAGGCAAAACTCCCCTGTGCCATTGCAAAGGAAAAGCCACTGTTATCGTTCATCTATACGTACAGGTAGAACTTCTAACTTCCAAAACGCTCTCCAGATCAGATCCTTGAATAGGTCCAAGGAGCACCTAGTGCAGGTTAGAAGGGTGTGCGCGTAAACCTGATGTAAAGCTCACTTTTGCACTTCCCCAGCCCTAGGGCTGCCACATGCCAGGCCAACCCCCCAGCATGTTCGAGCAGCCTGAAGAAGGCTGTAAATGACATCAGCTGACAATGCCCCTGAGTGACCAAAAGAGCAGCCTTGGATCAGCAAATTGGAGGGAAGCCCTGGCTACTTCCCTTTTACGTTGGCCATGCCCCTTCGCTAGCTGCAGGGATTGAGGCAGTCTAGTCCCCACTACACTGGCTGTAAACTACTGGAGGATTCCCCTAAATTGGGGTGATTCTACAGAGCTCAGTTACACCAGCTCCGTGGCTAGGTTCCACAGGCACTAAGGCATAAAACGCCCACCCTGCACCCAACAATCTGAGCCTCCTGGTTCTTTGACCTATTATTTGCACAGAAAGAAAGAACCAGCCATGAGCCAAAGAACCACCAATGACCTCCACTATACACTATACACACTATACACCAATGACCTCCACTATACCCCCAATATTTTAGTGCTATACATTATTCTACTAAATTTGTGGATAAACATTTTGGGACAGATGACTCTACGGTGATCCAAAGGGCCTGCATATACACATATGCACAGGCAAGTCTAATGACTGCCTACACAAGCAGATACTGAGCATACAGTTACATAATCTGAATGTGCCTATGTCAGTCGTTGGCCTGGGCGGTGACTGTTTTGAACTGTACCTACTGCAACATACTGAAAGGTATCACCATAGAGATGTTAACAAAGTCAGGAGAGATGGAGCACTGAGCAATGAGATCAGTGACTGCACTTGAAGGACAGGTACACCGTGATCAAAATTCATATTGGCAGCCACTCTGAGTCGAATTTTATCAGGTGACGAGCGAGTGGTTGTGCAGGGGGAAGGAAACAAAATTAGCTTTTACTGTTTGCTTCTGAGTGACATTGAAAGTGGGTGTAGTGTCTGGCAGCACAGGTGAAGCCTGACCTTTCGAAGACTTGAAGAGGACCATGGACGACTGAGTTGAAACAAGCCAGGCAACAGGCGTTCCAGCCACCAAATTGGTTTCCCTATCTCTCTGCTACACGCGCTCACTCTGGTGCACACGTGTGCGCCCACTCAAACAGCAGCCCTCTTTATCACTGCAGAGCTTTATCTAAAAACACACCCCTTTGTAGAAGTCGCTCTGCATGTTAATGCTGGAACCCCTTCCACAATTAGCAACAGTCGCTAGGCAGCTGTTGCTAGGAGACCAGCCCTTGTTTATAGTGCTGAGGGTTTTCTGAACCTGCCGGAGGACTCCTTTGGAACCTGGTGTATATAAAGCAGAGGCAGGTTCGGTTTCAGAGCCATCACTTGCTGCTGTGAAGCTATCCTTCTCCACTCAGTGAGATAAGCAGTCCACACTCTACAGCCGTGTGGGTCTGCTGCTCCATAACGCGATGGTTTGGTTTCTTTAGAAGCTCTCTTAATGGCCCTGCTAGAAGCCAAGTTTTCTAAGCAGAAGGAAGGACAGGGGACAGTGAAAGCTTTGCTACGGCATTTAGTGTCTGCTGAGCAAAGGTTAGAATTTCCATTTCTTTACTTCACTTTTTTCTTTGAAAGAAACAAAACAAAGCAGAAGTTCTGGTTGGAGCAATTCTAAAGTCAAGGTGGAGATAAAGATACTGACTTACATCAGCTATACATGTGATCCAATGGCAGAGTAATAGTGTCAAACTATGAACCTAGTAGAAACTATCGTCATTATTAGTTTCTACTAGGTTCATAGTTATTTTAATGTTCAGAATGAATGTCTAAGAACGGATCTAAAACACACTGTGGCAAAGTCCTTCTGTGCCCATTCTCTGGGCTGAGTCAAAGCTCACAAGCTTAGCAGCCTGCTTTCACAAGCTAGCCTTCCTCACCTCCTGTCTTAAAGACTGCTGGGGAGTGTTACAAGCTGCTGTGCATCACACCCCACATGGGGATGAAGTGATCTTTAAATGTATAGTTTGTAAAGTGCTGCGAAGTCCTTTGGGATGAAAGGCATTAAATAAATGCTGGCTGGAGTATTATGGCAACATCACCTTTTCCTTATGGTGAACGTTCATTGTACCCCAAGTCCCCTTTATACCCCTTGATATGTAAATGTAATTTTGCCTATTTTACAGCCTCAGTCTTTACACTACCAGAGTGGTAGTCATGGAAGAGTGGGACTTTTAGGGTAAATATTCAAAGGGAAGCAAGGGGATTTGCTCAAGTGATTCCTCAGATCCCTTGGGACACTTGTGAAGACCATTTCTCTCCCAGAAGGCTATGCCAGTGACGGAAGTTAAATCCTGTGCATAATGCTGAGAAGAGAACATACCACCCAGTTTCTCTCTCTCCATCCAAAATTTCATGAAATTAGGATGCACTTTAGACTAGAGACAGGCTCAAGGCCTAAAATCTGAGTTCTGATTTTGAACACCACACAACAGTGATGTTTCAGACCTGGGGTTTTGGTTCAAACCCGCTACTGAATAGCCACTCGTGAAATAATAATAATAAAATATCTATTGTTTAGACAGCACATTTCCATCCTGAGATCTAATAGCTTTTGGCAAACGTTAGTGAGCGTTATTAGGAGAACTGGTCAGAACATTTTCAGCTAAAGAGTTTTCCATTGGAAACCATAATTTTGTTTCAGAGTAACAGCCGCGTTAGTCTGTATTCGCAAAAAGAAAAGGAATACTTGTGGCACCTTAGAGACTAACCAATTTATTTGAGCATAAGCTTTTGTGAGCTACAGCTCACTTCATCGGATGCATACTGTGGAAACTGCAGAAGACATTATATACACAGAGACCATGAAACAATACCTCCTCCCACCCCACTCTCCTGCTGGTAATAGCTTATCTAAAGTGATCACTCTCCTTACAATGTGTATGATAATCAAGTTGGGCCATTTCCAGCACAAATCCAGGTTTTCTCACCCTCCGTGCCCGCCTGCCCCCCCCCCCCAAACTCACTCTCCTGCTGGTAATAGCCCATCCAAAGTGACCACTCTCTTTACAATGTGTATGAAAATCAAGGTGGGCCATTTCCAGCACAAATCCAGGTTTTCTCACCCCCCGCCCCAAACCACACACACACAAACTCACTCTCCTGCTGGTAATAGCTTATCCAAAGTGACCACTCTCCCTACAATGTGCATTTGTACAATGTACAAGTTTGTGTGTGTGTGGTTTGGGGGGGGGGTGAGAAAACCTGGATTTGTGCTGGAAATGGCCCACCTTGATTATCATACACATTGTAAAGAGAGTGGTCACTTTGGATGGGCTATTACCAGCAGGAGAGTGAGTTTGTGTGTGTGTGTGGGGGGGGGGGGCCGAGGGTGAGAAAACCTGGATTTGTGCTGGAAATAGCCCAACTTGATTATCATACACATTGTAAGGAGAGTGATCACTTTAGATAAGCTATTACCAGCAGGAGAGTGGGGTGGGAGGAGGTATTGTTTCATGGTCTCTGTGTATATAATGTCTTCTGCAGTTTCCACAGTATGCATCCGATGAAGTGAGCTGTAGCTCACGAAAGCTTATGCTCAAATAAATTGGTTAGTCTCTAAAGTGCCACAAGTCCTCCTTTTCTTTTTGCATAATTTTGTTGATATTGAAACATTTTGCAGGAACATGTTGAGTTCAACAAAATTTTGTTTTGAAAAAAAAAATGGAAATGAAGCATTTTGAGGATGTGGAAATGGAATGTTTTGACATTGTTGACATGGTGTGTTTCAGTTTTCCATTCTGACATGACCTTTTGTTTCCATATTTTTAAAGTTGAAATTGGAGTGAACCAGCCTGATTTTATCAACATGAAAGGTTTTGATTGACCCCAAGTGAATTTTCTTTTACATTTTATTTCACTTGAGATTTCAAAAAGGTTTGTTTTCATTCCAATTCAACGAGAAAACAAATATCAAAATAATAGAATTTCCCATGAAGCAAAAATTCTGGTTCCTGCCCAGCTCTGATTGTTATCCCCCATTTATAAAGGGGAGAATGAGGCATAACAAGGCACTGTGATGTGACCAAGAACACCCAGTGAATCAGCGGCAGTGACTTAACATTCACCTGCTTCTCCCGCCCACTCACTCCAATAAATCACAGCTTTCCTTTAAGAAGGAACAAGTTTTAGGTAGGTCTGTTTTGATGCCTTATTAACTCGGCATTGTCTTTCAACCTATGTTATGTCTAGCTCAATGGGAGCACATAACACAATACACTTCTCTAATTTCCCATTGGTCCTGCCTCTACAATAGAGATTACACAGTATATTTAGCCGTGACATTTATAGGTTTCCTGGAGGAATTGTTTAACATTTGCTTATCTTCGACTATCTGTTACCCTAGCTTGGAAAGCCTATTTCCACACCCTCCCCCCTTGCTCTAATCAGTGTTTCAGTTCCTCAAGCCTTGTGAATTAAGCATCCTCTTCTTAAACAAACGCTTTGCTTGCTGCTTTTACTCAAAACCATTCCTTCTCAAAGATTGGTTACAAGCCTGTCTCACTAAGGTTATTCTCCCACCTACTGCCTGAAGAATATTTGGTGTCAGTGCTCTAACGAAAGGTCTCGTTTGTTGTCTTCATAGCCACTGCCCAGAACACAAGTGGGCTTCGGTTAGAGAGCTTCCCGGCAAGAAGTCTGTCTTCTATCCTGAGACTGTACAACAGGAGCCTGCTGACGATGATGGAGATGGCATGGAAAAGGAAGGCAAGATGCAACTGAAAAATGAAGAGACAGCTCCCAGATCCCAAGGCATGGCTCAGGACATAATGAGCAGGACCAGATTGAGGGAGACCACCCATATAATTGCTGTGGATTTACAGGGCATCCCAAGAACTGGGTCTAATGTTACCAGAGAGGATGAAATAGAAAGGGGATTAGATACAGAAGCTAGTGAAAACAGGGGACAGTCAGCAGCGAGCAGGCTGCTGGAGACTAATCTTACTAAACCGGACTTGGAAAGCAGTAACTGTGCACTCCCGGATGGAAATTTGGGTCAGAATAAAGGTTCTGAGGAAGCCCAAGAACCAAAGACAGCAACAAAAGTCACATCTAAGGCCAGCCAAGAAAACAATAGGAAGGAGAACAGTATAGATCTCAAGCCTTCCCAGATCATCCATGATTCTGGTGTAATTGCTGAAAATGCCCCTTCAAACTCCAAATTAAATTCCAAGGGGACATTAGCAACTAGCAAGAGGAAAAAGGTAACCAAGTCAATGACAAAAGAAGGAGATAAGCAGCTGGTTGGATCCTCATCAGCGGATACAGGTGAATCTTGGAGCCTTGACTCTTAAATGTCAATATCTAGTCATCAGGTCACATCCTCAGTTGGCATAAATACCAATGGAGTTACAGCAATTTACATCAGCTAAAGATCTGACCCATAACCTTGAATACAGTTGTATACAACTTGTATGCAAGGTTGTATACAGTTGGTTGCAACTGTATTGTACACAATTGCAACCTCCTATTAACACTGAAAAGATGGGCATGGGCCTTGCCTCTGAAACAAATCAAGTTAGAATTTACTGTCACTGGCAAACATCTAGTGACACTGAAATAATTTAAATTAAGCTTTTAAGTGGCAAATTGGAAACACGGAGAGAAAAATAACCTCTCCATTAGCAGGAAATTTGGGTGAAGAAGAAATAAATCTCTTCATTAATAGGCAATTTGGCTGAAGTGCTACAACATTTTCAGTGATAAATACAGCAATCAGCTTATCTTCTGATGTTTCCATTGTTAAAAATCACATGGATGCACTGGTAGTAAAATGTATATTAGTTCATTTCAAAGGGAAACGTTAATAATGAGGTAATCTTCAGGAAGATTTTGATCTTTAAGAAAGATGGTTAGACAAGTTAGATGGAGTGAATGAGAATTTCAGGTAGGTTTCAGCTCGGGCTCCACAGGCAGGGCATTTAGATAACAATCTGTTAGACCACTCTTTCTATGACAGTAGAAAAAGCAGACACTATGTTGTCAACGGCTGAGGCTTTTTGTTTCTTCTGATAATAGATTTTCTAGAGTACAGAGTGGCGGCATTGTGTGTGTGTCAAGAGCAGAAGCTAAGATTCATTATGAGGTGCTTATGCATGGACCTCATCTTGATAGACACAGTTTTAGGTGCCTAGATACTTTTGAAAATCACACTAGGTGCTTAAATACCTTTAAAAACCTGGCCCTGAGTGATCACAGTTCCCAATGAACCAAATTCAGAGATGAGTCTAACGATGTCTCAGATGGAGTAATTTACTAGGCCCAATTACTCCATTTTAGGCTCCCTTAGTCTTCACTCCCACTTAACTGACAAGTATCTTTTAACCCCTCCTACACATCTCCTTTGACTCTGCCCCACTGACTCTGAATTTAAGTTACTATAACTCATAGGGTGAAGGGCCAAAAGAAGGGGTGCCTAGACTCACCGCTCAGTGTGTCAGCCAGTCAGCATTGTTCATTGCCAGGATGTCCCGAAGATGACACTTCAGTGGTGGTTCTTTCTGGGAAGGACAATATAATGTCCCCAGAGCAATCAGCGCCCTCCAGGTTGGAGATAGCCATTTGCTCTACCAAACCTATCTTTATTCCAGTGTTGCCCCTATTCTGGCATCCATGGTTCTATATCTTGGAGCTGACACAGAATCGTAGAATCATAGACGATTAGGGTAGGAAGACACCTCAGAAGGTCATCTAGTTCAACCCCCTGCTCAAAGCAGGACCAACCAACATGCATGTATCTGTCATAGGAGCTTGCCTGAATGCTCCTGGATCACTGTAGTCGTCTAATGGTTGGAGGAGGACGGAATGAACCATTACATTAGGGGCTTGATACAAAACCCATTGTCTTGATACAAAACCCAGGATTCGGTTTGTTCAAAGTGGGTAACTGCAGGCAAAGTATCATTTTAGATGCACAAATATAGGATTCTGCACGTGCAGATAGATGCCCATGAAGATTTGCAAGGCACAATTCAGAAGCCTCATTTGGTATTTTGGTTCCGGTGGGGTTGAATGGGGGAAAGCAAGACCTGAATTTGGCCCCTCTGCTGTGGATGGGGTTTTTAATTAATAACTTGGGTAGACTGGAGGATCTGTTTCATTATCCTCTCTTTAATAATTAGCGATCCAGAGATGCAAAATACACAAATAAATGAAAGGTAAAGGGACTTATGCTTAAACATCATGTGTCAAAAGATTCAAAGAGCAGGAAAGTTCATCTGTAATCTTTGTACGGAGACTTGGGGGATGGGACACTTTGATCTTCTTTCTCTGTGTAATTATGGAATCTCCCAGTATTAAACAGAGACAGGTACGTGTTCAGACTAATGGAAGAGTCTCCTTATCAACACTTCAATCGCTGCAGTTTATTTCATGAGTTCATGTCTCAGGATAAATGGGACTGTTTAAAATTGGTTAATTTCTTAGCAACCCTGGCAAGGAGGATAAAAGAGCAAACAGCTCTAGAGAGAGCAGAAGTGAATAACTGAATGTTAAAAATAGACCTATAAATATTTAGATCCCCATTTCAAAGTGTAACAGCAACAGTGCTATAAAACTGCAGAGAGAAGAGACCAGCCTTTGTGCTGGAAGCCATTGCTAACTAGCTGTGAAAACAGATGTGTCTTGCAATGAACATCTTTTCACACTCTTCATCCGCACTACTGACTAGCTTCCCATATCAATCCTGGTGATAATGCTTCCCCTCACCCTGCTCCTAACCCATACTACCAGTCATGCTCTGCACACCCATGCTGCTCAGGTAACGTTCCCCACATAGACTCACATCCGTGGTGAGGGGTATCATATAAATAAGAAAGAGAAGATGCAACAGACTTTCTGTGTGACCTTGGGCAAGTCCCTTTAACCTCTCTGGGCCTCAGTTCCCCATTGTAAAATGCCCTATCTCAGAGCGGTGTTGTGAGGATAAACACATTAAAGACTGTGAGGCTCTGATATGACAGCCAGATACAATTGTTTTATCCATCTCTCTCAGTTATTTACTTCTCTATTGACCACATTCCGCACCTCATGGCAGCCATTTTAGTCCTTCTCAGGTTTCTATACTTTTGGTCATATTTTCACACACCCATGTAAAAAAATCTTCCTTTCTCTATGTTATCCAGGGAGCATGAGACTTGTAAGAGAAAGATACAGCTCGGTCCGCATAGGCTATATTAACATAGTGCCATCAGGATGTGTTTGGCAACAAGGAGGAGATATAGCCAGACAGCCATTATATGCTCATGTCCTAGAATTTGGTATTTTTGGTATTATTAGCTGAAATAATAAGGGGCTGGGGAAAACATGTCCCCTTCCGTCCCTTCCTCCCCCTCCATTGTTTATATCTCTAGATATCCTGGATATCAGAGAGACTGGGTGCCAGAGATGACCTCATAGAATTAATTATTAGACTAAATTGAATTCCCTGGGGTAACAGTTTCTTCACTTCATTAAGGAGGAAGAAGATTCACATCTTAGGGGTGTCAACATTTAGAGAGAGTGTTCTGCAGTTGTTGTTGCAGTACTTTTGCATTATGTAGTGTTTTGTAATTGCGTATGTGTTTGTATTTTTGAAAAAACAAAATGCAAAAGAATTTTTTTAAAGGGAAGAACAAGACAACAGTTTTAGGCAGAAAGCCAGGAAACACACTCTGTACTGTTATTGTAGTCCCAATCATGGCCCAGGGTCCTATGGTGGCAGGGGCTGTATAAACAAGCAATACAAATAAGGGTAAATAAAAAAAAAAAGACAGTCCCTGCCCCCATACAGTTTACAATCAACTTCCTTTATATTGAGGAACTAACACACTTTGCTAAGTGGGCGAAGGTAGCAGGGAAACAGTAATAAAATAACCCTCAACACAATTTATTGTAGACTGCACTTGAATGTGTAGATGAAGTCTATGACAAGCACATTACAATGCATGTAAATACTTATAAAATATTTCAATGAGCAAAATCTTGGCCCCATAAAAGTCAATGTCAAACTGCCATTGGCTTCATTGGAGTTAGGATTTCACCTATGAACACAAATAAATTATAATGTGCCATAAACCATAAATATGGTAGACCAGGTAGCACAAGAGAACAGTCCAAATGGCTGACAGAGAATCTGGGGTCTCCGTAGTCTGCCTGCTTTGTTTTTCATTTTGGGGCCCAATCCTGCTTCCACTTAAGACAATGGGAGTTTTGCTTCTGGCTTCCAAAGGGGTGGAATTATGTGTGTCTGCTCCTTTGCCTTTGTGCTATCTAGGCCAGATCCTGCATGGGTGTCAATTGATATAACTTGGTTGGCTTCAGTGGAGCTCCTCTAATGTATCCCCGCTCAGGATCTGGTTCTCTCTGTATTTGATTTTCACGCTGCCCAATTCTCAGTTCTGTTTTTTTCATCACGTTTTTCCAGCGGATGTTTTTCTTCTTGTCCCTTCTGCTCCTTTGTTCATAGCAAAACATGAACCCCTGAGATCTAGTTGAACTTTCCAACCTACCATGACCAAGGGAATTTTAAATTTGGCCAAACGAGTTTGCCCATCCCCATTAATGATACATTTCAGGAAGTGCCAATTAAACAGAGTTTCATCCAACTCCCATTTATGTCAAATGGAATTTTTCCAATGAGAGTTGGATCAGAGCCAAAGACCGCAGCAATTCTAGCCTTGTCTGAAAGCACATGATCTTTGGCCTCGTGAATCATCAGAAATAACGTGAAGGGATACAGTGCAGCCAAACACCTCATGCTTTATGGTAAACAAAAGCAATGTCCGCTAAACCAGTACATGTTATTGGCTGAGAACCTCATATCTGTTTTGATTATTGGAAGCTTCATTAGTATAACTTTTTCACAAAATCATCTCTTTTTCCATTTAAAAAATGCTTGGTGATGCAATTCATTGATAATGATAAATCTTATTTGTGTAAAAGCTGTGTCATTCTTTAGCCACTGTTTGGAATATTGACAAGACGCTGATTATACTGTTATAAGTACCATCAGGAACTTTGTGATCAAATAACGCAGTGTGGGTTTATTGGTGGGTATCCAAGTTCCACTTGGTATTGCAAGAAGACAAAAAGGTATGGTCAGGGCCTCTTACCCAAAATAATTTTTGCACACATATTGATTTGTATTTATCTGTAGATTAGAACTGTGTAAATGTGACAAAAACTTCTGCGCGGATGTTTTCCCTTTTCATTTTGGGCCGTTTCATGACCCACGGAATCTCAAATGTCGCTCTGAACGTTCAGTGGAAAAAACTCTGCTAGAGATGTAATAGCCCGTCGGCACCCATAGATTATACCTCTTGCCCTGCTGACTTATTTCAACCAATGGGGTTGCAGCATGCAAATGAGACGAATAGGGGTGATGAAAGGGAAGCAAGAAGAAGGTGGTCGATGTCATAATACAACCGTTCAGCAGTGAGTGGAGCTGTGCTGGATAGACGCAGCAGTGGGAGAAGAGGGGCAAGGAGCTGTAACTGGATGTGACTTTCCCACCATTCCACAGTGGGCCATGAGTGGAGAAAAGGGTTAGGGAGACAAGGAGGAAGGGACGGGAGAGCCACCAAGACACAGAATGCTCACAGGGCAGAGAATCTGAAAGACATGGAGTCCATGTAACTTTCACGGGTATCAAATACATCAGAAAATCCTAGACTGGTGAGCAGCATCTTCCAGCAACATTGCAACTGGATTTTAACTGCTAGCAAATGACACAACTCCCCTGCCTCCTTCCCTCCCTTTCCCTTCCCATGCACACATACCAAGTGGTGAGTGGATGATGTAATGGCTCATTTTAACAGCCTGGTATGTGAGGCTAAGGTGCTTCGGCATATTATACAAACGGAGTCACAGTCCCACATGGAACAGAGCTGAAGGGCCAGAAGTATCAAGTCAGCATCACTAAACCCTGTTATGAAGCTAGATGGGAGCGTGTGGTGTAGTGGATAGAACAGGGGTGTGTAGATCAGGCCCTTTTGGGTTCTGTGCTTGGCTCTGCTCCTGACTCGCTATGTAACCTGGGATAAAACATCTCTCTGAACCTGTTTCCTTATCTGTGAAATGGGAATAATACTTCCCTACCTCACCCAGGAGGGTTGTGAGGTTTAATTAACTAATGCCTACAAAGTGATTGGAGCTCTTCAGATAAAAGGTGCAATAGAATGGCAGCATGTAATTAGGATAACCAAAAGTTTGCCATTAACAGCATGATTGGGAGCTAGAAGAAGTTCTGTTGTGAAATACAAGGGGTCGGAGGTGGGGGCGGACTGGAGAACTTTTGGCAGAAGGAGGCAACCCAGCAAGAAAAAAAGTGTCATAAAAATACCAAATCAGAGAGGAGAGCCTGGAGTATTTTTGAGAAGAATTTAGTGGGAATGGGTGCTTATGGGGGCTTATAAGAATATAAGAACAGCCATACTGGGTCAGAACAATGGTCTGCCTAGCCCAGCATCCAGTGCCGGTGCTTCAGAGGGAATGATCCATCCGCTGTCATCCACTCCAAGCTTCTGCCAATCAGAGGTTAGGGACACCCAGACCACGTGGTTGTATCCCTGACCATCTTGGCTAATAGCCATTGATGGACCTCTCCTGCATGAACTTATCTCAATCTTTTTTGAACCCCATTATATTTTCGGCCTTCACAACGTCCCCTGGCAACGAGTTCCATAGGTTGACTGCGTTGTGGTTTCTCTCTCTCTCTTCTGCCCAGTACAGTCTATTCTATCCATGGCGAAAGCATATTCCTTAGCGATCCTTCTGTAAACCGACACTGTAAACACAGAGGTAAAAATGTGGATAAATCTCAAAGAGTGAAATCCTGGCCCCATTGAAGTCAATAGCAAAACTCCCATTGGTTTCACCCGAACAGATTAGCATCGTCAGGGTATCAGATATCACAAGTTCTATTTTAATGTGATATTGTGTGATTGCAGCTGGAGTCACAGTAATTATCTGCCTTGTAAACACACGTAGTCCTTTCCCCCAGCACATCTCTGTATTAAGCTGTGAAACTCTTTAGGAAACACATATTCGTGGGTCCCCCACCTCCAATATGTTATACCCCTGGCAGTTAACCCACTTCTAAGTTTCTAGGTCATATCTGACTGATGTAGATAGTTGAGGGAATTATTCATAGGTAGATTATGTAATGTTGCATGCTGCAGAAAGGCTTTCAAGTGGCAGCTTTCAAATAATTGATCTGAGAGAATATCTTTGGATTTTTACTTTTTCATTCTTTATTCCAGCTTTTTGGATCTGATTTTCAAAGGCAATGAGCACACATGACTTCAACCGAAGCCAACAGAGTGGCAAATTCTCAGCCCCTCTGAAACTCACGCCTTTTATATTTTATGGCCTATGTTTTTATTTCACTGGAGGCAAGAAGAGAGCAGGGAGGATGAGTTGCACCCAGATTCTAGTTTAAGGATGAAGCAGGGGTCTCAACTTTTTAAAACTCAGTGAAAAGGAGTTTGGGTCTGAAGGGAGGGGCAGGGGGGCTGGAACAACTTGTATAGTGGGAGTCCTAAGAGCCATTGAGCCAAACTCTCAACCCTGTATATGATGGAAACCACTTCAACCCAGGGGGTGTGGCAGCACCCTCAGGACCCCTAGTTCCAACACCTGGGAGGGGGTAGCTAGCTGCAGTGAAGGCAGTAAGACCCTGATGCTCTTTAGACAGGGGAAATAAACAGAGGCTGGGTGTCCAGTCCAAGTTTTGGATAGAGATAGATGAAAGTCACTGGATAGGAGTGAAGACACACGAGTTCTGGGCAATTTCCACTCTGAATCCAGAGCCTAACTTCATAACTGGCCCCAAACTCTTCGGAAACCTCATTGCTCAACACCCCATAACTTTGGATAAGTCCAGATCCAGAGCTGAACTTTGCAGTTCAGGCAACTCTATTTTGATACATATGAAGTTCAGTCTGCATGGCCCATTCACTCCTTGGTCTTTTTGGCTGGGACAGCAGATAAGAGGGACAAACATAGTGGTGGCTTTTTGTGATGTGAACACCTGGGCACAGGGAATGGTACTGGACAGAGACCACCAACTCTTTTCACATATAATAGATCACCACTGGGAAAAGGCCTTTGGACAAGATTCACAGGCCTGGTCAAGATTCAAACCAGCCTCCCCAGGCATGAAAGGATCCGGATTCTAAGCCAATCAATTCCCTTGATTCAATTAATTGCTTCTCCTGCTAACCTGTTTTGGAGAGTGTGTTTATACAAGGTGAAGATTAAACAGCTAGAAATTGTCCACAAAAAAGTTGTTAGTTTGTAATCAAGTTGGTTGATTGCTTTTTTTGTTGAAAGTGACAATATGGTATGTGGCATTCGAGTGTTCTGTTTTGTTAGGGCTACATACAAATGCTGCATCATTTTAACTGTACTCGTATTGTTAAAGTAGTACAAACCTCCCCACAAGACATGGACACAGGTATATCAGTATAAATGTGCTTCCATTACGGTAGTTTATTTACATACTGGAAGGGAAATAAGCTATACTGGTATAAGTCACCTTTATCCCAGTATAACTGATTTCACTCTAGGGGTTGTACCAGAATAACTATAGTGGTTAAAAATCACACCCCTTTGGTGACGTATTTATACTGGTACCTGATCTGCATGCAGATCCAATTCTATTAGAGAACTGAAAATACGAAGACGAACCTTTCAGGGCTACTATCCACTTAACAACCCCTTCCCATCTTCTTCAGCCTAAATCAGAGTCACCGATAACATCACACTAACATTATGATCACTAAACCCAACTTTTAGATGTTATGGCTTCAGGGCATGATGCAGATGCACCATCGATTGCCTTAACAAAAAATGTCTGCAAGAAAAGTTTGCTTTGCTTCCCACCCTTCTTAACAATCAAAAGGCCCCCATACTTTTCAGGTAGGAGAGATGGAATACACATTTTTTGAGAGTATAATGTTACAAGCGCTGTGCAGATGAAACACCAAGGGCTTGATTCGCCATTGTGTTTCTTCCATAATACAGCTGAATAATTTCTCGGAAGTCAAAGAGGTTGCAGCAGCACGAAACTGGAGTAAAAATCAAGCCCTGTTTGTGCAATAAATGGTGGGACCTTAATGTTTAAGGTTTAGAAAAGATTTCTTTTTTCCTCTTTTGTTAGCCAATGCTTGTTAAAGAAATTGCATGCTCTCTGACCAAGAAGCTCCTCAGAACTATGGTCAGATAATGTTCTCCTAGAGATCCTTGATTAGTTTACTTGGCACATAGTGTTCGGAGATTTCACCACATTAGTGACAATTGCTTCTTAAACAGTTAGGAGACAGGATTTCCATTACTGATAGCAGCGAGAAAGTGAGAGAGAGAGAGAGCGCGTGAATGTGTGTGTATGACCCGATTTTGAAAAACCCGTTACTGTGTCACTTCCTCTTTGTTTGCCCCAGCAAAATTAAAAAGGCACAATCAATGCCAGTTAGACATATAAATACTTGATTTCCATTAATTGTGTACACTAATATTTGTGTGTGTGGGGGGGAAGAGAACCCGATTTTAAAACTTTGGCCCATATCATGAAAATTCATAGTACACCAATATTGAGTGCCACCCATTCCCCTGGGAGTTTCATATTAGCAATACACAATATACCCACCCCAATATAATTGATCTCACAGAAAACACAATATAGTCAGTGCAGAGGGTATTTGAAGAGGTGGGTCCTGTGAGTCCTTGGTGGTTTCCCCAGGATTCACCCCCATTTTACAACTTTAACCCTCCTCATCTCCACCATTTCCCTAGCCAAGAATCCCAATGGTTCCTTTGGAAGCATAGAAACGATGCATGTGACTCAGTCAGTTTCTCTTCTGCGCAGCACGTTACTTCTTTTGTCTGCTAAAGCTGAGTACTGCGTCTGCAGTCCCTTCAGTCCATATTCCTGCACATTCCACAGTCCCTGCCTGCCATGAGAGACCGTCACTCTGAACTGACCTAAGGTCTCACACCACCATCCTCGTAGGCCACTTGGTCTATGTATGTCAAACCCCAAACCCCTTGCCGTGATGCATTTCATGGGCTCCTCACAAGCAGCCCTTACGCTCAGGCAAAGCACCCAGTGAAATTTTCAGGACCTAGTTCTTAGACTTTGAACAACTGCAAGAAACCTACAATCTCTCTCCTGTGTGACTTGGCTGACAGAATATCACTTCTGTTGGTGCTGGGGTCTTCCATGCACAAAGCTACAATTCTGATCAGTTCAGAGAGACAGAGGAGAGCCTGCTGGGACTGCAGCAGACTGGACCCAAGTCAGGTTTTACTGTAGGGTGGCAGGCCATAAGATTCAAAAGCCTTGCTGGGAAGTCGGGCTTTTTGAATAGTCTCCCGCTCTTAATCTCGATTGCCTAACTGCTTCCCCCGCACACACAGGAACAAGAAGAGCTCCCACCCATTAGCCACAAAATCTGCCTGTGAGAATAAAGGAGGAGTAGCAGCTTCAAATGTATTCAACACACCCCCACGTAACCCTCTGCACAAACCACCACTGGGAGGGACGTGAATAAATGGTGCAGCGGGAGGGGTGTGCATACATGATGGCCGCCCGCCGAGCAAGCGCCCCAGGGATTTCCAGAGCTAAATGCAGGAGCTGCTACAGCTTGAGCTAAAAGGTCAAGGTGCTGTAGCTGGGGGCTGTAACAACTCATCTCCTTGGTGGATCAGCACAGAGGGGGACTGGTCACGCCCCAGTGAGTGAGTGACACGTGGAAGCCACTGATGGGGCAATAGGGTCTCTATATAAACATCATTCCTGCTCCTCAAATGCCCTACACAACTGTTGGCATAGGGGGGCCCGAGGCAAGCACCAGCCTTTTCACAGATTATTTTTTTGGGAGGGGGTGTCAGGTGGACCCCTTCTCTCTGCACTGCACACAGGTTATTTTGGTGAGCATGTATGTTCTGCACGATGGCAGAATTAAGCCCTACATGTGCTGTCAAGTATACACAGGAAAAAAGGACAGGAGGACTTGTGGCACCTTAGAGACTAACAAATTTATTTGAGCACAAGCTTTCATGGGCTACAGCTGACTTCACAATAGTAGAGATGGCTTTTATCTGGAATAATGAATTGGGTGGGAGAGCTGGGGGCACAGTCTCACACCTCTATAATAATGCGTTTCCCATAAACTGTATCCTTCAGCCAACAAATAAACATATTTGTTTTCAAATATTTGCCAGCGTGTCAGGAGACTGGCCAGTGGCCACAAAACAAACAGTATGAACCCAGGACTGGGCCAAGCACTTAAACTCTTGCCTCCCAAGGTGGAAGACCTGACTTCTAATAAAAACATCAGCCAAAAATTCACTTTGTGATCACCCTGGTCCCTTGAGGCCACCAGCATCTGAAGGTTTTGCAGGGCCAACCAAGTGCCATGCCCACCTATGGCCCAGCATAACTGAGAATGAGAGAGTCATAATCTGAATCCCAAACTCTTTACGACGGATTTATTCAGTCCTGGCTTTGGCAAAACGCCCAGTGGGTTTAATTCTGAAAATCTTCATTCACACCAGTCATTCCTTGCTCTTGTAAATTCCATTACATCAAGTAAAGAGATGGATTAAGGACTAAATTACAGCCTGCATCTCTGGGCCACACCTGTCACAGGGTTGGTCCTCTTTCCAGTCATCCCATTGTACTGTCTCTGGCTACTGACTATTTGCTTGCCTGTCTTTGCTGTCTCTGACCCCCTCCTCTTTCTGCGCCTAGCCACTCTTGGTAACAGCAGGAGCAAGTGGGTGCTGTTAATGGCATTCCTGGACAACACACCCACCCTACTGCTGTGCAAGGGGGCCACAGATGTGAACGTTTTCACTGCCAGGTGTTATCCCGTATCGAAGAACTAGAGATGGACCAAACCCAGGATCTGAACACTCCTGGACTTTGGGGAAATTCTGATCTGGGTCCTGATCTGAATTATGGGGCTAATCTCCAAAGAAGGTATCAGGTGTGGCTTACTGCCGTAATGCTGGGTCACCAGTGGTAAACGACATTTAGCATTAACAGATTCATCTCTGTCTTGTTTGTTTACAGATTCCACATATTTAGGAGGCAGCAAGTTCAGGTGTATTTTCGGAAAGAAATTGCTGAAAATCATGGGCATTAAGAACAAATGCAGTAGGCAACCCACCCCTTTCCCTCCTTCTATTCTTTCTTTGTGCTTAGTAGATGGCATAATAACAACAACAACAAATTGTGATTGTTACATGCACGTATAAGATACCCATCACCGTAGTATCGTGGTGCAATTTATAAGGTGTAAAGCTCAGTGTTAACATTTCCAAATTAAGGAGATGGTAAACACAGGGACTTATTTTTCCAAATCCTTGGGTAAAAAACTCTGCTCTTCAAGAATTTTGTAACAAGATCCAGTCACAAGAGTAAAAAACAACAAATCATTTATAGTTTCTACCCAAGTCATTTTTCAAAGTACTTTCGAGGGTCTATAGATTGTGGATCCAATTTTCAAACGTGGGCATCCCATACTGAGCCACAAATTACCACTGGGTAATTTACCATATTACCATACAAAATGGGGCATTTACTTGCCTAATTGCTGATGTGAGCATCCAAATGAAGGCACCTGCATTTGAAAACTGGGCTCAGTCCTTCTTCAGCTACCTCATATTCCCGGGAAAGGGGGAGGTTTTAATGTCTAGATTTGTGACTTCATTTAGGTTCCCACCTTTAGACAATTTAGACTATTCATTCATAGTATAGCTCAAGATCTTCCAAGTGGCCCCAGTAGATTTATTTATGGTTTGATTCAAGTTGTGATTGTTTTAGTTTGATAATCCCTCAGAATCAGACCTTCAACTGGCCTAAATCGTTGGAATCCCAGTGGAGTTATATTTACATCAATCTTTTCCCTGATCTACTGGGAAACACAGAGGATATTATTCCACAGCTGCACTGTGGCTGTGCTCCTGGTCCCAACTGAAGTCAATATCAGAATTCCCATTGACAGGATCAGGTGCTATATGAATAATGCCAAGAGACTCCAAGTTCTCAGAGCATCAGACGTCTTTGCATTTATGAGGTTGCCTGGCAGCGGGGGTTCTGGAACAATGAGTGATCAGTTTTGGAAACTTTCATGGCATCAAGGTTCTGTATCTGGTCTGTACAGAGAAGTAACTGGCAAACAGCCTTAGGTATGGTAGCTGAAATGCCAGGGCATTATTTCCCAGCGTTTTCTAATTATTCAACAAAATGATCCACCCTAGGCTATCTATTGGTACTATAATAGCACCTAGAGGCCTCTGTTGACCTCAAGACCCCATTCCACTAAGTGCTGTACAGACACATAAGAGACAGTCCCTGTTACAAAGACCTTACAGTCTAGAATGACAATACACACAGTAGAGGGGCTAAAAATCATTATCCCCATTGTACAGACGGAGAACTGATGCACAGAGAGAATAAGTGACGCGCCCAGGGTCACACAGAAAATCTGTGGCAGAGGCAGGAATGGAACCTTGCTCTCCTGAGTCCTAGTCTAGTGCCTCACCCACAAGACTGTCCTTCCCAAAAGGGCCAAAAGTTAGAATTATGTCTGCTGATTGCTGGCACTAGATACGAGCCTTGTCATTTTCTCCAGAAAATCACACTGCAGCTCTTGAAGACAGGGCAGATCTCATTAGCTTTGTTCTGAAAATCATTATTATCCCCTGCCAGTTCATCAGCATCTGAGCCTTAGCATCTGAGAATCAGTAACAGAACCCTGGCAAGCCCTGACCTGATTAGTTACCAATCTGAAGCTGGCTGAACGTTTCTCATTCCCACCCACACAACTCCTATAGTCGTGTCACCGCAATTAATTCGTGCCGTTCCATTTTGTGGCTGCCTATCACTGAGAACAGGACCTCAGAGCTGTCACTTTCTGCATGCACAGCGAAATTCTATAGGCTTCAAATAGACGTGTGATCATCTGCTTCGAAGTGTGGTTAGCCTAGCTAGTAGTCAATGTCGTAACGTAGCGGCTTATTCTTCACTCCCGACCTGTGCAACACTCCCGCCAACTCTGTGGTCCTGCATTTCTGATATGAATAATTTGGTGATAGACATTTTTATGGCCCCATCTCTATAATACCTGGGAACCTTACAAGCATTAACAAATCTGTTCTTGCAACACCTGCTAAAATAGGGAGGTGCCATTCTCCATTTTATAGCGAGGGAAACTGAGGCAGAGCAATGAAGTCACTTGTCCAAGATCATACAGGGACTTGGTGGCAAATCTGGGAATTGAACTCAGATCTCCTGAGTCCCAGCTGAGTGCTTTAACTATAAAACCTTGCATCTACTATAACCTCTGTGAATACTGAGTAAGAGTGTTACCATAGCCCAGTGCAGATTTAGGAGAAGTTTTTCCTGTAAATCTCTGCCCTGTTCCAGTTTTTTATTTTGTTCACACACACCTGCCATCGGTTTAATATCCGATCCCTCCTCTATCTAGGGACCATGCCCTGCACTGGCCATTGAATAAACTAGGGGACTTAATAGCATTGTGCTTTTCCATTGCTAGCTTCTGCTGAGATAGAGAAGACCTCACTAACCTGTCTCAAGGCTCAAGTCTCCCTCTTTCTAATTCTTGCAGTTGCTTCCAGCGCATCTGAAGTGGAGCTGGTGGATGAAGCCAAGTCCAAAGGGAATAAAACAAATCACAAAACAGCCCCTGAAGTAGATCAGCCGGAAGACAAGAAGCCGGAGGACCCTCAGTCGCCGGGGCCATTCTTTTACATTGGCGGTGCTAATGGGGCTGGACTGTAAGTCATTCTACTCCCCAGAGACTTCTGTGTAGTTAGATTCATAGATTTTAAGGCCAGCAGGGACTATTTTGATCTTGTAGTTTGACCTCCTGCAAAGCACGGGCCTTAGACCCTCCCCTCGTTAATCTCTACAGCATCAAGCCCATAACTTCCTTTTAGCTACAGCATGTCTTTTAGAAAGACATCCAATCTTGATTTTAATACTGCAAGTGATGGAGAATCCACCCTGGCGCTTGATAGTTTGTTCCAATGGTTAATTATCCTCACTGTTTATAAACTGAGCCTCTCTCTAGTCTGATTTCAGAGTAACAGCCGTGTTAGTCTGTATTCGCAAAAAGAAAAGGAGTACTTGTGGCACCTTAGAGACTAACCAATTTATTTGAGCATGAGCTTTCGTGAGCTACAGCTCACTTCATCAGATGCATACCGTGGAAACTGTAGCAGACTTTATATATACACAGAGAGTGTATATATAAAGTCTGCTACAGTTTCCACGGTATGCATCTGATGAAGTGAGCTGTAGCTCACGAAAGCTCATGCTCAAATAAATTGGTTATTCTCTAAGGTGCCACAAGTACTCCTTTTCTCTAGTCTGAATTTGTCTTGCTTCAACTTTCAGCCATTGGATTTTGTTATACCTTTTCCTGCCAGCTTCAAGTGCTGACTACTATCAAAAATCTATTCCCCTGCAGGTATTTGATCACAGCCTACAAATCACTTCTTAATCTTCTCTTTGATAAACTAAATAGATTGAACGTCTTAAGCCTCTCGCTAGAAGACAGTTACACCCTCCCACCTCAAGTCATTCTTGTAACTTTCCAATGTGCCAGCATCCTTTTTGAATTGCAATTTTGAACCTGACACAGAACAGGAGCAAACTTTGGGGCCCTGTCCGGCTCCTTGCTACAGCTCCCTGGGCTTTTCTAATTAACTCTTCCGGTGCCACCCCACTGGGTTTACAAACACATTCCGTTTTTCCAGTGGCTACGTAGCTGTTCTTTCTTCCCCCTCATTTCTGAAGTCTTAGGCAGAGATTTCTTGCCAAGTCACCCACTACACAGAGGAATCAGGGCTCCCACAAGTACCATTTCCCTCCTAATTGAAATAGCCCCATTTGACCAGATCAGCCTTTATTAATGAAGTCTGTACCATCATCATCATCACCTCTCAAAACCCCCAGTACAGTCCCACAAGGGTACACTCTAATTAACTAGAGAGGGGAGAAGCCCCCTCTCCCCCACCTCAGGGCTTGTAGGTGTTGTTGATTCAGCCCTCTAGGGACAACCTCAGGGAATTGAAGGACTCCGAGCTAATTAACTCTTCATTAAAAGTGGTGGCTGCTTGGCTATTTTGTGCTCCGCGCAGGGTGAGCATCTACTGCAGGAGCAAAGGCTGGCAGCGTATCCATGACAACAAAAGGGAGGATTACAAACTGAAATGGTGCGAGACCAAGAGCCGAGAGACCTATTACAACTTCAAAGAAGGTAAGAGGTCAAAGCGGTGGCTGAGAGAGTTAGGGAGGAGGAGGAGGAGGAGGAGGATTTGGGTTCCCTGGCAGGGCACCTCTGCAGGAGCGATGGACGCATGAAGCCTTGGTGGAGAAGATGCCGCTGTGACTGCTCAGACCCCATGGTGATGGGGGCAGTATAAAGATATAGACCCAGAACACGAGCATCACTTTGGTACTGCCATGGGTGGATTGCACTCTTATCTGTCGAGCTGCATACTCAATCCAACATTATATCCACAGAGCACCCAATGACCAAACCAGGTGATGCCCCCAACCTTCTAGGCAGAGACAGAAAAGACACTTTCCCGAGCAGTTCTTGTGCATTAGATCCAATAAACGGTGCATTTGTGCAGTGAAATGATTGCTCTGTGCATACCCCAAGCCCAGCTATTTCTGGCTGTACTGAGAAGAGTCCCAAACTAAGCCACTCCAGGATAATAGGCGCATTTTGCATCATACTGCTTCACCTTGTGTGTAGGGACCTCCAAGTGCTTTTCAAAAGGTGGCCGTTATTACTGCTGGTGTCGCGCTAGGGAAACTGAGGCATAGAGGAGCTAAGCTGGAACTTTCTAAAATGGTGTGTGCTTTGTCCTCTGTGAAACACATGGCTGAATTTGCTCTTCATTTCACTGCTCCCTCTCCGATCTACTCTTCTCTCTTGCCCGCTGCGTACGCTTCTCTCATGCCTGATCTCCACTCCCCTTGGGCATGCTGCCCAGCTACCTAGTCCTCTTCCCACCACTGGCGGCTGGTAGATCCAGGCCTACTGGTAGCTCTAGTCCCTGAGAACCTTGGTTCCTCTTGTTTAGCAGTGGCCCCTCCTCATTCCCAGCTGCACTGATGAGTTTGAACCCATGTGCTAGCAGCTGGGAAATGAAGTCAGCCTGGACTCCGCAGCCCATCAAGTGCTCTGCAAATCACAGATTGATACCACTGGCCTAGGAGACTTGCCTAAGGTGGCACGGAGGGCAACTCAGAGCTGCTGCCTTCCAGGCTCTTGCTCTTACTAAGAGACAATGCTACACCTGAATTCTTTTCAAAGCTAGTGCCGTAGGGGGTGGCCTGGCAGTGCAGCTCCACCTTGAGATCAGGGGAATGTTGTCTTCTAGCATAACTTGGTTTATGTCCCCTGAGGTCAAGGGAGCTGCTGTACTTCATGCCAGCTGAGAAACTGACCCTCAGGAAGGATGGATGCTTTAGAAGGGGGAGTATTTCACACAGGCTCGCTATCCTTAAATGGGACGTGAACGAGCAGAAAGAAAAGAAGCCCCTTTACAAGGGTTTAGATACTAAGGAGCCCTGAAAACTCTAAACCTCCATATAAAAGATCAGGCTAAGCATTCTGTGGATCTCCCTGGCCTAGAGATAAATCTAATCAGCATAACCAGGCTTCTTGGGGCCCAGCCAAACTCCCCACAGGAAGAGCATGAAACCAAGAACTCACAAAGGCCTCCTTTAGCCTGGTGCCTGATCAGATTTCACCCCAAAGAGAGGGGCTTTGTACAGCCAAAATGTAAACTAGCAGCTGGAGGGCTTTTCCCATACCCTCCCTCCTAGGAGCCCTAGGGCCAAAAAGCACCCAGCCCCTCCCTCTTAAAGTCTGGGTGCTGGGGAATTAATGCACTACAGCTGGCCCAGCCTGCTATCCCAGCAATCCCTATACTCAGGGTATGCAGCTGTGCTCATTCCTACAGGCAGGCCAGAGTGGGTTAACTCTTTCCCTGCCAATCCATGGGCAGGGTCTGGGCATGCCACTGCAGTTACAGTGGGGACATGCCAGCTCTTTGGCCAGATTATGCCATTAAAGCAGAGGATGTGGGAGGGGGTCAAACTGCAGGGGGAAGCCTTTGCAGGCTAGAATTCCTCCTGGCCCCTGGACAGCCGTTCCACCAGTCTTTGACAGGGGCAGAGTGCCTGTTCTGGGATGACACATCTCTGCTGGCAGATGCATGGATAAAAGAACAGGAGACACTGTGCTACCTTCACCCTGGCCCTCCTCACTTGCACCCCAGTCCAGCATGCTGCCTGCATGATCTTGTCATCCTATGGATGTCCCCTGAAGGGTGGTACCGGGGAGGAAGGGAGGGGACAGGAAAGCTCCTTCCTCACATTGGGCACCCACACAGGACCAGAGACAACCTGGCCCTGTGTATATAACAGTATCACCATTGCACTGTAAGTGGCAGGCTGGGTGGCTGCTACTGTGGCAAAGCAAACTCACAGAGGTGCTGTGAGGGAGAAGGAGTGTGTGTGGTCTGTCCCTTCTGGTTTCAGGGCAGGTATCAGCTCCTCGGCAAGCCGTTTAGCAGATGGGGAATTTTACTCTGCAGGCAGGATTTACCTCCACGTCCCAGCCCGGGCGGTGTGGCCCATGAAGGATATGTTTTGTTTTCTAATGCAGGTGAACAGCTTCTCTACCAGATCCCCAACAATAAGGTCCTCACTACTAAGATTGGCCTTTTGAGCAACCTGAGGGAGTATGAGCGGGTGATGAACAAGATCAGCAAGAACTTGAATGCCAAGTAAGGACTGCACATCCTTTTGGGCATTACACAGCCAGAATATAGAAACCCGTGTCACTTGGGAGAGGTACCATATAAAGGAGAAGTTGGATAGATGATCACCTCATTGATGGGATGAGCAATCATCTGGTAGAGACGGGCTTGTGAGACCCATCATGGAAATCCTTGGTTTCTCCACCCTGTGATTAAAACTGATCTCTGATTAAGCTCTGATGAAACTCCACCCTCTACTTTGATCTTAGAACTTTTCAGAATCATTAAGCTAGCCAACCAATTCCGTTTGTATAGCTCCACTGATGATGGACAAAGCAAAGATTGTTTTAAGAAGCCATCGTGTGCCACCATATTTAACTTTGGCTTCACTAGATGTCACACTAACTCATGCAGAGTCTCATATCAATTAACCCAACATGGTACAGCACAATCAGCTCTGGGGACACCAGGCTTTCTCTTCTTTTCTAAAGTCTTGTATGCTCTTCTTTCCTCTCCTCCATCCGCTCATCTTTTGACCTCATGTTTTGATCCAAAGCCCACTGGGAGTTAATGGAAGTCTTTCCACTGATTTCAGTGGATTCTGGAGCATGCCCTTGGTGGCTGATCAGAGTGAAGTAGCTTTTCTCCAGTACTCAGCTGTAGTTAAGTTCAATGGTCCATGTTTTCTGCTTCAACCTTCTAAAGATCTTAGTCTTCACTTCAAATTATCTAAGCTGAGGTGGATGCTGAGTGCTACATTTTTAGTAGGCTTTAACTTGGTCCATAGTTTTTTGGGGTTCAGTTTTACTCCTCCAACTAACTGTGCCAGCATTTTTGTGTCTTCACTGGCATTAATATTGGGTTGTAGTCACCCACCTATTCTGTGGGTTTAATCTCTTTGGTTATTTTGAGTATGAAAGAAGAGGTATAAAAGCCATGGCGGTGGGGGGTGGGGGGTTGATTTTTATTTTTTTTTTACTCCTTGAAGGAGTAAATTAGAGAAAAGAATCCATCTTTTATTTATGCCTGGGACTGTGGAAATGCCTGATCCCCAAAGGTACCAGTTGTAATGAATCCCCCCGTGAAAGACGAGGTGGGAACTCCTAAAGCTCTAGAGCATTTTGTAAATATCAGACACAGCACATGACCACCTCTGCTGCAGACTTATCTGTACCGTAAACGACCTCTGCCATGGTTATCTGAGGTCCTGTCTGTTAGTTTGCAGCAAACCTAGTGTGCAAAGGACATCATCAAGGCCAACAGAAATTCTGTCGAGATTAACGAAATATTTGGCCATGTCTTAGCATATATTCTCCAGCATTCCCTCCTGGGACTTTTTCCATTATTCAGATTTGGAGAAGAAGCTCTAGTTTTGCCCAAATCCTTGTCTACCTCTGATAAACAGTCAATATTGATTTACAAGCTGCTGCATGTCCCAAAGTCCCGAAGAGCTTGATGCAATATTATAAGGGATGCGCTCAAGACCCAGAAGTCAGACCCAGATTTGAACTTTCCCAAAAGTTGGAGCCTGGGGTTGAGACTCAGGCTCGCCTCTAGAGGTGACCAAGAAAAAAATAATTATTGTGAGTAAAAGGCAGCCTTCCCCAATGGAAATAAAAGAGTGCAGGGGAAAAGACAAGGGGAAAAAAATCCATAACCCAAGTCTACAGTAAGATGTGCCCTGCTTCCCCCACCTCTTGTCTGATGAGAACTCAAAAAGGGCTGTATGGCTCAGGAAAGGTTTTTTTGGCTTATTGTCGGTTCTCCCACAGGGTACTGAAGATGGAAGACTTCTTCCCAGAATCCTTTCGGCTGGACATAAAAGATGAGAGAGAAGCTTTCTTTGAACTTTACAAAGGTGACTGGCCTTTGCATGTTAGCGGCCAATGATGAGGTCAAGTGTTCTGGGAGAAACATTGTTTTTTAAATGGCTTAAAGAAAAGGAGTACTTGTGGCACCTTAGAGACTAACCAATTTATTTGAGCATGAGCTTTCGTGAGCTACAGCTCACGAAAGCTCATGCTCAAATAAATTGGTTAGTCTCTAAGGTGCCACAAGTACTCCTTTTCTTTTTGCGAATACAGACTAACACGGCTGTTACTCTGAAACCTGTCTTAAATGGCTTAGTGATCCCAAAGTAATTATGAAAAAGCAATGAGGGGCTTCCCTGCCCCCCTTTGCTCCCCAGTACCTGCCCACTCCTTCAAGTACCCCAGAAATCCCTGGTGTGTTAGCAAGGTGCCTATGGCTTCTCTGACCTGCCCAAGAATCAATCATGCTACAGCTCTCAGCAGCCCTTTCAGCCTCTCTTCTGGAATATCAGTAGGGCTAGAGAATGAACAGTAAATGTCCTGAATCCCCAGGAATATCAGCAACATGTGGGATATTCATCTAGACCCGAATACTGCTGACAGGTGGGCTACTCAGAGAACGTGACTCGCTCGTCCCCAGTTTCTCTGACACGAAGCCCAAATATGCCCCTTCAACATTCAGATGGTTTTGATTGGCCCAGAAGTTCCCCACCCCACTGTCTCTAGCCAGCTGTCAGCTGCCTTATAGGTATCTCCTTGCACAACATCCCCGCCTCCAAGCTGTCCAAACCCTGGAGACAGATTCTTGTCTTGGGCAGTGTCAGAAAGAGGCTCCCGCCAACTTTCTCCCTTCAGCGGTTCCCTTGGCCATCATCACTAGACATCATCACCAGCACTTTTGTTTGCCCGCTCGCTTCTTCAACACACCCGCAAAAGCATCCTGGAGGCCAGCTGCAAATGCACTTGAAGGCCCCATCATTCAGGAGGCGGAAACAGAGTCCAGTCTCCAAAGCGAATGATGTATGGAGGAAACTGATACCGCTGAACAAAGCCTTCCCAGCTGTTGGCAGTGCCATTTCCTCGACATTCTCAGCTGCTGCACGCGCAGCAGACACTACTGAATTTGGGACTTGAACTCAGACCCCTGCAGAGTAAGCGATTACCTGCCATCAGGCTGCCCCCATGTAACCTCAAAGGAGCTGATATATCCTGGCACTGAGCTGTTACAATAAACCAGGATCCATATATTGACTAGTTATCATAGTAGAGCTGAGACCAACCGATAAAACCCAGCTCCAGATCTTAAATGACACCAGTGCTTGGGAGTGTTCAGATCTTGTGTTAACCCCAGGCCCTTCTTTATTTGTGAGATACGATATTTAAATATATATTCAAATGAGCATGTTTCAGCACCCATTAATTGAGCACGTTGGTGTCTCGGGATAACATGCTTTAGACCAGTGGTCCCCCGACTTGTTCCGCCGCTTATGCAGGGAAAGCCCCTGGTGGGCCAGGCCGATTTGTTTACCTGCCGCGTCCGCACGTTCGGCCCATCGCGGCTCACAGTGGTCGCGGTTCACTGCTCCAGGCCAATGGGAGCTGCTGGAAGCGGTGGCCAGTACATCCCTCAGTCCGCGCCGCTTCCAGCAGCTCCCATTGGCCTGGAGCAGCGAACCACGGCCATTGGGAGCCACCAGTACGTCCCTCAGCCCGCACCGCTTTCAGCAACTCCCATTGGCCTGGAGCAGCGAACCGCGGCCACTGGGAGCCTCCAGTACGTCCCTCGGCCCGTGACGCTTCCAGCAGCTCCCATTGGCCTGGAGCAGCGAACCGCGGCCACTGGGAGCTGCGATCGGCCGAACCTGTGGACGTGGCAGGTAAACAAACCAGCCTGGCCCGCAAGGGTCTTTCCCTGCACAAGCGGTGGAACAAGTCTGGGAACCTCTGCTTTAGGGAATGTACAGTACCCATAACTACACTGTAATCTTGTCTGCAGACACACAGATTTGGATCTGCAAACCCACCTGCTCCAACCAAGGGCGAGGAATTTTCCTGCTTAAAAATCAAGCAGGTGTCCACTCGCTTCAGGCCAAGCTCCAGAGCATCAAAGAAGATCCTCTGTACAAGAAGGTGCCGTACAAAGCTCCCCAGGCAAGAATAGTGCAAAGGTAGAGAATGCAGCAGGTGGGCACTCCATTGCATCCATTTGCAATCCAGCTAGTGCTGGTGACAAAGGGGAAGAAGGGTGTTCCCGTGATGTTGAGGCAGAATTGCAAGCTGGAAGAGCTGGGTTCCCCTCCTGAATCTGCCACAGACATGCTCTGTGAACTCGAGTAAATTGCTTTGCTTCACTTCATTTCTCTTAGCCAAATCCAGAGCCCCTTGCTCATTTCCCACTCAGACCTTTATAAGGGAAACTCCCTCTGACTTCAGCTTGGAAACTGAAAAAGAACTGGGTCTGGCACTCTCCACCCCTGTGTCATCCAGTCCCCTGAAGGTCAGTGTTTCTGAAAGCAGCTGCCTGAGCACTGAAATATTTGAGATCACTTCTATGGGTCTGATCCAGTGCTCCAAGAATTCAGTGGGAAGGTTCCAGCTGACCTCCATGGGCACTCAGTCAGACCTTATTGACCTTAATAACTTGAATCCCTTCACAGCTGTTTGATGGCTCACACCATCTTTTCTCAGTGGCCTCAGATTCACTATGTTTTGTGGGTAGAGGGCTATTTCTCAGCTGAGCCTGTTTCAACACTTTCATGTCTGACATTTGGAGATAGATCATCACCATCAAACAGGAGATTTGAGATGATCTTTGTCTGGCAATGTAAGAATGACTTCCAAAGGCCAAATGCTATGGATTCATACATGACAAAAAGCCTTGTAGAGAGCCATTTGAATTAGGTATTATCCCAGCTTGTGACACCATGCCAAGATTTCACACACCATACAGCTGCAGCATCTGTTCCACCCATTCTATGCCTTGCCTCCTATATATCTGTTGAAGTCTGCCTGGAAGCTATGAGCTTCTTGACCTCAAACAGGAACTGCTATTGTAGATACTCATGGCTGATAGTCAAAGGAGACACATACTTTCTTTGTAAGAACTTCATAGCTAACTACATTTTTTTAAGCCAAAGCCCAGAGAGTCTCTGGCTACCAGATGTAACTGCTGTTTCCTTCTGATGTCTCTGCAAGTGTCATACTCCAGGGCAGTGCAATAACTCCATATAGCTTTCTTTTGTAGAGCATCTCTCTTATCAGCTGCATCCCAGAATGCTTTGCAGAGTTGAATAACACAGCCGTGGCAGAAGGAGAGTGAAGTTAGACTAGCAGAAGCAAGGGAGAAAGTTTTCAGCTGAGATTTGAAAAGTGATGGAAAGCTGATGAGGTGGACAGGTGCAAGAAGGAACACAAATAAGGAGCTGTGGAGGAGCAAGCTCTTCCCCAGAACAGGTCCAGTCTCTGTGTACGGACATAGGTACCTAAATAAAGAGATCCCAGTCCACTAACTAACCACATACAAACAGCAACCACCATTCAGCAAGGTGTGAGTTAGATTTCCAGCGATCAGTACAGTGAAACCCATACAAGAGGCCCTTACTTGGTAATCTCCCATTCTAAGGCAGTGCTCCAAACTGTCCCCAGAAATAAAGGGGGTGTGTTTCAAGAGCACTGAGCAGTGGCTTAGCACCTATGTTCCCACAGAAGTCAATGGGCGTCATTTTAATAGGAGCAGAAACAAATCCAACCCTGAGAGCCTGTGAAAATCCACACCCATAGTACACAACTCAGTCCCCTCTTTATTAGACACATCCTTATCCAACCAATATTTGTTGGTCTCTTGAGTGGTCACATAAGACAAGGTTCATTCCATTTTGCAGGTGGAGCTTGAGAATTATTGTTATTATTATTAATTATTTGCATTACCAGAGCTCTTATAAGCCCTAGTCTTGGCCCTGGACTCCATTGTGCCAGGCACAGTACAAACACGGAACAAAATATGACTCCTGCCACAAAGAATCCAGACTGGGTATGTGCTCAGACGGATCCAGATAAGAGTTCTTCACTGCATAAACTTTCTACTGACTCACCCTCTGTCCTTAGGCAACTCACTAAACTGCTCTCAGTTCCCCATCTTTGAAATAAGAATAGGAAATACTCAGGTCCCAAGTGAGAGCTGGGTTGATTAATTCATTGATTTTTCTAAAGTGCCTTGAACTTCGTGAATGAGATGCACTACAGACATGCAAAGTGTTGTCATTATTTATATAATGAGCTGTAATTCACAGACACCCCTCCTGGCTTTCATGGGACAGCCTGGATTCTAAGTGGTTGTTTGGTTCAGTAATCTTGAAGCTAGGCTTCCAGTACACTTCAAGCAACCCAATGACCAACACTATATTATCATGATCAAGTGTGATCAAGGTGTGACTTGCCACATGGCATGCCAACATCATAGTGCGATATACTAAGGGCATGACAAATTTATCATAGTGTGACATTAGCATGATCCATCATGGTGCTGTTTACATCACCCCACCATGCCAGTGGGTCACAACGCAGACATTCTGATATGACAACTTAGCAATTTTATCCCAGAAGGTCAAGAACACAAAACTCCAAACTTCCCAGTCAACTCAAGCAATTAGTCCATTTTATCCTTGTCAGACTATTACGATAAATCTCTCTTCACAAGGAAGGTGTTAGCCGGTCTAATTGGGAAGGACAGGAGAGTCTTGTAAGAGGGCAAGTCTGAACTGCCAGCCCTTCTGCGGTAGGACAGGTCTGGGTATGCAGTAGCTTGCACATAGAAGCAGAGGAATTGATAGCCTGGATCAAACCCAAGGTCCATTTGTCCGGTATCCTGTTTCCAACAGTGACCAATACCACATGATTCAGAGGACGCTGTAAGAACCTTGCAGTAGCACATGTGGGGTAATCTGCCCCCCACATTAGGTCTCATTCTCATATAGTCTGACCACCTGGACAGCTCAGATCCCAGAAGCTCACCCACCCTTTCCTGTAACAGACCTATGACTTCTGGCTCAGTTACTGAAGTCCTCAAATCTTGATTTATAGACTTCAAGTTACAGAGAACCCACTATTTTACTCTAGTTCAAACCAGTGCATGATTGGTGCCCCCACATGGTGCAGAGAAAAGTCCTCTGCCAACCTGACCTGAGGGCAAATTCTTTCCTGACCCCAAAACCTGATCTCCAATAGCGAGAGACTGGGTTAAGGATGAGGTTTATCATCCTGTCCAAAAATGTTGTTAGTTTTAACTGTTAGAACTCTGGGTATTCTTGTTATCCACATAAATGTCCACTCCCCTTTGGTGAGAAGAGACGGCATACTGCTCCTAAATGATATCACTCTGTGATGGGTTCTTTGTATTCAAATGCAAACTCTGTATACTCTCCAGTAAATATTAGTCACTCTTTAATTCCCTCCCACTCTACAAATATGGCATACGCTTTTATTCCTTTAATGTTCAAATGCTCAGCTTCTCTTCCTGCCATTTCACTTTGCGTCCTAACAGTGCCCTCTCCTGTCAGTGTCCACAAAGAAATGTTGGGTTAGACCATAAGATGAATGAATGGGTTTGTTTTGTGGTGTGTAATGAGACTATAGCATTTTTAAACCAACTAGAAAACTCCGCATGACCTGGAGAACTGTGCTGCCAATGGGGAGGGGCAGGGCAAGCTAATTTATCTGAATGTGTCAAGAAATTTAATCTTTCTCTTTCTACCTTCTGCAATATGACAGGTTGCAGATTAGAAGCTGTGTTAGTGTGTATCCGCAAAAAGAACAGGAGGACTTGTGGCACCTTAGAGACGAACCAATTTATTTGAGCATAAGCTTTCGTGAGCTACAGCTCACTTCATTGGATGCATTCAGTGGAAAATACAGTTTCCACTGAATGCATCTGATGAAGTGAGCTGTAGCTCAAGAAAGCTCATGCTCAAATAAATTGGTTAGTCTCTAAGGTGCCACAAATACTCACTCCTTTTCTTTTTACCTTCTGCAATGTGTCCCTTGTTTTCAGGCAGAAAAGAAACTCTCCAGTACTACATGCTGCCCGAAATTCTCCTTCTGAGAACAGCAGAAGTGGGGGATGGGAGGGGGAGGCCTAGCCCTTTATTCTGGCTATATTAATTCCATTGAGCAGCTGATTCAGTGGTCTGTCCTGAATATAATTCACAGATTTTGTGGCCAGAAGGGACAATTGTCTAGTCTGCCCTCCTATATAGCACAAGCCATAGAACTGTCCCAAAATAATTCCTAGAACAGATATTATAGAAGAAACATCCCATCTTGATTTAAAATCTTCCAGTGATTCTGAATCCATCACAACCCTTGATAAATTGTCCCAACAATTATTCTCACTGTTAAAAATGTATGCCTTATTTCCAGTCTCAATTTGACTAGCTTCAACTTTCAGCCATTGGATCGTGTCATGCCTTTCTCTGTTAGACAGAAGAGCCCATTATTAAATATTTGTTCCCCATGTAGATATTTATAGACTGTAATCAAGTCACCCCTCTTCTCTGTTAAGCTAAATAGACCGAGCTTTTTGAATCTATCACTATAAGGCATGTTTTCTAATCCTTTAATCATTCTCGGGGCTCTTCTCTGAACCCTTTCCAGTGGGAGATAGACATGTAAATATTTTATTGAATCTGGGCCTTAGTTTTTAATGGGTCAGCATCTCTCAAGATTTGTCCCAGGGTAACTATAATGTTAGCACTGCTGTGTGCCTTAGTTGTTTGGGTAACTCATTGAGAGCCAGAGTTTATAGCAACATGGTCACTTCCATGGTAGGACTGAACTGTGATGTCGCTATCAACGAATGTTAAAGTCACTGCTAAAAGCAATCAGAGCTGGGGGACATGAATAGGATGAGAGTTGAAGTGTTGTCTGTTAGAGAAAATGACTTTCTATAGTTGCCCCCTTAACTTTTTTAACCAACCTGCTCTATTTACAAGTTAAAAGATAGGTGTTTTTCTAACTGCCTACCTCGCAAACTCAACCTCACAGCTAAAAGTCTAGAGGGTTTCTTTCTAGCTCTACTTGACAAGTCTGTTGATGACGCATGAGCTAGAAAAGAATCTAGGTCACTCGCACTGTCATGGCACAACACAGTCGAGAGGTGTTAAAGTGCTAATATACTTTAGTCCGTATAGCTCTGATATGACTCTGAATACACACGCAAGCCATAGATCTGATGAGTGAAATGATGCCACTTTAACATGGTTGCTTTTCAGAGCAGAACTACACTTTAAGGGACAGAGAGAGACAAGGTGGGTGAGGTGGTGTGTTTTATAGAACTGACTTCTGTTGGTCGAAAGCTTGTCTCTCTCACCAACAGAATTTAGTTGGTCCAACCAAAGATATTACCTCACCCACCTTGTCTCTTTAATATTCTGGGGCTGACATGGCTACAACTATACTGCATACTTTAAGACACATCGTTATTTACACACAGAGGGACCCGCATCTGCCCTCCTCACTCAAACCACTCTCCCATTTGACTCCACTGGGAGTTTTGCCTGAGCGCGGATGATTGGATTGGGCCAAAATGTCAACAGAGGTGAGGGGAAGGGAAATATAGGACAAGAAAGTAGCCGTTTAGTGGGTCATTTGGTTTTGTTCATCAGCTTTCAGCTTCTGTTAAACTTAATCTTTTTGGGTAGCCTCTCCCTCCCATTGATCTAAATCCGTACTTATGGAGTAAAGTGATCAGAGGCTGATCCTGTGTCAATTGAAATCAACGGCAATGCTCCTAGTGACTTCCAAGGGCACAGGAGTGAGTCGTTAACTCCCCATGCTACAGCCCTTCATGTCCTTTCTTGATGTCACATCTTGCACTTTCACTCTGGCAGGTATATCGAAAAGCCTCTGCTCCTAGAGGGGAAGAAGTTTGATGTCCGTTCTTACCTCCTCATTGCCTGCACGGTGCCTTACGTAGTATTTTTCGGCCATGGCTATGTCCGACTTACCTGCACCCACTACGATGCCACTTCTGATGACCTCACTGCTCATCTGACCAATCAGGTAAGCTGAAAATATATCCATCTATCCACCCTCTGTGATCTGATTGGATGGTGCCAGGAGGTCCCCTTTGTGCCCATAGACCAGTAAAATGATGGACTAGAGATGTCACTATTAGCAAGTGGGGAAGTTGATTTAGGTGCATTCTGGGAGGCAGTTCTGACAGAGATGGGACTCCCAAAAGCAGGGTGCCTTGAGAGGCTACTGATGTGGTTCATGAGTATGTGACCCTTGCACTTTGGCTGGTATGGGAGTGATTGGATCAAGATCCCAAATGTATTATGGCCAAATGGACAGGGTACTGGATTTGGATTCTGTTCTCTGCCACTGATCTGCTGTGTGATCTTAGGTGAGACAGTTCCCCTCTCTGGGTCTCTTTTCCCTTAGTCTGTCTTGCGTACGCAGATCGTAAGGTCTTTGGGACAGAGACAATATATCCCTTGACGGATCTGGGGCCTCGGTCGCTGGTGCTACCATAATTCAAATAAATAATAAACATGCAGCATGCAAACGTGTCTTTAATAAAGCATGCCTCTTGCTAGCTCTTGGAATTAAACCTTGATCTTTGCCAGCTTTGCTACCTCCAAGTGAGACCCTTGCACTGGGCCCTGTTATCTGCCAAACGCCCAGCCCACCCTCTCTCCCGCTAGTAACAGCCCCAAAGGGGGGCAGAAGCTTCCTGTGAATGGGGAGGCAGAGGGAGAGGAGGGGGAACAAGGCAAGCTACCGAGACTCTTGGGGAAGGGGAGGAATCAGATCCAGGCTGTGAAGGGGCATCCCGGTAGGTCCTACGGCCATTCCTATGGCATTTCGAGAGCAGCTGATGCCCAGTACCCTGTGTTCCCCCGCCCTTCTTGGTGTTTGGCACCCTGACCTCTGCCCAGGTTTTGGTGCCCTCTCCTGTCTCCCACCTGCCCTGGCGGTTGGGGCACTTACTGCCCATCCCCCCAGGGTGTCTGTGCAAGGACCCATGGCAGCTAGAAGGCGGGACCTGGGCTGGGCCAGGGAGTCCTACTTGCTCCCCGGTGGCTGGCCTAGTCTCACGTTCTGCGGTGGCTGCTCCAGTCCCTCCTCCAGGTCTTGCTCTCCTCTGCCCCCGCTTCCCTCCCTGCTTGTGGGGCCCGAAATACAGCTGGATGCTGCTCAAACCCCCACAATGTATTGTGAGGGTGCAAACCAGTGGGTGGGGTGGAGACATTGACCCACCACCCCCAATATTTCCAAACACACCTGCCCACCCCCCCAGTTCCACGGCCCCATGCGATCCCCCTGCTCAACATATACCAAGCAGGGGACCAAAGTCCACCAGAGGTTTTGCGTCACACGAGGCCCACATCAGCTAGGGCTGACCCCGGCGGTAGAGAGTAAATGGGCACTTAGGAAAGAAACCACAGGGAAGAAAAGTGTTTCGCCTGTAATGCATGTGCTCCCTCCAGTGGAATGGTGTGTTCCGAAGAGCCAGGTGGGGAGATCTCCCAGACTCGCCCACTTTGTTTCTTGCAGGAGTTTTATTGTTATTGCAGAAGGGTAGCTCAGGACACGTATTATAGCCACTTTCGGCAATATATGCTGTTATCAACTTGTTTTCCTGGAGCAGGGTTGTTTGCTCAGCTCGAGGGCTGTGCGCAGGGGATTTCAAGTGCTCAGGTGAGACCCTCTGGCACGACCGACATCAAACAAGGGACAGGTGTTTATTAGCAGAGCATAAATTACCTAGAAACCTGTCGGGAAGAGGGGGAAAGGTAACTCACCTGAGCAGCTGGCAACGTGGAGGACTTTTTTTCAAACTACACTTGATTCTGTCCTTCCTCCCCCGTGCCAGGAAGGCAGCCATTTTTCTCTTGTATGTTTCAAATGTCAAGCAGAACCATTTTCCACAGCGCACCTCTACGAAAACGCCCTGCAGTTGGATAACAAGGTAGCTTGCTCCCCTTGCTGCAGGGAACTTTGCTTTGCTAAACACCAGCACTGTTTTGGGTTAAATGCACAATCATCTCTAGCTTGACACAGAAAGTGCAGTGTCAAAGCTTTGTTCCAAATGTATTTATCTGTAAATCTACACAGAGCCGATGACTAATTTGGCATCCCGTTTCAATGATTAATTAATTATTAATTCTTATTGTATGTGTTGTTTGTATTACCCTAGTACCTAGGAGCCATAGTAATGGACTGGGACCCCACTGTGCCAGGCACTGTACAAACACAGAACAAAAAGCCAGTCCCTCTCTCAAAGAGCCTACAGTCTATGGATGGGACAAATTCATATCTGATTTCGGTCCATTGAAGTACATGAACCAACATTAGCACATTTGGTCCACTTTTGTTTGCAGATGGACTCAAACCAAAACCCTGATTCATGTTTGAAATTCTGGCCCAGATCCCAATTTTGCTGCTGGTGCCTGTCTTAGTTTTGGATTTTACCTTCCTCTAATCCCAGCTAAGGACACATCTGGGGGAGCCGAGGTCTTGCACCTAGGACAAACGCTCCCTTTCTCCCACGCCACCTCATTAATACACCCCTGCCAGCCAGTCAGTGGCTTTCCATCCCACGAGTCAGGCAACAGCTCATCAACAGAGAGGGGCTGATTTTGTTTCACAAGCAAGCACAAGGGAATGTGAAAATGGATCCTGAAACCTTGGAAAGAAAGCTACTGTTGTGTCTGTTTCCATCGACAACCCTTCCCCCCCCCCGCCCTTTTTTTAAGAGCTTTGCCATGTTTTATAAACCAGCTTTTAAAGGGTCTCTCAGCCCAAATCAAATCTGTAGTTATTGAGCCAGACCCTCGGCTGGTGTAAACCAGTGGACCCCATGGAAATGATTGGAGCGCCACTGATTTACACCAACTGAGGATTTGTCCCATTATTTTTTACAAACTTGTCTTTCTCCTTTAGGCTGACCAGACAGCAAGTGTGAAAAATTGGGACAGAGGATGGGGGGGTAATAGGAGCCTATATAAGAAAAAGCCCCAAATATTGGGACTGTCCCTATAAAATCGGGACATCTGGTCACCCTATTTTCCTTTGACAAGGTGAAGTTTGTTCCATCCAGCGCTGGTCCTTGTGAGGCGCTGCTGAGGGTGCTCAGCACCTCGCAGGATCAGGCCCTCTGTTTTCAAGGGGCACGTGCTGGCAGGAGCCAGTATGCACTTATCTTATGAGGACAGGTGGGAGTGGGAAGACAAAGGCTCAACAAGTGATAGGCCTCATTTGCCTCTTGCCCCGGCCAGGGGACAGTGCTTTAAACTGAAACCAGGATGAGATGCAGACAGCTCCACTAATCAGAAGTTTTGCAGCTTAGCAGCAATTGCATGGCAGATATGTTTGCAATCCTGCCCAGCTGTTGCATAAGGAGAGGGGATTTATCTCTCACTGGCGAATGCAAACACCCAGGGCTTGATAAGGCTCCACCTTACCCGAGGATTAATGAGACAGTGGAATTGAGACTTCTTCTCCCTGATTTCCTCTAGAGATACACACATGTGCATGTTTCCCAGGCGCTCTCTCTCTCTTGCAGCTTCCCTTCCCAGCAGAGAGACACTCTCCGGAAGTGGGTTTATTCCTGGTTGTGTGGGGGAGTGTTACACTAGGCTGGGAGCATGGCCTCGTCCTGCCTGTCGCATGGCGAGCCGGGGGGGCTGTGTGTTCACAAAGAGAAATGCCTTCCTAAAAATGCCTGACGCTGCTTTAACACAGTTGCTGGGTAATGGGGGCTGCTGTAAGCATGCATCACAGGCTGCCTGCCCCTAAAGTGATATCATCTAGGCAGCAGCCAGTGGAACGGGAAGGAAAAGGATAATATAGAGCAGGGCACTGGGAGTCTGGACTCCCAGTCCCAGGGTCTGATTCTCAGTGAGTCCATTCCAGGCCTTGGGCAGGGAATGGGGAGGGGGGTTAATGTAGTTTTAAGCCACCTTTGGGGCATTCTCTATGTTCTGGGGCCCTACAGGGGCCTGCCCCCCGATGAGGCTGTTTCTCATGGGTCTGCATGGGGCCCTGGGAAGCCGAGAATAGCTGCAGTACAGTGCCATGGTCCCAGCGGGCCTCCAATCCAACCCTTAGTCCCGGGGCTGCAAGCAGGGCTGGGGTGGAGCACTGGGGGGGACTGGGGAGAGGCTTGTGTAGCGAGCGTTCTCAGGGGGATGTTTATGCCCACTTCAAGCAGCATCACAGGGCTTTAATGCAACTGAGAATCAGGCCTCTGGACTCTGTTCCCAGCTCCGTCACTGACTCCCTGTGTGTCACTTCACCTCCAGGCTGGGAAGCAAATGGACTTTCAGGCTTGGCTATGAGGCGCTTTCTAGCAGGTCCTCTGTGCACTGTGACTGCTAGCTAAGACTCTGGGTGGGCTCAGACTATCTTTGTGTCCACACTGCACCCCTAGTTCTGATTGCATCCGGGCTGCCTGAAACTTGTGCATTCAGGGATTGATCCTTCGAGGCACTGAGCACCCTTAACACCCACTGACTTCAATGGACATTGAGGGTACTCAGCACCTCACAGGAGGACTTAGTAACATTCTGCAGGATCAAGCGTTAGGACTCTAGGTCTGATCTCACCCACCCTCATATTTCCCATGGTGTCAGTGAGCTCACTCATCTTAGCAATTCAAGGGGCTGACCTGCACCCTGGCCTCCAAGAGGCCAATGGGAATTGTGGGTACCCAGCACCTTCCCGAGCAGGGTCCCAAAGCAAAACATGAGGTAAACAAGTCTGGAACTTCCAGCTGGGAATTCTGACATGGGAGCCAGAGCCCTAAAGCCATCAGAGCTAAACCCTCTGAGCAAGGGTGCTTGGGAAGAACAGACTGGCCACAACTCCTAGCCCAGAGCGTTCCTTCTGCAGTTCTCACTTGGATCCGCTTGTTTTCCCATCTCTTGGGCCAGGTGGCAACTCAGAACCTATGGTTTGAGTCTGGTTTCCTTATGACCATTCCTCTCTTCCCCTCCCCATTCCTCATTGCAGGGAGGGGGAAATCTAAGCCTTTTAACTAACCATCCCTTCGCTTTCTCCATCCTCCCTTCCCCCCCAGTACATGCAGAAGAAAAACCCCCTGTACAGTCAGCTGAAGGAGGAGACGGTGTGGCGGATGGAGCGCTTTAACAGCTACGTTAATGATAAATTCAGGCAAGCCAAGGGCCTCCCCAAGGACTGGGTCTTCACCGTGTTCACTGTGAGTGTATGGGGAGCCTGTGTGCGTGCGCGGTGTTAATTAGGATTCCTGGAACAGGAGGGAGGGCAAATCTGCTTGCTTCTCAGATGCCTGAGGGGAAACAGAGGGGCATCAAGTAGGGGAAGGTATTGGCAACACCATAGTAACCGTTTACCAGCAGATGCTGAATGCAGCAGCATTTTACTGTTAAAAACCACCCTAAAAATGTGCATCAGAATCTACTGGAGTCTTTCATCTTGTTCATGTCAATGTAGTTTTTATTTTTACATCACACTTTGAGGTGACTTGTCATGAAAGAGGGCGATGGGCAGCAATTACCTGGAGCAGTGCTCTCGTGTTATCCATGCTTTCAATCCAATCCCACGGTTCTACAGTGAAAAGTCAAGGGGCATCAAAGAGATGTGTAGATTGACAGGACTCAAGCCGAAGTGTGACTGCACTTTTGAAGGCCTTTGTATAAGCCCATTCATTTACGGCCTGATCCCAATCACATACACTCTGTTCTTGCAGTGGGATGCTCAGATTGTGGCTGGATAACCCCTCCTGTCATGAAGAGTGGAGCAGACCTAAAAGGCTTGATTTCCACCCCGCACTCCCATCTTGCACAGGCCAAGAGGGGAAGAAAGTTAGGGACGGAGTCTCTGGGGCCATCCAGTTCATCAGCCTGACCCTGATGATGCAGTAAGGTTCCACGCAGCTTGAAACATACGATGTGGATGGAAATGAAGGGAGCAGAGCTCAGAAAGGACAAGGGCTGTTAAGCTTTGTTGTGGTTCTGCTGTTGTTTAAAACAACACCCAAAGGAAATTAAATGCTAAAAACCTTAAGATAGCATTAGGTTTTTCACTCAAACCTTAGGGAACCAGCTAGGAAGCAACTCGGACTAAGTTTGCCAAAAGTTTCACTACGGTTCTGAAATCTTTCCACCAGCCTGGGTTCAGGTTATTGGACAGAAACCATACAACACAATCATTTCAGCTCAAAACCAAGCAAAACCTGGCAGTGTCTGCTCCATTTTGCCCTACGTTTTTGGCTTCCTGAACCCGCACCTCAGAGCACAAAACTCAGGGAGTCTGTGAATCGTCAATTGCCACATTTGTCCCCAAGTCTGGTTGTCCCTTTTAGAAGAGTAAATGAAGAAGTATTTCTCGGAAGTTTGTAAACACTTGTTCTGAGTGAGAAGCCAGGCTCAGTTCCATAGTGCAGTCAGTGTGATAGCACCATGGAGTAGCTAGGTTCAAAAGAAGCCCTCAAGGAGGAAGTCAGAGAGATGGGTGAAGGTTGAATATTATGCAAGGACCCCTTTTATCTGGTAAGCAGTATTTTTCCTCAAGCTTCCTACCAGAGAAGGTGTACAGGGGGTGGCTGTCTGCTTGAAGATGGGAAGGCTTGTGAGGAAGTGTTGTTCACAAGCCAACAGGGTCCAGGGGTCTTATGATCTCAGCTGGAATGGCTCCAGTGTCTGCCTAATACGAGAAAATCCACACTGGAGACAGTGGGTGTCTCTGGAAAAAACACTTACATGGGAAAATCCTGCCCTGAGATGTGGGTTTTGTGCCCCATTTCACATGTGATTTGGCTCTCAAATCCTCTCATTTTACAAACCTGGGAAACCATCTCTATAGTGACAGGGAAGGGTAAAGTTTGCTGGGCCGGTTGGTTGCATCGCGACTAAGATGCTGTGCTCCTGTGTGTTTGGACTGACCCTAAGAGGCCGTTATCGTGTGTCTTTCAGAAGAGAATGCAGCAGATCATGTTGCAATGCTTCCTGGCTGTCAAATCCAAGCTGGAATGTAAACTGGGCTACTTTGATCTCATTGGCTGTGATTTCTTGATTGACGAAGACTTTAAGGTATTTAGCAAAATCTTGTTCCCTTCATGCATGCAGCCGCTTCTGAGGAGGAAGAAGCCAAATGTTTAACAGCGCAGAGCAGCCCTTCCATAAGAGTTTAGGGTGGGAAGTGAATACTTTATCCAGTTAAAACTGTGATTGGAATTTGGGCAGGAATGTGGATTTAATAGCGAAAAATATCAAGGGATCTTTAGTGACCAGAAGCCCCCGGTCTCAATTTTACATCGCCTCTGAAAGATGGCGGGCCGGATACTCAGCTTGTATAAGTCAATGCATCTGCCTTGACTTCAAAGGAACTATCCTGATTTACACCAGCTGAGTATCTAGCATCGAAACTCCAACAACACAGAGACCCTTTCAAGGCTATGCTGGGGCACTGGCTCGTTACTGATCATCAAATTACCAGCAGAACTTTCTAGATGTTCCTTGTAGGTTTTTCATCCATGTACTGATCCATCCCAATCCAACTTAGTTTGTGAGAACTGATAGAATCACAGAATAAAACGGTAAATTGGGAAGTACAGACAGAGAAAGAAAGCTAGAAGAGAGGGGAAGGACTGGCTACAACCATCACGTTGCCTCAAAGCATCAAAGTCCTATAGAACCACCTGGCCTGGACACAACAGAAAGCTATCTGGTTTACTTTGCTTTTGTAGACCTGTTGCTAATGTAGAAGCTAACTCAAACATATTCCAGCAAACCCTACTACAGAATGGCAGTCATGTATGCAGCACAGGGCATGGTGCCCACACAATAGTGTCCTTTGTGCAGGAAATCTATGGCAAGAGAGAGTTAATGGCAAAGACACAGAAACTGGCACGTCTCAAATTTCAGTGACAACTGTCTTTTTGCAATGTTGGCATGCAAAGCCCTGGCTGTGTAAACCTGATATAGAAAGGGAGATCCAATGTCACTCTAGTCTGGCAATCCCTCTGTGGTTAATTAAAAGTGTTAGCTCCACTTCAGTGAAAACATGGCCCCTGGAGACTATTACGTCTCTATGTATTTTGTATATGGACGGATAAACAGATCGGTTACTTTAGAATGGTTTGATCTATAACCGTGGTGGGGATTTCAGTGCTGAGAAACTGGAGACCCAGCAGTGCTGAGCAGGTTTGGAAGTCTGTTAAAATGGGGAAAGGGAGTAAAGCAGGACTATATGTCTGTATTTGTGTATTGCAGGCTATTCCTTGTTCTCTTGTCCTGTACGGAGACAATGAACCTGATTCTCTGTTCATGTACACCACTGTCAATTAGAAAAAACTTCACTGAAGTCAGTGGAGATACCTCAGGGTAGAACTGGTAGAAGAGAGAGGAGACTCAGGACCAGTGCCTTTAACCCAGTGTTAATGGTCTGTTGAAGTTTGTACGAATACCATGGTTGCTGGGGTGATTGGGTAGTTCCTGGCTGGGCTTCCTGTTGTGTAGGGATCTGCACCCATAAGACACAATGGGCCTGGTTCTCCTCTTCGCCATACACCAGAGACTTCAGTGGCATCTGATTCACATCAGAGTAAATGAGGTGCCTGAATGTGCGGTGTTCTGCCCCAGAGCAGGGCTCCCCTTCTAAAGGGGCAAGGCTGTGATGTTCAAGTTTCTCATGTTCCAAGGGCCCACATGCATTGGAGTGGCTGTAAAAGGGGGTGGAGGGACAGGCTGGATGGCTGACGGGCTTGATAGTGGCAGGCATCACCTTGGAGTTCTGTTATGTCTTCAGCTCCAGTCCAGGATGAAAGGGATTGAAAGGTGTTGCCATCTGATGGATTTCCAATGGCCTAGATGATACAAACCGGGGTGTGTGTGTCTTTAGGACAGTGCAGCGTGTCCCCTTGGTTGTCAGTCTAAGCTGGGAAGCCAAGGGCTAACCGGGTCGCACGGATGGAGCTGTTCCCTCACACCAGGAACTCCCTCCGGAATGAGGAATGTAGGTGGGACAGGGGGAAGCTTGCATCAACGATGCTTGTGCTGAAGTGTGCTATAGATACGGGTGGTCTCCCCCAGAGCCGAGCATCCAGCACCAAACTCACATACACACAGTTAAAGGAGTGAATTGACGGGAGGGAAAGTGCTGGTAGAAAGGGCTAATATTAGCTTTCTCCCATCTATGTCCTTCCTTCCTCCTTGTTCCAAATGCCTAGACACCCCTGAATCAGTCCCCAGTAGGGCTCCACGGTCCAGCATTTGGCTGGCGCAGTCTTTGAAAGGCATTTCTGTCCCAGAGCATGGTCTGCAGCACATTGGTTGCAGCGTGCATGCAAACAGGGCCCATGGAAAGGACCCACAACCCCTCTGCAGCACCGACCACTCTTGTCTCAGCCGCAAGGAGGAGGGCATGGGGGCGCAGTGCTTGTTTAGCACAGCTGTTCTGCCTCCTCAAGTAGTTTTGCCAAGACCCAGGGCTTAGGGGGGGTTCATTTAAATGGTCTCCAGTCAGGGAAGCAGTTGACAGGAAGGATTGCATCAGCCAGGCAGAAGGGCTGCTCTCCTCAAGGGCCGCTGGGAGGACAGGCGTGTGGCTCTTTTAGTAGCAATAAAGGGATTCAGCCAGCCAGCCACGGGAGAGCAGACTCCAGCTTCGCCTGCCAATTTGTGAAAGCCGAACACATTGGGGATAAAGGGCCAAAATCACCCCTGCGGTGAGCAGGTGCAGTTCCATTCATTTCAATGGTACTGCTGCCCACTCGCTCCTGGGATCGTTGGGTCCTTGGAGTGGTGCTCCAGAGAGATAGATGGTTCCAGGCCAATTTCAGGAGCTCAGGATAAAACCTGCTTTACAGCTTCCGTCTTCAGGGGTGGGGGGAATCTGCCAGCTAACTTTGTGACCTTTGGCAGCACTAATTGGTTCCCTTGTGGGGAGTTCAGCAGAGACTGAAGGCCCCTCTCAATACTCCAGTGCACTCAGGATTTCAGCCTCATCCACAGTGTAACATGAGACCAGGCCTCTTTAGTATTATTATTAATCAGCTGCAGTGCGGTGATTGTGCATCAGGACCCCATCACGGCGAGGTGCTGTACAAACATGGACCAAAAAGATAGTCCCTGCCCCCCAGAGCTCTGGGCTTGGGACCGGACTCAGAACCAGCCCTGCAAAGCTGCTTCTGAACTGGGGATTCACATGCAAAATAAGCACAAATCTCTGCCCCCCCCAGGACCGCAAAGGGATGAAGGAGTTTGTGTCTGAGGTTGCAGCTGTAGCCGGTATCTTCTTAATTAGTTATGGAGGCTAAATCTTTTAAATGTTACTTTCCTGGCAAGAACGCACGCTCCAAGGTAACCCACACAGATCACTCTGTGTGTGTTTGTGTGTATAAGCACATGCATTCCCCCACCCCACACGGTGTATGCATTGATGGGACCATGTTTACTCCACAACTAGTTTCAAAGGCAACACAAGAGATAACACAGAGCAAGCTCAGGGGGGCGCCAAGAGCAGCAGAATAACCACTACCCCTTGTAGCTTTTGTAAGCGCTGCCTTTCCTTGACAAAGCCACTGGCTAAAAGACGCAACATGGCAGGAGTTTTACGTGCCACGGGAAAACTAAACTGCCTGAGGGAGCGTAAATGGCATCACCCAACAGGTATGCCCTGCAGAGACTAGAGAACAGGACTGGAGGAAAAACAGTATGGAAGCACAAATTCCCTTGTTTATGTCCAGAGAGTAAAAAGATAATTTGGTTATTTTATTTTTAAGCATTACCTTTGTTTGGTGTTGGGATTTTGCTTCTTCTGCAGTTCATAGGATTAAATAGCTCTTTAGATCTTCAAGGCACTGTATCAACATTAACTAATTCATCTTCACAACACCCTTCCTAGGCTGGTAAGTTGCAGTGTTCCTATTTTGTACATAAGGAAACAGACACAGAAGTCAGAAAGTTAAACTAACAAACACCCCCTTCCCACCCACCACCCATCCAGGCACCAAAACAAATACCCAGATTTTCAAACAAGCTGAGCACCGGGGGTGCTAGGCCCGTTTGAAAATCTCAGTGGAGGTGGGGCCTGTTGGGGGCCGAGTGCATCTGAACATCTGACCCTTATTTAGGTGGCTAAATGCAAGCTGAGCTTTTTTGAAAATCTGTCCCCGAGAGGCCAAGGGTGTGTAGGCCCCTGACAATGCAGCTAGGCGTCTAATGGGATTCTCAAGAGCACCTAGCGCTAGCTCACATCGATTTCAATGGGAATTAGGCGCCTACGTTGCTTAGGTGCATTTGAAAAGCCCACTAGGCACCTATTTACATCTTTAGGCCCCTAAAAATCCCTTTGCAAAACTGGCCCTAAATGAGTTGTCCAGAACCACAAAGAAAACCAGTTTCAGAGAGAGGCAGAACTCAGAAACTCATGGATTCTGGCCAAGCACTCAGACCCCACCTGGCTTTTCTTATGAACAAGCTAAGTTGAGGCACCATTAGAACAAAACAAAAGGGAATAATGCAGCTTTCGCTCCAGTTCTATACATCTCAAAGGTCTTAAAGCTATGGGACAAATAACGGAGGCCTGGTTTGGATCTCACTGGCGCTGGCGAAGAGCAGGAGTATTTCCACTGAAGTCAGTAGAGTGTGACACCTGGTGTGCGTGAGAACAAACCCATGTATATCATAGGTTGCGAACAGGTGCATCAAATGCAGCCGTAATTACATGCCCAGCAATAAATTCCATGTGGGCTTGAATATTAGAGTCCACTGGGAGATGGGACACCAGCACTATCCCCTATTATTTTCAGAGACCCCCAAATAAATCTTTACTTTCCACTTGGCCAGCTGCTACAATTAAGCAGTGCACAAAGGACCACACAGTTTATGGGACATCACTTCGCAAGGTCATAATTCTTAGGGAAAAGAATCAAACTCTCACCCAAACTTGCATTTCTTCTGAGCCCCAAAGCTCAGACCCCTGAAGCAGTAGGAGTTGTGGGTGCAGAAGGAACACAGACTCGGGTCCTTTGGTAGCTGTTATCTGCAAAGTAACACGGAACAAATTCTAGCCACAGGCGCTCAGAGGCTACAATGATGAGAGCTGTATATGAACCCGAACAGAACAGAAAAAAGATTAAGTAGCTGATAATAAAAGGTCATTTGTCAAATGCTGACTGTATCTAGTGCCATTTAAAGAACGAATGAAGGCATGGGCCCAGCCTTGAGGAGCTTGCAGTTTATCAGCCACCTTTCATAGGTTAAAAAGCCAGGAGAGGAGGGATGGTCCAGTGGTTATGGACTCAGGAGCCCAGGGTTCAATTCACTGATCTGTAGAGGTTTGGTTTCCTGCCTGACCTTGGGCAAGTCACTTTGTCTCTCTGTCCATCTGCAAAGTGGGAATAAAAGTACGTCCCTACATCACAGGGTTGTTGTGAGGATGAATACATTGAAAACATATGAGAGACTCAGAAGCTATACCAGTGGTTCTCAACTTATTTTCCATTGTGGGTCATACAGGCAGCTCTCTCTGTGTTAGGTGGGCCGCATCCACACAATATATATACTGCCTGTATGGCCCTGAGGATGTCACATGGGCCGCAGCTGTGTGCTGATTGGGCCACAAGCAGCCCACAGGTTGAGAACCACTGAGCTATACTGATGCGGGCCATATAAGATAGGTAGCATGGACAGCTTTGCTCCTTCTGTTTGTCTGTTTCACTTGAAAGCATGAAAGGGAAACAAGAAACTAATCCAGACATTTCATAGAATGATAGACTATCGGGGTTGGAAGGGACCTCAGAAGGTCATCTAGTCCAACCCCCTGCTCAAAGCAGGACCAATCCCCAATTTTTGCCCCATCCCTAAATGGCCCCCTCCAGGATTGAACTCACAACCCTGGGTTTAGCAGGCCAGTGCTCAAACCACTGAGCTATCCCTCCCCCCCTGTAAAGGTTCATCTGTCAGTACAAAATCTTATGATCTTGTATTTGGGGGGCGCTGAGCAAAGTTTTCAAAGATGGGAAAAAATATTTGCCAGAAGCTATCAATGGAGTTTCAGTGCCCTCTTGTGGTACCGGTAAAACATTTCCATTTCAATGAGAGCTGGCTTTGCTTTCGTTTCTACTCTTCTGAAGGAGACAATCCACATTTCAAAGCCCCTTTTGTGTCTTTTCATTTTCCAGAACAAACTGAGAATTCAGAGTTTTATTTTTCCTCTCAGTAAAAGAGGGGGAGAGGTGAATGTAAAATTATGGCATCAACCCTGCCTAATTCAAGTGATTTATTTCTAGGGGAAGGCAGGAACACTTATTGAGGAAGACACACTGGCTGCTTCTAATGATGGGCTCTTTCTCCACAGCATTTCAACAACAGAGCACTAGTCAGTCCTAGGAAAACGACGTGCGTAAGCACCCTTTTCTGCCTCCCCGCAAATGGCTGAATGCTCTGAATCTCCCGGCAAGTTCTCAGCATGAGTTGGAGAACCTGTGCTGGAAGCAGAGGCTGAATAGAGGGGTTTAGCTCACTGGGCTTTACATTTGTTGGGGTTTTAATAGAACCGTGCACAACTCAGTTGCTTTGTTTTGTAAAGATTTGTGTGAGCGTTTGCTCTGGTTTCACCACTGCTGTGTCTTACTTGCACCCTTGGCTTTGAAAGAGCCTGACAAGTCAAAGGAAACTAAGCTGAATTTAACCCAGACATGCAAAGTCAATGTTTCACGTGGTTTTCAGCTGAAACCGAAACTTGGCCCTAGTCTTGCTCAGAACTCAAGCCCTGGAATCAAGGCCCTGGGTCCATTTGAAACCAACCCCTCACTGGGCTTAAACTTGATCTCAGGCTCACTTGAAATCAGGCTTGTCAAAGCTTCACCCCTAACTACCCCACACAACTTTGCCACAGGTTCATTCCAAACTCATTTGACAGATGTTATGGAAGCACTATATAAAAAAGACCCAGGTATAGATACTCATGTATATGTAGATAGTTAATATAAAGAGTACAAAATAATATGTAGGGTTTCACTAACTTAGTAAGCTCAGTAAAGCTGGTGTAGATAAGCCCTGCAAATGGCTACCTCTTAAATCTTATGACAGATTCATGAATTTCAGCAAACCTCACAAGTATCTGTTTTTTAATGAAACCACAAGCTTGGTGAACCGTCACCTGACTGCAGGTCTCGTTATGAAAGTTTTGCACAGCGCTAGTCAGATCACAGTTAGACCGGAGACCTGGTTAGCCCCTTGCTTATGTTTTGGAATGTGTTGACTTGAATTCATGCCGCCTATTCTCACGCTCATGAATCAGCATCAGCGCAAACTGTGGGGGAATAAATGTAGCTTTCAGGCTCTTGTCTATGCTCATCTCTTTTTAGGTCTGGCTCCTGGAGATGAACGCAAACCCTGCGTTGCACACCAACTGTGCAGTGCTGCAGGACATCATCCCCACTGTGGTCAATGGGACTCTGGGTAAGTAAAGAGCCCAGCAATCCAGGCCTAAGCTTCCCCAATGCTCTCCATGAGACATGTCCACCTGGAGCAAAGGCACAACAACATGGCTTTGGGCATTATACAGAATAGGAGTCAAGTCAGGGTCTCTTTGCATAAGGGTTTTCATGGATCTCAAACTCTGGATGGGGTCTAATGCCCATTGCAATCAATGGACAGACCTGCTGGCAAAACTGGTGTGGGCCCCTTTGTGCACAAAGGCTGGGACTCTCAAAAGCACTTATGGGACTTAGTCCTATTGACTTTCAGTGGGACTTGTGCTTTTGAAAATCCTACCCTAACCGAGACTGCTTAGGAATATTGCTGTTTGTAGCCACCTGCTCATTCAGGGCAGAACATGTTTCTGAAGATGTTTTCGCTTACTTTTATGTAAAATGTGTGGGCTACGTTTTTATAAACAGTCCTTCAAATTGTACCCGTACGTTCCTGCAAGTGCAGCTTTCACATGCATTCTTTTGCAGGCACAGGAATTAGCAACATGCATGCACAGTCTATCTGACTTGGGCATTTATATGGCTCCCATTAGCATTGTATCTTTAATGTATTTATCCTCACAGCAGCCCTGTAAGGTAGGGCAATGCTATTGTCCCCCTTTCACAGATGGGGGACTGAGGCACAGAGGAACTTGTGAGTTGCACAAGAGGTTTGTGACAGAGCAGGAATTAAAGCTGAGTCTCCCACAGCCCGCGCTAGCATTCTAGCCACTGCAGCACCCTTCTGTTCTCAGCGTACATTTATGCATGCTGAGCGAACACTTTGCTGCCTGTGTGAGCTATTTGCACACACACACACGTGCAATTTGCACATGACAAATCAACTTTATACAGACAGCATTATAGATGTTTTCTGCAGTCTGGTGTGTAACATGGGAAGTGCGTGTGTTTGTGCAAGATGGGTTAGTAGTGTCCTGACTGTGCTTCCTTTCATAGATATACTGTTGTGTGTAGAGGGTGTTATGCTGGGGTAGTTAGTCATGTCCTGACTGTGTGTCCTTTGGGTGACTTAGCTGTGGTTTGTGTGGTGTGCAGTGTAGTTTGGGATGCATGTGCGTGTGTAGAGGTGTTTAGCCATGTTATGATTATGTCTTCTCTCTGTGTGCGTGTGTAGAGGTGTTTAGCCATGTTATGATTATGTCTTCTCTCTGTGTGCGTGTGTAGAGGTGTTTAGCCATGTCATGACTATGTTTTCTGTCACAGATTTGGCTCTTGAGATTTTCAACAAGAGCTTGAAAGGCCAGAGGATTTTGCCTTTGCAGACACAGTGTCATTTTGTGCTGCTCCATAATGGGGGTACGTCTGAAGCTGGACTGAGACCCTCAAAGACCAGGAACGCCCTGGGTATCTCTAGGAACCAAAGGTCACTGACGGAAAGCACCAGCCACCTCGCTCGGCATCCTCCCAAAGCATCAGAGAAGCCTCCAAAGAAACCAAGTGGTCCTGGAGAAAACACCATCTCCACTCCTCAGAAGGTTTCCCAGAAAACTGTCTTAAATATGCCCCAGGTGCAGAACACTGATATACGCAGCGCCTACGCCTGCCATCCTTTCAAACCCACAGTCCAAAGCGGCCAGGTGAGCAGTGCTTGCAGCCAGTACATTATCAAGCCTGTGGTAGTCTCAGAGGAAGGTAGCCTGGCAAAGCTCAGCACAGACGATGGCTCAGAGAAGGACATGGCCAGCACTATTGTTCCCACAGCTGCTGCTTCAAAAGAGACCGCCTATGGCATGTGGTTACAGCAGACCTTTGGGATTAAATCTCCCACATCCCCTAAAGAAGACCTGGCCTTCACCAGCTCCCAGATGGTCTTTCTGCACCTCCACTCCAAGGTCTCAGGTGGCCTGCCTTGCTGGGAAGGCCACTCCAAGTCACTCTACCAACCCCCGATCCACCCCACAGCCCAGGAAACACCATTGATCAATGACAGCAAAGCAGCGGCTGCATCCCAGTGCACCGAGCCACCTCCAGACGATCAGAAAAAGGTGTCCCATCGCGGGTCTTAGACTGAGATCACTGTGTGTTGAATACATGATGCTTTCCCATGAGGAACATAAAAAAAAACACATTCTATGTATCTGTGACGTATCTAAGCATTTTTTGGAAACGGTCACTGACTTTTAAAAGCTATTTTGTTATTTTAGAAGAAAGAGAGAGATGATTGTGCAATACACTGGCTACTGACCACCAATGTAACACCCCCCCGCCACCATCAATCCAGTTCACTCCCCTCCTCCTGCACACAGCTGTCAATTTAGAAAGACCATTGCACTTTGCTTTTTGTTTTTTTAAATCATAGCCTTATCCTGTAAATCTATGGAATGAGACTGAAACCACAGAGTGTGATGTCCTCTTCCAGAGTGTTTCTTTTAATGGCAGCTGAGCAGACTCAGTTATACCCACGTATGCCATTGTGTGTCCTGTGCAATTATGTATGTAATGTGCACTCCTAATCATGTCTTATTCCAGATATATGCGCACGTGTTATTGTTTATGCACCATGCACTCATGTGCTAGGGATCTATTATTCACAATTCTATTCGCATGATCGTATAGAGCCATGGGTCTCAACCTATTTACCATTGTGGGCTGCAGATGCAGCACTCTGTGTTTAGTCAGGCCACATCGACACAATATCTATACTACCTGCATGGCCCTGAGGATGTCACATGGGCCGCAGCTATATGCTGTTTGGGCCGCAAGTGGCCCACAGGCTGCGGGTTGAGAACCACTGGTATAGAGGTCTGGTGTCCCTAGCCTCTGTTTGCCAGCTGGGCATGGGCAACAGGGGATGGATCACTTGGTGATTCCCTGTTCTGTTCATTCCCTCTGGGCCACCTTGCATTGGCCACTGTCAGGAGACAGGATACTGGGCTAGATGGACCATTGGTCTGACCCAGTCTGGCCTTTCTTATGTTCTTCTGTCAGTTAAACGAGTGAGATTTCCCAGCCCTCTCTTGCATGGTCTGCGGAGAGATGGTCAATGGCATAATACTTTCTGTAGTGGTACACGCCACTTCCGCCTGGGATGAATCATTCCCTCTATCTTGCTGCACTTTGTTCAGCCTCTCCCCCAGCTACAAGGAGCCACCCTCTTCTCTGGACACCACACAGTGGCAGGGAACGAGGCACAGGTCCTCCAGCTCTGACCACTCAGAGGTGTGGTCTTTTCCAAGCCCCTTTTTGCTCTGCAGAAGGGTCAGCGGGAGGTCCCCACGCAACAAACTAGTTCCAAGTGAGTCACCTCCATGATGCTTGGAACCATAGCAGCTCGAAGGCAGGACTTCCGAACAGCATTCCTGTTTGCATTGAAACATGAGCGGGCTAGTGTGTAAAATCCTGCCTGTATGCATTTAATAATCCTACTTAAATAGCATCGTATGAACCTGAACAGAGCCGCACAACGCCCCTTCCCCCACATACGTGCTTCGCGTGCAGTAAGCCCCCATTTTATAGAGATGTGATGCCTCCCTATCACCGTGTAAAAAACACCTTCACCACCCCACCCGCATAGCCCTGGCCAGAGCAGGAATCGTTCCAAATGATGTGCGAGGCTGGAGGGCAAAGGAGACCTAATGTCCCAGGTTGTTCCTGATCATCTCATCCTACCATAGCGTGTCATTCAGGGCTCGTGAGCCTCCTCTTCCCTGGCTCTCAGCACTCAATAATTTCCCTTCCAGGGCACATCCCCGGATCTGTGTGAGCATAAAGTGATCCCATTACCAGACCCTGCACTTTCCCAACCGCCATGTGTGGCTCCCTCCAATCCCAGCACATCCCCAGTAAATCACAGGTAAGCCCCTCGTGTCATCGGCAGAGGGCACAGGACCCACCCTTTGTGTTCTCCTCTCCGAGCTGGTGGCAGTGAGTCTTGCAAGGTGCTCACGCAGAGGGAGGGAATTTCCTTGGCTTCTCCCGCCCCATACAAACCAACCACTGTTTGCAGCCCTCATTCTTTTCTGAGCATGGTGAAGCCAGACGCGGAAAGCCAGTGCTCTGCTAGCTCCAGCTGAGCTGAGGCAGCCGTCTGTCTTTAGAACCATCAGACATCTCAGAGGTTGCGGCATGAGCTTCCCTGGCTATTCCAGAGCCAGCCTGCCTCTCCAGCGGTGCTTAAATCACTAGTATGGACAAGGTGCCAGCAGTGACCTTCTTGCCTGGGCCTGCTCTGAGCCACTGTGGTTAAAACACCCACAGCTGGTCTACAGTACCGGACCCACTGGTGGACCTAAAGAAAGGCTCGTACGGCCCCCCTGAGTAGCAAGGGCCTTGCAGTGGGGGCCAGGGCTAATGCAAACATTCATTTCCCCTGGACCAAGGATTTTTTTTCTGCTGATAACTGGCCTGGCCCAAATCAAATATCTTGAGCTAAATTCCTCTCTGGTGTGTTTCCATAGAACTCAATGGAGTTACATCATGGAGGAATGTGTCACTTTGGTTGCTGATGGTTTTATTGCTTGAAAATCCCTGATGGGTTATGGCCACAGATCACTTACACTGGGGGATAGAGGTAGGCAAAACACCTAAAACTGGGGACCTGAGCTCCTTTGAATGTAGAGACTGAGGGCTATTGGATTTGGAGATCCCCATCCAAGGTTGGATCCTAAACCAGAAGCAACCTGCCTTCTGGTTCTGATTTGGATGAAGCCAAACTCTTGGAAGAAGAGGCTTTTCCCATGAGATTTTGGCCCAAGATGGCAGAAATCTTGCTAAAACCAACCAGCTCACATGGCTTCAGCTCATGAGATTTCACCTCCTTCAGTTCCCAACCTTCACCCCAGCCTTGATCTGGAACCAAACTCTCAGTTTTGCTGGCGGTGAGGGCTGAGTATAGACTGATCTTCCCCAGTGAATACCACTGGGCTAATTAATGCAAATCAGAGCAGTCCTGATTCCACATACTGCAGCAATGTCACTGTACACTGCAGGGTTCTTCAGTTTCTCTGGCATAAGGCTGTTATAAAGGGACTGTGTGCACCCTTGGCCCCCCAAGTGACGCTTGACGCTCCAGTCAGCCGCAGGGGAACATTTCTCATGCAGGAAGTGTTATGAAACTCAGCAGCGAGCACCGGGTGCTGTTTTCAGAGAGTGGGGAGGAGTCAGACATACAGTTTGCTGCTCTGTGGGATGGTGACACCACCTCAGAGCATCACTAGACAGCCCTCCACAGCTGCTTCCAGCCCTTTCAGTTCTGTTTGTGCCTGTGCATTAAAAAAAACCAAAACCACCCCCCATATGTGTTAACCCTTTCATGTCCATGAGATGCAGGACATGAGGTACATCTAACAAAGTAGATTACTGCTCCGACTGCCAGTGAACCCTGACCAAAACCCAGCTCCTCTCCTAAGATCCCCCAAACTTTGGGGACATTCAGATCCAGGTCCAAATTTTACAGCTGACTCTCTGCCTCTAAAATGGGCCAAACCAAATCCCAGATCCTCGCACTCCTGAGCATTGAGGATGTTCAGATTTGGGTAAGAACTTCACAGCTCTGCTTAGAACCCTGCTTAGAACCCTGAGCCCAATGGCTCATCCTCAGTATCCCAAGAGGGAGGACAAGGATCAAGTCAGTTCAGTTCCCATCTCTACCTAGGGAGGTGGTGGAATCTCCATCCTTCGAGGTTATTAAGGCCCAGATTGACAAAGCCCTGGCTGGGATGATTTAGTTGGGGCTGGTCCTGCTTTGAGCAGGGGGTTGGACTAGATGACCTCCTGAGGTTTTGTCCAACCCAAATCTTCTATGATTCTCTCTCCTTTTCCCCCTTCCTTCAGCAGCTCCTCTTTCCCTTTCCTCTTCCTCTCCCTTCACTGTCTTGAAAGAGCCCCCTCTTGCATTGCCCACCTATCCCTCAGGTACTAGGAGAGTCACTATCTGACTGGCCAGCATTCAAATAAAACCAAACCCTTCCTTGTATAGAATCCCAGAAATACAAAGAGGAAAAGGGCCAATATTCAGGCCCATCTTCCCCACCCACCCTGGCCCTGCACAGCCCCATTCTCAGTCCAGTTTCAAATAGTCTCCCACACTCCTCTAGGGAGACGCTTCCATACCAAGCCCTGTGGCAGAGCAATGTCCCATTCCCATCGTCTGCGCTGTCTACACAGACTGTTCAGAGCCCTTCCATGGCTAAGCACCCGCCCTAGAATTTACTTACGTGGCTCGTCCCACCACCTTACTCATCCATACATCAACTGTACCAGTTGCTCTTCAGCCCTTTGCTGAGGAGAGGAGAGGGAAGAGATCTCTCCACCCAGAGATCCATCTTGGTTCTGCCTCTGTTTGCCAGCACCTCCTTCCCATGCCTTCTTCTACCCTCCGCGCTAGTGGGCTAATTAGTTCTTTAGTCCTCCCCCAGCCCATTCTGATGCACTAATTAGGCATAGTCAGGGCCACCTGGGCGGGCGGGTGGTGGTCGGGGAATAATTGGTGTTTACGTGAGCAGTTGGCTCAGTTGTTGGTTCCTAGCACCCTGCCACAGCCTCGCTAGTTGGAAATTGTCCCCAGATCCTCCCTTTCATCACGTGATTCCTAGTTGTACCCCCAGGCTTGCCACGCTGCTGGGGCTGCTGCGCTCGGCATCCTCCGGCTGTGTATTAAAGGTTGCTTTCATCCTTTATTTTGGTTGGGTTTTACAGTCAAACTGTCACATTTGCTTATCTCCCCCCTCAATTTCTTTAGCCGGAAGCTGTGACGCTGGGGGATGGGAGAGGAAAGGTTTTCAGACCAACAGGAAACACTTTTACATCTCAGATGCTGCTGCCTCTACCCCAAGCATATTCTTAATGAGTAAGTAAGCGGATGGGCACGGCCCTCTCTCCTCCCGCCATCTGCGCTGTCTCCTCATGCTTACGGACCGTTTGTTAGGGACAAGGTCGGCACGTCAGCCTGCGATTTCGGACTTGACCCCGGGGGCTGAAGCGGCTGAGGGCAGGTGGCTGGCCTGGGGGAGCTGGTGAGAAGAGATGGGGTGCTGTAGCATGAGCGCCCGGCGAGCTGCGTCGGCAGGGGCATGCCAGGATGAGATGGAGCTGCTGGAAATAGGTGGCAGCAGGTAGGCAGCGTGTCTTTGAATCTGGGCGTTCGGAAGGGGCCAGGTGGCCTTGCTGGATACACAGAGGTTACCTTCCAGCTAGAGCCCGCTGGAATACTCCTAGCAATCAAGCAGTTAAAAGCTGAAATGCCCATGTCAGAACTGAGTCTCCTGCCTGAACATGACATTAACGGTCCTGTCCGTGTCACAACCTAGCGAAACCCCATAGGATAAGTGAATAAAGGAACCTCTCCTATTCATCTTCCGTTTCCCATCCCTTCCTCTCCCACGACAGAAAATGGTCCATTTCAGAACCTCAGAGTGAAGGCTCCCTCCATCTCAGGGACCCCGTGACCACGACAGAGACAGGAGGTGTGAGTATAAGCAGAATCTCACAAGCCAAGAGTCACACCTAGAGTCAGGTAGGAGAGTCCGGGCCTGTTTATTTCAAGGGGGCATGGTGTCATCATCACCACTTAGGCTTTTCCACTCCAGTAAGGTGCCTGACACCATTACATGGATAAGCCCTGAGCCCCAAACAGCGATGAACGGTTCTCACTATCTCAGGGTGTGGGGAAGACTTTTCCCCTCCAGTTTTACAGTCATACGAATCCACACATTGTTTCTTATAGAACCTGAGGCTAGCTGAAGAGGAAGATTTTCAGGGGAGGATCAGAGAGCTGAATCCACAGGTGAGTCTAACGCCATTATGATTTGTGTCAGGGTAGCTCCTAGAGGCCACAGACAGGGTCAGATGCTGGGCGCTGTTCCCAGGAGCACCTCACAATGCTCTTCACCCCATTGTACACAGAGACATCTCACGGTAGATGAATGGCAGGTGCTGGGAGCTGAATCCAGGTCTCCTGAGTCTCAGTTCAATCCAAGACCATCCCTTCTGCTCTGAACCTTACATCCAAACACCTGAGCAACGTCAAAGAGTTTGCACCTAGATTCCATGGGTTCCACCTGAAGTTTCCATATGTGTTTCAGGATACTTCCCACCAGGCTAATAAAGAGATATTGTTTTTGCTTCCAGGCAGAAGTGTTGTGGGGGAGAACACAGGAGGAACTAAGGAACTTCCTATTCACACAGCCCATCACTGGCTGGGAAGGGAGGAGCATCCACTCTCTTGGGGAAATAGTATGGTCCTCGCTGGTTCTTATGCGCAGCTGTCACATGGAGGTAACCATCTCATCCTATCTGCACCTTCTGTCTCTTTAGCAAGGGATTTCCCAAATGCACAGGGGGAAGGGAGGGGAAAGCAATGTATTTTTAAATGGTAGGAGGAGAAAGACTGGGGTAATTTGGTCCTCGGGCCCACAACAGGATCTGCTATCATGTTATTGTGGAAAACAGATCCTGTCAAATTAACTTGATATCTTTTTTTTTTTTTATAAGCTTACAAGTTTGGTTGATGAAAGTATTATGTTGATGTAATATACTTAGACTCCTGCAAGGCATTTGACCTTGTACTGCAAGACCTTGTGATTAAAAATCTAGAACCATATAAAATTAACATGGCCCACATTAAATGGATTAAAAACTGACTAACTGATAGATCTGAAAATGTAATTATAAATGGGGAATTGTCATTGTGCAGGTCTGTTTTTAGTGGGGACCCACAGGGCTAGGTTCTTGGCCCTACGCTATTTATCATTATTTATCAGTGACCTGGAATAAAACATAAAATTATCACTGATATAGTATGCAGATGACACAAAAATTGGGGAAGTGGTAAAAAATGAAGAGCACAGGTCACTGATTTAGAGTGATCCAGATCACATGGTAAAGTGGGGCCAGCAAATAATATGCATTTTAATATGGCTAAATATAAATATATATATCTGGAAACAAAGAATGTCGGCCATACTTACAGAATGGGGGACTCTATCCTGAGCAGCAGTGACTCTGAAAAAGATTTAGGTGTCATGGTGGATAGTCAACTGAACATGAACTTCCAATGCAATGCTGTGGCCAAAAGAGCTAATGGGATCCTGGGATGCCTAAGCAGGGGAATCTCAAGTAAGAGAAAAGAGGTTATTTCACCTCTATATTTGGCACTGGTGCGACTGTTGCTGGAATCCTGTGTCCCGTTTTGGTGACTACAATTCAAGAAGGATGATGATAAATAGGAGAGGGTTCAGAGAAGAGCCATGAGAATGAGTAAAGGACTAGAAAACTTGCCTTATAGTGACAAACTCAAAGAGCTCAATCTATTTATCTTAAAAAAGAGAAGGTTAAGGGGTGACTTGATGACAATCTATAAGTACCTACATGGGGAACAAATATTTAATCACGAGCTCTTCAATCTAGCAGACAAAGTTATAACACAATCCAATGTCTGGAAGTTGTAGCTAGACAAATTCTGACAGAAAATAAGGTACATTTTTAACAGCGAGGGTTATTAACCACTGGAATAATTTACCAATGGTCATGGTGGATTCTCCATCACTGACCATCTTTAAATCAAGATTGGATGTTTTTCTAAAGGATACACTCTGGGACTTATTTTGGGGAAGTTCTCTGTCCTGTTTCATACATGAGGTCAGACTACATGATCACCATAGTCCCTTCTGGTTTTGGAATCTATAAACCCTACTGCAGAATTGGAGCCATACTTTGCTAGGAGGGAATTTGGGACTGCTAGCGAAAGGTAAAAAATTCAGCTTTTTCCACCAAGGTCAGCTAAAGGTGGACAGGTCTCATATAAGCTTCTTAGAACTGGTTGACATTTTTCATTCAAAATGTTGTGTTGATGACATTTTGTTTGTTTAAAAGGAAATATCCATGTTCAAAGAATTTTGAGATGTTTTAATGAAAAATCAAAAAATATATATGTTTTTTATCTAGTTTTCTGGCACAAAAAAAAAAAAAGACTTTGGATTTCATTGTTTCAGGAATAAAAAAACATTTCCAGACCAACTGTAGGGTTTCTCCCTTGTTATTGTCTCCAATAACATGACAAATAAATTGTCTCTCTGTAAGATCTGCATGGGATCACAACTGAATGAATTCCAGCTGAAAAAAGCCAGCCTGATATCTCAGGTCATGTCTACACGGGAGCTCTCAGGGAAGTTAAGGCGGACAGAGGCAGCTAAAAAGGGGAAAAATAATATCTAAACTCCTTGTCTCACAGCAGCGTTGTGCTTAATTCATTCATGTTTGAGATCCTCAGAGGAAAGGTGCTATAGAATGGCAATGTATTCATAGGAGCAAGTTGCTTCACTTTTGGCTCACCCTGGGCCATCTGCTACATTACACAGCACAACTCATAGCTCCCTTCTACGGCCCTTAAACAATCTGACCTATTGGAACTGGGAGCACGTATAGATATATGAAATACTGCAGTGATGCAGAACGGGTAAAGCAAGGAGCTTGGGGAAATTTAATCTCGATCATATTTTATTTTAAATTTGTCTTAACATTTTAGGACAATGATGATAATAAAACCTTATTTCCACAGGAGATGTCTGAACAGTACATTGTGCTGTTCCCCTTCCAGCTGTTGATTCTATCAGTGGATCACATGAAGAAGATGTTTATCTACCAGGTAAAACACCGGGTTCCCTTTGTACAGTGTAGAGCCCCTGTTCGTTGGAGCACTGGGCTTCATCCATCAAGGCACCAAGCTATCCCTTTGCTGAACGTCTGTGGCACAAATACAGTAACTAAATATCAGAACAGGGGCTCAACTAGAAAACTCTCTAGCTACAAAAGGAGTGTCCCAATCTGTGGGACTTCAAAGCAGAGGAAATCAGAGGGAGTCCAGGACTGACCATCAGCAGGTCATGATGATGAGGGAACAGACAACAGAAGGGAGAGAAGGAATCACAGATGTATAGAATTATGAGTTACAGCAGCCAAATCAAAGAGTAGGGCATATTGCCCAAAGCTTGGGGTGTGCCAACCTGGCAGGGTGATGGGGGGGAGGCGCACAGTAGGCATATGAATTAGCATGGGGAGCCCTTTAACACCACATGGTAGTGTTGAATAATAGCAATACCCACTCTTCGAGTCACTTTCCATCCCTAGATCTCAAAGCAGAGCTAGAGTTCATCCACAGATCCTGTTCAAAGGACATCAGTATCATTATCTCCATTTTACAGATGGGGAAACTGAGGCACAGAGCAGAGCAATGACTTGCCCAAGGCCACCGGCAGAGCCAGAAATCGAACCCATGTCTCCTGAGTTCCAGTCCAGTGCTCTAGCAGCTAGGTGATGCTGCCTCCCTTGAAAGAGCTGGGCCCAAGTGGCATTTAATTTTTCTGAAGTAAGGGACCAGCTTTCAGGAGGCAGGGAAACACTGAATGTGGGGGAAGTAGAGTCTAGTGTTATGGGAGAGTGTGTGACTGAGAGAGGGCGGAGAGGAGGGAGTCACAATGATTGCTTTCTAACAGTAATTCCCCATTGCTGCAGGGCCTGCTTCCGCTCGCGGGGATGAGTGTGAGGGATGTGCCGAGTGACACTGGCTGCATGTTTGAAATGACTGGTAAGCCTTCTCTCTAGACGCCCGTGAAAGGCTTAAACAGATGGAAGATCCTCTTGTGATGACCAGGGAAAGAGGGCCCCTTGTTCCTCTGTGTTCATTCCAGGCACCACCTCATCCCTATTCCTGTGAACAGGGGAGCCCATGCTGACCATATGCAATGGGGCTAAGGCCCAGGCAGGGCTAGGGGCATTGAAATTCCCAGTCTTCACATGTAAATGCAGCAGCCACTGATTCTCAAGCCAGCAAAGCTTCACTGTTAACTGTGACCCTTGTGCTAAAGTCACCCTAAATGATAGATCCTCCTGAATCTGCTCCCTCAAAGTGCTGAGCCCACCTGTTAGAGGCCAGTGTCTTTTCAAGCTGAGCAGGACAATTGTCTAGTTCTGATGGGGACTAGCCCAGAACCCACCATCATGGACCACAAGACGGGGATGAGCTTGTCTCAGCATCCGGAATAGAACTGGTCCCAAAGGAGGTGTCTGCAAGGCTGGCTACCAGCTTGTGAAGTCTTGGGGTGTTGGGAGGAATTCACCCATCAGACTCGGAGGCAGTTCTGTCTTCTTCCTGGCATGCCAGAGCTGTGTGTTTCCTTCCATAGGGCCCATGATAGAATCCAGGATCATCTCATGCCTGAGTCCAGCTGAATTCCACATCTGGGTTCTCAGCATCCAGAGGCACATCAAGATGGCAAATGCTCACTGTCCAGCCCACCCCAGCAATATCATTCCTTTCCTGGTGAGGCTGCCCTGCTAGAGGTGGTGGGTAGAGCCCAGAGTAGATGCGGAGTGAATGGGATGGGGGCAAGAAATGTTAGTGGCTCCTGAGTGCGGAGAGACTGAAGTCCTCTGTGCACTCCCAGGTGGGGGTATGACACACCGAGGCCGGAAACAAAATACCAGAGCGATAGACCCCAGGCCTATCAGCTGCAGTGAGCCCTGCCACCCCAAGCGCAACCCTGTGCTATCTGAACTGACAATTAACAACCTGTTTTAGTGGCTGGGGGCAGACTCTAGAGGGAGATGTGACCCCTTCCTCCAAGCCAGTGTACACCCTGAGGACACCACACATCCATCATAGGCTGTGGAGAGCAAGTCTTGCTAAACACACTATGAACTTTCATACCACTGGCATTTAGTTTTTCTAACTGGCTGAGACACATTCAGCAGAACGACTGGTTTTCTGAGGCACAGAAGGGGGCTGTGACTGACTGACCACAGGGAAATAGTTAGTCAGCCCAGACATTCAACCTTCCCATTAGTTACTGTCCCAAAAAGGAAGATTTGGTCTGAAGTGTCTACTGGCCTGTACCATACAGAGCCTCATAAGACACAACACAATGCCATGAAGTGCTACCAGAGGACAGGCGTACACTGAAGTTGAGAAGAGTCATGCATTTGGATGCTACTGCGGGGTGACATATTTTAACGCAGTGAATATTCTTAAGGCTTTTCATCCAGTCCTCCCCTTCAAATTCTGTCTTCATGTTTCTAATTAGGAAAAGTTCAGGTAAGCCCAGACCAGCCTAGTCCCTCACTCCTCTCTCGAGCCTGATCACCTGAAGGTTCAAATAAGGGTCCTCTTCTTCCAAGCACCCACTTAGTGTGAGGATGTTTCAGGACCTGTTCAACCAGGCCCACAGGTTACCTCACAAACCCAAGGAAAGCCGACAAACCCACTGCTCACACCAAGTTCTTAGATCTTATTCCCCTTTTTAAGCAATAACAAACCTAGCAGTCCTATTACGGTGACAGGGACTTTCCTTATTTTCCCTAAACACCCCCAAAATACAACAACAGGATGTTCAGATCTTAATATTCTTTGCTAATCAATGATCCACTAGATATAGATTAGACCTTTATTGTGTGATATGGGGTAAGCCCACCTAACAAATGTGTAACTCCCTTACCAGCTCATCCCCCTTCCAGCAACCCAACCTGTCCATCACTAAGTCTCCCTTTCAGAGAAAGGCCCACTCCACACCAGTGCAGCAAGACCAAGGCACCACTTGATTGTCCCCACTGCTCCTATGTGCTAAAACGTAGCTGTGCAGTAGGGCTTACAGACTGCACAGGGGACTGAACAACCTGGAGTGTGTAAAATCTCAGGGATGGGGAAAGACTGGGCCAGGGTGGTTGGTTGGTGGGAAAGGTTTTGACTAAATCTTTTTCTCGAATCTCCCAACGAGGGAGGGGTGTTCAGGCTTATTCTTATGCCATTTAGAGACAGGCCTGCATCAGAACTCCAGGCCCAAAGCGCTTTGAATTTTTGGGAAAATTCTCATTTGGATCAGGCCCATTTCTATAACTGGCCCAAAACAGAACCTCACATCACACGAAATGTCCCCTCCCAAACCTGGGGGAAGTTTAGCTTCAGATGCAAATTTATCCATATGGACCCCATTCCTGTAGTATCTAAGCACTTCACAATCTGTAATATCTTTAGCCTCACAACATCCCGGTGAGGCAAAGCAGTGCTAATATCCCCGTTTCACAGATGGGAAACTGAGACACAGAGTGGCTGCGTGACTTGCCCAAGGTCACACAGGAAGTCTGGGGCAGAGAAGGGACTCGAGCTCAGCTCTCTTAAGTCCTATGCTAATGCCATAACAAGTGCAACATTCATCTAACACCTTCAAGCTGCTAACACTTCTATTTTTATTCCCTTCTGTGTTGCATTCTGATCTGTCTCGGAAAGGTTCCATGTGATGAGCAGTGGAAGAAAAGGAAGCTGATGAAGCATCTGGTTTACACCACCATTCTGAAGTGGGAAGGGAAACCCATCCAGCACCTAGGACGGATACACTACCTGGCCATGGTGCAGGTGGCTTATGCCAGCATGGGGGTAATGTACAGCATCTATTGCTCTAGAACATGTGGATCACCTTAGAAGGACTGGAAGCAACTGGAGCTTGGGTTCACATGGAGTCACTGGACTAAGATAGCCTGGGGTCCTAGCTAGATGAGTGCATATGGAAACTACAGCTGGTCAGGAATTTTTCAGCCTACCAGTTTTTCATCATAAAATGCCGATACCTCAAAACCAAAACTGTTTGAGAAACATACATTTCTGAAATGAGAAGTGTTGGGGGTTTTTGAGGCTAGATGACTTTTTCATTTCAAAATTTTAGTAAATTTAGAGTAAAAAAAAATTTAGAAGGGTGGAAATGTGAAAATTAAAATAAAACATTTCAAAATGGTCAAAACAAAATTAACCCAAACTGGAATTTTGTCACTGTTTGTTGGTTCACAAGAAATTTTGAGATTACAATGTTTCTTCCCAATTTAAAATGGCAGAACTTTTCTAAATCTCAAGAATTCTCATGGGCTGGGAAACCCTAAATGAATCATCAATGACTTTGGCTTGTGCAACATTATTCCATAAGCAATCTAAAGGAAAGCAAATGTCAGCCAAATAGGCTAGTGAAAAAGGATCCCACAGTACCAAAGAGACAAGCATAGATGATTTATGTATATGTAAAATATCCCTCGTAAGGTACCAAATACTGTGATGTAGTGTTAGGTGCATACCTACACAAACACACAGACACACTGCATTTATATGCAGCTATCTGTGACGGAGGAAATGACAACACAGATTCTAAACTGGTCAGTTTCATAAGCATTTAAATGCCTTGTTGTTAGGATTCCCTCCCCCCTCTGAACTCTAGGGTACAGATGTGGGGACCCAGATGAAAGACCCCCTAAGCTTATTTCTACCAGCTTAGGTTAAAACTTTCCCAAGGCACAAATTCTTTGCCCTTGGAGGGTACTCTGCCACCACCAAGTGATTTAACAAAGGATCAGGGAAAGGACCACTTGGAGTTCCTATTCTCTCAAAATATCCCCCCAAGCCCTTACACCCCCTTTCCTGGGGAGGCTTGAGAATAATATCCTAACCAATTGGTTACAAAGTGATCACAGACCCAAACCCCTGGGTCTTCGGACAATAGAGAAATCAGTCAGATTCTTAAAAGAAGGATTTTATTTTAAAAAAAGGTAAAAATCACCTCTGTAAAATCAGGATGGAAAATAACTTTACAGGGTAACAAAAGATTCAAAAACACAGCAGAACTTCCTCTAGGCTTAGTTTCAAAGTTACAAAAAACAGGAGTAAACCTCCCTCTGGCAAAGGAAAAATTCACAAGCAGAACAAAAGATAATCTAACACGCCTTGCCTGGCTTTTACTTACAATTTTTGTAATATGAGAGACTTTTAGGATGGTTTATAGGAGAAGGAGTTTTCTGACCTGATGCTTCTCTGCTTCCCAAGAGAACACACAAAACAGAGCCTCCCCCCTCCGCAAGATTTGAAAGTATCTTCTTTCCCCATTGGTCCTTTTGGTCAGGTGCCAACCAGGTTATTTGAGCTTCTTAACCCCTTACTGGTAAGGAGGAATTCTAGGCTACCCTTAGCTGTATGGATATGACACTTGTGTATTCTCTATCATATATACTGTAGAGGATGTTGTCATGTATTTCTGTCCCAGATATGGACTGGCTACAGAGCTTGCGGATACACACCAGATGTGTTCATCATAAAATCCTTTAATGCTCTGCCAGGTATGGCTAAGGCTAGCTTTAATAAGGTATTTTGCACATCATGCCACCTAGTGGCTGAACAGTATAATCATAAAAAGAAAAGGAGTACTTGTGGCACCTTAGAGACTAACCAATTTATTTGAGCATGAGCTTTCGTGAGCCACAGCTCACTTCATCAGATGTGTACCAACATCTGATGAAGTGAGCTGTGGCTCACGAAAGCTCATGCTCAAATAAATTGGTTAGTCTCTAAGGTGCCACAAGTACTCCTTTTCTTTTTGCGAATACAGACTAACACGGCTGTTCCTCTGAAACCTGTCAGTATAATCATAGAATATCAGGGTTAGAAGAGACCTCAGGAGGTCATCTAGTTCAACCCCCTGCTCAAAGCAGGACCAATCCCCAATTTTTGCCCCAAATCCTTAAATGGCCCCCTCAAAGATTGAACTCACAACCCTGGGTTTAGCAGGCCAATGCTCAAACCACTGAGCTATCCAGTGCAATAAATGCAGCCTACCATTCCATGACAGATGACCTGCCAATATTTTATATTTTGTAGCTATGGCAAACAAAAGGAAAATACCTGCTGTGAGGTGTGTGATTAGGATGAATGAATGCTTGAAAGTGACCCTGTGATTTAGGCCATGTCTACACTACGACATAAACTCATAGCGTAGACCAGGCCCAAGGGTCTCTCTCCACACCCATTTTACATCACTACACATTCTGCCTTCAAGCTAAGACTGCCCTATTAAGCACAAGTTAGTGACTTCACTGTCTCCAAGCTGTGCTACGTACCTCTCTCTGCAGGACTTTGAAGAGAGGCTGCTGGTACTGTTTCCAGAAGATCTGGTTTTCCTCTCCGTAGACAGAGAGAGAACCGGCATTGCGTATAAGGTAAATAATGAAGGGGGGGGGGGGGAGGATTGACTTTGGAAGAATTTTACTGAGCCTGTAGCGCATTGCTAAATGAGAGCTAAGAGGGGAATCCAAGAACCACCCTACAGGTGTTGGAAGCAGAGGGGTTGATTAGGGTGGCCCAGGGAGGAATAACGAGGAGTTATGGGATGAAGCTGAGCTAAGGAAAACTTGAAGTGAATATCAGAAAACATGTCCTAACAATGAGGGAATCTTCTCCCAGATGTGGAAACCACCATGCTTGGGATATTTAATACTAGACTGGGCAATCCTAGTCTGAGGAGATGCACGCGGTGACTTCACACGCCTTCTCGTTTCCCCCACCTCTTCTCTGACTCCAGGACTTGGCAATTCCTAGTAAGCCTCTGTTAGAATCCTTAAAAATCAGCGTGGTGGTGTATCAAATGGCCTCTGATCTCCATTTCTGCCCTAGCTCAGAGCTAACCCCCAGGAGGCAAAAGGTAACTTCAGCTCCTAAACTTCAAAGCAGTCGCCACATGGGTTGGCATCTGTACTGCTGAGTAACAGAAACGGAGCAGGACAAGGTAGGTGAGCCAATATCTTTTATTGGACCAACTTCTCACCCACCTCGTCTAATACCCTGGGACCGACACCGCAGCAACAGTGCTGCAGAAACAGAAGCAGTTGCTTTCCAAGGAGCTGCAATCATAAGAACATTGCTGCAGCTTCTGCTCTGGATGCAACAAAAATAACAAGAAGAAACCACAGGCCAGGGCTGGGTCCTAAATATCCATATTTGCTAAATGGACACAAACATGCGAAGCCTAGCTAGATATAGCCTGCCGCTCCTACTGGATACTAGCAGCTTCTCTAACATAGTACACCATGAACATCGTTAGAGGGCTCATGTAGAGGGATGCTACCCTGTGCCTATACGCTGCCGGCATTTCCTCTTTCCTTATCTCTTTGAAGGGAAAACTCCCACTCGCTGGGATCCAGGCAAAGGAGAAATCTGCTGTCCTGGGGAGACTGGAATTTGAAATCACAGGTACGCCAGGGATTGACGATCGTGGTGAGGGGTGTGAGAACTGATTGTGCCGTGAGGATTTTTGCATTGCCATGGAGTCAGCTGTCCCGTCCGTAACTGTTTAGTCCAGGCCTGTAGTAAGGTGGCCCCAGGTGAGGACACTAGGCTGGACAGGCTGTTTAGCTAATGGGGCTACAGGCTCCGTCTGGGTCCAGCAGCCTCACTGAAGAATCCTCTTCCTAGTCATTAGCTGAGCCTTGCCTCTTCTCTACTACAAGAGACTCTAGCTACATAAAATTAGCCTCCTTTCCCGTCCACACCCCTCGGCTCAGGCTTCACCCAACCCAGGCCGGAGCACTCCCCCACCCCAATGCACTTCCCTTGCTGCTGGCTATCAGGCTTTTATGGTCTTCTGTGTTCCCTGATTGGCCCATCTGCTCTGGCCCTGCCTCATTACTCCACCCTGTACACCTGTGAGAGGTCTGAGCAGGTTGGTGGGGGGGGTTAACTCTTTGCCTGCTGACACACAGCTAGAATACCTGTGCCCTCTCCCAGTGTATGCTGATAACACATGGGCCAAGAAGAAGGACACGTGGACTATTCCTGCACCAAAACGTTCCCACATGCCTCACTGTTCTCTTGGCAGGAAGCCTGATGGAACCGATCCTGGTCGCCTGCTCCACCGCTGAAGATTACGAAAAATGCCTCTTCTACCTACAAAAGGTCCTCGTCAGACATGACCCCCATACACCTTCTTTGCTCTGTGGCCGGTGTGGCTGCTGCTTTTCAAACCTGGGACTTTCCCAACCTTATGCACAACTGCTTATCTGCCTCCTACTCCTTCTTCTCTCCCCACCCCCAATAAGGGTCCTCCATGATTCAAAACCAGTTAGCACTCAGAGTGACCATTCAGTTCCCTTGGAACTCATCCTCCCACCTAAAGGGTTCATCATGGGGGACCTCAATACTTTTTCCTAATCAGAATGTAAGTGTGTATCACATATAATGATCCTGGGGGTTTGAACTCCCCACCTCCCCTGCAGAAAGCATAAGCCGCTACAGCTTGACCTAAAGGGCAGAGACCGCTAGTTAGTCACTGTTTGTAGAGTCATATGCTCTGTGGATCATGCACAAAGGGAGACACATGGCACATACTGAACATTCGGCTGCCTCTGCACCATACTTGGGGTTCACAAAAGGGTGATGGTGAACTGGGCTGCAAGATTTTAACAGTAGAAAAGCTCTAAGCCCCTTGAGAACTTGGACTGAGACAGGCTGCACCTTTTCTGAATGCTTAAAATCTTAAAAGCGCTTAAAGTCTTTCCAGCAGCATTGCTGTGTTAGGGTATTAATCTGCTGACATCAATCTGTTCCAGCCTGAGCAAAACCTCGACACTGTGACTGTCCAGCCACCACCAATGGTACCAAAGAAATCACTGCACCCTTAGAACTACGGAGCCTATGGAAAAGGCTAGCGCCCAGTGACAGCGCTGACTACAGGGGCCAAACTGATGGCTAAGGATGCTGGAGGAAGGAGCCCACCATTGGCAAAACTAGAGATGGACCAGAAACAACTTGAATCCAAACCCCTTCAGACTGAGAAGATTGAATTGTGAGTCCTCGATCTGAACCTACCCTGTGGGGTATGGTCCCTGGCTGGACTCATTCATTTGTGCACAGATTAGCTGCTGTTCCCGATGGCCTGTTGGAACCTCCTGGATATAATCCCAGTTGATCAGACTCCTGGGGGAGAAATCCTTCCTGGTTTGATCACTTTATTTATTGGCTGCTGCTTCTTGGAGAGAGAAATAACCTAAGGTATTGTGTAAATAGGATGACTAAAACCCATCAGCCCAAGCCTTGTGCAGAAGGGAGCATTCATGTTATAGAGTCATATCGTTTAAGGCCAGATGGAACCACTCAGTTACCTAGGCTGACCTCCCGTATAGCACGGGCTTCCAACACCCGCACATGAAACCCAGCACCCAGAATGAGAACAAAGTATCAGAGCCCAGAGGAGACTAGACCAGTATGTTCCACAGGCAGAGATTAGGGGAGATGGAGGTGCACCAGTACCTGAGGCCCCTGAAGTAGCCCGGAAATAATCAAGTGTGATATACCTGGATAATCCTGACTAGTGACCCACACCCACATGCTGCAGAGGAAGCTGAAACCCCCCCGCCCCACACGGTCACTGCCAATCTGAGTTGGGGGCAAATTCCTTCCCGGCCCTACATATGGTGATCAGCTAGACCCTGAGCATGTGAGTGACCACCAGCCAGCCAAGAGTCTGAGAGAGAGAGAGTCCTCGGTGTCATGTCAGAGGCCTAGCCCTCCCCAGCCAATGTCCCCTCTCCGGCCATGGCCATCCTATATGCTTCCAAGGAAGGAGATTGATAAAAAGAAAACCGGGATACATTGGGGAGCTGAGGGAATCCCTTCCTGACCCCTGCAGGTGGCTGGCTGAAGTCCTATGCATGAGCTTTTAGATGTAAATCAGAAGCGACCCCAAGGGCTGCCCAGCCCTGCCCCACACCCTCACAAGGAACCCCATCACACAATCCCACTCAAAAATTTGTCCAGATCTCTCTCAAAACTAATTAAGTTGTTTGCCTCACAGCTCCTATTGGGAGGCTGTCCCAGGACCTCACTCCTCGGATGGTTAGAAACCTTCTAATTCCCAGCCTGACCTGGTTCAGGGCCAGTTTATCACCATTTGTTCCTGTCCTAACATTGTCCTTTAGCTTAAATAGCTCTTCTCCCTCCCTGGTGTTTACCCTTCCCCTCTCCTCCTTGATGTATTTAAAGAGAGTAATTGGGTCACTTCCCAGGGGTCCCCCGTGCTAACTGTGGATTGGCTCCCTGAAACCACCAGCCTCTCGCAACACAAGCACTCCCTTCCAGGCTTCCACTGGCCTCACGCTCTCTCTCTGCAGGTTAGCAATAAGCACACACCGACCTCAGTCCTCCGAGCATTCCTCTGGAGCAAGCAGCCTCTGGTCCACTGAAGACTCCCAGAACTCTCAGATCTATTATTCCCAAAGGAACAGTGTAACCTAGCTTGCAAAATTCAAGTCAGGAGCCCCACTTTACTGAGCACAATACACTTAGATATGTATATATATATATATAGAGAGAGAGAGAAAACAAGAATACATTTATTATTAAAAACAGAGATTCAAGTGATCGTGAGTAAGAATATTGGCCACAAATGGTTACACAAAAACAAAATCATACCATACTTCCTAGAGCCTAAACTTAACTAACAATAACAAGGCATTCCCCTGTCCCCTACAAAATAGCTTATCCCGAGTCCTTTCCCCAGTATTTTCACCAGATGGATCGAGATCCCCTTTTCACAAAATCAAGCCTGCTGGCAGCTTGTCTTCCTGGAAGGAGCCCAGGGTTTCTTTCTGCTCCCCCAACTATACTAGAACAAACCTTTGATGGTCACCTTAAAATAGGGTACTCCCACCCACCCTGTTTACCTCTTCCTGCTACTTTCCTTCTGAAGCCTCCGCCAGCACTTCAACAGCATTTGACTCAGCGTGGTAATACATTGTATTGTGTGACACGCGCTACCCTGTGGTCCACCAGGGAGAAGTTTGTCTCAAGACACGCTACCTTTCACTGACCTGCTTTTACCTACAGCCCTAGCAAACATGTTTTTAGTATATATACACACTTCCTCACATATTCTCTGTCCATACATCTCACGATGATTAGGATGACCAGTGCAACACAGGCTTCCAGTAGAGAACTACACCATCCCTTTTGATGAACCCATGGGATCCCTGTGCCCGTGCCCTGTGCCAGTTGGTATCAAGAGCATCCTTGAGTCACAGTAATCATATCTCCTTCTTTTGGCTAGGCCAAACAAGCCAAGCTCGTCCAGTTGTCTCTCATAAGATAGGCCCTCCATTCCTCTGATCATCCTAGTAGCTTTTCTCTGAATCTCTTCTAGTTTGAATTTATCTGCCATGAACATAGATCTGTCTCTTTCTGGTGTTGGTGTGAATCTGTTTTATGTCCATTCTTGCAGTTCCCTGTACATCATTCTCATTTTTCCTTAGGCTCTGGTCCTTGGCTATCTCTATCATCTCTTACTTTCTTCCGCAGGGACTGGCTTCCCTTCTTTCCTTCCTCACCACCCCATTGTCTGCCTGTTTCTCCTTCTCACACCCCAGTGCAGCAAACCTGTTACTCAAGCACCACTAGGGTTCTCTTCCTCTGCCTTGTTCTCATAGTCATGTCCTTCCATGGATCACCCTCCTCTTCTGGCATTTCACACTCCAGGTCCTTTTGTTCAGCAGGTGTCCGCACGTCTCGAGTTGTCTGTGTCACCTGCTCTCTCCTCTCCTGCATTATAGGAATCCTTGTCTGAATTCCATCATCTCCAGGGGCACCTCTAATCCTTGGATCTTCTCTGCCATGAGCTCTGTCAAGCGAATTTCATGCATAAGTAGCTTCCCACAGATATCCACTCAAGGATGAAGTACATCCTGCAGCTTCTGTATCTGACCGTCTTCTTTGTCTTCTCCCCTCCTCAGGTCACTTCTAGTGCTGCCTCAGTAGCCATCGCCTTCCTTTCCTAGATCTTATTCCTAGAAAAAAAGAAATGGGGGACAACCCAAACTGCCACAGAAATGCTGATCTCCGCTGTTAGCTGCTAGCTGTTTGCAGTCAAGTTCGCTAGTGACTGGCTTTTAAACCTAACCAAGCGAGGTCAGCACCTCCCTTTCCATATTACATCCATATTTAGGAGCCTAAAGCAATGACCTGATTTTTAAAGGTGCTGAGTACCCACAGCTCCTATTGGCTACCATGGGACAACTCACATTACTCATGTAAGAGCTGAAGGATTGGGCCCTTAATTTTTGTTTCAAGAGCTACTCACAGTGTTTCCAGAACTCAGCGTCGTGAATTCTCCATCCATAAGTCACTGGTCTGGGCTGTCATTTATAATGTTAACTGACCGCCCACCATTTTGTTTCCTATCATAAACAACCAAGAGAGCTTCGGGTAACTCAGGAAATGGTGTCCGTTTCTAAGAAATTTGCCTTTGGGTCATAGCTTAATCAGACTTCTAGTCTGTTAATGACATTTTGTGTATTTTCCATAAACAGTAAAAGCTGCCTTGAGAGAGGCTTGAGGGATTGACAAATAACAGGTGCTGGACGGAGATGGCACTTCTGATAAAAAGAGAAGAACTACTGAACGCAATATGCTTGAGACATTCTAGGGGTCACTCTCTTAGGGTCAAGATAGTTTCCAGGGAGGGTAGTATCTTGTATAGAATCATAGAACTGGAAGGGATCTCGAGAAGTCATCTAGTCCGTCCCCTGCACTCAAGGCAGGACTAAGTATTATCTTGACCATCCCTGACAGGTGTTTGTCAAACCTGCTCTTAAATATCCCCAATGATGGAGATTCCACAGCCTCCCTGGGCAATTTATTCCAGTGCTTAACCACTCTGACAGTTAGGAAGTTTTTCCTAATGTCCAACCTAAACCTCCCTTGCTGCAATTTAAGCCCATTGCTTCTTGGCCTATCCTGAGAGGTTAAGAACAACAATTTTTCTCCCTCCTCCTTGTAACAACCTTTTATGTACTTGAAAATACTATACATATACTTTTGTATAGGTGTCATTGTGTATTGTAGAGAGAGAGCTCTCTGAACGGAAACCGTAATGTATGAAGATTCTTTGCCTAGGGACTCTGAATGGGTAACCTTTGTTTTCTTTGAACCACATCTCAATCATCTGTTGCTGAAATGCCCCAGGAGTTACAATCACACACAGTTAGGGGTTTCCCCCCCGGAATCAGAACCATGAGACGCCAAGAAATGAACTGATTTTTTCATCAGTAATAAGTCCTTGGGCAAGCAGTTAGATAGGTAGGAAGTAGAAATGTTTCTTGAGCCAGGCATAAAGTGGATGGGCCACTCTGCAAACTGCCCCCAGGTACTGTAGCTGTGTTCAATGCATCAGTACAAACAGACAGCGCCACCTGCTAGTCCATCAAGAGTTGAGACTGTTCTCCTAGTCCCCAGCCTATCAAACAGTTTTGCTTCTCCGTCTTGACCACGTTAGCATTATCTAAGCACTGTTCTCCAGCTCTGATGGTACTAAGTAGCTGGAAAGCTGGCTTTCCCAGCTGCCTGGAAATCCCCATTTCCTAAAGCAGAGGGGGTGGTGGGAGGGAGGGCTTGTTAGAATAGTAGATGATACTGCTGGGTTGGACTGTTGGCAGAGCTGTTGGAGGGCACAGACAGGGCCAGATTAACGTTATGAGGGGGCCTAAGGCTAATGGGAGGAAAGGGCCTAAGAATGACATATTGCAAAAAAAAATGATGATGTCATCAAACATTTCTCTACAGACATATTTACATATTCTTTATTTATGTAAAATTAACAAATTTATTCTACTCTCACAACGCTCAATTCTTCAAATAGATACTTCTGAGTAAGAGGTAGCACGAGGGATGCGACGCTATCCTTCTCCTGGGCCTCCTTCCTCCGAGCTAGTGGGGTGCTCCTCTGTATGAGGGTGGACACTGCAACGTCCCCCATCCTGCTCACCTCTTTCAGGTTTGCGCTTCTACCCTCAGCTCTCCTTCTGCACAGTGCAAAGCCAAGCCCTTTCCCCCAAGCTATGGCCTTTACACCACATACCCCATCTCACTCTGACTGCACTCTGGGAGGTTTTTTGTTGTGTAAAAGAAAACCACTCAGGAGTAAAATCCACTGAATTAGAGGAAGTAGTAGTGGGAAAATGACATTGAGTGGCATTGTATTTTAGGCTGTCCTGCTCTGAAAGCTGCATCCCAGTGTTGCAGTGGCTGAGGACAATGAATTACTGTTTTCACATTAAACCCAAATATTATTTGTGGGATCATACCCAGTTTGTGTAGTTAATCTCCAGTGATTCACCACATCAGGCCATTCTGTCACCAAGCTCTTCCACAATTAGAATCATATAATAGAATCATAGGACTGAAAGGGACCTCGAGAGGTCATCTAGTCCGGTCCCCTGCACTCATGGCAGGACTAAGTATTATCTATTCTGGAATGTGTGATCAGCAGCTCTGACATGAGGTTTTTTAAGCGTGAGTTCTGTGTGCACCAGCCCCCTATGGTTTGCATTTGTTTGTTTTAAACTTTCTGTAAGAAAAAGGTAACAGCTAGGAGTGACACAGATCTTTAGATGGTTGGCCGGTCATAATATTTAGCACTTCTGTACTATGTTAGCTCTTCAGAATCACTGTACAAATATTAAACAAACTTAATCTTAAGAGTTTCAGCTTTCGAATGACTAGGAGTTGACAAAACAGAGCTATTCCCTGTTGTGTTCTCTGCCCCCCTGCAGAAAAAGACTTCACTGAAAGTCAGCATCTTAAAAGTACCATTAAGGATCTTTCAAAAGAACAGTCCAACCAAGACTGCTGTAGTTACACCATTGCTATATCAGATGTGGTTTTTGTTGAAGTCTGGTGTAGAATGAAGGGTGAGCTTCCTGTTTCCTTTGCCTGTGTAAATCAAGCAGACCTTGCTTATTTTTTTCCCTTAAAGTGCTCAGAGTTTAGGGGAGGACAGTGAATGAGATTCTGTTTATACCAGGTGTGAAAAGGCAGAAGGGACCAAAATCTATTCTTGTGCAAAAATCTGTTCTCCATGAAGTCAATAAGGCTACACAGGTGTAACGGTCAGCAGGAACTGGCCTGTGTTCTCCTTCCCTTCTCGAATCACAGCCCATGCTTACCCAGCGTTTTCCACTTGGGGAAGAAGTTCGTTTGAGTTGGGGCAGAAAAATGAGGACTAACTTCAGGGTTATTTACCTTTAAGTTTTTGGAATGAAACTCAAAAGAAATCAAATGTGAGGTAACTTTATGATGGATTGAACTGCTAGAGAACCAGCAAATGGACAGAACCTGCCCTTAGCCTATTCCGCCAGTCTTTCTATCATAGTCTGCTAAGAAGTGGATTTAAAATCCTTGCGGGAGAGGGAGAAACCTACAACATTGTGTGTTCAGCTTCCTCCAGGGCTTTTGCAACCTGTTAAAAGTACAATGATGTGTTGGCCTGTGGAACTAGGCTGAGCATGAGGGAATAACTTGGTGGCCTGTACATCCCAGTACAGAAAAATACATCAAAGAAAAAAATTGAATGTCTTTGATTTTTAGTACAGTTCAATACAGTGTTGAACATTTCACAGGGCATCATAACTCTGAAGCCCTTCAGTGGAAGGTTCTGTAAAAGTTAAAGGACTGGTATCCAGAATGGGATGTTTGGTTTTGTTTTTCCTACACAGTGTGGGGGAATTCATTCCTTATACGTGGGAGGGGCAATCGTTCTGGCTGGAGCTGGATAGAGTGTGTGCAGGTTCTGTGCAAGCTTCCCCGCATGACCGCTCTGGTACTGCTGTTTCCCCGCGCCACTCACCGGTTGTCCAGGAACGGGACCCAGCACACACAGAAGATGACGGTGACGAGCACTAAGACCCAGTGCCAGCCTCAGCAGAGGAGAGGGACAGAGGGAGCTTCTTCCCTTCCTGACAGCTAAGCAAAGATCAGGAGAAATCGGAAGTCGGACGGTCTGAGAGTGGGGTGGGGAGGGGGCAATGCCACGGCTGGCACGGGTTCCTGTGGTAACCGGATTTTTAGTGTCCGGTCACCAGTGTTAACCGGATCCCTGGCGGTGTGTTCCTGCAGAGCGGTGCTGCCTGAGCTCCTGCCAAGCCGCAGGGGGCTGCTTTGCCTTTCCTGCTGGCAGGAACTCTCCAGCAGGGCTGCATGAGCAAGCTTGCTCACCGTTACCCGGCCCTGGCTGTGCCCCCGCCTGACCAGTAAGAGTAAACATAAGAGGGCCTAAGGCTATAGCCTCTTTAGCCTAATGGTGAATCTGGCCCTGGACACAGGAGTGGAATAGCAGGGGGTGTGCAAGGGTAGAAGCCAGGTGTATATGGAAGAGCTGTGTGGAGAAAACTTATTCAGTCCTATCAAGAGCACGGAGATAAATCCACCAAAAGAAGAGAATTTAAAAACGAACAGAAAACAGCCACCAAAAACCCCACAATTGTTCTGAATCTTGGCTCAATTCAGATCAGCTCCATTGATTTATTAGTCAGAGCTAATGTTTATTTTGCCTTTACAAAAGGTCACAAGAAGATTTTTTTTTTTTAAAAACATACATAATAAACAAAACGGCTGTCTAAAGGAAAGGCAATGCACAGAATGACAGCTTCCAAACACTCACACCTGGGGCAGCAGCAACAGCCTTTGCTTAGCTGGCAAGTTGGAACAAGGAGGACATTCACTTTAACAGTAGCAAGGGTAGTGATAGCTCAAAGCCATGAAGTGCACCAGAATATAAACTCTTTGACAAAGGCAAAGTCACCCTTTGGGGTCCGTTCCCTCTGGCTCCTCCCACTCACCTCACCTCCCACCCCAGCTGTGGGTCTGTACATTCCACAGCTGGAGCAGAACAAAACCCCGTTCTCGTCCTCGTTTTTATAATTTTGCTGATGTGATTTAGCCGCACCCATGAGCGTCATGGTAAATGTTGGAGAATTAATGAGGAACTGGTCAAATTTCACAAGGTGGTGGGTGGAGGGTGCAAGGGTAAATAGTGCTTTTCCTGAGTAAGAATGATACTTCAAAAGGCATTAGAGAAACATCAAATGCTTTACAAACACCAGTTATGTCACACAATGCCTCTACTACAGATATGGAAACCAAGACACAAACAGGTTAAGTGACTTGCCCAAGGCTAGATACCAAGCCAGTGGCAGCATTAGGAGTCCAGACTTCTCATCCTGTGCTATAACTCACAATCATTCCCATCTGATTTCACTCTTACAGTTACTGCACCAAATCACAACATTCGGTAGTTCACACAAAAGGAAGCAAGCAAAATAATGTTAGAACAATAAATCCCCATAGAACTCTGCTTTGGCAGTATGAAGGTGACACACTGAAATTATGGAAACGTGTCAGTGTGAGGAATCCAATGATCCGCCCAAATGATTACAGAATGTGTGATCAGGAATTGTAGAGACGTACAGAATTGCTTTCAAAATATGAGATTCCTCTGTTGAGCAGGCCTTATCAATGGGACTGCATCACATTCTTTTTACATATCTGTACAGCTAAGGATAACACAGTTTATTATCATTTAACAGAAAAATGCAAATTTCTATTCACCATGCATTAATATTTCCAGTGCTTGCCTTAACTTATAGGCCTAACTTCATTATCTTGCCAAAAATCAGAGGAGGAAATTGACGTCCTGGTTTGAGGTAGGTGGTATTTGCATTTTCTTTGTATGAACTCTGACTCAAAACCTCATCCTGGCTCAGGGAGCTTTTAGTCATCAAGAGATTTGTCTCCAAAGTTATCGGTCTTTCCTGGAAGGGGGCAGGGGGAGGAGGGCAGGGCTAGGAAACTACATAGCACTCGGATGGTGTCAAAGAAAGACACTGAGTCTTAGCCAAAAGATCACATCCTTTGCTGATGCAAAGTAGCTCCGGTGAAGGAGATTGACCACAAAGATGAGGATTTGGCCTTTAAAATTAAGGCAGAAGGGATTCATTCTACCAGTGGTGGTACTCTATGAAAATCTGGGGTTCAAGTTTAACATAATTCAAAACTTCTGGGGCTGGATCCGCAGCTGGCGTACATCAGCGTAGCCCCACTGAAATTGCTGGTCTCGTCCATTGCACTTCTCCGGTCTATACCAGCCGAGGAGCTAGATCTTGGCGGCACAGTTTTCCCTTGGCCCTGCCCAAAAGTGCAAGTCCTGGCCTTTGTTTTGTTTAGAAGCTGGGTGAGAATTATTTACAAAGCAGATTCTTTGTGGTTTGTAAATAGGCCTCAGGTTGGGTTTTTGATTGTATTTTTAATTGACTTTTCCTGAAACAAAAATGGCTCCCATGGCAAAAAACAAATGTTCCCTGAGGTGTCATGGAACCCAAAACACCCCCATGTTCTCCTATCGCTAAGCCAAGGCTCTTGCTCTGCTGCAAGAATCTCTGCAAACAAACACAAGGGCCTTTGATTGTCTCCAGAGCAGGGCCCACAGACATGTTAAGTGACGTAGCCTCAGACTGGAAACTATACAGGGACAAGAGCTGTGCACTGAGATTTGCGCCATCAGCAAAAGCATCAAGGAAATCCTGTTTCCACCCGAGAGCAAAACGTTTCACAGATTCAGAGAGAGCTCCCCTTTTCACCTACCAATGGAAGGCAATACGGGGCGAGTGGAATACAATATGGTTGACTGCAGTATTGCGGACTAAAAATGCTCCTTTAGCCACACTTTGCCCCCCTCACTCCCTTCATATATGTCCTACAGACACATGTGCCACCTTGGTAAAACACCTGATGAAAACTTCAGTTAAGTTCCCCAGGGACATACTCACATGGCCAGGAGAGAGGCAACTGTAGGGCCTCATGGAGAGACCCTGACACACCACGGAAATGCAACACAGTAAGCGAGGGTCATGAGCAGAGGATGCCCAGGGGAAAATCAGAGCCGGATATTCTAGTCCCGGACTGAGTTCAGGAGGACTTGGGCTCAGAAAAGGAGGAACATAGAGCTGGGATTCTGGCTGCACTAAATGTCAGCTTGAGTTAGTGGTTCCTCAATTTCTAACACAAAATCTGTTACAAAAGCCCACTTCTTGCTGCTATGTTTAAAATTGCCCCTTTGTCCCTCTCTGCTCTACGTTTGACAAGCCCAGCTCTGCTCCTCTGGCAGCAACTCTCACTCCATCTGCAACTTCAGTGTGGCCCCACACTAGGGCAATAAGAGAGTTTTCCTTCAGCGATTTTGCCTCCATGTTCTTCCTCTGGGAACTGGCAGCTGTAAGTATCTTCGACCAGGCGGCACGTCGGTGGCAGCAGAATGCTGGGATGGTCAGGCTCTGTAGGGAGCACCCCCAGGGAAGGAGCAGACATTAGGGTTGCGGTTGTAAGGAATGGGAAGCAGCATTTCACGGGTGTCTGACAGGTGCACCACGTTCAGCGATGAATGAGCCTACTCTTGCTGTCCACCCGGAGATGTTAAGGTATCGTATCGCCTCAGAACTTGGAATGAGTCCAGGTGAGGCCCGCAAAGATCTCAAGTGCTGCAACCCACATGGAAAATCTATACTATGCGCTATACACCTCAACACAATGGCTAGTACCTCCTGTTTTGGAATGTCTGCCGGAAAGTAGGATGCTTAGGGGACCCCCATGATAGGCCCTCAGCCAGGGATTGCCTCATTTCTGCCCTCAAGTGGATGGATCATGAGCCTTGAAAGGACACGATTGGATCGTTGTCCATAATACTGGGACAGATTCTGACTGACACTAAGAGTGTGTCTACACTGCAGAAAAACCCTTCATGGAAGTGAGTCTAAGAATCTGGGCAAAATATAGCAGGGTGTATGTTCGGGCTCTGACTTGCTCCCCCAAACACCAGGTTTCAGAGCCCAGGGTCCAGCCCAAGCCCAAACTCCACACTGTTATGGTTAGACCCGCAGAGTGACTCCCATGAGCCCGAGTCAGTTGACCTGGGCTCTGAGACTCACTGCAAGAGGGCTTTTTTCGCAGTGTAGACACTTAAGGCCCCTTTGTATTGCTCAGACTGGGTAAGGGGGCCTTGGACTGTGTGTGAATGTATTTACCTCCACTTAAGAGCCCCATTGCACTGCTACGGCACTATCTAGTGCCTTCATGCAAACGAAAATCTGACCCTCGGTGTTGGGTGGGGTCTGTTATAGGTTAAGCCCAAATCCATCTCAAGATTCTGAACTACATTATACTTTTAGAAGAGCGGGCAGTATAATCTTTGCTTGTTCATTCCTCGCACAGTCACACACCCTGCAGGCCACAAATACTTGTGCACACAGCATAAACGCACAAAACCAGCCCCTCTCCCTGCTGGTTGCTGCTGTGTAAGCAAACCAGGAAACAATGCCTATGCATCCAGAGTGTCTGCTTCAGGACACACATCACATCTATATTTACCTGGTCCCCATGCAGCTCTCCGCCCTAAGCATATTTACCTTTGCAATATCCCTCTGAGGAAGGGATGGGGAGATAAATGCACAGACAGGTTTAGGGCATGTCTACACTACACTCAGAGGTGTGATTTTCAGCTCAGGTTGGCTACTCACGCTAGCTTTAATCTAGCCAGCATAGCTGAAAATAGCAACGAAGACTCGACAGCATGAGCTAGCAATGTGAGTACATAGCCACTGTTCCAAGTGGGTTTGCACAGCCTGCGCTGAAGGGTTTGCACACCTCTTGACAGCTTTTTTAAGCCTTGCTAGCTAGATTAAGGATCCCGTGAGTGTGCCAACCTAAGTTGCAATCACACCTCTGATTGCAGTGTAGACATAAACTGAAGTGGTTTACCCAAGGTCACATAAGAAGTCAATGGTGGAGCAGGGAACTGACCCAGATCTACCAAGTCCACAGGGTCTTAGCCACTGACCCATGCCTTCTTCCCTTCAGCTACCATGAAATAGTCCATACAGATGCACTGACCTTCAATGATGTGGAGTTTCTCTTTCTTCAGCGTCCATAAGCAAAGGTGCAGGAAGAAAGTCATCAGGATGAGAATGAATACACCCAGTGCAGTCAATATCGCCAGGATGGTGGTGTACTTGGAATCTGATGAGCAGGGGGGGGATGAAATGAAATACATGGCCATGGATCACATGACCCACAGCCCAGCCCTGTGCTACAGGGAAGCCAATGCTTCCAAGGAAATGAGGGAGCAGTGTGTTAATCTATGTCTGAGTCAGACGGGGAACTAGGAAAGGGATAACCATAGTACGGGTTATTAATCACAAAGGTCAGAACTGGCCTGGGATCATGTGTGCAGGAGATCATTGTTTGTGGGTAGCATGCATGATCTCTACATTGCTTAAACACGAGCGTCCTCCTCTCTCTGTGTTGTAATGAGGACCTAGTATGTCTCTGGCACTATCTTTTCATCCATTTACTTTTGGCTTCAATGGAGTGTCACAGGGTGCAAGTCAAACCCAGCCTAGGGTTTCCCTGAAGGAACACAACACACAGTGGACCAAATGTTTACCCTTCCTGCAGCTCCAGTGACCTGGCCCAGTAGAAATTAAGATATCTGCATACAAAGGGCCTAGTGCTGCTGAGGCCCCTCAACTCCAATGATCTCTGAGAGCTGAGGGCATTCAGGACCCCATCAGAGATGCTTGGTACCTGTCAGGATGGGGCTCAATATTTTTCCCCATTAGTAACTTGAGTTTCCGGGGTCTGCTGCTAATTGACATCTGGGTGAGTGGGACCGACAACTGGCACATGGTGGGGGAGTCAGAGACAGACAGAAATTTGAATGTGGGTGATGAACTGCTAAGTTGTGTCTCTTGAGAGCGCCCTATTAAAGAGCAGCAGATGCCGGATGGAAAACTCTGATAAGCTGTTTGCTAAGGAACAGTTCTATTACCACCCCTACATTTCTCCTCCTGACCCTTTGATGGTTATTATTGTTAGCAATGTTTCATGATGTTTAAATCTGGGCTTCTCAGCAATTCATGCTGCTTCATAAATACCACAGGGAACTCAAGGGTTATTTCTTCCATGCCAAGCAACCATGATGGCACAAACCCAGGATCGGGCCTTTGTCTGGGGATCATGATCTTAAATGCCTTGAGGAAAGGAAGAGTCTGAAGTAAATGATCTGCCATCCAGGATGTACCTTGCTGCTGAACTGGGGTCACAGCTCTGAAAATGCCACATTCCACATTATGGGTATGATTTCCTGGCCTGATTGTTCGTAATCCAGAACTCTCACAGCTAAGAAAAAGGCAAAGCATTGTTAAGAACGTCTCTCTCTGTTTCTGTCCCCGGCTTCCGCCTTCTCTCCCACTCCACCTGTCTCTCTTTCCTGTATTTTTTATTTCTTTAGAGCACAACTGGCCAAATTATGGCTACTCTGGCTGGATACACTGGACCAGTTCTGCTGAGAAGCTTGTTAAGATTCAATCCCACCCAGACCCAGTTTCAAACTGTATCCATGCTTGGGTCAATTTGTGGCTTTGACCTGAAAGTAGGTGAAAAATGTGGGGTTTTTTTGATTTCCCCAAGTTTCACTTTAAGATTGGTTGGGTACAAAACCAAAGAAAAGATTTATGTGATATCCTGCCAAGCAAAAACACCTGTAATAGTAACCCAGCAGACTCTTGGATAATTAATTACTGTGGCTTTAATTTTTTTAAAAAATTTAAAATTAACCACTTGAGGTGTGTATCATGAGTATTGCCAAAGAAGAGATCTATCCATAAATACGTACTTAGTCCAAGGCCTACAACAGCTGTTCAGAGTGTCAGAATAGGTTCCATTTTTACAGGGTTCACAGGTGAATTTGAAGTGATCAGTGCCTAGGAGAGAAAAGAAAGGGGATTACTTCTGGGAGGCAGCATTGCTGCATAGGAAGACAAGTATGGTCCATCTTCAAACATTTCAGAGTAAATATGGAGAATGGAGAGGAGCGCTAATAACTGATGATATCAAGAAAGAGAGGGGTTTAATGCCTATTTGTTTCAGTCTTCACTAAAAAGGTTATTGGAGATCAGATACTCAGCACAATTAATATTAACAACAAAGGAGAAGGAATGTAAGTCAAAATAGGGAAGAACCAGTAGAATATTTACATAAGTTAGATGTATTCAAGTTGGCAGGACCTGATGAAATTTTTTCTAGGTTATTTAAAGAACTAGCTGAAGCAGTCTCAGAATCATTAGCCATTATCTTTGAGAAGTCATGGAGGACAGGTGAGGTCCCAGAAGACTGGAAAAGGGCAAACACAGTGCCTGTCTTTAAAAAGGGGAACAAAGAGGACCTGGGAAATTATAGGTTGGTCATCCTAACTTCAATACCTTGAAAAACAACAAGGAGTCCAGTGGCACCTTAAAGACTAACAGATTTATTTGGGCATAAGCTTTCGTGGGTAAAAAATGCATGGATCTGAAGAAGTGGTTCTTTACCCACTAAAGCTTATGCCCAAATAAATCTGTTAGTCTTTAAGGTGTCACCGGACTCCTTGTTGTTTTTGTGGATACAGGCTAACATGGCTACCCCCGATACTTAATATCTGGAAAGACACTGGAACAAATTAATAAACAATCAATCTGCAAGTACCTGGAGGACAGTATGGTTAGAAGAAATTGCCAGCATAGATTTGTCAAGAACAAATCATGCCAAATCAATTTAATTTTCTTCTTTGACAGGGTTACTGGGCTAGTGGACAGGTGGGAAGCAATAGACATACTGTACCTTAATTTTAGTAAGGCTTTTGACACAGACCCACATAACATTCTCATAAGCAAACTTGGGAAGTGTGGTCTAGATGAAATGACTATAAGGTTGGTGCACAATTGGTTGAAAGACTGTACTCAAAGAGTAGTTATCAATGGTTCACTGCTAAATTGGAAGGGAGTCCTACAGAGATCAATCCTACGTCTAGTACTATTCAATATTTTCATTAATGGCTCAGATAATAGAGTGGATAGCATGCTTATAAGATATGCAGATGACACCAAACTTGGAGAGGTTGCGAGTACTTTGAAGGACAGGATTAGAATTCAAAATGACTTTGACAAATTGGAGAATTGATCTGAAATCAACAAGATTAAATTCAATAAAGACAAGGGCAAAGTACTTCACTTAGGAAGGAAAAATCAAATGCACAAATACAAAATGGGCAATAACTGGCTACGTGTTAGCTCTGCAAAAAAGGATCTGGGGATTATAAGGGTCACAAACTGAATATGAGTCAACAACGTGATGCAACTGTGAGAAAGGCCAATATTCTGGAGTGTATTAAGGGGAGTGTGGTATGTAAGACACAGGAGGAAATTGTCCACATTAGGAAAGATGTGGACAAATTGGAAAGAGTCCAGAGGAGAGCAACAGACATGAGAAAAGGTTTAGAAAACCTGATCTATGAGGAAAGGTTAACAAAACGGCATATTTAGTCTTGAGAAAAGAGGACGGGGGGGAGAGGGTCTTCCAATATGTTAAGGGCTGTTATAAAGAGGATGGTGAACTATTGTTCTCCATGTCAATTGAAGTAATGGGCTTAATATGCAGCAAGGGAGATTTAGGTTAGATGGTAGGGAAAACTTTCTAACTCTAAAAAAAGAAAAGGAGTACTTGTAGCACCTTAGAGACTAACCAATTTATTTGAGCATGAGCTTTCGTGAGCTACAGCTCACTTCATCAGATGTATACCGTGGAAACTGCAGCAGACTTTATATATACACAGAGAATATGAAACAATACCTCCTCCCACCCCACTGTCCTGCTGGTAATAGCTTATCTAAAGTGATCATCAGGTGATAAGCTATTACCAGCAGGACAGTGGGGTGGGAGGAGGTATTGTTTCATATTCTCTGTGTATATATAAAGTCTGCTGCAGTTTCCACGGTAAACATCTGATGAAGTGAGCTGTAGCTCACGAAAGCTCATGCTCAAATAAATTGGTTAGTCTCTAAGGTGCTACAAGTACTCCTTTTCTTTTTGCGAATACAGACTAACACGGCTGTTACTCTGAAACCTTTCTAACTCTAAGGGTAGTTAAGCGCTGGACTAGGCTTCCAAGGGTGCTTGTGGAATCCCCATCACTGGAGATTTGTAATAATTGGTTGGACAAACACCTGTCAGGGATGGTCTAGGTTTACTTAGTCCTACCACAGTGCAGGGGGCTGGACTTGATGACCTCTCAGGTTTCTTCCAGCTCTGCATTTCTACGACTTGGGGGAATGGGATGAATGTAAGAAAGGAGCACTTTAAGATGGACATTAGGAGAAACCCCTGAGGAGGGAGATCCATTAGATTGTAGACTAGTCCCCTAAGACGAGGTAGTGGGAGCGCTATTGTTTGGCATGTTGTAGAGAGAAAATGAAATAACACTTCATTTCGGGTCAAATGTAATGTTTCGTTTCCATCATTTCAAAATGTTCCATTCCAATTTTGACCTTCCCTCCCACCCCTTTTTTAGTCTAAATGTTTAGACTTAAGAAATCAATGCATATCTTACACTTGACTTTAATGGGATTTGAATCAGCCCCCTCCTAAAATCCACCTGTTTGTTTGGGCCCCATCGCTATAATTTCTGAGCACATCTTGCATATTTACAGAGCCATCAGGTCAACCCACCCTGCGAGATAGGGAAGTATCATTATCTTTCTTTTATCCATAAAAAATAAGGCAGTGAGAGATTAAATGTTTTTCCCGCCAAGGTCTCCCGAGAACAGGACCGGCTCCAGGCACCAGCGTTCCAAGCAGGTGCTTAGGGCGGCCGTCAGAAAGGGGCGGAAGAGTTGCCGCAGTGGCGGCAATTCGGCGGCAGCTTATCCGTTCCGCCATCCACGGCGGCAATTCGGTGGCGACAGGTTTTTTCACAGCTTGGGGCGGCGAAAACGGTAGAGCCAGCTGGCCCTGCCCAAGAAGCCTGCATGTCGCTGAGCTGGGACTCGAGTCCACATCTTCTAGGTCTCAGGCCAATGCCTCAACCACAACACCGCCCTATCTCCCCATTGTTAAACTATGATTGGCTGCTAAATTAAAACCTGCTATTCCACCTTTTTTTCATCTATTCTGGTTTTTTAGTTCCCTTTTCATTTCCCTTCTTTGCATACTCGCTGTTATGCGCCAGAGCTGTGCAAAATATTAGCAATTAGATTTGAAACCTGGTACTTCATGAAATTGGATCCATGTAATGACCCCTCCCCTCCAACCCTATGCATTTGGTTGGTTTACAATCAGAAAGAGGACTCTTTTGGAGTGAAATCCGGCCAAATTTTCACTCTGTCCATCCATCATTTTTATATTACGCTCCTCAGTGTAATTGCTGAACACACAAAGATGATCTTATTATAGAGTAAAATACTAGAGACGAGTTTTTGCAGTGAAATGTGAAGAATTTTGACATTTTGCCTGTTTGGCTGCAAAAAACACATCTTTTGAGGTAAAATTTTCACAACTCCCCTCCCGCCCTGCCATCACCATCATTTTAGAACTGCAAAGTAGCCCAGAAAGAGCTAGCAAATAATTTTTTTCTTTTTTTTTTTCCAGGATCTGAACTGTTTCCTTCATGGACTTCAGCCACTTCGAAGCTGATGGTTGGCTTGCTGAACCATCTCCTCCTTACCACCGGGCAGCTTCCAGAATGCACCCGTGTAGAGGACGTATGTACAATGTCTGCTGACTGACGCCCCTCCCCACCTTCATGGAGCTCAACTTGACAGACTCATTTGCATTCCTATAGTTACCTGATTTGTTCAGCTCCGTCCCCGCCTTGCACTGAGGGAGTGGCCTGCAGGTCGTACATGGAAGATTACTACACTGGTACCCAGGACTACACTTACAGGTCGGTTTCAGGATGTCAGGGCATGGATCCGAAAGGCCGAGTGTCACTAGGAAAGCAAAGAGTTAGACTTGGTATAACAGAGACCAGAAACTGGCTCTTGTTATTTAACCATGGGCATTACTGGGTGATGCTGGAGAACCTCCTTCTAGGCAGGAGGGTGCCTCTGGGAAGGATATATAGACATGGGGCCAAACACTCTCTCAGTTACGCGGGTGGAAATCCAGAAGGACTCTGTTTCAGTCAGTGGGGTGGCACTGAGGTAAACTGTGGAGAATCTGACCCACTGTGACTCCTCCAGCACACTGGGATTCCTAGAGCCAAGTATGTTGTTAGGGTAGGTGAACCCTGGGGCCAAAGGTAACCCCCAGAAGTCCTTGGCTGTCCCCACCTTTAATGGAAAATGCAGCCAGAGAGTCCCAGCATGCAATGCATCATATTACAAATGCAGGCAGTTGCAGTCCACTGGTACTTACTGCAAATTTGAGGCCTCAGTACTGTGAGGTGATGGGTGCTGCATGACCAAAGGGAACACCGCACAGGAACGGGCTCTGCGTTCAGCCCTTGGGCTTCCAGTCTGTTGGCGAAGCCTGTGTCAGAGGGCTGCCCACAGGATTCCAGACCACCAGTGCCATAGTTCTCATTCCCTGCCCCTCCCTGGCATTCAGACATTTGCTTCCAAAATAAATTCACACAGAGTCAAACCAGAGAGCCAACCCCCTCTGCCTTCCAAATTGGGAGAAGCTCAGCTCCAAATCTAGATCTGAACTCCACAACTCGTTCCCATCTCTAATTTTTGACACCCTTTAAAACAAAATGGAACAGAAAAATGAATGATGAGAGACTCCAGAGGTCATCAAAATGAAAGACTGATCACATAAGCTAGGGCCAGGGCTTGTCACACCAGGCCCAAGGGCGCTATTTAGAGGAAAGAGAATTGCATGTTTGCCCAGCAGTTGGGTAACATCAAGGGCGAAACAGGAAAAGTACAGATTAGTGCAACAGGACGTCAAACAAAAAGGTGTGTGGCAGCGGTCAGGCATCAGCGATTTCCTGAGCTGATGCTGGAATGTACAGGAGGATTCACCTGATACTCCTCAATTCACCTGTCACTCATTGGCCCCTTTTATTTTTTCCATTCTTGGATGGTTTGGAGCAAAACTAATGGAATTACTTCAGCATGTAAAGAAAATGAGCTGCAGGAACAAAGAGAGATTAGAATACTTTGTTCTGTACATAAAAAGCCTGTGAATTACGGGCTACTAATGAACCACTCCTGACCACCCTCAATTTGCAGCCAACTCAAGTCACTCAGCACCTTGTAGGATAAAGGCCCTGGGGTGGGCTGAGCTGCCATTGGCTGGCCTGAGGTTACCCACCTCTTTCGTCTGAATTTTACTTTTGGTGAACGAGGCTGGATTGGCAAACTGCCCTGGGGACCTGAAACCCTCCATGCACAGAACAGGGGCAGCATGGACAGCAACTGCAAAGCAATCTCCCCACACACTGCCCCACCAGAGTGTCTCAGCGCTGCCCTGGGGCTGACGGGGAATTTAGTCTCCATGGCCCACTCATTTTGTGACCTCTCTGCTGAGACAGCCAGCTCAAAGGTGTGACTGGCTGCGGTGGATGTGTGAGACTGGGAAAGTGTGCTGAGACTCAGTGACTCACTTAAAGGCTAGGGTGGGGTGGGACAGGGGTACTTCACTGTGTGTGAGCATCACACCTTTACACTTGTCCGGAATCTGACCTCACAGTCACATAATGTAACAAAACCCTTATCTAGGCAGCAAAATTGCCTGCGAGAAAAATGGAACACCACAGCTGATAATGTTGCCATTTCTGTATGAGAACAGCATTTGCTGTTACACCATCCAGGGTAAAATTTACAATGGCTTCCAACCCTTGTGCTTCCAAGCATCAGTTGATCAGCAGTTGTGTGTATTGTGCAATTAACTGCTCTGAAGCATACAACATTGGCCACTGTTATAGACATGATACCAGACCAGAAGAACCTTAGATGTGGTGTGGCAATTTATAGATATTAAAGATAGAAGGGACCATTGAGATCACCTGGTCTGACCTTTATAAGACAGGCCATAGAACCTCACCCAGTAATTCCTGCATCAAGCCCATAACTTCTGAGTGAGCTGCAGCATATCTTTTAGAAAGACATCCCATCTTGACTTCAAGACTACAAGTGATGGAGATTCCACTACATCCCAATTTCATTCTTCCATGAACATCCTAAGACCTGTATACAGTTTGGAATGACCCTGAGCCTCTGGGCCTGGGTCCCTATTACCTTGCACCTTTGGTTGTCATTTAGGCCTGTGCAAAGCATTATGATTTAGTGGCATTTGACACCCACTTTGCAAAGGTGTGAATAGCAACACCAGGGGCAAGGCTGGGGGAGAATCCAGCTCTCCAACTTTTGGTCCCACAAATTAGAGCATTTCTAGCTCAAATGCAGAGGATGCAGCTACCCTGCTGGCTGAGAGATCTGGCAGCAAATCCTAATGAGAGCTGGGCGTGGCCAGCATGCTCGAAACAAACCACCCCTCAGCTTTGGGATGGTCCTGATCCAAAGCCAGATCCAAATTTTGCAGCCTGCTCTTTCCTATCCCTGCAAAGAGACAACCCAAATCCAGAGAGCCCCACACTGGCAACCTTTGGGTGCCAGCAGGTTCAAAAACAAGAACACAAATCTAGTCTGAATTTTGCAGCTCAGGCCCCTCTCTGATAACAAGAAGGGGGAAGCCCCTGCTTCTTCTTTCCTTTGCACACACTGCTGCTCCTGTCACACTGAAATTTGCCTTCCCTATGTTTATTGATTCTGTGGTCAACATGCAATGTGGACAAGACAGAGGAACCTTCCCTCACCCCCTTACCTGAGCTGCACGTGATGCAGTTTGTAATACCCTCCTTGGTCACCACTTTGAATTCATCATTGGAGCACTCGGTCGCCAGAGCCAGCTCCACCCGCAGCCACAGGTCCATCAACAAAACTAAGCAGATCCCCTGCCTGGGGAGACAGAGTCTTCTTTGCTTGGCCATATCTCAAGCTGCTCTCCCTGTGAGTTGCTACAGCTCAGGTACCTTGGCTGGGCTTATTTCAGCTCTGCCCCTGCCAAGCGCCTCCTGTCTCTCTGATGCTTTCTGAACTGGCAGAGCACTTTTTTTAATGTATGGCTACCGCCTACATGTGGTTTTCTTCCTCTACGCACAGTTTCTGTTTCGAAGGGGAGGGGGCAGGGAGAAAATTGACGCATCATCAAAGCTTTGTATTTTGACACAGTACAAACTAGCTGGAATTGCTACTAAGGACAGGGTTAAGGGGCCACTCACAAAGGACAGCAGTAAGGATGGAGCATCCTGGAAGCAGCAGGAGGACATTTTCAAAGGGGCTTGTCTACACTTGCAAGTTAACTTGGATTAAAGAAGGGTTTGAATGTTCAGCTATTCCAGAATCCCTCCTTGTGTAGATAACCCTGGGGAGTCCAGGTTTTCAACCTCCATTGCATTCAGTGGTTGATGTTTTGTGGATCATTCAGACCAGTAAGAGGTTCTGTCACCACCTGCCTGGTAACTTTTGGTGCCTTAGTGCTGTATTGCTGTGCTATGTATGACTCAGAGCCTTGATCCCAGTAGCTAGCCTACAAGCCTAAAGGTCTCACCCTAGCTTCCAGCAGCCCAGTTACTCCTTGCATGGTGACCTCAAAAGCCCTTCCAGTCCTGAGTCTCCCCAAATCCGTTTTCCGGAGTTCTTCACTACCAGACACTGGGATTTTACTCCTCTGGTTTGTCACCCCCGAAGGAGTGAAATCTGCTCCCCAGTTATCTGTTCACTTTGGGACACACACACCATGCAGCACAACAGAGACTTGTCTGGGCTAAAATTATACCAAAGGTTTATTTTAATAGAAAAACCACCGATCCAAAGAGGAACAAGTCAGGCGAAGCAAGCACATCCAAGTTACACAGAAAAGCAATGTAAAGACACAACCTCAAGTTTTACAATTATAGATTAGATAAAAATGCCTCTTCTAGTGCAAATTACCTATTGCATTTGCTCAGTTTCCCAGCGTGTCCCTTAGCCCTAAGTGGGGATCCAGTCTTCACAGACAGCTCCCCACCTTCAAGACGGTCCCTCGGTTCTAGATACCCTTCACGTCAAACCCCTTTCCTTTTAACTGGGTTTGCAGATTTTTCTGAAAGAAAGAAAGAAAGAAAGAAAGAAAGAAAGAAAGAAAGAAAGAAAGAAAGAAAGAGGGAGAAGTTCCCCCCGTTCTTAGTTTTCCAAGACTGGGATTTTCTGTTCAGTTTCAAGTTTTTTCAGTGTTTTCCCAATAATTGGAATGGTCCTTCACTTGTCTTTTTCTAGGTTGTACAATGCTAGGTGCTTGGAACGAGTCTTCTCTAGCTGGGGAGGCAGGCTGACCACCTTCCTGCCTTGCTGACCATCTCCCTGTTGTGAGGTGGAGCTGCAGGTTGCAGCACGAATTATGAGCACAGTTTTATCCCTACACAAATACATCAATTCACAACCTCAGTCTGTCTACGCATCTCAAAGGACCATCACATTCAGAATATTACGTCCTTTCCTAAAAGGCCTTACTTGACATTGTTTTATATATAATATTGTATTCAACCAGTTGGTTCAATTGTTTACTCTCTGGGGTGCAGACCCCCTGTTCTCCTCTTGGGGTGTCTGGACCCTGACCATCACACCAGGTTAGCAGGGAGGAGGCAACATATCAGGACAGATGGGCCCATTGGTCTGATCTAGGGTGAGGGATGATACTGGGCTAGACGGACTCCTAGGTCTGATCTGGCCCATCATATTTTGTGTTCCATCATTTAATTCCAGGAGAGCTTGATGTGTCTCTGAACCACAACATGGATTTCTCTTGGGGAAGGTAACACAAACTTTGGGCTCTCCCTCCCCTGTCCATCTCCACAAGGGAATCACTCATATGTGAATCCTTCTGTGTTATCCAGAGAGAGAATTTCCAGCTGCTCAGAGTCAGACACTTTCTGTGGCAACAGAGTCCTCCCTGGGGCCCCAGGGCAGTTTGGGGCCAGCGTTCTCTGGGCCCGGGCTGTCACCACTGCCCCATCTTCAGGCAGTGGCTAATCAGTAGATCCCACCGGTCTGTGGACCAGGCTCCCTGAGTCTGTGAAGTTCTATATTCATAGACTAAAGAGGGATGGAGGATGTATTGAATCACTCATTTGACTAACATGCTTTTAGACTAGTCAAGTAGCTCTAACTTGGGAATCTATTTATTTATTGCAAAGAGACACAGGCTACAAATCCCCACGTTTGATAAATAAATGTAAATGAATTGAGTAAAGTTATACCAAAACATTCTCGTTGTAGGAATTCCCTTCTGTTTCACACAATCTCTAATTCATTATCGTACCTGCTTCTAAGCTCACATAAAAGCCTTCAGAGACTTTCTAACCATTGCATTCCTAATCATTGCAGACCAAGCTCAATAATACAGCATTTCTGATTCAGTTTGTGCTTAGCGTTACAGCCGTCTCCGAACTCTGGACTAGAAAAGTCTTAAATTACTGTCCACTTCCTTAACCACCACAGGCCAGGTCCTGAGCTGGTGCAAATCAGCGTAGCTCCAGTGAACTCGAGGAAGTTGAGTCCATTTACAATTGCTGAGGATCTGGCCCCAAAGTGGTAATTTTCAACCCAGCAGCTGCTCAGGGAAGTGTCTGTGAGATGCTCTCTCGCTCTCTCTCTTTAAAAGTGCTGCACTATATGCTATATGGAGTGCTCCAGAGAAGCACGAAACAACCTTTTCTGTTTCAAAGGTGGTGGAAGTTACCAGGGGGACAGCCAATTTAGACTTGATTCTGACCAGCAGGGAGGAAATTGGTTGTGAATCTGAAGGTGGAAGGCAATTTGGGGGTAAGTGATTATAAAAGCTATTCAATTCTAGTTCATTCTAAGGAAAGGAGTGAGAACAGCAGAATACGGACAATGGTCTTCAAAAAAGCAGATTTTAGCTAACAGACTACTGGCAGGTAAGGGCCCATGGGAAGAAAATCTAAGGGAAAAAGGAGTTCAGGAGAGCTGGCAGTTTCTCAAAGAGATAATATTAAAGACTTAACTACAAACTATCCCATTACAAAGCGAAGCACAGGAAGAATAGTAAGAACCCAATATGGCTCCAACAGGAGCTCTTTAAGGACCTGAATATCAAAAAGGAATTTTAAAAAAAGTGGAAACATAGAGAAATTGCAAAGGAGAAATGCAAAAGAACAGCACAAGCATGTAGGAACAAAATCAGAAAGGCTAAGTCACAAAATGAGTTATACCTAGTAAGGGACATAAAAGACAATAAGAAGAGGTTCTTTAGGGCCAAGAGAAAGAAGAAGGAAAGTGTAGGCACTCTATTTAGCAGGAAAGGAGAACTAATAGCTGATAACATCAAGCAGGCTGAAGTGTTTCATGACTATTTTGCTTCAATCCTCACTAAAAAGGTGAATGGTGCCCAGATACTCAACACAATTAATATTAACAAAGGGGGAGGAACACAAGACAAAATAGGGAAAGAACAGGTTAAAGGCTATTGAGATTAGTCAGACATATTTACGTCAGCAGGGCCTGGTGAAATTCATCTTAAGGTATTTAAGGAACTAGCTGAAGCAATCTCAGAACTATTAGCAATTATCTTCAAGGAATCCTGGAGGCATGGGTGAGGATTACAGAACAAACATAGTACTTATCTTTAAAAGGGGAACAAAGAGGCCCCAGGGGATTATAGACCAGTCAGCCTAACTTTGATATCTGGAAAGATACTGGAATAAATTATTAAACAATCCATTTGTAAGCACCAGAAGATAATAGGGTTATAAGGAATAGCTAGCATGGGTCTGTCAAGAACAAATCATGCCAAACCAACCTAATTTCCATCTTTGACAGGGTTACTGGCCTAGTGGATAGATGGGAAGCAATGGACATGATGTATCTTGATTTTAGTAAGGCTTTTGACACAGTCCCACATAACATTCTCACAAACGAACTTGGGAAGTGTGGTCTAGATGAAATGACTATAAGGTTGGTGCACAATTGGTTGAAAGACCGTACTCAAAGACTAGTTATCAATGGTTCTCTGTCAAACTGGGAGGGTATAATGTTACAGGATTGCAAGTACTTTGGAGGACAGGATTAAAATTCAAAATGACCGTGACCAATTAGAGAATTGGGCTGAAATCAAGAAGGTTAAATTCAATAAAGACATGGGCAAAGTATGTCACTTAGGAAGGAAAGATCAAATGCATCACTAAAAAATGGGGAATAACTGTCTAGACCGTAGCACTGCTGAAAAGGATCTGAGGGTTATAATGGATCACAGACTGAATATGAGTCAACAATTGCATGCAGCTGGGAAAAAGGCTAGTATCATTCTGGGGTGTATTAACAGGTGGTCATATGTAAGACATGGGATCTCATTGTCCCATTCTACTCAGCACTAGTGAGGCCTCAGCTGGAGTACAGTGTCCAATTTTCGGTGCCACACCTTCGGAAAGATGTGGATAAATTGGAGAGAGTCCACAGAAGAACAACACAGATGATAAAAGGCTTAGGAAACCTGACCTATGAGGAAAGGTTAAAAAACTGGGCACGGTTAGTCTTGAGAAAAGGGTGAGGGAGCAACTCAGGATGGTGATCAATTGTTCCCCATGTCCACTGAAGGTAGGACAAGAAGCAATGGGCTGCAGTAATCTGCAGCAAGGAAGATTTAGATTAGATATGAGGAAAAGCTTTCCAACCCTCAGGGTAGTTAAACTCTGGCATCAGCTTCCAAGGGAGATTGAAGAACCCCCATCATTGGAAGTTTTTAAGAACAGGCTGAACAAACACCTGTTAGGGATGGTCTAGGTTTATTAGGTCCTGCCTTAGCACAGGGACTGGACTTGATGACTTCTTGAGGTCCTTTCCAGCCCTCCATTTCTATGATTCTATGTTCTACTCAGATGGTGATGGACACGGCATGAAAACATAGATACAATGGAACAAAGTGTCTCCCTAGGATACTTATAGAGCCCCGTTATCTCAGCACCTCAGTGTCTTTCCTGTATTTATCCTTACAACCCCACTGTGAGGTAGGGAAGTGCTAATATCCCCATTTTACAGATGGGGAGCTGAGGTCCAGAGAGACTAAGGAAAAGAGAGACTTGCTCAGAATTTCGCAGAAAGTCTGTGGCAGAGCAGGGAATTGAACCTGGGTCTAGCCTCAACCACTGGCCCATCCATCCTCTGCTAAGAGCATTAAACTTAGCTGTCTCTTGCAGAACCACAGCTTTGCAGCACCAGCACAGGGAAGTCATGCAGAATGTGACGGCTAACCACCAGCCCACACAGTTTCGATTCCAAATGTTATCGGGAAGCATAAGCATGCGCTGCTTTTGTCATCTGCTTCCTTTCTCTCCCCCTGCCTTTCTCTTCCCATTACAGCTTCTTTCTTGTGCTTGAGGGTCCTCTGCCTTGCACTTTGTGTGGTCACGTTATAGGTGCAAACTGCGGGCAAGGTGGCTTTAAAATGCTTTCTCCAGACAAGGGAGAGGAGAATTCTGAGGCAGTTTTTCCGTGGGTGACCACACCAGTTTCCAACAGTGACCACACCAGCGTCAGGGCCCACAGTGGGAGTTTGGTGCTAGCGAACGGTGCCAGGTTGACAGCCCTCGAGACTGACGTAGTCTTCACTAGAGAGCAGACAAACCACAGGTAACATGGGGCAAATGCATGGCTTAATACACCCCAGTGTGCTCTCCCCATCTTCTGTGGGGGGGGGGGGTCATCACTGATAGAGGCAATCTTTTGCCTCTCTGCTGTCACTACAGAGAGGGAGTAAGCTGGGCCATTGCCCTACGTGAACAACATCATTTATTATTCCTATGAGCACCAGAGCACCTAGTAGCCGCAGGACCCCATTGTGCTCAGCGCTGCATGAACACAGAACAGAAACAGTCCCTGCTCTAGGGAGCCTACAATCTAAACAATATTCAGGGAAGTCCAATGGCCTGTCATACAGACTAGTGGTCCCTTCTGGCCCTATAATCGATGAATCTATGAGTCTAGATGGGAGGCTGGAGTGTAGCTGGCTTGCTCAGCTGCCCTGGGTGTAGGGGAGAGAGTGGGGATTTCCTTTGTCCCCTATTACATCAAACAGAGTCAGCCACAATGCTTGCGCTACATGAGTGTAAGGACAGCTAGAGCCGAGTCGGGCACTCCACTCCCACAGCGGGCACGGGGCATTGGGTGTGCGGCCAAAACCTCTCCATGGCATCTCTAGGATGCCGCGGCTGGGGGCAGCGGGTCTGTCCATGTCTGCCGCCCTGCAAGATCCCTTCAGCGAAGGCCCGGGGACACCACAGCCAGGAGCTGTGTAAGCATCGCCGCTTCCCTGCTCCCTCAGGGGTCTCCACAGAACCCTGCCCAAACTCCTCGCCCACTGTACGTGGCGCTCACTCTGGAGAGGGTTGAGGAGGGGGAGTCTCCTCTTGGGTTGTTCCAATGTCCTGGTCAGGAGCATCGTGGGGATCAGAGCAGGGCACTGACGGGCTCAGTAAGTGCTGCTCCAGAAGAAGGCATGTTGACTCCCGGGCCTCACGTCAGTACTCCCCCCCTCCACTCTTTCCTTGGGATGGGCTACATAACCCATTATGTAGCTCTGCGTCCGTGGCAGAGAAGCACCCACCTGCTCTAACAACGCGCGCCGGGCCGGGTGCTCCCAAACAAACCCTCCCCAGTCGATGCCACGTCGGCACTGGGAGCAGCCGCCCCGTCACCTCTTTGACTCGGCTCTGTGGCTGTGGGGTGTGGGAGGGAGCAGGGGCCGACCCCTGGCAGAGGCCCTGCCTTCCCCTTCCCTTGCAGCATGAGCTGGGTCTCAGCCTGCGTCCCTGGGCTTCCTCTTTGCCCGCCGCTCAGAAGGCGTCTAAGCTGCCACAAGGAGTCCTTTTCTTTTTGCGGATACAGGCTAACACGGCTGCTACTCTGAAACCAGAAAGTAAAATGTTTACATGCAAACCAGATGCCCTCATCCATCTCTGCAGTGCGGCGCCTCTGGGAAGTGAAACGGAGAGCAGCAGCCCTCAAGAGGCGGCCTGTGGGCTGGGGGTGAGTTCAAAGCAACAAGCCACGTCACCGGCAGCACTGTGGGCTGATGTCAGAGATGGGCTCCACGCTGGGGAGTCACGTGTGGGTGGGTGGGTGCCTGGGGAAAAGCCACAGCGCGGAGAGACCCTTTCCTAGAGCCGGGACGAGTGGCTTTGTTGCCAACCCCCCAGCCCTGCCGCTGTGGCTTTGCTCTGCATCCCCACAGCACTCTGCCCACGCAGACACGCTGCTTAACAGGCCCTAGAGGAGCTCTGACTGCTGAGCCAAGGGGAAGTCCACTGGAGTTGCAAGGGCTCGACACCTCTCAGCAGCAGACCCTGGAAGCCACCACAACAAGGCCACTATCCTTCTGGACTAAACGGGACTCCCTCCAAAGCGGCTTTATAATCTGCCGGAGGGGCAGCAAGCTAGGACAGATGCTCTCGTGGCTAAGCCACAGAACTAGGAGTCAGGAGACACGGGCTCTATTCCAAGTTCTGACACTTAGGCAAGGCACTGTATCGCTCTGTGCCTCAGTTTCCCCATGTGTATAAAGGGGGATGATAATAATAATTCTAGCCAGTCTCCAGGAGAACCCAAACAGACAGGAGCTAGGGAGGGGTTAAAGGTTTCCAGTTAAATTAGGACAGACCAGGACTTTCACTCAAAACTCAAACCAAAGATGGACCCTTGAACCATGTCTAGTTTGCCCGTTTCTTACAGGATCCGTAACCACTCTTCTTCCCTGAGGCGTGAGCAGCACCCTGTCTCCTTCTTCTCCTCAGTGCACTAAGGATTCTTCATCCCCAAGCTGAGCATGCAGGACATGGAACAGACCCATGAGTGTTGGAGCTGTGTTTTCCTGCTAGCCCTAGAACTACCAGCTCAGGCTGTGACCTGACCCGGCAGAACAGCAATGGACTTGCAAAAGCAGGCTAGTACTGAACGCTAGAGATGGGAGACAGCTAGGCTAGGCCCAGCAATGATACTGCTGCAGCGCATGCTGGCTAATGACTGGAGTTGGCCCCAAGCCCCAGCGTTGAAGAGGTGCTTGCTTCTGGGGTTACCGTTGCTGGGGTTACCGTTCAGCCCAGTACTGGGGTGTTGCTGGGGTTACCGTTCAGCCCAGTATAGGTGCATAGATTTTAAAGTCCAAAGAAGCCAGTCCAGCGGCTCTCAGCCATCGACGTACCAATCCCACGTCACCACAGAAACAAGCCTCAGGACTACTTCTCCCATCTAACAAGTCAAGTTCGGTCTGTGGAGGCTGGCCCATGAATCTAACCTCTCACTGCAGCGCACCCTAGAATCTTAATGTCATACACAGAGCCACTGAGGGACCTGACGGGTCTGAGGAGAAAAGGTCTCACATGAGAGAGGTGAGAAAGATGGCAAGTAGCTACGTGTGATGCCCTGGGTGTGGCAGACCTACCCCAAGGTTGTGTTAATCCCTGGGCTTTATGGCCTCTTACATTCAACATGGAAGTTTACCTGTTGTATTATCAATTCATGGTATCTCTCATAATGCAGTAAACCAGAACCACCTTCGTGCCTGCCACACAGGTTCACAACATACACAACATCTGCAGAGGTCAGTGGGAATTATGGGTCTGAGCCAAAGCCCAGGGAAATCAACAGGAGTCTTTCCTCTGACTCCAAGAGGCTTTGGATCATGGCCCACGTACACAAAGGGTTTGCAAGACTGGGCCCTAATGCTGCGAACACGGAGAGGATTTCGCAGTGTTGTACACTGACAGCTTCCTAAAGAAAAACATGGTCCTCTCTTTCCATGTTGCAAACACACGTTATGCAGGGTTGCCAACTCGCCATTTTATCCCATGTCTCATGATACTTGGCATGTTTTTAACGCCTCGGCTCCAGTCACCATGTGCTTACATGAGAATTGCAGCTTTCAGTCAAACAAAGGAGGGAGTGTTCTAGCCCTCCAGGCAGATATTAAATAAAAAGAACCCCAAATGTGTCATTTTAAAAAAAAAAACCCTCATGATTTTTGCACACTTGAGGTTGGCAACCCTGCATTTACATCAAATGCAGACCAAACCCATTGACCGAATCTCTCTCTCTCACACTCATATATACACTTAACACTGGGGAACTTTAGCTCATCCAGATTTTGCAGCTCCTGCGCGTCTCCAAATTTCTTGCTCCTAATTAGCACTTATAGAAGCCGGCAGCCCCCCTGTGAGAAAGCGCAGCCCCAAGGGGCACACACAAACAGCGTGCCATTGTGCCAGGAAAGCAGAGACAGCACTCCCAGCAGAAAGAAACTCTTGGAATGATGCCGCGTAACTCTGAACCTGCGAGTGGAGCACAGATGGGCGGGAATAACAGGCAGCTCCTGGGTGAACTGGGCTGAAGAGTGGAGCGTGGCTGAGCGCTGCTGATGCCAGAGGAGAAAGAGATGTGGAAGGCAGAGCAGGGGATGCATAGAGGAGAGGAAGAAGAGGAGAGAGCAGTGGGAGTTGCAGTCTAGGTCTGAGCCAGGAAACAGAGACTGGGCGGGTGTGGGAAAGGGCATTGAGGGGAGAAAGCTCCTGCAATGCCCAAAGGAAGGGCTGAGCTGGGGAGTGGAGCACAGGGGAAAATGGGAAAGTTGGGCTGCTCAGGTGGTGCTTCAGGGCAGAGGGGAGACTTGGCAGTGACAATACCTGTGGGACAAGTATGAGATGGAGAGCAGCAGCTAGAGGGTCACAGGTGTTGCTGAACAGGTGCAATCGGACCCTGCAATTAACTATTTCCCTGCTGCACGCCATTATTGTCAACTTCGTTTCCTTCTAATTTAGTCTCTTCGTCATCGTGGCAGGTTTTGCTTCAAGTGACGCACTCATGCACCGATACCCTCCGAGAATGGAGCACTTACAAGAAAAGACCAATGAAAACAGCAGTATCTCTGGGCTTAAACCACAATAATCAGCAGTGACCTTTTAATGCTGGTATCTGGGTGTGAGATCAATGGGGCTTTTTTCAAAGTGTTCTGATTGATCTCAGAACTAATGTCATTTCACACTTCAGCATCCTGCTTTGGCCTCTTGCCTCGCTCACGCCAGCCTGGGACAGCTGACAGTGTCACCGCGTGCCAGCGAGGCTGCTTCTGACCCCGCATGGTGCTGCCAAGCGCCCTCAAATCCCATTAACCCCCAAAGTGCCATTGTCAGACAGTACCGTGTGTTCATCACTACCTAGGCTGGACTGTCAGGAGTAATATGCTGATACATTTGGCAGCAGTCAAGGGGTTAAATAGGCCCTCATAATTAGCCATTGCATGCTAAGGATCTTCAAAATAAAATCTAGCCTTCCTTCATCAAGAAATTATAAAGCAACAACAAGGAAGAGAGGAATACCTGGGTTCGAATGGTGGCTCTGCTGGTCTCCTTTCAGTAAGCCATGTCGGACCATTTTCAAAGGCAGGAGACTCGCATCAGGCACCGTGGCCTGATTTTCAGAGGCACTTGAACACTTGCCGTTCCCAGAGACTTCTCCTTTGCCAACAATTGCCAGACTAAGCCAAAGAAAGCAATAGGAGCTGAGTTCTTAAAAAGATGCCTATGGGATTTGAATGCCCAGCTCCTATTAAAATGAATGGGTGTCATGCACCCAAATCCCCTAATCGGCTCTCAGAGTAACAGCCGTGTTAGTCTGTATTCGCAAAAAGAAAAGGAGGACTTGTGGCACCTTAGAGACTAACCAATTTATTTGAGCATGAGCTTTCAACCAGGGCTTCTAATGGAACCTTAACTGCAGCGCCATGAGCATGGTCTATTGTGCTGGTTCAGTCACTATACCATGCTCATGGCTCTGTTGCTAACGCACCTGGCTCTCTGTTTCTACCTCTCTGTCCTGTTTGATGTTGTTTTGCCCTGACAGGCAGTGGCCAGAGGGCTCCCCATCTCCTGGAAATGAAGCCCTCTGGCCACTGCATGTCAGTAACTCCAGGGATGATGTGGTTCCTTCCATTTCTTTTCATGCAGAACGGGGGGGGTGATGTAATCCCCATGGGTACCCACTCACAGGACAGATTATCCTTTTGAAGTCTTCCCCCAGCCCACGCAATTCTCCGAGGGTGATATCCTTCCCAGCCATCCTTGCTCATGCTTCTTATAGCCGCATATCTACAGGCTCAAGAAGTGGGGCTGACCTATGGTTGAAACAATGCATTGGGCTGTGTGGTTGGAAATGCACTATAGAAGAACACACATTATTAGGGCATGTTCTCCATCCTCCCTCAGAGCGGTGCTGGGACCTGTGACGTGCTCCTAGCATTGGGATGGATGTGGTACAGAATCCAAGATAAAATAGTTAGCTTAAATAAACAGATTGGGCGAGTAGTCTTTGGTGCAGTGGACAGCTTTCCTATCTCTTTCTCTCGCTCTTCTCTCTTATTCATTTGCATTCACATCACCAGACGCAGACTTCACAGAAATCTTCTCACCTGGGGTCATCAGAACTGCTGAGGTGTTGAAATATTTTTGTGTGTACCGGAAATAAGCTTCAGCATAATTAGTTCCTGCAAATTGCACATCTTACACCTGGTGTGGTTACACAAAGTAACGCTAGGCTAGAAATGAATACAAAGTGTGACCATCATGGTAAAAATTGTGATGATGATGATGACGACTAATGATAACACAAGAGAGAAGCATCTGTTCAAACTTGCTGGATGTGGAGATGTGTTCTGATTGCTGACAGTGTACGATCAAAGAAGCAGCCTCGGTACATTTCCTAGAGGTAGTCAAGGGGTGTGTTAAATCACAAGTGAGCTCAGAAATGCTGTGCTTCACCACTCTCCTAGTGAAGTAGTCATAGAATCATAGAATATCAGGGTTGGAAGGGACCTCAGGAGGTCATCTAGTCCAACCCCCTGCTCAAAAGCAGGACCCATCCCCAATTAAATCATCCCAGCCAGGGCTTTGTCAAGCCTGACCTTAAAAACTTCTAAGGAAGGAGATTCCACTATTAGTGTTTCCTAATATCCAAGCTCCTCCACTGCAACTTGAGACCATTGCTCCTTGTTCTGTCATCTGCCACCACTGAGAACAGCTGAGCTCCATCCTCTTTGGAACCCCCTTCAGGTAGTTGAAGGTTGCTATCAAATCCCCCCTCACTCTTCTCTTCTGCAGACTAAACGAGCCCAGTTCCCTCAGCCACAACTCTATCAGTGCACCTCATCCCTGATCTGCTCTGCCAATCCTGGGCCTCACACAGCTCTTCCACTGCACCTCTGTTCCAACCTGCAACACATGCTATTCCTATCCTAGGCCTCTCCCACATAGACGATGCTACCGGAGCAGATGAATTGTGTATAGCAATTTTATTCAAACCCAGGTCTCCACTAGTAAAGAGCTGTTGCATTAGAGAGCTAGGGTAAAATCCTGGTTCTGTTAACGTGAATGGCCAAAATCCCTTTAACTTCAGTGAAGCCAGGATTTCAACCCTACTTTCTTTCACAGGGTGAGAAGAAGCTAGGAAATCCAAGTTAACTGGACCAGCCAACAAGAAGAGGGTTGGCTGCAATTAAGGTATCTCTCCAGCAGATGTATTTATCAACAGGAGCAGGATATTAAATTGGAAGGGCCATTGACCAGTCTGGGAGAGTAAGTTGTATGTCCTCATGTCTGTTGGTTTCTGGGGTGCTAAACTGATACAAGAGAAAAACCAACAAAACAATAAAAGAGAAAGGCCTCTGGATCTTACCAATCTGGCACCAGTGAAACCAACAGTGGAATACTGCATCCAGTTGTGGCCCCCCCACACTAAAAAGGATACTGAAAAATTGGAGACGATACAGAAAAGAGCCACACAAATTATTCAAAGGCTGGGGAAAAATGAATTCCATAAGAGACGGAATTCAGCTCAATACATTTAGCTTATCAAAAAGATGGAGAGTTGACTTGATTCCAGTGTGTAAGTACCTTCAGGGAGAGAAATACCAGGTACTAAAGGGCTTTAATTTAGCAGGAAAAGGCGTAAGACTTGCCAGTGACGGAGGTTAAAGCCCCACAAATTCAAATTAGAAATGAGACACACTTTTTTAGCAGTCAGGGTGGAGAACCAATCGAACAAACTCCCAAGGCAAATGGTGAAATCTTCATATTTTGAAGTTGTCAGATGAAGACCAGATGCCTTTCTGGAAGCTGCATTAGCCAGACACGGTATTGGGCTCAACACAGGGATAACTGGGTGAAAATCTCAAGCCTGTGTCAAGCAGAAAATCTCACTTTTGGCCTTGAAATCTACTAGTTTAATGATTTACCCACGCACTCTTTATCTACAGTATTTATATGAGCCCCATCACCACAGCATCTCACAATCTCAACGCATTGATCTTTGCAACCCCCTTGTACTATTATCTCCATTTTACGGATGAGGAACTAAAGATGAGAGAGACTAAGTGACTTGCCAAAGGGCATGCAGGAAATCTGTAGCAGAGCCAGAAACTGAACTATGGTGTCGCAAGCCCCAGGCTAGCACTCAAACCATTGAACCTTCCTCCCTCTTGCCACTAGTTTCCAGAGTTTTCCTACATCCCCCATAGGATTCTGTCCTGCTTACTTGGCTTACATCTGCTCCAGGAATAAGCCCGGTCTTCTGAGTTAATAATATTGCCCAGACTCCACACTGCTGCTATGTCCTGTCATTTACTGACTTGAAGGGAGAAAACTTAACTTGCTGAAGTTTAACAGAAGGATAGAGGGGTCCCTCTACTGGTGCTATTGGGAACTATCTATAATATAAACCTAGTTTCAGAGTAGCAGCCATGTTAGTCTGTATTCGCAAAAAGAAAAGGAGTACTTGTGGCCCCTTAGAGACTAACACATTTATTTGAGCATAAGCTTTCGTGAGGATGAAGTGAGCTGTAGCTCACGAAAGTTTATGATCAAATAAATTGGTTAGTCTCTAAGGGGCCACTAGTACTCCTTTTCTTTTTAATATAAACCTGAACATTTAAAAAAACCCAATGATCCAATGCTATAATACATAAGTTTGTGAGCTAATAACCCTTTCTCCCTGCTTGAATGCTAATCATAAAACATATGTAGAATGTTTAAAAAATACCAAGATTTCCACTGATAGTTGAGTGTGCTAAGAGGGATTTTTAATGTAAATATTGCAGTGTTGCCAACTCCTGTGATTTTATTGAGTCGCACGCTAGTTAATGCTAGTTAAATCCCCAATTCCTAGAGTCCTGGGATTATGTGCAGATCTCCACTTTTTAGCCCTCTTGGTTTTGGAGAAAATCTTGAAAAAGGGACTTGAATGTAAACCGAAAAGCTCAGAAACCAGAAGACAATTTTTTTTAAATTGTTATTATTTTAAAATCTCATTACTTTTAAGCCAATCTCATAATTTTTGAATGTTTTGGGTTGGCTATGCTGAACACTTCGTAGCTCCCTTGCACTTCATTGGGTGCATTTGCTAAACTGCAGGATGCCCTGGCTAAGCGAGTCAGACTTACAACCTGGTCAGAGTCTGCCCTCGGTTCGCCCAGCATGGGAATTATTGGTTTACAGTACATTGGGGGAAATATGCCAGGTGGGACTGGCAGAACAGTGCAGGGTGACCCAGGCAAGGCATATAAGTGGGGTAGCTGCAGATCAGAATCGAGTGCATAGTCAGAACCATGTAAGGGCCCTGAACTGAAATAGAAGTGATACTACAGGTCTTGAATAAGGAAATTTGGCAGAGCAGTGCATGGGAAGCATGCAGAACACTTGCTTTGCTTGCACTATGGATTTCTTGGCAGTTTAAGACCTTCCTCCCTTTAAAACAATTTAAGCTGGAGGCTTTGCAAAGACACGGTTCCTCTCCTGTTGGGAGTGCTAACGAACCTCCAGCATGCTCTCATCACCAGAGTTCTGCCTTAGCCCCTAAACCTGGAGTCTCTTTCATTGCTCATTTGCATGTTCCAGCAACCAAGGTGTGAATCACCACGCAGAGCACCTTTTACACTGGAAAAACTCCTTTAAAGGAGAAAAAAAATGAAAAGAGTAGGGGGGAGGAGAACAGCCTTCAAGCCATCCCTTTCCTGTTTGTCTCGCCACATCCCCGACATACCTCAGAAGTGAACAACTGCCAAGTCTGTCTTGGCCATTTGATGGGAGAGAAAATGCAGCAGATGAAAGGATCTGGGAGCAGCCATAACGTCAGGTTCTTGTTGTCACATATCCATGGAGCAAAGCCAGAGGAGCTAGTGAGAAAAGAGAATAATGTGATTGGCCAATTTTTTCAAAAGCGTAACTAACGAATGCAGTATGCATGTTGAATATTACAGTCAAATATGCAGTCTGAAATTAGCTCTAAGGGACAGCTACCCCAGGTGCGCCTGGCTAACGCTGGTCATTCAAATATTTTAAAGAGATAGCATGCAAGCCTGAGCAGATCTTTTTCAAGGTCTGAACACAGCAAAGAACTAATCATGGGCTTAACTATAAGCAAATGAGGTGTCCTGTTGAGACCACTCAACCTGCCAGATGTGGCAAAATGAGGGCCAAAATTAAAAAAAAAACACACAAAACTTCAGGCAGGAAACAGAGTGCTGCACATTTCTCTCCTTTAACCTAAAAAGTTCTTTGAGAACCTTAGTTACAAGATTCTGCCTTTCTGATGTAAGTAATGGCCAACAATTAAAGTGAGGGGATGCCAGATTTTCATAGAACATAGATAACTTTGGGAATTATTAGCAGTGTCTAGAGCTGGTTGAAAAACAAGAACATTTTTGGGGGGAAAATTTGACCCTGTTTTTCATCAAAAAAATTTGAATTTTGTTGATCAGTGCTGGTGACAGCCTTTGAAGTGCGAGACAACTGGGAAGTTTCAAAGGGAGTGCTTGCGCGGAAAGTTAAGCATACTTAAATACTTTGTTGGAAGGGGCCTGACTTGATTTTGTTTTACTTGTGAATCAAAGGCCTGGCTTCCAGCAGTATACATCTCATTACTTAGATTATAAACTTTTTGGGGCAGGGAGCTTTGTGTCTGAAGCCCTTCCAACTCAGCCCTGAAATGCAAGAAGTCAACAGGCCAAGCTGGTGAGTGTTTTATGCAAAAAAGGAAAAGATTCCTGTTTTTCATGAGTTTTTTGCCCCCCCACCCCCCGCTTTCCTTCCAGCCCCTCCCCCCCTCAGGAATAAATGAGAAAAGGGGGGGAAAAAGGTGGGGGAAGAGGTAAAAAAAGAAAAATGGGGAATGAATCAAAAATCCAAAACAATTTTGATTGTCAGTTTTGAAAATCCAAACTCTTGGAGGTTTTTTGCTTTTCACCTTTTTTTGTCATTTATTGCGAAAAAATGAAAATTGTCCCCAAACATATTCGTTACAAATATTCTCTCTACAAGACAGAAAAGATGGGCCTGTGGCTGCAATGTCTGATGTCTAGAGAGGATTAGCCAGTACAGTATAACTAGATCTACAACTCATACCAGCAGAGAGTTCTTTTACTGGTACAGCTTATACCAGTTCCCCCAATAAAACAAGCTGTAGCAAAAGGACTTTTTCTGCTGGGATACCAGTGTCTACTCTTGGGCTTTTGCCAGTATAAAGAATCAGACCCCTGACATCATTGTACTAGCAAATGTTTCTAGTATAGACCTAGCATCACGGGCTGAGACAAAGTTGCATGAGCTAGAAAGCATCTCTGGGTCTTCTTGCCAGAAGCCATCTCAAAAACGGGGAAATCTAAAAAGGTTTAAAAACAGGAACTGGCTTTGTCATGCAGGTACCCACCTCAGAGAAGGGAAAGTTTCTCTCTGTCACGTGGGCAGGCTCGGTAAGAGCAGTGTGGGTACAAAAGCACGGAGCACTTGGTTATTTTCAGACTCTATGCTCCCCTCCACGTAATTGCCTATCAGCGTTTTGGGTAGAGTTGGGGTTTTACCACATGCAGGCTCTGCAATTTTCTACCCGGTGAAGAGGAAGGGGTTAAAGTTCAACTGGGCCATCTCTTTTTTTAAGGTTAAACCTAAAAAAAATAAAAAGCAGAAAGCTGAGCTTTACCGGCGCCAACCTTCAATATCAAATCAATACATTTGTCAAATTCTATAGACTGTAAGGGCCCGATTTTCAGCTATGTCATTCTCAGTAAAATCAATGCTCAGCCCACCTCAGAAAATGAAGCCCAAAAGGTCTAGATTCAGTTCTATTTTACACCATTTGAAGCGGATCCAAAGCCCCTTGAAATTAATGGGAATCTTTCCCTTGATTTCAGTGGGTTTTGGATCAGATCAGGACCTGTATGTGTTATTTGATTAAGTACATGGGAATTTGGTGGGAATTCTCCTAGTTGACTAGGGAAACCAGAGACAAAGCTATGAGATTCTGTCTCCAGTCTGCTCTCTCTCTCTTTCTTTCACCCTAACAGGAGCTTTGTGCTCCTCCTGCTTTAATTCAGTTGGTTAGATCAGTGGTTCTCAAGCGGGTAAATGTACCTGGGGCTAGGGGTACGCAGAGGTCTTCCAGGGGGTACATCAGTTCAGCTAGGTATTTGCCTAGTTTTACAACAGGCAACATAAAAAGCACTAGTGAAGTCAGTACAAACTAAAATGTCATGCAATGACTTCTTTATACTGCTCTAAAGACTATACACTAAAATGCAAGTTCATTTATATTCCAATCAATTTATTTTATAATTCTATGGTAAAAATGAGAAAGTGAACAATTTTTCAGTAGTAGATACTTTTGTATTTTTATGTCTGATTTTGTAAGCAAGTAGTTTTTAAGTGAGGTGAAACTTTGGGGTACGCAAGACAAATCAGACTTCTGCAAGGGGTACAGTCATCTGGAGAGGCTGAGAGTCATTCTGATGTGGTTGCTTTTGGTAGAACCAGCTGCAATCCAAGTAAGTCATTGCTGCACCAGTTCCCCACCGTTTTGCCAACATCCCTCAAATCATGGCTTTATAGACCTGTTCACACAGCTCTGCTGATGCACCTCATTCCAGCACCCCTGTGTAATTCGAGTCCTGATCCACAGGGAAGCTGGACCAGGACAGCGAAGGATGAGATGCAGTCTAAGGCACACACACACACCCCGTCCCCTTGCCTGCAACATACTTATGCACAACTACGGTTGAGCATCAGGAGAACACTTCTTTTGCAGGACCAGTTGAATGTAAACCCAGCTCTCTTTAGAACAGAACTGAAAGGCTACGCAAGGCTCTCATTGTGATGCTCAGAAAAAGAGTGCTCAGAAGTGCAAGATCTTATAGAAAACACGTTGCCCTCAATGGAACTACCACAAGTTACGTCAGCCGAGGGTCTGGCCCGCATGTGAATCCGTCTCCAAAGAGGGTATTCGATTCCTTTTCTCTTTCACGATTTTATGACTGCCCAGGAAGAGGGATGAAAATAAATGTTGCGGCTGTTATACCCTAAGTTGCTTGAATCCTCTTTTTCATCTAATTTTTAACTGTCCCTTCTAAATTCCCTAAAAGAAACAGGAAAGCTCAAAAAATCAACCACAGAAGCCTTGACTTATATCAGAGCATGAAGAAATTGCTCTTTTATATTTTTTTAAAATGGTTAAATCTGTTCCTTATTCACTGCTGGCAAGGTGGTTAGTCCTGGGCAGTTGTATACATTTACCAGCATTTCAGGGCTGTAGACTCTAGAGGACATAATGATTAAAATGCAGAATGTGGGTTAACAAGAGGCCATCAGCCCAGAGAGGTATGGCACCCTATGGAGTTAATCACTCCACTCTTTCCCCAAACTCCATGGCCCAGAGACAATCCTTCCCAGCTCCCAGAGATTCCTGCTTCCTTTGATAAAGCCATTCAAGGGAGAGTGATGCACCTGTTCATCATCCTGGGGGGGAGGGATAGCTCAGTGATTTGAGCATTGGCCTGCTAAACCCAGGGTTGTGAGTCTGATCCTTGAGGGGGCCATTTAGGGATCTGAGGCAAAAATTGGGGATTGGTCCTGCTCCAAGCAGGGGGTTGGACTAGGTGACCTCTTGAGGTCCCTTCCAATCCTAACCTTCTATGATCAGTTCTTTTGTATTCACTGCGCTATTAAAATGAGGATGGTATTTGCCAGCTGTGTTGTTGCAACTCTGTGGGCTGCAGGACTGACCAAGGGCATCATTTCATGATGTTTTAATGGGCAATGCCCATCTCCTCTCCAGGACCCCTTATTATGGGGAACTGAGGCCCCGAGAGGCTAAGTAACTTGCACAAGGTCACACAGGCAGGCTGTGGCAAAGCAGGAAATCAAGCCCAGGTCTCCCACATCCTAGAACATAAGAATGGCCCTAGTTGGTCAGACTAAAGGTCCATCTAGCCCAGTATCCTGTCTTCCGACAGTGGCCAGTGCCAGGTGCTCCAGAGAGAATGAACAGAACTGGTAATCATCAAGTGATCCATCCCGTCGCTCATTCCCAGCTTCTGGTAAACAGAGGCTAGGGACACCATTCCTGTCCATCCTGGCTAATAGCCATTGATGAACCTATCCTCCATGAACTTTAGTTCTTTTTTGAACCCTGTTATGGTTTTGGCCTTCACAACATCCTCTGGCAAGGAGTTCCACAGGTTGACTGTGTGTTGTGTGAAGAAATACTTCCTTTTATTTGTTTTAAGCCTACTGCCTATTATTTTCATTTGGTGACATCCAGGCACACACACCAACCACCGGGTCATCCTTCCTCAGACCAAATCAATAATACCCGGTACATTCACAGATCCCAATCTCTGCTCTTGGGTGCAAGGACAGAAAAGTGACATCTCAAACCAATTGCTGATTATCTCTCTTAGGTACTTACATGGCCCCCAAATATCATGATAGCTGAGCACCTCACGATCATCATTGCATTTATCCTCACAACATCCCTGTCTGGTAAAGAAGTGCTGTTATCCCCAGTGAAACTAAAATGCATGACTTTCAATGAGACGTAGGCTCCCAAGTCATGTAGGAAGTTTTGAAAAATGTTATCCTACGTGACTTTGGAGCACAAATCCTAAAGTCAATGCTCAATACTCTCTAGGGCCCAGGTCCTCAAAGGTAACTACATGCCTAGCTCCCACTGGAGTTAGGTGCCTAAATACCTTTGAGGACCTGGACCAGGGCTTCTTTGAAAATCCCTCCCTTGACCTTCATCGTGATGACTTGCACCAGGCTACACCAGGCATGCTGAAACACCCTAATTCCCCTGTTTTGTCTAGCCAATTATACAGATTACACACATACACACTTTAGACAAACGTTTTATTTTAAAAAAAATTCCTCCATTTACGATACTTAGACTATAATACAAAAGTTTGTATACAACGTGTCTATTTCACTGTAGGAAATATTAATTACACTATATGTATAACATATAACAATACATATTTTTTAAAAAAACATGTTTTCAGGCAGCTGTTGTGTTCTGGAATACATTTGCCACATTTTGGCACATGTGGTGACTATTTTGTATACAAAATAAATATTTCTTTTTAACTACATATTGAAGAGGCATTTAAAATGAAAGACTTCTCAGCTTTGCTATAGCATTTGGATTTTTTCCCTTCATCTATTTTATACACTCAGGCATACGAAATTACATCTGAAGCTATTTACAGGAAAATATATTGCAAAATCGTGTAACACATTATGGGTAGGCCAAACTCACTCCAGGTACGTCCACACTGCAATTAAAAATCCATGGCTGGCCTGTGCCAGCTGACTTGGGCTTGGGCTAAGGGGCTGTTTAACTGTGGTGTAGGAGCCGGGGCTCTAGGACCCTGTGCAGTGGGAAGGTCTCAGAGCCCAGGCTGCAGCTTGAGCCTGAGCATCTACACCACAATTAAACAGCCCCTTAGCCGGTGTCGGCTGGCACGGTTCAGCTGCCAGTGTCTAACTGCAGTGTGGACACACCCTTACAGGCATGTTAAATATTGTGATCATATATATAAAAATCACGTTTTACATGATTGAGAGTATACATGTAAAATATATTATAATATATACACAGAAGTACGTACACACACAGTAAAGCCCCGATCCTGCAAACACTTATGCACATGCTTAGCTTTAAGCACAGAAGTAGTCTCTCTGGAGTCTAGTTTGTATATGTTTGCAGAGCTGGGACCATAGGGTATGTAATAAACTATACCCATTTATATTAGACAAACCAAAATATGTAGGGCATAATTAACTTATTCATTTGTACAGTGCAAGGGCAGATCCTTTGCTTTTGACGCTGTTGAATGCCAATAACAAAACTCGTCACTCCTCAGTTTTCAAAGAGCTCTGAAAGATTTTTCAGAGTACTTCAAACATGAACCCTCACCCACACGGCCAGGAGGGAGGTAAATATCACCACTCCCGTTTTACGGACGGACATACTGAGGAACAGAGGGATTCAGTGATTTGCCAAGACCAGTTTCACAGCTTGTATTTAACAGGGCACTTCCCATTAACTTTAAAACCCATTCACCCCCTTGAAAATATCATGAGCCAACGAGAAGACGCGCAGCATCTCCATTACAGACACACTTGGCAACCAGTGTACCATTTGTTCCTGCTCCAACTGAATTTAATTGCCAAACTCCTATTTATTTCAACCGGGAGCAGGATCAGGTCCAGTGCTTGGTCAGTTCTTGAGTGTGAACTCCCGCAAAGCGTTCAGATACAGGATGGCAGCCTGTGTCTGGATTGTCTATCCATTACCGGCAGGATTCTGCATAGTTGTACTGTAATGCTACCTGCAGAAAGCCCTGGGTGTCACTACTGGAATATCAATCCATTGGCTCTTCCCAGCCAACGCCACATTTCAAGAAGAAGAAATATTATATCTAGGGGGCCTTGTGTTTTCTGCATTGTTTACATTGTCATGTTCCGCCACACTAGCAAGACAACACCTGCATTCCGAGTGGGGTTTGCGGAGGTTACTTAGCGAATAACGATAATCCTGTGGGCCCAGAAAGGGGTTCAAAAGCAACAGCGGAAAGGGGCAAGAACCAGTGACAGGGGAGCCTGATGGTTTGTGAACCTCCAACTATTTGGAGCTTTGAATAGTTGGCTGGAGTTTGATTGTAATTTCGTTCCACATGCTGATTCAGTTTAATTGTAATGTCAGGGCCAGGAGGGCCTCGAAAGCTACGCTCGTACCCATGGGGGCCAAACACTCAATGTAGATATAGGCAGTAGGCCAGATCCCCAGTGGCACACACGTAGTTCCACTGAAGTCAGTGGGTTAGGATCTGGCCCAATAAATACTATCTATGCTTTCATTGGAAGTTCTCTATTCCTTCCGCTCCCCTCCCTTTTTTCATAGTCTCTGCATTTGCTTTTCATGCCGTCTGTTCCCACCTTTCACCTACTTTTTCCCATCTGCAAACACTCATCTTGACAGGATGTTCATTGTGATGCACATGAACATAAATAGGAAGCACAAGAGTGGGTGTGCACTGGGCATGCAGGGTTTGCAGGTAAAGTAGCGGTGCAAATGCCGAGTCCTAAAGTCTGAAATTGAGACAAGTTGCATGCTTGTTCTCTTTGAGCGGCCGTCTCTTAATCTTTTCCTCACGTATCTGAATTTGCTTTCTCTCCAGGCTGTGAATATAAAAACTCTGCCCTTATACATAGACACACAGATTTGGACTACCCTCTAATAAGGACTATTGGGATGGTATGAACACACTGGTTTAGCTTAACAGGTGTCTGACAGGCAGAGAGGAGCAGAATGGCTCCAGATCAACACCTCTCAACAAATGCTTAAAAACGGTTAAGAGGCATTGCTGGAGTTACCACCTTCCATGATTCTGTTTCCATGTCTCCAGACGACCTACAAAATGGTTTTGACCAGGAAAGGCCAAGGCCCACAAAACACAAGACAAAAAAAGGATACTAGCAAGGTTTAAAGGGGGCCACTCTCTCAGGGGGAGGGAGAGCCAAAAGGGAAACCAGACTGGAATGAGACTCGGACAGAGGAGCCACTTGGGGGTCTGGAGAAGCTAGGCCTGCCTAGGTCACCAAAGGATGGTAGGGGTAGACTGTTGTTTTGAAATCCTTTCTCGAATGCATTCTACTATTGCTAAATACAGTATTTTGGGTTCTAAAAGGTCTGCTTACCTTATACCATTGGTCACAAACTCCCAAAGGGAAGAACGGTAGGTGCCCAAACTCATTTGGACCTGCTCGGTAAGCTCAGTTGATACCCATGGTACTATAGCCCACGTCTCAGTCTAAGAGTGGGAGAATCACATGATTCCACCCCGAGAGAGGAACAGGCATGAGGCCTAAGACCTGAGTGGGTGCACTCAGAGAGACCAGAAAGGAGACAGAGGTGCAGTCAGCCCTGGAACGAGCACCAGCACATACAGAATATTCCTTTACATGGGGAGTATTTGTTGCATTGCTAGGTTCCTACTGTCTGGCACAGATGACAGTACACTGTAGTATAACAGGGAATCAGTTTTTGATGAGGCTGGAATTGGAGTCGACTTGCTCTTCCTGGATAGGAATTCGAAAGCTCTTTCCATCTGAAAAACAGAGTACAGAAACTTTGTACAGAGCAGGAGGGGAAAGAGAAGCAAATGGCTCTTCTGGTTCCACACACACACGGGCGCACAGAATTACTCCGGCAGGGAGCGACTTCTAGATTACTGCTTGCTGGTCTAGCCGATATGGGGTATCTAATAGAAGTGGGATGGGTTAAGGGAACAATGGGGACCTATTTTATTGGGGCTGTGTAACGAGACGAGCAGGCAGCAGAGGGCTGAACCAGAACCATGCGTATAATTGGCTTTGAATTGAGTGCCCGCCCCCTGGCCAGTCAAACAATTCAGTCATTTGGAAGAGGTGAATGAAAGACCCTGCAGCAGCTCATTTGTACATGGACAGAAAAGGGTCACACCTTCAGCAGGCATCTTATACGGTTGCCCGGCAGAGTGGCAATTTTTTTATTATTTATGTATTATTGATTCCCCCTCTCCCCAAGTAAGGGGGAAAGTAGAAAAGAGATAAAGAAAAAAGGAAGAAGAGTACAAAATTGCACATAGAGGGGGAAACACACGTGCTGATGGCGTACGCAGACACAGTATATTTCAGCCAGGCTGGTCCGGTGTCACAGATTCACTCAGTGAGTATATGAAGCTATGTTATTTTTTTCAGCATGCTGTATCAATCCAATCCTTCTCCTCCGCGAGCTGATCTCCGTGGTGCGGGTATGTGTCAAATATTTTGGTAGCTATAAAGCCATACAGAAAAGAGAATAACGAAGTAAAGAGAAAAAGGAAGGAAGGGGGAACGGTAAGCAAGGCAGGAGGAAGAAAAGATAAAGGACTGGGAAGAGAAGGAAGGGAGCAGAGAGGGGAAAGGAGAACATCTCAGTTCCTATCCACTAGGGGTTTATTAAAGCCTTCTAAAAAGTTAAACCAAATCTCTTCAGATTTGTCTGAAGTCCCTCCTCTCTGAAATACTGTCTGTCCTTTAGCTACCAGGTCATCCCGATCACTAAGTCAAGCTTTTACCCCTGGAGGGGAAATTTCTCTTCCATCTAAGCAAGCCATTCAGCTACAGGCACTGCTCTAGAAAGCCAAGCTTTCTGTGAGCTGGAGAGTTTCCAGGGTGATCAGATACATCCCCCAAAACAGATCTTGGCTCTGGCAGACCCGCACCTCCAGCAACTGACTGAACTGGCCAGACCCATGCACTATAACTTATGCAGGGACCAATATAAAAGAAAAATAATTTTCTGCTGGATCAGCCTTAAAACACAGACCACAAGCAGAGTTTTTAAATGTTTTTCAAGGCACTCTCCCATTGGCTAAGGGCCAGGGATGTATGCCAATCTTTGTTCAAGGCCCACCACAGATCATTTAAATTAGAGAGTCATGCAGCGAGAGAAAACTTTACTGTTCACCAAACTTGACTGTCCAGAGGACAAGCAAAGTTGATCAGTGGGATTGTGAAATATTTTTGGCAGACTCCAATGGGGCTGTGTCTACACTGCTAAGCAATAGGGTTGGAACCCTGGGTCCCGGCTTGACTCAGGCTCGGACACTCTACCCCATAGAGTCCTAGGATGTGAGCCCTGGGTTAGCACAATGTGTGTTTAGTTGGAAGGGGGATTAGGAATTGAGCCTGAGTTTCAACCCTGGGCCTACTCTGCAGTGTAGCCATACCCTGAGAGACCCAGGTTATCCACCCATTCTCTCCAAATTAATAGTGTAGAACAGCAAGCTTTTAACAGAGACTCACCGAGTTGTCCATTCACAGGAGGCCTCTTTGTCTTATCCTTTTTGGTCGTCTGGATAGTCAAGAGGAGGATGGACATTCCAGATACCATGAGCAACGTTAAGCAAATCAGAATGAGCGATAAGGACCCTAGGAGAAAAATAAAGGAAGAACATTACATACGCACGAGAGAGAGAGAGAACACACGCACTGCTGAGCCCCTGCGTTATTACCATCCCAAGTTACATAAGACGTAGGCACTCTGATGCCATGATGATGAGCATTACATAAAAACTTGTTAAATCAAATAAGATGAGGAGCATGGAATCTGGGAGACTGAATGCATGAGAAAGTGATGATTCCAATAAGGATAATGACATAACTGTGGCAACCTCACAACCATGAAGGGAACCTATCGCCCTACAATTAAGGCTACATTCATGTCACAGGAGTCAGAGTGTCCACGTTTCCCATAGTTTTTAAAAGCTAACCATGACTGCAAGTGGGTAGGTGGCTACGATGGTAAGAGATTAAATCGTTTCACTGAGTTGACAGTTCATGTGAGCTGCCAAATTCAAATCTAGCACGTACATGAAGCTAAGGAAGAGCAGGAACCAAATCAACTGGGGAAGTGGAAATGAGCTCATTCTTCCTGCCTGAGGAGGGAATACACATGGGAGGTTATGGGATGCCTGGGTGGTACAATCACCTTGTTAATGCCTTGATTTATTTTTTTAAAGATAGAATTATTTATGTGTATATACAGGATGAGAGGAATGCTCATTGAGAGGCTGTGGGAAAACAGGTCTGAGGAGGAGAGGGGGGCTGCATGGCATATAGGGTTAGGAGAAGGCATCCAAAAGCTTGGGGAAGGGACAGAGGAGCTTGTGGAAAAAGGTAACAAAGGGGGCATGCAGAGGAAAAGAGGAGGCTGGCAGGCAACAAGTGATAAGATGTTGGCACCAACAGAACTGTGTGGGGAGTTTGAAACCGCTAAGGAAGGTGATGTGGAATCTGAAGTGACTGGTTACAAAGGGGGCTGATATAGTTGGAGGAAGATGAGTTTGGCAATGGCATTTTGGATAGACTGCAGGGGAACAAAAGAGTTGTTCAGAAGAGCAGGCAAAAGGAGGTAACTACTAGAAGACAAGACTCAGCCTTCCCTTACCCCAGTTAATCTCCTTTTTAACAGGAGTGGTGGAAATGGTGTCTTTGGATGTGAAGGGGGTGGATGCTGTAGTAGATCCATTGCTTCTGTGGCTGATGAGAGAGAGGTACAAGGTGGATGTTTGGAGTGTGGTGGCCTGTTTGTCCTGGTCATCGCAGATAGCATCTTCTGTTTTTGTCCCAGGTTTCAGAGTCTTTTTACCATAAGCGAGGCAGCTGCCAGTGTAAATAAATAAATGGAATTACTTAAACAGCTTCAGTGCCAAATATAAAGGTGACCTGCACAGGAAAAAAGATGGAGCATATGCACATTTTTGGGAGGGTGTGTGTGTGTGGGGGGGGGGGGCAATGACTTCTTTATGTTGTATAATGAAGGCCTGGATTTTTATTTCATTTTTTTAATTTAAAAAAAAAACACAACAAATCTTTTCCTGCTTACTTGAACATTGGAAATTCAGATGAACCCTCCCAAAGTGGAGCATGGGTTTCAGCTGTATTCCCAACTTCTGCTCAACTAGAGAGAACACCATGGGATGAGACAAAAAAGAAGAGGGGTGAAGAATTGCTCCCAGGGAAGAAAACATCATTGTTTCAGGCAATGCATGCTGGGTTAACATGAAAAGACTCCGTGCTTGTAAAACTAAACTGGCTCTTTACAAAGAAGACTGTTTACATGGATGTCGGGACATCAGCTAGCGTTCTCTAGTCATGTGCACACAGACCAATTTCCTGGAGCCTCCTCCAAACTCTTCCCTCTTGCAAGCTGTGGTCCTCCCTTCAGCTTCCATGTGGTCTGCTACAATCACGAATAGCTTCTCTGTGTGAGGTGGTGGAGCCCTTTCCAGTTATGTGACATTTCCACTTGGCCATCTTTCTACTGAAACCATCATGGTGGAAAAGGGAAAACGCAGGATACCAATGCATCCCATGAACTTGGCACATAGCCCACTTGCAGGCATCCTAAGAGTCATCATGAATACAAGTCTTACTGCGTTTGTTCCTGGCTTATCTTCGGGAATTCCATATACTAACTTTAGGGAAGGAGATAGAAGGGACTGCTGTGAGCAACTCTTAACTACTATGCAAGAAACAAAAGTTTAAGCTCAGTTTGTTTGGGTGAGGGATACGTACTTGACCCAGGGCCGACATCTGTCATTGTTTCCATTGGAAAAATGCCCATCAGGACAAGGGAAGCATTCTGAAAAATAGACAATATTTTAAAACTATGGTTGTTTGATACAGATTTGGAGTAGCTGTGAACATCCTTTGGATAAGCCAGGAGCAAGAACGATACATGACCATTACGACGATACCTTACATGTATAAAACAGCTTCCATTCCAGAGTGTCATGCAAAACCAGAGTACATACAACAGCACCACTGAAATTGCAGTCAACATTTGGATATGTACAAAGGGAAAGTAGCATACTGAACAAGTACAACACCCTTTTTATTCTGTTTCCTGGTGAGGTACCTTGCGTTTCCTGCAGCATTTTGCACATCCCCCTGTTAGCAGTGGTTGTCTTGGAGATGGAGATAATTTACAAAACAGCCAGCAGGTGCTTTTCACTAGGAGGAATACTGTCATAATTTTTTTAAAAAGCTAATTACTCACCTTTTCCTGACGGGGATTCCTCTGACGATCTGCTGTCGTATGGGGTGTAACCCTTCATGCACATGCAAACTGTATCGGATATCTTATCACACTTCTTCACCTCCATGCTTCCCCTATCTAGGAGCAAAGAGTTGGGGAGGTGGTAGGGAAGAAAGGAAATTAATTAAAAGCACAAATGAAACTGGCCTAGTGCTCATTGTTCTGCACTGGCAAATGAGAGACATGGAGGTCAATTCTAGTCTCTTGAAACTCTGTTTGCATGCAATGGATTCCCTTGTGCCATTTAACAAGGTAATTAAAGAGCAAATGAATGGGTTCAAGTTAGAGTCTTTGACTTGAAATATGAAAAAAAAATGCAAAATTAAACAAAACCATTTTTCCCCAGTCAAAATTAAAAAAAAAAAATCCACCAGCTCTTATAATGGCTTGAAAAAATGAGCAATTTTTGTGTGTGCAAAAACTTTATCTCCCAGCCCTTTGGGGAGCAGGAAAGAGAAGGGGGGCCTGAGAAGAGCACCTAAGGGCTTTAGGGGGATAGTCTGGGGACCCCTTGTAAAGAAGTGGCCACTGCATAGCTGACTTACCTGTGTCACAGACGGTGCAGCTTTTGCACGAATAGTAGTTATGCTTTGAGTTATAGTATCCATGTTGGCAGGGGACACACTCCGTTTCTGATGTTGGCGAGCAGCGGTTTTTCATTTCCTCACCTAGGACAAAGAGCACGTATGGGAGAGGAATCCCTTTGTGTCACTGTCCGGGCATTAACAGCCATGACCCACTTCTAGACACCGATTAGCCTTCTGAAAACAGACAGGAACATCCATCCCCTTCACCAATGCATCTCAAACAGCATTTTTCTACAATGGAACTTTTTGAATTATTTGAATGTCAGGGTATGCAGCTGAGGTCACTGACAAGGGTCAATTTGCCACTACAGCTGTGATACAAGAGGCTGATATCTGTACAATACTGTGGCTTTCCCACAGTACCTCCACCAAGATAAAAAGTCATTTGAACTGCCTTAGTAGAGACCAAGGGGCAAACAGATGCATTGGATGCTAAAGCAGGTAGGTTGATAGACCTATTATGACATGCAGCAATTAAATAGTTAATATGAATGTCTATAGCATCTTTCTCCAGGGGGATCTCAAAGCACATTAAACATTAATGTATTAAGCTTGACAGCCTCCCCTCTGAGGTACTGATGCATCCATCCAAGCTCTTCTATTGGCACTCATCGTGGTAGCAGATATTGTTGTCCCCTTTTTTTAAACAGGAAAATAGACCCAGAGAGAGCAAGTGACAAGGTCACACAGTAAGTCCGTGGCAGAGCCAAAACTCGAACCCAGGAATACTGCCGCTCTTTAATAGAGACTTGCAGCAGGTGGATGAAAGTACAGATTCTCCAGGCAGGAATTCACAATGCAAGGAATATTTACACTGACACATGACTCATGATCTTGAGTCAATACAGGGCTCCTATTTGAAACAGGGAGGTTGCTACAAAATTGTAAAAGAAGTTTCAGTAAATGGATAAGCACCTTCAGTTGAGCAACATTGTGCAAAAGAAAATGTTTTAAACCCAATCCTGCATATTTCCCTTGACTTCTGAGCTTGTAGGATCAGCCCCTATAGCCCAGATCCTCAAAGTTATTTACGCATCTGACTTCCATTGAAATCAGTAGACCATATGAGTCTATATAACTTTGAGGATCTGGACATACTTTTCTCAGTCTTCTCTTCAGAGCACTTCCCCCTGGCCCAAACTGAAAATACATTGACATATCCATAGAACGGGGGGGGGGGGGGGGGAGAGGGGGGGCACGGAAGATGTGGGAAATTAACTCTTCACACAAATGTTTCAGTTTTGTTTTGTACCCAAATCAGTATTAGCTCTGCCTTTCAGATTTGTGGTTTGATAGCACTGAAGTCTTTCCTAGCGTCATCCAAAGGTGGACCACTTCTAGGAGTTGGAAATTGATTCAGCCTCTCTCCTTAGACACAGGTGCCAACTATGATAGCAGTGTCTAATATGAACACCAATTCATTTCTAACATGCTCAATTAGCATGGCGTCTGTCCACTAAGAACTTGATTAATGTCACCAAAATCATTTCACTTTCACCAAAACAGCTGTCAGAGTAGTCTGGATTCAAACCACTAATTCAGGAGTGACAGGAGATGGCATCATTTCCCACAACTGAGATCAGAGGAGTGGAGTGCTTCAGCGTTTCGAGCATTGGTCCCGAGTTCTAATTCTGGCTCTGATGCTCATTTCTTCTGGCATTGGGCTTAAATGTTCTGTTTCCCCATCTGCACTATCCCACTGTTATTTAGCCCACTCACAGGTATGTCAGGAAATAATCAAATCACATTTGTAAAGTGACATAAAACACTACAGCACGTCTCTCCTTCTATTCTAGAGATTGCTGCTATCTGCTTTACTCACGGCTGTTACAGGCAGCTAGGTAACAGATCTCATGTGTCTCTCTCAGAATTAGAATTCCCCCTTTGAGGAGTACTTGTTTTAGATACACACGGCATTATACTAAAGGAATGCCTGAATGGACAGGAAGTGCCCCCTGTTAATTGTTGGTCAGTTGTGCCCTGAAACTTGCATATACTCCCCAGAGAACTTGCATATAATGGGTAGGTTTTTTGCAAGAAATGAGGCACACTCATGTTGCTGCAACAGATAGTGCAACAATACTGTACTTTGTACTTTCAGCTGAGTTCAGAATGCTTTTCAAACATTAAGTTTCACAACACTTTTGAAGTAGGTAACAATTCAATCTAGTTTGTTTTGTAGACAGATAATGAGGTGCAGGGATTAAATGACTTGTCCAAGGGCTAACAGCAGTCAGTGGCAGAACCAGGAATAGTATCAAGAGGTTCTGAGTCCCATCTTATGCTCTAGGTATCGAGGCACATTTCCTGTATCTTGCTAATGGCCTAACATACAGTATAGGCCAGTGGTTTTCAAACTTTTTGTATTGGTGACCCCTTTCACGCAGCACATCTCTGAGTGTGACCTCTCCCTTATAAATTAAAAATGGGGGGGGGGGGTAATTTAATGGGGGCTTGGGACTGTCAGCCTCATGGAGCTGACAGCTGGCGACTCCCATGTAACCACCTTGCAACCCCCTGAGGGGTCACGACCCCCAGTTTGAGAACCCGGTATAGGCTACTTGAAAATAAGGAGCCAACATTTTTATGCTCAGTACTTTTGAAGTCCAGCTGTAATTAATTTTTTATTCTCACCCTTGCTCTTGGAAAACGAGGATCACACTGTACTTTTTTCCACCCCACTCATTCATTTTCTCTAAATTTCACTGGGTGCTAACAGCAAGCAGTTCTGAGAAAGGATAACTCATTATTCTCACAGCACTAAAACCCATTAACTCATTATCTTTTGCTCATCCTACACTCTCAGGAAACAGACTACTCTCCTGAATGCAGAATGTTCCAAGAACTGGCAGGCAAAATTCAGGGCATTTTCTGAGTAGCTGGGAGAAAATTCATTTGAACAAAACCACAACACCCACAATCAAATGACTTTGTACCACAGAAGATACTGTCTAGATCAACTATCTTGACTGCTGCATTTTCATATGGCAATTACCAAAGAATATATATCTCCACTGTTTTACCTCAGTAATTAATTGCAAGACATAGGAATATATTTGCCTGTGGAGACAGGAGGGAGAAAGGTTCACCCCCCGTCTAGAACTGACTCAGTAGCTTCTAACTAAGCGACAGCCAGTGGAAACTCCCTCACCACATTAAGGAGAAAAGAAGTAGCATGTGACCCATGAGGGATTGGCTGTACCCACTTTCCAGGGGTGGGATGTATCCCAGAATGAGGAACTCAAAAACCCTCATAATTCAGTAGCTTTGTGAATACGCTGAGAGGGCTCACGCAGAAGCCAAGTCTCAAGAATGGGGATCTGTTACAACCAGGTTCTTTGGAAAAACACTGGTTTCAGTTTTCGCTGCAATAGCGAATGCAGTACAAATTTTCCATGGACAGGTGGATGGAACCGTGAAGAAAGAAAGAGCTCTCATTTGGAGATGCAGAGACAACTCTGTACAGGATTTTTTTTAAACGGAAACCTCTTGCAAAAAGGTGCAGGCACACAATCTAATCATCCTGCACAGGTGAGAATGTACCTTCCCTTCCTGTCAGCCCTGAACTCTACATGCAACTTTCTATTAACAGACTGCCCAGTGTGGTGTCACATGCCAGTTGTGGTTACTCTCGGTTGTCAAGTAATTTCTATAATCATATCCAACTAACAGTGCCTGTGTATTTTTTTTTTTTGCACTTTTCCACTTCCTCAGCTCTGTCTGCAGAACTGTCATTCTGCTCTAACAGCAGCTGCGACAAAGAAAAAACAGACAGAGCAAAATTCATTCAGTTTCTACCAAAAAGGAGAAAGTGGGAGGAAACAAGTACTCCGTTTGCTGCCACCTATGGTCTTGCCAAATCGTGCTCATGAATTACGTGAAGCAATGAGAACTAGCTCTCTTCACAGGGAGAAGTCCACATGGCATGTGGATCATGCCTGCAGAGCAATTTAAAAATCCAAGGATGCCGGCCATCCATAAATCTTGATTTTTCCAGTGATATTTGGCACGCCCTGTTCTCTTCAATAGGACAACATATGGTCGGTCAATCGACACTTTTTTTTTTTTAAACAAAAACATATAAGCTTTAGCTACAGTAAACGCTGTTTCAACGGAAGCAGCTTTAAAGACATCTTGCACAGTCTTACCCTTAACTTTACTAGACCTATTTTCTTATTAAGATGACCCACCATTGCAGCTACAACGTAAGTATTAGTGCAACAAGGCTTCTATGTCCACCAGCATTTTAACCAACATGGCATTTCCTCCTAATCAGAGCCAGGCTAGACAATAGGTTAGTTAAGGTGTTGGCAGCCAGTCTGTCTAGCATCACGGACCTGCACCAGTGGGAAATTTTAGGAAAAAGAAGCCAGCGTAGACGAGCCTTTGAAGATTTCATTCCGTAGAGTGACGCATAGAGTTTCTCACAGTTACCCACTTAAGTTACAGAAAGAGTTTATTGCAAACTAGACAGAATTCTAGACATCTTATAAAACAGTATTTTACAGTTCAGACTTTGTTTCCTACATATCAGTAACATTTTGGGTTCACAAGATTATTTCCCCCACCCCCACCTCATAAAGTGCTGGACTTTACATCTAACAAGGACTGTCAATACTGAGTTGATGATGAGGACTTACCAGGAGCACAATCCCTGCAGCATCTTTTATGTAAGGGATATTCAAATTGTCCACATATCAGCCCTGAACACTGCATAGCAGAGAGCAACAGGAAGAACAGAACAGCAGTAAAAGAAGAGAAGACAAATTTGGCTAATCCTCGTCCAGCCATGCTGACTCTCCACTTCCCCTGCAAAAAAAAGTAAACTCTAGGACAGGTTGAACCTAGACTGCGGAAGAACAGGAAGGCAATTCATATGCCTGCAATGGGGAAATTCCCAGCCATGTACCACCTCTTTTCAGCTCCTCCTCTTTCAGCTTTCGGGTTCCTTCAAGGAAGCAGGGAAAATAAAGTTTTCTAAATCAATTCTATGAAAGAATTATTTTAGGCCCTAAAAAAAGGGCCACATGCCATTTCTTAGCTTAAGCTTTTATTAGGAACGAACCACGTCCTTCGTGAGAAACCCCAGCCTTAGCCTCCCGTTATGTGAGCTGAAGTGCTGTCACTCATTTTGAAAGCCAGAAGGAGGAACAATAGTTTTACAAGAATTCTGGTGAGCAGCTTTTAGGGATAGTGGTTAAACGTCACATATTAGCCTCATGCTTTGCAAGTATCACTCCAGCTAGTGTAAATGGGCAGGGCTTTAATGGAGGGAGAAATAGGAGACAGTGTCCACCATTATTAGGACAAAATTAACTCCTAAGTACTAAAACTAAGAGTGTGGTACATCAGGGTACAGTGGAAGTGAAATACGGACTGTGTACATGCTAATTCCACAGGGGCTAGGTGCACATGGAATCAGCCCCTCTGCCCTTAGTACAACAGTGGGGCTACTGCATTAGAGCCACAGTAGCTTCCACATCAGCTGCATTGCTCTAGCCAGGGGAGTTTGGCCTATACACGAACCAGCTATTCTGACCCTTCTCTCAAAGCCTTCCTGTGCTCTATGGGAAATGAAGCACCCTGCAGAACTGTTTCCCTTAGGGCACAGGAGATGAGGAACCCACATGGATGTCCCTTAGCGTTGTTTGGTGTCCTCCTGTACAGCAAAATCACACCAGTTCTGTTCCCTTCCATGACTGAGGAGGAGGACCTGAAAGAAGGTGTGCCTGGGACGTGGGAGGGGGAAGCCAGCAGTAGTGAGAAGTGTGGGAGAGGGCATCAGCTTGTTCTCCTTCATGCACAAGTTAGTACAGCACAGAAAGGGAGAATGAGACCGATGACAGAAGCAGCAAGGTTTCACCTACATTCATCATTCAAGTTTTATCAACAGGAGTTAGATACACAGGTTTCAGGGCTCCCAGAATCTGCTTAGCTACCCTAGTGATAATGGCCTCTAAAGGTGTTCAAGCCAAGGCCCAAATTAGAAGACAATAGTCAAAAAGGGATTTTATTTGATTTTTATTTAAAATTTGTCAAGTGTTTTAGAACCAGACTTCTAAGCCTTGGCATTTCGGATGTCAATTTACAGTTCACTTGCAAGAAACCACCACCAGGTCTCTATTGGAGGGAAGTAAATTTGGACCTGAAATGAACGACGTCCCTTATAATCTGATACAGTTGAGAGGACTGCAGAGCAATTCTATTGCTGTATTTTATTTATGCTGTTCCCCTAATGTCTCTGAATTTTTAAAGACATACCCCAAATTTTTTTCCAGTCTACAGTCCTCTCCAAATATTTGGAACGTTACAGCATTAGTAAAGCCGTTCCTTTCAAAAGAAACCAGAGCTGCAGATTTTTTTTTTTCATTCCAAATCATCTTTTGCTCTACCTGCAATGAAAAAAGAACATGACCCACGCTGGTCTGTACATAGGAAATACAGGGGCCTCAGTCTTGCTAGGTAACATCACTATAAAAAAAAATCAGGTAAATATAATTTTATATTTTACTGACTTATTTCTTCCCTTTGCAACTTTTGATCAAATTCAACGGTCTTCCTCCTCCTTTCATAGCAAGTAGCAGGATCTGTTTATTCATTTGGAAGGGAATCAGAACAAAAGACTTTGATGTGGATGAAATTTACAAACAACATAAGGTTGGAAATGTGCTAAACTCATTTAAAGCAAAAACAATGTAAACGCTGATGACTATGTATTCAGATGCTACTTCATTACAATTGAATGCTGGTAAAGTATCATTCAGTTGGTAAATACTGTTAATGTACACACTTTACATTGCAGTTTCAGGAAGTTGTAACTATATGCACACACCCTAAGTTATATCACACAATGAATAACTCAACGTTAGTCTACTAAAGACCAAATAGGTTTCATTTAATTCCCCCCACCTTTCCCCAAAACACAAACCCTCCCACCTGCCATGTGCCGGTGATAGCTTGGCTACCAAGCACTTTATAGCAGTAGGCAGACTGCTTTTATGTTATGAACAGTGGTAAATGACCATGGATAAAAGCTAAAAAATCAACTACTGTAAGTAGTGCTAAATGGAAGAACTGGATCAATAGTAGATTACTGGCAGATGAAAACTGTCCTGTGGATAAAAATCTGACAGATGCAGAAATTGGGAAAGGCAAGATTGGAAGTAGAACACTAAAGAACCATAGGATGATTAAACAGAATGGTATCTGAACTTAGTTTCCTTCTTTGTAAAATGTGGAGAGAGGAATCTGAGTCTCTCCACACAGCCCAGTTGCCCCCTCTCCTCCACCAAAAGGGGTACTAGTTCTTGAAGAGGGGGAGGAGACAGACAGATTGTGTAGATCAAGTCTCAGTTTCTAATCCTCATGATGGTAACTGAACAGATTAATCCACAATGAAAAAGGTAACAGTGATGCCAGGGTAACATCAGGTGTGAGATAAAAAAAAAAATCATATCGGAGGTATTGTTTCAGGCCCTGTCTACACTACAAACCAACCATGTTTAAACAAAACCCAAAGTTGGTTGCAAGTCCTAGAGTAGTTGGGGTCTAAGTCAGTCTCTGGAGACTCATTTTAAAAGGAACATCCAGCTACTTTTGATTATGAGTAGAACATGAGTAGACTTTCACAATTTCCCCACTCTTTCCCCCCTTCTATTTGACTTATTTTCACTTCATGATTCAATTTCTTTAATCTGAGGTCTTAAATTAGTTTGTCTAAACGAAGAATCTCAATGCTGGAGCATTTCCAAAGCACAGAGAAAAATATTTAATGCAAAAAAGATCAATGTATATAAAAATACTTTGATACAAGCCATTTAACAAAAAAAGGGGACATTTTAAATCAAAACAAACAGCAATCTCTGTATTTACATTATATTAAGAGAATAAACTTGATCAGATAGAACACACCTTAATTGAAATTTCAAGCAATCCCCCAAAAGATGGGTTTTTTTTACAGCAAGGGTAAGGCTAGAATAAAGTGAAGCATTTTTTATTTTAAACATGAGTGGCTATGACCCTGGTGTTACACGATTCTCCATAGAGATTACCGCCAAAACAGATTAAACCAAAAAGCTCAAGGACCCTTAAGAAGTTCTGAACTGCCTCTGCTAGAGCACAGTACAGCTAGAGAAGAGTGGGACATACATTAAACCAGTGGAGGTTGAGACCAATCCTACTTGTAGGGATTAGCTTGTGAGACCTAACCAAATAGCTCCACTCATTTAACAAATTTAACCAGACAGACAGTGAATTCTAATTAGTTGCAACACAGTTCATGATTCTAAAAGCTGAATCCATTTTTTCTCCCTGCAGCTCCCTGAACATTCACAGGTTAAGACATTCCCCTCTCTGTATTTAGATATGTGAACAGTTTTGAAATGAAAGTGATTAAAATGAGCTTCTCGTTCCCACAGCTGCAGAACAGCACAAGAGTGGGACTTCTGTGACACTGTAGATCAGTTTCCATTCAGCTTTAAATCGAAAAAAGGATTTCACTTGTAAAATTTCAAACACTCCTGTTTAAAAAGGAAAGTAATTTTTCAGATTGTGAAAGCAGTGTTGGAAAAGCAGTTATTTAATAGTCTCCAACACTGCACACCCAATATCCAGACTAAAACGTATTGTGAAAAACGCAAGAAGAGGAGGAGGATGAACCAAAAAAGTACAGATCGGGTTGGACAGCCTTTAAATCAACGTGGTTGCCATTTCCTCTCTCATGGCTGTCTGTTCTTTCCAGCCATATGGTTCCTGTCAGCAGAGTGCTAAAAGAAAATACTTACTCTGTTCAAAAACTTTGACTCAGATGCAGCAGGCTTCTCATTCGTATAATGGAATGCAACGAAAGCCATGCCTGTCCAGCCAAAAGCAATGGTGAATATCAATAAGCTCCTCAGCAGTCAGAGTTCAACTGATGGAGCCTTTCACTTAGAGTGAATATTTTAAGAGTGTTCAAATTTTTCTTTTCTTCACCCGGCTAGTGGCTGCTCTAGTACATTTAGAAGTGAGTGAGGTGAATATATATTAAAGGCAGCTGAAAACACAACCTAATCAGCCCACCTGCATTAAGACAGCGTGCACCTCTGATGCAATTTACAGCTGACGTTCATGAGCTGAAAAGTACATATCCACACCCCTAAATATAAAGGATCCTGTGCTGAGCAAAACCAATGCAGCTTTTAAGCCAACTAATTCCTTGCTGGATTCTCCTAGAATGCTGTCAGAAAAGAAATATCTGAAACGATCCCCTTTAAAAAAAACTAAGATCCTCCAATGTTAATGATGATTTTCATAGATCAGCAGCTTCGTAGGCAAGAGAAGTTAGATATTTAAAGATGCCTTCACAAGGCCTAAGCTGAATTTTCAGCTATAATAACTGCACAAGGTAGTATGAACTGGTTAGTCCAGATCTTGCCTTGTTACTTACAGCCCTTTCCTTCTTTATACTGAAGGTTAAAGGAGAACTGCAGTTCTTTTATATGGACGGGTTTTTTTTTTTTAAGTCTAGGACAACACATCATACACACACAACACATATAGCAGCAAGGTAACTTTCTTTTTGTTTTTGGAAAGCAAGAAGGTGCTTCAGAGCTCTGCAGAGATGAGCATGATCAGAACTCCTCATGAACATTACGTGCGTAGTCCATAAGCTTGCTGCCAGTGAAGTATTCGCTGTATTTCAGGATCTCCTCCAGCTCCAAGTGATGGTTCTGATTCTCATCTGCCACAGCTATCATCTGCTTGGCTTCATTTAAGGCATTGTACTCATTCATAGGATCCATGTATTTCTACAACAGATAAGAAAGGATTCAATTTCTGCCATTGGGTGCAGTACAGCACATGCCTCGAAGCCAAAATTTGGAACCCTCAGCCTTTGACTGTTTGAGAAAATACTGAGGCCTCCATTATTTGACCCAAAAATGAATATAAATGATAGAAAGTACCAAAATACGTCAGTCTGCCCGGTCAATAACTTTCCTCTCAAAGGTCCTTCCAAACCCCATCCCCTCCTTGGTTCTACCAAAAGTCCAAAACTTCTCTGATGTTAGCTGGTGGCTGACTGCAACTGGTATTTCTACAATTTGTTTGATGTGGAAATTGGCCTCCAGCAGTCTTAGTCAGTGACAGAAAGTAAGAGACATCTGCAAGTTTCCAGACACCAGATTAGACCTAGAATCAGGCAAGGAAAGATCCCACACAAAATAAAAGTAGTGGTTGCTCAGGCCCCACTAGACAACTTTGGGGATCTTTTTTATTTTTGTTTCCTCCCAATTTCTTTTTCCGAGGAAAATTTCACCTGCAAGTAGAGAGGCTGAGTTAAGGTCTCTTTGATAGGCTAACCTTCAATCTTTTGGATTAACACTTTTCTGCATAGGCGTTTATTACAAGACCTCTTTTACAAGTAAAGCTCATATGACTGATGAGAGAAATTATCTGAAACCCACTCTGCATCATGCTTTGTTCACAAAATTGCCAGGAGATGCAGATGCCTGCTATCTAGTTGTTCATGAACTGTAGGAGACATTAAGAATACAGCTTGATTTTTAGAAAGCAAGTTTAGCCTGCAGTGCTGGTAACAAACAATATCTTTGATCTTCTAACCTGAGCAAATGTGATCAGGAAGTCTGATGGAAGCCCTGGATCCATTTTAAAGTCACTTCACTTCCCAACTCTAACAAATTCTATGAGCATGTGCATGAGAGACACAGACACAATAAGTATTCTGTTGATACTGGTTTAAGGAATCTGTGCTCTGACAAAACGACCAAACCTCAGATAAAAGACACCCGTTGCCTCTTCATTTAGACTTTCTTAAACAATGTAAAAAGAAAAGGAGGACTTGTGGCACCTTAGAGACTAACCAATATATTTGAGCATAAGCTTTCGTGAGCTACAGCTCACTTCATCAGATGTATAAAAGTGGAGAATGCAGTGAGGATGCTTTTATACATACAGACCGTGAAAAAATGGGTGTTTATCACTTCAAAAGGTTTTCTCTCCCCACCCCACTCCACTCTCCTGCTGGTAATAGCTTATCTAAAGTGATCACTCTCCTTGAAGTGATAAACACCCATTTTTTCACGGTCTGTATGTATAAAAACATCCTCACTGCGTTTTCCACTTTTATACATCTGATGAAGTGAGCTGTAGCTCACGAAAGCTTATGCTCAAATATATTGGTTAGTCTCTAAGGTGCCACAAGTCCTCCTTTTCTTTTTGCGAATACAGACTAACACGGCTGCTACTCTTAAACAATGTAGATTTTCATGATAAAGGAAGGTTTTTCTTTCAAAAGACAAAACCCGATTTTTTTCAGTTTAAGTTATTATTGAATAGAATTTATCAGTCAGACACCACACATGTGGAAAGTAAAAACACAAGGCATTTGTAAGGACTCTCCCCCATTCTGAACTCAAAATATTCCACTATGGAGAGAAAAAAAGGATTCCATTCATGATATAGGTAAAGCTCTTCAAGTCAGATAAAGCAGCAACAAGTTCTACCAGAGTAATTTCAAGGTGCCAATGGTTTCTAAGACTTACTCTCTGCCTGGCAGATTTTTGTAAAATGGAAACTAGAAAGATACAAATTAAAATCTCTCACAATGACTAACCCAGAAACAAAAAACACATCAACCAAATGTGATCACCTGTTTTGATAAGATTGCTAAGAATGTCCCATTTTCTGTGATGACTTAGTTTCACACAAGAATTGACACTATTAAACTTTGGCTCTATTGAACATTAAAACGGAAACAAAATTACAGAAGTTTCCACGACATCAGGCTTTGAGTAAATGAAAAAAATATAGATTAAAGTTGTAAGAGGTTTCTTTTCTTGCACGATTTATGGGTGTGGGCACTGGTGGTCACTTTTAGGAGGAAGCATTGCTTTACATGCACTGAGGACTTGGGACAGGTGAAGCGAACAAATCACAATATTTAAAATTTGAGATGTATTTGTAACTATCAAATAACCAGGATTTCTGAAGGAAACTTTTGATCTAGATAGCCTCCTCCAAACCCAGTGTCAAAAATGTGACATGCAATACTGTGACACTAGCAAACTAGATTCCAACTTACACCAAGGTCCCCATGCTCACTTGGATACTGACAAATACATAGCTGGAATCGGTCTGGATCACCTGTGTGTTAGTACTGGTAAAACAGGTACCCAAGTTATAAAAACGTCTTTAGCGTTTAGACTTTATTGAATGCTTGTAAATTGCTGCATGCATTAATCTCACATACAACATCTGTATCCCATGTTATAAGGCAACGGTGGGCAAAATTTTTGGCCCAAGGGCCACATCTGGAAATAGAAATTGTAGGGCAGGCCATGAATGCTGAAAAAAAATTGGGGTTGGGGTTTGGGAGGGGGTGAGGTCTCTGGTTGGGGGGTGCGGGCTCTGCGGTGGGGCCAGAAATGAGGAGTTCACTTTCCTCCCTACTATTCCAAATTTAGATTTTGGAACTCAGAACTTTTTGCACATGTTACTGATTACTCCTTTAATAAGCATCTAAACAGAGCATCTACCTTCTGGAATTTTGTTCTCTTATTGCTCACTAATCTTATTCCTCCCCCCAGTCCCCGCACCCACACACAAGTGACCTCCCTTAGACGGGAGAACCAGTGAGAAAAGACTCATTAACTCTAGGACTCCTTCACATAGCAAGACAGAGCATAGTCTGCCCAATCTGATTCATCTCTAGTTTTCATGTTTTTAACAATCCAGTCTTTTCAGAATCAAAATCTCTTAAACAACAAATGCATGTGGTGAAGTCGATGGCGCACCTATTTGGCAACTTTTACAGGTAAGTGACTTTTGAAAAAAGTATATTCACAAATCATGGTTCTCACTTTTTTTTTTAAATGAATTTGAATACACAGGTTGTCAGTTACTCACATTCAGATCGGAAGTGTGCTTCTACTCCTATCAATGATTTGGTTTTGTGCACTACACATTTAAAAATTCCTATGCAAGGCAATATGCAAAAGCAAAAGAAAACAAAACCCCAAAAAAACAAAACAAAAAAAAAACAAAAAAAAACAACCTGGCATGTAAGCTAAAGTTACTCTAGCATCCTTCTATGTTTGTACCTGGTTATATTATGGTCCAAAATGTAAGCATAAGAACTGCATCTTTTCCATCACCCTTCATTTGAGGCCAGGTTTTGGCTTCCTCTGGGTTTGGAAAGTGCTGTCATATTTTCAACGATATACATAAATAAAATAATGATTTCAGAGTCACCCACCTCCAGCTCTTCCATGGTGACAATGCCATCGTGGTTGGCATCAATCACTTCCTCAAATTCCTTCTTTCTATCTTTCACCCAATCATCATCAATATCCTGAGCTTGCTGGTTCTCTACTGTACCAACAGGCAAGGAAATGAACTCTGAAAGGGTGAGTTTCTTATCTCCATCTTGATCTGTAATGCAAGCCAAAAAACAACTGGAGTGAGGAGTCTACTTACAAGTGTCCATTGAGAAGTAAGACATGAACAATTCCTAGAGTTCAAGGCTCTTGGTGGTACCCTGTGGTTCCAGCACAAGTGTAAGTGAGGAAATTATAAAACTGATTCCATTTGTTCCTTATAACAATTTTATCCGGTCTAAGTTATGTTTCCAGTTAAAGTAGAAAACGATCAGTCAAGAAAATGGCTGGCTAAGTGAGATAAACCCTGTGTTTCAGTGTTGACCTTCTGGTTATAGGCACAAACCCAACTCCCTAGGTGCAAGAAGTTCTGTAGTTCATACTGCTCAAACTGCTTATGCCTAGGGGTGATCCATGCCATCTCTGATCTGAAGCAGAGCAGCAGAGAAAAATGAACCATATACTGCTTACACTACACCTCACCTGCCAATAAAGTGACAAACAGGAACCAGTTCTTTCTGAAAGGACACTCAAAGGATATTAGGCCAAAAAACTAACATGCTTTAAGAATGATTCAACTGAGAAATCTTGACTTGCAAGTTATTTCATTTTTCCAACCGAAGAGAAAGTTTAAAAAAAAAAAGAGCCATGCAATGTACTGTCAGATTAACAGCTCACTATTGCATGGACAGTAGAGGGCTTTGTGCACCAGCTGGTCAGTCAGTCTGGCTATACATAGAACACAATTGTTCCCTCCGCTTCACCGCCACTTTCATAAACCACATGTGTCCTTTCAAACCAGTTTCTGGTTTATGAATGATGACAGCATGTTTTTAATCCTCGCATGAACACAAATTGGCTACAGTGTTTTAACCTGTTTTTAAAATAGTCTTCACAATGTACACTTTTCCATAGTTTGTAAAGGTTTATAGTATAAATTCCCATGCATATCTTAAGGCTTTACTTGTACTTATTTGAAAATTATTCCAGTAAGTCCCTTACTGAAAGACATACAAGTTGAATTTCTTCTTGACATGCAATTTGGAAAAATGAGAACTCTGGGTGTCTCCAGAGCCCTGGACTTGTGACATTTTAACAACATTAATTTAATTCAGTAGGGATTCTTAATATATGTGACAAGTGTTTCCTTGTCGATGTTTGAAATGATCTTTTCTTGATATTGTAATCTTTGAAGCGTGCGATGTGCATTAGAAGAAACCTACAGAAGGATTTCCAGTAATATTTTTTAAGACTTACTACTGATGATTGTGAATTTGTTTTTGAAATAATGAATTGTTCTAGCACTATTATAAAAATACATCAATCATTCTAATTAAAATGGTGACAGAGGAAAGTTAAATATATGAACCAGACTCTATTAGTAGTCCAATGAGAGGTATCACAATTTTATTTTATGTATTTGATGTTTGCCTGTGAATGGTATAATGAAGGTTACGTTTTAGTCATGGGTATTTTTAGTAAAAGTCATGGACAGGTCACAGGCTGCAAACAAAAATTCATGGCCTGTAACCTGTCCATGACTTTTACTATATACCCCTGACTAAACCTGTGCTGGGGGGAGGGGGGCAGCCCTGGGGGGCACCATGGGTACTTGGAGAAGTGGGCAGGCCTGGGACGGGTTCCCAACCCAGCTCCTGAGAAACCACAACCTCCAGCTTCTAGCTCCACCCCAAGCCCCAGTTCTACAGCTCCCATTGGCTGGGAACCACAGCCAATGGGAGCTGCGAAGGCGGTGTCTGTGGATGGAGGCAGCATGTGAAACTAGGAGGTGAAGGAGGGGAGTTCCTGTCACCCTTCTGGGGAGCCCCCCCCAGGTAAACACCGCCCTGAACCCCAAACCCCAGCCCTGAGCCCCCCACACCCAAATTCCTGCTGCTGGAGAATGGGGAGGCCCGAGACTGCCCCAGCAGCAGCCAGTGCAACTGGCCAGGAGTGCCCGAGCTGCTCAGGTGGCTCCCGGGGATCAGCTGCACAGGCTGCTGCAGAAGTCACAGAATCCGTGACCTCCGTGACATACACAGAGCCTTAGGTATAAGTGATAACATTTAAAGCTCATTTGTTTTGATATAACTGTAAAGAAGCATTGACAACCATCAAATCTGGGCATGCCTATCCTAGATAAACAGGAACATCCATCATGCTTTTTAAGATATATTCCAGAACCGACACAGACTCTTGCATTTAAACAGCTTTTACATTCCAACAAGCAGAGAAGTTATTTTGCTGAACTCTTAACAAGTTAAAAAACACAGCAATGATTTTGTGGCAATGAACACTTGTTGAGGTATTAAGTTCTTAGAAATATCGACTATTTCCTACTTTAACATGCGTAAAAGGTATGATTTTGGATAATCTACTAGTGGTACCTGGAAAGGACAAAGTAGCTAGTTTCCACAGCGTCCTTGTCAAAGGGCAACCGAGCTCAGAACACCTCAGTTTTCCTCCTTCAGACTCTCCAGTAACTCCATGTGAACTTTCTTGACTCACTAATACCCTCTTTGGGGCTGGTTTATTACTAAAACATAGTTCAAATAATCCATAACGAAAGTCCCAAACGTAGTTCATTTCTCACACCCAGCGCATACCATCCTCAGTCTCAGATCCTCAAGTTCAGACACAGCACATACTATGTTCTGGTGTCTTCCACCACACCCAGGCTCTTTGTCAGTCCTCTCCTGTCCTTGAACCAGGACCGCCACCCCAGCCCTTCAGCTCGAGTGCGACCCCGCTCTTCCTAGCAGAGCATCCCCCACCCCAGCTTCTCTTATGGGAGTTAATCCTCCTCATGGGAGCATCTGTCATGCCCTCTATTCTGTTAACTGTTTTGTCTAAGACAGGCCAAGAGGTAGGCCCTTCCACTGTTCCTCTGGCTCCAGCTCTCTAGCGTGGAGTCATCAGTGGATAAGCTTGTCTACTGCACCCCTGCTTCAACCCTCTCTGGCCCTCAGTTTTGATTCTTAGGTTTAAAAGTCAGCAAACAACTCCCTCTGCTGCTCTCTTGCTTTCAGCCTTCCCCCAGGAGCCACCACAGCTTCCTTCGGGGAACTCCTCCAGTATCCTGATCTCAGGCTGCTCTCACTTGCTGATATCTCCCCCTTTAGTGCCCAGTGCCCTCTTTTAAGACTAACTGGAGTCAACTGACCAATCATGGGTGCACAAGCACCTTCCCTCTTATAGGGCCAGTGTCACCCTGTGAGAGTCCTTCATGCCATTGAATCATAAAATGACGAGAACACGCATCAAATCCATCTATGCTACAATCTACCAGATTGAGTGACCTTGTAGTAACACAGCAGTACCCAAACATACTGTAGTATGGTTGGGTCTTGCCCGTATACAATGAACCAAAATCTAACACACCCTTAGAGTTAGTATTGTGTTACAGGCAGAGTTCACCACTGATGTAAGGAGGAGCAACTCCATCGAGTTGCCTCCAGAGCTGTACCCTGATGATAGCAGTTTGGTCCCATCCACACATACAAGATCAAATCATGTTTCAGTTTGTTCCAGGATGCTACTGTTAAGGAAAAGTTAGCACATGTGACTCCATTTTGGTTTGGAGCCCACCACTGTTTAAATGCCAGCACATCATACACCAGGAGGAGTGATCCTTAGATACTGAATTCCTGTGAAAATTCTCCTCCTTGTTTCCAGCCTGCCTTGACTCCCAGTATCTGGTTTTTGTCAGTCTCTAACTCCCTGTCTCTTGGCCTTGACGTGAGGCCTCCCATTCTGATAATAAAAGTTACTGATGCATGGCTTTAGGACCATGCTGTGTAATTAACATACTGGTATAGCACGAGGAATGCACCAAGCAGGGATAGGTGGTAGATAAGACAAGGGTTTGTTTATTGGCTAAGGTTTCCGATGCACGAGGGCAACATGCTTTGCTAAAAAGTATATAACCTTTGTATAATCTATATTCGTGGTCCCCCCTGGCTAGCAGGGGGGCACCACGCTCGAGCGTAATAAACTTAGTGTTTTTTGGGAACTCTGCAGTTGTGGACTTTGTTTCTGTGCCTCAGCCTAGATTCGAACTGTGCGTGTCCTACCAGGTGTAATTCGCAGCATTGGTGTGCGTGTCCTACCAGGTGTAATTCGTAACACTACCATGATGTAACATGTCCCCAAACAGTAAGTTTTGTAGGGTACACAGGTCCCAAATAACTGACATACCTAGATCACGGATGATTTCTTTGACCATAAACTTCAGCATCCCCCTACTATGCTCCGGATGAAGAAAAGACAAGAACTCTTCCTCATTCAGTAACAGGTCAGCAGGTGGATTGTCAGCTTGGTACCAACGGTCTTTCAGGTTATCTAAAACTTCCTGTGCTAAAAAAAAAAAGTGTAATAATCAGCCCTGTAAACTTAATAGTAGTATAATATTCTGTATTTGGATAATATAGATTTTATTTACAGTTGTTAAAATACAACACAATTTTTCATGAATGAATTTATGTAAGATAGACTGACCTGTTAGCTGGAACCTGGTTTAATACTTCAGGGTACTAAATAAGTAATAATCTCTTACAATGATGGAATGTTTCACTCCAAAATATCCCAAACTATACAAAGAAATCATTTCCTATGCCACTGAAATATAGCTACCTTTGGGACAAAAATAACTTTAGCAAACACTAATACTATAAAACAATTTAGTACAGGACATGGAGAGTACTGAGAGAGCCAAAACAATGGGGTTAACACTTCTTTGTTTGAAAAAGAGTGCCATGGTATCTTTAATGGCAACAAGTTGTCAGACTCAGTATTTTGGTTTTATGGCTTATCTAAAAGATCATCTTTAGCAGCACAATACCCCCTACCACCATGCTGGTAACTGGTTCAGAAAAGACAAAAGACTGTCACCGACTAAATCACAAAAACACTACACCGCTTAAGTGTTCATTGAATGTCCCCAATCCAAACAGACTTCTCTGAACCTGATTTGCTCTTATAGATTTTTCAGCATATCTACCAAGTTAAGTTATTGGTATTGGTACTCTGCTGGTATTCTGTGCAATCCTTACATCACGATTTGAGGACTCCAGTAACTCAGAAAGAGGCTATGGGCCTATTACAAGAGTGGGTAGGTAAGATTCTGTGGCCTGCGACATACAAGAGGTCAGGCTAGATGATCATGATGGTCCTTTCTGATCTTAAAATCTATGAGTTTATGAAGAAAGTCATAGGCACTCAAGGATCTGTTCCTTCCAAGTTTCTAAATTCTATCAATTTCAAACAGCTAGAGCCATACTTAAAGTTTGATTAAAAGAAAAAAGGGTGGGGGGGATGGTTCCACTCCACCCCCCCATATGTACCATGTACCACAAATGTACCTTATGTCTGAATCATTTTTGACTCAGCCTTCAAAAACAAAAACAAAAACAAGAACACTGCAAAGACCTTGGTCAAAGACTAAACCTGTGAAATTTCAGCCCAATAGATGAAAGTTTTGGAAACTTATAAAAGACTTAAACAGCTTAAAATGGAAATGCTGTGGCAACCTTAACCATAGTCATCACTCCAGCTGCACAGTAAAAACTAAACTTACATTTCAATGAGTTTGGAACTCCTCTCAGTAATCCAAGTGTTCTATATTAGAATTGGAGTATCTGAGAATGTTTTATTTAAAAAATTGGTTGTATTATAGAGCCAAACCTTGCAAATTCTTCAGTTATGGTTAGAATCTAGTAAGTGGAACATTTTTGCTGTAAGGAGCGGATGCAAATTTAACCACACATGCACAGAGTTACATCGGAACAAAAAAGGCCAGCTTACGCTTCTGTTCCTTTCATTTTTTTGCACGTGTCATATGGCTGACAAGCATTTTTTTTTTTTAAACGCGGATGTTTTCCTGAATTTGACTGACTGAAAAAAATTACTATCCGAACAATAGTTTCCACTGCAAGTACACTACAGAGTTGTTTTTTAATCTGCAATATAATTTACAATACACATCTAGACAGTCTGGGACTGAAACTGAACTCGAAGGGATTAAATACATAACGTTTCTCTCCTCCTATTTTGGGCATTTTTAAGGAAGAAACACTAGAAGTCCAGCCTCTCTCTCACACCCACCCACCCACGATGCCAACAAACATTTAGCAAGACCCAACAACATTCTACATAATCCTGTGATGCAAGTCCAAAATTAATGTGTAAATTCCTTGTGACAGGGATCATGTTTTATCTGTTTTGGGAACTGTCTAACACGCTTTTGGGTGCTGTTAAATTATAAATAAGGAAGAAAGTATCAGTTGCCTCTATAATTCTAGAGCCATTTCACAATTAATGATCTTTCCCCAGAATTTAGAACAGGGTTTATCACAGAGGGCGGGAGGAATCCTTCAAATGGTCTTAGTAGGTACTCCAACTATGGGGCAAGTTTAGAAACAAGCACAAACTACAGTTTACACTGTTTATTTTTTAACCTGAGGTTCCCTCTGTCCATTTCTTACAACAAGTTCTCCTTCCAGCTTTAGAACATGCTAGTCAGAGTAATACCAGGAGCCAGCCAGAAAGGAGTTAAAATAACCAACGCATATTTTGAAAAGGAGAACTAGAAAATCCAAGTTTCCTGGGCAACTTTCTTGCTCTCAGTAAGTGCCTGATCCAATGACTATTGAAGTTAATGAAAAGACTACCCACTGACTTAAATGAACTTTGGATCAGGCCCCTAAAATAGATTCTGATGTGCACATGGCTGCTCATAAGCATCACTGAGCATATATTAGTTGCAAGGTTTGCTTACACAGTCTTAACACTGACAACCCTAAATATTTAAAAATCACGAGTCGGGCTCCCTCTAAAATCCACATAGGAAAAGGGCAATTTTGTCACAGGTGAAGTGAAATTATAGTTTCAACCTAGTCTGCCGCACCAAACTACCACCCAGTGCCCTTACACTTTGGATGTCCCAGTATCAGAATGACAGGGATGTTGCAGGTCAGCCCTATGTTGCATTTACACAATTAGTGAGTAAGAGTGCCATCCTTACACATAGCCTGGACCTTGAGAGCAACATGATGAATATTTTATCTAGACTATCTAATCAAAATAAGATATTGTACGGAGAGACTAAATGAAAAGTAATTCTGCCTGTCCTCATCCTCAGGAAGTGGTAGACAATTAGCTTAATTTTCTCAAACAAAGCTCAGTTGTCTGTTGCCCAGGTACTAAAATTAACTGTACACACAATTTCCTTATTCAGCAAATCTTAAAACATTTTTATCTGATCAGCATTCCTGTAAACTGTAGTTAACCACAATGCCATAAGATATGGCAGGGAAAACACCTGTATTGCATAAAATTCAAAGGCCTATTTGCATTTTAGTTGCCTTTTGATGAGTGGAAACATAACCCACTTTCAAATGACTAATTCCTGCAAGGAAAGACTAACAGTAAATTTAATACTTTTGAGACAGGAAAAGAAATTACTCCTTAAACAGTAACCATGTTTAGAACAGCAACAGGTGGGGTTCAACACAAAACTGCAGAATGGCACAGAGCAATGTTCAATCTCACTAACCTGAAGAATCTCTTTTTGCATAATATGGAAATGAGAAGGCTTTGAATTGATCTGATTTTGCTGCTATATTTGTAGTATTCGTTGAGTGCTAGGCAGACAGTATACACTTCATATAGTTTCTTGCATATATTTTGTGTTTATATATAAATGATAATGTTCTGCAAATTGCAAATCCCACCTTCTCATCATTTTAATAAACAAAATCAACAAAAATATTGCAATAGGACTGAAATTGTACACAGTTTTACTAACTAATCAGCTTGCTATGCTATATATTTGTCCACAAGAACAGAAGAGCAATGGAAGCATTCAGCACCGAAATGGAGAATGTTTTCTGGATTTGGTCCTCATAAGAGAAAGAGACCCAAAACCCTGGCTAGTAACAGGGACAGTGTTAGTTCAAACCCACCGTTATCCTAACAGCTTTGACAGATCTTCTGTTACCAAGTCTTAAGTATCTCCTAAGAAAAGACCACCCACTATGCAAAAACTGCAGTGGAGGAGGGGCATGTCACACTGTCTGGAGTGGTTGACCGAGAGTGCCAACCTGTCAGTTAAACTTGGCTAGTAAGAAAATACCTGTCTGTGATGCTTAAAAGGGGCTAACATTTCTTGCTTTGGGGCTTTTCGGACCCTCCCACATCTCGGTGCTCTCCAGAGGAGTCTCTTCCTTACTGTCCCTGACCAAATCAATTAAAGGGTCAGTAAACGTTCCCTTATCAGCACAACAAATCATAGTCACTCCCATCTCCGTTTTGTGGTAAGCTTTCCATCTATTGACACGTACAGTTTGTACAGCTCCCTTGCCATGGGGCTTCTTGACAATGCTTCCCAACAATTGTGCATTTTGTTTTTCCTCACTAGAATCTGCACTAACACCAAATCACCAATATCACATGATCTTTCTTCAGGACGTCTATCATACCAAGCCTTCTGCGATTCCTGACTTCTTTCCAGGTTCTGTTGCAACAGATCCATCACAGCTTGTACATTCTCTTTAAAACAAGTGACATACTCCCCTATAGGTTGTCTTGTCTCCTCAGTACTACCCTCCCCAAAGCCTCGAATTAAATCTAGGGGTCCCCTAACCTGTCTCCCATACAGGAGATCAAAGGGGGCAAAGCCAAAAGACTTTAGGGGGACACTTCTGCATGCAAATAGCAAATAAGGGAGTAACGCATCCCACTCCTTCTCTCACCTGGTGCCATACATTTTCAGTACAGCTTTCAAAGTTCCATTAAATCTCTCCACCAGACCATTAGTTTCTGGATGATAGGGGGCAGCCTTTAAATGCTTCACTTCAAACAACTCCCACAACTTTTTAAAGACAACAGACATGAAGTTTGCACCATGGTCTGACAAGATGAAATTCAATAAGGACAAATGCAAAGTACTCCACTTAGGAAGGAAGAATCAATTGCATACATACAAAATGGGAAATGACTGCCTAGGAAGGAGTACTGCGGAAGGATTATAGCGGATCACAAGCTAAATAAAAGTCAGTGTAATACTATTGCAAAAAAGAAAAAAAAAAAGAAAAAAAGATCATTCTGGGATTGTTCTAAGCAGGACACAAGTAGTAATTCTTCCACTCTATTCTGCGCTAAGGCTCAACTGCAGTAGTGTGTCCAGTTCTGGGTGCCACACTTCAGGGAAGATGTGGACAAATTGAAAGAAGTCCAGAGGAAAGCAACAAAAATTATTAAAAGGTCTAGAAAACATGACCTAGGAGGAAAGATTGAAAAAACTGGGTTTGTGTATTCTGGAGAAGAAAAGACTGAGGGGGGACATAACAGTTTTCAAGCACGTAAAAGGTTGTTACAAGGAGGAAGATGAAATATTGTTCTCCTTAACCTCTGAGGATAAGACAAGAAGCAATGAGCTTAAATTGCAGCAAGGGAGGTTTAGTTTGGACATTAGGAAAAAACTTCCTGTCAGGGTAATTAAGCACTGGAACAAGTTACCTAGGGAGGTTGTGGAGTCTCCATCATTGGAAGTTTAAAAGAACACGTTAGACAAACACCTGTCAGCAATGGTCTAGGTTATTACTTAGTCTTGCCTTGAGTGCAGAGGACTCAACTAGATGACCTAGTGAAGTCCCTTTCAGTCCTACTTTTCTTGGATTCTATGACAATTTCCCTGGGAAAACTGACTTGCTAAAAATGGTGAATAGGGCAGTGGCTACCATCGGAGCTTTGATATTAGATAAAACTGCGGCTTCAGGATACCTGGTGGCAGAATCCACCACACCAAGTATATATTTCTTTCCAGTCCTGGAAGGCTTAGTGAGGGATACAACAATATCTGCAGACACTCTGGTAAACACCTCTTTGATTATAGGCAATGGCTGTATAGGAGCCTTGCAGGGTCCCTTTAATCTCTTACACTTCTGACCATAAGTCAGAACTCTTACAGTAATTTTGTATTGTCTCAAACATGTGAGGGCAATACAAATTCCGTTTACGCCTGTCACAGGTTCTTTCCACTCTTAAGTGTCCTGTGAATGGACAATCATGAGTTATCTGCAGCAACTCTCCTCTGTATTTCTCAGGCACAACTACCTGCTTGCAAACCTCACCAGTATGTCTCTTTCTACCAAAAAACAAAAACAAAAAAACTACCTTTTTCTTCCCCAGCAGGGGTATTATTCTGAGCCGCAACCCTCTCTTGGTCCAGAGAAGGGTCGGCTTGTTCAGCCTTCACAAACTCCTCTTGAGCCTCACTTAAGTTCAGAGCAGATTCTGGCCACAGCAATGGCATTTTCAAATTCCTCCTCTGAAGAGGAGTTATTACACTCAGCAAAGAACTGAGGGCATTCCCCCAGCCCCTTTCCAGTCCTCCCTGCTTTGTCTGTGGACAGAGGAGCCCTCTTTCTGGCTGCGAGTTATAACATTAACCTGCTTAGACCTGGCTAAAATGTTACTACCTATTAAAATATCAGCAGGAAACAAATTCCTGATGCTACCATGACCTCACCCTTAAAATTCCCCTGCTCAGGGTGGATCTTAGCCAGAGGCACAGTCACAGAGAACTCAGTCAAAGCATTACACTTAAACTCTTACAGGGAGTTTTGTCTTCCTCTCACCAAACTCTCCTTAACCAAAGTGACTTGGGGATGCTGTGTCCCTCCAGCCCTTACAATCTATAACATTTAACTTAGCATCCTTAATACATTTTTCATTACCTTCCCAAGACTCAGTCCTCAAATAGTTCACTGGCTCTTCCTCCTCCTCTACTGCTGAGCCTGGGGCAACGGTCGTGGCACTAACACCAAGGGTTGGGAGTGTAAATTGTGGGGGAATCTAAGCTTTGGGTAACTTGATTTTATATGGCCGGAGTCGCAAGGCACCTCATCCACTTTGCCAGGCTCAGAGCTTCCCTCTCTGATAGTGGGAGTGGCCTGGAATAAATCAGCCCCACTCTGGATGGTGTTTATTTTGCCACTTGGGGTTTATTTCTCATTATTTTTGAGGTAGGTCTCGGGGCAGGCCCAAGTACTCCTCCACCAAACAAAAGAAACAAATTCATAACACAAAACAAAGGGGAATATATTTTATTACCCCCTCTCTGGGGGTGGGGTAGCCTTGTTATTGGCCCCAAGGTGCCGGTCCTTCCCCTAAACAGGCAGTTAGGTAGCTTTCCATGTAGGAAGGAGTGCAGCCTCCTACCCTAGAGAAGTCTTTCTCCCTACTCCCACTAGCCCTTCAGCAGCTTGCCTCTCCTCCTCTCTCACAAGAGAAGTGGTTTTTAAAAGGTCTCAGGCAGCCCTTAACTGGATTCATATGTCCCTAGTTGACCAGAGGTAACCCCTTTTCAGCTTATAGGGAAAAGGGCTTTTATCAATCTAGAACTAGTATACCTGCCTTCCATGGAGTGTGTTGGTGATAGGAGTGCTTTCCTAGCCATCTCCAAGAGTTTTCGGTCTTAAAAATGAAGGTCTCATCTGTACGGGTGGTAGCCCTGAGCTTTGACGTTCTGGACTTGTTCTGGTCTTTGTAGTTGAATGTGGCAGGTATACAATAAAAACCTGATTTGGCTGGGACAAAAAAAAAAGAAAACACCACTCTCTTTATAACTGTCCAGCCTAACTTCATCACACTGGGAGCCAAGCAGTGTAGCAGACTACCTGCCTTGCCTTTGGGTAAGGGGCTTTAAAATCTGGCCTCCCTTGAGGTTTTTTTTTTTTTTTTTTTTAATTAAAGTTGGGGTTAGGTTTATTTCTAGACTCCTCCTCCCCCCCCCCTCTTAACCTGGGGGACAGGGGGATTTCCCTTCCCTTGGGATTTGCCCCTACCCCCCTTGGAAAGTCCTGAAAGGATAGCTTCAAATCAGCAACTGAGAGCTTTGTGCATACATTTTGACTAGGCAGCAGGAAAAGGAATAGAGGTGGGGCACGAGTACCTTCTGCCCCAGATGCCAGAGCCACTGACTGGTACGGCTGAAGCTCCGGGCAACCCAGGAAGAACGTGAGCACCAGAGACTGATGGTGGAATTGCAGATCAAGGAGAAGACGGAAACCCAGGAGGTGGAGGAGGAAGCTCACGAAAGATGCATGGAACTAGAAGCTGAGGAGAGAGCACACCTGAAACAGATGGAAGCTCACACACTGCAGCTCAAAGAACTGGAGCAGCAAAAGCAGCATCCCCAGCGAGTGAGTATACCTCCACACAGGGAGAAAGCCTGCCCAATTTATCAAGAGACTGACTGTACAGAGGAGTTCCTGTCCATCTCTGAGCGACTGTATGGTATCCACAAGATTCCAAAGGATAAGTAGATACCAATCCTCTTGACCAGAATAACTGGGGAGGCAAGACGAGTTTTTAATGATACAGAGGAGGGTGATGCTAAGATGTATAAGAAATTTAAAGAAAATATATTGAAAAGGTTTAAGATTACATCTGAGTCCTATCAATTTGAAGTATAGGAATCTTAAAATGTTTGACAGTATCACTCATGTTGAATATGTGCATAAAATGTGTAATTTTATGAAAAATTGATAATAGGATCAGGGGCTATGAAAAACTCATCTGATGGTACAGGAGCAGTTGTTATGGGTAGTTACAACCTTCCACAATTATGGAGGCTGCAGAAATTGCTATTGAATATGTTGAGTCAAGGGGTAGGGAGGTGGGTACGCAGAAACATATAGATGATCTGGTCTGGTTTCCAGCTATGAATTTGTCAGTACTCAGCTGACACCTATAGACTTGGTAAGAGCTGGCCCCTGGTTTGCCAGCATCACAGGGCACACTGGATGAACGAGGACAAAGTTGAGACTGCCTAACCCACCTTCACTTTGGACAAAGAATTTGACCTTAAGTCTTCAGAAACAAAAAGCTATTGTACCAACCCAGCACACAACCCAGCCCAGGATAGAGAAAAAGAATTCACAGTAGAACTCCATTTATCCAACCCTCCATTATCCAGCTCTCGCAGAGGTCCAGAAGCAGGCACTCTCTCCTGTGGCTGCTAGATGGTGCTGCAGTGTTGCATGTTCCCATTCTCCAGATTATCCAATCTGGTCCCAGTCCCCATTAGACTGGATAAATGGGGCTATGCTGTATTTCTTTTTTCACACGACCATTCCTACTTCTCAAAGTAAACAATGACCTGGGCTAATCTGCACTTGCTGTAGAATACATTGGGCACAATAACCAATTTATTCTGCCTTCCCCCCCACCCCACCCCCCACCTCTCCATCTTGCCATTCTATTGAGAAGTGAATTTCCCAGTTTATAAATCACAGCTAAAAAGGTGAAAATTGCAAAACTGAAATCTAGTGATCCTAAAAATGTAGGGCCCAATCTTTGTAGGATTAGAGGGCTCTCAAGGACCTGATCATGCAAGGTGGTGTTTAATGTTCAGCTCCTTTCCTCTCTTCATTCTTGGTAGCAGCTTCTGTGGCATTTCACCTCTGTCTCCTTTCAAAGCCAAAGCAGATGCAGTCTTACAGCTGGAACAGTAGTCCTGTACTGAGTCTTGATTTCCAAGCTGCCAGTTCAGCCAATTTACTGCTCGTCAAAGAACTGGAGCAGTACAATGCTTTTCTTAGCAAAATATGCTGGTATCAGCAACTGAAAATACTTACTTTCTTCATCAATTTTTAGCTCTTCATTGTTTTTCATCTTCTCTGCAATCTCTTTTTCATTAAAGCCCTTGCTTGCCAAAAACTTTATTTTATACTCGTCCCAAGACACATGGCCTGTAAGACAGAGACATATCTCAGACATCAAAAATAGTCTAACATTTTAAAATCCAAGCTTCTGGTCTTGTTTCTTTTGAAATCATCTATTAAAACCCTTTACGCATCTGCAATCTGTAAGAACCACATCCATTCACATTTACTCATAACCACCCAACACTTGTAAATTTCATTGGGAGCAGTGATATGGCAAAAATACCTCTCAACCAATCCTCCTCAAAGTGGACTAGGGTTCCTTTCCACAAAGGTAAAGCCTGAAATATTCCTATGGTTGTCCATTCTAAGGGTCAAAATTATGTCTTTGGAGGTCAATGAGAGCTCAAACGCATCACCAAGGGCAGAATTTGGTCCCTACGTTATTTTTAATGGGTAGGACTGCCTAAGGATTCAATCTGACTCAGTGACAACCATTTTAATTTTCTTTTAAGTTCCTTTTAAGTCTTTTCTATTATAAACTAAGTAGCTTCCCAAAGAGTGATCAAAGATCTAATAGCTACGTTTATCTGGTTAACTATACTGCTTTTGCCTTACCTTGTTATCATTGAATCTGCTCTCTTGAAAGAAAGCAAAGTCAATAAAACACCAACTCTAAGGCCCTGATAAAAAAAAAAAAAAATCCCCAGGGTTTTTTAAATTTCCGACCGTTGCCAACACCAGCACATCTCAGCCAGCATTAGTAATGTTGGAAGCCCCAATACTGATATGCATTTTTAAATAGAGTCAATTAGACCTGCCCTGAGCAAGGTTACATGATATACATGACGTTAAAAGTGACTGTGGGAGCAAATGAGAGCTCCCAATATTACTAATGTTGGTAAAGCTGAACCAGAGATAGCAATCATGGAAAATATTAAGAAAGTTTCTCCTAGTGCAGTCAAGTCTTCAGAGAAGAAAAATCCTCTATTGTCCTCCCCAGTGAATGATACAAATGTAAAGATGAAACTGGTCTCATGGACTTCAAAGGGACTAGGACAGGGGTGGCCAACCTGAGCCTGAGAAGGAGCCAGAATTTACCAATGTACATTTCCAAAGAGCCACAGGAATACATCAGCAGCCCCCACATCCCGCGCCCTGAGCCTTCCACCCACCAGCAGCCCGCTGATCAGCGCCTCCCCCACCCTCCCGATCAGCTGTTTCATGGCATGCAGGAGGCTGGGGGAGGGAGAGCGAGGGCACGCCAGGCTCAGGGGAGGGGGTAGGAAGGGGTGGAGTGGGGGAAGGGCCTGTGGCAGAGCCAGGGGTTCTGCAGTGTGCACCCCCAAGCACACTGGAAAGTTGGCACCTGTAGCTCCAGCCTTGGAGTCGGTGCCTGTACAAGGAGCCGCATATTAACCTCTGAAGAGCCACATTGGCTCTGGAGCCACAGGTTGGCCACCCCTGGATTAGGATTTGGCCTATGATGAGTGCTTCAGAGCAATTAAATGTGCAGCCCATAGTCAGTTTGACCTCTAGCTATAATGTTTTTAGATGCCCTAGAATGACTATTTCACAAGATAAATGTTGTTCTCCTACCATCACCATCAGGGTCCACAGCTCGGAAATGCATTTTGTTCTCTTCCACAGCTTCCTGGAAATGCTCTTCTGTCTTCTCCATGATCCAACGCTGCATCTCTTTAGCGCTTATTTTTTTGTCCCTATTAATATCTACCCTGCAGAGGAAGATATGAGAACAGTTAAGAGTCCAAAAATACCCCAAAACACTAGACATGTCACTTCACTGCCCACTAACAAGAACAGAAGACAGTTAAAACAGAAGTGAGATGGTTCAGTTTAATTACAGAAAAAAATATTACTCACCACTTGAGTAATATATTATTTAACACTGAGCCATTGACTGAAGAGTAAACATTTCAGAGACAGCTATAAAGTTACCTGGGAAATTAAAAATGGCTAAATGTAAAGTCTGAATAGATGAGTGGGCAGAATGAGACAAACTCCCTTAATAGGATCAGTTATTTTCATTTTAAGATTATTTCTTTCACTGTTCAGGACGGCCATCGTGTTCTAAGTACGCCACGCTGTTTTCCTTCAGTTGCAGCAGTCAGCCTTTTTGCTCTTCTCAAGTGAAGAACAATGTTCGTGGGACTGCCCAGTGAAGTAAGGTGCTTAATTATCTTTCATTATCCTGTAAGTTGGCAACATCTACCCAGCTTTTAAAAACTGCAAAGTTTTTTTTTTTTTTTTAATAAAGAAATCACAGACAGAAGTACACTGCATGGTCCATGCTACGCTAACTCTACCTTTCCTAAACTTAAAGTGTAATTGTTTCTGATTTTTCAACTTGCTTGCTATTGTAGACTCTCACTAGTGCAGATGTCTCAGCATCTTTTACTTCTTGCTTCCTTCTAGATCCTTTCTTCCTCCGAGTTCACTGCAATATCTCAATTCAGTGTACTTCCAAGCTTGTCTCCTGCTGACTTTCAGGATTTAGCATTCTTTCCCCCTCCTTTTTTATTATTAAATTCATAAACTCTCCCTCATTTACTGGGAAGATGAGATGCCCCTTATGCTTAACCATTTATTAGAAAAAGCTATAGTCATTAAGAGAATGAAAATAAAGTGAAAAACCTTGGTGCATGAGCCTCTAAAAAGGTTTCTCAATTCCTTTAATGTTATTGCTGTAACCTTAAAAGATATCCAGAAGGTCTTCTAACAATTATTTTTTAACCCTTGATCCATGAAGACGACCATTGTTTCTACATGTTTATAGGATGGTTGACTGAAAAGCGATCTTACAAAAGTTAAAACTGAGGTAATGGACATCTGCTCCCTGTGAGTCTCGCCAGTCACATCTGCTTTCCTTTTTTAGTACAAAGACAAGATATTTTTATGTTCACTACTGGTCAAGTGCAGAACCATAATCTATATTACATTCAGACTCATTGACCAAATTGCAAGATATGTGCTAATTGTAAAGTCTGTTGGCAATGATGGATAAAAGAGCAAGAAGTTTGCTCAGTTTTTAGAGAACAGATGAGACTGTACCATTGGCAGTTAAAATAAATCATATTTCAGTTACACAAATTTAATATATCATGAAATGAGAATAAGTACGATCACCCAAATGTCATTTTTAGAGTCCCTTTTCTGAACATATCAACAATCCAAATGTAAGTGAGCATCAAAAACAGAGAAGACATTTTGTTGACATTTAAGAACCTATTTAAAGTATACCAAAACCACCCATGTTAAAATTTTAAGAAGCGTATACAGACACAGGCTTTACTTCATCTTTTTATCTGTTTTCATCACTATCTTAAGACTTCATAAATTTTATCATTGACACTTAGGTTATTTAATACGTTCCTCCACCTTTAAATGTCAACTCAAATGTTACAGTTAGAACAACCCAAACATCTGATCTTTTTTAAATGTTCATCTGTATTAAAAAGTGCAACATTAAAGTTTTTAAATACTGTACTGTTTTCTCACAATGTAAGTACATGCACACCCGGACTATCAGACTCACTGTGGCAAGCAGTAATTTAGAGCTGACAATAGTAAAATATGTTCATCACACTTGTACATACATTATAGTTAAGCTATCCGAGTAATGATATTTGTGATATTTTGGTACTGAATAAGTAACAAAATGGCAACAGAAAGGTTTATCCTTAACTTTGACACCTCTCAATTGCATTAGACCAGATCAGAAGCCTACAGCCACTGCACATGACCTCTATTCAATATAGAAATTTAATAATGGCTCCCAAATAAGACTGTCCATTTAGTGATTGTAAAAAGGCAGCATTCTTGCATTTGCCTCTATCTATTAACCCATTCCTCAGTTCTCTATATGGTATTGCTTTTCTTCACCACTGTGGTTCCCAAGAATCATCCAGACATATTGATTCAATGAATTGGTACACCCAGTGGTAAGGCTGGCCATATTCTTTCTGACATCTATAAAGCATCATATTTTTTAGGCAAACAGTGCGCTTACAACTGTACAGAACAAGACATGGTCCCTGCTCTGAGCTTATAATCTAAGAGGCAGAATGGACCATCAAAATAATAGTGCGTGAAGATATCTTATTTAGAATGGACTATTGAAAACGATTCCCAGTAATAGTAATGAAAGGTTAGCTACTGGGTAACATGGGGCTAAAGCTGTACAAACAAAGATGACAAATGATACTAGTACAGCCTACAATTCACGAATATTTAAGTAATAGAGAAAGTTTTGCTAAGAGCTCTGAGAAGACGACAGCAAAGTGTTCAGCTAAAGGGGAAAACACCCAGATCTTAGTTCAGAAATAATGTATATTCCACAGAACTGTAGCCTACATGATCTTAAGAGAATTTAAGCTTCCATGTAAAGTGAACAAAATATACAGAAGAAACATAACTCAGCGTAGACATTCCTCAGTTGTCTCTGGGTGGAAAATGCCTGATGCAGGATGATAATCTTTCGACACTTTGCCATGCATCAGCTCTGATAAATACATTGGTTCCTCTTGTTCTTCAAGAAATACCATTAATATTACAGCAAAAATTAATGTAGCATTTCATAAATTCTGTAGAAATCTCTCCAAGAAATTCCAGAATAAGAAGTCAGACTGAAACACCTTCCTCTGACAATAATCCTGAGTTCTCAACAACATAAAATACAAGACAAATGATATTACATTATAGTTCACTAAACTGTGTGCTTTTTCCACAAGAAAATTACAGATTTCCAAAAATAGATGGTAGCTGCTGCAATATGTGATAACTGTGCCATGGTCTGAATGCACTTTAGTGACATCCAGTGTAATTCACAAAAACTGTTACAAAGACCATTACACTTAATAAGCAAACAAACCCAGTCAAGGTTAGCACTCTTAACTGGTGGCAATAAGTTTAGGTATAAGGGAGAGTCAGGGAGTACACATGTACCATATTTCATTGTCCATGCACAGCAAAAATAGTTAAGAAACATTAGTATTAATGTTTATATCGGGCCTTTAAAGATAAACACAGTATTTCTGTTAAAAGGAACAAATGTGGCCTTACTACAGGTGTTCCATAGGAGAAGGCTTATTAGAGAAATCCAATTTATTTGTAGTGAATCAAGCACAGTACTGACCAAAGTAACAAAAACCAGCCACCAACTGAGAGTTACCCAGTGGCCTACATGAAATGAGCTTGGTGATCTCAGCCTATTTTCCGCCCAGCAGGAATCCACATCACAAAGCATCACATCTCAGCAGACAGGTCAATGACTGAACTTCCTTCTTATAACTAGAGTCCATTCCCCACATCAGGTTTCCAGGCACATTGACATAGCCATTTGGGGAAGACTGCATTGCTCCTGCTGTATATATTAAGATTGTCAGACTAGCAATTTCCATTAGCTCTAAATACAGTTTATTTAAGAACAAGACTATTCCCATTGCATACAGATAATGAAAACCAGACTCAAAAAGGTAATATTTAATAATGAGAACAATGTCATTTATTTACAGTTAAAGTGATATACAAGAGTTTGCTAGACAACTTCTTTAAATCTCTAGATGCAGCATACTTTAAAAATACACAGATCATGACAAATAGGACAACTATCAAGGTAGGTAAGGTTTTTAGCTAAACAACCCATCAAATCTAAAAGTCTAGCTTCATAACAACAAGCAAGCTAACATGTCCCCTGAGCTTCATTCTACTTTCAGTATAATTGTCCAAATCTACCACTGCTATGGCTATAATCTCATCATCTGCCTTCCCTCACAAAAGGATAGGCAATGACATTATAAATGAAAATTGTGATTAGGTATACCAGATGTACTTCAACATTATCCCCAAATTATGCCCTTTTTAACTACTACATTAGAACACTCCATTGGTTTTGGCAATCCCCAACATAACCACTCCCCTACTTCTATTCTGAGCGATAAGAATAATAGACCTCAAATGCTATGAGAGCTTACAAGCATCACTAAAGTTCAGCCTCTTCCCTTTCAGTGCTTGTACGAACCCCACATGCTCAGCCTCAAGAAGGAGTGAGCTCAGGAGTTTCACAGGAGAAAGAGGGAAACAACCTTACCCCTACACATACTGGAAGCAAACAGGATGCAAGTTTTCTGGCTAGGGACCCCATGAATGATTAGTCAAGGACTGGCATTCAATTGCCAAATGTGTGTGCTTATAAGGGGTAGGAGATATCACCAAAATATGAGCAATTAAAAAGGTGAATACTCACTTTCCAGACACGCACAGTGGTAGATTACCACCACAAAGACATCCTGACAGGAAACCACATGTACTACATTACTGAAATGGAATTACAAAATTCAAACTACAAAACAGATTTAATTTAATTAAACTAAGAAAGCCCACCCTTTACAACTGAGATTTGTGGTTTGAATTCTGGCATCCAGTCTAGTCTATGGTAATTCATGGTATGGCCACACATTGAATACTGAATATCTTAACACACTTCTTGGCCCATCAAGTGCCCAGATACTCACCTTCTTACAGAAAGATAAAAAGATAAGCAGATATGTTTATATGTTATGATAATCTTATGTTCTTATGATATGCAGCAGGAATTTCTGCATGAAGTGATCATTTTTGGCCAAGACTTCAATGACAGATGTCTTGTCAAAATTAGCCCTTATCCCATTGTACTTCCACCAGGAAACAATTCAGAGGACTTTTTTGCTGTCGTTGGTTTTAGAGACAGATAAATATGGAGTTTTTTGCATTGACCCAGAAATTCAATTTAGCATGCTTTTTCCATAACAAGAATAAAAAAATTAAGTAGTTTGTTTAATAAAAATAAAAAAAAAAAAGAAAAGACTTTACTTAACATCCAGGTTTCAGAATTTATGAAAATATCTCAAGTCTTTACAACAGGCAAGTTACTGTTTAAATCAATTAGCCCACTGGTATGTCTGAATCTTGAAGATCATACCCTCTCAGTTAATTCCCCTGTGGAACCTGATAATTAGAAATAACTTTGCTCTTATCACAGGGAGAAATTGAAGTTTGCTGTACCTCTCCCTGCTTTCTCTCTCAGTAATTGGACAGAGAATGAAGAGCCTTTAATACCAGATTCACAGGGTTTTTTTACTTCCCCATACACCCAAAAAAACCCAGAAAACACCACCGCCCCCTGGTGACACCACCAAAAGTACTGGAACAGTCTGGTTTTAATACATATTAGTCACTACATTTAGAATGACTTTGTGCTAGCGGGACATCTTATCTCCGCTAAGTGAGAGTAGCCTCAGAAACAGAAGCCAAGACTGTTATGACAAATACCTTACTCTCTTCAATTACATAATCTTATCTATTCCAGGCTCTCGAAAATCTCTGAAAAGAAAAAAAAAAGTTTATGAATATAATTCAAAGAAACCTAAACTGTATCACAAGGAGCACAGCCTTAGAAAACCGTACAGGCTAATATGAGAAGAGGACTAGTTAAAATGCAATGAGACTGCAACTGTCTGTGCTGCATTGAACACAGAACTTATCACCACATTTTGTCTAGCTCACCCCATCATTTTTAAATATTACATAACGTATGACTGTTGGAACAGCTACAACAGTGAGACATTTCATAGGCATGTATTCTTACTTCTTAGGTCTAGTTTGTTATAGATGGTTGATGTGCAAAATCTAATCATATTATAAAATTTGTATTTTTCAGATCTGAAAGTTACCTTAAGTTCCATTTAGATATTCAGCAAATTACATCATTGGGCTTACCCCACAAGACAAACTGCATTTGATCAAAAACATTAATTACTGACCACAAAAATGTCAGTTACTATTTCGTATGAAAGAATGGCTGTGTCCCTAATTAACTTGATCAAAGCACACTTTGGCTGATAAGAGTGATACCAGAGAATAACAGACAAGGCCAACCAAATTTTCTGGTATGGGAAAAGTCAAGTAGAACATGAAAATAACACATTTATTTTAATATATTTAAAGAAGAGTCAGCTGCAGAACACAGCTGACAGATCTACTTTGGGCACAGTTTACTCTGAACACTAGTCCATTAAAGGGGCTTTAGTTGTACTTCGCTAAATATAAAAAATTCCAGGCTCAAAATTATAGAAAAAAAATTCTAGTCCCCTGAACTTTAGTCACTTCAGCCCCATTGTTGGTTCAAAGACCGCATCAGTTAAATATCTAGCTATTGGGTCAAGTTATCCATTTAAAAAGACAGCATCCCCCAATTGTACAAGACATGGGAAGATGCAGGGGAGCCGGGAACAGTCTCATCTCCAATCTCAATCTTCATGTAAAACTGGACCTATACAAGATTACTCCCTCATACAGCAACTGCTGCTTTTACCCACTCATCTCAGAGTTTCAAATTTCTGTCTCAGGCTTTAGATTTGAAAACATGCCTGTTTTGATAAGATCCTAAAAGATCCAATAGATACTAATTTATCTAGAAGAATGTGGATAGGATAAAAACTCTACCTCTGAGTTACTATTCCTTTTTTGGAAAAGGTATAGTGTCTCACCTTGTTCCTTAATCACCCCATTAGACAACATGCTACATACTTTGAGGGTACCATTCCAAGTGGCATATAAATAGATCCAGGAACTTTAGCTGCTGCTCATTAAAAAAGAAAAGTAATTTTTTTTTAAAAAGTCTTTAAGAGAGGCATTTTCCTTTTCCCAAAGACTCCTTACCCCTGGTGAAAGGAAGGTCATTTTTATCTTTCAACTCAATCTTTAGGAGTACATCTGGAAAACAAGCTTAATTCCCTAAAGAATTTGGCAAACCTTCTAATCTGATCTCACCGAGGGAACACAATGTGGAAAAGCACTTGAATTAGGTCGATAATCATTTCTAAGGTCAGGACAGAGGTGGCCAAACTGCTTTTGACCTACCAAGGCAGCCTCCATTGCAACAAATAGATAAAAGCAAAGGGAGACTGCAATTTGTGATTTGCAAAAGTCACTAATCAACATCTGAATCTGCTAATCAGCTTTCAGTTTCGTTATTGCCAGATGTTTATTTGATACAGGCTTAACAATAAATCCTTAATTTGTAAAACTGTCAGTGGAGTGATTGGTTGAACAGCAGATTAGCAATAAATGATTTTAGTTTAAGTGTAGAAGGGTAAGCCAGGATAAGTATACAAATTGGTTAGCATTTGAAAAATAAGCTTTGTGTTAACCCTTTCAGACATCTGCTGTTGAGAATACAGCACAGATACAGCAGTGTTTTTCATTAGTAAGTTATGTTTTTAGAGCTGGGTTTGTTGCACTGGCTAAAGAGACAAAAAGTTTTGCAAGGTTCCAGTCTACCATGAAAAAGAGCTATGATCCAAGCAAACCATCCGATGAAGTGAGCTGTAGCTCACAAAAGCTTATGCTCAAATAAATTTGTTAGTCTCTAAGGTGCCACGAGTACTCCTTTTCATCAGTTGCCAGGAACTCCCCAGTCTGACACAAACTCTCTTTAGCCTTGAGCAATCCTCTTAACATCTGTGCCTCAGTTCGTCCCAGGTTTAAAAGTAGAACAATAAGTGACCATCTCATAGGAGTGCTGTGATAACTAAAGTTTAGTTAGTGATACAGCATTTTAAAGGTGTAATATTAACTATTACTAATTATCATTACAAGAAATGCATTTTGAGTCCTGTAAATCCATGGATATTTGCTTTATATCCGTTGAGGCAGATATCCGCAGACCATTTTTGCAGATTGGATGCGGATACAAATTTTGTATCTACGCAGAGCTCTAATGAGAGGGGTGGTGTCATTACAGCATACCACAGAACTATCCTGCTCCCAGGAATTGCAAATCAGACATTTCATGGAGCAGATTGCTTTGTTTGGCAGGGAGAACTGAATGCTAAATGAGGACCTTAAAAAAAAAAAAAAAAAACAACCACCCTCAATGGAGTTGCATTGACAGCACCTACTGAAGAAGCAACACCCTGTTTTCCAAGTGTTGCAGTGGCTAAAGAATAGAACTGCTGCATGGTGATAAACAGAAATATCTCGGGAAATCAGCAGTCTTCAAAATTGCAAATGCATAGTCACCTCCATCATTGCCAGATACTCAATTACAAACTGTTCCAATAAAAATTTATTTCAAAGCCTCCCTGCCAATTCCAGCACAATTAAACAAAATGAAAAAACTTCACATATTCAAGATCTTTTTTTTACTGCCACCAGAATTACCTACAAATATTAGAAGTACCAACTCAGTCCACACTGTTATAACAAATAAATCCACGGTCACAAAACACAAAGAGAAGCAACTCTGCCATCTAGTGGTAGTGACAATTCACTGTGGTTTTATTCTTCATATGTTCTAGTCTTAAAACTTACACAAGTGCACTTTACTGCACTGATTTCCATGTCTGCTAAAATAGGAATTTATCTAGTTATTGATTTAAGCCACTCCTAATAGAACGAAAGGAGCTTTATAAACAAATACAAGAAGTGGGCACATTTTTATGCTTAAAATAGGATTTTTTTTTTGTTACATTAGAATAAAAGCCCATCTAGTCTGAGGACCTTCAAGTAATGATGTTTAGCATGGTGTCATAATTTAAATATTATACCTTATCTTTCATTATACTTCTCTTTCTAAGCTCTGGGGAGTTGTCTACATATGTTTAACTGCAGCAGTAACAGAATTTTGTAAGCTCTTCAGGAACTCACGAAGAATGAAGAAAGGGAGAGAAATTATTTCAGTTTATAAATACTTGGGATGGACCAAGATACGAAGGTTACAGGAGTTATTTAATCATTTAAACATATAAAATACAAGGGAAAAAAAGTCAGACATAGTATCAACTTCAAGGGGCTTTTGAACAAAAAGGGACTATACGTGCTATGGGAAAGTGAGCTTTTTGCTGAGTTTGTCTTTTTTCTTTAGTCCTGATTCTCTCCAGAATATTTTCTTTTCCCCTGATAGTATTTCTGTGGATCATACCAGAAGGGAAGTAAACCCAGGCCCAACAGCACCTCTAAACAACATATACTTACTCATCGATTAAAACAGAGTAACAGAGAAATGAAGTGACTTCCCCAAGGTCACAGTGCAGGTCCAGTGGCAGAGTATAGAATAGAACCCATGTTTTCCAATTCACAGTGCAGTGCCCTATCCTTTGGAAAATTCTACGACACTAATGCATGAGACTAGAAAATGAGCCTGACTATACCCAAAGCACTCAAAATCCAAAAAGTAAACAAGCTGGGAGGGGGGAAAAACCTCCTAAAAATCTTTCAATTTTAGTAATCCAAGAAGTTACTTAACATTAATTTTTTTCACGTGGGAATTTCATTTTCTGTGGTGGATTTTAACAACAACCTAAGGCCCCAATCCTAAAAGCTGATTAAAGTGGTTCTGCATGGGCACTGGAGGTGGGGAGAACCGCACATATTAAGCCCCACTGATTAGTTTAAAGGGTCAGGGCCTAAGTTAGTTGAATACTTTACTAACATAAATGTAATGCTTTACGCAAGGTTGCTCATTCCTCTCATTGTAATCATCCTTCAAAAAAATCTTTCAAGCTTGTTTTTCAAAGAAGTTTAATTAACTGAACATAGAGGAAGTAGAGAAAAATATAAATGCAGCGGGATTGGTTGCATATTTTTCTTGATACACTATAACATAACTTACTTTGAAAATATGGCCATAAGCTTCCTTCTGTTCCTTCTTGGTTCAGAATCTTCATCAAACTCTTCCATCTCCTTTCCTAGAAAAACCTCTTGATGAAACTCCTTGTTAAGATGTCCATCCATCTCCATTTTGACCCCATTCAGGTGGTCTGGGGGCAGGATCTCATTATCATCTTTGCTGTCAACCGCTTTCTCTTTTAAGACAGAATTATTTGCAGGCCTGGCATAGACATCCATCAGCAGGAACACAAACAGGAGGGACAAATAGAGAGAGCCCAAACTGCAGAGGAAGGCTTGTTTTGACATCATTGTTGTTGTTCTTGTCCAAAATATTAACAAATTAATTTATGGTGAAAGAGAGATTAAATGACCTGAAAGTAGGGGGGGAAAAAAAGCAGAAATAAGGAACCTAAAATTGTAAAGCTACAATTTTATTTTAAGCTCCAAATCTAAATGTAAAAATCCAGCATATTCTGTTGGTCAACATTAAAAGCTTATCTTAAATGACAGAAGCCTGTTTTGCAATTAGAATAAACGAATGTTGTACAAGTAACTAGAGTAAGAAACAGGTTTTGCAAAAAAGTGTAGTGCAGTTGCAAAAGCAGTTCCAGCTACCAAAAGAAAAAAAGGGAGGGGGGTAAAATCTGATGATAGGGAATGTGGAGAAGTTCAATGTATGTCTGTTTCAGAAGAGCACATGTACAGATCAGATGACAAAGGCTGAGGCAAAATGTTACATTACCGGCATAATTCTAGCATACATCAGGCAAGTCTGAGACATATGAAGCTACATTCCACAACCAACAGAGAAAACAGTTCTTTCTAACATGGGGCTTTGCTCTGAGAAGTGTCTAATTTAACAGAACTCATCCCTTTATGGAGTCAGAATCACATCAGCTTGCTGCTAAGACCCCCCCATCCTGCTTTGGGCACCATGTAGGCCAGGAACGGGCAAACTACGGCCCACGGGTCGGATCCGGCCGTTTTAATCCGGCCCTCAAGCTCCTGCTGGGGAGCAGCGCCATGCCCCCTCCAGCTCCTATGGCTTCCTGCACCCCAACCCCTGCCCCAGCCCTGATCCCCCTCCTGCCCTCCGAGGCACTCAGTCCCAGCCTGGAGCACCTTCCTACACCCCAAACTCCTCATCCCCAGCCCCACCCCAGAGCTTGCACCCCCAGTCGGAGCCCTCACCCCCCCCACTCCACTCCTCCGCCCGGAGCCCCCTCCAGCACCCTGAACTCATTTCTGTCTGCACTCTGGAGCACGCACCCCTAACCAGAGACCTCACCCCCTCCCACACTCCAAACCCTATTTTTTTGAGCATTCATAGCCTGCCATACAATTTCTATTCCCACATGTGGCCCTCAGGCCAAAATGTATGCCAACCCCTGATGTAGGCAGATGCTTGTGCCTGCACAGAGTATCACTTGTGGTTGATTATGGCATTGCGTGGTCATAAAACTCACTGAAGAACTAGGACCTAAGGCCCCAATCTTGCAAACACACATATACGTACATAAGAAGGCTCTGACCATTGGGTCAGACCAATGGGTCCAGTGTCCAGTCTTCCAACAGTGGCAGATGCCTGGTACTTCAGAGGGAATGAACAGAACAAGCAATCATCAAGTGATCCATTCCCGGTCATCCACTCCCAGCTTCTGACAATCAGAAGTATTTTTACAAATACTTGTCCAGTGAATCAGGACCTGAATTAAGTTTTTACTCCTTTTACTAACTTTATTTCAGTGAGCACTCCAAATCCAGTTCACCTCTAAGAGAGAGAGCTGATTCTAACCTAGAGTGTGTGCCAACAACAGACTGTTTCAAGACTTTTTGTGAGCAGCGCATGACCAAGTTCCCAAGAAATGTTTCTAGGGCTGGCAGGTAGGAAAGAATCTTTACTTAGAACTGAGCAAATCTGATGTGGAATCAGTGAGAAATGAACATGCAACATCACAATGCTTTTTTTTGTTTGTTTTTTAAATAATTTTTCAGACTAAAACAACATTTTAAATCTCAAGGGATAAAGTGATTACCAAAAGTGAATTTACTAGAACATCCTGGTAAAAGGAGATATAGCCAATTACAGAAGTAAGTTTCTGACAGAATCCTGGTAGAGTCATAAAAGTATTACAAGTTTCAGCAAATATGATGTAATAATTTAAAAAAAAATTTTAAGGGATAAACAGTGGAGAAACACTATACAGCACCTACTAAACCTGCGCTATTCGCTACTGAGGGAAGATTTAAGAAGAATATAGATATCTACCTGGATAATTACAACAGACAAGCTTAGGACATTTGCTCAGAGGTTTGAGGAATATCAACCATAATGTTTCAGAACTTAATACGATCACATTTAAGATTAGAAGAGGACATTTTTCCTTCCTCGCTGAACTACCCAATTAAAATCAACCTTGTAAATTTCTGTTTGCACACCTACCTGGACAGAACTATTATTTTGACATGTGAGAAAATCCCCACCATCACCATTATACAAGGACAATAATATCAATTTCAAGCATCACTTTTCCATCTGAAAATTTTGTATCTACTATTGTTACCAATAATCCCTAAAATTACTGTAACTGCAAGAGATTGAAAAAAGAAAATATTTTCTCTAATTTGTTCGTGCATTTGACATAACTTTGTGTGTAGTGAGTGTCACTATTTGTTGACAGTGGATGCCATTATCCAGCCACTGCAAGAGTGTTTACACTAATTATGCAAGGAAGCCGAAATTGAAAGCGAATAGCTAGCTATGCATCAAGAAGGAGAGGAACAAGAGACCAATAACATTTATTATTATTACTCTCAGGCCCAGCCAAAAGATCTTTCTAAACATGGGGGGGGAGGGGGGCGAGAGAAGGTTTAATTATTTTGTTTTTAACTAAGGGAAAGCTGTTTAGATGGCACTCTATTTTTTTAGTCAATTAAAAAAAAAAAATAAAAATCAAGCTACCAGAATCCCATCATCATGGTAAATTTAAGCAAATTCTGTTAGGGCTGATACAGTTTCATGACCATTTTTACAAAGTTGAATTGAACAAGTCCATTTCGAGTTTCCCGTTTTGCAGGCTAACCCCACTTTCTACCAAACTCTGTTATTGAACCTTCACCTGCCCCATCCCACCCAATAGCTCAATTATACAGCAACAACTTGAGGAAAAGCTGTCAGCATGCACAGACTGTACACACTGTATACAGTCACTTACTCCTGAGGGAATTCTGCAGTACTGTACAGTGCAGAATTTGCACAAAGATCAGTGCTCTGTGCAAAATTTCCTTCTTCACCTGCAGAATTGGCACTGCATAGCTACTGGCCACCACTAGGGGCTGCTGGACCCAGCAGATCCCAGCTGGCAAACAGCCGACATTGCTGGAGGAAGGGGAAGCTGGAGGGATCCAGGCATTCCCTGAAGAAAGGAAGCCATGTGCAGGAAACTCAAGCCTCGGATCCAGTGTCAGGCAGTTTCTCCATCTGTATCCCTGAGTGGAGTCAGGGCACGCAGCTGGGCTCTGGGGGTAGGGGGCACCTCTCAGCTGGGTTGTATTTAATTTGTGCCAGGGCTGAGTCCTGGCATCTCTAGGCTCCACAGTTCATAGCCCCGGCACCTCTGGGCTTGCTGCATCAGTTATGAAAGTAAAAAAAATTGTTTGAGCCCCGGCACCTCTTTCATTACAAATGAAGCACTGGGGAGGGGGTGTGGGTGTTTGCCCCCCCCCCCCAAGCTGGGATCTGGGGGAGAGGGGGCACAGCAACAAGAACTGGGCTGGCGCAGGGGTTTCTTTAACTCTCTCCTCCTAGGGGAATGTTGTCATCGGCATTGTTACAGGTATTTTGAAATAAATTACCAAAACAATTGAATCCGGCATGATTCTATAGGGTCATTTTGACAAATAAAAGAGACAGATTTTAAAATACTGTGCACAGAATGTGCCATTTTGGGGGCGCAGAATCCCCCCCCCCGGAGTAAGGGCCACGTGCACGAACACACAACTAGGGGCAGAAGAGACACTGGGGGAAAGGGAGCTGAAGGGAACGGACGAGGGTCGTCGAGCGACAAGGGGGGGGGAAAGGAGCCCCTGACACCTCCAGGTCCCAGCGTTGCCCCCCTGACCCACACGGCCATCTCCAGACCCCAAGAATCCATCCACCCTCTGTCTCAAGGTCCTAGCGCAGCCCCCCCGCCGTGTAGGCCCCTTTCCCCCCCCCCCAGGTGGGTACAGAGACACTCAGCTCCCTTCCTCCCCCCAGCCCCTCAGAGCTCCCAGCCCCTCTCCTTCGCCCAACCCGTCGCAAGCGCGGGGGGGGGGGGGGGCTCCGCGGCAGGCAGCCCACGCCAACGCCGGTACCTGTGCGGGAAGCGGCCAGGCTCCTCATGCCCACCCCGGCCCGGGCCCCTCGGTTCCGCTCCCCGGCGCGACCCTCCGCCGAAACCCCCTCAGGCAGCGATGGCTGAGTGGGGGACAGGAAGCCGGAAGCGCCACTCAACACTAAGGCAAGGACCCCGGGGCGTCCCATCCCGCCTGAGTGGATGGATGGATGGAAGGAGCCACAGCGCGGGGCCGCGGTCCGGGGGCTACACACACGGAGACGTCGCGCTCCTGAGAGGAACGGACACCCGAGCAGTGCCACGAAAGAGCGAGTGCAAAGCAGGCACCGCCAAGGCCACCTTTGAAAAAGGGCCCGGGGAGTGAGCGACCATCTTGGATTAGGGGAGGGAAGGCGCTCCCGTAGTGGGCGGCCATCTTTGTTTAGGGCAGGGAGCCGTATAGTCGCTATTCCTTTGCGTGGCTGTGGGCGGCCATCTTTGTTTAGGGCAGGGAGCCCTATAGTCACTATTCCTTTGCGTGGCTCTGGGCGGCCATCTTTGTTTAGGGCAGGGAGCCCTATAGTCGCTATTCCTTTGCGTGGATCTGGGCGGCCATCTTTGTTTGGGGCAGAGAAGCAAATGTTATCTGAATACCGTTGGCAACCATCTTTGATTGGGGCCAGAGGACCCTCTATGCAGCTACCAGGTGACACTGGTCAAGCTGAAAGAACAGGAGGACTTGTGGCACGTTATAGACCTAACAAATTTATTTGAGCATAAGCTTTCGTGAGCTACAGCTCATTTCATCAGATGCATTCATACATGATAATATAAAATAGAAATATTAAGAAATGGAATTGCCCAGCTCCCCTTCTTCTTCCTAACTTCCCAGTTCCTACTGCTCCTCATCCTTCCTCTACCCCAAAGTAACAACAAATACAACAGCAAAGTGTAATTTACAAAACCCTTCCATTTCATCCTCATATTCATTTACTTCTCTGCCATATCCCTACCCTCTACCTCTTGTCTGCTCTGTTTCTGTCAGATGTAAGTCCTGATTGCACTGTACATATATAAGAGGCAATCGGACCTCAATCCCAAGTGGGGACTTGGGGGCTATCATAATGCAAATAATTGTTTACTACTAATGCTAATTTTCAATAGATGGGGAATCTCAATAGATCACAAATATAATATAAGCCAGTTTTTGTTTTGCAAGAGGGTGGCAACTTTTCTATCAAATCAGTACCTTAGCGCCCTTCTCCAGGCCTTGGTCACCTCACCTCTCAGAGTGATTGTAGAAGGGTGTGTGCCGACTCAGGCAGACATCGCTGTGTCATGCTTAGTTCACAATGTGCAGGTTATCTTTGCCAGCCTACGGGCAAGAGGGTTAATTTTTCTTTTTCTTTTTTTTTTTAAGTTTAGTTTCCAAAGTACAACATGGAAGTCTCCAAATAAACTGCTATTCCATCAGAAAGCATTCCAATGCAACCCCTGACTGGGAAGCCCCAGCTGACCGTTTCTAAATTACTTCACATGGGTACTAAGGTGCCTAATTCCCACTGATTTCTATGGGAAGGGGAGTTAGGCACCTCAATACCTTTGAGGCTCTGGGCCTTGGCGTTCAGAGTAACCGGTGTCCAAAGGCCCCATGTCAGCCCCCAGCTGCCCACCCTCCACCGCCTTCCCACAAGAGAACCCCGGGCGCCCGAGTCTCGGAGTTTTTACACGGGCGGGCTAGGGGGCTCCCTCCCCAGAAGCGGGGACATCTCCCCGCGCTACCCGCGCCGGCTCCGCAGCTCCCATTGGTGGGGAACTGCGGCCAATGGGAGCTGCGGGGGCGGGGCCTGCGGGCGGAAGTCGCTGCGGCGCGCAGAGCCACCTGGCCTGTCCTCTGCCTAGGACCCAGAGGGGGACCCCCGCCGCTTCTGGGGGAGCCGCGCGAGGTAAGTGCCGCCCGGCCCCGGAGCCCGCGCTTCCTCCCGCGCCCCAACCCCCCCTTACCCCAGCCCGGAGCCCCGGCCTTGCAGCGGGGGCCGGAGCCGGGGCCGTGCGCCCCCGACCCGTGGTGCTGGGGCTGCGCGGGGAGAGGGGGACCTCGGGGTTCGAGCCGGGAGGGGGGAAGAGAGGGGGGCCTCGGGGTTCCAGCCGCGGGGCGGGGGGGAGAGAGGCACAGAGAGGGGGGCTCGGGGTTCCAGCCGCGGGGCGGGGGGGAGAGAGACACAGAGAGGGGGGCCTCGGGGTTCCAGCCGCGGGGCGGGGGGGGGAGAGACACAGAGAGGGGGGCTCGGGGTTCCAGCCGCGGGGCGGGGGGGGGAGAGAGGCACAGAGAGGGGGGCTCGGGGTTCCAGCCGCGGGGCGGGGGGGAGAGAGACACAGAGAGGGGGGCTCGGGGTTCCAGCCGCGGGGCGGGGGGGGAGAGAGGCACAGAGAGGGGGGCTCGGGGTTCCAGTCGCGGGGCGGGGGGGAGAGAGACACAGAGAGGGGGGCTCGGGGTTCCAGCCGCGGGGCGGGGGGGGGGCTCGGGGTTCCAGTCGCGGGGGGAAATAGAGAGGGGTTTCAGCCTGGGGGAGGAGAGGGGGGACTTGGGGGTTTCGGCCTGGGGGGCCTCGGGGTTCCAGCCGCGGGGGGGGAGAGGGGGGGGCTCAGGGTTCCAGCCGCGGGGCGGGGGGGAGGAGAGAGGGGGGGGCTTGGGGTTCGGGGGGGGAATAGAGAGGTGTTTCAGCCTGGGGGGCCTCGGGGTTCCAGCCACGGGGCGGGGGGCAGAGAGAGAGAGAGAGGGCGGCTCGGGGTTCCAGCTGCGGGGCGGGGGGGAGAGAGACACAGAGAGGGGGGCTCGGGGTTCCAGTCGCGGGGCGGGGGGGAGAGAAACACAGAGAGGGGGGCTCGGGGTTCCAGCCGCGGGGCGGGGGGGAGAGAGACACAGAGAGGGGGGCTCGGGGTTCCAGTCGCGGGGGGGAATAGAGAGGGGTTTCAGCCTGGGGGAGGAGAGGGGGGACTTGGGGGTTTCGGCCTGGGGGGCCTCGGGGTTCCAGCCGCGGGGGGGGAGGGGGGGGGCCCAGGGTTCCAGCCGCGGGGCGGGGGGGAGGAGAGGGGGGGCTTGGGGTTCGGGGGGGGAATAGAGAGGTGTTTCAGCCTGGGGGGCCTCGGGGTTCCAGCCACGGGGCGGGGGGCAGAGAGAGAGAGAGGGCGGCTCGGGGTTCCAGCTGCGGGGGGAGGGGGGCTCGGGGTTCTAGGCACGGGGGGGAATAGAGAGGGGTTTCAGCTTGGGGGAGGAGAGGGGGGCTTAGGGTTCCAGCCGTGGGGGGGAGAGAGAGAGGGGGGCTCGGGGGGGGGGAATAGAGAGGTGTTCCAGCCGCAGGGGGGGGGCCTCGGGGTTCCAGCCGCGGGGTGGGGGAGAGAGAGAGGGCGGCTCGGGGTTCCAGCTGCGGGGGGAGGGGGGCTCGGGATTCCAGATGGGGGGGAATAGAGAGGGGTTTCAGCCTGGGGGGGGGCTCGGGGTTTCAGTCTGGGGGGGGAGAGGGAGGGCTTGGGGGTTCCAGTCTGGGGGGGAGAGTGTGGGGGGGTCCACGTGTTGCCCATCTTCCCCCCCCACATGTGTCCCGATATTTTAATTCTTGCATCTGGTCACCCTAGGTGCAAGCCTCAGCCTCTCCCCCGTCCGAGTCTCTCCCCTGGCACAGGGGCAGGCGGCCCCGCAGCGGGTGCTGCTCACGCTGACTCGGCAGCGAGGGAGCTGCTGGCACGGCTCCGTGAGCGAAGAGAAAGAGGTGGAGGGACCAGGGCATGAAGCCGCCGCTGAGGGGACTTGTGGCGCCCTCACTGTGCTCGGAGAGGAAGAGTCTCCCAGCCTGCTACCCGTCCCAGACTCCATCCAGGACATTCTGCGGGAAGGGGGCAGGACTGCTGCGATTCCTGCCTAATCCTCAGGGCCGTGCAAGGTGCTGAGGGTGGGGCCTGTGGCTGAGGGGCAGAAGCCATTGTGGGGGCCGAGGTTTGCCCTGCTCGCTCGGGAGGAGGGAGGTGTGAGGGCTGGGCCTGGCCTGGTGCTGCTCTAGAAGGGGGTGCCCATAGCAGCCTTGGGCCTGGTTCTCGCCTCGGCCTCTGAGGAGGCGTCGGTGTCTCTCCCTGCCACGATGAAGCTGCTGCGGCTCCTGTGTCGCCACAAGACAGCGCTGGGCCTCGGTGGCCTGGCGCTCTTCGCTGTAGTCCTGCTCTACCTGGCCAAGTGCACCTCAGAGAGCCTCAGGCCCTTGCCAGGTCGAGGTCTGCCCCACAACCAGGCACTGCAGCCGCCCCGCGGTGGAGTGGGAGCCGGGCCGCCCCTACTGGCAGCCCCGCTGCCCCCTGAGGAGACGGCTTTCCTGGCTGTCCTCATCGCCAGCGGCCCCAAGTATACAGAGCGCCGCAGCATCATCCGCAGCACCTGGCTCTCGATGGCTGGCCGGCCCCCTCAGGATGACATCTGGTGTCGTTTCGTGATTGGCACAGGCAGCCTGGCTGGGGAGGAGCTTCACAGCTTAGAGTTGGAGCAGAGCCGTCACCGAGACCTGCTGTTGCTGCCTGAGCTTCGTGATTCCTATGAGAACCTGACTACCAAGGTCCTGGCAATGTATGTCTGGCTTGATCTGCACTTGGACTTCCGCTTTGTCCTCAAGGCTGATGATGACACCTTTGTACGCCTGGACGTACTCGTGGAAGAGCTGAGGGCCAAGGAGCCACGTCGTCTCTACTGGGGCTTCTTTTCTGGCCGTGGTCGAGTGAAGTCGGGTGGCAAATGGAAAGAGAGCACTTGGCTCCTATGCGACTACTACCTGCCTTACGCCCTGGGTGGTGGCTATGTGCTGTCTGCAGACCTGGTGCATTACCTGCGACTCAGCCAAGACTATTTCAACATGTGGCAGAGTGAAGATGTCTCGCTGGGGGCTTGGCTGGCTCCTGTTGATGTGAAGAGGGTGCATGACCCACGTTTTGACACTGAGTACAAGTCACGGGGCTGCAACAATAAGTATATTGTCACTCACAAGCAGAGCATTGAGGACATGTTAGAGAAGCATCAGACTTTGGCCAAAGAAGGGAAGCTCTGCAAGGAGGAGGTTAAGCTCAGGCTATCCTACATGTATGACTGGGGAGTGCCTCCTTCACAGTGTTGCCAAAGGAAAGATGGCATCCCCTGAAAGTTTTGGAAAAAGGAAGGGCAAAGTGTCAAAGGATAACTCTCTGGGCTGGATCAGTGTCATATGGGGACACCTTTGTATGTAAGGCTTAAAAATTATTCTGAGATTTTACATGATTCATACGTCAAGACTGTGTGCAGGACCAACATAGCACCATAATTCATAAAAGCTACTGAAGTGCTGTGATTTGTCTACAGATACACAAAATACAGGAATAAAGGGGGAAGTGAGGGAAAGGTTATATGATGGAATTTAGTGCAAAGGGGGGAAAAAAGAAAACTTTTTTTTAAATAACTTGGATGCAGAGCAGGTTGGAAGATGTGTCCCAGATTCCAAAGTTTGTTTGTTGAGAACGTGTCATGCCTTCACACCATCCCCAAGATTGTGAAAATAATGTCTACTGTTTAATTTTTTCAGGGAAAAAATGTCATTTTGGCCAACCATTTTGGCAAGTTTTTAAGACTGTAATAAAGAGATAGCAAATCAGTTGCTAGTGCCAGTGGAAGCAGGTGGCTGGCTAGAACCACTGGCCTGGCATCTAAATGAAGGGAAGTGTTGTTGAGATATTTGCACTGGTTACTTTATACTCTCAATGAGGGGGAGGGTGGTGTGTCCAGTCTTTGGAAAGAGTTCTGATTTAATTATAATAGGTCTTGGGTAATATCCCTGAATTTAAATCTTCAATCATTTTTTTAAAAATAGTTTATGATGTACTGTGTAATCTGGATGATCTGGCAGCTACTAAATAGGTCTGTATTTGGAAAAGTGTATGTGTTATGCCATATTGCAGTATTAGGGTAGGTTCTCAACTATCTTGATTTGGAAGTAAACATTTATGCTACAAACCTAGCACTCGGTTATTGGGATTAGAAACTGCTCTTGTATTCTCCAAGTGCATTGTGTACAAAGAAATCTCAACTTCCTAATTTTTACAAAAAATGATCCCACTAAGAAGTATATGATCTAATTATGCAAACAATAGGACTACTTACATCAGTAAGGATAACCTATGTGAGTAAGAGTTAGCAGGATTAGACCTATAACGTCTCAAATTGGAAGTACAAAACTTTATCAAGTTATCTGGACTAGATTTTCAAAATAAAGCAATAGATCTGTTTAAAAAAAATAAATCTGAAGAATTGGCCATTTTAGTTGCTAATATGGTATGTAAATAACTGGGGTTTATTTTTTCACTTCTCTGTAGTCCTGTCTACTCTACAAATGAATCCATTGCTGACAAGAATTGTTGGGCATGTTTGGTGTGTAACTGAGAGTATAAATGGGCCACTTTTAGCACAGTGACAGAATGCATTACACTTTCAAATAATTCTAACACATTTTCTGTGCAGACTTTTAGTTGTGTGATTGAATAATCCTGATATCCTGTAATGGTGTTGAAAATGGTTCCATCTGTGCACACAGTTACACCTTTGTCCACACTGGTCCAGGAGGACTCCCTTCTGAAAACCCTTGTCAGTAACAGATCTCTTTTCTAGTAAAGACACATCAGCTTTAAAGTTGATGCCTAAAGGGCATGTTCACATTCTTCAGTCTTTCTTACAGTTTGTTGCACAGTGCACTTTCATACTATTATTATTTCTTTCTCTCACTGGACGGTACACCTTTCTCTTACCTGTGGAGGGAGACTTCAACTTCAAATAATAAGATTTGGTGCTGACATCATAACATTTTTGCTTTTCAGACCCAACTTAGTAATTTATTCCAAAGGAATCAAGTGTATTTATTTTCTCGTCATTAAAATCCACTTCTTCTATCTAGTTTTAAACAATTTCTTGAGAGGATTAAGTGGAAAAAAACTCTTTTTGGAAAGGAAAACAACTCCTTATTTACATTAAGTATTTCAACAATACATTCTGTAACTTTCCTTCTAAAAACAAAATTAGCTAATGAAGACATCGAAAAAGTAATTTATTTAATCTGATGCATCCAGTCTTTTGTACTTTGACATAGTGATGCTTACTGCAGATGTGCCCTTCAGTGGAATATATTCCTGCAGAACAAAAAGTTTAAGACTTCACCCGGTTGCAAGACATTAAATTGGTTTCAGTAATCCTTTTAAAGTCTGTATGTCTCTTTGGTCTTTGGGCTAAATTAGTATTGTACACACATAGTTCAGTGTTTGTAATTGTGATAATTTATTTATAAATATTGTAAATGTACTATGTATTGTTAAAAGTTTAAGATAGCTAAGTATCATCTTATTTTATAATTATTTAAGAAAGTGTGTTAAGTTTCACAAGTGTTATTTGTGAAATGCTTTAATTTATTGATGTACAGTTCCTAATTTAAATAGGGTCTGAGTTGTAGATCCAAAAATCTGCTGCATGACTCTCTTAACCTGGTAAGAATGTACTAATCACCCATTTATCTAAATATCAATGTTTATGTAAATCACGGGCATTGTCGCTTCTTTGTCGTTTTTTGTTTTGTTTTTGTTTTTTTTGAAAGGTTCTCTTTTCAGAGCTTTCATGTGAGGATGAGAATTTGAGGTTCAGAAGAATGGAAAATTATTTGTCACATCCCAAGTGACATCTGGATGGAAGAAAACATACAAATGCGCACACACACACTGATGGTTAAATTTTTTGTAGAATGCTGAGTTCTTGCTGTGCCCCTGAGTTCCAAGAATATTGAGCAAAAAGAAAAGGAGTACTTGTGGCACCTTAGAGACTAACCAATTTATTTGAGCATGAGCTTTGAGCTTCATCCTACAAAGTACTTACTTAAACATATGAGTAGTCCTCTTGATTTCATTGGGACTATTCCCATACTTAAATTAAAATCAAGACCAGAGTGCCCAGCACCTTGAAGAATTAAGTCCATAAATTATTGTGGTAAATATAGTTCTATTTGAAATCTAACAACAAATTTGAGTAACAAAGTCCTTCTGGTCTAGAATTACCTATGTTTTGCCTCTCAGTTCAAAAATTAATTGTTTTGGAAGGTATGACTTATGTAAGTTGATCCATTTTTTATGTTTCTGGAATATAGAAAAAACATTTTCCCACATGTTCTGATCAGAATATTTATGCTTGAAAAACTCTCAAGTGCCTCAAGACAAAAGAAATTCAAACCTGTCTGACTTCGTAGATCTGATTGACACTTTAAAAATTCCAAAGTTGAATTTTTAATGACTGCTATTTTGCATGTTGGATGCTCAGTCGAACTGGCAAAGTTTGCAAGATTTGCAAGCCAAATAAATTGCAGTTCAGTGAGTTTAAAAAGTCTTTTAAGGTTGGTTCTGTTAGTCAGTGGGGCAGAGAGTCTGCTGAGTTAATCAGCAAAGAGAACTGGTGACCCAGAAGTCATTATTATAAATCCAGGATCATTATCAGCTTCACAAGCCAAATAACTCAAGAGTTGTATTTCTTTAATTAGAAAGTCACATGTAAAAAACCTATTGTTAATGCAATGTTAAGGTTAAATATCAAGTAACTTTACACAGGCAATGTTTTATATTGCTTGACTTTCAAGTGCTTGATGTTTCAACCCTAACTGTTGCACTAAAATGTTTTGTTTGCATTTAATTATGAACCTATATTTTAAAAATTGCATTTAAGATCCCAGATCCGGAACAGCACATGCATGTGCGCGCGCGCACACACACACGTATATAAAATATAGGGTTAAACGACAAATATATTTTAAAACAAAAGAGCTGAAAATCGTTTTTCTGACCTTATGACTGAGTTCTGTATTTCTTTTACAAGGGATGTTGACATCAGAAAAATTTAATGCAGTATAAGGATTTCATGGTTTAGGTGATTAGACGTCCTGTACTGCTGTTTGAAAAACAAAGTGAAAACCTGGCCCTGTTGAAGCTAATGGGAAAGTCCATTGTCTTCATGGGGGCCAGGATTTCACCCAGAGTGCCTAACTTCTGCTCCTAACAAGTAAAAAGTATTTTGGCCTTTCCTTAAAGATCCTTGTATTGAAGTTAGTGGGAGTTTTGCCACTGATTTCAGTAGAAGCAAGATCAGGCCCAAAATATATTCATTTGTAATTTTTCATGTCTGTGTTAAATTAATTATATGGAATCAAACTTTTATTAAATAGCATTTCAGTTGACTTCTAAGGGAGTTCCTCATTTAAAAAAAAAAAATGTCAGCCATTTATACTTGTTACTATTATGGTGTTGCAGAAAACGTCCACAGGACTCTTCCCTGGAAGACAAGAGGAAGATGGCTCACCTCAGTTGACCTAAACAGTTTTCTAAATATCAGTTGATGTGGGCTGCAAGTCACTGTTTATTTGAAATATTATATTAATATTACACTTGTGTTCTTTGCAGGGCTATAGTAAAACTGTGCTGTTTGACAGAACATTAAAAGCATTTTTAACTTTTTTTTTTTGTTATTCACTGGATGATTTCTTTAATAGTTTAATAGTTTTCAAATTGTACATATAGAATTGTCTGTCATCCATGTTAGAAGTTGCATGCCGTAAATTAGGTCCTTTATAAAATCCTATTACCACGATAGTGTTTCAAGTACAAGACCGAAAGATTTTGGTGCACCTATTGAATTCCTCTTAAAATGGTCACTCTGATATAAATTCAAATAGAAAAACAGAAATTTTGCTTTCCTTTGGGTGATTTTTAAAATGGCATGCAGAATGATTCGTGATCTTGTTTAATGTGTAAAAGTGAGCTAGCTGAGTCTTATATTAAAAATTTAACAAATCAATTAAAAATAATTTTGCTATTTTAAAAAACATATTGCCCTTTCAGTAAGGGCCTGCATCTAGAAGTCAGTTACCTATTTACCTAAACTAAATACTCTTCTTGGAGTTGCAAGAAACCGCTACCAGGAAAAACAAACTTCCCTGCTGTCTAATCTTGTCCATATAAAGAATGCAGAAGTTCGGCATTAAAATGTACTATTTGTGGCAGATATTACATTTTATATACTTACATCAGTTGATTTTGGCCTTTGAACTACTGTAGGAACTATTTCATGCCACAGCTGCGTTAGCCTTAATGCCAGGAAAAAGAAATTATTAAGAAAAACATTAGGGGTATTGGAAGGTGGTTATGCTTTGCTCTTCTATGAATTTCTGATCAACTCCAGAATCCTAGCTGAAGTAGAATTTAATGTCGCTGTATACTTGACATAAGCTGACAATAGAGCATGTACAGAAATGGTTATTTTGGATGTGCTATCTAGAGTATTCCTGCAGGTGTTCCTTCATATACCTCTGTGAAATATCTTAAAACTATTTAATTCCTGGTATGCTACTTTGCTAGTTAATTCTTATCTTCTAATACAGACCACCCTCCGTTTTTATCCAATATCTAGTCAGCTGTGGGAGTGTATTAATTTACTTACTGGACCTTCTTGAAGCTGGAAGTTGCTGGTTATAAAGTGTGCCTTTAGAAACAATACAATAGTTGAGGTTTTGTGCCCAGTATAGTCGCCCATTTTCAGCTATGCAGCATTGCCAGTTGGAGGTCACAGTTGTCTGTTCTTTCAGCCTTTGTATAGAGAAGAATGGTAAGAAACTAAAAGTACTCGTGATAAGAAGCATCTTGTATACTGCATGGTATAGCTGTCCATCTCCTTAGTTTTATGCCTTTATTGGCCAAAAAATGTCTCTGCGCTGGAACTTTTATTAAAATTACTGTTGCTGTCATGGTCACTTCTTGTAGAGTATGGAAAAAAGTCAACTTCACTATGAACTTTGGTTACATTTAATTTTTTTCTATACTGTTGCGAAGTAGCGGTATAGGCAGTTGGCCCAATCATGCAGTCCTTGCATGTGCAGCATTTCCATAAATTATGTAATGTTCCCATCATGCCCAGAATCCTAAATCAGCATGCAGGCTCCATTTATTAAACACAATGCAAACAATTCCAAAACATGGCTCAGCGCTTACATCAACATTCTTCCTAGGTTGTCTCTTTTTTCTGCCTTAGCTCTGCAAGATCAGGTCCAATGATACGGACACATTTATACAATAAATAATGTACAGAATACACAGAAACTGGTATTTGGGCAAATGCCGCACATATTTACCTTCATTTCTAATTGGTAGCAGGTATGAAAGGGTTTGATCCCAGTACAATGAAGTAAGTAGAACGACTCCCATTGATTTAAATGGGCTTGGGGTCCTACCCTAACTTCTCAAAAACCATTCCATGTCTAATCTGATATACAAATCCTATAGACAGTGGGTTTTAAAAATTCTGGCAAAACATAAGACACTTCACTTTAATATCTGCAGGTGATTTTCAGATGTCAGTAGAATAATTTGTTCAACTGAAAGCACATTTTCAAAACATCTTTCCTGTTTGCTGAGTTCTGCTCCTACTGGAAAAGTGTCTATTCTTACCCATCTTCTCTCTTACTGCTAAATTGGCATTGAAAGAAACAGATCAGAAAACTAGCACTGACAGAGTCTTGTCTTTATTAGAATAATCCTATGTGTTCGACATTTTACAAATGAATTAGTGACAGGTCCAAAACGAATTTGAGTTAGAACCGGTTATTCCTTCCAACTATATACAAATTTTATATTTTGGTTGTGAAAGGCTACCGGTTTTCATTGGCAGCTCTGTGGTCACCCGTTTGTTCTTTCCTGTCAAGGAAAAACTTTCACACATGCTACCTGGAGTACCAATACTTAATGCCTCCTCTTTACTATTTTAATCTTCCTATAAAAACAATGCAGTTATTCCTGGTATACAGCATTTGGAAAGGTTTAGCAAATTTAAGGCATCACAAGCCATATTGGTTGATTTCTAGTGTGGAATAAAAAGAACAGCTCTGACCTAACTATGAATAGCTCTGACCTAATTAGAAGAGATGACTCAGATACTCAGCACAGTGTGACACCTGTATTAAGTATATTATTGCATTTGCTGATGTACAATCCTGGGGAAGTAATGATTTGATAGATAAAGACTGTGCTTCTGAAATAGCGGCAAAGAGTCCTGTGGCACCTTACAGACTAACAGACATATTCGAGCATAAGCTTTCGCGGGTGAATGCCCATTTCGTTGGATACAGGGTATTCCCCCACGAAAGCTTATGCTCCAATACGTCTGTTAGTCTATAAGGTGCCACAGGACTCTTAGTCTGGATCTGTAAAAGCGTCAAACACGGCTACCCTTCTGATACTTGCTTCTGAAATGCGTACATTAATCATTTATAATTACTTCTGTGCTTGGGATCTGACAAACCTGTGTTACCACTTTAATGACAGCCAAAGCTAAAGTTAAGATTGCAGTGTGACATCCCTTATAACACACTGCTGTCACTCATGCCTTATTTCAGTATATAGTTTCAGCCCCTTTTTATGTAAGTTAAGAAATCAACTGAACTCTAAAATGACAATATCCTCTGTGGCTAAAGCGCAAGAAAAATGGTTATACAGGTTGTTAAAAAATGACAAAATTGTGTGATGACACAATGTGAGCCAATCAATCTTGCTATACAAACCTTAACATGTTCATTATGTAACTTTTGTGCTTAAGGCTTTGAGCCAGAAAAGCATTTAAGCATGTTTAAATTTAGACACATAAGTAGTCCCTTTGACTTCATTGAGATTACTCAGGTGCTTAAGTGCTTTGCTGGATCAGGGCCTAAATTTGCAGATTTAATATTATATTAATGTAGGATTTTACATTTTGTTTAATAAATATCTGCAAGAGCAAATTTAGACTGGAATAGAGGTTTCACTGGCCATCTGGCTCCCTATCCCATGGAATCAGGGCACTAGGTCAACAGAGGCTTCTCCAGACCTGAGGAGGATGTAGCTCTGTTGCTTGGGAAGGAGGATTCTTTGAATGATGTGTTGTGACATTCTTTAAGAATTTAAAGGTTGCTACCTTCCCAGTTTTCTGGGGTGGTCTTAAACTGAGGACCAGTTTAAATACTAGTAACACTCTTGTCACACCTGCTTGTATGTAGCATGCGAGCTACATTCAATGCAGTGGAAAGCAGGGCAGACTTTCAACACTTAAGTTGTATTTTGGTGGGTTTTTTTCTTAAACACCAGAAGAAGCGGAAGCAGACTTTGCTAAAGGACACCTACCATAACTTGTTTTGAGCATGTTTGGCTTGTTCATCTTAACTTAGCAAATCTACATGTTTGTTCTCATGTCCTTGTAGTTCAGCTACTCCATCAGTTGCCTTACCAGTCAGTTAAATTCTCAGGGCTGGCTTGCAATTTTTTTTCATGCTCTAAATTCTGATTTCAGAAATGTCAGATCTGTCAAGATGGTAATTAGATTAGATTATTTTAGGATAAATATACAAGAAAAAACAGGTGTATTAGTAATGCCCTAAGGCATGTTAACACAGTTGTTGTACATCCTGACCTACAGCAATAGTGTTTCAGTGGTGCACTTCGTTAAAGTGCAGTTATCGATGTGCAGTGATGCACACCACATGGGGCTGTGATTAGCATCTGGCCCTCTGCATCTATCCTGTCATTTGTAGTATATTAATATAATACCTTTTGGGGGTTTGATCCTCTACCATTAGTCAATGGGAGGTCTGCCATTGCCTTTAATGGGCATTCCAGATGCTAAGGAATTCGGATAGTCAGGCCATAACTAACTTGTCACAATTGAAATGCAATTTTTCTTTATTTTTTTGGTCTGGCATGCCTGCCAGTTTTTACCTCATATTCACACTTGTATTTATCTTTCTCCAACTAGTGGGGAAAAAATCTTCAGGGGAAAGAAATCCATTAAACATTCAATTCTGCATTACATCAAGGAAAATAGCTGGCACCAAACTGAACTGTGAAGTGGGATTGCAGTTTTGGGATCCTGATAATACAAAGTCAAGCCATGTGCTTAATGGTCTTGGTTTGTCTTTAATCTCTCAAATGTGGCAGCTCATTGTAGAGAATGGTTGAAAGCAATAGTGCCAGTAAATAATTAATGGCAAACGTTTATGATAATTCCTCTGGGAAATGCCCATCTCCAGTAGGATAGGCTGCCCACTTGTAAGAAGTTTCTCCTTCAGATCTCTTGAATGCCATCATGACCATACAGAACCCCACAATATGTGTGCTAGGCATGTAAAAGGAACCGAAAAAGCCTGCACCAATTTAAGGTGGCCCTGCATTACGTGATCATAACTATGACCCCAATCCTGCAATCTGATCCTGTCAAGCTGGGTCTCTTGCACCAAAGTGGAGCCCCATTGGCTCTACTGAGACTCTGACAACCAGGGCTCATCCGTGGAGAGCGAGTTGCTGGATCAGGCCTTACTGTCATATAAACCAACGCTCTGTCCTTGTGTTTTCATGAACTGAAGTAGCTTGAATGTGTTGCCCTTAAGCACATGCTGCAAAACCCATCTCTTTTCTCCAGCTTTTAGAGAGTGAGGACAACTTTGATTGTGGTGGGAGACAGGGAGACTTTCGGTTTGTATTGCCTGGCTTTGCTGGTTAACTGTTGGATGGGAATGCCAGAGTTGTAATAAGGGAGCTGTTTAAATATTTGTACTATATTATGCCATGGGCGCCTACAACAAGCTATTGAATTTTGTACTGATAACATAAATCTGTATCAGAGGAACAGCCGTGTTAGTCTGTATTCGCAAAAAGAAAAGGAGTACTTGTGGCACCTTAGAGACTAACCAATTTATTTGAGCATGAGCTTTTGTGAGCTACAGCTCACTTCATCAGATGTATACCGTGGAAACTATCCGCACAGACACACCCCTGGAACCCCGACCTGGGATATTCTATCTACTACCCAAGATCCATAAACCTGGAAATCCTGGGCGCCCCATCATCTCAGGCATTGGCACCCTGACAGCAGGATTGTCTGGCTATGTAGACTCCCTCCTCAGGCCCTACGCTACCAGCACTCCCAGCTACCTTCGAGACACCACTGACTTCCTGAGGAAACTTCAATCCATCGGTGATCTTCCTGATAACACCATCCTGGCTACTATGGATGTAGAAGCCCTCTACACCAACATTCCACACAAAGATGGACTACAAGCCGTCAAGAACACTATCCCCGATAATGTCACGGCTAACCTGGTGGCTGAACTTTGTGACTTTGTCCTTACCCATAACTATTTCACATTTGGGGACAATGTATACCTTCAGATCAGCGGCACTGCTATGGGTACCCGCATGGCCCCACAGTATGCCAACATTTTTATGGCTGATTTAGAACAACGCTTCCTCAGCTCTCGTCCCCTAAAGCCCCTACTCTACTTGCGCTATATTGATGACATCTTCATCATCTGGACCCATGGAAAAGAAGCTCTTGAGGAATTCCACCATGATTTCAACAATTTCCATCCCACCACCAACCTCAGCCTGGTCCAGTCCACACAAGAGATCCACTTCCTGGACACTACAGTGCTAATAAACAATGGCCACATAAACACCACCCTATACCGGAAACCTACTGACCGCTATTCCTACCTGCATGCCTCCAGCTTTCACCCTGACCACACCACACGATCCATCGTCTACAGCCAAGCTCTGCGATACAACCGCATTTGCTCCAACCCCTCAGACAGAGACAAACACCTACAAGATCTCTGTCAAGCTTTCTTACAACTACAATACCCACCTGCAGAAGTAAAGAAACAGATTGATAGAGCCAGAAGAGTTCCCAGAAGTTACCTACTACAGGACAGGCCTAACAAAGAAAATAACAGAACGCCACTAGCGGTCACCTTCAGCCCCCAACTAAAACCCCTCCAACGCATTATTAAGGATCTACAACCTATCCTAAAGGATGACCCAACACTCTCACAAGTCTTGGGAGACAGGCCAGTCCTTGCCTACAGACAGCCCTGCAACCTGAAGCAAATACTCACCAACAACCACATACCACACAACAGAACCACTAACCCAGGAACTTATCCTTGCAACAAAGCCCGTTGCCAATTGTGCCCACATATCTATTCAGGGGACACCATCACAGGGCCTAATAACATCAGCCACACTATCAGAGGCTCGTTCACCTGCACATCCACCAATGTGATATATGCCATCATGTGCCAGCAATGCCCCTCTGCCATGTACATTGGTCAAACTGGACAGTCTCTACGTAAAAGAATAAATGGACACAAATCAGATGTCAAGAATTATAACATTCATAAACCAGTCGGAGAACACTTCAATCTCTCTGGTCACGCAATCACAGACATGAAGGTCGCTATCTTAAAACAAAAAAACTTCAAATCCAGACTCCAGCGAGAAACTGCTGAATTGGAATTCATTTGCAAATTGGATAATATTAATTTAGGCTTAAATAGAGACTGGGAGTGGCTAAGTCGTTATGCAAGGTAGCCTGTTTCCTCTTGTTTTTTCCTACCCCCCCCCCCAGATGTTCTGGTTTAACTTGGATTTAAACTTGGAGAGTGGTCAGTTTGGATGAGCTATTACCAGCAGGAGAGTGAGTTTGTGTGTGTATGGGGGTGGGAGGGATGTGAGAAAACCTGGATCTATGCAGGAAATAGCCCGACTTGATTATGTAAAGAGTTGTCACTTTGGATGGGCTAGCACCAGCAGGAGAGTGAATTTGTGTGGGGGGGTGGAGGGTGAGAAAACCTGGATTTGTGCTGGAAATGGCCCACCTGTTGATCACTTTAGATAAGCTATTACCAGCAGGACAGTGGGGTGGGAGGAGGTATTGTTTCATATTCTCTGTGTGTATATAAAGTCTGCTGCAGTTTCCACGGTATACATCTGATGAAGTGAGCTGTAGCTCACGAAAGCTCATGCTCAAATAAATTGGTTAGTCTCTAAGGTGCCACAAGTACTCCTTTTCTTTTTATAAATCTGTATGTTTTGCCTACTGGCTGTGCTTGGAGCTGAGGGCATCTAGTAAAAGGCCATCACTAAACCTGCTTTCACTGCATTAATGTGCATTTGCTTTAGGGGAGACTTGCCTGCAGCCTGAATTGAGCCCTGTATTTGTGAATAGGCAAAGAGGTGTTTGTTTGCATTTGGCCTTATAAGTGTTGGATGAATTGTTAATGCGAGTACATGAAAATTAATTAGGGCTGGGCTTTTCAAAGGCATCTATCTCATTGTTTCTCAATCTTTTTGATACCAGGGACCGGCTTGCTACCTTCCTAAACTGTGTCAGGGAGATCTCAGGGACCAGCACCGGTCTGTGAACTGTTCATTGAGAAATACTTATCTGTGGGAACTGAACACCTGGTTTCTATAGACTTTCAGTGGGAATTGTGTGCCTAATTGCTTCCAGCCCTTTTCAAAACTATAGCTTTGTTCTGTGGCTACTGTAGTGAGGAACACATGGTCATGCCAATACATCAGATCTGGCCCAAGGGCTAAATGTTTGGCACCCTATCTCTACAGCCCATGCCTTGTTCTATGTCCACAACAAATCACAGACAAGCAAGAGTTGTTCTCTACTGCAATTTGTGCAAAACTCAAATGACCACAGGGAATGCTGCAAAGCCAGGAAGAAAGTAAACTTCCATGAAAAATTCTGCTCAACAGACAACAGCTATAAGTGATGGAAGATCACTGCTAATGTTGTGTAAAGTAGCCTGAACAAGAAAATAAAATGTGGAGGGGAGGGGATGTATGCTTTTATGCATCTTGCTGTTGCATTGCACAGGAAAGTGGTTATGGGAAGATGTATCCTGTGGTGCACTCTCTCTTTATGGCATGCAACACACCCACAGTGTGGCAGGTGGCAATATATATACTAGCTTTAGAGCCATAATGCAAGTGATGTGCACTTAGGTAATGATTTCCCTTCATGTCTCTGGAGCAATTGATTGTAGGGCTGCACTGCAGTTAAAAAGACCTTGCATTCAAAATGCATTTCATAATAAGAGGAAAGATTATTCTTTGGTGAATGAAAGCAGTAGCAGACGTTGGGGCATTGCTGGCTGGCTTTCAATTAGAGGAGAAATTAGTGATGGGGAGTCTGGGTATATATTTAATTCAACTTGTTTATTTACACTATACAAACCAGTCCTGGAACGGAGATGGTCAAACAGCATGGAGGTAATCTCCTTTTATAAGTTTCAGAGTAGCAGCCGTGTTAGACTGTATCCGCAAAAAGAAAAGACTAACAAATTTAAAATTAGTCTCTAAGGTGCCACAAATACTCCTTTTATAAGAATCTCAGTTAAAATATTAATCCCTGGTTCCCAGGGAACAACTCTATCAGTATATAAATTGACCTGTTTAATATCAAGTAGCAATGCTACGTAGTCAACTAGTCACAAAGGAACATTGTGGGTTATTGGATGTTTGGTAGAATAAAGCTATCCTGCCAGAGAGGACAGTTAGAGCACAGGTGTAGATGACTCCTGGCTCCTGTTCTTGATTATGCATGTGCCTTTGCTCTGTGGCCTTGAGAAGATCATTTAGGTTTAAATTTTCAATTTTGGGGGACTCATTTTTTGAGTGCCCAATTTGAGACACCCTGGCTCTGGCATTGCATGGTGCTGCTGACCCCAATTTAAGTCAATAGGAGCTGCAGATGCTCAGAATCTCTGCAAATCAAGCCCAAAGTGTCAATTTGGGCACTCAAAATTAGTGGGCATTCTACAAAAATTAGGCCTTACCTTTCTGTGTTTGATTCTCTCTTTGTAAAATGGGTATCATAAAACTTATCACTGAGGAGTAGTGTTGAGCTTAATTTATATTTGTAAAGCACTTTGCAATTATCAGATTATGAACACAATCTATTATTTCACTAGCATGAAGTCAAATAATCTCTCATTTGTTAGCTATAAATACAGTGGAGTATTTAAACTTTAATAACACATTTAACCTGATTGCTCACCCATTCTCATTAACACCCCTAGATTATGTTATGCAGAGTGGGGAATGAAGAAAAATAAATCAAGAAATCCATTATTATTTTTATCCAGGGCAGCAATTATGTGCTGGAAAACTCTCCAATTATTCATTTCAATTGGTTACTTTCATGTAGCTTGCCATGTTGCAAGTTCAAAGACATAAAAGAGCAGAATGTTAGTAATAGTTTGTCCAAGGATCATAAGCATTTGTATATTATATGGCTTGGAAAAATGATTTTGAACCTAAAATGCAACATGTTCCGAACTCTAATGAACTTTGAAAATTATAGACAGGGATCCTGACTGCAGCAGAAGAATTGACCCAAACTCACCTAAAATTGGAAGCAACCCTGAACTGAATCTGTTTTTGAGATCTGCAAAAGCCCAGTGAATTTTCTCCATGTTATTTTTCATCTTGAAGCCTGGAGTCTTTGTTTTAGGACCCTTTCTAATTCCTGGAAATGGAAATGGTCCTTTGACTTAAATGGGAGTTGGATCAGGGGTTTGCTAGTTCTGACCAGGAATAGAAGTAGAAGTGTCTTGAAAACAGGCTGGTTTTGCAAAAGTTGCATTTCAATATGCAGGCCCAAGAGGTTTGCATAGTCCAGATTGATACTCGGATTTTGGAGGGTTCATCCAATTCAATCCTCAGAACCTTTTGTTGTTCACACAATAAAATCTTGCCTCAAATGAAGGGAAGGAATTCCTGTTGCATTTGTCAAACCAAACACATTTCCCTGCTCAACTGACCTTCTCTGCTCAATGCAGGCATCAGCCTTTACTCCCATTATTCAGCTTCACATTGGAAGTTATGTGGGTTCATTGAGCTGAATTTATGTCTCTGCCAGAGATTCCTTTTGTGATCTCAGATAAGTCATTTAATCTTTCTGTATCTCTGAGCCCCTTCTGTGCAATGGAGATGACAGTATTTCCATTCACCTACACGTTGTCTGTCTTGCCTTGCTAGATTGTAAACTATTCAGGCCTGGGAGTGTGTCTTACTGTCCATGCGTATAGCTCCATTGGGTCCTCTAGGTATTACAATAATACAAACAATTATACTCTTTTCTAGTAATTTTGCCCTAGATTTGCTTCATGGTCTCACAATTGACATATGACCTCAGTGGCATGAGGTATTAATGCTCTTCAAAGGGGACATATACAAACAAATAGGATTTCCTGGGTTAGTTTTAATTTCTAAGGGCAAATTGAATTAGCAAGATTAATTAATTTAACTTATTTACACTGCCTGTACCTCTTCTTCTGACAGAGAGCCTTGCTAATAATTTTCCCTCAGCAAATGTTCACTCTGACCGCGGTTTAAAATTTGACATCATTTCCAGATAGATTATTGCCTGGAATGAAAGCAAATAATAAAAGCAAAGCACCAAAATTAAATTGAAAAGATTAAATCAATCTCAAAAATTTTATTCCTGGGAACAAAAATGAACACTGGGCAGGTTATCGGCTCCATGTGGAGAGTTCCCGAGTACCTCTTTGTGCATCACAGTTGCTAGGCAAGCACCGAGAGTGAGGGACAGATTTTTAAAGGTATTTATACTCCTAAAGATGTAGATAGGTGCCTGGTGAGATTTTCAAAAGTGCTTAGGTTTCAGAGTAGCAGCTGTGTTAGTATGTATTCGCAAAAAGAAAAAGGATTACTAGTAGCACCTTAGAGACTAACCAATTTATTTGAGCATAAGCTTTCGATGCATAATGCATCTGATGAAGTGAGCTGTAGGTCACGAAAGCTCATGCTCAAATAAATTGGTTAATCTCTAAGGTGCCACTAGTACTCCTTTTCTTTTTTCAAAAGTGCTTAGGGGCCCAATAGGAGTTAGGTGCCTAGGCGCTTTTGAAAATCCTACTCGGTGCCTAAATAGCTTTAAAAATCTGGCCATAAGTGGCTCAGGAGACTGGCAAGAGATTTTTGTGAGGCCTTCAATGTTCAAATTCAGCCAAGGTCACTGGAGTAGAATTCCAGGTGGGTGTGTTGGTCACAGAGTGAACTGGATATCTGGCTCACTCAAAAGAGGCCGTAAAGGCGAGTCCTGCTCCCTCTCCTCTGCTAAAATCGCAGTCCGGGAGAGTTCCCCCTCCTCTCCCTGGTCTGGATTACAGCAGTGCTCTGCTACAGCTCCCCTCTCTTCTTTAGCCCATGCAGTGAGAGGGCCCTTTTCTATACCAGTCTAACCCACTGCCAATAGCATTTCTAAAGCCCCACCACCATTGTGTCCAAGTTCCATCTATGGCGTACAAAACAGAGAGAGCTGAATCCTTGTTCCTTGCCCTAGCTCACCATGAGACGTACAGTCACGTCTATATTGCTTTTCACCCAAATGTGGATCAGCGCCTGATTTTGGTGCCTTGGCTTATCCATCACTAAGAGGGGGCTAATGACAAACAGGGTATAAAGGGGTGTGAATTCCTGTGAGCTCCTTAGCTGACAGCTAAACACCATAGGGAGGGGCAGGATCAGCAAAGCCTAGATTACTTGATAGCGAGAGAGAAGACTAACGCATCCTTACCAAGAAGAGGAAACTTGAGTGGCTCCTCTGTGCTGGCTGGTGCTTCGGTACTCAGGGGAGGTGAGGAAACTTGGGGATTGAGGGGACGAAGAGGGGTTCCGCATAGGGGTGAGTTCTAAACCCAAGATTGCTTTTCCAGTCACTGGAGAGGCAAAGTCCCTGGCAATAAACGATAGCCCAGCTCATCCCCGAGAACCCTGCTTTGCCATTGCACAGAGATGCAAATGTACCAGACTCCAGAAGACTCAGGATAAGAGCTTCAAACCACCACCATTTCTGTGACCCATCTTCATTATCCCAGACCCGGCGCGGGAGACGTGCGGCCTTTCACCCCTGCTCAGCATCTGGCTACAGATTAAAGGTCTCAGCTTTCCCCCTCTCTCCTCGAGCGCTCCATGCAACCTTATGGTTGTCAGAGTTAGAGTAAGGGTGGGGGGAATGAGCTTTCGCAGGCACACTCTCACATCTTCATTGTTTTAATCTCAATGGTTCCTGAGGAAACTGAGAGCAAAAGGCTTGGATGGTGTATGGCTTTTGCATAGTTCGCTGGGAGGCATTGTGAATTATGCATGAGTTATGCTTTATGTAGGCCCTGGCTATGTTACATCTTTAATTTATTGTCTCTTTGGGACACGCCACGTCTTCATTGCTGGATCAGCTCTGGTTTCTATGGACTTGGATGACTGAGTTTCGATCACTTCAGAAATTATTCCAAGCCCATGCAATCAAATAGAAATAAGCAGTCGCAGCCATAAAGCACTGAGCCTAAACTCGGAAAGGTTCCTTGCTATCCTCCTGGCATACATGAATGCAGGTTGATATATCAAAGCAAAAAGGGGTAAGAAGAGGGAAGAATGAATAGAGATAATCAAGTAACAACAGCAACAACAAAACTTTCATTCATAACAGGCTGGTCTGGCCATGAACAACTGGAGCATATTTCAGTGGGCTTATTACAAGCTAAAGACAATTATGTAGTTATTTGTATTAGAGTAGCACGTAAAAGCCCCAAACTGAGAATGAGCCCCTTTGTGCTAAGCACTGTCTGTACACATAGTAAGAGACAGTTTCTGCCCCCAGAAGTTTACAGTCTAAATAGACAAGACGTACAAAGGAAATATTATTGTCCCCATTTTTAGGTGCCTGTGGCAGAGCCAGCAGATGAACCCAGTCTCTGTGGTCCCAGTCCAAACCATCCTCGCAACAAAATTAAGAGCAAGACTGACATTATCTGACAGAGAGACTGATTTTAAGACACTATCAACATAACAAATCACGATTTAAAATAAGTCCTTTACCTCTCTTATTATTAATGGCAAGAACATTTAACCCCAGTATTTTTGCTATTTGTTTAAATTTTGCATTTCACCATTTGCGACAAGTCTGTTCAGTTTCATTTTTATTTATAGTGAATTTTGCTTTCCAATTCTCATGCAAAACCTCAGCTATAATGTGTTTTGCTTTCACAAGATTGTAGGAGGATATGTGAATAGAAAGGTCTTTCAATTGGACTTCTAAACAAATCACAGAACACCAATGTTCATGTTTGATCTGTAAACACACCCCCACGTCTTGTTTGTATTAGCTAATAGATCAAGTTAAGCCAGAAGCTAGCCTATACTTAAGGCAATACATTTTCAAAGGTAGCTGGTGATTTTAGGGGCTCCAACTCAGACACCTGCTAGCGGGTCTCATTTTCAGAAAGTGTTGAGCACTCGTCCTCTGAGTATCAGGTCCCTTTAAGGTGTCTCAGTTTAGGTACAAATCACTAGTCAAATTTTAAAGTGTGGGGTTTGCAATCTCTCTGTTGTACTACTTGTATATCATCCTGGTATCTGAGCACCTGTCACTGCTCTGGGCATGGGCACTCTCTCTCTGGCCTGGAGAGAAGAGCAAGCATAGCCTTCCATGGTTCTTCATTGTCTACATAGCACAGTGACAGGTTTCAGAGGAACAGCCGTGTTAGTCTGTATTCGCAAAAAGAAAAGGAGTACTTGTGGCACCTTAGAGACTAACCAATTTATTTGAGCATGAGCTTTCGTGAGCTACAGCTCACTTCATCGGATGCATACCGTGGAAACTGCAGCAGACTTTATATATACACAGAGAATATGAAATAATACCTCCTCCCACCCCACTGTCCTGCTGGTAATAGCTTATCTAAAGTGATCATCAGGTGGGCCATTTCCAGCACAAATCCAGGTTTTCTCACCCTCCACCCCCTCGCTGTAGCTCACGAAAGCTCATGCTCAAATAAATTGGTTAGTCTCTAAGGTGCCACAAGTACTCCTTTTCTTTTTACATAGCACAGGATTCCCTTGGTAGTCTAATACGTTGTTAATTGAATCTGCCTTGAAACCAAACCCAGCCTTCACTGCTAGGAGGTGGGGGAAATGGTTGTACAAACTGGGAACTTGCTTTGCAAGTTTGCAAAATAGTAAAAGGTCTGAGGCGCTCTCCAAATTGCCAACTCCTATGTCCAAGCCTTGATGATCCTTACAGTATGTCTAAACTGCAATTAAAAACCATAGCTGGCCTGTGCCAGCTGACTTGATCAGGGCTGGTCATTCTGCATTGCTGCCAGGGACCCTCCATCTCCTCTGGGAGAGTAGTTCTAGATATCCTCAAGCAAGCCAAGGGGGCTAACTCACTGGTCCCTGCACCAAAGAGCACGCTCCAGCTACAGGATTCCAGTCACCTTTTCTTCAGGGCTTCCCTGTTATTTCTTCAAAATAACACAAGCTAAATGCCTCATTCAAGTTCCTTCTTCCCCTTGGGTCTGTAGGGACCTATCTGCACCCTACAGAATTATACTCCCCAGGCCACCTGCTTGGGAGTCCCAGCAAGCTCCCATCTCTTCCATAACCTGCTCCCCGCAGGATAACACTCTGCAGGCTGTTCGCCTAGAAGTCACCTGTAAACTAAGTTTGCTTGCCTGTCTCTGCTGGTTTTTATGAGGACCAGGTGATCTTCAAGCTATCACATGATCACTGGCCACACTACCTCTGCTGGGAGGCAGCTGATGAATTACAGATGGGGGCTAAACTCAGTTCCCGTAATGGGCCAGCTACCCTGTGACACTGCCCCTACCTGCTTTCTCTGGCCTGTGTAAGACTAGCTGAAAGGTTTTTTCTTTGAAAAATGCCTTTTTGTTGAAGTAGTGTGAACATTCGGTGTAACATTTTGATGTCAATGACATTTTTTAAACTTGTAGATTGAAAAAAAATTTGAAACAAAAATGAAACTTTCTCTTTAGTTTCAAATCGAAATTTTCAGTCGGTTTTTGAACAGCAAAACAAAAATTTCACTTCAAAATGAAATGAAATTTTTCTTTTCTTTTTCTTTGCCATTAGAAAAACTAAAATTTTCTGTAGCGCTTTAAGAATGAAATTGGTTCATTCGAAATTTTTAATGGAAATCAAATTGGATTTTTCAACCGGCTATATGATATATTTACCTGCAGTATATCACTCAGCCACTAGATGTCACTGTGTGTTTATAGAGTTGCGGACAGGACTTGGTCTCTGGTTAGCAAAGGAAACAAAGCTGAAACCCAAGCTGCATGGAATCATGTTTGGTGGCTAGAATTGTTATGTTTCTTAATAAATGCTGCCTTTTAAGATAGACTCCTGGAGGCGGGGGGGAGGGTTGCCAGCAGGGAGCCCACAGGAATCAATGGGGATTGAGCCAGCATTATTAACTCCCAGGTGTATTCCTCCATGGAATTGAGGATAGATAATAGGACCTTGCTCTCATCTCAGCCAGGTTCCATCCCCATCCAGATAACCCCCTGCTTAAACCAATGGAGCTTCCAGATATACAGAGAGAACATAAAATATGCTCTTAATGTCTCAAAGTCCAGCATGAAGAATATTTCATGGAGGCCACATGGCGAAGCTGGAAATGAGATCAGTGTTTGACTGGTCCCCATCTGAGGCCCAAGTGCCTGGGTTTTATACTATTGAAGTACTTACGGAATCCAGTGACATACCGGGGCTAAAAGGTTACAGGAGACTATCGAGTTTTGCCCTGTTTGAGAAATGAAACCCAGCGCCGGTCAAAGCCTTTGGAGGATCGTGTGCGTGCATGTGTGTGTGGTTAGAGCTGGTGGGAAAATTTCCATCAAAGTATTTTTTGACAGGAAATAACATTTTAAAAGAACTGGACATTTCTGCAAAAAATATTTTCCATTTCAGTCAAAATTTTCTGGGTTTTTGTAAAAATAAAAAAGTGTTTCAACAAAGCCTGCAAAATTTTCAAAGGAAAAAAACATGTCCTGACCAATTGTTTGTGTGGCTCTTTTTTGCCGGTTTTGTTTAGTTAATTAGCAAGCGGGAACGTGACTGATGGATTTTTTAAATTAATATCGATGTGCTGAGCTACTCCAGGAGTCTCTCTGAGAGAGAGTAAATAATCACTGTGCACTCAACTCAGTCACCTGGAAGAAAAAAATCCATTTGGCATTGCAATGCTGGCATTCGGGGAGGGAGGGGTGGAATGAAGGATTTTTTTTTAAAGCAGGGTGTGTGGGGGTGACGTTACCGTTGTTAGGGCAACACTTCTATTTATGCTGAGCCCGATTCTGTGTGATCCTCACTAATTTTGAGGAATCCTTTCCCACGCACTGGGCCTTCGTGATCAATGACGCCACTCTCATGAGTAAATACCACTCCCTCTGAGAAAGCTCACCGAATCAGGCCTTCTCTGCACAAGTACTTACACCTTCGCTTGGAGAGTCAGAAGAGATGTGAGATTGTATAAAACGTGGCCAAACAGGCCCCTGTTAATGCCCTGGTGCTAAAGCATACGATGCCATGGCACAATATGCTCAATCCCCACCCTCAGGTTTGCAGGTCCAGCTCCCACTGAAAGCAGCAGGTGTTGCACCAACTTATCTGAGGACAGAATTGACCGCAATATATTTCCATATATTCTGGCACAGCAGAGAACCTGATCACATGTAAATAGCTGGTAGGGGTTTCTTTGGTGCTTTTCCTCCCAAGTCTTGAGACACCCACAGGTCAGCTGGCAAAAATGCTCAGCAGTGGGTGGAATTCCCTTTGGCCACTGCACATTCCCAGGGCTGACAGGAGCATCCTTCACTCTTGCCCAACACAAAGCATTTTTCTTGTGAAATCAGGTCTCCACATGTCAATTACCAAGCCTGGGAACCCTGTACGAGATCAGACAATTGGTCCTTTTAATCAGGCCTGCTGACTACCTGATGTTTCAGAGGAAAACAAGAAAAAGTTCTGGATTGCAAAGGGCCTGATTCCCCTTGACTCTGATGCTTATCGAATCAGGTGCACCCGGCCAATTGTGCAATACAATACATGGGGGAGAAACTCCTTCCTGAACACTGCAAAGATTAGTTTACAGTCTGGAGAATCAGGGTTGGTTACTCTTATATCACAGCAGGTTGCACAGTGTTGGTGTAGGTGCTCCAGGGAGGGACAAAGTCTTCCTCATTATCGCTAAATGTGCGGTATGTCTTCATGCCACTATGTCAGTGGGCCCCGGTCCTGCCATCTGACCAGCATGCTGGGACTAATGTGTTAGCAGAGAATCCAGTTAAAGTCTCTGTGGTGTTCTGCCCATGCAGTTCAGATTGCAGGACTGGGGTCACAGCTATTCATAATAATAAGGATGCAAATGTTGTCCAGTGGCTATGCAATTATCTGGTCCTGGTTTAGGTCCAGCCCTGTTATCTGACTTAATGATCTCTGGCAGCCGTGTACATTTACAGATGGATTATAGACTCTGCACGAGCAAATGTACAACAGCTAAAATATTATCATTTTCATTCACATTTTCTTTATGTTCTCTCTCCCTCTCCCTCTTCCTCATTCCTTGCTGTTGATTTTGGGGGAAAATATGGAGAAACTTAGAAAATATTTAGAGGTTTTATGAAAATTCAAAAGGCCACAATTATCCCATCTGCCTCCTATTTGCTTATCACTCCAGTCCTGAATTCTGCAAGCCACCACCTGAACGCCATCTCCTGATATGGAACAGCATATTGCACCCGAGATGTCACCACAGGAGGGTTAATGAAGCCACAGGCCCCTTGTGGCAGCTCAGTGTGTTTCCCTCCTTCTGTTTGCCACACAAGAGCTGAGGATTCTGCAGGATCTATCTATTTATTTATTTATCTAAATATCCTGCTGGATCTATTTATTTTTCAAGCAGCATATTCATTCCAGCATAAAATTCAAGAATGATTGATTATAGCACAAGCCAAGAAACCATTTCAAGAACTGACAGGACCATATGTAAACAATAGAGGGGAGATAGGTGGAAGTCAAAAAAAAAACCCAACCACTTTAAGCACAGGAATTATTATTATTTATGAATGTGGTTATTTGGCAGAGTGTTTAAGGGCTCCAATCGGGGTTGAGACCTCACTGCGCTAGGCACTTTACAAACACTTATTAAAAGACAGTCCCTTCCCTAAGCTGAAAATATTGGATTGCCGCTGTAGCTATCAGACCTAGATTCCAAACTCACCGAAGTTTGGGGGCGTGCAGAACTGTCGTTTTGGTTTTGGTCTGTCGGTCTGCCTGGTCACTCTGGCCCTCCTTTCATCCTATGACCCCAAGACAAAGAACGTCCTTTGCTCCGGGAAACCAGCTAAAAAAATCACTCTTTGCTCAACTTCCAGGGTGAAGTCCTAGCTCCACCGATGGCGATGGGAGTTTTGCCATTGACTTCAAGGGGATCAGGTTTTCATCCTAAGCGTAGATCAATTTCTTTATCTTCAGTAGCAAGGAGCCCTTACCTGGCAGCGCGTCCAGGTGAACAACTCGCTCAGCTGTCTGTATCTACACCTGGTAGCACAGGAGTAATAACCACTCCATGTAGGCTACACTGTGTTCTTAATATGAATATGATCCCTCTGCATTTGAATGGTGAGAATTGCAGGAGTAAGACCTTGGCTGGCAGTGGGATATTTTGGCTGCAGTGTAGTGCTGATTACAGTGAGTTAGTTGGGCAATAACCTCTCCATCTGGCTCTCCTTGTCATTCCCACCATACTCCCTTCTTCAGGGACAGTTATGGTACCTAAAGGGTCTTCCTGCATCTCCCTCTGACCTGCCTTTGCTCTAGGAGCAAGAAGTTCCTTAATCTAATAAGCCACCTACCTGATTTGATGGGAACCCCAGCAGCAAAGTTCTGAGGAAAGGAACGACAGGTCTCTCGCCAGCTTTTCTAGCATGTTAGTGGGGAGCCATTGAGGTGGACTCTAACGGGGATGATGCGGTAAAGAGGTGGGTGCCCCATGCTGCAGTTGTGAGAGGGAAATGAAGTGCAGAGGGCTGCCGGGGCACATGTGAGCTGGGGGTGGGGAAAGAGGAGAGGGCCCCTGGAATTTGGCATGAGCCTGGGGAACATCCTGCTCTGGCTTCAGTCTTAACAGCCCATTGTAGCCAGTTTTTTTAGTACGATTCCAGGATATTTGGTTAATTCTGGGATCTCCTCCCCACGCCAAGGCTGCTCCCGAATGCTGCATCTGGAAAACATCAGTGTCCTACACTGGCAGCCATTTGCTGCATGGCTAACTGCCTGGTCTTTAACAAGGGAGAGCACTGCCCAGAGGTTATAGCAAGGGACTGGGAATCAGGACTCTTGGGGGTCCACTCCTGGCTCTGATGCTGACCCACCACGTGGCCTCAAGCAAGTCACCGAGGACCCGATGTTCAGAGGTGCTAAGCACCCACAACTCCAAGAGAAGCCACTAAAAGCACCTCTCAAAATTAGGCCGTAGCCCCTCCATGCCTCAGTTTCCCCATCAGTAGAATGAGGATGACAATGCCTCGTGCAAGGCTGTGGCGAGGCTTAATTCACAAAAGGCAGTTGGAAGTCTTCCATGGAAGGGGCTATGGAAGTGCAAAGCGTTATTACATTATTGTTATAAAAACCCAATCTGGCTCCTGAAACGCTGCACTGAAGGCAGATCCCGAGCCTGCAAGGTTTATGAGGACAAGCAAAGGGGTAAGAAAACAACAACCAAGATCTAATTTCTTAGAAGTAACAGATAGTCCGGGGAGGATATAATTGAAGTCTATAATAGCTGCAGATAAGATCAGCCTGGGTTACTATTTTCAGCTAGTCCCAGACACTAGGACTGGAGACACCGAAATAAATTCTAAAACCTGAGACAAATTAAGTGCAGTGGTCAGGAAGCTGAAGGGTCCCAGAGAGCGAGCACAAGAGCAAGAAGTAAATGAATATTGCAACAGGGTGGAACCAGCTACCAGGCAGGCTCCCATCCCGAATGCTGAGGTCACTGGAGAAGACAGAGAGACGCCAGTCTCAGGGGGAATCCGGAACACAGGCAAGGGGTGAAATGACCTCTGTTTTATTCCCAACATGTCTCTTCTGTAAGAAAAGGGACTTTATCCACATAACAATGCAATAGAGCCTGAGCTCTCCTGCAATTGGGAGCTCTGTTTGCTGATAGGAACAGAACCTGGCACAGGAGCAAAAGAATCAGAGTATTGCTTAGCCCACTTTAAGGCCAGATCCTCAGCTGGTGCAAAGGGGCATTGACGGCAGTGAAGTTGGTTTCAACCAGCTAAGGTGCTGGCCCAAGGCATATATTCCAAGTGGACAGTGCTGTGTGAATAGTAGCCCTTGCTGTTTATGATGAGGTAGTGGCCACAATGTGTTCCTGTAGGTGTCTTCCAAACATGCTCATGGCCAAACAACCAATGGATTCGGCGGGGGGGAGTGAAGGGGGGGAGAGGCAAGGATACAACATCCAAACAGCGTGAACAGGCTGATGGTAGGTGCCCACACTGTGATTTCCAGAGGGTTTTTGGGTGGTGGGGAGGAGGTCATTGGTTGTTTCGTTGTGTGCTTAAACGTGTGCAATGAACTGGCAAATGCAGTTTTTATGAATGCAGGCAACCAGGGTATTTGCATCTGCCAAAGGTCCCAGAGGAGTCTCACCAGCCCATTGTGGCCATTGCAGAAAATATGTGGACTAACTGTGCAGTTGTGCCTATGGCCCCAGGCTTCTGACCTTTGCAGATATGATCCTTAATGACAGACAATTTGTATATATCTGCAGTAAAGGTTTTATATATATATATATATATATGTGCAGTAAATTTTATATATATATATAAAAATTGACTGCATATATATATATAAATTCTCTCTATCTAAAATATTTGTATGGTATATTTACTGTGGCCTTACAGTGAAGAGCAGAAAATCCAAAATACCATGTGCAAACCTATTCCTCTGAGAAATCAGGCTTACCTCTGCAGTCCCAAGAAGTTCAGAAAATCTAAGTAAGCATAATAAAATTGTGCCACATATGTACAGACACCACGGTTAGCAACAGAAGTCAAACTTGGGAATTTCAGCAGCAGAAACGCAAACCTTTACCATCTGGGCTTAATGAGCACCTCCTCTAGGTGAAAGGAAGGAGTAATCTGTTATAGTCACTAAGGACAGCCACGAGAGGGTGACATGATCCCAGACACGCATCTACTGTATTACACAAGCCTCTAAATTTCTGGATGCTTTACTGGAACCAAAGTAATCCTCCAACTTTTTTGAGATTCATCCAAGCAGCTGTGCTGGCTTCAAGCTTCATCGCTTTAGATCCTTGCACTCCATTTGGATTTGCCTTATGTTGGCCATTGTTCTTTAAATGAATCCAGGGCCCCCGAAGGGCTCCCAAGCCATCTGCAGAAGACAGACACACACAGAATTGACAGAACATGAAGGAAGCGTGATGGGCACTTCTCCACCTGCCGTTTCCCAAATCAAAGCGGCGGTGCGGCATGAAGCATGAGGCTGCCCCCGCAGACCATGCTCGTGCTGAAAGATCAGAAGCGAGCAAAGCCGATGACAAATGGGAGATGGCATAAGTAGGGGCGGCGAAACATTTGGGCGGCATCCCGTCACTTGTCTCACCTCCCGTTCGTTCTGCCCCGTGTGGAGAGCACCCCACCCAATGCATGTGGATCCCTTCACTCCCTACCCCTGACAGCTTGTTTATTATGTTGCATTTAGCTTTCGAATGTCTTGCAGATGATGTAAAAGATCAAAGACCCTGGATTTATATTCCTTTCCACCCACTGATTTTCCTTCCTCCAGTCAACCTTTGCATAGACCCGAGCAGTTCCTCTGGGTGCTGGAAATCCATCCTGTAAAACCAGCTAGATAATTAACAGTGTCCTGGCATGGGAGGCGCTGTGGCCGGCAGTGGGGAAGGTGTACACGCAGGTGACGTGGCTGCAGGTTTACATGGATTCTTTGGGAAATATGTGGGAGTGTGACCGTTCAAAACCAAATTAAAATGATGGGCTCAGAGTCTGCTGGGCAGAAGATCTTGTGGCCCTTTTCTGGAGGCATTAGAACTAGTAGTGGTGGGCAAATTCTTCTACGAAAACCATGGGATCATGGGCACCATTTCATTTTGGGTGGTCATGCGCCCCCAAAGAGACACCCTCTTTTTACAGCTAGGGAACAAAGAGGTGGAGTGACTTGCCCAAGGCCATACGAGAAGCCTTTGGCAGAGCCTGGAGCTGCCCCTATGTCTGCTGCTCCCGAGGCTAGAGCCCGATGCAATGGAGCATCCTTCTCTCTATGAAATGATCGGGGACAGTGAGCTCGTAAGAGCATTTCTACAAGCAGCTTGGTCCAGCCACTAAGTCCTGGGGCAGGGCATCACCAGACCTCACTTCTATCCCTGGCTCTGCCATTGACCTGCTGTGTGACCTCATGCCAAGTCACTCAGTCCCTGTGTCTCAATTTGCTGTACAATGCCGATAGTTCTGCTTTCCCACCCACATTTTGCAGCCAGAACAGTCACACGCAGTCCACAGTAATGGTGTAATTCAGGGCGGCTATGGCAGTGGCAGGGTTTGAACCCAGCCCTCCTGAGTCCAGGCTAGACCAGCCTTTCTCTCTGGATGGAAGCCAGCTAATCTCAGGGTGAGAGACCCAGAATAAAAGATGTTGGTGACCACAGTGAACAGAACGGTGTTGATAATATTTTTTAAATGATTTTAAGCTATATCAAAGCCACCCAATGCCATCGCAAAGCCCCAACCGGTGACACACTGAGGTAATGAGTAACTCTTTGGAGACACTTATTGATCTTAGGTACTTACACGGCCCCCATTCCCACAGCATCTGAGTCCCTCACCGTCTTTAATGTATGTATCCTCCCAATACCCCTGTGAGGTAGGGCAGTGCCATTATGCCCATTTTCTAGAGGGGAACCGAGGCACAGCCAGACTCCGAGATCACCCGAGTCCCAGGTTAGCGCACTAACCACTGAGACAGACTTCCTGTCTTACAGCCCTGAGCAGAAGAATTGTGCGTGTGATGTGTGTAAATCAGGGGCAGGCGGACCACGGGCCAAATCCAGACCGCCAGACACTTTCCAACATCTTTTTATTGACTTATGATCATCCTTATTGTTATTATTTTTATATTGTTTTCGCTGGAGTCTGAACCTTGACCGAGAAATGTGGAGCTTGACAAAAAATAACTGATTACCCCTGGTGTAAATGTTCCCACTGCGCGAATTATTCAGGATGTGCTCTTTCCCTTCTCCTCCTCCTCCAGGGCAAACAACCGGTTGTGATTCACTGATCTCTTTCTAAGCAAACACACAACTCCTTCCATGTAATCAGAGTTTGTTTATTCCACTGCCTTCCCTTTCATGTGGGGCCGATGGCTTTTCATTTCTTCACAGCCATCAAATGCTGATTTCGCTTTGCTTTTGTCAGCTAAATGGGCTGTAACAGAGAGTCATAAACAACTAGATCAGAAACGTCCGTGTTTATTTGAAGAGAAGTTCTGATTTGCGCTTTTTTTTTAAACTATCATTCATGATTCTGGAAAGCCGGCATCTTTTTCAGATTTGTTGCTTACTCTGCTTCTGCTGAAAGAAAATGAAGGAGGGAAAGAGAGAAGGAAAAAGGAAAAGAAAGCGAAATCAAGGTGCGGCTGTCACTCAGAATCCACTTTGATGTAGGTCTTGATCCTGCCAACTCTAATGCATGTGCCTTCTACTTCACCAGGGCTACATTTGCTTAAAATTAAGCACCTGCTCAAGTGTTTGCAAGACCAGCACCTTATCGCCTAGAGAAGCTAAATAAACAATGATGGATGAGGGTAAAAGGGCACCTTTAGGGATTTTTTCCCCTTTTTTAAACAAAATTTGGGTAGTGAATTTACAGGGCCCATGAGTGTGAGAGTGTGATATTGCCAGACACCGTGCCTCTGCAGAGAGATGGGCTGCTTAGACATATCAATGGACAGTTCAGGAACCAAACCGACAAACGAGCATCATAGTGACATGCACCACAGAGGGTAAGTACAAGGGTCATTTTCATTCACCGTTGCAATGCAGGAGGAGGGAACACAGCTGCGGAGTTGCACATAGATGGCAGAGCTGCTCAGGGAAAATATATTTCTTGTGACATTTTTCAAAGAAAACCCTTTTTTTTTTTTTTTTTTTGCTTTGGTTGTTGTCTAAGTTTTCCCAGGGAATTTTTTCAGTTTTTGGAAACTGAAAAATTTAGGGAGGCTGGGAGTTTTTCTTTTTGGTCGCCCCCCCGCCCCAAAAAAATTGTTGCAAGAGACTGAAATTTTCCTGTTAAAGTTTCCATTTTGCACAATGTTTTTAGCAGCTCTCCTCAGTGGGGTTTTAGTAGATGGGAAATGCAGACTATGGCATACTGTTCGAAGCTCTGTTTTCTGAGACGAGCATGCCTGAAGTCAGTGGGAGCTGCCGGCATGTAGAATTGACCGGGGGATTTGGATAGGCCTAAGGTAAAGGCCTGCCTTGGAAGCTTGGGAATAAGCAGGAGGAACAGACAGGCGTCTAAGATAAATATAGGGCAAGTACCGCCTGGGAAACATAGTCAAGTTCAGGCTTCATGGCCCATTCAGCCACTGGCTCCAGCTGCCTGCCGGCAGGGGGCCAATGAGTGCCAGTTGCTTGAATGGCTCTGTTGATGTGAAAAGAAAAGGAGGACTTGTGGCACCTTAGAGACTAACCAATTTATTTGAGCATGAGCTTTCGTGAGCTACAGTTCCACATACAGTTTCCACGGTATGCATCCGATGAAGTGAGCTGTAGCTCACGAAAGCTCAAGCTCAAATAAATTGGTTAGTCTCTAAGGTGCCACAAGTCCTCCTTTTCTTTTTGCGAATACAGACTAACACGGCTGTTCCTCTGAAATCTGTTGATGTGGACACCTTGCTCGCTAGGAATGGGCTGAGACCATCCTCCCTGGCCACTTAATGAGATTCCAGCATTACATTACCACTGACCGGCTCCAACGCTCACTCAGAGACCGACAGGTTAAAAAGCTCAGTGTCACCTTGACAATTGGCCGCCCTGAGCCTTCAGCTCAAGGTGCTGCCTGCAGACCATTTGCTTGTCCTTGGGGAATGTTGGAAAGAAACCGGGGCTGTCGAGACGAGCTGTGGACGGGGTGCGCTAATTCAGATATTTAATACCGGCTGTGAGTGCACCAGTGCTGAAACCATCGTAACTTGGCTATAAAAGACTCTAGTGTCAGAGATACAGTAGCGTTTTTCATGCCAGCAGCTGTTCTGGGTTATGGCTCCAGTCTGGCTGCACTGCTCTGTGGAATACGTTATTAGAAAATTAAACCAACAAATACTAGATTAAAGCAATGCGCAGAGTCTGAGTCCAGCTCTCAAAAGGCCAGGGCATGCACTGGAATCCCATCCTTCACCTGCCCTCTTCTGCCTAGATGGTTCCGTTCCTACAGGGTCTAATTCTGCGAGGCTGAGTGTTCCCAACTCCCATGGACTTCAGCAGAAGTTGAGGGCGCTCACAGGTGGTGCTCAGCACTTGGCAGAGTCGGGTCCATGGTATACAAGAGATGCCCCTGCGTGCTAGGCCCAGTGGGATGGGTTGGCAGGGGCCAAAGAGCACTGAGAAGTTCACCTGTCATCTTTGCTCTCAAAGGTTCTTTGCCTGGCTAAGGGACACAGGAGGCTTCTTATGTCTCCACTCAGATCCTGGACAGCTCCACTCACAAGGGTGTGAGCAGGTTCCTATAGTCCCCCGTATCCTGGTGTGGGAAGAGGAGATAATTCCCATTTCCCGCCTCTTTTCCCTACCCCTAGAATCCAAGAATTATGAGTCAACATAATGCTGGTGTAAGGTCCCACAGAACAGGTATAGCTTGGGCAGCAGGTCTGCCAGCTTCCCACAAGCTCTGCTCTGCCAAAAGGCCCTCCCAGTCCCATCGCCCATGGATGGGACCCCTGTGAAGACGAGAAGGCAGGCTGTCTACCCTTCAATGCCCATTCCATAGCGGGTCTCTCTGCTTAGGCTGCTAATGCCCAGGGAGTGATGTTCCAGTTGTGACGATGGTTTGTTTTGATGTGGACATCTGTCAGCTGACTAGGACAGCTAGCTCCTTTCATGCTGGCTGCCCAATGGCCATCAGATGCTAGCAACATTCGGTCAGAGGACCAACCTAGGCAGGATTTGAACCTAGAGGCAGAAGGCTCCATAGTCCATTGGCACCCCCGGGGCTTTTGATTGAATAAATACTAGTTCTCTCTTTATGCTCCTGTTTCCTATGCTGATCTCCGCAGCCTACATGTGGGGCTATAGTGCATTTGGCCACAATCCCCTTGGAAAAGGGCTTCATTTGGGAATGATGACCACAGCAAGAGGATTTTTTGTTACCACACGCACAGCACAGAACTGACCCACTAAGGCAAAATCCTAGGGGTGGGAATGGGGGTTGGGAAATCCTTGATGGAGAAATAATCTGTTAACAAAGCGGGCTCCAGGGCCGTGGGAATAAATCAAAATTTGATTTCGTTTTTCCTCCGCTGAGCGGCAGATGCCGTAGATTCACTCTGCAGGCTGACTAGTGCATTTATTGCCAGTGCAATAAATGAAACCCATAGAATTTTGTTTTTCTCCGCAGTCACAGGAGTTTTTAAAAAAAAACAACCCAGGGCCCTTCAATCTCCAAACCGCTAACTTTCCTTCCTTTTACATTCTGGAACTTCGCCCTGGCCAACCTGATCCCAGCAATGAGGGGGTGGGACAGGAAAAGGGTATGGATTCCTATAGCTGTATCCGAAACCCCTAAAAGTAGGGCGTTTACCGGAGAGACAACGAGATGCAGCGTCTCTCTGGTATGGCAGTGCTCGCGGGCGCCATGGTAATACTCTGATTTATACATTCATTTCCTACTTTCATATGTGGTTTCGAGTCCCAGGCTCTGCAGTAGCATGCTCTGTGCACACACACAGGCTCCCAGCGAATGAAAGGAATAACTCTGCCGCAAGGGATTAGTCTGATAAGATCCCACAAAAAAATAAATGGATTCTCTTGATTTTTTTTGCAAGGGCTTTACTCAAAGGGGGATGGGATTAGACCCACCCGGCCATTCCAAAGCAAATCTCCATGAGCTTGTGGGGAGGAGAGAGGGGATGCAGGAGCGGGAGCTGAGGGCTGCATTGTCCCCGGGAGGCATGGGGTGAAGCAATGCTGCAGGGGGGGCACTGGGATAACCCCTAAGCTCTGCAAACACACAACCTGCTTGTCCAAGGTCTGCTTAGCCCTCTGGTGTGGGCTCATGTGGGATGCTAAAAGTTTCCACCCCTGCCCAGGAGGGATGCTGCACTGACTTTTAAAGTTTCTTTACCTGTCTACAGAATCTGATGGCATTGCCGGTTTGCTGGTTACTTGTGGCCAAAGCTCCCCTCTGCACAGCACCTGAGATCGCTCAGCAGAACTCATTACTCAATAGGCTCAAGCCTCTGACAACCCTTGGCTAGCGCCTTCTCCATGGGTCTCCACAGCTCTGCTAGTAGACCTTAATTTGGACACCTCCCTGCCATGCCATCTCTGGGCTCTCTGCACAGCTCTGGGGCAGAGCTCAGCATCTATGAAACCGCTGTGCTGTTCAGTGCAGGTGAATCCCGATACAGTATCCGCTTTCCTCTGTATGCTAGTCTTGGGCCCCTTACCGGTACAGCTCTGGCAAGGGCCCACACGGAGGCAGTGTGGTCTACTGGAGAGAGCACCAGACTGCAGGTCAGGACACTCGGATTCTATTCCTAGCTTTGTGACCCTGTCCAAATTGCTTTACCTCTCTGCACTTCTCTTTCCTCTCCCATCTTTCATCTTGTCCGTTTACATTATAAGCTGTTTTGGACAGACACTATCTATCACTATGTGCATGCAGCCGCTCTCAGCTGGGGCAGCCAGGTGCTACTTTGCTGATAACGCTCCTGCTATTCCAGAGCTTCCTCCCATCTGGACCTATTCAGAGTTCTGGGTCCTGATCTGCAAACCCCCCTCCACCCCCCCATTATCCCAGTCCTAAACCCGAGCCTTCTGCTCAGGCTTCTCAACCCTGACCTGCAACGCCCCTGCTTCTGGAGCAGCACTGGGCCTCTCTTGATAAACAGAGAGGCAGCCCAGCCTTGACTCCTGTGTGTTTTTAAGCTGGATTTACCCCATGTCTCCAGGCAATAAAAGATGAGTGCATTACTCCCCGGCCCGTTCTCATGGCTGCCTGCGCTTTTCAGCAGAGTTTGGGAGTGGGTAGCTTGCGGTGGGCATCAGGTGGACTTCGGCCCCATCTCTGTGATTCACACCTGCACTCAGTCGTGTTCCACCAGAAGATTCCGAACAAAGGCGGCTGAGGGCAGTTGAGTCAGGTGGCACCCAATCCCAAGGAGGATTTTCGTGCCTCAGCTCCGCCCCACGAGGCTGCCATTTAATGCGTTCCATCGGCGATGAATGAGGCGCCATCAGGAATAAAGACAACTGATGGGAGGAAGGACACGCTCTTTACGCCGCAACACGTGCACGCAGCTTCTTTTACGGGCGTGAGCCCATCGGCAGTGAGCAGAAACCAGATCTTTTGGGCTGTCAAATCAAGGAGACAAAATGAAATGAAGAAAATAGTGTGCTCCCTTTCTGGGCTCCGGTCACGTGACCACATTACCGGAGACGGCCGGTGGGAACCTGGAGGTGCCCTGGGTTTTCATCGAAAAAAAGTCCTGTGGGAAGGATTCCCCTAAGTGGTGGGTGGTGCGCACTTTGTACAAAAGAGGGCGCTAGAGTATTTTTAATTGGAGACACATGGTTCTCAGTGGGAGGCTGCTCAAGTCAGTTCCAGCTCATCATTAAAAGCAAAGGAATAAAAAAAATTGAGGCTTAAATTTGACCGCAGTACATAAATTATGTTTGTAAGGCTGTCCCCCATTACACACATGAGAAGGATTTTTTTCAGCATAGGGGGACAATATTTCACCTCTAAGGAGAAGCTGAAGGGTCAGGTTCTCATTTCAGTTCCATCTGTGTGAACCTGGAGTTACTGTACGAAAGCCAGTGGCGTTGTTTCAGATTTATGCCAGTGTTGCTGAGAGCTGCAGCCCTATGCTGAAAAAAATCCCTCTCATGTGTGTTCATATGTCGACCTGAGCTAACCCAAAGGAATATGTTGCACTTGACTGTGATCCAGATTGAGTTTGAGTTTGGTTTGGGTTTGTGTCCAAACCTTGTTTTGGGTTCCAGTTTATCAGCACTGAAATTGTGCAGGCTTCTAGATGGGAAGATGTCAGTCCCACAGTGGCAGAAGTTTCACAAAATTAGCTCAACGAGCAAAATATCTGTCATCTTGAATGGTGCAAATCGAGCAAGATGAGCTGCTCTCGTGAGATTTCCATCATTTTACAGCTGAAAACTTCGCCTGAGATTTTGGCCTGACCTGAACCAGAAAATAGCACCCCCTTCTGGCTTTGGATTCTCTCCAGAACCAAAAATCATAGTTCCCAGGCTCTGTGTCAGAAGCTGCCCTGAAAAACAAAAAGACTTTAGATTTGAAGTTCTGGGTCGGGTTCTCTCTGGTTCTGAAAGGGACTGATTATTTTAGCTCAGAGTGCCTCTTTCGCGGGGCTTTTCGCATATCTGCTGCAAGAAAAATCCTCTCAGACGAGGAAATGGCGCCTGACAAAACATGCCGCTCTGCGACAGGCAACGAAACCCAGCAAAGCAGTGATACATGCGTGCGCAGCGAGGTTCCGGAGTGCAGTGACACATGACGCGCAGCTGTGCAGTGACAATTCCCTTCTCCAACAGCTGGCTGTGCAGTCACATTTTGGAAATGTTTCAGAGTAGCAGCCGCGTTAGTCTGTATTCGCAAAAAGAAAAGGAGGACTTGTGGCACCTTAGAGACTAACCAATTTATTTGAGCATGAGCTTTCGTGAGCTACAGCTCACTTCATCGGATGCATACTGTGGAAACTGCAGAAGACATTATATACACAGAGACCATGAAACAATACCTCCTCCCACCCCACTCTCCTGCTGGTAATAGCCTATCTAAAGTGATCACTCTCCTTACAGTGTGTATGATAATCAAGTTGGGCCATTTCCAGCACAAATCCAGGTTTTCTCACCCTCCGCCCGACCCCCACTCAAACTCACTCTCCTGCTGGTAATAGCTTATCCAAAGTGACCACTCTCCTTACAATGTGTATGAAAATCAAGCTGGGCCATTTCCAGCACAAATCCAGGTTTTCTCACACACCCCCCCCCAAACACACACACACAAACTCACTCTCCTGCTGGTAATAGCTTATCTAAAGTGACCACTCTCCCTACAATGTGCATGATAATCAAGGTGGGCCATTTCCAGCACAAATCCAGGTTTTCTCACCCACCCCCCCACACACACAGACTCACTCTCCTGCTGGTAATAGCTCATCGAAACTGACCACTCTCCTTACAATGTGTATGATAATCAAGGAGGGCGATTTCCAGCATAAATCCAAGTTTAACCAGAACGTCTGGGGGCAAGGGGGGTCGGAAAAAACAAGGGGAAATAGGCTACCTTGCATAACGACTTAGCCACTCCCAGTCTCTATTTAAGCCTAAATTAATAGTATCCAATTTGCAAATGAATTCCAATTCAGCAGTTTCTCGCTGGAGTCTGGATTTGAAGTTTTTTTGTTTTAAGATAGCGACCTTCATGTCTGTAATTGCGTGACCAGAGAGATTGAAGTGTTCTCCGACTGGTTTATGAATGTTATAATTCTTGACATCTGATTTGTGTCCATTTATTCTTTTACGTAGAGACTGTCCAGTTTGACCAATGTACATGGCAGAGGGGCATTGCTGGCACATGATGGCATATATCACATTGGTGGATGTGCAGGTGAACGAGCCTCTGATAGTGTGGCTGATGTTATTAGGCTCTGTGATGGTGTCCCCTGAATAGATATGTGGGCACAGTTGGCAACGGGCTTTGTTGCAAGGATATTGTTTCATGGTCTCTGTGTATATAATGTCTTCTGCAGTTTCCACAGTATGCATCCGATGAAGTGAGCTGTAGCTCACGAAAGCTTATGCTCAAATAAATTGGTTAGTCTCTAAGGTGCCACAAGTACTCCTTTTCTTTTTGGAAATGGAGACCAACATTTTGGGATCATGCACAATGGTCCATATCAACTCACCTATGGCAGAGCCAGCTCCAGGAATGCCAGGGCCACTGCCCAGGACCTGGGCAGGCTTGACATTGCTGGGGGCCCTGAGCAACCCAGGCTTGGGTAGTCCTCCCTATCCCATGCAGGTGTTTGGAAGAAACTTGGCAGCTAGGAGAGTGATCAGAAGCCCTGGCCTGGTGAAACCAGTTCGAGCCGGTCAGAAAATGGTGAATATTTTCCATGAAATTTTTCAAAAGAAATATAAAATTTGGGGTGGGGGGGATTTGTAGAAAATGTTCACAAACACTTTCTGGTTTTTCTACCAAAAATCAAAACTTTCCCATTCTTCCAAAAAAAACATATTTTTTTTCCAAAATGTTTCCAAAAAAGGCCATTTTCCAGCCACGTTTTTTCTCTGATTAGCTCTAGAACTAAGTCAGCTGGTGCAGGTGAATGGGCGAGATTGGACATCGGTCCTGGTCTCAGGGTGGCGGTCATGGCAAAGGAAGTACTAGACTTTTCCATCTCTAATGTAAGTCTGATTCCACGGTTCTCTGTGGGTCTTGGTCTTGTTCCTCTTCACACTCCTGAAGTTACTGGCCTGTTGTCAGTTATTTTCATCATAACCCTGCCCCCAAAGGCACCGATCAGCGTCGAACTCACTTCTCGCTGGGGTCTCCGCTATTCAGCGCTCATGCACCAGAGGGTGACACACTCCTGGCTGAAGGCGAGCATCGCTCAGAAACAACGTGGATGGATCTTGGGCGTGATTCTAACCCAAGGAAATGGGCTCACACTGAAAAATGGGAAGGCTCTGAGCAGAGCCAGCTGCCCAGGACAGCACCAGCGCCGGATGAGGTCTGGGTGCAGGGGGTATTGGCAACAAAGTTTGGGTGGATTCTGAGCAGTGAGAGGCCGCAATGGAACTGTGGATGATTAGCTCTTCCCGCCCATGGTTCACAATACCAGCTGTCTTTCTAGGCAAATACTGGAGGCTGTTAGCAGCAGCAGGAATAAGAACTTCATTCACTTTACTCCCAGTTACTTTGCTCTCTGTAAGTGAAATTCAACCCATGCAGAGGAATCAGCATGAGGCCTAGACACCAATTAAGTACCACTTCAGCCCTCTTGGCAGTTCTTAATTGGTGTCTCCCGCTTGTGCTGGCCTTCTGCAGAGGAGAGAGAGAGAGAGTGTGTGTGTGTGTGTGTGTGTGTGTTTCAGAGGGGACCCAGAAACTGAGGTTCTATCAGCTCTTTTCACAAAAGCAGGGGTTGGTTCTGTTGCTCCTGACCCTCCTCTCAGTATGATCCAGTGTGTTGTGCCTCATCGGTCTGCGGTGCTCCACCCCAGAGGTGGCTGCACATCAGCCGTATGTATACCTTCTGAAGTTCTTACCCTGGCAAAATTCCTTTTGCCGGTAATGGGCGTTTTGCCTGTGTCAGGAATGTAGGATTCAGACCATAATTTGCAAAGTGCTTTGGGATGTTTTGGGCTGAAAGACACCCTGTAAATACAAGATGTTCACTCAATTACAATTACTATTACTGTGCACTTCTAGAGCACATTTTACTACTCATCTGGGGAACATGAGCTTTGCTGTAGCAAAAGGATATGATCTGATGTTGCAGTTCAGATTCCAGGGGAAAGGGGACACTCTTCCAGTCTAGACAGCTCTAGGACCGCGCTGTCATCACATATCTAATCACCTCTTCTGAAGCTGAACTGTCGACTCAGACTCCTCGACTCTAAGGTCAAGAGGGACCATCAGAATCATCTAGTCTGACCTCCTGTAGACAAGTGCTGGGGCTGAGCTGAGCCTGGGAGAGGTTCCATAGGTTAACAGTGCAGGAGAGCTAGGTATTATTGTTATTAAGTAAAAGCTATGCAAAATGCCCTCCTATTCTCAGCTCCGAACTTGCCCCCCCATGCCCTGCAGGTTGACAGCTCTCTCTGCATTTCGTTTGCTCTCCCTGTTGGAGTTGCACTGCAATGGATATAGGCTGGTCCCACTAGCAGCCAGGAAGAGGTTAACTAAATGCAGTAGAAAGCCAATAAACATATTCCTCCACATTCCCTATGGAAGCAATCAGGGTGGCTACACATGGGTAAATAAAGCATAGCCAGGGTGGGTGGCCAGATCCCATATAATCCATTATAAAGCATGAACCTTCTGGGCCTGGATAAACTCCCCTCCTGCTGCTCTGATCTGAGGGCTGTTAACACTGCAGCTAATAAATAAATTTCCAATCTCTATCATTAGCAAGGATTTCCCTAGCTGGGCACCAACAATTCTCTGTCACCCATTGAAGTGAACAGAAAGGCTCCATCTGACTTCAGTGTGCTTTGGATCAAGGTTTAAAGACCTAATATTAGGCAAAAGATCAGTGTAAGGGTGGATTATAAAGAACGAGATTTCAGTGCACTTGTTGAAATAGGTTTCCTTTATATTCTCTTATTATTATTTATAGCAACACCTGTCCTTGTACAGAGGTGGTCACAAAGAGCAAGCACGCAATCCCTTCTTTCAGCAATCTCAGCCCAAACACGAGTGCTAGGTTGCCAGGGAGCAACTGCACCAAGAATTGACTGTCCTTAGCGAGGTCAAGGCAGAGTGCAAGCTCTTCTGCTGTTTGCAGAAAGGTCCCTCAATAAATAAACAAATAAATAAAATCCAGCATCAGAAACTAACAATACTGCATTTTTTTGAGGACTGAATACTAATCATATACTAAGAACAAAAATTGGGAAGACTATGTGTGATAGCTCCATCTGGGGACATCGGCTGTAACAGTATATCCAAAGGGATCCCATCACCCACTATTGACATGCAGCCAACTGGACAGAAAGAGAGGAATCCAGTTGGGATTGCAGAAAGAATTTAGATAGGTGGAGTGTAAAACAACCCAAATTAGAAGTTAGCCAGGCTACCAGAGTTAATTTACCACCATGACTGATACAAGAAAGTCATGGGATCTCTAGTGAGCACCAGAGCTTATTTGCCCAGGATGGTATTACAATCATTTGCCAGCCCCAAGAATGTACAGTACAGTATTGATCTGTACCATGTCAGAAATATCTGGGGGTGCTCATTGTTGTCAACACAATCCAGGGCATCCAGCAAGCTGGTGAAAAAGCCAGGAACAGACCCCAGCAGTCCTAACTCCCAGGGCCTCCCTGTGATTTTCCCGTTGGTCAGAATAATCCCATTCTATTGAGGGAATAAACTATGCAGTGTTGTGTGAGGTGACCTGTTCACTTTCCTATTCCCTCACACCTCCGTTCCATAACAGGTACCTCCTGCCTTTGGCCAGTTAACCAGCATGCGGAATATCTGTCTATTAACAAACAAAGGAAGAAAGACAAACAGACAATCAGCATTCCTGTAGGAGCAATGCTGGGGAAATGGCTCGTGGATAAATCAGTTGCAAACATACCCCAGCCTATTCTTTCTTTGTAGCGGTGCGACGTTTTGGAGGTTGGCCGCCAGGTGTGTACTTGCTGGCAGGGCCAGGCACAGGGCTCGTGGAAAATACCTCGTTTTCCAGAAAGAAAAAAAAAGCAAACATTTAGATCTACTAAATACATCCCTTTGTAGCTCAGAAAACAACTGCCTCAGTCTCCACTGTTTACTTTAGAAACAGGAAAAGAACATGGCTCTCAGTCAAGGGTATTCTGGGCTTTTTTTTTTTTAAGGGTAATTAGAGCCTTCCATGGCTAATTAAATTCGCCAGTGAATGAAAGCATTTTCTGGAATGGAAGCCAGCTTGTTTCACTTTGTGCGAAACACGGCTCTTGCGCATCTCCTACTCCAGTTTTCTGCGGGTGTTGGCTGTATTTCTTAAGTGCCTTCTGGTCACCACCACATAGACGATCTGTATGAGTGATCGTCTAATGTAGGCGGCTGGTGTCTCTGGGCACCACTGGATGGGATCAGACTTGTCCCCGTGCGAGAATCTGTCGCCCCCTTGTGGTTGGTTCACAGAGTGGAAGTGAACTTTAATAATATTGCTAAAACATCATGTCAACCTTCTGTCGCAGGCATGTTCCTTTAACTGAGCTGGCCGAGATCTGGTCCTGAGTTCTAGTCCTGATGTTGCATGTGGACAGTTTTGCTGGGGACCTACATGTATCCAATTAGGGATACCTGATATCACGTCCATGTGATTTGATTTTTTTTCTGTGCCTTCTGCTTCCACTGCTTCCTTCTGTAAGAGAAAATAGGCACATTTTCCTGTTGTTGGTTTTTATTGCTGACATGATGCCTACCTTGACAATGTGCGGCAGGCACCTCAAGGTCTACTAGCAATCAAGAAGGATGTTCTAGACACATTAACAATGAAGTCCACTGGATAAAGGCCTGCTCCCGCTTCCATTGAAGTCAGTGGCAACTCCTGTTGTCTTTGATGGATGCAGGCATAGGCCCTTGCTGTGTATGTGCAGCGTTGGATGGAAGGCAGAGCTGATGGGATGCTGATCAAATACATTTTTCGGTGAATTTCAGCCAACTCCACTACAGATCAGCTGATCAACGACTATTAGCTGAATTCATAATTCAGTGAACAAAGTAAAAACTCCACACTGCTCCTTCTGCAGAGAACAAAGTCCCAGTTCACTAAGACACCTCTTCCCCTCATTCAAATCCCCATATCTTCCAGAGTGCCCACAAGAAGGGAGCATATGGCAATGAACAAGAAAGGGGGAAAAAACCCTAGAAGGACCCGATTTAGTTCTAGTGGTGCAAACTCCTTTGTGAATGCTCTGATTTCTATTTAACAGTGACTTAATTTAGCTTAGCTTAAATTGGTTTAAAAACTAACTGAAGTTAAACTAGTGCAAACTTTCAAATGGGGCAGACAAGTCCTAAGAGAAGACTCAGCCCCAAAGTTATCCCCTGCTCTGGGTTCCCATTGCATCCTCACAGCCAGGTGATTATGTTTTTACTGTAAGTTCTTTGGGGCAGGGTGGGTCTTTCCTGTGTGTTCTGCAGCAGGCTGGGCTCACTGGCCGTGCTGAGCATGTAATAAATCATCCTCACAGTGAGAACATCAGCAGATGCCTTTGGAAGGAGTCCATTTCAAAGGCAGATTCTTTCCCTCTCTGACGTTGGCTTTCCTGTTTATTCCTCTCCAAACCCCAGTAGATGGCACTAGGCTCTTCATCATCTTTTGACATGTAAAGTATTCATCTACAATTTGCTTCCCATCCTTTCCCAGTGGTAAATACCATCATGTTCCCTCGCCCACTGGAATGCTTCACACTCAGACAAGCTTCCAGCTTGTCATTCTCTCGTCTGTTATGTTGTTGTCCCACTGGTGAGGAGGAAATTTGGCCCACGCACTTGAAGAGAAAACAGAAACCAGGTGCCACTTCATGGATGATCAGAAGCAGGTTGCCCTAGGAATCAACCGCATCCCACAGATTACTTATGATATTGTATTGGGCAGCCAAGCAAAGGAAGACATCTCATGGTGTTTGTGGTGGTGGTGGTTCCCGGGGTCTGATCATGGGATAAAATTCTGGAGCTACTCAAGTAGATTCTGGTACATGTGGAAAGGGGACTGGGTCTGAGCAATTGCAACGTGGGGGGAGATTAGCGGTTACTCCTTTCTGGTTTCATCCGGGCTGCTCCAGTTGCCAGTTAGCTCCTGAAATATGATCAGCAACAGATGGTGAGTTGAGCAGCAGCTATCAAATCCTAGCAGGCTTCTGCTGTTAGCAGGGACCTTGGCTTGTACGTGCCATGGGTCCAGTGGGAGATGACACGATCCCTGACATGAACTGACTCCCAGGGAGAATGCTTTTCCTCCATCCTATCCACATCCTATCCCCCTTGTACATTCTAACCACACTCCAGTAGAGGATCTCCCTGGTTCTGTCGGTGGCATGGAACTGGGATGTCAGGGGAAGGCAGAAATACATTTAGTATTAAAGCCATTGCACCATAGTTAGGTGCTGGGGACCTTTGATATTCTTCCCTCATTCCCATGCTACATTTCACAGGTGCCGTTTACCACAGGTTCTTAGATCATATCCTAGGTGCTCAGATACTGTGTTGATATAGGTATAAGTAGAGTAATCCTCTAATGGTGGGTCTGAGACCCAGACGCTTGGAATATATAATACACACCCACACACCCATACCCCTGTGATGTGCACCATACGTTGTTGTGGGGAAAATGGCCTCAACTTTGGGTAACTAAGCCATAAGGCCTTGACGGTGGTAGGAAAACTTCTGCAGTTTCATTGGAGCTACCAATGCTGGAGGCCTGTCTACCAGCAATCTTATCCATGTGTCATCTGACCTTCTTCAGTGCAGGGTAAAATCCCCATGTCCGGTCTATAATCCAGCTTCCACCCGTGCCGAAAAATGCTTACAGAGTTTCCTATGTAGATGGACCCTTAAAGCAGTTTGACACTTCCACCAATCTCCTGAGGTGCTACAAAGAAAGGAATATGTTTCCCATAAAGGTCCTTATGTAGCAGGCATGGTCAGCAGAACCAGAAGTCCGTGACCATATTGAGACCAGGCTGAGTGGCAGTGGACACTGGTGATTTTCCTTAGTGTCTCATTCCTGCTAGGAAAGTTGATCAAACTTTTCCCTGGCCTTTCTGAGTGCAGAGAGGAGAGAATAATCCTGTCCTGAAAGGTCTAATATTTACTACGGCTGCAGCCGGGGGCGTAGCAGTGAACACACCTGAAATATACCTGGAAACAAAAACAGGACTGGGGATCATTTACTGCCTTTGTTATCTTAATTAAACAGCTCATCGATAGTTGTGAACACCCCAACCTGATTTTGTCTGAATGGGGCTGTAGTTTCCTGCCACTTAGAAAGCATTTCAAAAAGATGAGTGAAAGGAAGGTTAGCTTGCCTGGAATCCTACTCACTCAACAGGACAATCCCTAAGAGTTTCCAGGGCCGCCCAGAGGGGGAGGCAAGTGGGACAATTTGCCCCAGTCCCCGGGCCCCGCAGAGGCCCCCACAAGAGCTTTCGGCGGCGAGGGGTCCTTCAGTGCCGCCGAACACACCCGGAGTGAAGGACCCGTAGCCGCTTCTTCCGCTCCGGGTCTTCTGCGGCAATTGGGTGGCGGGGGTCCTTCCGCTCCATGTCTTCGGCGAAGTGCCCCAAAGACCCGGAGCAGAAGGACCCCAGCCGTCAAAGACCCCAGGCCCCCTGAATCTTCTGGGCGGCCCTGAGGGTTTCCCAACTCATTCACAACCAGGGGGTCAGGAAGGTCACTTTCAGCAGAGAAGAGCAGGGCAGAATTGTATTTGTGTTGCTGTGAGGGCTTGATCAAACCCCATTAAAGCCAGTGGGACTTCAATGGGCTTTGCATCCAGCCTTGAACCCCTGTCTTGCCCAGGTAGTAGGAAGGAAAGTATGTTTCCCTGAGAAAAATCATCTCCGAATATGGCTTTCTTTGAGGTTCCTGCTTTTGAATAGCAAGAGGTGAAGCCGGAAAGATTCAGCAGCCCAATTCAGCTAAGCACCCAGACATCAGGGTGTGAACCAAAATATATAACCATCCCACCTTGGCCTGTAAGTGTGGGTTGGCGATCTCATGGGAATAGGCTCTCTCTCCAGATCTCTGACTGGTCCTGTTCCCAGCTGGGCCTGGAATTGCCAGGCAGAACCAGAAGTGAAGAGGTGCATAGAAATGAAAACAGAATTGCAGAATTAAACAAAACTCCAAAAAGTCTGAGTTGGCCCTAATTTTACTGATTTGCCCATAGCTGTGCTTTACCCATCTTAAAGGCTGACATATGGGATGCACAAAGAGGTAGAGTGACCACACAGCGAGTCCTGCATGTTCACACAATGACTCAGCCTCTTAGCATGGGTTAAAACCCCTGTGCCTAAGTTGAACCAAAAAGGCTCCTAAACTGGTTCTACTTGCAAGAGTGGTGGAGAAATAAAGTATATCCAGGAAGAACATTTCTGCTGTGCTGCTGAATGTTCCACCCGCGTCCAGTAGAACACAGCTCAGCAGCTACTGCATGCTCCAGGTTCATCTGGAGACAATGTGTTCTGTGTAATGACAAATATTGTAAAACATCCAGGCTAAACTCCCCTGCTGAACATAGCAGGTAGTACATTAGGGGAGAACACACCTGAACGGCTATGGAATGCACCAGGTACAAACTGATAGAACACCACACAGCTGAATGTATCAGGTGCATCCTGCTGATGAACACACAAGATTTGTCCTGGTAGAACACACCTGGATTAGACAGCACTTGCTGTGTTGCAGAAAGTACCAGGAACAGCTTCCCATTCTATTGATGTCAATGAAATGTCAATGAAATGTGCCTGGTAGCACAGAAGGGCTGTGGGCGAAGAGCAGCAAAGCAGTCATAGGTTTCAGAGGAACAGCCGTGTTAGTCTGTATTCGCAAAAAGAAAAGGAGGACTTGGGGCACCTTAGAGACTAACCCATTTATTTGAGCATGAGCTTTCGTGAGCTACAGAAGTGAGCTGTAGCTCACGAAAGCTTATGCTCAAATAAATTGGTTAGTCTCTAAGGTGCCACAAGTACTCCTTTTCTTAAAGCAATCATAGACATTTCCTTATTTTCCTTCTAATGTTTCTTTCTTTCTTTCTTCCAAATATGGGGCCAGATCCTCGACTGGTGTAAACAGGTGCAGCTCCATTGAAATCAATTTGCACCCCTGGAGAATCTGCCCAGAGCTATACATTGTGGCCAGCCCAGCAGCCAGCAGAAGCAGATCTGTAGTGATATTTTCTTCCTTAACCAGCGTGTGCAAGGATGGCTTTATTCTGCTTGCGTTTCGCTCCGCTGTCTGACACCCTGAGAGCAAACCAGCTCTGTTTCATTCAAGCACATCTCCCTCCCCCATCCCCAGCCCCTCCAAGAAGTCTGGCTTAACAGATGACTGCTAATGATCAAATGAGCATGCCAGACCTCGCTAGGCAGTCATCGTCTCTGAGCAAACACAATAAAGAGCCGGGTCTTCTTTTGTCAAAATGTGATAGGTGCTCACAGCTGGTAGGATAGCCCCAGGTTGCAATGTGACACATTTGCTGTTGTAAAATTGATGTTATCATTCCAAGGGGGTGTTGCATTCAAAGCAAACAGACCCCCCTCTAAAGGGATATTGGTAGTGACTCATTTCACTAAATGTGTCTTAGCTGAGGGCTGTAATATTTTCTTTGAATGTAACCGTTAACAAAGCACCATTCTCACGGCCATGAGGCACTTTCCATTCCGAGCCCATCTGTGCATGCCCTACATACAGACAGAGGCATCCTGCCCCTCGCGATGGGATGGGGCAGTAGGTCCAGTCCCTCTGACATGTTTGATGGAGGGCCCAGAGAAAACAGAACAGAAGCAAAAGCAGCATTAAGAGAAGAAAAGGAGGACTTGTGGCACCTTAGAGACTAACCAATTTATTTGAGCATAAGCTTTCATGAGCTACAGCTCACTTCATCGGATGCATGCCACAAGTACTCCTTTTCTTTTTGCAGATACAGACTAACACGGCTGCTACTCTGAAACCTTTAAAAAACATGAGATTATTAAACATAATCTATGCAGGGGTCTTTGTATTGGCCTTCTAGAATCGGAGGCTTTGGGGGGTTCACAATTTCAGGCTTTTCTCTGCAGCCACAAAAAACATATTTATTTCTTTTAAAGGAAAGCTGAGATTCTCACATCATCATAGGAATCCGGAAGCTGGAGCTTTGAGAACACCCCAGATCCTCAGCCTCGCAATAAAATAGTGAGCATTGACCATGCTGCAGTCCCACTTAAATTGCATTTCAAAGACTTAAATAGTGCCTAGGTCTTTTGCTAGTTCTCTGAGTTCAACTCAGTATGAAGAATTTTAAAGGCGCTGTGCAAAGGTAGGTCAAGATTTAGGGTTAAATGCGTTCACGCTGAGTGTTCTTGGAAATACGTCGCTTTCAAAACCGAAGTCTAGTCATTCCCAGCCCCCTGCACACGCACACACACCTCCAAACACAGTGTAAGACAAGTAGAGTTTTTACCCAGGCGTCAGGCCAGCATAAAACAAAAATACTGTGTTAGAGTCAGACCGGACATGATCTCATGTTGAGAGAACTGGAGCTACCAAACGATGCTTGTTTGTTTAGCAACGTGTGAGCCGTTATGTGTGAAATTGCAAGTCGACCAAGTCAATTAACTTCATTCTGCCATGAAAGATCAGAGATCCTGACAGTAAAATGCTGATTTCATATATTGGCTGGTTCAGCCAAGAAGTTAGCTCATGCATCTCCTCAGATACAAGGTGGAGGAACTCCAGAGGACTAAGAACCAGGAGATTCCTATCCCAGATCTTCCATTGACTCTTGCTGTGGCTCTGGATATGTCATTTGACTGTTCTCTGCCTCAGTTTTCCGATCTGTAAAATAGGGATAATGATTCTGACCAGCCTCGTGGGACAGTTATGAGAATTAATTGGTTAATGTTTGCAGAATTCGTAGATTTTGAGGCCTGAACGGAATCACTGTGGCCCTATCTAAGCTGACCTCCTGCACAACGCAGGCCACTGCACTTCGCTGTAGTCAATTCTTGCTTTGCAGATGAAAAGTGCTGTGGACGTGCACTCTGTGTTTGGCTTCAGACTGTACTGCCTGAGCTTGTGGCTTTAGGTTGTAAATTTGTTGGTGTGTTCTTCTGCAGTCCGCTGTATTTTTACTACGGATCACCCACAATACCAGAGCTCTGTGCACTTATGGCTCTGTAAATAACGTTCATATGGCTAGCTTTTAACTGGGCGCTCTGTCCATGCAGGGAAGTAAGAGTCTCCCTTACACCGCTGGTTGGGTTACCCACACCGTGGAGCTGGGCTTACAGGAGTAAGATGTGCAGAGCAAGTGGGCGAGGAGGAACAAAATGGGTGAACACTTGGTTTCTTCCCCTTCCAATGTGCCAGCTGACAAACTAACACAAGGGATATTGTAATTTGCAGCTGAGAACCTGCCGAAAAGTCCTGTTATTTATTAATTTCTATTGGACTTTCCACACAGGTTCTTTGTGTGTATTAAAAAAAATGCACTGTAAAAGAAACTGATGAAAGACCAAGCTATCAGGGGCTCTCTCCATCCTTAACACATCCACAAGGTAGGTCAAGGAGCACAGCCCCCATTTTAAGGTGAGGAAACTGAGGCACGGAGCAGTGACGTAATTTACCCAAGGCCATATGTTGAGTCAGCAGCAGTGGGGCTGCTGTGGAAACAACAGGGATAATCATGATTTGAGTTAAGGATGATATTCACCCCTGTGCAGATTTCCAGGACAAGACCTATGTGTCACTTAGATCCATATAGGCCCTAAAGTGGGATGTAAGTGGTGCTTAGGTAGTGCTGGCCTTCTGCCCGGGGCGAATTTCACCATCAGAGCCGAGACTCGGCTTTTTTTGATCATGAATGTTCTGCCTTTTTGTGAGTTTATGTTGATACAATTTCTCTTCATGGAGCCTGATATAACTCATCAGAGAGAAAAGGAGGACTTGTGGCACCTTAGAGACTAACCAATTTATTTGAGCATAAGCTTTCGTGAGATATAGCTCACTTCATCAGAGAGACAAGCTGGGTGAGGTAATACCTCTTATGGGACCAACTCCAGCGGGTGAAAGAAATAAGCTATTGAGCTATACAGAGCGCTCCTTCAGGTCGAAAGCTCGTCTCTTTCACCAATAGAAGTTGGTCCCGTAAAAGGTATTACCTCGCCCTCCTTGTCTCGCTAATATACTGGGACCAGCATGGTTACAACAACACGGCAAATAATTCATTCGAGTTTGACCATTTCCTTTTTCAAACCTGAGTCCAGATAAGCCCTCCTGGAGTCAGGGTGACTATTGAATATTGCCAGCTATTATACTTTTAAATCCGCCTTAGTTCAGCAATGCAGAATGTCTCCACATTCTTTACATCAGCAGCAGCCGCAGCTGCTTGATCAAGCACCACAGAACGCCATCTGCATAGCTGAGTTAACCGGTGCATCTTCTCCATTGTGGCTTCAGCCCATATCAGCCTCCAGCTGGGTCACAGTGGCAGCAGCTCCTGCTTTAGCTTAAACCCAGCTGGCGTCTTTTGCAAAATTATGTTGAGTGTGTGCCTCGGTGGCCATGAAGTGGCATAATCCCATTGACCTGATTGGGTCACCCAGAGTTACACCGCCTGACGGTCTGTCCTGTTTGAGTGAAGGGCCTTTGGATGCTTTCTGAAATGAGAGAAGGCTCCTCTACCATGCTTTCTACAGGTCACAGCTTCTTTTTCCTTTGTACCTTCCCCTGCCAGCTTCACAGACAAAATGGCAGAGTACGTGTTGCTCTTGCTTAGCCCTCTTAGAGAGCTAATTATGAGAAGTGTAGGAACTGCCAAGAATAATCTAATAACAGGAAGGCCAGCATACATCTGCTTGGGTAGGGTACACCACACACGTCGTGAAGGATGGAGCCAGGGGAGGTAATGAAGGCAATGGACAGGGAAGACTCAAAGCTGTGTTGTGCTGACAGACTGGCCTCTGATTCTCCCAAGGAGTGGCAACCCAGGGCTGTGCTGCTTGTCTCCACAACTCAATCCAACCTCCTGGGACCATGAGAGCTACTTTATCGCAGCGCTGTGTTGCATGACCATAGCACTGCTGGCTGGCCCCCTCGCTCCTGGAATTAGATGTTACCTCCAGCTATACTCGCCACGCTGGGGTGTCTTGTCACATGGCGGCGCCCAGAATCCCCACCGCAGCTCGTGGCAAGTTCTCCCGGTGTGAGTGTTCGCGCGGACAGACCCATGGAGTTTACCTAGACGCCCCTTGGAGAAATGAATAAACAAACCACCGACATGGAACCCAAACACGCTCTCGGTGTGGGGCCTTTGATGGAGCGTCAAAGGGCCTGGGAAGCCACAGGCCCACCGGTGGCGCCAGGCACAGCTCATCATGTTCATGCTCCGCCTTTGTGCCTCATGCTATTGAAGTCTAGAGGAGATGGAAATTTCCATCAAAGAAAGCCGCTCATGGTCTGCTGCTGTAGGTTTTCGATAAAAGATGCAGTCTCTGATTAAAAATAAAATTTGTAAGACAGGGGAAGACAGCAGCAGCTGCTGCAGCAGCTCTAGGCAGGGATCTCAGTTTATTCCAGGATGAATCCTGTTTTGCAGTAGCTTATAGGCATGATCTGGTGGTCTGGACACGGGATGGGATCAGGACCTCTGATCCTGTCCATCATCTTATGAATCCACCCAGCCATCCATTCAGATATCCTCCACCGCATTATGGGGCAAATGGCCTTTCAATGGGCTTAGTTTGCCCATGACAACCCTAGTCTGTACTCCACCTTGGAGCAACTGGCTATTCCAGGGGGTGGTTTATTGGCAAATCAGGACTGGAGCACAGTAAAGGGGATTCACCAGGCGGGCAGGAAGGAGGGGTCCCTAGACTCAGAAGAGGCCTGTGATGGAAAAAATAGTGCTCAGGGAGGGAGAAGGGAATTGGAAAGACACTCTGAAGGAATAAGAAAAGGAGTACTTGTGGCACCTTAGAGACTAACCAATTTATTTGAGCATGAGCTTTCGTGAGCTACAGCTCACTTCATCAGATGTATACCATGGAAACTGCAGCAGACTTTATATACACACGAAAGCTCATGCTCAAATAAATTGGTTAGTCTCTAAGGTGCCACAAGTACTCCTTTTCTTTTTGCGAATACAGACTAACACGGCTGTTCCTCTGAAACCTGAAGGAATACACTCCCAGCAGATGTAGACAGGTGAGATACAACTCTGAAGAAAAGATTGGTAACCCCCAGCTTGCAGGGATGGAGGGAGGGCGTGTATGACTGCTTTTGAGGAGGGATGAGTCAGAGTACAGAAGAACACGCTAGAGACTAAAGGAAAAGCCTGTTTGGGCTAGTTTATGCTGAGGATAAGGGAAACGGAGTCATGAAGCCCAGGCAGGACCCTGCACACATGGTACCAGCAGTGGGATGCTGGGACGCTGTGCTTCTGGCAGCAGAATCAACAGCAACTGATGTAGAAGCAGATAGGTCAGCAACCTGCTGCATGTTGAGGCAGCAGCAAGCCAGAGGTTTTTAGGACCTCCAGAGCTGGCGGACGCAGTTTTCAGGGGCAGCGTACTGAGACACAGGGGGTTACCGACGACTGGGGGTGGACGGAAGGAGAAACCCAGGAGGGCGAATGTCCACATGGGAGAACTAGCTGGGGCTCACCCCTAGGCTGTTTGGCTGGGGAGTTCATAAGGAAGGCAAAGGCGAGGGGGGCTCATTGGAGGAACCCCACCGCCTAAGAACAGGGGGATCCTCATCAGCAGAGGAGCCCATCACACCACAAGGAGTGTGTGGGTGGCTGAGAACGAGGAGGCATGCTCTAAGGAAGGGTTTGCTCTGGGGCAGGGGCGCATGAGAGGAAGGGTGGCGAGTTCCCAGGGGAAGCCTGCTGGGGAGGGTGGTAATGGAAAGGGATGGCTTGTGAGGTGTGGGCATGACACCACAGGGGGAACTTGAGGGGCTATAGGGAATACTATGCAGGTAGATAGAATGGCCCTAATCCCAAGTTAGCGAGGGCAGTGGTTGCAGCATGATGGCCCAAGAAGCCAGAGGTAGAGTCCTGAGGAGAAAGGGACAGGATGGGACTCTAGGGCCAGGGTCAGTGAAGGAAAAGAGGAGTCCTTAGATTTAAAGGGTAGTTAGGAAAGGAACGTCTGACCTGGCTGGGAGGGGCAGTTAGACGAAGGGATTCCCCTCCATCCCCCCAGTGCACTGAGGATACTCGGTTCTATGGAATCCCGAACCTCACCAGTACCGAGGGGGAAAGGCCCTACATTTTGTGCTCTGTTTTTACTGCTCTCCAGGTCTCCTGTTAATGTCTCAGCCCTGCATTCCTGCTGGCCTGAGGACATCTTGAAGTAGCAGGGATTAAGTAAATGAGTGTAAACATTACTCATCCTGTGCAGACAGAAAGACGAGGAACCTTGCAGATTGGCAGTCTAGACGACCAGGCGGGTGGGTGGCTGGGGGCAGGGAGAGAAACAGCAACTAACAAAGGGGGGGGGGGGCACTGAAGGGGGGACATCTTCAGAAAGCGAGAGGATGAATTACAGCTACAGTAGCTGCAATGTCACCCCCTCACTGTAATGTCATCCCCTCACTTTCTGCACCCCCTCCCTCTCCCCAGCAGCCGTAGCCAGTCCTCACGGGGAGCAGATCTGTTTGAAGGCTTCCACTTCCAAACCCTCCAGGAGCTCTCATGGAGTTAATGAAGATCTGACTAGCCCTAGGTGTGGAGTTCCTGTGGCAGGTAATGATTTAAGCATTGGCAATGCTAGGACTCTGTAAGGAACACATGGCAGCTATTAGTTGTAGACCTTCCCCATCAAGTACCCCTAGCTCTGGATGAATCTGATGTGCCAGAATTCCACTGATTACTCAATGGCTTGAAATTCTATCCCATGATTGTTGGACTGTTGGGGTAGGGTTACCAAGCCTCCAAGATTGTCCTGGAGTCTCCGGGCATTGAAGATTATGTCCTAGGACGACATGGGATGTCATGGCACTACTTCCAACCAAAATTGGCAACCCGAGCAGGTGGTGGAGAAAAGAGGTGTCAAATTCTGGATCTTAATCCAAATATTGCAGCTCTGGCCCGTTTTTGGATTGGATTGTGCAGTTACTACAAGTCCTAGGTGAAGGACAGTGCACAGCTGCCTCAGAGCAGACCAGAGACCAAATTGCAACAGGAAAGGTTGCAATTCAGTCCTTGATTCCTCCCTTACTCCAGGCAGGAAGTAAACTATGCCATGCCTGAACCCGGTACAAATTACTGCCCCCATGTACCAGTTCAGCTCTACTGGGCAGCCCATTGGGCAAACTCAGCCTTGGCTCCACCCACTTCTTGCCCGCTCATTCCTACATTGGGGTAGGGGAGCAGGGGCTGCTCTGTTCTGCACAGACTGCTGGCGTGGGTAGCTCACTCAGCGTTGTGCAGTCACTCATGGCCAAGCTCTCTCTCATCGATGTATCATGATCAGCGGAACTAGAGTCCGAGGGGACAGCCGGGGACTGGGGAAGGCGGGGAGTTAAGCTGGAAGCAACTGAGGCCCATAGACAGAGCAGTCCATAGGGTTCAATGGAGTGCCACTTGTTCAACTTAACCAGCATCCAGCTTCACTTTTTGCAAATGAAACAGACTCAGGAAAGATCCCAAGACAAAGCAATGCCCTTGGCCAAATGAGAAGCTAATCCAGAGCTGAGGAAATCTATTTGAACCCCCTCAAAGGGTGGGGAGAGAGGGGCAAGGGGTCCAAGCCACGCCTAGCCCACAGCGGGACTACAGTCCCCGATGGTGAGCACCTTCCCTGCCCACAGCATTAGAAACAGACTCAATCATCTAGCTGGGTGGGGACGGGACGCAGGCTCCGGCAGGGTCTGTCCCTTCTTCAAGTCCCCTTTGCCATGACGCCGAGGTCTCTGTTATCTGAGGGGTGGGGGGAAGCAGGGTATAGGGAGGGGAGGGCTCTTGTGAAAGCACAGAAGCCCTTTCCTGCTGCAGCATGGCTCTCCTCCGGCCAGCTTTGGCAGGCTGCGCGCAGACAGAGCCGAGACAGTGATGGAAACAGTCAGAAATACAACTTAAGCAATTTTCCGAAATGCGATGTACAAATAAACGCATTAGCCATCTTTTCCTCCGCGACCACAGAACCTGCTCCCAAAAGCAACACAGCCAGGCACTTATTATAGGCTTAATGAGCTGTCAAAAAAACCCACTATTCATCTTCGGCTACTTATTTTGTCCCTTGCCCCCCCCCCACTTCTAAAGTCATAACTCACACCACCACAGAACCACACAGGCAGCCTACAGGCTTGTGGGCAGAGGCACAGGCCGACTTCAGTGCACATGCCTCTGAATAGCCATGTGCTGCCTTGTGGGCCTGGCTCTGACCCGATTTGACTCTGACCCCGGCTGCGTTAGCCCTAAATCTAGTTTGGGTTTGGCCTTTCAAGCCAGAAATTGTACAAAAGGGTTCGTAGGGGCGTCATGATCCTTTCTCAGTTTATCAGCCACCTTCTCCCCTTAGTTAGTAAAAATCAGCCACTGATAGCACTTTTTCATGCAAAGATTCAAAGTGCGTCCCACAGATGGGTAAGTGTCGTTATTCCTATTTTAAAGATGGGGAAACTGAGGCACAGAGCAATGAAGTGTCTTGCTCAAGACTGCAAAACAAGTCAGTAGCAGAGCTGGGAACACAACCCCGGACTGCCACCTTCCCATACCAGCGTGCTCATAGCTAGACCACAATGCCTCCACCTGGCTAGATTTATTGCTAAGACGAAGAGGCGCTTTCCCTCCTAACCTCTGCATCTCACCATTACCGTTGGTGCTAAGCAATGTCTCGTCCTCCGTAACCTACTAGCCGGTATGGCACTGGGGCCATTCTACTCTGCTCCTGTGCCGGCAAGTCACAGTACCACCGAGTATTTGTGTGTGTAAGCACACGCTTGCTACTTGTGTTTTCTGTACTTTTTCCTTTATCAACAACTCCTGGACTGCCAATCCCAGTCTGTTCCCCAGCTCCAGATTCATTTTCCAAAATAAAATAAGCAGCCATAATAAAGCACACTCTACCCTGTCTCTTTGTCCCTTTATTGTGAGCTAAACTGCCAAGAGGCAGATCCTGAAAGTGCCTTTCCTTCCTCCAGCCTGGCGCCGTCTGCTCTATGCCTGAATTCTTTCCAGTCACAGAATGGTCTTTAGATTGCAGCTGAATGGCAAGTATTAGCAACATCATCTGCAAATGGGATATGGGATTTGGCCTACCCACTTTTCAAGAAGTTAACAGACCTGACTAGCTCCCCCAGCCCAGTTGCGGTGAGTCCTTATCTTTCTATCACCAAATACACTTCACGAACCACCTCTTATTATGATTTATTTGTATTACAGCAGCACCCATTGCCCAGTTGTTAGCTCCTTAGAGCAGGAGCTATCTACAGAAGCCAAGTGGGGAGATTAATTGTAGATCTTTCGTTCCCTCTCTTTAATTTCTTTTTAAAAAGGAGAATGACAAAATGGATTTTATTTATTTTTGAGGTGTTTTTTTTTCTTACTTCAAGGTGTACTAAAGGTTTTCGAAATGAAACAAACCAAATGCCTTGACAGAATTTGCACAATGGCAGAATTGAGAAAAAAAAATCTCTCCCCCATTGATCCTTTTCCCAGAATTTCATAGATTCAGACATTTTGAATAAAACCTTTTTGGATGCTGAGGAAAGATCATTTACTCACTCCACACCCAATATTGTTCTGTTTCATGCTCTGCGTGTCTTGCCAGGTGTCAGGCAGGAATAGAAGCTGAAATTCAGAAATACTACAGGAAAAGCTAATCTCCTAATATTTTGTTTTCCAAACAATTTTTGCCGTCTGGAGAAGTTCCGAGACGCTTCAAATCAAAATTGTGTCTCCTACCCACAGCTGATCCCAAACTTGGACCTTTTTCCTGAACTTCACCCCCTGTTACAGCATTCCTGAGAGACTGAATTGAGCTGCAAAATTTGTATTTTGAGCACACCAAATGTGTGTGTGTTGAGATCTGGAGGTTTAGTGTGAGCCTATCTCTAACCTACAGGCTTATAAAGATGAGGGAACAAGCTGAAACCAATATTGACTGCTTGCTTTCCACAAAAAGTCTATTAAAAAGGAAAGTTGTTTGAAAACCACAAACTTTACGCAGAAGTTGGTCCTGCTCCATCGTCTCAGTCCACAGAGCTCAGGGCATCTTCAGACACTGTTGCTAATAGTGGGATCCAATTTATAAAGAGCTTCTAAGGAGACATCTCCCATTTCCTTGTGATTATCCCCTCCTAGCCCTTTGTAAATTAGATCCAGATATCCTTGGCAGATGCATGCTTGCTTCCCCTCTAGATGCTCTGGGTGTTGCATACTGAAACGGTGAGCTTGGTGCAAGTTTTATTGTTTGTTTTCCTTTTTGTGATAAACAAAAAGAGTTTGTTTATTATTAAGAAATCTTTGCACTTATATGGAATACATACAAGGATCTCAAAGCACTTCATATACATTGGCTAATGCTCACAAAATCCCTGTGAAGTAAACACATTTTTACCGCCATTTCACAGATAGCGGAAGGCCTGAAAATCTCACAGTCGTGTCTGCTTCAGCCCCCACTGACATCAAGGAGAATTTGGATCTAGCCCCAGGTTAGTGGCAGAGCTGGAATACAACCCTGCAGACCTGCCTCTGAGCCCCTTTCCTTAACCATTAGACCTCATCCCCAGCTCTGCACCACCCTTTCCCTCCAGGACAATGACAAACCCTCTATTCTGTGGGAAGAGGCCGAACGCCAGGACTGCACTATTCTAGCTTTCAGGATAACAGGAGCCATGATGATATCCCAGCAGGGGCAGCTCTACCAATTTCGCCACCCCAAGTAGTCGCCGCCGAACTGCCGCCGCGGGACACGGAGATGCCGCCCCATTCTCAATGCCGCCCCAAGCAGCTGCTTGGAACGCTGGTGCCGGGAGCCGGCCCTGCATCCCCGGCTTGTCCATCACAACCTCAGACTGTTTTGGTTTAAAAACAACAACAAAAAAATAGTCCAGGCTACATTTTGCTGCCGACTCTGCCGGCTGAAAAGTCCCCCCTTAGCCAACACAGGCTAGAGTATAACCAAGATGCTTGGGCAGAATCCTCAGCAAGCAACTATCAGCCTGTGGGTTCAAGCTTCCCTGTTCAGGAGAAACACAGCAAACTAGGGACGGACAAACCTGCTCGGATGACATAAGAACTGGCCGGCACCTTGACCCACCACTGACATGGAGAGCTGGGCAAATATAGACAAAACTTATTCATGAAAATTTGCCCCTTTGCTGCTATTCACAACCCCTTTTACAGCAACCAGTACAAAGGGATCTTGATTGGAGCCTCAGGGTGCTATTGCAAACAAGAATTCTTAACAGCGAGACAAGGTGGATGGTGAATAGCTTTTCCTGGACCAACTTCGGCCACTGAGAGAGAGAAGCTTTCACACTTAGGCCTGAAAAAGAACTCTGTATAAGCTTGGAAAGCTTGTCTCCCTCTCGCCAGCAGAAGCTGGTCCAATAAAAGAAATTCCCTCACTCCAGGCTTGCCAACAGCAATTCCAGGCCCCACGGCCAGGGCCATCTCTGAGGCGGGGGTGGGGGAGCATGGCCCGGGGCAGAAGTGATGAGTCCGTCACTTCCGGGACCACCTGTCACTTCCGGGACCAATCACGCTGGCCTGCAAGACCCCCAAAGCGCAGCACCTGGAGCGGTTACGTGTGCAGGGAGCCCAGCAGCCCGCCCAGGTGATTTCAAAGGGCCTGGGACTCCCAGGCCCTTTTAAATTTCCTGGGCCCCTGGGCAATTGGCCCCTTTGGCCCCCTGTCGGCAGGTCTGCCGCACCCACCTTGTCTCTCTCATATCCTGTGACCAACAGGGATGCAGTAATTCTTAACAGCATTTCAAAGCTTCATACTCCAGCATTCAGAGTAACAGCCGTGTTAGTCTGTATTCGCAAAAAGAAAAGGAGGACTTGTGGCACCTTAGAGACTAACCAATTTATTTGAGCATAAGCTTTCATGAGCTACAGCTCACTTCATCGGATGCATATATGTTGTCCCCAGTGTCCCTTTGTTTGCATTATTGATGGCGTGTCTCATTCACAGCTCATCAAGGAAACAACCCCTCATCTCTTCCCTGGGGGGATTCCCCATTCTGCAACATGCTGAGTGGGCTGGCCCTGATCCAGCCAAATACTGAAGCACGTGCAAGCATGGGAGTAGGCCCCTAACGCCAGGCCATCATATGCTGACTCTGAACGGCTGCTGCATCCATTCACTCCTGTGTTATCAAGAGAGGCCCTGGGTTGTATGTTTCCTGGTGTCGAAGGTTGCTTCATCAACATAAGACATTTCTGTGATATTTTGGATCTTTGAATATAAACCAAACCAAAAGACCTCCCTCCCCTTCCAGCAGACCCACCCGCTTTGTTCTATAAACCAACATATTTCTGGAATCTCGGTTCTCGTAAGCAGGGCTGAGCTTCATGAATACCAGAGTTCCCAGTGTGGATTACAGAGAGCTCTATTCCGCACTTTCGGAAGGGGCCAGGCTCTAGCTAAGAGAGACTGCCCACTGAGCAGCCTAAAAGCTGGTGGCGTGGGATCTCAGCGTTCCTGTGGTGGCATGAATTACACCACTACTCCAGAAAGTGGTTTACAATGGATTAACCTGAATTTTAGGATGGGGGAGCTGAAGGGAGCACCAGAGGGATGTGATCTTTTAGTTTTGTATTTTTTTAAGCCAGGCATCATTATATTAATTATTATTATTATTTGTACTGTGGTAGCATCTAGCAGCCCAAGTCACAGACCACAGTCCCAGCGTCCTACGGGCTGTACATATGCTGTTCACTTAGATTGTGAGATCGTTGGGTCTTGTTGGTCTATGTTTGTGCAGTACCCAGCCCCATGGGGTCCTGGTCCATGATTATGATCAAAACAATAATAACAACAACATTTGATATGACCAGAGCTGGAGCACCGTGATCTGTTTTATTTAAAATGAATGTAATGCCAGCCTGTTTGAAATCCCAGAAGTGTGGGTGGAGCCCACTAGAGCAAAAAGGCCAGAGCTGAATTTGTGCCAGGACTGAGCCCTGGCAACTTGGCTTGGCAGTTCATAGCCCCAGCACCTCTGGACTTGCTACATTAGTTATGAATGTAATAAACTTGCACCTCTTTCATTACAAACTAAGCACTGCAAATGGCCCAGCCCCTGAAACACAGGTGGGGCCAGAGAGCCAGGAATGGACTAAACCCAGGGGATAACAAATGCTAAAACATGGACTTAGAATCATAGAATAGAATATTAGGGTTGGAAGAGACCTCAGGAGGTCATCTAGTCCAATACCCTGCTCAAAACAGGACCAACCCTCAACTAAATCATCCTAGCAAGGGCTTTGTCAAGCCAGGCCTTAAAAACCTCTAAGGATGGAGATTCCACCATCTCCCTAGGTAACCCATTCCAGTTCTTCACCACCCTCCTAGTGAAATAGTGTTTCCTAATATCCAACCTAGACTTCCCCCACTGCAACATGAGACCATTGCTCCTTGGTGCCAGCTTGACAGCCCTGGAGACCGAAATCCTTTTCTTATCCATGGAATAGGAACAATGTGGATGGGGCAGAGGGAGCTTCTCAGACATCTGACCCCCTGCCAGTGTGTCTCAGCCTTGATCTGCAGAGGCAACCACCCCCTGAGCATCTAGGATCTATTCGCTCTGGGGCTTCCCCGCAGAGGGTAACAACAAAGGACTCAATAAGTGCAACTGTGCTGCTGATTGTAATGCAATGCAGATATTTGTCCACGAGGAGCCTGTTCCCAGCTCATTTCACTCAGGCCAGGTGCCGTGTGTTGTTTCCTAGGTATTTGTCCATCTCCAACTACACTAGTAACTACACAGTGTAAAGGATCACCAAAAATTCACACCTGGGATTGGATAACTAATAACATCCCAAAGCACCAGCTCACCCCTTAGCAATTTGACAATAGCTGCTGCTCACGACAGAGCTCTAGGGGTACCCAGAGGTGGACTAGCAGGGGGTTGCAGGTCAGGACTAAACGTGCATGAGCAGAAATGCTCACCTACATTCTGCCTGGTTGCTGTCACTGCTATCAGTCCTTCAGTTTCACAAGCCCCAATGTGAAAAAGGAAAACAAAATCTCTGAGATCATTTGAAAAACAAGTCTCACCGTCTGTCAAACCCAGGAGAAGCTTTTGGCGATTACATGAGAAACACATTGAGTAGTTCAGTTCATCTGCCACTGCCTTCCCCTCCACCTCACGCCCATTTCAGTTCATCCCAATCTTTCTATTCCTCTTCTGGTTCCAACTTTGAACTTAGCTACTTGGACAGAGGGAGCCTGGTGCAGAGAACTCACCACCCGCTGTCCAGACGTGTGGGATATTTGTGGATTTTGTACCCATATTTATTTAGCAAGGGACTCTGATAATTCTCCCTTTCCAGCAATGAAATATTTCCTGAAAGATGAGAGCTGCAAAGTATTCTCCACAAACCAGAGGACAAAGCCAAGTGGCTTCCTTCCAAATGCATCGCAGAGATGGTGACTGGCTGTCTCTGCGGAGGTCTAAAAGCACTGTACCCTCAACTCCTCCTTTCCCAACCAACGGCATTAACATTGAATGTTCATTTCATTTAATCCCCAGTGCTACTGGTTACCTAGTTAACTACTGGTTATTCACATGAAACTTCTGCCCAGTTGTATTGAGGCCAAGCAAACAGAACAAGCCCAGAGAGTTGTGTGTGCTGTGCATCATGCAGTAGGTGGGCAGTGTTTGCATGTTATAAATCATTCACTCTGCTTTATGCAAAGCTAATATTCTGTCCTATAATTTGTTCAATTATATAAGTAGCACCCTCCATTCTTGCCAAGTTGGCTGTTACAATGGGATTTCCATCAATGGAAAAAAACTAAGTTTATTCATAGATAGCACTCCTGGCAAATCACACCTAAGGCCCACTGAACTGAGCAGGGGTGAAAACCTACATTGCAGTATACAATGGAGAACACCAGAGGGTGCTAGAGTAGGGCGGAGAAAGACAAGATGGCAGGCAGTATGGCTTTTACGTTTGCCCGAATAAAGTCTTCGGTTTAATCTCTCTGATTGCTGCTGGTTGCTTTCGGTCCAAAGCTGAGTGCATCAGAACTCTGGGCTCTTGTATGTTACAGCCTCTTGCTAGCACCAGATGGAAGGGAAAGCAAAATATGGCTCATGGCCCATGCACTCACGGAGACCAACTCAGTCCTACCGCTCTCCTTGCTGGGTCACGCAGCTGAGATGTTCAGATTTCAGCAGCCAATCTGCAGGCCTGATTTGGGAGGGATGGATAAATTGTTCTCTATTAGGAAACAGATCCCAAACTAAACTAGGCGTTGGATCTTAGGCATGTCAACCTTGCCAGTAACCCTTAGATGAAAGAAATACCTGAGAGGAAATATTTATTTTAAAGCACATTCCAGGAGATCACATTTCTGGCAGCTTGACTCCAGCACTCTAGGAATCGAGAGTCTTGGGCCCAGGCCAAACATGACACTATCTCTGTGCGCTCTTAATCCGGCTTCACATGGATTTGCGGCTGGCCGCGGGCACTCTCCAGAGACTTGCCTCTCTTCGTACCTTTGACTCCTGTCACCTCAGCAGCGTCTGACATTCCAGATGAACTTTCCAGCGCTGGAGCTGGATTCACTGGCCATAAGACATTACAGTCTTCGGGAACCAAGGGAGGGAATGGGATCTAATGGTAGAGCAAGACATTGGGGATCAAGACTCCCAACTTCTGTTCCCAACTCTGACACTTATGATGGCATCAAATGTCTTGCTCTGGACAGACAGCAATGGAAGACATGGTCATCACTAGGCACAGGAGGTGTCTAAAGCTAAAGCACTTGCTCGCTCCGTCACCTTGGGAGAGTCACATCTCTTCAACTAACTACGACACAGAGGTCAGCAAAATGGGACTGTACAATGTGGTGCACTCTCCACCCGCAGCATCCCCTTGTGTCAGGGTGCAATGCTGCAAGGGGTCCTCACCCCCGGCATTTCCTGCTGGGCAGCTGCCTCTCACCAGGTCTTCAGTCCTCCGGCCCAATCGCAAAATGTTCGGTCCCCTTCCAAGGTAAAACAGGATCCAACTGAAAATCCAAGCTAAACAGCCCAATAATAATTCTTGCACCCGTCTTAGGCTCCACTGAAGTGTTTTTACTGGCCCTTCCCTACAGGAGCGGAACCTAGTGCTCCTAGATTGAGCTTGCATGCTCCTCTCTCAGGGCTCATAGGGGAACCCAGACCCACCCTCTACTCCAGCCCAGGGACCCTGGATTAAGCAGCTCAGGGCTTGTCTACACTTACAGCGCTGCAGCTCCACCAGAGTAGCTAGAGCACTTAGCGAAGACACTGTCTACACCGCGGGAGAGCTTCTCTCGCCTGCGTAGTTAATCTACCTCCCCCAGAGGCAGTAGCCATGTCGATGGGAGCAGCCCCCTCTACACAGCACCGTCTACACCGGGAGTTCGGTCGGTATAACAACATCGCTCAGGGGTGTGGATGGTCCCCTGAGCAATGTAGTTGTACCGACATACGTTTGTAGCGTAGACCAGGGCTAAGTCTGCTTCTTCAGATGTGCTGCTGTTTCTGTAGGCCACTGCCTGCCTCTTCTTGTGCTTAACAGCCTCCCTTTGGTGCTCCAGCCTCTGGCTCCTCCCTTCTCTGCTGAACTAATGAGTCTTCTGCCCTTCTTGGGTTTCACTGACCTGCTTTTCTGACCTTGCTCCCTGGGGGTTCGCCGGCCTGAAGGAGAGAGCCCTAACTTCTCTGCAGCCTCTGGCTCCACACTGCAGTCCCAGTTCTATTTAACAAAAAGAAAAGGAGTAAGTACTCCTTTTCTTTTTGCGAATACAGACTAACACGGCTGTTACTCTGAAACCTGAGTTCTATTTAAGTAGTCCTTTCGGATTCCCTGCAGCTGGGGTCACAAATTATCATTAGGTTTACCATATCACCATCAGCTGGGGACTAATTCCCAGGCCCGGCTGAGCCTGGCTTGCCTTAAAGGGCCAGCCAACCTGCTACAGACTAAAATACACTGCCTAATAATTCATCATTATTTAATTATATTACAATATCAAGAGCCTAGAGGCCCTGGTCAAGATGATCACTGTCCCATTATGTTTCTCACTGTATAAACACATAGTAAGAGGCAGCCCCTGCTCTGGAGAGCTTACAATCTAAATAGACAAGGGAAGGGGAGAGGAAAAACAATCACCCTCTCTATTATATATTTTAAGTGCTTTAAGATCTTTAGATAAAAGTTGCTAAATACTTGCAAAATATTATGATTGGACATTGGCAGTTTGGCACCTCTCCTTAAAGAGAAACCGTCAAGATACAAATCACATATTTTTCATAAGCAAATTTCTTCATTATGTTATTCACAAAAGAATTGGTGGAAGAAATTTTTGTTTTCAATTTAGTTTGATGAAAACTGGCTCTTTTTCTAAACAAGCATTTCCAGGGGGTTATTTTCTAAATTTTCCATTGTTTCAATAAACGACAGAACTGAAAAGTGTGCAAGTTTTTGCTTTTTGCTGATAAAACAGATTTTTTTTTTTTGAAGAAAGTGTTTTGTTTCTTTTAATTTTTTTTCCACAGAAATACTGTCCAGTTTCAGATCAGCTGTGCTCATAATACCATACCTTATTAAAGCTGAGACGTTTCATTTACATTTTCTTTTTCATGATGTCAGTTTGCTTCTTATGTTTGTTTTTTCTCTCTCATAAAGTAGGCAATGAAATAGACAGGACAGTTCCACTTCTGTGTAGGGTTCGTTTCACTTGCATTGTTATTAATTATTTGTTTCATTTGTATTATAGTAGCACCCAGGGGTGCTGGAACAATTTGTATAGTGGGGATGCTGAGAGCCATTGACCAAACTGTAAATTCTCTACATAATGGAATCCACTTCAAGCCAGGGGCTGCAGCAGCTTCCCCAGCACCACTACGTCCAGCCCCTATGGTAGCACATAGATGTCGGCCTGAGATCAGGGCCTCATTGTGATGGGCAGTGTGGAACAAGCGTAAAGCTGTCTGTGCAGGAGAGAGAGCTTTACAGGTCTGAGACTGTGGAAAAAACTCCCATAAGAACTAATGACCATCACAAACCTCACCATCTTCTACTTCAAATGCAAGGTGCACTTCTCTGACCTGCCTTCTCCGATATAAACACATTAGCAGCATATACATATAAAAAAAAGTTGCCCCAAGCAAAATCCTATCTAAACAAAACACACCATTGCACAGAATTCTCCCCCTGGAGATCAGAGAAAGAATGAACCGCAAGTGACAGATGTTAGTAATGCTACTTAATACAATCTTGGAAGGTGATCAGATTCTAGCAGGATGAGGCAATATAAGAACCTCTATAGAACAGACAGAAAATGTGTAGGCCCCTCGGAACCACCAAAACCCTGTAATACTTGAATTGCACAAACACTGGGGGAGTGTTTGTTTATTTTTGTTACTTAAAACTCCTTTGTGTTCAATATTTTCTAATGTTCTGCCACATGTATGAGCTGATTCTTAGAAAAACTAAATCAGAGGGTGTCAAATATAACTCAACAGTGTCCCTTTAAATAACGACATTAAAGTAAATAAATACGGGAACCATGCCACCATCTGAACTTAAAAAAAAAAAAAAAAAGCTTACCAATGTTTTCCCTACCTTGGCTGCATTGCTTGCAGCAAACAAGGCCATAAAGCAATTTATTGGGCCAATACGCTGCCCACATCCTGTCAGGAGAAAGATTAAGCAGGAGTCCTATTTGTGATATGCGGAAACCTCATCTTGCTCGAACTCTCAGTGGCACGGAGCTTTGTGTGCATTGGCAGGAGTCAGCGGAAGAAACAAACAACAGAAAGGTGAGCACTGCCTCCCCGCCTGAAATCATTATTTCTCCTTGGCATGGGTACAATATTTAACTATTCAAATGTATAACAATGTCCCACCGCCAATGAAAATAGTACCTCTGGGTTAGCAGGTGAAGCCCACAGGTCAAATGTGGCTCAAAGAGCTCTAACAGAGCACTCACTGGGAGGAAAGCTCCTCTTGTGGTTACGGCACTGGAGTGGGACACAAACCCTCGAGTCAGTTCTTGACTTTTCCACAGACTGGCTGTGTGACCTTGGGCCTATCAGTTGATCACTCTGTGCCCCAATTGCCCATCTGTAAAATGGGAATCATGGCACTCCCTGGCCACATCAGGGTGTTGTAAGAGTAGAACCCACTTGAGTGAGGCCCAGATGTGAAGGTGATGGGGGCCATCTAGGTACCGAGCTAGACAGACAGCCTCATTTCCAACATGGCAGGTGCAGTCTACTGAGACTGCAGGTCCCAGCATGCCATGCATCATCTGGATCTGAGAAACCTCAGAATTGCAACCCAGCATTGGACACAACTCGGTATTTCTGGCTGAGTTTCACTGTGAGTTTGTTTCTCCCGGGGGGGGGGGGGGGGGGAAGGGAACTGACACAAAATGAAGGTAAAAACTGTTAGTGTAAGCTCCTGTGGACTTGAGATCTGCAGAAGACTTGAGTGAGCCACAAACATTTAATGCTGGCAGTGACCTTCCTTCTGTCTTCCCATTTATATTAAACCAACCCACTCATTACTAACCAGGGCTTGTGCTCATCCCATCCCTCCTCAGACCAAGCTGTGAATGAGTGGGCAAGTGACTGTATCTGTGTAAGATTGCAGGATTATCAGGGTCTGTGTGTGTCATTCTAAAGCCTAGAATGTCTGCTGAGTCTGTGTGAAGCGATGGAAACAGCTACAAACATGGCTATGAGCTCGTTTTGTTTAGACTATCACCAGGTTCAGCGATCACTGGGATTCACAGCCTGTTACTATCCAGTTTTACAGTTGTCAGCCGTTTTGACTTTATGAATTACATCGGCGCAGCATACAGCTACAGCCCTGGACCATTGTGATATCAGAGGTAACTCAACCAATCAACACTCTTACGCTACAGCTAATTTGCATGCAACAGTTTCATTGGTTGTACGAGGGAGACTCCACAGATGGTGGATTATTTGCTCCAATCGCCACGCCCTGCAGCAGCTGTAAATGATGAGTTTACAATAATAATGCCTAGCTCTGTTCAGCCGTAGATCTCACAGCATTTTACAAAGGCATGTCAACACCATTAGCTCCATTTTAAAGATGGGGAAACTGAGGCACAGAGGGGTGTTGCGACCCTGCAGCGCAATGGCAAAGCCAGGAATCCAGGTCTCCTGAGTCCCAGTCCAGTGCTCTATCCACAAGGTCATCCTCAGGGCCAGCTCTAGATTTTTTGCCGCCCCAAGGCAAAAAATTGGCCACCCGAAGCTCCGACAACACAACTGCTCAAGCATCAAAGGGTGGCCGGAACGCTGCCCCTGGAATTGCGCTGTCCCAAGCACGTGCTTGCTTTGCTGGTGCCTGGAGCCGGTCCTGGTCATCCTCCTGCTATGTTTTGCCACATAGCCCCTAAGGGTATGTTTTAATAGGGAAAAAATGATAGCCGTTCAGAGATCAACTCCAGGCCAAATCCCCATGGCGTCTGAGTGGTTATCGCCAGGGGAAATGTTCTAAGCTTTAAAACTTTTTTTTCATTTTCTTTGAATATTAAACCTTCTGTCAACGAAAACAGCGTAAAATTAAACCGCAGCAGAGAAGCGTTAAACTGCTAAAGCTGGTAAATCTGCCAGGTATCAATTTGTGAAATTCACAGAGCGTTTGAAGTGTTTCCAATACAGTGCAGGATTTGTTCAGTCCCGTGGGGCAAAGGAGAGATCTGATGCTGCTTATATCAGAACTCTGATATAAGGGCAGAGGGAAGGATGAGATACAGTAAAAAGATCATAGCACACACTCTACTGGGAAGAGACATAGGCCAGGTGAGTCAGAGATTTGCACACACTGGTTTTTTTGAGCATGTGCATCCCTAATTTGCACACACATGTGCAGACAGGTCATTTGAAGCACACATCTCAGCCATGCACAAAAGGGCAGACACACTTTTGCCTGCTCGGGGCATGTTTTCCCTCTTGCTTATGTTTTACACAGACGGAAGCCAGTGAATTCAAAGGAGCTCCTCTCTCAATTTATTCGGCTGTGTGACAAGCATCAGGAAGAAGCTTCTTAAAATGTAGGCCCTCTCTGCATGACTGTCTCCAATGGGGATGGTGAAAATGAGTCTGAAAAGGCTGTTAATGCCCCAGAGTTTCTTCCTACCCGAACTCTCCTAATATCTTTACTCGTTTTTAGAAACAATCCCTTTTGAAGACTCTGACACGTTCAGCTACACTTTGTCTTATTGTTCTGGAGACCTATGCACTCCAGCGTGCAGGAAATGGAAAGTTTCTGTTTGTGGTATTAGCTATTATTTGTAGTGCCAAGAAGCCCCAGTGACAAACTGGTGCCATACAAACACAGAACAAAAAAATGGTCCCTGCCGGGTATTTCCAGCTGGAGCGGAAAGGAGAAATACTGGAAATCTTGCAGGAAAGCCTCTTCTTGAGATAATTGTAGCCTAGTTTTACACACTCACCAGGTGCTAGTTCAGAGAAGCAGCCACGTTTCTGGGGTGCTTCTCTAAGCCCCAAACGTTTTGCAGTTCTCCCATTTCTAACTCCAAAGCTCAGCTCCTTTGGACCCATTTGGCCTGGGAGAAGAGAGCTCCACCTCTCTCCATCCTGGATGTGGGAGCAGCCATCTGCCAGGGCGTTAGACCCAAGCATCTGCAAAGTGCTACAAGCAGATAGACTTGGATTGCCGAGGGAGCAGGTTTGCTTTGTAGTTACGCCAGTGCTGGCTCTCGGAGCTCAGTTCATGAGCAGCGAGTTGGCTGGAACCTCATAGGCCCGGGTTCATTAACTTGTGCCTCTACAGGCAAATTCAGTCTGCCCAGGTGCTTGTTAGCTCAGCAGCCATAATTAAAATCACCTGTGCAAAGTGTGGGCAAGGCCAGGATGACACATTCCCTCGGGGGCACTGCAGGGGACACAGATTTGGGGAAGTCCAGGTTCTGCCTCTGAGCCCTAAGCAGGGGAAGGTACTTTAATATTCTCTCTGCTCTAAGGACATGCAGCCTGGGAAGACAGATTCATCACCTTCGGATGCTGATATTTGTCTTGGTCCCCTCTTCCCTAAGGTGATTTCCCCGCCCTAGGTAAAGGGATGCTCCATGCCTGTCTGAAGCAGCCATACAAAAAATAAACACATGCAACAACAAACCATGGGCTGTTTCAAGAAATGTGCATATGGCTACCAGCATCAGGCCTCTACGGCTTCGCTGGCTGGGGCCCAAAATTGTGGGACTTACCACTAGTAAGACAGGAACATACCAAGGGGCTGGGCAAGGAAGGAAGGTCAGATACAGATCTGTAGGCTGTGTCTTCTAAGTACATTTCTTGGGGCCTTGCTGGTGTTGAGGGGGGTGCTGGAGCTTGTGATGGGGGTCTGGTTCAAGGGAGCAGGCTGGCAGACATGGATTCTCTTCCCAGCTTTCCCACTGACCGGCTGTGTCATCTGGAGCGAGTCACTTTGCCCCTGTGACTCCCCTCCCCATCCTTTGTTTCTGCGGTACGAAGTTCAGGGAAGTCACTGTCTCTCGTTATGGGGTAGGACATGCACAAGGCCCTGATCCAGATTGCAGCCTCCAGGTGTTCCTGCAAGATCAATAATAATGAAAGCAAAGCCCGAAACTCAAAGCATATTTCCCAGTCGTGGACCCTACGTGAACCGGAACCAACACCAAAGAGAAGGGATGAACCCCGCTTCGCCCGGCAACACATGAACTCAAACTGCTGGAACAGCTGAGGACTGGGAAGGTATCAATCCTCAACTCAGTGAGGTACCAGTCCTCAGCTCAGTGGTTTGCACTGGAGCATCCGACTTGAAGTGTGTGAGCAATTTACTCAAGCTCTGGCCACGTAGCCACAGTAGCTGGATGTTAAAAATGATCAACAAAATAGTTAATCATGATAGTTAAACCGCCATGGTTATGTGTCAGAGCCAATGCCCCATTGAGGGGAATGGGGACACTTCACACCTCTCCTGGAAGCAGGGTCAGATTTAGGGGCAGGCAAGCCAGGTGACTGCCTCGGGTGCCAGACTTGGGAGGTGCCGTAAGGTATTCAAAAGTTTAACCAATGGAGTGGGGGAGGGGCGCTGCAAACACTCCTCACCTGGGGCGCCATTCAGTCTAGGGCCAGCCCTGCCTGGAAGTGTCATTTCAGGCAGGCTATCACCAGATTGAGGAAGACTAGGTCTACACGTAAACCAGTTCAACAGCCCAGCTGCAGGGCTTGTGTGTGGCCACTCACTACCCCAACAGGAGGGGCTCTCCCCACCCTGGAGTGAACCCACCTCTCCAACACAATTCTTCCGTTGCCAGAGCACTGTCTACACCAGGGATTAGGTCATCTTAACGACATCACTCAGGGGGGTGGATTTTTCACACCCCTGAGCAACGTAGCTGGGTCAACTGAACTTTTTAGTGTAGACCTGGCCTAAAACAGCGCTGCCCTGGGTCCCAGTCAGAACGGTTTCCTTCGCTCCTTAGGGCAGGTGCCTTCTTTTTGTTCTGTGTTTTGTTCTGTCTGGTCTATGACTAGGTCTCCTGTGCGCCATGATGATGCAAACAATAAATAATAACAAATGCAAGGGCTAGAAATGTAATATATTTTTTAAACGAAATCTTCAATTCTGCGGAAACGGAGGGGAAGAAGTGTCGGTGCCATACACCACCCAGTCTCTGCGCCATTTGATCCTTGACTGCCATTGTCACCAGCCCAGAGGCCTTCCTTCGACGGCTTACCGTGGGCATTTCACTGAACGGCTCAGATCCCATGGAAGCCTGAGCAGAGCGATAAAACCGAACGAGGGCTGTGTTTGTTTCTCCAATAAGTTACACACGGCGGGAGAGGCACTGCCAGACCACACAGTTCTGTTAGTCAGGTATTTTTTAAAGAGGGAGACAACTTCATTTTTGTTTCTTTAGTGCATAAATACAGCCCGTGGGTGGTCTCCAAAGGAACATGCGCGCCTGTTCTCTAACATCTCCTGCTTTCTTTGGAACCACTGTCAAGCAATGCTAATACCTGCTGGTAGTGTATTTAATGTATTTATACAAGCAAAACAAAAAACAAAACCCCTGCTCCACATAGAATGACATGAAGGGCCTCAGCTTTCAAGGGATACCAACCCAGGATCTCTTCTTCTTGTTGTTTTTGCAGCCACATATATTTGTGCCAGCAGTTCTGGGCCGGCAGTTCAATGTGCAGGCATCAGCACTAGCTTTGAAATCGCCAGCTAGCTGATTGGTGAGCCGTGAAGACAGCCTATGCTTTAATGCCAGTGTTGGCCGCAGCGGTTAATCGTGGGTGCAAACGTGTGGGGACAACTGAAAGTCAGACTCTTTTGGGTTTTGTACTGGAAAGCAGCAAGAGCAAGGGCATGCAAATGCTACGCATCCTGATCTCAGATGTTGCATCTGTGTAAGAACCATCCTCGCGATCATCATCAGTGATTGAGCTGAGGATCCGCAGAGCTAAGAGCATGACCCTCTACTGCTTGAAATAAAAGACTGAGGGTTTGATGCTACATCCCTTGAAATTAATGGGAAGACTCCCATTGACTTCATCTGGCATGGGAGTGGGTCCTCAGACCCCTAGCAAGGAGCCCTAACAGACTCATAGCTTCTGTGGATTGGACAGAGAGGGAGACACGTAATATACACTGAACAGCGGGTTACACCAAGGGCACTAGGATGCTGAACGATAGCTCAGTGGTTAGGGCACTAGTCTATGACTTGGAACATCTTGGTTCAAGTCCCTGCTCTGCCACAGAGTCCCTGTGTGACCTCGGGCAAGTCACTTAGCCTATCTCGGCCTCAGTTCCCCCTTCTGTTACTGGAGACAATAGCAGAAGCGTTGTGGGGACAAGTTGTGAGGCACTCAGATACCATGGTGATGGGGGCCATACAAGCAACTAATGCTACGTCTACACTTACAGTGGCGTCTAGAATACAGGCACTACGTGTGTAGTGACATGCCGCAGTGAAAGGCTCCGTCAGTGGGGAAAGGCTCTGGTGAGGGGGAAGGCAGCAGGACATTACATGGCTAATTTTAGCAGTGTAGACATGGGAGGCACTGCTTGGCCCATAGAGAGCATGTGTAGGGTATATACCTGGGGGTTCAGGCGCAGGGCATTGTACTCACCTAAGCTGTGCCATGGCTATTTATACCCATGGTAGGTGGGCATGCAGTGTCTGTACTCCATGTGTTGCTGTAAGTGTATATGTACCTTGAGGTAGTGTTTAGCACCCCAAATATACCTACGTTAGGCACTCAAATTTGAAAACTGGGCATGACAAGAGGGAAAAAGTCATCATACACTCCCCTCCCCCACCCAGGGTCTTTTCCAAAGCCTGTTGGAGTTAATAGCAAGAAAGACTCCCACCGATTTCAGCAGTGTTTGACTCAGACCCTTCATCTCCATGGAGAAATCCACAAGTGTTCCTAAAACATCTGAGGCAGACCATCTGTAGAAATAAGCATCTGAACATGAAATCACCTGGCTCAGCAGGAAATTAACAAGGAGAGGAGGAGGACTCAGGGAAGGACTTACCAGCAGTCTCTCCCTTTACAAGAGTAGTCACAAATGCTAATCTAAACTGGACCTCTGTACCAAATTAAAACAACGAGGAGTTTGGTGGCACCTTAAAGACGAACAGATTTATCTCTCCATGCATCTGAAGAAGTGGATTTTTTTACCCACGGAAGTGTATGCCCAAATAAATCTGTGAGTCTTTAAGGTGCCGCCGGACTCCTCGTTGTTTTTGTGGATACAGGCTAACACAGCTACCCCTCTGATACTTTGTACCAATTTAATAGATCTTGGTTAACCAGACATTTCCCCTCCTCAGCTCCCCACCCCCTTTCTTGAGAAATCGTGTTAGTGTGCGTGTTTCCACCTCATTCACATAACTTTCCTTCTAGCCCTACTGATCGCTGTTCTACTCCAATTTTCATCCTTAATGCAAAGCAGACCAGCTCACGCTCCTTTCGGCGAGCTGATGGGATCACTCCCTCCTCCCATCTTTTAAACATAAAAACATGTGGCATAATCTTCCTTTCAGTCATGAAAAATACAATATAATCTTAAGTAAATATTAGCGTTCCACTTACGTAAATACAAACTGCAGTTGAGGGCTGGAGCGCTGAGCCTTACAAAACCCCCGGCTGAAAATATTTCTTTGGAAAGGACAGTAAAGGTCAGGAGTGAAAGATATTTTGATGTTTGCGATTAAATTAGGGGGAGAGTTGTGCTTGAGAACGCAAGGAATGAGCAAGAATTGCACCGTGAAGCGCTTGGGGAAAGTGAGACTGCTTTGAATGAAGCTTTCTTGTTTTGCTCCTGAATAAATTTCCCGGTGACTAGTGATCTGCCCCATTTGTTGTTGGCTACTGGGCATGATTATGTAACAAACCAAGATGGCCTGCCCCTTGGCACCATGATAATCGGTGGTGTGGAGATTGAACTCATGACCTTCAACACTTGTACAAATTGAACAAAGGGAGAACTCCTCTAGCTATGACAAAATAATAGGCTGTTATAGCTACTTGGGCCAACCACCAGAGGGAGACATCATCACACACCCACTCAGCTAATGTAGTTACTAAATTAATATTACATTTGGTAGCCATTTGGGAGAGAAGCCTCTCTCAACAGCTAAGGTCACAAATGACGAGGAGTTGGGTGGTTTCTGAACATTTGTGTGGCTGAAAGCAAACCTGATCAAGCCCTGACTGAACACTGTTTGCTCTTCCCAGCTGGGAAGGTAATTCCCCATCAGGGTAGAGATGGGGCTGCTATAGCAAGGAGGGAACCTGGGCCTGATTTATGACTTGGGGTGCAGGTGGCATTAGACATGTATCAGGCATACTCAGGTATCTCCAATGCCTGGGCAATACTCAGAGCCATAGCTAGGCTATGTATTTTTGCTACACACCCACAGTATGATGTTCCTTGTCAAGTGTCCACCCATCCTATCTGGCACTTCTGGAAAGACAGTGTCACTCCTGGAGGTGAAGCCCTGTTTCTGGAACCAATGCCTACCATTAATGAGGGAGGCGTGCAGCTCATTGAAGAGGACAGGCACATAAGAGGAGGCGCATGCAAACAGAGGTGTACCCCTAACAGTGGCCAGGCAGAAAGGCTTGGGCACAAAATGCTACAGAGAAAGCACGCATGACTCATGAGGCATGACAATGGCGTGCGGTTGGCCAGCGTGAATCCTTCACATGGCAGTGGCTGGAAATGGTTCCCGCAGGTCCAGGGGAACGAGCGAGCGGCCTCAGTCCAGGTCCTAAGGGACAATCAAGCAACTGGAAACAAGCCTCGTGCCATTTGGAAGCTCCGTCGGCAGGCTCAGCAACGAATCACCTCGTCATGCCCCTGAGAGGCTCCCGTGGGTAGGTGTGCAGAGAGCTGGCTCTGCTGCACCTTACCTAGAAGGCTTCGTTCTCTGGTACCTTAAATCCAGTGCCTTTTATGAGAAGTAAGCTCATTTCAACTGATTACTTTAGGGTGGGTGTGAGCAGGTGCATAACACTGACAGGGACTGACTGTGCCCTGAGGCAGCCCTGCCAGTCATGCATGGTAGGGAGAAGGGCTATAAAACGCTGTGGTCAGCCATGGAGAAGCCCTGAGAAGGGAGTGGCTGGTGACTCGCCAACTCTGTAAAGAGTCCAGCGAACCCCGGGGCGAGCCCAGAAAGGAGAGAGGGATTTGGCTGCCTGGCTGGAAGCACTCCAGTAAAGCGAGCCCTGCAATCACTGACTTTTCCCCTTTGTGCAGACCCGGGAAGGGCTTGTTCTCTTCTGAGTTTGAACTTTTGCTTTTCCCCACCTGTAAACAAAGGGAGACGGCCTGCAAGGGTGGGGCCCACTTCCAGGGTTCAGAGGCTGGGGCCTGGGACCACGCTGTATTGGTAACTGGGGCCTGGGCCCTGACACAGCTAGGGAGGCACCCCAGAAAGGCTCTTTTTAGGTGGAATTTTCAAAAACATTTTAACGTGCTTTAGGAACACAAGTCCCTTTGGCTGCCAATGCGGCAAGTGCTGCTTTGGAAAATTCCATCCTTAATTAATTAATGTAAAATTCCCAGAGACTGTTAACCTGTTCAGCTCCTTTCAGACACCGGCAAACGACCCATTCACCCTCACACTTATATATATTTCACTCCGGATAAATGCAGCTGGTTTTTTATTAGTCTTTAAAACATGAGAGTCCTTCTACATTCAGCATCTGTCTGAATTTTTCTCCATGATTACTTTCTTCTAACATTAATTGCACAATCTTTCCTTTGTTTGGTGCCCTATTTTTCTCTCTCCTGCTCTGAGCCAGATTCCCATGGGTTTTACAACTACCACGCCTTTGATGCTGATGTTAACTGTAAGAGGGGAGCTTTGTCAAAACCGATTTCTGCTCATAGCTGGCATCAGAAAAAGAAATTAAGTGCGTGTTTGATATCTCTGCTCTTAAGGGTGATGGTTAGCAGAAGTTCCTTGGGGGAAAGGACTGTCTTTTTATTGTACAGTTGTACAGTGCCTAGCCCAAAGGGGCTCTAGGCTCAGGTAGGGACTCTAATGATTAATAATATGCACCAGAGTTGGGAATCTTCTGAGTCCCCCCCCAGCTCTCAGAACTTTAAGGGTTGGAATAAAATGGAATCCTGATCTCCACCACCTGGCTTTATAAAACCGTACCCAAGCAAAACCAAAACTGTGGCTTCCTTGTGCATCTCCTGCTGCACATTGTACCATGTGCAAAAAGGATCAGGCTGCAGCATTCCCTGTGTGAGTTATTTCCCCAAAGCTCGGTTTGGTTAGCAGTTTTGATCTGGGGGCAATCTCCAGTTTAAATGCAGCTAAATTGTACCCAAGGCCTACAAGTAAGAGGAGAGTATTCTCAGCTCCCGGCTTCCCCTTCTTCCCCTCTAGCAGGAATGTGGCTTCAGCACAACATTGCTCAGTGGTGCACACCCAGGGAGGATATTACTAGCATCGGGAAGGACTTAAAGGCTTTGCTTTGCAAGGATTTGTGTGAATATCGCCTCTGGCATCAGTCTCCACCAAGATCACATCCCCTCCTATGAGTTTTGCTGCGGGTTGCAGGTTCAAACACCTCAGAGCAAAACTCAGGGAATGTCATGTGTTTATTCTGTTGCCGTAGTGCCTGGAGGAGCCCTAGTCCTGGGCCAGGTCCCCAGGCTGTACAAACACAGAACAAAAAGGCAGTCCCCGCCCCAGAGAGCTTGCAGTCTGAGTACTAAATGCATCAGGGGGTTTTGGAGACCAAAACTATGTGAAAGAGCCAATTTCACAGGGATTCTGAAGCAAACCCATAAATCTTCCCAGATTTGCTCGGGTTTGTGAACATTTCTTTGAACCTGGGCTGAATTTGGAGCTGGTTTTGGAGGAGGTTTTAGCAAACATTTTGCATGGCTTTGTTTAACACAAGGATTTCCATGAGCAATTCTGTTCCTCCGGTATTACCCAGCAGGGGATGTCAGAGATCAAAATGACAGGTTTCAGAGCAGCAGCCGTGTTAGTCTGTATTCGCAAAAAGAAAAGGAGGACTTGTGGCACCTTAGAGACTAACACATTTATTTGAGCATAAGCTTTCGTGAGCTTTATCACAGCCTGAACGTGGCTTTGACTCCCACTGCCCTGAGAGGTCTCCTCTCCCCTTTGCATGGTAGTACAGCTAGAGCGTCTCCGTAAGATTTTTAAAAGAAAAGCGGGAATTGGGACCAAATCCTGGAAATATGGGCAAATGCCCAGACAGCGTGAGCCTCTGCATGGCCCCGGACAAACCGTGCAGAGTACCTGGTACAAGCAATTCTGATCACCAGGACACTGCAGCACACAGGAACTGCCGGAGTTACCGCTGCAGGGGTGAGCCGCCGACATAGAAAAATGTCCCCGACAAACGTTATCCGTGACCTTTTTCACACTGGGACAAACTTGCTGCAAAGTTTTGAGCTTCCCGGCAGCCTCTATGCGTGGGCCCCTGTGCATCCGCACTGGCTTTTCAGCTGCCACAGCTAGCTAGCTAGCCAGCCAGCATGTGCCAAGGATGGCTTGGCAGCAGAGCACTAGCCCAGGCTTGCAAAAATTCTACTCACCCACTTCCCCAGGGTGAGCCACTTATTTGACAGGAAAGAAAATCTTTGTGGGTTTTCGGGAATTACTGCAATAAAGGGCGGGCTGGGAAATTTCATAGCTGGGCTAGCAGATCTTCACAATGGGTCTGCTAGGCCGTGTAACCAGATCCTGAATTAACCACGCCTCCCTGGGATCTGGATACACAATCCGTCAGCATTAGACTGGCACAGATCTCAGGGCCAGATGCACAATAACTCAGTGGCTTCTGGTCACTCATATAACATGTATGAGGATCTTTTTGCTGCTTCCACTTACTGTTTCACCTGTGGGCAGGTGATATACCCTGTGGGCAGGATATACCCTTTATTTGTACGCCTTTGGCGGCCTGACAAAAACAACGCCAGCTGCCACTGATGGCTGAAAGAGAGAATTTGTGAGCTAAACTCCTGGCTTTGCAGTGTAGCTTTGAAAGAGCCAACCTGCCCTAGACTCCGAGGCTCACATCACCCCGTCGAGCGCCTGCGAGTGCCGGAGACTAACTACCTAAATCCAGGTTTCTCTGTGAAGTTCTCTCTCCTAGGTGGCTCTGATTCTGCTTGCAAGCGTGCAAAGCCCATTTTAACATTTTCCAGCCTGAGAGCTGTCGTCCAACTGGGGTGGGCAAACAAACGGCTTGTCACCGCCAAGTATGGACCAACCTTGGCTCCGGCAAGAAATTTCCAGCCGCGATGGAGCCAGACACATTTACATTCCTCTATTTGAAGTAAAACCCTAATCCTCTGGAAGATTTGCTGTCTGAGCGGGAGCTCTGCTCTAGGGTTTCCATCTGTCTGACAGCACGGGGCAGCAGTGGGCTTTCAGAGAAAGAAGGGGCTATGGGAAAAATAGGGTGGGGGCATAATACTACTTAGGGGGTTCTGTCGTGGAGGAGTCCAGAGTTCGCAGCAAACGCAGAGTCACTGCGCTCTAATGAATTGCGTTGTGTGCCCTTAGGCATTTTCACTCTGAACTAACTGCGGATTAAACCCCCGGTGTGTGAAAGCCTGTGCTTTCATCTTCAAATTGCATTACAAACATTCCCTAATTAACCCTCACCATCTCCTCACTCTGAAGTGGGACAACATTATTATTATCCCCATTTGGCAGATGGGTAAACCGAGGCACAGGGAGACCGAGGGTATTACACCCAAATCAAACAGCAGTCAGAATTGGTGCCTGGCTTCATATCCCCTGTTTAGCTCATGCTGCCTAGATACACAGGAGTATTCCATATATTTCTGATGAGTCCAAAGAGAATTTACTCTCCCAGATGGTTTATCCCACATATGCTTTTTTTCAGAGGGTCGCTTCCAATTTTATCAAGGTGCAATTCACTGTGTGTTTATTACTCCTCTTTCTTCCCCATGGGTAATGGGGGACTCCTCCTAAAGAGGGGCTGGGTGCCTCTGGAAGTCAGAAGGGCTGTTCCAGGCCTACTGCAGCAGGAAAGGGTCCCGCACACCTGCGGAGAGTGGAGACATTTTGCTAGTGGACTCATGGGGGAATGGAAGGGTAAATCTAACAAGCCTTGCAGTGTCATTCACAGCTGTACAACGTGAGTGCTCAGGATACTCCCCTCTGAGAGCAGTGGTGGATTTTGTTCTGTTTGTACAGCTCCAAGCACCACAGGGTCCTGAGCTACGACTGGGGGGGTCCCTCCGTGCTACCACAATCCAGCTAATACATACTACTACTGCATGCCCTTTGCCCAAGTGGAACCGGTGGCAGAATGTAAAAGGCAGCAGAGAACCTGTTATTAAGGTCCCACCATAAGCACACTGGGCCTCCTTTTAGCCTAAGCCCGAAGTGAAGGGCCAAAGCACAACCTGCCTCAGCCAAAACAAAGGCCTAACAGGTTAGACTCATACTCTTTAAGGTCAGAAGGGACCATTATGATCATCTAGTCTGACCTCCTGCACAATGCAAGCCACAGACTCCCACCCACTCCTGCAATAAACCTCTCACCTATGTCTGAGCTACTGAAGTCCTCACCTCTTCCTCTTATCTTGTACTGGGCAGTGGGGGTGGGAGGGAGGAGGGGAATTAACAAATTTCCCACAGCTGGTCCAGGCCCCGCTGCCCTCACAGCTAGCAACCATGCTCCTTCTTCCAGGATGAAGAGGGTTTAACCCCTTATCTGCCAAACTCTGGGCCTGGTCCATTTACGTACATAGATGTCCTGTTATTTATACGTGTATTACAATTGTGGCGAGAGGCTGCAGCATGATAGGGGCCTTCATTATGCTAGTACTCCATATACCCATAAGAGTGAGACAGCCCCTGCCCCAAAGAACTTACACTATAAATAGACAAGACAGACACAGTGACTTGCAAAAAATAACTTACTGGCAGAGTTGGGATTAGAACTCAGGTCTTTTGAGTCCATGCCTTCGCCACCTAGTTATGCTAGCACCCAGACCTGCTCCAGCAAGGCAGAGTTTGGGTTTAGGTCAGGAGGAAGCTCAGGTTAAGGGTTCAGGTACGAAGTTGTGTCACAGATTGGCATTCAGTAGCAATGAATGCGATGTACTGGTTGCAAGAGATTTCAGGCACCTTGATCTGCAATCCTCATACAATCTCAGCTACATCCCAGTGCCAGTAGCAAGGCTCTTTGGCAGGTGCCAGGCTAGCCCAGCTTCCAAACCAGATTCTGCTGTTCAGGAAAATTAAAAATTAAAAAGGGAGAGAGGAAAAAAAAAATCTTGACAACCGCTTCCCTAGTTTGGCAACTCTACCTTTGAGACACACCAGGCACAGAATGGCTGTCGGCACCAGCACTGGAGACAAACAGAAGGCCATGAAAGGAAACAGGTGCATTTAAAAAAAAAAAAACAACACCTGCAGAAAGAACAACCTACTGGTTCAAGTGAGTGCTGAATTTATAGCTGCGGATGCATGTTTGTTATTTTGAGCAGCCAAAGATCTGTTTGCAAGTCCAGCTGAGCCTATCTGGGTGAGGATTTCTAGGGTAAATTAGCACAGGGATGATGAGCCTCCAGTAAATGGGAGTGATGTGGAGCGGTTTTGCTCCTGCATGGCCGACCACACAGTCTCCTTTGAAGGAAGCGTTTGGGGTGGGGGGGGGAAACTGCATCCTCCGCTTGGTTTTGCCTGAGATCGTTTTTAAAACTACTGCACTGAACCCTGCAGATGGTAAATCCTCCCTGTCTCCTCAGAAGAGAGATTATTAGGAGTAGCATTACAGTAGTGCCCCACTGAGGCCCAGTTCCCTTTGCTTTGGTACTGTACAAATAGTAGGACAGTATCCCTGCCCCAAGGAGATTACAGTTTAAATAGACTATACAAGGAGTGAAAGTGACTTGCCCAAGCTTGCATAGCAAGGCAATAAATAAAACAGGAATAGAACCTGGGTCTTTGGAGTCCCAGACCAAGGCCCTAGACCACATTACCCCAAAGACATAATAAGAATGCTTTATCACGAATAAATTTAATCCACTTTGGAAGTGGCTTAAATTAATTCAGAATAAGGCACTCTTATTTCAGAATAAGAGTGTCCACACACAGAGTTAATCAGGAAGAGTTAACCCACTTTAAATTCACACTCTACCTTATTCCAGATTAACTTTCATGTGTGTAGACAAACCCAAACACAGCCACCACCATGCGGGGTCTCCCAAAGTCCAAGCGTGGACTAAAGCAGTCGCATCTACACTCCATACACTCCTCTTGTGCTACATAAATAACAAGAATATCAAGTAATCGGTTGGGTGTTTTCCTGTCTCCTCTGCATTAGCCAAGTGCTACGTTGCCATTTTAAAGCACTGCACGTTTATGTGGGTTGTTCCCTGAAAGGGCTAAGAGTAAATTCCCGTATTTCATAGCTAAGTATGTAGTGGCTATTTGTGGGTCTAATAGCACTGACTTGAGCCAGGCGTCACGCTGGCAGGTGCTATGCAAGGTTCCTATGTGCAGAACTGCCAAAATGCCCGGTCTGCTGGCAGCCCCATGCCTGCACCTCTCTGAGGACCTCCAACACCCTCTACTATTTCAGGCATGGGCAGAGATTGCTGGTTGCACCAGATTGTGCCCAGCAGCTGAGATCAACAGGCTCATGTTGCTTTTAGCCAGAGCTAGGTTTGAACCCAAGCCTCCAGGCATGAGTCTCGTTAATGGTGGGCCCCTCACTTCCTTATGGTCCAAGTTCTGGGGCTAAATGAACAGAGAACAGTCTGAGAACCTGTCAGTTGATGTCATTTTACTACTGAACTCTCATAAAGATCGCCTAGCGAGCCATAAATTAATCCTGCTCTGGATTTCCTGTCAAGGGCTTGGACTTGCTGCCCCAGGCTCTCATTTCTTTCAGTCCAGACATTGTGAAACTCTGATTTTCCTGTTTTCTCCCTTGATCCCCTTAAAGGTCCTATGGCTGGCTCAGATCACCTGTGCATTTTCCAAGCCATACTTAGCCCACTCCACGACAGCTCGGCCTATGGGTATATTGCTGCAACGGGCTCTCTTCTAATGTCAGACCTCAACGCTCACACCTGTTGACATTTGCAGATGGCTCAATTGCCCTTTGCAGTAGGATTTGGGATCATCTGGTTGTAGGGGCAGAATAGAATAAAAAGGGGGAAACTACATTTGTGCCACAATCTGCCTCAGAAGCAAAGCACGGTTCTGCTGATGCTCTTTCGCACCAGGGAGCTCACCCACCAGCAGCCAAAGTAGCTGTGAAAAAGCAAAACAAAGAAATCTCTGAGACAAAGTTCACACATACAGTGCTGTGATTAACTCAAGCCCTGGCCAGCTGCAATTACATGTAGGTAATAGCACTATGCCTTCCCAATAGCCATCAAACCAGAGCAGGAATGTTTAACCAATTTCCTGCTATAAATACCCTGTCATGTTTGCAGATAAGAAATCCTTTTAGCAGAGCACCCCACTTAGGGCTGGTTTATTTCATGTAATCAGAGACTCTGGATTCCTTATTTGGTGTAACAGCTTTTCCCCTCCCCAGCAGGTAGAAATGCAACACTACATCTGTTGGCATCTGGATTAAAGCCCTTCCTCATTGATCAGAAATTGGAACCTGTGAATTACTGGAGACACCATGTAAAACAACCTGCAAATGTGGCTCGTAGGAGAGAGAGGGTTTAAGATGGTTATGTGCAAAATAGCCAGGATCTGGCTGCTAAGCCTGCTTAATTATCCTACCCACCATAGAAACAATACCACTCGGGACTTCCTACCTATGCTTCTAGGCTGGCGATCGTGGCCACGGTTCAATTCAATGCAGGATTTGTGTGCATGCTTTGGCTCTGTGCCCCCCTCCCCGCCCCGCTAGATCCCTTGAGATTAGCACAGGGCTCAGGGGGTCCACAAGGTTTTAGAGTTGGATTTCCTACTTCTTCCAGGGTCGGGGGAGGTAAGCTGTAGTGGCACCAGAGAAAATACCAGGAAGCCTCAGGGTCTGATCCAAAGCCAATGGAAAAACTTGCATTGGCTTCAATGAACTTGGTTCAGGGCCTCCGTGAGAAATGCCTTGCAGAGATTCCGTCTCATGATTCTCTCCTGAGGACTTCACCCACGGGAGGGTATAATCCAGGAGATTATGGCTAAGCTTGTCATTTCTAGCACATGGGTACAAATGGAGAGTCAGGGATGGAATAGATGTGCTGGGCCTGTGACCCATTCTCCAGCCCAACCAAGCTAGCTCCAGGCAGTGTAATCTCTCATCTACAGCTTTAAGTGCCTTGAGCCATGGGGCTTGCTCTGCTGTCCTTAGGAGACCATTCCACAATCTCATAGCTCCCCAACCCCACCCCCACCCGGCAATTCTCCTTGAAATGCTGCCTCAGTTGTCCTTGTTATCCCACCTTGCTGCCACCCTTGACAATTCCTCTGCCTCCATTGTGCCTGCTTTGACGTTTCTCTCCCTCTGCCATCGCTGCTAGCTAGACATGTTCTTTTAATTTCCCCCTCACAAATCAGTCCCTCCCTCCAGCCCCTTTTGATCCTTTTCATCGCCCTTCTCTCAACCCGCTCCAAGTCTGGGCCCTGCGTGACTCAGTGTTGGCAGGCCTATCCAGGGTCCTACAAACACAAGGGTCAGCGCCTAGCTCTTGGCCCTTGGCACCCATGCCCGCTTTTGAAGTCCCGCCACAACCAGTCTCCAGGCTGAAATCCTTGCATGCTCATTTGCATAACAAAGAGCTTCAAGGAAGAGATATTGGGAAAGAAAAGTGTTTCTTTGTAACAAATCCCCAAAGCATGTCAGAGCCTCCCTTCTCCCATCACAACTGAACTTTTCCATTTCCCCTCCCCAAAACCTTCCTTTGAAACCCTCACATTAAATAACATACACACATTACCATGCTTGTGGTCAAGTATTAATCACGCCTGTTAGCGTCTCAGGCTCATAAATAACTTATGCCTCCAAATGCCCTCGTAGCATAGGCCTGTCCGGGTGAGCTGAAAAATACCACAAACCCTGACAGCTCTCTTGCTGAGGCTCAGATCGCTGGATATCAAATGCTCTTGAATAAATTAATGATTTAAGATTCAGATCTTGTAGCCTGTTAGGGGACTCGTTCTGGAGACAGGGACATTCCAGCGGCATTACAGCTAAGTGGTTAATAACCTGTGATTCGGTTGGTTACGATCTGGAGGGGGAAGGGGAAAAGACTAGTGAGCACTAGTGCCGTCATCATATAGCATCTGCTGGTGAACAGCCATTAGTACTCGGCCGGTTGAAAGGCTGCACAAATGGTTCAAGCTCCCTGCATTTTCCAATCACTTTAAGGCCAAGGGTTATGGGTTCATTTCAGACTCTAAATCTGTGTTTCTAAGTCCTTCATTGTCACCTGAGTTGGGCCACCCCCAGGGCACAAGCACTGAAATCCAGCCCATCTTCTATCTCCTCTTCCTTCACTGGGTGAGGGAGTCATCTACCTACCTGAGATGGCCAGGACGTCTTGCCAGTGCCAGCCAGGCATAAATGCCCAATCAGGATGAATGTGCGTTGGCACAGCTCCAGGATATGTTCCTGTTAAAGAACAGCAAGAAGAGATGGCTGGATGCCAACGGCTTGGAGGTACATCTGGCCGCTGCATGGGCCAGTTGGCTCCCCCAGTCACAAATGCTGTTCTGTTCTAGTTTCTTGATGAGGAGGAAAGGCAGCTGTAGAATGGAGACCTTTCCACCCTGCCAGCTCTTTAACTCTTTCACGCCCAGAGCTGCTCCCTGCCACCTCTAATGGTCAGTCCGTTAGGACACACTCACAACCCTTTACATCCATTCAGACACCCGTGCCTATAACCCAAGAGCAACCACCTCTTAACGCTACCACACAGCTGTGTCGCCGTCCTATAGACCTCTGTCTCCCATCCTGCAATGGTTTACTTACCTTTGTGTTGTACGTCTCCATTGCTATGATGCCTACAAAAAGCGGACCGTGGTTAGAGAGCTGGTGTACTGAGCCACTACAGATCATGGTGTCATTGGTATCCCTGCACTCCCCCCATCTGTCTGCGGCATCCACTTGTTGTCTTTTGTCTTGTATTTCAGTTGTAAGCTCTTTGGGGCAGGGACTGTCTTTTTGTTCATGGTTTGTACAGCGCCTGGCACAGTGGGGCCCTTATCCATGGCTGGAGCTCCTCGGTGCTACCACACTATACATGATTCATAATCAATATGGTATTGAGAAGAGATGGTTGGAATTTTTCTCACATTATTTATTGTGGAGAAAATGGCATGCTGCCTTTCAAAATCTGCTAAACAGAAAACAGAGCTGGCATTTTTCACACAATCATTTGCCTGGGTTCTGACCAGCTTTAGGATGGCATCTGCACTGAAGACAGGCCCAAACCCCAACACAGATTGTATCCACTTCATTGTGGCTGATCCTGTAAGGCAAGCAGAACTTCACCCCTGAACTGGAAATTCTTTCAAGCAGAGATCATGGGAAGGGGTTGATTTTCAGATCTGTTGAGCATCTGCACCTCCCATTGGAGTAGATTCTCCCCTGTTCCCAGCGGGGATGTCAGAGAGACACTTCAGACCGTGACCCTCTGGGCAGACCTATGCGGCTCCTGCTATTAGCATGAGTTAGCAGCCATTGGCTGGCCCAGCAGACTTGTCCTGCCTCCGCGCAGGGAGCTTGGGGACTTCTCAAGGTTCCTCCAGCCCTACATTTCTATGATTCTACAATTTAGACAAAAAGGCTTTTTTAGGTCCAAAATGATCATTTTCTGGGGTGGGGGGGTTCCCAATGAATCATTTTTCCCCAGTAAATATATCCAGTTAGAAACAGAAAACTTTTACTGAGGTTTTTTTTTAATGCCAAAAACAATTTTTGAAAACTAACAGCCCCAAAACAATACAAACCGAACCAAACCCCAATTTTCAGTATTGGTTCTTCTGTGAAAAGTTTTCAGTTTTTCAATAAAATATTTGTATGGGATATGTCATATTAAATAATAGTAAATAATAATAGTTGTTTAGGTTGATAATGGTAGCACCCAGATGCCTCAGCGAGGGTCAGGGTCCCCACTGTGCTAGGTGCATACAGACACACTGTAAGAGACAGTGACTGCCATGAAGAGCTTTCGATTTTAGTTTAAGTCTTTCATTGTTTGTTTATACTTTGTTTCACTTCCAGGTGCTCATGCACGAACAAGATGCTTCAGTGTTTGAATCGCCAGCGTGTGGGGAAATGTTTAAATAATTTCATAAAACAAAACAACAACACCCACCCACAGAAAATAGAAATACAAATATATTCATGATTTTATTTCATCAGATTTTGTATAACGTCTATTTTTTCACTACCTGATTTCTGGGCCTAACCCTCCTGACTACATCACTTTAAGCCAGCTTCCTTGCAAGCTGGAATGTCACAAGACCCTTTAATGCGTCAATATAAAATTGAATTGTATTGCTGAAGATGTGGTCTAGAGCCTTGGGAATATGCACTTCGAGTTGCCTCAGAGTTTTCACAATATTCATCCCATTTCATGGATGCTGTCATGAGTGCAACTTTTTTTTTATTCTTCGTAGTTGACAGGAGCCACTGATCACATAAATCAAACAGGATTTGTGCAAAATTCACAGTGATGGCCCTTGTCATCCAGTATCCCTCTGAGGTCTGTAAACAAATAGGCCTGAGAAGGTTCTCTCTGGCCACAAAACAAAACCTAATTAACTAAAACACCAAATTAATGCAATTCCAATGTTTTGATTTTGCTGAGCTATTCTTCCCATGCTCGGCTCCTTTCAAAACCAGATGCGAGGAGCATGAGAGCAGCTCATGGCCCACAAGTGCTCCCTGAGGTATCCTGCTCCTCCTCTGGGCTTCTACAGCTCTGCAACCCCCTAGCCGGCTGAGGGTGGCATTATGATTATGTATTGTGTGTATCACAATAATGCCTGAGAACAGGGCTGCATTGTGCCAGGCACTGTGCAGCCATAGAGTATCATGATCACAATTGGACCCCAAGGGCTAAATCCACTGGTTTGCTAAGCAGATTGAGGCACAAAAATAATTGGTTATTTGCCCACCTGATACACAGGAAATCCGGGGCAGAATACAGAACAGAACAAATAATGTCCTGGCCCTCAATTTTTACCTGTCTTCTCGGTTTAGACTGTAAGCTCTTTGGGACAGGGACTGTTTTCCATTATGTGTTTACATAGCACCTTGCACAATGGGGCCCTGACAGGGCCGGATTTACACCTTACGCGCCCCTAGGCACAGCATCTTCAGTGTATGTGTGTGTCCCCGCCTACATCTGACCTTTGTGTTGCACACAATTTTGAGAGGTAAGGCGCTCCAAGGACGCCGGCACCCCTAGGCATGCGCCTACTGTGCCTAACTGGAAATCCGGCCCCGGGCCCTGATCTGTGCTGGGGCCTCTAAGCCCTGCTGGAATACAAGTGACAACAAAACCCTCACTGAATGCATCCGATGAAGTGAGCTGTAGCTCACGAAAGCTTATGCTCAAATAAATTTGCTAGTCTCTAAGGTGCCACGAGTCCTCCTTTTCGTTTTGCAGAAACAGACTAACACGGCTGCTACTCTGAAACCTCACGGAGGTTAACTCTCTTGGGAGATTTTCCCGAGGGACAGAGAGCCCCAGTTCTGTGCATGGAAAGGAGCTTGCGCCTGTGGAATTGGCTTCTTTGGGCCATGCTCCCTTTTCACCCTGACCCCATTGCGGCCTCTCTGCCAAGCAGGGGTGAAAGTAACTTAAGGGACTTACCGGTATGCAGGGGGGCTGGGGTCCTGAGCAACCAGAAGGGGCGGGGCCTCGGCAGAAGGGGCGGGACTGGAGCCACACTCCCCCAGCCAGCCCTTTAGCGTGGCCTGGCAGCAATTTAAAGGGCAGGGGGCTCCGGCAGCAATTTAAAGGGCCAGGGGGTCCTGGCCACCGCTGCTACCCTGGGGCTCCAGTGGCAATTTAAAGGGCCCGGGGCTCCAGTTGCTGGCGCGATAGAGGCAGACGGAGCCCCGGGCCCTTTAAATCACCACCGGAGCCCTGGGGCTCCCAGCCTCCACCAGTATGGTCGGCTGTGTACCGGCTCTTACCAGTACATCTGACCGGACCGGCTTACTTTCACCTCTGCTGCCAAGGCTGCATAAAGTTCGAGTTGTGTGGAGCAGGAGTGGCTAGGATAGGGAAGCAGGCTGGGCTCCTCTGGATTCTCTCTCATAGACACATCATCAGCCCAACGGTGGAGCTCATACGGATAAGATGGAAATCTCCAGACTGTCATATCAGAGAGTTGACTCTTCTCTATAAAAAGCCAGATCCTCAGTGAAAACTGGCATAGCCCCACTGACTTCAGCAGAGCTAGGGTGATTTGCACCAGCTGCGGATCTGGCCCATAGAATAGTTTTTATTTTGTAACCCTCCGTCAAAGACCCAATTTATAGTAGCATAGAACCGGGTTGGCAGGGACCTCGGGAGGTCATCATGTCCAGCCCTCCAGCATTGTGGCAGGAACAAATACACCTAGACCATCCCTGACAGGTGTTTGAACAACCTGTTCTTAAAAACCTCTAATGATGGGGATTCTACCACCTCCCTTGCAAGCCTATTCCAGAGCTTAACTACCCTTAGAGTTAGAAAGTTTTTCCTAATATCTTACCTCAATCTCCCTTGCTGCAGATTAAGCCCATTATCCCTTTCCAAAGCACCTTTTATGAATGAAAGGTTATAAATAATAAAAATAACAATAAAAAACAAAGCTGGGTGAAGAGTGGGGGAGGAGGAATACTTTGAAGGTTTAAAAAAAAAAGGGTGTTGAAAAAAAATTACATAAACAATTTTGACGGCTCTTTTAAGGCATTTTCCAAAAGGCTGAAATGGGATTCGAGTGACAAGCCTCCGGATTCCTCCCAAATTCCTCAGCACGCTGTTGCAAATTAGGAATTTGCTGCCCAAACCACACTTGCTTAGCTGGCCCAGATCCCACTGCATTGATATTTTGATGTTCTTTCCTTTCAGTCCATTTAATTCCAGACCTCCAGCCCCAGTTTTTACTCAGCACTGAATCATGGCTTTCCAATCCTGGGGTTTGACCCACTGGTTCTCTCGTCAGTTGCGCCTAGAGGCCCCAACAAAGTTTGGGGGCCCATTGTTCTAGGTGCTGGACAGACATACAGTAGAAGCCAGTCCCTCCCTGATAGCTGTTATTGTTATTATTAAGCCTAAAAACCAACCTGGGTTGGGCCCTATTTTACAGAAGAGATTAAGCAATTCGTCCAGTGCCCCATAAGAGTTCTGTGCCAGAGCTGAGAACCAAATCTAGTTCTCCTCAGTCCATTGCAGTCCATCTCGATCACCAGATCATCCTTCCTTTCCAAATACATATTGTGGGGGTCCACATGGTTACCAGTAGCCTGAGATGCTGAAAGCATGCAATAATGGAGTACCAATCTGTCCTCAGGGCACACTGCTAAGAAGCAGGGCACAAACCCAAACTGGTTGTAAGCTCTACACTTAGATGTCACCAACCAATGATCAAGTGTAAACGCCTCAGTTACCAGGAATTCACTTGCACATCTCCTCTTCATGGGGCACTGGGGGGGGGGGGGAGGGGGGAGGCAAAGAGAGCAACCAACAAGGTATTTTGTTCTCTGATGTTCCACAATAGTTCCTCTGGTGCTGATGGGCCTTCTTTGTTGGGCAGGAGATAACACCTCCTGTTATTAACACTTGTTAATGCTTCGCTTCTGTCTGGGGATTTACAGTTACAGTGCAAACACTATTTCCTTATAACACGGGATACAGATAGACATGAGATTAATGCCTGCAGAAATGTACAAGCATGTCATAAAGTCGAAACACGACACACGCATTTAGCATTTGAATACCTATTTTAACAGTACCAACGCATGGGAGCTAGACTGGGTCCGGCTATGCATTTGTCAGTGTTCACTTGAGCCCTTGGAGCTTTGGCATGAGCTGGCATCTGGTCTGCCAGCGTCACAAGGAGATAAATAGCACATGTCAGATTGATAGATCTCATTTGGGTTTGAATGAATGGTTTAGCCCAGGGCAGCACCCGCAACAGTTAATGAGTCTATCCTTTATTTAAAAAAACGAGAGAGAATATTTCCATGTGCTACATTCGGCATCCAAAATACAACATCTAACTGCAGTGCATGCAGTGTGTTGGGCCATCACAGTAGGCTCCTGTAGGGCTCTAATCAGAGATAGGTAAAGCCAAACTAACAAACTCCATGACTTTTCAACACACGTTGGCATCCTATCTTGGGCAGATTATTTCCTGCTAAAAGCAAAGTCATTCAGTTTGCAGAAAATCTGAAAATCCACATCTACCCATCCATCCATTGATCCAGCAGTGTAGTCAAGGGTTAACATGGGTGAACTGAATTTACTCACATCCCATTTAGTTTACCCTCTTCCTTTTTTACCACTACATCAATCTATTTATCTGTCTAGATTTTTATCCCTTGCCTATCACCATGGGGACTTCACAACATTTAAACAATCTATGAGCCAGACTCTGGGTATCTTTACTCACATTAAACAGTATCTTACTCCACTGATGCCAATGATATACCACTCATGGGATAAGATGCTACTTAATGAGAGTAAATGTACCACAATCTGGCCCTGTGTGAATAGTCTATCATGACAGGGTCGGGCCAGATGGCTACAGGAGAGTAATAGAAGGCAGATATATTAGCCCCAGGTTAAGTAGGTCCCTTTTCCCTGGGTAAGGTAACAGGGAAGGTTCCAGAACAATCAGGAACCTTCTGGAGACAATTAAGACAGACAGGCTGATTAGAACACCTGCAGCCAATCAAGAAGCTGCTAGAATCAATTAAGGCAGGCTAATCAGGCCACCTGGGTTTAAAAAGAAAAGGAGTACTTGTGGCACCTTAGAGACTAACCAATTTATAAGCTTTCGTGAGCTACAGCTTTAAAAAGGAGCTCACTTCAGTTTGTGGTGCGCATGTAAGGAGCTGGGAGCAAGAGGTGCTAGGAGCTGAGAGGGAGAACGCAGACTGTTGGAGGACTGAGGAGTACAAGCATTATCAGAGACCAGGAGGAAGGACCTATGGTGAGGATAAAGAAGGTGTTGGGAGGAGGCCATGGGGAAGTAGCCCAGGGAGTTGTAGCTGTCACACAGCTGTTCCAGGAGGCACTCTAGACAGCTGCATTCCACAGGGCCCTGGGCTGGAACCCGGAGTAGAGGGCGGGCCTGGGTTCCCCCCAAACCTCTCAACTCCTGATCAGACACAGGAGGAGTTGACCTGGACTGTGGGTTCACGAAAACGGCCAAACTGAGGGCTACCGTGAAGCTCCAAGGCGAGCAAATCCGCCAATAAGTGCAAGACCCACCAAGGTAGAGGAGGAACTTTGTCACACTATGCAGAAACCCACTTCTCTCTCCTTGGCCAGGGATAAGTAGGATTCATCAGAACTGCTCTCTTCTTGCACTTCTCCTCTGGTCTGAAAGCAGGCAGGGCAGTTCTGCTGTTGTGTGTATGGCTGTATGAGCGAGGTGTGACGGGTATGCGTGAGAGTGAGTGGGCGTGTCATGTGTATGTTCTGTTTCCCTTGTGAGGAGGAGACCACCGCCTCTACCTCTTGCATTCATGTATGTGTTTGGTCAATCACATGGCTCTTCACAGACTAGTTTCCACACAGCACTTCTCCCCCTACCACTAGAGTGCAGGAATGGGGAGAGGCTCTCAAACTGTTATGCAAAACATTTATAGTCTTTCAGCCCCCATCTACCACCACACCCTCTTAGTTTGTTTACACTGCTACTGGATAGCCTTGATAATGGCTTCTCTTTAACATCAAGTACTGCCAGACAACATGGTTTGCAGAGCCCAGGCCTCTGCATTGTATTGAGCATCACATCTTTCTCATGCCTTCCCTTCCCCCTCCCCTCTCTGTCTCTCTCTCTCACACACACACAGAGGAATTGAGTATCCAAATCCTGTAGGCAGCCTAGATTAAGTGCCTAAATCATGTCTCTCACACCAGTGTAAATCAGGATCAGTTCCAATGAAGCCCATAGAATAAGAGTGGTGTAAAAGCATTTTAAGTTTCAGCAGTATCAGGCCCCAAGAGTTTACATTCCGAACTGCAGTGCCATATATGGCATTTTAGTTAATACCTATCACATTTCTCCTATGCATGTGCATAGTGCCCAGGAGGTATTAGTAATATAGCACTTTACTGGGTGCAGCGTTGGTATAACCATGTTGGTCCCAGGATATTAGAGAGACAAGATGGGTGAGGTAATTAATATCTGTTATTGGACCAGCTTCTGTTGGTGAGAGAGACAAACTTTCAAGATCCACATAGCTCTTCTTCAGGTCTGGGGATCATTTGCTGGGTGCCATTTGTAGCGGGAGGGTAAGTGGTTAAAAAATAAATTACATTCTTTACATTTAATGTTTACTTGACTGAATTTTGGCACCAGTGGCCTGTTGGCCAGTAGATGGAGCTAGGATCCTTCCAACCATTGGCAACAAGATTCAAGTGATTTTCTATAATCTCTTAGATTATAATTATGAGTTTCTATAATCTCTTAGCCCCTGTCTTCTCCTGTTTCAGGCGACATCCCCTACATACGCACAAAGCACTGGCTACAGAGTGCTAATGCAGAATTAAAGAGAGGCTGTGGCAGATTTTTCAGTACGGAGATGTTGGGGATACAGATGTGGGTCTGATGCAGATGTGGTACAGAGAAATTATAGCTACGCTCCAGGAAACCTGCCTTTTGGCGCGCTCTCTCTCTCTCTCTTGAATGCATCCGATGAAGTGGGCTGTAGCTCACGAAAGCTTATGCGCAAATAAATGTGTTAGTCTCTAAGGTGCCACAAGTCCTCTTTTTCTTTTTGCGGATACAGACTAACCCGGCTACTCCTCCGAAATCTCTCCCGTGTGAATTTGGAGTGAGTAAGGATGAGGGGGACAGAGTTTGCCACGGTTATTTCTTTTTGTAAGATTTTGGGGATAATAAAATAATAATAAATAATAAATACAATAATAAATAATAATAATCATTAGGTTTAATATATTAGATCTTGAAGTACTTTACAATGGAAGTTAGTATCATTTTCCCCATTTCACAGATGGGGAAATGGATGCACAGACAGATGAAGTGACTTGTGCAAAGTCATCCAGCAGGCCAGCAGCAGAGCCGGAAGTAGAAGCCAGGTCTCCTGAGTTCTATGTGTGAGGCGTGTGTATAAAATTTATCCCCTAGGGTAGTCAGAGAGTCTTTCTAATTACAACTGAGTAAATCGTTCGCATTAGAAAACATTTTCAATGAGGATGAAAATCACCCATTTGCAGAGGACTAGCACAATGCTTACGCATCATTTAAATCCAATTTACACTCTTTTTGAGGGCTTAATTGAATATTAAGCAGAGTACAAAAAGTGTGTTGGCACAATGCACAGGGGCGAATTTTACTATAAAAGACCAGATCATGATTTCTTCAACTTTGGTCATTATTTGTATTGATTTGATTAATATGTTTTACTATATAGACTGATAGTCAATATTCCAGACGTGTCCTCATTGTCATTGGTTCCATCAGTCACATGGCATGACTTCTGTTCCCAGACTGAATGAATGTGCAAGTTTGTGAATATTTATGCATGCAAATTTAATGGTGGTTGTCGTGCATATTCACATATGGGGTCCCCTGAATATTTTTTGTTGGTAAAATTTAATTGTTTGGATGTTCATGAACATAAATGATAAAATCTTTCCGTTTTTGTTAAAAAAACTTTTCAGTTGCTGAAAAACAATCCCTCTAGATTTTTACAGAAAGCCCCCGCCACCCACCCACCCCAAAGTTCAGTCATTTTTAAAACCAAAAATAATTTTTGAAAACTAAATAGTGGAGGGGAATTTGTGTTTTTGGCAAACACCCAGAAAAGTTTGATCAAAAAACATTTTCTGCCAAAACATCTGATTCGGTTGGAAAGCCATTTTTGGTCAAAAAATTGTTAAAATGAAAAAAAAACTTCAGCAGCTCTACTAAATTTAATTGAACTCTGTGCACTGTTGCCCCTGACAACCCTGCTGAATGGCATCTAATATTCCTGATAACGTACATTTCCACAGTGCCATTCTAATATACCTCTAATATCGCTAAAAGCAGAGCTGGTGCAAATTTTCCACTTTTCAAAATTCCAACAACATTTGAAAATTGAAGAAAAATTCAGAATTGTTTAAAGTGAAATTTCACAAGTTTCCTACCCCACTCCCATTTTTGACCAACCAAAGAGTGAGTTAAAATGCTTCAAATTCTGAATGTTTGAAATTTGACATTTCAAAAAGAAGGGGACTGATGGGTAACAGGCTATTTCTTTGCTTCACTCAGCCCTGTTGAACCCTATTTTACCCTAAGGAGGAGGCACTCCAGCCAGCAATGAGATGGAACTATTGCGCTTTGAGATCTACAGATGAAAAGTGCGAACCCGATTCGCTGTCCACATTAACCAATGAACAGTGACAGTGATTCACCACTGGAACCAACTACCAAAGGAAGGGGCAGATCAAGACTGGTTGCCTTTGTGGAAGATAGGCTTTGGTCAAACACAAGCTATTGGGCTCAATGTAGGGTAACTGGGGGAAATTCTATGGCCTGTGGTCTACAAGAAGTCAGATTAGATGAGCTAATGATGCCTTCTGGCCTTAAATTTTATGCCTCCAACATTTTTTGGCAACAGCGAGGCAGCTGGGGTGCTGAGACCAGAGCCTAGCACGCTGACCAATATTGTTGCATTGTTTCCTTGTATTCCCCCATCTGTCTGTATCCATCTGTTGTCTCTCATCTTATACTTACATTGTAAGCTCATTAGGGCAGAAACAGTCTCTTTGTTCTGTATTTGTACAGCGCCTAGCACAACAGGGTCCTGCTCCAGGACTGGGGCTCCTAAGTGCTACTATAATGCAAAGAAGTAACAACAATCATCAGGCTCCTGTGAGTCTATCATCCACGCTCCAACTCACGGATCCCTGAGCATATTTTAAAACCTACATATCGAGATTCTTCCCGGCCCCAGGTTGTACAGTGTCTGGTGCACCTGTTCGGCTGCCCATTCCCTCTGCCTTCCCTGCCCTGCCCTGAAGCCATGCATGGTTTTCCTCGGGTAGGTAAAACACACCCCAGAAACCTGGGGGCTGTTGTCTGGTGGTAGCCCCTGAGGCAGCTTCTTGCGGCCAACTGGTTAACATTGAACACATCCTGGAACCAAAAGGGGTATGTTTCTCTTTGGCAGGCTGCAGAGATTTGCTGAACTCGAGCCAAGAAAAGAGAAGAGGCAGGGGGTGTTAAAAGCTACTGTCTCGCCTCTTCATACACATTACATGCACGAGTGCCTTCAGCAGCAAGGGCCTGGAGCCCAGACAATGCGCTGAAAGTCTAATGTGTTTCAGATAAGGCCTTTGACTATTACCTGGATTGACAGCCAGAGAATGGGAGGAAAAATCCTGGCTCCGGCCTACTCAGCCGAGCAGAAAGCATCTGAGCTCGCAGGCTAACTTAGGTCAAGTGATTTGGCGCCTCGGGTGTATTAAAGCTATTTACAAGCGGAGAGAGGGATTTATAGGACTTTAAGAAGGGGAACAAACTCTCAGAGTGGGGATTTTTTTTTTTTTTTAAATTCATGATATGTCCTGTTGCGGTGCCATTAATCACGTTTGGGAAGGGCGCGGTGGTTATTAAAGAGTAATAAAATAAAAAAAAATCCTCAATGCTGCTTCATGACAGCCTGGCCGAGCCCACCTGACTCTCAAGCTATGGAATCTCACTAGAGAACAAGGCATTTCAGCAGAAAGTGGCGAGAACTGAACGGGTAGGGCACACAGACACACACTCACATCCCCGCTCTTTGTGATGAAAGTGTCAAAGCAGGACTGTACAACGGTGGATAAGGGACTGCCCTGTATTTGTGCTCTCACCCCCCCCCACCCCCCTCCCCCACACACACATCCCCGCGCTTTGTGATGAAAGTGTCAAAGCAGGACGGGTGGATAAGGGACTGCCCTGTATTTGTGCCCTTTCAGAACAGCCCTGAGGCCTCACCCCCAACTCACAGAGGACAGGAATAAATCCAATGGGCAGTTCCTCGGTTCATAATTGTGTTACAGGAGGGGGCCCGAAACACGATCATAGCCTCACTGTAAGAGTAAGAGATCTTACTGTAAGTAAGAGATCGTTCTTGCCCTGAAAAGCCAAAGGATAAATCTAAGGCCGAGCTAGAAGTGGAGTCAACTCAAGTCCCCACGGTTACACAGTAGGTCACTAGCAGAGCTAGAAAGAGGACCCAGGTCTCCTGCATTCCAGCCCAGTGGCTTATTCACTGGACTACATTGCCTCTCTTCATATCCAGCCTGTGAGCCCCTGGACTGTATGGGCAAACCACAGTACCCACTTGCTGCTCTTGGGTAAGCAGAACTAAAAGTCATTTCACAAGTTGCGATGGGTGAACCACAGGTGATTCGGAGTCAGGGTTTGCTACAGAAAAGCACCCAAAAATTCGGATGCTTCCAAACCTCCCGAGTGAGCAAAAACCAGGCTGGGAGAGCTGCAGAGACGTCTTCTCCCGTGAGACTTCTGACCTCTCCAGCTTCTGTTTGTGCTGCTGCAGCATCTCTCATGGTACTTCTGTGCGGCCAGTTCTGGCCAGTTCCGGCACGAGCTGCCACGTAAATAAAAAGCAATGGCAAGAGTGTAACTGATCATTGCCGAGCCTTCCCAAGATTTCATTTCAAAAACGGCTTGAGGGCAGGGGAGGTCCGGCTTTTGCCAAAGAGGTACATCGGCCCATGAGTTGCGAGGGCTCTGCTTGAAGTAAAGGACTAGTTCACACACCCACTGCTAGAAATCCTATTGACAAGAATGAGAGTCCCTCCTATACAGCAGCGGCAACCTCAGGCCCAGAACCAGAGACGTTTGAGATGGAAGTGACCCATGGGGTTGTTTAGGGCAGTGCTACTCAAAGTGGTGGTCCGCGGACCGGTGCTGGTCCGCGAGCCATCAGCTGCCGGTCTGCACACACACTGGGGGGAAAAAAATGCTGGTCTCCCACATCAGATAGCTTGAGAAGCACTGGTCTAGCCCGCCTCTCTTTGGCCGAAGGCCCCTTGTGCTCTGCAGCGGATTTACCCAGTTGCCATTTGTCCAATCCAGTGTTAAATCACCCATGAAATGGGGCTTCTACCATCTCCCTTGGGAGACCGTTCCACAGCTCAACAGAGCTGGCCATCAGGACGTTCTGCCTGATCTTCAGATCATGCTGTCCTTAATTTCATCCCAGCTTTACCCCTCAACTGTTAAAGGACAGGCTTGTTCCTTGCAAACCTTAACTGATGAATCCAGCCAATACCCCCAGGAGGAACATAAAGCACACTATCCTCATTTTACAGTGGGGAAACTGAGGCAGAGAGCGGGCAACATGACCTGGCAGACTGGGATTAGAACTCAGCTCCCTGAGGTGGGGGGAGGTCACTGGCTCCCCAGTGTTCAGGAACTGGAGCAGTTTCTGACTCCTCCAGTATCCAAGCCAGGAAACACTCCTTCAATGGGAAAGCTACAAGGGGGAATTGCCCCTTCAAAAGAGACTGGCTGGACAGCCCCTTGGGAGGTTTAGAGAGCAGCCTTTCCCACCACTTGTTACCTCTCTTGTCACCATTGTGTGCTGCCATAAATAACACTAGCAATAAATTCAGAGCTCATTGTTCAGAGCCCTGCTTATGGGACTCTTGTTTTATTTCCCCTAAGCTGATCCTGGGGGATTTGGTCACATGCCAGGATGGGTGCTGCATGCCATATGAGCGACACCCTCTCACATGTGACCGGCTTGACCCCCTCCGACCCTGCTGCAGCACTGACTGTGTTGGGGGTTGTCGATGAATTACACGCAGCAGACTGGAACCAGCACCAGTTCAGTGACCATGACAGGCCTGTTAACCTCCCCAGTTTGAGCACAGCACAGAGACACTGCAGCGGGGTGATGTGTTATCGGTCTCTCTACCTTCTTTGCAAGTCTCTCGCTCTTTTTTTTCCTGCTGTCATTTAAAACTGCCTCCCATCTGAGCAGCCAAGACCACTTCACTCATCATTGCTGAAGCTTGGGCTCCACGGGACAAAACACAACGGAAACTGATCCAGCCCACCCCAGGCAGATCATAAGAGGAGAGAAGGGAGGGTTGGTTGTTCAGACAACCCTCATTTGAAGCCCTCTCCTCTGCTATCCCCAGGAACGGAAAACAGAATGGCAGCCGATCAATGGAGCCCCCGGAGTTCAGATGTCCAAGTGTGTGTGCATCTAGAGATGCCTCTCTGGAGATGCTTTCAACAGAAATCACAATACGCTTGTCTAATAACATCACTACCCTGTTTCTGAAAAGTTCCCAGCTGCGCTGGTTGTATTTTGCCTGCCTAGAAACATTGCTCGGAGCAAGTTACTTGCTTCCAAGTTGCTAACAATAACAACAAAGTGTTAAAAGAACCTGTCTGCGCAGAGACACACACACACCCGTAACTCAGAACCATTTGGCATGGTCACAAGTCTCATTCCCAAGGTATTTCCCTCATTCTCAATGGCACTTGGGGACACACTGCACAATGTGTCTGCACTACATGTCTGCACAACATCCCTTAACCTTGCAAATGCCTAGTAGGTACCCAAAGGACCCAACCCGTCTTTTGCCACTGTAGGTCCATGTGCTGATTGATTGGTCTGACAAGTTCAGGAAATCTGAGGAACAAACGGAGCTGGAGCTGGAGGTAGGTCAGGCGAGAAGCCATGGTGATTATTATTCATTCATAATAACGAGGTGTTTTCTTTTTCCTCCAAGGCGTGTGTTGGTTTCTCCACTGTCATCAGCTTGAGCTCTTTTTTCACTTTGATCTTTCAGATCAAAGAGCAGGGTGGGGGCAGGGGAAGAGCTAGTCACAGAATATTAGATTTCTCCAACAAACCGCCCAGGAGAACAAAAACAAAACAGACTGACAAATGCCATTGGCCAAGGATATCAACACACAACCGCTGAGGTGCTGCATTTGGGAAATTCCTGGATGCAAAGTTCCAGCCATTGTCAGTCTTCCCTATATATGAAATCCCAGCTCTGCTGCAGGGTTCCGGTTCTGTCAGCTACCTACAGCACCCTAGTACCTGATCACATCTCAGGGATATGAGATCAGCTTTCCATCACACCTGAGAGATTGCAGCTCCAGCAGCCCCTAATATCACACAGGGTCATTGGGTGAGCGCGGATTTAGGAGGAAAAAGCACCACGGGCTAAATCACCAATCCAAAAACACTTTCTGCAGCCACCTGGGTTTTTCCCTTGGAAGTGTTTCATCAAACTATCAACCAGGTCTCACTTTGCTTAGCTTAGACAGACAAAGTCATAGCTTCAGGTGGCATAGCTGCATCCCCTTAGTACACAGAACTCAGTGCAGGCTAGTAGTGACTGAGAGCCGTTACCTTACTGATGGCCTATATGGGTAGGGCTGGTGGTCTCGGTTCCCAGTCTCTAGGGAGTGTGAGTCCCTATCCCAAAATCACCACCACGGGCACTAATGAATACAATTGTCTGTTTCGACAGGGAGGCCAAAGACTGAATGGGTCAGTGACTGTCCTCCAGGCCTATCCCTAGATGTGCCTCACGCCAGGTGAGGCATGCTGGAGAGATGCTGCAGGTGAAGCATGCATTCCTGCTGCTCAGAGGCTGCTCAGCGGATAAGCAGGAAGGCCTGGGTCTCCAAGGGTGAGTAGTCCAGCATCTTGCTTAGAAATGTAAAACAAATTCTACACGGGCTGGATAAGGCATAATGAAAAATGAGAACAAAACAAATCTCCTTCAGCTTCCAGGACTGGTAACTGACCACAGCTGTCAGCCTGTCACTCATCATGGGAAAGCAGATAGTCAGGCACTGGTAAATGACATGGAACCAAAGCGTTAATTATTATTATGCAATACTCAATCAATCTAGAGCAAGCCTGGGGTTAAATTATCCTGTAACACAGAGATTCTCAACTAGGGTGACCAGATATTAGCAGGACCATCCCTATTAGGGGTTTTGACTCATCTACGCAACTATACCCTCCCCCGGAAAAAAACAAGTGTCCCGATTTTTCGCACTTGCTGTCTGGTCACCCTATCCTCCACCTTGCAGAGTTGAAGAAGCATGTCATGCAACAAAGACAAAGAGAATCCCAAAGACATCCCAGAGCTACCCCCGAGAGGCTGCACTGGGGTGTTGGCGTCATGACGCCACCTTGCTGAGATGCAATGCCGCATTGCAAACAACCCAGTGCATTGTCGCAGCACCGTGTCACGAGGGTCTCTGCGATGCAGCCTTCATTCTCTCTACCACCCCCCAGCTCTGGGAGAGAATGAGGGGGTGTTTAGTGTGGGGAGAAGGGGGATCTTCTCTCTGACCCTAGAGTACGAGAGGAGTCCGGATATTGTGCTGCATGCAGGTACAGGTTGCAAATCAAGCCGTTTACCAGCCCCTGCTGCCTCGGCTACGGGCAGCTGTGACTTTGTTAATATTAGGGATTTCATTTACAAAACAATCACCCCGTGCAGCTTCCCCTTTCAGAGCAGCCTTCCCCGGCTGCCTGCAGCAGCTCAGCTCTCGCCCTGCTCCACCCGGCACTTGGCTGGCAGTGGGCCACAGCCGTCACTCAGCATCAGACAGACGTCTTGTCAGCACGCTCTTTAGCCGTCACAACACTGTCAGCCCTGGCGTCCAGGCAACAGGGAGAGGATGCTTAACAAGGCCCAATTTGTCTGGCTGTGCAAGGGAGGAGAAGCTGGGGGATCATGTCTGAAGGAGAACCCAGCACTTGAAGGAAGAGTTTTGGGACAAGATGGAAGATCCCGTGGGCTGGAGCAAATAAATATTTCCTCATATTGTATAAGCCATTCATTAGACACAGGTCTTTCTATTTCCATTCGCCCTTCCATATCCATCTAACTCCTTCCTTGATGCCTTTCTTCCACTTTTGCTAGGACCAGCCTCCCACTTCCGGCGTGCTAAGTATGGCTATCTGGTGCCTCCGGGTCAGGGGGAAGCTTGCCCGGATGCACACAGAGACAGCAGGGCACTGGGAGGTGCTCCCTCCCTCCCGCCATGAAGGAAGCAACCAGTTTACTTGTGCTTGCCCTCCCAGAGGCACTGCACACCACAAAGGAGCAGAGCTGGGTGGAAGTGTAGCCAGAATCTCTCCCTGCTTCTTGCTCACTAGAGGTTAGCATGATGGGGCCCCCCTACGCTATGCAATGTATTATGGGGAGAAGAGCCCCTAAAGCTGGCCTGGCACAAGCAGGCATTTAATGGGATATATGCAGGATGCCTTTTTTTCACCCCATTTTCCTCTGTTCTTCATTTTCTGCTTTTTTATTCACCGTCTCGCTCTACACCGCCATCTGCTTCATTGCTCAGCCTGGTTTTCATTGGGTCTTTTCTCAAGCCCTTTCTCGGCTCCCTCTCTCTCCCTGGAGTAGACGGTGAGCCACAGCATTCAGGTGCTACCACCATCAAGCACAATAGGGCAAATGCAACCCAGCTGTGACTCCCCTGCAGTCCGTGGAGATACACCTTGCCAATGGGGGTACTAAGGGGATTCATCTGGCCCAGGGAGTTCAGCCAGGCTTATCTGGTGTAAAATGACTTCCATTGACTTCACTGATTCCACTAAATCACTGCTGATGTACCCAGCTGAAGATCTGAACCTACGTGTCTAAGGTCAGCATATGCTACGGAGGCAGGAGAGGTTCATATTAAAAGTCCGTGACAATGCGCCATTTCATTTCATTTTCTTTTTAAACAGTTACTTTTAGAGCATAACCAGGCTCAAGATAGCAAGGACCCATCCTCAACTTTAAAACAGAGGTGCAGCCCAGGGAGGCTCGTGGGCTTTGTGGAGAGCTCATGTGTGTGTCAAAAACCCTGTACTTGCTGACAGCTAATGGGGATTCCCCTTTAGCTCAAGTGGGCAGGGACTGTGGTTTCAGAGGCTGCAAATCTGACTGGTCTCTCCACTGTCCTCACGATACTCTGTATGGTCAGGATGTGCACCCTCGTGACAACTGTGAAGTTCTCGCTCATCACAGAATTTTTCCAGTACTATAGGCAACATTACACTAGTGCAATAATTCGCCTGCCTCTCCACATTCCATGCAGCGATCTCCATATCAGCCTCATTGTACTTGTAGCTAAACAACATCCTGCTTAATGACATAAAGGTCTCATCCTGTGTGCTTATCACATCAAAAGGTTTCACTCCGTGCTGTGCCTGGTTAACACAAAACAAAACAAAAATTGCTCCTGGCTTAAAGAAACATTCCTTTAATATTTTATAATCCATACCTTTCCGTCACATCTCAAATCATGCTTCCAAGGCACTGACTAAGAACACGCTGGATCTTTAAGTAAGAGAATGACAACCTGGATTTTCCATGCGCTCATACGTACTCTCAGTCTGGAGTGGACTTACCATGAACTGGGGCAGGAGGGACGTGTTCAGGTGGAAACAGCTAGCTGTAACTTTCCCTTGACATGTCGGCACATTATTAACATAATTGACATGCACCATTTCATAGAAGAAAATGCTTTACTGAAGTACAATGGATCTATAGCACGTCATTGTTATTACATGGCAAAATCAGTTTAACTTAGTCCCTTTATTACAAGCGCCTTGTACTCTTAGAATGGGCAGCGGCAAGGGCTAGCTGTCCTTTGTGCAAACTCGCCTGGAGCTGTGGGTATGTACTCGGGGCAGCTAGCCCATGCTATCACAGCTACGCTACTATATTTAGCTAGCTTGCTGCGAGCTAACAAAAGTATGTTTGTGCGAGCTAGGAGTCACTCCCCTAGCCCCAAATGCAGATGTCGCCCCAGGGTGTGTCTACACTGAAATCGGGAGGTGAGATGGCAGCACATGTAGGCATACATAAGCTAGCTTCCTAAAATTACCAGTGTGGCCACGGCAGCATGGGGGGTAACACAGGCTTGCTACCCACACACCAACCCACTTGGTACCCTAGGTATGTTCTCCATCAGCTAGCCTGTGCCATCCCTCCACTGCCACAGCAACTCTGCAAATTTCAGTCGAGGCTAGCTCGGATATGCCTACATGTGTGCCCCGACTGCAGTGTGGACACACCTTCATTAGAAAGGGATGTCACAACAACTGTTACAGCAAGGAAGCTTGTTTCTAGACTCGGCGGATATTTTTTTCATCAAAACATTTTTTTTCCCCCAAACAAAAACTGGGCTTTTTAACTAAAACAAAAATGTTCCTGGAAATGTTTAGTTTTCCTTGAAGTTTTCCAGTTTTTCAACCAATAAAAACTGAAAACTGAATTTTTGTTAAGCCACAAAACAACTTTGTTCACGAGGAATTTTAAAACCATTTTTTTTTCAAAATTTCCTACCTCCCCCTACCCAAAAAAGTAAAAAAACCCACCATTTTTCAACCAGCTCTATTTCTTTCAACTCTTTGCTATTGATTTGATGTGGAAAGGGTTCAGATAGATCCCAATGGCCAGCGATGAGATGCTTTCCTACTCGCATATAATGTGTGCTGGGACGCTACGCTTTCCTGGAGCCAATTCGTCAAACACCAATTGGTAGCATGAAATCTTAAATAAAAGTAGCCAGATTCTGAAAGGTGCTGAGCACTTGGCACCGATCGGCTTCTGATGAGAACGCATCCACAGCTCCCAGCTTGTCTTCACTGGAAGCTGTAGGATGCTCAGTGCCCTTTGAAAACCAGATGCCTGGAGACAGATTTATTTATTTTTAGTTATTCTACAGTAGGACCTAAAGGCTCAAATCCCCATTGGAGCCCCTAGTGCTGAGCATTCTACCAACCCATAATGAGAGAAAGTCCCTTCCCTAAAAGCGTTTGCGGTTCAAATACACAAGACAGACAAAGGGTGGGAGGGGAAACAGAAGAACAATGAGGGGATGTGACTTGCCCAGAAGATGAGTGGCAGAGCCAGATATAGACCACAAATCTCCCAACTTCCAGTGCAGCACCCTATCCCCTGCCTTCACCTCCCTTAGCTGCATAAACTTTGAATAGTTTTTTAGTGGGAGCCTTCACCTGGCAGATGGGCATTTGGACAGCCTCAGCACTAAGGAAGGCTCACTTTGGAGTGGGGGGATAGATGTATGGATATCACAGTTACAGGGGCAATTATCCTGGAGCAGGCAACAGACTGGGGACATGGGCTAGAGCCGTGTTAAAGAGGTCTTCATGCTGCAGTGGATTTTTGGATGGGAGAGTAGATTTGGCCCTGCAGAGGCCTTCACCCGGTGGTGGACTCAGAAGGAGGAAAGAAACACAGCCCTTGTGGAGAAACTGTGAGACAAAACTTACACCCCGTCAAGCTAGGGTGCAACCCAGAGCCATTCACTCTCATGGCCTGGAAATGGATCCTTCCTAATCAAGGATTGCATTCTAAAAGGAGAGCGTCAAAAACAGAGACAAGAGAGCTAGCCAGCAATAAAAACGAGAGTGTGCACACTGGGAAGTGGTGGTGTGAAAAGCAAACAGCCCCTGAGCCACTGCTTGTGGTCTAATTATTTAATCTAGCTTTGCTAAAAGGTTATCGTGTTACCAGAGTTTGCAGCTAAATACCATTGATTTACAAAACCTGAGATGTGTTTTTCTCCCTCTTTTCAAACTTCCGGCTTCCTACTTCATTTGCAAAGGAATTTGAAAGGACATCTCTTGTCTGCACAGAAAAACCCTCCTTATAAATGGCTGTCAATTACTGTCCCCTTGAATTAATTGGTGCGTGCATTGCATCAGCTCACACAGGGTTGAATCAGACTGGTGATCCAGCTGTTACGTTAGTATAAGGCCACTGTTGAACCAGATCTTCCTGCAGGGATGTTTTGTTCAACTCCTCTTCATCTGTGGGAGGATAACGTGAGGTGGGAGCCTGGCAGCGAGGCAAGATCCTTGCTCTACAGTGAAAAGAATTTTAATTTAATCTCTCAACTATTAATGACTAGAGGTAGGCTTGAGCCAGAGCGTTTGGGTCAGGAATCAGATACGAACTTCTCTCCATGGTCTGAGGAGTTGTTGGGGTCCACAGTTGGGATGGAGTGGGGGTGGAGAATAGGTTGAGCACCCCCTCGGGTAGAGAGAAAGTCGGTGCCTATTGTCAGACTAAATGATCTCGTGGTCCCTTCCTGCCTTAAACTCAGCGAATTTCTCCAAAGGGAACCACTGAAACATCTGAGGTTTGCCCAGCGCTTGTCTCAAGTGGACCCTGATCACAATACTGTGGGAATGATTGTCGTCTTTAATCTCTGCAAAGATCCATGTAAGGTGCCGTGTAAGGGCAGATCCCCAGAGCCTTACTAGAGGTGGGCAGGAGACTGTTGTCCCCTGCAAAAGTTTTTGAAGTTTCACATTTTTTCCCCTTCCAGAATAGGGACAAAAAGTCAAAATCTCAAAAATGTTCACGGCCCGATAACAAAATAACCAACACTGGATTCTGTGTAGTTGTAGCCGTATTGTGTCTCTGTCACCAGCAGAAAAGCGATTACCTCACCTGCCTTGTCTCTCCAACATTGAATTCTGTCAATCAAAACATTTTGCTTTAAGTTTGACCTTTTAAAAAAAATGTTAACCTCCTTTTTTAGTATAAATTAGCTACGCTTTCAAAACAGGCAGTCATTCTGAACCCGAAAATGAAAGTGTCGGGTTAGAAAATGTCAGAATGGGGGGTTTTGACGATTTCAGAACTTGGGTTTTTTTTTTTCCTTTCAAAACTTTTTCAAATCAGAAAGTTCATCAAAACTGACCCATTACCACAAACAGCTTCAGTGTTGAGGAAATGGATGAATTTTTGGACGAAAAAAAATTTAGTTGTGAAATTCCCAACGAGCTCTACTCCCTACCTCTGTAACACCTTCCTCACCCCTGGGAGAAAAGCACTGCACCCCACAGATAAGACTAGTGCTGCTGTTAAATGTTCAGTGCTTGATTCTGCAATCCCTATTCACCCGGAGTAGCATTTACTCATTTGCATAATCCCACCAAAATCCATGAGATTATTCACAAGAATGGGTGCTACTTAACATGCGGAAGAGTTGCAGAATCGGCCCTTAATAAATAATAATTCATAAATATTGATTTATTCAGCTCGGAGTGGATGAGGCTGGGACAGGGACCATACCTGCTTTTGCCACAACAGACATTTGCAGCCCCGGCAGCAGAGGAGCGGTATTTGAGGACTGTATCCAGGCTAGCTGAGAGGTGTTGGTGTGGACGACATGCAAACCGTGTGTTTAGTTCGTATCGCCCCAGCAGATGTGTGTTTGTGTTTGTGTTATGCCTACGTGCCTCTGATCACCGCGGGAAGCACCTGCTGTTGAGGTGCCAGACAGAGATGATATCGAATGAAACTTTGGCACCGAAATTGACATACTTCTGCAAAGCCAATTTACATTCCTTGCTCTGGACTTCTGGAGCCAAAAAAAATGTTCCTTGGATCCAAATCTGACTTTGTGGCTCCAGATCGCCTAGCGCAGTCTCACTGGCATTAAGCTAAAATGACGTTCTGGCTCCCAGCACTGTATCCTGGATGGATCCCTAGTGGGTTTTGCAAAGCATCTCAGGCCGGGTGCAAGACGGCAGTTATGAGATTGTGATGAAAAGCGGCTCTAGTTGCTACGTTGCCCAACCCTGTTTCCATCTTTGTCCTGAAAGGCTTCTTCTCAGACACTGCGATTTGCTCTTCTCATAACAACCTCGGTTTGGAAAAGGGAGTCTCTTTCCCTCCCCTACCCCATTTCCATCCCTCCTTCCCCTCCCTTCCCAACTGCTGCTAAAGAACAGGCACAAAGTAGGCCATGCTAGGACCCCAGCTGGAGAAAAGTGGCAGCATTCTGTTGAATTCAATGGCACTGCAATGATTCACACCAGCCGAGACTCCGTCCCCGTGATCACACAGAACAAATCCGTTGCTTTGAGCTGTCCCGTTATAACCCTCTGCTCTGTTGGCTGCTGGTGGAATAGCCTCTGTGAGGCCCAGAACCCAGAGCAAGACAGATTCTTATCCCTTGTGTCACAATTCAGACCTGTGCAAAATGCTCCCACTTCTGTAAGTAATTTGGCAGCATTCGACACCCCAGTTATTCGGGTGTAATTGACTAGCTGGGGTGCTGTGCATTGGAGAATCAGGCCCCAGTGTGGCTCTAGTCTGTGATCGGCTCTCAATCCCCATTGTGGCTTGAACACTGAACTCATAAATTGCCCCTTTGCTGATCAGTAACAGATTTTCAGGGTCATTTTCAGGTCCAAGTCAGTTTCCAGATCGGAGCTGAAATCGGTGACATGGCATCAGGGTCCTTACTTGATGAAATATATCTAGTCACACATTTGCTTTCTGATTTCTGCCCCAGGAGTGGTAATAAACACCACACAGGCAAGCCCCTCATGCACCGCACCCCTGCCCTGTCCCAAAACACAGCTCTGGTGCCTTCTCTCTCCGAGGGACCCACAAAGACCCAAGCCAAAACTGTCTGCTTCAGCTTCTCTCCCTCTTCTGCTGACTCACTCCAACTACTTCAACACCCACAGAAACAGCCTCAAGCTTCCCTGGCCTGAGCCAGGTGCTACAGACCTATATTGATATAACTATGTCGCTCAGGGGTGTGACAAATCCACACTGCTGAGTAGCATAGTTATATCAGCCTAGCGTCCTGTGTAGACAGCGAGAGCGCCCGCGGACATACCCACCACCTCTCGGGGAGGTGGATTAACCACACCGACAGGAGAGCTCCCTCCCGGTGGCGTAGGGCGTCTTCATTCATGCGCTGATGCAGGGTTTAAAGTGTAGACGGGCCTCCACTTCCCGGCATTTGCATTCTGCCCACATAGCTCAGCCCTGACCAGCCCTTGTGTGAAGCCTGTGTTTTCGTGACTGCTGTTGTTTCAGTTACCTCATTACTTCAGTGAGTTTAATAGCGTCTTATATTTATCCTGAGCGTTACGGCTACCAGCTTCAGGGCGGTTCCACCCATCCCCCGCAATAACACTCCTAATCCATTTTGCTCTTTGGGAGTTGTATAAGCTTTTAAAAAGGTACTTAAGAAATCAGACTTCTGTTTTTATTGGAGCTCGGATAAGCCAAAAAGAGCCTCATGAAATTTAGTTTTGAAAAAGTTCCTCCTTGTCTACTGTAGTTTCTGTCCAAAGTAAACGTGCCCAAGCTTTAAAGTTAAATAGAAGTCAAGGTAACAATCCTGGTTTGGGGCAGGGGTGGGCAAACTTTTTGGCCTGAGGGCCACATCAGGTATCCAAAATTTTATGGAGGGCCGGTTAGGGGAGGCTGTGTCTCCCCAAAAGCCAGGCATGGCTCAGCCCCCGCCCCCGCCTCCGCCTCCTATCCGACATCCCCCGCCGCTTCTCGCCCCCGATGGCTCCCCCAGGACTCCTGCCCCATCCACCACCCCCTGCTCCCTGTCCCCTGACCACCACCACCGGACCCCTCACCCCTGACTGCCCCCTGCCTCCCCATCCACCTGTCTTCCCCCCCGGGACCCCTGCCCCCATCCAACCACCCAGTTCCCCGCCCTCTGACCGCCCTGACCCCTATCCACACCTCCGACCCCTGACCACCACCCCAACTCCCCTGCCCTCTATCCAACCCCTCCTGCCCCCTTACCGCGCAGCCTGGAGCACCGGTGGCTGGCGGCACTACGGCCCAGAGCCCCGGGTCAGGCCACAGCTCTGCACCTGCGCTGCCCGGCTGGCCAGAGCCTTGCGCCGGCAGCGTGGCACGCTGAGGCTGCAGGGGAGGGGGAACAGCAGGGGAGGGGCCGGGGACTAGCCTCCCGGGCCAGGAGCTCAGGGGCCGGGCAGGAGGGGCCCGCGGGCCATAGTTTGCCCACCTCTGGTTTGGGGTGTTTTATTTTTTTAAATGGTATCATCTGTATTAGTAATAAAACTTGTGATTATTAACACTGAAATGATTGTTTTAACAAAGATATATAATTGGCGCCTTATCTTGCAGCACATGATGCTGCCACTGGCTGAACTGTTTACAGGCTTGGAGCCTTATTTCTGCATTTTGCTCGGTCTGCGCAGGGACAATGCCCGAGCAAGCCGAGTAATGAAAGCATTTGCAAATCTACTGGTCAATAAACATCTCACGTCTGATTCGCTGCCGTTGTCTCTCTCTCTGTTTTAGGGTTTTGTACTGCCACCCATCACCACAATATCTACACACCTTGCAATGGCAATAGAGAAGCCCCTGTAGATTTCATGGAACCTCTGGCCCTTCTTTTTGGGGGTAAACACTCTGCTTGGGGCAGGATTTTGGATTTGTTTGGTTGGGATTTCAGGGTGGAAAGGGGTGTTAATGCTCTTGTCAATACTCTGAGGGTCTCTCTTCATTGCAGAGTTAACCTGAGTTATCCCCACTCAAGTGATTCCTCTTGAGTTAGTTCAGCTTGCATGCCAGCGGCCCCCACACTGCAGAATAACCCTGAAGCTGCTGTGTCCACACTGGTACTGCACTTACCCGTGTGTCACTAAGACTTCCAGAGCCGCATCCCATGGTTCTTTGGACTGCAATATGCTGAGCCGCTCCGTGAATGCTTTCCCCGTGAAATGTGGAAGAACGTGTCTGTCCTTTCTGGGCACATGGGGGCACGTGGGAAGGCGTTGGAGGACCAGCAGCACTTAAGAACATAATATTCTTATGAGTTAGGGGGGCAACGCTCAAGCTATAACTCGAAGTCACTTTTATAGTGGAAAGGCCTAGTTGTAGAAGTGCTACGCTTAGCCTCGTGCTAATCTTTATGTGCAGTTGGATTTCTTAAGTGCCTTTTTAAAAGCAATCAAAAGCAGCACAGTAGATGAGATCCATTTTAGTTTTGCTTATGTCAGCCAGGCTGGAGAGTCTGACAGCCAATAAAACACAGGCCTGAAAGAAAAAGGCACCAAACAGAGAGAAAATACAACACAAGGAGGAACCATTTTAGTTCTCCTGTCGTGCCTGGAGATTCCAAGGTTCATATTCTTTATTCTGCTCCTTAAAACAACTGGCTCTCGGGATTAGTAGTAAATAAACCTGAAGACTGAACAAGCCCAGCCAAAAAAAGAAAGACTGTTTTTGTTCAGAAACCTCATAACCCCAGGGCTTAACAGGAGTTTCTTTTATGCCTGTGCTCTCTCGTGTGACTTGTGTTGTGTATCCAACTAGTGCACCAGGAGCCCGGTGCCTTCAACAATTGCCGCGTGAGCGGCGGTCAGTTCTGGTGCTCAGAGGCAGAAAGAGTTCACAAGAGCAGGGCATTCAGAGGGGCCAACGATCACAGGAGGTGACCACCAACGTGCCGCTTAGAGGGAACGAGACCTCGCCGAGGGCGCCGATGCATTTCCATCTCCCCACTGCAGCCAGCTCCTTGATACAGTCCTGCCCTGCAGCTCACCGTGCCCATCCACTCCCCAGCTCAGCCCTGTGCTGCCGAATTGTAGACTCCTGGGTTCCAAGGCCAGAAGGGACAGCTGGGATCATCCAGGCTGAATTCCTGTCCAGCATAAGCTGTTCCCCCAGATAATGACAGCAGACATCTCTTTAGCACTGTTTCTCCTCTCACGCTGAATCTAAATAAGAGGAGGGAGCCTGGGTCCTTCCTGCATTTCAGACTCATCTTTCTTCAGCTGTGCTCCGGTGCATCGTTCTCATTCGCACCCTCGTCAGAAGAGCCTAGAGCTAACTCTTGACAAACAACCGGCCAGGAAGGTTTAGGGCGTTGTTTAGTAAGAACTCCCTTTTCGGGAAGGTTGGCTTTGAGGGGTACAAGGACGTCCCACAGTAAAAGGGAAAAGCAGCTCTAGGTAAATATCAGCTTCGATAATGGAATTCCCCAACCCCCATTTTCAAGGCCTCATCAAAGGACCTTGAGCAGAAGGGATCATTTTACCTATATTTCTCTCAGGTCAACCCCAAGTCCTCCTAGGGTCAGCAATAATTTAGATATTAGCACTGAGCAATTACTTCCCTCTTGCCTCTGTCCATAAGTCTCAGACACTCCCTTTGAGCTAGCTGGTCCCACTCACGGGACCCCAGCAGTCCCTCCTCCCTCCCTCCCCACCCCTTTTCAGGCCACCAGAGCAAGCATCCTTTCAGATGGAGATTTACAATGGCTAGTTGTTTGCCCCCCAAAGGGACAGGGCAATGTTCTCTCCGGCCTGGAAGTATCTTTGCCACAATAAAATCTGGTCATCTTCAGGCCCCCTTGCTCTTTATTGTGGCTCCGAGCCCCAGACGCCAGTGCCCACTGCCTGACCTTTTGGGGGATGTACAGTATCCTCTTTCAAGCCCTTGCCTTCTTCGCTGTGAGGGGAGGCTCACGGGTTTACACACGCCCCACTAATCTTCATGATGCCAAGTTCAAAGATCAGGAAAGGTGTGATAAGCCTCTAGGCTCGGCGCTGGTTGAGTAATGATGCTTCACTTCCTCCCTTCAGTGGCTTTTCCTGGCAACTCCTTTGCTGGAGTCCTTCTTGGATTGCATCACCTAGCCTAGGTTCCCCTGCAGACAGACACCTGCATTTCTGTAGGTCTCATCACGGCCAGCAAAATGCTCTTTCCTTCTCCTCTGCTGCTGCTCCAGCCCTCTATGGGGACATGGGGACATTTGAGTGCAGGGGACTGGATTAGATGACCTCTCGAGGTCCCTTCCAGTTCTATAATTCTACGGCTGCCTTGCTCCTTTCCATCTGGCATGAAGCTAATCCCATTGTGAGAGGTGATAATCCTAACAGCCAGGGCACTACTGGAAATGGTAGTGGAGGTACATTAAGAGGTGCTGTTACCTCTAAATTATAAACCCTAGAGCTTTTGCAGTGTTGGGGGCTGCGGGACGGGCCATGGTTTGGAAGAAAGGTACAAACACTTTTCTGACCCCCTGCTGCTCATTAATGGCACCATGGCACTGTTTGTAAGAACAGCGGTGTTGACCATAGGTCCGTGCCATACCCCAAACCTGCTAACTGCGCCCTGCCTCCCCACATTTCCCAGCAGTTTGAAGTGGATATAATGCTCTCTTCACTTCCTCTTCTACCTTGCCTTGTAAACTGTTCTCAGCTGGCTGCGTTACTCCCCAGAGGTGGCTGCATTTAGCGGTGAGTGAATGAATGAACATTCTATCCCCAGAAAACCTGAGAGGGAGCTGGAATATCTGTGGGGGAAGAGGAGGAGAGATGACGTATTGCAGATAATATCCTTGTCTTTAGCTCTGCAATGATACGAATGACAAATAACCAGTTCTCAATACTTTAAGGTTGGATATTCCTGGTATTTTCAGGGCACTGGGATTATTGTGACTGTTTTCATAACAATGTAAGTATTTTCACAGCACTGTGGAGATTTTCATGGAAACGTGGGTGTTTTTATGCCAGTGTGAATGTTTTGACAAGATAGTGAGTGAGTGTTTTCACAGTAGTGTGAGTACTTTTAGAACAGACAGAGTATTTGCACAATACTTTGAGGATTTTCCTGGTGCTGTATTTTCAAAATATGGTGAGGAGGCTGGGGGAGTAATTCCATTGGGTATTTTTACGATACGATTGGTATTTTCACAGCACTATTTTCCCCATAGCCCTGTGGGTTCTTTTGTGGTTCTCCGAGTATGTTCCTGTTAGTGTATAACACCACGGGTATTTGGAACCATGGGTATTTTTTTCTTCTATGCCAAACTCTTTCAGCATATAGCTGTTGGAGTCTATTTCCTCTCCTTCAGTCCCCAGCCACCAAAAACCTTTTCTGATTTTTTGATCCATTTTTCCCCTGATTGATTTCTCCATACCACGACACAGGGAGTTTTACTCTCCAGCTCAGAGTTGTAATTCCAGCACATATTAAATTGCCCATTGAAGTGCTCACAAATTCCAAAAAGGATTTGCAAGTGTGTGTGTTGCAATAAAGTTGATGGAGGAAAAGGTACAGCCTCGGGACACAGCCCAAGTGCTCACTGCATATATCAAAAAGTGGCCTTTCATTAGGTAACAGCTTATTCCAGAAAGTGTTGATTTACTGTTAGAAAGCAAAAGAAAAGTGTCTGTGAGTGTGTATGTTTGCGCAATTTAGAGCACATGGTATCCCGCGTGTCTGATTCACTTAACACTTACACAGACATATAGGTACACGCATGCCTCTGCAGTATACACCGCACCCTCGTGCGGTTAAGCTTAGGCACCGTTATATGACGTGCTTTGGGGGCTGGCGGGGGACAGAAGTGAAGAACCAATTAAAACGCGAACTGAAGAACCATGGGAAATGGTTTAAAACAAACAAAAATCGAGATTTGCAGAAAGTGAGGGTGGTTTTCAGTGCTGGGCACTAATGGTGCATCTGCAAAATATACATACACCAGATGAACCAGCAGAACACCTGCAAGGCAGTACGTGTGCATGCAAAATGGGTAACTGAGTGTGCCCCACCACCTATTTGCACGCAGTACATTTGTGCCATGCCCACCTGCTGGACTGTGTGCAAATATGGCACCCTGCAAGTATCCTAGGGAGAAATGCCCCATCTATTGTAAAAACAACCCTGTGTTCTAACAATCACCATCCATGTGCCGTAAAGCATCAGCCAGTTTGAAGACTGCATGAAATCACGACGCCTGGAGGATTTCTTCTGTGGTCTAAGTGGATTACACTTTTCAGTGCCTGGGCCTGACCTGCAGAATAAAAGGTCTGATGCCCAGCACCCCCAACCTGTCAACCGCATCTTGGCTTGAAGTGAAACCAAGCAAACCCACGGGGATTGTCAGAGGCGTCACTGAGAAATGCATGAAAGGAAGTGATTGAGAAGAAAGGAATCGCGCTGGGGTAACATTGGCTTCTTAGACTTTGGACAGGAATCGATATGTAGCCAAACACCCGATTAACTGAAAAACGATATGGGTTCTTAAAAAATACACAGCCAGATGTGTCACATGCCAGAGTCCCAGAGCCTGGGACTCAGCCACAAGATAAGAAGGATGAAATATCTGAGAATGAACCCGGCAGTCATGTAGTAATAAGAGATGGGTCCTGACCCTGAGCAAGACATGGGGATTTTTCTTGCCTCTGGCCCTTTGCGGGAAGTTCAGAGCTGGCTCAGAGTGGCACAACTCAGGTCCCTCTCTGTGCAATGGGCGGGAAAGGGAAACGCAAATGCCCAACTCTGAGATAGCACAGATCTGGAGACGGATTGCGAAATGTGTGTCTTGCTTGGGCTGGCTCTGCATAACTCAGGCCTGTTTCTGTGACTATAATATGACCCTCACTGTGGGCCTGTCTCTGATATCGGTGCAGTTACTCACGAGCAAAGGTTTCAGTGGGACAACTTGTGAAGTCCGGCAGTTGCCAAGCACTGGATTCAGATCTGGCCCTGTGCTGATGACTATATGGTATGGCCCTGAATGGTAGCCCTTTCCTACATCACTGCATAGCTCTGTAGTTACTACTCAAAAATCTTCTCCATTATTGCCGGTAAACTGATAGCACGAACAAGTCATGGTCCACAGCCCCTTTCAACAAAGACTAAGCATTTCTAAAGAAAAATAAGCATGGAATTCCCTTTCTTTTTGATGGGGTTTTTCACATGGATGTCAATACGTCTGAGCTCCGAAACTCAGCGTTTGTGGATTTAATCCTCAGATTGGAAACCGGGTTTATGCCAAGTGGCCTTGAGGCTAGAACTCACCTGGGACTCAGGTGACCTTGGTTCCGTTCCTGGCTTGCTGCAAGGTGATCTTGGGCGAGTCACTTTCCCCATCTATGAAAAGAGGGCTATTGATGCTGCCCCTTCCTTTGCAAAGTGATTGGTGATCTGTGGCTGAAGAGTGCTGTATGCAAGCTATGTCTTTCTGTGCTCCGCACGAAGTGCAGCGCTGCCCTGGCAATGCTAAATCCAGGGTGCAAGCGATAAGGCAAACTCCCTTTGGGCTGATGAGCTCTTCAGAAGTTGATCAGTAAAGATCCTGGACCCATTATCAGCCAGGGTAGGTGATAACCAGCATTCCTTCTCACTGAAAGTTTTCACCTACTAGGCCTTTGGGATCTCACTCCTCATCTGAGCTCTGGTCTCTTATTCCCCACACAGTTTCTTGCTACCACCCCATGCTGCTCTGCTCACATTTAGTGCTGTTTTTGCCACCTCCTCTGCCTCTTGGCTTTGTACTTCCTCTCATGTAGCCCCCTTCAATGCCTTCCCTCCTCATCCCCCACGTGGCTTCTCTCTCCTCCATCAACTCCCTCCTTAAAACACATCTGTTTAAGCCAGGCCTAACCCCTCCCACATACACACATCCCCTCTTTATTCTCTCTCTGTCCCTCTGTCTGGAGACTAGATCTTCAGCTGGCATTATTTGCCATAGCACCATTGAACTGAATGCACCCGCTCCTCAGCTGGGACAGATCAGCTTAACTCCAGTAAGATCAGTGGAGCTGTGAGGAGCTGGCCGAGTGAAGTGATTGGGCCAGATCTCTCCCTGGTGTTAATTGGAAAGCTGGGCCAATGTGCCTCAGCTGAGGAGCTGGAACACAAGGCAGAGCATGTGTCTCTTTTTATGTAGGTAAAGGGCTGCGTATTCTCTCTTTATGCAGCACCTTAAATTTAAAGTCCAAACTGCACGTGAACCCTTCTGAGAACAGAGTGGTTGCTTCATTTCCCTGCACAGACCCTGCTCTGCCAGCATCCAGTTCATTGCCCTTTGGTATTTGAGGCTGGAAGGTGCTGCAGAAAAGCACATTCCATTTGGTTGGTATTTTATTTCCACATATCTATGAGCCTCTCGCCTATGGCCAAGGTTTGCTCCCACAGTCACTCCTCCCCCCAGCAACGAATGCTACGGAAACTGGCTAGGAAATGAAATGGAAGGCCAGAGTGCTTAGTCTGGCTGGTGGTTATGAAGTGAGTGATGGCTCATGCCAAGAAGCTAAGAGAGGTGGAGACACTCCTCTCAAGAGGTCAGATGGCCGATTGTCACCCCCTGGAGAGACAGAGATAGTCCTATCTCTCTGCATCCTCAGAGTCATTTTACCTTTGAATAGCCTGGGAAGATTCTTTTCATCCCTTAGCCACCCCATCAAGTCCAGGAGCCGATGAGTTGTTATGTTAGGTAATAGCTGACTTGTTTGTAAAAAGAAAAGGAGGACTTGTGGCACCTTAGAGACTAACCAATTTATTTGAGCATGAGCTTTCGTGAGCTACAACTCACTTCATCGGATGCGCTTATGCTCAAATAAATTGGTTAGTCTCTAAGGTGCCAAAAGTACTCCTTTTCTTTTTGCGAACACAGACTAACACAGCTGTTACTCTGAAACCTGACTTGTTTGTATAATAGTTTTGGCCTGAGCTTGCGTAGGTCAGTTCAGAGCCTGATCCAAACTCCATTGAAGTCAATGAGGAGTCTTTCCCTTTGAGTCTTTCCATCTTTACTTTGAATCAGGCCCTCAATTCCCATGGAAGCGAAAAGCGCTAGCCCCTTGCAGGATCGGGGTTTCTAGATGTAGAATTAAAATAAATTCCCTGGGGACTGTGAGGCTTCCTCGTCTAAAAGTATTCCATGGAAGCCAAAGACCATTTTACCCTTCCCCAGACAATTCACATCCAGGAACAGAGAGAAGAGATACCAAAGTCACTGGGGAGCGTAGGGCAGAGCTGGTTGGAAAATATTTTTTGTCCCATTGATATTTTAGACAAAATCCAATTTTTTCCATTTTTGTTTTAAAAAATTCATTTAATTTTTTCAAGTTTTCACACACACTCCCCCATTTTTCATGAAAATGGACTCCCCCCCATAAAACAAACAAACAAAAAAAGTTTTGACACAAAATGTTCACCCATTTAAAGGGTTCATTGACCCCATGGGGAAAGTGAGTCACAAGGAAGGTAAAAAGACTTTGCCCTGCCCCCCAGATTATGCCAGCTGGCTGGGAAAAGGGCCCAGGCATCCTGAGTCCAGAGTTAAGATGAGGCTGAATATTTGAGGATTTTGTTGAACCCCCAAATTCAAGTGTTAACCCCACACAAAGTGAAAAGGGAAAGCAGGCTTTCCACAAACCCCACTCTGACAACTTTCCCAAAGACTCGACTCCTGCAGGGGACGTCGGTGGCTCCCCTCTGCAGAGCCACACGGTCCGTTTCCAAGGGAGAGTCACGGCAACAGAAGGGAGGGAACTCAAGGACTTCTTGCTCCCAAAGCTCAGGAGCCTGTTCCTTGAGCTAAAGAAAGAATCTCTGTTCCCTAGTAAGACTATAGCATCTATAAAACACAGCTGAGGGATTCTGATTCAATCCAGTAAAGGGCAGTCAAACAGTCTCTCACACACACACGAAAGCTAGTTCATAGCATAATTGGAAACAGCAAATTTGTGTATTTTTTTCATGTACCTTTTTTTTTTATTTGGGGGGGGGTTGGTTCTTGTACAACTTATGCTGAGAACTGTGATGCTGCGGCTTTAAAAAAAGCTCCCACAGTCATTCCCCCTCCCTCCCACCGGCTGTCGGAGTCAAAACAGAACATTCCTTGCGACCCCAAACGCCTGTGTGATTCCACCGGGCAATAAAGGAGGACTACAGGAGGAGGAGGGGGAAAGAGACTAATCTTTAAAGTTAGCTGGGACAGCTGATGGGAGGAAGTTGGTCTCGATAGTCCACTGGAATCAGAGCCAGTTTGGAACTCCCTGTCTTGGAGATGATCCTGACAACAGCTTCCAACCTGTCAGTACTGGAAACCACAATCCTGAGCGCTGCTTGTGTAGCTTCCTCTCACTGTCAACTAGCTGATTATGCCAGGCAAGGGCCGGGGTTCCACCAGGAACCAATTCTTCCCCTTCCTCTGTTTCTTGGGGGCATCACACACGAACGTCTCGCGTGTTCATTCTTTAAACTTTGCAGATCGACAGAACTCGGCAAGGGGGTTGGTTTTTGGATGGCATCTTGTTTTCATAGGGGAGTTCACCGTGTCGTCTTGAGAAATGCTTGGCTCTCTGTTTTTACCACTAGCGATGAAAGCGACAAGAAAAAAAACCAAAATGTTTGGACAGATTTAATCTGATTAGCAGTGGCTTGGAAAAGAGGGAAGGAGCAAGAGAAAGCAAAGGAGTGTTGGGCCCTTTCAGAAGAATAGGATAAAAACCAGCTGTGTAGTATCTTCAAGCCTGGATAAGAGAAATGGTCTCTGAGGAGTCCTGAAGTCAGGGTGCATTCATTTCCATGTGGCAAACACTAGGAAGGAGTTTGTCAGTAGTCTGGCGTAGTTATTTTGGTACAAGCCCCCGTGTGGACAATGATTCTGGAATAGCCATTTGGTAAATGTCCAAATGTAGACAGGCCCCAAGAGCCGTTTGTAAGGGTGAGGCTGGGCAGTGCTGAACAAGGCTCCCATCACCACTGGCCACACATCTACCCATGTATAGCTTAGCAGCCTTCATCCACCCCCTTACCGGGATTGGCATGAGTGCCCTAGCCAGCTGGTGTTTCTGGCTCCCCTCTGGGGTCATGGAGTGCCAAAAACACCCCAACACTACAGCAAAGCCCAAAATCCAGGCTACCTATTCAGAATTGGCAGACGCGCCCCCTACATACACATGTTCAGGGAATGCCTACAGAAGCAGACTGACAGAGGAAGCAGACAGGAATAAACTATACCAACGTAAGCAGGTCAATCCTGGTGTAACTGCATCCAGGCTCGGGGTTGTACCAACCGAACGATTTTGATTTCTAAGCCAAAATAATTCAAGCAGTATGAAAACTGTGCATAGAAGAGGTGCACAGACCTGAGCTTCCCCAAGTATGAACAGCGATAATACTGACCCACCTCCCACGGTTAGTCAGCCTCAGTGCATTTGTGAAAAGTGCTTTGAGTAGAAAGTATTAGAGTCTTTCAAATACTGTTGCAGGGTATAGGAATAGGGCAGCAGCCCTTTAAATAGCTTGTGAGTCTTCTTATGGCCCTCACCATGTTCTGGGTTTTAGAATCCACCAGAAGCCAACTGTAGCAACCGTGTGTCTATACATACTTAGGCCTTGTGTGGTGTGTCTATCCAGGAAACATGGTTCTTTGGACCTCACCCTGCCTGTGTGGTTTCTTCAGGCTATTATTATTGGGCAAGGGTAAGAGACACAAGAACAATCATATTTGTTTGAGCTGGCCCCAGGCACTGCTCCATGACTACAGTGCCATTCGGTGGGTTTATTGTAAAGCTTTTTGAGAGGCGGCTATGAAATGCGCTCCCTAAAATAATGCACCACCATTCCCATCGTTAGCACAAATTATGATGTGACAGGTTTATTTTTAGGAGAGGTTGTAGGGCCTAGGGGCTGGGGCATTGCGCTGGGAGTGAGAGGACCTGGTTCTATTCCCAACTGACTTGCTGGAACCTTGAACAAGACACTTGCCCTTTTTGGGGCCCGGTTTTCCCTCCCAACCTTTGTCTGTCTTGTCGAGAGTGTTAGTTCTTCAGGGCAGGGACTGCCTGCCACTATGTCTATGTACAGCACCTTGCACATTGGGGCCCGGAGTGTGGTGGGGGGCTCCATGTATTACTGTCATGTAAATAATACTGAGCGCAGAGACAGATTCCTCTCTCCACCCACAAGGAGGAAAGGGGGAAGGGGTGAATGGAGAAGAGGAGGATCTAGCCAGGGCCCTGGCCGTGGGAAGGTTTGCATTGGCCACTTTTCTTAGAACGCCTAAAGGTGTCTATTGAAAAGCAGAGGGGGAAAAAAATCCCCACCTGTTCGCTAAGTGAGCTCATGCTTTTTAAGTAGTCTGTACGTCTCCCCTGACAACTCAAGCATGAACTAGCCTAATGAGGTTCCACCTTACACGAGAACCTTACACGCATTGGACTCTGGTGGGGTGAGACAGAGAGACAGCAAGAGACCCAGACACACAGTTCGATGTGTGTTAAAAGCGAGCCACGCAACCATTCCAGCTGTCTTTCTCTCACACCCACAATGCTCACTTCACTGCAGAGTTGACACAATTTTTCTACGCTTGAGTGAACGCCCCTCACGTTGGCCTAGATCCAGGTGAGAGCACCTACTCTGCGAAATAGCCATCACACTGCAGAGTGCTTACAGGAGCAGCCGATGAGCTGTGCTACTTGGAGGGGTAGGGGCTAGCCCTGAGAGTGCGTCTACACTACAGCTGCAGGGTAGAATTCCCGGGTAGCCTTGTGCTAGTTGCACCCGAGCTAGTGTGCTAAAAATAGCAGTGTGGACATCAGGGCCAGGGAGGCTTGCACTCTGGTGGCTAGCCCTAGCCGCTGCCACTCCCTGGTGGGACTCGCACCTCCCAGCTGCAGCGTGGACATAGCCCGACAGGCCAGCCAACTTGAATTAAAAGCACCAAGGCATTCAAGTCACAGGGCAGGATTAGAGTTAGGGACAAGGCTTGAGTTAATGCTTGTCGCGAAGACAAGCCCACCAGACGTTAGGGCCAGTGTCTCTCCTGGGCCTGCACACACCTGCTTCAGGCAGCTGCTGGCCAGCTGGGCACATGCTCTCACTGCTGCCATCCCCTCATGCCCAGACCTGAGGGACCCCCTCACTCTATGGGGCTTTGATGTGGAATAAGTATCTGGACTCATACCCTGGCACAGCCCCAAATCAACTCTTCTTTCCTCCCCCTATCCCTCATTACCAATCAGATGCTGTTCATTGTGAGGTTTAAGCTAATGGCTTCCTCATGCAGAGCCCAATGCAGCATTATCAGCAAAGATCCCTATCGCTCCTTAATATACCTTAAGGCTCCAGCTCCTATTTGTTAAAATAGGTGGGAAGGGGCAGAAGAATGTAAGTCATTGAGACGGAGGGGAACAGCTGGAGATCTGGCACGGAGATGTCTAGCAGGACAGTGTCTCACTGGCATTTTTCTTTAAAAAAATAAAATAAAAAAAAAAAAGAGAGAGAGAGAGAGAGAAAAGAAACTGAGCGTGTGCCTAAGTACAAATCAATTCCACAAATACCTGCTCGCAGGGAGCCAGCCTGGCTGCAGTCCTCTCTCTTGCTGTTGGTCTTGGCCATCCACCCTGGCTGTTCTGCGGCCAGAGGCCCAGCGATAATAAAAAGCAGCAGCAGGTTTTCCAAGGGTAACAGTCACCCCATGCGCAGAGCCTGCACGAGGTGCATGCCCCTCTTAACAGGGGCTTGCATAGGCCCTTTGCACGGGGGTGAATCTCCCTGCCCCTTTCTCAATATGCCCGAGAGAAATCTTTTCCAAAAGCGCACCCGGCTGTAGGGAGGTGAGTCCCACTTTATTTCTGGTGCTTAGCCATTTACTAAAATTGAGATCCACTGCTATAGAAACAGAAGACTCTGATACACCTGCGTTTCCGCTCTCTGGAGGAAGGCTATGCTGGTGTGTCTGTCTATGACAAAAACACCCTGCTGAAGAATTCTCTGTAGCAGAAGAACTGAGCAACAACTTCTGCTGTGAGATGAACAGCTAGGATACATCTGTGAGTGTGGAATTAGCCCATACAATTAGCTCCTCAAGGTATTAGGCAGGTCAAGGCTTTAGCAAGCTTTAAAAAGATCAGTTGGACAGCTGCCACCTTAAATTAGCTATCTAGTTCAGAGGGCACTTCCCCTGTGAGGCAGGCAGACATGCTGTTCACACCTGCGATTCAATTAACGAGCCAGTGGGTATCAACACTGCATGATTAAAAGGCAGAACCACATCCACACTAGAGGAGACCAAAAACCCTTCCACTGAGAATCCCTTTAGTGTCTCTGGGTGTACCAGATAAACCCTCTTGTTCCCTTCCATCCATTTCAAGCACCCTCACTGGCCAGGGTACATGCATAGTTTAGCAACAATGATTAAGGTCAAAGGAGCCTGAAGTCATTACACCCAGAGGCAGATTAGGGGTTTGTGCGGCCCTGGGCTACAGCAAGTGCGGGCCCCTCCCTGCCCCTTCTGCCTGCAGTTCCCCCAGTGCTCCTACCAGGAAGCAGGGTTGGGGTGCAGGGGCTCCCTCTGCCCAGCTGGTGCTCCTGCTGGGGAGTGGCGTTGGGGTGTGGGGCCTTCCCACGCTCCCTAGCAGGAGCAGGTTGGGGTGTGGGATGCCCATTTTGGGGGGCCCCCAATGGCCAGGGCCCCTGGGCACAGGCCCCAGTGGCTAATCCACCACTGATTACACCTGTGATCCTCCCTCCTGAGATCCTGTCTCCCAAGCTAAGCAACAACAGGTAAGGTCAATTTATGGATGGGTCCCAGGCCAGTTTCTTAACCATAAGACCATCCTTAGTTCTTCCTTGGTGGGGGTATAACACTGCACCACTTTTTAGGGAATAGATAGGAGGCCCACTTGTAGAATTGGCTTGCTATTTGCTCTCTCATTCCAAATGAATTTCTTTGACAAATACTAGCCACACCTCAGGAGAGATAGGAGAGTGCTGAGAACATGGACAAATGCCAAAGGATTAAGGTTCTCCATGTAGGTTTTGCTGGTTTCTGCAGAACATCAGCACCTCTGTCAGTAAATTCTTATGTATGCTGGCTGGGAAGGAACTTTCACCTTGCAAGACACCAATGCCCCAAGTCTATCAAGAGAAAGAAACAAAGAGCACCATCTTGTGAGTCTAACGTGGAAAATTCAACAGGTCTCCTGCATTCACTTTGTCAAATAACTCCACTGCCCATCTCTCTTCACACCACGTTTGCAACTGGTTTTAAATGCCTCTGTGAAAACACATTTTGAAGGGTAAAAAGAAAAGGAGGACTTGTGGCACCTTAGAGACTAACAAATTTATTTAAGCATAAGCTTTCGTGAGCTACAGCTCACTTCATCGGATGCATTCAATGAAGTGAGCTGTAGCTCACGAAAGCTTACACTCAAATAAATTGGTTCGTCTCTAAGGTGTTACACGTCCTCCTTTTCTTTTTGCGAATACAGACTAACACAGCTGCTACTCTGAAACCTGCCATTTTGAACGGTGAAGACCTCACAGCTCATGGCTTTCTTTAGATAATTTCAGATATGGCCAACTCACACTCACCAAGCTGTGTGCTAAGAAGCTGAGACACTAGCCAATTAAGCTGCTCTAGTATTGCTCACGGACTAGCCTCCAGAAGAATAACCTAAAGATATCTGATTACCACGAGATGGGATTTAATGTGCAGAATTCGGGTGTCCCACACTTTTTGCTCATGGGAGAAATTAAACTGATTAGTAAAACTAACTGCTTTCAACACAGCATAAAATATTAACCCCTCTTTGCCCCAGGCACTCGGACGCTCTGACACAATTGGGTGATAATAAAACCGTCCAGCCATCAGAGGGAGAGAATAAGCAGCTATGCATGCCTCTCGGATTTCATTAGTCAGACACCACCACCTTTATAAAGTAGCGTTTGGCTTTAATCATGCAACTATAAAAGGGCAAAAATAAGATCATAAAAGACTCAGAGGTCAGAAGTCTGAAAATCCTGCTTTTGGATCTAGAGTCATTGCAGTTGAAGGGGACGACAGGAACAGAAATGAACGATAGGGCCCATCTGAACAGCACATGGTTCAGAACTTTAGGCTAGATAAGCAGCCCACCACTGTTTTTAGGCAGCAGGAGAACTTTGAGACACAGGGACTGGTTCAGCTCTCACCCCGTTGTCAGCGAGGAACTCCAGCCACGTGAACAGAGCGACACTGGTGTAAGCGAGACAGAACGGTGCCCCAGAGCGATACTGAGTTATGTGGTGGTTGTGTTAAGGTTTCATACACTCCACCAACATTAGCATGAGCCTCTGCATGTCACACACACGGGCGCCTGCCTGTTATGGACACACATCTTGAACTGATTTCGATAATACCGAGCCACCCCAAGTGAGACTGTCGTTCCCTCATGTCAGGCTTTGAGTGCAGACAGCCTCTGCCCTGAAGAGGTTACAGGCTAAGGACAGAGGAAGCCAGGATCAGGGCATGAGTGGCCTGGACAAGGCGTTAGCATCAGGTATGGACCGAGGGCCAGTTACCAGGCTGGGCTGGAATACGAGGAGATCAGAATCGAGACACAGACCAGAGGGCAGGAACCAGTTACCAAGTGTCAGGATATCATAGAATCATAGAATATAAGGGTTGGAAGGGACCCCAGAAGGTCATCTAGTCCAACCCCCTGCTCGAAGCAGGACCAATTCCCAGTTAAATCATCCCAGCCAGGGCTTTGTCAAGCCTGACCTTAAAAACCTCTAAGGAAGGAGATTCTACCACCTCCCTAGGTAACGCATTCCAGTGTTTCACCACCCTCTTAGTGAAAAAGTTTTTCCTAATATCCAATCTAAACCTCCCCCACTGCAACTTGAAAGAAGAAAGAAGAAAGTAAAATATCAGAAAGAAGAACCAGGTAAGCATCAGACCAGCAAGGAGAAGCCTACTTGTAGAGACGGACAACTTCTTCTGGCCTCCTCTGGCTTAAATAGAGGCTGCAGCCCAATCAGGAGCCTTGGACGTCTCCCAGTCATAGCATAGGGGTGGGGCTTGTGCCCCAGATGGGCTTCATGGATTTAGGTCCCAGTGACAGTCTGGGAGCTGCTGTGTGGAGGACTGCCGTGTGCTGGCTTCCAGAACCCCATAGAGCTGGGTTCAAGATCTGTGAAGCCTGATACAGAGAAAGGGTGGGAGGGAAAACAGACATGACGTGACTTTTAAGTTCCTACAGCAGGTTAGCGGCAGAGCTGCAAACAGAACGCTCGTCTCCTGGCTCCCAGTCCAGTGCCAGTGAGACATGCTGCCTTCCCACACGACTAGCTGATATTTCACCTAATCATCAGGCTACCCTATAAGGATGTTACATCCGTGGCATTACCTCTGCCCTTTGGGCTTCTACCCCAAAGGCTCATAGCCCAGCCGCCATCCCCCCTACCCTCCACCCCCAGCTGAAAACATCTCTAGAATTTCCATTACCCTTTGTAAAGCTGCAAGACTAAAACCAGTTGGGGGATATTTATACTGTTTGAGATCATTTTCCCGAGATTGACGGTTGCTCCTGGTTTTTAGATTACTGGCAGCGCTCCGTACCCTTTGCTCGGAAAGAGAGGCTTTGAGAATTACAACAGCCCACGAGAACTTTGATTTAAAAAAAATGATTCCATCGGGCTGTACAATTTTATTAGATTCCAAGTCCAAAATGCACACCTCTCCCTCTCCACCAGCCCTGCTGTAGCCTGTCAAAGGAGAGACCTGAGACAGTGTTAGGAGCCTGATCCTCAGCTGCTGTAACTTGACCATTCTATCATGCAAGCCAATGGGGCTACATTGATTTACCCCAGATAAAGCATGTTCTTTCATGTATTGAAACTTGTAGCATGACCCAGCCAAGGATCCTACAGAACGTGCCCTACAAACATTAATTAATAAAGCCTCAGAACACTTCCATGGGGCAGATGGGTATTGTTACACCCATTTTGCAGTGGGTAAACTGAGGCACTCATGTTCAGCCAGCAAGTTGGTGACACTACAGTCCTAGATAGAGTCCCAACTCTGAGATCCTTACTCTGAGCACTAGGCTATACTGCCTCAGTGTAAGAGGCCAGGACCTTTCTCCCATCTGCTTTAGATCCAGGTAGATATGTTGGTTTGGCTGGACTGAGACATTTTCCTCAGTTTTCCTTGTACCTCTCGGATGGAGAGTGTCACAGCTGGGCCTTTAAGAAAAGTGCTAGAAGGTGTTACAATGCATTTATAAATAAATGGGGTGTCATTGGCCATGGAGTGAGAGACAGCGCTGTTACCAGGAATTTAGGACTGAGTTCTTTTCTTTCTTTCAGCCGTGAGCACTGACTCAGCATCCCTCCCTCCCTGCTGAATGCTTCATGTATTTTATTACCTTCCAGTAACCTAGTATGGATTCAGCTAAGCAGTGCTAGCGTCCTAAACGTTTCTTCTCGTCTCTTTCAGAAAAACTAGTTCCAAGAAAGTGTACGGCAAAGAACACCCATGAAAACGAGCAAGACTGAGAGAGAGACAATAATTTCTTGTCCTGATTTGTAGGGTCAGATTCTGCTCTGGTTATAAGCAGCATGTATTTCCCAGTAAACCAGGGTCCTCGTAATGCTAATATTTTACCTCTTTATAGAACTTTTCTATGCAAAGACCTTTCCAAGCTACATATGCTGAATGCAGCCACCTCTGGGGTGGAGAGCAAATGTCAGATGGGCAAGGAACAAAGACACGATCCTGGACCCGCTGCTACGAAAACAAAACAAAGCTGTACTTTTTATTGGCCAGAAATACGCTCCACAGTCATGACTTTAAATAAAAAATAAACGTGCCTAATAAATAAACAGGTGCCTTGTAAAAGAGTTTAAGAGCCTGATTTATAGCCCAACAAAAGCCGCAACAAAATGTGTGGCAATGCCTGGAAATACAAGCCAATGCTCTGTGCTTGGCTGAAGGCATGGGGCTATTTTTTTCTTGCTTTTCACATGAGTATGAGCTAAAGCCCAATCTGAAGTTGGCTTGTATTACTAAATATCTGTGCTACTGAGATCAGGGCCCCGTCATGCTAGGCACTGCATAGCTACCCAGTGCCAGGCAGTCCTTATTATTTGCATTTTGTAGCTCACGAAAGCTTATGCTCAAATAAATGCGTTAGTCTCTAAGGTGCCACAAGTCCTCCTGTTCTTTTTCCATGTATTTTAAATATCTATGGTTTTTTCTTTCTTGCCATCATGGTAGTTGACTATTTTCTAGGCCTTTGTGCTAACTTGAAGCTAAGCACACAAGTTATTTAGGCAAGCAAGAGCCCCAGACGGAAATAGACGGGCTGGTTATCACAAAGACAAAAATATTCTTATGTTAAACCAAAATCCAGCAGTAACTGGAATATTCTGTCTGTTTTACTAACATTTCTATTAATATTAATGAGGAGAAAAACACAACAAGCTTCTAAAAGTGCCTCCCTGGTAGGAGACTGGAGACTGTCTAGGGGAGACTGTCAGAACACCAAATGCACCCACTTCTGCACAGATATCTCCATAGCGTCTTCTGGGTGTGGGGTGGAGGGGTCCATTTAGGGTCATGTTTGGCTGAGGGAATGGGGAGATAATTCGTCTCATTGCTATGTGGGAGGCACAAGTAGTTAGTTAAAATCTAGAGGCAGCATTGGGTTGGTAGCAATCAATTATTGTAAGTTACAGGGCACAGCTAGTAACCTCAGAAAATCCATTGTGTACTCAAAGTATAAATGCTGTTACATCTGGGGAAGGGACCCTGCGTCCTTTATATGTAACCAAGTGGTTAAATATCTGCCCTAAATGCAAAGCTCAATTCAGCCTTAACTATGGAACTGTGATTGGCACTTCCATGATGGTATCAGACCAGACTGATTATGTCTACACGGCCCCCATTCCGTCCACCCACAAATCAGTCTGATTTGGATCAGCAAGCGCTCAGGACCTGTGTCCTAGGACTCTGCTGGGGTGTGGGTAAGAGCCCGAGTCCTGCTGAGACTAGGATCCAAGCCCTGTCATTTTGCAGTGTGGATGCAGCTCAAGGCCCAGACCTGAGTCAGAAGCTCTGCACAGTGTGGATGCATTAGCACGGCTATAACACCTGGGTCCAGCAACTGTATGCAGTGTGGACACTCAAGTGAAGACTAAGGTTTGGCAAATCCAAATCCACAAGCACAGTTCCCACAGACCCACATTTACATTGCAGTGTAGAGATCCCCCATGTGGAGCTCAACTCCTTAGTAAAAGGAGATCCCAATCTCCACGGCTCACTGCATTGTCCCCTGGGACACAGGAGAGCTTTGGGGAACTGAGTCAAAATAACGTCAAGTTTCAACTTGGCGAGCTCACATGCAAAATAGTTGCATCCAGTCACTGTCCAAATCAGCAGAGGCTGAGGAAAGGGGGTGAAGCTCAAGGGAGCTACTTGTGGGGGAGTCATGGAGGGGAAGAAGAGAATTAGGGATGAACATATGAAGTTGATGCCTTTTAAAGTGGAGAATGCATGGTGCTCCTAGAGGCATGTGGGACAGAGATAAATACATCATGGGCTTTGTGTCCACATTGTTTATCCCAGCATGTTCCAAATTGCCTTTTTGGTTGCTTTGTTCTGAGATTTATGCTGGTTTTATTCTACTTATGTCAGGAATTTTCCTTTTCTTATAAACAGTTAGCGGGTGACTGTCTCCCCGCCCCCACGCACCCTGACAGTTATAGAGACACATGCAGCCGATACACGCAGGTGCTCACACCCAGTCACGCAGAACCACACACATCCATGACACACACTCACAGTCCCCACAGTGACACAGAACCACATGCCTCTATGACACACACTCAGTCACCTGCTCACCCAAAGCCACAGGCAGACACCTGCAGCAGGATCTCAGTTACACACATCTGCCTGTATAAAAAAGCATGCACACACATGTTCTTGTATACAGCCATACAGATGAACAAACACACTTACATCCATGGCATACACACACACACACACACCCTATGGTCATGCAGAAACACAGACACACACACACATCTAAACAGATACATTCCCACTCCCACACCCCATGCACACCCACCCACACTCAGGTTTCAGAGTAACAGCCGTGTCAGTCTGTATTCGCAAAAAGAAAAGGAGGACTTGTGGAGACTAAGGTGCCACAAGTCCTCCTTTTCTTTTCACCCACACTCATACATCCACACAAATATGTCAGTTGGAATGTCTCCAGGGATTGTTACTTATGTAAACAATTACAGATATATTAGTTATTTATGGAGGCAGAGCAAAGCCATGTTCTGCCATCCAGAGCAGAGGAGCTGGCTGGGTTGGCATAATTCATAAGGACAGCCAGATGAAAGGGCCTGGTTACAAGAGTATTTTCACTCTGCAATCACACAGCAGCAAGAAGCTGGGGAGGGGACACTAGACAGAAATTGTTTCAGACACAAAAATGGTTTGACAAGCAGATTGGGTGACCCCCCGAGGTTAATCACTCAGTTTTGCTGGCCTCCTGTTTCATGGACCTTGTGAGGAGCTGCAGTAACAAGAGATGCCTACATTCCCCCCCCCCCCCCCCCACACACACACACACACCCGTTTCCCCAGGATAATTGTCATCCTGGCTGGCCTGTCACAACTGGGAACTCGGTGCTGGCGCTAGGAGAAATAACCCCGTCTGAGCTCAGACCTCATCTAGGCCAAGATTTCCTAAAGTGACTTGTGTCTCTGGGGCCCAGATCTCAGGAAGTGCTGAGCACCTGCCCTCTGAGAACCAGGCCTCTTCAAGGTGCCTCAGGCTAGGCTCCAAAAATCACTCAGCGCTTTAGAGAAAAATCTTGCCCTTAGTGAACGGTGGCCAGAATTGTTTACCCAGCTGGAAGACCTCCTCCTCTCCTGCAGCCAGCTCCTAGAGCCCTGGAGAAAGACAGAAGGTAAAGAGAGGGCTTTACCCCTAGCTGAGGGGTAGGGGTTCCCTCCGAGCCCCTTCCCAGGGAAGGCAGAGGGGAAGACTCATTTCTGCCTCTCCCAGCCCTCTCTAGCTACCTGGGGGCACACAGGCACCTGTGCAGGTTATTTTACAACAGTTGGCTGCAGAGGAGAAAGGGAAAAATGTTTTGCCCTTTTAAGGCCCTAAGAAAGGCTGAAGACGCATTGAACCGCAGTAACAGAGCATGGGGAGCTGGCTCCTTCAGGCACCAAGCAGGCTGAAAGGGCATACACATTTCCCCAGGGGACCAGCACCCTGCGGATTTAAATACCCCGCTCCCAGGGCCTCAGCTGCCCACTCATCAGCATTCCTGTTGGGAACTCCTGCCCAGCCAGCCGAGGATGCTGGCTTATTGGGGAAGGATTTTAACCCCTTCCTTGCTGGAACGGGTCCAGGATCTGATTCTCCATTGAATTCTACGCACCTGACTTGTGCCTTGTGCCTTGTGTTCTCCTTTCCGGCGTGCTGCATGAGTGTTTAACAACAACAACAAAATGCTACCAGATCGGAATGGTAGCGTCTTGCACTTCCTTTGGGCAGGTGTAAAGGATGGCACAAAGCAGCGCCCGCTAGGAAGAGCTATTTGTATAGAATCCGTCCCCCGTCTTTAATATCTGTAGAGCCCTCTGAAATCCTATCCAGAGGACTTTTCCATGAAGGTAGTTACAGTGCCAAAGTACATTCATTCTATTATACTCCCCATGTCATTCTTAAATGTGATACAAGATGAGATGTCTAAAGCACATCTTGGGCTGATCTACCCCGCTTTTTCATTCCTGTCACAGACTCAGAAGAGCTTTCATATTTCCCAACAGACTGCCTAGCTAACCCTTTCACTAACCATCTCTCCCTCCTTCTGTGTGCCGCCTTCCCCCACTGTACAGAGGCTTGGGAATGCGCTCCATTTCTGTGCGATTTCATCATGGGCCCCGAGAGTGATTTATAGTCCGTCCCTATTTATAACAGAGTTTTATAAGACAAACGAATCATTTTGCTTGAAGGTTAATAGCACACCATTCAAGGGGAGTTTACATATGCTGGGCTTTCTTCTATCAAGTGAGGAAAGGCAGGCAATCTGCTGCTAATCCAACATAAATACCCGTGGAGTCAGTCTGAAGTGTGGCATCAAAATCATTTACAAAACCTGAAATTTGAATAAGGCTTAAAACCCCATAACCTGTCAGCTCCCAGCCAGGGAAAATATTCACAGCCTGCCTGAAATTGGAGTCTTGTACTGTCTAGGTGCCAGGGAGATTGCTTTTTTTCCCTTCTTCTTCTAAGCAGCTAGTAAGGGAGGGGGATGGGGACTGGACAGCCTTGGGGTTACAGAGCCTTTCACTGTCAGTTCTAACACAGATCAGGTTGGTGAGGTTACCATCCAAGGGCTGATCTGTGTCAGGTTAGCTGAAGGGGCTCAGTGCAGTTCCCCCATTGCAAAGGGCCTTATTCAGCATTGCAGGCCCAATGCAGAGGGAGAGCAAGGCAGCGGTTACCAGCCCCCCCACCCCATACACACCTGCTGGGGAGTACCCCTGCTGCAGGGAGCCACCGACTCACTTCTGCAGAAAGCGAAGAGCCCTGAGGGGGGGGAGGGGGCAGGGGGAGTGACAGAGCCGTTGACTTCAGTGGAGTTATGTATGCTGCGGGGTGGGTGGGTGACCCTTAGCATTGATATGTTAATTGTCTTTAGAGCACAATGCATGGGGCATTTTATTGCAAAGGTGGGGGCAGAAGATTAGCCTTACAGGAGGGCAGGAAAAAGAAAGAAAGAAAATCTCTTTAAATAATAGATAAACCATGTAGGAGATAGGGGAGTCCTTCATGGAACTTTTCTTAGACTAGTGTCTGGTGCCTAGATACTATCGTGATTGGTGCTGGGTAGAATAGATAGCTAGATAGAGCGTTTACTCTTGAAAACATTTTAAAAGCATTGACTGATTCATTCTCTCAAGTCACTCTGTGAAGCAAGCAAGTAATCCCCCCACCCCGCCCCATTTTACAGATGGGGAAACTGAGGCACAGGCCATTCCAGTGACTTGACCAAGGCCATAGGGTGAGCCAGTGTCAGAGCTGGGATTGAGACCATGCCTGTCTCAAGGGACAGTACACCCTCAGGACGCCTCGCTACTAGGAAAAGGTAAACCCATGCAGGTAAAGCAAAAACATCCCCTGCTGCTTCCCTGAAATTTTGTCCAGAACTCAACCCAAGACTTTTCACAGGTTTAAAAAAAAAATACAGTGAACGGTTCCCAGCCTTCCCCATTCTGCTAACACCTCCTAGCTGGGATGGTCATGCAGCAAGCACCTCTCTTTCAATCTGCACAGCTTGAATGTAAAACATACAGAATATAGAGCAAAGCTACACAAAAAGGAAAGGGTGCAAGAAACAGACCAGACTAGGGAGCTTAAATAACTATTCATCATATTTTATAGAGGGCCTCTCGTCCCATAGCACACAGTACTAGTGAAATGCAGAGTGGGGAAACGTTACCCACAGACACTAGGACAAAACCTAATTCATATGGCAAGTTTCAGGGGCTCTCTAATGACAGGATCTGGGATGTTCAGAGCTGGGCATAATGGCTTTAGCTGAAAAGACAAGTTTTTGCCCTGTTGTCTGCTTATAACAACCTCCTACCCCACACACCCCTACATGGATTAGAGTAACCTTCAGTAATGACCCCAAACACTGGTAACACAGCATGGCACACGGTGTGGGTTGGGGCCCTTCATGTTAAATGCAGAAACCATGAGCTCTTCCGGTCTGTCTACACGGCTGTGCAGCACCCAATACAATGGGGCCCCGATCTGGGTTGGGGTCTCTGGGTGCTACCCTGATACAAAGAGCAGTAAGTGGTATCATTCACTGGTGAAGAGGAGGTTAGTGTCTATGATTTTATGCCTAGCACAGCTTTGCTCCACCATTCAACTGGCTGTCAAAGTGTCTGAATGGGATGAGATCATGGGGCTGCCTGCCATAGGAGGTCTTGACGACCCAGCAGCCCCCTTCCTGTCCTCTGTTCCGTCACTTGCCTTTGCCTTGATAAATCCCACTTCCACTCAACCCCCTGGTTCAAGCCTCTCCCCTCTAAAGACCCGTTAGTGGGTCCTGCACACAAGGGACAGCCTGCAAACGTTGACATCTCCGCAGGTCTGAGGAGAAAAACAAAGCCCTTTCCTTTGTGCCTGTTTCAGTTTTTCCTTCTGTCCTGCCACGACTCTACTTCCCTTGGGGGCTGTTCGGGTGGGATTTACACTCTTGGCCATTAAACCACAAGCTCAGGTGCTCGGGTTTTGTTATAAACAACGTCTCCTTCGCACTGAACTCGGGTTCTCCCAAGCCCTCGCGTTTCTCCTTGGACTATAAATTTTATGGCAACAGACAGAGAAGCCCTGAGCCTTTGCTTCTCACACCATCAATCTGCACAGCATCCAAAGGGCGCTCAGGCCGTTCGATGCATTCGCCCCCCCGCCACGTCCTGCTTTGGAGTCTTCTGTTTTCACTTAAGTGGCTCTTATTCCAGAGCCTGGTACGTTCCCAGCTCACTGCTAGACCCCTTATGTATTGGCTCTTTGCCACCAACACGCCTTGCAGCCTCTCCCCTGTTCTGACCACTGGACAGACTATTTCTCTCTAACGTGTCTAATCAGATGCGTGGCCAAGGCCCCTGAGGCACAGAGTAGCAGCCTTCCAGTGACATCAGGGCAATGCGTGGGGCAGCTATTCCACCCTGGTTTGTGCTGTGGATAAAGGACCTGATCCAAAGCCCATTGAAGTCAAGGAGAAAGGTTCCCATTGACTTCAGCGGCCTTAGGGATCAGGCTCCTGGAGAGAACTTTAATCCCCCTAGGGCTGCCAGTGGGAGCCATTCCACCAGTGCTAAATTCATACCACAAATTATTTACTTGTTGGAGAGGCACTGTGGTCTAGTGCAGCATTTCTCAATGGCTGGTCCGTGGATCGGCTCTGGTCCTGGAGATCTGCCTGACACAGTTTAGGAAGGCAGCAAGCCGGTCCCTAGGACCAAAGAGGTTGAGAAACATTGGTCTAATGGATGGTACATCAGCCTGGGAGACAGAAGACCATGGTTCTATTTCTGGCTTTACTGCATGACAAGTCACTTTCCTCTCCCTTCACGCTTTCAACCCTTTGTATATTTAGATTGTAAGCTCCTGGGGGACAGGGACTGTCTCTTGCTATGTGTTTGTACAGCGCCCACTATAATGGGCCCAGAACTCAGCTAGGTCCTTTAGGTATTGTCGTAATACAAATAAATAACGCGGGGGGCTTGTTCCCTTCCGGGCACTGCAGGTAGGTAAAATCTAACCAAGGGCGAATACTGGGGGGGAAACCACCAAGTCAATAAAACAAAACAAAAAAGCCAAGTCAAACAAGCATTTTAGTTCTACGACAAAATAAATATTTCAACTCCAATTTGCCAAGATCAGGAAGACTGTTCACGATTCATATGTATAACATCACTTTGAATGGCACAACACTCAGTGAGTACGCTGCAGCAAGATATGTGAAAAAGCCCTGTTGAGTACAAGTATTCACACACTATAAAATGTGGTTTAGGGATAGACACTGGCTTACAGGCTACTTCCCTGGGCTACCTGTACTCTGTAATCACGCAGTGTGAATAGTCTGTCCTCACTGCTGGACTGATTCATTTCCACCAAGGCCTGGGCTGCCACCAGTTGCCTGATCCCAGGGACCAGCAAACTACTGTGCATTGAGAGGATAACAGTGTACAACACACCTTGGCAGGTGATATCTGTCACAGAGATAGTCTCATACGTCTGCAGCCATGCCTGGGACAGATTCCTCCCCAGGGAACTCTGCTGACTAAAGGGATGAATATGGCCTGTGTTTAAAGGGATGCCCTCAGGCCAGGTTTTCCAATTCTTTATTGCTTTTTAATAGACACCTAGCAAACTGAAAATAATATTCTCCCCCCTGCCTCTGTGCTGGATATTTTTCTCCCTGGGTTTAGAAAGTAGCTGATACAAAGAATCAATTTCTGTTCTACCGCAACTTTTCCCCCAGTGCCTTAAATCGATCAGCTGCGTGTTGCAGCCTCACTAGAGCATGGAGGCTCATTGATTATCTCCTCCCATAGAGCCAGCAGAGGGAGGAGTGGACCGCGTTTCTGTGGGTATCACAAAAATGGTATCCATGGATTCTTTGCGTTCATTGCTTGGTGAGGAGGGTGGTAGATTAGACAAGTACAAGACCCCCAAACTAGGTATTTGGAATCTCTCATTTATTTTATCATCAGTTTAGATCAATGTTAAAAGGCACATCGATCCCATTCTTTGCCTTGCCAGGATCTCTTTAGAGTTATCTGTCAGGGCCATTTTTCTATAGAGTTTGCATTAACAAAACATCCAAATCCCATCTACTGACTCTGGAATCAACACCCAGGTGCATCCAGTGAGCTTTTATGTACCTCAAAGGTTATCTGAGTCTCCAGATCATGGGTGAAATCCTGGCCCCATTGAAGTCAAAACTCCCATTGACTTCACCTGCATCAGGATTTCACACCTTAGCGCCAGGCAACCATGGAATTTGGGAGGGGCAGGACCTATTATGCACCTACCTTTGCAAACTGGGGTCTGGACAAGCCCTGATCCTGTGACCTTCTCATTTGGTGCCTTCCAGGTGACATTTACAAGGCCTTTGAAGCACTTAATACCTAAAAGTAGGGAATAGGTGGGATTTCAATGGTGCCTTTTATAGGGAGGGGAGTTGCACTCCTTGTTGTTGCTCAGATATTTTCATCACCAAATTAGCACCATACAAAAAGACAACTTTCACACTGCCAGTCTGGGGCCTCCAGTCCCCAGCCTTTTCCAGGTCTGTTGGCAACCAGCAACTGTGCTCCTGACATGTTTACAACTTAATATGTGGGGCCCAGGGGATGCTGCATATATGGATGTGACTAAAAATACATATATATCTTATTAAAACATAAGAATATCAGGGAAGCAGAGAGTTGGCCAGAACTGTTGCCCTTGCTTGTTTGTCTTACCCTAACATAAAAAAGTAATCACGCGGCCAATATGAAACGTTCAGCTTTGTCAAGAGATTAAGGAACTCCTTGGAAATAAAGTAACAATGTCACTTCATCCTTGGGCCCCCAGAATTACACTGGGCAACACTCGGGCTTGATGTTAGATAAAGCAGTCAGCACGCTGTGTATCAGTCATCCAGGACGGAAAGTGGGGCTTTCGACTTGTCCAGAGCGTGACATCTGCAGAGTTTGCTGGAAAATCCCTATCTTCTTCCTCCCAAATACACAGAATCCGTCTATATATATATATATATATATTTGCTTTGTTAGATAGTTTGCAAAGAAACTCAAACCAAACCCATTGATCCCCAAGACACGCCGGATACAAGCGCTATCGTGTTATACAGATAGTTACAATGTAACCCTTCCAGACCTTGGTATATTGCGCTGTGCGCTTTTGGTAAGCACAGACAATTTAAATAATATACAGTTCTTTTTTTAATTATTATTATTATTATTTAAAATATATTTGTAGGCAGAACTGATGTAGACATTTAAAAGCAGCAACCTTTGAAAAGCAAGTTGAGTGTCTGCAGAAGGAAAGGCTCTTTACTTCACTGTATTAAAAATAGATGCCAATGGGTAACAGGCAGCAGTCCTCTCGGGTCAGATTAAAGGGTTCTTCAGTAAGATGTATGTTGCAAGGCTCCTTGAGTCATGTCCTTCCCCACCCAACCTGTGGTGGGAATCCAGGTTAGACGCCCATAAACATGCCCATGAAATCCGATCCATTCTGAATGGTGATGGGGGCTCCTGCACTGTTGTCCACAAATATCGAGGTGTATTGCCCAGCCTGTATGTTCAAAACAAAAGGGGGGAAAGGAATCGGATACAGCTATCCAGTGTGTAAGGGAAAGCGAAAAGCAACAAAGGCTATTGTTAGGCTGGACTCAGGACACCAGAACGGGGTGGTTTTAGGGAGCTGGTCAAATATTTTCATTGCAGCATTGTGTTTCTAGCTTGTTACTATTCAGTTCTATTTGTACACGTTTCTGGGCTTGACATGGTTAGACTGTGGAAGCAGTGCGGTCCAGCGGTTAGAGCAGCCAAGCGCCAATCAGATGACTATTCCTTACTCTGCCACTGTCTTGCTGGGTGACCTGGGACAGGTGGCGCTCTGTGCCTCAGTTTCCCTTCTATGAAATCGGGATGATGATACTTAACCACTTTGGTAAAGCCCTGTGAAATGGCTGGATGAAGAGTTTATGTATTTACTATAATTAATATCACAGTTTTGTAGGAGGAAGATTAATTGTGTGGTTAAAGTTGGGAACTTGGACCCAGGAGATCAGGTTTCTGTTTCTAGCCCTGACCCAGACTCCCTGGGTGACCATTTAATTTCATGGGACCTTAATCCTAAAATGAAGTTAATAACACTTCCCTACGACATCGGGGGTGAAAGGGAGGGGAAGGGAGTTGAGTTGAGAATCTTAATTCAATAATGCCTATAAAGCAAAGGCATTGACTCCGTGGGTGCTCCAGGCCATCAGCCAAGCCCCCCACACCAGTGCCTCTCACCTGCCACTGGCCCCGCTGATCAACTCCTCCCGCTCTCTGTTCCGCGGCGTGCAGGAGGTGCTGGGAGGGAGGGGGACGAGCGGGGATGGGGCACGCTCAGGGGAAGAGGAATAACTGGGTGGGAAGAGGCGAGGTGGGGTGGAGGCCTGGGGGAAGGGGTGGAGGGGGCTGGGCCTGTGGCAGAGCGGGAAGAGCCAGGGGCTTGGAGGAAGAGGTGGAGTGGGGACGGGTCTGGGGCGGGGGTGGGGTCGAGCACCCCCTGGGTAGAGACGAAGTCAGCGCCTATGCTATAAAGCACTCTTGCCCAACTCCACAAAGGAAGCTAGGAGCCTAAATACCTTTGCGGCTTTGGGTCTCTGTGATCCCACCATCCTCCGTGAGACAGAAAAGTGTGCATGTGTGTGCATGCACGTGTGTGTGTGTGTGTGTGAGTGAAATAAGCTCCATGTAAGCTCGAAAGCGTGTCTCTCTCACCAACAGAAGTTGGCCCCGGAAAAGATATCACCTCCCCCGCCTTGTCCCGCTAATATCCTGGGACCAAAACAACTACACTGCGTACTGAATGAGTGCGGACTGTATCATCGTTATCTTCCAAGCCCTCTTACCTGTAGCTGTAGCAACCCATGCACATAAACAGTGAAGATCTTGCTGTTACTTTCCAGACCAGCAATAACTTCCAAAGATCTAAACAGCAGCCAAAGAAGAACAGAATACGCACATTAACTCAGCCAGTTGGTCACATCAGCTAAACACCCTCGCAGAAACACAGACGTCCAGCTTAAGTCACAGTCCTCCCCTTCTCAAAGAGCTTCCACACTCCCGGGGTGGGGAACCAGTGTTGGCGTAGGCATTGCTATGTTGGATCAAACCAGTAGTCCATCTAGTCCAGGTGCCTCAGAGGGAGCTGCAAGAAACCCTGGGGTGACAACGAGGAGTCCTTGTGGCACCTTAGAGACTAACAAATTTATTTGGGCATAAGCTTTTGTGGGCTAAACCCCACTTCATCAGATGAAGTGGGTTTTAACCTACAAAAGCTTATTTGAGCAGCTCCCTGAAACCACCCCGTCCTGGTGTCCCGAGTCCAGCCTAACAACAGCCTTTTCTGCTTTTCGCTTTCCCTTACACACTGGGTAGCCGTATCCAATTCCTTTCCCCCCTTTTGTTTTGAACATACAGGCTGGGCAATACACCTCGATATTTGTGGACAACAGCGCAGGTAAAGTGTATCCATTTATATATGGCAAATGAAGTCACCATTGCCATATGTACACACACACACACACAGACACAGGCGAATCCTAAATTGAAAAAAATACATTGAGTGGAAACAGTCTTTTGCATCCCTGAGAATGGAGTTAAGAAACCTAAAAGAAGATCTAATTTTGTAGCCGTTATGATAGCTGAATTGGTGGGACTAATGTTAGCACTGAACTAGATAAGGGATATCCGGCCTACCACCGATGTTATCTTTTCAGATTCGTCACCAGGAACTCTGGCCATTCCCAGGGTACCTCAGAAAGCAGGCGTGATCTAATAAATGAAATATTGTTTTTGACAACATAGTTAGGATGTTTGGACATCGAAACCATGTGAACCGGGTGAACATATTACTACCAAGGATTCCAGCATTTGTAGGGATACCTGGTAAAGAAGTGGCAGATAAGGAAGTGAAAAATGCTTTAAAATATGGAGACATTGATATAAAAAGATTCCTTTGACTAAGCGGGAATTTAGAATTTTAGTGAAGAAAAAAAAAACACATCAAAAAAGGAATGACATGAATTGTGGACCAAGGAGAAGAGAGGAAGAAGAGTCCATGAAGCGTGCCCTGAAATAGAGGATAATGCACAACTCCAAAGTTCGTAAAGGACCAGTGACGTGCTCATATTTAGACTAACTGGTCACTGTGGTCTGAATGATCATTTATATTTATCGACTACACACAAAGTTGGGTGATGGAACACATGTAAGGTTAAGAAGCGGTCAATCCCCTGAATGCAGGGAGTGTTTCCAGGAAAGAAAGCCTCTTTAGGAAGAATGGAGACACTTTTAAGGTGATAGAACATACTCTCCTGAAGCCCCAGACAGTATCGGGAAACTGAGGTAACATTAAAGTAGTGTTAGAGAAGCAGAGAAGGGGGGTAACATTAAGGTAAGAAGGGAGGTGAGCTTTGTTTTGGCATTTGTTTGTTTGTTGGTTACCTTAATGAGAAGGGGGTGAGCTGCAGGTGCCATCCTTCAGATGAAATCTGAAAACACCCCCTGTGGTTTCCACTGGAAACGCTATTGTTCCTCTCTCTTGAACCATCATGCAGTGTTGCTGTTTGCTCCTAAACTGCTGCCTCCTTCCACCCAAGAACCAGCTGCATTTCAGTGATGAGTGAAGTGACTCTGCTTCCAATCAGCTTGTCAAGTTTGCCAAGCACTATGGGTGGGAGGTTCTATGGCATCCTTTTATTGCTCCTTGTTTATTAATTGCTTTGTAGGCATGATGGTCACAAAGAAAAGTATGTTCATGGAAAAGAGTGCACTGTAGTGGGAGCCTGCTCTTTGGATGGGAGGGATATGTTGGCCTGGTGTTTTTAACAGGCCCAATCGTAATGGACAGAAAATCATTTCCAAGGGCCAGACCATCCTCCGAGTGCCAATAAGTCAGAGCCTGTTTGGAAAGCTCTGTATCACCTAGCCAGCATTGTCCCTCCATGTCACCCTGCATGCTCTAAAACACTCCCTGAGGGGAGGTTACGGGGATAATCCACAGGAGCACAGCTCCATCCCAACAGCATGTCATGGAGGTAGGAAGCAGGACAGAGACACATGGCCTCCACCTGGCTGGATCCTCCCAGATCTTCCCTGTTCAGTGGGTCGCACCTCCAGCCTCTTCCCCCGTGAGGCCAACCCCACCCCGCTCCTTTCCACAGCGAGGTGGTGAAGAAACACAGCGAGTGCCTACACATGGCGTTTCCAGCCCTCAGACAGGGAGATAACTTGCGTAGGGGACTATTTGCCCCAGAGAGCACAAACCGCTTGGCACCAAGAGCCGACTAGGGAGTTACTTCTGTGTGTCATATCTTACCAAATGCCAAACCTGGGCCGGAACTTTCCTTCATTAATCTCTCTCACCCTCCCTCTCTCGCCCAGTCTCAGCTGGAAGCCCCGAGGCTCTTTCAGCTCCCTAAAACAAATGACTGCATAAGCAGGCATCCCTAGCAAATTCCACAGGCTGGCTTCGGTTGCAGTTCACCCAGTGCCAGCAGAATGCTCGTCCGAACAGGTCCCATAATGACAGAAAAGCTCCCCTACCCCTCCTCCCATTCTCTCACCACTCCAAGGGACAGTCGGGTCCTCACCCATTGTCAGAGAGCGAGAACAGCCTCTGCTAGAACCTGGCATTTGCCAGGCTTTGCTGTAGAACGACCCTGATGGGACAACCGTTTTCAACACCATTCGAAGAGGGCCATGGTAGACACCCAGTGGAAACACAGCTCTGCCTCCTAGTGGACATGGCCCTACAGGATCTTATTCTAATCTACGGAGTGGTGATTAAGCCTTCGATCAGTTCTGACTAAGCAAGAACAAGGCAGGGGTCATGGCAGCTGCTACTTAGAGCCAAAGGCCCTCACCATGTTATGGCTCCAGTCCTATAAAAAGGACCCTTACGCTAAGCATGGCATCCCACCAGCCTCAGTGGGACTGCATGTGTGGATGGGTCTGCTTGCCTTGCGTGGCTCCCCTTTGCAGGACCAGGGCTTGTGGCCATAAATTACAGTTGAAGACAGCTGCGCCATATCCTAGAAGGTTGCAGTGCTCTCGATGATATCTGGCCTAATTTCCTAGTTGGGGGAAGGATTAGTCTGTGGCATGTTTTGGCTAAGCTCTCAGAAGAAAATCCACGAAAACAAGGTAGCCTTGCACCAGCCTTGCTCGCGACAGCCGTGTCAAAAGAGATCTGCTGTTGACAGCCATTTTTCAATACTTGATTGCTCCTCGCAAGGCTGATGCTGTAGTGTGGAGAGACAGACAGACAAGGTCCTTGAGGGAGGTGAGTGAGCCTCCCTGATGAAAAGCACTTTGTTTTCTCTCAAGACAAGTGCCTTCATCAAAGCAGTCAGGAGTGTGGAGAACCTGATAAGGGAGGAGAGCTCCCCACCCTTTTTAATTTTTACAAATGGGTTATCTGTCTTCCCCTCTCTAAAAGGCATTAAGTGACAATCAGGCCCAAGTGCCTGTGGCTCTGAAACTATCAAGCCTTTTAAATAAACAAGGATAATGGTCTCCTGGGCCCAATAAATCCAAAAAGGACATTGAGTAAGGAGAGCTCAGTTCAAAATAGGGTGACCAGAGGTCCCGATTTTATAGGGACAGTCCCGAGATTTGGCAGTCCCAAGATTTGGGGCTTTGTCTTATATAGGCGCCTAATACCCCCCACCCCCTGTTCCAATTTTCCACACTTGCTGTCTGGTCACTCTAGTTTAAAAACCACTGAAAACATGCCTGGGGAAATCCAGGACAGCTCCATGTGCACTGGGAACTGGAACTAAAACTGGAAATGGAACTCAGCTGTTCCAAGAGACGCAGGATGGTCCAGCGGTCAGGGTGCTGATGTGGGACTCAGAAGACGTGGGTTCAATTTCCTGCTCCACCACAGACGCCCTGCGCGACCCAGAGCAAGCCACTGTGCTGGAGATGAAAAGATGGGGATAGTCCTATTTCCATACCTTACCAAGGTACCACTGTGAGGGTAAAGGCACAAAGAATTGTGAGGCTCAGATACCATGATAATGGGGCATTGAAAAAAAGTCCTCAGATCCATCTTCTGCCACACTATTAAGAGAGCAAATCATGGGAACAACTGGCACCCCAGCATCATAGTGGAAGTAAAAATAGCCTTTCGCCCTCAGAGAGCAACACCAATAGGCTGAGAGTTTCAGATGATACCACTGATACCCACTGGCTGAGGGTTCCATTGAAAAATACCTTGGCCACCATTCGGGTTCTTCCATCAGGAACATTTTCCCACCTAATAAAAGTATTCGAGAGACAGTGTGACGGGCAGTCTCTGCCCATAAGAGTCTCAGGGCTAAGGGAATGAGTCCTGCACCCAAAATATAATTAGTAGGGAGAGGATGGTAAGACAGCAAGGAGAGGCCAGGGAGGGTGACCAGACAGCAAATGTGAAAAATCGGGACGGGGGTGGGAGGTAATAGGAGCCTATATAAGAAAAAGACCCAAAAATCAGGACTGTCTCTATAAAATCGGGACATCTGGTCACCCTAAGGCTAAGCTGCAGGCTGGGAGAGAGATGCACTGAGCACTTATGAAGGAAGCTTGCTCAGATGCCTGATTCTAGCTGGTTCAGGTCATGCAACCACATACAAAAAAGTGTGGGGAGTGGGTCCAGAAGTGGGAGGCTCTGAGTCCTGCAGCTGCCCAGAGTGGGCCAGTAAAACATTTGGGGGAAACATTTCCCCTCATCCCTCATTTAGGCCCCATCAGCTCCTCACTTTTCTGAGCCCTGAAATCACCAAGGACCACTCTACAGCAGACCGCAAAACAACGCTGCCCTGGTTAGCAAGATCCTCGCCTTTCCAGCAGGTCAGCAGGCGTTCTGCACTCATCGTTACCTTGGTTACTAATGGGTACTTGGGCACCAACCGAGTCTTTTCCACAGCCCAATGAAACACAGGACCGACACCTGGTATTTAGGTACGAGGCTTCATTTCAATTTCATTCTCTAATAAAGTTGAGGCGAGGTCGATCCCATTTACAACCATCCCAGGCACAGGGCAGGGAAAGTGGAGGTTCCAGCTCGGCAACACGCTTAATGGCGTTAGTGGCTTTAAGTCACACCCGTAACGTTGTTTTATTGACACATTTTCAGTGCTCTAATTGCCCAAGTCTCGCTACAATTGGGGCAAATAGTGCAGGTGGGCTGGGGCGGGTCTAGCAACCCTGGAAAGTTCTAAACAGGAATCCTCCGACGGTGAAAAGCGACCAGAGCGAACCCTGAAAGGGACTGGCTGCCCTCGGGGAGAAGCACTGCCCTCTGCCGGGCAAAATGCCAGGCCTGTTTGTATGTTTGTCCGAGCTCCCTAGGGAGAAGCCTGCCTTTTCAGAGATAATGGTTGTAAGGGCCTTGGCGACTCGTTTGGCTGGTGAGAACGGAGCCTGTGTCTGTACGCACACGTTGGCCCTGATCCTGCAAAGAGAACAGTGTACGTGCACTTCCCTCCCACCCCAGATTCTAGTAATTGTTTTTCTGATGCTCTTCACTAGGGGCGATGTCGGCGTCCTAGCGACGTAGGCCCTCAGGAGTCCATTGACTTTCTGAGAGACGTGGGCTCCAAAGTCACTTTTGAAAATGGGACGTGGACTCCTAAATCACTGAGGCATATTAGAACATTCTACCCCAGAGTCTTTTTATGGTATGGGTTTTTATTTCGGTCGCTGAGGAACAGTATGACATCTCTTGTAAGTCCTCCCTGGCCTGGCATATACTAAGGGGGCCACTGAATTTAACAATCATTGGCACCATATCAAAACTCAATGCTCACCCTGAGTTATGGGGTTCAGTTTGCAAGGCGGGGTCTCTCCGTGTCTTTATCCCAGTGACCATGGGTGCCTGGGGGGGGACATGCTTTTATAGAGGTCCTGGCACATTTAGCATCAGGAACTATCACCTGTTCTACACCCACCCACCCTCCTGATCGGTCTAGCATTTTGAAGGACAGCATCATTGAGATGCTAAGCTCTATCCAGATGGGCTGCAGGTGAAATAATAAAACCATAGTCTCCCTGACCCCAAATTAACATGCTAGCACCACTCTGCACATGTGCAGTGAAGTCTGAGGGATGCGTTTGTGGGAGGCTTTCCTCGGAAAGATTGATAGGCCCGTGGGTTGGGTCGGTTACCATAATGACAACTTGTACATCCCCAGGGTTTAGCAGGGCACTTATGTTATTACATTTAGGAAGCAGTTTGTGGGTGTGGGTTGTCTGAAGGCAGGGCAGGGAAGGAACTCCATTTACAGCTAATAAAACTTGTAAAAGCCACAGCAGTGCCTGTATTTCAGACCCATAATCTCATTTCTGCCTCCTGGAAACACAGTATCTTTCTGACACTTTTATATCATTCTCTCGGCTCAGCCCCCTCGGCCAAATTCAATTCTAGCCCATTTTGTCGAGGACACACCGAATATTTACTTAGGTACACACAATGGTTAGCACCATCCGTTGACAAGCAGTAAGAGCTCATGGGAAAATGTACACAAAGCTCAAGAGCCTGACCAAGTTTCTGTTCGAAGACAGATCCTATTTCCCAGGGGGTTCTTTGGGCACAAAATTCATCCCTGGTGAAGTCTAGTTCACAAGGATTTCTAAACCAGTCAGATAATTAGTCCATCAGATCCATTATCCTGCCTCCTGGAGTGTCCCATGCCCAAGGATACAGATGAAGATGAATGGACCTCTCCGTGTGCATGGTGGGGAAAGAGGAAACATGCTTTCATGTCAGCTAATCACCCAGGATTCATAGATTTTAAGGCCAGAAGGAAACATGTTGATCATCTAGTCTGACATCCTGTGTAACACAGGCCAGACAACCTCACCCAGTGATTCCTACATCAAGGGCATGGCTTCTGGTTGAACTAGAGCATCCCTAATTCATATGAAATGTACCCCTCTGCAGAAGATCAGTCCTCAAAATAGGATTTAAGTGGGGCATAGCCCTTGTGCTGACCTGCACAGGGATGAATTTCACCCTAAGCGATTAGTCTTAAAGATCAAAGTCACTTTTTCTCGGCTCAAGATCACAAGCTTCGGATTGGTGCCGGGCACCTCAATCCAATAGGAAAAAAGTTTGTTTGAAGGTTTTTTTGGTCAGGATCTCTCATAGGGTGGAGCATACATTTTTTCAGCAATTATGGAATGGCAAAAAGCCTTCCTGTAGCTAGCAAAGCTGGGGATCAATGGGAAAAGGCACCAGCTCAGCAATTCACTCTCAGTTCTGAGGAAACAAAAACCAACTCTCTCTGCCACAACAAACACCACCCATGAATGTTCTGACTGGGGCATGTTTATGCGTAGGTGCTTATATAACCCACACTAGAAGATCATGGATCTTTGTCCTTCTTTAGTGACTAGTCCACAGAAGAAGAAAAGAGTCTAATAGTGCTGCCAGCTAGTGGCTCAAGTGGTAGAAAATCATGTTTTTAAAGCTGAAGGGGGGAAGCTCCTCTCCTGGATGGTGTTCGTACTGCTTACCTGTGTATCAGCCCTTATGCTACTAACAGAGGTTCTCTGCTTACTCAGGTGGTAGGGGACTCAATATTTGGAACAGGGGGACCTGAGTTCTAGCCTTGCTGAGATGTTCTGAGTGACTATAAAGTGCAGCCTAGAGATACTCATGAATTGCTAGGTGACCTTGGATTCAGAGCTTTCATAGAAGGGCAACCATGGCATTATAAAATTAACAGTGATCTCGCTTTGCATAGCCGAGTTCTGCAGCCCCAGGTTGCTGCTGGAATGCTGCCTTTCTGACCAAGGGAGAGGTTGGTGAGCAGTATCCCACGGCTTTAATAACACACCCCTCAGCCATCCCAAGAGAGAGTGCCATGCAGTAACGGAGGCAACATGTTATATCTATGATCTCATCTGGTAGGGCAGCAAGGCTGATGCTCCTTGTGGGCAAGTACAAAATATATTACGTTGTCCACCTGCCAAGTTTACTTGGGCCGAAGTTCCCCCTGAAATTTCCTCTCACTGCTTTTATTAGGGCCAATTCAAGAAAACTCTCTCTCGCTGTTTTTCATCTAAGTCTGAAATGCCTTTTCGTGAATTTCTTGAGGGCTTGTAAAGGTCTCACATGGGCAGTGATGAAAATCAAAGGCCTCTATTGTCTAACGAGCAGATCAGGTAATAAGTCAGGCAGCTTCAGTTAAAACTGCCACATGGATGGATTCACCCCAGCCCTGAAGAGAGGCCAAAAGCCATAGGGCTAAGAAGAAGGTCAGTTTCCTTTGTCTCATCTCACACAGCAGCAATATGGAAACCCTGGTCTCATTACCATGGCAAAACTCCCATCGACTTCAAAATCCTGGCCCCATTGCTCATAGAGTCCATGCATTCAAATTCATTAACTAGCCCACAAAGACTCCAGTCCCGATTTGGTGTCCCCTCCCCCAGGCACTAGACAACATTGCCATAGCTCATCATAGCCTTGAACCCTGACAGCATAGAGGAGGGATGAGTGCTTTATTTGTTAGGAGATCCAGGGGTAATAGCCATTCTGTTTATTGAATTTGAAAGGATCAACACCCTGGGCCTTTTGAGATGTTTGGTCCAGTAGGTTTTTGATTTGTCCCGCATTCACAGAGGGTATCCATGGCATTTGCCAAAAGTAGCTGAGAAAGGGGCAGTTTGTGACAGGTTAACAACCGCATTGCAGTGACTCACGTGTATCGATGACAGAGGGATTCGATGCAGATCAGCACACGGACGTTGTCTCTGGCTCGGAGCTGCACTTTGCTCTTCAGCTCACTGTGGTCTTGGAAAGAAGCAAACCATGAAAAGAAAGAAAGAAAAACAAACAAATTCCCTCTACAACATGGCGAATCTTCAACCACGTTAGGCTGTAAGCAGCATGTCATGGTTCCATAAGAGAAGTACCCCCCGGTTTCTCATTGAACTGCCCTTTACCACTGTTGAGTGAATAAAAGGAAAAAGCATCAGTGAACATTTTGGTGGGTTCTGAATGTCCTTTCAATTTAGCCGTGTTTGACTCTGTTTGCACACGCCCAGCCCATGCTTTCCACAATCATTCATGGAGGACAAGTTCTCTTCATACGAAAGTGAATTTAGGGCCCATAACCGAGATTTGGCTGATTAAGAAACGAGATTTATTTTGGGCGGCAGCAGGACAGCTGGTAAAGAGTTAGAGCCACCCAGTCCGAGAAAGTCCTCTGCCATTCAGACAGCGAATTCACACAGCTATTCTCAGAGAAGAGTTCCTGAGCAATCCCAAGGGCAAAACACATTCATATGAAAGCCCTGCCAGAAAATTCCAACTGGCAAAAAAATGAGTCAAGGTTGTGATCTACTGTCCATGGACACTGTGCTTTCTGGAGAGTCAATGGGGAAATTGTTCACTCTGAATAATTCAGCCAGCTCCAGCCAGCACCAAAAACCACGTAAAGGTCTGATGCACAGTTACCTATAGACAGGCAGGAAAATGTCTGTAGAGTTATGAAATGCCATCCCTTCGTTAGACTGCACCATCCTATGGTAGCAGAGAGGACTGTCTGTTCTTGGGACTAAGAGGCACCGGACATCAATCCATGTTCTCCAAATCTTTCTAAACAAGTCTCTCATATTTCAAACTTGTAAGTAACAGCCAGGCAAAGGGTATTAGTTTATCTTTGTTTTCTCAACTTGTGAATTTTCCCTTTGCTAGAGGGAGGTTTATCCCAGTTTTGTTGTAACTTTGAAACTAAGGCTAGAGAGGGGGTTCCTCTGTGCTCTTTGAATTTTCTGCTACTCTGTAAGGTTAACTACCAGCCCAAGTTTACAGAGGTGATTCTTTTACCTTTATCTCTTTAAATAAAATCCTTCTTTTTTAGAACCTGACTGATTTTTCCATTGTTCTAAGACCCAGGGGTTTGGGTCTGTAGTCCCTTTGTAACCAATTGGTGAGAATATATGCTCAAGCCTTCCCCAAGAAAGGGGGTGTAGGCTTGGGGGAATATTCTGGGGGAATAGGACTCCAAGTGGTCCTTTCCCTGATTGTTAAATCACTTGGAGGTGGCAGTGATCCGAAGGCAAGAAAGGAATCTGTGCCTTGGGGAAGTTTTAACCTAAGCTGGTAAGAATAAGCTTAGGGGGTCTTTCATGTGGGTCCCCACATCTGTACCCCAGAGTTCAGAGTGGGGAAGGAACCCTGACATGGTGTAACCCCTATGTAATACAGTGGCAAAGTGCATGCCATGCCTCCCATACCATTAGTGGCTGGTCGCTAGAGGATAACACCCTACTGCTGCTGCCACCTAATGGAGTTACTCTGCTAGCTCAAGTGTATGATACCGACGACTCATGCCAATGGGTGGTCGTTACACATGCTTCAGATTGAATAGCCTCCATGAGGCAGTCTGAGGAGCTCCAGAGTCCCTCACCATGCCAAACTGGAAGAGGTTCCAGTGGACAACACTCACCAATGTGAACGTTGGCTGAAAACTGGTAGATGCCAGACACAGTTGCTGTGAAGCGCCCAGTCGCCAGGTTCAAGCCTGATCCCCGGAGGAAAGCTCCTTTGGCCAAAGGCTATAGGGGAAAAAAAAAGAACAGCAAACCTTGAACGGCTGAACAAAATCCCCCAGCAATCAGAACCATCGTTATCTCTACCCATCGCAGGGAGAAAAAGTGTGTGTGAGCGAGGAGCAGATGAGTGTGAAGGTTGGGAAGGGATTGCCAGGCCTCTCCTTTCTCCCTAGAAACTTATCCTATCATGGGCAGGGCTCTTCTTCTGTGTGGATTTCATGCCCAGGAAAGGGGAGGATTTAAAAGAACTGGCCAGTATCAGGTGTAGGCAGCTGAGTGCTGTGCAGGTTTCCCCCACGCAGCTCTGTTGATGCACTTTGCCCCAGACTCTCTGCTATTCTAGTACTGCATCCCCCCCTTCCAACACCAGTACTGCCGCCCCCTCTTCCAGTCCTTGGAGCCCCTTCGCTCTGCCAAGAACTGACATCTTGAACTTGTAGTGCCCCCTACTGTTCCAGTCCTGGGACTCCCTAGTGCTCCCGAGTCTCCTGACCAGCCTTACCCCCGCTACGGCAGTCCTGGGTCTCTGCAGTGCCAAGCTGTGTGTGGGTTTTGTGATGCAGACACAGAGGAGACAATAACACAGGGCCTCCAGAGGTTTCCTACCACTCTAGGCTTTGATAAGACAGGACTGATTCTCTCACGCCAGCAGCACTGCACAGCCTTGCTGAGTTCTTACGGAATCTATATTTAGCTTAATTTTCTTCAGAGTTTGGATCCGAGAGGAAAACAGCAGGCAAAACTCGAGCGAAGCACAGCGTCTCCTGGCGCAAGGAAGTGGTCTCAAGTCAGACTCACAGCGGATTATCTGATTTAAGCTAAAATAAACTCAATGCGACGTGTTTATTGTTAGTTTTGGCCCACTCAAGATCGGTTTGGCTGGAGTCAGGGAGAATCAGAAACAGCTTTGATGGGCCAACAAAGCAAATTACTCAGAGACTCTGCCTCCACCACAAGGGCATTATGTGAAATTTAAACGCGTCGGGACAGGCGCTATCCCCACTACCTCTGCAAGGTTTATATTGCACCATTCTAGCAGGCGGAACGGCTGCTGGAGTGTCCCGGTGCTTATATATGTAAATACACGTACCACATCTAAGTTATCTGTACACACATCCAGACCCACATAGAACTAAGGAACCTTGACAGAACTGAACTGCCTGGTATTTATGCTTATGACTTTACACGAGTAGACCTATCTTAGAGAAAGTCTCTCTCCCCATGATACACTGCCAAAGTTGCCATCACCGCACTGATGTGAGATCCCCTTTCATACAACAAGGAAGAGCTGTCCAACAGAGGATGTTCTGTAAGCACCCCAGGGACCTCAAATGCCCTCCCGCCCCCAGCTTTTCCAGTGCACTCCAGGGCCTGTTTGTTTGGCCTCATCTTTGAGGTGACACAGCGGTGGCAGACATATGGATATGCTGGTATTTGTATGAAGAGCTGCTGTGTGGTAGAAGGGTTGAGCTGATTGAAACATGCATTGGAGGTGGCCATTTTAAATCCCTGGCAGAGCGCACAGAGCCCGAGAGCTCTTCTTATGGTTTTTAAACAGAAAGAAAATAAAAACCAACTGAAATAAAAATCATTCTCAACATTTCTCAAGTGCGAGTCACTTGTATTTCCTAGCTCTCAAAGCGCTTTACTCTCTCTGCTGCTGGTTTTATCTCAATGTGGCCCCGTAGTCTCTGACAGAGTGATGCCTGACCTATACTCCTGTAAGCAGAGGAGAGTCAGGCCCCGTGTGTGTAGGTAGAACTGTGCCAGGGAGTTTCTCCATTCCTTTCTCATTAAAGCAATTAAACTAACAGAAGAAGCAACTTAATTCCAAAACCGCTGGCTGAATTTGGAAGGCAACTGCAGGCACCAGTAAATTACTGCCGTTAAAACATTCCTGTTTCTTCATGTCCTCTGCGGCTTTGTTACTCTTTGTGAGGGGAAACAGACAATCTGGAATGTTGGAAGGAAGAGGACTCATTGGACAGTATGCTTCAGCAAACGCCACACCAATTATAACTCCCTGCTGAGTTCGCTGCCTGACATTAGCACAACTCATTTCACAGCTGCCATAATTGCTGCAGGGAGTAATCCGCGAGAAATTTGCAACTTGCTCTCAGTTAATTTCAACAAGCAGCCCCAAAGCATGTAAATAACAAGCTAGTGCCAGCCCTCCTCCACAATCCAAGCTCAGGTTCTCTTTCCCCCTGCCTCACACGCACTGTGTAATTTACTTGCCGGTGGGAATAGGGAATCAAGCATCATTTAAGATGTGGGCTGGGTGCTGCCTGATGGAAAGATTTTCTTTTTAAAAATTAAATTGACGGATTCTTAGAATAAGAACACGGAAACTAGTCTGTGAAGCAGTCACAGCAAAGCCCTCTGACCGCCTAGCCAGTGTTAAAATTCAGCTGTCAGAATGAGTTTAGCCTGACCTCAAAACATGAGAGATACCAGGATTCCTCCTGGACCTACCCAAGGCTTCTCATCACATTGAGAACCCTCTTAGCCTTGGTGAGTCTGGCATCACTCCAGCGATGTTCCCTGGACCTCAGTCAAATCAGACGTAAAGCCGGAATTTCACTGCACACTACAAGCTGTGCCTGATCTAAGCTTCCCTGTGCAAAATCATAGAATCATAGACTTTAAGGTCAGAAGGGACCATTATGATCGTCTAGTCTGACCTCCTGCACAATGCAGGCCACAGAATCTAACCCACCCACTCCTGTAACAAACCCCTAACGTATGTCTGAACTATTGAAGTCCTCAAATCATGGTTTTTTTAAAGACTTCAAGGTGCACAGAATCATCCAGCAAGTGACCCGTGCCCCACGCTTCAGAGGAAGGCGAAAACCCCCCAGGGCCTCTGTCAATCTGCCCTGGAGGAAAATTCCTTAACGACCCCAAATATGGCGATCAGCTAAACCCTGAGCATGTGGGCAAGACTCACCAGCCAGACACCCAAGAAAGAACTCTCTGTAGTAACTCAGATCCCACCCAGCAACGCATCCAGGGGAGGCAATGGTCTTGGGAGAGCAGAGTGCTTGGAGCATTGTAGACAATGCTCAGAGGGAGGGGAAAAAATACCACCCGCTCATCTCAGATGCTGTAGGATTGAGGGCACTGTAAGAGCAGCAGCAGGTGTGTGTGTGTGGGGGGGGGGGAGAGGATATAGTAAGACCGGGGAATATCACTGGGGAATCGCTATAGTACAGAGGGACGGGACTTATGAAGTCTCTGCCTCAGGGAGAAGAAAGCCCTGCTGCCCTCTGAATGCACCCCAGGTCAGGAGACGCTCTCCAGTGTTGGAGACTTTAGAACAGCTAAGTCCTGATCCAAAGCCCAGTGAAACCAATGGAAGTCTTTCCATGACCTTCAAAGGGCTTTGGGTCAGGAGCTGAGTTGCTCCCTCCCCACTTTAATTGGGTAAGCATCAAACCCTTGAGATCTTAGTTTTATGAAATCAGTGACAATAGGCTTCCTTCTTCTCACCCCGACTTCCCCAGAGATGATGCTCTCAGAGTGTCCGCCATCACCAAGAGCAATATCTTAGAGCCATGTCTCTCAACCTTTCCAGACAGCCGTACCCCTTTTCAGGAGTCTGATTTGTCTTGCATACCCCCAAGTTGCACCTCAATAAAAACCACTGGCTTACAAAATCAGACATAAAAATACAAAAAAGTGTCACAGCCACACTATTACTGAACTATTGCCCCCTTTCTCATTTTACCATATAATTTAAAATAAATCAGTTGGAATATAAATATTATATTTACATTTCAGGGTATAGTATATAGAGCCGTATAAACAAGTCATTGTCTGTATAAAATTATAGTTTGTCCTGACTTTGCTAGTGCTTTTTGTATAGCCTGTTGTAAAACTAGGCAAATATCTACACAAGTTGATGTATCCCCTGGAAGACCTCTGCGTACCTCAGGGGTGCACATACCACTGGTTGAGAGACACTGCCTTAGATAACAAGCTAAACCCAGGCACTTCTTGTCCAGAAGCGGAAATGAAGCGTTGGCCACAGAGGCCCATCTGACCTACCAGCCTTCCCACATCAGCTCTGGAGCCAGGAGTAATCAGACTCACTGCGCTGATAACAAGGCTTGGGAAGCCCCAGCCCACACATTGATTGCTAAGAGGTCTATTCACATTCTCACTCCTAATTAACAAGGCAGCACCTCTCTCTCGCTGGGATGCTTCAAGTACAACCTACACTTCAAGTACAACGTTGCTTCTGTGCCAGCACCTGCAGAAAATCTGGGCAGCTGTCTCACCCTGCCTCAGAAGTCCCCACTGCAGGTCTACAACCTGTGTCTCTAATCCTGCAGCCCTGAGGAGTCCAATTAGCCATGGGTCTACTCATCTGAATAAGATCTGTTGGATAGGCCCCTTCATAGACAGGAGTCTGTACAGCTGCCATGCAAATGCAGCCACTTCTGGGGTGCAGCACAGTCACTAATTAACAGCATGAACACACCTGACTGTTGACTGAGTGACTGATGGCAACCAACAGCCCTACTTATTGCCAGTTAAGATCCTTAAAAATCTCGGTCGGGCTCTGGAAAATGACTCTAAAAATGGCGTCATGGAATTGCATGTCCATTGTGCCTGCATCAAGTTTGCCCAGCTGTAATAATGAGAATAATTAGCACTCTCTCCCACCTTTGTAGCTAACAGGCAAGCTTTACATTACCCTTCCATTTACAAATAATGTATAAAGGATTCATAGATGTTTTAATACATGGGTAATCAACTGCCAACAGGTTGCCTATAACTCTGGTTTAAAACCATCAATAGCACCTCCTACCGATGGCTTTGTAACCATCGGTAACATGCTGCTCATATCTATACTATCCTTATCACATTGATTAACCCTTTAGTGACCCTTCCTAAGCCATTTATAAATGGGAGCTTAATCTAAAGTGTGACCCATCGAACAAAACATCAAATGCTGATTTTTGTAACTGCTGGAGTCATACATACACACCAGGGGCCTGGAACGTGCAGGAAGGTCCTTGCTGCCATTTCGGGCTTACCTACACATGAAAGTGATTCCGGGATAGGGTAAAATATGAATATAATATGGAACAGATATTCCTGATTAACTAATTTGGAAATAAGAGTGTCCACACATGGAGTTAATCTGGAATAGCTAGTCTTAAATAACTCCATGTGCAGACAAACCCTTATAATAACTACTGGAAGGCAATCAGAGACTACAGTGATGAGCATGGTGTAAGAACCTAGATACAAGAGAACAGAACAGAATTAGCTGTAATAAAGATTCTACAATGGGGACCTAACTGACAATTGTTTGGATGTAGGAGGTGAGCAAGGGGAGGAGTTTTAGGATCAAAGTAGGCACTCAGGAAGCAGATATAGTGCTCACTCTTGTTCACTATGAAGTCAATGACAAAACACCCAATTAATTTCAGTGGGGTAGAACTGGCCATGGTGGGGACGAAGATGTTACTTCTCCCAACCATGACCAGCTGTTAAGACAAGTGCTCACTCCCAGCAGCCAGGCCTAAGATGGGTTCCTGGAATCAGTTCTCCCTTTCTCCATAAGAGCCCTGCGGGCAAAAGGCATCACAGAAGAGCTGAGTAAGACAGTGCAAGTACAGGCTGTGGCATTGGCTCACCGACTGGAAGTTCTGAAGTTCAACCAGGGTCTTCTTGTCCACAATGACCTGCCCTTTCAGTTTGCAGTGGAACGCTTCCTCCACCCGTTTGTAGGGCGAGGTCTCCTCCAGTGACAGCAGGAGTGGGGGCAGTTGGCTGGGGTGGGCTGAGACAGCCAGAGATGCCCGCCGTTCAATGGTTTCTGAAGAGAAGAGAGATTGAATGGGAGGCCAGCTTGGATTTGGACAAAGCAATCCAAGCAGTAAGGAGAGAGCATTTTTCTAATTTACACAATTTTAATAAAAACTTTTTTTTTTTTTAATATTTATTTACACTGAGGCACTTTTATGCTGGCAGCCAATGACATTCAAACATATCTGCAAAGCCACCTCATTGTCCCACCTTCAGATCCCCCCCTTATCATAATGCCTACAAAAAAAATTGACAACAGCTAGGAAGCTAGTTTGCTGAGACCACTGCCTGGCATGGTCTTATTTCCTTGTGCTCCCCCACCGATCATCTGTAACCCTCTGTTGTTTCCTGTCTTAAACTCGATTATAAACTCTTTGGGGCAGGGACCATCTTTTTCTTCTATACAGCATCTACCACAATGGGGTCCTAGATGTTAGCGCGATACAAATAATAAATAATAGTAATAATAAATAAATAATAAATAAATAAATAAATAATAGTAATAGTAACGTGGCCAGTATGGACAGACCTGCTTACATCTTCTAGTCCATACATTGTTCCCTACACGTGTTCTCCAAAGCTTTCTCCAGTTCTAATTTAAATGACCCAGTCGAAGGAACTCTCACTACTCCCCTTGGGACAGACCATTTCAGTCTAAAAGATCTGACTCTGGAACTTTATTGCAGTTGCGCTGCACAAAAAGGTACTTGGCTTAGCTCTGTGTTGCCAACTCTCATGATTCTAGCACCAATCTCACGATGTTTGGGGTTGTTCCTGAAGCGCCAGTTCCTGGCCTTCTTGGAATCATGGGAAAATCTGCGCTTTCCTTTTTGATAAACAAGTATGTTTCTAGCCCTCATGGTTGCACGGATAAAACTTGAAAATGTGACCCCACTGCACCCTGATGCTTCCAAATCCAGAAGGTGAATAAAAAGTGTTCACAATCTCCCCCACCCCCCAGTCTTATGATGTTTACACCTGTCTCCTGATTTATGAACACGTGTCATTGGCAATATTGTTCATTCCATCCTATTACACTTAACTGGACCATCCTAAGCCATTCCTCTCCCCAGTATCATTGATGGGAAGAGGGGGAAAGGTTGACCGACTTGGGCCAAATCCTGCAACCTTCCGCACACAAGCTAAGCTGGGCACCTGCCCAGATCCCCATTGGCTTTGTGAACTCAAGTCAATGGGATTTAAGCACATACTTAAGCACTGTGCTGAAACGGGGCCTTAACAAGAAGAGCTCCTGCTAACCTGGGACTCTGCTGTAAGTGCCACATTTGCGGGCGAGAAGGAGAGACAGACATGCGGCTCCAAGCGCCTTTACCTTTTAGTATCTCCTTGAACTCCTGCAGCAGGACTTCCTGGGTGACTTCAGCCCCTGGTGCTCCTGGAGGTCCCTGGGGGCCCGGCGGCCCAGGGGGCCCGACAAGGCCACGCTAAGGAAGGAGCCAAGACAATGGGAATCAGATCCAGGCAGTAACTCTCAACAACACACCAAAAGCCCCCTGGAAATGAAGAGCTACATCCTGCAGAGCTACCAGTCACCTGAGTAGACCTTCTTCACGACAGGTTCAAGTAAAGGTCTGATGTGGCACCTAGGTCTCGTGCTGGCTCTCTGCCCAGCAGGTAATGCCAGCCAGGGGTCTATTCCCCTGAGTAGCAATGCGAGTAAGAGGTTGCAAGGCCAGGCCCTTACTTTGGGTCTCTGGGGACCGGGGGCGGGGGACACTTGGGTTTGCTGCTTCTGTTTTCACCTTCCAGCATCACTGATGGTAGCATGTCACCAGCCTTTTGGGGGCTGGGTTTGTTAATTTCCATGTGCGCCACCTGCTGGCTCCCTAGGGCAGCAGCAGAGCCACCCTATTGCATAGATACATAAAATCCGTTAGACTTGGCAGAATTTTTAATCGATTTCCATTTCAATTTTCGCAGAGAGGGCCCAACGATAATTATTTCACGGCAGTAGATGTTGAGATCAAGAAGTCAAACCTACCTAACGGGCACCCTGCTAACACCAGCACGACAATACGTTTCATACACGTCAAGGTGGGACTAGTTCTCAAGTGGCATTTTTCTGACTGGTTTCAGAGTAGCAGCCGTGTTAGTCTGTATTCGCAAAAAGAAAAGGAGGACTTGTGGCACCTTATAAATTGGTTAGTCTCTAAGGTGCCACAAGTACTCCTTTTAATTTTTCTGACTGTGCCTATCTGTAAATTTCAGTCACGATGGATGGAAATATTTTCCCCTCGATCTGCATGTGGATGGTGAAATCGACGTTTACTGGCATTTACTGATAAAAATCGACTCCTTCCAAGCCTAAGAATATGGCAAGGACATAAGGATGGCATAAATACGTGAGGCTGGGCGTTTGGTGTGACTGTCAAGGATGTCAGCTAGGGCTCCTGGAAAGGAGAAATAACTACTCCGTACCCCTGGAAGCGGATCTCCGTGAGAGACCTGGGTCCTAAACTGATTAACACATCAACCTTGAAAAATAATAATAATACCCATCTCTTATTCAGCGTTTTTCATCAGTAGATCTCAAAACAGTTTACCAAGGAGGTCAGTATCATTAGCCCCTTTTTACAGATGGGAAAACTGAGGCACTGAACAGTAAAGAGACTTGCCCAAGCTCCCCGGAACAGCAGTGACCAAACCAGGAATAGAACCTAGGTCTCCTGACTGCCAATCCAGTGCTCTATCCACTAGGTCATACTGCTATATCTTGTGCCTGTGGAGGCTAAAACACTTTGTTATGGATCCTTAACACCTGTCAGTTAAAGGGAAAGTCTCAGCACAAGAAATAGGTAATTTGAAAAGATTTTTTGAGAATAGCAGTATATATAAACACATATATGAATACACAAACACACACTCATGCATACAGACACAACTATCGCTTTACATTTATATAGCACATTTTGTCCTAGTTTCCCAAAACGCTTTACAAACTATATATACATATAGCACCACTAAAATGCAGCTATCTCTGGGGTGGGAAGGCACACAAAGAGCACCTTTTACAACAGCCGTACGAGGGGAAATTTTGGGCCCAGAACACAGATTTTTGTGATGCGGTGTCATATCTAGCGGTAACCTACTAATTTCTTGTCTCTCCCTTTGCATTTCCTTTTGGAGTTGTTGCCATCGTCTGGGCGATGTACAAATGAGATCCAGGTGCGCCGCGGATCTGTGATTCGAGGATCTGGAGATTCTAGAATCTAAAGAGAAACGAGAACAAAGATTGGATGTCATTGTGTGTCTTCATCCATTGACAAGAATCCTAAACTCGGACTGTGCTACTGTTTGGTATCCAACAGGGGCCCTAATGAGTAAAGGGGGCCTGAACCAACCCCCTGGATCTAAATACCCTGAACTTTGCAGGACATTTATTTCACAGATGGAACTGAACTTGGCAGTTCAAGGCCTAGCTCCAATAAAGAGCAAGTCAGAAATTGAAGCTCGGATGAGTGAGGGGGCAGTTTTCGTTGTGGAAGGATGGAGGGCTGGCTGCAGAGGTCAAGAGGGAGGGTGGGGAAAAGGACTCCAGACCAGATCATAAGAGCAGAGAGGGAGCCTGCAGGCTGCAGCTTGCAGAAGCTGCGTTATGAAAAGTTGGAATAAAAAAAATAATAAATTGTTAAACACAAGAAATTCCATTGCTTTAATGCAAAGAACAATGTGGGAGGAAGGTGCAGAGTGTTGAGCGGCAGTGTGGTCCAATGGTTAGGGCTGGACTGAGTCTCAGGAACCCTGGGTTAGCAGGATAGGGTGCTGATCTTGGCTGGGTCCTTCTAGGATAGAGATAATAAGTAGAGTCCATTTGGACACCTGAAATAATTCTGAGCACCAAGCCAGGCATGAATCTTTATTTCCTACTGAACTAGCTCTTGTGGGGACTCCACGTGGTGTAGTGAATCTCTAACACTGGCTTCTCTCTTGACCTCTGGAGATGGGGCTTCTCTGCTGTCTACACTTCACACCCATTGCACAATTAAGCAACCCAGGGAAGGCCCATTGCCACCAAAGCAACATCAGGAGCAAACTGCATTGGCAGAGCTGGAGAGGAGGTCTGCATAACACCGGCCAGCAAGACACTCTCCCTCCTAGCCCTGGCTCAACATCCTTTTACATTCATGCACATCCAATGTGCAATCTGCATAGAGTTTCCCATATCAGGATCAAATCCCCCTGGGCCATAATGTGTCTAAAAGTAAACACTGGGCATCAGAAAAGAGAAAATCCCAAAGCCAGAACCCCTTGCTATTTAAAATAGCGACCATGGTTTGGGTTCCTAAAGGGCATTTCACCCATCAGTCTCCAAACACTGGGAGAGAGAGGTGACATGACCTGATGAAAGTCACCCACCAGTCAGCGATGGAGATGAAACTACACCATCCTTCTGCCCCAGAGTCGCTGCGAGGAATAAAACGCTCACTGCCAAGTCCATAGGGACCAACACCTAAGTAATCCTCGCGGCAGACATATGCACACACATGCTCATACACACACACACACACACGTGCATGGATACAAAAGCCATGTCGCCTGTGTACATGCACAAATGTACGCACATGGCATGTGATATAATGCCTGCACAAATACGTATGCACACACCCACAAGCATGTATGCAGAGGAATATGCATGTACATATAAGTGCGGGCACATGTGCTACAATACAAACGGCATTTCACATTCAAATTGAATTTTCACTGGCGCGATCACAGGATCTTCTCCCTAAACTTCCCAACCAGCAATAAAGCTGGCTAGACCTGGCCCCCTGCCAGCCAAGCAGCCAAATAGGAGTCTGATAAAAGCCCACAGGTTTATTCTAGAATGACTGACCTGACCCCAGTTTCCACCCGTGTTTTACCAGTCCGTTGGTTTTGCTTTATTTCACGGAGTCAAAGATGGCCTCGATGGATTGGCTTCAAAGAAACACAACAGCACAGGGGGCCACGTACAGCCTGTGGCATCACTTTCCCCCCTCTTGTTCGGCTGGGAGGCTGCAAATCATTTGTACTTAGCACCAAGTGACAAAGCTGAATGTTTATAGCTTTACCTGGTGCTGATAAGTAAATGGGCTTGGGGGAAATTACTGCTACTGTCCACTGGAGGCAACCCCAGTTACACATGTGCATTCTTTTAGAGTTAACAAGGCTGAATTTAAAGAGACAGGGTCAGGCCTATAATCTGACTACAAAATTGTCCTGGTGCAGAATGTCTTCTGGATTCCAAACAGCACGCGCATGTGTGTGTATATATAGATATATATATTTATCATTCTGTCACTGGGAAATTTTTTCAACCTTGCCACTGTTCAGACAGGAGCTACACTGAAACAATGTTTTGTGGTATCTCTGCAACAAGCAATTAATAACCCTTTGGCGTCTGATCCTCCACTGCCATCCGCCTTGTGTCATCATTTACACCTGCACAGAGTGAGCATGAAGTAGGTGTGAAATGCTACCACTCTGATTGAGTAGCCACTTTGCACAGGTGCAAATGTCGACACAAGGGGCCAAATGGGGAAAATAAGGCCCTTAGCGTTTATTTTGGGCTTTGTTGCAACCTTTTGCTAATTAATTCTCAGAAGACTTCTGTGAGGTAGGCAGGTGGGGAAACAGGTTAATATTCTACCCCCAGCTCTCCAGACTAAACACTAATCCCTAATGCCCATGCCATGTACTTTCTGGGAAGCGCTAGAATGCAGTGTCAAAAAGGAGAGGGCAAATTGATTAGGATGTGTTAATGTCTAGGTCCCTTACTAATCTGGGTCTGCGTGGGGAAGGGGAAGGGAACTCACCCCATTGTTTGGGACAGAAAGCTAACAGCAGGCTTCCAAGAACACGCACAACCTTTTTGAGAGTCCAGTACAAATAAAAAGCAACCAAAGACCTACTGGACAAGTCTCCTTCTAGCCATAGCACTAGAGGATTCACTGGCATCCGACATGTCAGTAGCATTACCGGAGTGGCTCTGTGTCTGTTACATAGGCATATAATTAGTTAACAGATAAAGAGCCAGTCGATGGTGCTCAAGAACATGTAGCTCAGTTCCCGGATTTTATAGAACCAATAGAATAAGATGTGCATCGCAAATGGGTACCTCCAAGAAGCTGTTGCATGGCGTTTTTAACAAGCAGCGGATACAGTTTCCACCTTCTGGGCCACGGTTGACATTTTGATCCTGGGCTAAAAATCGCCCTCACAAGCCATAAATGTCATGCTGGTGAGGATGAGGTTTCTATGTGAAAGTTCTGAGGGGCCCCCCCAGGATGGTTGTCCTGTGTGCTATGGTTCTGAGCCCCAGGATGGTACCCCTCTCGGCCTTCCTATGGCAGGATAGGACATTCTGGTGGGAGTGGTTGGTTCCATGCAGAGTTATGGAGAGGTAGATTCTATGGCCTTATTTGAAATGGTCCATCATCTTTTTTAACTTAACCCCCCCCCCAGCAATGGTGTTTTGTAAGGAAAGATGCCAGGACTGACAGCCATGAGCAATGAAGCCCTTTTATACAGCACAGAACATATACACTATGGGAAGTGCCATAAGACTTCTCAGCAACATAATACTCCCTGCCAACATGCCTCAGTCATGAACGGGAAGGATTACTTTGAGAGGCTAAAAGGGATCTTATCCATTACCAGTTCCAATCCTGGATCTTCCGTATTCTAAGAAATGGGGTCTGTCCTGATGGAGACAGGTTTCAGAGGAACAGCCGTGTTAGTCTGTATTCGCAAAAAGAAAAGGAGTACTTGTGGCACCTTAGAGACTAACCAATTTATTTGAGCATGAGCTTTCGTGAGCTACAGCTCACTTCATCAGATGTATACCGTGGAAACTGCAGCAGACTTTATATACACTTTCCACGGTATACATCTGATGAAGTGAGCTGTAGCTCACGAAAGCTCATGCTCAAATAAATTGGTTAGTCTCTAAGGTGCCACAAGTACTCCTTTTCTTTTTTCCTGATGGAGAGTTTTGCAATTTGGCCCCTTGTTTACTGGGAGCTAGAGCAAGACTTCCGTGTTCATCTTGCAAAGGCTGCCTGCCCAACAGCCCGCAGATGGCCTCACCTGTTGGTTGATACTCAGCTGACTTAGGATTGAATTTTTAGCTGCATTGTAAAGGCAGGCAGAGTGGCCCCTTTGTTACAAATTTTTTGAGCTGTCCAATCCCCCCCCTTCAAGAACAAATGGACGTTGACTTTTGAGGTCCCAATCCATTTGCATGTCAGTCTGGCAAATTTCCATCATAGCGAGGAGAAGAAAATACAAGTCCATCTCTAGCCCCAGTATTCTCAGCCCCCATTAGAGCAAACTGACAGCCCAGAGATTAATGAGTCATGCCTTGGAATTTAGACTTGTTAATGAAAGAGCTGAAGAGAGGAAATACTGGAAAGAATGCATCAAATCTGAAAAAAGTGTCTATTGTCGATCCTGGGAATTCATCCAAGAAGCGAGTGGTTTTGCGCTTTGCTTCCCCCTCCCGAATAGGTGGAAGCCAGGGTGTGGACCAGGAAACCAGTAAAACACAGCAGTGAATTTAAAGGATATTAGACAGGACTCCTAGACCACTAAGAGTCCATTTGAGTCTGAAACAAGTAAATAGCGATTTATCTAGTAGCAGATCGGACAACATAATGGAGAGTGGGAAAGGGACAAAGTGGGAACAAGTGGGAGAGGAAAGGAGAAGTCTCTCAAAGTTTCAAAGTTAAAATCTTCCATTCAGGAAATGTTGCTTAGGGCAGGTCTATACTAGAAATTTACATGGGCGGAGTTGCACCGATGCAGGTGCGCCGCTGTATTTGTCTGGTGAAGACGCTCTAAGCTGATGGGAGACAACTTTCCCATTGGCTTCATAACTCCACCTCCATCAGAGGCAGTCGCTGGGAAAAGCTCTCCCACCAGCACATGGTTGGCTACGCGGGTGCATAGGTCAGTGTATTATTGATCATTCACACCCCTGAGCAATGTAGGTATACTGAAGTAATTTTGTAGTGTAGACCAGGGCTCAGTCTATGTCTGCTAAGCATTGTGTGCATTTGCAATGCTATATGGAGGGGTGGTACTGATCAGACATGCCAGCTTTACCCAGGCTAAATCGATATGGATGCTTCAATATCTGCAGTGTTCTTGCTCCCGAGAGGAAATAGCTTGACATTGGCAAAACATCCAGGTTTGCTCACTGCTCCATCTCATTTAGCTGCCTAAAACCCGACGAAGAGCTCTGTGGAGCTTGAAACCTTGTCTCTTTCACCAACAGATGTTGGTGCAATAAAAGATATTACCTCCCCCACCTTGTCTAACACAACAAGCCCTTTCTGGAGTACTGCCCCTGTGCATTATTTTAATAAGACCGATGTAACTGTCTTACATGTACAGATTGTTTTCACCCTGAAGAATCCAAAAATACATTGCCAAAAATGCAGCCCCCCTGAGGTGGACAGTATTAGATAACTGGAATATAGCACAACAGCAGTAGAAGAAGGAAGCAGGGGCTGGAAATTTTTGACTAAAGACATCAGGGCAAATCCTATCTTTATGTCCACCCTGAGAGAAGACCACATTTTGTAAGGTCTCATCTGAAAGACCCCGGGAAAGTAAACTATCTGGAACTCAGTTCATCTCCTTCTGAAGGATGACAGGTTGAGTCGAGTCTGATGGAATTCCATCTTGTGGTTATTAAGAATGTTGTTTCAAAGCTGATGCATATCCAGAAAGCTATTCCCCCCAGGCATGAATCCTGGCACGCGGGTACATCCATCCATTGATCAGAGAGATGATGTCACCACCATTCTTTTTATTTCAACATCATGAGTCAATAGAAGATTTACAAGCCTCTACACAGCAATCAATCAGAAAGTGACAAATGTTTTGTGGAATTGAGGGGGGAGGGCAGTGTCTCAGAAAACCTTGGGACCAAATCCATGTTTCTATCTTCTCAACAAATGCTTGCAGGTGATTTTCTGTTGGGGCATGATCCACAGACAGAATTCACTCCCACAGAATTGCTCTATTCCGGCAGCCCACCTTCCCTCCAGGTAGACACTTGTAAAATGCTTGTGTCTGTACTGTAAGCCAAAGTGCGGGCATCCTGCATCATTTTTCCATATTGTTCGTGCATTCCGCTGTCATCAAGTAATTAGTGTCAGAGTCACGGCTGCCAGGTACACTCCCCCACATACTCAGGTTTAGCAGACATCTTTGAAATGAGAGCAGGACTAACTATTCATAAGAACTTGTTTATTCAGTGAACTTCGTCTTCCTCTCTGTTCGCAAATTATATATGAGCAGACTCTGATTTTTCAACCTGACTTGCAGTTCAGTTGCATGCTGTAATTTAGCCTATCAGCTAAATTACAGCTAGCAAACTGTTCATTCCAGCTACACCTTTGACTATTTGCTATCATGGCCGGAATTTTCAAAGAAGCCTGAGGGATTTAGGCACCAATATGCCACTGAAAGTAAATGGGAGCTGGGTACCTACATTGCATAGCCCCTTTTGAAACAGGAGGAAGGAAATCAGAGAGGCCCTGTGAAAACTTCTGGTCCATATCTTTTCACCAAGAATAAGGATCTCATCTAAGAACAGGGACAAAGGTTGTTGCTGAACTTCATGGCATGGAAGGGGGTTCAGATCTGAGATTCCAATTCAAGCCCATCTTGGACACTGAGTGGATGCAGCATCTCCATATCTTACTCTAGGTCAGTCGTGCCCAGCTGTTGTTTGTTTATTAATTTTCTGGAGGTTAAAGTCTCCCTATGAAAGGGCTGACAAGTGTCTGCCTGACATTCGGCCAAGGGAAACTGGTGCCTTTCTTCCCCCAGTGAGTGGGATTTGTGGGTCTGTGGTGCAGCTCACGCAGCAGAAGGAAATGGCCTATTAATAAATGTGCCTGGCTCAGGTGGTGCGGTATATTCCCTCAAGCCCTCATCAGAACAAAACAAGAGCACGACTGGATTCCAGCGGAAAGGAAGGCAGGATTATTTGGTCCCTGGTGGAACGGGCTGGCTCATGTGGCAGAAGCTCAACAGTGTCACCTACAGGCTGGTTCCTTAGGGATCAGAATACACTGAGCCATGCTAGCAAATAAGGGCCAGACCCAAGGATGCCCATTGACTTCATTGGGCTGCAGATCAGGTGCAAAGCCCTCTCCCTGCTGCTTAAATAATCAGCAGACAGGCAGATGGTTCTGGGCTGACCCATCCATTTACAGTAAAGATGGATGACTGTCTTCAGCCTTCCATGTGCTGAACGGAAGTCAGCCAGAAAGCAGACACCCCGCTGGAAAAAAAGCCCAGATGGCACATCCCAGCGAAAGAAATGACAAAGAAACCCTCCTGAAGTAAAAAACCATCACTCCAGCAGCTTCCTTGAATTACAAATCCCTCTGCAAGGCAGCCGTGGCACTCCCCAATTTCTCCAGCGCAAGGGTGATTGACGGTTAAAATGAATGTTCCATCCTTGTGGTATTATTATTTAATTACTATGGCATGCATGAGCAATCCTCGGAATAAGCATGCAAGCCTCTTTATTTTTCTTGGCAGAGGCAGGCTCCGGCAGCCAGAAAGAGCTTGCAGCCAACTCAGGTATTGCCCGGGACTGAGAGCGCTCTCTCTCGAAATCCAGGCAAAGCAAAGGCTGCTGCAGGAGATGGGCCCGGCATCATGGTTTGCTGTTTATAAGCCCAAAGCTGCCCCGCTGGAGGCGGTGGAAGATTTCTCGTTCACGTGGATGAAAATCAGGTCCTAGGGGCCTGATCCAAAAGGCCCGTTGAAGTGTTTAGTGGACTTTGGATCAGACCTTTTAACATTACTTTGCAACCCAGATACAAAAGTGTTTCTGCTAGTGCATGAGAACCAGACTGTGAAACAGACAAGAAACTAAAGCTCCTAAGGTGCCACAAGTACTCCTTTTCTTTTTAAAGCTCCATCGTGTCCCTTATGGTAGATAAGAAACAGACTGGGCTGCAATTGGGTGATCGGACAGACGCTCTGATGCCGTCTGGCTCTCTACCTCCAGGGCTGACTAATACAACCTGTGTAGCCCGCTGTCACCACACAGGCCTTAAGTTCTGGCCTGGCCTCACCCATCATGGAATGAACTGTCGATAGCACTGCAGGTTGAATCACAGAGTGATAGAAATGTAGGACTGGAAGAGACCTCAAAGCATCAAAGTTTGTATCCTGAGCAAGATGTGAACTTCCCGGAAGTTAAAGTGCATTTGGGATCCAGTTGGTTGATGCAACTCTATTGGAAACCAAAATGAAACCAGCTAGTGTTGTTTCGGCATCTGTGCTGAGTGAGTGAAATGAAAAAAGTAAACAAACTACTTTACAAGGTAGACAAGTCAACATTAAATACATTCCTGCTCCTTTAATAACTTCACGGATCATTAGTAACACAGGAAAGGATTGTGAGGGGAGGGAGAGAATGGTTGTACAGTGGCAGTGCCCCTTACCTTTGAACAGGCTAATGAACTTGTCTCCCACCATTGGCCATGATTCTCCACTCCTTTGTCCCCCTCTTAGAGTCATAGAATATCAGGGTTGGAAGGGACCTCAGGAGGTCATCTAGTCCAACCCCCTGCTCAAAGCAGGACCAATCCCCAATTTTTGACCCAAATGGCCACCTCAAGGATTGAACTCACAACCCTGGCTTTAGCAGGCCAATGATCAAACCACTGAGCTATCTTCACTAGTGTCAAGCATTTTCTTCAATGAAGAACCACAGTATCTATGGTTTGTGTTAAAACTCTTGTGGTAAACTGAAGTTAACATTCTTGGTTTAGGAAAACAAGCCCTGCTCTCTTAATAAATTAATTAACCTTTGACTAGCCACAAATTGGGCCTGATCCTGCTATTGATGACACCAGTTTTACAGGAGCGTGAAGCCTCTGGACATCAGTTACTCCTGATTTACACTAGCAAGAGCGCAATCAGGCCCATTGTACAATTAGTAACAAATGACTTACCCCAGTAAAGTATTTTGTTTGGAACTAGTTAAAAATGATATATCGCTGTTTTTTAGCCTGACAAATCCCATGGCAGCTACTAATAACTCATGGTTACACACACTCTTGGTTAGTAACAAGACGTAAAACCAAGGACCTGACCACATGTGGTTTTGAAGGATCTCATGAGAATTTTCACTACAGCAGAGGTGTTAAGCTCAGTCTCCTAGCCAAATCCCAACTGGAATTCCTCTCTAAAATGGCCCTCTGCTTTTAACTGGAGGAATTCTTCTTCATTCCCCTGCTCCAACACTGTTGTGTCGCTCAGAAAGTTGCCTTAATCCACTTTGAGGGCATGCACCTGTCACCGTTACTCCCACAAGGAATCCCATTGAAGTCAGTAGGCCTACTCGCAGGAGTAAGTGCTACTCCGGGTGAACAAAGGTGGCAGAGTTGGACTCGGAGCTAGCTGTATTGAAGTGGCAGGTGAAGAGATCCCTGAACTTACAGGCAGAGCACGGGTTGGGAAATGCACTGCAGAAAGCTCTGTTACAGCTCCCAGCACAGTGAGTCAGGCATGGACAGTAATGACACAGGGTATCAAACACCAACCCTCTAGCCTGAGTGGGTTCTACCCATCTCTGACAGACAGCTTGGGTCATACCCATAGAGCTTGTCATGCCAATAAAGTCTCCTTGAATTGAATTTTAATTGAGTGCACAATCTCCCAAGTGAGGCAAACATGCACATCTCACGACCACAGGTGGTATGTGCTTTGTGCTACTCCAACGGACTGGCTAAATGGAAGGACTGTTGGGTTTTGGTCAGGATTCAAACAGAAAGGAAAAAGTGGCACAGAAGTAGATCGAGGGGGGAGGAGATTAAATGAAAAAGCCCAGGTAGACCAGGTCCTGGTTATTTTTCAGGAATTGGTGAATCTGTTCAGCTAAGACAAGAACTGAACCAAACCTTCAACCCGAAACATTACAAAATTTTTTTTGGTGAGTCTAGTGCTGGAAATCCCAAGTTCGGACCCTGCTAGTAGCCCCATGATGTCGGTCGCTACATTTGCTTTTGCTGGCTGCTGTGAAAGCCTGACTTGGGTTCTGCCATCAAAAGGCTCCCCTAGATTCTTTTCTTCAAGTGGATCAAAATGAGGCTCCCGTAGCTAACAGTGTCCATGGGAAGGATCAAGGTCTAGTTTCTCACTAGACCTAGCGCCTGGAGCAGACGTGCCTTTACATTGTTCACAAACCAGTTGGTTCACTGGTTGTTCAGGGGTGGGGGAAGGAGGGAAGATTGACCCATTACACACAAACCCCTCAAACCTTTGAAATTCCCATCTGTGTGAATCCTATTAATTTGCCATGGACAAACTAAGCTCCAAAGACAACTTGAAAGCTGAGCAGAGTAACATAGCTGCCCTTCAGTTTCCATCTGCCTGTTCACCTTAGGCTGCAGCCAGTTCCAATTCCTATGGCTGATGGAAGAATACAAACTCTGCTAGCTCCAACCTCCATCATTTTCCCACTCTTGGCTTCCCAAACATCCTTTAATGGGAGCTGAGTGCAAGGATAATTAGCTTTCTGCCTGCAGCCCTGATCTTATCAGATCTCACAAGATAAGCAGGTTCACACCTAGGCGCTACCTCATTGTGGGACTGCCAAGGAAAGACCAAAGTGGTGAAGGAAGTGGTGCTGAATAAGTGCCCCAAAATAGCACTCAGAGGAGATACAAAACCAGGTACCTCCTGCAGCACTTCGTGACTATTAAAAGATACATAGACACTTCTGGCACCAACTCCAACCAGGGTAAAATTCCGCTTACCTCAAATTCTCCCCACAATTTCAGTGGGATACACAATATTCTCCTCATTCTACACTGCTGCTGTTGAACAGCAGAGGTGTTCAACCCCAGAGGTGGCTGCATCACAGCGATGAGCAGAATGTGACTCCTGCATGGGCCAAATCTGTAAAACCCTCCCATTTGAAAGGCCCTATTAGAAATGACCCTTTCCTAGCCAGCTTGCTTCATGCATTCTTAGGGCACGCAGGGCAGCACTTTAGCTAGATGCCAGTGAAGGCAAAAAGATGATGATCAAGTGAGCACTAACCTCTGTCAGGTAACATGCAGTCCAATGTCATCATTATTCACATGTTGTGTGTGAAAATAATCTAGTCTGCTTTTAGTATAACCTGTTACTCTTCAGGTGGTCAGGGTAGGCAGAAATTAGCTCACAAAAGGCTTCTCTTGCACCCAGTGCAATTGCCCAGGGAGATTTTTAAAACCATCAAACAGGACAACACACCTAGGCAGGAGGTTCTGGTTTAAAGCCCAGTCATACCCGAGTGCTGCAATATAAGTACAATTCTTGTTTCCAGCAGTTGAATCTAAGTACAGATCCAGCTCTGTTCAGGTATTTTTTAAAAAACCTTTTACAATAGATCCTGCCTAGAATAAAGGATTTAATAACTGATTCCTTTGGGGGGAAAACATAGATCAGTTACTTGCGCTAATGTAAAGCCATTATCTTGGGACAGGAGTTAGGATAGGGGCACTAGACATTTCAATGGCTTGGTAATAGGATAAAGAGCATTAACTTCCCCTGGCAGCCAGTTCAGATCCATCCCAGAGCAGCACTGGTCAATAGCTACCACATGATGGCTGTTTTAGCCTGGCAATGCCATCTTCCCATCAGACAAGTAACTATTCCTGAACCCCTCCATTGTTGGATGTGGGTGGATCAACAGTAGGGAATGAACCTAGGGCCTCTGTATCTGAAAGCATGAGCCTCTTCTGGCTGAGCTGAAAGAGCCAGTTTTGTTAGCCAAAGCTCCTTGACCTCAGGCCCAGCCTTCCCTAAAAGGGGACCGAGCACCATACTGAGTGGGTATGGATACCACTGGCAAGCTCAGCAGTGAAGCTAAGGACTGAATGGACTGTGGAGACAGAATTCCCCTTTTGTTCCTGGAGGTGGTCCCTGCACATCAGGGTGAGGGAGCCTTGCACCGCCTTTGGAAAGGAGGGTATAAGCCTGGCTGGTGGATGACATGGGGGTGGCCAAAGCATCAAGCCAAACTGAAACGGGACTGCCTCATAGACAAGTTTCCCTGACCATCTCTATCAATTTATCATGTCCTTGGCTTGGAAAGTCCATCCTTGGGCTAAAGACAAGAGCTCTTTGCACATACTTAACAAGACAAATCACTTTAAAAATGACCCAGCTGGAGGGGGGGGGAAGGGGAAATGGGATTTTGCCCTTTTTAAACATGTATAGTATTTCGTCCTTAGGAATATCAGGAGTGTCAAGTGCTCCACTTCCCAGATTTAGTTAGAGGTCTCCCTGGATGATTCCAGAGAGCTGTGTATGTTCAGAGGCAGCGTATGTTCAGGGGCTTTCTCAGCCCCTAATTGAAAAGGCCGGGGTGTGGTCTCACCACAAAGATGGGCCTCCCAGATATCTAGTTAAACACACGAAAACACACACTTGAGTTTTAAGCAGCCTAATAAAAATCACTTCTCCTCTCAGCTAATCAGATTTCACTTTCTTGAGCCTTCTCCAGGTGATCACAAAGTCTTCAAGGGTAAACAAGATCTTAATTTGTATGGTAAAAGACCGCTGATTTTCAAAAAGCAACAACAAAAACAAACGGTTAAGCCTTTTTTATGCACAATACCAAAGGGAAAAAGCACACTGCCAGATTTTTTTTCTTTTCTTTGGCAGGTCACCTTTACCAAATGAGACTCCTCCAAGGTAATATCTTCAAATCCTAGTGGTGGCCAAAGAGGCTAATTCAGTCTTCATGAAAAAGCAGCTTCCAGCAAGTGATCAAGCTAAATGAGTGAGATCCAGAAGCTTTGATTTCTGACACCCCACCCCTGGAGGTAGGGATATCATCATCCAGCATTTGAGAAGGGATACTTCCGAAGTGGGTTTTAATATGTTGAGTTCTAAACAATACAGACAAATCATGCAGTCCTTTACATGCTGCTTGATCTCTACACTCAAGTGAGCTGTAGCTCATGAAAACTTATGCTCAAATAAATTGGTTAGTCTCTAAGGTGCCACAAGTACTCCTTTTCTTTTAGCTAAGGAGAGTAATTGCCTCTTCAAACCATGCCAGTTACCATTCTCCGTAAGGTATGGATTACAAGTACAAACCTCTAATTTCTGGCTACTCATCTCCCTCATCACATATATTATTTATAGGGTATTTAAACAGTTGTCTTTCAACAGTCAATCACTTTGAATTGAAAGGAAGAACCAGGGGCCTGTTACTTCATCCTGACATTTTCTGCTGAGTGGGTGCTGGGATCCGCATTTCCATGGCTAAGGGGAAAGTATACTTTTGCAAATTCTCCATATAAAGTGAACTTCTACTGTGATCAAACACTTAGGCAGCACCAGATTTTAAAGGCAGATTTAAACAAAAGCTTTGGCAATTTAACCATGCTGTAAAATATTATTTTCAACTAATGGATACTTAGTCTTAATTGCATTGAGCTGCCTGTGCCTACAGATAGGCAGCTTAGTACAATTGCATCTAATGCACAGTCTGTATTAAAACATGTATCATATCTCTCATGCAGCAAGCTGTGCACTGGTTAGCTAGAGCCTTCCTCTCCAGAGCTGAAGATACTCATTTCAATGGCACTGCACACACAGTGCACCTTGTAAAGCATCTTGTGATCTCGAGATCAGGTATGAAACCTCTAGACTCCTTGGGCCCACAGATTCAAAGCCTGACAGGGTCAGCTTCAGAAGTAGATATGTAAAGTTCAAGCTGTTTATTGTGTGGGGTCTTTCAGATGAGACCTTAAAAACTCAGCTCCTGCATGGTCCTGTGGCAATTTACTTAATTGCTTGCCCTGGTGTCCTTGATCAAAGTGTTGCTTGTTATAGATGGCAGTTGACATTCACCCCAGAGGTGGATGCAGCTCAGTGGTGCTCTATGTTTATAGTTTGTCTAAAACCCCTTGGCTCATAAGGTGCTATATAAATGTAAATACAATATACACTCAGCCACAGTCTGGATATATTGCGAAACAATCCTTAACTAGTAACTGAGACTTCTTCACTTTATAAGATCTCTCCATATGAGAAGTTCAAGTTGCAAACTTTGGATCTGGATATCAAACAAGATCCGGAGTGTTTGAATTTAGTTTTGGCACTATCTTTATTTCAGAGATGCTGTCTTCACTGCACCACCAACCTGTTATAGCAGCCAAAAGGTTTGCCATAGAAGCAGCAAGGTAGTTCAATTTGAGAAGCTGCAGCTTCTAAACAATTACTATATGTGTGTGTGTGTGTGTGTGTGTGTTGCCTTGAAACAGCTACACTACTTCTAGCAATAATGCCTACATTGCTATATCAATTTCAACCCGGACTAGATTTTGTTTAAGTTTGAAAGCAAGACACACACTGCTAACGGTCTGATAAATTACTCAGCAGGCCAAATTCATTCCTGAATGGACTGCTGCGGAGTTACACCATGATGAATTTGGGCCAGCGTGCAGAAGGAGAAGGACACATTTAAAGAGGTGACTGGGAGAAGGGACTGAGATCAGGAGCATGAGCCCGCCAAGAATTAACACAGTCTGCAAGGACAAAGTCTGCAATAAGCAGTGCAAGGTTAAGGGAAGAAATACAGCCTATATTCCCCTAATGATCACTTAAGAGCAGCCACCAGCTTTTTAATATAGAAGACAGTTTCCCAGACCTGCCCAACCTTAACCAATTATTCTCACAATGGCTTTGAATGGGATATTTAGAATGTCAGCCCAATTGTTCTAATGCACCCTCCCTGCCATCCCCCAGTTTCTGACAAGTTTGTTCCTCCATTGCTATAGTGACTGCCGCCCCTAATGCTCGTGATCAAAGAAATCACATTTTAGAGGTCATCTACATTTGAAACGAGGGACATTTTTGTGTGTGTGTCAGAGAGAAAGGGACTGCGTGATGGAGGAGGTTACTCCCTTCTTTCTCACTGCTGCAGTTCCCTTTCATTCTGTCTTGCTCCTAATCCCCGGACCTGCTTTTAATTCCACCCCCCACCCCATCACTCAATGCGAATTCTCAGTGGCTGTATCTTAAAGGGTTTCTGGGATCCCTGAACAATTGACCTGCAAATTTTTGCAGCCTTCAGATGGGATTGATTCTCACGGACACTTACTGGAAAGGGTTCACCCTGCAGAACTGGTTCACTTGCTATGCCTGGTAATACAGCATTAGCAGGCATTAATGTCATTTTTAAGGTCAGGCTTGACAAAGCCCTGGCTGGGATGATTTAACTGGGAATTGGTCCTGCTTTGAGCAGGGGGTTGGACTAGATGACCTTCTGGGGTCCCTTCCAACCCTGATAGTCTATGATTCTATGTACTAGACATAGTCTATGCTGATCTTTCACACAAGGATCCTACTATATACATCTGCCTTCATGCATTATTACTACAGTCTCAAATCCTTCCCAACACAAACAGCGATTGGATACCTCCTGACAGAGGTTGTCTAGCTACACTAGGACTTTTCTGACCTGTAATTCCCAATGTGTGCAGTTTCCCTGGTGGAAGCTGTAGTGCAGACAGGGCTCAGACATACTCAGGGGCTCAGACCACTGTCATCTAAGTCTGCTTTAGCATCGTATCCCAAGCTCAAAAAGCCTGCGTGCAACAGACGCACACTAATGATATTGGAATGTTAGCATCAGGATGGCCAATTGACTCGGGGCTACCCGGATATCCCCTTGGAAACTAACAGCTGTTTTTGAGCAAGGATAATTTGCATACTTAAAACAAACTTCCCGTAAACCAGGTGCCTTAATAAATGATCAGATACTACCAGGATGGGCACATTAGTAATGCAAGTAAATAAAGTAATAAATCATCAGCATCCCTAGCATTCTGGTCATTTGAGGGCGTGCGGGGGCGGGGGGGAGGGGATGAGAAATCATGCCACAGAAAGAATATTCTAAACACCTCTCTCTTGCAAGAGGAAGGGACTTTGTTAAAAGACTGGGTGGATCAATGAAAAAATAATCCAACCACACATTACATCCAGAAACTACTCAGTGCATTGACTACACATGGGTTACTGTAATACATACCTTGGGATGCCCATGCAGTTCTTCACTGTTGGACAGGGTCGCATTGAAGGGCTCTGTATACTGATTGGGCTCTTTCATCTTCTTTCTCTCTTTCTTTGCTGCCATCACTCTAAAGAGAGAGAGCTGTTGGCACAGTAAAGTTGCCACAAGTAGCCAGATCCAGCCCCTCATTTTGGCTTTTTCTTAGAAGGGGGTGTTGAGTTGAGGCTGAATACTCTCCAGGAGCAAAACGAAATAATAAATACAGATGGCTCTTTTCTTTCTTTCTTTCTTTTTTTTTTCTTATTGAAGTTACTGCTGTTGAAGATGATCCACTCTGGTTGATGATGTCAAATCAGCACGCACCAACGCGCTTGTCTCTGGAGAGATCCTCTGTTCAAGTTGGATACATTGAACCGACATGGATCTATTTGTTTGCAGATTCTGATCCACAGCTGCAGTTTGATCAGGCAAAGGGGGGGAAGAAGGAAGTCAGTCTGCTCAGCCCCGCAGAGCTTTCATAAATGGAAACTGTCGTGGAGATTTCCCCCCAACTCTGCCTTAAAATTTTTACCCCACCCCCACCTCCACCAAGTCTTCAGATCTCAATTAAAATTCACTCAACTATGAAACCTAGAAAGTCAAATGGCTCAGGGCAACTGTAGCTCAGGCCAGAAGTGACAGCACATGAGCCCAGGAGGGGGGTTGTGGGTTTGTTCCTTTTCAATGGGAGATTTCACCTTCTGTCATTTAAACCCTTATGCACCATTCAAAGGGTGCCTCAATGGGGTCCGCCCATCCTCAGCTTAGTTGTTGGACCCCTTCCTTAATGACCAGCCCCCATCGGTTCTCTCTTCTTTCATCAATGCTGGACAACGAAAACCCAAAGCTGCTACAATCGCTCTTCTCCTGGAGAAGCAGAACGTGTCAGAATCCAACCAAGGACTCAGTCCTCTAGGGAGAGAATTGATCTCTCGCATGCATCAAGAGTTAAAATTGGGAGAGACAAGGAATCCGAGATACCTAGGTCTATTAGGAGCAGACAAACTTGTCCCAAGCCAAACCCTGTCTGGCTTTGTCTTTCGTTGGCTTTAATAAGAGGACGAGCAATCAGTTCCAATGTTGTAAACAGCTGTCAGGATGTGGAGTCTTGTGTCTCCTTTCCTAGCTCCTTTCCACCCCATGCAAGATTTCAGGTACCTCTCTCTCTAAGTTTCGATCATCTCTGATTTCTCTCCGTGCTCCTTTTTCCAGCTGCAAATTGGCAAAGCCCTCCTCAGCCTTTGCTCTACCTCAGCAAATAAGTACTTCTTTCCTGAGTGTTTCCATCCACTTGAAGAGACAAAAAAAAAAAAAGAAAGAAAACAAGGGGGCGGGATCACATTCTAATGAGCTGTCAAGCCTATTCTCTTCACATTCCTATTAGAGACGCCCAGTAAGTGGACCTGGCCCTTGTGCCAGGGAGATTTAAATCAGCACCCCTCACCACACTCCCCTTCATTATCTCAGAAAAATCGCAAAACTGCCCCTGGGAATGTGGCAGCATTAGAAGTATGTGGCTTGCAATTGAACTCAGCATCACAACAGACACACATCCAGATGTCAGGGCTCCTCTTTTCCTCTCGATTCAACTTCACTCCATGCAAACGTTTTTCTCCAAACCCCCTCACATTCACCGTGCCTTTAAATAAAGGCCGTGTCGCCATTCCCCATTGCCTTCCCGAGGAAGATCTCGAAGCACTGGGCGGACGTGTGTGGACACGTTGTGTTAACCAATGCCATGCGAGCTAGGGAATAACAACCCCCCCCCCTTTTTTTTTAACAGATAGGGAAACTGAGGGACTGACCAGTGAAGTGGCACAAAGTTGCCCAGCAAGGCAGTGGCAGAGCTAAGAATAAAATTCAAGATGCCCTGACTCCCAGTCCTCTGCTCTATCCACTAGAGTACAAGGCACTTCCATTTTCCTGAGTATGACTCCCTTTCATGACTGAGATTATCCTCCAAGTAATGCAACTTAGCACTTGCACAGCACATTTAAGCACAGATCTTAAAGAGCTTTACAAAGGTTGGCCAGGACCCTTACTCACCACTTTGCAGATGGGGAAACTGAGGCAGAGAGCATCAAAGCAACATTCTCCTCCCCACCCACCCACAAATCAGAGGGTGAGTCAGTGTCAGAGCTGGGAGCACAAACCCAGATCTTTGAAACACAGAGATAGAGAAGCTAAACAGTTAACAACCTATCACCTCCCCCCCCCCCCAGCTCACATTCCATCAAAACTATGTGGCAGTCTTATTTGTTAATAATATTTAACTTTCTTTGGCGCCTTCTCATACTTAAGCCCCCTTTTCAGGTTAGTTGTAGACAAGCCATGAATTTGTAAAAGTGCACTTGATGACACATTAATAGGACAATCTGTCATATTGCAGCTAAACAGCCCTGACAGATCCACACACCATGGCAAGAAATGACATTCTCGAGGCTGGAGTGGGGCGATTTCTTTTTTAGTCTGCTGGTGCGGGCTGTGCTGGGCTGCACGCAGTGTCCCCTTTCTCATCCCTAGCGCCACATGCTGAGGGCACCCTATGCCCATGGGAAATCCGCTAGGGGCTTGGAGAAGGAATCCTACCCTCCCACCCCAAATCATTAACAGATCCTACTAATGGCCTATGCCCTTCTCCACAATAAGCTGACCCACCCCCCATCCAACCTCTCTTGCTGATGCAGAGACACAAGCAGCCTGCCCCACTCAGTATAAGAGCACCCCAGCAGCTCCAGGGCACGAACCTTGCGCACCCATGCAGACATAGGACAGCATCCACGCAAAGCAACACCAGGCCACCCACCCAAACAGAACCGCTTTGCAGCTCGCGGCACCTTCCAGCCAAGGATCTCAAAGCACCTGAAAACACAAAGCCTCATACCCACGAGGTAGGCAGCATTATACCAATGTTACACTGGGGGAAACTCACACACAAGAGTGAAGGGAGCCACGCACTGGTACATAGAGTCAGGAATAGAAGCCAGGAGCCCTGGCTCCCAGTCCCCAGCCATTATCTATGGGATTTCTAACAGTGAGGATTTGGAGCAAGCCGCATTAGCTTCTCAAATGTTGGGGAATTTAGAAATAGCGGAGCTAAACATAGCTAGCAAGCAACAAGCTAAGAACGTGCATTGTCAGACGCATATGTTATTGAATATTAAAGCCACCCAAACTAGTTGAGAGGGAGAATTTTTCCCAGCTTTACCCCCTTTGGAAATTGTACAGTCATGTGCTCTGGTCACCACACCACACCCCCTCCCTGACTCTCATGAATCTTTACCTCTGTGATTCACCTTTACTTCCAAAGTCACTTTATCTTGCCAACAATGACAGGGTGGCAATTTCCAAATCTCAAAAGATATGAAGAAATTTGGAATCCCCCAGGCACTGCTTGCTCCAGATATAGTCAATGGGGCCTAGACCCTAGGCCTGGGTACTAATGATCCTGCTTTCCATTTGCTAATGCGCTAGTGGGCCCCATACATACACTTCTGCAGGTGCCAGGTTACACTGTTGCTGCATGGACTATATAGATCTAGAGGAGAACAACTTGGATCAGCCCTGAAAGCTGAGGTCTTTGGCTTACCGATGCCCATATCCCATTGTTTAAACCCAGTCACAATTTGGGTGCTTACACAAGCAGCTTCACAGTCCTAGGTCAAAGGGTTATAGAAAGTCTGAAACAAACAGCCGCTTCAAAGAAAGGTCAAGGGTTTCGGTTACTGCAATCACTTTTCATAACATACTTTAGCATGACAGAATACGCCACATTCAATATTTCGGGAAGTCTCCTTCCATGGATCCCTTGTACACTTCTAACATAGGTTTCAGAGTAACAACCGTGTTAGTCTGTCTTTGCAAAAAGAAAAGGAGGACTTGGGGCACCTTAGAGACTAACCAATTTATTTGAGCGTGAGCTTTCGTGAGCTACAGCCCACTTCATCAGATGCATGCATCTGATGAAGTGGGCTGTAGCTCACGAAAGCTGATGCTCAAATAAATTGGTTAGTCTCTAAGGTGCCCCAAGTCCTCCTTTTCTTTTTGATTCCAACATAAACACCCTTCTATTCTCCACCCATCTGGTTCCAGATCTCATTTAGAAAGACCTAGATGGTGTTACAGTGCCACCCAGTGACTAAAGCACCACAATTCAAAAGGCACATCTAAGCCAAGACTCAATCTTATGATATTGGGCATTACTCTCGAGTTTCTCTTGTCATTCTGTGTCCTTAAAACACGATCAGGAATCTGGCATGGGGAAAAGGACTCAGAGAATCTCAGTGAAGGGCTCCATGTTTTTATTTTATTACTAATTTTGAAGACAACGAAATCCAATGGAATGTTTTTAAAGGTTATAGGAGCAATAGGGAAAGGTGCTTTTGTTTGTTCCCAAGTAACTTTAAAAACAAGTGATTTAAATTAAAAAAATAAAGGGACCATTGGCAAGCAATTAATGAATCGCATAGTCTGATAGCTTTTATTATCTTGCAAGAATGAGAAATTGCCAAATTCTTTCTATTTCAAAGCTACTGTAAGATCAAGAAAAATTCTCAATTATTTTACAGCATACACCCTAAATACATAATTACACAACAGGTCAGAATGGTTCATTATGGAAATGGGACATATGGGGCGGGATATTTAGGGCCCAGTCCAACTCCCACTGAGTCTTTCCATCTTCACTGGACCATTAACCAAACTGGAACAATCCTGTAATAAGAGGGGAAGGGGTTAAAAACCCTTTGTAAACATTTACTCATTAAACCAGAATAGCATCAAAAGATCTGTTCCCATCTCCTGGAGTATTACACATTAAAAAAAAATTACCTAAGCAGAGATTTCTCTGATAAACGGAACAGTGAATGTTATTTTTATGATTTATGGCTTTTTTAAAAATTCTGGGCTTTTGATGGAAGGACACACAACCTACAAACAAGGAATTTAGAGTGAGGCACACTTTTCCTTCCCTACCAGTTCCTTTGCTGTTGTTTGGTTCCATAGATGTCAACAGGTGAAAGCTATTAGCAGGGATAATTGGAATGTAGAAGATGGACACACTTTTAGCCCCTCTGAAATGCAATGAAGTAGATGTATTTTCCAGTGTGACTGCAGGAAACCATTATGTCTTTCTTAAAATTGAGACTGTCCTTACCAAACAGGAACAGTTCTTGGTAACTGCAACTTCCTTATCCTAACAGTTTTCTTCCTCTCTGCTGCAGGCAGGCAGGCGGAGATCAATTTCTCACATCCTCTACTTCCTCTCTCTGACTTTCTGCAACTGAAACTTGCCATGTTATGGTTCTAGTGGTGTGTCACCAATGCCCCCTACTGGCTAGATTCACATCTAAGCATTCATACAGCTGCAGCAAAAGGAAAATTATTCCCCACATTTGTGGCAAAGAGGGGTAGTTTTGAAGAATGACATGAGGGGTTATCCTCCCACAAGACCCAAAATTTTGGGAGGCTACAACAAGTGATATAGTTATGAATATGTATTTCACCTCAGAAGCAGGCCTTATGTTTGGGCCGTGGCTATTGGACTCAATGTCTCGGATGCATTATCTATTAAATTCACAAGTACTGGCAGGCTCTGGATCCTTTGTTTAGGGCAGCCGAAGTGATGGGTGCTTCTGTCCTTCTAAACAACCAAGTTCAGAAGCACTCCAGGGCTAAGTGCTCTGCACACACATATGCTGTTCTAGTCTTTATACAATTCTTTGGACAAAAGTTAGGAATGCAGGTATCTTGAAGAGGAAAGAACTAGTTTAAGGAAACTGGGGAAGATACAAATGGACCACAGTGTCTTACTGGTGTGAATCCAGATCAAATGTATTGACTTCCATGGATTTTCTCGAGTAACAAATGCAACATATTAGAATTAGCCCATTATTACAAACTGCTAAATTCTATAGAGTAGAAGAGCTGTAGCTCACGAAAGCTCATGCTCAAATAAATTGGTTAGTCTCTAAGGTGCCACAAGTACTCCTTTTCTTTTTGCGAATACAGACTAACACGGCTGTTCCTCTGAAACCTGTAATTAAAAGATATGTGACACAATGCCATTAACCTGTTTTACCTAGCACATAACTTGAGGATGGAAATAGCCATCTACTATAGATGCAGGAGGGAATACTGGGAACATGAAATATTTTGTTTCAGACTGAGAAAGTTGTGTTTTCAGAGAGACAAGGCGGGTGAGGTAGCCTCTTTTATTGGACCAACGTCTGTGGGCGAGAGACAAGCTTTCAAGTTTTATTTTTAGTCACCTAGGACCACTCTGCTCAGTATCTAAACCTACGCTATCCCTCACTCAACAGAAGGATTGCCTCAGACGGAAGACAAATTAGAACTCATTGTCCTTTTTCTTATTGCACCATTTCATTCCTTTCTCAGATGAAAGACTGATGGGTATGTCTAGCTGGATGCTGTGCTCCAACCACAGAGGTGGCTGCATTGCAGTGGTGACAGGATATTGATGAATAAAGTTTGCATAGGAATTGAGGCACCTCCAGGCATAAATGGACTAGAGGAACAAGGTATTAGCTGGACTTGGAAAATATATGGTTTATTAGAAGTTTTCACAGGGAAGTGTTTGGGCTGACATGAATTGACTAAACATGAATGAAGCACAAAGTTGAAATGCAGTTTTCTCTCCCAAACCCAGCCTCAATAAGCTATTTCTTCCTTACCTTTACCAGGCTACACACTGTTGGCATTCAGAGATGCAGATGTGACACTAGTTTGCTCAATCTTACGTTTATTTGTAGTTATTCCTCGTCAGGATTTAAACGTGCATCAGCAATATGAGCTGGCATTTCTGCATTGTAAAACCAGATTAGTTACAGTAGAGCATGAAGAACAACAAACATGAGATGCTCCACTAATGTACAGAGGAAAGCAACAATTTGAGATGCCAGTCACACACACTACTTTTGGCAGAGTAATTCACTGAACTAAAGTAGCTGCTAAACATTAATTCCTGTACTTCGTAGAGGTTAGTGCACCTGAACATCCTATGTCAAATAAACCACCAGATTGAAGCCAAGCACCTGTCATTTCTAAATTGGTTTATTGAACATCTTTTCTTCCAAAGTCATCATTAAAAATAGTATGCCAGATGTTTTGTCATTATATTTAAGTGGGGATGTTGTCGTCAGCACCTGTTTTCTCAGTGGCAAAAAGTCAGCTGTCTTTGCCTTAGAAATAGTTTTCCTGTCCATCCAACATCTCCAGCTTTTTCTCCCAATGTTCCCTTTCCCCCCCCGCAAAAAAAAGGTCCCATAGAAAAACATGCATTTTAAACATGAGTAGTTTGGTTTTTATTATGAATGGATAACTTTACAATGCAGTCATTTCTACTCCTCAAAAACATGCTTCAAGTTTGCAGCTGAGGCATCAAGAATAGGTGGTGATGTAACTTTCGTGAACTGAATACTGGGGAAAAATTTAATCACACACAAGTCCAAAACCTGTAATTCCGAAAAATTTAAGAAGGCTACAGTTGAGATGTCTCGTGACCCAAGAGAGGTGCAAATCTTTCCCACCAACTGTGCACTGCAATCCTACAGCACTCTAAAGAAATGCAGCATAGAAGTGAAGGGTCAAGACACCATTTGTTCCAGTATGACGCACAAAAGGACAACTTTCAGTTTTATTATGTCATTAAGATAACATACTGCCTCAGGGCATGATATCAACATTTTTGCATGGCAAAGAATGATTAATTCCATCTACTGACTTTGGTAACAAAATCAAAGTTCGGATACGGCATACCATAGGAAATACTATTTAAGTTCACTAAAACCTACCCAGGAAGGGATAAATATTCTGCTACCAAAGGCAAGGACATGTACCAAAACATTGGGAGGGTGCAGCAAGTCTGCTCGTGTTTTCACAGGTGGCCCCCCAATCACTACCAAGTCTTTTCATCCTTCTTCAGGGTGTTCAAGAAAAATCACTAACCGGAGATGAGCTCCACTTTTTTAAAAGAATCAAGAATTAAACTTTCAAAAAAAAAAATGCAGCATATTTAGGGTTCTTTAGTAATATCAATTTTGCGTTCCCAATTGAGGCACTTTAAAAAAAAAAAAAAGGACTCCACTTTCAAATACCCAGGGCTAACTGCGAGGCCAACTTACTGCCATGCAATAAAAGTGGTGGATTTTTGAACAACATCCTCCTGATGTTATTAATTCTTTCACCTACAGTACCATACACTCACACAGGGCATGAATGTACCACAGCCGAGGTCTCCTTGCCTTGATCTTCATTCCTGTGGCCCAAAGAGCCTTCATGAGAGAAAGATACACAATGCTGGGTAGCAGTCTGCTTAAACATCTGCCTATAGGGAACGACAATGGTAGCAAAAGAAGGCATAACGAAAAGCCTGAAATGTATTTCAATGTTATGATGATATAAGAGGCAGCTCAACCTTTGCTACAGATCTGTATACTTTGCAAATCAGTCTTTAAAACCATAATTGCAGAAGAGACAAGACAACATTTCTTTTTCCCAAGACTGACAGAACTGAACAGTTTCTAGAAACAAAAGATACAACCAGAGCTTCTCTTTACAAGAGCAGATTAAGCACATACAAGAGGCAAATTAAAGAGCAATTATAAATAAAATTTGATCAAAAACAAAACCAATTTTTTAACAGTTTATAAATACATTTTAAATCAAGCCCAGCACACGCTCTCCTCCCACCTCCAAATAAGATCTGTTTTAAGACGTCTTTCGTCTGGAGCTATTCTGTTAGTTCTGCTAATCCATACCTATTTCAGAGAATTGGTCACAGCACATATTTTCTGATTATCTAAGCTACATGGCTCATGGGTTTAACACTCCTCCCCCGCAATCCAATAATTTCAAAATACCAAACAGAAAAAAATCAAACATCAAAAACCTGCCAAAGGAAACAAAACAAACAGCCCAAATAAAACACATTCTTAAATACATGAGGTAACATTTATTGGGCTCTTTAGAACATTTTAACACAATATGAGGTTAGGCGCAGAGCTTTCCATTCTGCCAACTTCTTTTACAGTCTTTGCTAGATCATAACAGGGAATATTTCATTTGCTGGGTGACTAGAAGTCATTGCCAATTATGAAAGGCACAGTAAGACTGCCTTTATGATAAGTCACAGCATTTGGACAAAGTCATAAGGATTTTCCCTTAATTACAATTTTTAATAAAGTCTGAGCTGTAAAAGTAGCATTTCTGTCTGTAAACTACGCAAATAGTTTTAGTACATATTCATGCTACCATAACCTCGTTACCACCCACTGGAATATAATCATCATCCAGTGGACATATGCCATGGCTAAGAATTAAATTGAATAGAAGCAGAGGGCTTCCATAATTCAAGCAAAATAAGAAGTCTCTTAGAATAAGGTCTTTTTGTAATGGAGTTTGAAAACAGGGTCAAGTAATTTAAATTGAACTGATTACAAATAAATGGCTTAAATTTACTGTAATTAGAGCACTTCAGAGGAATCCACTAGTCTTCTGAAAAGCTGGCTCAGTATTCAGTCTCCTTTTTCTTTCCTCATTAGGCCCTAAAGGGGCAATGTCATTTCACTCACCGGAAAACCCAGAATCCAAGGATATTTCTTCTGAAAAAATATACGACATTCTTCATTGTTCTTTGCAGATATTTTAAACAGAACAGTGGCAAACATGTTTTCTTTTTGAGCACAAGTTGTTTCACTTTTAAATCACACTAATTTCCAAAATGGAAAATTGTAATTAAGGAAACAAAACCAAAAAGTTAAAAGAAAAAACTGCTTATGAGCACCACCACTAAACCCATTTTAAATGCTTTTTGAGTGCAAATGGTTTTCAAGGGCTGGCAACTGCACTTCTTGTAGCCAAAGTAAACCTTCTTAAATGTTACTGTGACAATTTAGACAAAACATATTTAACCAACACACATTGTGTTACTTTCCAATTCATCTAATCACTGTTACTGACTACATATGCAATGACATTCATTCTCTATTACAAAGTGAACTAGCTGCTTTCTGTAACATCAACGTTCACATTAACCAGGCCTTTTGGAAGTAAAGTCAGTGAGGAAACTTGCACTTTACTCATTCCAAACTTGTACCATTTGACTCTTCGCAAATGAAATTCTCAGCTGAAAATGTACGCTGAACATATGATATGCATCTTCAAGTGTCATATTTTAAAAATTGTTCAATCTGGTAAAAAGCCTCATTTACTTAAAAGATTTTTAATTTCAGAAAACAAGGGGGTAAGTGCTATAAAAATCAAAGCATTCAGAATGCCAGTTTCACATCAATAATGCTTTGACTTGCTAGTGAACCACTTAAAACTGTAGTGAGGACAAAGGAACTGTGAGCAGAACACCTTTTTCTTCCCTAACAAATCACACCTGCTTCATTTTCCAAACTAAACCCATGAGCCAACCAATATATTACCTGCATCATGGTAGCACAAATATTTATCCCAGTGTCAAAGTCTGATGCCCAGAGTCCCACTCATTCTGCAACTACCACTAATTTGGTCTTGGACTTCTGTTATGTTCCTCATTCTTGCGCTATGCTTCTCAGTACATACTTGACTGTGTAGGCAAAGGCTGCAAAACCAACTATAACAAACAAGTTCGCCAAAGCTCCTCCTAAGAGTCCATGGTTACGATTGGCCTGCTGAAGACCTGGGTGATTAGCAGCTGCCAGTGGTACATGCCCATTAAGAAGCGGTATTCCATTTTGACCATGGTGTGCTTCCCCATCTGGGACAACATCCGGTAACGGGAGGGGTGGAGGTCTGTTATTGAGCTCTTCTTGTGCTTTCTGTTTTTGTTTGATCTCCTGGAGGAAAAAAATGAGAGGAATCATTGGAAGTGAAGTGGATTAAGCTTTCTGCCAAGTCACCTTGTGTCTTATTAAAAAGTCTATCCATCCAAAGAAGCAAAACTGATGCAGAAGATATTCCTTCTTAATGTATATCCAGGTGCAGCTCCACAGAGACAGCTTCTTGCTCATTTGTTATCCATAATGAAGTTATAAAAGTTAAGAGATGGAAGGTCATGTAGTCATATAGATCCCATCTAGTCTTGGATTGTTCCATATACTATATTTTCCAATGCTCTGTATCACTTTAAATGTCCTAAACAATGGGGATTGCGCAGTTTCTCGAGGTAACTATTTCACAGAGTAATGAACTTCACTATTAGCAACCTTTCCATAATATTCACCCTACATGTTTTTCTCTTAATATAACCCGATTATTTATTTATATCCATTTGAATAGACCTAAAAAAATTCTTCACACTCTTTGGAGGTTTACACCTTCAAATATTTGCAGACAATAACTATGAGATCTTTGCGTGGTTGTCATGTAGCCAAACTAGGTTTAGTTTTTAAATGTTCACTTTTAAAATTTTAAACCAGGTGTAGAAAACGTATAATTTGAATTTTTTCTGAGAACTGGGACACATTTTTTCAGAAAAAGTCTTTTAAGACCCCCTCTATATTCACCACCATGAAGACCCTTGTGTGGCAAAATGTAATTCAAGTACTTTTAAAGAGTTATGAATAACCCAACAATTCTCAAAGAACTGAAACGGAAGAAACAGGAATCCTTAGAGCATCGTCTCATGGTTAGGGCCCCAAGTAAATCTCCTGGCCCAGGAGGCTAGCCCCCGCCCCCTGGAGATACACCGCCACGCGAGCAGGGCTCTGGGCAGTGGGGCTGTGCGCTCACGCAGGGCAGCATGTCTGGCTCTGACCGGGCAGCGCAGCTGCCAGACATACTGCTCTGAGCAGCATGGTAAGGGGCCGGGGGGTTGGATAAGGGGCAGGGGGTCCTGAGGGGCAGTCAGGGAGCACGTGGCAGTTGGATGGGGTGGCGGTTCAGGGGGGCGGGGGGGACGGCGGTCAGGGGACAGGGAACCAGTGGGGTTTGGATACGCGTGGGAGTCCTGGGGGGCCTGGCAGGGGTGTGGACAGGGAGCGGGGCAGTCGGGGGGGTTAGATAGGTGGGTAGTTCTGAGGGGGGCAGTCAGGGGGTGGGAAGTGGGAGGGGGCAGATGGGGGTGGGGGGGCAGGCTGTTTGGGGAGGCACAGCCTTCCCTATCTGGCCCTCCATACGGTTTTGCACCCCAATGCGACCCTCAGACCAAAAATTTGCCCACCCCTGGTATAGATACTCATGTTCTGACAACAATATCTTTACCACAATAGGGTAGCAAACTGCTTATCTTAATCATTTTGGGACTATCAGGAAGAGAGCATTGTGAAGGACAGAGGATTTCACGTTCTCTGGTAACTGCACTAGCTAATTATAGGGAAAGCAGATTCCAATGATTCAGTCCAAGACTAATTCCGAGGGGAGGAGGAAGTGGAGATGAGACCCCAGAGCTCAGAAGGCCCCAAGGGAAAAAATGGCAACAAACTGCACTATGGAATGCACACAGATGTGTAACGGATAACGTAGGTAATCAAACTCTGAAGTTTAGATCTATTTAATGCATTGTGTTTCAAAAGCCCTAATGGGAGATCTGGACCTACTGACTGATTACTCTGCCCAGAAATTCCCTTTGTGCCTATGAATACTGCTAACAGCATTAGCCAGGCTCACTTTGTGCTTCCCCATGCTTGCATCCAAATTATGGCTGCCTCCTCTCTACGAGTCCAATGGAGGAAGTGCTTTCTGTAGATTCTCTCCCTTCTCTAGCACATCTACATTGGACAGCTAGAATCTGTCCCTAAATGTATAACTTTTGATTCTCCAAGCAACAGATCTTGGTATCTAAATACAGAATTTTCTAGCTAGAAAACCATGTTTCTAATTTTTGTACACTGAAAAATCAGGATGCTTTAGAGGGGTCTCAAATTGGACACCTAAAAGTGACTAGTCTCTTGAAAATCTTGGCCAATGAATTCGCATAATCTGCATATTTACACAGCAATGAAACGTGAAAACAGAAATAATCAAATGAACTTTACCTCCACCACTTCAGGGAACAGCTCACAGAAGACTTTATCTTTTAAATTAAATGCTAAGCTTTGTGCAGCAAGCTGTCTTTTCTATGAAGGGAACAAAAAAGTAACATCAGTTTGAAATATACATTAAGCCTTAACACATCTGGAGGATATTTCACATAAGAAGAATGCTAAAAAGGTGCTAACCTACTACTTTATAATATTTGTAGCTACTTCACCTGTGTGAATATAGACTCTTTGGTAATGACTTTCTATAAACCCTACTCTTCAAAAGTTCTTAACTGCATTTTATTTTAATGCTTTTCCATTCTGTGTCTGCCCAATGGCGATTGGGGGAGGGGAGAAATAGTCCAATAAAGTAGCTACATTTTATGGAGAACCTTCACTTCAAATCAAAAGGTCTTGTCCAGAAGGGTGCATGAGAAGAAAACGTTACAAAATCCCTCCCTTGGATTTGAAAGATTGACCTATTCAGCATAAAATATTCAACATAAAAAATTAGCTTTCAAGTCAGAAGCTGCGGCACTTAACAGTTACATTTCCCACCTGTGATCCAAACCCTTGACTTATGCTCCTTTAAACACCCTCATCTTCTCATCTGTCCTATGACCAAACTAAAAGGCAGAGCCAGGTTTAGAACCTGTGACTGCTGGATTCCAGTCTCATGCCTAACCACTGGGATGTGCTTAACATACCCTGACCTGAACAAAAAAATAAATTATTAAATTAAAATTAAAAAGATATGACATTATTAGGAGCTTACTGTGAATTCTGAGGTTTCTATGCTGCCCAGTGTGGGGCCCTTTTCCACCATAAAACTAAGGAGGCCTGTCAAGATTGTTGAGACTGACCAAGCTGGATTCCATGTATCAGGGTGGAAATCAGTGATTGAAAGACACAACCTTCAAAAAACAAAACAAGCAGTGCACTTTATTCCTTGCCATTAGTAAAAATGGAAAATAATGTTACATGTGATACAAGTTTCAAAACAGGTGTTAATTACAAGTATTAGAAGACAATCCTTACCTTGTATTGCATTTAAATCTTCCATTAGGCGTTATCATATAAATACTAGGAGGTTTAAAAGGAAATTCTCTGGGGAAAATTAGTTTCCCATGATAATAGCCACCTGTATTGTATAAAAAAAGGAAAGATTTGTTCTGTACTAAGGAAATGCTTTCCTCAAATACTTACAATGTTGCAGCAAATAAGATTTAAAGGAACGTTTACTATATACACACTCCAAAATTTAAAAACTAATCAACTTAGGCCCTTCACGGATACAAATGATCGTCAGTACCTTTGGGAAAGACCCATTTTGGAGGTACTATTATTTTGTCATCTGCATAAGGCAAGCAATGTTTTCCAATTGTCAAGTCCTTATTTCATCTACATAGGTTTCTCCCTAAATGTATTTAAACACCACATCTGCACAAATGGAAGGGTCTTGCACGCTATCAGCATGCTGGACATTTTAAGTCCACTGAAAAATCCAATTTCAGAAGCAGATCCTTTAGGTGAGGCCGGAATATACAGTGAATTATAATACTTAGGCAAATTAATTAGATATGATACTCAGCCTCTCCAGGGATGACATTTACAAAAGGAGTATGCCTCAACTCTAATAAGAGCAGAGTATGTGATAAGCCAGAAATAAGTTTTATTAGTGCTTTCAGTTTTTCTTTTTAAAGTAAAAACTGACAATACTTGATATTTTTAACATTGTTCATCTTGGCTACCAACCAACTGGGCTCCCTCTGCTTTCCAGGAGATCTGTGGCAATCACTAAAAATCAGACTTCTTTAAACAAAGAACTAAGGCTGCCATACAAAGAAAGATCAGAGAGAACTGGGCTAAGACTTTGATGAACACTAAGGGATTTGCTAGAATTACGTTAGAGGACAACCCTAACACTATCTCATTTCAAGAGGCTATTACGCAAGTCAAAGGCAAGTATTACAGTTTTATGATTGAAGTAAATCGTTATGCTCATACACTGCAAACCACTTCTGTTACATACGACCCATTCATACAATTATGAACTACTACTACTCAAATACAGATAGCAATATACATGCTTTTGCAACAAGCTAATGTTTACCTTCATATGGAGTCATTTCAGGTCCTCGTACAACATAGTGCCTAAAGGAACACAGGAATTTTGTATTAGAGGGGGGAAACTTAACACCTTATGCGCATCAAATTTCCAAAGGGAACACAAATTATAAATGGGTTTATCACCTCAGCTCAACAGCTTCATATTTGTCTCCCTTTACCACCCCTCACACCAAAAAAAGATTCCAATACAAAAATGAAGGTGTATATGAAGCTCAGACTTGACAATCCAGATGGTCTGGCTCTCTATGCTTGTAAGAGCAATTCATTCGGATTCTTACCATTCAAGGATATTGGATGGGAGGGGTTCAGCACAGATATAAGGCACTGGATCTTTTTTAATTCGAAGGTAGTCCTGCTTAAGTCTCTGCGTTGCTGTTGTTGGTGCTCTCTTATTACTGTTGTTGCTCATCTAGGTTTTTAAAAAATTATAAATAGACATGAGCTCAGTATAATCTTACCAGTAACGTGGTTAATGAAAGAATCCCCCTCAAATAAACGGTGGTCGCAACTTGTTCTTGCTGTCTCACCAACAAGACAGAGTGCAGTCAACAAACTAAATTCCTGTCAACTAGCATTAGACCAGGGGTAGGCAACCTATGGCACGCGGGCCAAAGGCGGCACGCGAGCGGATTTTCAGTGGCACTCGCGCTGCCCGGGTCCTGGCCACCGGTCCGGGGGGCTCTGCATTTTAACTTAATTTTAAATGAAGCTTCTTAAACATTTTTAAAACCTTATTTACTTTACATACAACAATAGTTTAGTTATATATTAAAGACTTACAGAAAGAGACCTTCTAAAAACGTTAAAATGTATTACTGTCATGCAAAACCTTAAATTAGAATGAATAAATGAAGACTTGGCACACCACTTCTGAAAGCTTGCAGACCCCTGCGCTAGACTTTCTGATCCTGAGGACTCAATGCAGTTAGTTCTGTTTAAACAGATTAATGGATACAAAGGCTGGTTTGAACAACGTAACATCGTGCTTTGGCATTTCTGGTACATCAAATACAACCGAAGAGCTAGTCTGACCCTGATTTTATTTGATTATCTCCAGTACCAAGAAATAATTTGCTTTGTATGTTTATTTTTTCAAAGAGGGGGGCAAACACTCCTCTTAATGTTTTTGAATTCTGAGCCAAGGACTACTTTGCACAAACTAATTTTATTTTTTATTTATATTCTAGGAGCACCAAAAGGCTCCAACCCCATTGTGTTAGGCACGACACAAATATAGAATACAAAAAGCACCTAACTCAAAGACAAGACAGATAAGTTGTCGAAAGTACAATACAATTTCTTCCCAGTTTTCCCTTTGCATAACAACCCTTCCCCCGCTCCGTCCCAATCCTCCTCATCTCCAGCTGCCAGTCAACCTGCCTCACAGTCCCTCATGTCCTCCTTGCATCCTCGAAGTAGGAAAACACTCACCCTAAACCTACTTCAAACCACCTTCCTTTCTGAATAGCTAGTTCTCCAGTGATTTTCCACTTTTCAGACCTGAAAGCTTTTTAAAAGAAGTTCCACTCAAACCTCTACGTATGGTGGATTCTTAAATATCAACATCACCACACTGTATGCACAGATGGCAAATTTAGAACATCCTGTTAGCCAGCCAGTTTCCAGAGATAATGCATTCATGGCTCAGATGTTTCTCTAAACATTAAAATCAAGTAGAGGAGACTGTTACAAGACAGTAGCAGTTACTGTTAAGACAAACAAAAATACACTACATGAATGGCTCTGCATTATGCAAGACACCTTGAAAAATCAATCTAGTTTTGTGCCACAGCACAAACTGAACAGATTGTGATGGCTGATACTCTTGACATGCTAAGCACAAGATCCGCACAGCAGGGCCACTAGAAAGATTACTAAGGGACACTGTGCACATGAATTTTAACACATTTTTTATACACTCAAACTCTTGCATACCTTTTTCTACTTTGACTTTTAAAATAATGTCCCCAATGGAGAGAAGAAGCAGTCATGTATTTGTAATTTGTTATCCTATAAGTTTCATAAAAACTAATTAGTATGTCAATGTATTAACATAGACCTATTTTCTCTCCACAATCAATGTTATCTAAAAATTAGAAATGGAAAAACAAAACATACATTTTTACTGAACACAGTTTGTGTAAAGTTGAACCTCCAGCCATCTGGAGCGGGTTTTTAGCAGCTAAGTCCCTCAAGAGTTGAATTAATTTCTTGATTCAATATGTGTTTAAAGCAAAATTAATTTTTATCTGTGCTGCTTTTGACTCTAAAAAACTTTGAAACCCATTACAAAGCATACTTACTTTTGGGTGAAAGATGCTAAAATAAGAATGATGTTGTCTGCTTTAAGACCCATTAAATCAGCAGAAAAGGAGTTTTGAAACCAAACTATGTGCCCTCAGACGCATATACAGCTCCTACTGAAATCAAACATGTCAGTAACAAAGTGAAGTGTCATGTCTCTCCTGGGAAGAAGGGAAGCAATACCCTTCTCAACTAACATCTCTAGAATATACACCAATTAAAAGACTGCCATTCAACTTTTTTCATATAATAAATCACAAAATCAAGCAAGTCACTTGGCCTTATTCTTGGAAGTTTGACAACTTTTATAAAGGTATGAGACACTGCTCATTTAATGCTGTGGTAGGCACTGAAGTAAAAAAAATCCCATAGACAATTTTCAGATTTTATTAGGACCATACTATTACATGGTGTCCCTTGAAATCTGACGAGTGTACAAATGGATGTGTTCTCCCAAAAGACCAGTTTTGTGTGCCTTAGGATGAAATAAAAGAAATACAGAGAAAATAACTGTGGAGTGTGGTGGGGTTTGTTTGTTTGTTTCTTTTTTAAAAAGGAGAAACAAGTTAATTCTACAGGTTGGACATGAAGCCCCAATTTTGGGAATTGAAATAACAAGCAGAGAAATTTACAGCTGACTGATGCTAAGGATGAACAAATCAGTACTCAAGGATATATCACTCGTAGGCTGCATTCCAAGGGTGGTTGACAAAGCTTGCTAAAGTTTCTGTTCTACCTAAAACAATGTTATTGCTGGTAAGGATGTGGGCTACCACAGTTAGTTTTTACTAAGCTGCAATACCCTCTAAATGGATTTCTTTATCTGTGAATGCCAATTACAACATTGCCCAGGGAGAAATACTGGTCAAATTAGTAAACTTCTGTTTTGGGGTTATACCTCATGTATGAAATGAGCAGTTAGATCCCAGCTTTAAACAGAAAAAATTTTCTCCAGGTCTGAAGACATCTAATATGGATATTAATTATGTATTTTATTAATCGACAACAAGTGGTAACACCCTATTTTTGACAGGAGCTAAGGGGAGGTAAATGAAGTTCTGGGGGGAAGAAATTAAAGATGAAGAAATTAACATCTCAGACTTTAATTCAAAAATTTATTCAACATAGGTGGAAAAAAGCACCAAAGCCTCTGTTTGATCCACATTTGCTAAAAAACTGACCTTCACACTGCATTTTTGTTTTGTCTTTATTCCTGCAACTTCCTCCCTGGTAAACCAAATGAGATTTCTGATTCTGCAAACTGCTCCACATGGGCAGACCTCTGTGCCCCCATGAAGCCCCAATGTAGGTCAAAGGGGGTTCACCCACACAGAGAAACTTGCATGAAGCTGGCCCAGTGAGGTATTTCATTTGTTATAATTGTACTGTGTCTGGCAGTCGCAAGTCTTTGAGAATGGTGTGCCTTACTACTTATCGGTTGCATAAAAAATACAAAAAAAAATATTGTAGCACCAAATATATTTGTATACAGTATTGTTGGCTTCCCTCACAAATAGAGACGCTTATAGTTCCCTTATATTAAAAGGAAAACATTTACAAAACTGAAAAGAAACGTATCTGGGATATTTTAAAACACATTCAATGACAACAACTTTTGTTTGGAATCAGACTTCCCTTTGTAGCGTTTCTAAATAGCTTACATAGATATTTGTGTGTCTAAGCGCCAAAAGCGGGACCCAATCCTGAAAACCCTTACTCACTTGGCTATGGGTCTGCAGGGTCTTACCTGATGAACGCAGGTAACCAAGGAGAAAGTGATGAATGTTAGCCAACAGGTCTTCAAAAGACCTTTGCTAACAAATACACTATTTAAAAAAATAATAATTTCTAACCTGACAGTTTTCCTTGACAAAAGAGCTTCCACCCCAGCCCCGTAAGAAACTCCCTGGGATAATAAACTGCTCCCCCACAAAGATTAAACAGCCAGGAGGAAATGTTCACCGGCAGGTGAGGAAACGACACCACCAGGCCAGGGGAAAGTAAGGGAACACATCCCGGCGAGGAGCATCCGCGCTGCGGCGGGCTTGACCCCTCTCCCCTTCTCCTAGCCGGGGACCGAGGGGGCCTCACCGCCCGCCCGTTCACAGGGACCGGCTCCCCGATGCCCCGCCAGGACCCAGCAGAGTCTGGGGGGCCGCAGCCCCGCAGCGGCAGTCAGAGAAGGCCCCTCAAGCCCAGACACCCCAAGGGAGAGGCCCCGGGAGAACGGGCCCCCCCCAGCGGGCTCTGCCGGGGAAGGGCGCAGCTCGTCGGTGCCGGTACCTGCCCCGCAGGCCCCTGCCCCGCCGGCCCCTGCGCCTCCCCCACCCCGCGGGGCTCCGTGCCCCCCCCCCCCCCCGGCCGGCCCCACACTCCCGCCGAGCGCCGGGGCAGATCCCCGACCCCGACCCGCCCTAGGCCCGGCCTGGACCCCGCGTACCTCTCGCTGCTCAGGCGGGAGCCTCGGCCGCTCCGTCCCTCGGGGAAGCTCCGGCCGGCCGCAGACGGCGGGGAGGGGGGACAAGGAACGTCAGACGGGACAGAGCAAGCGCCGGGATCCGGGTCCGTCCGCTGCCCCCCTCCGCCGCCGCGGCTATCCAAGATGGCCGCCAGAGGGAGGCGGAGCCGGGCCAGAGCCGGCTTCCCCTTCCGGGAGGCGGGACCGAGCGCGCCTCTTGCTCCTTCCAGGGGAGACAGAGCCTCCCCACTTCCGCCCCCCGCTCGACTTCCGCTTCCGGTCCCTAGCGGGCTTCCGCTGGAACGGAGACGCTCCTTGCGGCGGGGGAGAGTCGGGCGGGCTCGGCTCCGTGGCGCGGGGAGCCCGGCCTGGCCCATCCCCCCTTTCCCGGCCCGTCCCATCAGCTCTGGGCTTCCTCCGCCTCACGACACCGGGATCTGCCGCGGAGCAACGTTCCCGGTTCCCAGCCCCAGCCAGGCCCGCGCAGCAGCGGTGTGACTGGCAACTACCCCGGGGCGGGGCGGGGCGGGGGGATCTCTCGTTTTTTTGCCGTCGGGTGTCTGAGCCTGCAGGGCCCCCGTCTGCTATCTGCCAGCGCGAAAAACTAGGATTTTAGCCTTTTTATTATTATTATTAAAAAAAGGGTGCTTATCCCACTTAACGTGACTCCAGGAGCTGGGGCTTTAAGGCAAGCTCCAGACGCGGCAAGACTTGCAAGAAAATCAGAATCCTGGCAGTGCCGCCATTTTTTGCAGGCTCCTGTTGCGTGATGATGTCATCGTCACGTGGGGCATCATTTGTGCTGTGGCCCGGTGGTGTTGCATTGGGCTGGCCTTGGTACCCTAGCGTCATCGGATGCCGTTGCCTCCGTGTGCATTACATACATTACGTAATATTTGCTCCGTGGCACGATGCGGCTGTGGCAGACCAGTGTAATTTCCTGTTCAGGGGCTGCGATATCTACCCATCTGTGGTGCTGTTGTACTATGATGTGTTTGTATAGATACATTTGCACATGACCTGTACGAAACTTGATGCAAGATGAAGTATTTTACCGATCTGGGTATAGAGCAAAAGCAGTGACAATACTTGTGCAAATAGGTGACATCAATCAGGCAAAATGTAACACAAACCAAAAAGACTTCAAAAGTGTGAAACGAGTTAATGATAAAACAATAGTTTTAAGAAAATTGTGTCTGTATTTTAAGGACATAATTAACACAATCACCATTTACACACTTAGTATCTTCACAAAACGAATATAAATTTCCTAAAGACAGTATCTGATTTTGCTCAATTGGATCACCTCATGAGAGATGCTTCTAATGTGAAATACTCCTTCTGTTGAAATCAATATCAAAACTTCCACTGACTTCAATAGGGCCAGTATTCCACCCGTCATTTCTGCCAAGACAAGGACAGATATACATTCTTACTCTAGTTTTTTTCCATAGAGTAAAACGAATAAGCCTAACCCTGGAAATGAACCAAATACAACTTTCCCTAGGTATGGTGTATTTTGTCATGTAGCAATATGACAAAGAGACACCTCGAATGCCAGTGCACCTGAACCTTGCTAGGAGCAAATATTTAATGTCACAAAGAGATCCAATATGCCTACAATCATAAAATAATAGCTTTCTTAAGGAAAAACAAATGCTTAAACTTAACCAAAGGTTTAAATGTAATAGAAACCTTAAATCTACTTAACTTTAATGAGCAGTTACATTTTTTAAACATTCTTTCTATTAAGATTTTAAATATGTAAGCAGCAGCACTCCACTGTTGCAGCCTGAGATTTTAAAAAAAGCAAAGAAAGTTTGTGTCCTGTAGTGAAAATAAACAGTCTTCTTGCTCTTCAGAATAAAGTGCCTTATCTCACAATACATAACTAAGAAAAGGAGCTAAGTAACACAGTTAAAGCCACAGAATCCATTGTTAGGTAAATTCTTCAGGAGACATAAGGAATAAAATATAGTATTGTCCCACCCTCTAGAAGCCTTAAAACAGAAAAACCTGGAAAGAATGGCAAATGTTTGTTATCTTTTGTATTTCTCATAGTAAATACAGTTCCAATTGAAATGCATAACCAGAGTTACATGAATACAATTGCATATATCTGGATCCAAGAAGTACAGTTCTGCAGCTTTTTGTGTTCAGGAGAGTGAAGTGAAAAATGGAGAATAATTTATTCTTATCCCAAGCTGAGCAACTACTTAATTTGAGAGTATTTTGGTAGTTCGTTTCAGCTCTTCAGGCTAGCTATTTTTCCATTTTACCGTACACTTATTAACTTCTTGTCAAGTATCGGAGTAGCCGTGTTAGTCTGTATCCACAAAAACAGCAAGGAGTCTGGTGGCACCTTAAAGACTAACAGATTTATTAGGGCATAAGCTTTTATGGGTAAAACACCACTTCACTCATGGTGGTGTTTTACCCACAAAAGCTTATTCCCTAATAAATCTGTTAGTCTTTAAGGTGCCACCAAACTCCTTGTTGTTTTTATTAACTTCTTGCATCTTTACCTTTCCCTTCATCTTCCTGAGATAAGAGCAGCATGAATGATAGTTCTTTGTTACTAAACACGTGAGATTTACCAAGCCTTGAGATACTTCAGCTCAGTATATATTACATGACATGTTTTGAATGTGTATATTTATTTCACAACTCAGTTCAATAGTCGTCATTTATCCTTTTCATGTGACAGAATTACTCATTCTGTATTTTTAAAATAGTATATCTGTTGTGGGCCACTGTCCTTCTACCTGTTTTGAAAGCTTGAGGGTGAGGCTGGGTATCATGCTATATGTACTTGGTAGATATCCTTTTACGAACCGATCAGAGAACACTTCAATCTCTCGGGTCACTCGATTACAGTCCTAAAAGTCGCAATATTACAACAAAAAAACTTCAAAAACAGACTCCAACGAGAGACTGCTGAATTGGAATTAATTTGCAAACTGGACACCATTTAATTAGGCATGAATAAAGACTGGGAGTGGATGGGTCATTACACAAAGTAAAACTATTTCCCCATGTTTATTTTTCCCCGCTACTGTTCCTCACACATTCTTGTCAACTGCAGGAAATGGCCCATCTTCATTATTACTACAAAAGGTTTTTTTTTTCCTCCTGCTGGTACTAGATCACCTTAACTGATCACTCTCGTTATAGTGTGTACGGTAACTCCCATTGTTTCATGTTCTCTGTGTATATAAAATCTTCCTACTGTATTTTCCACTGAATGCATCTGATGAAGTGAGCTGTAGCTCACGAAAGCTTATGCTCAAATAAATTTGTTCGTCTCTAAGGTGCCACAAATACTCCTGTTCTTTTTGCGGATACCGACTAACACGGCTGCTACTCTGAAACCTATCTTAGAGATGTCATTCAGCTTTGTGTTTCGGAAAACAGATGTGGAAATGCTACTAATCTGCCTTATCGCCTAGATGTCCAGCACTGATTCATGTAATACTCACTTCTCAAGTGTTCTACAGAAGTTGACTCGGAGATAGCTATTGTTTCATGTTAAGCATCCTTTTAGCATCTCACTTATTGTTTGGTAGATTTTATATTCGTTGGAAGTAGGTATGGAAATGCTGCTAACGTGCCTGAGGGCTCTGCAGCACTAATCTGTCTCCTTTTTCTATATACAGCTCGGCTCTGGGTTCTTTATTACTGGCATTTTGCATGGTGCATGTCAGCGACGTATCTGGGCACACCCCAAATGGCTTAGATTGCCCTAAATCGACTACTCACAGATAGGAAGCTGATACTGTAGCTCAGCACCACAACCTTAAAAGAACAGAGACAAGGGAGACATTGACAATAGGTGAAACTGATCTGTCATAAATGGTAAAGCCTGAACATAGAGATGGTTCTTAGTGTTTTCTGAGCATTGCTACATTTAGGGTTAGCTCAGTTTTTGGCAGCAAAGAATTTCAGAGAGAAGAGTTGTCTGAGACTTGTCACAGAGAAGTCCCTGGCTCTAGCTGTTTGTAGCCTCACCCTTGAGACAATGAGCATCTTTATGCAATTCTCTGTTCCAAAGACCTTGATTAACAGATCATGTTCATCCAAAGTTTGGTCATTTATATCTTACTAATGCTGAAACCATATAGTATATCTCACTCTGAGTAAGATAGTATTTAACTGGCATAACTGTCCTTGTCTAATTTGATCCCTTACATACATGCCGCTGTCGTCTGACACCTCTGCTTCCTAACCTATTCCTCCTTATCTGACATTGCAGCTGATGATCATATCCCTCCTCATCTTAACAACATATGACTACTAAGTATTATTTGTATTACAGTAGCATCCTAAATGAGCGTGGTATGGTACAGACATATATGAAGACAGAGCCCCTGCTTCAAATTGCTAACAGTCTATAGAAACAAAAACATGAAGAGTTGGGGGGACAGGGAAACAACATAGAAGCTGAGTGGTAGGGTAAAGATAGGCAAATGTCATGTTAGCTGAATGGTCACATAAGCTTGCTATCAAGTGCTTTTGCTGATTTTCTTTCGGAGAAAGGATCGAATCCTCAATGTCACCTACGTGTGATACTTAATGATAGAACCATCTTCTAATAGGTTTCAGAGGAACAGCCGTGTTAGTCTGTATTCGCAAAAAGAAAAGGAGTACTTGTGGCACCTTAGAGACTAACCAATTTATTTGAGCATGAGCTTTCGTGAGCTGTAAAGCTCACGAAAGCTCATGCTCAAATAAATTGGTTAGTCTCTAAGGTGCCACAAGTACTCCTTTTCTTTTTGCATCTTCTAATAGTTGTCTTGGCCTATCATTCCTTAACCAGCACTAAATCTAACCACGCTATAATCGAATCTAGTCAATGTAGTGCCCAATTACATTCTCAAGAGGAGACAAATGAGGCCTAGGGATTTTTTGGTTTGGTTTGGTTTTTTTTTTTTGCTTTTACTGCTCATCTCTGGAGACTTGAGTTCCAGTCCTGGTTGCAGTCTTTTAGGTAGAGTGAATCTGAGAGTCTCATCCTATCTCTGATGTCACAATTTGTTAATACACAAAATCACTACACATTTAGAAGCAGCCACTCAAGAAAGGCCCCAAAATAAACTACTAATGGGGTGGGATCATTGAGAGGTTGGGATTGAATTGACAAGAACTGGCTGGACTGAAGTAACGGGTTGACGCAGTTCAGGTTTTGAGGTGTGTGAGAAGAGAAGTAAATGCCAAAACATCTGCCTACACTGTCTGGCTCACTTGCATAAGCACCAAACCTACACAAGCCTGTGGAAATAAAGACATAAAAGGTAACTTTCAAGTACTTTTGCTCATGTTCTGAGAGAGGATTAACAATTCACTGTCGCCTACGTACTGACTTACATCTCAGAGATCTAATGAGCAAACTTTTGCTAGCTGTTTTCACATGCTGTTCTTTCAAGGCACTTGAGATTTGCTACTCAAAACAGATAATGGTTTTGAAAGTGAAATCAAGGGACTCAATTTCCAACTGGATTTTTTTTAAGTGTTTGCCTCCTAATTTGCATATTCTATTGTATCTGTAGCTAGCACAGTCTTCAGCTCATAGCCACAATGGTGTATTCATTTTTGGTGATTGTTAATATGTGGCCTAGCTGCGGGAGATGTCCTCGTGCAGTCTTCTCTGCCAGAACTAATAATAAATATTCAAGGCTGCAAGCCTGCTTTACCCCCTTGAACAGAATTACAAGATGGAAGCAAAAGCGAATGAGTTGCCCAAAAAGTTTGCAATGGATTCATAGCCACAGAGGACTTTGTGATCACACCAGGCACAGAACCTTGGTCTTTCTGTTCCAAAAAACACTAGCATCTTCTGAAGTAATCGTCAAAGCAGTACTTGAGCACTTTTGCAATTATATCCAACAGGGGGCAGTGGTGGCACATACAAATTATCCAGTGCATTCAGAGTTGATTGTTAGATCGCCTCATAGGAATGTATCTGAGAGTCAGCAGATTTTCCAAGACATTGTAATAAGGATAAGTTGTTTCAATAATACATTCTAAGCCCTGGTCTACACTAGGACTTTAGGTCGAATTTAGCAGCGTTAAATCGATTTAAACCTGCACCCGTCCACACAATGAAGCCCTTTATTTCGACTTAAAGGGCTCTTAAAATCGATTTCCTTACTCCACCCCTGACAAGTGGATTAGCGCTTAAATCGACGTTGCCGGCTCGAATTTGGGGTACTGTGGACACAATTCGATGGTATTGGCCTCCGGGAGCTATCCCAGAGTGCTCCATTCTGACCGCTCTGGACAGCGCTCTCAACTCAGATGCACTGGCCAGGTAGACAGGAAAAGAACCGCGAACTTTTGAATCTCATTTCCTGTTTGGCCAGCGTGGCAAGCTGCAGGTGACCATGCAGAGCTCATCAGCAGAGGTGACCATGATGGAGTCCCAGAATCGCAAAAGAGCTCCAGCATGGACTGAACGGGAGGTACGGGATCTGATCGCTGTTTGGGGAGAGGAATCCGTGCTATCAGAACTCCGTTCCAGTTTTCGAAATGCCAAAACCTTTCTGAAAATCTCCCAGGGCATGAAGGACAGAGGCCATAACAGGGACCCGAAGCAGTGCCGCGTGAAACTGAAGGAGCTGAGGCAAGCCTACCAGAAAACCAGAGAGGCGAACAGCCGCTCTGGGTCAGAGCCCCAAACATGCCGCTTCTATGATGAGCTACATGCCATTTTAGGGGGTTCAGCCACCACTACCCCAGCCGTGTTGTTTGACTCCTTCAATGGAGATGGAGGCAATACAGAAGTAGGTTTTGGGGACGAAGAAGATGATGATGAGGAGGTTGTAGATAGCTCACAGCAAGCAAGCGGAGAAACCGGTTTTCCCGACAGCCAGGAACTGTTTCTCACCCTAGACCTGGAGCCAGTACCCCCCGAACCCACCCAAGGCTGCCTCCTGGACTCAGCAGGCGGAGAAGGGACCTCTGGTGAGTGTACCTTTTAAAATGCTATACATGGTTTAAAAGCAAGCATGTGAAAGGATTACTTTGCCCTGGCATTTGCGGTTCTGCCTTTGCAAAAGGTTTCTGGGGAGGGCAGCCTTATTTCGTCCTTCATGGTAGGACACTTTACCACTCCAGGCCAGCAACACGTACTGGGGAATCACTGTAGAACAAAGCATTGCAGTGTATGTTTGCTGGCATTCAACCAAAATCCGTTCACGCGGTGGGAGGAGGCAAAATGCGACCTTGTAACGAAAGCACATGTGCTATGTATGTAATGTTAACAGCAAGGTTTACCCTGAAAGAGTGTAGCGACTGTTTTATAAAATGTGTCTTTTTAAATACCGCTGTCCCTTTTTTTTTCTCCACCAGCTGCATGTGTTTCAATGATCACAGGATCTTCTCCTTCCCAGAGGCTAGTGAAGCTTAGAAAGAAAAAAAAACGCACTCGCAATGAAATGTTCTCCGAGCTCATGCTGTCCTCCCACACTGACAGAGCACAGACAAATGCGTGGAGGCAAATAATGTCAGAGTGCAGGAAAGCACAAAATGACCGGGAGGAGAGGTGGAGGGCTGAAGAGAGTAAGTGGCGGGCTGAAGAGAGTAAGTGGCGGGCTGAAGACAGGGCTGAAGCTCAAAGGTGGCGGCAGCGTGATGAGAGGAGGCAGGATTCAATGCTGAGGCTGCTGCAGGACCAAACCAGTATGCTCCAGTGTATGGTTGAGCTGCAGCAAAGGCAGCTGGAGCACAGACTGCCACTGCAGCCCCTCTGTAACCAACCGCCCTCCTCCCCAAGTTCCATAGCCTCCACACCCAGACGCCCAAGAACGCGGTGGGGAGGCCTCCGGCCAACCAGCCACTCCCCCACAGAGGATTGCCCAAAAAAAAGAAGGCTGTCATTCAATAAATTTTAAAGTTGTAAACTTTTAAAGTGCTGTGCTTAAAGTGCTGTGTGGCATTTTCCTTCCCTCCTCCACCACCCCTCCTGGGATACCTTGGTAGTCATCCCCCTATTTGTGTGATGAATGAATAACGAATGCATGACTGTGAAGCAGCAATGACTTTATTGGCTCTGCAAGCAATGATTAAAGGGAGGAGGGGAGGGTGGTTAGCTTACAGGGAAGTAGAGTGAACCAAGGGGTGGGGGGGTTCATCAAGGAGAAACAAACAGAACTTTCACACCGTAGCCTGGCCAGTCATGAAACTGTTTTTCAAAGCTTCTCTGATGCGTACCGCGCCCTCCTGTGCTCTTCTAACCGCCCTGGTGTCTGGCTGCGCGTAACCAGCAGCCAGGCGATTTGCCTCAACCTCCCACCCCGCCATAAACGTCTCCCCCTTACTCTCACAGATATTGTGGAGCACACAGCAAGCAGTAATAACAGTGGGAATATTGGTTTCGCTGAGGTCTAAGCGAGTCAATAAACTGCGCCAGCGCGCCTTTAAACGTCCAAATGCACATTCTACCACCATTCTGCACTTGCTCAGCCTGTAGTTGAACAGCTCCTGACCACTGTCCAGGCTGCCTGTGTACGGCTTCATGAGCCATGGCATTAAGGGGTAGGCTGGGTCCCCAAGGATACATATAGGCATTTCAACATCCCCAACAGTTATTTTCTGGTCTGGGAATAAAGTCCCTTCCTGCAGCTTTTGAAACAGACCAGAGTTCCTGAAGATGCGAGCATCATGCACCTTTCCCGGCCATCCCACGTTGATGTTGGTGAAACGTCCCTTGTGATCCACCAGAGCTTGCAGCACTATCGAAAAGTACCCCTTGCGGTTTATGTACTCGGCGGCTTGGTGCTCCGGTGCCAAGATAGGGATATGGGTTCCGTCTATAACCCCACCACAGTTAGGGAATCCCATTGCAGCAAAGCCATCCACTATGACCTGCACATTTCCCAGGGTCACTACCCTTGATATCAGCAGATCTTTGATTGCGTGGGCTACTTGCATCACAGCAGCCCCCACAGTAGATTTGCCCACTCCAAATTGATTCCCAACTGACCGGTAGCTGTCTGGCGTTGCAAGCTTCCACAGGGCTATCGCCACTCGCTTCTCAACTGTGAGGGCTGCTCTCATCTTGGTATTCATGCGCCTCAGGGCAGGGGAAAGCAAGTCACAAAGTTCCATGAAAGTGCCCTTACGCATGCGAAAGTTTCGCAGCCACTGGGAATCGTCCCAGACCTGCAACACTATGCGGTCCCACCAGTCTGTGCTTGTTTCCCGAGCCCAGAATCGGCGTTCCACAGCATGAACCTGCCCCATTAGCACCATGATGCATGCATTGTCAGGGCCCATGCTTTCAGAGAAATCTGTGTCCATGTCCTGATCACTCACGGGACCGCGCTGACGTCGCCTCCTCGCCCGGTATCGCGTTGCCATGTTCTGGTGCTCCATATACTGCTGAATAATGCGTGTGGTGGTTAATGTGCTCCTAATTGCCAAAGTGAGCTGAGCGGGCTCCATGCTTGCCGTGGTATGGCGTCCGCACAGAAAAAAGGCGCGGAACGATTGTCTGCCATTGCTCTGACGGAGGGAGGGGCGACTGACGACACGGCTTACAGGGTTGGCTTCAGGGAGCTAAAATCAACAAAGGGGGTGCCTGTACATCAAGGAGTATTTCAGGCAGGACTGCACGGAGGGTTCCAATAAGAAACGGTGCACCTAAGTTATCGTTGTTATTGGAACAAGGAGGTTAGCCTGGCCTCTGATTGATACATGGCTAGATTTACCTCGCTGCACCTTCTCTGTGAGTGACTGCAGTGTGACCTAGAGGAATGAGTCCCCTAGACAGGGGAGGAGGCAAATGAGTACAAAACAAATCTGGTCTATTTCTTGTTTTGACCCACTCCATCTATCTTTTACATCTTTGGCTGGCAGCAGACGGTGCAGAAGGACTGCATGCCATCCACATCTCATGGCTGCTCGGCAGAAGATGGTACAGTACGCCTGCTAGCCATCCCCATCTCTTGCCTGCCTGGCAGAAGATGGTGCAATACGACTGCTAGCAATCCTCATCTCTTGCCTGCCTGGCAGAAGATGGTACAGTACGACTGCTAGCAGTCCGTATCGCCTGCCTGCTCACCATAAGACGGTTCAATAGGACTGACTGCAGGACTAAAGAGAATGACCTGGTCAAGTCACTCCAAATTTAGTCCCTGCGCCCATGTCTGCCCAGGCGCTCCCAGCCGACGCGGCCAGGAGCACCTCGGACACGATGATGACGACTACCAGTCGTATTGCACCGTCTGCTGCCAGAAGGCAAGGGGTTGCTGCTACTGTGCAGCAAAGCCGTACTGCGTCTGCCAGCACCCAGGAGACATAGGGTGACGGTTACCTGAGCGGGCTCCATGCTTGCTGTGGTATGGCGTCTGCACAGGTAACTCAGGAAAAAAGGCGCGAAATGATTGTCTGCCCTTGCTTTCACGGAGGGAGGGAGGGAACGGGGGCCTGACGACACGTACCCAGAACCACCCGCGACAATGTTTTAGCCCCATCAGAGCGCTCCATTGTGACTGCTCTGGACAGCACTCTCAGATGCCCGATTGTTTGCCATTGCTCTGACGCTGGGAGGGGCGCTTACAGGGTTGGCTTCAGGGAGCTAAAATCAACAAAGGGGGTGGCTTTACATCAAGGAGTATTTCAGGCAGGACTTCACAGAGGGTTCCAATAAGAAATGGTGCACCTAAGTTATTGTCCTTATTGGAGCAAGAAGGTTAGCCTGGCCTCTGATTGATACATGGCTAGATTTACCTCGCTGCACCTTCTCTGTAAGTGACTGCAGTGTGATCTAGAAGAATGAGTCCCCTAGACAGGGGAGGGGGGGAAGCAAATGAGTACAAAACAAATCTGGTCTATTTCTTGTTTTGACCCACTCCATCTATCTTTTACATCTTTGGCTGGCAGCAGACGGTGCAGAAGGACTGCATGCCATCCACATCTCATGACTGCTCGGCAGAAGATGGTACAGTACGACTGCTAGCAGTCCGTATCGCCTGCCCGCTCACCATAAGACGGTTCAATAGGACTGACTGCAGGACTAAAGAGAATGACCTGGTCAAGTCACTCCAAATTTAGTCCCTGTGCCCATGTCTGCCCAGGCGCTCCTGATCGACCTCACAGAGGCGACCAGGAGCACCTCAGACATGACGATGACGGCTACCAGTCGTACTGTACCGTCTGCTGCCACAAGGCAAGGGGTTGCTGCTACTGTGTAGCAATGCCGTACCGCGTCTGCCAGCACCCAGGAGACATAGGGTGACGGTTACCTGAGCGGGCTCCATGCTTGCCATGGTATGGCGTCTGCACAGGTAACTCAGGAAAAAAGGCGCGAAATGATTGTCTGCCCTTGCTTTCACGGGGGGAGGGAGGGAACGGGAGGCTGACGATATGTACCCAGAACCACCCGCGACAATGTTTTAGCCCCATCAGGCATTGGGATCTCAACCCAGAATTCCAATGGGCAGCGGAGACTGCGGGAACTGTGGGATAGCTACCCACAGTGCAACGCTCCGGAAGTCGACGCTTGCCTCGGTACTGTGGAAGCGCTCCGCCGAGTTAATGCACTTAATGCACTTAGAGCATTTTCTGTGGGGACACACACACTCGAATTTATAAAACCGATTTCTAAAAAACCGACTTCTATAAATTCGACCTTATTCCGTAGTGTAGACATACCCTAAGGATACTAAACAGACTGAAACTACCCAAAGGGATTAACATGGATATCCCAGTCCCTCCTCCTTATCTTTGTGGTTAAGTAGGTACAGTATTCTACTTTGTGTCTCAGGCTTGCATTGCTGTGATCTCATCAGAATTCATATGCTAAACAAGGTCAAGCCAGACAATACCAAGATGGGAATTTCCCGGGAAAATCGAGTGATGATGTCTCAGAAGATGTCAGGAAGTGATGGAAAACCAAAGTTCTGATCACATGTGGTCATTAAAACACCATGTTGGCTTTACAAACTAGGGATTGTTAAACCCCAATGTCCTTATAAAAAGTCTAACTTGGGCATATATGTTCTGTTTCCCTGTCGTTTCAACAGGAGTAGTTATTTATCACTTCTCTCCCAAAACACTAAAGTGAGCACTGTACACTTTGTATTCTGTGTTGTAATTGAAATCAACATATTTGAAAATGTAGAAAACATCCAAAAACATTTAAATAAATGACTTTCCACTTTATGTATCCGATGAAGTGAGCTGTAGCTCACAAAAGCTTATGCTCAAATAAATTGGTTAGTCTCTAAGGTGCCACAAGTCCTTCTTTTCTTTCTGCGAATACAGACTAACACGGCTGCTACTCTGAAACCATTTAAATAAATGGTATTCTAATATTATTTAACAGTGTGATTAATCGTGATTAATTTTTGTAATCACTTGACAGCTCTAGTAATTTTGAAACATTTCAACTTTGACCTTTCAAAATTGTTTCAATTATAGTTAGTTAAAATTTTGAAATGAAATGTCAATTCAAATGGGAAAACTGGAATTTTTCATTTAGAAAATGTCAAAATGGCATGTTTCAACCATTTTTAAACTTCTGAGTCAAGAAATTCATCAAAACTATCCCTTTCCTGCAAGCATCTTTGGTGTTGACAAATTGATATTTTTTGATGGGAAGATGGTTTGCCAAAAAATTCCTGACCAGCTGTCACAGTTCAGGGCCACTACACCTGTATTTCCACTTGTGGTCCACCAAAGGCACTCAGCTTCTCAGCCATTACCTCCCTCAGGTGGAGACTCAGATCTTTTTCCCTCCTGACTTGGGTTTTTCCAAGTTGCACAATTTCCTGTCTACACTGTGATACTCCCAGGAAGTCAGACTGCCTAAACAGGACAGTATCTATACTTTGCTTTCTCTTCAAAGCTATGACGAGGTAATTGTTCACAGTTGTATGTTACCACACAACCGTTTCTAAGCAAGCACATGTATTCTTAAGGTGAAAGTGCTACAGAGAAAACATATTAAAAACAATAAAAGAAACGACAAATGCCAATAAGCTTACCAGAGATCACCCCCAGTCCAGCAAGGGCTCTAGTAGGAGTCAATCCTTCAGATCCAACACAGCAGTCTTTTTGTGGTTACAACTTCATAAGAGCCTTAGTTCAGAACTAACACCCCCCATAAATCGGTTAGTCTTTCCTTTATGCCGCTCAGGCCTTTGATCTTGCATCTCTGGGAACAGGTAAGCAGTAGACAATAGTCCTCTTCTCAGGGCATAGCTTCAAAAGGCTGGGGTTTTGCACAACTGGAATTGGGAATTTGCATTCACCTTTCCCGAGAGAATTCCCAGATAAACCACTGATCCTGTTTGTCCATAAGTCTATTCTTGTCTGGCCCATTGTTCAGTCTAGTCCTTTGAAGGCCATAGCACTTCCCAGCATTCACATCTCCCCAGTAGAAAGCTTACATACAATCCTGGCCCTCATTAATTTGTAAATTTTGCATTAACACAATGGACTCCAAAGATACTTAAACATAATTCAGTAAGGTTTTCCAAGGATATTGCAGGAAATTGCCATATCTGTCACACCAGCTCTGTTAGACTCCCTTATACTCCCCAGCGCTTGAGTCTGAAATTGGCTCACAGTTTATAAAGTGCTCTAGGGTTCTTCAGGATAGAAGGAGTTTTATGATTGTAAGTGGTTATAATGCTTCAGGATGAAAGACACTTTATAAATGTAAGGTGTTATTATAATGTATGGGTTTTTAACCTAGATATATCTGACTAATACATTCCCTTTGACAACTCATAATATGTACCTGGTTTTATACCTTTTAACTGGAGTGCAGCTACCTGGTACTTTTCCCACTGTACCATGTCATCTTTTTCTTATTTATCACACTGGAATTTCTCAATAAACATCTAAGTATGGAGAAGAAAGAAGAACCCTGTTGAACCAGATGAGCATGGAGAGGGTAATGAGGCACTCAGAACACCGAAGGATTGTTCTGGATATTCACATTTACCTTTTGAATGTCCCTCAGGCTCAATGTATTTCATGCATATTATATATGAGCCATAGTTAACATACTGGACATATGACTGGAACCTTCTAAACACTAATGACAGTGTATTATGAGAACTGGTATCATAAATGTGTTTAAATGTTTCTTCCCAGTTGTTTTCCAAAATACAAATGAATCACACCACTATGGCATTGCTCTTAGTTTAGAAGTAATTTTGGTTTCCTGTGGTCATGTCTGGACAGGTTTTGGGGGGCCCAGGACAAAATCTAAAACTGAGACACCCCCCCCCCCGCCCCAAAAATTACCACTAAGCGGAAGCTGGTGTCCGTGTGTGTTTAGAGACTCAGCCGACAGTGGCACCTCCTCTCCTGCAAGGCTGGGCCCATGCAGGGCAATTCACTAAGGTTTTCAATTTATGTTCTTGAGGGATTAATATGGGCAAGGAGACTTTGACAAAAGCTTTGGGTGCAACCAGTAAATAGTAAGTACATGTCTCAGACAGGAAGGAATTTGGAAAGTGTCAAAGTCCTCAGCAAAAACAACGAGGAGTCCGGTGGCACCTTAAAGACTAGCAGATTTATTTGGGCATAAGCTTTCATGGGTAAAACTCCCCACTTCTTCAGATGCATGGAGTGAAAATTATAGATGCAGGCATAAATATACTGACACATGAAGAGAAGAGAGTTACCTTTCAAGTGGAGAACCAGTGTTAACAAGGCCAATTCAGTCCAGGTGGATGTGGTCCGCTCCCAATAATTGATGAGGAGGTGTCAATACTAAGAGAGGGAAAATTGCTTTTGTAGTGAGCCAGCCACTCCCAGTCCCTTTTCAAGCCCAAATTGATGGTGTTAAGTTTGCAAATGAATTGTAGCTCAGCAGTTTCTCTTTGAAGTCTGTTTTTGAAGTTTTTTTGTTGAAGGAAGGCTACTTTTAAACCTGTTATTGAGTGTCCAGGGAGATGGAAGTGTTCTCCTACTGGCTTTTGTATGTTACCGTTCCTGATGTCTGATTTGTGTTAATTTATCCTTTTACGTAGAGACTGTCTCGTTTGGCCAATGTACATGGCAGAGGGGCATTGCTGGCACATGATGGCATATATCACATTAGTAGATGTCAGGTTTCAGAGTAGCAGCCGTGTTAGTCTGTATTCGCAAAAAGAAAAGGAGGACTTGTGGCACCTTAGAGACTAGCAAATTGAATGAGCCTTTGATGGTGTGGCTGGTGTGGTTGGGTCCTATGATGATGTCGCTAGAGTAGATATGGGGACAGAGAAGGCAACGGGGTTTGTTACAGGGATTGGTTCCTGGGTTAGTGTTTCTGTGGTGTGGTGTGTAGTTGCTGGTGAGTATTTGCTTCAGGCTGGGGAGCTGTCTGTAAGCGAGGATTGGCCTGCCTCCCAAGGCCTGTGAGAGTGGTGGATCGTTTTCCAGGTTAGGTTGCAGATCGTTGATGATGTGCTGGAGAGGGTTTAGCTGGGGTCTGTAAGTGATGGCCAGTGGTGTTCCATTATTTTCCTTGTCAGGCCTGTCCTGTAGTAGGTGACTTATTGGACCCGTCTCGTTCTGTCAATCTGTTTCCTCACTTCCCCAGGTGGGTACTGTAGTTTTAAGAATGCTTGATAGAGATCTTGTAGGTGTTTGTCTCTGTCTGAGGGACTGCAGCAAAGGCGGTTGTCCTCAGCATGGAGTGAACTGATGGAACACCCTGTGTGGCAAGATCTCATTTGTGGACATGTATGCTATTGTTGTTATAAAGATTGGGATCCCCTGGCAAGTGATATGATCTCCTGACCTAGAGGATACTGGAGGTTAAAGGATAGGGAAACCTCTCTTCTTTCTGTAGATGTTATGCCCTCATGATGACCGAGATGAACTTGAATCACATTAGCTGACCCTCCCTAGATGCCTGAGTCTACTGACCTTCAAGCAAGGCAGATCTTGATGGTCAAGCATTTGTTTGACCAGGGATCACTGATGTGTCTCTATTGACGTTGTGGAAATTTAAAGGAGGTGGCTGAAAACTGAAGGCTGCTGAGTTGAATGTACTGTATTGCTTGTTTTTTCAAATTTATTTTATGCATCAGGATGCCAGAACAGTGAGGGCACTAAAATTATTAAATTATGCTCATTAATTAATACAATCCCTGGATGGATATTGGCAGAGCATGGGGTGAGGATTGGACTGTTGGATGGTGGTCTGAGGTTCAGTTCTATTTAGAAGCGTCATCTGGAAGGTTCGTGTGGAACTATGGCGCTCTGCAATCAAGGGGACCCACGGAAGGATGCGTAGTGCTTGTTGAATGAATGCCTAAGTTTTACAGTGTGTCTTGTGCACTTTTATGTTGTGGGCAATAGACATCAAGTCTGGAATCCAATTTTAGGAAAATAAATGTTTAAAACTTTTTAAAAAATAATTGTACGCCATGTTTTTTTACAGGGCACAGGAAGATATTTCTAATCTGTCGTGTTCTTAAAGATAATAAGATGACAGAAATATGTGGGAGCCAGCATCTTAGGTTTATTCATTTTAACTCATCGCTCCATGGTTTTAAAAACCCATTGCCGTGGCAACTGTTTGAAATTTTAGAGAACACAGACCTTTTGTATCAGTTCTGAAAGGTAGTTGTTGCTTTCTTTTTTTTTTTTTACTTTGCAAAAAGTATTCGTTAATATCTATCTGTCTATCTATCTAGTCCTGGCATGTGGTTAATTCTTTAGCAGTATTGCAAGTTTTCAAAGTGAATGCGAACAAATGGGAGTTTAGTTCTCCGCTATATTCTTGGATGATGTTGGGCAGCACACTAACACCTTGGTTTCTCCTTTTGTAATACGGGGCGTAGCAGCAGGGCCTTGCTCACAGCTATTCATTCACAGAATCCACCTACAAGGGATTATACAGAATGTGGACACCAGAATTCAAAGCCTTCTCTGTGGGTCATTGGTAAAATATTTTCTCCGGAGGAAGTGAGCTCCCCAGGCAAGTTGATGAAAAGGGCAAATCTTGTCTCTGTGACTGTTATCCCTAATGCCTTAGTTAATCACCAGTGACTATCTCTTGACCTGAGCCTGCACCCACATATAAACAGTGACAAAATATGACTCGATGTAAATATCCAAAAATCTCCCTTTCCCTTTCCCTCTCTTCCAAAGCTATGTCTTGATCCACCATAAGTGCCAAGTGGCTCCTTTTGCAGCTTTTGGATGCTCCTTTAAGGAGCATGTATGTAATATAACTATCTCCTTATCCTTTCTTAGCTAGTTAGTCTGGAGAGATAGGGATATTCACAGCAGTGGGGGGGGGGCAAGAGCTGAATTTTAATCATGGTTCTGCCATTGATTTGTTGAGTGACCTCGGGAAAGTCACTTAAACTCTCTGGGCTTGATTCTCAATTGTCCTTCCTCTTATATAGTCACTTAACTCAGTGCAAGATGGGTGTAAAATGCTAACATGGTAGCAATTAGCATTGACGTAAATGACTACATGGTGCAGGGCAACCAGGTCCTCTCTGTCTCATATTCACCATCAGTAAAAAGAGGATAATATTATTTATCCACTTTCCCCGGATTGTGAGGATTACAACCCCTCAAGCAGTATGCTGTAAACTACGTATCTGACGGGCCATCTTCAACATAGGATAAAATAACTCTATGGAGACAGTGTACCTGGGGGAATGTTGTGAGGGTTAATTAGTCTTCGTCCATATTTGGGTGTCTCTTTCCTCAGTAGGTGTGCTGATGCTCTGGCCAGTTGGCCATCCGCCTCTCCTTAGACATCTTGATCGCAGAGAGAGAGAGAGTACCTACAGAACAAGAGCCTGGCCAGTGTGGGAGCAGCGAATGTGCAATTATAAGGATGTTGCTTAAGCATAATGTTCCTACGCCCTCCCCTTTGTTGTGTCCAGTAAGTGCTGAGAGGGAAACCACAAAGGAGCTGGTTGTGGCTTCCTAATTCTAGGGCCAGCCCCTGTACCCCACATAAGGCTGATGTAACTTATGCCGTCTCTTTGACGGCCCCAAGGGGCTAGTACGTCAGCTGGCATAGTCCTAATATGGTGCTCCCTCCTATGCCAGGGGCTGGGAGGGGGTGGCATAGGACCTGGTTATGCAAGCTACACCTATTCCGTGTGGTGCTCTGTCTCCTTCCAGTAGTGAGTGGGCCATGTACAGAGGTTGATGAGCCTGCTACAGCTTCAGCTAAGAAGGCTGGGTCTTTTAGCTCAAGTGGGTTCCTCGTTGCCAATGACCTTCTCAGAGGTGCAGCGATACAGTTACGTTTGCTCTATGCCACCTTGGATTCCTCCCCACTGGGGGAATCTCCAGTTTGGACAGTCACACTGGTTTTTCTGGCCCCTTAGCTTGGCTACTAATGAGATCAAAGATTTGGCACTTTATGTTTGGTGTCAAGATCCTACAGTAATTGGCACTATATAAATGCATACATAGTGCTCTACAAAGGTAGATGCATAATGCAATCTCTGCTTCAAAGAGCATACAGCCTAAATGCTTGAGTAGCAATAAAACCGAGCAGTACAACATTAATAAACCCAGAGTGGCGTGCAATCTCTTTAGCTCAGAAGTTTCCCTGAAGAGGTGGGGCTCAGGGAGAGGCCGGTCCATGCATCAGGGATGGCACCAATTGAAATCAAGGTTAGGAGTGAGCACAAACAACAACTGGGCTTAGAAAAGAAAGAAAATGGGGTGGATCATAGGAAGTGGGAGGGGGTGTAGGAGGAGATTAAGAAAACAGTGTAGGTTGGGGCAGAGCTGTTCCAAGCCTTGGACATGATTTGGGAGAGAATGGGGAACCTGGGAAGGGGCTCAATAAATGAAGAGAAATAATCAGAGCTCCAAGAGAGGAAGGTCATCGTGATTGGCAGTATTTTCGATGAGCTGGAGGAGGAAGAGGTGAGGAGGTCACTGCCGTCAGGGCCTGGGACCAGGAGGGATGGGCAGGGAAGGGACAGATCTTTGAGATGTTGTAGAAGGAATGACAAGGCGTAGCAATAACCTTGATATGGGGGAAAAATTCCTATCATCATTACATGTGACACAAGATTCAGGGAGCCACAGAGCAGGTTCATCTCTTGGTGAGTGAAGAAGAGAGCTACTGGCATCATTGACTAGCATGATTATTTGTTGTCGGTGTTCTCCAGTCCCTGAACATGGCATTAGGTGTCCCTAGGATGCGGCAGGAGCCATCTTTTGGTAACCTAGATCCTGACCACTTATTGGCCCTCCTTTTCTAATAGGTCTTAAAGTCAATGGGAGATCTGCTCTTCTGTCTAGATGAAGTACGTCTATGGCCTCGTCACGATGCTTCTCAGAGTGCCTCACCATCTTTAATGTGTTTACCCTCCCAGCACCCCCTGTGAAGTAGGGCAGTGCTATTATCCCCAGGCCACATTTGGGTGACTGTGGCACAGACCATCTAAGTGACTTGTCCAGGGTCACACAGAATGTTTGTGGCACAGCAAGAATTGATCCTGAATTTCCCACAGCCCAGGGTAGTGCTCTAGTCACTGGACTAGCCTTCTTCTGACTTCAGTAGGGCCAGGATTTCACCTACGGTCTTGAAAACATCTCAAGGCACGTTTTGTAAGAGTCTGGGTGTTAACCCTAATAGCCTGGCTGGATTCCAAAGCAAGTAATTACATTCTGCCTCCCTAATTTCCCCTGAAGTTTCAAATGTATGTAGCAGTGTGTGTTACTTGCAAACCTGCATTATTGGGCAACGTTGTTTGCTTTTAAACAGCTTGCTGCTTTACAACCCAGAAGTGGTTGCATTTTGGCAATGAGTAAAGCGATCCCTTTCTGAACGCACAGGGTGTTGCCAAGCTTAATTAGTGTTTGTAAATCCAGGGCTGAAAGGTGCTATAGATTTGCCAGGTGAGCTCTAGATCAGCTCTCTGGCAGTTTTCATCTCATTTCCCTTCCAGACTTTCTGTACGTCAAGTCCTCAGTCTCCCATTATTCTCCGTGTAGAAACAGGCAGAGTGAGAAAGGTAGGAGATCACTAGGAGACAGGAATGGGCAGAAATTTAAACTTAGGCTCCTAGGCATTTGAGGTCTCTCTGGGCACTGGCGCATTGCCACACAGGAGAATGTTTCTGTAACAGATGTGTCTTGATGCTTTTCACTGACAGTTTCTTGGGCTTCCTGGAGTTGGGGGTGGTGAGGAGCATCATGCCCTCCTCATAACACATTTTTAGGTGGATTGCAGTCAATCTTTGTAGAGTTCTCAGAACCCCTTTGTTCCTCAGGTAGTCGGTCCCCATGGTTTCTTTCTGGTGAGAACTGATGCTGAGACTTTTGGGTGCTGGTGAACAGCCTCAGCATTGACTATGATCTAGAGCAGGGTTTCTCAACCCGTGGGTCAGGACTCAAAATTGGAATATTTCAAAGGGTCGTGCAGCAGCTCCTGTGGCTCCTGTCCCAGGGGGCTGGCTGTGCTCCCCTCCCTGCTCCAGACACTGCAGCCTCTGGGGTCCCAGTACCACTCAGGTTTGGCCCAGCCGTCATGATGGTGGGAGTCTGGGTAGGCCAAGTTTGAGTGAGTGGCACTGCAACCCCATGAGCCAGGTCACAACTTCACTCGCACAAATTTGGTCCAGTCGGGGAGGCGGGGTCAAACCTGAGCAACACTGCCACCCCGGAGGTTGCAACGCCCAGAGCCGAGAGCCAAGCCCAGCCAATCCCACACAGCGCTGGAGCTGCAGGAGTCACCACTGTGGGGTGAGTGCTGGGCAAGACCCAACCCCCCTGGGGGCAAGATCCAACCAAAATCACCCCAGGGCCTTCACCTCCAGCCTATTTGCTGGGTCACGACAGGCCATAAACATTTACAAATGGGTCCTGAGCCCCAGAAGGTTGAGAACCACGGATCTAGCATTTTGAGTCACAGACCAGACTCTCTTCCTGGCTCTGCCTCCAGTTCACTGTGACTTGGGGCAAATCACTTAACCTTTCTGGGCCTCTGTTTTCCCCATCTATAAAATAGAGCTAATAATGAGATTTATCTACCTCCACCAGGGGCTCGTGAGGCTTAATTAATAATTATCATGAGTTTAAATAATTTCTTCAAACCATTTCCTTGTATATAAACATTCTGTGGGAAGGCAGGTGAGAGGTCTGTTTATACCGCCAGGAGGTGAGAGAGGGGTCTAATCCTGTTTGGTCTTACTGAGGTGTGTTTATTCCTTCAGTTCAGTTCTGGTAAACATGTCTCATTGATGTGCTGATCTCTCATTTCCATGACTGAAAAATCACTCTTGTGGGGCTCGTCAGAGGGTTGCCGCATGGAGCATGGCTGGTTGCAGTTGGGGATGGGCAGAATGATGGTTTTAAAGGCATCGGCTGTAATTTCTGCTTTGAACGATGATCAAAGATGATCAAAGGCTGTCTTCTTGCCTCAAAGCTTTCATTGAAGGTGGTTGTGATGAGGCAAGACTTTTGTGCCTGAGATCACAGCACCTAGTAATCTCAACCGTCACTACGGTGACTTGTAACATGCAGCCAGAGAAGACATTGTCTCAATCCTCTAGACACCTGGGTCTGTCATCAACATGCATGAAAGTGGCCTACCTCCCTCCTTGACCTACCTGTGTCTCAGTCATTTACTCATCTGGGGGTCCAGATAAACTGAACTGACTGGCAGGCTGGCAAAGGGAAGACTGGTGAAGCTCCCTGAATTCAGTTTCATCATGAAGACCACACTGTTCCCATTACTCCTAGGCGTGATGGTTTTGCACAGAAACGGCTTCCCGTGGGCATGTCAGCACGTGAGGAAGGTACAGAAGTTACTTCTCCAGAACTGGGAGCGCTTAGCATGTAAAAAACCGGCTCACCTCCCAGGGCAAGTCCCATCGGCCCTCTTGAATTGAGCCCAAACATCCAGAGTGCGACAAGGAAGCCCTTTTCAAATGCCTCAGAGATGGGGCACTTTGTAGAGAAGCTGGGTCATGCACTCAGCATTTCAGTCAGGAGAGTAGTGTAAATTCTCTGTGGCAGCAAGAAGTAGTGGAGCTAATTGGGTTTGGGGCAGGTCCTGCCCAGCCCAGACTTCCCTCGCGGCATCAGGTGGTTCTGCATCCTGTAACGCTGTAGCCACACTGTTACAGGGAGCAGTGGTAGTAGGGAATTACTGTTCGGGATTATCCCCACCATACTGTGATGCCATGGACTCCTGCCTTAGAATAGCATGTTTTCCTCCTGTCTGACAAGATTGTACCTCAACAAACAGGCAAAAAGCAGGTCTTTTCAGTCAGACCACTGTATATCAGGAAGCCTGAATTTAGCTGCCTGTCTAGCCTGCCTTAGTTACAGAGTACAGAACACTCTGCTTTCCTCTGGGAAGAAATCTACCTCTCAGACACTGGAGGCCAGGCGGTCACACTGCAAAACCTGGTATGACTCAAGACATTTAAACCCAAAGAAACCAGAGGCATGTAATAGAACTGAATTCTTATAGGATGGTGTTTCCTGAGCTATCAGTGTACACACCCTGCCACTTTTCCTCAAATCTGTCACACAGCTTGAGACCAAGCTCAGCCCACCTACATATTTCAAGCTTTCTAGAGGCAGCAAGCCTCCTAGGATCAAGACCTGTTTGTTTATTTTGCATGACTCACTTGAGCACTAGTTTCCTCCCCAAGGGACATGGTTCAAAGCAATTGCTTGGCACTTTAAAAATTAAACTGGACAAGACACTAGTTAACCATCCAGCAATGGCAGGGGGAGAGATCAGATGACCCAAAAGGTCTGTTCTCTCTTTAGAGTCTGTTATTCCTTAGCAAAGCCATAGATGGCAACAAGTGATGTTTAGCAAAGAGGTCATATTGGCTCCCCTGCAAACATCAGGGGGATCTCAGACCTGTGATATAATGAAAAATACCCTGAATTCCTTTTAAGCTTTGCTTCCCTTGATCCTAAAACCTTGTCATCACCATGACCACAGAAGACCATTCTGCTTATCCCTCATTCCATTTCCTTCCTTTGAAGGAAAGGTACAACAAGAAAGGAATGTAAACATTGTCACATCTTTGACACCGCAATGTGGACAGAAGATTTGAAATGCAGAATAGCCACAGCTGGTATGGGATTACACCCTATCATGTGATACAATACAGCCTCAAGTAGAGTGATTCAGTAAAGACAAATAAAAGGTAGTGAAGTGGCTTCTGCTGTTTCCTGTCCAAGATAAGTCTAGGTAACTCTTTCAATTCATACATGGACAATGACAACATCGGAAGAACCGGTTTCCAGTGGTGAAAGAGAGTTACTGCACTTACAATAGATAGTTGAAGATATTAGAAAATGAGAAGTCAATGGGATGCCACCTGTGATTTTAAAGTCCAGCATATCCAATGTGCTTTGCTAGGTCAGGGCTTTGGCAGGGGATGAGATGCTAAACAGGAAAGTAATTGTGAAGCTGAAAACTATGCTCCTGCAAATGTTCAGAATGAGTTCGCTTACTCAGATCCAAATCTGTTGCCTATTCAGCAGATAGCTACGCATGCCTGATTACTAGATTTTATTTACTGCAGATGATGAGAGATTCCAAAGAGTTGAAGATTTTAGAGGGGCCTTACTTATGCAAAATTTGCAAGGATACAGTGAAAACAAATCAGTCCCTGCTCTTTTGTACCCTGTTCCACAATAAAAGAAGATGGCAGACAAGTGATGAAATTAAATGGCAGCAACCTTAAGCAACAAAAGGAAGTATGTCTTTGTTCACAGTATAGTCAGTCTGGGGAATTCACTGCTGCCGGGGGTCATCCAGACAAATACGACAGCTGTAGACAGCCACTAATATCATATGTACAGTTGTTTTGCAAGTCAAGACTATGATAAAGGTACTAATATTTCATGTTTTAAGGCCGTAAGCAGAGCACTTGCAAAACCAGGAAGGAATTTTCCCCTGTATATAGCATTGCTCAATTGTCTAGGTAACTTATGTTTCTCACTGCCTCATGGCCTAATCATCATGTATCAGCCACTGGTAGAGGCAGGGTATTGAGCTAGATCAACCAATTGCCTGATGCGATGTGGCAATTCCTATCTATTCAGAGTCTATTTCTTCAAACATACCCACCAATTTACTCTCAATCACAACTGCACAGCCTAATACCCCAAACATTCATGCACAATGTGTCAAATATTCTATTATGATTGCTGTTTCTATGGCATCGCAGTTATGCACGACACTTTACAGGCATGCAAGAAGATAAGGTCCCTTCCCAAAGGAGATTCCAGTGTAAGTCAGACAGAAAACACAGGGTGTAATAACAGGACATGATGAGTTGTCATGCGTTTAGGGAGACAGCACCTCAGAGAAACAACAGTAACAATAGAAGGGCAACTATTCTTGGAAGAGCAATATTTAGTTTAGATTACGCAGCTACTGCATGTTCATGCATTAACAATGAAACACGTCTTCATGCAATAACACTAATCTCCTCCAAAGGCCACACTGGTTTTCTAGATACTTGCAGGTGTAATTAAAGGTATTAACTCATCTATAATGCGTATGTGATTAGGGTCCTAGGTATTTAAGAACCAATTTCCTATGTCCATCCAAGACTCTCTGGGTATGTCTAAACTGCAGCTGGCAGCGAGACTCCAGGCCCAGATAGGCAGACTTGTGATAGCAGGGCTCATGCTGCTTCAGCAGTGGCCTGGGCTCTCAAGCCTACCTGGCCCCTGGGGTCTGAGCTCAGGTAACTAGCCTGAGTCCGCAACGTCCATAGTCAGTCAACATCAGCATTCAGAGGCCCCAGGTCCCCTCTTCCTGGACCTCACTTCTCTTTCCTTCCTTCCTTGCTTCCTTCTGCTCAGTTTTGCCATCTTGGTCTGCTTGGAGAGCAAACTATTAAGAGAGGACCATGCCCTTTTATAACTTCCAGTTCCTTCTGTCATGTGACATTTCTGGTCATCCTCAAAGTCCCCATTAGGTGATCTGTTTCTTGAAGTTTGGCCATATTCTTTAGCATATCCATTGTATTACCAGTGCAAAGTTATTCATTGTTAATGACCCTTAACTGCTCCCCACTGTTTGCATTGTTTGAACACCTCCTAGAATTTCAGTCTAAGATGGAGATAAAAAGCCAACAAAGAAGGCACAAGTACTCTCTTATGATCAATTGGTGCTCACACAACAAAGTGGAGTTTGTTATTTGATATAGACACATACAGACCAATACTAAATCTTCATTACCCCCCTGATACACTGGTATCTCGCTGTATATTAAGGCCAGAGACTCATCAAGAGGGGAGACCATAGTGCATCATGGGAGATGTAGTCTGACCAGGAGCACAGCCTATAAAGGAGAATGAGATACCTGAACTACAACTCCCATGAGGTACGATGGTGGTATTTCTGAATAAAAGTATTTCAGTTTTAAAATTTTTGCCACAAGTCAAATTTTTGTGTGGCGGGACCCTCCTCCCCCCATTTTCCAGCCTGCTATCTTATTAACTGATAAGTGAAGCTACATGGGAGGCACCTGAAACCCACAGATTAAAGAGCTGTTCTTGCCAGAAGTGTACATTGGTAACAGATATCATCAGTTTGTGAAACTCCTCACAGCAAGAGGTCATAGAGTTCAATACCTTGGCTAGATAATTTAATCACCACGAGTAACAGCTGTAGTTTACACATGGTGAGATAAGGTTAATCCAGCTTTATGCCCCTTGGTATTAGCTGACACCTGCCGGGATCAAGAAAGCACTGAACACAATTGGCTTGCGTTACTATGTTTTCTTTCCTCATCTTTCTCTGAATTACCAGCTTTTCGCTGCAGACAGAAGAGAAGTTAAAATAGATTCTAAGGCCCGAAGCAGAGATGACTTGATAGTGGGAGGGCAGAGTGAGAGCAACCAGCTTCAGCAGTGTTACTGAGCATGCTCAGTACAAGCCAAGTAGCAAATCGGGGGGGGAGGGGCATGTGACCACCGCATACCCCCCCACAAGTGTCACCTCTGGCTGGAAGGGACAGCTCTGATCATCTAAGATGATCTCTTGTGTAACATAGGCCATAGAACTTCCCTGAAATAATTCTTGTTTGAACTAGACCATATTGTTTAGAAAACCATCCAATCTTGATTGAAAAATTGCCAGTGATGGAGAACCCACCCCAACCCGGGTAAATTGCTCACTACAGAGCTCCTCAGAAGTATGGTAGCACCCTACAAAACAGGAACATAGAGTTGGTCCTACCAGATCACACACACCATTAGTCTTTGGATAATTAATAATTGGAACAATTTACCAACCCACATTCCCGTCTGCTATTTAATATTTCCATCACTGCCTCAACATGCTCGTCTTTGGTGTTTAGTATTTCCATGATTACATTTCTGTTGACATCCATAGTACCGTGTGTACAGTGCTAGAACGTTATTACACTCTGCTGGCTTACCAGATAGGTGTATGCCATGCAGAGCATTATAATGTCTCTGGTTTCATTTCAGCGTAACATCTGCAAAATTAGATTATTTCTATATAAAACTCCACCAATAATCACTTGCAAGAAAATTATTTGCATTTTGTAATGAACTTTTGTGTGTGTATCTTTTTTTCTCGAATTGCTCTGTTAAGCATTAATTTAGCACTGGTGGAAGGTGTTGGATTGACAATCCTGCTGACTTCCAGTCCCCTATTTAGACACAAAATAAATATGGTACATGTAGCTACATTGCCCCACAAATGTGTCCCAGCCCTAACCAGAGGTCTTGAGTGGTGGAAGAGTAATTCAGTTTTCATGGCCCTTTCAGTCTCTGCTAAGATTTCAACAGTGCTAATTGAAGTGGTGTTTGATTTTATGATGTGGACACATGTTCACTAAGAACTGCACTAAGACCACTAAATTCACTTCACAAGGACCGCAGAGCAACCATCAGCTGGTCCCAACTTACAATTATTACATGCCTTGCATAGATCTGAACTGGTGAAATAAGTAGAAGGCTGTTTTATCCTATTACCAATGCCCTGAGCCACCTGGTTATTCCTACCCTCGATTTCTAGTTTTCTCTGCTTCTTATATTTGTGGGGTTTTACACTGTATTGAGTGGTCGTTTTGTCCTAGAGCATTTACTTCGGTAATAACATTAGTAGAGCTGATCACATAATTTAAATAAATAAATAACCCCCGCCCAATTAATAAATATTTTGAGAAATAAAAGCACTATGTTTGGTTAGCTCTAATTTATGGGGTCATATCTTTTTTTTTATTATTTCTTATTTATATTATGATAGCATCTAAAAGCCAGGTTTGGCCCACACTGTGCTAGGCACTGTATCTATCCGTCTATTGTAGAGTTGTATACTGTCAACCATCACCATAGTACAAGAGCACTGTACACACACAGAACAGGAGACAGTCCCCTATCCTGAAGAGCTTGCAATCTAAAAGACAAGACAGACACATAGATACAGACAGACAACTGAACACAATCTGCCAGAAATACAGTGGAATGCTTTAAATATTAATACATTTGTTTAATTAAAATGAGTATTAATTATTACATATTTATGGTGTATTAATGATTATTTATGATTTGTAAGTAGTCAGTCAACTGGCAGGTGGTCACAGAAATGACTGTGAATCCTGAAAATTACCATCAGTTTTGACATAATGGTTCATTCAAAAATTTGTACCTGAAGCTCATTATTATTATTCATTATTTGTATCACTGTAGCGCCGAGGGGCGCTCGTCATGGACCAGGACCCCATTGTGCTAGGTGCTGTACAAACAGAACAAACAGGCAGTTCCCATTATTTGTTATTCTTTATTTTTAATGATAAAGTAATCCAGCTAGGAGAGAAGAAACTATACCATGTGACACAAGTGGCCAGCCAGGCCATATGACTAGCAGTTAGTCAAAGCAAACAGTTTCTGAATGATTTCTAGGCTAGAAACTGTTGATTCCAAACTATTGGGAACTTACAAACAATGAACATGTTTACAGAAATCAGGATCCCTTCCTAAAAAATTTGCTCACCAATAGAGGCTCTGGCTTCCTAATGAATTTTATTCGTACTTCTGATCATTAGCACTTGAAGCAAAACTGCTGCTGACAAGCAGTTTCAAAAGTATAATCTTTCAGTGATGAATGACTTCTTGCTTTGCTGACTTGGCACTGAGTAATGCACAGGATACACTGAGCTCTGGCTTAAGCTGTGAATCTTTCTGTGACAGATGTGGCAATTTCCTGCAATATCTTTGGGAGATCTCACTATATCATGTTTATGTATCATCTGGGTCAGGATTTGTCTGTGATTCCATGGGAGAGGATGACCTCAGCCCATCAGGAGCTAAGAACAATGTGAGATGATGAGTTAAATTCACTCAAGTTTTAACGCCTCCACAGAGGTAGTGCCATCTGGAGAGGCTCGCACATATTGGTTCACACTGGATTCTAAAGAGACCAACAAAGAAAGGATTTTTTAATTAACAGCCTTGGTTTAAACCAGTGGCTCTCAAACATTTTTACTGGTGACCCCTTTCACATAGCAAGCCTCTGAGTGCGACCCCCCCCTTATAAATTAAAAACACTTTTTTATATATTTAACACCATTATAAATGCTGGAGGCAAAGTGGGATTTGGGGTGGAGGTTGACAACTTGCGACTCCCCATGTAATAACCTCACGACCCCCTGAGGAGTCCTGACCCCCAGTTTGAGAACCCCTGGTTTAAACTGACTCAGGGCCTTCTTTGTGATCCAGCAAATGGACAGAACCTTCTGTTCCAGGGTGGGGATGGGGGACAATCCTTGGAAGGACTGACACCTACAAGAGTCCAATGTGGAGTTGGGCTGATCCCTGGTCGGCTTATTAGCATAAGTTCTTTTATTGTTTTTAATATGTTTTCTCTGTAATGCTTTCACCTTAAGCAGAAATGGGCTTGCTTAGAAAGAGCTGTGTGGTAACTCATAACTGTGGGCAATTACAACTGTTCATAGCTGCTGAGGAGAAAGCAAAGCACAGACACAGGCCTGTTTAGGCAGTCTGGCTTGCTGGGGCACTCACTGTGCAGACAGGGAACTCTGCAGCTTGGGAGAACCCCCGTCAGGAGAGAAAGAGACGTGGGTCTCTGCCCAAGAGAGATGATGGCTGAGGAGTCTGAGCCTAGTGGTGCCCTTACTGGACCACAGAGAGGTGAATACAGGTGCAGTGGCCCTGAACTGTGACACCCTCCTGTTCCACTGCACTCTTTCAGCCACCTTGGTTTTTGCCGTTGCTAAGACATACAAATAAATGACTATTTAATATGGACTGAGTGCTAATAGGCTGCTTGATTTTATAGGAATATAGACGTTCACACAGTCCTTGCTTTCAAGAAGATGACGATCCAGCTTAGACATAGGCAAAACACTGCCGAGACATATAACACCCCAGATTTGTACTGGAAATGGGCCACCTTGATTATCATACACATTGTAAGGAGAGTGATCACTTTAGATAAGCTATGACCAACAGGAGAGTGGGTTTGTGGGGGGTGGGGGTGGGGAGAGAAAACCCGGATTTGTGCTGGAAATGGCCCAACTTGATTATCCACAAGTACTCCTTTTCTTATTGTAAAGAGAGTGATCACTTTAGATAAGTTTCAGAGGAACAGCCGTGTTAGTCTGTATTCGCAGAAAGAAAAGGAGTACTTGTGGCACCTTAGAGACTAACCAATTTATTTGAGCATGAGCTTTCGTGAGCTACAGCTCACTTCATCAGATGTTTACCGTGGAAACTGCAGCAGACTTTATATACACACAGAGAATATGAAACAATACCTCCTCCCACCCCACTGTCCTGCTGGTAATAGCTTATCTAAAGTGATCAACAGGTGGGCCATTTCCAGCACAAATCCAGGTTTTCTCACCCTCCATCCCCCCACACAAATTCACTCTCCTGCTGGTGCTAGCCCATCCAAAGTGACAACTCTTTACATAATCAAGTCGGGCTATTTCCTGCATAGATCCAGGTTTTCTCACATCCCCCCCACCCCCATACACACACAAACTCACTCTCCTGCTGGTAATAGCTCATCTAAACTGACCACTCTCCAAGTTTAAATCCAAGTTAAACCAGAACATCTGGGGGGGGGGGGGTAGGAAAAAACAAGAGGAAACAGGCTACCTTGCAGACTGGGAGTGGCTAAGTCATTATGCAAGGTAGCCTGTTTCCTCTTGTTTTTTCCTACCCCCCCCCCCCCCAGATGTTCTGGTTTAACTTGGATTTAAACTTGGAGAGTGGTCAGTTTAGATGAGCTATTACCAGCAGGAGAGTGAGTTTGTGTGTGTATGGGGGTGGGGGGGATGTGAGAAAACCTGGATCTATGTAGGAAATAGCCCGACTTGATTATGTAAAGAGTTGTCACTTTGGATGGGCTAGCACCAGCAGGAGAGTGAATTTGTGTGGGGGGGTGGAGGGTGAGAAAACCTGGATTTGTGCTGGAAATGGCCCACCTGTTGATCACTTTAGATAAGCTATTACCAGCAGGACAGTGGGGTGGGAGGAGGTATTGTTTCATATTCTCTGTGTGTATATAAAGTCTGCTGCAGTTTCCACGGTAAACATCTGATGAAGTGAGCTGTAGCTCACGAAAGCTCATGCTCAAATAAATTGGTTAGTCTCTAAGGTGCCACAAGTACTCCTTTTCTTTTCACTTTAGATAAGCTATTACCAGCAGGAGAGTGGGGTGGGGGGAGAGAAAACCTTTTGTAGTGGTAAACACCCATTTTTTCATGCTTTGTGTATATAAAAAGATCTTCTATACTTTCCACAGTATGCATCCAATGAAGTGAGCTGTAGCTCACGAAAGCTTATGCTCAAATAAATTGGTTAGTCTCTAAGGTGCCACAAGTACTCCTTTTCTTTTTGCGAATACAGACTAACACTGCTGTTACTCTGAAACCCCAGATGATGGCACAGGCCCTGAAAGGTGCTGAAACCTTGCAGACGTCATGGTGGGTAAGAGGGAGATTATTTGGAGCTAGCCTATGAATAATACTTTGAACTTGTTGATGCTCACAAGGCTTCTGGGCATCTTAAAAATAAAAGTATGCATTACAAATGACCAAAAATAGGCCAGTATGCCCTAAAATCTTGCCATAGACTCCAAAGAAAGACTGCTGAATTGGAATTAGTTTGCAAACAATTAACTTAGTCTTGAATGAAGACTGGGAGTGGATGGGTCATTACACAAAGTAAAACTATTTCCCCATGTTTATGCCCCCTCCCCCCAGCCCCCCCCCCCCCCCCCCGGCGGTTCCTCAGACGTTCTTGTCAACTGCTGGAAATGGCCCACCTTGATTATCACTACAAAAGGTCCCCCTCCCCCCGCTCTCCTGCTGGTAATAGCTTACCTTACCAGATAAATTTGTTAGTCTCTAAGGTGCCACAAGTCCTCCTTTTCTTTTTATAATGAAAACCGTGTCCCAGCCTCCATCTTGCATTAAACAGATACAACAACATGTAATGAAGAGTCTGATGCCCATAGCATTCGGTGTCATCTCACATAGGGAGGAGAATTCTCCTAACAGCAAAGAACCATCTGTCCCCTTCAGGACTGTTCTTTGGCATAGTGAGCGGATCCATCTGGTGTTGACCTCTTTTGTCATTGCTGGTTATAGGGCAGTGGAGAATCCCGCAAGCAGAGACGTCCCATATTATTTTCGGGATGGGGAGTGGTTAAATGCTACTGGTACAAGATGTTTCAGAGTAACAGCCATGTTAGTCTGTATGCGCAAAAAGAAAAGGAGGACTTGTGTAGCCAGTCCAGGTCATAGTGTTATTGATCCTCACGGGCTGAGGCCCATGTGCAGTTGGCATTGTGGCCTTATGTCAAAGACAATAATAATCAGACAATACCCATGCTTTAAGTCAGAGGCAACGTGTGCTTGGTAATTGCTTATAACTAATTGCTGCCAGAATTAACTGGAAGGCTCCAATGAGGAATACCAGGAGAGGTGCGGGGGGTGGGTGGGGGGGAGGAGAACAGAGTGCTCCAAGATCCATGCAGCTGTATCGTGCCTGGCATCACCCACGTACAGTTTATCCCAAGACACTTTTCAAAATGAAAGAATACAAAATGTGGCTTAAGTGACAGTACACAGCAGCAAAATGCTTTGCTGTGAGGAGGGAATTACAGCATCCTGCCAATGGCGAGGGAGAAATTAGAAGGCACAGGTAAGGCAGAAAAGACCCTTGAGTCTTATTTACACAAAGGCTCCTTTACACCCCTCTGGCAATGTAAAGGGAGGATAAGTTACAGTTGCACCAATTTTAAGGTCTATGAGCAGAAGCACTGCAACCGGAACCGTGTAAAAGGGCCCTCGTGTGGAATCAGGCTGAGGATCACATTGATCCTGATTTACACCAGTACAGGGACAATGACACGTGGAAAGAGGTTGAGTGTCCATGAGAGTGAGAGATTTACACCAGCCAAGGATTTGTCCCAGGGTCTCTTGCAGGTGGTGGAAGAAGCCAACAGCAGTATGAAGGTGAAAGGTTTCAGTAGTGTTTAGCCAGCTGTTCGAATATACGCAGACTTCTAAGCTCCGGGCCTTTAGCCCAGGAGTCAACAGAGATGAATTGCTGGTTATATCTTAAAAAAGCAGCCTTTTATTTATTTCAGTGTTTTACAGTGGCAATTATTCACACTGAAGCAATTAACCAGCAACACCAAACCAGCAATAATAACAAATACTTACATACCACCTTACATCTGCAAAGCACTGTAAATATTGACTAATTAATCTTCACAACAACACTCCTGCAAAGTAGGTGTCATTATCCTATGTTAGTGATGGAGAAAGAGAGGCAAAAAGAGGGGAAATGACTTGCCCAAGACTGCCCAGGGAGTGCATCTGAGAACTGATTGGTTCTCAGGCCTTTGTTTAGGTCACTTGACCATGCTGCCATTCATGCCACAGACTCTGCCTGTGTTCCCTTGCGTGTATACTTTCAAGTGTTTTTTCTCCCTCCTCATTGCTTCTTCTCATGCAACTCTGGCGGACAGGGAAATCCTAGTGCTGTGAGGGCACACGTTGATCGTTATTGTAAATAGACTATTTCTCTCAAGTACTTACATGGCCTCCATCACCATAGTATCTGTGCGTCTCACAATTTTTAATGTATTTATCCTCAAAACACCCGATGAGGCAGCGCAGTGCTATTATGCCCATTTTGCAGGTGGGGAACTGAGACCCAGAGAGACTAAGTGACTTGCCCAGGAAGTCCGTGGCAAAGTAAGGAATGGAAGCCAGCTCTTCCAAGCCCAAAGCCGGTGCCCTAACCACCAGACATTCCTTCCTACTCCATCTCAGATGAAGTGTTTTTTGAAACAAGGCCATTTCTGCAGGGCGCCAAGATACTTTTTGGACAACAGATGCTTAGCCCTTAAATGCAGAGTTTTAGAGCACTCTAAATTTCCTGCCTTTGCTTGGTTTTGTATTGAGCTGATTGACTGAGTTCGATGTGAAAACAACCACTCCTAATTTTTTGGTTCGTTAGCACTCATCGACTAGGATATTAAAAAAAATTAAAGTTGCTCATGAACTGTTCATATGGAATATTCAGTGCTCCTTATTCACGGCATGGGATTAGACAATGAAGTCACATGGTGTTGTTTTTGTTTCTTGATTGGTTGATACTTTTCAAGCATGAGAATAATGACCAGCAAATGACTAAGAGCAAATCCTCTTGTTTATTCATGAACACTCTGCTTTACATGTGAACAGGCATTCCCCAGACATCCCTGAGAACAAATCTCATGTGTACAATCACTCATGACTAAACCAAACACCCCTTTGGGATTTTAATGAAACTTGGCGAACACTTTGTGCAGTATTCACAAAGCTCTAGTTTTGGGTCAAGCCTTATAATTTTACATATAAGGTTTTGGATTTAATTGATTGTTTTTTAAACAAAGAGATCCAGGTTACAGAATGACCTTTTCTCCGATTCAAGACATTTGCTAAACCAGGATGCTCTCTTTTGGGGATGTCCTAATTAAGAGGTTTCAGAGTAGCAGCCATGTTAGTCTGTATCTGCAAAAAGAAAAGGAGGACTTGTGGCACCTTAGAGACTAACCAATTTATTTGAGCATAAGCTTTCGTGAGCTACCAGCTCACTTCATTGGATGCATGCAGTGGAAAATACAGTGGAGAGATTTTATATACACAGAGAACATGAAACAATGGGTGTTACCATACACACTGTAACCAGAGTGATCAGGTAAGGTGAGCTATTACCAGCAGGAGAGGGGAAAAAAAACAAAAAACAAAAACCTTTTGTAGTGATAATCAAGGTGGGCCATTTCCAGCAGTTGGAAATGGCACACCTTGATTATCACTACAAAAGGTCCGTCCGTCCCCCCCCACCCCCCCAGTAATTATTAGTATGCTTGAAAGGTTTGAATGCCAATAGTGTGCTCAGCACTGTCCAAACATATAGGACAGTATGGTTCCAGACTCCAGGACTTTACAAATTATAGACTCAGATACAAATAGGACATCTTGTGATGGGGAAGGTTCGGGGACGGTGCTGCTGGAATCTTGTAGAGGTCATTGATGAAAGTTTAATGTCCCCATTGAACATAAACAGGTCACCCTGTGGATCAAAAGCATTAGTCTGTGGTGTCTGTGCACACGACACAGCCCTTAAATAGTTAGTCCCTTTAGTGCTTTGTTAATTACTGTGTTTTTCCCTTACACCCTTAGTACATAGTTTCCTCATTCCCCTCCTCCATGGTAGCTGCACTATAGAATCTCTTCCTCTTGTTGGCATCTGCTGTAAGAACATAAGAACGGCCATAATGGGTCAGAACAAAGGTCCATCTAGCCTCGTATCCTGTCTTCAGACAGTGGCCAATGCCACCAGGTGCCCCAGAGGGAATGAACAGAATGAACAGAACAGGTAATCATTAAGTGATCAGCCCATTCCCAGCTTCTGGCAAAAAGAGACTAAGGACACTATCCCTGTCCATCCTGGCTAATCGTCATTGATGGACCTCTCCCTCAAGAATTTATCTAGTTCTTTTTTGAACCCTCTTATAGTTTTGGCCTTCACAACATCCTCTGGCAAGGAGTTCCACAGGTTGACTGTGCATTGTGTGAAAAATACTTCCTTTTGCTTGTTTTAAACCTGCTGCCTATTAATTTCATTTGGTGACCCCTAGTTCATGTGTTATGAGAAGGAGTAAATAACACTTCCTTATTTGCTTTCTCCACACCAGTCATGATTTGATAGACCTCTAAAATATCCCCCCGAGTCGTCTCTTTTCCAAGCTGAAAAGTCCCAGTCTTATAAATCTCTCCTCATATGGCAGCTGTTCCATACCTCTAATAATTTTTGTTGCCCTTTTCTGAACCTTCCAATATATCTTTTTTTGAGATGGGGCGACCACATCTGCACACAGTATTCCAGATGTGGGCGTACCATGGATTTATATAGAGGCAATATGATATTTTCTATCTTATTATCTATCCCTTTCTTAATGATTCCCAACATTGTGTTCACTTTTTTGACTGCTGCTGCACACTGAGTGGATGTTTTCAGAGAACTATCCATAATGACTCCAAGATCTACCTTGAGTGGTTACAGCTAATTTAGACCCCGTCATATACATTTTATATGTATAGTTGGGATTATGTTTTCTAATGTATATTACTTTGCATTTATCAACACTGAATTTCATCTGCCGTTTTGTTGCCCCGTCACCCAGGTTTGTGAGATCCTTTTGTAGCTCTTTGCAGTCTGCTTGGGACTTAATTATCTTGAGTAGTTTTGTACCATCTGCAAATTTTGCCACCAGTGGTTCCTAAGGAATGAGCCGGAGGTTGCTGGTATCACATGCTTGAATAATTCCAGTGATTCCTTTTTGCTTGTGGCACTCAGGTTCTGTTCCTCTCCTATATGTGTCTGACATTTGCTCCCACAGCTTGGACAATGCAGAGGTGGGGCAGCCATGAGGAGGGTCTTTCACTCCTGTCCCCAGCAGAGAGAGCCATAGAACATCTCGATTCCTTCCCCTGGAGGCTGGGAGAAGGTAGCTGCTGGGATAATTTGATCAGTAGGAGGGAGACAGAGTCAGTGACTGAAAGGCTGCTGGCTGGGTCTTGCGGGCTGGGAGCACTGATCAGCATTCTTCTCGCTCTGCCAGACCTGGTAACATCAGCATTCCCAAAAGATTACAGTAACCATTGCAGATACTCTACTTGAGCATGGCTGGAGAGGATATCTGATTGGGGTGATGACCCAATACTGGTAATGACTGGGTGGAGGTGAGGCAGGTATAAAGGCCTGTGAGAAAGGAACACAAAGCGCAGAGAGCAGGAAGAGGGGAAATAACAGCTGTTGCTCAGGAGGAATGAGAGGCGCAACTGCTGAGATCTTATTCAGACAGGTGAGTGTCTGCAGATGACTGTCAGGTGAGCTGGGGTTTATTAAGGTTTTGCTTGTCTATGGCTGCATTTCTCCACTGGAAACTTCTGTGTGGGGGCTGAGTGAAGGGGAGGGATTGTGATCTGTTGATCATAAGGAGGTGGAGGCAAGGCAGGTTCAAACACCTTGTGTTCTCAGAGCGCCAAACCAGCGAAGGAGCAGCAAGCACCGGAGTTCCCAGAGGAAATTCTGGGAAGCAGACAGGCTGGAACCCTGAGAGATTCCAGCATGGGAGGAAGGCACATGAAAAAACACCAGCCAGGAGAGGGAATGGCTGGGGAAGGATCAAAGGCAGCCCTGTGGAAGTTGGGCAATGTCTGAAAGCTCATCAGGGCAGGGACTGTCTTTATTTTGCCTCACACCCAGCACTGAGCATGCGGTGAGCACTTCAGTAAGATGTGAATAAGGCTCCTCTCTCCAATGCAGGAGCAGGCGTATGAAGTGCAAATCTGTTTCCTCTCTGGGAAAAGAAGGTGGAGGGTTTCCAATGGTAGGGTTTTCACTGGGAGACAACACATCGAGCAAAGCTTAGCGGGTGACAGACAGAGTCCAAGCATGGGATAGCCAACCAGCAAGAGTAGAGAGGAAATATCCATGGAGGCTTTCATCCTAGCTGCCCAGGGAAGGTCTTCTGCTGAGGAGGAACACACCGGCACAACCAGTGACCAAGAAGCCAGCACTGTAAATGGAGTCTCTGCAAAAACAGAAGAGGCAATTCGTGCTGATTTCACTGTGAGGAAACCTGGCTCAAGACAATAGTGTTGGTATGCTGCCTTCCACAAGCTAGGAGCAAAGATGTGGGGAGAAGGGTGGAGAGTAGCTCGGAGCATTCTGAGGAATAACCACTCAGTAGTGTCCACCGCATGGAATCGAGTGATGTAAGTAAAGCAAGTCATGGTAAAATCAAGGATTATTTCATGGGCCCACAAGCAGGAGGGAGAACGTGTAAGACCTTGATAGGTGTTTTCAATGTGACATGGCACCAAAAAAGCCAATGAATGTCATCTTGGAAGCTGCAAGTTCAGTCTGGGCTCCTCAATGCAAGAAAGATCTTGGAACTGAAGGGAGAGCAGAAAAAAGGTTACTAAAGGGGCCTAACCTATACTGAAGTCAACAGCAAAATTCCCCACCGAGCTGCAAGATTAAGTCCAAAATGCTTTGTGGGCAAGAGGGATTGATTTAGGTGGGGGGAGAAAACCAATATAATCGGCTCTGTCAGACCTACATCAACTTTATTTTCTCTGTTCTTTGTGGTATCTCTTGTTCTGGATATTTTAAAACCAGACTGGATGAAACACTAGTAAATGAGCTGTCGAGAACCCCCCAGTCTTGGCCAGAGGGATGGGCCAAATGACATCACAGATACACAGTTCTATGCTGGGTTCTCTCAGCTCCAGGCTGCTGCTGAGAGCAAACGGTTATTAGGGCTAGGCAAGCAAAATATTCAATCTGCTGACTATTGTCTGGTATTGTTTAGCTGAGATGGAGCTAATATGGCTGAATATGAGAGTAATTTCCTCTTCGGAGGGCTGTGACGGTGGGAGGGGGGCTCCACTCACTGCTAGTCGGGCTGCTCTGGGGATTAGCTCATCAGATCGATGCCCCTTCTCATGGTTGCACGCGATCACTCTGTCTCTTTCTCAGCCTCTCTCTCAGTCGAGGAACCGCAGCAGCCTCTTCATGACTTAGCCCTCTGGCCAGGTCCCCCCTTCCGGGGTATAGTCCTTCAATTCTCTGTCACTCCCAAGCAGTCTTCCTGTTCACTGCCAAGCCAGTCTCTTCCGTACCCTCTCTGGCTGCTAGGGGAATCCAGGCCCGGCCACTACTCCGGGTTCCGCCGACTACTCCCGAAATTCTGGGCTTTTCTCTCCCAGGCCTCACTACTCCTTCCCTCGACTGTTTCCTACCCCTCCTGATTCCCCTCCCTAGTACCAGCCCAAACCCTCCTCCTCCTTCCCAGGGCGTGACTGCCCTTTTCCCACCAGCCCCTGTCTGTTCCCAGCTTCCTGGCTTTATAGGCCCTACCTGTTCCTGCATAGCTGAACCTGCTTGCAATCAATTCCCTGCTCCCCGACTCTCCTTTCCAGGTGCAGCTTGTGGAGTTAATAGGCCTACCTGGCCACTTTCACCCTTTCCAGTCCTGTGTGGGAGTAGACACCCCATCACAAGGATGTAGCCAATTTCCATCTGACATGCACCATCTAGAAAGGAAAGTTAGAGAATGAAAAATGATCATTTGAGGGCTGCTTTCCCTATGTGCCTGAGCCCCTTGGAAGGAGCATTGATTGCGGACGATACCAAGCAGGTGCTTTGCAAGTGCTTTGGAGAATACAATTAAAATTCAAAATGATCTGGACAAACTGGAAAAATGGTCTGAAGTAAAGAGGATGTAATTCAATGAGGACAATGCAAAGTACTCCACTTAGGAAGGAACAATCAGTTGCACGCATACGAAATAGGAAATGACTGCCGAGGGAGGAAAGGGACCTGGGGGTCAGAGTGGAGCACAAGCTAAATATGCATCAACAGTGTAACACTGTTGCGAAAAAAGCGAACATCATTCTGGGATGTATTAGCAGGAGTGTAGCAAGCAAGACATGAGAAGTAATTCTTCCGCTCTACTCTGCACTGATTAGATCTCAGCTGGAGTATTATGTCCAGTTCTGGGAGCCACAGTTCAGGAAAGATGTGGACAAATTGGAGAAAGTCCAGAGAAGAGCAACAAAAATGATTAAAGGTTTAAAAAACATGACCTGTGAGGGAAAGATAGAAAAAATTGGGTTTGTTTAGTCTCGAGAAGAGAAGACTGAGGGCGGACATGATAACAGTTTTCAAATACATAAAAGGCTGTTACAAGGAGGAGGAAGAAAAATTCTTCTCTTTAACCTCTGAGGATAGGACAAGAAGCAATGGGCTTAAATTGCAGCAAGGGCGGTTTAGGTTGGACATTAGGAAAAACTTCCTAACTGTCAGGGTGGTTAAGCACTGGAATAAATCGCCTATAGAGCTTGTGGAATCTCCATCATTGGAGGTTTTTAAGAGCAGGTTAGACAAACACCTGTCAGGAATGGTCTAGATAATACTTATCTGCCATGAGTGCAGGGGACTGGACTACATGACCTCTCAAGGTTCCTTCCAGTCCAATGATTCTGTCATTCACTTTAACCTACATGGCCACCTGCAAGGAGCTTAGGGACCCTCAGCTTACAGTTTTAGTCTCTGTAGTCAGGCAGTGATCTTAGCACTGGACTATGGTGTCAGTTCCAGATCTGAGTCTGCACCAATATTAACACAGATCTGTATCCAGCTCTGTGTTCTTATGGTGTAATTTTACCAAATCATTATGCTTCAGCTCACTTCCATAAGGATGAATGATGTTAATAAGCAAGCCAGTGCTGAGCAAAGGGCAGAGGTGGGGTATGGACAGATCCCTTCAATATTGGGTAGTGATGCAAAGGCTTGAATATTTTAGAGGCCAAATATCAGAGTTTCCCTTTGTTTTGCTAGTGTGCATTGTCCTGGTCAGTTAAATGTGGGATCTGTTTGCATCCAGCCAAACTGGGGGCTAAATTCTGGCCAATGGAGCACCCTGGGGAGCCTAAAGAATAGTGTCGAGGAAACATAAATTGGAGTGCCTCTGTGAGCAGTGGGCAGCGGCTCTTGCTGCATCTGTTTGGAATGTACAACATACTTTTCCCAGTACAATAGCTAGTATTCAGGGAAGATGAGACCTTTTCCAGTCCAGTCCCTCTTGGAGGACTGAAGAGCTACCAGCAGCTCTAACGAGCCCTCCTTGATGGCACGGTCATGTGGGCTGCACGCATAATTTGTCTCCAGCGTTCGAACAGGCTGTGACTTGTTTGAACCGTCCAAGTGGTTTGGATTTCCCTGAGATGTGGCGTGCCATGTGAGCTGGGCGCAAATGGAGAGACATCACCCTCTTGCATGATGACATCTTGCTCAAGGGGCAGCATCGCTTGTGTATCCAGTTTCACTCATTTGCTTCCTACAGGAAATGTTCTTAGCCAGTTCAGAAGTTTTCGTTCTGATGTCTTGCCAGAGCCGGAGCCTCACAATGGCAAGGCCTGCAGCCAGAGTGAAGCAACCCAGCGTGTGTCTCATACATACTCCTTGTGCAATTTTTGCATCGTCCAGGATTTATTGTTGTCCTTTTCTATTGCACAATGCACGTATCATGGAGAGAGAGAGAGAGGGCCAGGTCATTAGATGGTTTAAATCGCCGTAATACCACTGACTTGAATGGAATTGTGCTGATTGATGCCAGGGGATCTGGCCCAGAGAGCCATGTAAATTCTAGATCTTCGTTCCTGAACAAAAGCTTCCATTTATATTTTCTATAACACTGCTACCAAGGCCCCAGCACTCAGGAACATCCTTACAAAAACAAATGCACAAATAGGATGGAATTAGATTTTATTTCATGGGAATTTAACTGTCGATCGCCTTTTGGTCCCCGGCAGAATGGCTGCATTCCCGTAGTGCTGCGAGCGACTGTATGGGGTGATGCTCTGCTGGCCAAACCTGCGGCTCCTCAAATGGATCAGTGTATTCCTTGCATCCAGAGAACCGGACCTTTTCATATGCAGGACTCTGTGCTTTAATAGGCTTCTGTGGCAATGCTTTGCAAAGCGAAGCTCCATCTAGCCTCAAGGTCTGAAACACCTCTGTGAGCGGCCAAGGCGTGAATGCATAATCAGGATTGTCGAATCTGTTGCTGTATTATTCATCCTATAAAAGGCTCTTGATCTTGGAAAGGGAGCTAAATGGGGAGGGTCACAAAAGCAGGTGCTCTAATTGGTTGAAGGAGGCAATCCAAAGTTAGCAGGCTCACAAGCTCAGCTACCATGCCCCCACTCCCCTAAAGATCTGTTCCTAAAGTTAGTAGAATTCTTGCCAAGAGAGGGTTTTTCCTCGCACTGATGAGGAACGATTCACTAGCCTTTAAGTAAATAAATGCCTCCCCTCCCCCACCCAGCCTCTCAGTAACCTAATTAGCAAGTCTACAAAATCAGCGCAGGGTCTTGGAGGAAAAATCCGCAGAGCACAATTTCAACCTTCCAAATTGCTATCGCGTGTGAAACTCCTCAAGCACAGCCATGGGTCTGGCCCACAAAGGCCATAATGGATTTAATAATCAGTGATAAAGCAAGCCACAGAGAATAACAGAGAGGCGAAAAGGACATGCCGGGGGTGGGACATTATTGATTGTTTAGAGTTTTGTTCAGCTTTGTGGGGAGTAGGAAGGGATTTTCTAGGCTCCTATTACAAATACATAAATGACTATTTATAAAAACATGTGTTTGAAAAAAATGAGTGTAACCCTAAGAAACACGTATAGTTTTATTTAAGCCCAGTATAACCTTGGGGGTTGACTTGTTCTTCCAGTTCGTTCACTCCCTATTCCTTGAAAAATGAGTTGAATAATTTCCAACGTCCCTGCATCCTAAGAAGTCCCAGCCCCTTTTGATGTCATCACCTTTATCTACATAGGCCAGACAGCTCCCAGTTTATGTCCAGTTATAAAGGAAAAACTGAAAGCTTTGCCTTCTGCTCAGGACAAAGCTGAAGGCAGTTTAATGTCTACTGCAAAAACTGCTCTACAAAGACATAGCTATGACCAAGATACAGAAATGAAGTCTTTGCCAGTGAGTCTTAGTTTTTTAAATGTGTAAATATATCATATAATAATTGAAATACTTACAGCTATATATATTACCATGCTCTATCTATATATATGACTATATGTTTTCAAGGTATATGTTTGAACATTGAATTAATATATTTTGGCAGTCAGGACAATACATGGGTACTTATCAAGGTACAATTTTTTTTTAATTTACAAGGAATGTTACTTCTTCTGGGAACTGGCATCTTCTTCCCAACTTGTCACTTTTGATGATTGCTATTGCAAAGATTGACAGCTCTGCATCATCCTTGTTAAACACACTGCTAGGTCTCTGTCTAACTATAACTGCTATGTTAATAACAAGGCAAGACAGCCTGGGAATATTAAGAAAATACAACAGGCAACAGACTCTATTCTATGTAGGTTCTTATACCACATTCATCACCATAGCAGCTAAGAGCGTGTGTGTATATATATATATATATATATGGAATAATCCCTATATAGCTTTACATGCATTTGTGTTTTTTCATGAGCTATTTAAAAACTAATTATATGAAATCATCAGCCATTTCTCAGAAAGCAAAGTAAGAATCTTTGATAACTGGTCAGTGACAACCCTGAAATTCATTATTCTGAAGCTTCATACCTGTGTTTCATATTCATAGCTTCATATGTGAAAGGAGTGTGTTTAACACAGGGGCACTTGAATGATCTCTTGTCTCTACTGTGTGTTCTGTGTTTCTCTGTTGTATTTTAAACTCAAGTTGACTGTATAACATGCATGAGAATTTTCTGACACTTGAGCAAATAATAGACTGTTGCTTTACTGAAAGTAACCATCACGAACAAGACTTTCTTAGACGACAATTAGTGTTTACTGAAATAATTCCATGTTATTAGCAATGTGCTATGCAGCTTCTCTTTGGGTTTCTTCCACATTCTGGAGAAACATCATGTTTAAAAATACAGGGAAATAAAGGATTGAATCTGAGAAGGGGGACCAATAAAATTAAGTGCAAAAGTTCGTTGTGTTACCAGAACAAGTAGCAACGCACAACAACAGGGCTAATACTGATTTATTTTTAGAGTCTTGTCATGTGCAGTATTTTTGTCTTGAAAAGCATTCGAGTGTAAACAGCAACATGTAATGATTAAGCCTTCTGCAATAATGTCAATAGATAAAGCTTTGTAGCCACTAGCATTCTTTAGCTGCCCGTGCTGCAGTTGGGTACGCTTGTATATCTGCAGAGATAACAAATATATGGTACACGCAGAACGAGGTATGTGTCAGTAGCAAATGTTGTTAAAGGTGAAATTGCAATTTTTGTGCTAATCCCTCCCACCCCTTTTTTCAGATGCTCAGACCTTTCTTTAATTAATTCCTTCCAAACTGAAACGTTCAGACTTTTGCTTGCCCTAAGTCCAGAGATGAATTTGTTTAGGAAGTTTGAGCAAAGTCATTTCAGTCATTTTTGAGTTTTGAAAACATGACAAAATTCGGGTTTCCCTTTCTGTACCAATTGAGTGTTTTGCTTGTATACCTCGACAGCCAGAAATGTCAAACTTGGCTTGTGTTACTGGCTTTGTGGAGTTAGGAAAAGTAATCCAAGTTGGAAAAAAAGAGACCTGGTGGTCTTTAAAGTTGTTTAATAATAGAGTGTTCAGACATGGCTCTTAGATCCATTTTTCTTTGTTTTTTCTTGCTGCCCTAAAACTAAGCCAGTTCAGAAGGTGTGTGTGCGCTCCTATTCCTACTGAAATCAACTGAAGTACTTTGAGGCAGCAGTAACCCCTTCTGGCTTCTGGAGTGAAGGTCAATGTAGTTAAGACCACCTCACTTCTGAGCAACGGGCACCCCAGTTAAGGATGTGTTTCTAAGTGTATTTTGTAGTGCTTTGGTAGTGCTTGGAAGGACTGATCAACATGAAAGTGCTTCCAGCCGTTCTTTTTTAATAATAATAAAAACACCACCCTCATTTTTGTATGCTTGGTGTGTCAACGTCAAAATTGCTGTAATGTTTGTATTTATAACCTCTGTTAAATAAAGTGAAACTTGTAGTATCACCTCCAGCAACCTCTTATCTTACTAGCGTAATAGATACTGATTCCGAGAGGGGATGGTGTAACGTTGGGACGCTGGCTCCTACAGAAAGTGATGCTGATGTTCATTCAGTAGATGGCACTCATTCCAGTAGGTTGGTATTAGGCCAGTGCCCCAGCTTGGTGTGAAAAGTGGTGGAGGGGTGTGATGAGGCTTAACCCCCAAGGCAAGGGAAAGCACCCAACCAATCAAGCTCAGCACCTGGAGGGTGAGTAGCTAATTGTCTCCTGGCCAGAGGAGGAGGAGCTAAGCTATATCAGTAGACGGAGGGAACTCAGCTGTAGACTGCAGAGGAGACAGGTCTCTGCAGGATAGAAGCCCTGGATTGGGGCTGAACAGGTAGGCTACAATAAGGGAGGTTTAGTTAAGCCTGAGGGGATGGAAGGGCTTTTAATTGGAAGACCTGCGTGAATCTTTATTCAGACTTAGTCATGCTACCCCAAAAGGGGTTAGACTTTTACTTGATCGGAGGGTTAGGCCACGGATTACCCCAAGGGGAAGTCAGGAGTGGTCACCGGAGCTGTAAAAGCCCAGAAGGGATCGGAGCAAAGTCCCCTGCAATGCCATGTCTGCACAGCGGGGAGCAACCTAGAGCTGAGGATGTGTGTCCACTAAGGACACCTACAAGCAGAGATATCAGTGACGCGTTCATGAGCATGAAGCCTGATGTCCATCTATGGACACTTAAAGATTCCAGGGCATTTTTGTTATGAGCGGGTTGTTAGCCTTCGTGCTTCAGCCAAATTCCAGTTTGCACAATTGCATTTTCACGAGGGAAATTCCCTCTTTGGTGTTGTACAAGGTGCGGGTGCTTTTCTTCACTTCCTTCTCTAGACTGTGGGGTTCTGCTGAAACAGAGCCTACCGTATCCATTTTTTCTATTGCCAATCCTAAAGGGCACGGGGTTTCTTTTGGGGGAGAGGGCTTAAAATATATTTGGCAGAAAAAGAGTTATAGGCTATTGGCTGGCTTAGGGGATTGATAATGGGCTGCAGATCACAAGTTCAAATCCAGCCTTTGGTAGTAGGGATCAAAAGTTGCTTCCATTTAGTGGTGATTTGGTGGCTTGCATGGAATAAGTTCCAATGAATGGTCAGAAGGTACTGCCGCAGCTAGCCCTGACTGGGCCCTGCGTTGGCAATCTCAGCAGCGAAACCGAGGACTGAATCAGACCTGGAGACCAAACTTTCTCTCTTCCCACTGGGAGTGGTGTCTTCAGGTCTGGGGGGAGCCACGCTGTCCCTGGCCTGTGTATAAACGGAGTGTGTTGTTCTCCGGGACCGTTCACCAGCATTCTATTCACTTTAAAATGTTTTTTAAAAAAGAAACAGTGTGGGGGGCAGGGAAGATACCACCCAGTCCTCTGCTAACACATCCAAAGTCATTCGCTGGGGCAGGCCTCTTCCCACTGCTAATTCTTCAGGGGACCAGCTCAGCACCACTTCCAGAATAATACAAACTATGAGAATTGAGCAAGGTCAAGGTCATGTGTGACCTTAAACCACCCAATGCCTCAATGCTTGTATTAATTATTATTCATTTATTTATATCGCTCCATCGATGTGCATGGCACGTCAGGCTTAATCCCTGACCCTCTAATATGTATTGGGACAACGGGGATTGTGCCCACCCTTTAATGTTAACATTGCTTAGTGTATATCGGAGGCCTGAGTTTTACTGAGAAAGAGGGAAAGTTCTCGTTTGGTTCTGTCTGCAGCACAAGACGTATTTGCACACTCCCCTCCCGAGAGCTTTGCAACAGTTCCCAATGTCCTCGCGGGAATGTCAGTATCCAGCTGAGACCACCTGGGTTTTTATTCATTTGCGTGGTACTCCCCAGAACACTCGACCTCTCAGCTAAGTAGTTCCCAGTGTCCAAGTTCTGGGGACAAAGAGAACTTTGGGTGTTCCTTGTGTGAGCGCCAAGCCCTTTCACCTATGTGGCAGTGGTGAAACCCATTCTCTGCATGGTATGGAGAGAGGGGGAGCTAGCCTGCACCTGTTGGTTCTTATGGGCTGACAAGAGCCTTTTGTTTTCTTTTTGAATTAAAACAGACTTAAAGGATGGAGCAAGAGTGGGTGAATGAGGAGATGGGGGACGAAGGCCTCATTGAGTTCTACAGCTCCTTCAAGGACATGTTTGAGTTCTTCTGCAAGAACACTACCATCCACGGGACTATCCGCCTCGTGTGCTCAAGCAGCAACCGGATGAAGACGGCATTCTGGACCCTGCTCTTCCTTGCCAGCTTCGGGATGCTTTATTGGCAGTTCGCTCTTCTCTTCAGCCAATACTGGACCTATCCCGTCATCATGACCATGTCTGTGCACTCCGAGCCCAAGATGTTTCCAGCCATTACTCTCTGCAATCTGGACCCGTACAGGTAAAGCAGCATTTGGGGAGGGCTGCCATGGTTTCGTCACAGATTTGGGGTTGGACCTTGATTGAGTTAGGATGGGAAAAGGTTTCAGAGTAACAGCCGTGTTAGTCTGTATTCGCAAATAGAAAAGGAGGACTTGTGGCACCTTAGAGACTAACCAATTTATTTGAGCATGAGCTTTTGTGAGCTACAGCTCACTTCATCGGATGCATACTGTGGAAACTGCAGAAGACATTATATACACAGAGACCATGAAACAATACCTCCTCCCACCCCACTCTCCTGCTGGTAATAGCTTATCTAAAGTGATTATCAAGTTGGGCCATTTCCAGCACAAATCCAGGTTTTCTCACCCTCCGCCCCCCCACACACAAACTCACTCTCCTGCTGGTAATAGCCCATCCAAAGTGACCACTCTCTTTAAAATGTGTATGATAATCAGGGTGGGCCATTTCCAGCACAAATCCAGGTTTTCTCACCCCGCCACCCCCCTCAAAAAACCACACACACAAACTCACTCTCCTGCTGGTGATAGCTTATCCAAAGTGACCACTCTCCTCACAATGTGTATGAAAATCAAGGTGGGCCATTTCCAGCACAAATTCAGGTTTTCTCACCCCCTCACCCCCTTTTTTTCAAAAAAACACACACACAAAAACTCACTCTCCTGCTGGTAATAGCTTATCCAAAGCGACCACTCTCCCTACAATGTGCATGATAATCAAGGTGGGCCATTTCCAGCACAAATCCAGGTTTTCTCCCCCCCACCACCACACACACAGACTCACTCTCCTGCTGGCAATAGCTCATCCAAACTGACCACTCTCCTTACAATGTGCATGATAATCAAGGTGGGCCATTTCCAGCATAAATCCAAGTTTAATCCAAGGATGGGAAAACTTTATCAGTGCAGATGTGGGTGGGGATTGAACCCCGGATTGAATTTGGTTGCAACAACTTTATTTTCGATGTGGATTTGGAGTCAGACCTTAGTTTGTCATGAAGGGTGGTGCATAGAAACTTATTTACTTTAAGTCCAGATTCAGGCGTAGAGGAGCTGGGTCCCTGGGGCTGCTTTGACTTCACTAATTGATTTTCTGTACCGGTAGAAGTATTTTTGCCCTGAAATATGTAGGTACTGTAACATCCTTCGTATCTAATCAACAGATCACTGCTGCTGGACACTAAGTGATATCTAATTGCTAGCTAAAACCTGCTCCTGCAAGGCCACTTATGTATGTGGGAACCTCTGTAGGGATAGTCCTATTGACATCCCTGGGACTGTTCACATACGTGCCAGACTGGAGCCCAGACTTTCAGGGCCAAATATTCATTCAATTAAATTCAAATTATGTAATGTGAAATTACCTAATTTGCCTGCAGCACTTACCTAACTTGCTTGCAGAAATGCCTGTTTGTGCAGCCAAGAGCAGGATCGTTGCAAATAGAACATTCAATCTGAGGGCTAAGATTTGGAAATTCAGCCACTGATAGCAACATCTCTGTCACAGTTCCATCTGTATTTCCCGCTCTGTGGTCCACACAGAGCACCCACTCTAGGCTCACAGATCCTCAGCCATCACCTCTCTTGTGCAGAGACCTGCGACTCTTTCCCTCCTGATCAGGGTTTTTCCAGGCTGCACAGTTCCCGGCTTATGCTGTGATATTTCCAGCAAGCCAGATGGCTGAAACAGGCCAGTGTCCGGGCTTTGTTTTCTCTTTAAAGTCTATGAACAGCTGTAATTGCCAGCTGTTACAAATCACCATCCAGCTCTTTATAATTAAGCACCTTTATTCTTAAGGTGAAAGCATTACAGAGAAAACATACTAAAAACAATAAAAGAACACATGCAAATAAGCTTACCAGAGGTCACCTCAACTCCAGACTTGGGCTCTGGTAGGTATTAGCCCTTCAAAATCCACAGCTTGGTTTTCCCCATGGTTACAAGTTTACAACTGTCTCAGATTCAGAACCAGAACAGCCATGAATAGCTCAGTCTTTCGTTTATACAGCCTGGGCCTTTGATCTTGTCCTCATGTGACAGGTGATCAGCTGTCAAAGGCCTATTCTTCAGGGTATACTTTCAAATGGCTGGATTTTGCATAACCGGAGGTGGGGAATTTTGCATTTGCCTCCCCATGGATATTTCCCAGAAAATCTGCTTCACATGGATTGTCCCAAAAGTCTATTCTTGTCTGGCACATTGTTTCATATAGTCCTTTAACTATATGGAACATCCAGGTCTTACATCACCTCTTCCCCAAGGGAAGCTATATGCAATCCCAGCCCAGAATAATACATAAACTTTGCATTAAGATAATTAAACTTAATACAGTAAGGATTTGTAAAGATATTGCAGGAAATTGCCATATCTGTCATAATGTCTGAACATTTTGGATGTATTCTACTCACCACCATGACTGGCTTTTCCAGCAGAGATGCCAAGGATTGAAACCACGTGTGTGTGCAAATAGATAATTATACACTCCTATTATTTCTGTCTCCTATAGGTTTGACTTAGTCAGTGAGAAACTGGCCCAGTTGGACCAAATGGCAGAGGAAGCAATAGCTAATTTGTATGGCTACAAAACTTCAAGCTTTTCCTCCCATTATAAAAAGGGTATCCGCATGAAGGACTTGCGAAAGGGAGGGTCTGTCAATCTGAACAGCTCCAGCTTCCAACTGAACCCCCACATTTCACTGGTGATGCTGAAGGAACCTGATACTGGGTCCAGGAAGAAACATTTCAAAGTGGGCTTTAAATTGGTAAGTGTAACCAAGCTACTGCTGCTTGTTAAGTAATCCATCCAACCCATGCAACAAGTTAAAATGAACCTGTTCTGTGCAAAAGATTAAATACAACATAGATGCATTTAAACCATAAAGCCTAATGAAGGGTCTGAGGATATCTGGGGAGATCCCAGCCCTACCATAATCCTTTACATGTTATCCTAGCTTCTGAGGCTCTTGTAGAGAGAGGGGATAATAGAGGTTCCTCAACAAAAACCAGCATTCAAGGAATGTCAATAGATAGAGCTTGTAGAATTAGCTAGCAACTGGGTTACATGCCACGGTTTTTTGCAGCCTTTCATAGTCCGTGTTTGTGCAAGATCCTTCCAGCAATACCAGAAATGAGAGAACAAACAACTGTACATGTGTGTGTGTACAGGGAAGGGGAGAGAGAATGGGTGTGTTAAAAATGCAGTAGATGGACAGTTAGATCTGGCAGTTGGATGTGATCAACTCAACACATAGATAGAATAGATCTGTGACCTTGGAAAAGTCAGTTAATCTCACCGTGCCTCAGTTTCTTCATCTATAACGTGGGGATAGAGTAGACATGGAATTCAAAACCAAGGAGGAAGTGAAGCTGACAAATCATGAGATGCCCAAACAACTTTATTTTGACTTCTTTATTATCACCATGCCATATCTTGAGGTCCTTACTTAGGCTGACATTACCGACAGTGGGTGTTCCCCTGGCTAAGGACTCAGTAAGAAGGGAGAGCACTTCAGAGTTTGGCCCAAAATTCACTGGTTGTAAGAGTGCCTCCACGAACTTCACCCTTTCTTCTGCCAAGGTAATTGAAAAACAACGCTTCTCTTCCTTCTCCTGTTCAAGGGGTGACTCCAGCAAGATTCCTGGGGACAAGTTTAACACGGTCTTGTGTGACTGAGCTGTATTCTCACTCCCCAAACATTAGACTGCCACCACAGCTCACCTACTGCCAGGACAGAAATTCGCCTCGCACCTCACCTCCATTGCTCTTAACGACACCATCTTGTATCTTCTATAGCCGGAGTCCCTTGGGCTGCTCCTGTATGTGGGCTTTGATTGCCTCTCTCCTTTTCTTTTCTCCCCAGTGCAATGCTACAGGTGGGAATTGTTTCTACAAGGCCTACTCATCTGGGGTAGACACCATTCAAGAGTGGTACAGGTTTCACTATATGAATATCATGTCCCAGCTACCCGTTATAATCAACATTTCTTCTCACGAAGAGCATATACAAAACTTGGTCTACTCTTGCCAGTATGACGGGGAGCCCTGCAGAAAGAGGTAAATACCTGCCAAGGGGGTAATTGTGGGTTAGCAAAGGACAAAGGGATCCGTTCTCATCCACCTTGGAATTATGCCAGAGCTTGCAAGGAGAAAGCTGAGTGGAGGAAGTTCAGCACCTCTCATTATGGGCAGTTGGACTAAACGTGAGAGCCCTTGTTAGAGGTCAAACTAAAGAGGACGGTTTCCTCTCCTCTCCCTTCACCAACCCCACGAGAAACAGTAGCTGCTTGTTCTCTTTGAAGTTGATTTAATGCCTTGCTGACACTTCTGCCTGGCATACCTGTTGGAATTAACTAGAGGAATCAGCTGCTTTGATGCATGTGTGATCAGCCAGCTCCTATCATGAGTAAGAACCTCACTAGGGAGGAAGGATATGGAGGCTGATTTGACTAGAGACGTTTCACATAATTAAAATAAAAGGTGTAATCTTTTCTCAGGATGATAATTGGTCTATTGGTTAGAGCAGTGGACTGTCTCATAGTTTAACTGGTCTAGTGGCTGGAGCACAGGGTTGGGAGCCAGTTCCTGGCTTCTATTCCCAACTTGTCCACCACCTTGCTATGTGATCTTTGGGCAAGTCACTTAACTTCTCTGTACCTCCATTTATTAGTGGGGATACCAATACACACCTGCCTCGCAGAGGGGTTTTTGAGGCTAGGGGAGAGAATGGCTAATAGACACTGGTAAGCAGTGGGAGTTGCCTCTTTGCTCTAATAATGCACGGATCTTTGGGACAGATCTTCAGATGGAGCAAACTGATACAGCTTGACTTGAACGGAGCTATGACAGTTCACCCCAGCTGAGCATCTGACCCTCCGGGTATAGTCCAGGGTTGGCTTTATTGATAATTCATAACAACCAAAATATCAACCTTGGCTTGAGTTTTCTCCCAAGTTTGGCTCATCCTGGAGTTTTCCTGGCAGAACCTTCTCTGTCATAGTTCAGAGTTTCTTCCACCCCTGGCAAAGGCTCCTAACCCCCTTGATCAACCCAGCAGGAGCTAGTGGAATTCCACTGTACCTTCATGCATGGCTAAGGGATAGGATACCTCAACAGAAGAGCCCTGTGCAAGGGCCTCTCGTCTGCCACCCTGTAGCAAGAACTTGCAGAAATGGCACATGTTGTTGCTGTTATTAAATATTGGAAATTCATCTTTTTGATTGGGACCTGCTTTGTGTGCATGCTGGGGGACTCCGATTTACCAATATGTCCCCACCCCTTGGAATAGGACAGGTCTCAGATGAATAGTTATTTGTACTGCAGTTGCTGAACAGACCACTGGAGTGGTAAATCCCAGAGCATGGAAAGTACCAACTCTCTGGTCGGAGCTAGGGAAACAAATCCCCTACCAGTCAGCTGCAAACAAGCACCTGAAACAAACGAGCCCCAACTCTTAGGGTAAAGTATTTATCCGGGTTTATTTCTGTAGGGCAACAAACAGCTTTGAACAAAGGCCTCTGTGGCACTGGCTGTTGTCTAGTAATAATACTTTGTGCTTTACATATAGTACCATCCATTGCAAGGCTCTCAAAGTGCTTTCCAAAGGTGGGAAGGGACTATTGTCCCTGCTTTACAGAGGGGGAAAGTGAGCACAGAGAGGTGAACTGACTTGGCCAAGATCACCTTGCAAGGTGATGGCTGTCATGAAAAGAACCGCAGTCTCCTGAATGTCAGTTCTGGGGTGTTACCAGCAGCCCGCACTGCCTCCCTGAGAGACAGACATCTGAACTGCAAACAGACAGCTCCTTATGAATGATCTAACCTAACTAAACTTCTCCAGTGGCCAGGGGAGTATGAGGATAATTTGCCACAACATCAGGTGTGCCGATTGTTGCTCTGTTGGCTTTGCTCTGGAGAGTCCTGCCCTTCGGGGGGGAGGGATGACTCAGTGGTTTGAGCATTGGCCTGCTAAACCCAGGATTGTGAGTTAGAGGGGGCCATTTAGGAATCGGGGGCAAAAATTGGGGATTGGTCCTGCTTTGAGCAGGGGGGTGGACTAGATGATCTCCTGAGGTCCCTTCCAACCCTGATAGTCTATGATTCTATGATTCAGAAGCTGACACTTCTACCACACCACCAAGCCCGCTCTTGTGTAGTTACACATACAGGGCAGCCTACTGTAACTGAATGAGACCAAATTGAGGAGGATATTGGTTATTGGAAACCCACTCACCAGCTCCCCGTTGACAAAGGGATGCCTCAGCAGAAGGCCTTCCACCTTTCATCCGCAGCGTGGGGTGTGCTTCGCCTGCTGGGATCATCTGGATGTATTTCCCTAAGCAATTCCCTGCTAGGGCATTAATTAGGGCACCTTGGTTGCTCTTGTCCTTTGCCTGTGGCACACAGTTTACTTAGACCAAGACATTTGAGTCCTCAGGAGACTACAGTCATTTGGCTCAGTACAGGGCTATCTGAGTGAAATGTAATGGCCTGTGATAGACAGGAGGTCAGACTGCAGGAGCTAATCGTCCGTTCCTGCCATAAACTCTGTGACGCTGAAGGAGCTATGCAGGGTTATCACCATGCCCTTTGCAGCTCATTGCAGTCTTTATAATTAAAGTGCTGCTGAACTGGCTGTTCCCTTTGCATAGCCAAAGCTATAGATGCCAGCATATGCTTGGGTCCAGTTGTGTAAACAATAAAACATATTAAATGCTCCTACAAGAAAACCCAGCAAGGAAATGTTTGCCTACGTGCTGTCAGAGAAAGTCTTGTGTACCCAATAAATCACTGGAGGTCTCAAGGGCTAAATTCAGTCTTGGAGTTAATACATTGACCTGAATTAGGTCCCAGGCAATGAGAGAGATGAAATTAACAGAGGCAGTCCACCTCCAACTTCTTTGTGTATATGAAAAATATGTCTTGTAAAGTTACAGGGTGTGAGATCTGAGTCTGACTGGCACTGGTGTTCAAGGCATTGTGTGGGGTCCCATCACCTGATGCACTATTACAGCACAAGAGAAATGAAGGAGGGAGGTTGGAGAAGCCAAATCCTTGCTTTAAATTTGAGCTAAAAATGCCTAACCTGCACTCTGGACCTTGGAGACAGTGGTTACAGCAGGAAAAAGGCAATCAGAACTCCTGGTTCTACTCCCGCCTTTAACGCTCACTTGCTATTCCATTAATCACTCCATGCCTTGGTTTTCTTGCCTTGTCTGTATAATGGAGATAATGCTTTCCCAGGTTTGTGAAGATCCTCAGATGGCAAGCATTATATAAGTACAAATATATTTGATTAGTTGTTATTAGTGTAAACAACACTGAGCTAGTTAAGCATAAGATGGGGATTGACGTGTGCCTGTTACTTGGTAGCTATCTGTTGGCTAGCCGCTAATTAGTTTATTGTTTTGTTTTTTTGTTGTATGAAAGTATCAGAGGAAGAGTGTGTTAGGAGACTGTAGCTCTTCTTAGATTGTAAACTCTTTGGGGCAGGGCCTTTCTTTTCATACTATGTTTGTGCAATCTCTGGCACAATGGGATCCCGCTGCCACATTACAATACTAACGTGGCGGGGAGGTTCATCCATAACTAATCATATTTGAACTCTTTTGTTCCAGCGACTACATTCACTTTCACCACCAGGTCTATGGAAGCTGCTACACTTTCAACAGCGAGGGGACAGACGTCTTCTGGAAAGCAACAAAACCTGGAATTTCCTATGGTATGTTATTTGGCCAGGGCCAAGGGAAGGAGACAAAGCAAATACCACAACACACATCCTGTTTGTAAACACCTCTAACGATGCTCGCCCCATAGTACATTACCTTCCAACACTGACAGACACACTGGGGATGTAAGAGATGACATCACTTCCTAGGACTTGCCCTACTGATTTGCAGTTTAAAGAGATGTTTTTCCTTTCCTTGTTTCTCCAGGACTGTCCCTGATCCTGAAAGTGGAGCAGAACGATCGCCTCCCGCTGTTGTCTACAGTGGCAGGCGTGCAAGTGATGATCCACAACCACAATCAGACGCCGTTCCTCGAGCACGAGTGGTTCGACATCAGACCGGGGATCGCAACTAGCATTGGAATCAGACAGGTGGGCGGGCCGGGTTCAGCGTCACCATTTCTCCTCCATGCGGTTTCCTTTTCGGCTGGTGCTGGGTGGGCCCAAGGGGAAGGACGGCCTTTCGGTTGGAGCATAGGACCGAGTGCTAGGACTCCTGGGTTCTAGGCCTGACTCTTCCATTCATGTTTGTTAGGTGTTTTGAGAGTGTCAGGTGGAAGTTACTATGGGGAGGGCAAAGTATCAGTTTTGTAGCCAAACCTTCTGAATTCCCTTTGGCAGTTCAGCCTGTGGGATGGGAGGGTCCCCCACTTGATGACATAATAAACGAGAGCCATATTAGAAATGCACATCACTGACACAAAATGTGCTAGAGGGGATGGGAAGAAGAAACCCTTTTCATCCCCCCCTCGGCTGTGATGTCCTGTCAGTGAAGCTGGGGCTGCCTCTGCTTTCCCTGCTGCGTCTCAGACCGAGATCGAGCTATGAGTTGTCTCTGAGCCCGCAGCTGCTGGTAACCCACGGCAAAACGGCAAGGCTGAGAAGTGTGATAACCCATGATGTGCGCTGGCCCAGCAGAGAAAAGGAATCCCGCCACCTGGCCTCAGCGTGTAAAAGGGTAGCTCCCCACCTTCACCTTGAATGGCAGTCGTGTCTCACCTACACCTCCGGTCTTATGCGCTCCTCCTCCTCCCCTCTCATGCCCTCTGCTCCACCCAGTCCTTTCTCCTTGCTGCTCCCTTTGTCTTCTGCCCTTAGCTTCACACCTGCACTTGGAACACCCCTCTGCTCTCCTTCTTCAAACTCACTCCTCCCTGGAATCCCCAGTCTACTGATCACCGATCCCTCCACGCCCGGGGTAGTCAATAGGCAGACTGCGGCCCAAATCCGGATCACCAGATGCTTTTGAATGGACAGTGGAATCTTTTTATTGACTTCTTTATTATTATGTATCGGTTTTGTAGTATTTTCTCTGGAGTCTGGACCTTGACCAAGAAATTTGGACCTTGACGACAAATAATTGCTTACCCCTGCTCCACGCCCTGCTTTACCTGAACGCTTGCTTTGCTTTCTGTCTTGTGTATGTTAGGTTTGAAGCTCATCAGGGCAGGGACCGGGAGTTATTCTGCACTATTCTGTGCAAAGTGGCAGCTGCATTTGCTGCTCCGTATTAACGCTCCATAATTGTATACGCCTCTTTTCTGTGTCCACAGGACGAGGTGCAACGCTTGGGTGGGAATTATGGAAAATGCACGGTTGACGGAGAAGATGTGGATGTAAAACTCCTGTACAACAGTTCCTACACACTGCAGGTACTGTCCAAGCTGACGGTTGGACTTGTAGCACCGTTCAAACCTTGCTTGACAAAGCAATGAGTTAGAGGCTGGAAGTGCAGTAGGTTGCACATCTTGGGACACGACAATTTCCAGAAGTAGCTTGCACACTGTGGGACATGACAACTTGTTTTATCGAGTGGTGGAGGTGGGACCCAGGACACTGGAGTTGTCACCTCCTGGCAGCACTGCACTGGAGGCCGGATACTGAGCTAGATGGACTGCTGGTCTGTTCCACTGTGGCTATTCTTGTGCCCTCAAATAGGTTGTGTGGTTATGATGTTTGTTAAACCCCCATCCGTTGGAAGTCTGCAATATTTGTTATGGGCCCTGCACATGTTTCAAGAGCACACCCATGGGGTGAATGTATTTGAAACCCTTTCGGCCCATCCGGCCATGGTAATACGCTGGGTATTCGTGCAAGGCGAAGAGCTGCAGCTCTTCTCCAGAAATCTCACGCTGTTAGCAGGCAAAGTTTAGGACCCAAAGGACCTCAGACTTATCCAGGGTTCTGTTTTTTCAGGCTTGTTTGCATTCCTGCTTCCAGGACAAAATGGTTGAAAGATGCGGCTGTGGATACTATTACTACCCACTGCCTCCTGGCGCTGAATACTGTAACTACAACAAGCATCCTGCATGGGGTAAGGGCGCAAGGCATGCAATCTCAGGCCTGGCCTGGTAGGAAGAGCTCTTGCTAGAACTGGATTTTAAATAGAGGGCTTCTCAGATTATTGCTGGACTACCACGTATGTGGACTGATGCTGCCTAGAATCAGCTGGTAATTGGCAGCCCAATGAGATAATTCACCGGCCTTTTGTCACAAATGTTGCTGCTTAAATTACAAATGGAGGTGGGGAAGAGTTTAGTTCTAGTCTGGGGCTTTACCTGACATTTGTCTATCTTTCAACAGGTTCTGGGGGGAGGGGGTGGTCTCCTTCCCAAAGAGACTAAAGGGCTCTATCCTGCCACCTATTCTTGTGCCGAATCCCTGTAGGGCCCAACGGCAGCTCCAGCTGTACATGGATGGCAGGCTGTTTAAGTATCCTAATGCCATTAAGCATCACCTTCCCCAGAGATTAGCAGCGCAAAACAAAAAAGTACAAAGCCAAACCTCAACCAAGCTGTTTTACCAAGTAATAAGGGTTGTCTATGGCAGTTTCCATTCATAGAAGGCCAATCAGGCTCTTTCTCCTTTTTCTGGTTGATGTCTGTCCAAGTAACTCGTGCAGTCATCTTCAAATTAAAGTCTAAGCCCTCAGTGGAGGGAGACCCTGGTACTCAGGCAGGAAATTAACCGAGCCATCTGCAGCCGTTCGTAAATGGGGGTAGGACAGAGCAGCGCACTCTCCCTCCTTGCCGAGAGAATGTGGGGTGCCAGACCATCCTGGAGTTGGGACAGCACATTTCCTGGAGGAGCTGTCTGAGTCTGTTCCTTCCCATCTCCTCCTCCAGGCCACTGCTTCTATCAGCTGTACGACAGGCTGGCCGATCACCATCTCAGCTGCTTCGCCAAGTGTCCCAAACCCTGCTGGTGAGTCACTGCTGCAGGGGCCAAACTTGCAAGGGGGGGAAGGATTCTGATGAGGGTGTAGCTAGCTCAGCTTAGAGGCATGTAGACGCCGTGGCTTGTCCTGTGTACTCTGTGCTATCTCTAGAATCAGAGACTGTCACTCATGATCTGAGCCAAGTCCAGGCCTGTATCTCCTGTCAAGTGAGGGCCCCCAGCACTTACTGGCATCAGCTGGAGTTGAGAGCACGCAGCACTGTGCAGGATCAAGCCTTAGTGCAGTAAGAGACAGGGGCCTGGCAAGCCTGCCATGAGAGATGCTGCCAATACTGCGGGGAAACACAAGTCCCTGCATTATGGTGTACATAAGCAAGCACTTGCTCATGTCCTGGGAGTGTCAAGTGCAAGCCACCAAAACCGCATGTGGCGAAAGAGTTAACTGTGCTTGTACACCTTCACGTTTATATCGTAGTGACTGTAATTTCCCCTGTGCCTTCCCAGGGAGTCGTGGTACAAAATGTCTGCAGGGACCGCAAAATGGCCATCGACAAAGTCTGAGGTAGAGTACAGAGTGAATATAGATACACCGTGTTTGGAAATGTTTGCCATATTTACTATATAGGTTGTTGGAGTCAAGGATATAAGTGGGTTCTGCAGATCCTTGCATCAGGACCTGGGAGATATTGAGAGCTCTGGTGGAAGGGCAAGACAAAAAGTTGGGATTGCAATAATTCAAAATGGCCAATGTGTTTGGATAGATTGTCTTGTAGTTAGGGAACTCTACTGGGGCTCAAGAGGTCTAGATTCAATTCCAGTTCCGCTACAGACTCCTTGTGTGATCTTGGACACATCACTAAACCTCGCTGTGCCTCAGGGCCCTATAAAATGGGGTTAATGATAGTCTAACTCACAGGGGTATTGTGGTGGTAAATTCATTACTGTTTGTGAGATGCTCAGATTTTGTGATGTGTATAGATGGCGTCTTCCTATTTCTCATGATCTAACGTCAACCGGCCATTAGAGACATATCTCCTGGTGATAAGTGTATGTGAAATAGAGTCATATGTAGGTACAAATGCATTACACAATAGTTGATATACATGTGTTTTCGAAAGACTCAATTAGTTGAATTGTTGCTCTCTAAGAACGCTGTCCACACATATCTGAGATACTCCCATGTGGCTATTTCCCTGTCCTTAGAGGGGGCAATGATCTGTGATACTCCTGTGCTGTTGGCTTGTTTTTAATGATGATCACTATATTTAAATCCCATGCCTTCAAACGTCCTGCTAGATCTCTTTTGGGATCTAACAATAGTCGTGTTATCAGAGGTGAAATCTGCCTTATGTTCAGTATGCCCCAAGAGGGAAGCGCAGTGGCTACCCCAACAAGGCAGAAGGAATATGGAAAATTACTGAACCTGAAGCATAAAAATGACAACGGTGGTTACCCGGTGCCTGTTCCAAGCAGCAACATGCCAGTAATATAGCAATACTGTGTTGCAGGACTGGATCCACCAGATTCTGAGTCGGCAGAAGGGATATAATTCTACCAACAACAGGTTAGTCACCAAGAGAAGGTATGGGAGCATGATTTTTTCACCCAGAGGTACCTGAACTATTTGTCCTCATGGAATTGTAGAAGCCAAAGATGGAAAAAGACCTATGAGGACATTCCTTCTCCCCCCTTCACTACCTTTCCTTGTGTTAAATGCGTCAGGTGGTGAAGTTTCCTTCACTTCCCTTCAGACAGTTCTACAGACTTACAGCATACAAAGGAAACAACTATGCCAATGTAGAGCAGACCTTGTCCCCAGAACCCGTGGGCTGCAGCCTGCCAGCCAGACCATTAGCACGACGACCTCAGTGATAGCGGGATTCACTCTGACATCTCAGTTACACAAACAAATGGTTTAGCAACAAAACATTGCATTGTCAGGCTTTCTGGACATGCTCCAAAGCCCACTGAAATTGATTGGAAAGACTCCCACTGATTTGACTGGGGTTTGAATCAGGCTTTTTATCCTCCTTTTGTTTAGCCATTTAAATCTGGTTTCAGAGGAACAGCCGTGTTAGTCTGTATTCGCAAAAAGAAAAGGAGTACTTGTGGCACCTTAGAGACTAACCAATTTATTTGAGCATGAGCTTTCGTGAGCTACAGCTCACTTCATCAGATGTATACCGTGGAAACTGCAGCAGACTTTATATACACACAGAGAATATTCATATTCATATTCTCTGTGTGTATATAAAGTCTGCTGCAGTTTCCACGGTATACATCTGATGAAGTGAGCTGTAGCTCACGAAAGCTCATGCTCAAATAAATTGGTTAGTCTCTAAGGTGCCACAAGTACTCCTTTTCCATTTAAATCTGTTGCTAGACACCCTTTGGCCCAGTTTAAAGGCCTACTTGTAGGGTTTCTCTGTTTAAAAAAAAATCAGACTTGGAAGCAAAACATAGACTCAGTGGAATGCCATGTAGGGAACCTAGCTCTGATGTCCCCCATTCTGTATTGAAGGAGAGACATCGCCAAGGTGAATATCTTCTACCAGCAATTGAGCTACCAGTCTATGGATGAATCTCCGGTGTACACAGTAAGTTGTACTGGATCAGCTCATTGCTTTAGTCTTCATTCCTGACTCTCATAATGGCCAACATCTGATGCTTCTGAGGGAAGATGCAAACAGATGGGGGGAATTTCCTTCCTGAGCCTAACATGGGATCAGATTATGTCCTGAAGCATAGGGTTAAATAAAATCACAAGATATTATCCAATACACAGTGCCACACTAACTTTGTCCCTTGCCAACATCTACCCTGAGATTAATCTTTATAGGGAAACTCTTGTTTAATAAGGCTTTTGCTACCAAGAAATTGGTATGACACAGAGCAGATGTTGCCATGCACTCAGGCTGGGGTGGAAAAATCTGTCACACCCTGCTGTGCCTTGTGCATGGACTTTCAGGATCCAGGCTGAAGGGTTTGCATTGAGGGCAGGCACAGGCATTGCAATAGGTTTAATTGTCTGGGGGAAAGAACTGTGCAGAGCGTTGGGTGTCACAACTCCCACTGCGTTTGGAAAAGTTTTGGAAAACATTAGGATTAAAAGCAAAGTGCTGCAGCGAACCAAGGTGATCAGTAATCAGGAGCGGAGTCTTCAACCTCCAGCTCACTGGTCTGAAGCTGACCTGGGTTGGCAGAGAGTGGAACCTCTTAGCGTCTGCTGGTGCTTCATCCCAGGTAACATGGGTTCGTGTTCTCCATCCAGCCCCACATCCGGGGACTCCCTCCAGAAAAAAAAATGACAGTGCAACTCGGGAAGCCTGCATCTCTGCTGACAGTGCTGTATTTGCCCTTTGGATTTCATTCCCTGGGGTTGTTGATTTGGTACCTATGTGTTTGGCATGAACTGCACGAAGCAACTAAACTTCTAATTAAAGGAAAATCAAATAATCTCTTTCTCTCTCTTCCCCCCAAATTAAAGAAAACTCTCAGGAGCCAAGATTTAGAGCTAGAGAACACATGAAGTGCTGAGTTGTCCCACCCCTAGCTAATTCACCGGCTGGGGAAATGCAATAAGTTCATATTTCATGAGCTGCACCATGTATCCTGTCAATATAACCATTCAATCCTTATATGTCCCGTTCACAGGTGAATCTTCTCTTGTCCAACATGGGAAGTCAGTGGAGTCTGTGGTTTGGGTCCTCAGTGTTGTCCGTGGTTGAAATGTTTGAGTTGCTCTTGGATATAACGGTCTTGTCTCTCATATTCTGCTATCGACGGTTCAAGGCAAAGAACACGCTGGAGATGGCCCAACCCCTTGCCATCTCCAGCGTAAGTTTGACCCTAGAGAATTATAGAGCCGTACATGAGGACCTTGCTGCAGATTGGAATTCCACCCAGACTAGCCACAATGTTGGGGCCGTAGCCAAAACCAAGAATGGCGACCTATCTTTCCACTCGATTTGTAACAAGACCCCGACACCAGAACTGAACCCAGATGTTGTGCTTAATGGATTCTGGCATATCAAGGATCATAGTGTAGAGATGGACCTAAACAGCTAATCCTGTGTGTGCAGAACAGAGAGACATATGTAAAGATTATGGGATGTATTCCACAGACATAACTTTAGGAGCTCACAGACACACCACATGCAGTCGGCATTTCTGTCTGCTACTTCTCTGGTGGCATCTAGGTATCTGACGTGCACAATGGTCTCAGGAATTGTGCAATGCCCTGATGGAATTCAGAAGTGGTTTTCTCTGGACTATATTATAGTGTCCCTGGCAGTTGCCCAGTCCTCATAAAAGCCTATCATAACTTCTAGATTGAACTCTCCTGAGGAAACCAGATCTGACTGGACATCTCCTGGCTTCAGACAGGCCCATCAGCATTTCATAACTGTACTCAAGTTAAAAGTTAACCTACCCATAAATAAAACGTCTCCAGTCAGCATTTTACAAGCATATGCTCTATCAGTTAACACCAGTCTGGGAGAGCAAAGGATGGGATAACACGAGGCTGCTGTAATCCTAACCTCATTTCCAAAGCAGCGCTTCTCTTCTTAGTATACTGCTGTTTCACCGTGAGCATGATACACGGGAATCCCTGGTAGGGCCACAATTGTGCTGAACCTAGATTCTTTCATGCGGAGTTCAATTTTATTGAGAGGGGTTGGGACAAATGAGGGAATAACACTTTTTCTCATAACTGGTGTCTGAGTTGCTTAGAACTTTAAAACACACTGCATTTTTGCTGCAGCATGTTTATATTATCAAGAGATCTATACAATCTTAATGTTAATATTTGACAGTAATTTATGTGTCTATACAAAGGAATATAGAGACTTATTTTTAACGTTGATGTTTGGAAGACTATATTTCATTGAGCTCCAGTTGTTAGCCTTGATTTCTACTGAAAACGAGAATTAACAAGGAAATAATGAGTCTTGCACTGATGTGTTTTGTAACTTTTTAAATAAATAAAATGCTCTGGATTCAGACTGTGACCACCTTGTGCCTTCAATCAGTGTTTCATCTTCCCCTACCTCTGAAGTAAAACTGAAAACGCCTTGTAAATTTTCCTGGTTTCACTGACGCTTCTGTAAATGCATCTGTATCCTCCCCTGAAATGTTAGGGCCTGATCCAGGCACTTCGGACCACATTTGTAAATGTATTTAAGCCCCTATCTGCTTCTATCGGTGCCTAGATACCATTTGAAAATCTTGGTGCTCACTCCCTGCAGCACCACTCCCCGGACCTACCCCAGAAAATGGCAGGATGTTATGTTTTTCCATCAACAAGGAGCATCCACAGAGAGAGCACAGTGTGCGCCTCTCCTCCGCAGCTGGTGGCATTAGGGCCCTGTCAAGGCTGATTCCCCACTCTGGCACTTTGAGTGCAGAAGGTGGGGGCCCGTAAGGATTCTAAAACTCCCAAGGTGACAGCTTTTCTCTAACCTCGGATGGGTAGATGCTGCCAGCACCCAAGAATAAAGACCCCTTTGAGAACCCAGGAAGGCACTCTTGGGAATTCCTTCCTGTGAGGTACCCTCAAGCTCTTTCACCCCTTCTCTGGGGAAGAGCTGAGAAAGAAAACAAAGGAAATCAGCTGTTGTCACCAACTAATTAAACACGTGCACAAACCTCTTAGGACACAAACTCCGATCCTGTTCTTAAAAAAGGTAAATTTTATTAAAAACAAAAAGAAAGAAAATACATTTGAAAACTCAGGCTATTGCTAGATTTAAAAAACCCATTCACAAAAATTAAGCATCAAGAATCTTGAGGTCCAGCTTAAAGGTTACAAGCAAAACAAAAGCATTTGGGTTAGCACAGAGGAGTCCACAAGCCATAAAGAAATAAAAAGAAATAAACCGAATCACGTCTTCCTAGACATTTCCTGATCTACTGACATATCTGGGGGTTTCAAGTGAGTAGTTTCTAGGTATGAGTCAGATGATTTTTCATACCTGGCCCCAAGCTTCTTAAAGCATAGTTTCAGCCCTGTCTCTGTTTCTCCGCGAGAACAACAGACACACAAAGGGGAAGATTTTTCCCAATTTTAAAAAGTTCTAGCCTTTCCATTGCCTCTTTTGGTCAGGTGCCCACTCCCTTCCTTTTACCTATGCAGGGAGACTTTTTAACCCTTTACAGGTAAAGTAAGTAGAGAACAACTACAAAGAGGGATTTTATAGCTAACTGGCTGGCTGGGTGTCCATAAAAGGGAGCTACCCCTCCCTTTCATTTATCACAGGCCCAAAATGGCAGCTGCCCTCTGCAGCAGGGCAGAGGAATCCCTCGATTTGGAGGTGTAGTGACAGTTCATAACAGATACACATTGTATATACCAGCCGTAGGTATCTTCTTCTTCCTTTAGTGGCACAGATGATGGTGTTAGCAATACCTGCAGGTCCCTTGCTCCAGGAGCAGGTCTAATGCACCAAAGGAAAATCTAAGCACAAAGACCTGACTGTCCTTCCTAATGACTGTGACCCACAGACCTTTCTAATCCTCAGATTGATGTCCACTGCAGCATACACAATGGCGCTTCTTAATACCAATGCTAGCACTGTGCAAACAGTGTCTGGTTAATCCTCCCGACGCCCTGGAGAGGGCAGGGTAAAGTCATTATCTGTGTTTTACCGGTGGGGAAAGAGAGGCCGGGGGTTTAAGTGAATTGGCCGAGGCTATCCAGCAAATCAGTGTGAGATCTAGGCACAGAACCCCGGCTCCTCTCAGTCCAGTAGAGCACACCCCTCTCTCGGCTAACCAAACAGGTGGTGCATTTGGAAATCCCGCTCTATAGGGTCTGCTGAGTTTACTTGCCAGGTTGCCAAGGGCAGAGAGCACTGCAGAGGCAGCGTGCCGAGCTGGGCCTGGAGAGATGCGACTTGCACTGTTCGTGTGCAGCTGGCCCGCTGAGCCAGAGAAGGGTTGCTGTGAGAGGAGAGGAAGAAAGGAAACTCCTAAGCAGAGCTGCCCAATGCATCCAGAATCCGGCAAACTGCAGAGGATATTGGAATATGTGTCTGTATCGTGTGTCTGCTACCATTGCCCTGGCATTATATAGCATCACATGATACTCTTATGTACCCTACCCGCTGTGGAAAACCCAGGCTGCTAAGCCCAGACTTTGATGGACCATGAGGCAGAGCAGATGCGACAGTCCTTGGGAAGCCACAGCCCGGGAGGCTCTGCAGTGAACAAGAAAGCCCTGGCTGTGACCTCAGCTTCTGTGATGGGATCCTGGGGCTTTGAAATAACTAAAGATGGCCCCAAGCCACCAGGTTCAGATCCAGTCAAGGGTGTTTGGATCCCAGCTGTTAGTTGGGAGGGCCACCTCTAATAATTAACTCGAGCACTGAAGAGCAGCGTGAGCCAGTGGCTCGGCTAGAACCTAGCAATAACTTGAATGGAGGACGGGGCATCGGGAGCTCCGGAGTTCTGACATTCCCTCATTGGGTGGCAAGTTGCTTAATCACGCTGTGTTATCATTTCCCTCAGTCTGTAAGAACGGGGAAAATGAACCTCTAGTTGCCTCACCGGGATGCTGGGAGGATTAATTAGTTACTGTTTGTACAGAACATTGACATATAAAATCTTGTGTCAATGCCAATATTATTTACAATAGATATGGAAGTACATTACTGTCCATTAATGTGAACTCCTAACCCTGTAGAGCGAGGCTTGGAAGGATTCAGGGTATTTTTTATTGGTAAATGTCGATTTCACGGTACACCCACAAGCCAACAAAAATATGTCTATTGATAATAATCAAAAGTTACAGCTAGGCAAAGTAAGACAAATGCTGCTTGAGAACTTCTTAGAGTTTGAATTAAGGATATTGACCTTGCACAGTTTAATATGTCGACAATTTGTGTTTTAAGGGTGAGACAGCTTTGCCTTTTTGAATCTCATCTGTTATCCTTGAAAAAAGAAAAGGAGGACTTGTGGCACCTTAGAGACTAACAAATTTATTTGAGCATAAGCTTTTGTGAGCTACAGCTTACTTTATCGCTGCTACTCTGAAACCTGTTATCCCTGAGTTACTGTCTCATCCGCAATTGTCTGCCTCCCTCCATCATTTCCCACAACTGAGAACATTTAAATAGGTAAAAGTTGAAGAAAAAAAGCTTAAAATGCAGAATTTTGCACAACTGTTGAAATTTAACATGATAAAATTTGGGCAAAATTATATAAAAATATTGAATTCTCCCAAGCCTATGTACAAGGGTTGTGTGGGAACAGTAGGTTCATGCACTGGCTTTTCCCGTCTGGGATCCCTGATTTGGATCCTGGATTAGATTAGAAGTGAAAATTTGTTGAGTGGTTTGGTCCTAGTCCCAGTGTAAAAAATGACTGCAGAGTTTTACAAATATAATAGGCAGTAATCAGCAGTCTCTGCTCAAGGAGGAGCCAGGACTGCAATAGATAAATGCAGGTAAGGGTTGCAATGCCCTGTTTTCTGGCTCAATGCTGGAATAACAGGGAAGTTGCAAGTCAGGACAGAGACACATTAGCTTAACTCTTTGTTACATATGTGTGTTCAAAACTGGAATAGCCAGGGGTGTTGCAGTTCAGAATGCAGGTGCCCTGGCAGAGCTGTATCTGAATCTGAGTGGAGCAGTGTGTTGCAGATCAGGAGAGAGGTATATTGGCAGTGCTAAATTGGAGGATGTGGGAATGGCGGGGTTGCCACAGGCAGACTTGAGGGTCATTGGCAATGTGGTGTGAGTGGAGGCCCAGGACTGGAATAGGAGGCTGGTGGTGCAGGGATACATGTGGGGCAGTGTGGTAGAATTTTGCTTGGCTCTGGGCGGTGCTGTAAAAGTGAGAATTTTGATATCGACTTTCGCAAGCACCAAATTCACCCCACAGCCTTGAAGAGAATTTTAAAAAAATGTTTTAAAAACAGTGTAAACCCAAGGGTGGGTGAATGTTTGCATCACCTGTATGCCATCCAAAGAACAGCCCACAGCAGCCGTCTATAAGGTACGACCTACCGTAGGACTAAGCAGCTGCCACTTCATTACAGAATGTTCTCTTAATCAGCTGTAGTTGAGAAATCAGTCATGTTTACACGCCTCTGATATCATCATCAGACCATCCGCCCCACGCGGAGTTCCTTTGTCCATTACATGTCAGCTGGAAACAGGCTATGTGATAAATAGTGAATTTCAAGCACAGGGGGCTGTTCACCGAGTTCTCCTGAAGCATCAGGCGTTTGGCTCCTCTTGGGGTATGTCTACACTGCACACTAAGCCTGGGCTCCGACTCAGATCTGAGCCTGAACCCACCTTCTGTCCACACACAACTCTGTCCAGCTCGAGTCAGCAAGTGTAACGCTGACAGACCTCAGTGGGCAGAATCAAATCTGGGACCTCTGGTGCGAAATGCATGAGCCTCTACCACATAAGCACATGGCCCTTAGCTAAGTCTGTAGCAGACTCATTCATCTCTAAGGGGTCTCGGTGCCACTAGAGGGGACAGGACACCACACCCAGAAGGTGTGTGGGTTACACAAGCACTTGGGAGCCAGGTTCTAGAGCCCTGCTGTGGGGGGGTTGGTCAGAGCCCAAGTCTCCCTGTGACTTGGGTCCAAGCCCTGTCATTTTGCAGTGTGCGCTCAGGGCAAGCCACAGCCCCAAGTCAGAACGTCTTCATGGTGCACTATGGACCCGTTAGCGTACCTGTGGGACTTGGGTCCAGCAAATGTAAGCCCAGGTTTACAATTCATGTGGACGTTCTGTCACCTCCAGCCAGGGAGCGAGGGGTACTAACCCTGTCTGCTTTCTCCGCGCAGGCTGTGGCAGGGCTGTGCGGAAGGGCCAGGGTCAGGAAGGGGCTCTGTCTGGCGGGGGGCGGGGGGGTCACCTTCTGTTCCCTGCTCGCAGAGTCTCTGCCAATGTCTCCAGCAGAGGAGAATCACTGCTGATGGTGGCTGGCACAGCTGCAGCAGTTGGGGGAGCAAGGCAGGCAGGGAGCCTGGCCCTGGCAGCCAAGACCACCTGCACAGAGCCCCGTCCACTTCCCCTGCCAGACAGAGCCCCCCTCCCCCGACTACAGCCTTTCAGCAAGGCCCCATGAGGCCTTTGTGCCCCCCGAAAGTTTGGAACCCTCTGCACGAGAGGTACATTGATTGAGTAAATCATGGGGCCGATTCTGCATTACTACATTGTCCAATTTTACAAACTTTCTATCACGGGAGGGGAAGGGAATAATAAACCTGGCTTTCATCATGATAATATTTTTAATCTGTTGAAATACAGGATAAAAGGCGTCCCGGGCTGATTTGGTAACACGGGACTATTGGCAACCCTACCTCCAACATGAGGCTGTGAAACCGGGTGTGCTGAGTCAGGACCTGATGCAGCACCCTGGCACTCCCATCCCCACCACGATACACTAATTGGGACCAGGGCGAAAGACAGAGGGTGCCAATTAACTGAGTGGGGATCATAGCTGCCAACTTTCAAGTGGTAAATAAGCACCCTGACTTTCAGAATAAGCCAAAAAAGCTAATCCCATTTCAAAACAAGGCCAAAACAAGCCAATCCCTAAGAACCCCAACACTCTATGTGACTAGATCCCCCCAGCGTGCAGTCTGGGACTGTGGTGGGCCTGCTGTGCACCCCTGACTCTCTCCCCGCCTTGTTCCCCCTTGCTGGGAGCCAATCAAAAAAAAGAAGCAGCAAGCTACGAGCCAAACAAGAAACAAGCTGCAAACCAAAAACTAGCCAATAAGCAACTCACAAGTCAATGAAGCCAAAAACAAGCCCAATTTCTTCGTTTTTTTCACGGGTTTGGCATGTCTGGTGGGGATACAGCTGAGGGGCTAAGTGGGTGGAAGTAACCCCAGCAGCTGGGACTATATAAGCAGACAGAAAGGCAGTGGGAGGGAGGGCAGTGGGAGCCTGAGGAAGGCAGGAATAGACCGAACAGAGGGCTGCTAGTACTGTACCCTTCCCCAGAACAAGAGGGGAAGCTGGCTAGTGACTTAACTAGTGTGTAAACCACACTCCAGGCTGAGGCCTGTTGAAGGCGGGGGAGAGTGTCTCAAAGCACAGTGGTGGTTAAGAGCCCCTGGGATTGTGGGTGGTGTTACTAAGGCTGGAAAAGACTCAGGGGCCCACCCCGTGACACCTGTTCCATCACCCTTAGCCATGGAGTGGGTGGCGGGAGGGGATAGATGGTCTCCTGCTGCCTGGATGGCGGGAGCCATCCCCTCTGACCTGACAGGACACACTCACTGCTTAGAGTTACCAGGACCGGGGAGCCAATGCTGCCGATGTGCTGCTAAGAGTCTGGACCGCTGGTGAAAGGGGGCAAAGAAAGAAGAAAGTGAATGGCTGGCGGAGAGAGGCAGGTGTGAGGGAGTGGAAATAGGAGGCAGGTTATTGCCTCCCTGCCCGTATGGGAATGGCTGGGAGGGAAACACATTTTTAATGCTGCCCCAAGACAACAGAAGGGATTAGAGCGTCATTGCTCCTAACACAGGGGATCTCAAACTTCATTGCACCGGGACCCCCTTCTGACAACAAAAATTACTACATGACTCCAGGAGTGGGGACCGAAGCCTGAGTCCACCTGATTTCCACTGCTCCGGGTCGGGGAGCCAGAGCCAAAGCCTGAGCCCCACTGCCCTGGGCAGGGAAGGGGTCAAAGCTGAAGTCCAAGGGCTTCAGCCCTAGCCAGGGGGCCTGTAACCTGAGTCTCAGGCTTTGGCCCAGGGTGGTGAGGCCCAGCCCTGAGCCCCAGTAAGTCTAAGCCAGCCCCGACAACCCCATTAAAATGGGGTTGCAATCCACAGTTTGAGAACCGCTGTACCTAACACCACGTCTGCATGCTGCACTTTGCTTCTGCCTTTCAGTCACAGAGGCAAGGTCATCCTAGGCCTCGCAGGTGCCAATGGCTAGCCCAGAACTCCTGAGGGAGCCAGCTGGGAATATTCCCAAGATGCCTCCTCCTCCCACTGGAGCTGTGGCGATTGATAGCAAGAAACATCCAATAAGTTACCCAATCACTGAAACTCCCTCTTGTCAGAGCCTTGGCAGCCCAGCCTCTTTTGTTCCCTGAGGTGCTGTCAAACCCACGCACGTTGCTTCAAAGGGCTGGTGGCCCAGGGCTGCTCCCTGTGAAGTTTATCTTCAGTAGAGGCTACATTAATTGCATTAAACAGTCATTAGGGATCTCCTTAAACCTCACTGGCTTGGAATCCAGAGCACCGCTGGAGCACGGGGGGGGGGGGGGGGCCTCTTTCCCCTTCAGGAGTCGTCTGTCATGTCTCCCATTGTAATAGGAAAGTTCATTCCTTTAATCACTGGATTCCTAAGTGAGGCTCCTTCATGTCCATAATGGCCCATGTGGGCTAAAGACCTACAGAAGAAAAGCATGTGATTGCACAACTTCCAAGCCTTAAGTCCTGACTGCCTCGAGGCTGAATGTAGGTGATTAAGCACTATGGAGCAAGAGTCCCTGAAGCAAACCGGGTTCATCTTCTCTTGTCAATTACAGTGACCAGCTATAGTAACCGTAGTTGGGCAGGAGCCTTCGACTGACGTCTCATCTGAAAAGCTGCCACCGCCCAGAGCACAGATCCCCCTAGCAGCATGCTTCGGGAGTAGACGCAATAATGAGTCAGGGGGGTGGAGAGGGAGGATCTGACTGCTGACATAACAGCATAAGGACTGGAGCGCCCAGGCCACAAATACTGTATTGTTCACAAGTGTGGTCTTTGGTGAAATTCCCTCTAAGCACATGTTCCAATAATAATAACAGCCATCCTAATCAGTACTTAACCAGCACATTGCGTCATCAAAGCATTCATACTGCATCTTCACAATGTCCCTGGCAGAAACGGTAGTAAAGATTCTCCTCCTCCTTTTGCAGAGGTGGAAACTGACCTGCCTAGAGCCGCCCACAGCAACTCAGAGCTGGGATCAGATCTCAGACTTCTGAGCTGGACACTAGCCAGTACTGCCTCTCATTATTGCTGAAGGTTATGGGTAATCACACAGGGTAGGCCCTACTGTAATTACCTTGTAACCTGCACTTTAGATTAGGAGACAGAAATGACCATACATTGACCCTGCAGGTACGCTGCGTGTTTAGTGACTATGCTTTGCATTTCTACACCACCTTCCATCTCAGTCTTAAAGTGGTTTACAAAAACAAATGAATTAAACCTCACCACCACCTCTCTCTGCTGCAGAGATTATTGTTTTTCTGATGGAAACAAGAGGTGATATGGCTTGCAAAGGACATATAGCTCTGTAAAAGGCAAGCAGCATGAGAGTATACAGAGGATGGCTTGACACCAAGATGATGGGCACGGTAGATATGATAGCCAGAAACGTGTCTAGTATATATCAGGAGTACACCACATGGCCCAATCAATATCTCAGCTCCAAACACCCAGAACTTCAGCAGTGTTCATAATCCAGATGTGTATCTGAATGCAGCGACTAGGACCCGGTCTATCCTTATCGGGGTTTTCCCGTGTTTCCAAATCTTAGTTATAGCTGGTCACTGTAATTGTCTAGAGAAGATGAACCCATTTGCTTAAGGGACTCTTGCACCATAGTGCTTGATTACCTGCATTCACCCTCCAGCCAGTCAGGACTTTACAGCTTGGAATTTGTGTCCTTGTGGGTGCTTTTTCTTTAGGTCTCAAGCCCACAAAGGATAATGATTGCATCAGATAAATACATGGCAAGTTGCTCATTTTCCATTGTCATTTATTTACCTTCCAGACTGTGGTCACCAGTGAGACAAAATGGAATAAGAGGCAGGTGGAAGCAACCCTATCCTCAGCCTATGTATAATCATTGTCCCACTATCCCCTCAAAACCAAAGTCACTGGTAGTGTGACCTGTCATGGGGGAGAGAGAGGGATATCCATTTGATGCAGGAGTTAAAAGCCTACATGGCCTTTTCTTTAGAAGGAATTTGTGCCTTTATGCAATTCTGCTAAAGCAACAGACGGAGTGTTGGAAAGACCCATTAGAAATAGTCCTGGAGAAATGGAGAGGTCCAATAGCCAGGATCTAGATAGCCCCAAACTTCACACCTCAGGCCTCCCTCCACTTTTGAGACACTGACTGAGATTTAAGGTCAGAAAAGAGTAGGACGTATATATGGAGTAGGATGGAGCAGGCTGTTATTATGGGGGAATTGTTTATGTTTCTGCATGTGTATCTAATAAACTGCTACATTGCAAGTGTCTCTTGGTTGCTTTGGTGCTGCTTAAATGCCACATTTGTTTCTTGCAGTGTTGTTGTAACTGTGTTGGTCTCCGTATATGAGAGAGACAAGATAGGTGAGGTAATGTCTTGATTGGACCAACTTGGTTTGGAGGAAGGGATAAGCTTTCGAGCTGAGGTCTGGAGGAACCAGGAAGTCCAAGCTAAATATGAGGCGGGGCAGATTGCTAAACAGAAGGGGCTCACACATGGAGTAAAATTTAATGGATGAAATTTAATAGTGAGAAGTGTAAGGTTATGCATTTAGGGATTAATAACAAGAATTTTAGTTATAAGCTGGGAACGCATCAATTAGAGGTAACGGAGGAGGAGAAGGACCTTGGAGTATTGGTTGATCATAGGATGACTATGAGCCGCCAATGTGATATGGCCGTGAAAAAAGCTAATGTGGTCTTGGGATGCATCAGGCGAGGTATTTCCAGTAGAGATAAGGAGGTTTTAGTGCCATTACACAAGGCATTGGTGAGACCTCACTGTGTGCAGTTCTGGTCTCCCATGTTTATGAAGGATGAATTCAAACTGGAACAGGTACAGAGAAGGGCTACTAGGATGATCCGAGGAATGGAAAACCTGCCTTATGAAAGGAGACTCAAGGAGCTTGGCTTGTTTAGCCTAACTAAAAGAAGGTTGAGGGGAGATATGATTGCTCTCTATAAATATATCAGAGGGATAAATACCAGAGAGGGAAAGGAATTATTTAAGCTCAGTACCAATGTGGACACAAGAACAAATGGATATAAACTGGTCATTGGGAAGTTTAGACTTGAAATTAGATGAAGGTTTCTAACTGTCAGAGGAGTGAAGTTTTGGAATAGCCTTCCAAGGGAAGCAGTGGGGGCAACAGACCCATCTGGCTTTAAGATTAAACTCGATAAGTTTATGGAGGAGATGGTATGATGGGATAACATGATTTTGGTAATTAATTGATCTTTAAATATTCATGGTAAATAGGCCCAATGGCCTGTGATGGGATGTTAGATGGGGTGAGATCTGAGTTACTACAGAAAATTCTTTCCTGGGTATCTGGCTGGTGAATCTTGCCCATATGCTCAGGGTTTAGCTGATCGCCATATTTGGGGTCGGGAAGGAATTTTCCTCCAGGGCAGATTGGAAGAGGCCCTGGAGGTTTTTCGCCTTCTTCTGTAGCATGGGGCACGGGTCACTTGCTGGAGGATTCTCTGCTCCTTGAAGTCTTTAAACCACGATTTGAGGACTTCAATAGCTCAGACATAGGTGAGAGGTTTATCGCAGGAGTGGGTGGGTGAGATTCTGTGGCCTGCATTGTGCAGGAGTTCGGACTAGATGATCATAATGGTCCCTTCTGACCTTAGTATCTATGTATCTATGAATCTATCTATGAGTAGGAGACCACTTAAAATGAAAATGACCCCTTATGATTAACAATCTCTTTCATCTCGTATTTAGGCTGGACACTCTGGTGACTTTCTCCAGACCTGAGGAAAAGCTCTGCCAAACTTAAAAAAGTGTCCCTTCTGCCAACAGAAGTTGGTCCGCTCACAGATATTGCCTCACCCACCTTGTCTCTCTCACCCTTGTTTCTGTCATTACACCAGATAAGAGAAAATGGTACTGAATAGTTCAGCAATAGCCCAGGTCAGGAGGGACATAGAGTTGTTACCCATTTGTTGCCTGTTTGGTAACCTACATTAAATGAGCTTCTGGCCTTTGTCCAGTCGTTGATGTTATTGCAACAGCACTGAGTAGTCTCAACCGTGGACCAGGACCACATTGTGCTAGACACTGTACAAACGCAGAGCAAACGGACAGTCCCCAGAAAACGTATAGTCTCAGTTCCCAGTAGACTATCTAATCTATCTATCTATCTATCTATCTAATCTTTTGATGTACACTCATCTTTCCCAGCTGCAACGGGGGATCACAGTTGCAAAGACAAAAGAAGAAAACATTCAGGGTCATAGCTGTGGATAGGGACCTAGGAGCTCATGGTTCTCTCATGGAGTCTAGTGGTTCCCAGTCTCCAGTTCTGGTACTTTAGGCTGGTACTCTATCTCCTCTTCGCCTCGCCATGGAATCTGTCCTTTTTTATTTCATGATTGAGCATGTACAATTATTTCCACCACTAACCAAGGAGACTCTGGAACGGAAACAATCTTGAGGTGAAAGCCTGGCTCCACTGAAGTCAATGGCAAAACTCCCATTGACTTCAATGACCTGGCTAGGCTTTGCCTTAATCTGAATCAAACATGCCAGCTACCCAAAAAAGTTGGGAGCCCTGCATCTCCTTGGAGGAAAATTCATTTGTTCCCCCTCCCGCCCCCCCCCCGACTTCCAGCCATAAACGAGTGCCTAATAAATCTCACGTTATAAAAACCCTCTCCAACTAAAATGCTCCATTTGTTTACAGAAGCCTAGACTGGAAAGAATGAGGAAACACGCCTGGTTTTCGAAACAAAAATTCTCATATTTTACTTCCAATTAATAGGTATCACTTGTATGTGAGACTTTTCCATTCCCCCTTATTTAAAAAATACATTTCTTCTGCTTTATGATATATTACATTTCAGCATGTAAACACGGTTTATATACATCATTCTGACAATCCACTTTAATTTGTCATGGTGCCTATACCTGTATAGTCCACACATAACCCTTTTTATAGCGATGAAATAATATTACAGGTAAAAAAATAGTAATGAAAGCCATGCCGTACAGGAAGAGTTCTGCTCTCCTAGCGTTGCGACACACAGTAGGCATGAGCTACAAAACTCTTCAAGGGGGCGAGGGCCAGGTTCTGTTTTCAGATCTGCATGCACAGCTCCCATAGTATAATTATGATAATAGTACATAGGGCTTTTCACCCAAGAGTCTCAAGGCACTTAACACACGAGGCACACACAGAAGTGAAGTGATTTGCCATAGGCCACGCAGCAGGCCAGGAACAGAATCCAGGTCTGTTAAATCCGAGTCTGGGTCTCTAGCCATTGAGCCACACAGCCACTAAAAGGCATGGGAAGCTGCATGTGGGTGGTGGTCAGCCTACAGTGAATTAGAGTGTGTGGGGGCGATGGAAAACCAGCCATGCAAAGTAGTGCAACGGGCCGTTGGTGCTGTGCCATTCTTAGCCAAGTGGAGCTGACTAAACTCACTTCATTTGCAAATCTGGTTCAGCAGCATAAGACATCAGCGTCTTTGGCAGTGTGCTGGCCCAGGAACGTTCAAGCTCAGTTGGAAAAGTTGTGGTTTTTTCCAGTGAGGCCCCTGCATGCTGAAGTTTTTACTCCAGACAGGCCAGTACTGACAACCTGGATCCAGACACCGCACACATCCCTGAATATTCAGGTGTTTGAAACCAGATGCACAGCTGAATATTCCATCATGAACCCCTCTTTGGTTTCTCCTGTGCCCTGGGTTACCCCTCTATAACGGAAGGCAGAATATGCCCCAACAACATACTGCCTGTGGCATTCACAAATGTTTATCTTCTCATTTGGGTTTGGTACCGTGACAAATGAACCCCTTAGCCACACATGGCTACAACTTCTTTGCTGGTTGTACTTGTTACCACCTCTCTGATAACTTGGGTTGCTGGACAGAAACAGGTAGCAATTTAAGTCAAACCCTTATGGTTTTCATAGAGTCTAACACGAACTGTTCCCAAGGGGGAAGGGCTCAGAAGCTATATTCACTCCTGCATCTGGCAGGAAGGAGCTCAGAGGATCTTCACACCCTATTCTCCAAGGGTAAGCCCCAAAATCCCTCTGTGCAGAAACCAAATACACAAGCAACACAGGTGAGATACTCTAGGTCCCCAAAACAGGCCCAACCTCAACAGAAAGTCATTTGTCGTGGCTTTAAACTCTTTGCGGCTGGGGTCTGCTGCCGCCTCGCAGCCGATATTCCATGTTTCTGAGGTGGTTGCCAGCCTGTGTCAACTTTGGGATGTTTTGACTTTTCTCCTTGATGAGTTATTCTGCATCCTTTGGGTTTCTAAACCAAAAAGGATAAAATCTGAGAATGAACCTATTCAAATACTAACCACAGCTCAGCAGGAATATCATCCCTGGAATGCGTCCCTCCCTAACGCAGAAAGTCACTTCTCTTCTTCCGGCGTTTGCCCCAACTGACGTAAAGGATGCTGCTGCTGCCCTGGGCAAACCATTTTGCTGGTGTCTGTGTGAAAATGTCTCTCCGTTCCTGTCCCATGCTCCTGCTGTGTCAGCTTTGATATCCCAGTGGTGCAGCAAAAGTCAGCTTTGCAGGGATTAACATATTCTGCAGAAAAGGTGCTTGGTTCCCCCTTTGCTACCCCTTATTTTTAGTGATGGGATGTGTGGCCCCCTACCTTTTAGTCATTAACAAACCGAAGGTCAAATCTTTATTGACTTGAGCAGGCGTTTGGCCCGAGGGAGGCCCAGGGGCTGAGGGAGTGAACTGCAAAGAAGCAGGGATTTCTTTGCATAGTTGGTTCAGCCCTGTTTGGATACGCTGGCTGGTTAGTCATGTCACCACGGGTCATTGGTCTGAGATGTGGATACAAAAGCAGGCACTGGAATAAACACTGCGTGCTCCATAAGTGTGTGTTTGGACAGGGACCAGATGGCTGGGTCTTCCTCCAGTAGATGAGCCCAGCAGACCCATTCCGCCTTGGCAAACCGCTCCCCCTTCCCGCTCTCCCAGGGCTCTGGTAGCTCACAGCTGACTCTCCAGCCGAAGGCCTCGGACGAGGAGGGGAAGGGCTATCTGCAGGAGTGGCTGAAGGGGAAGCTCCGCCGGTTGAGTTTCTCAGGGTCGTTCGAAGCCATGTGGGAGAACTCCCGGAAGATGTCGAGGTACGTCGCATCTCCTGCAGGGGAAGACAAGTTAATCCCGACATTATCCTTTGCACTTCTTCGATGCCTGGAAAAGGTGCTCAGCAGCTCTGAAAACCCAGCCCTATGCGCCCCCTCCCCAAAAAGGCACCCAGGATTAGTGGACACTTGGACGTTTTGGCCTGAGTGACTTGCTCCAAGCCACCCAGGAAAGTCCCTGACAGAGACGTGAATAGAGCCCAGGAGTCCTGGCTCCTAGCTAGCCCTGCACTGTTATTTAGCCACAAGGTCACCTTCTGACTTTGAACTCCTTGTACATAGGAACTGGTTTGTTTCTAAACTTTGATAGACCTACCCTTTATCACGACTCTTGCTTCTCACCCCGCTTTGGGATCATTCCCCCCCGCCCCCATCCATCTCTGACCATTGCTTTCTCGTTAAGTATCCAGGCACATGAGCCAGTAGAGGGCTGGGTTTGTTAAGGAGCCAACCTGGCAGCCCTCTACCCCGATACTTCTCCCCAGCACAGCACAGCCAGCCATGAAAGCTTCCCCCAATGGGCCCTGCCATTGCACCTCCCTGTGACCTGCAAGGACCACGGATAAGATGGTAGTTGGCTTGTAGTCCCTGACCTCTCGGCTGGCGCCCAGACAGGATGTTGGGTCGTGACGGAGGGTCAGGAGGGAGACACCTGTCCACCCATGCTGGAGGGAAACAACAACTCATTGCACATAGACCATCAAACGGCAACAACTTTCCACGGCTGCCACGCCAGCGCTGGGTTGAAACGTCTGACCGAGGCGCGACGGGCGCGGTGTCCCAGCACCAAGGCCCAGAGCCGTCCCGGCTCCCTTGGCTTGTGCAAGGCTTCAGTGCAGATGCTCCAGCAAAGCCCCACAGGGATCACTAGACACCTGCAGCCCGTTCATAATCCCAGTGCTGGCTGAGCCGTCCCTGCAGGGGCTGGGACTATTTCAATTTAGGACAAGGCCGCTAAGCTAACTTCCTCTTGTGACCACATCAGCATGCGAACCCAGAGGGAAACACACAAGGGCAGGGGGCCCCCACCTCGCCGTCTCCTTCCTGGGGTGTTGGTGCCAGAAGCAGGGTGAAGGGGGCTTGGTGCGAACTGCCTGACAGGAAGCCTACTCTCACCAAGGCAGCTCGATGGAAGCATCCAGTGCGTCTTCATTGCCTCCTCCCTGCTGCAGAGACAGACCGTGGCTGGGGAAGAGGCTACAGGGGTGCATGACAGTGCTCCCTCCCCAGAGTGAAATAACACAGCATCTGAGCCTTTCTCCCGGCCCCCGCCAGGGAGCTGTGTGCACTCGGTCTGGTTTGTCACGAGCGACGTTCTCCCTGCAAGGTGTGTTTAGTTGTATTGATTTAATGCCCGGCTCACTTGTGGCTTCCAGCCACTAGGCTGCATTGGGCAGCGGTGCCATGTTGGCCTCCACTCCTCACCAGGCGAGCCCCACCGGCCAGTGGGTGGGTCGTCAGCTCCTCTCGGACCCCTGAGGGGCGCACGCATGCACCACTGCCTGCCCGAGCACTTGGGAGAGCACACAGACTGCGACTGGGCCCAGCCATTGTCCAGGGGGTACCTGGAGGGAGGCGGTGTCTTGCCTCCAGGCTGCTCCCTTGTGCACATGCGCGAGTCTCTTGGGGAACGGTCTCTTGGCTTGTTTAGGTTTAAAACTGGTGCATGTTACCGAAGCCCTGACGTGTCAAGGACCCGGGTCTGTTCCCCTCCCGGTCCGTGCGAGGAGCAGCCGTCTGCTGAACTGTTCCCACTGAGTACTGGTAGGTCGGGAGTGACACCATCTGATAGCTCCAGACAGCCTTGGTCCCAGGCCGGGTTTTTCTCCCATGGATCTTTGCTCCCTGTGGCAAGGTTTCTGGCCTTTTTCAATGTAATCTGAATTGCAGAGTAGCTGTGCTCTCCCGGAGATGGCTGGAGATATGGGCATGAGCATATGCCACGAGCCAGCAGTGAGTAAACTGAATCCTTATGTGAACATGAAGTCCCCACTCATTACTCCACAAATGGAGTTTCTTCTTTTAAAGTTATGGACTCAGAGTGTAAGCTCTCTGGGCTAGGGGGTACGTTATGCATCGGTACATTCCCCTGGAACAATGGACTCCTGCTGCTCCTGCCAATCAAATCAAATAATAGTAATAATAATAATAATAATATGGAGCTCATTTCCAGCCAAGCCTTTGCTGGGCTTGCACTCTCACTGATTTACAGGGGTGAGTGGGAATGCCTGGATTCTTGTGCCTGGTTCCCAACCAGCCACGGGGGCTGCACTAAATGCTAAATCTCAAAACAATCTAGAGGCCAGACCCATCGCTGGCGTAACTCGGCATAGCCCCCCTTGAAGTCAGTCCAGTGTGGTCCTGGAGGTCCAGGTAACTGAGTGGGCTGCATTCTCTTTTACCCTCAACTCTCCAGGGCTACTGTCCCCAGACTCCTGCAGATTTTCCGCTGTCTGCACTGGCTTGAACAGCTGGGTGTTCTACCCAATTGTGGCTAGTGCGACCCCCCAAACAGATAGCCTTTTACATACATCCCACCCCTGGAGAAGAGTTTACTTTTGTACCTGCCTGTTACCTCTCTGAACGAAGGATGTCACCTTCCTTTCTTAAAGACTATATAGATGAGCGAGCTGTTTTCCTACGAAGAGAAGATTAACTCTTTAGAGGCTGGAGTCCCAGTTCTCAGAACGGATGTGCTAATGCACAGTGCACAGGTGACAATAACAGGGGAGGCTTTGGATTGATTGAGCCCTTGCAGGTAAAATGGACAGAAGCAACTTCAGGGGAATCATAACGTTCACAGGCAAATCCACTTGCATTCAGAATATTCATCAGTTACTCAGAAGGGCCCAGAGCCTCGATATTATGGTGATGGTTGTGATGATAGATAGATAGATAGATAGATAGATAGATAGATAGATAGATAGATATGGGGGGAGAGACATCTGGCCAGATGTAATGCCCCAGGATCAGGGTATTGCCAGGGATGGGACGGGTTGCAGAGTATCACACCTTGGGCAGGACTGTATGAAGAGTTCATTCCAGAAAGGCACCGAAATCCAATTCAGGCTCCTCTCTGTCTCTCTCTCTCTCTCTTTCTAGCATTCACATTTATTCCAGCTCTTTTGCACCACCTGAGCAGTGCTAGATCTGACAAACACTAGTACCCGAGCAGCCAGATTTCACATACTGAGAAGTCCCCAGGCGTGGGGAGTTCTCAGCTGACACAGAGCCATTGTCACCAGCTCCTTCACCACCTCGCCAAGTCCCACTCTGCACTGGCATGGGGAGAAGATATGGCTGGAGTACACACTTCTCAAGCTATGCTCGGCTGGCATATAGTCCCTGAGAGACCATAGCCAGCTGGTGTAAGTTAGAACAGCTCCCAGGCTGTTCTTACCTCTTCCAGGGCTCAGAACAGTGCCGGCCCTCCCTGGGAATCATAACTGTCTCACTGAAAGGCCCCCTTCTTTGCAACGTCCAGGGGTAACTGCGAATGTGAGCCAGTAATCCTACAACCCACTTGGATCCCAAAATAATCAGACTGAAATCCCCCCAAAGCAACAGTTCATTCGCAAATCCTGAGCTGGCGGAGGAGTGTCTGGTCTCCCTAACTCACATAGGGTGAGTTTCACTAGCACTCACAAGTGCGGTGTTGGGCCAGATTTTCTTCTGCCATGCACCTTTGTGGCGCACCATTTACACTCGTGCAAAGTGCGTGTAAAAACGCTGCCAGATTACAAGGGTACCTTTTCAAACCCATTTTGCACAGATGTAAATGGCAACACGAGCTGCAAGGAGGGAATCAGGCCTGGTTTGCTCACTTGAAACAGACGGTGTCTCCACCTACTAATCCTGGGGTAAACCAAGGAGTGGTGACTTCATATCTTATAAAGAGAAAGTGCTGTCATTTCTAACATAGGGGTTACTGGAGGGGCTGGGATCCTGTCTCTGACAGTAGCCCAAGTTGGATTTGTCTGCAGGAGGCATGGAGCTGCCATAATGCACTTGAGGTTGCAGGTTTTTACATCATCAGAGCGCATTTCTTCTAGATCCCTACAAATGAATCACGCAGTGGTGATTTCCAGCACATTTAGGTATATGTCAAGGCATCCTGTCACTAAGCTCATAGGGGCTGCCACATTGGAAAAGACCGCCGCCCCCCCGGTGCTCCATCTATTCCAGTATCCTGTCTCCAACAGCTAATAATGAAATGATCAGAAGAAGGCGTGAAGCTGCCATAACGCAGTTCGATATACCATGGTAGCAAATTGCACTCCATTGGTGATTAACTCATATAATCAAACAGGAAGCTTGAAAACTCATAAGTTTTGTTATTGTTAACATAAAGCCCCATTCAACTCCCAGTGAAGTCACTAGGAACACTCCTATTGACTCCAGTAGTAGCTGGATCATGTCCACAAGCACTGATGTAGTCTTATTCAGATAGATAGCTAATTATATAGTTTTGAACATTGCTCAGTTATCTGTTTCAATAATATCCTGAGGCATCCAGTTCCACAGATTAATTTTATCTCAGCTACCTATCTGGCCCCCATTATTGTAGAAATGTCTTAGTCATTACCTGAGTATCTCACAATCTTTAATGTATTTATCCTCACAATACCCTTTCGAGGGCAGGGTTCTGCTGTTATCCCCATGGCACAGATGGGGAACTGAGGCCCAGAGAGATCACGTGATTTGCCCAAGGTCACAAAAGAAATCTGTGGCAGGGCAGGGATTTGACCACAGGTCTCCAAAGTCTAGGCTAGTGCCCCTAATCCTTCCTTTCTATATGCAATGGCCTTGCCATTTTGGGGGGAGGTGGAGACACAACCAGGGATGAGGACACGTGAGATAACTGTAATGATCTTTCCCATATTAAACTGTTCTGACTGTCCTCATAAATCCACAAACCCAACCCGATTTAAAAAATAGATTTGTTTGTCCCACCAGAACAAGTGGAGCTAATAATTCAACGTAGTGTCTGCGTTTCTCTGCTGCTCTGAGAGTGATGGAAACCTTGAAGTAGGAGACATCTTCCAAAAGGCACCTGCGATTAGATTATCTGATGGTAAGCAAAGGACAACAACCTTGCGACTGAAGTGGCTTTAAAGTGCTCAGCCTGAGGGTGGGAATGTAGGATTTTAGCTGTGTTGCAAGGCCTCCTTTTCCAGGACTGATCGTATGCTGGATAAGTTAAATAAGTACTTAAAAAAGACACAGTAGGGGATATTTTGAATCGGCCACCTTTGACCCAGTGTCCCTTTCAAGTGGTTTGAAATCACGATGTTATCACAGGATAGTGCTAGGGACGCTTAACCAGCCACTCAAAAATGCAGAATATTTATGTGCCATTCCACTCTGTTTGCTGACGCAGTTCAGCCCGTGGCTTGCAGTGGAAGAATAACAGGTCAAAAGGGGATAATATCGTAGCTACAGTTAATACAGGCAAGAGACCCTCAGTAAATAAAACGAGCCAAAGCAGAAGGAGGTAAGGAGTTTATCTAGATTTTTATTAAGAGTGTTTCAAGAGACAATAGAGGGTGGAAGGGGGGAGGAAAAAGCTGACACCATGGCAACGGTTTGAAAATTGTACAAAGATAATAACATATAGAATAGTCAGTTCCATAGTTATACTCAGTACAGATTGTAGAGGCAAAGGGGAAATAAAAAAAAAAAGGGTCACCAAGTTGTATGGAAAGCAGGCAAGTGAAGGAGATTAATATGCGATAGCGTATTTACAGCAAGGGTAAGTCCCGTGTACAGCAGCCCCAGCTGTTAGTGCATCCAGAGCCTATTAAACAAACCACACCTAGCAGCTTCGACTTGGCTGAAAGATCCTCTTTCTTTCCGTGCTGTTTAGGTAGGAAGTGATGGAGTCTCGGGCCAGGCAAGAAGCCGGTTGGGCTTTGCTCCCCAATGGCTCGAAAGCCTTCATTCAGGGCTGCCAGTTAACATAACCTTGCACTGATCCAAGCTTATCCCCCTGGGATTTATCCTTCCTTGGCTCCGGCCGTGGGTCTGACCCAGAGGGGTCACACGTCACAGGACTAATACACCCTGACATTCATGTGCTGTTTGATGGACGTGATGGATGGAAGCTGAGCTGAGATGGTTTTATACAAACGGGGGTCGGTGCAGCAGAAGGCAGCAGCCCGGTTCTTCCAAAAATGCACCTTAATGGAGCACATGGATGTACAAACTAAACAATTCCCTAGCTATTGGGGAGACGCTAAGAACTGAGACTCATTTAGGGAGCCCCTGGCTCCTTGCCTGGCTGACCCTTCTCTGCCATCTTACTCCTGCACTAGAAATCGATGGGTTCTGTTAGTGCCCTGCAAACTGACATTCATGACTCTGCTACGTTCAGGAACCGTGTGACAGCCCCCCACCCTTTCCCCCTCCCACACATATCTGGCCACCTGACAGCCCCATCTTCCCACCGACTCCTTGTCTTTCAGTTTAAGAGCCTTATTCCCACACTCTGGTGATGCAGCGACTGCAGACTTCAGGGCTTGGACCGTTACACATCATATTCCTATGGAAACAGCACTCGGTATTTTGGTATCTTTATTTATTTTTTTCTCGTGTCCTTTCAAACTCCCATTCCCCTTCCCCTCCCGCCCTTTCATCATCACATCTCTCCGCACGCACACACATACACACACACACACACACGCACAAGTTTGTCATCAGCTGATCAGTTGTTTAATATAACATTTAGTCTGTTCATGCTTTTTTGCCTTTGGATGAAAGCACGGATGCCCCGGGGTTTAACAGACAGGACTGCAGCAGAATGGCACAACACAGCATTCCTGGTCGTATGGAAGGAGACAGCAACAGCTGTGTCCATTAATCTGAGGCTACTGGAGGCCTCTCAATGCATTTCTTTAGGAGTATCCATTTTTCATCGTGTGGAAATAACACTCAAATTTTCCAGTCTGAGATGTTGCAAATGTCAGAGAAATGACATCCGATGAAGTGAGGTGTAGCTCATGAAAGCTTATGCTCAAATAAATTGGTTAGTCTCTAAGGTGCCACAAGTCCTCCTTTTCTTTTTAGAGAAATTCATGCTCATCTCAGTCTCAGTTTGCCAACTCTCATGCTTTACAAGCACCAATATTTCTCCCCTTGACGGAATTATTGGAAGGAATGGCAAGGCACACAGACTCAGCTTATCATGATTAATAATATTAAAATAATGAGTGTGTGGAGTGGGGGGTAGTTTCTCTGGTTTAGATGGCAATTTGCCAGTTTGTACACACATTGAACAGAGAGTATAATCTCAATCTGCAAGTCTTTTGTACCCATCCAATCTACAATTGAAGATGTGCTTAAAATGCAAAATTCAGACCCTCCAATTCAAGTATTTGGATCCAGGATGTTGGGTTGGCCACAATATAGTTGGAACAAATATTCAAAGCTTGTCCCAGATCTCAAATACCCCAAAAGCATGAGAATCTTCAGTTTGGAGATCATCTTTTGGGCCCATCTATGTTGAGGTAATACCCTGGGTGTCGCTTTCTAGACAAAGGCAAATCTGTTCACGTTAATCACAGTTGCAACCAAGTTACTGTCATGTATGTAATGTACAAACTCTTTGAAAAGAAGAGCTATAAAGGAAGAATGACAGAAATTTTGGCATTAGAAATTTCAAATAAGATTGTACAACACTCAGAGAAATGTATCCATATTTAAAGAGAAAAAAAAATAACCCAGTGACTTTATGTCTAGACTCCTGTGTAGCCTTACTGGCTCTTTGCTTTGCCGAAAACAAACTTTATGTACAATTTCCCCAACACTCCCTCCCTCCCAAGCCCCAAAACACGCGCACGCACACATTTCTCATTCCAAAAAAAAGCAAATAAACTAAACATAGAAAACATTGCAAAATGTCTCTTAGACATAGTTTTTTTCCCCGGAGAAAAACATTTTGTTTTAGAAACTGCCAGATTTGTTAAGTGTCCTACCCTATCTCAAGCTGTGAGGCATCAGATGCCTTGCATTCTCTTTACAAGAAAAAAAAAAAAAGAGGAAAAGAAAAAAAGAAAGGGAAGTGGGGAGAGGGGAAAAAAAGTCAAGTTTAAAAATATAGGCCCTAGTAACGTTACAAAAAAATCCTGACATTAAATACAGCCAAACTGTATCGAATGAAAATTGCACTAGTCCTCTGGGCATCTCAATAATAAATTAAATACTTAACAATTTTACCGATTAAAAAAGACAGCACAAAATCCATAACAAAAGAACATAAAAAACCCAATACTGTAAGTAGGAAAAGTGCACAAAGTTGCTTTATACATTGACTCTAAATAAAGTACCGATACATTTTAAATAGATAAATTGTCTTGCCAGACATACTGCTTTTTGTGTCAGTATTTACATATTCTTTAACCACGTTTACTGGGACAGTGAGTGATTCCAAGCTTGTACGTTCCAAACCATACACTATTGTTCTCATGAGTCACTAATGTCGACTGTAAAATACAATGGCCTGGAGTGAACAAGCCACGCCTTCAGATCTCACTGGTTTATAGAAAGGATCAGCCAAATTTCTAACTCCTCTTCAGAGTCAGAAAACTGATTGGAGCCGATTAACACCGCATGAGGGAAAACGTTTCCAGCAACCACCAGGCTGGGTTTCGTTAACGCAGGGTAAGAGCAGGAGGTTTAATGATCAACGTGTTGCTTTTTTTCTTTGGCATGTCCTGAAATTTTCTAGTTTTAATTCAATATTGCCTTTTTCTAGGGGAGGACATGGCTTGAAGGGAACCACATGCGGGCGAGCAAAGGTTTTGTGCAGATTAGCCTTTCTACATAAAATGGGACGGGATGGGATAATCAACAAGTCTTAATTACAGAGAAGCCGCCTGTTCCTAAGCCAAGATAAGCAGCAGATATTCAGCTGCACATGGATTGGTTCTTGCATAGTCCTGAGCCCTCTGAGCCCAATCTAGCAAAGCACAGAAGTACAGGCTGAAGTTTAAGCACGTGAGTATTCCTGTTGGAGTTAAGCATGTGGTTAACTGTGTCGCTGGTCTGAGGGCAGAGTGCTCAGCACTATATATATATAACAGTTTCATGGTAATTTGAGGAGGACAACGGAGTTTCACTGTTGGGCAGTTTCTTAAACCATCACAGATCCGCACAGATGGCGATACCATCAAGCAGAAAATTTCACACCAAGGAGTTGTGAGTCCAGGGTTTTGCTCAACAGGTTTCTGATCTTACTCACACTGAACTCAACAGCAAACTTCCCTTTGACCTCAGTGGGAGCACGCTCAGGCTGTAACTCAGTCGGAGGTGTCAGAGGAAAAGGTGATGCAATAGAAGAGGTCAGTCAGTTTTCAAGCTGTTTACACCTAACGTGATTTGGACAGGTGAGAAGGCAATGGTGTGGAGTGCAGAGAAATGAAAGGTTATGAGGTCAGCCATCACGAGAACAGATGGTTTATACCCTTAGTGGTTCTATGCTGAAAACTCCGAAGCTGAAGTGGATGAGGGATATGGAGAAGTGCTGGGTCAAACGCAATCGCCTTCAGCACCCCGCTTAACAGAAAACAAGAACCTTAACGGAGGGCATTGTAAGTGCTAATCAAAGGGAAACATTCCAACCCCAGAGGAGGCCACCTCTACAATACTGTGTGCACTTCTAGCTACGTTAGACATGATAGATACTGGTGTAAATCTGGAGTCACTCCACTGACTTCAAAGGAAGTGACTCCAGATTTACACCAAAATCAGAATCTAGACACCAGGAAGTTGCCCCCTGAATTACAGGGACTAAAATATCAATGTCCATTCTTTGTACTTAAAAGGTAACAAGTGACCATTTCACTACAAAAGGCCCAACCCTGCAGGCTTTACTCATGAAGTCTGTGGGCTTTTTGCCTGAGTATGGCATTAGCAAAGACTGCAGCATTTAGCCTCTAGTAAGTACCACGATAGGCATCCTAAAGCCTTTACTCAGCATGCACTCAGAGAAGAGTTCGGAGGAAGGACTGCCTAAGTATGGATTGCATAATGGTGTCAGAACCAGGCGCTGTGTGATTAAAAGGGATAGTGCAGGTGGTCCAAGGTTTACTGTGGGTCCCACCAAGTGTACAGGGCAGGAAGACAGCAGCACTATGTAAATGCTGAAGACTTACATAATCCAGCCTTGGTAATGGCATGTTATGTAAAGAGCATGTTATGTAATGATCTCTGTGCTTGACAGGAGGGCGTGTAAATGGAGAAGGAACAGCGGAGGGCTGGAGAGAATGGGATTTTATACTGAGGGGTGGAGGGGGGAAGCCATCCAGAGTCTGCTCTTGTGGTAATCTGGAGCAACTCCAGCAAACTCAGTAGGGTTATTCCAGATTTACAGCACATGGGTGTAACTGAGATAAGATCTTGGAGTTCGGGGAGTGGCCGTCCCACAGTTTCGAAGGGAGCAGACAGGAAAGAAGCCACGAGGGAAGATAGGAAGTGGGTGGCACAGCTTCAGGACGTACCCGACCCCACTGAAGTCAGTGACAACACTTCCCTTGACTTCCAAAGGAGCAGGATCCAGCCCTTTAGCTGAGAAAGGACTTAAAGGAATTGGGTGGCGTTTCTTCACTGTTCTAGCCTTGGATGTGCGGCATAGATTTGAGTGGAACCTGCTTGCTCGTGCTGCACCTGAGGACAGAAATATGCCCAGAGAGCAACCAGCAGATGTATAACTTACCAAGGGCAGCAGCTGGTATGTGGAGCAGGGCTTTTATTAAAGGAATTGGACAAGTATTTGATGGAAAGAAATATTACGGTGTATCACTGCTAGCTTAACTGAGGGGATAGGAAGTCTTCCTGGCCTCTTGTGTTCCTGATTAAGAATTTCAGCCTTCAAGATCCTGAGCTTCTCCTGTTAGGCACCAAGAGCCCCCAAATTCCATTGGCTTCAATGGCATTTGGGGTACTCAGCGCTCAGTGGGACTGGACTCTTAAAGGAGCACAGTGAGGCTTTCCATGGTAATACACAGTCACAGGTTGGGCTTCCAATTTTATACACGAGCTCCAAGCCCTCTGAAGAAATGACAGCGTGGTGACAGTATCTCTGCTGAAACACCGCGAGCTCATCGAAAACACAGATCATAAAATCCAAAGTGGCTCGGAGTAAAAACAGGTTCCCCCTCCCCTCCAGCAAAAAAAGAAAAACCAAAATAGTCCTTCCAGTAAATGGAAATGGAGCAATCCGGATTCCCTGGACCTGCTGCAGAAATGCCCTGCTCGCATGCATCAGCATGAGGGACGACAGCATTTAGGGACACGCATACAAATAGAAATCCCCTTCTCAGAAAGGGGCTAAGTAGGAAATCTGACCAGGGAAAAAACCCAGCTGCTTGAGTTAGCCACTCAAGCTGTGGGTGTCTGATTTTAGTTTTCTTCCCTGGCACACAACCCATCGCCGGCGATGAGCCTCTCCTGGCCACAAAAAATTAGCCTCACTGCTTCAGTAACACTAACCACATCGCACCCTAGTCCAGGAAGCAGCTGAGCTATGGCTTTGACCAGCTAGCTACTGTTGGCTTAAAAAAGGGAGCTTTGCTGGTTTAAACCTGAGAGCATGTAAGGTGGGCGGCCATGTCTCTCCCTCCTGCCCCATCCCGTGTGCCTTTTGCAGCAGAGGATCTCTACCTGCAGCTTGCCTCCTCCAGACTTAAGAGGCCCCCGCATTAGCATTTTAAACCGGATCTGACAACTTCCAAACCTTGCAGTCACCCCATTTGCTAACGAGTCCTTCAAGTTGCTGAGCACCATTGATAAGAGAGGGCTCCAGCAACGGCACACTGTCCAAACAAATTTTGTTCATACGATAATTCGGGTGTAGGGCCGATCTATAGCGCTACAAATACACAGCGGGTTCCAAACATATCATCCAGCTGTATCGTTGGTGATTTTCTTCTGCCAATAAAGGGTTTTCTTTTCTTTTTTTACACTAAACTCGTGTGCTCCCTGCACACTCAAATCCATGAGCCATGGTCTGTGGTGTGCCCTGAATCTCCTCCTGTGTGAAATTGACCGTCTCTAGTCAAGCATGAGAATTACACACTAACACAAAGTTCCCTCTCCTTCCTCTGTGGCTCTTGGACTCTCTGCCGTAGGCATCAGAATCAGGCCAATCTGCAAGAAACACCAATATACACCAAAGGTGGGGCTCAGGCGGCATTCTTGAATTCAGCCCACTCAAGACAGCAAAGGAGAGGCAGGTGGGGAGTTGTCACTAACACTCATCTATATTAAGGCTGATGAACTCCTGTATACACTTCCTGTACTGGAGCTCAGTGGGGCTGTTGCTGGGATATTGACCTGGTTGTCCGAAGGGGCCCTCGGCTTCTCGCATCTCCTCGTTCATTCGAGCCAGACGCAGCCTAGAGGGAGAAAGAGGGAAAAAAGGAGAAGAGGTTTTATTATCCTTTCCTGACTAGCTTGGAGATTGCTCGCAAAGCTGGGGCCTAGCTCCAGCCGCAATATCCCCAAAGGTAGACAACACTTACAAGGTGACTATGTCTGCATTGGCTGCCTGGACTGCAATGCTGAGGGGGTCTTGGCCATCCTCGTCCACTGCATGCTGGTTGGCGCCTCGCTTTAGGAACAAGCAGACCTGGCTGAAAATGGGAAATGAAAGACTTCAGAGCAGAAATACAGGTTCCCCGGCCGAACCACAACAGTGGCGCTGTGCTTCTCACGGCTAGCCTGCTCTCCGGACAGGGGACGAGCTCCCGCTCAGGCTTTTGCACAGGAGCAAAGGGTGTCAGAGTGGAGGCCAGTGTGGGTCTCTACATGAGTGACAGTGAGTGAGTGAATGGGGGACCCAAACCCCATTGCCCCACTCAGATGGCGCTAGTGGGTAGTGACACCAGATCATATGCAGCGTGGCCGCTATGCTCCGTGCTTGCCCTCGGCACAGGGGTGAATTTCACCCCAAAGGGTTACGTGTCCTCAGAAGCAGTGGTGATCACACTTTTTGCCTAACTTCAAACCCACCCAATTGCTGCATGACCGAACCGAACGTTCAACTTGAACTCTAACATTAGAGGATTCGTCCAGGACAAGCTCATAGTACACTCAGAGGAGCTGGGAAATGGGAGCAGAGAAGGGGAAAGGGGACAAATAAATCCACAGGGTGAAAAACGGAGCCGAGACTGGAGAGAATTTGGGGCAGGGACTGTCTCTGTGTTTGTACAGCACCTTGCACAACTGGAGTCCATGACTAGGGCTCCTACATGAACAATAATCATAATAAACGCAGCGAGCAGCTATGAATCAGAGCAGAAAGAGGAGAAAGAAACAGTCTAATAAAAATAAATCTATGCTGCTCTCCTTTCATTTATACTGGTGCAAATCAGAAGTAACTCCACTGAAGTCAAGACCAGATCAGAGTCAGACCTACAGCATATAGGGTTCCATTTATGCCAGCCACGGGGGAATTGGGCTCTTCTATCCCTGACACACCAAACAGGCTGTTGTCCAGTAGCTAGAAAAACGTGTGATTTTCAAATAATTGATTCACAAAAACCCAGCCGCACCAGCCCACTGGGGCTCTTCGGTACGACCCAACCTGTGGGCTCGGGAGTGAGTGAGGGACTTACCCAGTGTGCCCCAGGTACGTGGCATGGTGCAGAGGAGCCCGGCCCCGGATATCTCTTTGGTTAACGTCTGCTCCGTTCTGGAGTAAAAATTCGCAGGCTATCAAGGAGCCCTGTTTAGAAGAGGGAGAGAAGTTTTGTTGAGTCCTGTTGCACTGCTGGATTGCTGATAAAAACCAAGGCTGCCCCGGGGAAGAGTCAAGCAGATCACACAGCATTCACAATGCGAATCCCATCCCAGGGCTGCCCCAGCAATGTCAGGCATATCAAGAAATGGAAAACCACAAAATAATCCATTACAGTTGGAGAGATAGACATGCAAGAATAAATATGCCCAAAGCAGCTCCAGAAGGGTCTCCCTCCTTGTCTTATCAGGCTAAACTCTCTGAATCCTCATCCGATCCCTTCCCCAAGAAGGGAAGGCTTCATTTTAAAGGGGGAGTTTCTAATTAGAAACAGCCAGCACTGGGCTTGGTACCTGGTGACATGCACACGGGTGATGTACAGGCCTCCCTCTGCCAATGCACCTGGACCTAGACTTCTGCACCCCCTGCTATCCCAGTGCTGGCCCCCACCTGCCACTCGGCCAATGCACCTCAGTCCTGGCCTGCAGCGCCCGCTTTGATTCCAGTCCCAGCACTAGCCCCTTTGCAGTGTGAACAAACAGCCTCTAATGCCACCAAACTAGGCACACTTGGCATCTGAGACTGATTTAAACACAGGACTCTAGGGCATTAACCAGCTGCATTATCAGCTCTGCTGAACCAGCCCCCCAGCCTCCCCCAGGGTCTGCATAGCCCTACCTACCCCCATCACAGCTTGAATCAGAGGAGTTTTGTTTTCATCTTCGTCATTCACCCAGTTGACCTCGGCGCCATGTGCCAGGGCCTCTGCCATGACAGGCAAGTTCCTGGCCTGCGCTGCCTTGTAAATCAGCAGGCCAGGGTGCAACTCCCGCAGGTCCTCCAGGTCCGAGGCCTCCTGCTCTATCTCCGCCTCGCCGCTGGACTCCTCCGACACTTCGCACTCTGGCGGGGGGCGGGGAGGGGACGGAGAGAGAGGAGGGATGAGCCAACGGCACAGACCCCACGTCGAGCTTTGCCAAGGGGCTCCCCACTTTCCCATTCCTTCTGCCCCCTCCTGGCCTTGGGGCCTTGTTTACTGACGGGGGCTCATGCCCCAAGCGCACAGGGTGAAGGGGTGATCTCTTCCCCTTCTGGGGACCCCGGGAAGGAATGGAGCGACTATCCCCACCAGGGAAGAACCTGGGTAAGGCGTGGGCAACTCTTTGGAGAACCTCAGGGAGGGCTAGGGGGTGACACCTTCCGTCTCTAGAGAGCCCGGGCATAAAGGGTGGGAACTGCTCCTTGCTCTGGGGCTCAGGGCATGGCACCACAGGGGTCACTCCCCTTGGCAACGCTGTGGGGAGATTACCACCCCCCTGGAGAGCCGACGGCCCCTCAGGGATGGTTATGGAGGTGCGCTGCTTGGCGAACCCGTGCCCCCCACCCCCACGTTTTGGTCAGGCATCCCTGAGCATGATGCAGTGCGGCACGTGCCAACGAGGCGACGCCGAGGCCCGTCACGCTCACCTTCCTCCGTGACGCTGTCCACCACCGAGCCGAACACCAGGACATCGGTGCTTCCGTCTGTGCTGCCGCCCAGCCCGCTGTCGCTACTCAGACCTGCGGGGCCAACAGAAGACAAACCGAGACCGTGTTAATACGTGGGCAAAGCCTGCTCGTGGCGTAGCAGGGCGCCCGTCTCCCCGGGCCTTTGCGGGACCCTCCAGCCTTTCCCGCTGCATCTCCTTCTGGCCCGAGCCCCAGGAGCGGGGCCCAGAGACCGGGTGGTGAACGGCCGGCAAGGAGCAGCCGCAGAGAGCACTTTACAGCGGGGTGTGCGGAGTCAGAAGCTGATAATGACAATGCTCTGCTTGTATCCGTAGCTGCCCTGGCTGTGCCCTCCCGAGCGCTTTCCCACCACCCTGCGGGAGTCACCGGCATGTGCTGACCCGTCACTGCCTGTGGTGGGTTAGCTTGCCCAGCTCCCTGGGCCGTTAGTTTATACTGTGCTTCACATCTGCCAGGGGCCGCCCCTCCTCTAATGAACCCTCGCAACGCCCTCTCCCCCTTGGGCTGCTAAATATCCCACGGTGGGCAAACATGTCACAGAAACTGAGGCACAAAGAGATGAAGTGACTTGACCGAGGACACACAGCACCTCCATGGCAGAGCCTTTTTGCACCCTGCCCCTGACTTCTGTGGAGGTGGCAGCTGAGAAAATGCCAAGGGGGCAACCCCCGTGGCCGGGAAGAAAGGTCTCCGAAGGGATGCTGCCCCTTCACTCACCCCTTACTGGCTCCGGGCATGAATCGCCTCCCCGAGTTTGTAATGAAACTCACAACTCGGGGGCCTAACCCAGCTGTTTGCCTCACTAGAATGTCTACCTATCTCTCTCTGATCTTCCTAAGGTACAACCCCTGAAGGGTCACATGCCAGTCAGCCTGACCCTCCCCACTAAGTCATGCCTAATCCTTTGTGTTTACACAGGATTCAACCAGATAGTGTCCGACACTTTGCCCCTTACACACAGCCCCCAAAACAAGATCCCCACTAAGTCATTCCTAAGGTGCAACCCCTGAAGGGTCACATGCCAGTCAGCCTGACCCTCCCCCTAAATCATGCCCAATCCTTTGTGTTTACACAGGATTCAACCAGACAGTGTCTGATACTTTGCCCCTTACACACAGCCCCCAGAACAATATCCAGCAAGCCCCGCAAGGACCATAGCTAATGTACGAGGAGACACCGGCTGGCTCGGAATGCCAGGGCAGAGCAAGGCGCTCAACTTTTAAGGAGGAGAGTCCCTGCCTTCAAGCGCACTGAACTTTATGTTTGTAGTAGGCACTCTCCTTCCCTCCTGGAAAGGACAGAACCTTCCGCTCCAGTTCCCACTGCAGTTACAGCTGCAGGCAAACCAAAGGAGAATCGTTCCAGGAACATAGGAGCCCACCAGACTGAATCAGATCTGAGGCCCACCTAATCCAGCAGCCAGCACCAGACATATCAGAGGAAGGTGTAAAACGGATGTGGGATAATCTGCCCCTCACATTAGGTCTCATCCTCATTGCAAATAATCCCTGAAATATGAGGTTTAATATCCCATCCAAAAATTTGTTGTCATTAATTATAACTCTGGGTATTCTTGATATCCACAAAAATGTCCCATCCCTTTGTGAATCGCTAGCAGAATGGGATGGTCCCGTAGAGATATGGGCCCAAACCAAAATCTCCAGGGTTTGGATATACCTGAATTTAGGATCCAGATCCAAATCAAGGTGCAAACTGGGCAACTTGGGCCCCTTGTGACTTCCAATGATAGGAGTCAGTTACTTCCACCAAGTTAACTCACAACCTCTCACTTCAGGATTCAGTGGTTGGAACAACTGTTTAAAGATGCAAAAAGGACACAGAGACACCTGAGTGATGTCCTGCTGCTGGCTTGGCTTCCCTTTAAATGCAACTGCATTAGCAATTTTTCATTCTGAATAAAGTATTGGCCAGTTTAAAAGCAGGCTTCTGATCTTGCAATTCCCTTTCAACACAAAATTATAATAAGATTTGGCAGTGTAACCAATAAAAAACAATTGCAAGAAACATAAAGAGAAAAATCAACCACCGTTAATTTATGAATGAAGTCATTTTGTGTTCGACATTTTGTTCCAGCTGCTGACCTGTTACATCAGTGTAAAACCAATGATGTAAGTGGAATCACTCCAAACTTACACTGGGGTGACAGAACAGAATCTGGTCCAAATTTGTAAACATCAGGCACTTTATTCTTTGTCAGTGCTCTTGATATGCCATTGGGAAATTAGTAATAAATCACTTTTAGGAGTGACATAGATTTTTCATGGAGCGATGAACAATTTTTTCAAGCGTTTCTGTTTAGTATGCACAGCAGAAGGGTAAGGTTTGATTTCGTACTTGTTTAATATAAAGAACAACTATTTACAGGGGTGGCTGATTGATTGTCAATCCACTGTCACTTTCTTGTAAGCTAATGGTGGAAGGCTGTAAAAGCTGCTAAGCGCCTCCCACAGGGCACTTAGCATCTTGCAGGATCGAGTCCCAAGTTCTTTTCCTGCATAAAAAATGACGTACTCATAAAAGTGATGGTGTAATAGCATCATCCAAAGCCAGGTATGTTAGGGGCAAGAAAGCTTCCTTCCTTCAGCTCGGCCAATACATTCAATCTTGCCATGACACACACACAAGGATATTCCAGTGCTGGTGGTCCCCTGAGCATAGGGTCCCAGTTAGGTTGAATAGTGCTGTATGGCAGATTTGTTATAGGGACAATACACCCTTAGACACAAGATCAAGAACATCAAACTCATTTCATTTCTGACCTTGAAGCAGGATTTGAGTCCCAGTTGTCAGAGGTGCCCAAAGGCCTGTGAACTCCTGGGCCATAACTACAGCAGGGAGGGTAATTCTTAGCATATAGTTTATTTGGTGAATTTTGCTTCTTTTCCCTTTTTTCCAAACTGTCCATGAATAGGCCCCGAGTTTCTCAAATTTCTTCATTATTCAAAATCATTTCTTGAAAAATGTCAGTGACTAATCCTTGGCCCCTGGATTGCTTTGGATTAGTTCCCTGCAGGTAATGGATATCCAAAAGACAAACTGTTTTGATTGGATTAGGCCTCAGAGGCTGTTTCTGTGCCTTTACTGGATGAGTGCAACTCTTTGGATCAGGTGTCCAGTGTAAGAATTAAAATGTCACCTTGTGTGAATATTCTGCAATGTGTCATTTTCAATGTGCTGCTTTGACAAATGTTCCTGCCAGCAAACTCCTTGCAGTGTTTTGTAGAAAGCGAATGCAAAAGAGAAGCGAATGCAGCCAACCAGGCTAGTTTGTTAAAAATGTGAACCAATATTTGAGGAAAACTGTTTACAAGATTTGCCAACTCTGGCCAATAAAGGCCCCAGTTCTGCAATCGGATACACACCTGTGCCCATGTGCAACCTCTTTGGCTTCAGCAGGATTCTGGATATGAGCAGGGGCAGAGGTCTGCCTCCATAGATATGAGTGGGGGATTAGGACCACGTGCACTAAGGGTTAGACTTCGTTCTCAATAACATCAATGCAAATAAAGAGCAACTCCAATGAGGACAATGGAATTACTCCAGATTTACCCTAAGGGAGTGAGCCGCCCATGGCATGTACACAGAATCTGCCAAAGCACTCAGCACTAAATTAACTCTGCTCCCATGGAAGTCAGTAGTAAATCTAAAAAGAAAAGGAGTACTTGTGGCACCTTAGAGACTAACCAATTTATTAAATAAATCTACCATTGCCTTCAACGGGAGCAATGTTAGGATAACGCAGAGTGCTTTGGAAGAGTCCAGCGCTAACTATGCTGGTAGAAGGATCGTTTAGCTAAAAATTCTGAATCCAGGAGTTCCCTGAAAATTAGCTTTTCCTGATACTTGCTCTGGCACCTTTGGAGCCCGGACTCAGCAAAGCACTAAAGCATGTCTTTAACTGATTTCAGTGAGACGTAACATGTACTTTAAATTAAGTGTGTGCTTTGCTGAATCAGAGTCTAAAAAACTTCAGCTGTTTGCTTCACTAGAATGTCTACCTATCTCTCTCTGATCTTCCTAAGGTACCTATCACGGTGGTATCTGAGTTCCAATGATGTGATTGCAAAAAATACATCTAAGTTTTGGTTGGAACAAGTCATATCTTTGGGGCTCTTTTGCTGCTAGCTGCTATGGCGTCACCTTACCTCCGTCCAGGAGGAACGGCATACCGCTCCCACCGGGACCAATGCCACTCCAGGGGCCAGCTGCCAGCGGGTGCTGCATAGAGATGTGGCTGGCACCTAAGAGGAAGGTGGACGGAATGTGAGGGGAGTTAATCGTCACAAACACACAAAAAAAAAATGTTAGCAGTAAGACTTGCTAAAAAATAAAAAAAAGAAACAGCTGGTGAAATGCTCAGGTTGGGGGTAAAGAGCGCGAAAAAAATCCCATTCACCAAAATACAAACGCCTGGGATTGATTAGAAAGAGATTTTAAAAAAACAGTGGAATAAAAAGGGCAGTGGGTTGGGGTTTGTGCAAGTAACTCCCCATCACTCTCTTGAAACATTTCCCCCAGTGTGTGTGTGATTTGGTCACTTCTCCAGTGAGACAGATACCTTGCCGTTGGTCGGGTGCAATGCACATGCCCTAGAAGAGGTGGGAGGCAAAGACGTGCCCAGAGGAGAGCTGTGTTATTTGTACTTACTGCGTGGTCCTGAGCCGGTGCCGGTGTCAAAGTACGAGAAGAGGGAGTCCAGCTCGTCGGGGCAGAAGAGAGAGTCTCGCCGGAATTTCCTCTCCAGAGTGGCAGCTGTTTGCAAGGAGGGATTTTTAAATATGGAGGAGGAAAAAAGACAATCCCATGGTCGCATTTGTACAATCTGAGCCTGAACATCAAGTGTGCTTCAGAAGTGTGCAAATCTGTGCCGATAACAAATGGGGAGCAGGGACGAGGGGGTAAAATCACCACCATCCCATGACATTTTGGGCAGTTGGTAACCCTAGGACTGTATTCTGGGCCAGCTGAGTAAAAACAGTAAAGGAGGTTTGAACCGAATGAAAGAACAGAAAGCTGTGGTATAAAGGAAGCAAAAGAAGGGGCCTGCTGGTCACCTCAGTGTAATGGTCCCACCCTCTACTACTAAGAAGGCTTGTTAGGAAGATACAGCTTGTTAGGAAATTCCATGGGTGACCTGTGCAAAGGACATGCTGGGGCAGCAGTATTAGGTCTTATAGCCTCTGCAGGCTGCAGCCACTAGGGGGAGACAGGAGCACAGACATGTTATCAGATCCAATATACCTACATTGAGGACAGTGCTACACACATGCACGCACGCACAAAGGTGGCTGTAGCCCAGTATATAGGAAAGAAAGGAGGGGAACGGGTTTCCACCTGATGAGAGCGGGGCCGGCGATGCATTTCCTGCCTCATGCCGGTACTTCCTACGAGCCGTAGGTGCTTTTGTGGTGCTGTTGTGTCGCTGGCATTTCTTCACACTCCAACGCCGGGGTTTCCTCTCGTTCTCCGCCAGGGCCTCCCCAGTAGGCAACTTCTTGAGGAACTTCTTCTCCACATACTTGACCTTGATCCAGGCTTCCTTGTCTTGCCTGAGGGCAGTGCAGAAAAAGGCATTTACCGTGCCATACGGGGCTCATTTAAACCTACCAAGAGAGCCTGGCAACTGCAGGCTCGTCTCACACCCCGAACCCTGAAAGCGCATGGGGAGGGGCTGATCTCCCATGGCGCTGGGACAGTTCATGCCCCTTACGCTCAGGCCAGTGAAAAATGTATCAACAGGCTTGCTCCCTAGGATGGGGCACAGCAGGAATGCTGCTAAGCTTGGGAGATCAGGGCAGAGCATCCTGGGCCTGGTTCCCCAGTGCATTGGACCTTATGCAGCGGGAGTTAGTCGGATTTTACACCCACTTTGTAAGTGACTATGGGAGAGGCCAGGCCAGGAAGACCCAGGCACTAAGAGTCAGGATACCGGGGTTCTGTTCCTAGCTCTGCCACTGGCTCACTCTGTGGCCTTGGGCATGTCACTAAAGGTGGAATCCTCCAACCAAGGGGACGAAAGTCAGGCTTCTAAACAAATGGCCTGGTTTTCAGAGACGCTGAGCAGCTGCAGCTCCCAGTGACTTGCAGGTCTAGGTTGTCATCAGCAGGCCATGCTATGTAGCTGGACAGGGTAGGGCGAAGCTGATCTCCCTTTCCATTTCCTACAACACTTCCATGCAGATATACTGACCCCCCTGCTGGCCTGCACCTCAATGACAGAGCTTGGGGGAGTCATCCCCAAACTGGACTGAGAGGTGGGTGGGCTTCGACTTACCTGGAGCTCCCCGCAGTGGGCTTCTTAAGTCCCAGCTCTTCGCACTGTGCCTCGTAAATCTGGTTCATGGTGCTGTTCCCCAGCTCGCACATTAGCTGCGATACACCAAGTGAGGAACAAAGCAATCAGGAGAGCAGCCGCCTTCCACCTCCCCCTCAGCATCCCACCAGGGACTCCCACCCCACTTCCTCAGCCTGCTGGCACTGAAAATCAGCACTCACTTTCAGTAACTCTGGCTCCCAGGAATCCAGTGTGAGAGAGCGGACTTTGGAACAGTGAACGCCCAGACTCCTAGAGAACCAAAGGGGAGACAGAGACAGGTTATAGGCTGCAAAACAGACTCTATACAACAAAGCAGAACTGTGAGTGGCTCACAGGGTGAATGAGGGCAAACCCAGGTCTTATGGATGTAGCAAAAGGGATCGATTTAGAGAGGGAGAGAATTCCACACATACAGAACTGCCCCCTCTCCTGGCGGGGTTCCCACTGAATTCTTCAAACGAAAGAGGCACCCAGTTGAGTTATTTGTCACTGAATTCTTTTTATTTTTATTCTCCTTACTTACAGTCCGTCCTAGGAAACCTGGAATGGAACTAGGTTTCCTTACTTGGCACTTGCATTCCACTACTGCAGGTGAGTGCTGGCTTGTTATTGTAGGGTTGTCTGTGAGAGCTGGATTGCACAGCACACATGTGGTTTGATATCACAGAGGATGCTAATGATAATACTAATAATAATCTGCACATATATACCACCTTTCCCGCCACGGATCTCAAAAGCACCTTACAAAAGTGTGCAAGGATTATTCCCATGTTAGAAATGTAGACAGTAAGGCACAGAAAGGGTAAGTGACTTCCCCAGGGTCACAGGGCAAGTCAGTAGCAGTTGGGAATAGCGTCTAGATCTCCTGACTCCCAGTTTTACCCACGAAGTTCTTCATAAATTCCAGGACAGGGTAGCTGGCAGTAGAGATCATAACAGCTTCTAGAACGGCTGAAGATTTTATTAGTTAGTTTCTGTAAAATGCTCTGTAGGTGAAATATGGTAACTATTTTTACCACAACCAAGAGATTACATTTACGTCTATGTGGTAGTAGGCCTTGTGCTGGATCCTCTACATATATCAATGCTCCATATGCTGTAGACAGAAAATAATACGTGTGTGGGTATACAGCAGTATATAGTACCTGCAGAGTGAGTAAAAAGAAAAGAGGACTTGTGGCACCTTAGAGACTAACCAATTTATTTGAGCATAAACTTTCGTGAGCTACAGCTCACTTCATCGGATGCATCCGATGAAGTGAGCTGTAGCTCACGAAAGCTCATGCTCAAATAAATTGGTTAGTCTCTATGGTGCCACAAGTCCTCCTTTTCTTGTTGCGAATACAGACTAACACGGCTGCTCCTCTGAAACCTGTAGAGTGAGTGTGTCACATACACACACCCTGTTCTGTCTCCCTCACTCTTTCTCTCTCCCTCCCTTACACACACACACTCAGGAGTGTTCTATAACCTTTGAACCTGACTGTACACACATGACAGACCAGCTCCTGCCAGACATCCCGCAACATCCCGCAGCGGCAGGCAGGCAAAGCACCCAGGCCCTCAGGCTGGGCGAGCAGCACACACACACAGTACCTGTGGATCCCAGAGCACTCGATGCACAGCAGAATGCCCAGGTTGATACTGGCCCATCGGGGATCCGCCTGGCCGCAGTCACAGCACTGGTCATTGCCAGGGATGCTCTGGACCCTCTGCAGGATGCTCTCCCCCTTCATACTCCGCTCCCGAGAGTCAGTGGCAGAGTCGATGCTGCTGGTGGAAGGGGAGGCGGTTCGGTCCAGTCTCTGCAGAGAGAGAAGGGGAGTCACTGTGTGCTCTGCTGGAGGACAGATGGCGGGGAGTTACGTGTGTGCAGGCAGAGAGGCAGGCTGATGGGCTAGTTAGGATTTGCTCTGCCATTCCAGGGAGACACTATAGAATCATACTGGGAAGGACTGGGGAGGATGTGTGTGTGTGGGGGGGTTAATGTGACTGTCACAGGTGAAAAATGTCAGCTAGACAAACCTGAGCTCATGCCAAGGGAGGGGAGGGTTGAGGATACCCCAGTCTGTTCACTCCCTTTGAATCGGAGTTTGGGGATGTGGATGAAGGGAAGCATGAATCTTTCACCTGTGCTAGTGACTTCTGTCACCAGACGGTGCTACACAACACACCCCTCTCTTCCCCCCAGTACTACACACCAAGGCTAGCAGCACACAAATGATTGCATGGTATGTACCAGACCGATGCCTTGTGCCTTGTGTTTGTCTCATCTTACCAGAGAGTGAACTCCCCTCAGTGTTCCCCAGAGGAGTATATCCTGGGGAAGGTGAGGGCTTCCGGACTGCACTCCATCACATCCCCAACCACGCTTTGTAAGCTTGCCTTTCGTTTGCTAAACTACAGCTGCCTTTGGGCCGGCACTGTCATCGTTTGAACACCGGTACATGCTAGCAAGTGCCCATGCCCGGGAGTGGTGCTGCGACAGCTTGCGAGCGCCTGTCCCTGCCCCCGGACTCACTTCGATGTAGTAGCTGTCTGGGCTCTCTCTGTAAGCGGAGGCGATGCTGGCCTGAACCGCCTGGATCCAGGCTTGGCGCAGCTTCTCTGAGTCGGCCTGCAGCATGCAGCTCCTGGGTAGGTGAGAGGCATAAGAGACGCTGGTTGGCGTGAGAACAAGGGCTTGGGGTATGGGACGTGGGAAACCACAACACAGTGAAGTGCCTGAGTTTATGACCAGCCTCACAGCCTAGCTTCACCAAGGGGGACGACGGTATGGTTTGGAGGTGAATGGTAAGGACATGAAGTTCCTAGGCATGGCTTGGGGCAAAATTTACCTCAGAGAAGCTCTCTCTCCTCACCCCACCCCAGTTCATTAAGGCAGCCCTGCTTTTGCCCCCACCATCCCCAGGTACATAGAGGGTGGGTGGAAAACAGGAATATGACAGTTCCTCTCCTCAGTGTGCGCCTCTGTTTCCCTCACACAGGCTGTCCATTGCGCACAGTGCTGCTCTCATTAGGTTTCAGAGTAAACAGCCAAATTAATCCCCCTTTCCAGCCCCGGAAGAGCAGTGAGGCTCGAGTGCTCCTCGCATCCCCATGCAGCCTGAGCAATGCCCCCACCTCCTGAAGCTCAGTCCGCCCATTAAGGGGTGACAGCACCATGGCCTCCTGATAGGACACTCCCAGCTGCAGGGAAATGCATTATGGATGCCGCCAACCACACACACACACATCTCGGCGTCCCCTCACCACACACTTGCAACCCGCCCCTCACAAGTTCTCTCCCTCATCAGCCCACTACACCCTCCCCCACGCACCATGTGCTCCCTCTTCCTCCTCCTCCACCCACACAGAAAATCCCTCCTTTCCTCCCAACACACGCATACACACACGCACACTTCCCTGCACACTTCCCCGCACCCTTCCCCGGCCTTCCCCCACTTACACACTCCTTCCCCTCACACACCTGCTCCCTCCACTCTGATGCTTATAATGCCATCAGCAGCCGGCTGCTTCTTGGGGAGCCATGCTGGTGACTCCACACTTTGTGAGGAAAAGCGGCCAGGCAGGCCCAGACCCTTATAAATTCCCTTCATGCATTATTCAGCAGCTCTGGCAGCTCCCCACCCTGACAGGCTGTCTCCAAACACCGCTCAGCATCTGGTTGAAAAAAATCGCCAGCTGATAGGACTGCAACTCTGAGTGCAGGCCAGGAGGATGTCCCCAGGTCGGAATCTACTTGCTGTGTGTTTTACAACCCCGTACACAGTCACAGCATTGCATTCTGCAGCTTCCAAGAGCCGCAAAACTTACTTGCTAGGTGAGACGACCTCAAAGCAAAATCTTCTCTCTATGTCTTCGCAGGGCTTGACGGTACAGAGCCGCAGGTCTTCCACCACCACCGTGAGGACATCCTGAAAGAAGGAGAGTGGGTGACTTTACACTCCTCTCTGAATCCCTGTCCTATTCAGACCTGCCACAGATCTCTTCCCCTCCTCACCAATTCCCTTGTCCAGAGCGCTCTTTCGTCTGAGTGGACCTCAGAAGGCTCAGCGTTTTCGCTGACCCAGCCAACCTTCTTTGGTCTGCAAGTCTGGGCAGGCAAATCTCATGAAAATTCTCTCATGAAGTTTCTGGTGCTTCCAGCTGATGGCCAGGCTGGAAATACTTTGAGAACAGGCTATCTCCTGGTATTTTAAAGCACATTCCAAATCAGCAGGAACCCCAAAGAGCAGGGACCTGATAACTAACAGGAGCAACAAGCTTTTCAAAACTCAGATACAATTTGTCTTGAGTTGTGGACAAAGGGTCTTGTGTGGGGGAGAGGAGGGAAATTGTGTGTGTGTGTGTATGTTGGTGGGGAAATCATTGTGTACCCAAGCCAGAGTGCCCATGCCTGGACCTCATTTCCCACCAAATCCAGGAGAACACAATCAACACGACTGGAGATTGATCTTCAGTAAGTGCCAGGCGACCACGGCCTATTACACTGATCAGTGTTGTCTCATTGTTTCCTGGTACTCCCCCCGTCTGTCTGCCTGAGTCCATTTCTTGCCTCCTGTCTTATATTGAGATTGCGAACTCTTTGGGGCAAAGGCTGTCTTTGTGTTCTGTGTGTGTACAGTGCCTAGCACCATGGAGTGTGGTCCATCACTGGGACTCCAGGTGCTACAATTACACAAATTAATAACAATAATACCACAGCCTGGGAATTACCAGCTCAGAGGGAAGCCCCACAGATTTTGCCATTGTGCTGGATTTCAGGGTACGACAGTGCTGTCTCCTGCCCCTTTTCCTCTCAGACAGACAAAGGAGTAACCAAGCCCACTTTCTGAGCCCTGCCGATTGAGCAGACTACCTCCTGACGGGAACGGAGATTGCCCCGTGGAGCACCCACAGTCCAAACGTGGCATATCAAACCGGGGCAGGAACGGAGTTACTCAGCACATCACCTCTCTGTTACTCTGTTGGGCAGCAAGACTGGAGTCATTATAAACACCAGCCGCTGTCCTTTGGTTGTCAGAGCAGCTTGGGTTCTGAGTCTAATATTATATGAGAGGAAATTTCAGACCGGGTTTGCTGTCAGCTCTTCATCAGATCCAATTCTTCTTTCCCCCATGGTGCCCAAGTCCCCAGAACAGCAGGACATCAGACAAGTTGGCTAATCTGCTAATGTCATCTGAAATATGCTCACTGACCTTTAGCTTCTTCTGGTAGACCAGCTGGCTGTTCTGTATGGAGAACCACCTCCTGAGGAGAGAGAGGAAAGAAAGACGCATCAGAGCAAGTGAACAGTGCCAAAGCTTGGGGGTGGGGGGAGATGCAACCTACTTTCCCCTGAAGAACAGGGCATCTCCTCTGCACTTACAACATGTGCCCCGGTTTTAGGGATTGTGGGAAAGACCAGTGTGGAAATAAGATTTATCTTCCTTCTGAGACTAAAGAAGTGCTTTGCAATGTTAATGGATTATTGTATTTGGCACTGAGACACTGGGGTGACAAGAGTCCTCGATACTTCTCCAGAAATATTGGCATACAGACAGAAAGATGGGGAGGGATAACATCAGAGTTGTACACTTTGTTTCTTAAGTAGGCCAGACCTCTTACCCCCCCCCCCCCCACTTTGGAGTTTGCGGGGGAGGGAGAAGCCTGGCTGAGAGGAGTGGGGATGACAGGGCCGCCTTGGGGAGACGGCGCAGGCCGGGGAGCGGAGGGGCGGAAAAAGGCTTCCAGCAGCCTGATTTTGACTAAAATCAGGAACACAGCGGGCCCATTTGGTGCTGCAGGCAGAGGATGCTCTGTGATGCCTAAGCCCTAACCCCGAACTTTAACCCCAGGCCTAAGATCACTGGCTTTCCCCTGTATCCACAGTGACTGCTCCCCAGCCACAGGCATCTGTGAGGTCACTGCCTCAACCACGTATCCAGAGTGACTTTGCTTGCCCCACCCCTGTATCTAGAGCCTATCGAATCCTAACAGTTCGATTCGTGGAAATCAGGCCTTTCCGGTTTTCTGACTTTCACCAAAATCCGCAGGGGCATTGTGAGGCCCATCCCTCCATCCCCCACTCCACAACTTTCCTATAGCACGTATCACCATAGCATTGAAGAGCGCTTTACAGCTGGAGAAACTAAGGCACACGCACACCCAAATTAAGTGCTTTATCCAAGGCCACGAAGAGTCAGTGTCAGAGTTGGGATTATAACCCAGGTGTTCTCACTTCATTCCTGTGATTTAGCCACAAAGATCCTCTTTTGTCCTGGGGGAGCTGAGGGAATTGACAGCAATCCATATTGTTACAGCCCATGGAGGCTGTGTGGAAATATCTGGGCACACACCAGGGTGAGGGAAGAGCTCAAAGGCCTTGAATCTGGATGTTTTGGCTGCCATACTGCAGCTAGGCTATAGACAGCGGATTATTTAAAGCATCTACCACACGTTCAACATGCAAAGGAATTCGGTACCCTGGGAAAATGAGGCAAGAGAGGATTCTATTTTCAGCTCCTTGCTTGAGACATTGCTCAGAGATAAAAGGTGCCGATTGTAAACCATTTGCTGCGTCTGCCAGGAAACAGAGCCACACAGGAGACTTCAGGCCATTCTGCCTGCTCGAAAGCCCCATTTGATCAGCTCCTGAGTGCGTTTGGAGCTGCAGCAGTTTGAGCTCCGCCTGGTGACAGCCGTTCTCTCCGGCAGTGGCAACGACATATTCTCAAGCGGCTTTGCTGTCACACGAAGCCAGGTGGAAAGCTCCCTTCCCAGCTGTTTGATCCTGGATGCTGCTCCTCACAGCTCTGTATCGCCTCCTGTTTGGTTTCTTAGCTGGGGCATTAGCATCCGGGAATGTGCTGGACTGTGGTGCTGGATCTCATTCTGACCTCAGGGGATCTTCTTCATCCAGTATCCTTCTGCGTATGTTTCCAACAGGGACTTCTTCCCAGGGCCCTTACAATCACCATGGCATCTTCCCACCCACGGTGAGGGGGAGATGCATGGCTGTGAAAAGCTGGGCTGTGGGGGATACGGACAGCTGTGAACAGCTGAGCTGTGGGGGGATATGGACGTCTGTGTATAGCTGGGCCATGGGGGGATATGGACGGCTGTGTATAGCTGGGCCGTGGGGGGGATACGGACGGCTGTGAACAGCTGGGCCGTGGGGGGGATACGGACGGCTGTGAACAGCTGGGCCGTGGGGGGATACGGACGGCTGTGTATAGCTGGGCGGTGGGGGGGATACGGACGGCTGTGTATAACTGGGCGGTGGGGGGGATACGGACGGCTGTGTATAGCTGGGCGGTGGGGGGGATACGGACGGCTGTGAATAGCTGGGCGGTGAGGGGGATACGGACGGCTGTGAATAGCTGGGCGGTGGGGGGGATACGGACGGCTGTGAATAGCTGGGCGGTGAGGGGGATACGGACGGCTGTGAATAGCTGGGCTGTGGGGGGGATATGGACGGCTGTGTATAGCTGGGCTGTGGGGGGGATACGGACAGCTGTGAATAGCTGGGGTAGGGGGGATACGGACGGCTGTGAATAGCTGGGCTGTGGGGGGGATACGGATGGCTGTGTATAGCTGGGGTGGGGGAGATACGTACGGCTGTGAATAGCTGGGCTGTGGGGGGGATACGGACAGCTGTGAATAGCTGGGGTGGGGGGGATACGGATGGCTGTGAATAGCTGGGCTGTGGGGGGGTATGTATAGCTGTGAATAGCTGCCTTGGGGAGCATGGGGTACCTTGCTCAGACCTCCCATGGATCGTCAGCAGGGGTGAGATGGGGACTCACTTACAAACGTCCATCCCTGCCCCTAATGTAGATATCCTGCAATGTAGGAGCTCATCATTAATCTGACACAAACTGGAATGGTGTGGTGGCCTTTTTCATCAGGAAGCCTGGCTCTGCTGAGTGAAAGACTGAGAATCAAGGCAAAGCTCTGTATTGGAAATACTGCGGGAAAAACCATAAATTGTTCATAAATTCAGCTCAGAGGCGTGCCGAGTAGTTCACAAGTTAGCAAGCACCATATCCAAACCTCTGTAGCACTGGGCTGAAAATCTCACAAGAACAGCTGTTCTCTCCAGAATCTGGCACTTTGGCTTCTGGTGCCTCAGGAAACCTTGAAGTGCAGAGAATACACTTGACTGCCATGCAAATGGCAAGCACAGGGACTAAGAACATCAGACAATCTTGGAATGGCAAGAAAGGCCCAGCTTGAGTTGGAGGTGAAGGTTTCGGGAGGGAGGGGATTACCCCAGCTTACCTGTCCCTAGGCATAAAACCAACAGTTTCTATACAAAAATACAGGGATGTTGTGAACTGCTTGTTTGTTTCAAAGGTGCACACTTCTACCTAGCTGCAGAAATTACCCTGAACTTGGACAGACAGGTGACCTCTTTGATTGCACTGCCAGGTGAGAGGGGAAAACATGAGTGGGTCAAGGGAGCATAGATCTTATGTACTAATAACAGAATCCAGTGGTTTGACTTCTGCTCTCAGCTGCACCAGCGTAAATCAGGCCCGTTGACTAACACAAGGGTTACTAGACACACACAAATATTGATTGAGGAGAGAACCTGAAGCCCCCTTTGCTTGCAATTCACCTAAGTCCATGGGAGCTGGGGAGCCTCCAGAGCTGTGCAGGAGGCATTTATTCAACTGCATCCCCAATGAGCCATCATCTGAAATATTTGTAAGTGACTGAGAGAAGGGGCAGTGCCCAGAGGAGCCAGGTCACAGCTGCATAGCTGACATTTCCAGGCTCCCACCTCACCCACTCCCAGGGAGGCTGGATACTAGCAGCTCTCGAAAGCCAGGCTTGTCCTGCTGTGTTGGATGTTTCTCTTAAGGGTTACAAGTTTACAGCTTTCCTGGGGAAAGGCTCCAGCTGCTTTGTGTCCTGTGCTCCCTGCATGAAGCTGGTGGTTGTCCTAAGATGGAAGGTTTTTGCTGTCACGTTTGCTGGCATTTACCAAGAGGCAGCAAACTGCAGACAGGCTGACTGCACTGGTTCACCCTTTAGGACTATACCCGATCTTAGCAAAGAAAGAACTAGGCTAATCCCAATGCATGTACGGTCTCCCACTGTACTATTTCCATGGTGAGCTTGGGCCCTGATGGACCAGACTGCAGGTAGCTGATAAAATAAAGAAGTAATAAAAAAAGAAAGATTCAATGACTTTCAGTGGAAGAGCTGAATGGTCCCACAAACATTTTCAGGGCCCGGAGAAGCCAGTTTGTGCTGCAGACACTCTTCACTATCTATAAAATATCCAGCTTCTTTTACTGAGCCTAAACCTTTCTCTTTAGAACATGCCAGCATCACAGGACCCTTCTTATATTAAGTGACTTCACAAGTTCAGCACACAAAGAGTTAAGTGATGCTGCACTGACAGACAACTCTGCATCAACCCAACATCACTTCTCTGTGTGGGCCTGGAGCTGACGAAGCCACTTAAGCAAAGGATAACACCTGCTGAGTTGTCGCAAAGGCAGATGCATTCAGAGCCCTCATCCAGTTATCAGTTGGGATTCACATTACTTACCGATTCCATGTTTTGAAAGCATTGCTTGCTCTCTTGAAGAGGTACCCTTCCATCACCACTCCGTTGGGGGCATCAACATTAAATTCCACCTTGGAATCATCGTAGGAGAAGTCCTGCAGGTCGAAACAGGTTGAGAAAACACATCAGGGGATGCTGGTGCTGCTCAGAGCCACAAGAACTAGGGCAAGGAGCAAAGTAAAAACACCCAGATAAATGGGAAACTGTGACCCCAAACAGCACATCAGTGTTAGGACCATGAGGATATCCAACTGGGAAACATGTGAACACCTGTAAGAAGGTTCTGTAGCTGCAGGGGTTATTTAAAGCAGCCTTTCCCTCAAGGGAGGCCTATGCTCCAATCCTTGATTAGGTTGCAAGAGAAAATAAGTTTGCTGGTGTCAGCCCTGGTTTTTAGTGGAGGCTAGTTTGCATCTTGAGAGTACTTCTTCTCTCAGACGTAACCCTCATGATGGCCAGACTCTGGTCCAGAGGTTTAAGACACAGAGGGTGCGGTCAGGACTTGGCAGAGCAGAGTGGCGTTCCAGGACTGGCATAGCTGAGGTGATACACATCAGGCTGGAGGAATACTGGCAGATCCAGGGCAGGTAATAGGACCATAATTGCAGAAAGTGCTGGAGCTCAGGAGTGAGGTGGGGGCTGGGTTAAGAATTAACACTGGAATAGCTGAGGGGGTGCAGGACAGAAAATGTCGAGGCAGATCTCTGCCCATGAGAAGCTTGTTCTATCTGAACATAACATAAGAATGGCCCTACTGGGTCAGACGAAAGGTCCGTCTAGCCCAGTATACTGTCTTCTGACTGTGGCCAGTGCCAGGTGCCGCAGAGGGAATGAACAGAGCAGGTAATCATCAAGTGATCCATCCCCTGTCGCTCATTCCCAGCTTTTGGCAAACAGAGGCTAGGGACACCATCCCTGCCCATCCTGGCTAATAGCCATTGATGGACCGATCCTCCATGAATTTATCTAGGTTTTTTTTTAACCCTGTTATGGTTATCTGGTTGCATTTAGTGCTCCCTGTCTCTCACTGTCATGGCTATTCACATTCCTCTCCACAATTTTGGGTTTGTCTTATTGCCTGAGAAAGTGTTCACGAATTCAGTTAGTTCGGGCATTTCCCACCCTAATGATTGTTCCCCACAGTGCCAAATTACTCCAGTTTCCTGGCTTAGGGTTTTCTCAGTCAGGTTTAGGCAAAATAAGACCTTTTTGAAGACAGTTTTAAGTAATTTTTTTTTTATAAAAAGGTCACCCACAAACCACTGCCTCCTGCTGGGCATATTTTCACACAACACCCCTGAAACAACGATGCCTGCAGAATCTTCTATCTCACATTACTGCAATAACTGGGAGCCATTAATTATTCTCACTCCAGTATCCTTAGCTGTTTCTGTTGCATGCACTGTTCCTCCTCCAGTGAAAGCTGGGGCTACACTAGCAGCTAGGAAGAGAAAGTGCGGGTGGCTTGGTATCTTGATGGTTGAAAATGTCCAACCTCAAGTGCAATCTGCAATTGGCAGCGAACAGACAGTAAAGTGTTGTTCCGTGGTTATGTTATTCTGTGTAACTGGTAATTGCCCTGGATGAGCCCAGGATCAGAGCAAACATGAGCTCGTTTACCATGTAGCTGGAAACAGGGGCAATGGATGGTGTTTCCAGGAGGGAAGAAGGAAATCACCAATCCCATTTCCAGTTAATGCATTCCACACACCAGCCCCGAGGTTTACTTATTCATCTGGCAAACAGACTGCCAGTCACATCTTCACCTATCTATCACCCTGATAGCTGACTTCCTGAGCTTGGCATTGCTGTGCCAGACAGATTCCATGGATTGTGGTAGCATGTGAGCAAGGCAAAGGGTTCCAGTAACTGGTCCCAGAAAATCCTCATGGAATTCTGCTGCCAGCGGAGGGCAGTGTCTCCTGCCTGATGGAAACCAGGTCATGGAGCCTGAATTACTTTCCACCCTAATCTGCTATACTAGGAAGCCAGTTCTTTCCGCTAGCTGCCTTCACCATTATATAGTACTCTGCATCCAGCTTCTGCTGGTATCACATGATCCCGAGAAAGGTACAACACAATCCAATGGCTGGAAGTTAAAGCTAGACAAATTCAGACTAGGCATAAGGCATACATTTTTAATGGTGAGAGTAATTAACCACTGGAACAATTTGCCAAGGGCCATGGTGGATTCTCCATCACTGGCTATTTTTAAATCAAGATGGGATTTTTTTTTGAAAAGCTCTGCTCTAGCAATTATTTTGGGGAAGTTCTCTGGCCTGTGCTCTCCAGCAGGTCAGACGAGATGATCACAACGGTCCCGTCTAGCCTTGGGATCTGTGAATTTATGCTCTTGAGCATAAATATTTCTCTCCACTGTGCTAGATTCAGAGGCCCAGCCACACCACAGCGAAAAGCAGCATCATTAACTTAAGTGCCTTTACCAGCTCAGCGCATGGAGACTCTAGTGATGCTGCGTTGCTAGGCAACACGCACTTCAGTCTCATTAGGATGAGTTATTTCCATGTTCGGAGATGCCAGCTTGCCAGGGAGAAATCAGAATAATAAGAATAATACTGGTAGAGAAGGAGGAGATATAATGGGAGAAGACTGAGTCATTGCTTGAAAAGACAGTGTGACGCCCAATTAGCCAGGAGAGGCTATGCTGTAAGGCTCCCACTTAAAGGGGGTCCACTCGGCCCCAAATTTACTTGCCATAAAGGGGGGTGAAGCCCACGTGGTCTCCTTTGTGGATGCTTTTTATGTAGCATTACAAAAAAAGATAGAAGGGATTCTGATCTCACTTCAATCCACAGCCAAATCTATTGGCTTCAGTGGAATTACTGCGGAAAGACACTTGTGTAAATGAGGTCAGAATCTGGCCTGTTTGTTTTAGTGTAAACACTGTGAGCCAGAAGACGATGTCTTCTTTCAAAAATGAGTGACAAGGCTAGGGCATGAGATTTCCAGTGGTCAACATTTGCCAGCTGATACCATACAGCTACGACAGGTATTTTCTGTGTTAGTTAAAGGGAGTTCTGGGGGATCTCAGGTTCCACACAGTGGAAACTAATGATAAATACACTTTAAATCTGATGACTGTGTCGTACCTGACTTTCGGGAAGAGGTATAATTTGGGATCTAAATATGTTAATCAGGCTTCTTCAGCTGTCCCAAACAAAAACACGTTGTAATAGCAAGGAGAGAATTTTGCTGACGAATGCAAGAAGGACAGATGGGCCATAGGCATCACTGGGGTAAATCCACTAAATATCAGTGGAGTGACATCAGGTGGGAATTCAGCCCTGCATGTTTGTATTTTATTACACTTTTTCCAATTCTGATTGGCTAAAGGTGGTTCATGTGATTCCCCTTCCTCCCATTATAATTTCACAGGATTGTCTGGAAAAAAAGTCAAGTGACAAGTGACCTGCTTCGAGGCTTCAAGGACAAAACGGGCAACTGCACCTGGAGAATTTCCTGGCCTTTCAAAAACCTCTGTTTGGCCCATCTCATCTTTAAAAGAGAGAGGATAGATAGATAGATAGATAGATAGATAGATAGATAGATAGTGCCTAGCACAATGGGGTTCTGGTCCATGACAGGGGACCCTAGGTGCTGCTGCAGCACAAATAAATACTATTTCTATATACATACCCAGCCTACATATATTACTAATAGGAAATTGAGGTCCACCGTGATGGGTGTTGGAAGCTAGCTCCTCCAAAAAGCACACAGCTGGAAAAAACGACATTTGGGTGCATTACTTGAACAACACTTTCTCTTTTCTAATCTACCACCCCTCCTTGTTTGCGGGGGGGAGTCAGAAAAAGCCCCTGGACCAAACTGTGGTCTCAGTTACACCGGTGTAATTACCAAGTAACTCCTTTGACGTCAAAAGAATTATGCTCGGGTAACGGAGAGCAAAATCTGGGCCCTAGAGCTCTAAGCTGGATTTGTGAAGTAGGTCCAAGTATAGGAAGAGATTCGAGGGATCAAGGTCCTGTGTGTGTCTTATCCTTGGGAACGTACCCATGTGGATACTCAGAGGGGGAATGCGTTTCGTTCAGCCGCACTACACTAGAGGGAGGTTGTTGGGGCCATTACTAGAGAATACTGGAGTATCTAAAAACAAATCAAATCAGAAAAAGGGGAGAAAAGGGAAAAATCCAGTTTCTGCCCTCCCCCCATAGAAAAATGAGATGTGTTTCTCCTTTCCCACTGAGGCAGAGAATAGGAAATGTATGGAGATGGCTTGAGGCTGAACAGCAAATAAGGCTGGATTCAAGTCAGTTTCATGTCCCTGCCATTCACAGATTGCATCCTAGAGGATTGACCGCTATGGGCCTGGGGAGAGATTAGATGCTCAGGTCCATTCAGAGAGATGCACAGAGGCAGCATTACCCTTTGTCTTAAGGAGAGACTTAACTCTTCTGGTTCCAGACTGAGAAGCGTGGCCTGGGCAATGCTGCAGCGTCTAAGCCCAGTGTGGATCCGTAGGGCCAGTTCTCTGCTCCTCACTCCTTTCTTAATAAATACTAATCACAGCATTGTTAATTGTCCAGGATGCTGTGGCTTAAATAACTGATTCCTGTGCATGTATCCCCGCATTCCCAGCCCACATAAAGATGTTTCCTCCCCTGGCACGCTGGCCACTGAAAAGAGAGGGAGCAAAGACGGGTGTTCTGGAGGGGGGACTGCTAGAATATCAGCCATCTGGCGAAATGTCATTCCCAGACCCCTGCCCTCTGATTCTGGATTCATTATAGCTGCCGGCATCGGAAGCTCGTCCAAGAATCTGAGGAAACAGTGCTGCAACCGGTGTTCAAATAACATCAGGGTGTGGCCACTGATAGAGACAGCAAATGTGCGAAAACAGTACTGCCTCACCCAACATACCTGCTCCCTTTCTGCATGTGTCTGGCTCACATCTGCTCACTTCATGGACCCAAGGACGCTCTTAATCCTGTTAGCCCTGCAGAGCCATCCAAAGAGCCCAGGGAGACTGAGCGCAATTCTGTGCCTGCCCTACACACATCCCCATCATCAGCCGAGCCATCAGTGAAGTCCCTGTGGCTGACCCTTTATTAGACAGAATGCCATGAACCCAGCTGGACTCTCCAACCGCAGGTGGAGTGAGAGAAAAAATCGCCTTTCTGCCTTGTAAGCCGAGTAACGTTCCTGGGTCTAATCACACTCGTAAAGGCTTGATGGAACAAGACAAGGGGCTCACGCTCTCTCTCAGGCTCCTGCTGTCGTGCTGTCTCTTACACGTAACTGCACATGTTATGGACGGAGACTCGGCTTTGATTTTAATAAACTGCCTTTTGTCAGACCCTTAACATCATTGCAATGTTGGCGCAGGGCAAAGCTGGTTTTGTTTTTAGTTCAGTCTAGCTCTTTCAATCTACCTCATGGCCTTGTGGAGCGAACACTGGCCTAGGGCTCTGGACAGCTGGACTCTAGTCCTGGCTCTGCCACAGGCCAGCTGGGGGACCTTGGGCAAATCACTTTGCCTCTCCGTGCCTCAGTTTCCCCATATGTGAAAGGAGAATAATGATTCTGAGCTCCTTTGTAACATGCTTTGAGATCTATTGATTAAGAGCTCACTGCTATTATTAATCTAGCCATCCATGTGTTTTACATCATATTCATCACGATAGAATGGGTGCCTACTGCCATTATGAAATGACAGATGCATGCTGGAATTGTGTTCTGAATGGCATCTGGCTACAGCTGTCCACGCAACAGTGAGCTAGCCACAGCGGTGATGCGTTGGAGCACACAATGTTAAAATAAACGAGCCACCCTCTGAAACAAGAAATAAGATCTGCGAAAAGTCCGGCATTTCCTCCATCATCTGTTCTCTTTTCTTTCATGCAGTTTTGATAAATCACATCGATCCTACCCCTTTGTGCCCCTTCTCCCTGCCCCATGGCTTTGAATTTACACCCAAGGCTGCCTGGGAACAGAGGGCCTTTTAGAAATGACATCACAATAGTTTCCATGGGAACACATTGAATGCCACTGAAGCAACAACAATGAGGTAACAAATTCCAAGAGAGGGATGTGAAAAAGGCCTAGGCATGGATACTTTCAAACTGGCGAATGGAAAGGAGGAAAAAACCAACACAGACACTATCTCCTACAAAGGGGCATTGAAAAAAAAAATGTCAAGGTTCTTTCGAGGGCTAGCCCTTTAAGAAGCCGCTTGTCTATCTCCATGAGACAGCCACGGTGAGTCTTGTCCAATTGCTTATGCAGAGCCAGCCATGCACGCAGGGAAGGAGACTGATCAAATTAAATAAACTTCCTGATAAAGTGAACCGCTGTAACAGGAAAAGTGGAGACACGTCCCAGTCCCTGGGACCGTTGGAAGGTCTTCTTCAAAGGACAGAGCCCTGCCCACGAGCCTCTAGAAGCTCTGTGCCTTGCGTAGCTGGGGACTCTTGGGTATATCCCCTTAGCATAGGTCTAACACTGTCCTGAAGGGGGCGACACACGCGAGAGTGGAGATGTGCAGGATGGAATCTTCATTAAAGCACTGCACTCTGCTACAAGTACATTCCCCACTCAGGCCACGGTATCCAATCTGATCGATTCTAATAACCAATAGGCTTTCATGCTGTGTATTGCACAGCTGGCAATCCACCGCTATGGTTTCGTATACATCCTGTTTGTTAGCAAATCCCTTCGCTTATGCTATTTCCGATGAATAGCAAACAGGATAATAAAAAATACATGCAGGTATATGTACAGTCTGTGCGTGCATTGCCTCAGAAGGGACAAAATGGTTTTATGCAAACTTGCTTTCTCAATTAGCAAAGCATTCAGTTATTCTCTTACATCAACTGTCACTATTTAACAATTATATAGACTGGAATGCACACACAAAACCTGTGTGTATAATATACACCATATGAACATAAATACTATATGAGACCAGTTTGGCTATGTACTTTGTGTGTGTGTATATATAGATATAGATAGATGATAGATATAGCTCTAGATAGCTATATACACACACACAAAGTATATATAATGTGTGTGTGGATATATGCAGATGGAATGTACACATACATATATTTTGCATATAAATGCACTCACATTTTATATATGAACAGAAGAATATAAGTATATACTCTGCTAGTGCATGTGAATATTAAAGCACTTTCTATACATGATCACTTACCTGTCTCTGTGTGTAGATTGTGTACACACTGTGACCCCATATGCCCACACAGGTTCTAAGGGGGAACCCCTAAACACACATTCCCATTCATTGTGCACAAACACACATTTGAAGGCTAGATCTCGAAGAATCCAATTTACAGCCCTTTTGTTTCTCTCATTGTCTTCTGATAACTGATCGCCCTGCTCTCGGCTTGCCAGGGAGAAGATGCTCAGGGACCGTTCTCCACTTTTATGTCACACCAACAGAACACAACAAATCCGCCCTATCAAATAATAAACCAGAACTAACTTGTCTGTCACATCAGCGAGCAGGGAGACCTGGTCTTGCACGCCCCTCTAAGTTCTCTTGCACCCAAAAGGAGAGTGCCCCCTAAACTTCCTATCCCAGCAAAGCACCCCTGTATGAAAAGCTCCTTACCAGAAGGTACTCAAGCCTGCCGAAAATCTTCATGCTGCCCGTTGCGGGGAAGGAGTTCTGCTGATCTAGTCAAGTGAGCAGGGAGCTTCTGTGCGTGCCTCTCCTCTCAATGGCTCTCTAAAGCAACATCTCTGCAAGGCACCGCGGGATGGGAGGGAAGGCAAGATCTCCCCCCACACACACTCCTCCTCACCCCTCCCACTCCTTTTTGGGTGGCTGTGAGCACCGCCGTTCGCTCCTGTCAAAGCAGGGATACTGTGCGAAGGAAGCGTGCCAGGCTCTAGGGACCACCTGCCTGCCCGCTCCTCCTGCCTCCCATTCACCAACAATCAGCTTAGAGCAAAGGCTAATTATCATACAGCTGTCACCGTGGGACAGAGGGGCGTGGGGGCAGCCAACAAAGTCAGAGCAAAGTTGACAAGAGGATGCTCCGCCGAAGCTCCTTGACCTCAGCCGAGTGGATCTCCAAGGGTTTGGCATGCTTTTGCCAGGAGCTACTTCCTACTGAGACCGTCTCATACATGGGACCCCCTCCTAAGGAAAACAGAGCCCCCCATTGGCTGACAAAGCCACACATGCCCCGTTGGGGCTGCTGCGTGTCGGAGCCATATGGCCGCCTGGTTTATTATTTAGTATTCGTTGATACTAAATCAGGCAGTTGGCGCTGCCCTGACTCTCACCACTCTTTTCCCGCACACGTGCAGAAAGCCGTGCGCTAGGCCAGGAGAAGAGTCAAGGGGCTCCAAAGAAACTTCTCATTTTCTTTGATTGGCTGGTAAATTTGGGTTCAATGGAAGGGCTCGGCAAGGCCAGGAAGTGGGAGAGAGGATGGACTAACAGTTAAAGCACATAATGAGTTAAGAGACCTGGGATCTATTCTTCACTCAGCCACAGACTCACTGTGCTTCAAGCAGGTCATTCTCTGCCTCAGTTTCCCCGTTGGTAACTGGAGATGGCAATAACTCTTTCCTGCTACACATGGGGGTGGCAAGGCTGCAGGGTGGTTTGAGATCCCCACCTGAAGGGCACTAGAGAAGGGTTAGGTATTACTTAATCATTATTATTATTTATTAACTCCAGCTGCGGCCAGATATGACTTGCAACCTCCCCGCAAATAGCTCAGCCAGTGCACCTTAGTCCATACCCTAGGCCTCTCCTGGGTATAGACTGCTTGTCACATCAAAGCAAGGGCCAGTGTGCCAAGCTTCCCTATTTAGCAGGGGCAGTCCCTGATTATTAACTTAAATGTTACCCCTTTTCTCCTCTGTCCTTCCAGAAAGCTGTCACAGGCCCATGTATTTCAATGGCGTTTGAAGAGCCAGCCCTTTATTTTTCTCCCTTAAATGTCGCTTTCTGCACCTTTCAAATGTCAGCCAGTGTGTGTCCCCCTTCCGCGTTGTTGGGGCTAGCAGGAAACGCACAAACTCATTTCACTTGTGGCTTAAGACAAATTTGAACTCACATCTCCACAGGAGCCAGGCCACAGCAGTAACACAATGTCTCTCCGCAGTCACATTTTAAATACCGCGTAACTTTCCCCCCACACTGGCTGTGCACGCAGTAAATGCAGAGTGATCCAGCAGCTTCATGTTAAAATCTTATCCTCTCGCTTTTCCCAGCTGGCAGGAGAGTTTAGAAAGGTTTGCTCCAAACCATAACAATTCAGACCCCCCGCACCCCTGCGCCAATTTTATTAGCGTCCCCTCTGTTTAAGCACTATTTGTTTTCATGTAGAGTGTGAGACAGCAAATGGAACTTGCCCGGCGTTGTGGGGCTAGCGGGCCAGGAGGACAAAGGGGGCAGTGGTTAAGATAACAAAGGCAGCTTGAAATGATCCCTGCACTGGGAATATGCACAAAAGGTGACAGATGCAGCAGGGGCTGAGGGAGGGATGAGCAAAGGACACTTGAATAACAGTATGAAGGAAAATAATCCAGCGACACTTCAAGATTTTCTACCCTGCAGAATTTCTTCTGCTTTATTTAAAAAACAAACAAGCAACCAACCAACCCTCAATCCAAATCACAGCTCCTCCTAGTTAACGGGTTCCGGCCTGCCTGCGTCCCACCCCTCGCAAACCTGACAAGGGGTAATTCAATTAGCAAGGCATCATCATGAGTCACCCTCAGGGCAGGACCCACAAAGCATTATTTCAAATTGGAGTCACTCTCTCCCTGCTGTCGCCAATGCCAGTGCCATGTTGTTTGGGGAGACACTGTGATGGGGCAAAATATATTACTGCCTATCTTCTCCAAGGGAAAAGGCAGTTGTGGGTCCCTGTAACTCAGCAGGAGAGTGGGGATTAAGTGGGGTGAAATCTTTATCCTACAATGACTATGGTCCAATGGCATTGCTGCAGTTTTCAGAGGCTGTTATGTATGAGATCGTATTTCCCCTTGATTCCATGCCTAACCCCCGAATGTAGTGCCCAGTAGTATATGTTAAGACACAAAGAAGTAACAACCTCCTCTAACGGTACTAGATTGCATCCAGCGATATCAGAGCTCTTTACAAACGTGGGTATCATCGTCTCCATTTCACAGACAGAGAAACTGAGGTACGGAGATGGCCAAGTGATTTGCCCAGGATATAGCAAAGTGGGAGTAAAACCCCTTTCTCTTGAAGTCCTGGTCCCATGCTCTCTTTGCTGGGCCATGCTCTTTCCTATTCTACTCCACAGAGATCACAGAGCACATAATACAGAGAAGGGTTAATCTCACCTGACTCTGTCATCCGGACACCCTCTATTCCCCACCCTCTCACAAAGCCAATTCAGCCTGCTTATCTGCAGCCTCCCTGCTGTCTCCAGAGAGACGCTGGCTCCTTCAGCCAGGGCACACGCTCTCATGGCACTGCTGACTTTAAAAACAAAATTCCTGTCCGGCTATAAAAAGCAATGGTCTGGGGGTCATTGGATCCAGGGCTTTGGTTTGGCCCAGTATAGAGCTGCAGGGCAGCTCCAGAATTCAGGGCTGTTCAGACCCTGTATTTTGCTTTGTGTCCATCTCAACGTAGGGCCACATCCTCAGCTGCTGTAAAGCCGCGTAGCTCTGTTGGCTTCATGGGCACGAGGCTGATTTACACCCGTTGAGGATCTCGCCTCTAATACCCGACTGCAGCTGGAAATGAAACGCTTCCAACCCTGCACTCGACTATGGCTGCCTAACTTTCCCAGGGCCACTGGTCATGTACACAGGGAGCCAAGGCCATGGGTAGCTCTGCTCATAAGGATCCCAATCTGGTATAATTGCTCCTTTGCTTTCTCTGCGTCTGATCCCGAGTCATTCCTCAGCTCTTCCCGGCCAGTCTGGTTAGTAGAGCAGCTTTGTGTGAAATGGCTGGTTTTAAATGCACTGCATTAGAGAGACCCTTCCCTGCTCTCAACGATGAAGTCATCACGCCCGTTTAATTCCCCCCCGTTCCCCCCGCCCTGGGGCCAGGAGGCTCAAATGGATTTCTTTCCCTCCCCGCAGGGCAATCAGGCTCAGGGAGCGTATGCACACACAGGAAACGCTTGTCAGTAGCCTTCCAATTCTGTTACGCTTTCATTTCATGAGGCATGACGTTCCCCTGAGAGAGCATTAACAAAATAAGAGCGCCATGAAAGCCCTGCTCAATTTTTCCCTGCAGAGGAACGTTGATCTGCATGAGAGCCTAGATACACGTGAACTTATCAATGAATTCTGCACCCTGCACGGCTGCTTTCTCTCTGCCTCCTGTGTTTCTTCACTTAGCTCCTGAACGGGGGGGCGGGAGGGAGAGCTCAGTGGTTTGAGCATTGGCCTGCTAAACCCAGGGTTGTGAGCTCAATCCTTGCGGCGGCCATTTAGGGATCTGGGGAAGAAATTGGGGATTGCTCCTGCTTTAAGCAGGGGGTTGGACTAGATGACTTCCTGAGGTCCCTTCCAACCCTGATATTCTATGATTCTATGTCTGTTTTGTCAGTGGCTCTTGCACATCGCCTCTTATTTTCACCACAGCACATGGGATGCTCTGACAGATGCTAAGTGGATTCCGGGTCCGACTCTAAACTGTACAATGCAGCTTGTCAGTGATTCTGAGGAGTGGCCCAGATGGGACAAATATCTCTGGCTTGTTTTTCTCATGTAGTGTTCTTTAAAAAGAAAAACAAAGCAGGGATGGACTAATGTTATACACCTAAGGCCTGGCATTCCAACACCCCAGCATTCAGGAGTTCTGCTGAGAATCAGTCTGGCTCTTTATTTCAGAGTCAGGTTTCAGCAGCCCCCCAAACCTGGGCTTTGCCTGGTTTCAGGTTGAAATGAGACAGAAGCCGGAGCTGCACATCTTAAATCCAGTTCCCAACTTTCCTGGGAGTTGGGGCATGTTTGGATCTGGGGTTTTGGTTCAGCCCACTATAGTGAAGGGACTCAGCTGAATACCTGGATCTGAGGGTTCTAATTTGGATGCTTCTAAATTGTATCTGTGCATGACCTGATATTTCTCCTAGTGGTTTGTGTTACCAGTTGTCCCATCTTCTGCTGGTGCTGAAGGACTCCTGGTGGGGTGTAGCTTGTGGGGTTCTTAGCTATTGGTCTGGAGAGAATGACTAGCTCTCATAGGCCATCAGCCAACAAGCTTCCTAGTGAAAGCCTACACAATTTGGAAACCATGCAGTGGATTAAATCGAGTTCTCAGACTCGCCCTCTCTCGGGATTTTGCCTTTGCTTTGCTATTCAGCCGTTCAATTGCAGATTATCTCGCTTTGAAGCCAGTTACCTAATCTCATCAGAAAAGGGTCCTAATTCCGTGGCCTCACTGTTGTCATCTCCTGTGGGAAAGGACCTAAATGGATCAGAATAGAAAAGCCTCAATAGCTCATCTGTCTACACCCAGGAGGTAGAATGAGCTGCTGTCCAATGGACTGGACACCTCAGACTGCAGACAGCAGGACACACTCTCTGCCATGAGTGAAGCCTGAGCAACAGGAGAGGCAGCGTCCGGGACTGAGCTGACTGGCAGCCTCCGCTCAGCAGTGGATTTTCACTCTCAGCTACGTACAGCGGAGGTAGGGATCCCACGCCTGAGCTGACGCGGACCTGACTGAGATGTAGGGCTTGTACCTTCATGTCCTTCCTGGCTAACAAGCTGAGGTGCGCCCCGGCAGTGCATAATCATAACCCCTATTACATATGGCCGCACATTGGTACCAAACCAAAGAGGGCCCCATCAGACATCCTCCCCAAGTACCTTAATGCTTGGTTGAAGGGAAAGGGAGCAGGTACTGAAGAACTGCTGAGCTCCAAGAAAACAGACAGCAGATTAACTAGCTCCTGTCTCCCATGCTGTCCCATCTGGCGGTTTGCAGAACAGTTCCTGACCCGTGTCAATAAAGCTAAAGTAAACAGGGTTATGCAATGGAGCTACAGTGCAGCAGCTGTGGCTAAGTGATCCGTGGAGCAGGGAGAAGGGGGAAAGACTCCGTTTATCATTCTGTCAATTCACAGTCGATTCAGCACTGGCTTCCTATCTGTTGAATTCCACGCCTGAGAGTGTTCTTCTACTCGGTGGGAATAAGATATATAGCCATGGCCCCACTTCAGCTAACAAATCCATCGCCTGCTTAGCCTCTGGTTTTCCACTCAGAAACATAGGGCAAGGTGAAATGAACAGGAGGAAGTGTCCATGGTGCTGAGAAACAGCAACCCAAGCCCTGGTGACCAGAGCATGGCCCAGTCGACTTGCTCCTTTATCCCATGCTCCTAACATTCCATGCTCACCGAAGCCAGGGACAGAGGCGCATTGGTTGGACCCAAGGAGAGTGTGGGTAGCACCGGGCAAGCTTTGCCCACACAGCTCCACCCCGTACCTCAGACCCGACGAGCACCACCACCCACCATTCCAGTCCCAAGGCCCCTTGCACCTCATTGCTCAGTTATAAAAGCCCCTGCTATTCCAGGCCCACAGCTCTGCCAATGCATCTTATTCCTGACCCGCAGCGCTCCCTCTTCTGCGGGTCCTGGGCCCTTTCAGGGCTCTGTCAATGCATCTCATTCCTGACCCGCAGCGCTCCCTTTTCTGCGGGTCCTGGGCCCTTTCAGGGCTCTGCCAATGCACTTTTGGCCAGAATTTTGTAAAGTACTTAGGTGCCTACAGATGCAGATGGGGATAGGCACACAGAGGGGTTTTCAAAAGCATGTAGGATTTCAATGGCAGTTAGGCACCTAGGACCTATTGAAAACCCCACTAGGACTGCCTACTTGCATCTTCAGGCACATGAATGCTTTCCAAAATCTGGCCCATCCATCTTCAATTGCAGAATTTCTTGCTATTCTACTTCCACTGCTTGGTCAACACACTTCAGTCCCAATCCACGGAACCCCTGCAGTTCCAGAACTGGGCCTCTCTTGAGTCAAGACTGCCAGGCATCTGGGATATAGCATGATAGTTTTGTTATGTGAAGGAAAATCTAATAGGGATTAGGATGAAACCACCAAACTCCCTTACAACTGCGTTTGGGAATTAGTTCTCCAGAGACAACAGGCTAGTGCACTAAAGGATCCAGCCAGGATCCATCCCATTGCCAGTGTAGATCTAAAAGCAGGGCTCACTGGAGTTCACGTGTAGTTAAGTGCAACTCCGTCCAATAAATTTAGCTCATAAAAGGGAAGAACGAATCTCTCAAAAGACACTACACAGCAAAGTGGCTGTACTCACCTGCAGGAGGGTCTGGAGGGGGCACGTCAACGATGGGTGATGAGAGAAAAAAGAAGAAAAAAAGGCACATTACTTAACATTTCCCTAGTGATCAAGTGCAAAATCAACCCCCAGCGAAGCTTCTCAAGGCGTAGCGACCATGTTTTCCAGATGCACCGGCAGGCTCAGAATTATCCATGCAATTTCTGTGCCCCTCCAAATCTTGTATTTCTGCACACAAGCAGTAGCTACATACCAGGGTCAGGGAGCCAAACATCTCAGTGCCTGATGTGCATGGCAGATCTGACACTGTGGGCCCATGGGAATGTGTGTGTGTAGTTCTGGGTTTGCAAACTGAGAAGACAGCACTGCAGCTGCTTTCTATGAATGTCCAGCAATAGCACAAGGGAACAGCATTTGATTTGGTCTTCCATAGCTGTACAGAATAACGAGTTAGATGCTGTCAGTGCAGCAACCGGTATATACTCGGCAACAGGCCATGTTAGAATCCGTGTTAGCAAAGGAGGGGATGTAGGGGCCAGACTCCTCGGTTTTCCCTTACGATTCACAAGCAATTGCAAGGGGATCTTTAATTTCTGCCAAAGAAGACCTCAGTTTAGCATCTCATCCCTGATCATGCAGACCGACACCCTTCCCCTGCTACTGCACTGGGAGTTTGTTATCCAACTCTGGGGGTTAGATTTGAATCCACAGTTTGTGGGTCCAGAGTCAAGAACTCATCCAGCTGCAACACCCAGTGCCCCACTCTCAGCTACTGGACAGCTCCCCTGTAGCAAATAGAGGTATGCCAATGTAACCGGCTGAGGGTTTGCCCCCACGCCCATGACTCCAATTGAGTTACTCTGGATTTGCATGGTGTCAGCAGAAGTGGACTGTGACACCTTTGTCACGAGTGTCATGCCAAGGCAGGGTAGTGACATGCTGGCTTCACTAGCCGAATGCACTGATCCAGTGGAGCAGAGTTGGGCTCTGCATCTTTTTAAATGCATGGTGCATGTGAATCCTTTCCCGTCAGTCCTGCTCTGGGACGGGCATGAGAAACACAACATGCCTCTCTGTGCAGAGTCTGGACTTTGCTTTGGCAGCAAAACACTGGAATCCATCTCCTCCTCCCCAGCGGCCGCTGTGCAGACGACCGAACTGCCCTCTCCTCTCCCAGCCTGTCAATCCACTTCCTCGCTCATGAGGACGAAATCAATATTGGGCTTTGCCTGGGTCTCAGCTGGGCATTTTCTTTCAGACATCCACAGGACATGCAAGCTAAGCAACCTACTTAGGCCCCAGGGAGGAGATTTAAGCAGACTCCACTGACCTCCCCCCGCAACTCAGCAAGAGTCTTAGTGTTAATATTGCATGGGAAACTGCAGCTTTGTTGTATGAAAAGATCCTAGGATGTTTCTTCAAGGATCCTGTAGCCCTGCTAGCTGGGGATGGGCCCAAACTCCATATCTGCCCTGTTTCTCATGCTCCCGGCACTGAGATACTTTTGACACAGGTGGCATAATTGTTTCTGAAGCCATGCCCCGTAGGACTGTGGTCTTAGCATATCTTAGAAGCTAAAGAAGGATCATCCGAGGTGGATGTCCAAGGAAAACACAGGAAGTGGTGTTGGTAATTCACTCTTCCCTTTTCATCAGTACTGAACCACTGCTTCCACGGAGATCTAAGGGGATCCACACTGCGTGACACGGGCTGTTGACTCAGCCATAGGCATTCTTTCCTTTGGCTTGTTAGTAGATGAAGGGATGTCAACTTACTCATCATCGATATCGCTTTTGTTATGTGAATTTTTTTTCTTTTCCATTGGGAAAAATGGTTCGTATAACTGGTTGTGCAAAAGACTGGTGGCCGTAAAATCAAGTTTCTACTGGAGCACCAAAATTTTCCCCAAAATATTCTCCTCTTACTGGTGAAGTTACCCACCCCGCAGCTGCCTTCTTGATGGAGGAGGAAAAAAATCTGGTTTTGGGCTCATTAGAGAGGAGGTTTCCTTTAAGTAATAACGGTCAAGGCACAGGGCATATTCCAGGGGTTAGTAACTGGCTGGTTTACAGAATGGGAGTGTTTAGAGCCAGAGGGATCAGGAGACTTGATAGCCTGGGAAGTAGACATCTCTGCATTTTTCACTCAGGAGCTATGGGTTTCTGCTTGCCATGAAGATGCACCCTCAATGCTTGACCTTGGGGAAGTCACTTCACCTCTCTGTATTTCAGTTTACCTAGCTTCAGCATTGGCTGACTAGTACTGATGTATCAGAGGGGCTTTGTCAGGCATAACTGATTTATGTTTGTGAAGCCGTTGGAGAGCCTCAGACGGAGGGTGCTAGGAAAGGGCAGAACGTGACTCTTCAAAGAAGAAAGAGGATCCTTCCTTATATCTAATAATGTCCATGCTGAAGGGACATCCATCCATCCCCATATGTACCCCTCGGTCTGCTCATCCAACCATACCCAGACATTATCTATCTATCTAACTATCTATCTAATCATGTAGTGAAAGGCAGTTTGGTCTCTTCACCACCTGTACCTGTCTATTGGACCTCAGTTTAAATAGCTTTGCTCTGCCCCTTTGGGGAGGGATGCGGAGATCTCTACTCAGAAAGCAGGCAGAGCCTCTTGTACCCTGGTAGCTGGGAATTCGTTCTGTGGGAGGGAAGTGAGATATGGGGAAGAGAGGTGCATTTCCCTCCTCTTCTCCCTCACAACCCATTAACCTAACTGGGGCGAGGGGGAAGGGGGATCTCCATGTGAATGAAGAAATGGCCCTTTAGCCAGCCCAGCCCCCAGGGAGCAAATGGCTCCCTCCATCCCTCCGTCTGCTGGCGGAGTTAAAAGGGGGCGCTGACCATCTGGTGGAGCTGGGGCAGTCAGGCGTGCTGGAGAAAGGTGGAGGGGAAGCCGGCCGGACAGATGTGAGAGCAGAGAGACAAATTTCGGGAGGGATGTGCTGCCACCATGGCAGCTGCAGACGCTGGGGCTCGCCAGACGCTTTGTCCGGCTTGTGAGGGCAGGATGGGGAGAAGGGAAAAGAGAGGGAATGGATGAGACGAGGGAGGGAGAGTGGGAGAGCTGCTGGGCTGCTCTAACTGCTCGCCAAGCCAAACCTGGCTTCCCAGAGCGATATCCCAGCCTTACATGACACTGTTTTTATGTGTGGACTCATGACAATAACAGGCTCCAGGAATGGTTCCCTGTGCGCAAGAACCTCAAAGTGCTTCACAGACATGAACCAATTAAGCCTCACAACCACCTAGGGAGGTAGAGAAGCATCACACGCAGGGGGAAACTGAGGTACGAGGAGATGAAATATTTGCCCTAGGGTAGAGAGGGCCCAGAACCCAGGAGTCCTGACTCCTGATCACTTCAGCTCCAAACACTAGATGGCACTCCCATTCTGTAAACCAGAATAGAGCTAGTTGGGAAGGGACCCCCCCAGCAGCTGCATCCAAACCCAGCTCTGGCACAGGACGGCGGAAAGGTTCATCTGCCGCATGGTGTGTAACCCAGCTGCAGGGCCATTACACTCCCATCGCTAGCTTCTCCCGCAGCAGTCCCCTTGCTGGGAGGCTGAGGTGCCGCTAACCACTCAGCTCTCCGTGCTGACGGAGAGTGATGTCCTCTCATGCCAGCCTGCAGCCCCCTGGGACTCACCCTCTGTTGTATCAGTGCATGCTTGTGCTCCATCTCCCTCTTCTCCACGGCCGAGTCGATCACCAGCTGGTCGAGCTGAAGACAGGGAGGAGAAAACCAGAAGGAAAATTCAGTGAGATGGTTCCCATTACCGAGCCCCCAGCCATCTCTCCCACTTCCCCTCCTCTGGGCTCACGCCAGTCTTGCAAATGGCCTACGTCCTGGGGAGGGATGCAAGTTTCCCCGGGTCCAGTGAGGCTGCGTTGGGGTGAGCGCTGTGGGCTGGTGCAGCAGTTAACTTTCCACCCCTGGGACCTCCTCCCAGAACATGGGATTTGGGGTGATGCTCTGTCACCGCCCTGGTTACAGGGAGCTCCTTAGACCAAAGCACAAAGATTATCCTGAAGCACATCACGATGAGCTTTCATGCTCCTGTCTGCACCACCTGGGCATGCCCACCACCCTGTGAAATCCCAAATCCTTCCCCAGCATGCACTGGGCTCAGTATAAGACCAGGGCTAGAATCTGATCAGGAATCTGGAGGGTATGTCTCCAGTCCAGGCCCTAAACTTTGGCAAGAAAGATGCAATACAAAAAAAAACCAAAAAACAAAAAACAAAAAACAAAAAACAAAAAAAACAGGATGCCTTGTGCCTGGGAAGGCTGCCCAGTCCCAGATGGACCATAGGGGATTTTGCTTGGCCCAGTGAGCAGGAGATGCCCAGAAAGAGCCAACTTGTCTAATTACGGCTGAGCTCCTGAATCCCCATGCCGGCCATGTTCCTGGCAAAGACAGGTTCCGGAGCATTTCCGTCTCGATGCTCAAGGCTTTCATGGTGAAGGGATCACCACAGGGAAATGGCAAACTGAACCAAGCACCCCCTCGCCCCAATCCCTCACCTCGGTGGCTAGCTTCTTCATGTAGGGATCAAGTTCATGAAGGAGGCTGTAGCCCTGCTGGAAAAAGGTGTACTGGGCATGCATGAAGGACAGCATCTGGGGATGGGAAACAAGGCACATGGTCAGAACAGGAGCGGAGCCATGGGGATGGGAGGAGAGGGGAGATTATGCAGGGCACCCTCTCGCCCCAGTAGAATATCAGCCTCAGTGCTGGCCTAGGAAAATAGCCTGAGCAGACACAATCCTCTCTAAAAGAGCTCTCTCGGAGCCCCTCCCTCTGCCAGGGCCAAACGAATCCCCCGTGTCACTTCAATGCCTTCTGTTGGGTGACACCCGGGATAACGCTAGCCTGTGGGAGCTCTCCTCCATGCTGATGATGGCGAAGGAGCGACCCACCTCATAGAACTACATGGAACTACATCTCTTGTGACTGACCAGGCCCTGGGTTGGGACTCAGGAGATCTAGGTTCTATTCCTGGCTCTGTCACCGGCTCCCTGCGTGACCCTGGACAAGTCACTTGATCTCTCTCCGCCTCTGTAAAATGGGAATAAGAATACGGCACTGCGTCTACGGGGTGCTCTGAGGCCACACGCATCATCTGCGAGGTGCTCAGACGTTATGGGGATGGTGGCCATATATGTACCAAGGTAGAGCATATCATTTCTAGACCATGCATATCTCCTTCTCAGGCTCAGCTACATCACCTCTCTCTGCAGACATCAACACATCCTCTTTTTCCACCTTCTCGCTCTTCCTCTGTGCCCTCTCTCTCTCACCATTCCTCCTCCCTCTAATCTTACTAAGCTTGCAGGTATCCCCCCCCATCCCGCCCCACATAGTGACAATGGCGCCTTTTCCACAGTGTCACTGTCACTCCTCTCTGACAGCCCTCGCCCTTCCAGAGCGCCGAGGGATTTTTTTTTTGTTTCTTTGTGGTGCGTTATTGTGCCAGAAACCTGCAGCCCACATCGGCCTTCCTGCTTGTGTCACACATGATCTCAGTGCCGGGGCGCATGCGGACGTGTCTGTGCCTGGGCGAAACGGAGCGTGCAACGCTACTGTAAGAAAAGGAGGACTTGTGGCACCTGAGAGACGAACACATTTATTTGAGCATAAGCTTCCGTGATGCATTCCGATGAAGTGAGCTGTAGCCCACGAAAGCTTATGCTCAAATAAATGTGTTCGTCTCTCAGGTGCCACAAGTCCTCCCGTTCTTTTTTGTGAATACAGACTAACACGGCTGCTCGTCTGAAACAGTCTACTGAGTCACCAGGGGACAGCAGGGAAAACTGAACGGCACCCTTACCGCATCCAGTATTTCAAACTTCTTCTTGGCCTGGAGGACATTGATCTGTGAGGGAATCAAGACAAGACACTCAGCTACAGCAGCCCATGGGCTAGACATAACAAGCCGCACCCACTGCAACAACCCTAAGCAGGCAGCGGTACTTGGCGCCTGACTGGCCCACTCGGAGATGTAGAGATTTCTGGGTAAAAATTAAAGTCCCTGGGTCAAATTTTCAGACTTAGGCTCCTAAGGGACATAGGTGCATTTGAAGATGCTGCCCCCTTTGTGTTACTGCAGATCACCGGAATAGCTAGGCTGGCCCCAGGAGACTAATCAATACTTGGTGCCTGTGATGTCGATGCACATTTAACATCTGGTGGGCGACTGCTTTGCTTCCTCCTAGCTGCTAGGTCGAATGGCGTCAGTACAATCTGTGCTGGCTCAGGGCTACGCATTCGCCATAGCTCAGCTGGCCACGTAATCCGCACCCACGGTACCTGAGCACGGGGACCTTCTTCCTAAAATAACCCATTGTCATTGACAAAGGAAACCAGTTCCGTGACTTTAGCGCTCAGGAAAGGCATCAGTCGCCTGACAGCCCTGGAAACCGAAGTTATCCTCAGAGCACCGGCAGCTGCTGTGCAAACTTCCACTGCGTGGCCCCCAGCCTGCCTCTGATCTCCTGTGGTCTGTGGTCACTTCTAAGGATGAAAGAAGGGGCCTTCAGTCACACACTCAGTCCTTAGTCTAGCGCCATATTTCCGTGGTCAGAGAAGCACGACAGCACCATCTAGTGAGGCTGAAACGTACTCTGCGGCTGTCGTAACACCTCTCTGCAAAACACAGTCGGGGTTGGTGCTAAAGCGGCTCCTTCAGCAGGTGCTGAGCAGTGCGGTTCAAAAGCACGTTCCAACATCTCTCAGCCTGCTCCGTGCAACTTTGACCAGGCAAATCCCAGCTTCAATCCCCATTATAAAAGACAGGGCATGATGCAGCAGATTCCTGTGCTGTCCTTTTATTTCTGGAGACCTGCCATATGTCACCAATACAGAGAGTTTGGTGGGCTCTCATCTTAACCCCTAATTAATTGAATCGCAAAATCACAGCACCTTTTGAAGCAACCAGCAGCTTTTGCCCAAGAAAGGCACAAGGACCAGAATAGTAGAGGACGCTTGGTGAATTGGCTGCCAGGTACACTGTAAGAGCCATAAATCCAGCCTAGCATCTGTGTCTAGGTCCATTAGTGAGCACTAGTGGTTCATGAGATAACAGATGCCAAAATCAGGTGGGCGAGATTGCTGCAAAACTGTTTGGTTGGTGAACTAGTGCAAACGCTCTCAGGACCAGTACATTCTTGTCAGCTCTGGTCATGGACCACAGGTCAGGAGATGAAAAATGCTTCTGAGATTTATAAAACATTAAAGGGAAATGAAAAATAAGAGGCTGCAGAAGAGATGGTGATGCCTTAAAAATAAAAAATGAATAGTGTGCAGTTACATAATACCTTTCCCATGGATCCCATCTGGGAAGCCTTACAAGTGCTGTAATTAGCACTAGAGAGACTGTCAAATGTAGCAGAAGATTTCTATGGGGCTTCAGCTGTCGGTGTCACGAACAATATGTTACCATGACAGCTGCAAAACAGGTCCCGGTGTGTTAGTATCTCATTTATAAATGTGGCACCAATTAGCTCCAACCATGCTGCACTTGGAGTAGCTGAGACGAGAGTGGAGCGAAAGTTACAGGCAAACGTGTTCCTGGATCAGGGACCGAGGGCTCGATTCTCCCCCATGTCTGAGCTCTGCTGGGCGCGGGGGATGGAGTGTGCCTGCGTTTGGCAGAACCTTCCTCCCGATTCCTCCTCAGCCATGTCCCATCTTCTGCTACAGCTATCCAGAGGGCTTTATACCAGCGAGTATCATGTAGAGGAACTCGACTCAGACACATCCCAAGCCTGCCCCACAACCTTCCCCCTCCTCCCTTCCACAGCCAGGATGGGGATAGGGGATGGATGGGAGCCAAATCGGGGGCGGGGGAGTTCCACTCCACAGGGGAACTCCATGGCCATTTACAATCAGAATCTGGCCTCTATGCACCACCTGAGGAATGCAAAGGTGCCAGATCACCCTGGAGAACCTGGCCCTGAATTGCAATTCTCTGGGTCTGAGCCCCTTTTGGACTCGTTTTTGTGTGTGCAAATATTCATAAAAGCAAAGTTCCTTCATGCAAATTTTGGGCCTGTGGCCAAAGTCTGTTTCGTGATAAACGGAAACAGTTTCGGGTAAAAGCGGGAGGGGCAGGCTTCCTGCTTTTCCCAGGCTGTTGGTCCAGGAAATGAGCGCTGTGTCTTTGCAGCTATGGTCTGGTACTAGCGGAAGTGCCAAGCCGTAAGGATTAAGACATGTCAGTCGTGGCCTTGCTAGGACTGTTTCCTGGCATCTTGCATGAGGCCAAAAGGTATCTTTTTTCCAGATCTCTTTCTCCCACCATAGAGGCTTCTGTTAATTGTTTGGTCTCATCTAGACATTCCAGTAAATAAACCAAACCAGCCACTAGATGGCACGCCTAGGCCACACAAATGCATACTGGTAAAAACAAATTAATCTGGCAGTTAAAAATACCCAGTTACTTCAAGTAACTGATTCATGCAATCCAATTTTGGGGGCGGGGTGGGGGGGTTGAGGGGGAGGGACTTTGGCAGATTTGCACAGTAGTTAACTAATTTAACTCCAACTTTCCTTGATCATCTCACTGACAGATATTTGGCTGCTGTGATAAATCAGAGAGCTGAGAGGCTGGAATCTGCTTTTCCCCAAGGCACATTGCATCCTAGCATCCTTGGGCAAGGTGAGAGGCACATTAGCCAAAAAATGCTGAGCCAGATTCTGCATTGCAGGCCAACCCCTTTACGTCCTCTGAGCAGGACTCCTCTTGTTTCCAAGACCTTTGAAATAGGGAAGGGGAATTGTCAGAAGGGGACAGAGATTGGTAAAACAGCCGCACTTAGGGTGCAGATTGAAGTTATGTCAAGGGCCCCAGCGTGTCCATATAAATAAATAAAATGCTAACCCTGTCCCAACTCTAATGTCGCTGAGCCTAAAGAGATGCAAAGGGATCCTGCCCCAGTTCCTCTGTCTGTGTCTTTTGGGGCACATGGCTTTAGATCGGTCCCTCCCCACCCCCTGCAGGGCTAGCAGAGAAATCCCACTGGATCAGTCTATGGCATTAGTGGCACTTTCTACCTTCGTCAGCATTGGATATTGGCCTAGAACACAGGAACTTCTTTCCCTAGTGACCTTGCCAGCAACCACAGCTGGATTTCTCTCTAAATCCCAGAAGCCGAAGAGCTACAATCCCTCAAGGTTAGCAAATTTACAAATTAAAGGGACAGCATCCCCTTTCCACCCACTGCTGATTCTCAGCAATCAGTAGGATGTGACGCCATAGACTATCTCATGATAAGACAGACGGTGCTGGCAGCTGGTCCCAATTTGGTGCTGCAGGGAATGAGGGCTAGTGGAGTGATACATGGATCAATATTTGCACTGAATTTGTTCAGTTATTAAACCCATTGCCTGGAAGGAGGAACCTGAAGTCAGCTGATCAAATCTGCAAACGATACAAACGAAGCTTTGGCGGTGGGCAAGGGGTAATTATAGGGGCAAAAACTATGTTCCTTGAGGAGACTGTAATGCTAAAAGGAGCTTCAATCAAGGGAATTAGTTTAAGTTTTCTTTATGAAAAATGATTGTGACATTTCCCATTTCGCTAGGGTGCAGTTTTTCAAGCAATGTGTATACACACATGTGTGTGCATGCACAAATATATATGCAAACACGCACACATGTGCCCAGAGGTTTTCTTTAAGGAAACTCTCTGTAGGAGGAATGGGCTGTGACTCACAATCAGAACATAGGGGAGAAAAGCACTCAGAGGCATTATCTCTCTTTCTTACTTTGGCTAATTGCACAATGCCATCTTGTAAGCCCTGCTGGAGAGATCTGCAGATCAGAGAGGCAGAGACTTCTGAGAGAAACCGGCTCTCCCTTAGGCCTTGTCTATCCTGGGAATTTGCCAAGCAATCAATGTCAGTTATAGAGATAGCAGCCCCACCAATACGTGTACACCTATGGACCTTACCCCACCTTCAAGCAGGGGTAAAGTAAGCATTTGATATGGACAGGCTGGAGTATGCCAAGTAAACGGTGGTCAGAGCAGACTTGGGATTTAGGGCAAACTGTGGCTTTCCTGTTTATCCTTGGGGTTGCAGCAGCCCGGCTACCTCACGGCTGAAATTAGGGCAAACCCTCAGTACAGATATGGCCTTTCATTCCAGGTCTGCTCCAAACACCTTTGACTAGGTCTCGCCAGATCATGCACTGGCTTTTAAAAACTTCCCAGGGATTCTCTTTGAGGCAGCAGATTAAGTGCTGGATAATTTCACAATCAGATGCCCTTTAAAACCCAAATGTCAGATCCTCCTTTCTCACCTCCACCCACCCAGTGGTTCCTCTACTCTCGGCTGATGGATAATCAGCATTTATCCTGAGCTCGCCTGATTCTATGACAGGAAGACTGGATGGAGCTGGTGGGCCAGAACCTCACCTGTAACACGTAGTCCAGGGCCAGGTGTCGGAAGCACTTCCTGGTGATGGTCAAAGTGCCCGTCGCTTCCTCCACCTCGTGGGGCTTGTGCCGCGGGGCCTGCGCATTCTTCACCAGAGAGATCTCCATGTCCTCGCGCACCTTGTCAAACTGTTTCTTCGTCTCCTTGAACTTCCGGACATCACTGCAACCCAAAGGGGAAGAAATGGTGGAAACCACCATTACAGGGCAGGCAGGACCACAAGGGAATCAGCATTGGAATGCAGCAGGGATCCCAGTGGTGTATGATCTCTCTCATGGCCAAACCCTGACCTCACACCGTACTCAGTGACCCCACTCAGCTCTGACAAATCTGGGGCTGGAAGGAATTTTCCCCCAGCTCAGATTGGCAGGGATCTTGGGGCAAGGGGAGGGGAGGGTTGCCTTCCTCTTTCGCATGGGGCCTGGTTTGTCTGCTAGGATTATCTGGGCATATCTCTTCTAATGAATTCCTTGGCACTGCAGGGGGTTTCGGGTATTGGTGGCACCTCGGTCTCCCCTGTTCTGTGCCTGTACACCACAGTTTAGTCTCCTGAGGACTGAAATGTCGTGGTCTAGCTAAAGTCTTTGCGCTTCGTGTAGGAGTATCTGGATGAAATGTAACGGCCCGTGATAGACAGGAGGTTTTACCCATGGTCCCATCTGGCCTTAAAGTTATATGAAACAATGAATCAGAATCAGAATCTGACCCAAAGCATCTCCCTCTGGATGCAGAGACTAACACTGTGCTGTCCCTTCAAAGCAGTTAGAGGCGTCACCAAGGTCAATACCCAGCAACCCGCACAACCCTAATGATGCTCTCCAGCTGCCTTGCAATGAGACTGGGATGTTTCATAACAGGCACTATAAGAAACAGTCAAATTATATGTCACCAAAAATACTGTACTGGAGCCATGAAAATACCACAGATCAGCCAGTTCTCATGTTTAAAATTCACTGCCCAGCCAAGTGCACTTTGCCCATATGCATGTCTCTTCTGACCTGCCTGCCAGTTGGGTTTGGTGATCTGAAGTGTTAAAATTAGAAGTTTTATTTTTCCCCCCAGACTTTTTTGAACTCTTGTAACTGGCACGTTTATTTGTTTAGTGTGCTAGATGAGAGATATTGGATCCATAAAGTGAACTTTATGAATCATTAGTAGCCTCTACAGACCTCAAGCGACTCTGGGGCCCCACTGGGGCAGGTGCTGTACAAACACAGAGTAAGAGACAGACCCTTTCCTGAAAAGCGTACCAGAGAGATAAAGGGTGGAGAGGAAACAAAGTGACTCACCCAAGGTCACACAGCAAATCAGTGGCAGAGCCAGTAACTAGAACCCAGGTTTTCTAAGTTCCAGTCCAACACCCTTTGTCCTGGACCACCCTGCCTCCTGTTGGGCACAGGGCAAGCTCACTACCTTGTGTTCAAGTACTTCCATGTCCTCACACATCTCAGGTATGGCATTACCCAGCATAGTCCACGTTGAAATGCTGGCTTGTTTACAATAATTACACCACGTTAGATGCTTACACAAAATGCATTTGTGTTTCAATGCTCTGCAAAGACAGGAATCACTTTACCCATCGCTGAAATGCAGACACTTCTGGGCTGGAAAACAGCTCCTGTTCCACACTGCTCAGCCACACAACTCTTTAGGACAGGAGGTGAAGGAAAATACTATAACCAGCGGAAACTACCCTGATATGGATTTTGATTCCTGCCAAAAGTACCAAGGGGCCTTAAAAACACCTTCAACTTGAAATCTAGTCAATGAAATACAAATAGCTGCATAATAACCGCCCCTGCCCCTGCCCCTGCCCCTGCCCCTGCCCCTGCCCCTGCAGCCCCACCCCCACCCCGACAACCTTTATGAGCTTTTCCTAATTCTCGAAAAGTTTTCACCGCCCTGTTGCTTTAAGAAAGACAGACATAGAAACCAGGAGAAACGGACTCTGCATATACAGGGGAAACATGGGAGTCTCCTCGAGATTGGAGCTACCGTCTGAGGCAGAGCAGAAGCGCCAGCAGTATAAATCTCTCAGCAGCCGCATGTCCGCTGTTAATCAAGTAACCCACAGCGGCATCTCTTGTTCAGGGCACCACAGACTGCTCAGGTGGCCTGAGCAGCCACTCACTTATTCGCAGAAACCAAACCAACCCGTGAGGTCATGGTCCTCTTCAAACCCGAAGGACGAACAACAGGCCCTCAACTTCACTCCTCTCTGCCCCTCACGCTGGAAGGGCTCACTATGACACCCACGCACAAACATGGCCTGCTCCCGTTCTCTCTCGCTCTGTGACACAGAAACACACCCGCGCACGCTCATCTGCTGAATTTCAAGTGCCACAAACTTCACCGTGAAAACAATCCCTTCCTGAGCTTAAAAATGTCCCCTCGGCCTCTATTATTATCCCTGCTGGGCTCTGGCCAGTCGGCTCGGTGTGGCCATGTGGCACGGGCTCTCACCAGCCCAACAGCTGGCGTCAGGCTTTCTACCCGGCTATTATTATGGCTGCCAACAAGCTCCCTCCTGAGCCAATGCTAAAAATGAATGGCGTGGCTTCCCCTCCCGCCAGAATGCTTAGCAAAGGAGAGAGGGAGGGGAGTATGGCTGATGTCTCTTTACCCCACCCTCAGCCCAGCTGCGCAGGTAATAAGCCACATGGACTCTGAGGTTCCAGCCACAGACTTCCAAGGGACCCGGCAGAGAGTGGAGGAGTTGGACCCATTTAGCACAAGAGGCCCAGCTGTGTGGAAGCCGGAGAAGGGCTGCTGGCATTGCACGGAGCGGGGCATGGCAAGAGAGGAAGCATTTCTTGGGGCTTTCTGAGTTGGGGATGGGGAATTCAGGTGATTTTTCCTAATTTGCAGCAAGGGTGTCACCTGCCAGGCAACCCATAGCTGGCGTTGCAAAGAGCTATTGGCCCTTCAGCGTCTATGCACATTAGAAACGGGTAGGAGTCCATGGGAGGGCATGCAGGAGGGGCAGGCTGGAGCCTACAGCCTATAGGTAAACAAGGAAGCCTTGCCTTGCCCCACCCCACCCCAGGACTGGGCTATTTAAAGAGGAACAGGAAGCAGAGCAGCAGAAGCTCTGCAGGCTGCAATGGGCAGTGGTGTCTCGCTCAGGCTGCAGAAAACCAGCCAGAGACGTGCTTTGATGGACTTGAAGTTGGGGAGCTCTGAACCAGGGTCCTGATGAACTGTCTATTGTCATTGCTCCTGTCCTGAAACCTTATTAAAAGGGGACATGCTCTTTGGTGAGTGTGTGTTGGCTTCTCTTTGACCCAGGCTGTTAAAGCGAATTTATTGGTGCCCCAACTGGGGGGGAATTAAGATGTGGCACACCCTCAGCACCACACCAGGCAGGCAAGGGGGTGGGTGGGGATGGCCCAAGCTGTTACAGAGAAGTGGAACTGGAGATGGTCTTTCAGCTGGAGAGCTCACAGATGGCTAGTGTTTTTCCGTCTCATTTACCTACAAGAAACCCCTGATTCTCCTGCCAACCCTGTCTTGGGACAATATTTCTGTTCAGCTGAGGCTTCTTGCAACCCCTGACTACTTAACAGTGTGCCCCTCCCACGGCTTCCTTCCCAGCATCAGTCAGATTACGCATGAGACTGGATCCACTCAGCTCCTGCTGGGAGGCTAGTGATGAGGAGAGAAGGGTGAAATCTCTGGCCCGCAGAGCCAAAATATTAGGTTGGGGATGGTGGAGGGCCACAGAAGGTCATTCCCTTTCCTAGCACATCACAAGGCTTCTGACAAACAAAGCTCCCACTTAGCAAGGACTCTCTGAGGGAGGTGGTGTGCAGGGAGCTGAGCCAGGCTGAGATTTGGGTGACGGAACTGAAAGTATTTCGCCTCTCAGTATACGGCTGCACCGCAGCTGGAGCGAGCCTTCCAGCCCATGGACATGCTCTAGCTCCGCTTGGGCTAGCGTGCTAAAATTGGCAGTGTGGACATTGCAGCCTGGGCTCACCACCCAAGTATGGATCCAGGGCAGGGGGCTGGAGCATATTCAGATGGCTAGCCCATGACACAATGGCATAGAATATCAGGGTTGGAAGGGACCTCAGGAGGTTATCTAGTCCAACCCCCTGCTCAAAGCAGGACCAATCCCCAATTTTTGCCCCAGATCCCTAAATGGCCCCCTCAAGGATTGAACTCACAACCCTGGGTTTAGCAGGCCAATGCTCACACCACTGAGCGATCCCTCCCCCCCACAGAGGGATATGTCCACACGGCTATTTTTAGCTCTGCTTGAGCTGGCCTGTGTCTGTCTACCTGGGTTAGGAGGCAGGTTCCCTGCTGCAATGTAAACATGCCCTAGGTCGGTGGTTCTCAGCCAGGGGTATGTGCAACCCTGGGGGTACGCAGAGGTCTTCCTGGGGGTACATCAACTCAACTAGATATTTGCCTAGTTCAGTGTTTCTGAACCCAGGCGTCACGGGACAGGTTTAGGGGGGTTGCAAGTGCCGGGCCGGCAGGACTGAACTCTCCTCTCGTCCCAAGGGCTTGGCCCCTCCACGTGGAGACGGAGGCACATGAGTGGGGCAGGACTTGCCCTGGCATTGTGCATATTGGGCCTGACCCCGAGATAAACAGAGGCCTTCAGGCTCCATGGCTGTCAAGCCAGCACCGAGTGCAATCACACAGCAATGTCAAGGGGTGAGAAGGGCTAGCTGCAGGCTGTGTTTAAAACTATACATGGCATAGCTGCTGTTGCTTCCTTTTCACAGCCAGGAAACTGCCGACGTGGTCCTGGGGGGAGGTCTTTAAAATGATCCCAACTGCAGAACCAATTTCAAATAAACAATAGCAATTTGAAGATCAAAGCGCTGAAGCCTGTGACAGTGAGGGTCTGATGGGCGCGACAAAGGGAGAATAAAACGCAAATACACTGACAGAGCGACAGCCCCAAAATGAAGGTGAAATTCCCCCTTCCGGCTGCCAGGATTTAAGCAGATTAAATCTGAGCTCATCAGAGAAATGATTGGACAGAGATGGGGGGGAGTGCTTCGGGAGGGAGGGTAACTGTGGGTCCCCCCACCACCCAACCATCCACAGCTGCTGATGGATTCGCACTCAATTACCCGTTCCCATGGAAACAAGCTCCCGCTTAGCTGAAGGCCGCCATTGCCTCGCTGACCTATATTCAGCTGATTTGGGATCTCACGCTGCACTTGGTACCTGCCCACTGGCTGCGCGGGCACTCAGAGGAGGGGGTGAGGACAGCCTACACGGGCAGAAGAGATGCTGTTTCCCCCACCCAAGGGAAAGAGCAGGTTGAAATAGACTTGAGCTAAGTTGCAGGCCCTCCACATCCTGATGATTCCTGGCCCTGATTCTCCTCTACTTCGCACCTGCTGTGTGGCCGAACTACAACGTATCCTCTGTCTCACACACACACACACACGGGTGTGTGTGTTTTACATCCGCTTTGCACGGGTGTAAAGGAACGAGGCAGCCGGGCCTCAGACTGACGAGTCAGAACAGCTGGCCATGTGGCATCAGGGCAGGGGAAGGGGTTACGTTCCATTTTATAAGGGCCGGGGGATGGCTGACTCCAAATCTTACCCAACTGGGGGCTAGGAGACAGGCGTGGATTCGACGGTGCCCGTGTCCTCACGAGATTTCAAATGGTGGTGATGCAATGATTGCATGACTGGCTGATCTCTCCCATGAGAAGCCTGCTTCCTCCGCAGGCAGATAGCGCCCGTCCCCCCTACCTGCAAAGTTTATGTGCAACAGATGTCTACAGGCTCCATTTACTGCCTCGGACACACCAAAGGTGTCCTGGGAGGTGGGGATTGATTTTGGAGGATACGGGTGCCCTGTTAGAAACTTAGAATTTAATGAGGCAGCAGGATTCTGAAGTGAAGTCCTTGGGGGAAGTGCCTGCATGGATTTTGGCAGACAGCTGGGCACTGATCTGTGCTTTAAAAGCCATATCAATGTAGATGACGGACTAAGCAAATTCTCCACCTCATCCAGTTGGGGTGGCAGCAGTGACCAAACCAGGCTTGGCTCAAAGAGCTTCCTACCAGGGGTGGTGTTGGATCCGTGCTGCACAGATCTGGACTTTTGGGGGTGTTTGAGCTGGGGGGGTCAGTGTGCCCCAGTATGATGATAGGAGTCAGCTCGTAAAGTGTGGATCCGGAACTGAACTTTCACACAGTTTGGGGATGCTCAGATCTAGGGTTTTGTTTCATGTCCAGCTTGACATTTTAAACTCAGCGGGGCCTGGCTTGCACCCAGAACTAGGAGCCTCCCCCGTGACAGCACAACAGCAGCAGGGGTCACCCCATCCCACTGCACAAATTGGATTCATGGTTCCCTTCCCTTGGATGTGTCCTTCACTCCAATCAGAGCCTTGAATATATACATAGCCAGTGCATTGCAATCCTGTTTTCACCACAGACACAAGAGGGTCTGTAGTTCATCAGGGAGCCCCAGCTGGGACCCAGTACTCACTCTTTCACAAAGTTGTGCAGCTGTTGCCGGACCGACCTCTGGGCTTGGTCAAAAAGGATCTAAGATAAAAGGAAAAAATAACAAGAAAAGATGAAAACGTGAAACTTTCCCTAAGGTGAGGCAGAAGTGCAGCACTGGGAGGGTTACCTGGCCTGGCCTGACAACGTCATACTTTACAAAGCTATGGGGAAGATCTGAGCTTGACTCCTCTTGGAATCCAGGCTGAGCCCAAAGGCTTAGGGGTCTTCTCCATCCTATGGGGGAGGGGGTTTGATTCCCAGCCCTGCTCCACTGACCCAGTGCTCCACGCAAGGGATCTGTGCACACTCCCCACCCTAAGAACAACGCAGAGGTGGCCGGCACAGGAGCGAGTGCTCTACAGCGACTGAGGCTAACGTGGGATGCGAGAACACGTCCTTCCCAAAGCTGTCTGGCCGACTTCCCTGTTTATCCCCAGGTTCTGGATATCCAATGTAACCTTTGGGGAAGCAGGGTTGCACTCTGCAGACACACGTCTATGTCTCCATCAGACCCTGTGCTGCCGTGCCTGGGTACAGGGAGACGGGTCGGGTGGCATCCTCACCAGAAAAGACAACAGGGCTGACCATGAACATGGAAATAGATTTTAGATTAAGACAATTGATTCACATTCCAGGGATCCGAAGGGGGTGGGGGGAGGGGGCATTACTCCCGTAGACTGGCCAAGTGCCCATTACTTGGTACTACCACAATCAGTTCTGGTTTACATCATACGTTTTTGCCACCCATTCAGTGCTCCCGTCACCATAAAAGGCTCCTGGATGGGAGCTCCTGTGATCCACAGAGGGTCATTACAAGCTCCCAAAAGAGCGTGCCTTAACATGCAAACACCCATGGCTCCCCATCATTTGCAGAGAGGATGCACTTGTAACAGCATATGCCTCACTAGCTTGTATTTCCGACTGCGCCTCTCCCATTTGTCGAGTTCCTCGCTGTGTCAGCAGGGAGCACTGTCCCCTCAGACTGCACCCAGTGGTTTGGATTTCAGCAATGGGATATGGGTCTGTGAAGTAAGGCACATGCAGTAAGCCACATAGCACCCCTCGCTTCTTCTTTAGGCACAAACCCACTGTGCTAGCCAGGAGAGAGCCCCTAGAAGCAGCATAGCCACAATTCTAGAAGGAGAAAGGAAGAACTTGCTCCTGTCAATCATTTAAACCTCACTTCCCCACACTGGTCCCAGGCCCCTATCCACTTTACCAGTGTCTGCTACACACCCATCATATCTCTTGTGTATCCAAAATCTCCCCTCCTTGTTCTGAAGGGCATCTGGTCTCTTTTCTCCAAGCGATACTGTCCCAGCAGGGCGAGGTCTGCCTGTCTGCTCCCCTGGCCCCATGGAAACACTGCCGTCATGATGAATAGGCCTTTGCATTTCAGACATGCCTTTTGATGATGCAGCACTTTGACTAATTGAGGCCAGATGGACAGAGGCTCCCTAGTGATACCCAGAGGCCCTGCAGATGTGGAGACGGGCAGGGCTTGCAGAGTGGAGATGTGCCCAACAGCAAATGATCCCCTGACATGGCATTGTTCATTGGTTCTTGCCAGGACCCTGGCTCTCCTCCTTCTAAACCATGCCCACTCTGGGAATCTGTACACAGAGAAAAGCTTGTTTCACTTACTGTCTGCACTCCCACCCAGAGGCCTGGATCCTGACCTGGGAGAGACCCACTCTATGGCAAAGAGGGAATTCAGTATCTATGTCCCATTCAGCCCTTGGACTTTCTGCTGACCCTGCCAATTGTGGAAGTGGTTTTTATGCCAGGGACATCTGTGCCCCGGGAACTGGGCTGAGACCCACAAAACTCGTGCCATGCCATTTGCCATCAGCCCACTGATCCTGTGCCTGAGTCTTTCCAGATGTGGTTACCTATGGCCCTTCTCTATGATGTGGAGCTAACTGTAAAACATCTTGCAGAGAGCTGCTATTGAGGAGAAGTGAGACAAGGGCCCCACTTCAAGCCTCCTTACTTCAACCTGCCTGGTGAACAGACCCAGAGCACATCAATGTCTCTTTGTTTCTTGTGATCAGCCTCTGTCTGTATCCGTGTGCTGCCTTTTGCGTTATCCTTAGATTGTCAACTCTTTGGGGCGGGAGTTGTCTTTCTGTTCTGTTTGTACAGCGCCTAGCACGATAGGGGCCTGGTCCATGACTGGGAGCCAAGATGCTACTGCCATACTAACCATAAATGGACTGGGAACCCTCTGGTCCTATCTTTACTTTCTGCCCTAAGCTGCTGATTCACCCCCTGTTCCTGGAAGCATACAGGCCGTTCATGCTTATTTCCTTCTGAGGATGCAGTCTCCAGAAGCTGCATTTTAAATACTTTCCTTTGGCCGTGTAAGTGATTTCCAAAAGATCCAGACTGTTTTCACTGGGGGCTGATTCAGCCCCAAGAGTAAGTTCAGAGGAATGTTCTCAGCCATTGCCTATGGGAAGCTCTCACAAGGCTCTGGCAAGGCAGCTGGCTCGGGCTAATCATGTTCTTAACCCACCGCTTGTAAAAGCACCTTTTCCCGGTTTGGTTTGGTTTTCTGCCCCTTGCGTCCACCCTGCCCACCTGGGTTTCTAGCATATTGCTCCGAGGCATCATATCCTGGCCATTTCTCCCTTCCTTATCAGATGGCCTTTCACACCTTGCTGTACAAATCACCAGAAGAACTGGTAGGGCAGATGCGACGGGTTGGTCTCACTCAGGGACCCAGCTCTGAGAGGATGGAGCAGTCCTCCTAACATAGCCACATTCACACCCAACACAGATGGCACTGCAGAAGGTGGCAGCTTGGTTGGAGGACAAGATCATGGTCCTTAGGGATCTAACCGCCCACGCTGATATGCCTCCATCCCTCAGAAATGCCACTTCAAAGCCTAGCCGGGGAGCTGAGGGGGCACACTTCCATCCTTTTTGGCAAATAAATTGAGTTCAGTACAGTTTAGTGCTTGGGAGATTTATAGATGGGACCTTCAGAGAGCCCATGACAGGTGCCCAGATAAATACCTATGCAAATGGATAGAACTCAGGACCTATCCACTTTGAGTCACCCTGAAAGATCCCCTGAAGCTCTCTGCAAACTGTTTGGGATGAGTGACGCTACCTACATAAAAATAATAATACACAAGACAATAATACCTCCCTCTTAGCAGCTTTCAACCTGAAAGTGCTTTGCAGCGGAGGTCAGTATCATTATCCCCATATTATAGATGGGCAGACGGAGGCACAGAGAGATGATGTGACTCGCCCATGGTCACCCAGCAGCAGAACCAGCACCTGAACCCAGGTGTCCTGAGTACCTGCCCAGTGTCCTATCTCAGAGGCTATACTGAGTCAAGTAATGGCCTTTAAAAGCTCTGCAAAGGGCCAGTTAGAGATGAAGGGGGGGGGGGGTGTGTGTTTCAAAAGTGTCTAAGGGGTTTAGGAACATATGGCTCTGTTTTTTTCAGCAGGATTTGTGCTCCTAAGTCCCTTTGTCTGTCTGTGAAAACCAGACACAACACTGCACCAACACTGATAGGTTTGCTTAAGGGAATTGTTTTTACCATGTCAGCCCATTGAAATGAAATTTGAATTCATTACACTAAACAGTATTAGACTCACAAACCCGTATCTCCAGAGTTTTGGTTGGATACATGCAGCATAGTGACTGTGGAAGCAATAGCTGCCGTTTCCAACATCTAGCTGTCTGTCTATTTCTCTCCCTCCCTCCCTATAATACTAAGATGGGGAATGACGGCCAGGGCACTGGAGGAGACGTCCCTGACACTTTTTGACAGTGCTGTGGGACTTCCCTGGAAGCTGCCAATGACAGGTAGAGGTGATCACGGTGGACCATCTCCACGGCAGCTCAAGTGCCCATTGGGAGTGAAGTGAATTTTGCCCATGACTACGGTGTGGCCTGCTACTGTAAGGCCTAAAGCATTGCGGGTGATAGATTTCAGCAGCAGCGTTGGCTGGATCCTCAAATACATTCGTTATGCAGAAAAGACTGCAGCCAAGGACAAAGCGAGAGGAATGTCAAGTCTAGCTGAATACAAACGGTCAAGAATGGCCTCTAAATATGAACAGATTCAAACGAGGGCGGGGGGACCCAGACCACCCAGCTCACCAATGTAAATTATTTGCTGCTTTTGGCATCGGTCTGCCCTCTTGGAACACTCTCCAAAAGCCACTGGTCTACAACTTTTTCCATGAAGCTGCTCCCCGAGTGATGTTTACAAGTTGACCGTGCCTCCCTAGGCTTCTAATGCTGTCCAAGGGAAGGCAAAGAGCAACAAAGCCATCTGGTTTCCACCTGCACCCACATCTGGAGCTTTTCCATTGTTGGCTTCCACCATAAGGACATGTTTGCTTAAGTCAAGGGAAGGGAAAGCCACTTCATTCGGCTGGCCACTGGCAGCCTGGAGGGACAAGGGGCTCGAGTTCCAGTACAGGGGCAGATCTGAGTGGACAGCATCAAGGCTGGAGGGATGGAGCTTCTCAGACTGATGAACAGGACTAACACCTGGGCAGGGCATTAAAAGAAGCAAGCGTGTGTCTAACGAGGGTTACTCAGGGCAGATCTACACTTAAAAGTGCTGCATTGGCACACTGCGTTGCTGTCGCACTTTAATGAAGACACTCTAAGCCAACGGGAGAGAGCTTCTCCCATCGGCATAGCTCATCCACCTCGGCAAGAGGCCGCAGCTCTCCCACCGACGCAGCCCTGTCGACACCAACGCTCAGTCCAGTATCACTACGTTGCTCAGGGGGATGGATTATTCACACCCCAGAATGACGTATACCAAAGTAATTTTGTAGTGTAGACCAGGGCTTAGAGCTCAGGCCAACAGAATGGGAGCCTAAACTGTCCTCACCTTTTTGGTGCGGGTGCCCTGCCCCTGCGTTTAGGTGGTGACTAGGATTGCTGTGCACACTGATGCCTGGTTAGGGAGATGGCCTCTGCCACTGGGAAGAGAAATGTCCCTCTGCTGTCATGGCATCACTCCGGGATGGATTCTGGGAAATGGATGCTTGCAGTGATCACCCAAGAGAACAGCCCAGGTATATGTGGGGAGGGGGGAGATTGGGGGTCTTTTCTTTTTTATATATATATAATTTTAATCCAAGATTAACACTTTTCATGGGTGGGTTTAAGTGGAAATAACGTCAGGCCGGCATAATGCAACGGGCACCCTCCAAGCACCCACACCCACCTCTGCTCAGACCTTCACTCCTGACCTGCTGCCTGCCCCCTCCCACCCACTATTCCAGTCCTGAGCCCCTCACAGCCCTGCCAATGCCCCTCACTCCTGACCTGCAGCCATGCCTGATATTCCTGGCCTGAGCAGAGACTGCCAGTTGTTTCGGTGGGTTTGTGATGTGGACTGACCACTAAACCCTTTTCTAATTAAGACGGGGGTTTGCACCATGAGCTCAGATGATGAGGAAGTCTGTGCGGAGAAAACCTCTACTTTCAGCCTTCTCCGTGGGACACCTGATGATAGATGGGCATTTCAAGCCTGCCAAATCTCAGCTGAGCAACAAGAGACGCCTGCTTTGATACCAGCTCTGCTCTTTTATTAATTTTGCCAGCTGAGACCATCTGCCGGAAGCTTTCTAAATGGCTCCTCCATTTAATTTTCAAAATCAAATAAATAGATTCAATCAAAAGGGGTTTTATGAGCTTGATTTTTAAATACAGAATTGTTCCCTGCCTCGTTCCAGCTTCCCCCAGCGTGCTTGGAACGCATCCTTTGGGCTAAGATTTTCCAGACTCTGTGTCACCCGCCCTTTCTCCTAGACACTGGGATTTCAGCCTGACTCACGTGCTCTAGTGCTGCGTGACAAGGATCAGCAAGAGAAGGGGAAGGGGAACGAATATGTTTCTTACACTCCAGGGGTAGATCCTAAATATCACAAAATGGACTAACATAGGCAGTGTTCTTTGTATGCTACATAAATGCAAATTGTATTGAAATGAACAAGCCCCATGAACCTGGGGTGAAATCCTCCACTGGCATCAATGGGAGTTTTGTCATTTACTTCAATGCGGCCAGGATTTCACCCTGGAAGCAGCAAGAATGGATCAGCAAACACAGAATGCATGGTTATTTGGAGGCCTACAGCCTCCATAGAGAGGGTCCCTGTTGCTAAGATATTGCCCCGCCAGTACATTAGCTGGAAGGATTGTTCTGTACTGAGAAAGGGAAACTAACACTGATTTCTAGGCAAGGCAGAAGTTAAGCAGAAGTAAGTGTCTGCCAATCACTCAAGAGAATCACTCCGCCTATCCCTAAAATGCAGCCACTTCTGGGGTGGGACACTATAGCTATTTAAGAGCACATAGTAACACTGCACTACCTATATGACAGGAACTGAAAAGTACTGCATCTAACAGAAGAGACAGGGATATTTATGGAGGCACAATGCATAGGAAATCTGAGTAGGAATTTGGCCAGTGCATTGGGCTGAGCATCCCTGATCAAAGTGTCCTGGGATCTTTAGTGCCCAAAAGCGATCCGAAGTTTCGTTTTATGTTCTATCGAAAAGACGGCACCTCCTACAGCACAGCATGTCCCGGGCCTGAGCCAGCTCCCACTGGAGTCAACAGAAAGATTCAGTGGGAATTGGAATAGATGCCCTACCAATCTGGAGATTAATCCATGCTACTCTGTCAAGGTAACTGCCACATTTTCCAAAAGAATGGCCCACTCTGAGGTCTAAGAATTATTCCACAGGCCAGAGCTAGGACTGGAGTTAGTTCGGCGGAGGTTGTTCCTGGCATCCAAACCTCTTCCCTTCACACATGCACTGCGCGACTGCTGGCTTAGTGGTATCTGATTTCTCCACGCTGAGCAAGGGTGTGGCCGTGGAAAGAGCACGCAGATACGACTGAGGCTGTTCCAACAAAGAAACAAGTTTGGACAATTACAACATATGGGGCATCTTTCCCTGGTGTCAGACTCTTCCCGCAGTTTACTTCCTGGCTTTTCAAGTTTCTGGCAACAGAACCTAACAAGCCATCTGACAGGAGGAGTCTCTCATCTGACCCAGACGGAGTTTCTGGGCTACAGTGACTCCAGCCTGGTGTTTAAAGAATACTGTTCACTGGAGTGACAGGATGTACCAAGCATTCACTACCCCTTGCCAGAGGCCCCACCACCTTGGCACACCTTGCCCTAAGAAGGTGGATAGGAAGAGCAGCAAGTTCAGACATCCAGAGTTCGCCTAGAGAGAGACCTCTCATGATCAGCTGCAGGCAGAACCAACAAGAGTTGGTCTTCTGGCACCTAGAAGGGCCTGGAGCAGGCAGAGGCCAATGAGAGCCCCGCAGGCCAGATAAAAAGGGCTAACTGTTTTCACTAGAGCCCAGTTGTGGGGGAAACCAGAACAGGGAGGAGGGCTCTCTCTGCCATAACCCAAGTAACCTGACCAAGTCGGGGCCTACCCTTGACAACACCAGCCTTGTGTTCTGTTAAACCCGAAAGGGGACCAGACTGAGAGCTGACCTAGTCAGGAGACTAGCTCACAGAAGGGGCAGACCGTTGCTGAATCAGGACACAAGGGGACACTAGAGAAGAACCCCAGTAGTGCCATGTGCTGAGAGATGGGGGCACGCTAGTAGTGAGTGCATGCTACAACCCGTGGTGGGAGAAGTGGGTTGACTGAGTCTGCCTTCCTAGCAAAGGGGAGAAGGGAATAGACATCTTGCACAACAACAGCAGGCCCAGGCTGAGGCCCAGTAACTGTTCCTGGAGGGGCAACAAGAAGTTGAGCAAGCTACCTAGTGAGCTGCTTCATCTACAGTGAGTGACTGGTGGTATGCCCCATCACAATGGGAAAATCTCCCCAGCTGCTTTTCAGCAAGGTCCTTCTCATTCAAGCTGTGTTACAAGGAGGGGAAGAGACTTATTCCAGGCCAGTGAGCTAGCAGGGATTACATATAGAGTTTGGCTAAAAGAAGAACCAAGCAGATCGTACATCCAAAATGTGAAGGGCACCTAAAACTTGAAAAAGTCCAGATCAGATGCTTCAGCCCCTCACACATTATTACCACTGCTTCTGCATTTCTGGCTTCCAGCTGGCATTGCAAAGAGAAGTTCCTATAATACTTTAAAAGCCTCTCAGGTTATTCACCCAGGAGTAGGAAGTACCTAAACATGACAAGGAAACTTGTTCTCAGCCCCAAGTGATTCAAGAAGTTCACAGAAAAAATCCAGATCTGTGGGGATATCTCTGAACCCAACCACCAACCTTTTGGTGGTTCACTACACTAATGAGAACCTGGAATTTCCCTGGGTTCTGAGCATTTGCTCTAACTGGTTGATCTAGGTCCTGATTTTGGTGGGGCTGTATCATAGCCTACAGGACATTAAATTATCCCAAAGTATTTGGGGGAGGGGAGGCTGGTGAAATGTCATTGCAAGGTGACATGATGACACCAATGTCATGATATGGTGACCCTAATCCTACTGGACTCACTTTGTCAGCTGGCAATTCTGCATCCATTTAAATGTTTCCCACTAGAGCAGCCTGATGCGTCTGGCACATCACCATGTGCGGTAGGAAGCTACTCATAGCCCCACCAGCTCTGTGGGGAGCAAGCGGCTTGGAGGAATTCTCCTTTTTCATCCTTTAGATATTTCTCTCTCTTTGCCTTAAACACAACACAATCAGCCCCAAGACATCTGGCATCTGCCTCACTGACTCCTCACAGCTTGGGTGGCTTTTTCCTTGACAGCAGGAAATGCTTCTCAGCCCATTCAGTGAAGCTACATCGCCTCTGAAGGCGGCTGCTGCTGCTAGATACCGTGACGTAGCCACAGCAGCTAGGGATGGACCGGACGGTTTAAGGCCGGATGGGGATAAGGCACAGAATAGCACTGACTGGGCTGGTTGGAACCGCGCTGGAGAGCAACTACAATGTCACAGCTTCGGAGTCTGAAAACAGCCTGGGGCCGCTAAAGGGCCATACATGGGCTTTATGGGCTCCACCCGAATAACTGTATTGCCCCCGCATTTTCACGTGCATGCTTTTTCCTTCTTATCTCAGTGATTCCTGATAGATGAGGTAGCTAGAGGGGAACATTCAAGGGGTGGATAGACGGACACATAGAGAGACATGGAGACGGATGGATACAAAGACAGAAAAGCGGGGGCACGTGGGGAATAAACCTCGTGGGAAATTTTCTGCATTTTGATTTTGTCAATGAAATTTCTCAACAAAAAAACCAGGATGAACTTTCCATAAAAAAATCCTTGAAACATACATCCTGTTTTTCCACCCGTTCTGATACATGGATAAATCAGATCAAGAGAGAGAGATGGATTATTTATTATTTCATATGTATAATAGGATTTTTGGAGCACTCCGATAGATCAGCAGACCCCATTCAGCTCAGTCAGCCCTACTATGGCACCCCCTTGGTGTCTCCCTGACATTTATTTCCTCTCAGGGGTCCTGATGACATGAGTTTTGCTCTTGGGCTTTGAGTCCTGGCTGGAAATTCCCTGTGTGGATGGATAGCTGTGTATTACTAGGTCGTGTCTCTGTTATCCTTTGCATGCCCAACAAATCTTGCAGTAAGTATCTACCCAAAGGACTGGCTGGAATTGATTACTAGCCAGGTTGACCTGTAGCTTCAAGCCTGAATAAAATTTCACCAGAGACCATACATGAGACATGGCTAGGGTTAGGGGATAGTCACTTTAGGCTACAGATGCCTGAGTGTGGGAATGCTCCTTAGCCTTTCCACCAGAGGCACTGGGGGAGGGGGAGGGTGTCCCATCACACTTGCCCTTTCCCTAGCTCTGGGATGCTGACAGCTCTGAGCTTTCAGTGTGTCGAACACACTTTACTCTGGGCAGCCAGTCAGCATTAAGGGGTTGCCATAAAGGACAGCCTCTGCTCTAGACATATAGGGGGAGGATTACACTACTTCTGCAGGAGCTCTGTATTCGGAGTAGACAGAGACTCCACTGGGCAGAACAATGGCAGGGAGCTGAGGACCAGCTGCTGGGGACCAGCAATCAGCAGTTGCTGGGGACCAGTCTCCCATTCAAGGGTGTGGTTTAATGGCCATTAGCACGGAGCTACAGGAAACCTACGTGAGCTACTGCCCTGCCATCATTCCACACGCCGTCATACTGCCTCATTACTCTCAGTCCAGCCGCCAATGAAGCTGAGAGCTATTGATCCAGGACCGGCAAAGGCCTTTCTCTCCTTTAGCTATGGGCAGATCTTGTTACTCTCACATTTAATTACATTCACCAGATTCTATAAAAAGAGGCAAAAGTTGTTTTCTCATATTTAATGGCCCAGCCGAATGTTAATGGCTCTGAGCTTGTGTGTATTTTGGGGCAGGTGCTGGCAACAGAGAAAAGAAGGGGTGCTCAGTGCCTCAAGTCTAGGGAAAGCAGCCACTGATCAGCTACCTTGGCTCAGCGAGCAGACTAAGCTGAGACGCATTTGGGACAAAGGAAGAGGTTGTAATGTAAGAAGCACTGACCCAGCACCCCCTACTGGGCAGCTCATGGGGCAGTACTGATGGGACAAATAGAGAAGGGTCCATGTTATTATTACTCTCTATTATGAGTAATAACAAAGACATGTTTGATGAGGGTTGGTTTTTTCAGTCCCCCCTCCCTATCATTACTCCAAACATATTTTTTCCAGTTTCTTTGTTCTGAAGCGTAATTCAATTGCACGAGCCAGGTTCAGGAGCTGGAGCAAGAGAGGCCAGTTGCGAGCTGATCCAGAAAAACTCCACCCAAACTCTCCCCCCATGACACGGCAGTCAGAGGTGTGACTCCAGCACATGCAGACACACCCAAGCGGCATGTGCTTTGACCTCGCCAGCTGCAGTAACCATAGCAGGGAAGCTGCAGCAGTGCAGCGGGCAGCCTGGGTGGCGTAAGCCCACCCGGGACCCTGGATTATGTATTTAGGGGCTAGCCCATGCTGCGATGGCTTCACATACCCTTCGTGAGAACACACCTGACCGCTGCAAAAGGTGACCGAGGCAACAGTGGACCAAAGGAACAACTCTAACTGGCTCAGGATCAGTGCTACCGCGACCGAGCAGTGTCTCCGAGTGGTTTAGCCCGGTCGGGATCAAACGTGCATCACAAAGAGATGGGAGAGAGCCATGGACCCTGCCTGGGTTGCTTCTGGAGCGTGTTTGCAGAGGGGAGGCACAGTGAAGAAGGAAACCAGTGCTCAGAAGCTATGCCGCTCCCCACAGGCCAGATACAATGGGAAACCTGGCCTAATTGCAAGCTGTCAGGGCGCATTGACAATACCAATGCCAACGGCCTCAAGAGGTCAGCATTGCCGCACCGGTGGGATCAATGGTATGGTCTACCATGCATTCCAGCTCCGTCTTTCAAGCCTTTAAGTGTACACTACTGAAAGGAATGTCCTGGAAAGCCTATTGTTTAAGATTTGAAAGGCTATTTCCTCCACAGCAGCCGGTGAAATTAGCCCCATATAACCGGCATGTGACAGAAACACTTCCTCTGGGCTTCCGAGAGTAACCACTGGTCCCCGTAACATTAACCAAAACAAACAAGACCCACTGAAGAATGAGAAGTTCAAGGTATCTTGGACCTGGACCTTCTGCATCATCATCATCATCAACACAATGTCTCCTTGTCTCTCCTTCTTTTCTTTCGTGGTATAAAAATATATATATTCTCAGTAAACTAACCACACACAGGAGCCATGCTACGTTGTCAGGGCATCCGACCTTCAGGGTGCGGGACCCCACTTCTGCTGGCCTCCACAGCATTGCGGGTCACAGCCTACCCGCCGCAGAAGCAGGTTTGGACTCAAGCAGGGCAAATGTACAATAGCATTTGCCTCTTGCTGCCTCCACTTGCAAATCAGATCACAGAGTGGCTAAAAATTAGAAATGGAAACTACCATCACCACCCAGCACCCGCACGCCAGAGCTAGCAGCCAGAATCAGATCAAAGCATTGCAGCCCTTCAGAGACAAAACTATCATGTGCCATTGGCAGAGAACAGGTGCGCCAATGCCTGAGGCCCCAGGCACTGGCAAGGAATTGAGTGACTGAGATAAACCCAGATGCTCCTGGCAAGTGATCTCCTCCCTATGCTGCAGAAGAAAATTTAAAAACAAACAAACAAGGTCCCTGCCAATCTGACCTGGGAGGAAATTCCTTCCCGACCCCTACCATGGGGATCGGTTACACCCTGAGCACGTCATGTCCCATCTAATGAACTCCTTTAGCCAATACAAGATGACTCTCTGCACTGCATTTTCTAGTGTTCGGCTAAGCAGTCTGTTGACTGTGGTAGAGTATTTGGAATTCCTCCAGAGTGGGATTTTTCCATGGAACAATCTTGTTTTCTCACACTGTGTCTCTTTTGAATTCCAGTAGGAGCCCTGGGGCAATTGCTGTTTTCAAATGCACTAGTGCCATCCCACTGAAGTAATACCTGATTTTTAGCTCCTAGCATTCTTCATTTCGGTACTAAACCTACTGTCCTTGCCCTCACCCCTCTACTTCCCCCTCCCCAGCCTTTCACCCTTACTAGGGCAAAACGTACCTAATTAAAATGTTGCTGTGGCCTTTACATGCACTAATGTAATTATCTGCACAACACTCACTCTGAGGTATGAAAGTATGGTTAATCCCATTTTATGGATATGGACACTGAGGCACAAAGAGATTAGGTGACCTGCTTGAAGTCCAAAAGGAAAGTGGTGGTGGATGGGGGTACTACCAAGGCTGCCAAGTCCTTGCTCCTTGCCTTAACCACAAGATCATCCTTTCTTTGCAGTGGATTTTGCTTCAAATAAGCTATTGTCTTTTCCTGCCTGTGTCATCCCTGCCTGGGGATGCATTAGCATATTAGTTTTCTCCATTCAACAATGCATTTCATATGTGGATTTTGCAGGGAATCATCCTAGCAGGACTAGAAGTAGGGATGTTTCCCAGGCCAATGCTCCAGCAATAAAGATAAAGAACAAGTGACTTTAATTTCCTCCAACTGAATTTTAAGGCATTCTTCCTTCTTTTTAATTTGTTCCAGCCGTACATACTGTACTGGACACATGCCTGGACGAAGCACTGGTCACCGCTTCGTAGCTGACATCTTTGTGCCTGGATGAGCCAAGATGTTCACACAAACATACACAAGAGAGGAGACAGCAGAAGAACCACTAAAAATAACTTGGCTAATGGCACAGGCATCGTAGCTGGCTCAGGGATGTTACAGTCACTCCAAAGACATTTCCTGGGGATGAGCAATTGCACCCAAAAACACGCAGGAGCGAGTCTTCCGACATATGTCTTGCTTTGGGCATGCAGCGAGCAAAACATGAGATGCCATCTCTTTGAAATAGTGCAATCAGCGGTACTTGTGAACAGTGGAGAACTCCCCCAACAGGACAGGACAGAATGGGATGGGAGCAGGAGGGGTTATACCATTGGCGGCACCACTATGGTTTTGGCTCTGGGAACGTTGTCACTGCTTATTGGTGTTCCCAGAAGAGTCACTCTTGGAAAAGGTGGGACATACCCCCATCCTAATCAGGAAAAGGCAGGCAAGCTCTTCTGGGCTCAGCTGGTACTAAATAAGCACAGCTGCCAAACCCGGTCTGCTTGGGCGAAGTAAACTTAAAAGGAAGAGTTTGTCACAGGACGGGGAGGCAACCAGGAGGAGGGCTGCTGTGTCCCAGAGTTTGCTGACTCTTGCAACAGGGCCGCTGGGCAGAAAACAGCTTGCAAAGCTCTGCTAGCCACAAGAATCCACCAGGCCAGGTATGAGCCCATTACAGCAGGGAGGGGTTGGAGATAAGTTCTCACCCAGGGTCTAGCCGTACTCCACCTTCATAAACAAACTAGATCGCTGTAGACTCTTTTGAAACACTCAGAGACCAAGTGCCCCCATAACTGGAAGGACTTTGGAGAGGTTGCCAAAATAGGTGATCTACTGGTAAAGGATAGAAGGTAACTGGGCTTATTGACCCTCCGCTCGCTCTGGCTCATTAGTAGTAGCGACTAGTCATCTGGGTGCCTCAGCCTTTGGGTGCCCAGCCTGGGACACCTTCAAGGGGCCTGAATTTTCGGAGGGGGAGATGCTCAGCAGTTTCGGAGAACCAGCCTCTTGGCTGTGCCCCAAGTTGGAGAGCCAGGATCTCACCAGTCCCCTTGGAGAATCCCGGCCATCACTTCCTGCTGCTCTTGCTTTTGCTCAGGCTGGGGCTCTGGGGCCCCATCACAAGGTTTCTACCATCAGTTGTGGGGGGAGAGGGAGTAACTCTCAGTGAAATCAGTAGGGACCTGAGGGAAAAACTAGGCCCAAGGGTTGGTGTGAGAGGCAAAAGGAGAGTGAGAGACCCAAGGCCTGGCCCATGCCTACCAAATAGGAGCTTAGCCCATGCCGTCAGTCTGCTGGGATAAATGCTGCACTTGCAGCCAGCTCTGGACTTCCCCTCTCTCGCCACATCCTCCACGGTAGCAACAGTGGTTTAATTAGCCAGCCTCCTCTGATGCTGCACTTTGGGCATTTCTAGTTCAGCAAACCACATGTCGTTAAACATTAATAGCATTTTGCAACCTCTGGCAGGCAGAGCCGAGGCTGGGGGTTCTCCTGGGGGCCTTCAACCAGAATGTAGGGCTCTGTCTTCTCTTCTCATGCCTTCATTCTCTCTCTCCCTCACACACCCCGTATCTCTCTGCCCTCGTCTACACGTCAGAGTTTTGCAGGCCTATCTACGTGGGTCAGGGGCGTGAAGAGGTGCGATGTCAGACTGACAGAGCTGTACCGCCAGAAGCCCCTAGTGTGGAGACAGTTCTACCAGCCACGCTTGGCTTTTACCAGTATTGCTTATTTCACACAGGGGTGGGGACGGAACGAACTATACCAGCCAAAGCTTTGCGGGTAAAGCTGTGTCTACACTAGGAGCATTTGCCTGTACAGTATACTGGTCTAGCTATACCAGCAAAGCACTCCTGGGGTAGACTGGGCATACATCCCTCTCTCTCTCTCACACACACCCCCTTCTCTGACACAATTTCGGTTTGGTACAGTCCTCCTGCTGTTGGGTTTCTATATCACTGGTCGACTTTGCTCTCAGACGCTAACGCACCCAGAAAGCCTGGGTGTATTTTTACCTCTTCCCCTGTGTCATTTCCCATTAGGAAACGTGCTTTCCCTACCTGCTTCCCAGATAACGAAATGGACTCGCTGAGGCTTTGCCTCCGATCGCCCACAGTTAGCTTGTGTTCCAAAAGCACGCGTCATCCCTCATGCACAGTGACAGGGGCAATGGAGAATAAATCTGGGTCACTCCAGCACCGACACCCGAAGCCTCCTTTGGTCTGAAGCGCTCTTGTCTCTGAATGAGTCTCATACTGTACGGCTGGCTCAGGGCCACAGAGTGAGAACCACCTTTCTCCTCTGCAAGGCTCAGAAATAGAGTGTCTGGGCGTCCACCGGACAGGTTCTCCCACCCCAGGTGCTCTGGTTTCGAGACACATTGAAGTCCAGAATCAGCCTTTATCTGGCCACTTTCTTCCTTTAATCTTACTGTGGCATTCGTATACACCAGTTTGTCCTTAACCCCGAAGCTGACTATGTTCCCAGTGGATTGCTCACTCCAACGGGTCCCTGGGTTCCAATCCACCTGAGGCTCACGCGCCCTGGAATATTGCTTTGGGTTCTGGACGTATCAAGCCAATGCAAAACTCCAAAGCAGGAGCAGCAAGGTAACCTTCAAGCCACTCCTGCTGGTAGGGCAGAGATCAATGCTGATGGGCTTCCAAGAGGATCCTGGCCTCCTCCCACCCTGGAATACATGCAGGCTATGCAAGTGAGGCATTCACGGTGAACGTGCTGAGGTTTGGACCCCAGTCTAGTCCTACCTTGTCCTCACATACAGTTCCCACCATAATCACCAAAGAAGAATGAATCATCCACAGTGTGGGTTTGCTTTTTTCATTTGAGGAATGAGCATTCTAACTCCTCTCCCTCTGACACCAGTTGCACGTCCCTGACACTTTGGCTGCCGGGAGTCCCCAGTGCAAGCAAAGATGCCCTGTCCTCTCCCCTCCCCAATCTGCTGCTGACTGCAAAGTCTATGGCTTTCTTTCCAGTTGGCCCAGACACCAGAAGGTCATAGCTGCCTTGAACTGTCCTCTGATTGTGTATCTCTCGCTGCCTAACGTTTAGATGCAGAGAAGATTCCTTTGGTGCTGATGGGCAACATGCAGCAAATTCTTCAGAGAGCGCATACTTCTTTGGAGCCTTACCCTTCCAACAGAAGAGAATGGGGATAGCAACCTTGCAGCACGTGGTACCCATAAGGGTGCTGAAAGTCCCCTCTTCACCTTGCTGGGCAGAGCATTACCCCACATTCCCATCCAGTGTCCTGCATGTTTGGTTAAAGACAGTGGGCAAATCCCACCCTCAGCTACACTCATGCAGCCCCATTAACCAATACCACTCATGCACCCTATGGATCAATGCACCCACTGCACCACCGTGGATCTATGCACTCATGCAACCGCACTGACCAATGCATCCAGTGACTGACCAATGGACCCACGTAATCTGGTGCAACCTCCCTGATCAATGCACACGTGCAAACTGGTGCAAACCCACTGATCAATGCACCCATGCAGACCAGTACAAACCCACTGATCAATGCACCCATGCAGACCAGTACAAACCCATTGATCAATGCACCCATGCAGACCAGTACAAACCCATTGATTAATGCACCCATGCAGACCAGTACAAACCCACTGATCAATGCACACGTGCAAACTGGTGCAAACCCACTGATCAATGCACCCATGCAGACCAGTACAAACCCACTGATCAATGCACCCATGCAGACCAGTACAAACCCATTGATCAATGCACCCATGCAGACCAGTACAAACCCACTGATCAATGCACCCATGCAGACCAGTACAAACCCATTGATCAATGCACCCATGCAGACCAGTACAAACCCACTGATCAATGCACCCATGCAGACCAGTACAAACCCACTGATCAATGCACCCATGCAGACCAGTACAAACCCACTGATCAATGCACCCATGCAGACCAGTACAAACCCATTGATTAATGCACCCATGCAGACCAGTACAAACCCATTGATTAATGCACCCATGCAGACCAGTACAAACCCACTGATCAATGCACCCATGCAGACCAGTACAAACCCACTGATCAATGCACCAGAGCAACTGAGACAGAACTTGACTCATTAAAGAGAGAAGAACCTTGTACAACTGGCAGCAACATTCCCCCCCCCCCCGCCCACCCCTTCACTCTTGTAATTGATGCCAAGTGTTCAGGGAAAGGGACTCGTAAGAGGATTCCTTCATAGACCCAGCCTTTGTCCAGTATCACACGACTGCTGCCTGATCCAGAACCAACGGATCATTAAGTAGCATCTAGAGAGGGAGGCAAGGCTATTAAGAGCTGGCCGCCAGCACACGAACAAAACAAGAGGGAGGTGGCACCTTACCATGTGATAGTTAATCATTTCCTGCAGGCTGTCTCCAAATTTGTCCAGGCACTCCTGTGAAAGGAGAAGAGGAAAGGCAGTGAATGGGGGCAGCTGCCCTTCCTCCAGCGCTGGCAAGAGCGGGAGGGACAGTCTTTAAGCCACTGAGGCACTCGCTCTGTCAGTTGGCAACTGTGCATTGACATAAATGGCTGGCACTGAAGCCAGAGGCTGCCCGTCCTTTCTGGTTTAGTACTGAAGCCAGCACCGCCGGGCTGTTTCTTCTGCACGATGGTTATCCACGTTTCCCAAATAACCGATGCTCACTGACCTAGATTCCAAGGATCCTGTTTGCATTCTGGCTTCTTAAAACCATAGTGCCTCTTGCAAACAAGGATCCTATTCTTCAGCCTTTTCAACATTGCATTATCTGGGGATTCTTTCAGACACCAAGGTGAATTCTGCCTCTTAGTGAGACTTAAATGATGAATCAGCCTCGGGCTGGTCCTCTCTACAAGGACACATTTCACCCAAAGGGATCAATATTCTGCACATCTGTAGCACAGCTTCCATGTAAATATTCACCAATGCTCTGCACAGACTCTCAGGGATCCCTGGGAGATTCCTGTTAAAATTCTGACCCTAGCTGGAATGAGAGTTGGCATGATTTCCTTGCCTTCAATGGAGTTCACTGGATATCACTGACCCTCCCTGCCACAGCTGATAATAGCAGTACATGTCTGCAAAGATCTCAGTGTGCTTTGTAGATATTATGCCTCCCAACCATCTGCTCTCCACCCCTCCTTTAGTGAGACAGGTAAACTGAACCCACTTTTCAGGAGGGTAAACTGAGTCACACAGCGATCATGTGTCTTTCTTGTCCAGTGGGGCAGTGGCAAAACTGGGCAAGGAACCCAAAGTCCTGATTCATACATATATAAGTAAAAGATACTCGCACAAAGGACCTCTGATAGGAAGTCAAAGGAAGCACCACATAGAAACCCAGTGCATCACTGCATATTGCAAAGCACCTACCTAGCATCACAGACGTCTGCCTATTCCTGGGAAACATTTTTATTTGCTCAGTTTAGAGAGAATCCCCAGAAATCCTCCTCCTATATATAATGCCCCAATCTCTTGTTGAAAAGTTTAACCCTTTCTGATGCTCAACCCCCTCCTCCCCCAGGCAACTCACCGAAATCATTTCGTCCTTCTTGCATTGCTGCGACAGGTCTCGGACCCCGCTGACGAAGTGCTTGTTGGTGGTGATGTAAGCTTTCCCAGCCTCAATCATCCCACTACATAGCTTCACCAGCTGCAGAGAGAGGAAGAGACGTGAGTGGGGAATGTCCTATAGGGCTGGCCAAAGAGTTTTGAAAAGAAACCTGACTTGCAAATAAAATTCACCGAGTTAGTTTCAGTCTGATCTGCGGGGCTAATGCCATGGTCTGAACTCATAACCTTCAGAGTTAAAACTCTGCATTGCTACTTGTTGGCCTAGCTTAGTAACTTCCTTACTGAATTACTCTAGTTTACTGATCGGCCACTGGCGGGTGACAGACACTCTCTCTCCGAGCGTGGGTTGCAGTCAGACAGCCACCAGTTGTGAAATGCCCATGATCCCAGAGGCTTATTAGTCGGAACATGTGAAGCCAAACAGGGAAGGAGCATCCACACCCAGCCTCCTCTCTGCTCGGGTGGTGGCCATGGGGCGGCCCCCAGGTAAGGGCGTGGCCAAATCACTGGGTTGCCCTAAGCCAGCGATCACAGGGGCTCAGGCCACAGCTCTCAGCTGTGCCTGGTTTGCCTCCCAGATCAGCTGATTCGAGGCTACAGCAAGACCTGCCGGGAAGGAGGGAGCTGGAGAGAAAAGCTTGCTGCCAGTTAGAGTCCTGGGGGTGAGGATGGTGATGTGGTGGGGCCTGAGCTAAGGTGAGGATAGGGTGACCAGATGTCCCGATTTTATAGGGACAGTCCTGATTTTTGGAGCTTTTTCTTACATAGGCACCTATTACCCTCCCCAACCCCGTCCCGATTTTTCACACTTGCTGTCTAGTCACCCTAGGTGGGGAGCATTCCCTGCAGACAGGTGCTTGGCTCAAGAGGCCAGAGGAAGGCCTCGTTGGAAGCAGGCCTTGGAGGACGTGGCCCTGGGCAGTGGGAAAGGTGATCCATGTATTAGTGTGCCAAGGCTGCAGCTTACAGTACGTAACAGAAGGCCCCAGTATGATGCTACCTAGAGCAGTGATGTGGAAACCCTGCAGCTGAGGGGAAGGATTGAATGGGAAGTCATAGCCCAGTGAAGTCTTAAACCCTGGTTGAAGCGGGGAGGAAGCCCCCTGCAACCAAGAGGGATGGATTTAATCACTGCACAGACCCTAGCAGAGAGCTGTGCCCAAGGAGGGTGAAAGGATTTTGCACTTTCATTGCTCTGGAAGGAGAGGATTTTTGGTCTGGCCAGATCACACTACCAGCCTGGGGAAGACTGTCTTTCGTAGGGAAACTGAGGCACAAATGCATGCCTAATGGTGAAGTAGTAAAATGCACCTTCACACTGGCCTGGAGCCATGGCGGGTATGAGTAGCTGAAGTGAATGGTTTGCAGCCCACTTGTGTGCTCAAAATAATTTGTTAAAACAATTCAGTGGAGATTTCTGAACTCAACTGCAGGTTCGAGAGTTGTTTTGTGGGCGATTCGCTCCATATGTTCTCTCTGGATTTTCCTGGGAGGGCGGGGGGGGGGGGGGGGTTAGGTGTGGGAGGAAGGAAAGCAAGGGCAGAGGCTGTGACATTTAGAAGCCTGACAAACGTTTATCTGATATAATAGATCCGAGGGCTTTGTATTTTTTTAAGCTGTGTAATACGCGTAGGGCCAAGGACCAGATCCCTGTAAAATCAGAGGAACTCTAGCTAACTCTTAAACACGGTCTCATTCGGTCCTGCAGCCCAGGGAAACAGTACCTCTGAGTACTAAAGATCTGAAGGGAATAATGGTATTCCCCACTGAGCGGCTCGTGGTACTAGACAGTACAGTTGTCTTCACCCCGTGACTGTGGAAGGTCCTAGCTCTAGTGAGGGATGTATTAGCAAGAGTGCTACATGCAGGGCGTCTGATTCTCCTCTGCGTGACATTACAGACTGTTACCACACCACTGAAGTTAGTCCAAACTGCCACCAATCTAACAGCGGAGTAACGCCCACTCCTTTGTTTTAAAGATGGGTGCACAGCAACACAGCTGGGCGAGGCTGCTTCCCACCGCAGCCCCTCTCAGGGTCCATTAATGGACTATGATCACTAATTTAGTCAGAACCGCATGGAGAATGTCCAGAAACAAAAGACTTCCAGATACACACATGTGAGCTCCTGAGCATCCCTAGAAACAGCCTGTCAGCTGATTGCAGTGAACGTTGTGAGTCAGAACTCACAATCCCTTGGTTATCTAATTTCTCCTTTTAGAAAGAATGTGGGGAGAGCAAGGACTCAAAAATCTGTCTTCTTGTTCACTATAAAACCCCTGACCCAGGGAACCAGCACACCACCCACAGTTAAGGCCGGTTTAAAAAATACTGTCTTATCCACACACTCCAAAAGAAACACACACAAAAAATGTTTTTGTTCAAAACTTGTCACTGAACGTTTCATTTATTTTTTTGACAAAATGAAAAATGTTGGCTTTTGACAACCAAACTTTTTAGAAACTGAGTTTTTTTCCAGCAATTTTTCATTGGGGGGAGAAACCAAAATCGTCCACTTTAATGACTGTAAAGCCATTTTTGATAAATGTGACTGGCCCATGGGGTGAGTCAATGGTCTCCAGCTGTGTTAGCAGACTATTATCTGAACACAGTTCTCACACGCCTCCTTTCTCTCTTGTTCACATAATCTGGCGGAACAGAACCGGGTGCTAGAGGAACATTTGTGCTATTCCATCCCACCCCAAAGAAAGAAAACAAATTGATGTAGCTCCTGTAGCATCTGGAGCCCAGACGGACACCAGGGGCTTTGGACAGATCCTTTGGAAAGGAAATCCAGCTTATTCTGCAACGTGGCGGTTTTTAAAATACCTCCTCGCGCACACAGCCAAGGCTGTGTTCCTAGTAGCTGAGGGCCATTCAGCACGAGCGCACTCTGAAATCATGTTCCCTAGCTTCAGAAAGACTCCTGAAATATTAGAAGGCTTGGGCACCATTGATAGGAAAGTAGCCTGCAACAGTTGGAGGCAAACTTGAGGTCAGAGAGAAGGCAGCAGCCGTATTTGCACAGTTTAGAAACAGCTGTTTCTACCTCTAACTGTAGAAAGCAATTAAAGACTGAGAAACCCACCAAACCACAGGAAGGGCAGAGAGTTGAGTCTTAAGAGACAGATCCTGACACCCTTACTTGCACTGAATAGCACCTTATTCCACTAGTATTCCCAAGGAGGAAGGATTGCCTGGTGGATAGAGCATAGGACAAGGGCTGAGAAGAACTGGGGTCAGCTCCTAGTTCAGACATAGATTTCTGGTGTTATCTTGGACAAAGTTGCTTAATTTGCCTGTGCCACTGTTCTATACAGATAAGTTGACAATAAATCCACTAAGGACAGTGAAACACTCAAACACTCTGGTGATAAGGGCCATACAAACATTCCTATTTAATCTGAGCAAAACAAACAGAATTTTGTCCAGAATGAACCCTCAAAGCATAATTGCTTTGAATTTCAATGCGGGCCTTCAGCTTCAAATTCCTGGATCCAAACCCGCCTTTACTTGTTTCGGTTCCAGGCTGTGTGGCCCTATTTCTGATTCTGACACAGCCACAATTTCACATGAAATTTCACAGCCCTGCCAGGAGATTTTGGTGCAAGCCGGTGGAAACAAAGTGAAAACGAAACCTATCTCATGAGACCTGTCATTCAAAATGGAAGGAGCTTCAAGACCAGCCCATTGCTACCATCTGCAGAGGGCCCAAATTACCTGAGACCGTAGCTTTAAGACAGTCCCGGCCCAAAGGTGCTCTAATTAGCTCTCTTATTAAATCTATTGGAAATATATTTATGGGGCATTCCTCTATGCAATGAAATCGTGAGTGCGGAATTATTGTTTATAGAATTCTAGAGCTAACGCAGGGTTCCAGATTGACAGGCCTGGAAACCAATGGCCTTTAGTCACAGACTAGCCACAATAATGGCACTATTGGAATCATCAGAACAAGCTTCCCCGATTCTGTACAGCCAAAGCGCCCCAGTCCAACCTCCGAGGGACCAGCTCTAAGGGCCAACAGATAGCTCAGGGTTCTTTTCAACTTCCAATAAGGAAGTTAAGTATCTTATGCAGGCACCTGTCCGCTAGGAACTTGGCCTAACACCACCTATTTGATTCCCATAGGCCACCCATTTCTTAGGGCCTGTGGCTTCAACAAAACCAGCCTCTAAGTCTGATGCAGAAGTTCTCGCCCCTTCTAACCACACGCAATCTCCCTGCTAAAATCCGGCACTGGTCCTCCACCTGTCTGCTTCAGTTCAGAAACAATTGGGCAGATGTTTCCAACATTTGGAGGGAGACAACATGACTTTCTGTTGGTAAGTCTCTTGACTTGGATCCAAGACTTTTTCAACTCTCTTCCCACCCAGCCCCACTCTAAAACTGGCTATTCCAAACTATTCTGGCTGATGGAGGCTTTTGCCTCAGTAGCTGCTGATTGAGACCTCATCAAGTCATGCAGTAGCACGACCAGACGGATATTTGGAAACATTAAAGGGGCACAATTGATGTCAAAAAGCAGGAAATTTGACCTGCCTTGTTGCTTTTTCTACATCTTTTTGCAACATCCTTGGAATGTTTTGTATTTTGAATGTATTTTGTTTGTTTGTTTAGCACTTGATCCAATGCTATGTTGTCTAAAATTAGAGTCCCAGCACCCAGAAAAACATGAAAAAAAACAGTAAAAGCCAGTCAGTGGGCACTTCCCAGCCCTCAGGGGAAGTCCTACACTAAACCGATCAGCCATGTTAAGCCTGGCACTTGTTCACAACCTTCCAATAACAGACAAGCATGAGCACACAATAGGAGAGAGGAAAATCGGTAAGGTAGCAGGTTTCATATTCACACTTCCAATGGGGAAAGATGGTCTTATGATTAAGATACCGTCCTGGGACTCAGGAAGTCTGGCTTCAATTCAGTTCTAATTATATCCGGCAGAGGCCAGTGGTGTACACACACTCAATTTTCATTATAGTATAATAATAGTTTGCATTTCTATAGCACCTTTCGTCCAAGTGCTTCAAAGCACTTTAAAAACATTAATTAAACTTCAGAAAGTTGCTGTGTGGTAAGTGTTATCTTTATTTTGCTGCTGGAGGAAAGGTGGTGCAGCGAAGCTATGGTTGCACAGGGATACTCTCTGGCAGAGACTGGAGTAGACCCCAGGAGTCCTGAACCTCATCTAACCAATGGGCTAGACATCCTCCCCAAATGGGAACTATTTAAGGTGATTGTTACAATAGCAAATGGTTTTTAAGACTTTATCACAATTGAAACAGATTCGACACGTTATTGTTAAAACCATTCCCAGCTGAATTCCACATACACCCTCCTCTCTGTGAACCCCAGCTGTGAGTTACAGAGCGCTCTTGTAACTAAACCAGGTTGCATACCTACAAACGTCACAATCAGGGAGTGAACATTGCCTAGAGATCTTAACTAAGGCTATGGCCACATTGTGTTAGCTGCTGGGCAGCCACCAAGTGAGAAATGTCCAAGTTGACAAGACAAAGACAGAGTGGAAGGAGAAACAGAGGCACAAAGAAGTGGAGCTCTGCTGACCTCTCTTCAGAAACAAGCCCCAGCTACTTGTGCTAAAAGGAGCAACCAACTCCCTCGTCTATGGCTGAGCAGCAGTGGCTGGGTCCAGCCAGCACAGGAAGACATGATCATATACACTAAGCCAGCATATCAACCAATGATTTTCTGACAGTCCGGAACAGACTGGCGGGGCCACGTTCCTAAACCAAAGACTCACCCCAGCCATCTCCCCCAAAGCCACTCTCTCAGCTTCCCCATCTTACCTTGTCAAGCTTTGCTTCTATCTCCACCACATCTGTTTCCACTTCATCTATGGTCGCCCTGTAATCAGAAGAGCAAAAAAGGGGAAATCAGCTGGTTGCCTAAACACGGATGATGGGCAGAGAAACCAAACAGTCCTTGAAAGGCAAAGGCCAGAAGAACTCCAAAAGGCAGAGGAGAGAGGCGAAAGTTTGCACCACCCAGTCAGGGGTTTCCTGCGCAGAGGCTGCCGTATAAGCTGAGGATCCACATTTTGGGAGAATTCCATTCTGAGGATCCTAAATTATCTGGGATGGGTTTTGCTCCTGGACTGATGAAAAAATCTTGGAGGGGGGGGGGAAATTCATGGCAACCCCCATCAGTGTCACAGGCAAGTCACTGGGCTGTATTGTGCTAGGGAAATGTACAGCAAAGCCACCACCTGTGGGGTCTTAGTCTGATCTCGTTTACGCCCATGTAAATCGGGAGTAACTCTTAAATTACACCAGCATGAATGACATGCCTGGGGTAAACGGGCACACTGGCAACCAGCATTAACTGTGCCGGCTTAAAGCCCTTGTGAAGCTCAGGCTGTAACGATGCCTCAAGAACACCCACACTGTTGGCTGCATCTTCCAAACCCCAGCAAGCCTTTAGCCCATATGTGGGCATATCTTGGTCCTGTTACCATCTCAGTCTACTCACTCTCACACACCTCTGAGTGTTACCCTTAGTGCCTTGGCTGTGTCTGAAGGAGAGATCCATTGGGTCTGTTTTCTTTCCATTTCTTGGGTAGTGGTGACAGTAAGAGGCCAGTAGGATTCTGGCCTCACCCAACTATGGGAAAATTTCAATGACATCAGCCCAGCCCATTGGCAAAAGATATTTCCAGCTCAAGACCTTTGGGATAAATCCACTTTTCTCTTAGGCAAAACTCCAACTGCAAGAGCAGTAAGGCAGAAACCTTCCCATGGAGAGCAGCGTGCTGGGGTAGCCTGTCCCCAGCTGGGCAGCCATTCCCTTCAACAAGCACCTGGAAGTGTGGTAAACCTCACTGCAATTTTGTTTCCCAACACATGCAATCCACAGTCCATTGCATGAACCCTCTCCCGCTTGTGGGTTTGCTGTGTACAGCATGAAGTGTTAACGCTCTGCCTTTTAAAAATTCCAGCCATGGGCATGTGCCAGGTAAAAGGTCTGTGGAGGAAGGATGTGCCGGCGAAGCACCAATTCATGTGGCTTTATTACAGCCAAGGACGGGACGCACACAATCCAAAAGGAACCAGGAGAAAATCCCCAGGGCCTCGGTAGATCAGGCAACAAAATCTATTCTCTAAAGGCTCTTGTTGTTTTAAATGGATGAACAGCCGCCCAGGGACACATTGCTAACAACAGGAAGGATAAATAAAAAATGATTGATAGGGCAAAGTCATAAAATTTGGATCCAGATTCGCACTTCCACCGAGTTTGGGAAGGGAGTTTCACTCTGATCATAAAGTCATAGAAACATCGGGCTGGAAGGTACCTTGAGAGGTCATGTGATGTTGTGATCCAGCCCATCTCTCTCAGAGGAATTACAACTAGCAGAGCAAACTCAGTATTTCTCCACATTCACCACTCTTCCATGGGAAATAAATGAACAATACCTTCTACAGGTGAACACAGTCCCCATCTGACACTGCTACCAGGCGGCCGACATCCTGCCAGGTAATCCAAATGGAACAGAGATCGGAGACTCCCTCCCCACAAAGGAAGTAAATCAAATAGAAGGCCAGGCGCAGATCTCGAGCATGTCAATTCTGTCCTGAACTTTTAAGGCGATCGCCAATCCAGTACACACAGGCTTCAGGAGAGAGCACCTCTCCCAACAGCTACCAGAAATCTCCCTTGGAATGCTGTGAGGCACCAGATGATTCAGACAACTTACAGGGTAGACCTAATATTCAGTGACAACATCGGCCATGTGATACAGCATGTGACTGTGTGAACTCTCCTCCCTGCACGCTATGCCTGTCCCTATCACAGTCCTGTCACATTACATAACTGGGCCCAATTCTGACAGATGCTGAGCGCCCTCCAATTCTACTGAAATCCCTGGAAGGTGTGCGTATGCATGGGTCCTGTTATCCCTATTTTAGAGATAGGGGGCTGAGACACTGAGGGTACATCTACATGGCAAAGAAAACCCCCCCCAGCAGCGAGTCTCAGAGCCTGGGTCGATTGACTTGGGCTCACCATGTGGGGCTAAAAACCCTGAGCAGGTTTTGACCCACGCGGGAGCGGCTACACTGCTAGTTTTAGCCACGCAGCCTGAGTCGGTTGACACAGGCTCGAAGACTCAGCGCCATGTTTCTTCCTTTGCAGTGTAAATGTAGCCTTAGTGACTTGCCCAAAGTCACCAGGAGGTCTGTGGCGGAGCAAGGAACCGAACGCAGCTTTCTCAAGTTCCTGGGGAGCACCCTTACCCCTGGACCTTCCTTCCTCTCTGTTAACCTTAAGAGGAGACTGCATGAGCCAATCGAGTTCTCTTGTGCTTGTCCCTTCCCCCACCCCAGTTAGTTTCTATCCTTTATGACATCCCAACAAAGCAGCTTTTATTTATCTCCAAGTCTGGGCTAAGATTTTCAATGGGTGGGACTCCCATTTCCCATTGATTTTTTTAGATGGGGAATTCCCATTGATTTTTACTGGGGAACTGGGTGTCTAAATCCCTTAGGAAGCTTAAAAATCCCAACCCTATTTCTTAGCTATCCTGTAAGGTCATTGCAATCTAACCCCATCCTCCAAGCAGCAAGCAATTTAAAAAATAAATGTTACATAGAAAGTTGCTTTGAAGGAGGATTCACGCCCATTGTATGCCAACACAGTAAGATATTTGTGGCAAGGACTGTCTTTTTTTTAATGACATGTACAGCTCTTAACACAGTGGGCCCTGATCCACAACTGGGGCCTCTGGGAGCTACTGACATATACATAAATACATAGATAATCACGATGATGTTATTGCTCAATACTGGGAGGGGCGGGGGCGGTCCCATCTGCCATTCCTGGGCTTTCAGGGTATGTGGCTGTTTTGTTGAGTTTCATAAGGGTCATGGGAAGTGGTGGGGCTGTTTCCTGGCGGGGGGGGGGAGGAAGAAGGGGGGGAAAACTAGTTTATTTACTGTAATCTCCTCATAATCAATGTACCAGCGCTTTTAGAAGGGTTTGTGAAAGGTTTTTAATTGCCTTAGGGTGTCCAGCGCATGGGGAGTTCACACAGTCATGGGACATACCACCACATGACCTGTTGTGACTGAATATTAAGTGCATGTTGTCAGACGTATGAATCACCTGGTTCCTCACGTGCTGACGGAGGCTTAGTCTAGGCTCACTCTGGACCTCGCTGACTGTAGGGATTTTTCTGCACAAGACCTCCTGTCTTACCCCCCTTTCCTCTCTTTCTTTCCCCCATTTTTTGCCTCCTGAGGGGGAGCTAATGAGACCCACCTGACTTGGGTGCCACATGAGTCAGCAGAATTGCTCTGCATCTCCCGGCCGCGTCCCAGCATCCAAGATCCCATCATCGCCTCACAAAGGGCTGAACTGACACCCTGGATCTGAACAGCCTGAGAGTTTGGGGCGCTGACGCCCTGGCTCTGAATGCTGAGGCTTGTGTCCCGCTCCAGCTTCCGCTGCACAAATCTACAAGCAGGAAAATATCTCTGCCTCATCTCATCTCTCCAGCAACCTAGGTCCCCATCGGCATTCTGGGAATGCCTGCCTTTCTTTTCAAGGGGTTTTGGTGCTGACAGAAAGCTCTGGAGTGACAGACTCAGATCAGAGGCGTCTATTCTTCACTAGAAGAGGAGCAGCAGGGGCCGCATCAGTGCATGCTTCCCACGCCTCCCCCCTCTCCCGCCAGTCCGCCTTAGACCTGTTCTGGAAAGAGCCCAACAAGGCCTGGGAGTTCATTCTCCAGGCACAAGGAGCACTCAGTTTGCCAGCAGGAATGGTACTGAGTGCTAGCCGTGGAAGGGCATTTGTACATGAGGTTATTGTTTGTATAATGGTAGCACTTAGAGACCCCAGATGAATGGGGGGCCCCATGTGATAAGCATTGTACCGACACTTGGTAAGAGGCAATCCCTGCCTTGAAGAGTTTACAGTCTAGGCAAGGAAAAAGAGAGGGAGGGGAAAGAGGGGCACAGAGAGTGGAAGTGACTTGACCAAGGTCACACTGTAGGCCAGTGGCAATAAAATCCAGCTTTCCCGACTCCTGAGCAAGTGCCCTACTCACTGAGCAATACTACCTCCCGATGGAGTTTCTCAGAATGGGGCTGAGACCATCATCATGGTCACATAGGCCACTAAAGGGCTAGCATGTGGTAATGACTTTTTGAGTCTCCTCTGACCGGGGTTGGATTTGAACTAGCATCTCAGAGGGTCCTGCTATGCTCCGTGTTAAGCTTGCTCAATACCCAGTGAGAATTCCCCTTCCCCTTCTGCTCTGAGGGGTGTCCAAATCTCACAAGGTGTCCTTCACAACATTTCTTAGATGCAACCTTCACTCTCTGTTCTCACCTCTCATCTCCTCCCTTCATTCGTATGGGAACACTCTCCTCTCCGGGCCCCCACACCCACATTGCTCCCGCTCCAGTCGCTACAAAATACAGCAGCCAAGATCATTTGCCTTGTCCGTCCTTCTGTTCACATCATCCCTTTCTTTGAATCCCTCCAGTCACTTCCCCGCTGCTATTGCATCTAACTTCTCAGGCCTTGGATCGGTCGGACCCTCCCTGCCTAGACACCTTCTCCCCCCAGCACTTGGACCATTCCAATGCAGAGAGCAAGCTGGAAAACGTTGCATTACATGACTTGAGAATTTATGGTGGAGCCAGGAAAAGAACCCAGGAGTCCTGGGGCCCACTTTTCAATTGGTGTAAATCAGCATAGCACTACTGTCTTTAAAAAAACCTCAGGGTGGAATCAATGAAGCAGCTCACACACCTAACGTCTATTTAGGCTCCAAACGTCCACTGAAATCAACAGAGCTAAGGAATTCTCTGGTTGTGCAGATTAATGCAGTTTTACCAGCTTCAGCAGAGCTCTGCACCCTCTACGCCAGCTGAAATTACAGTCCTTGATTTCTAACCACCGCTTTTAACTGATAGACAACTATCCCTCCCTTAAATTAGGTCCAGTTCCTCACTCCATGGAGCTCTGCTGATTTACACTAGCCGAAGAGCTGGCCTTTATTTTCTGAGGTTTGACAACTATGGGGCAGATTGTTTATCTTTTACATAGTTGTTTTTGAACCAGATTTTTTAATCTGTTACACACAGCCCTTCCCCATCTGCCATCAATGTGGTTTTCATAAAGAAATCTTTTGCATAGCTGTGAAGCCTCAAAGAATATGCATATTTGTTTTAAGAATTAAGGAGTCTAGTTACTTAACGTCTAATAACTGTCTTGTTAAATCTAAATTAGCTGCATATTTGGGAACTGCGATGTGATGCTTGTAACCGTCCTTATTTGAGTTTATTATCCTGCCACCAAACCACATGATGTTACTTACGAGCAAGAGAAAGTCTCATATATTATCAGCATCCTCTCTTTTCATGCAAAACTGTTTCTGTCTTGTGGTTTGACTGTATCCTTCCCAGCCATTTTGGACATATGGGCCATATGCTGGCCTAGGATAAACCAGTATAAATCCATGGAAATTGAGAGCATAGCATCTTCTTGCACTAGAATTGTACTGGGACCAGTTTCTGCTTTCCCTTCCTTGTCTAGTTTCTTTTAGCAGGGCGCCTGGCATTCCTATGTGGGCCATGGTGTGCTCGGACTCCCTGCAACAGCAAGACGTATTGAAGTCCCCTGGTGCGCTGCACAGAGAGTACTTGGTCACTGATCGCTTAGAGAAAATGACACTCCCCAAAACAAAGCTACTTCCAGACACAAGCCAAACTTCAAACCCGGAGGAGATGCCCTGAGTTATTCATCACCATTATGTACGATATAAGATGGCCTGAGATCTAGTTTTCATCCAGCAAAACTGGATAGAGAAAATGTAAGTGCCCCTAGAAGTTGAGATGCAGTTGGCTAGGTCCTGCTGGCTCCCACAATGCCAGGAGAAACATGTACTGACACAGACAAAATGGGGGATTCTTCCTGCCGGGCACTTCAGATGCTACTATACCTAGCCCAGACTTCCTCCCCCCAGCCCCAGCTTCAGAGTCTCTCCCTGCTAGATAGAGCTAGATAGACCTAGGGAGGGAGTCTCTCCCTGCTAGATAGGGAGCTAGATAGACCTCTTCCTGCCATCACAGAGAGGAACCCAAAGCTAAGTACCCCAAATTAGAGGGAGAGCTGGCAGGTTCATAACCGTTACTTGGCTCGAGATCCGGATTTCACAGCTGGCCTCCATCCCTATAATGGGCCCACCCAAGATCCTGGATCTGAACTCCCTAATTTAGAGGGGGTGGGATTTGAAATCTGGATCCAGAATTTAACGGCGGAGTCCTATGTCTAATCAAACTTGAGCAGCCTTTGTAGTAACAGGTGACCCTCAAAAGGTGCCCGGCAGATACAAAGCCAAAGGTCTGGTTGCTTCTCCAAATGCTCTTTCCATGCTCCAGACCACTTCTAGACACAGATTCTCTCCCTGCAACTACCACTGACCTGCAATGTGCCTCGACTTCCACCTCTGCATAAAAAGGGCTAATGAACCTTATCATCCTTTGCAAAGGGCTCTGCGATCTATGGCTGTAACGCACTATATAAGAGCTAAGTAAGTACTAATATCAATGTCTATATTAATGTAAATAAAAGGGATTCTGGATGTAAGATACTGTATGGTACAGAGAGACACACTGATGCCATGGTCTAGATCTGTCCACAGAACAAATCTGTGTCACATCTGCATTGCACAGAGGTGCCTCTCTCCAAACATCCAGCCCAGCCCTGCGATGTATGAGCTCCTACGACTCCGACTGGCTCCAATCAGAAACGGGCAGGTCCTATTCCCAGAGGAGCTTGTTAAACTCTCCCAGCTGGAGTCATTCTTTGCACAGAGGGTCTCCTGAGGCTTGACTTAGTTCTGCAGATGGAGCAATCTCCCTTGAAGGCCATTCGCCCCCAAGCAAAGCAAGAGAGTTGGCTGCCTCCGGTTTACAGGCAAGTGTAATTTTCTTTGATGCCAGCAAAGGGCCCAAGAATAGTAAATCTATTTAATTTTGTCAGAATAAGATCTCAAAACAGTGCTGTAATATCGGCCTTTGCTTCCCGCAAATACAGCTCTGCTCTGCCTGACTTGCCCAGGCTGTGTTGGAAGAGGAAAGTGAGCTGGGTCCAATTTGGAAAGTCACTAAAGAAGATTTGAATCCAGCCCACCGTTTTATTTTAACTAAACTTGTCAATTACCATGTTGGTGCCTCTTTGGAATTCTGACCACATCCACAATGACGCTGGGCTTCCTGCAACATCACTGCGGGTGTGCTGCTATTGATAGATCTGGGCTAGGGTCCTGCTAGCCAGAGAAGACCAGATACAAACCACTCCTGCATGCCCCAGACGGCTAGCTCGAACAGCGCTGCTGCGGTGATCTGCTGAGTTTTAAAGGACGCGTTGGATGGATGGGTTACAGGCAAGAGTAAATTTAGTGCTGCTGGAGAATGAAGTTCTCTGTTTAGCCACAAAACGGATAATTCATAGCGGACAGTAGTGGTGCCAGTTTCCCCACACGACTTCTTCAATGGGCCCCAATCCTCATCTCAGCCAGGACGGTGGTTTCAGACAAATGGCATCGGCTAGCCACTCTTCCTGGTCGGAGACTGGCACCCGTAGGCTTATTGTATCTGCTCCTTTCACTATCCACAGACTTTTTCACAAGCACAAACACTTCCCATACGAATGCCTTGGGAAATGAATTAAGACAGTCCCACGTGCTATGAAAGGGAATGGGTAGGTTATATTAGAATGGAGGACGGGTGAGCGCACCTAAGTACCACATTTCACCGGGCTCTACTTTCTGCCTTCGTGTGGGCTGCTCTTTAACCCAAATCGAATACTGTTACATCAGTTTGCCTGGTTGTCACGGTACCAATGCATTGTCATGGAGATTTCAGTCTCCTGAGCCATGGCAACCACAGCACAGCAACGACATCAAGCAGACTTAGAGGTAAGCGCTGGGCTGTACTTTTCCAAAGCTTGTTCTCCTAACGGCTAACGTGAGCAGGCCCCCAGAAGCAGCTCTAACATCAGGATGGGAATCAAGACTCCCTCCCCACCCCGATGAGTGGGCTGAAAACAAAGTCCTGGTGACTCACAATCCCAGCCCAGATTCTTCACTCCCCACAGGGTGCCACGGGGGTCTGACCATAATTGATCCGTCACCCAGGCCTTTGAAACAGCTTCCAAAAAAGAGGCTTATTTCTTTCTTTAACAATGTGGTGCCAAGCTCTTTCTGGCAGTGCATATGGAAGCCCAATAGGAATGCCAGCCTGCCAGTCTGTGCCAACGGCAAAAGCCTGTTCAAGAAACAGAAATAATTAAAGGGCGGCTCTCCGGCAGATTTTTCTGCTATTTTTATTCTCCGGACTTGGAAGTCACATGCCTTCATGCATCATCCCCTTATTGCCCATACGGATTCAATTTTTCCGTGCCGTTTCCTCTCATCTGTGAGAGATGGATAGAATAACCAGCTGAAAGAAGGGGTTTATCTCTGCAGCAAAGAAACAGCAGCAGCTGTTAAACTGCAGCCATCAACTTGAAGGATTTTAACCACATACTAGAAACTAGGATCTTCCAAGCAGCCCTTCAGCCTTCTCCCCTTGGAATAGCTTTATCATCCTCACAGCAGTGTCACAGCCTGCTGTGCCCATTTCTTGAGGGGAAACAATAGGTTTTGACTGAACATTTGTTTGGCCCCCTCCTCATGAGTAATAAAGGCCGTGGGGCAAATTCTCTGCTGAGTTGACCCTCTCTGTTGATCTCAATAGAGTGACAAGAGCAGAGAATCCGGCACGTTATAGATGGTAAGTGAGATTCTGATCTCCGTTATACAAATGTACCGGGAGCCTGGGATAACTCCACTGAGATGAACGGTGTCCCTGCAGCACGGCTGAGATGAGAATCTGGCCCTGAGCGTTTAGGAAGCGAGACAGAAAGGCAGCACGTGCCATTCCTATGATCTGCGGTGCACCTATGTGCGTGCCATGCCGATGGAGCGTGCCATACTTCTGAGCACAGCCAGGTGTCCTCAGACATCAGTGGCAGCTGGCGTGTGTCAAAAAGAATGTACAGCATCCTGCACATTCACGTGGTCGGAGGGACTTAACTAGAAAGACAAGTGACCGGGATAGGAGGAGGTGAATTGTGTCACTGATCCCCAAAATGCAAGGTCCTAATTATCCGGCGGCTAAGAACTCTTCAGTCATCCCCTGGCGGGGCGCCCTGCTTGCTTCCCAATGCCGTGCTCTTCCAGGCCTCAGGCTATTTCCATCATGAGGGAAGAGAAAACAGCCTGTGACCTAAACTTTCAGCGGCAGCTTGCGCAGTGCGAAATGCAGCCCTCCCGAATAGAGAGAAGAGACGCGGCTTCATTCAGCAACACTAGAACTGTCCCCAACTCGGAGGCTATTCGGAATCTGGATTTTGCTTCAGGCTGAGGCCTAGGGGAAGCCAAGGAGAAGCATCCCCCGCCTCTGAGGAAGTTGTGGTCCCCACAAACATTTTAAAATCCCAGGTGGAAGAGGGATAACATTAAACCATGTAGATCTGGGGGATGGAGTGAATGCACTGGCCTTTTCCTCTCTGAGGACTTGGTTTCACCGCAGTTAGGTGCTTTTAGCAAGGTGCTGAGTAGCACCTTGGCACGAAAGAATAAGAAACTAGAAAAGTTTGCCAGGACTGACAGGCTGCACCAGGTCAGTGTTAAGGGACTTCAGCAGCTAAACCCAAGACTAAAGCAGCAGGAGGTGCTACAGGGCCACACTGAGGTCAATCAGCAGAGTGACGTAGGTGAGCCTGAGACTGGATTTTCAAGTGGTGTCACATGGAAGGATTAGGGCTGCACGGGCAAAGCGGGTGGAGGTAGGATTTGGGTGGCAGGGGGTGCTGTGAGTCAGCGCTGAGATGCATTGGTAGAGTTGTGCGATGCTATGTCTGGCTTGTGAGGTACCTACTAGAGCTATCCTTGAAACCCACTGGGGATGTTGGCTTCATCCTCCAGCCCTGACTGCAGCTGGCCTGATTGCACCAGTAAGAGCAGTAAAAGAGCCAAACCGTTGCCCGGCATGGATGGGAGCACACTAGTAGGGTAACCACGTGAGTAATGCAGGTTTCAGAGCAGCAGCCGTGTTAGTCTGTATTCGCAAAAAGAAAAGGAGGACTCGTGGCACCTTAGAGACGAAAAGTTAGCAGTGATTACCTGAGCAATATGGTAGTCAGCGTGCCCCGGGATGTGTTTCAAGCACCATCCTGGGGCAGCTGACTGAGTGGGATCCCAGCCTAGGCTAAGCATTGCTCACTCTCTCACTCGCTCTGCAGCCCTTGGACTCTGGCCATTGACTGACGAGGCAGCAACTTCTGAAAGGCCACCGCAGTTTCTCTAAACTAGCATCCCAGCTCCATTATAATTACTGAGTCTCAGAAATAAACACCACAGCTTGTCATTTGTCCTGCAGCACCTCTAGGATGGGCCGATGTTACTTGACTCGGCTGCTACCCTTGGATTGCTGGGATTTCTAATCTTCTGCTGTGTTTGTATCAATTATATTTCAGGGTGCAGAGGCAAATGAGAACAATAACTACTTGTTTTGATTAAGAGAATGAATTCTGGAGGAATACCCAAGGGATGATCTAAGTTGAAGAGCTCCGATGCAGAGCTGGCTTCGCAGATTCCACCCACACAAACTCTCTACCATGGAGACCAAAGCAAGGTGGGTAAAACATCCCTAATGAAATTCAAAATGCCCCTTCAAGCCAAATAATCCATTTTTTGGATCTAAACTGTCGTCTTGGCTGTAACATGCAAAATCGTGCAGTTCTGCGGATCTTCATGACCAAATCACTTAAAAACATGACATTTCCGGGGTTGGGCGGGGGGTGGTGGTGGTGAAAAGAGGCAAAACAAAACTGAAAACAAAATATGGGCCACAAAAGATCTGAAAATTGCTGCAGTCTTGACACTAAATTCCAGAGGTGACCTCACCCAAGCACACACTCATGGGACTGGTTAGTAAACCCAAAGGTGAGTCACCATCAGGTCGCACCAAACGCAAACTCATTAACCCTTTTGTGGACCCTCCATACATCATAGATCCTTTCTTTAATAGGAAAAGGCAAACTTTTTATGCCCACCATAACCAAATGGTTCTGAAATCAAAAGGAATTTTCTGAGTAGCAGAGTTTGGTCCTTCCCCATAGCAAGAGGTCCATAAAGCAGATACTAGTGCTACTTCCACTCCTAGCGTCATCAGGCCAAAGTCTCCAGAACCAACCCCTGTCAGCCATTCCTGGTGAGGGAAAAGGAAATCAAAACCACTGGCTGACTAGTATTTTGTTGGTGCGGGAAGCAGAGCTGCTATTTGGAAATATAATTGAATGGGGTTGGCTCTTAATCTGTGTTCCTTATCTTCAGATAGTGGAATTAAACCTTTTCAAAGAACATGGGGCTAATCCTACCTCACTTGTGTTTTGTGTTAGACTGGAAACTCTTTAAGGCAAGTACTGTGTTTTTCCACATGTTAGTTAGTACAATGTCCAGCACATTGGAGCTCAGATTGGATTGAAGCAGTGGGACAATACAAATGGAGGATGATAAAAGGATTATACAGTGGTGATGTGAAACAACATCCAAGTTCTTTCATTATGTATCAGAAGGCATCATGACCCAACTGGACCTCATTTAGCTAAATGCAGCGATTAGCATTAGTCACAATTTGCCTGCAACTTGTCTGAGTGTGCAGGCTGAAGTGGCAGGCTTCAAAATGTAGGGAGATGCAAGCAAACCAGGACTAAAGAAGCTGTCATAACAATGGCAATCACCAACAATCATCTCTGAGCCTTAGCTTCCCCATTGTTAAAATGATAGACATCCACTTCACGGGAGCAGTGTGAGACTTAACTAATAAGTTAATTAACTAAATGATTCATGTTTGTAAAGTTCTTGGAGCTCCTCAGGTAACAAGCACTACAGGAAAGCAAGGTTGTATGGTATAATCAGTATTAGATGAATAAGCCGTAGCATTAAGTATTACAATATTATTAAACAGCTTAGACGTGAAGGGATCAACATACATTTCCTAGAGTGCCGTGTCAGCACCTTTTTAGTTCATGGTGGAATAATGATCATAGTTTGGACTGACGTTCCCCTGTTAACTGGGTGTCTTAGACACACATACCCCACATATTGCATGAAGTGAAGAATGAAGGAAATCTGACATTGAATGGTCTATAATAAGAAGTAAAACCATGTTTAAAAAATGCTTGGTTACCTCTGAGCCTACAAGACCTTCAAGAGCAAGAGATTTGAAATGGCATAAAATACTATACACAATTATGTTGCTTTAATAACAATCATTTTCATCTGAGGTTGTCAAAGCATTTCACAAGCAATGCTCAGTTAAACCTTGCGTCCCGCTGGGATGTCTCTTTGATCATTATTCCTCATTTTACAGACGGAGAAACCAAGGTACCGAGAGATGAAGGGCCAGATTTTCACACACTAGCTAGATACACAAATGCATGAAACCTGTGCGACTGCCCAAGCAAATGGCTAATTAAGGCACGTTTCCATGCAAAGCTATTTTATTTGCAACCACTATCTCAATAGTTGTTCACGTGCCCTGTGCAATTGTGCACCTCCTTCATCTGAAAATCTTCCCCTGAGTCTCATGCTTCCAAAAGCGGCCGCTAATTTCAGGTGTTTCTCTTTTGGATGGCCAACGCTGTATACTCAGGGACTGCTCCTGCTCATGGATGCCAGTAGGAGGCACCTAGGCCCAGATCCTCCAAGGTATGTAGGTGCTGAACTTCCACTGAGGATCTGGGCCTTAGAGCTGAATCTAGCTCCCATTAAACTCAACATAATGACTTCCATTAACTTCAGTAGGAGTGAGAGCAATTCCCTAGGGCCTGATTTTTCACTGGCGCCAATTCCAATTCCACCCGACATCGATTCACGCCTCCTGACTCCCGGTCTTGTGCACTAACCCCTGGACCATATTGCCAGGATGTTCCTCACCATCAGTTTGCATGGTTGCGTGTCAAATTTCCCCAGCTTGCACTGATGACAACTGGTTTCCCTGGAGACTCTGAATGGGGCCCCTCCTGCAATCCAGCTGTTCCCAGTTGCTTGTTGGGCCTGGACTCAGATAGACTTGTTGGGGTCTCGAGTATCTCAGCTCTTGACAAACTGCACATGAAATAATAGGTCCATGCTCCTAGCATCTGGAGCTGTGATTTTGCACCTCATGCTGTATGTGATCAGCATGCTGAGTGGCAGAGGAACTGCTTTGTAATTCCTGGAAAACCCACTTCTTTCTGCACCACATCAGTCACAGCGTGCACCCCATTGCTCTAATACCACCAGGCAAAAGGAGAGCCAGGCGAGCAGGAGAATTAGCCATGGCCATGACAATACACACAAGAATATTTTTTGTGGCCAGGAAAAGAGGCTGACTGATACTTCTGATATGGTTGGAAGCAATCCAGTAGCTGCTCGGGCTTCAGCAAAGGTTATTTAACCACCCATGAGATTCACATCTCTGCATAGTGCGGGCTACATTCCCCTTTTTGATCACAACAGAGATTCCAAAGACACCTGACCTATACGTTTGTGAAGCCTTTCTGCCCACCTGAGAGCTCTATGACAAGCCATGGGGGAGAAGAGGGAGTAAGCGTCCCTTTAAATTTCATTTTAAGCTTAGATCAGTAAGGAGCAAAAGTTGTCTAGGTGGTTCTCAACCAGGGGTATGTGTACCCCTGGGGGTACACAGGTTTTCCGGGTGGGACATCAACTCAGCTAGATATTTGCCCAGTTTTACAACAGGCTACATAAAAAGTACTAGCAAAGTCACTACAAATTACAGTTTCATATAGAAAATGACTTTGTTATACTGGTCTATATGCAGTTCTCAAACTGTGGGCAAGTTTGTTTTAATGGGGTCACCAGGGCCAGCATTAAAGTCGCTGGGGCCCACGGCAGAAATCTGCATGTGGCTAAAGCGAAAGCCCAAGTTTTTAAGCGAGGTGAAACTTGGGGTATGCAAGACAAATCAGACTCCTAAAAGGGGTACAGTTATCTGGAAAGGTTGAGAACCACTGGTCTAGAGTACAGGACTCAGAGCCAGTGCTCCCAGATTGTCTTCTTGCCTCTGTCACAGACTTGCTGTGCGACCCTGGGAGAGCCACTTACCACACGTCTCTGTGTCTCGTTCTCATTTTTAACAGTGGGAAACAAACCCCTCTCAACCTCCCAGTGGTGCTGGGAGGAGTGATTAAGTAATGCTGGTCTCGTGCTCTGAGAGCTTAGGTGGGCAAAGCGTGATGAGGACGATTATTATTTATGAAATCTGACTGTGGTTTATTGGAAATAGACTGGAACTGATCCCTGCCTTCAGAGAGCCAGCCAGGTGGAATTAGCTCCTCTCTTCCCTAGATCAAACCAGGGGAGGAAGTTTGGCACAGACATGGCGGCTTCTCACTCAGTTCCCTCCCCCTGAAACACCAACAGCCTGATCACTAGCAGCTGCCAAGCTCCCATCCAAAGGAGCAGAGACTTTCTGTGTTGAAAAAACAGCACACAGGTTCCTCAAAGGAAAGCTTTCTGCTGTCCCTGCATGCTGCTAGGGGGCGCTGTGCTGTTAGAGGAGGTGTGAAACGAAGGCGCTGACCTTCCGGGGTCACGAGAAATCCCGTTGGACAGTTCTGCAAGAAACGAGGGTGCTGAGTTCATTGGCCTGGGGTGGGAGACACCGTCACCGGTGCCGTAATTCCCCTTTGTTTGCATTACCGTGAAACGCCAACATTTAAACAGATTTTTAAATAAGGATCATTAGGAAAATGGAAAGTAGAGGCTGGGGAAAGCTTTGATGGAGCAATTGCTGACCTCACTAACACCTGGCTGATAAAAAAAAAAACCCAACATGGGGTTTTTTAAACCTCTTTTTTAAAAACATTATTTTGCATCTCTCTCTCTCTCTCTCTCTCTCACTATGAGCAGACACCACTATGGCAACAGCTCCATGGTGACAGTCTCCATGGCGAACAGATCCAGTAATTGCTGAGGCTTCCAGTTCAAAGCTAGGACTTGATTTGTGTGGATTTTTGCATTTCCTAGTGGAAATGGCATGGGGCCAGGGGCATGATGCTCGGGAGGCAGGAGGCGATAAGGGGCCTTGAGGAAGATTAGCGGAAGCCACGGGGTGGCGTTTGGAGATGAGAGAGCTCCCCGGGTAATGAAATTACAGCCAGCGTAATAAAATACCATCGGAACATCCTACTTTCGGGGGCAAGGAAGGTCTACGTTAGATTGCTTCTCGAGGCCACTGCTGCAGTGAGTTTGCAGTTCTCATACAGGGGGAAAGAGAGGAACCCACACCAGCATCTGTCTGTCTGTCTGCGCTATGTTACACGTGAGTATTGTGGCCATCGAAATCCCAGGCAGCAGAGCTGTCACTCACTCCGAGATCTTTACTCCTAGCCTGGGGCTGAATCCTCCAGGCTCTGCAAGCACAATGCCACCCCGGTATCCCCCTGACACATCTGGTCCATTGTGGTTTAGTGATGCATGGGTTAATGATGTAATGGTGCTGCAGGGTTTTCCCTTTCCAGATCTAGCAGGGAGCTGGGAAAAGGGTTTCCCCTATTAGCTGCTGCCGGTAATAATACTTTACAATTACACTAACACCTTTGGCCAGAGGTGCGGCTCTACTCTGAAACCTGAAAGTCCTTTGCAAATGGTAATGATGCCACGCGCTGCTAGGCAGGAAGCAGTGTTGTCAGCCCTGTTTCACACATGGTGATACTGAGGCACAGAAAGGGAAAATGACTCATCCAACATCACACAACAGAGCCACGAGTAAAACCCAAGAGTCCTGAGCCCCAGCCCCCAGCTCTAGTTGCTAGACATCACATCCACTCTTGTCTGAGGATTTAACCCAGAACTGGAGGGTCCTGCAGTGTGTCAACAGAACCCGGGACAGGAGAAATGGGCTGCAGGATCCCACCCTCAGCGGCAGGCCCCACAGGGAGTCTAATACGCTACGTCTATTCAGACCAGGATGATCTCTTCTATCCATCCTTAAACCGTCACCCCGGAGTCAGACACGGACACCAAGCACTCACATTTCCTAATTACACACAGCAGAGATGGGAGGCCTGGAGGCAGAGTGTTAATTTGGGATTAAGATGCACCTGAGGCTTTCCCTGCTCCCCAGCTGAGGGTCAGGGTCAATGAAGTCTGTTGCCATCTGCGCCTCGTTTGCCTTCTTCCTATTAGCTCTCCTTTCTGAACTGCCTGGACCTGGGCCAGCCACAGCCTCATTGAGCTGCTTCCTTAACCGTCAGCAAGAGCTGATGGCTTTTAAGCTCTGTGGTATAATAAACCATTTATAATCAAGACAAGGCTCTCCTGCCAACCTCTACCGCCGCCTTTCTGCACCTCCATTCATGCCTTCTTAAAGACACAGCTCTTTAAATAACTTGGGAACAATGCACAAAGGGCAGCCTGGGTAAATGGAAACTCTACACATTCCAGAGGCGGGGGAGGGGGATGATTAATTAATTACTATTATTAATAATAATTGGTTGCATGGATTTAGTGCTGCTGAAAGGAACCAGCTAGACTGCCCGGGAGTCTGATATCCCCAGCTGACTCAGCACAGGGACAGCATTGGTCTCATCCATGCAAATTCTGCCCCTCTGCCTCCTCACTTCTCAATAGGGGAACCAACTCCAGTGATTTAAGTAAGTTTCCATGGCCCTTGGGGTCTGCTTCTCCTCTCACATCACGGTAAATCAGGACAAACTCCAATGCCACCAGGGGAGTTAAACCAGAGTAAAACTAGCTTAGGTGAAAGGAGAATCAGACCGTTGGTGTCTGTAATTACATTACTAAGAAGGCTATTTAGTACCAACTAGGGCAGTGGTTTTCAACCTGTGGTCCGCGGACCCCTGGGGGACCACAGACTATGTCTAACGGGTCCGCGAAAGGTGACTATGAAAATAAAGTTTCAGATCCCAGAAGAGGCATTCCAGTTTTCTGATCAATCAAAAGTATGTGAGTAGCCCCACTTACGGGTCAAAACCTGGAAGTGTAGTCGTTGCCATAGAAGCCCACAGTTTAGGGTCTTTTCTCAGGCTGCGAATGCCAGGCCGAGCACATACAACATTTGTAACTGAATGCTGTTCAATCGGTTTTCAGTCTAAGACTTCTATGTTTGGAGTCCACAGACCACAGGTTGAATTTCCAAAGGGATCCACATGTCCCTTTGAAATTTTTTAGGGGTCCGCAAATGAAAAAAGGTGGAAAACCAGTGAACGAGGGTAATGGTTAAGGTCAGTTGTCCATTGGGAACTGGACAAAGACCCATCAAATTCACTCCACTCTGGCCACTAAAGCTGATCAGAAAACAAGGGGTGGGGGAGAAATCGTGCAGTTTTCATGAACTCCTGCTCCCGTTTTTTTCATCAACATTTCAAATTTTAAAACATTTCAGCCATCTTTGCAGTTGACAGACAAATAAGAAAACAATGTCATGAAAACTCTGCACTATATCACACTTTCACCCACCAACCCACACATTTTTGTGTGTGTGCAGAAATTTTTAAAAATTTTGTTGTTGAAATACGTAGAAAATTTTCGACCAGCTCCAGGGGTCTCTGAATTGGCATCAGCCAGTAGCTCAGTCCCAGATTGACCTGACCTGGGGAAGTGGTTAAATAACTCCAGTGTCCCCATTGGTAAATTCCACTTCATAGCAGCAATAAGGCGGTGGGGTGGAATTTGCCCAACTATGCGGGATTGGCCTAACTCTTCTCCCATTGAACTCAATGGTAAAACTCCCATTGCGTTCAGTGGCAGCAGAGTCAAACAACTCTTGGAAAATCCCACCCGGGAAGTCATTGTTCTGGTTTCACCCAGGTGTAAATCTTGGAAATCAGTGGCAATACACTGCCAGTGAGGTCAGATCACATGGGGTAAACGAGAGGAGAATGAGGACCCATGTGTTCCAGGGAGATTACTGCCCTTCTCAGATGATTCAAGTCACTTGTGCTTCCACCTTGTTGCTTGTAATGCCACCGCTGTGTCTTCTTGTCGCTAAGCATTTGCCCACGGCTGATGGCTACAGACAGACACTGCACGAGACAATCTGGGGAGATGCATCTGGGGTGTGCCAGGATCTTGATCCAAGACAGAGGGCAAATGTCACCCGTTATCATATTTCATGCTAGCCTCAAGAAGGCTTCGGGAATGGATGGCTCCTCAACGCAAAGGATGGAGGGAGCATTTCTGCATGCAAGTTAGTGGTAGCTGGAGAGTTAATGCGGGGATTGTTCCAATGGAAATGTCCCCTGATCCTTCAAATTGGGAGCAGTGCCCCTGGGCAGCATCTCAGCCCAGCAGTGCTTAGTTAGGCCTTGGGATTTCGCTCCCCCTGCGCAAGACACTTATCTCCTCAAATGCCCTGATACAGCAGCACACTCTGAATCCTGCCAGACAGCCGGACAGCTCGCCCTGAGCTTTCGCCTGTCTGATCTAGATTTCCTCCTTGGATCCTCTCCGAAGACCATCTGTCCGCTGCAGGGAGATCAGACACAGATCCCTCCAAACTTCCCCTTTCATCCCTCCCGCCACCTCGCTTCCACACGCACCCCTTCCTGTCTCCCAACAACACAAAGCTGCTGCCACCAGCCCATGCCAATGTATTTAGGACTTCTGTGAGACCTCAGTGAGGGAACCTCAGGAATTGTTGGGAATTCACCTTTCCCCTGCCCCTCTCTGATTGCTCCCAGCCAAATGCTAGTGCAAAGGGATGGGGTATTTCTCCAGCCACTGCCGACTGCAGCGTACACACATGCAGGAAATGTAAATGTTTATCCAACGCTTTGGCAACGTAAATGACTGCTGATCTTACAGCCCCAAAGAAGCATCTCCTTTCAGCTGCAGTGACTGTGCCTTGTTAACTTTATTCCAGGAGTGGGGTCTGAAGATGCTGGAGAGAGCATTGTCTGGTGGTTTAGAGCAGGAGCCTGGGAGACAGGACTGCTGCGTTTGGTCATCTGGCTCGCACTGTGATCCTGCGTAACTCATTTAACCCCTCCCTGCATCAGTTTCTCCATCTGTAAAATGGAGGAAATAACACCTGCTTCGCAGGGCTGTGTTGTTAGGCTTAACATCTACAGTGTTTCGAGAGCCTCAGACCAAAGGGGCTATTGAAAGACAGTTGTTATTATTTGTTACGATGACAACTGACATACTCTGGTGACGAATCAACCGTTTTCCTGAGCATCAAAGCCCCAGCTCCAAACACGGACATGGCTTTCAAGCAGTCGTGCGTGAAACAGGCCAATATAAATCTTTTACCCTCTAGTTCTTAAGTGCATGGAATCACAGCCAAACAGCTGTTCCATGCCGTGGCTGCTCAGAACTTCCCAGCGACAGCCAGACGACTAAGATGCTGTAGCTTTTCAAGCTCGGGTCCCTGACGTTTGAGCTAAAGCAGAATCTTTGTTAGCTGTGAACAGAAAAAAACCCTGACACACAGTGACCGGAGCTGTGACCACTGAGCAGTTGACTGCAATACATACAAACATGGGCTTCCCCATATCAGGTGGCAAAGTCCAGTCTTGGGGTGCTGGCATGACCTGACCTTTAAGTGAAGGTAAAACTCTCATAATGGTCAATGGTGTAAGGCTGGCTGTCCATGGGGTAAGGGAGGTTCCTTCCTGGTCCCTATGATGATCAGCTGATGCCTTGAAGCATAAGACTTGCTTCCCCGGTCTTATCACATATATGTTGGTATGTGTGTAAGGTGGTGGGTATCTTACCACCATCCTCTTTATAACTGGTACCGCCCCTCCCATTCAAACTCCTAAGTCCACACGGGGCGCCTGATTATCATCCCAAATGAGCCTGAAGCCATGGGTTTTTTTACCCATTTCTCTCCCCTTTATTAAATAAGGATTAGAACATTTCCTACCAGCTGCTGCTAAACGCATGACACTGCAGGGGCCTGTCAATTCCTCACACTCCGGTTACAAAGGCACCAAACAGCAGACACAACAGACCAGTGGAGAGCTAATTATGGGCTCCTCTCACAGCCAAGATACACAGAGTCATAACCCTGCTCTGAATGGCCTACACACAAATAAACCATACCAAGGATCAGGCTCAAACACAACAGCATGTGGAGGTGGACTATATTTAACTGATGTAGCAGGATTACTAGCCTCCTGCTTTTTCGAACACTGAGTGGGGATGAATCCACCGGCTTGGATAAAATAAGAGGGATTGAAACTTTAACTGGATGGAGGTCCAGGACTTGCTATATTCAGGGCTGAATCAAATTCCAAAGAAACCCAACTGGACCAAGATGCCAGGGCAGCTTTCAGGGCTGAACACATGAACAATTGTTCCATTTATTCTGGGCTGGTGGTTCCTCGAGGAAACACTAGAAAGGCAAAGGCTCAGACAATATTGGCAAGTAGGTTAGGAGTAATATTTGATCACAGTTGAACACTCATTAGATCAGTATCTGATCCTCACAGCAAAAGCAGAACAGAATTGGTAAGAATGTTTAAAGTATAACTGGGTTAAAAAAGAATTGGATAAGTGCATGGAGGATGGGTCCATCGCTGGCTATTAGCCAAGATGGGCAGGGATGCAACCCCCTGCTCTGGGTGTCCCTAAGCCTCTGACTGCCAGATGCTGGGACTGGAGGACAGGCTATGGATTACGCAATAATTTCCTTTTTCTGTTTGTTTGCTTTGAAGCACCTGGCATTGGCCACTGTCAGAAGCCAGGATACTGGGCTAGATGGACCACTGGTCTGACCCAATGTGGCCGTTCTTATGTTCAGGCAAACAATGTCTGCCAGAGAAAAGAATCTGCAGCTTGGTGCACATAGAATCATAGAAGATGAGGGTTGGAAGGGACCTCAGGAGGTCATCTAGTCCCATCCTTTGCTCAAAGCAGGACCAGCCCCACCTACAACACATACCCATCGCTGACATGTTACTCTCTCCAGATCGTGGATAATAAGCTTTCCAACCACATGGTACTAACTGAGTCATGTGATTTGCTACCCAAAAGAGGCTGTGGTTTACCTGATGATGATTTTCCTGAATGGATTAGGAGGGATTCTCAGCACCTTGTCTCGCTGGCCTTGGACGGACCAGACACACAAGAGTGGAGATACCCGGGACCCAGGTAGACAAAGAGGAAACCCAGCAAATTCAAACAAGGAGAAGGAGGAAGTGATTCCAGACATTAGACAGAGGCGATGAACCTTGCTAAATCCATTCATTGGAAGAGAGGTCTGCAGAAAACTGCATCACTATCCTGTCTTTACAAGCGGCTGAGTTGTAAATCAATCAAGACTGTACAGGATTGCCGCCACCAACATGACTTGGAAGCCAGCATGCTTCCAACACCTGCAAATCAGAAAGGTACCCTCTCCGCCTCCTGTGAAATGCACGGGACTGCACAGATTTGAAAGACCCTGCACTTTCCCTCTCCCTGGTTAGCATCTGCTCACCCCACTCCTTACACTGCCTCCGTGCAGGCAGCATGCACTCTGGGATCCATCATGCTCCTCACTTGGAAAGAAGCGTCCTAGCAAATTAATTGTGGGCCCTTAACCTCGCTGACCCTGAGCGAGACAGCCCAGGGCAGCCTTTGCAAGCAGGGAGGGAATGCTATCTGCAGTGACCTCAACGGCCATCCTCGGAACTGGAAACACTAGAGTCCAAGGGACGGTAGTAAATTACAAATTGATGTTTCAACAAAAGCACATCCTAAAAAAAATAACCCCATGGGGGTTGACTATGTACAGACTCACCAAAGCTTCCCATCCTGGCAGCAGTACTGCCCATGTGCATCACTAGAGCAAGGATCAGGGGGCTGGAATGGAAAGGGTTTAGGGATGAAAGTGGCTCCCTCCAGACCAGGAAGGAATGAGAAGCCTTTCAAGAATGAACTCCTCGGAGTTTTACCACGGTTTAGTTTAACTGACTGAGGTCAGAACTCCTTTCACTGACAAGAGCAGAGCTCTACAGCAGACTCGGCAAGGGGACAGGATTTATTCATGATATCCCACTTACGCAGCAGTGAATGCCGTGTGATGAATTGCAGATCCAGTTGCTAACTGGCCACCTAAGCTTCACTCTGCCCACTAATCGATTTCTGACCAGATCGCCCACTTCTTGGGCACGACCTGCATAAGCTCAACACTACTTGGATTTTGGGAAACTGTCTGATTTAACTGGGAATTGGTCCTGCTTCGAGCATGGGGTTGGACTAGATGACCTTCTGGGGTCCCTTCCAACCCTTATATTCTATGATTCTATGATTCTATACTGAATAATCTGGCCATTCCAGACTCATGCCAATAAAAGCCTTATTATGTCAGGCTGCACCACTGTGTATTCCCTCCCTTTCCACCCACCCACACACCCTTTTATCTGTTACTGTAGAAAGTGCTATACCCATGTAACATGGCCCTGCATCTGGGGCAGTGTAACCCACTGCTCAGTGTGTGCTGTGTATCCCCGATCCACACGGGATCTGGGTCTGTTACAGTCCATCCCCTGCCTGCAGAGCCTGGTTCTGTAGCTAAAGCAGATCATGCGTTTACCTCTGGGGGTCCCCAGTTCCATTCCAGGTAAGTTTGCCAAGATGGTAACCATCACCTCTGTGAAATAAACCACTGAGCACTTCTGACAATAAAGGCAAATAGACAGCGCTCAAAGGGCTCGGCGGCACTGGGCAATCATATTAGGACAGAGCCTGACCTTGAGGAGTCGTGGCAAGCGACGCAGTGTTGAATAGTCCGCCTAGATGGAGACTGTTTTGCTTACCATGGTGTCATCTAAGCCATGACCAACTGAGGCAGTGTTGAATGTGTGACAGTCCCTGAGTGCTGAGGTGGGCTGCACGTTGTGTCAGTTACCACGTCTCCTGGGTCAACGGAGCCAGAGGCGTGAGGTGAAACACAAACCCGAGTGAGGAGACAAGCCCAAGAGCAAGTTGTGTCTGGAAGGCCCATACAGACATGTACGGCACTGAGACATTGCGCTCAGACTGTTTCCCAGCTGCTTTTCCACTGCTCTGCCCACCTTCCCGCTCGGTCCCTAGGGCTAGCCTCTCCAGCTACATTCCAGTCAGGTCACTCAAAGTCCCAAATCAGTCTGAAGCCACATAAACGTAAACTCTTCCCTTTGGGTCTGCTAGGCACCGGTCTTTCCTGCTCCCTGGTCTGAGCCTTCCCCTGCTTCATCTTGTCACCCACACAGAGCTCTACATCTGCTCTCTGTGCCCGCTCCTCTCCAATTGACAAGGGCTCTTTTTTTTAAGCCCCACCGTGGCAGCCTGCTTCCTACTCCCCATGTCTGAATTTGAGCTAACTGGGCCTTCATAGCTCATTCACCTTTATGTGGAGACTTATGTGCCCCATCAGAGGCTGATTGGTAGAAAGAGAGAAAATATCGGCCTTTAAGACCTGGCATGAAATGGACCTGGCTAAGGACTATGACGATGGAAATGCCCAGGGCACCGATGGTCACCCCTGGGCAAATGGCCTTAATGGTGGTGACAGATCTGCTGGAGGCAGAACCTTTCTAGATGCTCCTTCTGCCTTAGCCCAGCTCCTCTGACTGGCTTCTCCCCTGTGAGCCTGGTGCCTGGGGGAGAAAGCATGTTAGGTGCTTCCCTAAGAGCCAGCTTCATCACTGTCAAATGCCAAAGTTGCAGTGGACGGAAGGCAGCGGAAAAGGGGTTAACAGAGAAACGTTAACGCCCAAATTAAAACGAGGGTGGGTTTTTTTTAAGTAAAACTTTTTAAAAAAAAATATAACACTTTAAGATCTGAAAATGTCTCCATGGGCCAAATTCATTCCTCTCTGGGCCAATTCCTCTCTGGGCCATGGGCTAAATGATTGCCACGATAGTGGCCTCAGTGGACTTGTGCTGATGTTCAGCAGGCCTAGATCTGACCTGGATCTGAAATGCAAGAGATGCTTTTTGGGTTCCGACTGGCTGGCTGTGCTGGAAGTCATAGCTCTAGACAAAGAGCAGAGGGGGGTCCAAATGGGCGAGGAGCAGAGGCGAGGATTTTGGGAAACTGTCCCATACAGTACTTACAGCCGGTGAGGAATGCAGCCGGGGCCCTTTCAGTATTTACTGACTCACTTGGGGCTAATGGTTGGGTACGGTATATTCACAAGTCTAGTTAAGCGCCTATATGGTCATGTACATTGGGGCTTTCCAATGTATAAATTAGCTACACACCAGTGTATGCACATCAGGATGAAGGTCACCCCTGTGCAGGAGGTCAGCACAAGGACCAAGCACCACGCAAGTCTTTAAAGAAGGGCTCAAACAGTGCATGGCATGACTGTCACCTACAGATATGTGCACACAGCTTTAAAACCCTAACCCCAAACTTCCACGTGTGGCTTCTGGTTATAGCAGAGGGCTTGGGAGTCAGGATCCCTGGATTTGTTGGGTGAATATGGCCAGCTCACTTATATTCTCCTGCCTGTTTTGTCCTTTCTGTGAAACAGGGATCACAATGCTTATCCAGCCCACACTGGGGCTGTGAAGGCTTCCTGAATGATTGCAAAGCTCTTTGAGATGCTCGGATGAAATACGCTAGCTACTCTCTAGGGATGCAAAACTGGGTTGCTCTCACACTTGTTAGGTCTGGAAACTAACCCACTTTTCTACGGTCATCCCATTTAGTAGATCTTACCTTAAAGATTCCAGCCCCCGACAGATATCCTGGTGATTATAAGCCCAAAGATAGAAAGCTGGATATGTATGGAGAGAGAGAGAAATATTTTTCATGAGTCACTGCTGCAGCCCCAGCTTGCTGCATGTCTTACATGTACTCTGTCTAACCCTAGTGCATGCTGGTTCCCGCCATAGCATCTGTGTGTGTGCATGGGACACCCAGCAAGCTGGCACTTGGTTTGTTTTGCTTGAGCACTGCAGCCTGGATTAGCCGCAAAAATAATATATTTTTAAAACACCACTTGGCTGGAATCCTTAAGGTAATGCCGTGATATGTATGAGGTCCTCGAATGAAAGAGCAAAGGGCAAAGCACAACACAGACATTAATTAGGCCTTACACCACATGGCCTCCCATTAAGTAGGGAAAGCTTTATTGTCCCCAAGCTACAGCTGGGGAAACTGAGGCAGAGAACTTAAGCAGTTTGCACATGTTCATGTAGTGGGTCAGCGACAGACACGAAAAAAAGACCCAGAACTCCTAACTCCGAGTTCCCTGCTTTCTCTTTTGATACAAGAGCTGCTCAATGAGAAAACTAACAAAGGTAGGTTAAGTGAAAGGCCTAGAAAAGATGCCACTCGGGTGGCTTTTATGCCCTTTCATAAAGGACGGGAAAGGAAAGAGGCCCCGATTCAGCAAAGCGTTAATTACTTGCTTAAGCCCATCTGTATTCAGCAAAGCACTTAAGCACATACTTAGCTTTAAGAATATGCCTCGGTCACATTGAAGTCAGCAGATTTAAGCACACACCTAACCTTAAGCACATAATTATATATTTTGCTGAGTAAAGACGGATTGCTAAGGGGCCACAGCAAAAAAATTTCCATGTGAAACCATCTGTAGCAAGAATGAGATCCAGCGACATGTCTGAAGAGAAGCAGAGCAGGGAGTTACTGGCAGGTGCTGCTAGGCAGATTCTCCGAGATCAGCAGGCCAAAGCACACCTGGCTAAGACGGAAGCAAGGCAGTAAAGCACTGAAAGCTTTCCACAGGCTGGCTCCATGTGCCTTGGTTAGAATTAAAGAGCAATTTGGTGCACAACGTTCAAGATGTGTGTTTGCTAACCCAACATAAAAGTCAGACACCGAGCAAGCCTGTTAATCAGAGTTGAGCATCTCAGACCAGACCTAGACAATGTGGGGAAAATGCTGATTCCTCAGCAGTGGCAGTAGGTCAAACTGCAGCTTTGCTACGTTACTATTAATAGAAATATTCTCACGATTATTTTTGTTTTTAAATGTCAGTACAAATATGGGAAGGAAGGCGTGTTTGTTGGTTGGCTGGTGGGAGGGGAAGGAGATAAACAGTCCCCAGAAATTTTAGAAACCCAAATGCAACTACATTGCGCCAACACCTGAGAAGTTGAATGTGAAACTGACTAGAGACAAGAGCTCTGTATTTGCCCTTGGAGCAGCAATGCCAATCCCAAACATTCAGAAATCGGGAACCAGATCACCCCACCCGCCCCCAAAAAACAAAAAAAAACCCATGAGATTAGTTTAAAACTCACAAGATATTTAAAAATAATAAATTTGGATTTTTTTTTTAATTTCCCTTCTGGGTTTTGAGCCTTTTGGGTTTAAGTTTTTCTCTGAAACCACCAGGGCATGAAATTTACTTCTTTTTTTTAAAATGAAAGTGGAGATTCTCAAGTAATCTCCTACCTGTGGGAGTTGGGACTTTAAAAAAAACCACCCAATATCCCGAGACTGGCAATAAGATCTTAGAGTCAGCAACTCCTGCAGGAGTGACTCCCATCAACCTCAGTGGAGTTACACTAAGGATGAATTTGGCCCAAGACGTGAAACTGACCAGCCTAGATTCAGTAGTCAGTTAGTAGTCCCACAGCAGACTTGTCAAAGTTAAGCACGGAAAAGGGGGTTTATTTACAGTATCCCACATATGTGGTGGGGATAGCCAAGTGATGAATTGAAAAATAGAGCATTAAGCATCCAATAATGAAGCCACACTGGGGGCGGAGCAAGATGTGAAATTGAAACTGCCCGGTCTTGATTCACTAACCTGAGTGAAATGCAAAAAGTAAAGGGTAAAAAGCAAATCAGATTTCTAAAATCTCTCTCTGTTTTCACAGTTTCAGTGCTAACAGAAGGAAGGGCATTCTTTTAACAATGTTTTTTTACCCTGACGGTGTCCCTTTAAATTTTGGGCCCCCATTTTTGGTAACAAATATCTTGGCACAAAAATACACACTGTGGAATCTCTTCTTCTCTCCGCGACAGGGTGTAATTTTTACGGACATAACAGGAAATAAACAGCTCTGTTGGTGGAGAACAGACCCCTCTTTACCAAACAATTCCCAGCCCTCCACTCTATTATGTAACACTGCTGGCCTGTATGCTAAGTTTCAGGCAGTTTCTGTGCTAAAGACTCACCAGAGATTGTCAGAAAACTTGTCATCTTGGAAAAAAATGTCACCGTGCTGCATTAGGCAGACAGCACTAAATTCCACTTGCCTTCCATCCTGGGAAGCTGGGTTAGCTGGACTGCAGATGTATATCATATTTTGTTTAGTCTATTATGGATGTTGCTGCACAGCAAATGTTCTTTTCCTCCCAACTCCCCCTTCTTCTGTCACACACACAGTCTGGCATGACCAGCAGATTCTGCTCATTAAAACCTGTACGGGAAAAGCCAGATCTGGAGCAGCAAGAGGAACTGCAGGTCAGGAGTGGGGTGTGTTGGCAAAGCTGTAGAGGGGGCCCCAGTTCTGGAACGGAACGGGGCGGCCGGTCAGAGGTAGGGGGAGTTGTCACCCCTGTGGAGGGACCCCAGCTCTAGAATAGCGGGGGAGGACAGGGCGTGAGGAGTGAGCTGCATTATCAGAGCAAGGGGCAGCTGCGCGCCCACCTCTGCGAGCAATTCCTTCTTTCCCCCTCTGAGGGCCAGATCCACAGCTGATGTAAATCAGCATTGACTTTAATGAAGCTGTGCCAATTTAAGATCTGGCCCTTAGGCATTCATCCCGCACCTTTTCCTTGTCATGGGAGTTTTGCCATTTAGTTCACCGTGTGCAAGATGGCGCCTTTAATTTGATATCCCCCCCCACCCCGTTTTCTTTCAAAACTGCAGCCTTTTGTTACACCCCCAGCCTGGTACAGAAGCTCGCCTGGCAGCTGGCGTTTTCGGCAGTGCTGGAAGAATTAGAAAGAGAGACTGTGGCGGCAACAGCCCACGCCTAGTTTCAAGGCTGGGCCGATGATAAATCTTCCAGCGGTAGCCTGCCAGAATGCCAACCACAGGTGTAATTACAGTGATAAATATCACCCCGTCCCCATAACCATCACAAACAAACACACTTCATTTCTTGTTCCCATTAAGTCTGGGAGAGGCAACTACACTGGCCCATTCTATGGACAATACGTACTTGCACCGATTGCTACTCGTCCCCAGCCTTGACTGTGAATTTTTAGCTCATAACTGCGTGTGGAACACTGAAGTGCTTGAGAGACCCCCAGACAATATTCCCTCTTGTGACCCCCACCACAGGAATTCAGTTGTGAGACACAATACTCGAGCTGTGTTCTGCTCAGCTGGGCTTCCCCACTTCTCCCTGCTGTGTGAGAGTCCCTTGCCCTGAGCCCAGTCCTGGCCTTGCTGGCCATGGCTGGGCAAGTGTTTTGCTTTGTTCTGTTGCCAGCCTGGCTTCATTGGCGGTCACAAAGTCACAAGCGCTCACCTGCAGCTGAACCCCCATGTCATCTAGACCTGCTCTGAGCATGTTTAGAAGACAAAGGGGCAGATTTTAACATGAGCTCAGTTCCCAGTTTAGGCACCTACCTAAAGGTTAGATTTTCAACCATGCTTAGCAATTGGCAGCTCCTGTTGGGATGCACATGGCTAGATTTTCAAAACCGCTCAGCACTCAGCAGGCCGTGCTGCTCTTTAGAAAATCTGGCCCATGATTCTTAAAGTGCCCTTGGCCAGGCTACATGAATGCTCCCATCACCGGGGGGTTATATCACTGCTAACGAAACACTGGAAGGTCTTAAAGAGAAAATCAACACAGATGCAACCATTGAAATTGGTGGCAAAACTGAGTGACTTCATAAATTCGTAGGTGTTGGGGCCAGAGGGGACTATGATGATCATCTAGTCTGACCTCCTTGTCACAGAACTTCACCAGCTGATTCCTAGATCAAGCCCATATCTTCTGGCTAAGCTAGAGCAGCTAGTTTAGAAAGACATCCAAGGGGACCCATATTTAGCCAACATATTGAGCTGGTCAGAAGTTTTTCAACAGAAGGTTTTTCCAGCTGAAAATGTGGATTCATCTCAATCAAAATGTCTAGTGGGATCATATTGATTTCGACAAAACTTTCAACTAAACCAGGCAGGCTCCTGATGGATTTCTGCCTGGTTTCCTGCCATCATAATGGTGCTATAGATTTAGCCAGATTAAACCTCTCAGCAGGAAAGCAGTATGTTTCATTCATCCCAATTTGCATCTCTCCTAGAAACTATCCCAGTATCAGCTAAGATCCTCCCCACTGACTAATCTTAAACATTCACTGCTGTACAATCTGCTATAGCTTTCCTTTCTAAAGAGATTCCTCAGAGTCATAAAGAACTTGTCTGGCTTAACTCTCATGCGCTGAAACGGCTTTTCCAGAGCTCTGCTCTGTTCATTAGAAGATAAATGAGTGGATGGAACCCTCCAACTTTAAGCTCTGCCGTTCGTTTTTCAAAATCCACACCTTTGGCCTCCCAAGAGGGTAGACTTCCTTAGCCAGTGTGCAGCAGGAAAACGCTTTGCAATGGGTGAAAGGTACAGACACAAAGACTCCCTGTCTGCAAAGCTGAAAAGTGTCATGCTTCAGCTCCATCCATCTAATCATCCATTGATCCACTCAACATCCTTCTACCCATCCAACCATGCGACAGCAGCTTTTCATCCATCCATCAATCCATCCATACCCCGAAAATGTATTCCCTGCTATGTGGCCTTTCATAAGAACACAAGGAATTTTAAGAAGGTGAGAAAAAGCCCCTTATCTTAATATGCTGACCCTTTAATGTTTTATTTTAATCTCAGCTTCCTATTTTGCCACCATTTTTTCCGTCTTCAGCAACATCTTGGGGTCTCAATCTCCGTAGTGCAAATGGAGTAAAATGACTCCATTTTACAAGGAGGACTGGATGGCTCAGGGTGTTAATGGGAGATGGTTTCTTTTGCTTTCAGCTCACCTGTTCAAATCCAGCCCACGTCAGAACGAGTGGTCAAAGGTTTTCAACATTTATTCTAATGGCTGTTCAGCAGCCCATGTGAAATGACTTTGGGGCTGCGTTCTAATCCTCAGTGGATCATCAAACCCATCAACACAATTGCAGATCCGTCGGCAGAGAGGTCAAGTCTTGGATGGGAGATGGAAAACGAACTCCCCTTTCCTCCTCCAGGGATGTTGATACAGCAGCTATCATGAATGCTGGATGAGTATTTATGTTATATACAGTCTAACGATTCAGTCTGGCCTAAGTCTGTCAAGTGCCAAACGTTTCCTGGTTTGCAAGAGGAAGGAATCCGTCTCTCTTCTCAGAGCAGTCATTCTTCAGAATGGCTAGGGCCACGTCTGCCTCTGTCTGGGAACAAACTTGGGGTCCCTGATGCCCGTGCGCTCATAACCCACCACTGTGATATCTCCTGCCCCTTTGCAGAAAAACTGAATTTCAGGCCTGCCTGAGCAAACTGAGATGGAAGTGGCACATGCAGCATTGAAGCTGGTCGTAAATCAGCCTTGACACGCATGATGGAGAGCGGACCAGGCAGCGGTGCGGCAGGTCCTAATGCAGCGGCAATGCAGAGGTGCATGGCTCTCCCAGGCCTGGAATCACAACAGGTACTTCGGATCAGGCTTTAGGTGAACTGGCAGTGTCTGGTGCCCGAGCAAACACGGAAACAGATGCGGGTTGCAGATCAGAAGTGAGATGAACGGGCAGAGCCAAGAGTGGAGAGCAGGACTGGATTTCGGCTAGCCGACGGCACCTCCAGTCAAGTATCAGAGGGCATTTACCGCCCGGCTGGGGGCGGGTTGGGGAGAAACGGAAGAGTAGCGAGGGCTGCAGTTCAGGATGGGGGGGCAGCAGTCTGGCCGCGTGGCACAGCAGCAGAAGGGTCAGAACTGAGCGTCATCAATAAAGCTGAGGGAGGGGCTCAGAACTGGAATAACCGAGGGGTGGGGGGGTGAGCGGCAGGTCAGGACTGAAAGGAGCGGCGGGCTTGATCCAGAGCCCGTTGAGGTCAGTGTAAAGATTCCCATTGGCTCTAGCCACTCACGAAAGGGAGAGGGGACCCTGAGGGAGTGCTCACCTGCCTCCCAGTCCGATGAAGGCCAGAGTCATCGGTCCCCACAGTTCAATGCGCATGAAATGTCAGCGATGGTATCAAAGCAGAGGCCCCGCCCCCCGAACCCCACCCAGCTGCACAAAGAGAGATGTCCCATGGACAAAGCCAGTGAGGTAGTTTACCACTCTGATTGGCTAATCCCCTCATTAGCAAGGCACCCCCAATAATCCCAATGAAAGGGTTAGACAAAGCTCATTGTTTAAAATAAGCCCCGCAGCAGATAACAGGGTGATAGGCAGTAAGTCGTTCTCAGCTATCTTTGCTTCATATCTCTTGACCAGCTTCCTGTTCAATCTGCTGAGACAAGTCTAACCCCACTGTGCAATACTAATGGACCGTTGGGTTAACACATGATGGAGCCATAGAGTCAGAGGGGTTAAAGCCAGAAGGGAGCATTGGATCATCTAGTCTGATCTCCTGTATAACACGAGCCATTACATTTCACCCAGTTGTCTCTGTGTTGAGCCCAGTAACTTGTGTTTGGCTCCAGCAGCTTCCAGAAAGGCAGCCGGCCTGGGTTAGAAACATCGAGAGAGAGAGAGAGAGAGAGAGAGAGAATCCACCACCTCCCTTGGTAGCTTGTTCCAGTGGTTAATCACCCTCACTGCCTTATTTTTAATCTGAATTTGCCTGGCTTCAGCTTCCAGCCGTTGGTTCTTCTGCTTACTCTACTACATTAAAGAGCCTTTTAGTCTCTGGTATTTTCTCCCTGCGCAGGTACTTATACACTGTACTCGAGCGACATTTCCAGAGGCTCCAATCCAATCCTGCCTTTCCTAAACTTTTTTTTTAACCACTGATACGAGACTTTGTGCCCCGTTTCCAGATCATGCTCAGCCTAGAGCTCCATTGACCCCCCCCCACTGAGATCAGCCTCCCCCACTCAGAATGATCTGACCAGGGTGAGATCTCACCATGAGTGCAATGCACACTCCATACATACCAACAAGGCATGGTATTCCCTGGCCATGACCCAAGCTCACAGCCAACACCCTTCATAGAAAAAAATCACTTCTGAGTGCCAATAGCTCTGGCTCCCACAAGCAGGAGAGTCTAGCCTGGAGAAGTAGGGTGAGGAATGAGAAATTAGGTTGGAATCTCTGGGCAGGAGGTGGAGAGATGTTTTTGCTCCCAACACTTACAGGTTGTTAAACAGAACGTACTTGGCACATCTTTAGCGCTTTCTGGACCCAGTGATGCCAGTGCAGCCCTGGGGCACTGGATCTCCCAAGCACTCTGCAGACTTCAATGAACCAGCCTGATGCCCCTGGGAGGCAGGAAAGTTAGTGTTGTTCTATCCCCGCCTTGCCCAAGGGAGGCGTATCCTCCATCCACTTACGCCGGTGCAATCCGGAGGGACTCCACTGAAGTCAATGCAGTTACACTGGCATAAAAGCGGCGTGAGAGGAGAATCAGGCACTGAGTGTTACACAGCCGCTAGCTGGTCCCTGATGGACAAAGGGTTAACCTCGTCTCATCCTCCCCCTTGCCATACACAGGCACTGAAGGGGAGTACAAGGTAGAAGGGAGCATGCGGATGGGAAGCTGGATCCTGCACCTGTAGGGTCACCGGCCTGGACTCGGGGAATTGTCTGTGACTCATTCTTTTCCTTGATGAACAGCCCACGGCTGACTGCACCTGTGTCGTCTTTCTGTTGTGTAATGCCACCAGCTCCCCCTGGGACATGGAGGGGGCAGTGACATCGCACCAGACATCAATTCAGCCTGGAGAGGTTATGGGACATGCCCAAGGCCACTCAGTGTAGTTGGTCTCTATCCCACTCCCTGCCTTCCAGCCCTGCTTGTCTCTTGTTAGCCTATCCTACCTTTCCGTAAGATCAGAGGCACCGACTTTCTCACTTCCCCGGGGGTGCTCGACCCCCCACTCAATCCCAGGCCCCGCCCCCACTCCACCCCTTCCCCCAAGGCCCCACCCCCACCCAGCCTCTTCCTGCCCCCGCTCCGCCCCTCCCCCAAGTTCACCCTGCCCTCGCTCCACCTCTTCCTGTCTCCGCTCCTCCCCCTCCCCCACAGCGCCTCCTGCCCGCCGCTGAACAGCTGATCACTGGTGGGTGGGAGGTGCTGGGGGAGGAGGAGGAGCTGATTGGGGGGGCTACCAATGGGTGCTGAGCACCCACTATTTTTTTCCCATGGGTGCTCCAGCCCCAGAGCACCCACAGAGTCGGCACCTATGCATAGGATTCCTTTACAGCTATTAATATCTAATGGGTTCACTGCAATCAAGCGTAATTGCAGTGACGTCTAAGGGAGGTGTGAAGGATGTCTGGCTGCCGACAGGAATGTGTTCTGTGTGACTAGTCTCTGGGGCTCCATGCAGATGGTCACAGAGCCTCATTGCCCTACTCTACTCTACTCTACATTGCTCTACTTGGTATCATACATCTTGGGATACCATGGAAAGTGCAATGGCTGTGCTTCTGGCTTAGACAGGGGAGGGCCTGTTAGTACCTGCCATGTAAACTAAAAACACACACCGCACCAGCTCCAAGCAAAGAAGATTGACCAGGAGGCAGCAGGCAAATTATTTGGGTGCAATTGATCCTCAGACAAGGTACACACACACACACACATGTACACACTAGAGCTGGGTAGGAAAATGTTTTCCTCTCCCATAAACATTTTCCTCTCCTGAAGTGGGACAAAAAGTCAAAATCTTGAAGATGTTCACAAACCAAAAATGGGGGGGGGGGAATTCCTGTTCGGGTCAACTGAAATGTTTGGTTTCAATTGTGACCATTTAAAAAAAAATACTTTTTATTATAATTGGCCTGAATTTCTAAATGAAACATCAGCTTGAATCAGAAAACCAAAATGTTGTTTAAAAATGTCAAAATGGGATTTTTCAACATTTTCCAAACTTTTTTTCAACATTTTTTTCAAGTCAAGAAATTCATCCTGTGACGAATTTCAGTTTTGATGAATCTCCATTTTTGGATGGCAAAACTCTTTCACCGAAAACCTCCTGACCAGCTCTCATGCAAACACGCACAACCACGTACACATGTTTTAATGTTTTCGATACCAGCTCCCCAATGACAACAACCCACACGATTAAACCCAAAGCACCTGACTCAACCTGAGTGCTTGAAGCCAAAAAAGAAAAAAAAGGTTCCTTTGTGTTAAAATAACAGTTATTTTTCTTCAGAAATGTCAAGAAACAAACAGTCAGCCCCTTTACTACAATTACTGAGTCGTTCTCAGAGGACGCCTGGAAAGGTTTCTTCCTCTTGCCAGGAGAAACAAATGTCTTCTCCAGGAGGGGGTTGGAGTGAGGCTGGGTTCTCAGTGTCCTCTCTCTCTCTTCCCCTCCCACTCTTACTCTTATCTGATTCACAAGGGAAAACCAGGAACTGACTCGTGACTGAATTAGTTTGGTTTTTGTGAGAGAGTTCTGGTTTCCTTTCAGAACATTGACTTCCACCCCCGCCAGTCGGGCTACATTCTCTCCCTTCGTTTATACCCAACCCGGCCCAGAGCCTTCACCAAGCGTTCACAGTATAAACACAGGCACAGACTGGCCTGGTAACTAATTACTGTAGTCAAAGCCGGTGGGAGTTACTTGCAGAGGTATATGGGCAAGTTTTCACGTTCTACTTTGAAAGCAGTTCCATTCGGTTTGTTTTACTTTTCAAACTCTGAACGCACAGCGCTGTGTTGCAGGCTAAGGCTCTGATGGACACACACAGAAGCCAAGATACATTCAGTGCTTATCAATTTGTGATGTCCAAGAAGTATGTGTTTGCCTCTTGGGCCTGTCTAACTACATGCTTCCAGAGGGCCAGTCATCAACATAACTAGGATACATATTCCTACAGTGTGTATTGCTTCTGTTGCAACAGATGGGTAAGATAAGTCTGGAATTTAAAGCTTTCCACATGAATTTCAGGGCTGGATAGGTTTGAGACAGGACCCTACTAGCAATTTTTGGATTCTTTCATTTAATTTTTTTTATTAATCATAAATAATAATAATAATTAATAAAGACATTCCCCTCTTCAGCATCCAGCACTTATTAAAGCCCAATATAATATAGGTCATAGAAGAGCATAGAAGAACCTAACTGGTAGCATTCTCACCCCAGTGCTGAAGAGTCATGGCTTCCACTGATGATTACCGCACTACTGACATTGTGATACAGGGTGACGGGAGGTGCTGTCCTTCAGATGAGAGATTCAGACAAGGGCCTTTGATGTTGTCCAAGCAAAGGAGAAGGATGTGGTTAAAGATGGGCTAGGGGTTAAGTCACTGGGATGCTGGAAGTCTGGGTTCAATTCCTGGCCCTGATACAGGCAAGCTGCTCAGGCTAGGATTTCCAAAGGTGGTCTAAGGCGGTCAGGTTTCCACATCCCCTTGGAATTCAATAGAAGTTGGGGGCCTAACAGCCTGAGAACCATTTGTAAATCTCAGCCTTAGTCTCCCCGGGCCAGGCTCTTAAAAGTAGTTAGGGCATCTAAAGATGGAGATAGGTGGCCAGTGGGATTTTCAAAAGTGTCTAACTCCCTTTGATTTCGATGGGAGATAGGCCCTGAGGTGCTTTTGAACACCAGGCCCCCTATCTGTCTCAGTGGGCCTCTAAATACCTTTCTAAATCTGGCCCTCTACGCTAATCTCCCCAGTTGTAAAATGGGGCTAATAATTCTTCCCTACTTCCCAAGCGGTTGCGAGGAGAACTTCATGAATGTGTGTCAGGCTCAGCTCCTGCAAAGATGGGGGTACCAAGACAGAAGGGCCCATGGCACCTTTTGGAAAGCATTGCGAATAACTGATGTGTCCTGACAACCCCCTGCCCCCCTTCTAGCCCTCCCCCCACACCCCGTGAAACAGGTTCTCCTGCCCAAGGCTGAGCAAGAGTGATTACACATCAAAGGCTGCTACATTTGCCCACGTAGTCCTTGCACGGCCAACATCTCACTCGCTGCATTGCAGCTTGCTCTGGGTTAACATTGATTTCATGAGCTTCTCTGTTCAACCTAGAGCTGGTCAGGAATTTTCCGATGGAACGTTTTGCCGTCAGAAACTGTCAACTCGTCAAAAGCAAAACGCTTTGTGGAAATGGGACAATTTAAAAAAAAAAATTGTTTAGGAAAAAACAAACAGAACAGAGTGTTCCTTTTCAACTGCTTTGGAATGGACAATTTCTTTTTGAAATGACTTTTGATGGCATGACAATTTCTTTTTTAAACTTTATATTATATAACATAACGTTTTTAAAAGGTCAAAATCAGAGCACAAGATTTTTGTGTTATCCATATGGAACATTTTGATCCACACAAAATGATTGTTTTTTCAATTGAATTTCATGGGAACTGTCCACATTTTGTGCGTGTGTGTGGTTTTCATTTGGTTTCGAAAACGGAAAAATTTCAAAACTGTGGAATTCCCTTTAAAATGGAAAATCCTGTTCCCACCCAGCTGTAATTAAACGGCAGCTCTTCCTTATGAGCTGGCACTAGTTTGAAGTCCCATCTGCGCTACAGGTTAGTCAAATGTTACTGATTCCCATAATAAGAACTGGCAAGCGGAAGAGAAGGATTTCACACCCGCACTCCCATGAATGGGGATGAAGCATTTAATTAGGAGCACTGCCTATGCGTTAATTATCTTCTTTGTGTGTGGTTATTAATATCTTTGCATGACTCATCAAGCCATGGGCTATGTTTTCCCTACACTGGTTTGAGCTGTGATTTAAGGTTTTATAATATAGCTCTCTATGTGACACACCCAGGAAAAAAAATAAGCTGGTTTCCCAAAGTTAAAGAGGAACAAAAGAAGAAAATGATTGTTGTGATTTGTATTTGGTCGTGCCTTGAGTGCTCAAAGGAGATCAGAACCCCATTGTGCCAGGTGCTGTGCAGACACCTAGTCCTTGCCCCCAAATAATTTACATTCTAAATAGACACAGTGGGAGATAGAGGCACAGACAGAGGAACTGATCCATTCAAGATCACCCAGCAAGTGAGTGGCAAACCTGGGAACAGAACTCAGACCGTCCAGACTCCTGGTCTGGTGCCCTATGCCCGGCTCTTCTATAATTAGAACTCAGATCCCCTGCAATAAGTAAAGTTAATTAGCAAAGGGGAAGGGGCTATAAAATGCCCTGCCGTCGAGGCTATCGGACTATGTTGCCTTTGTTTTCTACATCCTGCATCTTTACTTTTCTAAGAACTTTCCTCATCTGGTGAGGCCAGCGGCCATTTTATTCTTCAAGCTGCTGCAGCCTGTTTCAGAAGGGACCCATGCACGCTGCGTTCTCTCGCCTTCTTGCTCTTGTGATTTTTCTTTCCGCTAAAATAAAAGTCACTTGAGACTGAAAAGGTGTGTATGGAGCCGTGCGTGATGTGGCTGAGTTGGGAGGCTGCACTGCAATTATTACACGTTTCGCTGTGGCTCTGGGCCCTTCACCCAGCGCTGCAAGGTTGAAGATCCCCAGTCTGAAGCCACAGAGCAGCTCTGCTCTTTCCTAACATTTCTTGGCCAGCCTGCAAACATCTATTACAATCCAGTCTTGCTTCTGCTAATGGTACCTTTGTTTCCTTTTCTTCTCGACAAGTGACAAAGCAGGAATGCTGCTGCTGCTTTACATTCCTCCCCGTCCCACAGGAAACCATAAATCCAAATAAAATAATAACATCCAGCCAGAACTTGAAACTGATGGGCAGTGCTGTGAGTTTCATTCAGCCTAGGGCCAGGGGGAAAGGGAAGGGATCAGAGAACCTGTCAAAACTGGCCGCATTTCCACAGGGATCAGACCTAAAGAGCGTCTCCATCCAGGCTGAGAGCAGTTCTGGGGAGATGGGGCAGGGGAAGCCAAGAGATGGATCTGTTCACAAAATCTCTCCTCCCCCAGCTCTCTAAAGGGGAGCATAAAACCCCCAGTTTGTCTTTGGCAGGGCAAGAATTAAAAAAACCTACCACAGGTGTCTACTCTCACTGCAGAGCTTGCCAGGGGACCCAGCTGGGGGAGGAGTGGAATGCAAGCTGGGCTCAGCTGTAGCTAATGGCCCCATTAGGGCGGAAATCCAGGGACCATAGAAAAGGGGAGGGCCACAGCAAGCTGTTTTCTCTCATGGGGACAGACCCTGGGACCAGCGTTATCTGGAGAGAGCTGGTAGGAATATATCTTTGAGGGGTTTGGAACTGGTTGCTTTCAGCCTACTAGTTGCCCCTGTCCCCAGCCCTGCAAATTTGGAGAGGTTTCTCCTGCACCTGACCTCGGCCCATCTGACCTGGCTAAAGGGGAAAAGCCACATACTGACCTGCTACCCAGATCCTTCCCTTATATGGCTAGGGCAGTAAAGCACAAGGTGCCTTCACCATCTGAGGAACCTGCTCCTGTTGGCACACAAGGGTGGGGGGGAACTGTGCTGGTGGTCTCCAGCACTGCTGAGTCAGCAATGACCCCTTCTACAATATCACAAAGCAATGCAGTCCTTGGCATCTCTAGCTAGTTTGTTGCTAGAATTTGAGCTGCCCTGGAAATTGTTTGGTTCAGCTTCATTTTGCAAAGAGATAATTACAGCTCTGCAAACTTGATGCAATCAACCTGGTCTGCAGCCAGGTAATTGGATGTGAACTGCCTGGCTAGTAGCCCTGGCATTTTCTGATTCTAGACCTGCTTTATTTTCCTCCCATTGCCTGAGCTGACTATGGCTTGGGTTTAAGTGCTTCCTCCAACAATCTGAACGCAGCATAGACCTGCATTGTTCAGAGATGAATCATGATTCTGGCCAATATATGGTGGGGTGATGTTTAGTTTGGCCAGGTTATAATTTACGTATAATGAAGGTCATGCTAATTCCACGCTCATCTGATCACTTCCATGCTGACTAAGAAAGGAAGTGATCAAATTTTCTTTAAACTTCCCAGGTATACTTAATCCTGCCTTAATGGGGAGGGGAGTTTGGACCAGCTGACCTCTCGAGGTCCCTTCCAGCCCTATATTTCGCTGATGTTATGTACAGACATCTGCCTCTCTGTTCTCAGATTGTTGCAGCTTGTTAGAGAGAGACCTGGATGCTGTGCTTTCCTTTTTTTTTTTTTTTTTAACTAAATCACATATTCTATCTCTTGGAGTCCTGCTGATCTCCTGTGGTGTATTCTTTATGGAAATCTCCAGCCCAAACCCAGAGCTGAGTTTTTTGTTTTTTAAATAATTGGAGAACTTGTTTAAAATAGCATGTGAAGTAACTCTTAAAGCCACAGAACATGATTCACATAACTAAAACCACTGTGCACTACTGTTCTCCTCATCTGAGGATCTCCATATGTTTTGCAAATATTAATCTCCTAACACTCTTCTGAGGCACGTAACCGTTATGGCTCTTGCTCTTCATTAAAATGCAGCCACCTCTGGGGAAGTGCACCATCTGCTCAACAGAGAGTGGCAAGAACAGTGCTGGTTGGGGTGTTTGAGTCTCCATGTCTGCTGCAGGATAAAGGAATGAGCCTTATTTCTGATCTTGGGTAAAATATCATTACAGCTCATCTTGAAGACAAGATGACGAAGCTGTGACAAGGCGAAGGCCCTGTGGTGTCGAAAGCACATGATGGAGAGCACCCTGCAGGAGTCTGTGGAGCAACTGGGCTAGGAAGGCAGATGATCATCTGCAAATGTAAGTACTGCCAGCAAACAAACCATTCTGGGTTACATGCTCCCTCTGCCTCTTGGTTTTCCCTAGTTTGCTGTCTCAAAAGCTCCCTTGAAAGATTGATTTCTCCCCCCATCCCCCACTGAGACCCAACATTTACTCAGCCCAACACTTCAGCCCATCACCAGATTTTTTCAGTTCTAGCTCCCTTCCCCACCATATGCAAGTATAGGTAGCCAACAAGCTGAGCTATGTATCATGTACTGGTGTCTCCTCGGCTTGCGCAGCCAGCATCCTGCACACTTGGGTTGCTCCAAGGCAGGGTTTGGGCTCGTTTTCCCCAGGTAGGCCAGGCCACTGGAAGGGAACTTGGAGATCCTGCAGCTAAAAGCCATTGGAGGCAGCCTGCTGTCAGCTTCCAGGTGGAGTTTGGCGGCTTCTGTAATATTTCAAAAGGGTGGATGAAAGTGGTGAGTGTTTTTTTTAGTGGGGGGGGGGGTGTTGGTTTTAAATCACATGTGGGAAGAACATCTAGACTGCAATATCCTCGTGGTGCCTCCTGAGTCAACTACATCAACACCTCATGCAGTCAATATGACTAGGTAGAAGCTTGTGTATTTGGATGCAGAGAAGGACCCCAGTACATCACTCATTCCCCTCTACCTCACCACAATCCCAGTGCTCGTTAGCTAATGGCTTCCTGCACCTCAGTACAACCCTTTGTGAACAGCCCCAAGGTGTGCGGTGACTAAGTACGCTCCAGGTTAGTACCAAGGTGGGAGAAATACCATCTGGTGTTTAGAGCAATAGACTTGGGGTCAGATCGGGCATCTCTTCCCGGCTGTGGCAAGCTGGAGGACAAGACTCCTGGGTTCTCATTCCACGTCTGCCACAAACCAGTTGCATGGCCACAATCCAGTCATTGATCCAGTCCACCTGGGTTTCCATTTCCCCATCTGTAAAGAGGGGTTAATAACACTGGACGGGTGAGGATGAAACTCGGCCGATGAATGCCGTGCACTTTCAGAGCCTTGGATGGAAGGTGCTGGAGATAATTAAACTTTGCACTTCTCTGTGGGGCCATAAATGCACCCAGTGTCATTTCTCTAGTGCCTAGTGCTTAGATACTGGTATGTGGATTCAAATCACCCCTCAGACAGGAGTCTGTAGCTCTGAAGGGCTTCTGTAGGATGTCACCTCTCTAGGGACTTTTTAAGCCCAGGACAAGTGAAGCATGCAGCAGGCTGTCACCACTTGCCTTGCCTTGTTTGATGCTGATGCGAGTGACGCGCATGTAAGAGTCTGTTCCTAAGATCCCTCGGAGTAGCTTGTGTGGGGGGAGAGACGGTCCATCCTTTTAGCCCTCGCTTCCTATTGTGCAGCTGAGCAGGTGGTCACATCTGCATCCTGCCACCCCTATCTTCGCTGCTCGCATCCACTTCCCCACCCCCCAGCAACCCCTGTCCCCGTTCCCCCGCCACCCCTCACCATGGGCGGGGGGGAGGTTTCTTTTGAAAGGAAATGCTTGTCTAACGGTGGGATGTTCAGCATCGCTGCAGACTAGCAGCATGAGCACCCCCTTCCCAAGCTTGGCAATCCACGGCGGAGCGGTGCCATTCGGGAAAGATCCCGTGTGGCACAGGGTTTTATTTGCTGTAGACTCTGTCTCCAAACTCTGACCTGATTCTGGCAAAAGCCTTCTCAAGCGTGCAGTGATCTGGCCTCGGAAGAAGCCCAACTGCTTGAGGAAAGAGAAGCTGAAGAGGCCTAGTGAGTCACAGCTGACTGCATGTGAAACACCTTTTAGGAGACAATTGATGAGAGGGTCATTGACTCCAGATTTGATGGGGCCCAATTCTGAGGTCTCCTTACAGCCCCTTTGTGCTGCTCTGCCAGTGTAATGGAAATGTACATCCAGTGGATCTGCTCACCAGGGAACCCCTCTCAACCCAGTGTGCCCCCAAGTAGGACGTGTACCTAGAACGTGTCTCTGCTCTGGCTTTTCCTGGCTACTGGAATGACCCAACTCATTCACAAGCAGCTTGGTACGAGGCTGCTGTAACTTACAAAAGGGGCTAAACCCTTGACCAGTGCGGCTCCTCAAATTCAGCAAAAGTGGAATAAAACAGCCCTTGTCCTCCGGCTCTGCCTCCCTGATGCATGCCTGGGACCTGTTGCAAGTGCAGCCCCATTGGAATAGTGAATGAGGAGCTCTGACTTCTTACACTGTCCGCTCTTCAGGGCAAGGCATACGTCTACCTTCATACGGCACCTACCACAACAGTGCAACCATAATACAAGGAGCTGGTTTAAAAAAACCAAAAAATCCCTCTCTCCTTCCTTTGTTTTACCAAAAAATCAATTCCTCCAACTTTGAAATTTTTTCAAACTAAAAAACCAGCCCCAGCATTTACTAATGGTAGCCATAGCAACCTGGTCAGTATAGGCCTCGTGGGCCATATGGGGAGTACAATCTGTCAATCACCTGTTAGTAATGTGGGGTGAAACATTTTTTTTCCCCACCACACCAGTGTGGGCGGGGGGACGACCTTAAGTGACCAAGCAAGCAAAACCTCCTGCATGCTGCTTTCTGGCCTTCTAAACGGCAATCCGTCAGAAATACCTGCCCTGCTCCCTGTCCGAGACAGCTGTGTGACATCTAGGGGCAACTTTAGCCGTGGAACTGCCTCCTAATGGAAGCTCAACACTTGGAACACTTAAAAAATTAGACTGGACAGTACCCTCATTAACAAATGGAGAAGAGAACTGAAAACTTCACCTCTAATTTTTATTTAATTTCCTGTTCCTGGAAATAATTAACATTGAAAATGGGGCTCAGGGAGGGGAACCCTAACACGCCACTACTGCCTACATGCAGCTCCAATGAATGTTTTGGTGGCAACTCTTGGAAAGGAAAAAACTATGATAATAGTGTCATTAACCCCAGTCGGCTGTGTCTCTATTACAGTAGCATCCAGTATGTGCTAGGCACGGCACGGACATATAATCTGTCTGAGGCAGGGTTGGTGTGTTACAATCTAAAAGGGCAGAGGCAGAAGGTGATTTTGTTTTGGATCATTACTGTAATAGGCTGTTGTATTTTAATTGGGGAAAAGATGAGGGCCCCCCCCCGCCCCTGGAACAATATAGTCTTCTTATGCTGATGACTGAAGCCATGGCAAAATTGATGCCATGAACCACTGCGGCATGTCAATTCCAGTGTCTCTGTATGGAGAGGTTTCAGAGTAGCAACCATGTGGAAACTGTATGCATCCAATGAAGTGAGCTGTAGCTCACAAAAGCTTATGCTCTAATAAATTTGTTAGTCTCTAAGGTGCCACAAGTCCTTCTTTTTTCTGTATGGAGAGTTTCAGGAAGGCGCATATAAGAGTGGTAGAGGGCACAAGGGGTTATAGTTTTGGAGGGTGAGGGAGTCCTTTATGAAGGCTCTCCGTATTTATCCATGGACTGTATTTATTCCCTTTTCATCAAGACTTCCTTGGCTTGTGGGTGAGAGTGATCTTCCTTTGGTGGTAGTGGACAGTTGGATGGGGACTCCAATTGGATCATTACTCAGTATAAATCCAAATCTGCAGGTCTCAGTACCAACCATAGGTCTGACGGCCTCTCTGGGGTCACTCCAGACTCTCACTAGCGTCCATGAGATCAGAACAAGGCACTGACCTTGCACATAGGTAGGCCATTGTCGTGTGTTGTTGGGTTGGGTATGACACGCCACTGCGAGGGCATGAGGCACCTCCAAAACTATCCAGAAATGAATGCGTTAAAAGCCCTCCAGAACCCGCTGCAGAGGAAAATCCCTCAGACAGCTGTTCTCTGTGGCAGATAGGGCTTGAACCATGCATCCCGTCCCATGAGACATTTTCCCAGCCTGCACTTAATCAGATTTGTGTCCAAGGGAATATAGGAAATTTCAAAGGGGGAGGAACCTTAATGGCAGCCAGGATGGGGGTGATTAAAAGCAAGAAGCTTAGATCAGGAGTGACCCAATCCAATTTGCTGCTAAACCCACAATCACATCTTGCTCTAATAAGGATAGAGGCACAAACCAGCCATTGCTGTCACAGAGGGTTCAAGGTCCCCATGGCCTAGCCCATGTACCTCTCCCTGTGAGATCCACCATCTTTAGCTTCAACTTTCCCAAGAGACCTCCACTTCCACTGTAAGCATCATGCAGGCTAGGTCCATCAATGGCTATTAGCCAGGATGGGCAGAGATGGTGTCCCTAGCCTCTGTTTGCCAGAAGCAGGAAATGAGCGACTGGGGATGGATCACTTGATGATTATCTGTTCTGTTCATTCCCTCTGGGGCACCTGGCATTGGCCACTGTCGGAAGACAGGATACTGGGCTAGATGGACCTTTGGTCTGACCCAGTCTGGCTGTTTTTATGTTCTAAGGGTCACGGATGAAGGCCAAGATTTCTAAGAAGGACTAGTGGGTTTTTTGGGGTTTGTTTGTTTGTTTGTTTTTTTTGAGTGCCCAAACTGGATTTCAGCCAGGGCCGAGCACCTGCCCTCTGAAATTTGAGCCTCTTTAAAAGGGATCTCCAGTTGGGCAACCAAAAATCACTAGTCACTCTTGGTCAGGGGAAGAGGGTCCTGGCAACCTTTCTTCTTCCTAAACCACATATCCATTCCCTGATTCTAATTCCTTAGCCAGGGATGCATTTCCACTTCCTAGACGTGTGCGTAATATCATATGGTAATCCTAATGCACAATTTACCTGTACATTCAAGAGTGTAATCATCCCTCCCCCTCCAACCCCACTTCACAGGAAGTAGATTTAACAAGTTCATCTAGCTTAAAGCTAGAGGGGATCAATGTGGTCACCTAGTCTGACCTCCTGCAGTTCAGGTGGCTGAAACAGTTTAAGAGAAAGTTGCAAGTCTTCCTCAGGATGGTGAGCACTCTGCCTTTCCCATCTATCTAGAGGCATTTTGGATGTGCCCATCAAAGTAAGAGTTATCAGCTCAATCAAAGGGCGCATAGGCTTTGAACACAAATAGTTGGATTATTAAATCTTTAAATATTAATTAAATTAAAGGCAGAGCTGGGGCCTCTTCTCTTCAAAGAATTCCTAGGACCCTTAGAGTTGAGAAATCCACCTTCTTTTGAGTCACGAAACCCATCTGTGCGCTGAGCTCTTCAGTTAGGGGAAAGTCAGATGTTGCTATTAGTCATTTGCTGAAAAGCCACATGACTCCTTTTCGCCTCCCATGATTGAGAGAGAGAGTTGGAAGGAAAGAGCTATTGGGTGAGATCCAGGACTGAAACCACAAGAGACTGAGGTGTGCTGGCAGAGCTCAGTAGGAGGCATGGGACTGCAATAATAGGGTGTGCTTCAAGTCGGGGTTGAGGTGGTGCATCACTAAAGCCTTGGAGAAGTTTATCTGAAATACAGGAGGGTTTTGTTTGTACAGGTTAGGATTGAAAGAGGTCAGGGGAGGGCCTAGTACTGAAATAGAAAGAGGTGCTGCAGGTCAGGGCTAAAGGTGTATTAACAGATTTATTGGAAGGTATAGCTTTCTCCTTAATTCTTTGCACCCTATGTATTTTGATTACTCAAGTGCGAAGTGTTAGAGGACCCCCCTCGCCCCAAGGATGGATAATAAACAGAGCTCTATACAATTGCTTCTTCATGGGATGCTAGGGGTTAGCAAGCATGGCAGAACATCCCATAAGGCAGCTGAAGATCATGGCTCAAATCTCAGTAGCCACATATTGCAGCATGTGGGAATCTGGGGAGATGAACCTCAACTGGGAGTCTAGTTTTTGTATTTACCAGCTCCTGAATGTAATAGGTAATGAGTGGCCTACAAATTGAGTCTCAAAGGCTAGAAAGAGGTACTACCCTTGCCTCCATTCCAGCCACACGAGCCATGGCACTTTCCCCAGTTAGATTCCACACATCGGTGGAGATAAACATTGCCCAAAATCTCTGGGAATGTGGCATGAATAAGCTCTGACATAGGGCTTTTAATATTGTTTTAGGAACACTTTTGTAAAGGTTTTTTGTCTTGAAATTTCACATCTGTTGTAGAAAAATCTTGTGAACACAGTAACTTCCTGACTGCAATGTGCAAAGTCCTGACATTTTGCAAATTTCCACACTGATACAACTCCTGTAAAGAATAGTTCAATTTTAGCCTGGAAAACAGGCCTTATTTTGATTTTTTTTTTTTAAGCAAAATGCATCAGTGCTCTAGTTCTGAATTTTGCCCACCTCTGCGTACTTGGAGTTGGTATGCAGGTAAAGAATTATATGCATTCATTGGCTACATCTTGCCTGGCTGAAAGCTAACTTGGAAAGGATGAAACCCTCCCCAAATCCATTCTGCACATACACTGGACCTCTTGGAAAATCAAGAACTAGTCCTAAGACTGCGGTCTCTTCTTGGATGATTTTAACGTCCTACCCTGGACATAGAGAGGCAATGCTACATAAGAGAGCATAGTCAGCCATAAACCTTCATTGGTGAGGTGGATCTTTATCTATAGTTTGAAGGCAGGTCCCCTGGGCTCTCTGTTCCTGGCTCTGACAGGGATTGTGGCCATGTTAAACAGAGGGTATTGAAGTGGATAGAACTGGAATCTAGTCTTAGCTCTGTGTGACCCTAGGCAGATCACAAACGGCCTAATTCTGCAGCCTATACTCACGTTGACTAGAACACACATTGGCTCCTTGATGTCAATGATGCTACTCACGTGATGTACTACATAACAAAAGTACTGAAGAATTAGGCCCATAATCTGTTTCCTCATCTGTAAAATGGGGATAATAGTACTTCTCATTATCTCCCAGCATGGTGTTGTGAAGGCTAATTAGTGTCAGTAGAGTTGTCAGATCTGGGATGCAAAATGCTACAGAAGGGCAAAATACCGATCTTGACAAGTAGCAAAGAATCTACCACCTGTGTGCTCCCTGTTCTTCCTTTCCTGTGATGCACTGATCAGACAGAAGTATTGGGACACTTGCGCCTTTTTCCCCTTAATTGTATCACTGCTTACTGGGATTCATTGCTAGTGAAATGTATCCCTCTGCCTCCTCTGGTTCTCATGTGTTCGAGCATTTTTGCTGTGCCTGGTGTTCTGTTTAGCCGCCACTTCTTTGTCAAACTGTATCTAGGTAACCAACCCCAAAACACAGGGCTGCCAGTAAATATTTCCACAGGTGAAGAAACCTGGCAGCAACCCCCTGTGCAGCTTCAGCTGGTGTGAAAATGCCCACAATGCTTTGCACATAAACAGGTTCCTTCCAGAGCAGAGATGCTTGTGTGTTTAGGGTGGGAAAAACATGAAGCATGATGGAAAACTCTTTTCTTGTGGCATGCTATTTAATATTCAGCTGACATTAAAACCGCATCTTCAGTGGTTTAAAAATGGCATCTTCCCCCAGGAACCAGCCAACCACTCGCATATGTATACATTTTCTCATATGCCCTCTCACTCATTGAACACGTGCCCTCTTATGCATTCACTCTTACACACACCCACACAACATACCCACACGACACCCACACAACACATACCCACACGACACACATGGCATGCATGCATGCACACACTCACTGCCCATTTCTCCCACATGTACACTCAGACTTGCATTCAAAGCATGGAAAGGCTTTTGCACCATTCAATAAAATACGCAAACTTGCTTCGTAGGGTTTATCCTAGCCTGGCTCCACCAGGGCTGGTAGCCCACCGGCCTCAGAATGCAACCAGCTAGTTGCATAAGGTGACACAGGAGGGTGGGAGTGAGGGAAGGAGAAGAGTCGTCCTGGCCTTGCATCACTCTGAATACTCTGATGTGTTGGTCAGAAAATTATCAAGCTTCCTTAAAAACCTAACCACGGTATTTGCCCGGAGCAATGAATTTGTGGATTACCTGTGCACACAAGCCCCTTGGGAGGCGCGCAGATGAAAGATGAAATGCCTGCCCACCTAACAGAACTGGTTCATTAGGGGCACAGTCAAAGGGGTTGGAGACGGAAGAAGAGCAGCTTGACCCTCAGCCCAAGTGTCTAGTGCAGCTGTGACTGTGGCAACTTAATCACCCAACAACACCTCAGGAGGCTTCCTCCTCCAAGCCATGTGATCCTCCCTACTTTTGAAGGGTGAGTGCATGTCTCACGCTGAAGACTGAGCAAGAGCAGCACTTGACTGGATAGTTTTTTTGCAAACTACTGCATGTATAAGATAAGCAAATAGACAGGGCTAACAAGACTTTAGAGGGCCGTGGGGAGGGGAATGGCTGGTGTGCAGTGTGTCACGCCACCTGCCTCTCACCTCTGGAAACATGGACTCAAATTCTGATTATTATTTTTTAAACTCACAAGCAAAAATTGCTTTCGTGGTTGGTCTCCCCCAATGGGCCACTCCAAAACACTTCCCTATGGCATCAGCAGGAGCCCATAGTGACTGGATCAAAGGGGGCTGCTCAAGCTAAAAATGTGGCATATTTGCAAGCTAGGGGAGGGGCAAGACCAATATCCAGGCTGCTGGGGCACGCACTGCTTCAGTCCATGCTCTGGACAGAATCTTCCTTCTCAGAGGATTAAAAACTTGCCCACAATCTTCTTGTTAAGACCTACCTAGTGCCGCTCCCATGCGAAAGAAGCAATGTTGCTACTAGTGGCCGGAACAAGCGCTCTGGGATTGCTATCCCAAATCTAAGCCATGCAGAACCTAGGCACACACCATAAACCCAGAAACATGGCAAACACTCCCATCTCTGGAGGCAAGAAGGTCTCCTCTCGCTGGGGACTGCGAGCTCTTTAAATATGCCTCAAGGTCTCAGCAGTGCTTTCTCAGAGGAAAATTGCAGAGAGTTCACATAGCTTGTGAACAGTGGTCTGAGGGCTGGAGTGATTAACAGTTATTTTTAAGTATCTATTTATTGACCTGGGGGAAAAAAAATCCATTGTCTGAGAGACTAGGAGGGAAGACGCTTGCCTTCGATTCCAGCACATGGGTGAATGAGTGGAATGGGTGTGGCCTGTTTGTGTAGCAATTCCTTCTGCTCACTAGCTGGCCCGGCGACTTCTATCCTCTCTTTCTGGCCAGGACAGGAGGAGCGGAGCAATGCTCCACTTGCAGCTAATGGGCAAGCGTTTGCTGGTCCTGAGCATTTATCAGATGTCAGTTATACAAGAAACAACCCCCTCCCCTCCACAGCCCCTTGCAGAGTGTGCCACGGGTGTCAATCCTAATCTAAGTTCTAGTCCGCTGCCCAGCGCTTATTTCACCGCTAAAGCCCAACTGTGACAGCAGAAGGAAGAGCCTGAATTACTCTGGCTTCTGAGAGCTCCGTAGAACCAGCAGTGATGGTGGCGTTGTCATGTGGATACCCATCCCCTAGGATCTGGACTAAACCTGCCTTCTCATCTCACACAGGTCAGCCAGACCGATGTCAGGTAGCAGCTGCTTTTGATCACTATTCACCTGGGCTTGATTAGAGCCAATAGCCTAGAGAGGAGACTCCTTATCCCAATGGTAACCAGACTGTTGGAATGAAGGTCACTGAATCATGTATACTCTGCTTCAAGAAACTCCTTGAACCTGTTGCTGCAGATTGAGTTAGGGTCTGGTGGAAAGGCAGGAAGCTGAAACTGGCCTAAAGTCCTAAAGGGGCCAGCAGAATAGGCTGGAGGCCTGTAAAATGTCTTGTAGTCTCAAATCAGCAACGATCATGCATGCAAATGAATCTAAGTCCCATAAAACCACCCAGCAAGTTCAGAGCACTGGGTTCTTTAGCGCCGCTCATCTGTGTGCGTTAGATCCTGTCAAGTGCCGAAAGATGCTCAGGTACCTTGAAATGGGAAGGGATGCTTTCCCCTTGAGCAGAAACCCCTGACTGGAGAGGCTCTAAAATGCAGAAGGAGCTCAATCCAACTTGAGCATCCTCTGAGTTCAACTAAGAAAGGGGCATTTGACCTGGGGAGAGGGTCACTACTGCTTGTATCCTAAAGCCAAATCTTTTACCCTGAACACCCAAGCCCTGCGGCTTTCACCATTTCACTTGATCTCAGCAAGTAAAATAGGGATGAAAACACTTTCCTACCTACCTCACAGGCTTAGTGTGAGGGTTACTGGGCTGGTTCTGAGGGGCAATGAGCTTCTGCAATTCTCATTCTATTTAGTGGGCATTGAGGACACATTAAGTGCTTTCTAAGGTTAGCCCCTAACTCACTGATGCTTTGGAAATGTAAGTGTGGAGCATTATTATGTAGATAAATCCTGGCTTGTGGGGATTCCTACTGCTACAGGTTTGAAAACACCAGTCTTTTATCTTTAGAAGCTTAAAGATGAAAGATTGATCTCTTATCTAGCATCCTGGGATGCTAACACCTGTTCTGTGGTTTGTTTGTTCTCTCTTCTTCCCCCCCCGCCCCGCAATGCTTCATCTTTCCATCCCTACCCCCAGCCAAGCTCGGGTGGAGCTAGACTAGCATCCTTTCTAATGGCTGGGTCTCTTGCCTTCAAACCCTGACCAAGCTGCCGATCACAACACCTACACAAAGCAAAGAGGAAACCCTGTCGAGGAGGATTCTGAGTCACTTCAGGTTTGTCCACTCGTCTTCCTGACTCTGGGGTGAAACTCGCTGCAGCTTCTAGCAAAATAAACCCCACCCATTTCCCCTTCTCCCTCTGAATATGAGCAACTTCCTCCGAAATCTTGAAAGAAAAGGAAAGAAACTCAACCATGCCATGGTTGCTTTAATCCACCTAATACTCTGATTTCCATAAAAAAAACAGCTTGTGTGTGGGAGAGAGTGGCCCATTTGACAACATAAACGTGGGGGACGGGTTGGCTATGGGGGACTGGTAATAATAAAATGCAGAGAAGAGCTCTCTATGAGGTTACTGGTTCAAGTCCAGTCTGGGTTAGCAGACCTTCCAGGGGTGTCAGATGAACAGTATCCAGATGCCAATGTAAACTACTGGTGAAATCTCCATTACCATGTGCTTCTGTTGCAGAAATCCCCCTGAGTGCCTACAAGAGTTCTGCTGTTCAATTGGGGTGGGTGTGTGTGTACACACGCACTCATGGCCACAGTGTTTATCCAGGTTAGCTTTGCGTGGGAGGCGGGCACTATCCCCAGAGAAGCTACTCTTCTCACCAACGCAGCAAGGGTGTCACTCTTCTTGTTCAACGTTGATCTTGTCCTGCCTTCAATTAACTTAGAAGTCCTCTGTCTGCTAGCCTGCTGGTGACTGATTTCTCACACTGCGCGCTTCAAAGGCCAGCTGAGCGCACTGGTGCTGATAAATCGGCACAGCGGCAGGTGACGTCCAGCGAGAGGAGCACTGGCTGGCACAGCAGGTTACTGAACTAACTGCTCGCTACTACAGTTCTAGGTGCTAACTCTATTTAGGTCCCAAATGGGTTGAGAGCCAAAAAAAATCACTATCGGGATCCAAAAACTTCCAGCCCAGACCTAGCAGCCACTGCTGCAGAGCTGCCAACTTCCATTTCTGGTAATTGCCTACAATGCTCCCCGTTGGATGCAATAGTCTCCGGTATGTCTGTCCTAAAATCCTTGTGCGTTGCTGCAGTGCTGTGAAACAGCACAGCCTTGCAACTCTCTGGTTAACCGCTAATGCTGTGCACCCGTGTTGTTAATGTGCACCAGGTCCTATCCTCCAATCTCCTAGGAAAAGATTACAAGGCAGGCCAGAACCTGTGGAGCCTGAAATCTACAGGGGGGGTTGTACTCACAATGGTAGCCAAGTACTTTCCAGTGCAGTTAGAATCATAGACTAGCCGGGTTGGAAGGGACCTCAGGAGGTCATCTAGTCCTACCCCCTGCTCAAAGCAGGACCAATCCCCAATTTTTGCCCCAGATCCCTAAATGGCCCCCTCAAAGATTGAACTAAGGCAACCTGAGACAGCTGCTGCTTAGCTTAAGGATGGCCTATTCCTCTTGCCCCCAGGCACTGACCACTGGGGATTTCTCCTTCCAGAGACCAGTCCTAAGGTGAAGCAGGTTCAGTGTGGAGAGGCAGCGGTGGCCACACCCTCCCTATGCCTCAGGAGGAGTCTGGTAGAAGCTCCCTGAAGCTGCCCATGATGTGGAGGCAGATACAAGGATGGCTTTTCCCCACCGGCAAATGTGTTTCTGGCTGTTCCTTTTTGCTCATTCAGGCCTGCCTAGGGGGGCCCCCCTATAGAGCAGGAAGTGAGAACGAACCTAATTCAAGGCCTTGGCGCTAGCTCATCCTTCTGACAAATTCCACAGCAATGATCTCACTGGGGCCAGCCGAAACATACCCACAAACAGGCACATAGATTTCCAAACAAAGCCCATCAGCATGAGTTTGTCCTAAGGCCTCTCTCTGCATTCCCCCCACCATTGGGGCTATTTCTTTACACTTCAATTTAGCTTGGAGAGTGCAACAGGACTGACCAGTCCTATTTCTATGCAGAATCTGTTTCACTCCCAGGGTCTCGCACACGGAGGCTTGTGCTGTGGCATCTGGGACACAGGAAGTGCAGGGAACATGTGGATCCATGAAAATAGCAGACTCTATTCACGGAGCTCCAGCAGGAAATGCTCCCTGGATGTGCCTCTCCTTGGAGGAGGCTAGACAGCCCTTCTTAGAAAAGCAGAATGGATTTAACAAAAGCCTTGCACCGAGCTGCCCCAATCTCTCTGACACCGCTACCTGCCCAGTGGGGTCCAGACACGAACAGGGCTGGAGGGATTCCAGCTGCCTGAGCTGAGACTTTCCATAGTCAGTCGCTTAGATCAAAACTCCACCAGCAGCGATCTCATTCGGCGCTGAACGCTCCACGCTTCTTCCTTTCCCACTGCTGGGCTTCAGCTCGGCGCTGAGGTTCCCCAGCCTCTCTGCTCCTTTTGTCTCTTTGTGAAAGGCTGGTCCTGCACCACTGCCTGCCAAGCACAGCCCCAGTCTCTTCCTCTGCGGCCAAAGTGCTGACTGACCCCCTGGGGATGATGATGCGCTCTCCTCACTTTGCCCTGAGTGCTGAATGTCTCTGGCTACTTCTTGCTCCTCTTCACCCCACTGCCACAAAACCCTCTTTGCTCTCTATGCTCTAGCAACATGACAGAGTAACACACAGGGCCCTTTCCAACAGGATGCAGCTGCATATTCTGCCCGCTCCGCTGATGCCACTGAAGGGAGGACGGGTGATGGCCTACTAGGTGAAACACAGATGAGCTTGTTGCAGAGGAGAGGGAGACCGTTTCATTGTGTGATATGCTTATTGCCATGGTAGCCAGACACCAACCATCTTATTTTAACTCTCTCAGGGCTACTGGCTGTGGAAGCTCGCTCCCTCCCATTTTCTCGTTCTGTGCTTTCCCCAGGTCCCCTAAGCCCTGGATCTGTTGTGATCTGACTAAGTGAGGGAAATGCAAAACAGTGCTCAGGAGTTGCTGCCCTTGTAACAAAGCCCTGGGCTTCGGACAACAGGCAAGGCACACGTTGCTTGGTGAACATCGCTCTCCAGTACAGCCAGGGAGCCAGGATTAGAACCGTGATCCTTTGGCTTCAGAAACGTGCATCGCTACCCATCCAGCTGAAGGACAGCGCTCTGGCTGGTACTAGTGAATGATCCCTCACCCGACCTGTGGGTCCATCCACTACCAGGCACCACCCCTCAAAACCAGTTCGTTTCCCTCCAACTCTGAATATTTATTTATCCCGGGCCTTGCTTGGGAAAGGGGATGGCCTGCCTTATGGAATGGGGGCAGACATGGGCTTAAAAGCTCCCAAGCCGGGCCAGACAATAAAACCATCAGGGAAATCACGGGGCAGGAAGTTTGGACAAGTGCTGGCTGACATGAAAATGAATGGGTTTTCTATGCTCGAGGATGTGGCCCAGGCCCAGGGGAATAAAGCCGGCATTGTAGTGACAAAGTCTCGGCCTGCGAAGAGGAACTTCGTGCCTGCAGTCAAGGGTCACAACCACAGGGCTCAATCCCGAGGGGGCTGTTGATCTTCCGCCCTCTCTCGCTTCCCATTTGGTTACTGGAACTTGGCTAGTCACCCGTGTTCCTCCTGAGGTGGCCATTGCCTGGGCCCTGTCTCCGAGCTGGGTTCGGAGCAGGCCCCTTAGTGGCTTGCAGGTGTGGGAGGCCTGGGGGCTGTTGAACTCCAGACTCTGCTCCCTGAGCAGTGGGGAGAGGTCGGGGGACCCTTCTCACAGGGCACTTCCTCCACTCCTATCTCCATCGGGCCAGAGCCAGGCTGGTGTTTCACTGCTGTTTCCCCAGTTTATTTGTTTAACCCAACTTCCATTTCCCACCCCACCCCCCTACACTCACTCACTCTCTCTCTCTTTTCTCTCTGCCAGACTCCAGCTTGTGCTTTTCTCCTCTGGCTGGGGCAAGCGATTATAGTGCTCTGATGTGCTGCCCTTTTCCAGTGTCACTCTTTGGGGGGAGTTCTGTGGACCCATGGCATGCATGTTGGGGGGAATGCCTGGGAGCAACATTCCTATGGCAAGTGGCAGATCCTTTGTTCTGTGGGCCTTGTCTGGTCTCTCTCTCTCTACCTCCTCCCTTACGGCTAATGAACATATGCTTAGTAGTAGGCAATGGTCTTGGGGGGATTGTGGGCCTGCTGCAGCCTGGAGATAACACACGGGCTTGGGTGTGTAGTTGTGTGTGCGTCTTGGTGATCTAGAAGGGAAAGCTCCTGCATTCTGCAACCAGGCAGTCCAAATCCCTCTCCCTCTAACAAATAAGGACCTGAGCCAGACCCTGCCAATCTTCCCATTGACTTGGGATCAGATCCTAAACTTGCTGTAGCAATGTTCCCAAAGGCTATCTGCGCAGTCGAGACCTCACACTTATGTCCATCCGTGAAATGGATGTTTTGTTATCGTTCTTGTTCATAGAGTCTAAGGACACCTACATGTAAGTTATATGTACAATGATGCAGCATTTGAATTCGGCCCACTGAGTCTACATTAATATAAGGGAGTCTTACATCACCCCTAAGCCCTAGGCTTGCTCTATCAGACCGGTTTATTGCACAGAGGCAACCCCCTCCTCTTCGAATCTTAAAGCCCCCTCCATGCTCTGAGCCCTCAGGCAGCACAAGGAGAACAGGGGAGCGGGGCAAGGAGGGGGAGACCGAGGGCCTCCTGCTCTCTCAGGGCTGTCACATAGGTTGTTTCTTACATCCTCTGGCTGGGTCACAGTGAAGGGACAAACCCGTACTTCCTGCCAAAAGAGGGTTTGACAGAGAGGACAAAGAGGGGCAATGTTGGCGAACAGAGAGCTGGCTGTGGGAAAGAGCTCTGTTTCACTGGTGCTGGAAGAACTCAGACATGCTTAGATGGCTGGTTTCTGCTAAAGCAATTACACGCAGGGCGAGACTACCCCAGCAGAGCTCGGGCCGCTGAGAGGGCTTGAGTTTTAAAAAACTAGCACTCTGGAGCACATGGCTACAAAGGGGCCCCAAAGCAGGACACCAAGTGTGTGTGTGAACAGCTTAAGGTTTTACCTGTGCCCCAGAGGCAAAGAAGTTATTACAGCAGCTCTCTAGGTGCATAGAGAAATTCTACTGTGCATGTAATATAATCTTAATACTTACAAAGAACACTTGCATCTAAAATTTACACACGCAGTGAAATGTATTTTCAGCCTGATCGTCAGTTTCTGTCAGGTACCGTCCTATCATCAGTGCTGCCAATATTTCCTACTACGCCTGCCTGTTTATCAACACACGTCTCCACTCCATTGATGTTGGACACTGAAAGACACTACAGTCTGTTTGTACCAGTATGGCTATAGGATGGGGCTGTGTATACTCACCCCTACCTACCTACAGCTATCTTGTCTTTGTTTTCAGAGACTACACATACAGTTAGAACGACGACTCTCCTGTATGCATGCCCACCGAGAGCTGGGATGGCCCATTCTCCTGCACATAGGCACGGGCTGTTTCCAGGAGCGATAATGACCATATTTTTTATTAGAAACGATCAAGTCGTGCACTCGCACGATGCAGCAGACCGTGTGTGTGCTGGGAGGGGATTATCTCACGCTCTGATATTATATAATCTGTTTAGACTGTATCACTCTATACTTATTTAGGGAATGAATGAGCATTTCACTCTGGGATGTGCCACCCGTGAATTCTGACATCACTCCTTTAATCCATTGTAATAAATATACTGTATTATCCCAGCTTTGCCTCTTAACTGTTCCTTCCTCTCATTCTACACACCATCCATTAACTATACTAGAGTGATTAGTGCGGGGGAGGGATCGGAGGGGAGGGTGTATGGGTGTGGTTTTTTCCCCCCTTAGTAAATTAAGTGCTGGTTAAATGTGCCAGACTGACTGCTCATAGGTCCTCACTTACCCCCAGATTAGACACAGCAGCAGAGTATGCTTTCCTGGCTAGCATCTCTTGCAGTTAAGAGGCAGGACTTAAGTGACGCACCCTCTTGTTTTCTCTGGCGCTCTAGCTCCCGGACTGGTTTACATACTGTGCTGTCTAGTGTCAACACCCAAGCTTTTCCCTGAGTTCTGGCTTGGACTTCAGTGTCATGGCAGGAAGTAGGGATGAGATAACCCTCTGATGAGGCTCAGATTGGAGAGGAGATGACCCACCTTTGGAGCTGAGACTCCGCACCGTGTGGGCTCTCTGCTGAGAATGTCAACAAGGGTGTGGGTTGTAGTTGAAGTTCCTGGGATACAGAAACCAGCTGCATGAGCCCCTGTTGTCCAGTTTCAGCTGGAATTCCCTAGAGCACAGCCCCTTTCAATTATCTTTCCTAGGTCCTTCTCCCTGCACTTAGAAACAAACCAAAACCTCTTCCTTCCAGCATGAAATAGGAGGCTGGAGGAGACAACCAGGAACAAAGATAAAAGGGGACTGAACAGATTTACATAAAACAAAAGCTCCCCCCCCCCCCGTAAATCAGAACTTGCTACGCCAGCAGAAAGGAACATTTTGCCAGGAGGTCTGTGTAGGAACAATGATCCTGCCTCCTTTCAGGGACAGCGGCTCAGAGGCGCCATTGGTTCATGCAGCAGTGTGAGAGGTTACCACTTTGACGTCCTACAGTTTCATCTCTTCTCTGCCCTGGCAGCCACCTGCTCAGAGGCACAGGGGCCAGATCCCCTTTCACCTCAATTCTCACCCCATGTAAAAACTACGGTGTGTGTAACCCTAGAACAGACCACATGCTGAGCCCACCACTGGTAGCACAGGGACATCGGCCTTCACGCCCCTCTTCTCATCCATCCGGACAGGAAAAGCAGCCGCGATTTCCTCTCCGTAGTAGCTCACGTTGGGTGTAGTATCTACCCGGGGGGAGGGATAGCTCAGTGGTTTGAGCATGGGCCTGCTAAACCCAGGGTTGTGACTTCAACCCTTAAGGGGGCCATTTAGGGATCTGGGGCAAAAATTGGGGATTGGTCCTGCTTTGAGCAGGGGGTTGGACTAGATGACCTCCTGAGGTCCCTTCCAACCCTGATATTCTATACAGAGGTGCTTTCCCCTCACTGGTTTGTGACCAGTGGTGATGGGTGGGGTGGCTGCTGTTGTGGACAGCCCGGTCTGGACCCAGGGCCGTTTGGATGGGACGCGCTGAGGAGTAGGGAGCCTGCCCCCACCCTCCTGGTAGACCTCAGGGACCATCACTACCCTTGTTCTGTCCATTCATGTGCCCCTAAATCACCAGAAAGGGAGTGGAGGCGAGGTGAAGGCATACCCCTATGTGGCCCACAGAGAGGGAGGCAGCCTGCATTGCCCCTTTGGCTATTGCAGCTTGAACAATCCGTCCCCAAGCTTGCCCTGTGGGGGTGCATCTTGGCTCTGTCCCTCTCCGCGGGGCTGTGGCTAAGGGTTGCAAACCAGCTCCTTGCGCTGGGTCCTGGTGCTGCCCAATCAGTCACACGTGCCTTCACCTGCCATGGAGCTTTGCCACTCCAACTCCTGGCCGTGCAATGGGGAGACCCATTTGGAACCAGGCAAGCTGCACGATCTTCAGCAGAGCAGACCCTGCAGTGCTCCACGGTGGGGGAAGGACTGGTTAGAAGGTGGCTGGCAAGCCAAGGCCTCTGTCCGTTACATTGGTGGTGGTTTATGCCCTCCCCAAAGTTGGGAAATGCAGATCACTTTGAATGTAAAGCACCAAATTCTGCTGTTACCCCAGGGCAACTGTACTGCGGTGAGCGAGCTAGAGTGCGGTAGCAGACAGCTGGATTTGACCATTGGAGTCTAGCAAGGAACCCCCCCTCCCCCACCACCCATATTTCAAACAAGCCTTGCAAAGAGAGGAACCCAACCTCAGACACCAGGGAAACCACATTAACCGCACCAGGAAGCAACCGCTGCCGAGTATGCAACAAACCACTCAGCGATAGGGCTGCTGACAATCAGACTCTGAAGATAGCACCATGGATGCAGCAAAAAAAGTCAGGGAATCGAGCACTCTGGGCCTCTCCGAGGGCTCCCTGCCTCTCCCTGAAACACACCCGTGTTGCTTTTTCTCCTCTTAGAGCTCGGTGAAGTTTTCGAGGCCTTGTTTCTTTGTCTCCGATAACCAGCCCCTTAACGTTACCCACCCAGCCACAGAATAATCACATTTCAGCCCCTCAAAGGCAGCTGCAGCCTGGAGGTCTCAGCACAGACGGCGCCTGGGAATGAGAAAGCCGAGGGCTCACATGTGCCAGCCTCCCTTCTTCATAACAAGAATTAAACAGCTGAAATGTCATAGAGTTGCGAAGCCAGCGTTTAAAGGGACAGGAACTTTTTAGTAAACCTTGAAGGCTCCAGCAAATTGTCACTCCCTTTTCATTGGTGTGGGGGAGCAGGCACATGTGAAGGAGAAGGAAAGACAGATGATATTTATTATTAAAGAAAACGGGTGAACACTGGGGTGTAGAAGACAGAGAGCTAGCATTGGCTAGAGAGCCAAGCATGGCATGGGCAGACACTGCCCCTGCACAGGTCCACCGTCCTGGCCTTGTAACACCCCACTTTGCTATTCCACCTCTTGAGAGCAGGGGAGGCCGGTCACGCCGCGGGAAGCAAGCCGCAATTCGGCCGTGTGTTTAATAAAGCCAGCGGCGCCGGGACCCAACATTCAGCTTGTAGCTCTGATGACACCTCTCAGCCTTGATGCTGTCCCTGCATCCCCAACCACCCAGCCCGCGTGCTCTGCCCCTCCTTGGAGGTTCACCAGCTACCCCATTAACACCTATCTTGAGCTCCAGCATCTGCGGCCTCGTTACAGCTCCGGAGCGTTTGATCTGCTTTCCAAGGCGGAGAGACGGGGCCACCTCAACTCGATGCTCGTGTGGCTCTCCCTAGAACATGGCCTGGGCTGTTGGCTCTTCGGGGTGAGTGCTGCTCGGTGTGGGTCCGAACAGCAGCCCCCGTGGAGTTTTGCCATCCCCCTGCTGGGAGCCGTGCTGTGTTCACACAGAGGAGGCAGTGCTTCAGTTCTCTGCCCTGCGATGATTCTGCCGACCCAAACTGCCCTGTCAACAGCACCAAGCTGCATAATGGCAGCTACGTGACGCGAAACACTGGTAACGCACCACAAGCTCCCATGGCAGAGGCTGGAATCAGCCTCTGGAACTCTACTAGCTTCAAGGGAATTTATTCCAGCATTACGCTGGTGTGGTTGACAGCAGCATCAGACCCACGGTCCTATTTAACCCCTTGAAGCCCACTGGGCTACAGAGAGGCTCTGATTTCAGTGGGAGCAAGAACAAGCCCAAGCTACGCATGAACGATGTTCTGCAAAATAAAGTTTCATTGAACCGTTGCTCTCTGTACACACTTGGCTTTCTGCAGTCCTTTGAGGGACAAAGACTGGAACTCGGAGCCTTTGCACGGTGCCAGGATAATGTGTAAAGTGTAATTATCAAGCCACGGAGCAGCCTCTAAAGCGGGATCACTGAAACACACATGGTTTCAATAGCAGAGATAAGTTAATTTCAGAGTCTCCCAAACTCATCACCTCTGGGTCTGATTAACCTCATCAGCTCTGGTTTTCACTGTTCCTCCTCCTCCTTCTTTTTCTCCCTCTTAGTAACCTCCATCTTCAAACTTGCAACCTGCTTATATTTCCTTGTTGCAGTTAGAAAGCTGGCTAGTTGCAAACTACCCCCACCCCCCCATCCTGATCTTTGCTTTCTCTGTGGCTTTTGGCCATCCCATAAAACAAAGTTGACAGTTCCCAGATCTGTCACTCTCTGGAAAGCTTTCAGGGAAAGCAACCCAGCCTCATACCCTCAGCTTGCAATAGCCAAAGCTTGCGCTTTACAAAACCTCCTCCTGTGAAATCATTCAAACTGTGCGGCTCCCTCCTTGCACGTACATTACACCATCTGGTGGGACTTAGTTCCAGGGAAAACTAAGGAGAGAAGAATATCCCTGACACAAGAGACTGTCTTTGCTTGCTACATAGCCCAAGTGATCAATTAAATTCACCACATACATCCCAACCCACAGAAAGATATAACTGAGAGGGACAGCTACTAAAAACAAAACCACCCAGCTCCAGCTAACAGGCTGACCCAGAAGGCAACACCCTAGAATTAAGTCCAGTTCACACTTTAAACCTTGCTGATGTCTCCATCAATGTATGTGCTATTGCACACAAAACTCTTATGTTAAAAGAATGTTATTAAGATTGCAAAGTCAAATGTTCCAAAGTTAGGCAACGTTAATTGTGGTATTTCCTATGTACCACACCATTAAACCCACAATCCCAGGCTCCGAGGAGAAGAAGTGAGTTTCATAGTTAAAGACCTTGCATTGCAAATGCCCTGCTCCCAGTCCTGGAGAGTTTAATCTCAAGCACTGGGAACAGAAGCCGCCCATGCGGATCTGGAGTGTTGGGATGTATTATGGGGTTCTTAGGTTGTACAGGTCCTTTGGTCTAGCATGTTTGGGCACTTAAAATTTCAGAGACTTACAGAGGAAACAGCTTACAGAGCACTCGGGGTGAATCTCCATTTATAGAGCCAAATCCAAAGCTCCCTGCTGAGTTTTCACCCAGTCCTCACTCTAATGTCAATGGGATTTTGATTGAGTAAACACTGAACAAGGACCTCAGGATCTGGCCCATGATAATGTAGACTGAAGGCCTTTGTTTTTCCGGTGCATTCCAGGATGAAAATGGAAACTCTGAGGACAGTGAACCTCAGCAGAGACGAATGCTACCCTCATGTGCCACCTTCTACGGCAGCCCAATGGTGGGGGGACACCACCTGACTGCACCAGATGAGAGTCCCAGTATGATCTATTGCAAATAAAATTCACCTGCCATGAGAACAGCTGAGCTGTGAAACAGCCTTCCTCGGAGAGGAAACCCTGAGGGTGGTGATGTTACATTTACTTTCCACACATCACATGACCAGCACGAACATTGTAGCTGCCATAGAAGGTGGCAGGTGGAGGGAGACTACACCATTTTAACTAGAGATGGGCCCAAACATTAATGGTGGATCCAGATTCCCCAGGACCCAGAACAACGCTGGTAAAGGCCAGATCCAGGCCTGACTTTTACGACCCAGGTTTGTCTCTGATTCTGACTCCTTTGTAAAAGATCTCATGGAACAACTCTCTCTATAAGGTTGCAAGTCATGAGGCTGCTGGACTGCACCTCCAAGGTGCAACAGAGCCCCAATCCACAGAAGTTACCACTCTGTGGCTTCCAATGACCCCCTGGAAACATCAAGCATACATGCTATCTACAGTACTTATGGGGTCCCATAGTATCTGAGTCCATAACAATCTTTAATATATTTATCTGCACAATGTCCCAGTGAGGCAGGGCAGTGCTAGTATCCCCAATCTACAGAGGGGAAACTGAGGCACAGAGAGGTTCTGTGACTTCCCCATGGTCACACAGGAAGCCTGTGTTGGGGCAGGGATCTCCCAAGTCCCAGGTTAGTGCCCTAAGCACTGGACCATCCTTCATCTCATACCTAGGTAGGGCCAAATTCTATATGCCTGGCATGCACTGAACTTAAGAAATAGGTGTATGTATTTTGGGGCAGAATCTATCCCATAACCTATAACGCATAGATACAGTAACATGCATTGATACATACCTAGAAGTCAGGGCTGCCGAAAGTCCAGGTATTTTCTTTTACATGGCAAAAGTACTTCAGATCCTGAAGCAGTCCCTGCAGACCCTCCATGCACATACACAATTCCCATTAGGGGAACAAGAGTCATGCCCAGGCATCAACGCGAGAACACAGGGTTCAGACGCACCACCGCTCCAGATGTGCTGCAAAACTCATTGCCTTGACAGGAGTCTCTCAAGGTTTGCAGCAATTGCTTGAGGTTGTGGAGTACTTTTGTCCTACACGACACCATAAACGTCAAAGACTGTGCGGAAACGTCAGTGAGTGCGGGATGCCCCTGCCCAGCCTCCTTCGCGGGGCTTCCCATAGGGGGCGCACTCTGCCTGTGTCCCAGCCACTGCACCAGCTCCCAGTTATTTTAGTAATGACGTTTCAAGATGCTGGCTTTAAGTTACATGGTTTGGCTACCAGAGACCCACCTCTCTGTACCTTATCCCAGCAGTTGAGATCAGCTGGGGCACTCAAGTTACAATCCATGGATTTGAAATGCGTGCCGCTCTCCAAGGATTCTGGAATTTGGTCCAGCAGAGCTAGCATTTATTGACTGATTGGCCATGCTCTTTACATCGGCTTTCTGGCCTGATGGGTGGAAAGGGGAAAGTTGGGAGGAAGGAGAATTTCTGTAGCTGATACTCAAAAAGAAAAGGAGTACTTGTGGCACCTTAGAGACTAACCAATTTATTTAAGCATTTTCATATTCTCTGTGTATAAATAAAGTCTGCTGCAGTTTCCACGGCATGCATCCGATGAAGTGAGCTGTAGCTCATGAAAGCTCATGCTCAAATAAATTGGTTAGTCTCTAAGGTGCCACAAGTACTCCTTTTCTTTTTGCGAATACAGACTAACACGGCTGCTACTCTGAAACCTGTAGCTGATACTGTGACATTTTAGATTTTAATCATTTCTGCTGGGAGTTCAGCACCTGCAGCAGCCATAGGATCAGACCTTTCATAGAACCATAGAATCATAGAAAATCAGGGTTGGAAGGGACCTCAGGAGGTCATCTAGTCCAATCCCCTGCTCAAAGCAGGACCATTCCCCAACTAAATCACCTTTGCTTTGCCTTTGTCAATTTACATGCTAAGGGGATCACTGCTTTAGAGATGCAATGATAGCCAGATGGAAGAGAGAGGAGTTTAGATAGCCTCATGCTGCTTGTGTGAGGAAATCTCCTTCCTGAAAATACGCCAGCCAATAATGAAAACTTTATGAATTACACCCTGATTCTGGGTTGAGCTCTGTGCGGTTGGATCTCTTTGCAAGCATGAGCTCGTTGTACAATTGGCGGGCTTGTCTGTATATGAAACCTTGCACTGGTGTAACTCAATGAATTTAAAGTCAATGTAGGTCTTGTCTACACACACATTTGAACTGCTTTTAGTTAAGCCGGTTTCAAACCCGCCTTGTGGCCCCTCATCTTTTTAAGTCAATTTAAACGAATCCAGAATAAACCTAGTTTAAACTGAAATAAGAGCATCCATGCGGTTTTTGGCGACGGTTTAACTAAACCAGGTGAAAATCATATCTCGAGGGAAATGGCTGTACCATTTATACCAGTGCAAACTCCTAACGTGGGCACACTTAAATCGATTTAAACTACACTTATCCCAGTTACTCAAAACTGGTTTAATTTAGTAAATTACAACAGTACGCGAGATCAGTGTAAGTGCAGTTTAAACCAATGTGCTCTGGTACAAAAAGACCCAGGTGTAGACCAGCCATTAATCTGCAATAGCTTGCTACAGCGGGAGCTGACAATGATCAGTGCACTTGGGCAAGACTCTGAGATATCTGACTGCATCTTTTGCCTGATTGATTTTAACTCTCCTTTGTTTGGATACTTTTCGATACTTTTTGCAATAACGGTGGTGTTTCTCCTGCATTTGCATGGAGTTGGAGTGAGACGCATGATTCCCTTTTTTCTAAAGAGATCAGCAATAACACCCAGCCATGGCTGCAGACCGCCAAAGGAAACCCCTTAGCTTGTGCCCCAGTGCCATTGCCCGATGGCGCGGCTACTCTGGAGAATGCGCTGGTTTAGGAGCCTTAGCTTCAAAGCCTGCCAATGGATTGCAAAGCTTCAGGGAGGCGGAGAATGGCGTTCCTCAGAGCTGTGTGCATGGCATGGCAGATATGGGTATCACGTATCCTGTTCTGAAAGAGAGCGCTGTGGCCTTCGTGGAATTTTTTCCCCCTTTCTCCCCAGTGCGGGTCCAGGGATTGGGTGGGTTTGGGGCGGAGTGGGTGGCCAGGGCCGAGGGAGATTGCCTCTTCCCTGTGGGTGAGATCCCCTTTTTAGGGGGTCTCTGGGGTAACTCCAGTGTGTACCGTGTGAGCACCCACTGTCCAGAGCTGCTGAGGAAGCACACCTCCAGCACATTCTCACAGTACCACAGACTAGTCTACAAGGGGGAAACCCTGACCCCCTGGCTAGAAACTACAGGGAACCTCCATCAGGGAGCCTTAGATGCCTTGTGGGTCTTTCCTTCCCTGAACCCTCATGGGTTTTGCCCCAGGAAGGAGCAATCCTTCCCCTTGGTTCTTCTGTGGGCCTCCCAAAATTAAGGCCATACTTTGACACCTTTATTCACACTGAGTAGCACCTGGCTCAGCAAGTAGCCCCATTGACCTCGGTGGGATTATTCCTAGAGTAAGGTATTACTCAGCATGAGTAAGAGTGGCAGAATCTGGCCCTTAATACTCCAGCGGGAGTCCTGCCTCAGCAAGGACTGAATAAAGACTTGGTATGAGCCTCAAGATTTGGCAATAGATCTGTAGGTATCAATCCTAAAAAAAAGCCAGATCTGCCCCTTAGATGTGAACCCACAGATTCACAGCAAGCACAGAACTGGTCAGAGATGGTTACTTTATAAACCAGCACGGATGAGGGCGGTAATGGGGGCCTTCATTCATATAATCTCGACCCGGGGCCCATTTCCTCTTGAGCTTCCACTATTGACAGTAACGAGTCAGAAATCTCTTCCTGTATTTCACAGGCTACCGTATTAGTTAAGCAATAAAAGGCTCTGCATGCCAGATAGATGAAAGCGTTAGCATCTATTGGGGATTGCATGCAAATGCACTAAAAACTGGTCTTTCAAGGTAATTATGTTTGTTTACTGGAACTTGAGACTGTGCATGTCTCCACAAGATGCATAACAGGAACAAAGTTTACCCACCAATCTATAGCTCTATATTTCAGTGGGGGGAAAGAGCAGCAGCAGCAAAAAGAAAAGAAAAGTTTTTCCTCCCAGCAGATGGTCCCTATCAAGCATGAGGTGCCGGCCGAATGTTGCATTGAGTTGGTGGTGTGGAGCATTGTGAAGTATAATTGGATTTGATTGCCAAAGGAGGCTGGAAGCAGTTAGAAGCCTTATTATAGGATGCCTCATGATGTGGGTCTGTTCCGCGTATGTAGAGCTTCCAAGCAGCTGTTGTTTCTTCCCCTCATGTATGACCGTGAAAAAGATTTGCAGTGATTTGGGGTCAGTGTTGAGGGCCATAAACCAGGTATAAAATGGAGCGTAATTGTCAGCAGAACTGGGGAGCAGAAACGTGCTTATGGGGTTCACACTAGGATACTATGGTGATGGTGTCCGGTAGGAACAGAACGATGGTCGTTTGGTTCAGATGCTGGAGTGGGAGACAGGAAATGTGTGTTAAATTCCTCTCTCTGCCACAGAGCCCATGTGTGACCTTGGGCAAGTCACTTAATCTCTCAGTTGCCCTCTCTGTAAAATGGGGATAATAAGCCTAGTTTTCGCCCACCCCTTATCTATTTGACTGTAAGCTTTTTAGCCCAGGAGCTGTTTCTTAGGATGTGTTGGTGTGGCACATAGAACAATGGGGCCCGGATCCTCATTGTATTGTAATACAAATAACGCATACTATAATCTAAGGACCTGGTTAGATAAATGGAAGGAGGAGGAAACGTGTCAAGCAGGGACTGTAGTCTAAACCCTAACCGGGTTTGGGGAGGGTTTGTTTCTTTTTACCCCAAGCTCGAGTATGTCACTGTCCTTTTTCATTTACTGAGGGTGACTAGAAGTTTACATCCATCAGTTATTCCCTTCTGGGACTGCAACAGCTCCCCTCCCTCTCCAAACATCTCTCTCTCTCACCCTCTCACTGCAACAAGCAGATTGTGTCCAGCCATGTGGGAAAAGACTTCGTAATTCCATGCTTAAACAACTGGCTCTCGATAAAGGTCCAGCAGGGTAGTCTGAGAGCCATTTTGTTTTTACAGACAGAGGGGAGCGGGCAGCAAGGATGCTGCCTGCATACTAAGAAACCTGGCCGAAAGCCCACACATGCTAAATGCTAAATAAATAAATAAACACATCAATCAGGCTTGACGTCACGCTGGAAAGGGTCACTGCCATGTGGAACAAGACATCTGGCCCATGAAGTCACTGCCCTGGAAAGATGCCACGGAACCATTCACAGGCTCTGCAGCACAATGGGACCCGATGAAAGCCGGAGGGAAAGTCCGCTGGGGTTGATTATTTGATGCTAGGTACATTCAGGTGAGAGGAACGAGTCTCCCACGCACACTGCAAAACCTTTCCGTGCTTCTAGCCACACGAAAAACTCCTGAGAGTCGAATGCAAAGTAGGGGAGGGAACAGCACTGCCCCGTCATCTCACATTGGCTCAGGCTATTGCACCGTATGACTTGAGATTGCACGTTAGTAATAGGGTTTGGAACAACCGAGAACAGGGCCTAAACTTTCAGCTACATTTAAACTGTATTGGGGGAAAGAAACCTCTTTGTAAAATCCCCTTGAACACAAGCACACCACAGAACACAGGGAAATTCACACACACACACACACACCCCTATATCCATTTCCACACAGAAACACAAGTATTCTGAGCATCCACACCAATGGATTATTGCAGCCATTCTAACGAACCGCACATTCCACTGGGTTTTTTTTAAATGCATTTAAAGGGCAACACTCATTTTCATAAACGAAAAGCCCTTGCACAATGGGATAACTGAGAATCAGCTCCAGTGACTGTCCATCCTAACCCCTTGAGAACCTTGCTGTTTGCAGGCTTATTTCTGCACTAGTGTCCCACCCACCACATATTTGCCATCTATTGTCTTTCCAGGCTTCTGTCAGCACCGAAGTACAGTTTGAGAAGCAGCAGGAGGTTATTAGCCTTGGAGGGTCTGATCTTTCTATTACAACATCTATCCAGGATAGCAAGCTTCTGGTGCAATAGAGCATCAGTATCCATAACCCTGGAACCCTTTCCCCAGCCTGTACAATAGCCTGATTTCATTACAGTAGGACGAGGACGGAGTCTTTTGTTTTGAGAGCCTGGGATTCCTTGTAAGAATCCCCAAAGAGAATGAATTTGATCGGATAGAAAATTATTCCCTGTCTTTGGGATAGCTCCTCAGCAGAGAGAAATCTGCATTGTTCCACTGACACCAGTTTACACCAGCTGCGGCTGGGAGCCTTTCTTTGAATGATACATGCAGGAGGGAGCTAAAGCTTTTTAACAGCACGGGGAAGCAAAACGAACAGGGCAGAATGTACAGAACAAAAATCACCGCCATGGAATTCAGAGCCTAACCCTGCCGTGACAATAGCATTTGGCCATTTATCACCCAGACCTGGGGGCAAAGCTTATAACTAATTGAAAAATCTCATCCATCAGCCCAGCCATTGCCTGATTAAATGGGGCTCCCTATTGCAGATCATTCGGTTGGATTCTGTTAGTATAAATACTGCCGTTTATTTTCACCCCCTTCCAGAACCTTGGGGAGAAGGGCTGACTTCTTTTTTTCTTTTGATTGACAGAATTGTTTAGAAATTGTGAACTGGCTGGACCAAAGCCCAGAATAGGGTTATAGTAATTGAATCCTTTATGTGCCTTCTCTTTGTAAACCGTCCCCCCCCCCCCCACACACACACAGCAGACGACCTTGACAGTAAAAAAAAAAAAATCATTAAGAAAAAAATGAACAGAAAGGTTTTTGGTTTTGGTTCTGAACTCTGATTAATTACCTCCCATTGGAGTTACAAGGCTAACCATGCGAGCTGTTCTTTGTCTGACAAAACTGGATTTCCATTGCCCAAGACTTCTATCCAGCCTCGGTTAGGGTCTCTGCCTGGATTTAGCCTGTGGTCAATCACAGAACTTGTCTGTATCGTTGGTGGGTGGACGATCAAAAGGCAACGTCTAGCCACAAGGAATCAGAGCCCTGCTTTGCCTTTGATCACAAGGCAGCTGGAGGGCTGACACGGATGCATCCCCAGATGCAGGGATGCGGAGGGGACCGTGGTCCCGAGGCACGCGTCATCCCTTAGGGCTTTCTCATCCGCAGCCCCCAGCCATAGGGGCTGGAACTAGGGGTGCTGGAGGTGCGGCAGCACCCCCTGGTTTGAAGTGGTTTCCATTATTTACAGGGTTTACAGTTTGGCTCTCAGTACCCTCACTGTACAAATTGTTCCAGCGTCTATGCCCCCAACCCCCCTGATCTAACCCAGAAGACACCATCCTTACAATAAAGCCAACAATCTGCCTCGCGCTCGAGTCTTGCCCCTTCTCCCCCTCCATGTGCAGATACCCAGACACGCACACCCTCCCCGGATTACACAGGCCACTTTCACCCCCTCTCCCCCTAATGCGATTAGCTTTGCAGCGCCCCTCTGGCAGTCTTTCCGCGTCTCATCCCCCCTCTCCCTCCGCCGGCTGCTCATTTGCAGGGGCTGTGCCAAGGCAGAATGCAGTCTGAGGGAAACACATGGTCCTTATCAGGGTGGAAACGGGGAGTGGGGCTATGAATGACAGGACCCTATTACCTCCCACCCCATCCTCTTTGCAGCGTTTCTGCTGGAGCGCTGGGGAGTCTACGGACGATCCAATGGGTTCTTTCCCCATCTCTCATTTTCTGCCCTTCCACGATGGCTTGGCTTGGCAAGGCAGGGCAGCATGCATCGCATGTGTGTGCCTGGCATCTGCACGCAGCTGGAGATGGAGATGGAGCCCAGCAGGGTCGAGGGCTGCTCCTCTCCCCTCCAGCCATCACCTTCCCCCCCTCTCCACCCACCCACACACTGGGGCGCGGGGGGAGATCCCTTACCGGAATCGGGGCGAATCCTTGATGCACTCCTCAAATTCCACCGTCATTTTCGCAGCTCAGCTCCAGGCACTTTTAATTGAGAAAGTTCATCTCCCGCAAGGAAAAACAACCCCCCCCCCCACGCCACACACACACTGGATCCACTCTTCCAGCCGCTGGCCCCCCCACCCCGGCTTCCTTCCCCCTGCGCGGCAGGGGCCCCCGGTTTCCTCCCGTCCGCCGCAGTCCAGTGGCTGAGTGGAGCCGGGAACAGGCACATGCAGGCTCCTTCCTCTGGACTCGCCTGTCACTGGCTGTGGAAGGAGGGAGCTCAGCAGCTCCAGCCCTGCTGGCCTGTCACTGCTCAGGGAGCGTTGCCAAACTGCGCAGCTGCAACCAGGCTCCTTCCTCCCCCAGCCTCCGCACAGGGTCGCCAGTTTTGGTTGGACCTGTTCCTGGAGGTTTCATCACATGACATAATCTTTACTTAAAGATGAATCGTGCCTTCCTGGAGACGCCGGGACAATCCTGGAGGGCTGGCAACCCTACCTGCGTATCGCTCCCCCACCCCCGCATCCTACAGCCTTTGGGGCGCACGCTGAGCCCATGGGGAGCGCTGCGCCCTGGCCTTGCCTCTTGATCGGCATCAGAAACCTGTCTGCAGCCAGTCGCATCGCTCTGCCTCCCGATACTCCCATGCCGCTTGGCTTCTTCGTCGGCAAAGGCATCCAGCCAGGGACGGTCTGTTTGTACAGGACCACCAGAAAAGTGCCCCGATGCAGTGGTTCTCAACCTTTTCTCAGTTGCAGACCCCTAGAAAATTTCGAATGGAGATGCAGACCCCTTTGGAAATCGTAGGCACAATTTGCGGACCCCCGGGAGTCCGCGGACCCCCAGTTGAAAACCGTTGTTCTATGGTAATGACAACATTTTTGCGGACCCCTTAGGCATAGTCTGCGGACCCCCAGGAGTTCACAGGTTAAAACAAATGCCTTGATGGATGACGCCACTGTCCAATGTCTCGGATAGCAGCCTGAACCCCGTGCTTCAGAGGGAGCTGTAATCAGACCCCTCCAGAGAAATGCAGGGCTCCTGGAGCCCCACTTCTTCCCATTTCACTGTTTTTAGACAGCAGTGAAACCATTTGAGGGGCCTCTGGAGCTCCGGACCACAGTACCATTGTCCCCACTTTCTCCCCTCTTGTCAGCCCTCAAACACAACGGGCCACAGATCCCTATCAGGGAACCAGGACATCACTGCAATGTCAATATCAAATAATCAGCCTCGCTGTTAATTCACTTCCGTGGATTTACTCCTGATTTTCACCAGTATAACTGAGATCAGACTCTTGCCCTTGTGTTTATGGCAGGTTGGCATTTCCCTTCTCTTCTCAAAATGCTGCAGGGAAATAAAAATGTGACTCGAACAGCAACGGGCACGTTTAATGCATTTGTTATTATTTCTAGGCAGTGAGGGGTGGGAGTTTGAGGAGAAAGCTCAAGAAATATCTTGCTGCCCACCCACACTTTCCCACACGGTTTCTGTTTCCTGGTTCGAAATAAGCAGGGCTAGATTTTCAGAAACCCGGGGTTGCGTTTTGCAAAGGGGATGTGTTTGCAGACTTGCTCATGCAATGATCACCCCTCAGTTCATGTAATCCTGGTAACTGGGTGGTTAAATGACTAGCTGGACGTGTAACTAGCAATCTGCATATACCGTCGCCACCATTCATCTGCACAATAAAATATGCCAGGCCCTGTACAGTATACAAGGTCCACTCCTGCATTACTGATGCCAACGGTAGCAGGATGAAGCTCAGAATTACTAAATCTAGTCTCTCATTTAAAAAATTCAGGGTTTGATGCTGCTCTCGGCCATCCTGGTGTGAATCAGGAGTAGCTCCAATTACATCAATGGAATTACACAGGCGTAAAGCCAATGAGAGAGCAGAATCAGCCCCGGGAGTCTATATGAATGGATGAAATTTTTCACAGATCAAGTTAATTTAATCTGGCATGGATAAACTGGAATACATGGGGTGTGCTTAATCTTTATCCTCACCCAGTTAAGCAGCACAGACAGCAGAAGCATGGGGAGCCTTTTCTACACAGCAAAGCAGCGAACCGTACAGATTGTGTCATTGTCACATCATGTCACGTTATCCCGATTTCAGATTTTTAAAACAATTACATTTTTTTTAGGTATAAATCTCCATATACCATATAAACAAATGTATCACAGACAATGTGGGCTTGAACCAAAAAACAAGAGCCAAATGACCCAAAGGGCTGGGGAAATTTGGATCCAAATCAAAACTTCATGAACAGGCTTTATCTCAGTAATGGGCCAAACCAAAAACTTGAGGGAATTCTGTCCCAGTTCTGTATGCAAATACTGCAGTGAAAACCTAACTCTAGACTAGTGGTTCCCAAACTGGGGTTCATGAAATGTTACCGGGGGTTCTCGGGGAAAAAAATCCCTAATGGCAGACAGAGCTATCCTTAGGGACCTCGGACAGCCCAGGGCCAGCAGCCCAGAGCCCCTGGACTTCCAAGAGCTAAGCAGATCAAAGCAAGCATGTCTATCACACTGAGGAGATTTAACCTTCAGGACTCCTTATAAGAAATGGAAAGGGAGGTGGATATTTTTTGCTGTTTTTAAAAATTAAATAGGCAGCTAATATTGTTTTTAAAATTATTATGAAGAACAAGTTTAAGCTTTGTTGTAACGTGCGTTGTTTGCCTGGACTGCTCAAGACCTGAATGTTTGTGTAGGAGGAACTCCTTGAGTTGGCTTCTTAAATCCCTTCATGCTGTTTCACATCTGACACTCCTTGATGAAACATAGGAGCCTTGTCTTACAACAGGCTTATTCAAAGTGATACAAGCTACGAAAGTGAGATCTGGGAAGAGTGTTGCTGTTTTCATAATGTAATAAAAATACTGTAATGATAAATAATAATTAATAATAAATAGTGTGTAATAAGCATGTCATAAAAACAAATTTTATATTTCCAAGATCACTGCTTTTATAATTTATACTCAGGTAAAGGAGAAAATCCCTGGAAATATTCATTTTTAGGAGGGGATTTGCGAAACTTGACATTTTAGTGAAAGGGGTTCACAGGTTGTTAAAGTTTGGGAACGACTGATCTAGACAATGCTCATGTTTCTAACAGGCCTCTAAGACTCCGTTGGTCAGACAGAGGCAGGAGTACTGTACTGTAGGAAAAGGTCTGATTTATGTAACACAATCACTGTACATTGCATGATTGCTAAGAGCTCACAGGAAGTTATAAGGCAAATCAAGACTTTTTACATTTTTAAAATTTTCTTTGGTGCATCCAGTGTTGAGAATGGCGGTGCATGGCTGGTTGTTGGGGGCCCCTTTCTAAAAGGGGGATTCATCAGTTTCATTATAACAGAGTCCAGATGCTACCAGTATAGTTGAAAGTTGGGCAGATTTTTCCATTTAAAAACTCTAATCTCAGTTCTGTATAGGAGGGCGATGGATTTGAATTGGTTTTATTTCTCCTACATACAGTCCTTGGTTACTACTGACCCAGGCTGTGGTTTTTACATCTTTTTGTAGTGTATTAATTCTGCACCTAGTTATTCCAGTGTTTGACACTTTAGAAATAGGTGTAATAATAAAAAAAAATAACAAAACCATGAGGACAATGAACACTAGCATGTAATATTTATTACCACCATCTTCTTCTATTTTTATCCACATAGTTATTTATTACGAACAAGTGGTAGCACAGAAGCAATTTATTATTATTTTTTTAAAGAAAGTTTAAAATGTTATTAACCCAGTCCTGCTTGAAATGCCTCTGTTGATTTCAACTGGGATTTTGGGCCCAGATGTGCAGTCAGGATCCATTACTTGAGGCCTGATTCTCAGCTAGACTGCCATACCACTGGAGAATTTACACCAGCTGAGAATTTGGTCTTGGCCTCCCCAGGCTCCCTGCCCCAAAAATTATTCTAAAACCAAACAGCCTCTTTCTGCAAATCCTTACTTATACAAATAGTCTGTTACTCCCATGAGTATCCTCCCTGACGTCAACGGGAATACTCATGTGACTAAAGACTACTCCCATTTGTAAGCATTGCTGCTTTAGCACCTGATCCTACAAACTCTTATGCATATAAATAACTTTTCTGCGAGGCTGCTCCCATGTGTAAAGCTACACTCGGGTTTGGGTGTTTGAAGAATTGGGGTGTTAACTTTTTTGACATCCTAATTTGACTTTAATGGGAGTTGGATTAGGCCCCATCTGAGTTAGGAGTTAGCCCTAAAGTGGACTAATTGCTCTTGTAAGTGAAACAAAGTAAAAAGCCCAACTCAGAGGAATTACTGTATCATGCTCATAAAGTAAATAATAACAACACTTAGCACTTAACGTGTTTTATGAATTTTCATCAGTCACATGCAAAGCAGAAGTCTGGCCTAGTGGATAGAGCACTAGACAGGCACTCAGGAGACCTGCATTCTGTTCCTCTCTCTGCCAAGGTGGGATTTGGGGGCAAATCATTTTGATTCTCTGTGCCTCACTTTCCCTCATTTGTAAAATGGAGATAACAGTACTGACCTCCTTTGTAAAACACTTTGAGATCTATGGATGATAAGACCTAGGTAGCAGTAGTATTATGTTTACAATGGCAGGTAAGCATCATTATGTTCACTTAACAGATGGGAAAATTGAGGCACTGAGAATCAAAGTAATATTCCCAAAATTACACCATGGCAGAGACAGGAATAGGACCCAGGTCTCCTGTTTCTCAGCCCTGTGCCTTTATCCATTGGACAAAAGATAAAATCTTTAGCCGATCATGTGTATTACATTTTGTTTCATAAGATATTTTCCAATGTCATAGTGATGCAATTAAATAACACAATGGCATATTCTGCTGATGGCGTTTCTGTATTTCTAGTGATTACACGATTTAAAAAAAGAAAAAGATCATCCATGCCACCACCATTCCAAACATGCAAGGATGTTCACAGAAGAATGATGCCACATACAAGCAGAAGGACAAGCCTACTACCAATCTGGGTCTTTGCAATTAAGGATTACACCTCCATAAACGGGCACTGCAGGCGGTCTCTTTAATGTCACCCAACTGTGCCCGCAGCACTGGTTTGAGGCTTATAGCTTACCTATGAATTTCCTTGCTTTGTGGGTTTATTATGGGGAAGGTAACAGAAGCATAGGTAGCCCTAATGCTGCTCCCATGTGATTGGGGATTGTGATACAGCACTGCATGCGTACGATAGTATGTTAATCTATGGTAATCCTTATACAGATATTAAATTGAAAATAGGTGCTAAACGTGTTTGCACTAATTAGAAGGGATTGCAGGGCCTACATTCCATGGAGAAAGGAGGATTCTGGTAATTAAGTTCTAGTGCCTAAATGGCAGACCCTCAGCCTTGATTAATTCATTAGGGAGCCTAGCAGAGGAGATCATAGCTGATCTGTGTAACCCTGACCAGAAGGCATCACTATGGAAAACAGATATGTGATGTAATGGGTTAATGGAGCAACCATTCATCTCTGGAGAGCAAAAAGAAAGGTGCTCTGAAGTAATGTTAAAATTAGGGCTGTGAAGCGATTAAAAGAATTAATCGCGTGATTAATCTCACGGTTAATAATAGAATACCATTTATTTAAATATTTTTGGATGTTTCCTACATTTTCAAATATACTGATTTCAGTTACAACACAGAGTACAAAGTGTACAGTGCTCACTTTATATTTGTTTTTTATTACAAATATTTGCACTGCAAAAAACAAAAGAAATCGTATTTGTCAATGCACCTTATACAAGTACTGTAGTGCAATCTCTTGATCATGACAGGTTTCAGAGGAGCAGCCGTGTTAGTCTGTATCTGCAAAAAGAACAGGAGGACTTGTGGCACCTTAGAGTTCGTCTCTGAGGTGCCACAGGTACTCCTTTTCTTTTTCTAATGAAAGTTGTAGAATTATGTACAAAAAATATCTGCATTAAAAAATAGAACAATGTAAAACTTTAGATCCTACAAGTCCACTCAGTTCTACTTTTTGTTAAGCCAATTTCTAAGACAGACAAGTTTGTTTACATTTACTGGAGATGCTGCTGATTGCTTCTTATTTACAATGTCACCTGAAAGTGAGAACAGGCGTTCGCATGGCACTGTTGTAGCCGGCATCACAAGATATTTACGTGCCAGATGTGCTAAAGATTCATATGTCCCTTCATGCTTCAACCACTGTTCCAGAAGACATGCGTCCATGCTGATGATGGGTTCTGCTCGATAATGATCCAAAGCAGAGCGGACCGACGCATGTTCATTTTCATCATCTGAGTCAAATGCCACCAGCAGGTTGATTTTCTTTTTTGGTGGTTCGGGTTCTTTAGTTTCCGCATCAGAGTGTTGCTCTTTAAAGACATCTGAAAGCATTCTCCACACCTTGTCCCTCTCAGATTTTGCAAGGCACTTCAGATTCTTAAGCCTTGGGTCGAGTGCTGTATCTATTCTCAGAAATCTCACATTGGTACCTTCTTTGCATTTTGTCAAATCTGCAGTGAAAGTGTTGTTAAAACAAACATGTGCTGAGTTATCATCCGAGACTGCTATAACATGAAATATATGGCAGAATGCAGGTAAAACAGAACAGGAGACACACAGTTCTCCCCCAAGGAGTTCAGTCACAAATTTAATTAACACATTTTTTTAACAAGCATCATCAGCATGGAAGCATGTCCTCTGGAATGGTGGCCAAAGCATGAAGGGGCATATGAATGTTTAGCATATCTGGCATGTAAATACCTTGCAATGCTGGCTACAAAAGTGCCATGCGAACACCTGCTCTCACTTTCAGGTGTAAATAAGAAGCAGTCAGCAGTATCTCCCGTAAATGTCAACAAACTTGTTTGTCTTCGTAATTGGCTGAACAAAAAGTAGAACTGACTGGACTTGTAGGCTCTAAAGTTTTACTTTGTTTTGTTTTTGAGTGCAGGTATGTAACAAAAAAAAATCTACATTTGTCAGTTACACTTTCACAATAAAGAGATTGCACAACAGCACTTGTATGGGGAGAACTGAAAAATACTATTTCTTTTGTTTATCATTTTTACAGGGCAAATATTTGTAACAAAAAAGAATACTATAAAGTGAGCACTGTACACATGGTAGTCTGTGTTGTAATAGAAATCAATGTATTTGAAAATGTAGAAAAACATCCAAAATATTTAATAAATCTCAGTTTGTATTCTATTGTTTAACAGTGCGATTCGTTGTGATTATTTTTTTTAATCGCAGTTAATTTTTTGGCTAATCACGTGAGTTAACGGTGATTAATCCACAGCCCTAGTTAAAATCGACGCTGGTTTGAGAGCTGAGCCGTCGTCATGGGCCTGACTCTGCAACCTTTAGGCGGATCCTCAGTTGGTAAAACTGTTCTAGCTTCTCCGAAGTCCACGGAGCTAGTGCAATTTACCCCAGCTGAGGATCTGCTCTGTAGAGTAGTTCGTATTCACAGGGGATGTTCCACTGAATTTAACAGAACTACTCGCATGAATGGCACTGTGAATAAAGGCTACAGATTCACATCATATATTTTACCTAAATGCCGCTGCAAATCCATTGTGTACAGCTCTGTGAAGCCTGACTCCCTTTAGCTTGGGGTTTCCAGCTTGTATTTTTCATTAGTATTACCAATATATTGCCCTTCTGTAGCACCTCTCACCCAAAGAGCTCATGCTTCCCAAACAGCACAGCTGTGAGCTGGGAACGGTCATAATCTCCATCTTACAAATGGGGAAACTGAGGCGCGGCACTGACATTACTTGCCCACCCATACAGTCTGTCAGTGACAGAAATAGAACCTGCAAGCCCCTTCTCTAATCAATAGACCATGCACCCTTCCCAGAGCTGGGAGCAGAACCCAGGAGTGTATCTGACTCTCCAACCCTGTTCTAACCACTAGACTACACTTCCGTAGTGAGATGACACTGGTCAGTGGCAGATCTAGACGCAGTATAGAATGGTGCTAACAGGGGACCTTGCCAGCATGCAAGGGGAATGACATGTCTGCTCCCCACCCTACGCCCTGTTGAAGCACACTTTGTTGGGACTCTGGGCAGAAGGGGTTCAGTGGAGTTCACGGCATATATAGCAATGTCCCTTGCACAGCTTGGGTGATATTCACTCCTGTGTAGCAGGCCAGCCCAAAGCATGTGCTCTGTCAAGCCCCCAGAAGCCCTGTTTTGAGGACAGATCTGTCACTGGGTGAATTTCATAATTCCCACGGCTCGCCAAGGGGATTCTAGCACCAGGTCGTGCTGCTTTTGACAACACAAATTTCTGCGAGGTCCCGTCCCTGATGAATGCTATATAGTTGCTTTGGCCAGGGCAGCCCGGCTCCTTTCGCTTTGGGTTTTAATAATGTATTTTGAGGGGCACAGATTGAAAAATGCACAGCTGGATGACAAATTATTGTTTTCCTGTTGCAGTCCACACTGTAGATTATTGTAAATGAATGGACTTTGAACCTAAAGGGTAACATTTTCAAAAGCTCCCAAGTCACTTGGGAGCCCAAACCTAATTTTTATAAGTGATTTAGGCATCATGGCTGCAGGCTGGATTCTCGAAGATATGTGGGTGACCAGACAGCAAATGTAAAAAATCCGGACGGGGTGGGGGGTAATAGAGGCCTATATAAGAGAAAGACCCCAAAATCAGGACTGTTCCTATAAAATCGGGACATCTGGTCACCCTAAGCTCACCTCAATATTTTTGAGGATCTGTGTCTTAAATTCCTTTTGAAAGTGGGACTTAGGTGCGAAGTGACTTACCTGCTTTTGAAAATTCTGCCCAGAATTTCTTTCACTGTTTATGCGGTTTGCTTATTGTGTTTTTCACATTATTCTTCTTAGGTGGCGGGGCCGTGTTGAGACAGGCTAGTCAGTTTCCCCTTGGGTTACACCAGGGTCCAGTCGATTCCACTTTCAAGCCCCCCCTGCAGCTGCCTGGGGTGCAAACTGCGGGGAAACATGAGCCCCCCCCCCCAACTGGTTTCCCAAGCAAGTAAAATAAGAAAAGGAGGACTTGTGGCACCTTAGAGACTAACCAATTTATTTGAGCATGAGCTTTCGTGAGCCACAGCTCACTTCATCAGATGTTTACCGTGGAAACTGCAGCAGACTTTATATACACACAGAAATCATGAAACAATACCTCCTCCCACCCCACTGTCCTGCTGGTAATAGCTTATCTAAAGTGATCACAGTGGGGTGGGAGGAGGTATTGTTTCATGATTTCTGTGTGTATATAAAGTCTGCTGCAGTTTCCACGGTAAACATCTGATGAAGTGAGCTGTAGCTCACGAAAGCTCATGCTCAAATAAATTGGTTAGTCTCTAAGGTGCCACAAGTACTCCTTTTCTTTTTGCGAATACAGACTAACACGGCTGTTCCTCTGAAACCTGTCATTATGCAAGTAAAATAAGGAATTTCAGCAAGGAAAGGGAGCATTTTTAAATGCACAAAAGCTACAGGCCGGGGCAGGCGAGACCCTTTAAAGGATGAACCTCGCTCGACCTTTAAAAAATAGATTTAAAAAAAAAAAAAAAATTACAAAGCCATTACACGTTTTATACCAAAGGCAAAACTTTACCTCGCTCCCTACCGCGGCTTGCAACTGAGTCTAAAGCTCCTCCTCTTGCTCGGGGAAGGGGGTGGCTCTGGCTTGCTCAAAGTTGCAAGCGGCCGGCGGCGCCAGCGAGCTCTTTCGGCCCCCTGGAAGCTCGCCGCCTCCTGGGCACGTGCGCCCCTGGGGCTCCCCGGGCGCCGCCTGCAAACCGCGTGCCTGGAACCCCCCCCCCCCTGGAAGGGGCGCGCGGCGCGGCAGCGAGACTGGGGGGGCCGATTCATTGCGGGGCGTCCCCGGGCAGAGCGGGCCGCTGCTCCAGCGGCCTGTGCCGAGGCTGGTTGCCGGAGCTGCAGTCCCGGTCCCCCGGGCGAAGAGGAGGCTCGCTCTGAGCTCGCAGGTTTCCCCGCAAAGCCGGGCAGGGTTTTCCTGCCCGAGGAGCGGCAATGGGGCGCGGGGCTGTGTTGCTGAGCGCATTTCAATCCGGGGGGGGGTGGGGGGTGGTAACAGCTGCTACGCGAGCCTGAACCGAAAGCAGAGCTTTTAAATTAAAGCCTTCGCAAACAGAGATGCATTCCCCCAAAACTCGGTACTTAGTTTTCTTTCAGTACTTTGGGACTAACTATAGGTAGGTGGCGTGGTGGTGGTTTGCCCTTCCGGGGGGTGGGGTGGGGAAAACGAATCCGGGATCTGTGCATTCTTAGCGTGGGGTGGAAGACAGCCAGATGTCCTCATATTAGGGGATTTGTTTTCTATAACCCCAGCCCCTGGGTGGGGTGGAGGGGGAAGTGTCCCATTTTTTCACACTTCCTGTCTGGTCACCATAAAGGGGGGGGAGGCAAGGAAACTACACACCAGTCTCCAAGGTAAATAATTCCTTGTATTTTTGGTAAATATTAATCCCATTATTGAATGCATAGGAATACATCTACTGGGGATTAGAAACTGGAACGAGGGCAAATCGTTTGGGGTGGGGGAAATGTTGTCCTGGTTCCTTCCTCCCTCAAAGCCCAACTGGAGTGATGGGGGACGGGCCGACAACACATTTCTATCCTTGGAGGATAGACGAAAGAGCCAGCTTCTGATCTCAGACAGGTGTAAATGCAAAGTAACTTCATTTGAATCCCTGGAGGTATTTCGGCCTGAGGCTCTGGTCCAGCAAGGAGCCCCGTGGGGGTTGACTCTGCACCACGAAGAACAGTTTGTAGATTGCATCGGAAGATGTGGGGCTTTTTTTACCCACAAAAGCTTATGACCAAATAAATCTGTTAGTTTTTAAGGTGTCAGTGGACTCCTTGTTGTTTTTGTGGATACAGACTAACACGGCAACCCCCCTGAAGTTTTCAAGTTGGGACTTATAGCAAAGTCACTTGGCCTCAAAGTTTTTGCGGGCCTAGCTTTGGTGGGTAGGAGTGTGACAATAAGAGGTATGCCAGCAGAAGCTCCAGTGTCGGTCAGCAGAAACCTCCTTTTTGCTGGTATGGTTGATTTTGTTTGGGGAACTGGTATACGCTAGAAACAAACTCTTTTGCCAGCATTAGCTACAGGCAAACCCTTTCTAGTGTAGACAAGACCTTAATGTTTATAACTTTCAGGCTGTCGTTTCTACTTTGTCTCTAATGCGAGAATCAGAATCACTCGCGTGAAGGTCAGTGACTGTTAGAATGACCCCTAGGTTTTGTCCCCTGTTTACTACACTGAGTAGAGTTATTTATTGCAGGGCTCTCGGTTTTCTCAGTGCTGCACAAGGTCCCTGCCTCAAGAAGTTTCTGAGCTGAAGCTCAAGGACTGCAAATGCACGTTCGCACGTGTGAGGTTACGTTCAGTCACACTGCTCACTCGCAATAGCATCTGCGGGGTTGGGACCTTATCCTGAAAGCCTTTACCTTGTGCAAATCGTCCCCAGAACTTCAGTGGGCTTGTCGTTATCATTAATTTTGACTGATGTGCAATTGCTCCAGCTGGGGGCCTTCCAGACACTTAGCAAGGGTGGCCTGTGCACTGTGACCCTGGCTCTTGAAGGTCAGAGCAGGAGAAGGATCTCAAGGAACTATTATGAGGGCAATTTAGGAGAAACATAAGCGGTAGGAGGGAAAAGTAGCTGAGAATGGGGTTATGTAGAGGCTTAAAGGTGAGGACAGGTAGCTTGAACATGATATGGAAGGCTAGAGGGAAAATTGGGTGAGATTCAGAGAGGGGAGTGATGTGATCAGAACATTGTGGGAGGAAGCAAGGTGACTTTGGGCAGTATTTTGTGTGGACAGGATGGGGGAGCAAGGGGGGAAAAGCAGGAAGACCAAAGAGGAGGAAATCTCAGTAGCTAAGGACGGATCCTTGATGTGGCAGTTCCTATGTAGGTGGGATGAGGGCCTGGCTAGGGAACGAGGAGAAAGGGTGGATTGTGATTTCTGCAGTCTCAAACCTTTTTGCAAAGTAAAATAAATAAATTAAAGCTTTTAAAAATGTGAAGTGCTGAATGTGACCGTTTCCCTTCGTTCTTGAACGATGCAGAGAGAACCAAGGCAGATAAGCTTGTCTTTAGACGCAATAAAGGGGCCATTTAATTTTTGAGGGGAGAGTTTGAATGTTAGATATGCCACGTAATACATTTTGACAGCTGAGATTGCATTATTTTGCTTTTCTTTTTTTCCCCTTGAGTGAGTCTCTAACTCTCGGTGAGACCTTCTATTAGGCAGACAATGAAAGGAGAATAGAGAAGGAATAACTGAAATAAGATATGCAAATGTCCTCTGTTGTTGAAACCATAGTCATAAATTTGTGTCTGCATCTGCGGCTTAAATATTGTTCTTTGCCTATAATCAGATTAGGCCATTATTATTAATGGGACAATTACTATAGCTAGAAGCCGCAAACTCCATCCTACGTGAATTGTTAAGAAGTCTTTGTAAAACTTTGATTCCTATTCGTGTGGCCTCAATACAGTACAACACTTAACAGCCCTTGAAGTCAATGGGACATAACCATGTGCTTAATTGCTTTGCTAAATGAGGGCCTGACTAAATTAGCAGCATATAGTGGAAGGAAAACAGATATCATTTTACTTCTGTGTACAGAATTGGTGCCTGATTCGAAGCCCATTAAAGTCAATGGCAGCCTATCTAAAATAGGTGAAAGGTAGCATTTGATCCTTAGTTAAGTTTTATATAAAGAATTCGCTGGATCTCAATCACAGTCGGTCACTTGACAAAGAAGCTGACGATCCTTATTTTGCTGTAGCCCAGGTACTCAGCCTAAGTGTGATGTTCCATCCTATGTTCAGCCATCGGCTGAAGGTTGGCGTTTACTGACCATTGCTAAGAACTGTTGTCTTTCTTTTGCTCTGCAGTGGTGTCATGGAGACATTGACTGATCAGCCTGTGCTCGGCGTCCAGAATTACTTGGAGGTAGGTACTTGGGGTGGCACTGACAGAAACTGAAAAGCTAAGGTTGCATTGTGGAACTACAGATGTTATAAGGGGGAACACTTGTCCTTGTAACTGACCACTTGGAATAATAATAATAATATCTGGCTCCTTGTACAGCACTTTTAGTCTGTAGATCTCAAAGCTCTTTACAAAAGAGTTCAGTATTATTATCCCCTTTTTAAAGATGGGGAAACAGAAGCACAGGGGGTGAAGTGTCTTGCCCAAGGTCACCCAGCAATTCAGTGGCATTGTTAAGGATTTGATCCAGGGCAAGTTTTTCATGCCTTTTCTTTGTTTTTTGAGGGGATGTGGGGGCCAGTCCTGCAAGCTGCTCTGCGTGGGCAGGCACTTGTCTAAAGGCAGTATTGTGCTGGTTTCCCTTGAGATTTGATTTTAAACCGGTTTGGTTAAACTGGTGTCCATGTAGCGCTGGATTAGCTAAACCAGTTTAACCAAATGGGTGAAAGTTTGTGTGTAGACAAAACCTGGCTTACTACAGGACCTTGTGGCAGTCATCCAGCTTTTTCTGTGCCCAGTTTTCCCGTCTGATAAAAGAGGTATTGAAACACTTTCCTCCCAGGGGCATGAGAGTTTTACTGGAAGGATGTTGGTAAAACATTCTCAGATCCTTGTATGGATGCAAAGCATTGTTATTTCCAAAGCCTGCAAATGCATTTGTTAAACTGGTGCCACATGCCAGAAGTTTTGCTGTGTTCCAAAGCGGTGCATTGAATAGCTTTTTGCTATTAACAAAAACTCAGTTATTACCATGGTACATTAAAATTAATGATTTGTGCTTAATTTGAGTGTAGACACCCGTAAGAATGGTGCACTTCGCCTGTTGTCCCAGAGATGCAATCATGAATGACTGGTTTAATCTTAATGTGTGTTCCTCATGGTCATTATTGTCTCAAAGGGGGCAGCACTGTCACTCAGCCGTTAGTTTTCTGTAATTTCTGTTGGGAACATCTGGTTCTTAGATGACTTGTCTAATGTGCAGGAATTTTGTCTGATGTAGAAGAATTTTGCTAATCACCCTTATGTTGTTGAAGTGCATTCCTCTCCAGAGGGTCATATGACTGTCCTATCTAAGCAAAGCCATCAGAAATGTTTAATTAGCAGTGGATTCTTACCTCTCTCCTCCCACTAATTGACAGGTAGCGACAATCTCTCAGTTTCTACACAAGCAAAACCAAATGGCTTCAAATTGTAGAGACTTGGTACTGAGTTGGATTCTTCCTGGTAGAGCTATTAAAAGCGATCCTGTGTGTCTGCCTGTGTACTTACATAGCTCCCCTCACTGTACCTCACAAACGTTGTTAATTTATCCCTGCAAAACACCTGTGCCGAAGTGGTGTTTTCCCCACTTTACAGATGGGAAGCTGAGGCCCAGAGAAATTAAGGAACGAATCCTCAAAGGTATTTAAGTACCTAACCTTCATGGATTTCAATGGGAGTTAGGTTCCTAAACACCTGATAATCTGGGTTTATGAGACTTGCCCACGGTCACACAGGGAGTCTGTTGCAGAGGATAGAATTGAATTTCGGGTCCCTGAGTCTCGATACAGGGCCTTAACCACAAGACAGTCTTCTTCTCTGCCTGGTCAGACTGGAACCAAAAGCTGGGCTTGTAAGAACAACTTTTCATAAAACTTAAGACCAGTAGAAATGGTTCTGAAAATTCCAGTGGAAACAGTTTTTGTTTTTTAAGCTAAACATTCCCCTGCAGAACTGCAATCCAAACATTACAGCATTGTGTTAGTGTGTGACACCCAAAGGTGAAATTGACTAGTAACTGTAAACAAAGGTGAGACAAGGAGGGAGAGGTAATATCTCTTACTGGCCCAACTTCTGTGGGTGAAAGAGAGAAGCTTTCAAGCTTACATAGAGTTTTTTGCTGTGTAAATGCAAAAGCTTCTCTCTCGCATCAACAGATGTTAGTCTAATAAAAGATTTTACCTCACTCACCTGGTCTTTCTAATATCCTGGGATTAATACAGCTACAGCAACGCTGCATGTAAATAAAAGTGAAATTGACTGGTTCGTTTTCATTGTCAAGAGGACAAGAAATGCAAAAATGTAAGAAGGAAATTTGCCGTTAACATTTCTCTCCAGTTTTAATGCTCCGATATAACTATAAACACACATAAAGAAACCTTGCGGGGGTTTTAAATGATTTCTCATCTGAAAGCATCCCTTTTAATACACTGCGTATGGGTTTGATCGTACAAACACCGTGAGTAGCGCCTGAGTTGTTCCATTAATTTCCGGGAGACCTCCCAAGGTGGTCAGGACTTCTCTCTGTATCAGTTGTTAACAGGATTGGGCCCTAACTGTGCAGTAGCAGTGAAAAAAGACCCATTCTTATGTCAGCCAGTAGAAAGTGTGTCACTAGTACAGGTTACAGAATGAATGCTCTGCACATCTAGGCATTTTTGTAATGTAATGCTAGGTTAATTACAATTCTGTATTGAGCGGCACATCTCTGAACACTGCTGGTGATTCCCATGTCCCCACGAGTGGCTGTAATTAAAAGGAGACTCTGCTGTCTTAATTTACTTCTTGCAGTCGGGGTAAGTTATAAGCTAAAGTGAAACACATGCCTGTTTATGTAAGAGATGAGATTTGAGCTGTCAGAGGTTACAGTCCAGCCCCCTTGTGCTGCAGTGGACTGCGCTTGCTATCCAGAATGAGACTCTCACACGACTGTTTCTAGTCACTTCTGAAGCAACAGAAATGATGTATGGTTCTCATAAGCTTTACTTCTGGAAAGATTATCCCCTGGCATGTTTCTGGGCTGGGTTTATGCTTGCCAGGAGCAGAGATTAAACCATACGTTTTATTCTAGCACATCTAGGTTCTATATGATGTCTCCCCTCACGTTAGGATCTGAGCATAGTATTCTTAGAGCAGCATGTTTTCTTATCATCCCTATGGGTTTAAGGACGGTGTGCTTGTCTCTGGGATAGTCTTAGCTCTTACCCACTCCTCCGAAGAGGAAAAGCAGGGCATGTTTGGGAGGTGTGTGCAGGATAGGGCTGTGTGCAGTTCAATAGATGGTGTGAACCCTTAGCACTGCATCGGTGCCCCAACATGGTGTCAGGTGGTGATGCACTTTTGGAGGTGCTGTCCTTTTAAGATGAGATGGTAAACGTTTATGGTCACTGAAAAGAATGACTTGTGGCCATTCAAAGATCACTCTTCCCATTTTGCATGGGTAGAATTGTGGACCTTGACGTCAGAGTTAAATTCAAGCCAGGTTAAGTAATGCCTACCTAAAAAAAAAAAAGACTCTTGGAGCTTCAGCTACCATGCAGTATTCTTTGCTTCCTGGCCAAACTGTTGTGCTGTGTTTCTATGTGCTCCTAAACAGCTGCCATTTTTCAGAGTGGTCAGAGGCACCTGCATGTCAGTGATGGGTCAGATTACTCCTGGGGGAATTACGCACCACTGCGCATGTGCAGAATTTATGTTCCCTGCAGATTTCTTTGCTTCCCCACAGAAAAATGACTTTCTGATGGGGAAGCAAAGGGAAGCCACAAGAGTGGTCATGCGACCTTCCCCAGCAGTATGTTTCGGGTGCCCGCGGCAGCTGGCAGAGAGAGAAATCGCTGTAGGGCAGGGGGAGGGACTGGGGAAGACCCGGCTGGTGCCAGGCTCAGCTGATAGTCCTGGCTGGGCTGGGGAGGACAGGACTTCCTCTTCCCCTGCATGGCATCCGGGGCTGGGTTGCAAACTCCTCCTCCTCTCCCTCGCTTCCTGTACCCACTGCTCCTCACCTGCAGAGGGAGGGATCACTGCGCAGGGAGCTTCTCGCCCGACCACCCTGCATCCAGACCCCCTCATACCCAGACCCTCCCGCTGAGCCTCACACCTGCCGCACCCAGAACCCCCCTGAGGAGCCCCACTCCCCTGCACTTGGACCACCCCGATGAGCCCCAACCGGCTGCACCTGGATCGCCACCCCACTGAGCCCCACTCCTCCAGCATCTGTCCCCCCCATGGGACCCCCCAGACCCACTGCCGAGCTCTATCCCCCCACACTCAGACCTCCCCCATTGAGCCCCCCGCACCCAGACTCCCCAACAAGCCCCTGTGCATCCAGAACCCCAACTCACCTGGATCCCTCACTGAGCCACCCACACTCAGACGGCCCCACACAGAACCCTCTCAATCCACATCTGGATCCTCCTACACTAAGCCCCTCCACACTTGGATTCTGCCGGGCTGAGCCTGCGCACACCTGGATGTATCTGGCACTGAGGGGCAGGGCACTGGGGTGTTTCTGGGGCAGGCCCAGCCCTTGCGCTGTGTCAGGGTTGGGTGCAGCCTCATGGCTGAGTCTGTCCCCAGGGGGGAGCTGGGCAGTGATCTCCCACTTCTGTGCAGCCAGTGGCCTGTGCTTTCCAGTGCCATGCTGGAGCCTCCACGTTTATTTGACCGATAAATTTTGCATAATTTTAAAATATTGTGCACAGAATTTTTAATTTTTTGGCACAGAATGCCCTCAGAAGTAGTCAGATGGTTCCAGCATATAGACAAATCGAAGGTGCTTTGGGCTAGATAGCTCAACGGACTGTTTGAGGCACGTGTTCTGAATTTGGTGGCAGTGTGGGGTTTTTTTGGAACTGGTTGACTTTTTAAAAAATTTGGTGCAATTACAAAATTTAAAAAAAAACTGCAGAAAAGGTTGAAATTTTTGCAAAAAAATAGTTTTTTGTTCAACTAACTTTAGTGCTGGTCAACTTATTAAAAATGTTGAAATTAGGATGAAGTTTGTAGTTTCACAAAGAACTGGACAAAAGCTGTTTTGGGGGAAAATGTTGCTTACTCTTCTCTCCTCCCTGCTCCCCTTTCCGCCACTCCCTGGTTTTTGTCCGTTACCCCCCCCCCCCCTCTCTATTTATTGTTGTTAGAGCAGCGGGTTCCCTTGTTTTACAGAGATTTCCAGGCATAAGGAGCAGTAGAAAGGGTGTGAAATTGAGAGGACAGAGGGAGCAAAAGGGCATTGTGGGTGGTTGTTTGGGAGGAGATCTGACCATAAAAATTGAATCTGAAGGTAATGCCACACACAACAGCTCAGGCTGGAGATCTCTTATGTAATATACAATCTGTATGCCCATATGATCTTGTTATTACTCAGCACTGGAATTGATTACTTATCATGAGCCCAGCAGCAAGCAGGTGCTGCTTTATCCTCTCTAGCCTCGGGACACACACCATTTGAAGGTCACATATTTGCCCACCAACCTCTCCTCGATACCCCCTGCGGCTGTGCGATTGAACATCTCATAGCAGCAGGCCAAGGTCCATAGACTCGGAGCGGGGTATTCTGTGGAGAGCAGTGAGGAGTTCACCTACCTCGACTGTAAGCAGGGTTCAAATGGTTGCAGCAAACTGGATGTTCTTTGGCGAACATGAACCCGGCATGAAGTGCGCGTCTTCCTTATAGATGCTAAACCATCTTTGTGCTGAGACAAAGTTCAGGATCTATCAAACCTGCATACTACCTGCATTGCTAGATGGGTCACAAATCCGGACACTCCTCAGGCAGACTTGGAGCGCTGAGGGGTATTCCATATACGCTGAGTATAAAGTGGTTTGTGTGCAACGATCTGGCCTTCCTTTGGTCGTTCGTCATGCCCAAAAACGGCGTAGCGAACTTTTCAGCCAGGTTGTTGCAATGGACAAAAACAACCCAGCACACTGCTCTCAAACTTCCATCAATGTGCAAAGGGGTGCATGCCCTAATCGTACCTGGGCCTTCTGGAGGGCTGCCCCAGAGAATCATGGATTTATAGGATTGAGCCAGATCTAGGAACTTGATTGCACCATGCCCGGTGTGATGCCATCACTCGCGGTCACTCTGACTGACTGGTGCAATGTTCCTTAGAAGACTATGCGTCTGTGTATTTGCCATGCTTGTTTTTTATGGTCTGTGTTGGCATTCATTCGGCACTCACTGCTGTGGTAGCCGAGGGCTATCTGCAATTCTGGTGGTGGGAGTTAGCGCCGTCCGATGGCGGGGGCACTGGTCTGGGAATTGGGAGACTCAGGTTTTATACTCTGCTTTGCCACCCACCTGCTGCACGACCTTGAGCAAGTCACCTAATCTTAGCGCCTTGGGTAGCAAAATGAGGATAATGATTTCTCACATCCTTTGGCCAAGAGCTCTGAGATTTATGGAGGGAAAGTCCTGCCTAGCGGCTAAGAATCATAACTCTAATTGGGGATCTCAGCAACATTTATTCATATTGCTCATTGATTTATAAAGCACCATCTCCAGAGACTGTATCTGGAATGCTGCGTAAATGTTACATGGCGCTTGAAAGATAGAGAGTCCAGAAGGCTGTGTATCCCATTTACCCATCCTCGGCACAGTATAGCACTGTTTTCCCTCCCTGTCCTATGCTTGGGGCTTTGGATGAGCTCAGCAGTCGTTTTGCAACATTTGAGTGAGCAGCTTTTTGTTTTAACAAGCAAATGGGTAGAATGGGCAATTAAAAAAAAAAGGGAGGGGGGAGAAAAAGTTAGATCAACATATTTGTTATTGTCATTTCATGGCATCGGCATTTTGATCTCCTCAGCTGCACACTGGCCAATTCGTGGATATGCTCGTTCCTTTCATGTGGTTGGATTGATGTCGGGCACTGCTGAGTCGGGTTGCATTTATGAGAACCACATGGGATGTCTTAAAGGAACATTAATGGAAAACTTCTGGAGTCTGTAGGAATTTGTCCCCTTTGCTTCACCTTCTTGCAACCTTGAACTCCGAAAGACTTGTTCTTCTTCGAGCGATTGCACATGTCTGTTCCACTGTAGGTGTTGGTGTGTTCCAATGCACAGTTATCGGGGAGTTTTTACCCTTAGCAGCACTGGTCAGAGCGGCCCGAGTGCCCTTTTCTGTCTCGTGCACATGGTGCAGGCATAAAGGGCTGAGCCACCCCAGGTCTCCTTCAGTCCTTCTGCCTGTGATGGTTGTTGGCGCTCCCTGTCCTTGCTTCTGCAAGGCTTTTCTCAATACCTGTATCTAGTACCCGGGTATTGTGAGTGTCCTTTTAGTAGCTAGTTAGTTTGTTAAGGGAAAAAACTTGTTTTGTGTGGTTCTGGCACCCAGCTTGGGGACTGGTACCGGAGATGTGCTGCGCTCTCTGGGTTTCGAGGCCGGCTGCTTCTCGAGAAGAAGCTTCATACTCATTGGACTCTGAAGTGGGTTCCTATGTACCCCAACCCCTATGGACAAAAACAACCCAGCACACTGTGCTCTCGAACTTCCATCAACATGCCCTGATCCTACCTGGGCCTTCTGGAGGGCTGCCCAGAGAGTCATGGATTTGTAGGATTGAGCCAGATCTGGGAACTTGACTGCACCATGCCTGGTGTGATGCCATCACTCGTGGTCACTCTGACAGACTGGTGCAATGTTCCTTGGAAGACTATGCATCTGTGTATTTGCCATGCTTGTTTTTGATGGTCTTCTCCGGCACTGATGGGTACGGCGCCGCTTAGCTCTCGAGAAGAAGCTTCATACTCCTTGAACTCTGAAGTGGGTTCCTATGTACCCCAACCCCATCAGGAGAGAGAGGTCACCTGCCCGCCCTGGATTCCACACCAGCAGGAAGCCTACAAGAGGGACCTCTGGGCTAGGCATAGCTGGGTCCAGGGCTGTACCCGTGGCCCTTTTGGAACCTTGGGGTCATCTCCCCTCCCCCACCCAGCCAAGGCAAGAGCATCCCTGCAGCCATCTCAGCTGGCTCCATCTGCTGGGCATCAGGAGAATTGTCACCACAAGCACCGTAGTGGTGGTACCAAGCAGAGTAGGGTTTCCTTTCATGAGCAGCTGCAAGAGGAGAAGGAATTAGACCAGCCCCTGGTTCCGCTGGCATCTTCTTCCTCGTCTCCAGAGGAGGAAATTGTGTGAGATCCTATTTCTCCACCTCGGGATGATTCTAAGACTCATCTGGAGCTTTTGCGGAGGATGGCTATAGCTCTTGATAGACCTGGGGGAGGTCTGAGAAAAATCTCAAAAGCTGGGGGACAATCGAACATCTGCGGCTCCAGCTAAAATAGCTCTCCCAATGAATGGGGCTATCTTAGAGCCTACATTGTGCACGTAGGCGCTTTTAGGTTGCCAAACTGTGCCTTAGACTCCTTCGGGGCTGGATGGTGGAGAAGTGCTCTTCTAGAGAGCACCACATAGACATGTTAATGTAAACTGCCCTCTCCTGGATGGAATCAGAATTGCTCAACTGTGTGCCATAGATCCTGTACTGCTAACTGAGATTCTCCTTCAGCTCAAGTAGCTGGGGACTGGTCCTTTGGAGCAGGAGGTTTTGATTCTATCCCCACTGTCACCATGAAGTTCACAAGTGGTCATGGCATGCACCATAGTGACAATCCTGTACCCACAGATTTGTTAGTGTTCAGAGACCACCTGCATGAAACAGAGAGAAATATCAATTTTGCAGTCTAAGCATACAGAGATAGATGATTATTTAATATGTTTGGCTTTTTTCCCCCCAGGAGATTAAAACTTTCTTTCTTGGTGAATATTTATTTAGCCTGCAACCCTTAAAAACTCATATCATTTCTAGGGATGGGTGCAAACCAAGAACCCAGATCTAAGCATCCCCCCGACTTCTCTAGAGTTTGGATCTAGATCTGAACACTGTGGCTTGGCCATGTCTCTTGTTGTTTCTTTATTAATATTGGCAAGATATATAGGACCTGATGCTGTAGCCCTTACACACAGGTAACCCCACTGTAAGTGCAGTTTAGAGGGACAAACCTCCAGTGTCGAGCCTGAGCCTTTTAATCCCCATACCCAAATGAGTAGCTGTTACTCATGCAAGTGGGCACCTGGACTTCAGTGGGATTACTTGCATAAGGAAGCACTGTTAGGATTTGCAGGATCAAGCCCATTTAGCGTTGCAGCTAGTAAACTGCACCCAGTTTGATCACCTCTAAAATGCAATAAATGCAAATCCAATTTATACACCCCCAAGAAAACAGAGCCCCAAGCCCTGAGCTGTTGTTCGTTGCTTCTTCGTTGTATTTTTCTCCCTGGACTTACGTGCACTGTGGTGCTTACTGTTTGGTTTGAATCGTCTCCCGAGTGTGCTGTTTCCCATCGTGCTGATGAACACTGCCCAGAACAAATCTTCCTGCACAAAGCTCTGCTTTGGCCAGCAGCTTTGTGCTATATCCAGATACTATTTTCCATGCAAGGGGGGGGCGGGGAACAGAGCAGCCCAGGACCGCGTGAGGCTGTTTCAGAACAAACTCCAAAGAAAAGAAGGTAGACCCAGGAATGAGTCATCTGTTGTCCCTGTTTGCGTTGGATTGCTCTTCCAGCGATGTGGGTGACGGGCTTTTAGACCCATTCTTCCAGGCCTAGTGAATGTCTCTACTGTATTCTCCTTGTTGCCACAAGAACTTGCATCCATCACACTAAGTACCGGGCCAGATCCTCAGCTGGTGTGAATCGGTGTCGCATTGTCTAAGTCTATGAGGCTGCTAATAGATACCAGAAGAGGATCAGGCCCCCTAATTTTAAAATGTACCCTGATACTTCAGGAGGCGGCCGTGAGCCAATGCAGCACATACTGCCTATATTGGGTCTCGGCACATTTGGTGCTGTATGGATGAAATTCGCTTCCGCATGCAGTTTGCCCGTGTACTTCTCTTTTGACCTTTAAAACCCATTTGAAAGCATCCATTTCCCGTCTCTCTAACCCGGCACAGTCAGAGAGGAAGCATTGTCCAGTGGTTAGAGCACAGAGCAAGATTCAGGAAGCTCAGATTCTACTCAGGGTGCTGCCATTCATTCTCTGTCTGGCTTTGGGCAGGTCACTTCACCGTCAGCGTGTTCCCCAGGGGATGAATGCTATTCTCCAATCTCACATGGATGTCATTAGTTTGCAAAGCGCTGAAGGGGCCTGCAGGGTAGGTGCTCAGTGTTGTTTTTGCAGGGCTTACCCCAGTGTAACATCACTGGACTCAGGAGAGTTGCACCGTCGTAGCTGATAGAATTTGACCCTGCAGCCAGAGTTTCTGCTGTCTCTGTGAAGTTCAGTACATACAGCATCACAGTTAGGCACGTATCATGGTTAGGTGACTTCTGATGTCAGGGTTAGAGGTGAGACCTCATGTAACAAGCTTACCGTGGAGTTCTTCTAACTACTTTCCCTAGCTCACTGGTTCTCAAACTTATTGAGTGGGCCCCCTTCTTTGTGTCTGTAGCCAGTTAGCCCCTCCCATCTCCAGCCCAAGCCCCAACTTTAAAGCCATGTCCTGCTAGCCCGAGTCTCTGAAGACAGGCTGGGAGCGCTTGCTTCCCTGGGCTGTGTAGAGACACCCTCACGGTCTGTTTTAACCTTTAAAGGGTAATTGGACCGGGGTCAGAGAGCTGAAAATCAGGTCTTTCTATAGGATGCAGCACTGCAGGTGATGTCTCTCTGTCTCCTCTTCTGCACGCAGAGATTTCCCTGGTTCTGCAAGACTCTGTCCTTCTTCTCTGGATCCTGCTGAACCTACCAGGGATTCCTGTTTCCTGTCCCTTCAGGATATAATTCTGGCACTTAAGAGCAGACATTTTCATGCTGTTCTAAATGTGGAAGCGCTTAGCAAATGACCTGTCAGAAGAACAGCCCAGCTACCTGCAAGTGGTTCTTTTCATGCATCACAGCGTAGGCAGGAATTCAGGGTAAAGTGAAATCCTTGGATGTGTATCCCAGCTCAAGGAATACTGTTGGCTGGAGAGAATGCACACCAGAAAGTAAAGTCAAATAGAAAATTGACTGGATTTAGGTAAATGAGGCACCTCCGGCCTGTGCCAAGCCATCAAATGGCAGAGCACTCAGAAATGAACGTCAGCTAAGGTGAGGATGCTTGGATGCAGTATGGGCTAAGAACCAGCCCCTGGGGACTACTAAGGCCTGATCCTCCTCTTACTTACACTGGAGTGATCAGGAGTAAGTCCATTCAAGTCAGCAAAGTTACCCTGGTGTGAAAACAGCACAACTGATGGGAGACTCCTCAATCCTAGACTCCAGTCCCAGCTGTACCAGCCATTTGCTGGGTGACCTTGGGCAAGTTGCTTAATCCTTCTTCCTCAGTTTCCTCATTTGGATCTCTGAGATCATACCCAGGGGAGATATTTGGGAGGCTTAATTAATATCAGTAATGCCGGGGTGAGTTCCTCTGAAAAGCACTGGGCGGGTCCAAAGTGTTTTTATTTTATTATCAGGCTTTTACCTGAAATTACTAAAAAGTAAATAATGCATCTTTTCATAATTCAGTGCAGGTGATATTAGCAGATTAGCGTTGTGGAAATCGGGGGGAAACAAACCACCAGCTGCATATAGGCTCAAAGGACATCTGGATGGTCCAATTATGGCACACACTCATAAGTGAAGGGGTCATTTGTGAGTTGCCCACAACTGGGGTCAGCAGTTCAGCAATGCTCCGCATTGGGGAGATTAATTAGGACGTGCTTTTCACTGAGCTATTAAAAAAGGAATCTGGTGCAGGAGTCACTTGTAATATCTATTAAAGACCATGTGGCCGCTCGGCTGGAGGGAAAATAGCTTTTAATAGCTCTGGTTTTGTTGTTGGTTATTCCTTGAATGTTCAGCACATAGATCCTTCAGTTTCCTCTCCAGAGAGTTCTGCATGGGAAGGATGCCTGCTGGATGGAGGCAGCTGTGAAAATAGCTTTTCTTTGTCCCTGTCGTCCAGTTCTGTGTCTCTGTGGGTTCATTGTTCCCCATGTGCCAGTCAGCCAGCCCTGCTTGGATCCTACAGTCCACTCTTCTTTTCCAGTCTATTCTCCAAAAAGAGAGAGCTCCTCCCAGGCCGAGGGGTGAGATCCAAACCTCAGCGCCTGGTTCTCACTGCAGTGCCGTTCAGACACTGGTTTGAAAGGGGCTGGAGAAGGGATGGGCTGGGCGTGGGGATCCCCCTGAGCCCAAGCAGATGCAAATCCGTACCAAGCCAAGCAGGGTGTTTCCCATGCTCTAGCCCGGCTCCCCAAGTGTGGATTCGCTGCGCTTCTCGTATGCCTGACGAAGTCTGCTAAACCCAAACACGTCTTCCTGCAAGTTTGCTCTCTAAATGCAGCTTCAGTTTTACCATAAGTCGCTGGGCCACATGTCAAGGTCTGCTAAAGAAAACTGTTTAATTTCTGTCTGCTCCTCTCTGCTAAAGGGTAATAAATAAAGATTTTCACTGTTAATTGTAACCATATGTGAGCGCCAAAGAGAAGGACTAGGAAGAGAAAAAGCCTCGGGTGGGGTGTGTTCTGGTTCCCAGGCCTTCCCCCTGTAGCTCAGTTACATGTTTGCACTCCTCCCCATGCTTCATCACGGTATGTTTCTAAGAGTCCAGAATCCTCTCTGCTAAAATAGCAGGAGCCTGGAAGGCATTTCCGAGTGAGCGGCTAAAACTTTATTGACTCTCGGTACCAAATTGAAATCTAATAAAGATCGCTGCTTGGTCTCCTCAAGGGGGAGGGGAGTGAGAGCCAATTGCTAGCCATTAATCTGGTTTTCTCCTTTATTTCTTTTTCAGCCCATCTTTCTGATCTCTCTCTCTCCCCCTCCTTCCCCCCCCCAGCTAACTGCCTTAGTCTCTCTCTAAGGGCCTGTGAACATGAGGCTGAAAGGTGTATTTGCACAACGAGATAGCGAACGTGTTTTGAAAACTCGAGCATATGTGGGACAAGTTGTGTTTTAAAATGTGTAAAGTCAGTCCTGGTGAACCCTAGGCTCCTACTCACTAACGTGTTAAAATAAAACCTGCCCTGTCTTCACTAGGGTTTTTAAGAAAACGTAATTCATCCTAGTGTGTGTGCGTGCAAACACACACACACACATGCCTAATTAGCTCTAATAGAGTCTCTTAATTAGAGGACACCACATTAATGACTCATTTAGCAGAGTTTTTCTTTACTTTCCCAGCAGGGGGGCTGTGATATCGCACCTGTTTGTTTTTTTCCAGCCCTTTGTTATGGGGCAAAAGAGGAAAGCAAGGGAGGGGAACCCAGCTGTTGGGGAGGGGAGTGGAGGGGAACGGGAACTGAAATCCCTTTCAAAAGGTGTTTAATTCACTCTGGAAGCTGTGCCATGGTGCAGAACCTTGCAGATATTAAATTACTTCCACCACCCTTGGTTTAAAAATGGTGATTTTTAGTAGTATTGGGTGTAATTTTTAACTGTCCATCCTCTGCCTCCTCAAAAAAATCTCACTTCACAGCTGCAGTGTGATTCAAGGGCAGAATGGTGGCTCTAGTAAAATACAATCCTCTCTCTATAAATAATATATTGCCCACAGTCGTATTAATTTTAGTCTTGCTGGGACTAACGTCCCAGTAGCGTTAGCAGGACATCGCATCAATGCTAAGATGACTCTCACTAGGAAAGAAAGGCAGAATATTTAAACAGGAGCAGCCCAGTTCTGTGTTATAGTCACATGTGTAACCAATGAAGAGAAGGGTGTGACTTGAGTCCGTATGGTTTATCCCGTCACTAGTATCCCTGCGTATATGTCCTTGCATCAGCTCCAACGCTACACATGCGTATTAATGGGGAAGTGCCTTGATCCTTGGGTGTTAGTATTTATTCCTGAGACGAATGAAATGCAAGAGCTAGGTGCTGTGTTACTGTTAGTCTGATCTGCTGGCCCCTCCTCTGATCTTAATAACTGATGGAAGCCTATTGCTCCCTTTATGGGTGGGAGGAATCTTTGGGTTGAGATATTTTATTCAGCGAGTGTCTGCGCTGAAAATGAAAGGGTGAACCCTGCACCTGCTAAAGTCTGGTGGCAAACTGCAGTGGTGCTGGATCCATCTCTAGGTGCTGCTGATGTCTCTTGAGTGAATTGCTTCCATAATCTTTTAGGGGTGTGTGCACAGAGTCAGGCTAAGGTCAATAGCATTGTAAGGAGGCCTAGGGCAACCAGTGGTTTTCACCCTCTGGTCTGCAGACCCCTGAGGGTCCGCAAACTATGCCTAAGATTTCCAAAGGGGTCAGCACCTCCATTTGAAATATTTGAGGGGTCCACAAATGAGAAAAGGCTGAAAATGCAGTTACTCGCCCATCACAGGATAAGCTGCTGGGTTGCATTTAAACGCTGGGCGCGTCGACTGGCTGTCATGGCTAAGCTGTGACTTACAAATGGAGACAAGACAATGTTTTGCATTTTAAGGGTTGCTGAGAACGGGGAGGAATGGATTTGCCCACCTGACCTGCCACTCTGCTAAATGCCATCTCTGCTCAGCCAATCACACGCCGTATGGCACGGTGAGAAGAGCCAGGGCTAGGGAAGATCTGGGACAGCCATATCTTGGTGGAAGATTGGATTTAGAATCTGGGTCACCCTAAAGGGGAAGTCACCTTAGAATCATTGAATATCAGGGTTGGAAGAGACCTCAGGAGGTCATCTAGTCCAACCCCCTGCTCAAAGCAGGACCAAACTTTACAAAACAACCAGCCAACCTACTCTTCTATTTTCTATTCTGTCTAGGTTTTTATACCATCCTCGTCACCACAGTGTCTGGGCACCTTTCAGTTGTGTATTAAGCATTGTGACTAACATCTGTTGTATGTGATACCTTCTTCCCTGATGACAATTGTATGAAAAGCAACGACCTGCATCTACAGCGGTGACTAGGGATTTTGAGTGTCTCCATCTTTGGGTGTCCAGCCTAAGATGTCTTTTAAAGGAGCCTGATTCTCAGAGGGCAAACACTCCACACTGTCTGAAAATCAGACCCCTTTATCGTGTCTCAAACTGGGCCCCAAAATCACCCCGTCATGTTTGAAAATTGGGTATTTTGTTGTTGTTGGCCTCAAAGAAACGAAAGCACCCACTGGTCTGCTTTCTGCAAGGGGTTGAGGCCTCTGAATTGGACTCCTGTTGATTGTCCTTGGAAGCTGATGGACCCCAGCCCCTTGCAGAATGGATCCCTTGATGAGAACTGGGAAAACATTATTAAATATTTGCCAGTGACAGAGCTGTCTGGTTTCGTTTCCTGCTCAAACGATCGGAGGCCAGTACTTAGCATGAGTCATGGTGAATGTGTTGGGGGCTTGGACTGAGGAGTTCCCTTTCCTCTGGTGTGTCACTATAAAAAAGAAGCTTCAAAGGAAGAAGCAGGTGAACTGATGCAGGAAGTTTCATTTACTGTACGTGCTCACATTAAATGTGTACGATTTGATGTTCTACCAGAGCAAAGATCAGATCAGTGGGACCAGGCCTATAACCATGCTCCGTTTCTGCTCCCGTTGATTGCCATGGTGCAGGAGAAGGCACATGGGAGAGCCAAAGAACACAGCGTTGTGTTCTAATGCCTCCTTGCAAATCCCTTGCTCACTGTCTCTTCTCTTGGATTGCAGCGGGCGGCACAGAATCTCAGACCCGTCACTCCCATCAAGTTTTACGTCTCCAGCCGAACGGACACCGGCGTCCATGCCCTCGGCAACTCCGCTCACCTAGACATCCAGAGAGCCGCCGGGAAGCCGCCTCTCCCTGAGAGCGTTATTGTCTCCGCCCTCAATTACTACTTGAAACCCGAACCAATCCGGTGAGTGGGGTGGAGGGACAAATCTCTCTCTGCGATTGCTGGCGAAGGTGCGATGAACTCCCCCGCATTTATCCACGGAATGGGTCTGACTCTCTTACACATCTCTGCAAGCTCTCCATCCGCGTCCACACATACAGTTTCCCCTGTCCCACCAGTGTGGTTCGGCAGTCAGGCAATCTCATCGTATCACAGTAATGGCACTTGGTGGAGAACCCTATAAGGGTTGAAATGAGGGAGATCCTGGGGGGATCCAGCTCCTGTAACTGCTACATTCAGGGCATGGTGAACCAGTGATGATGGTATGCCTGTAACTTCATATCCTTGATAGACAATCAAGGGGTTGTTCTACAGAAAGCTGCAGATTGCTCAGGTAGTCGAATTTAGCTCTTCATAAAAGCATTTCTTTGCCCGTATAACCAGCTTTAAATAAGATTGCTTCCGACAACGCAAAGACCTCTGAGCAAATAAACAGGATTTTCAGTTGCTCGCTAGCACCAGCCAGGCCCTCTCCACTCCAGGGAGGTCAGCCCCATCCCTTCTCAATACGATCTCTTCTGCCACTTGACCTGGTTCAGAGAAGTTAAGTCAAAATTCCCAGTTTATTATTTTTGTAATAAAATACGATGCTCTGCTCAGTGATGCAGCTACACAATCCTTATGAGCTGATACCAGATTGGTGATAACTAGACCAAGGAGCATGTAACTGCAGAGTTGAGCACGATATAAGGATCTACATAGACTAGACTAGAATGTCTGACGTTTTGTCTCCTTTCCCTCACCCCTCTGCAGTTATTACTAGTTCTCATCGAATCACAAAATCAGCTTATTTTGGACAAAACCCAGGTCTAAACACCTGCTCCCACAGACCTGGCTGCTGGGAAAAATATGATAATTAAACCAAAAGCTTTTGTCGGGAAGTTGCATTTGTTATATAAGCAATTTGTAAGTTATATTGTATGTTAATTTTCTGTGTTTCCAACGGGATGGGTGAACTTAATGTTCATCTGTTTCCTTCCTAAACTGTTGTGTGCTGTTACTGTGAGCTGTTAATAGTGCTATATTCCTCCTCCGAGGTGGGTGCATTTCAGTGATTAGTGAGTGAACGCTAAGCGTGATGTTTACTTCCGTCTTTTTTTATTGTTTTGAATGCTTTGTGGAAAACAACCAAAAAACCTCTCCCAAACTGTGGCACCAACATGCTGTTTGCAGATCATCACTTTGCTTGTGTGCTTTAGCTCTCTACCATACCCACTATCTGTCTTGTCTGTTTCGATTGTAAACTTTTTGGGGGCCGGGATGATCTCTGTTAGTACAGCACCTAGCACCATGAGGTCCCTGTCTCGCCTGGTCCCTAAGCGCTTTCATAAATAATAATCTACGTAAGTGCTTTACAATCCAAATTGGCATTAAGGAAAGCAGGTAGTTGGGTCAGTGCCTGAGACCTGAATGATAGATCCTTGATGTAAGATGTCCATTCATGGTGCTTACAAGGAACATGGCCTGCACCATCACGTGTCGCCACAACCCGCCTGCTGTCTGGTGGCGTGAAATTAAACAAAGGGACGCTTATGGAGGCGAATACTCTCCTGTCACAGAGCCAACGGGCTCGGGACAAAAAACAAATCCCCAACGCACCCTGTGAAAGGATTGTTGTTAAGCATAGCAACATTATTGTAAAGTGTCCCTCCCCCTCCCAGCGCCCCTGTTTGCTTTAAATCCTAATCTCCTCTTTGTATAGCAGGGCCCAACCCAAATGCCGACACAGCAAGGCCTGGGATTTGGGGGCTGACATCACAGTTGCATCTGATCTCGGCATTGCAGGGTAGAGAATCCAGTCGTCCGACATTGGGGGACTGCGCCAACCCTGGCTGTAAATTGTCAGCTCTGAGATATTTTTGCATGGGTGGTCGTGGATTTTTTTTGTTTTTTTTTAATGCCACTTTGTTTTCTCCCCTCCGTGTTGCCTGTCCGGTTTGGGAGAATCCCCAAATCAGCGTATGAAATACCATGTAGGGTCATGTCCTTTGGGGGGGTGCTGAGCCAGCCCTAATAGCAAGACACCTCCAAAGCACAGGACACCCACAGCCTAGCTCAGTTGTTCTCAGACTTTTGTACTGGTGACCCCTTTCACACAGCAAGCCTCTGAGTGCGACCTCCCCCCCCCCCCCCGATAAATTAAAAACACTTTGAATATATTTAACACCATTATAAATGCTGGAGGCAAAGTGGGGGTTTGGATGGAGGCTGACCGTTCATGACCCCCCATATAATAACCTTGCAACCCCCTGAGAGGTCCCGACCCCCAGCTTGAGAACCCCTGGCCTAGCCCATCTCTGCAGCACCCCAAAGAGAGAGTCATTTTTGTTATCCCAGCGGGAGTGAACGGTGAGACAGATTAGGAAGCTTGGTTTAAATGTCCTGATCTCCTCCCCCTCCCCCCCCCCCCCCCCCCGCAAAGCTCTCTCAGGCTTTAACTGGTGTGGTGGGTGCTCAGCAACTCTGAAAAATTAGGCCCATTGTCAAAGGTGTTTAGGCGCCTAAAGATGCAGATAGACGTCTGGTGGGGTTTTGAGAAGCACCAAAGCCAGTTCAATGCCGAACGCCCATTGGCTTCAGTGGGAATTAAACGCCAAATATGCTTAGGGCCTTTTGTGACTTGCTCGGGTCCATGCACTGAGTCAGCATCCAGCCAGAGTCAGGCCGAGCTGCTGGTCCCCATGCATGTTCCGTGAGACCCTTTGGTGTGTTGACAGGTGGAACAAGGTGGAGGATTCGCTGAGTTGCCGGGACCCCAGAGTTCTCTCTCTGCTCTTGTTCTCTTCAGCACCATCTCCAGAGCGTTCTTCACGGCAGCGTCTTCACGGCTTTGCCATTAGTGTTGCCCAGGACAGGCGTGGTGACACCCCTGGATGACAAGGGTCAGCGTGGGAGACTGCCCCGCTGTGCCTCCTGCTTGGGAGCTGTCCTCCAGTATCCTAAATTCAGCCATGGTGCTCATGAGGGAATCCATGCTTGCTGCCATGGTGGCCGGGGTCCTACCCGCGCACAGTGAAAGCTTTCCCAGGGTCTGGAGCTGAGTGTTTGTAGCTCACAGGGCAGCCCTCTTGGAATTCAGGTGCTCAGCACCCCTCAGGATCAATCCCTGCTCTGGTTTATTGCAACGTTTCCGGAGCTGGGTGACCAGGCTACTTTGCATTGAAATACAGTGGGGCCTTTTGTCTGAAGGCTCTCGACTGAGTGAATAAAAGGAGCAGCATCTGCAGCAGCTGTCTCGGAGCCAGCTGTGCACTCTTATGTCTGAACAAGTGCCATGGTATCTGCTGGGCGGTATGGGAACGATTAAATACAGTCCTCGGAATTTGAATTTCACGGACAGAGGAGATGCAGAGGGAGAAGGTGTTGTAAGAGACTTATTAAAGGGACAATCAACTTCAATTATTATTTTTAATTGACTAATTTCCTGAGGGATTACTGCTCCCCTGCTGATGTGTAGAAGGGTCTTTAGGGCAGGCTGAGGAGCGATCTCATTGAACATACTCCTGACACACACACACACACCCCCACAATGCATCTTCCTTTTGCCTCTTCAGTGTTAGTTTTGCAGCTGCAGTTCGTTGGAGATGCCCTCTCCTGGTGCCTGGGAAAGGGAGTTCATCCACCAAGGTGCTGGCGAATAATGCCTCGGTGCTGGGGCTTGGGACAGGGAGCCCAACTGGTCCCCGGGAAGGAGTGAAGCTGGCTATAAAATGCTGGCAAATGCAGAGTAAACAAACTGGCCAAAAGAGAGATTTTCTGATCTCATTTGTTTAGCGTAATCGAAGGTGTAAATATTTAGGTCAGAGTTTTTCAGAGGGGATTGTGATTTTTTTGTTTTTGTTTTGTTTCAAGTTGATGGTGTCTCTTTAAGTGCAAAAAACTTAGTTTGCAAAGTCCATTAAGTTCCCTCAAAGCAAATGCTTCTGTGATGATTATTTTAAAAAAAATTCAGTCCCACAATCTCACTATTCAGAGGCAACCCTACAATAACAAACCAGTGTTGACAAATGTAAGCTACTGTGTCCAGATACCCTGCTTAAAATACAGGAAAGAATCCTCGTGGTGGTGGTTTTGAGGTTTGGGGTTTTTTGATACTTGTGACACACAGCAAAGCAAAAATGAACTTGAGTTCATTGACAGTTACGGTGCAAAGTAAAAAGCAGCAATAAGATAAAGTTTGACTCCCACTGGCAAGCCCCCTTGTATAGGTCTCAGCTGTACTGCCAACAGCAAGTGCATCACTGTAATTTCACTTGTTTAAGCCCTCAGCCAGATGGATTGGTAATGGCTGTGGTTACCATGTGGCCTTTGAATGCATAGTCAGAGGCCAGCGCATGAAGCCAGTATTTCACAAGCCAGCTGAAGTTACATGTTTAACATCTGTGCGGAACTGTCCCTCGAAAGCTTTCACCTTGTACAACACATATAGAAAATGGCCTACACAGCTGTCTTGAGAGCTAGGAGAGGGTTTGTTTTCAGATGACTCTTTGGTTTAAAAAAGGCCATAAAGTAGAATTTGGTTGTATATTTTCAGTCTTCGAACTTAACACAGTTTGGAAGTCAAAGAACTTCTGATCACTCCGACAGTAGGAAGGAACAGAGTATAAATGTGGAGGTCCCATATTTGATTTCTTGCCTGTGTGGTCTAGTGGTGGGAGCAGTGGTTTGGAAGTCAGAACTCAGAGATACAAAGGCCAGAAGGGACAATTATACCATTTAGTCTGACCTGTATATATCAGATCACAGAATTTCATCCACTTCCTCCTGTGTTGACCCCAATAATTTGTCCACCCTATTCCTGGCTCTGCCACTGACTCATTGTGACTTGGGCAAGTCACTTAACTTCTCCATGCCTCCATTTCCCCTTGTGTCAAATGATTCCTCTTGGCTTCATTGGGGGTGGTTTTAGGCTTTGTTAATGTTTGCTTGGTGCTCCAAAATCCTCAGATGAAAGGTGCTCCAGAATTGCAAAGTGTTCTTTTCTGAATTCGTTTGCAAAATCCCATGCAATTTTTCTTTCTAGCAAAACAAATTTGGTGTTGGCAGTCATCCAGTTTCAACATGAATCATGGTGGGTGGGTGAGTGAGGGACTGAATTCGATAAGGAAATAGCCCGTGGTGATGTGTTCCCACTGTGACTCTAACTAGCAAATTGTGGGGTTGGAGGTAAAGGTTTTAAAATCATGGCAAGTAAGTTGACAATGTCCTTGTGATTGATTATTGTCTGGGTTGATGGCTAATCATTACTGGGGGGAAAGGACGTGTAAGAAGAGCATTTTGCTTTTGTGACAGATGAGACAAGCATCGAGAAGTGGAGTTGGGTACCAAAAAATCTTCTGGTGTATATATGTGGCTGTGTTGGAAGTCAATGGCAATTCCTTTCATGCATCAGAGGGTGAAATTTGGCCCCACGTGCTATAAATAAGAACTCTGAGAGTGATGAGGTGTAGGATGCCGATATGTTAATTGAATTGGAAGGCATGGAGTTTCTGAAAACATCTCCAGCTGTTGCATGAAGGCAGCAGGGTGAAAGAATTGGTTTTCAGTCCAGCAGGCTGCCAGAAGTTATGCTACCATAACCACTATTAACTAAAGGAAACCCTGAGGCTCACACAGAATTTTACCGTGGTACTTCACACTTCTGTAATACCTTGAGATCTGAGGATCTGAACACCCTTTCCACATCATCTCTGGGGGGGAGGTAGGGGATGTACAGGTATTACTTCACCACAGTGGAACATTGTGTTTAACAGCACAACACTATGGGGTAGGAAGTAAAGAACACAATACCTCTGTGAAACTGTAGCGAGGATTTAGGGAAGCAGAATGCAATTACTTGAGATGGAGTTTGGCCAGAATACCATTTATTTTTGCAGTATTATGACACTTTTAATGACCGTGAGTGATCAGGATTTCGGTCTCTTCTGAATGACATGGCACAGTGACCTCTATGGCCAGACTGGGATATTGGTTCAATACTGACCTGGAGGGAAGAATGACACCATTCAGAACAGCCATTTATCCGATGTCTAACACACATTAAGAAAGTGTTGGCCTTTGTCTCCCTCTAGTGGTTGGTCTGCTGAAGGGGATAACAGCCTACTGCAGTTGCAAGCTAGTGGAGGTATTCCTTTAGCTCAGTAGGGGGCTCAATAGGGGGCCACACTTCTAGCACAGGACGTTTTAGGTTCAAACCCTGTTCCAGGTCTAAGGGATAGCTCTTCCATTTCTAGTACAAGGCCTTGGAAAGCCAGATAGCAATCTCCCTGTCAAACCTTTTTATGAGGCAAACTCTACTTCATACTCAATACATATCAAACTGTTGATTTATTTACCTCCTGATGGGTTAATAGATGCTGTGGAAATAAACGTGATGAACTAGAGATTTGATCTATAGCGTGGCCCTAGATTCTGTGCTGGGCTTTGGATGGAGAGGGGAGGCTGGTTTTGATGATCGTGATGAAAGCTCAGAGTTTTCTTCCTTCCAACCCATAAAGAAGCTCACGGTTTTATGTGCTGAGATTGGCATTAGACAGAAGATCCCGGTTAGAGAGCATCCAGTGAAAAGTTGGCAGTCGTATCCCGCGGAAGAGATAAGCTTTTCTCTTTCTGTATGGCCTGTTGGTCTGGTACAGTTGCAATGACTGACCCCTGGGACGGGGAATCTAACTTTATTTGGTCTTTAACCAGTGACAGTGTGGCTCTGATCGGTTAGAGGGTTTGGGTTTAGAGGAACTCGGGTTGGTGCTGCTTCCCCTTGCTGTACTTTTCAAAACCGTCCGTCTGCTTCATATTAAGGAATTGGTGACGGGCATGAGACGGAGCGGACTCAGCAACCGCCACTCTCCCTCTGTCAATATTACTCTGCTGAAAAAAATTCCCTCCTAATGCTGAACAGAAAACTCAGCACTTTCATGTGGTTGAGATTGGGGAAGTGGGTGGGGGGGATGGTCTTTGTGAAAGCATATGATTGTCGATAGAGTTTGGAAGGGAAACAAGATTCCATGCTGGCTGGCTGCATTATCAGCAGTAATATCCTTCTGTAGAGCTCTCCCATATGCCATGTGATGGGTCTAATCTCTCATCTGATCTTCCCCTCCACAAAACTGGCTGCAGCTGCATCATCCCCAGATGATGCTCCACCAAAACCCACGCTCTGGAGCTGGAGACATGCGTGAGGAATTCCTAACCCATCGCAGAAGAGTTTGAAACCCACCCTCTATCCCAGCGCATCCTTCCCCCCCCCTCTTCCTCCTCCTGCCACCCCCAACTCTCGCTTGTGCCTGCCCACAGTCTCGGCTAACCCTTGCACCTTGCTGCGCCCTGGGCAAAAACTCAGAGGACCTAAGGGCATTCTTGTGTTTGTATTCTGTGGCTCCTATCCCTATGGCAGTGGTACCTTGCGCATTATCTGCTTTATAGGGATTTTACATGCCCAATGATCCTGTTATTCCCCAAAAGCTAGTCTGGTTGCAGTCCCTTAGCAACTGCCGCATCTCGACTCAGTCTTGCATTACTTTAGGGCTGCAAAGCACATTTTAAAGGATCTCGCCCACGCAGATCCAGTATGTACCACATAGATGGAGAAGATCTGTTAAAGACATCTCCTCTCCCCAGCGACTGTAGGATGGCTCCCCGCCGAATATTTGCTGGCATTTTGTCAGAGTGATGGAATCGTGGCAGGAAAATTGACTTGTATTCCTTTTGTTTCTGGTTTCAGTTCCATATTTGCTTATTATTTGCTTCTGGATTAATGACAGACCTAGCAAAATAAACATTAATGTCAGATGAAAGTGAAGGAAGTCAAGTATTTGGTTCCCCCAGGGTGTTCGCAGGACCTGCTAATAAAATATTGCTTCCATACAGATTCTGTTGGGATCTTTAAGAATCACTTTTGCTTCCTCTGTATCACCAGTGGAAGGTAGTACCTCTCTGAATCAGAGCGCAGGAGAACACAGCCAAGGCTTTCACAGTAACGAGTGATTTTTGTACCATCCACTTGAGATGTGGGGTCTGGTTTTCAGACAGTGCTGAGCACCTGCCTTCTGAATATCGGGTCCCTTTACGGCATCTCAAGTGGATCCCCCACAAACTGAGGTGCTACCAATCACCAGTTACTCTTGAAAAACTTGGTCAGTGGGTTTGCCCCTCCCTCGTGGGAGGAGCGTCCCATAAACATCTACCAACGCCCCCCCCCCGCCCCGCCCCATTATCACTTTCAGAATTCTTCTCTGCCTTGGTGCCTCCAAACAACTTGACAATGGTTAGGCTTCTGGGGTGCGGAAACCACAGCCCAGTAATGCCTCATTGTTTCCTTGTGTTCCCCCTTCTGTTGACTTATGTCGATTGTCCACCCACTGGAGCAGGGACTGTCCTTTTGTTCTGTGTTTGTACAGCGCCTAGCACAATGGGGTCCTTCTCTGTGGTGCTATGGTAATACAGATAAATAGTCATAATTCAGTTCCTGTCAGTCGGTGGAGTTCTCTTACCATGTGGGTTTAGCCTGTACCGATCATGCCTAAGCGCTGTATCCAGCAAACATCGCCAGGCACTGGGCCCAGGGCTGATCCTGCTCTGCCAACCTCCTGCATAAAGTCCGATTGACTTCTGCAGGGCTCCCAAGCGGGTGTATAATTCCCTTTGCAGGGTCAGAGGCATAAGCAATAAAGGTGGGGTGTTGCAAATCAGTCACAAGTTTGCTTCGTGCACCGTAGACCGCACGTACACGGCAGGGTTCTGAGAAGGGCTCGCTGCTCGAGCTGCTTGAAATGTTCAGAAGTTTGGAATATTTTTGGGAAAAAACAAATTCATCTGCCCCACTCTTTCAAACCAGCTCTAGTCCCAGTCTGAAAGACAGACTTGGTAGAGAGGAGACAACTCACTCCTGGAAGGATGGGAGGGGTGGAAAGGAGCCAGGTTACAGGTCTATGATTTTGTGGTTGCAAGAAGTACACTTATTTTGATGACTCCATCTTTTATGTCTTTGGAGAAATCCCAGCCTAGGTAACCAAGGGACCTAAATTCCTTTGGAAATCCCGACTTTGTCAGTGCCAAGCATGGTTTTTGCAGGCCGTGCTGCTGAAATGGGCTCTAGGAGTGACTGAAATGAAGCAAGGAGGGAAGCTGAGGGGACTACATTGTGGAAAGACATTCCCAGCTCTAAAAGATCTGTAGCTTTCACTACGCTGAGTGTGCGAGGCAGGAAATAATGTGTACACAGAAGAATCATGTGTGCATAAATATATTTCTTTTTTGAAAGAGCCGCTCTATTGGAGTGCATACAAGGGTGATTATTTCCTAATAAGTAGATGAGCATTGACGAGGAAGGCTCCAGGGGAACTGCATACTTGCAGAGTGTGTGTGCGTGCGGGGGGAATAAATGGAACATTTAATTATGGTACTGGGGTCAGATGAGGCTTGTTACAGGAAAACTGCATTGAGTCCTTCAACTCCGTGATCCTTCCTGATCCACTCCATGGCAGTCGGGGAGAGGATCAGTGGGCACTCCAGCTGGCAAAACCCCCAGGGCACAAGAAAAATATTTGTAAATCCGTTTGTTGCTGAAATATTTGCTCTTGATAGGCACCTGGGTTTTTTAACGGCTGTTGATCTCATTCCTCCTCAGATGCCAGGTTCAGAGCACCCCATACCTAATGCAAAGGGCCCCCGGCACTGTAAGGACCCCTGCATTCCGCAGAGGGGCGGCCCACCTTGGTTAGAGTCACACTTGCCAGAAGAGGATAATGACCTTTCCCTTCCACACCTCGGCCTCTTCCAAAAGCCCATGGGGCAATATCCTTCGACCTGTCCCTGCAGGATAACAAATCTGTGCTCAGCTGGACCAAGAGGGGAATTGAGTTCCAAGGCGAAGCATCCTTTGCGGGAAGCACTTCAGTATAACCTCTTGCCTCCAGTGGCTTAAATAGGTGGAAAGAAGTGGAGGAGCTAACAGGGTCGTGGGCACTGCTCCCTAAAGCCAGAGAGAGGAGAAGAAGCTGTATCCCTGCTTCCCCCCGCTGTAATCTGTGGCCCCCCTCTGTTTTAAACCAAGGTAGCCCCATCGCCATGGCAGCTTCTCACAGAGGCTCCTCTACCTGGATTAAAATAGAAAATAAGGGAGTGTAGGAAACGGACAAGTTCTTCACCGGTGTAACGGCTCTGAAGTCCATGGAGCTGCGCCGGGGATAACTTTGTCCGAGCGCCCTTCCTCTGAATACACAAGAGCTTGTGATTTCGTGGAGGTCTCTTAAATGCAGTCCACGTGCTCATCTTCCTGGCTGCAGAATCAGTCTAAGAGGCAGCAACGTGCTCCCTGCATTTCCACCCGACTGCGGCAAAGTCGTGTCTGTCTTGGGGGGGTGGGGGAGTGACCTAGTTTCCTGCTATCTCCATCTGCTGCAGTGAGCTGAGTAACAGCCTTCAGAAAGAGCTAGCGAGGAGTGTGCTCCTTGGGTATCCAGGTGGGCCATGACTGGAAGGACCTTCCTTCTCAGGGCCCCGATTCAGGAAGGCACTCGAGTTCATGCTTGACTGTAAGCATGGGAGGGAACTCATTAAAGCCCCCAGGGAAGTGCTGTTTACCCCTTCACATAACATACAAACCAGGGGTCATCCAATTAAATTAATAGGCAGCAAGTTTAAAACAAACAAAAGGAAGTATTTCTTCTCACAGTGCACAGTCTGCCTGTGGAAGTCGAACTCCTTGCCAGGGAATGCTGTGAAGGCCAAAAGTAAAACTGGATTCATAAAAGAACTAGATAAGTTCATGGTGCGTAGGTCCATCAATGACTATTAACCAAGATGGTCAGGGATGCAGTCTTATGCTCTGGGTGTCCCTAAGCCTTTGAGCCCCAGGCTACGCTACCGAGTTAGGTCAACGTAAGCTGCCTTACGTCAACCTAACTGTGGAGGTGTCTACGCTCCAATGCTCCTCCTGCCGCCTTAACTCGCTCGCTACGCTGATGGAACAAAATCGCCTCCAGGAGAGGCGGAGCTCTTCGGGCGACGTAGTTAGGGCGACACAGTGTTGATGCAGACACTGCATTGCTCATGGTGTCCTCGGTGACCTCCAGGAGGTGTCCCACCGTCACCGCACTGGTAACCGGTTTGAACCCTGCTGTCCTGCAGCCAGCTATGCAGCTATACGCCCCTCCCCTTTTAACACCCCGGGCACTTATGAAATGGCTCTTCCTGTTTGCTCGGTGTAGAGAGCTAACATAGGAACTGCCCAGCTGACCATGCCGGCGTCAGGCAGCAAACGCCCAGAGGAGGTGGATCTCCTGGGTATGTGGGGAGGGGAAGCTGTGCAGTACCAGCTCCGCGCTAGCTGTAGGAAGTTCAACGTCTACCACCAGATTGCTCGGGGCGTGGAGGAGGACTACGACAGGGACGCGCAGCAGGGCCGTGTAAAAATCAAGGAGCTGGGGCAGGCGTACCAGAAGGCCAGGGAGGCAAATAGCTGCTCTGTTGCGGAGCCACAAACGTGCCGCTCCTACAAGGAGCTGCACGCCGTCCTCGGCAGCAGCCCCACCTGCACGGTCAAGAGCCCCATGGATATTTTGTGGGGGGGCTGGAGTCACTGGCCCACTGGAATGAACTCTGAGGACGAGGAAATGGAGACAGAGGAGGATGGGGACAGGTGACAGGGAGAGCCGGTGGTGTGAGGAGCCAGAATCTCTTTTTGACTCCTGAGCAGTCTAGCCAGTCCCAGCAGTCGAGCTCTGGTGAGCCTGATGCAGGGGAGGGAAGCTCTGGTAAGTCCTCCGTTTGCTTAAGTACAGCAGGGACACATCTGCCCATGTACGGCTTTTTTTAACCAGGCTAGATGAGGTCGTGAAATAACCAACACAGGGTCAGTTGCTATCTGCTTCTCATTCCCCTGTGCAGCGAGGCAGAGGGGGCCCTGGTGAACAGTTAATTTATGCACTCTGGGGTGTCCCGTGAATCCTCCATAGAGATCTCTAGGAAATTTTCCTGGAGCTAATCTGCAATCCTCTGCCGAAGGTTTCTTGGGAGGGCTGCTTTGTTTCTTTCCCTGCGGTAGGACGCTTCGCCATGGCACTCGGCAATTACTTCAGAAGGCACCGTTGCAGCATTAGGCTAGCAGCATGCAGATCCAGTCTGCAGCCAGATGCATGCAGGAGCTGCTCCCTTGCAGCCTCAGTTACCTTCAGTTTACTGCCTGTGGAAAATGGTACCAGTATTCAGAACAACAGCCCGATGTGGTCGTACTGATACCCCAGTGCCACCTCACCCCCACCCCTCCCTGGGCTGCCATCCTGCTCTCTGACTCCGAAGCGAAAGTGAGAAAGTTTTGCTGCAAATCTATCCATTATGTCCTGCACATTGCCCAGAGTCACAGTCCTTCATAGCAGGAGGCGATTGATGGCCCTGCACCTGTGCATCACAGCCACCCCCCTGTGGATTTCCCCACTCCAAACTGATTCGTAGCAGTCTGGCCAGCTTCCACACAGCGATCGCTACTTAGGATTCACCTTGTGGCTATAATCTTTGCATGAAAGTCAGTGTGGATGTGCTCAACCTGGGGTAAAATCCATCAACTCTAAGATTTATTCATTCGTTGCAGAGCTCTGCTGTGAAGGGACCTGGTGGGGGAGAGCATGGTTCTCTTGCCATCATTCGTGTGATCTAGGCATGACAGTGGGAGTTGCAGGATAGTGGGGAAGGTGCAGAAAGATTTAATTTTTAAATCCACATCAGTAGCAACAGAGTTAATCATGATGTTCTATGTTTTGTGTAACATACTAGGGATACCAAAGAAACTGGTAAGTATATAGTGAATTCTTGCAAAAAAACACAAAACAAACCCCATTATGCGTCCCTTGACATTTGCACCAGCCACTGAAGAGCTAGTGGCCCCGCTGTGGTTGATGCTAGCCATAATGTAGCATAATATAACATCTTACATTTGTATAGTACATTTTATCCCACAGCATTTCTGCAAACCGTGAACAAACTCCTGCTTGTCTTACTCCTGCAAAACTTTCTCTGACACACACACCCACCCCCCTTAAGGGGAGAGAATACTTTATGCATATTTAGATGTATACCATTTTGCATTCCACATCTACTGCTAAGGCGGAATGGAGCAGCTGTTTAGCAGTGCTCAGCAACACATGAGTTTAAGATACACCCTTCAGTTGAAACTGAAATGGAAAGGGAATTAAGGGTGGCAGGAATTAATTACTCAGGTTGGAACCTAGGTCAGGACACCAAGGTTACCTCCCTGTTCTTGCAAAAAGAGCTTCTGGGGTTGTTAATAACTGCAAGGGGTCAGAACCTCAGTTGTGTCTCATTCTAAAGATACCTCCTACAGTGACGCAGGCTTGCTTTTGTCTGGGATTTAAAGGTATGCTAGAAGTGATGGCTAACACAGTCTAAAACTCTAGGGTGGGTAGTCGGGGTGTGTAGACTTTACCAAGTGCCAGCCAGTTGAGTTGAAGCATACAGTCTCCTTTTCTATCCTAATCAACACAAATCCACAGTGACCCCAAGTTCCATGCTAGAGCATTGGTTTGTTATCAGATCAAAGGGATGGGTGGTAACTAGGGAATCATCAGAGGAGCTTCCTAGAGAAGTCTGTTGTGTGTTTAATTCTGGAAGTCGCCAATCCAGGTAGTGACCAGGCTTAAACCAGTGGGTTAAAAAGGATCCCAACTTTTCTTTCCTAACAGCATTCTGAGTGCCTATCGGGTGTCTGATAACTTCCACGCACGCTTCTCTGCACTGTCAAGAACCTATGTTTATCGGCTGGTGACAGGCTGCTCTCACCATTCCCAAATACCGGTGTTTGAAAGGGATCTGTGCTGGGCTCCGAAGGGAGAGTAAGTTTATTTAATTAACCGAAGTTTTCAGGAAAATCCCCTTTATTGGATTATGGAGATGTTTTTCTGTTTGTTTGTTTTTTGTTTTTTAAGTTTCAAAGTGAGTTAAACTAAGTGGAATTAAGTCCACTTTAATTCTGAATAATTTAATATGGTAATGGGTTTAATGTGGTTTAACTAATACACTTTAAATTCACACCATTAGTTAATTTGGATTCACTTTCCTGAGTGTTCCTGTGTAGACAAGCCCTAAATTTCCAGGTGTGAGACCAGATCCCCAGCCAGTGTAAGTCAGTTTTGTCGAATGAAGTCACTGGAACCACGCTGACTTACTGCCGCTGTGAATCTGGCTGTCCATCCTTTCTTCAGTGAGATCTGGGATAACTGCAATGGCCTAGCTGGCTTACAGCCAATAGCAGATCTGCAGTGATTGAGCCACAAAGGAGTGCATCTGTGACTGATGTTCTCTGCGCTGCCAAAGCCAGAAACTCACAATGGAGCAAACTTTTTGCATCCTCTGTAGAGAGTGAGAAGCATCTAAAATGGAGACTTTTTTTCTGTACAGCAAGTTAACTCTGACAATCTAGGGCGCAGTTATCCAACAAGAAACAAATGTGCAGAAACCCATTACCTTGCAGATTTTAGAGTTACAGATAGTCTGCTCTGTACAGTCCCATCAAGCCTGACAGCTCAATGTTTTTTTTCTTGCCCCCGTTCGCAAATCCATATAATTCTTCTCCCTGGTCACATTCTACAATGCTGTGTGTTCAAATAATGAATGAACGCAGGTGCCAATCATTCATATGCAACCCTACAAAAACAAACCAGTCTGCGTCGCCCAGTGCTCGTAAACAACCTTGGAATAGCAAGCCAGTTGTTGCAGATTGGTACCTATGAAACAACCCTTTAGTAATATAGCAGCATACGTGCAATGGAGGATACAAATATTTTAGTAAAGAAACAGGATGTCAGTTTCAAGGTTTAAGATACTATAAATTGTTAATTAAAGAATAAAACAATGTCAAGCTATCCTCATTCTTTTTTACTATCATAAATATACATTCAAGAATATTGGGGTTTTTGGAGTTTTTCCAATCACATTATAGTAAAACAGTTTTATAACTTCAAAGTCAGTTACAATAGTTTTATCACCACTAATGGAATAACTTGACATTTTTCATTACATGTATTCTTATAAAGCCAGCAAAACAATCACAAATGGTCCCAGCAGAGAAATCAAACTTATGTTGTCCTAATGGTAAATATGTGCGTTCTTTTTTGTGGGCTGAGGAGGGGGAAAACAATTTAAAACTGCAAAATTATATGTTGCACACACCATAAACCCTAATCTCAAGCTTTGTGAAATGACATGTAATTTAGCCCAGATGTTGCAGTTAATTTTCTCAAAGGACAATACCACACAGTGGGTAAAGACAGACTGTACCAAACGCTGAGTGGGGGGCAATTTACTAATTGGACTGATTCTTACTCTAACAAAATCCAGAAAGCAAATTCCCACTGATTTCAGTGGAAAGCAGCATCAGCCCTAAATCCGTAAATATATATTTTAAAGGGGACACTGTCAGTTTAAAAATCCCCAAACCAGATTCCTTTCTGTATTCCCAGTACCACCTTTAGAGCTAGTTGGGAAATCCTTTTTGTTCCTGTGAAAAATTTCCACAAAAATGGAAAACTGTTTTGAAGTTTTTCTTCAAAAGTGTTGGGGCTTTTGTTGAAAAACTGAAAATGTTCAGCCAAAAGCCACACCATTTTTGTGGGTTTCTGACAAAAAAAACCCCAACATTTAATCAAAAATGGACATTTCCTGTGGTGATTTCTGTTGGGAGGGAAGGACTCTCAAAAACAAACCCACCATTTTTTCCACAAAAAAACCTTAAAAGAAGATCTACCATCTTGAAACGTTTTGGGTTATTAAATGTGAATGGCAACTAGCAATCTTAACTTTACTTTTTGCCCTTTACACTATCTGTTCATTGAGAGTTTGCAGTGCCTTGAACTTGTGCTGTTGCCAGTTCCTCTTCCATCTCTAGTCCGTTACACCTGCGGGTTGGATTGCTTGTAGCAGGCTATTCCAAATGCCTGGTTTAGGTAATTGTCCTTGTGTCTCTGCAATTTCCATTTTAATTTATCAGAACCTCATCCTCCAGGGAAGATTTTTAGTTTGTTTTTTTCAGGGCGGTAACTTTCATGCAGGTGATCAGAGGTTGCAGTCATGAGAGATCTAGAAGTTCTTTGATAGATACTGCCTTGCGTAAACCTTTGCAGTAGTAGGTCCTTAGAGGTGAACAGAATTCACATCTGGATTAGGGTTTGGAACACCATGTGTTTTGGTTTGGGCCATTAAAAGCAGGGGGCCATTTGCAATATGGGAGTTCCCCACCCTCTACTCGCCCCTCTCAGTTTTTTTCTAGAGTGTCTGAATCTGGGGCTTGGACTTGGATACTTCTTGGAAATTTATTCTTCTCCCCCCCCCGCCCAAAAGACATGGTTGTGCAGAACATTCCCTTGCTTCCAGACCCCCCCTCAGACCTTCCTTCTTGCTCTGATGTATCTCTCTCCATTTTGTTCCAGCCATTTGAATGTTCCTGCCGTGCAGGAAGCAGCGGATTCCCTCCTAGGGACCCATGACTTCAGCACCTTCCGCTCAGTCAGCTCTGAAAAGCCTTTCAAATCTCCCATTAAAACCCTGGCCCAGGCAGACATCCGACCCTCTTCTGGCTTCATGTCGCATCACTATGAATACAGGTAAGAACCCACGTGGCCCTCAGCCCTGTCAGGCACTTTGTTGACCATACACTTGATTGCCTACTGCTTCTGCTGAGAGACCACCAACTGCAGCTTGCCAATAGCCCACTGTTCTCTCCCCTTGCCAGCAGCCTAAGACTGGAAACTAAGGGGACTGAAAGCAGCAGCCCACGTGTGAGCAAGCCGAATAGACACACTGGCTGCCTGGCCCACCATGGAGTGTGGATCAGGCAGATGCAGTGACATGTTGTGTCATTCCTGCCCTCCCTGGTCAGTATCGAATGCCACATTGCCGGGAGCCATTAAACTTGACTTGACTCTGGCTCTTTGCATCCTCTGGTCTGCTAGTGGAAGGACATGCGCTGTTCTCACCGGATGGAGCATTTCCCTAACTCCTCCTTGCCGTACAGCTGAGAAGGCAGAGAACCACTGGTTTACAGGGGATTAGCTTCAGTTTTTAAGGATCAAAGCCATCTTAAAAAAACTCTCCTTTCTGGTCAGTAATGTACCACTCATTAAGGTCAAGAATTGAAACTGGAGCACTGTGCCCATTCCTTGTGGCCTCTGTAAAGCTGTGCTGGATTGTTATTACTTCCGCATGAGTCTTGCTTGCATTAAGTATTTGGTGAATTAGCCATATTGCGTGTCCCTCTGCCAACTCCATCTCACTCGTAGGTTTAGAGTGGGGCACTTGAGCCAAACCTGTCTGTGAGATTCCCCAAGTGTTGCATGCAGATTTCTTCATCTCCGACTTTGGCCAAGATGACTGTGGAGCAAAATAAGGGACTGATCCTGTGTGGTGTAAGCTTCAGACATCGCTGCAGCATGCATGCCCTCCTTCATTGCTAGCTGACCAGCCTTGCAGCTTGCAAGCGAGGTAGTTAAAGGGGGAGGCCCTGGCCATCTCCTAGCTTTGTGGTGACCCTTTTAGGCATGGTGGCACAGGATGAGTACAGCAGGCTCACTTGCAGGGTGATCCGTTTTAGGCCACTGGGAAGGGTCAGCCAAGTGCTGAGATCCAAGCTTTAGAGCACTGAGAGATTTGGGTTTATTCCATAAACCACGTTTTAAAAAACTGACGCCTTGAAAAGAGAAGAAAATGGAGATTTGTTTGCACCCATGCTCATAGAATAGTAAAAGATCAATGACTGTAGCTGTCCCATCTGGGTCAGACACTCTAAGCCACTCTATGGGTGTGATCCATACATGAGAGACCCAGGGAGGAGAAACAGGGTGTTTCTGGGTTGGTGTTGGCGTCTCAGTGGATGGCAGTCTCTCTTGCTATCATGGCACTGAACTGCCAGACTCTTGGGTTGAGTGTAAGGCAGAGGCCATGGCCACTTGTGTTCATTAAACATTCCCTGGCATGTTTTCCCCAAAGTAGGGATTCTAGCCCTTGTCATCCTGATCTATTCCAGTTTAGACATTTTAAATTCTACCTCCATCAACCCCCAGCTCTGGGAGTGGCTCAGTCAGATAAAGCATGCCTCCTGTCCTCCCCAAGACTGGGATGCACTGTTAGCTGCTGCGTTCCACTCTAGAGGCAGCTGCATTTCATCGTGAGGAAGAAGGGATTCTCCTCTATTTAATTTGCAAAGGGTGCGGGATTCATCGGGAGTTAATATGTCAGAGAAGTGCAAGAGGTGGTTGTTTTTTTTTTTTAAACACACTCTGATCTGAACAGCAGGTCATTGGTAGGCATTGCCCTGGCTTGTTAGGATAAGTGAATAATCAATTGTTCTGGCGTGCGTGTCCAGAACAAAGCAGTCATCGTGATGGCCCTTTAAATGAAGAGAAATGGTGGGTCATGATGGAAAGACCTCTCCCCCCCCCCCCCCCCCCCGCAAAGAAATCAGTGTTTATAGAGCTGAGCCATTGGGGGGAGAATACACACGTACGTTTTCCGGGCTAGGCAGCATCTTGGTAGTAAATCTGCGCCTACCTGATCTTAACTTTGGCCACCACACGCCACTGGGCAGCTGAATAAGCTGCCTTTCCAGGTAGTTCCTGGAGATAGATGGCAAGGGGGGAGACTGCTATGATAGCTGGCCTCTTGTGCATGGCAGCCTCCTTGCTGTCAGTCATGGGCCGCTGTTGCAGGAGGCAAAGAGCTTTCCTCCATCAGGGATGGACGGAGCTGAAGTTAAAACACCTCTTTGCTTCTGGGGCCTCCCGAACCTGTGTCCCCTACCCTGCTGCGTTCTGCCCAAGGGAGAAGCGGCAAGGAGGTGATGGCGCTGTGAAAAATCAGGTCGCCTTCCCATTAAAGGCATGTCCTCCTGACGATACTGGAGGTCTCTTCCTTTCAAAAAACCACCCCTCTGCGTAGCTAGTAATGCTTAGCCTTGAAGGAGGGCTTTGCCACAGTAGCTAATCAATCCCGTCAGCGCCCCGGGGGGGGAGGCGAGCGAGAATTACAGGTGAGGAAAGTGAGGCAGTCCAGTGATTTGGCCCAGGGTAAACCCAGGGCGAGTTAGGCAGAGCTGGGACTGGAACTGGGGAGCGGCTGACTTGGAGTTTCTTCTCTCGCTCCTAGCCACGGCTGCCTCGTGTTTATCCAGCTTGTGCAGCCTGGCTTTTCTGCACATTTCTACTGGGACGTTTGCAGGCTCACCTCAACCAACAGGCCTGCAGTCTGCCCAAGGGTGGAGGGAGGAGCTAGGGGAAAGGGTAGAAGGCAGGTGAAAGGAGCCAGGAGAGGTGGTGATGGGGCAAGAAGGGGAGCTCCCTCTCCAATCTCGCTGCTCGATAATAAATTGCTCATAGTCCAGCAACCAAAGGAGGGGGTCAGAATTGTATCTTTACTGGCACAATCCATCCAAAGCCACCTGCCTGTCCATTGTGAAGTTATGGTATAGCTACTCATTAGCGTGTGGAAACGATTGCCCGTTTATGGCACGTCTGGAGCCTGGGGGATGTGGAATTGGTAACCTAAGTGATCAGGCGCATCAGGGAAAGAGAAGTGTGATTTGAACCCTTCTGTATTAGTATCCAGTAAATGGCCAGAGTGGTGCACGTCCTGCTTTTCATCAGTGCAGCGTGTCTAGGTGAGGGTTTGCAATGGAGTGACTGCAGCAGTCTAGCTACTCCAGTGCCAGTATCATAAATGTAGACAGGCCTGTTTTTAGTACCAGGGCTGTTCCTTGAAACCCATCAGTTCCTCTTTGAGGCAGAGCGAAATCTCCCTGCACTGAACCCAGCTCCAGGCAAAAAAACCCAGTGACTGCTAAGGAGAGTACTACCGGGGAAAGCAGTGGACTTGGCAGATCTTTCTCTCGTCACTGATCTACTAATTTGTGAATTTTTAACGTGGCTGGTTTTGTGTATTTGACTTTAATAGAATGCTGTTGATTTAAATGGTTTGGAAAGGGAATGTGCATTTTCTAGTTTATCTTGCTTCATAAATCTGTGCCAAGCAGCTTGAGAGAGCCTTAAAGTGGCATCACACTAGTTGTTAGAGGAGCATTTCTGCTGAGTTCTGGCGATGCACAAAGACGGCTGTCTTATAGCGAGTCATTTTTACAGTGATGTAATGTTTTATTTATTTATTTATTTACTGAGCATACAGACTTGCGGCTTTCAAAGGTGCATGATTTCAATGGGATTTGGATGATTAATTCCCATAGATGCCTTTCAAATCCCAGCCTTAATTATTAAAATCTTGTTAAACCAAACCATTATTTTTCTGGTTTAGGGAATAAATATAGTTCTGGTTTTATTTATCCTTTGTATTAATCAGATGTTCCCTCGGTGGAACAGTTGTCACTTATGAAACTCGGTATGCACCTTTCCCAAACCTGTGACTGACGGCCAATGTACCTGGAGCATGTGCATTTCTTTACTGAAGTACCAGCAGGAAATCAGCTTGCAAAGAAAGGCCTGAGATTGCACGAACAGCATATAAATAGGTTTTAAAACTAATCTAAGAGGTTTATTTTATTTTTTTTCACTCTGGAGGGTGGGATACAGTGAATGATAAACCATGATCTTTTAGTCAAATAATGCATCTTTTCTTCCTGCTTCTTTCTTTCCCCCCCAAATGAAAACCAAGCTTCTGAATTGACTCCTTGTCTGTGTAAAAGGGCAGCTGTTAAAACTGCTCCCTCCATCAAACTCACCGTTGCCTGGCAACAGTGGAAGTTAGGTTAATGTCCCATCAATACAAAGCACTCTTGAATGCTAAAGCCATGTTCAGGAACTTAGCCCCATCGCTGCTTCCTTGGGAGTAATTTTCCATCACCTGTTTCTCACTGAACATGTATTATTCGTTGCGAGGTGCTGAGTTGTGCCAAGTGAAAAGCCAGCCCAGAGTTTTGCTCGGAAGCAGAATGGTGTGTGATATTAACGAGGAGAAAGTTCCCCCTTATGGAAAAGTCTGATAGAATTTAACAGAGAACCAATCATTTCTCTAAGTTTATTGAGTCATCTGATATAACTTAATAGAGAATTCTATCCCTGCCATAAAATTCTATAAGAAAATTCTATCAGAAAACTTTCAGAAAGAATCTCATTTTCCATTCAGCTCCATAGGTTTTTAGGGCAACCTCTGTAGACTGCTATTGGTTTCATCCTTAAGTCCTATTCGACTTCGCCATCAGAGATGCCACTTGCTGTGTCGATTTAGGAAGTCAGATTTCACAGGCAGTTCCAGCCCTAGACCCCAGCAAAATACGGCAAGATTTCAGCCTAGTCTTGATCAAAAATGCACTTTTTACATTCTTCTTTTAGAATAAAATTAAAACTCAGAGATCAGATAGGTCATGGGCTTGAACACCTTTATTAGCCCTGTTTTACAGATGGGAAAACTGAGGCAGAGAAGGGGAAGTAACTTGCCCAGGGTCATGCAGCGAAACAATGACAAAGCCAAGAACTGAATGCAAGTGTCCAAATACTTATTGTGGCCAGGCCCTCAGTTTTCCTTCTCCTTACATTGGGGTCCACGGTTATTGATCAGGGGTCTTAGAGAACTAGGGACAAAGAAATCCTGCCTGTGGTGCTGTAGAAAATTAAGGGAGGCTGCATTAAATATATTAGCCTCGATTCAGAACACCTGCATAAGTGCTTTGCTGGATCAGGGCCTTAATCTGCTTAAAATTGTGTGTGCCATGTGCATATGGGCAGAGCACGTACATCATCTACGTAGAGGGAAAGGAATGGCATGGGAAAGCGGTAGGATATTAACGTTTTCTGATGGGAGCAGAGTCTGGGGGGGTGGGAACTGAATGACACGTTGCAGCAGGATGTTATTGGTGATTTTCTTGGAAAGCATCCTCCCGACGTGGCGTGTTTTAACGCAGCGTTCTGCAGCCTTCAGCGCGCCCACCTCCCGTGCAGGCTGGCAGGTGATCTCAACCCCACTCTCCCCGTCTTGATCGCATGGTAGCTTTTCACCTTCCCAGATAGCCGAGCCCTTCCCCACAAGCCTGTAGGTTCTGGGCAGGCCCAAACCGATGGGGAACCAACCTGAACAACACGCGTGCATTTCTCGCAGCCACACTTTACACACACACAGACCCCTTCTGCATAAGCACAGATGGTCCAAATCTTCATAGCTGCCCAGTCTGCCATTACTAATAATTTTGCAGGGGCGTGGGAACAGACCACAGAGCACTAACAGTCACTTGCACACAAAGGTCAGCTGTTAGGATTAGCAAAGGCAAATGTTATCCCGAGTGGCAGTAGGAAGGAATTGAGGGAGGATTGGTGAATGGGGGAGCAGGGGCATTTAGGAACTCCCAGTGCATTGGATAGTTTCCATTCGCTCTCACGTGAATTCCAGCAGCACTTAAATACTGGTGAGTACTTATATTTATGAGTCTATAAATGTGCTGTTACATATGTACCCCCTCTATGCCCGGAATGGACTGGAGAGTGTTTTGCCTCTGGCCATGTCCCTTTGTCGAGTCCGCCACTGAACCATGAATTTTCAAAACCACTTTTTCCAGAAATGAACCAGATTGGATCCGCCATAAAACAAAAATCTTCCCCACGTTGGTAGGATGGTGTTGAGGTGTCCTTTGGAGGTTTTAAAATCCTGTTTTCAATGAGTCTTAGAAACCCTAAAACTTTTGGAAATCCAAGACTGGTATCCATTTAAGAAGCTAATATTTTTGTCTTCATCACATGGGCACTGGCTTGTTGTGGCAGGATCATACTTTAGGGCAGGGTGGACATTTTGGTTGTTCTAGGGTTGCTCTTGAGTGCTATGCTGTGCATTCTGGGTTTTGATTTTATGGCTGTAGGAGAAGAAGGTTGTTATTGTAGGGCTGCTCCTGAGAGTCGGGCTGCAGACATGGATTTGTTGTTATAGGGTTGGGTGTGAATACTGGGTCTTCTGCCGTTTGAGGTGAGGGGATGGTGCAAAGGCACAAAGTATTCAAAGACGGCCAATAAAGAATAAAAGGGGTTTGCAAGCCTAAGTGAAATGTTGGGAGAACTAGCGTTGGTAGGATCCCCTTTAAGGAACATTGGTGATTATTCAAGTAGGTTTTAGAATCGGTGTGATCTCCAGGTTGCAAAAAGCAGCGGCTGTTTCTATCCAAGCAGCACGGATTTGACAAGGGAGAGGAATGCCTGCTTACCTAATGTCTGGACCAGAATCTCCATCTGGCCGTTTCCCCCGACTCTCGCACCGGCATGGGAACGCCTCTCTGTCTGCTGCTACATGCCTTCCTGACTGTTACAGATGGATTCCCTGTGCACGTCGGTTTCCTGATTTGCTTGCTCTGGCCTTTCCAGCAGCATGTGGACGTTGCGGTGTGGATTGCGGAATGATGAAAAGCATTCTGCAAAGTCGGTGGTGACCATATGACTTTCCCCAGTCAGCTCTGATGAAATCGCATTGTGGGTTTGATCTGGGTATTAGGAGAGGGTTTTTTTCTGTTCCCAGCAGGGAGCATTCCCAGAGTCAGCACTTTCTCTGCAGGCAGTTGAATTGTACCTTGTTTTATACCCCGTATCTCAGGTTGTAATTGTTGCTCTGTTTGTGAGCCATTGTGCATACGTGTATAAGAACCTACACCTAGCGCATCCAAAGGATCCTACAGCTCTTTACAAGCTTAGGAATCACTCATTCAAACTAGGCAGGGATTGCTCAGTGGCAGCCACCTCTGGGGTGGAACATGGCAGCTGTTTAACAGCTCACAGCAGTTTTCCACTTTTAATTTAGGAGTGGAAGTGGTGCTGAATGCGCGCTCTAGCTGAAGTGACAGAAGAGTTTAAATAGGAGGAATGTAGGAACTGTGTCTTTTGACTGGGACACTGAGATTAAAAGCTGTTACCAAAAAAAACCAACCACTCCCAACTTCGGTTTCACATCTTCCCTGAAAGATTGCTCCTCCTGCCATCCAGCAGTTTCCGAACACCCGTTTGGGGCACTGGTTCATTGCTGAATCTCTAGGGGGAAAATGCCACCTACTCCCAGACCCACACCAAGGACTGCCACCACAGTGAGCTGGGCTGGTTTAATTTGCAGTTGCCTGCCGACCACTGGCTTTGGATAGACTTTTCACAGCAGCTGCTCTAATGCAAAATGGCATCATTCAGCCCCGCAGGCTAACTGGGTTTGCAGAGAAGAGCCAGTAGCGTTGTGAGATCTGTACCAGAAGTTCTGAATTCCCATCTCCCCACTGGGACTGGTGCTTATCTCCTCGGTGAAGGGTAAGTGATGAATCAGGTAGATGTGAAAAGCCCCTTTATTCTTGTTGGATCCTGGAGGAAGATCACTGATGATCCTTGGGTTCTGGACAGGCCTCCTTGTGTCAGTTGGTAACTGCATCCAGTCAGTGGTGCTGATGCGGATGATCAGCCATGTGTCTGAAGAACATAATAGCAACTCTAACTGCAGTAGCTCTCTGCTGCAAGTGCACAGTGCATCATCGTGCTGCAAAATACCTGGGGCCTACCCTAGCACGCGGGAAGATCGGCGTTTCCTTTTGCATGACATTCAGCTGCCTGCCTGCAAAACCCCAGTTTAACTTCTGACCAAAACAGGCACTCAAGAGGTTTACATTCCAGATTCTTTGCAGGGCAGCCGGTTTCCTTAATCTGCGTCTGTGGCGTGCGTCTGTCTGAATTTGGGCTTTGTGGATATCAGTGCTGAACTCAGGCCACAAAGTTCCCATCCAGCTTTTCCCAAAACTGGGGCGGGGCAGATTCACATTGGTCTCTATTGACGCAAGGGATTCAGATGTTTCTGATGTTGCATTAACGGGTATAGAGTGGGGCAGTGGTTAGAGAAAGCAGTGAGGATACAGAGCACTTGGAATACAGCTGTGCCAGCTGTTGCTTGGTGCCAGATGCAGCCATCCCTGGGCAAGATCCCAGTGGAGTCTGGGCAAGGGCTACTAGGGTTGGCTGGGCTGACAGAGTTGCCAGGTAGGGGAGGGGGCAGAAGGTCAGCAAGGCAGAGGCAGGAGAAAAGGTCCGGTTGAAATTGGAAATGTAACCTGGAGAGCGGGTGGCGCCTAGCCCCAGAATTGCCTGGACACGCCGTAAAGCGGATGCTGTCCTGCAGTGGGCATTGCAGGGCGTGGAGGGCTTTGCACCAGAACTGGTGGCCACCCTGCATGTTTAGGTGTTGTGCGCCACGGCACTAGACTTGCAACTTCCAAACCCAGTTATAGCGCCACTAATGGCCTCCCATCTACGCTCCGGATGTTGCCAGGCCAGCGGCCCCGGGTTGTAATGGTCATGGGCCAAACACGCTGTCCTGTGCAAACCCCCTGATGATGCGGCACGTAGTTACAATGCACAGTGGGCCTGGCCAAGCAGCAAGACCAAATCCTGTTAGAACCCAGGGGCCCAGCTCTGTAAGCTCCTGTCCTGGCTGCAGTCCCTCTTGGGTTCAGGGAAGACAGTCACACTTTGCCCAGCTTAATGCCAGAATCGCTTATTCCCCTCTCCCTCATACACTGGTTGCTTTTGTTCCTGTGAATCGCGCTAATTTCCACCCCCTTGTAGCTACAGTCCAAGATCTATAGTGACGCTACAAACCACTGAGTGCTGTAGCTTTGCCAGAGGCTCAGAGAGAGAGAGAGAGATGCGGGTCCTGAGAGCTTGGCAAAGCCCTGCTTTCTCTGGGGCGGGGGAAGGAATGGGGAGGGGGGGCAGACAGAGCATGGAACAACCTAATGCCATGAGGTTCCAGTTAGTAATTCATCCCGAAGCCTGGTCAGGTAACGTCTAGCAAATTCGATTAGAAATCACACCCATAAAAAATTCCTTTTAATGATGCTGAACGCTGGGCGGGGATGGAGACAGAGGACGGGGCGTGGGAGGAGGAGGCAGATTTATAGTGAGCTGCAGCTTAGAGGAAAGCAAGGGAGTCGAGTCTTATCTGCAAATGCCCCAGGGACGCCTGAAGCCAGCATTGCGGAGGGTTGGTTAAGGGGGGAAGAGATTTGTTTTGTCTGCTAGCAGTGCTCCCCCTCCTTCCCCCGGCAATCCAATCTGGCTGGTTTCGAATTCCCTCCTCCCAGCCAAGCACAAAACCCTCCTCGCTGTGGACCCCGTAATGTAATATCCCCACCGAAACCCAGCTCCTCTGCCTTTTCCCAGGACGTGAAATTAAAACCAGAGGCGGGGAACTGTCCCCTGCTTCCAGCACTCACTGTGTCTGGGGTTCTTAGTAAGCAGTGCTGCGGGGTGGGGAGCTTACCAGGATGCTGCCTGTTTCCGGCACCTTGATAATTGTCTCTCCCTTAAAAGACGCTCGCAGCATGAGCAGAGGGATCCACAGAGTGAATCCCCCCAGAGACCAGGAGTTCTCAACCTTTTCCTTTCTGAGGCCCCCCCGCAACATGCTATAAAAACTCCACGGCCCACCTGTGCCATAATAACTGGTTTTCTGTATATAAAAGCCGGGGCCGGCATTAGGGGGTAGCAAGCAAGGAAGTTGCCTGGGGTTCCGTGCCCCAAGGGCCCCTGCAAAGCTACATTGCTCAGGCTTTGGTTTCAGCCCCTGGCGACGGGGCTCAGAGCCCCAGGCGTCAGCCCCATGCGGTGGGGCTTCAGCTTTCTGCCCTGGGCCCTAGCAAGTCTAATGCTGACCCTGCTTGGAGGGCCCCCTGAAACCTGCTCGCAGCCCCGCAGGGGGCCCAGGGCCCCTGGTTGAGAACCACGGCCCTAGATCTGGTTAATAACTGCAAGCCCCCAAGCCAGCAGACAATAATGACTATGTTCAGATTCTACCACCCCAGCTCACCTTGAGGAACACCTAATTGGCGAGTAGCCCATTGGTTAAGTTAAGGTGTCTAGTGCTTAATTAGCTCTTCTAAGTTCCCTCCCTCTTAACAGGAAGGAGCCCAGGTGGCTGGGGGACCAACCCCAACCTGCCAAAGTGCTCTGGAGATGACATGATGAGCAGGACCTCAAATGGCATCTGGGGATACCAGGAGACCAGCCTCTCTCCTGGCATTTCAGCCTGGCGAATGCCAGCTACACGCTGGGAGGAGAGGAGAAAAGCAGCCAACCATAGTGTGTTTGACCCTTTGGGTTTGTGGACTTGCTCTTTGTATGACTGTAGCACCTAGATCCCCGTTGTGCTAGGCACTGGACAAACATAGTGAGACAGTCCCTGCCCTGAATGGTTTGTTATCGAAGGCCCTGATTCACAAAAGCCCTTAAGCACGTTCTTAAATCCCATTGATAAGTTAAGCATGTGCTTAAGTTTTCTCCTGAATCAGGGCCAGAATAGACCAGACAGAGAAGAACAGTGCTATCACCCCATTGTACAGCCAGGGAGCAAGGGCACAGAGATATGAAATGACTTGCCCAAGATCACATAGGAAACCCATGGCAGAGCTGGGCATTAAACCCAGATCACCTAATCAATAGGTCTCAAAGTGTAACTGTAAATGGAGACTTGTCATCAGACAGGGTCTGTTTCCAGTGGAACCCGCAGGGATTGGGTCTTGGCCCTTCGCTATTTAACGTTTTTATCAGTGACCTGGAAGAAAACACATAATCACTGATCAAGTTTGCCAGTGACACAAAAATCAGGGGAGTGGTAAATACTGGGGATGCCGGTTCACTGATACAGCGCCATCTGGATGGTTTGGTAAACTGAGTGCAAGCAAACAAATAACTGTATTAAAACACATAAAGGTATGTGTGGACATCTGAGAACAAAGAATGTCGGCCATACTAACAGGATGGGGCACTGTATCCTGGGAAGCAGGGACTTTGAAAAAGATTTGGGGCTCATGGTAGATAATCAGCTGAATGTGAGCTGCCAGTGTGACGCAGTGGCCAAAAGAGTTAATGGGATCCTGGGATGCATGAACAGGGGAATCTCCAGTAAGAGCAGAGAGGTGATTTTACTTCTGTATTTGGCACTATTGCGACCGCTGCTGGAATCCTGTGTCCAGTTCTGGTGCCCACAATTCAAGAAGGAGGTTGATAAACTGGAGAGGGCTCAAAGAAGAGCTGCAAGAATGATTAATGGATTAGAAAACCTGCTTTGTAGTGATAGACTCACGGAGCTCAATGCATTTAGTTTAACAAAGAGAAGGGTTACAGGGTGACTTCATTACAGTCTACAGGTGCCTACGTGGGGAACAAATACTTCATAATGGGCTCTTCAGTCTAGCAGAGAAAGTAGAACCCAATCCAAGGGCTAGAAGTTGAAGCTAGACAAATTCAGACTGGAAATAGGGCATACATTTGTAACAGTGAGAGCGATTAACCATTAGAACGATTTATCAAGGGCTGTGGTGGATTCTCCATCAGTGACCGTTTTTAAATCAAGGTGGGATGTGTTTCTAAAAGCTCGGCTCTCGGGATTGTTTGGGGGCAGGTCTCTGGCCTGTGCATTGCAGTGGGTCGGGCTGGAGGATCCCGGTGGAAAACCTGAGTCCTGCTCCGGTGCATTAGCCACCAGCCCTTCCTTCGTCGGAACTTGTTCCCCCACCCCTGGGGCAGGCTGCGCGATCGCTGCACGTTAGCTGCCTTGCCAGCTCAGCGATGGCTTGCACTGAGCGCATCTTGTCAGTTCCCCAGCGCTTTTGCCTGGGCTTCCTTTTCCGCCTGCTAAGTGCTTTCTACTTTTAGCCTCTGTCGTTGAGACCTGATCCGTAACAGCATCAGAACACGCATCTCCCCACATCAGTCCGTGCTCGTCGGCTGAGCGTCCGCTGCCCGCAACACCGATGTAAGCGCCCCGACCGGCCCTGGGACGATGACTGTCTGTCTGGGGCGTATTCCCCCTCTGCCTTGCTAGCCCCAGTGCCGACCGAGCATGTGACATGTGCCCGGAGCCCAGTTTCTCCTGCTGGGACACAGGGATGGAGCCACCCATCAACAGAGGCAAGCTACGGCAGTGGGAGTCGGACTCCTGGGTTCCTCCTGTCTGCTGCTGACGTGCTGGAGCTCATGTGCTGGCTTTGAGCGTATGAATGAGTGATGTCACCCTCTAGTGCTCTCCCCCCCTCCTCCGCCGGGGACAGTATTACAGACCTAGTAGGACAAGCTGAGGGAGTTCTCCTTTAGCTCAAGTGTAAGAAGCCCATGGATCTGGAACGTAAAGTCTCCGACTGTCTTTTTGGAAAGAAGGGGAAGAAGTAGAGTTAAATCTGATCTGCTGGGGGCTCCTTAAATTCATTATCTTGGTGATATGATGCCCAGCTAATTATGTTTGAACTGTGGCTGAAGGAACTGCAGTCTTGCAGTGAGCAGCCTGGCTCTGCTTCCAGGTTTACGCTGGCAAATGTTATTGACCAAATGGCTCCAATTCATTAGGTAACGAGATTCTTCATTTGCAATTTCCTGCAGCGCTTGTTTTTGAAGAGCCCTTTGCACTGGGTATTGAGAAGCATAAATGAAATGTAAATATAACCTGCAGTAAACTAGCAATAGCTGCCTACCTGGTGGTAGTGGAAGCCAGTTCTTGTTTGGGAAGGAGCCTTATCTAGGGGTCAGAGCTGCTTTCCTCATCCTTTCTCTGCCAATAAGCGAAGCCGCGTTAGCGACCAGGCCAGACTGAGGGCTGGGTGCCCCTGAGCAGAAGGGAGAATGTGTCACGGGCAGCATTTCTCGACGGGACAGATGGGATTTCGTAGAGCAAAGGCTGAAATGAACGTTAGTCAGATCCCGTGGCACTGCCGTTTCCTGTTACCTCCTGGCCAGGCCCTTCCCTCTCCCCAGCCTGTTCAAACGGTTCCCTCCTCCTCTCCACCCTCCCTTGGCTCTATCCCTGCCCCTCCTTGGAATCTTGCTGCAGTTGGTTGAAAGGTTGGCCATGTTTTTCATCAAAAATGTGACTGCCGATGGAGAGGGAAGGGACAGAAATGCCCCATTTCTCCTTCAGCTCTAGCACTCGCTTCCTGTCTCCAGTATCTGTTGCTTCCCAGCCCCACGAGGCTCTGTGGAATTGTACCTGAATTGCACAGGGACTTAGGAATGGCCAGGGTGAATCAGACAGTCCATCTCGTCCTATATCCTGGCTCAGTGGACAGAACCAGCTGTTTCAGCAGAAAGTGAAGGAAGCCCCCACCCGCTAGTGGACAGTTATGGAATAATCCAGTTGACCCCAGCTAAGTAGAGGTTGCCCAGAAGCTGGTGGGGTTTATATCCCAAGGAAGGTGAATAACAACGAAGCGATGTTGCATGTGGAATGGAAGGCCATGTTGGGTGGATCTCCGGTGTTCTCAGACAGTTGCACCATTTCCTAAAGGTGACCTGCAAAGAGTGGGAGAAATGGGTGTGTGCCGTCTTTATTTTTGCTGCTTCCTGGTGAATGAGGAAAGATCTGAAAGGTTTGTGGAAGGAAAAAACCCAACAACCTGGTGTATTTGTTACATTATGAATTCAGTTCTTTCCACTCTGTTTCCCTGAAAGACTCTTTGGATGACTGGGGAACTAGTCACAGACACCAAGCAGTTGAAAACTGATTAAATGGAAAGAGAGGGGGATTTTGATGTTCAAAACTGTTGTTTCAGCAACAACGAATAAATTCAGACACCTGCTAAACAGCTGGGGGAAAAGCGCTCTCGTTAAAGACGCAAACCCCAAGCTAATCGTATGGATCCAGTCACTGAACTAATCCATGTTTACTTCTCTAGCTCTTGTTAGAGCGGCCAATGAGATGGAAAGTTGGTGATGCTAATGCTCTAGAAGTTTTCTTTCTTTGTTGGGATTTACATATTTTTTGAAATAAACATTTTCTGTAATAAGCTTGTTTGAAACAAACAGATCTCCCAGGCCAGCCAACGTGCTGACAGTCTCTGGATGACTCTGGGCCGGCTGTCTACAGGGAGGCTACATCCCCAGCTCTCTTGACAGGTAGAAATTCTTTCTCGACATTTGGCTGCGAATGCATTTCATGGTTCAGCAGCTGACCCCGGTTTGGAAGAATGTTAATTTTTGCACCTAGGTTTGTGCACCTGAGCAGTCCTGGAGGGGGCTGCAGAGAAGCAGGAAGGGCTGGCTCCGTCTATCCAAACACATGAAGCAGTGCCGCCTGGAGTACGCACTGTGTGTTCAGTTTATTAAGGAGGGCGATGAGAGCTTCCTCAAAGATGCCTTCTAGGAACTTGGGGCCGGACAGGTGCTCCATCTAGTCCAATGTCCTGGTTGTGGTCAGTACCAGTTACATCAAAGATCCAGACCTTGCTATTGGCAATTATGGTCTCTCAGCTGCTCCCAAGGAAAGTCTACTCCCAAACCACACAAGTGCGAGCTTCTGCCCCAGAGCCGGAGGCTTTATCCAGCTCTCGCCATCTTGCGTCTCAATTACTGCAACATCCTTTTCTCTGGAATTGACCAATGCAGTCCTGTCGCGCTCAGAGCCCTTCAGAGCCTGTCGCTTTGACCGTGTCGCCCCCTCTCTTTGCAACCCTGCATTGGCTTCTCCCTTCTCTAGTGTATCGAAAATATAAGCTGCTTGTCTTCGCTTTCAAGGTCCTTCACGGCCTTTCCCCATCTCTCATTCGCCATCCCACCACCAGTCAGTCCAGGATCCCAGCCTCCATTGCCCACTTGCTGTCCCCTGTGCTGCCTCTCTTGCTGGAGTGGAGCTCCCTGTGAACATCCACAAAACTAATGAATTATCTTCTTTCAGAACCCTCCTTAAGACCCTCCTTTTCCGCGATGCCTACAAAAAAACTTGACAGGTTAGGCTGCTGGTGTGCTGAGACCACAGCCGGTCACGCTGACCAACACTGTCTCATGGTTTTCTTGCACTCCCCTGTCAGTCTGTATCTACCTTTTGTCTATTGTTTTATATGTAGATTATAAACCCTGTGGGACATGGGCTGTCGTTTTTTGTTCTGTGTTTGTACAGTGCCTAGCAAAATGGGGTCCTGGTCCATGACTAGGGATCCTAGGTATTGCAATACTGCTCCTACTAATTATCCTGCCAAAACTCTTGTTTGGTGTGTTTTTTAGTATGTACTATTCTAACTCTATCAATGCCTCATACCCATTTAATCCTGCTAAACTTCTTGGCATTGGTGACATCTTGTGGCAGTGAGTTCCACCGGCTAATTATGCATCATGTGGGGGGGAAAAAAAATCTTTCCTTTTGATCAGGTTTGAATTGGCCGCTTTTCAAGTTCATTGACTGTCCCCTTGTCCTTGTATCGTCACATACGGGTCATGCTGGTTTCTGATCAATACGCCAAGTCCCATTCGTTATTTTGCATGCTTCGTTCGTGTCCCCTCTTAACGTATCCAACTCACTGCTGCACTAGTTCATTGCTAGCTGCAGAGCGAGCCGCTGTCAGTGCAGCCGCCATCCTCGTTTCCCATCCCTGGCTCCGTTCAGGTGAACTTTTGGCCAAGGTCCAAGTGACAGATCCCCCCCCCAAAAAAGGAAGCCGCGCTGGGCTGCCATGGAAAAATTAGCTTCCGGCGGCTGAGTTGACTTTGGTGGTGTCGTTATTAACCATCGACTCTCACCCCCCAATCCCCATTCCTTACAGATGCCTGGAGGAAAATTGCGCATAAGGGCTGCAGAGCCTGCTGTTTAAATAATAGTGCCTCAATTAAGGCCCATTTTGCATCTCCTGGAGAAGAGCGGGCTGTGTGCATCCTCTTGGGAGATGTCTGCTCGGGTTACATCAGCCAAACGATCCTCATGACTCGACTCCCCCCCCCCCCCCCCCCAACAGAAGCTGCCTAATTACAGCAAATGCCAAAAGCAATCTTCATGTCAGTGGGAGAAGAGGCTGGTTTTGTGTGAATTTAGTGCTTCCGAAAGTAGCAGATGGATTGGCTTGGCGTGGTGGGGAGGTCAGCAGCCCTGGATAGCTCAGATGCTGGGCAAGTTTCCTCCCCCTAGATGTGCCTGGGTCCAGAACCCTGACCTAAAAATCCTTCCCTTGCCATTCCAGCTGGGAGGTCTCCGCCCAGCTCTTCCAGTGCACTTTGTTCTCAGCCTGTATCCGTCACTGCTGATCCAGTTCTGAACGCTCACAGCTCTGCCCCTGCAGCACCCCCTGCCGTTCCAGGCATCCTGTCTGCGCTTGGCTTGCCCCCATTTAGATTCAGCTCATTGGGGCAGTGCCCTGCCTGGGTATGTGCATCCTGCGTGGCTTTTGATTGGTTAAAGCACAGGTGAGGCTGGTGAGTTTTAACGAGGGGGAGCTGGCAAACTGGGCTATGCAGCCGTTGAGAATTGAATTGGAAATCGCTTGAGGAGGTTGTGGGCCTTTTAAATGGATCAGCTGGGACCACCCGGCAGGTGCAAATAAAAAGTGTTGATTTCCCGCTTGCTTTGGAGCCTCCTCGCCTGTGGGGCAGCACCTGTGTGGAGCAGCTCCAAGCCAGGCTGAGACACGTCATCCCCACGGAGCAGCCCAGAACCCTCCAGCCCCCTTGGCCAAGGTAATGCATCAGTGTAGAGCCACCCCAGAGCTGTCCAGCCCAGGCATGACAATCCCATAAGTGAACATAAAAACAGCCAGACTGGGTCAGACCAAAGGTCATTGCAGCCCAGTATCCTGTCTTCCAACAGAGGCCAATGCCAGGTGCCTCAAAGGGAATGAACAGAACAGGGAATCATCAAGTGATCCATCCCCTGTCACCCATTCCCAGCCTCTGGCAAACGGAGGTGAGGGACACCATCCCTGCCCATCCTGGCTAATAGCCATTGATGGACCTATCCTCCATGAATGTATCTAGTTCTTTTTTGAACCCTGTTATGGTCTTGGCCTTCACAACATCCTCTGGCAAGGAGTTCCGCAGGTTGACTGTGCATTGTGTGAAGAAATACTTTCTTTTATTTGTTTTAAACCTGTGCTCCTGAAATTGACCACGTCTCCCCAGCAACCGGACTATGCTGTAAATACCGAGTCCTGCTGAGAGCGGCTGGCCATCTCTTCCCCTCTGGCTCTTCCCCTCTGCTTTATCCTTGAGCATTTTAGGGTCGTGCTACTCAGCGAGGGGCAAATTTCAGGCAGTCAGAACATGTTCCACCTGAAATGGCAGGAAAAGAATCTCTTGAAAGAACCCCCAGCACAACATCTGCTTCCTCGAAAGCTACATTAAAATCAGCAACCCTTCTGGGTCTCACAGGCTGGGAAGAAAAGGGGGGGGAGTCTTAGCCCTGATACAGGGAGGCTGCTGTCCTAGGGCAGAGTCAGATGAACGGGGATTCCACCCCTGTTTCACTGACCAATGGGGCTGCAGCCCCTACTGTGAACAGAGATTCGATTTGCACATGCGTGGCTTAACCTGCCCTTACGCGGTGACCGCTTCTCTGCTGCAGAGCAGCATTGCCTGGCTGTGCTGGGACAGCTGTACCTGTGGCTGGTCACGAACGGCTGAAATCCCCAGTGGAGGCAAGGCCCCAGAAACCGCCACCATGCTGGCAGCAGCCCACGTGAGCCCACTAGTCAATAATTACAATCGACAGTAGGATCCCCTGCAGCTGCCCCGGTCAGGGAATGTCTGCAACCTTTGGCTCATTGGGGATGGTGCAGGTAAACGTGATTTTTCCCTGGACTGCAGCGATGTCCTTATCTGTGCTAGTTACGTGGTCAGTCTGGGGGAGCTGAGAATGGAAGGGCAGGGTTGAGGCCCATCGGCTTGTTCTGGTCGGGGCCAGAGCTGTAGTTAGTGTTTCAAACAGGTTGAGAATCTGTGGGGCAGTTTAGTGCATCCAGACCAAAAGGAATTAAGGAAAAAAATCAGAAAACCAAAACTTCCCTGACGGGAGAGGTTATTAATTGCACTAAAACTGTGATCTGAACCCCACTTCCCCAGCACCCCCCCCCCCAACGCCAGCCGAGGGCTATAGGCGTGTTCTACTTGGTAACCAGAAACCCGGTGGGCAGGTCGGGTGGGTGCCATCCAGGGAGCACTGAAACAGGGCCGGTGGTGTTTGATTCTCTCTTCTCCTCCCAAAGGCTTAAGAAGATTGAGTGGAATTGTTCCTCCTTAATCTTCTCTCCTGGAGCCTGTTTTAGTCTTTTGTTCCCACTCACGCTAGTTTAAACTGATTATTTTTTAGGTCACGGAGAGATTTAGGGAGAGGCTGAGGCTCAGTGCTGTCCGGTGGTGGTGGCACAAAGATGAGTTGTCTTCTTGTGCTTGAGTTTTGGTGCCATTGAGAGCGAACAGGTGAATGGCAGAGCAGCGGGGGACCAAAACTTCCCAAGCACACCTCTGCTGATGCCCTGGAATCCTGACCCGTAGCATCCCCTGCTGTGCCCCTCCTAGCTCCCCCAGCAGCTCTGCCGACGCTCCTCAGTCCTGACCCACAGCGCCTTTACCGTTCCACGGCTCTGCTGATGCTGCTCTGCCCAGACCCGCCGCACCCCCTGCTACCTCCCAGCTCTGCAGCTGCCCCCCCTTTCCAATCTGTCGCCGGGCAGAGAGAACCTGCCAGATGGGCCGCGTGATGCAGATGCCGAGGGCACAAAGGGAAGGACCATCCTGGCCTCTTCCCGTCCCCACCTGCGTTGGGCTAGCCACAGTGTGACTGACAGAGCTGTGTGTGGGTTGGGTGGAGAACGGCCTGGAGTTGATGCTGCTGTATAAACTACTTATAAGCTCCATGCAAGAAGCGAGCTGGGATGGTGAGGGAGAAAATTGCTTTGGGTATGGTGCAACGCATGTCCCGTGCAGCCCGTGTCCCGTGCAGCCCCGAGCTGCCCTGGCCTCTCTGGTGCCATCTATCTTAGAAGCAGCATTTCAGCTTCCCCCATAAATCTGCTCTGCCATTTCCCTGACAAAGGCTGGTGTCTCCTTTGTTTCGGCCAGCGCTGTTTCTCTTACTCCAGGACTGTGAAATTTGCCTGTTTGCCTGTCCCTCACAGATGTTTACAGCGAGTGGAGGGCTGGGGTGTGCTCACTGCATAACTGACTGTCCGCAAGTTCAGTTTAGTTCCCGCTGGAGAATCTGGGCTCCAGAGGAAGCTGTCACTGTTCTGATGTAAAGAGCCCTCCCTGATCCCCAACACTGAAGTGGAAACTTGGCTTCACACTGATTCGCCTGCCTGCCTGTAATTGACCAGTGATTTACGGTCCCTCCTGGGGCTGCGGGGGGCTGGTTTGAGAGAGACCAATTTTTAAAACTGATCTTTTTTTTTTTTTTTTTTCTAGGGGGCTGCAGTTTTGGGAGCTAGAATTCAAGAGCAGATCATTCCTCTACAGGCAGGTACGGTGTAGTGCCGCAATTGTGATAGTTCTATCCGCCTTCGGCCCCTTTCACCTGAGGATCTCAAAGCACCCCACCAGCACTAAGCAAACTTCCCTCCATCCTTGGGAGGTGTCTTCCCTATTTGACAGATGGGGAAACTGAGGCAAAGAGGTGCCATGACTGCTTCGGCCATGCAGTGAATCCATAGCAGAGCTGGGAATAGAACCTAGCTGTTTTTATTTCTGCGTTTGGGCCAGTACAACCAGAACCTCTAAGTTTGCTCCTAAAATGACTGGAGGTTCCAGGTCATGTGGGTGGGAGTTCTAATTGTCTCCAAACTACCTTGTCTTATCCCTGTGGTGTGAGTGGCTGCAGCCAATAGCCAGGCAGTCTCACTCTGTGTTACGATGCCGAGCGTTGTGAGGACCGTCTGGAGTTTTCTCTTGCGTTTTGGATCATGAAATACTACGTAGAACTATAGAAAGGAGAGATGGAAAAGCTCCATTACTCCATGTACTTCCTCTCCCAGGGAGATTATTCCCTACTGCAGGATTGTTCCCTGCTCTTCCCTGTTCTCTAGTTTTGTCCTGTCTGCTTTGAAATGATTCAGGAGTGGGGTTTTCACCACATATCCCCCCCCCCCCCCCGAGAGAGGCTGCTCCGCAGTTTAATGGAGCTCATTGTTCGGAAAGGATTGGCAGTTCTTCGTTGGTGGGTCTTAGCCATGGTCACGTTCTGGCGGCAGCAAGCTGCAGAGAGAGGGCTGGTTGGTCTTTTTTTGTGGGATCAATAAGCAGCTCTTTTGGATTCCGTTCTGGCAGACCAGCTTTGTTTGCATCATGGGCCGAGCAGCTTTTTAGACTCCCTGGCCGTGGGTGCCCAGCGACTGAGCAGTAGTGGGCTCGAAAGGGGGAGACCTTCAGGGCATGGGAAGGACTTAGGCCTGTTCCCGGGAAGGACAATTTAGAGAGAGAGATTGTCTGTCTCCCTCCCGGTGAGTGTTTTAGGCATTAGACAGGAGGCCCCAGCCTCAGGCAGTGATATTCTGAGCCCCCCACGCTCCCATCTCTGCTCAACTATCTACTGCAGTCTGCTATGACAACCTCCCCCATCCCTGCAGAAACCCAGCTCCGCTTTGAACTGTGCGCACCGACCTACCCGCAGGCGCAGTCAGGATGCGTTCGACAAGGGAAGCAGGGGTGGGCACCCCAGGAGAACTGTCACGAGGAGTGCAATGTGTTTGCCCCGGGAGGCTGAGGAGGAGGTGATCGGGGCGTGTGGCTATCCCAGATCCCTTGGGGGTAGCCTCCCTTTAAAGCCGGCAGACCTGAAACACTGAGGCATCGAAGTTAGATTCACACCAGGCAGTGACCTCTAGTGGGGAAAATTTAAAATAGTACCAAGTACTCCTGGTTTTTGTTTTTGTTTTTTAAATAGTGCGTGTCCAGAAGGGTGGTTTCTTCACAGTCAGACCTGGGCTTGTTTTATCCATGCTGAAATGTAGGATCTTAGCAGGTAGAGAAGTAAAAGACCTAGCTGTCTTGAGCAGGGAAGATCCATAAAACAGATCAGTGCTGGGTTGGCCCATCAATCTGAAGGTTTTGAGACCGAACCCAAACCTCTATTTGCTAACAGCACTGGGAGCCGGCTGCTTTGATTGGATTAAGGCATTAGTGGGAAAGTGATGGTGCTTTGTCTTCATCTAAATAACTCCTCGCTCGTTTGACCTGTGCGTGGGTTTAACAAGGACAAACCTGATTAGCTGAGTTTACTCCACTGTAAATGCAACCTCCTGGATAATTGTTTCCTGCTCTTGTACAGTGCTGTGCTTAGGTCCCTGCAGGATTTGCTTTACATTTGTGTCTTCATTTTTCTTGTAAGGGCACAAACAGCCTAATAAAACAAATACAAATGGAACTCAGATGTTAGCCCCAGCCTTCCCTTCTGTGCGGGCAGAACCAATTGCACGTAAGGAAGTGGACTTGCGTTTGCACAACAGCTGTTTGCACAAGTAAGCGTGGCAGCTGGGCCTCTGTGTGTTTGATCTGACTCCCTCGGTCTGCGTTCATTGGTTGCTGGTAAAATCAGTTTGGTGCCCAAAATCCGAGGCTAGTGAGAAATCTGGAGAGACCCACGGGAGGTGATGAGATAGCAGTTGGTGGGCATGTCCTGCAGGAGTAGCATGTTCTGTGGCCCAACTCCAAATGTCAGTGGGACTCCCCGTCCCTGCGATGTGTAACACAAAGGCTGTTGCGAGCATCTGGAAAACTAGACCTGGTGTCTCCCCTGAGCCTGCATGATAACTTTCCTCTCAGCGCCCGGGATACTAGACAGACAATCACAAAGCTCCAGCCGTCTTGAGGGGGGGTCTTGCGGGACCTCACCAAACACAATGCCCAGCTTGAAAGGCTGGTCGCCACTGAGCTGGGTGGAATTACGTGTCAGGGGCTTTTGTGAATTGCAGACTTCTAGGAATGCTTGAGCCGTGAGCACAATGGATGAAGTCCCAATCACGTCAGTGACCCCCACTGAACCGTCTCTCCTGCTGGTTGGCCCTGTTAGGAGCTGGCTGCCTGGTTTTGGAACCTGCTCCCATTCATCGCCTCTTTCTCCCTTTATTTTCCTGGGGATCTTCAAGCCCTTTGCACATTAAACTTCTCAAGGGCAAATTGACTTGCCCACAGTCATGCCGTGAGCTGACCCCAGATCTCCTGGGTCCAGAACTTCCCCAGCTCTAACCACTAGACAGTGTCTTTGATAGTGACCGCAGAACAGCCCTTAACCCTAGAAATGGATCGCTAGCGAGGCTTGTGTGGGGAGTTTAAAGTGACATTTCATGACTGCAGCCTAACGGGAAAGCCACCGTGCAAACATGAAGTACGCAAAGGGCCAGGAGATAAATCTAGTTTCAGAATAAGCTCATCAATATACGAGGGAGGTGGAGGGCTGGGAGTTGATCATGCAGCCTAGCAAGCAAACTCGGCTGTGTATCCCTCTGATGAGATCAGTTGGTGATCCTGGGAGAGCAGCTAGGCTGCAAAGGTACCAGCTCAGAGGCTGCTAGACTCTGTTCCTGGAAATGCTATCAGCAGAAAGGAGGTTTCCTCAGCCCTCTTCAGAAGGGAGGTTTTTTCCTGGTGCTGAGTTTTTTCCTGGTGGCAAGTGGGAAGAAGGGTCAGGCAGTAGGCAGCCCTGAAAGCTGGCTTTTGGGATGTGCTTGTGTCCTTTGCTGCTGCAGCATGATGCACTGCATAAAGGGCAGGAAGGAGCCTGGGCTTTTAGTTTTTGTTTCTCCTTTTTTTATTACATTAGCAGTTCAGGTTGTGTCTACTCTGCTTTTCCAAGCTTCTATGGTTGACTGTGGAGCTTAAAGGATTATGGGATCTTAACTCTCAAGAATGTGTACCCAGAGCAATTGAGAAGAGGTGGGATCTTTTTAGATGAGCTGTGATAGGAGCTCCTAGGACTACTACAATTCAAATACTAAATAATCATAGAATATCAGGGATAGAAGGGACCTCAGGAGGTCATCTAGTCCAACCCCCTGAATCATATAATCATAAACCCCTTTTAACTCAAACGCCTGCCAAACATGCGGGAGAAAAGACATTTTTGTTAAAGTTTAATCGTCCCCTTGCCCCTTCAGTTAAGGGCTGAGAGAGTCCCAACTCAAGGATTTTGGCTTCTCCAGCAAAATCAGACTAGATATTCCTGATATTTCTGTTTTTCATTATCGGGTGGCACCATAAAGAAGCTAAATAAATAAATAGGGTGCAAGCATAATTTTATTGCCACTTTTATAGGTCACCAAAAAAAGGAGGATCCCAATGGCTGGAAATTCCTGATGCAAAGTTATTAACTGTGATAGAATTCCAATTTCTCTAGCAGTTTTCATCCCCAAATGCTCCCCTAACTATGTACACACAGCCAGCAGCCCTGTGATCTGCAATGCAGCCACCTCTGGGTTGGCAGGGAGCAGCTAGAGAACACCGTGTGTGACAGTGAGCGGGCAGACACCAGGGCAAACCCTGCTCTTGTGACAGATGTCCTAGGGTCTTTCATAGCCAGACCGGACCTTGGTTTTTAAGGGTTTGTACAAAAATCCTGTACACACTTGGCTACCTGCATTAGAGTTTGTGTGTGAAACCTCCGTTTGTCCTGCTCTGATTCTTGGGGGTGAAGGGAGGCAAGATATTTAAACTCTTCTGCTGAGATGGCTAAGAGAGAGAGCAGAGGCAGTAGCAAGCACAGAAGGCGGGGTGAGGCAGCTTTTCATGGCATGGATGCGGGAATCATTTTCCCCTTGAGTCATGCGGGGGAAGGCTGTGGGGGAGCTGATTGGTAGCTGGGGAGGAGACAGCGACACAGCTGAGGACAGGCTGCCAATAATATAAAAGGGAACATGTAACTTTTTAGTGTGCTTTTTGCATAAAAGCAAAATGGAAGTGTCCCCTCCTGTGAGAGGCTGAACAGCGCTCCCCGCAACCTGCAGGGCAGGGACCCTGAGCAAAGGCCAGACAATGTCTAGCATATCTACAGTGCCTTCCATCCCCGCCAGACCCCTACTGGGCTAGCTTTGCCCTTGGAAAGGCAGCCAGGAGGAGCAAAGGGCCTTCTCCTTGAGAGGTCTGGAGCCCTCGCAGCACCTGCTGACTGTACTGTTCGGATTATGGCCCATGGCCACCCGCTCAGGCTCACATTCTCGTAACGAAGCGTTGGGATAATACTAGGGCCCTGGGCATGTGGAGAGCTCGGCTGCTGACTGGCTCCTTGCACCACCTACTTGTTAATTTCGTCCCTCTCTTATGGCTTGTCTTCTAGACTGTGAGTTCTTTGGGGCAGGGACTGCCATGTCCCACGGCCTGAGGGGAGCCACTCTGCAGTGCTCCGGGCCGGCCGGCCTGCCTGTGGGAGCAGAGCAGAGTGCTTTGGACTGGCCAACCTGGGGCTTTCCGGGGTGCCCACCTTGAGATGCCTTAAAAGGGCCTGACATTCGGAAAGCACTGAGCATCCCTCCGACAGGATCAGCTCCCCCCTGATTCTGCCCAAGGCCCTTGAAGGGACACCGGCTGATGCGATGGTAGTGCCCATGGGTGGACAGTCTCCGTTTTGGGCATTCCCTCTTGTGGGAGCTGTGAAATCCCGTCATCTCCGTTCTCCCGCTGCACTGTGTGCTTTGAACAGGATCCCCGCCGATGCCCACTCTCCTGGCCCCACCATTGCCTTGCCTGGAGGGGACACGGACCTGGCTGTTGCTGATGGTTTTGCTGCTTGTTTGCTAGCAGTGACACCTGTCCAGCTCCTGTGTGTAACTACCTAGCTGCTGGGCAGTCGGTGCCTTGAAAAACACAACAATGGGTTTCACTTCCTAGCAGCCATATGGAAACCAAAGGCCATCCCATACCCTATCACAGCTGGCTTAAGGGAATTGAGGTGTTGGGCCTGATTATTCTGATTAATGATTTGTATTACCATCGTGCCCATGAGCCGCATTCGTGGACCAGGACCCCAGCGTGTCCCAACACGGAAGAAAAAGACGGTCCTGCCCCAAAGAGCGTACAATCTATCAGAGCCTCTCTCTTAACGAGCGACCGCGCATCCTGTGGGCAGACCTCATTCCTACATGCATCCTTGGTGCTCTAGTTTTTAGCTTTGCTTCTCCTGCATGTTGGTAGATGTGCGGAAGAGCTGTCAGGCTGTGGCCGCTCGTGTTAATGCAGCCGCTGCAAGCGGGCGCTGGCTTCTGCCGCCTGAGCCAGGCAGCAGGCCGTGCACAGCCTGCGTGCAGAGATGCTCAGTGCCTCTGGCATAGGAGGCTGCTCGGGACAGGAGGCACTGATGACTGCAAGTACCAGCGGTAGCCCTGCAGCACCTTCGGTCTCAGGGACAGAGAGGGAAAGGACAACTGTTGGCCTAGATGCTCAAGTGATGGGTGTGTTCTAAATATGACTTCTCCAGTTCTCCCAGTGTGGACGAAATCAGCAAGTGGCGGGGGGGAGGTGTGATATGCAGATCGGAGGAGGTGTTTGAAATGTCAGATTGCTGGCTGCGGGGGCATTTCCTCTCATCTGACTCGCTTGTTTTTGGCTTTTTGAGAGAGAAACGAGCCCCCGAGTCTCCCCCGCCTGGAAACAAGGTTGGTTGGGTAACTTGAGTTTGAAAGCCCAGCTCTGTCGCATGCTTGTTAGTTTCCTACCGCAGAGGGATGTGTGGGCACTGCTGCTCCTCGCCTCCGCTCTGCTCGCTCTCCGCCCACGCGTGCGCTCCAGTTAGAGGGGGGGGAGGGGCTCAGAATATAATGCAGAGGGCCCAGGAATTTGGTCTGCACTTCACCCCTCCTCCTTTGGCCACTGCAGGTCACTGGGCTGATTTGTGTCACTGGTGGCAGCTGTCATGGCTGCCTGCAGTCCCCAGGCACCACTGAGCAGGGCAGACGCATGGAGCCGGCAAATCACAGCAGCGGTAGTGCAGCCGGGGCCACTGCCTATCACTGCAGCGCAGTGTCCTGCCCCCTGCAGGCTGGAGATGGGGGCAGCTGCTGGAGCTCACCAGGGCATTGGGGGAGCAGGGGCCATGCATGAGGGGGTGTCAGAAAGGCGGGGTCTCAGGGCATGTCTACACGGCCGTGTAAGCCCAGGGTTTGCATTCAGGCTCACCGCTAACCCGTCTTCCGTGTACACACACATCACTCTGTTCCAGGAGGCTCTAAGCCTGGGTTCAAGCCCTATTGCTTTGCAGTGTAGACACAGCCTCCCCTGGACTCATGTTCTGGGAGTATCCCACAGTCCCATGGGCTGACTTTTTGTCCTCTGAACGGTCATGCTTGGTGGACAGTCCAGTTTTCCCACACGGCCCCGGGAACGAAGGGCTAGAGCGGCCGCATTGTGGGAGGGCGCTAGGAAGTCTGGGATACGCCTGGCTGGACTCGGACCTGCATAATGCAATGTAGATGCTGGAGCCCCAGGTTGGGTTTCAACGATTCCTAACCTGGGGTTACGAATGGGTGTAGATGCTCAAGCCCTAAGGTAACAAACCCAGGGCAGGCTGACTCGCGTTCTGCTAACCCTGGGCTTGCGTTGAGGGTAGACACACCTTGGGAGTTAAAAGAGCAAGGCCAAGGGGTGCTTCTGGGAGATGTGGAAGCTCCAGGCTGCCATATCAAGTCCAGCCCAGGTCTGTATGGACAGAGAGTCGGGGCTCTTTGGGGTGACTGGTCTCGGCCTGGTTCTCTTTGGTTACATCTACACTGCACTAAAGCACGCACGGCTGACCTGCGTCTGCTGACTTGGGCACGCGAGGCTAGGCTGTGGGGCTGCAAAATCGCAGTGTGGGCGTTCGGACTCAGGCTGGAGCCCGGGCTCCGAGACCTCGTGACTGGGGGAGGTCCCAGACCCTGGGCTCCGGCTCGAGCCTGAACGTCTCCACTGTAATTTTACAGCCCTGTGAGCCCAAGTCAGCTGATGCAGGCCAGCCGCGGGTGTTTCACCTAGCGGGTCTGTGCCGTGATGGAGCCCCTGGGTTGGCATCTCCGTAAAGAAGCCTAGCATAGAATAGACCACGGAGCTTGGAATCTTCTCCAAGGGCCGGAGCCCCCTTAATTCCCACTCAGGACCTCTCAGGAGACGCCCAGCCCTTTGGGTCCGGACAGAGGCACAGAGTTAGCTGGGATGAGTGATGGGAGCTTCCCCCAGCCAGTGGTGGCACTAAAAATACCTGCAGAAGAGGCCCCAGAGAGACAACACGTTATTGCAGGGGCCGGTTTATCTCACCTTCCTTTGAGTAAGGGGCTTAATTTACCAGTCGCCAGTGCTGGAATTTTCTCAGGCCACTTTTTCTCAACCAGTGTGTGTTGGCAGGACTCCTCCCAGGGTGACAGGGACCAGGCATGCTGCCTTGAACTGCAGGGCGTGAAGCATCACTCAATACGCTAATTCGCTGGCCTGGTAGTTATGGGACATTACATGCCCCTGCGCCCTGCTGGTTTACACTGAAAGCATCAGGTGCCAGGCAGAGGGTTTTCACATCTGCTTTTTACAAGGGCAACGATGGGGCGGTATTTCTAAGCCGGATTCTCTGTCGTTTCAGGTACGAAGGATGGCAGGGGCTCTGGTAGCAGTTGGCCAAGGCAGGCTGGCTCCTTATCGCATAAAGGAACTATTAGAGATCAGAGACCCGCTGGCTTATCCACTAAACACCATGGCTCCGGCAGCTGGACTCTTCCTGAAATCTGTGGAGTACGATGAAGCTGGTAAGTGAATCCATGGACTTCCCATCAGAGGGAACACCGAGCATCGCAAGGCTCCTTCAGTGCAGTCGGATCTGCCTCTGAAGGCAGCAGTAACCTGCCCCAGCCTTGCAGTCAAGACCGTCTGCGCCATTATTCGTCTCACAGGCTATTTATAGCCACATGCCACTGAGTGCCGATGTCGTAATGGGCGCTCGCTGCAATGTGACATCATGTTTCCTGGTCAGTTTTCTCCACTGGCAAAACATTCATCATAAAGTTTGCAAAGGGCGTTGAGATTCTTGGATGAACGGTGCTCTGTCGGTACAAACGAACTAATGAAGCCTCGTTATACCCACGTAAGCGTTATGGCCGTTCTGATGAGGAAACTGCGGCACAAGGAGGGGCAGCAGCTTGCTCGAGGTCACAGAGCAAATGAGTGGCTGAGTGAAGTCGAGGATCCAATAATTCTGGCACCTGTTCCCCTGCTCTAACTACCTGACCCCTTCCCTCCCAGAGACAGGAACAGAACCCAGGGTTCGAGACTCTTAGTCTCTTGCACGTAACAAATAGAGCTACTACCCTCTTTAAATATTTCACAGCGGGCTGAGAAGGGTAGTGGGCACCAGCCAAATATCCAGAATTTGCTCGCATCTTCATTCCCACCTCTCACTGGACTGTTACTGCACAGAACCTGTAATGATAAGACCTGTTGCTTAACCTGTCCAGAACAGGAGATGGAAATCCAGGGGGTTCCTGTGAGCAGAGACATGGTAACTATTTTAAGCTGTTTATTTCAGGTACTGCTTCATGGAAGTGTCCCCGCCCCGCACGGCGCCCCCCCCCAAAAGGCAATCTCTCTCTCTCTCTCTCTCAGAAGATTATGAATTCATACAATCCAAAATTCATATCCCTTGTAGGGAGGGAGGATATTAATAAAAGCGATTTTATTGCAGGCAGAATGTGATAAGATGATGTCTTGATGGGGGAAAGACTATCTTATTTCTAAATCGAATCCGTGTGGACACTAATCGACACTGTGTTAGTGTCCCATTAAAGGGAATCCATGAAATCTTTGCCGCAAACATGTGTACTTGCTTCTGATGAGATTAGCGATCCGCTCCAAGAGAGAAGGATGGGGACATTGAAATAATTCCTAGCTCACTCGCCAAGCAAGCCTTGCCGTAGTGACAAATGCGAGCCACCATTGTGAAATGATACAATAATCAAGTACCTAACGGAGCTACTTCGTCCATAGCGCTCTCAGCCCTTTAGAAAGACGTGTATTATTGCGGAGGATGGGGAGACTGAGGCACGGAGAGGCAAAACTGACTCGCTCAAAGTCACATGGGCTCCGTGGCAGAAGCACTGGAGTAGAACCCAGGTATCCTGACAGCTACACAGCACTGTGCCCTAGCTGGCCAGGTCAGGGTTGAGGGCACAAATGATGGAGGGTGGTGATATGGGGCAGCTTGTATAACTGGTGATCCTGTGCTGCGTAGACCCCCGAGCTGTCCCCAGGCACACGGCAGCTGCAGTGAATAAACTAAACTCAGTTTATTTCTACAGGTGGGGTGGGGACAAACGGACTTCAGTGGTTCACTTTTTACTGGCTCTCTCTGGGGCCCCCATCTCCCTGGAGTGCCCTCCCTGTGAGCCACTGCTTCTCCCTGCAGCTCATTGTAGAATCTTCCTCTCCTCGTTAGCCAGCAATTCACCCAGGGCTCGGGTGAGCTGGTAATGAAGGATCCTTAACAAACACAGAGCGTCCATCTCAGCTAGCCCCACCGGCCCTCCCTGGCCCGCTCCGTTGCAGCCAGGGCTTGCTAAAGCTGTCAAGGGTCCCCAAGGCTGTGTTAAACTGGGGTTAGGTTTCATCCCCCACAGCAGCAGAGGAGGCCTCCTTTGATTTTTCTTGGAGGTGCCAGAGCAGGACTCGGGGAACAAAGAGCAACACAACCCGCCTGGAGACAAAGCAGAGCTCTTGGGCGGGCCTTGAAAACACTGCAGCTTGTCGGTTTTGGCCCGTTCTAATGGCACTTCTCCCAAGAAGCACTGGCTGCCGAGCCACCCAGCCATCTGCCCACGTGTGTGGGGACGGAGCCCAGGCAGGAAATGAAGAAACACAGAAACTTAAGTGCTTTCAGGTGGGGCTGGGTTTTTCTTTCTTTCCACATCAATGTTTTCCCTTTTTCTCCTCGCAGACTTGGAGACAGAAGGTAACGCAGCAAAATAGCAGCCCTGTGAGACGTGCAGCCGTGCCTGAAAGAACTCGGTTGGTGGGGGCCGTGTCGCGGAGATTTCCGGAACTCGCTTTGTATGCTGATACGCAGCCGGGTCTCAATAAACCCCATTGATTGTGGCTAGAGGCATCTCCACGTCATTTGTCCACATGCCTAGAGGCTGCCCGGGTGGAAGGATTGGTAACTCTGGGCGACGGACAGCCAGTTCTAGGCTACTTGGGTCATTCCACTGGCTACGCACTCACATACTGTCTTCCCCTCGCCTCCTGCCTCCTCCAACATACAGGGAAGGGACCTGTGTGTGTGGAGGGGCGTCACTTCCCCAAGGCACAGACAGAATGGGGTCAGACCAGTAGGCAAACCTTTGTCTCCTCTCTACCCCTATTCTTAGTAATCCCTGTCCTCTTGCAGACCAGCAGGAGACACAGTCGTTTATGTATGGATCATGAAGGCCCAACTTGAATCGCGGGATGATTGTCAAATAAGCGCAGCTGAGCTGCAGACAAGACATGGAAAATTGCGGAAGTGTAATTAATTGTGGTCATTTGGAAAAGCCAGAGAAGACCTGTTTAAGAAAAGTTTGCTAGAACAAGTATTATGTTATGCTCGCAAATTTTTTTGATAATCTGACATTTTGCTGCAAGTGTATTACAGTTATTAATGCGCAGTGGTGACAGTGGGAGACCCAGCCGCCCGGGGCCGACAGCGGGGCAGCCCAGCTGCCAAGGGCTGTGGACTAGCAGCTGGGAGCTCCTGCTGTCAGCTGCCTGGCTGACAAAACTGCATTGGAAGCTGAGTTTGATGATGATACAAGAGGCAAATCAGAATCCAGCTTGCTCTTGGATCACTTCAGCATGCGAGCTGGTGCTGCGGATTGTTTTCTGCTCTTATCAGTGCACAAAGCACACGTGAATCAACACAGGAGCATGTCGGGATGGAGAACACACGGGTGCCCTTTTTTTTTTTTTTTTTTTTTAATCAGGATCATTTTTTGTGACACTTAAACCTTAAGTTTAGCCTATTTTATGACTAGGTCTGATACAATCAGCATCATATTGTGTGTTCATTGGCCTGGCTTGTGAATGGCACCAAAACACCAGCCGTCCTTGAGTGGGACTCTGTTTGCAAAGGCCCATGCCGCAGGCAGTTGAGCATTGACTTCACTGAGAGCTAAAAGTCAGACCGAGGTGTGCTGGAGGCTGGCCTGTTTTGCTGCGCATATTATGCAACAGTTCATTTTGGTGGCAAAAGTTTTTGGCAGAGAGACTGAAACAAGAGTTATTCTTACATAACATCATCTTGTTCTGCCTTTTGCTTTCTCTCTTTTAAAGCTTTGTGGTGTCTTATGGTTATTCCCAAACGAAAGCAAACGTATCGCTCAGTGAAACACTAGGGCGTGGCCGGGTCCTGCTGCAAAAATCATCCTTAGTGCACAAAGAAAGTGCCTAATGTCAACTTTATTTATTAGCCCTTCCTCCTTATGTGCCGGTGTTGCAGTTATTGAGAAGGACCGGTGCAACTGGCCAGAGAGTCAATTGTCAGTGACTGGGGGGGGGGGGGGGGGGGGGTGGTTTTTCCCCCCACCTTCCTCTGCAGTGTGTGGATGCAGGTGACCTGCCAAGATTATCAGGGTCTATCTCACTTACTCATTTCCCCGACATTTGCAGCGACTCTGGGCATCGGTGCATCTTAGTCCCTCCCGTTCTCTGCCTGTGGCACAAAGTCTAGGTTCCCGAGGGCTGTAATATTTGGTTTCCTTTTGGTTGCTGGGTGGTGGTGGTGGCTTGTGATATACAGGAAATGAGACTGAACTCTAAGACCCTGTGATAAGCTATCTCCTTGGCTGCAGAGCTGGTGTACAGAGCCCTATAGTCTGCTCCTCAAGGTAAGAGGGGGCTTTTTGTTACTGGGGGGATACTAGATACCCAGTAACCTATTCAGCCAAATGAAAAATCCCATTTAATACTTAGTTGCAAGACTGTACAATGTGCATTAACTCTTTGACAGCAGGGTTGTGAGTTTGTGATGGCAAAATGAAGTATTTCATCCCCTTACGGTTTATCAGTGGAACCACTTCTTCCACCCGCTGAAGGAGAGGTAAGAATTTTCCACTTTATTCTCTCCCTTCATGCCTAGCGGGTTGGTTCCTACTCATTTTCTAATCCCAGTTACACACGGGTGAGTTGGGAGCTGCATTCTTAGCACTAACAGTAACAGCCACTGCCAATTCCAAGGAGCCCCGGAAAATGCCACACAGTCGGAAAGGTTAACATTGGGGTCTCAGTAGGGGTGGTGCTGACTGCATCTGCTTGTATAGCTTTGGGCTCACCCTGTCATTATCCTAGAGACTGGACATATTGCAGAACAGTTAAGGGACCAGCTGTCATGTTGCTTTGGACTCACCTGGGTATCTGAGCTCCACATAGATACAGTCACACAGGAAATCTGATGCTATAGATCAAATTTAGGCAACTGTTTCCCTGGAAAGGAGTTGACCAGTGGCCTAAACCTTCCCACATCATTGCCATTTCTCCTTACCAAGAAAAGCATTGGTTAAAATACAGAAAAAATCACAAGTGGAATGAATCTGATTTAGGCTCAGGCTAAAGTCAAGTACTAGCCCGTGGTTTGGAAGCATTCGCATTCTCTGCTAAGGAGAGACCTAGGGCTGTGTAGTAGCTCAGGTGCCTGTCGCAGTTGTGAACTAACATGGGACTGTGCCTTTCACGAGCTGGTGCACGGAAAGACTGCCTTTCACGAGCTGGCAAAACTGAAACTCATCTCATTGTAGTTTCGCGTGACACATGCTGGGCAACGTTCTGTTCACCTACCAGCCGATTCAGAGTATGAACTGGAACTCTTGGCCTGCCTCTGCACTTCCTGTGGTTTCTCTCTGCAGAGCAAGGTGGGAGGGTTTTGCTGTATGCTTTGCAATGTGACTTTATTCTGGTGCTTCACTTCAGACAGGAGAGCTCAGCGTCAAGCCTCTGCTTTGTGAAGAGTCTTCACAGGATCCAGTGTGTTCGTTGCATTTTTCACGTGAGATAAAATGGCCTGGGGATGGTGGGTGAGTTTTTGTTTCTTTCACTTCCCTTTCTTGATTTGTCATGAGACGCCGCATGGTGCAAGACGAGGGCAATTGGCAGGCCAGGCTCTCTGGCTGTCCATCAATCCGGCCACAAGTGCAGGCTCTAAAATTACAGCCTCTCTACAGATGTTTTTACCAACCCCCCACCCCCACAGCTGCCATCTTGTTTCTCAACTTGGGTAAAACTAAAACCCTCTCATCATCTGTCTGTCCAATAGCTGAACGACCCAACTTAACTAGCTAGAGGATCTGGTGTTAGTTGGTCAGTTCCATGTTCAGAAGCTAGTGCCTTATACAAGCACTTCTAATGTAAAAACATCTAATCAGCATGATCCTTGGTTTAGCGCCTGGATTTTTTTAAAGGAATGCCAACATCTTAATACAAGCTGGAAAGCCCCTCTCCAAATTATCAGGCTGAGTCAGTTTTGCAACACCCATGGTAAATGTTTGAAAATAACCTACCATCTTATATGCTAATTTTTTATTTATTTATTGCTTTAAATATCTTGTTATGCTGTTACATCCTTCTACTTGGATGTAATCTGCATTGGACATTGCACCCTGACATTGGGAATGCATTTCTGGTGCTTTAAAAGGGATGCTGTCAAATCACAGTTTGACCTGAAATTTGAATTTTGTAAAAACGAGGGTTTATCCTGTGACTAGCAGAAATGTTTACATTACTAACAATGGAAACTTCTTTTCCAATCCAACAGACCTTTTCCTCTTCACTACCAGGTTTGCAAATCAGAACTTTTGCACCAGGGAGAGCTTGGCAAGTGAAACTCACAATGGTGATTTTCATTATCCAAGCTGAAATGCAAGTAGTAAAATGGGTGCTGATAAATAGGGCAGAAAGAATGGGGGTTTTTAAAGAGATGTAGGCGCTGGTCCTGCAAGCTGATTTTCTAGCAGAATGGGGGCTGTAGGGTAATAGAACCATCAGTAAACAATTTAGTTTATTTACAATAGGGAGAAGTTGACTGTACCTGGGGAACTGACAGGGGGAGAGTTTCGCTGCTACCTCTACCTGCTTGTGTATAATGAAGACACTTTGATTTATTTACTTCCAATGTGTATTGTGATGCTAAATTGTTTGTTTCGTAAAGAGCTGATGATGGAATGTCTTCAGTGTTATTTCTTCCCTCTCTGATCCTCATTTTGCTATAATTAATCCAAAGCAGGTTCACTTTAAGGGAGTGGAACATCTAAACCGAGTTACTCATCTTACCAGTTCTGAACTTAATGACTTCTCAATGTCCTCTTTCAGTGGGGCAGATCTGGTTTCTGATGTCTACTTAGATGGTGGCTTTAGCACAGCTGTGCAAGATTGTACTCACAGCAGACAACTAGAATATTAGTCACCGTTTTCATTGTGGTAATGCTGGGCATGTAGATTTTGTGCCTCGGCTAGTCATTTCTCACCCCCAGACTGCTTGAGAAGTGAGAGTTTTTGAGATTTTCCTTTAACTTGAGTGGGTTGGTGTTGTCAGTTAAATATCTAAAAATGACACTTATGGGGAAAAAAACTTATATTTTCCAGCATGATGCTACCTCTGCTTCTTACGGACTTACTCTTACTCAGTCTGCTCTGTCCGTCATTCAGTTAGTGGGCTGTAAAATTACTCTCTCTTTCCTCCTATTTCCTTTAGACAAAGTCTACAACCTATTCAAAACCCCACTGCTCACTTCATTTACTAGTATCCTCTCCACTCACACATCACCCTGGCTGCTCCTCAGATGGAGAATTAAATTTAAGATAGCTCCAAGACCATTGCAACCTCCTTGTCTGTGTGCATGAATCAGTACATTTGTTTTAGGCCTGCTGCAATTTCTTGGTTGTCCTTTTTTCTTGTCAGGGACAGGGTCAAATCATAGAGTTGTCACTGGCTGTTTAGATCCTGCTCTGGTGAAATGTTCTGCCACAGTGTGGTTTTGCAGTTATTTCCCTTTCCCCCACTCTGTTATCTGAAAGACCCACACCAACAGATTAGCATGACAGGGTGAACAGCAAGTCTGATTACACAAAGTGAAACTATTTCCCCCCACCTCTCTAATCTGTTATAACAATCTTTGGTGCTTCTTGTAACAACAGGACAAGTGAGGGGACTGACTGTACCCCTTTAATGTATAATGAATAGTAGTATCTACTTTACTAGGGCCTCCCACTAGAGGATCTCAAAGCACTTTACAAACACTGCATGGCAAGGTGGTATCCCAATTGTTTCAAGAGGTTATTTGTATTAGCTACAGGCCCCAGCTGACATCCAAGCCCATGTGTGCTTGGCTTCGTACAGATACATCACAAGAAACAGCCCCTGCCCTGAAGAGCTTGCAGTCTAAGACAAAGGGTAGGAGGGGCAACAGGCATAGAGAGATGAAATGACTTGCCTGAAACAGAAGTCAGGTCTGCTAGGCGCAGTTCAATGTTCAAACTCACACAACCACTCCTAAATTTGGATGCCTAATCTCAGAGAACTGGGGCTTGGCTTGCTCCTGTAACTGGTCTCCTCCAGCTGCCTGTTAAATGTAAATGAGTTGGGGGCTGCGGCTACTTAATCTCAGCCAGTCTCCTGTTTTAGGGGATGTTTTTGATTGTAACTTGACAGAAAGGTCTTTCCCAACCACACTAATGCTTATTTTTATCTTATTAGGCTTACTGAGCGTAGAAGCTTTAGTTACATTTTTAACCAGAACTGGGTGATGTAACAACTTGAGTTCTCACAGAGAGCTCCTGGAGCTTTGGACTTGCTCATCTTTGGAACGAAGAGACTGATCTAGGGTATCCCTGCAGCAGAAAGCATGGAAAACACTTCGTGTACCTTGACCAGGGGACATTCTAATGCAACACTAGTTGAAGCAGACTTCCAGTACCATCTCTTCACTGTCATCTACAGCATTGTCTTTGTACTGGGACTGCTAGAAAACATCTTAGCTCTCTACCTTTTGACCTGCAATGTTAAGCACACCTCGCACTCCATCTACCTCATCAACCTGGCTGTAGCAGATACCTTGTTCGTGTGTATACTGCCCTTTAAAATCCATTACCACCTGAACCAGAACAATTGGATCTTTGGAGACATGGCTTGTAGGATCACCGGGACCTTGTACTACATCAACATCTACCTCAGCATTGCCTTCTTCACCTGCATTTGCATGGATCGTTACATTGCCGTGCTGCACCCCTTCACCTACATCCGGATTAAAGTCACCCACTACATGACAGTGGTCACCAGCTTTTGGCTCACTGCTGTAAGCATCACGATCCCGCTTATCCTTGGGGGGCCCCTTCACAACAAGGGCACAGGGAACAAGACTGCCTGCTTTGAGAACTTCTCGCTGACCAGCTGGACCCATCGCATGTTGCCCTACAATGTCTGTGCCTTGCTGTTCGGCTTTGTCATCCCGTTTGCCATCATCCTCATCAGCTACCCTCTCATCGCCAAGCGGATCAACCACACCAGACACAGCATTCACAAGAAGAAGGCCTTGAGGACCATTTACCTCATCCTGCTCATCTGCATCCTATGCTTCCTTCCGTATCATGTCACTCACCTACTCCACTTCCTGATGAGGGTCCAGCTCATCCAAAGCTGCCTGTTTACTAACTTAATTTACAAAATGCGCCGGGTCACTTTGGCCCTGGTCAGTTTCAACTGCTGCCTGAACCCCATCCTGTACTACTTCACATCTTCCAGCAAGCCATGGCGGCTTGGCCTCAAGTTCAGATCCAGATCCAAGGTTTACACCATCTGTGACAGAAAATTCAATGACTATCCTTGTAAAAGCAAGCCAGCAGTGAGACCACCAACACAGCAATTGAATGAACTGTCTTTTTAAAACAAGGTCAGTAAGTTATCCACCTGAACTCTGAGGAGTAGTATTCAGGTGCTGTATACGCATACTCTTTAGGGCAGGGATTATGAATTGAATTTGTTGGTGGTGTCAGTCCACTTCCTAGGAGACCAGAGTCTGTTACAGCCGCTACCCCCCTCCAGAAGTCTGTTAATTGGCAAGGGTGGGCTCAGCAGACAAGAAGTTTTTCCCCCCTCAGCTCTAAAAACTGAAGTCCTATTTATACACAACACAGGCACATCTGCTAAAGGGTGTCAGGCAATATTTCTACTTCAATGTTACTTACTAAGCAGTACCAAAAAAAATCCTTTGTTTGGAAAGTGGTGACATTGTATGAAATATTTGACAAATTATCCGAACCAATGGACCTGCACCAGTATGGTTTGGTATACCGAATACTTGACTGAGTCATTCCATCATCTGCAGCCTTCTCTCAACTTTCTTAGGTATCCTTTATTTTAACTGCTATCGAGGTGGACTGGGACGCAGAGGGCTAGTTCTAATACCAGTTGCTTTGCAGGACATTGGCTCATGATTGAAGCTCTGCCCATCTGTAAAATGGGAATAACCAAGCACCTCCCTGTTGTCCCATTATTTGCTGAACATTGTGAAAGTTAGAAAGTGCTTTCTACCTGAGGGATGTTCTTCCTCTCAATAAGAGACCCTTAATTAATCATCCAAATCCCTCCTCAGCTATTGTTCACAGCAGTGTATGCATATGTGGTTAACTACTTAAATATCATGCTTGTTTTAATCCCTTGGGCTTACTTTTAAGTTCTAACCCCCTATCAGTGTTCTGTACTGTTAAAGTTGACAGCTGACCCTATGTTCAATGCAGAAGCAACAAGATAATTGAATCATTTTGTTCACAAGCAGCTGAGTGAATTAAAATGCTGTTAAGAGGAGCATCTTCCTGTGATGTTCTTATGTATGTTGAAAAAGCAAAGTGCTGTCATCCAAATGTTCTTTTTAATATTACAAAAATAAATGTGAAGGGAAAGACTTTGAAAATCTCTTACCATGCTCTACAAGGAACTCCAGTCAAAGCTGCTCCAGGTAACTTGATGCAAACAGCTTGCGCAGTAATTGATATTTGTGACTGGCTTTGCCAGTGGGAGATAGCAGTGCTGCTAAAGCAAAATTTTGTCTGAATAGTTTAATACTCTCTACTGCAGGATATTTTACAATAGATGTTTTATTTAAAAAAAAAAAACAAGTATTTACATGCTCTGGATAATGTAAAAAACGGAGGTAAACCTGGAAGGCTTCTGAAGTTCCATTTTCCCCATTGCTGCGTCACTCAAGCTGTTGTTTGTGGCAGTCCCTTTTTCAATAGAGATGTAAGATAGCTGCCCAGTTCTTCATCCTGTACAGAGAAATAGGTCAGGTGGCAACACCTCCACTCCACTCTCTTTTAGGGCAGCAAATCAGAGCCTGCTGTTTTGACAGGCCTACACCTAAACTTAGTACTGTTTCTGAATTGTTTGACAAACGGGAGTTTGTTACTGCCAAGTCTGCTATTTTGGAAGAACAAAGTGTGAGGGGGCGCTGAGACAACAGATGTCTTTTTTTTGCTTTGCTCTCAGGAAAACATTTCCCCTCTAAAGAAAATCCTTTTGAAATCCACAAAACCTAGGCACTAGAGAACTCTAGCCATGCAATTAAACACTAGTGCCTCTGCTGGGGTGAGCTTTTTGCTAGTCACAACTCAAATTTTTCATACAACCTCCACCCATTGCATCATATTGCTGATGGCTAAGGCCATCAATTTTAGGGTGGTTGATTTTGTTTCCAGTGCCCGCAGTGGGAGTAGACTCACGAGATGGTGCTACCGGAAAGGTAGTTTTATTAGGGCTAAAACACTGGGGGAAAGCTTAAGGAAAGGAGGTGACTCTAGAGTTAGAGTGCTGTAGATTTACACCCCAGCTTGACATGCACTAACAGGCCCTGGGGGCCTGCGGCTGCCCAATGAAAGTTTGAACCAGCAGGCTAGAGCACTGTAGAGCAGCTCCATACTAAGACATCATGTCTACACTGCAGCTGAGGTGTGAGATTCCCAGCCTGGACAGACGATCATGATAGCTCAGCATGAGCTAGTGCACTAAAAATAGCTGTGTGGATGTTGCAGCAGGGGTGGCGGCTGCACATGGGAGGTGTAACTCCATGCGCAAGTGGCTCATGCTGGACTCAAACAAACAAACTCAAAGATGGAGTAGCTCTTTTCTGTTCCCTCACTGCAATAACCCACTTCTCTGGAAACTCATCCTTACAATTGCAACCCTCACCACAGGCCCATGTTAGAACATAGCTAACCAGAGTCACTTTGTGAACGTGTGTCTTCTGAAGTGACATTTATTCTTACCTGGTATGTCCATGACACTAGCAAAACTTTGGTTCCTTGGTCCTCTGACTGTGCTGTGGCTTGGATCAGAATGGACTCCACCATGATAGATCCATCAGGGAGATGCTGAACAGAATAATCTTTCAGGACTCTAGGAAGATGGAAGGTATGTTATGCATTCCTGCTCTGTACTGAAGTGGGCGTCTGACTACACAGACCTAGTTCCTACAATCAGTGCATCAGTACAGAGAACGCCTGCACCACCCCGGCCACCGTCTGAGCCAATACCCGCCAGCCGAGGAGGGCAGAACAGGACTTATTCAAAGCCTGCTTATGCCTTTCTATATTAATCATTAGAAAGTCACATGGTCCCACAGGGCTTGATTTCTGGTTTGTCTGCATAAACCACTCCTGAGGGGCTGGGCCAGCAGTCTAGAGCAGAGGAATTATCTGTACATTTTAGTCACTGGAATCTCTACCAATAGTTTTTTTTTGTCACCTATTAACATTCCCCAGCTACACACAGCTGCTTTGGAACAGCAAGGCCACCCTTGGAGGAGCAGCTGTTAAACAGCCTGTGGCATGCTCACCCCTTAAGGTGATTGTAGACTCGAAGCACCATCTCGTGCTCCTTGCGAGGATCCTGAATGTGGACACGGCAGGTAAAACGCAGCTGATGCTCCCCTAGCCCCAGTTCCTTCAGTGCCTGCTCAGGGGAGACCAAGCGGAAGCTCTGCCAAGGGAAAGGAGAAATCCATTAATCACAGGCTGCCATTCACATTAGCTCTATAGAGAGCTACCCAATAACGAAAAAAGGACTCTGGAGCAAAGGACAAACACATAGATTTCCTTGGGGCATGGACCGTGCCTTTTTAAATGGCCTCGCACACTGTGGACAATGCCACAAACAACAGCCGCTAGCTAGATGTGTGTGTGTGTGTACACAGATTTATTTATACAAACACCTCTCTCCATCATACATTCCCTGTTTTCCAAACCTGCCTTCAAGCACAGCTGCTCTATGAATAAAAGTTGGCACAACCCACCTGTATGACAAGAGTGAGTTAGACTACAACCACTAGATTAAGCATAAGATCTCTTGACCTGGACCAGAAGGTAAATGCATCCATAGTGTGGCAGCACGAGGCAACAGCATGAGAAAAAGCAGAATTGTATTGGAAGTGGCTCTGTGGATTGGTTAGCTATGTCTCCAGTGTCCTCTTCCAGAGACAGAGAGCCATGCCTCTCGGCTGGTCTGATCTCTACCAACCTTGGTGGTTGAGAAGCTGGGAATTCTCATACACCTGGATCTCCTTCATAGCCCCACAACACTTCAGAGCAGTCACTGCTGAGCTGCTTCCAAGAAGCTAGGACTGTGCACAACACCTTTACTGTTAGCAGAGGCAAACAGAGGCCACAAGACAAGTACTAGAGTAATCTCCTTTTCACTTACATTATCCTTCATGATTAATGTGCCATGCATGAGCTTTGGCTTCTTGGAATCTGGTACGAGACCTAGAGTGGGACCAACCGAAAGGAAGCACAAAGTCATTAATGGTCTTGTGCTTATCTAACATCTTTTATACACACATAGTAAAACACTTTGGGATCTAACAGACTGCAGGGATGAGAAGAGGGCCTGAACTGCCAGCCCCTCAACTGAAATGCAGTAGGTTCAGTCTATGATCTTATAACCTTGGCAGAGACCTTTTACAAACAGTGTCTAAACCCAGTTAGCAATTCCCTGGGGATGGGGCAAATCAGGCTCAGCAACATTGACTTTCTCTCAATCTTGCAGCACACGTCGCTTCCTCGGTTTAGATACAAGATAATCTGGTTTTAATCCCCACAAACTTCTAATTCCAACGGGGGTGGAACTGGCCCACTGAAGCATGCATTTGTATCCATTAAGCAAACTTGACAGGTAATCTCTCTGCAGAGTGCATTAGTGATGAATAGCAGGGCAGCCCCATTCTATGTGTGTCTGACTTTCCAGCATGGGGCTTTTAAAAAACAGTGAATACACTATGAATGGGGATAAATTGGCAGGTGAACTCTTCATCCCACTAGTGATGAAGCTCCATTATGTGAAAGATCACATAAATGTGTCCACAACATCCCCTTCTCACACATCCATGCATAACCTTACATTCAGCAGTAAAAACAAGCTGTACGAGAACTGCAGTGCCTGAACGGGAAAAGTCATTGTTAACTGGTGTATTACCTATGGCAGTCTCTCTCTTCAACAATCCAAGGGAAATGTCCACCGGTATATTGGGGCTGGTGAACAGTGTAGTGGTTTCTCCGTTTGCAGGCATGTAGCAGTTGACATCTGTATTAAAAGCAAACAATACTGGAGAAACGTCCATATAGAGCTTCTAAGTCCCAAAGGACTTTTTATACAGGAACTATCATTGCACCCATAGCTAGAGTGGAACACGGCGGGTGTTTAACAACAACCCTTTACAACAATTTGGGACAGGGACTAAGAACATTATACTCAACTGAAACTTGAAGGGGTAATGCAAATAGCCAGTATACTTGTTCTAAAGGGAATCTTGCCAGGCCACCAGAGTTAACACCCCTAAACGTGTGGTAAATTCCATGGGATCGTTAGTCACAAGTGGTCACGGCCTTTTTTTTTTTTTTTTACATACTTTTCCCATGGAAGACAGCACAGATTCCCACAAAGGGAACAACGCTACTTAGTGAATCACCAGCAACACCTCATGCAGCAGCATGGGTTTCTTTTGGAGAACTCCCATCCAGCCTGAGTCTTGGAGAATTTGTGAGAGTTGGCAAGATCACAGGCTACAGCAAGACTGCCGCAGAACTTACAGCCATGATAAAAACAAGTTAATGCAAAAGTCACCTGCAACTGTTGGGAAAATGCACCCAATAAATAAGTATCCAGAGAGTAAAACACAATGGTCTCTTTGCTGATCATTCTCCACCTCGCCTTAGAGTCAGCTGCTTTCAAAAAAGGTTTTAGTTTTTCCTCTACTCTTGCTCACTGTAACTTAAGTCCGTAGTACAGAATTATAAACATGAAAGAACTTTTCCCCACCAGTCTCTGTTGGTTTTCGGAGTCCAAGAGACACAGCTTACAGAAATAAATCCCTGTTTATACATGCACACATACAATAACTCTCTATTTCTTCGACTGCACTGCATCTGATTGGTCCCTAAAGATCATTAAACCTGCAGCAGGGGCTTACTGCAAGCCATGCCATCTGGAGAGTCATCGAGCCAATCAAAACACATTATTCAACTAGATTTCACATCCTGGCCAAAGTACATGAACTATAAAAATAATTAATCCTTCCCCCTTCCACGACGAATCCTCCCCAGCACCCTCTACACCCAAACAAGTCACATACGAAATTCCTGTTCAATTTTCTGCTTCAGGAACTCCATCTTCTTTGCTTCCCCATGAACCAGAAGAACACTGCGTGGCTCGGCCTGGCGAATCAGCTGCATTATTCCCTTGGCATCAGCATGGGCACTAAAGGACATGTATTCTACCTGCATCTTCACCTCCAGCTGCAGGGAGCAAGGGGAGAAGCAAACAGAAGCCATCCCCCATCAATACTTGCTTTGCTTGTTCGCAACTTACAAGCCACGCAGTAACTAAACCAGAGCTCTCAGCGTCCGCGTGTAACTGGAGTGAGCAAGACACCTACTTCAGAAAGTGGGACAATTGAGACAGCCAGATCCTTGATGTCAGGGGCAGTTGACAGCAGTCAGCTCCATACAAGGAAAGCAGTTAGTACCTTGCAGGATCAGACTTTATCATTCTGGATACACTACCTGTCTCAGCATTGCCCAAAGAAAATCACCATGTAAGGATTTTAATTACCAGCTGCAATGTCCCTTCCAGCAGGAATCTATGTGACCGTTACCTCACTGAGTATAGGTGATTTATGTACTTTTCCATATAGAAGTAAACACCCATTAAAGCCTCTGGGCACATCTACAGTGATTTCAGGCAGTAAGAGATTTATGGGGCAATTGTTCAGCCATTGCCCACGTAGCCAAATTCCTACTGACTGTAGTTGTGGGTCCACACGTGGAAGGATGGCCGCAGAATGCAAATCATTGTCAGTGCAACCGAAGGACCTAATTCAATCACGTCAGCTAAAATGTTACTTGGTACATCAACACAGGGAGAGATTTTCACCGACACAGAGGGCAGTGCAATGTGCAAGTCCCCTGAAAGTCAGTGGTGCCCTTCCAAAATAAACTTACTATTTGTCTTCCTTCCATTTCTAGCTTCCGCTGTCCACTCAGGATCTTATGGCCCACAGTTCCTTGCACACAGTAACCTGGCATAATGACCTGGAAGGAATCCAGACAAATACGTAGCATTTGCACACTGAACGGAGCTACAGTAAATTGTTCTCTTGGGACAGAGCTAGCCACACAGCCACCTGTATGATGCTGATGGCAAGTTTCCATGGTTCTCGACCTGTATACCACAGCTCTTTGTTTAGATGCTACTGAATCTATTCTGTTCAATTATGCCCCTTAGCATCTTGTATGATAAAGACCCCCCGAGTATGGCACAAGCATTAAGATTAAATTTAAAAGGTGGCTTTTGTTAAAATTTGCATGCTACTAAATAAGGGTTATTACTAGTCATGGGTAAACAGACAGCTTTGAACAGATAAGCACAGCTGAAAATACATTTTCATAACATAAACTCTTGCACCACTCATCCTTTCTGAGTCTACTGCCTACAATGCAACATTTTAATAGTCAGAAAAGCTCGAGCTAAAAGAACTGTACCCATGTCAGTTCCTCAGGAAATCCCTCTCTCCCCAACTATAAAGGCCTGGTTATCATTCAGTTTCATCGGATTCCTTCAAAATTAAGGCTTCTTTAAAAGATCTTCAAAATATTTAGTAAAAAAATATAAAAAGCGGTTCCAGTCTCAAACCTGAGGAATGTCACCTTATGAGTTTCAAAGGTCACTGTCAGCCTTTGTGCACAGAAACTCTCTCAGTGGGATATTTTATATCCTTATCAAGACCACCAGAGCAGGCTGGCTTTCAGAGCGTGGCTCCGTGAGAAACGCTCAGAGTTCCACAGCTATTCACCATCGATGATTTTCATAGCCAGTGTTCCCTGTGTAAAAACTGACCCGCATGGATACTTGATAAGGTGGTCCCACTGAAATAAATGGACCAGTGTGTCCCCACGCATGGATCACAGGCAGCATGTTAGGAGTTAATACTAATTTTTTTCCCCTAATTGAAGCACAATGTGGTATCTAACATAGGTCAACTTAAGTCTGGAGTGTAGACATGCCATCAGAACTGATAGCGTCATGTTCATGCACAGTAATTAAACCTTGATTTTATCAAGCTGCATCTGTTCCTCAAAGGGTGAATCCTTGTCCAGCAGAGACAAATCCTGGCCCCAGCGAAGCCAATGGCTAAACATCCACTAATTTCAGGGCCTGGAGTTGGTCCAAATGCAATATGCCAGTCATAAAAAGCATTTTTTAATTATGCTTTAATTAAATAAGGTCAGTCAGTGGTTATTACTAACTGATGACTCATTTAGATAATAGCCGATAAAGGAAAGATACATGCAAAAGACTCTGCCATTATAGGCAGAGTTTATTTCTAAAACGACTGGACTGTAGCCCCACACGTCAATATGAGGCATCATTCAAGGTCACAGAATTTCTTACCATGTTCTTTTCATTCCCTGCCCATTTCCTGAAGATCTGAAGGGACTGTCCGGCATGAAGCATACCTGGGGTTGCAAATACAACCTAGGTTTCAAAACAAGCGTGTTAGGTGCTGCCACACAGAGATTCATTTTTCCTAATGACTAAAAAGCAGGTTTCCCAGATTATGGAGAGAGCACATAAGAACAGAACCCAGAAAGTTCCATCCATGAATCTATATAGTACCAAATAATATACAGTACTGTTTATACTCATTACAGCTGTGGGGTTGGGGGGGGGGGGAAGGAAGGGAGGGAGAGGCAGAGGTAATTTTTTCCAACTGTGCCTTATTTTCATATAATAAGATCTCCATAATTTTCCATAAAACAAAATACTTCAGAATTCACATTTCCTAATAAACCCTTCAAGAGTTTTTATTAGCCTGTAGTGCCGTGATGGTTTCTGAGCAATCTACTGGGATGTAACTAGAACAGGAATCTGTCAAAATCAACAGCAACAATGCAACATTTATTTGTTTTTAAAGGGTCACTGTCATGAGTTTAATTTAAAGGGATTGGTTATAAGAACTATAGATTGGATCAGTGCAGAGGAATGCACTTAACAGATCTGCCATTTGTAGATTAATTTTCTAATTACAAGAGGAAAAGGAGGACTTGTGGCACCTTAGAGACTAACACATTTATTTGAGCATAAGCTTTCGTGAGCTACAGCTCACTTCATCGGATGCATTCAGTGGAAAATACAGTGGGGAGATTTATATACACAGAGAACATGAAACAATGGGTATACACACTGTAACCAGAGTGATCACTTAAGGTGAGCTATTACCAGCGGGAGAGCGGCGGGGTGGGAGGGGGGTTATAGTCAAGGTGGGCCATTTCCAGCAGTTGACAAGAATGTCTGAGGAACAGTGGGGCGGGGAGATAAACATGGGGAAATAGTTTTATTTTTGGCTACTATGGATGTAGAAGCCCTCTACACCAACATTCCACACAAAGATGGACTACAAGCCGTCAGGAACAGTATCCCCGATAATGTTGCAGCAAACCTGGTGGTTGAACTTTGTGACTTTGTCCTCACCCATAACTATTTCACATTTGGGTACAATGTATACTTTCAAATCAGCAGCACTGCTATGGGTACCCGCATGGCCCCACAGTATGCCAACATTTTTATGGCTGGCTTAGAAAAACGCTTCCTCAGCTCTCGTCCCCTAATGCCCCTACTCTACTTGTGCTACATTGATGACATCTTCATCATCTAGACCCATGGAAAAGAAGCCCTTGAGGAATTCCACCATGATTTCAACAATTTCCATCCCACCATCAACCTCAGCCTGGACCAGTCCACACAAGAGATCTACTTCCTGGATACTACAGTGCTAATAAGCGATGGTCACATAAACACCACCCTATACCGGACACCTACTGACCGCTATTCCTACCTACATGCCTCCAGCTTTCATCCAGACCACACCACACGATCCATTGTCTACAGCCAAGCTCTATGATACAACCGCATTTGCTCCAACCCCTCAGACAGAGACAAACACCTACAAGATCTCTATCAAGCATTCTTACAACTACAATACCCACCTGCGGAAGTGAAGAAACAGATTGACAGAGCCAGAAGAGTACCCAGAAGTCACGTACTACAGGACAGACCCAACAAAGAAAATAACAGAACGCCACTAGCCATCACCTTCAGCCCCCAACTAAAACCTCTCCAACGCATCATCAAGGATCTACAACCTATCCTGAAGAACGACCCATCACTCTCACAGATCTTGGGAGACAGGCCAGTCCTTGCTTACAGACAGCCCCCCAACCTGAAGCAAATTCTCACCAGCAACCACACACCACACAACAGAACCACTAACTTGGGAACCTATCCTTGCAACAAAGCCCGCTGCCAACTGTGTCCACATATCTATTCAGGGGACACCATCACAGGGCCTAATTACATCAGCCACAATATCAGAGACTCGTTCACCTGCACATCTACCAATGTGATATATGCCATCATGTGCCAGCAATGCCCCTCTGCCATGTACATTGGTCAAACTGGACAGTCTCTACGTAAAAGAATAAATGGACACAAATCAGACATCAAGAATTAAAACATTCAAAAACCAGTTGGAGAGCACTTCAATCTCTCTGGTCACTCGATAACAGACCTAAAAGTGGCAATACAAGAAAAAAACCTTCAAAAACAGACTCCAACGAGAGACTGCTGAATTGGAATTAATTTGCAAACTGGATACAATTAACTTAGGTTTGAATAGAGACTGGGAGTGGATGGGTCATTACACAAGTAAAACTATTTCCCCATGTTTATCCCCCCCGCCCCACTGTTCCTCAGATGTTCATGTCAACTGCTGGAAATGGCCCACCTTGATTATAACTACAAAAGGTTCCCCCTGCTCCCCCACTCTCCTGCTCATAATAGCTCACCTTAAGTGATCACATTGGTTGCAGTGTGTATGGTAACACCCATTGTTTTATGTTCTCTATGTATATAAATCTCCCCACTGTATTTTCCACTGAATGCATCCGATGAAGTCAGCTGTAGCTCACAAAAGCTTATGCTCAAATAAATTTGTTAGTCTCTAAGGTGCCACAAGTCCTCCTTTTCTTTTTGTGAATACAGACTAACACAGCTGCTACTCTGAAACCTGTACTTACAAGAAGGTAGGTCTTGTAGTATGTTTATTCCTTTTATTATGTTTAAGACAAAAGCTTCATTATTGCTGCATATGATTGGATTTATTAGTGCAAAAAAATGTATATTCAACAGGGATTTGGGTGTAGAGTCCCAGGTCTGCCATAGGCACTTCTTATGTGACACTGGGCAAATTACTTCATCTCTTTAGGCCTCAGTTTCCCATCTGTAAAATGGGGATAACAGTAATTCGCTATCTCAGAGAGGTGTTGTGAAAAATACATTGACAATTGTGAGGAGCTCAGATGCTATGTAAATTGTGCACTGTCCTTAACCCAGGCAAAAAACAGCACTAAAGCATCTCCTATCAATGCACATCAATCCTATCATGTTCTTAACCTCCACGTACCATTGGCCCAGGGTTATCGGCAAAGGCCCTGTCAAATGCCTTGATGTGTTTGAATTCGAACATGTTTCTCTGGACAAAAGTTTTCCGGATCTTCTGATTGGTCCATGTGATGAAGAGCTTGTAGTAGTGATTGGCCTTCTCAGTCAGCCCCATGGAGAAGTAAATTGGGGCCTTCAGGTTCATTCTTTCCCTTTGGGGAGAGAGAAAAGTCAGTCAGCCAGCTGTCGTTGCTTAAGTGGGATCCTGGCAAAAATCCCTCAGGCGCTCCCCTTTGTGTGCTCAAGAATCAGTCTAGGGACTTAAGATTTCTATGCATATACTTACCTGGGGAAGTAATAAGCCAATATCACTGCTATGTCACATTAATGTTAGATAATCCAATTCTCATTGTCAACTGCTCCAGACTTATCTAATCAATTATGAATGTTAAACATGATGCTAAGGGGTATAATTAAGAGTAAGGCATCTTTAGATTATCATGTACATGTTCCAACCCAGACACAGCCTCTCCTTTTTGATCTTTACCATGACGATGTTCATGAAAAAAACTCAATATTTTATTCAGGCCATCCAAAAAAAGTTACTTGTCCTGAGCATGGAGAGTTTTGCAAGGCCAGAGAGATGGCATGAAATAAGGAAAGGGAAAATTTAGACTGAGTGTCTGGGGGCAAGGTGAGGAATGTCTCAAAAGAGCAAGATATTTTAGAGTAGTATCCAAGTGGTGGAGGGACAAAAGCATTAGAAAAATATACTACAGGGAGCAATCCAACACTAGCCAGCATGGGCAGATACAGACTAGAGACAAAGAGATGAATGTAAGACTATCCATGACAAGACAGACACCACAGAATCCTGGAAAAAATGAGCACTAAGTGTATGGGGGGGGGGAAGGGGAATAGATATAGGTTTTAAATGGAAAACCTGAGGCTGTTCTTACCAGAAAGTTTCCAGTAAGATGCAGAGTTCCTGGGCACGTCCCAGAGCAAAAACCGGGATAAGAACCTGCAGTTGAAGTGCAGAGTTAGACTATATACTGCGAAACACTGTGCAAAAATTACATGCCCCACTAGTGCCCACAAACACCTGCACTTGCTCACAACGGGTGCACATTCAATTTTGCAGATGAACTCCATGTGCCCTCCTTTCCAGACTCTCCCCATAGAGGGCCGATCTTCCTGATGCTGCTTTTTATTTCCCTATTCATCATTTGTTCTTAATGGAGAGGAGATATTGCACTTATACTGAAAGCAACATCCCAGGCTCCCTGGATTCTTGCAATATAACAGGGAACACGGTTTGTGGAGACTTAGGGAGCCACATTGTTCTGTTTAGCACTGCAAGGAAGTTTCCAATAAAATACTGTAAATAAAAACAAAACCACATTTCTGGCATTGTCTATGGAAAATTACATTGTGCCAAGCACTTTTCATCTTAACTGCCTAGGCCGCACTGGAGCAGTTATGTCCTAGCAGTAACTTATTTAGCCCTCCAGGGGACAAGGAGCGTGAGAGTCCAACATAGAACGTACACACAGCTGCCTCCTTGGAGAGTTTTCACACATGTCGTTTCATGTCTCTAATATTTTCTTCTGTCAAACTGTTCACTGATGCTTGCTGCCAACTGGCAGCACCTTACATTACTGATTTGTTTTCCAGATTCAGTGACAACTTCATACTTAAGAAATCATCAGCTAGTTCTAAGAGGAGTCTCTAGGTGGGAGATCTATCTGTATGCCACCTCTGTTCTCAGAGGACTCACTTTTTCCTTCCATAAGCAGATCCAGATTTCTCCCTCACTGGGAACAGAACAATAAATCAATGAAGTATATGACCAAAGTCACTGGGGATGAACTAATGTACCTTTTAACCAAGACAACACCATTAAAACTGTAAACATGTGACTGCCATACAGACTGCACCTCCCATTTTATCAGTGATTAATTTAATCCAAACCTCAGGAACTAAGGGCCACATCCTCATGAAAATCAGCATAGTTCCATTACTTGAGAATCCAGTGACTTGACCACTGGGATCTGGCTCTAAATTATTTGTTTTAATGCAGATACAACGTCCATCTTTAAGTAGGACTGCTTTTAAGGCACATTTTATTGGGAAACTTCTCTCAGTGGCTACAGAAAGTTGGCTTTTAATTAACAAGAGGGGGGCAATGACCAAAATTCTGAATGAACAACAAACAAACAAGTGCCTAAGGAAGACACACAAAAATCACAAAAGCCAACTACAGTTAAAAATTGCATTAAGATGTTACTGACATTATAAGCACTGCTATGTGCCATGTGCTTTGGTGGTCACGTAGACAAGACGACCAGTTGTTTATTTCAAATTGACGTGATTAGAAAAGATCTGAACAAATAAAAGGGGGAAAGCTACATGCAGTGCATTCAAACATTTTTAAAATGTTTCAGAAGGGGATGTAGGTAGGTTAATACTTCTCATATATTTGGGGTTTTACAGCAAAAATCTGCTCAGCGTCTAATAGTGGGGCACGGAATACAGAACACAGAATGCACACGTCTGTGTTTCAGGCATGACTGTCTCTGTAACGTTGAACGACAAGAGTTCAGATTGTAACCTGGCATTTCCTTTCCACTAGAAAAGCAAGAACACCCACTTAATACCCTGCCCTTTCTAGCACAGGTTAGCAATAAAACCAACCACCAAATTTGCTTGGTGGAGCAACAGAGCTGTCGTCATGCTGTGTAAGAAGGCAGCTCAAATATTAGCAATAATACAGCCCTACTGACCCACTGGATGCGCATGCTTTCTACAGACTGGGAAAGACCCCAATTAGCTTATGCCGCATACCATACCTTCCCTCCTCTCTCTACACTTTCATGGACCTTCTTCAGGAAGTCCCTCTCTCTGCAGCGTTTGGAGTCTCTGATAGTTGTGGCATAGGTGGATTCGCTGATTAATAAATCCGGACGACACTTATCAATCCAGGCAGCTCTAAAAACAGAGAGCGACAATCTAATAGATAATATATAGCACCTTAATATAGGGATAATGATGGTCCTTATCCACCTTTTATAGATGGGAAAACTAAGGCCCAGAAATCACAGAATCATAGGACTGGAAGGGGTCTTGAGGGGTCATCTAGTCCAGTCCCCTGCACTCATGGCAGGACTAAGTATTATCTAGACCGTTCCTGAGAGGTGTTTGTCTAACCCGCTCTTAAAAACCTCCAAACCTAAGCAATTTTATTCCAGTGCTTAGCTACCCAGACAGTTAGGAAGTTTTTCCTAATGTTCAATCTAAACCTTCGTTGCTGGAGTTTAAGCCCATTGCTTCTTGTTGTATCCTCAGAGGTTACGAAAAACAATTTTTCTCCCTCCTTCTTGTAACAGCCTTTTACGTACTTGAAAATTGTTATGTCCCCTCTCAGTCTTCTCCTTTTCAGACTAAACAAACCCAATTTTTTCCAATCTTCTCTCACAGGTCATGCTTTCTAGACCTTTAATCATCTTTGTTGCTCTTCTCTGGACTCTCTCCAATTTGTCCATGTTTCCTGAAATGTGGTGCCCAGAACTGGACACAACACTCCAGTTGAGGCCTAATCAGCGCGGAGTAGAGCGGAAGAATTACTTCTCGTGTCTTGCTTACAATACTCCTGCTAATACATCCCAGAATGAGGTTTGGTTTTTTTGCAACAGCGTTACACTGTTGACTCATTTAGCTTATGGTCCACTATGACCCCCAGATCCCTTTCCGCAGTACTCCTTCCTAGGCAGTCATTTCCCATTTTGTATGTGTGCAACTGATTGAAATTGAATAAGGACAAATGCAAAGTATTCCATATAGGAAGGAACATCCTATTTACTTCAGACCATTTCTCCAGTTTGTCCAGATTACTGTGCAGTGACTTGCTCAAGGTCACACAGGAAGTTAGTAGCAGAGCCAGGAATCCTAACTTCACTGAACCACACTGTAACGGTCTTTTGCTAAATGAATCCAGTGCACAATATGGAAACTAACACTACAGATTTTTGAGACACAAGTTGTCATTTACTTGCTGATGACTAATTTAAGAGGTTTCATTTTATTAAAGATCAGCAACATTTAAAATCTTTCATACACATAAATATACTTCTCCTTTAGCATTGATACAACATTTATTACTGCAAGTCAAAAACAAAACATGTCTCACTACAAATTTATAGCATTTGATCTGAACTATGTTGGAAAGCTAACACCTATAAAAGATGCTATGACAGGAAAACATTTAAACCCAATTATTGTGCAGTCTTAAAAAGGGGATTAACATGATCATACACCAGAGAAAAGAATAATACTGCAGAAGTGCATTCAGAGTCTATCTTGAGGAATTATTTTAAACCTATTTAGTTCCATAATTGAAAACAGCATTTATCTTCCCAAGAGAGAAGGCACTAAGTGACCGAGTCTTTTATCCAAGAACACAGAATCAACACTAATAAACTCCCATACATTAACAGGAGTTGCAGGTTAAGATCTCCCGTGTATGGATCACACACATTAAAATTCAGTCTCTCTGCTTCCTACTTACCCTAAGTGTCTGTCTGGCGTCATGTTATAATCACCCTAATGGAAGAAAACAAAACCCATTTACTACCTGAAAGATAATTGGACACATACCATACAAAGGAGATGTATAGGTCTATAAATATTTATCTGTATACTTACAGTATATACCACAGACTCAGAACCAACTTTAATCTGGAACATGGCTGCTCCCAGCACATGGCCAGCATAGTACGCCTTGATTTCCAGCTCATCATCTACCTACATAGACAAAACCATTTAGCCAATTTTAGACGACATCTCTCAGTGGTTAAAGAGAATTCATGAATTAGGAATTATAAGCACTGATGGCAGCTGATTTTATTACTCTGTTTCTTCACTGCTAATTTTCTGATCCCTTCCCAAATACAATTGTCCTCTTCCCACTCCCTGTGTTTGAGAGGCAGCATCCTCTATACCACACTCCTGCTAGAGGAAACCATAGAGAAGAACCAACTTCAGGTGCAGTACCCTGAACAAATAAGGGATTTGATTACCCCTGAAGTGCCTCAGAATCCACAGACTGCAAGACAAATGCACTAGCTCCTGAGAATCTTCAATAGCAGCCACTAAAAGGACTCTGGGTAATCTCTGTCTCACCTTCTTCCTATTTTGTATTGTGTCTCTGCCTCCCTGCTTTCTCTTGTTTCTGGATTTCCACCCTGGTCTCTCGCCTGTTTCTTTTATATGCACTTTGGTCTTTCCACCTATTTTTGCTCTTTGCTAGGTGAGGAACAACAAGCCTCCACTCCCTTTATACATGGAAGGGCTGCAGAGGAAACTGACTAGTCTTTCTCCTTCTGTATCAAGTTCCTTAGAGCACACAGCTGGCTGCAAAGGGAAACTGACAAGAAACACAATATCTTAAAAGTTTAAAGTGAAAGTGCTCCTTAGCAGGGTCAGGGGTATGAGGAGAGGGGATTAAGATTCCTGGGCTCCTTTCCCTGCTCTGCCACTGACTCTCTGTCTGACCTTGGGCACATCACTTAACCTTTTTGTGGCTCAGGCACTACAGAAGTGTAGCAATAGAAGACCCTGTACTCTCCTCTTCAACAGTCCAACTGATTTATTCCAAGAGTTCCCCAGGGTGACTCATTTTACCTGAACTGTCTGGTGAAGGTGGACAGCTACCACTTTTTTCATACAATCTTTAATCATTTGGGAAGTGAAGAAGTTGCTCTCCCCTTTCTTATCCACAGTAATTTTCCTGTAATCCTCCAGCAGGATGGGGCAGATGGCCTTGGTGGGGTGCGTCATGTATATGGGTCCATCATAGCCAACCATTTCGCTGAAATACGGTAAAGCTCCACAGTGGTCCAAATGAAAGTGGCTGTGAAGGAACACCCAGAATGAAAGATACATCCCACAGGCACTTAGTTAGATGTTTACTGCTGTCACCTAACACACAGATCTTGTGAACACGCGTTAGTTCATGTAAAGTGCTGAGAGATCCTTGCATGAAGCAGAAGTGCAATCTAATCTTTGCAGTATAGAACTGCAAGCCATTAAGGATGACTAGTTTATTAATGTAGGAGGGGAAAGTGGAAGAATTATTTTCCAGTGCTTTCCTCTTCTGCATCTGAATTATAAGACGGGAGCAAGTTTTCATAGAATCATAGAATATCAGGGTTGGAAGGGACCTCAGGAGGTCATCTAGTCCAAGCCCCTGCTCAAAGCAGGGCCAATCTCCAATTAAATGATCCCAGCCAGGGCTTTGTCAAGCCTGACCTTAAAAACTTCTACGGAAGGAGATTCTACCACCTCCCTAGGTAATGCATTCCAGTGTTTCACCACCCTCCTAGTGAAAAAGTTTTTCCTAATATCCAACCTAAACCTCCCCCACTGCAACTTGAGACCATTACTCCTTGTCCTGTCCCCTTCTACCACTGAGAATAGTCTAGAACCATCCTCTCTGGAACCACCTCTCAGGTAGTTGAAAGCAGCTATCAAATCCCCCCTCATTCTTCTCTTCTGCAGGCTAAACAATCCCAGCTCCCTCAGCCTCTCCTCATAAGTCAGGTGTTCCAGACCCCTAATCATTTTTGTTGCCCTTCGCTGGACTCTCTCCAATTTATCCACATCCTTCTTGAAGTGTGGGGCCCAAAACTGGACACAGTACTCCAGATGAGGCCTCACCAGTGTTGATAGAGGGGAACGATCACGTCCCTCGATCTGCTCGCTATGCCCCTACTTATACATCCCAAAATGCCATTGGCCTTCTTGGCAACAAGGGCACACTGCTGACTCATATCCAGCTTCTCGTCCACTATCACCCCTAGGTCCTTTTCTGCAGAACTGCTGCCTAGCCATTCGGTCCCTAGTCTGTAGCTGTGCATTGGGTTCTTCCGTCCTAAGTGCAGGACCTGCACTTATCCTTATTGAACCTCATCAGATTTCTTTTGGCCCAATCTTCCAATTTGTCTAGGTCCTTCTGTATCCTATCCCTGCCCTCCAGCGTATCTACCACTCCTCCTAGTTTAGTATCATCCGCAAATTTGCTGAGAGTGCAATCCACACCATCCTCCAGATCATTTATGAAGATATTGAACAAAACCGGCCCCAGGACCGACCCCTGACGATTCTTACCTGATGATTACACAGTCTAGAAAGTCAGTCAGCCTTCCATTCTGGGTAATGTATGAAAAATCAGGAAAGCGTCTCTAAAAGACACAAAAGCATGTTATCAAATATTAAACAAAACTGGTTACTGAATTCAAAACATGACATTAAACAAATGTCAGCCGCCCATGTAGCTTTAGGAATGCACTGTGATCTTATTACAGGGCAGAACTCCAGCGGGACAACAGGGAATGCTGGTGTCACCAATAAAGTGGATCGCTACAGGCTAAACCCCATAAAAGAGATGAGTGCAGAGAGTGCCAAGAAGGAGGAGGAGAAAACTGCCAATGGGACAGTTTATTAGAACATTGCAAATAAGTAATTACGTTATCGTCAAAGAAGAAAGATAGCTAATCCATTTTATCCTCACCAAAATGCTCATTTGTAGGTTTCATACCTCTTCATAGAGTTAGGCTAAAGTTGGTAGTTTGCTCTGTGCTGTGTTTTATGAATTCTGTTATCTGCACACAAGAATTAAGCTTACTCCTCTCTCTCTTAGAAGCCATCAATATTCAGGCATCGTGAGCCAAAACAACAGAGTCAGGAGGAAAAACCAACCACCACAATGCATCACTCTATATCCAGCAAAGCATACATGCTGCAGGTCTTGGTTTGGGTCCCATCAACTGGCTGGTAACAAAGCTCATCTCAGTACCAAACTAATGATGGGTTTTATGTTTTAAGCCAGGGGTGGGCAAACTTTTTGGACATCGGGGTTCCAAAACTGTATGGAGGGCCGGGTAAGGAAGACTGTGCCTCCCCTAACCCTGACTGCCCCCCTCAGAATACCCCACCCATCCAACCCCGCCTGCTCCTTGTCCCCAGACTGCAACCCCCTGCGACCCGCTGCCCCTTTCCCCCCCCCGGGACTCCACCCCCTATCCAACCCACCCTGCTCCCTGTCCCCTGACTGCCCCGCCCCCTATCCACACCCCCGCCCCTTGAAAGGCGCCCTGGAACTCCACCCCCATCCAACCCTCCCTCTAAAGCCCCCTTCAGAATGTGGCCCTGCGAACATGGGCGGAGGACTCAAGAGCAGCAGGGGCAGCCACGCAGCTGGAGAGAAGCAGCAGTTTCCCTTTCAAAGCACCACCTCTCTCTGGCCAGCTGCGCAGCCGCCCGGTGCTCCTCCTGAGTCCTCCGCTCGTGTTCGCCATGCTCCCACCAACCGCCTGCTCCCCTGAGGCTGCAGGTGAGCCTCCCTTCCTGCTCTCCCCTGCCCCCGCAGTGCAGCCCCCTCCCGTGCTGGCAGCGTGCTGCACTGAGGCTGTGGGGGAGGAAGAACAGCAAGGGAGGGGCCGGGGACTAGGCTCCCCGGCCAGGAGCTCAGGAGCCGGGCAGGACGGTCCCGTGGGCCAGACGTGGCTCGCGGGCCGTAGTTTGCCCACCTCTGTTTTAAGCACACAGGAAGCCTCCTGCCACTTAAAGTGAAATGACGCTGAAATGCAGGATCCACTGCCCTGCTGATCCTCTTTTTAAAGTTTTCAGGCAGCTCACACACCACCTGGGGGCTGGGACGTGGAACTACAGAATACAAACATATATGGGGAAGAGGGGACATATAGTCCCCGCACAGTAACTCAGAACTGCCAGAGGGAATATTGGTCCATCAAGCGTGGCACTACAATTCCAGCAGCGGTTAATACCTAAGGTTTCAGAGGAAAGTGAGTCCTCACCTAAGAGTGCACCAAGACGTTGTGCTGGATTCTTCAAACAATTTCTAAATGAAGCTGGTACAGCTGGCCAAGTAGGTTATGTAGCTTAGGCACCCACAGAACCAGAAGTAATACTGGAAAAGGCGGGGCAGATAAACCTTAAAGAATCTGCACATAGCATTCAGTCTTTCTGCAATACTTACATCGTCATTATAGCCCATGTGCATCCCGCAGTCTAGCATGACATTTTTCCCTGCAATAGACACAAGGATGCAGCTCCGGCCCACATCCTGGCCAGCCCCTGGAGCAAGAGACAAACAAAGGAAGCTGCATCACCTGTCTATGTAACCTCTTAAATCTTGAGAAGGATATAAACATTTGAAGCTCTGGGAAAAACACCGAGTAGATAAACATCAACATCCGTATTAAAAGAGGCAAGTATCATGAACCTCATTTTAGAAAGGAGGAAATTCAGGTGCCGACTGGGGAAATGACTTGCCCAATGGCACACAGTTAATCATTGGCAGGGCTGGATTTGAAATCTGGAGTTCCCCCTCCTGTAGTCACTCCTCTGTGCCACAGGGTCTCATCTTTCGGTGAAAGTGCAGCTCTCCATTTAGCACCCAGCTTGTCAGTTTCAGACCAAAAGACACACATTAGCAAACAGCATTTCTGCCGATATATTTAAGGAGATGCCATCAAATGGCTTATCACTAAGACTGTTATCATCTTTCAGGAACATCCTCTGTATGCAGACTACACACAGAGACAGAGCTACACAAAGTAACAGCAGCTGTTTTTGAATTTGTGTACTCCACAGAACAATGATCCCCACTCTTTCTACAGCAAGTTTGAATAAGCTAACATTCTTCACACACTATGCTAATATGTATGCTGAAGCAAGACCACAAAGGAAACAAGAGGCGCACAGCATAATCCAGCTTCAGTAAAAACATTTTTGGGATGGGCAGAAAACAGTGTTTGCCAAATTCAAAAGGACAACAAGAAATAATATTTTGCACGTATCTAGCTATTTCTATCTATGAGGCAGCTTATAAATATTAATTAATCCTTTTAACATCGAAAAGCAAGGTTAGCAACATCTCTTTCTGTCTTCATGTTTGCAAAGCAAGATTAAGATTACCTAAAGAGAGGAGTCAAATCTGAATGCTAGTTATACAAATGTAACACAGTAACATATAAGTAACGTAACATAGATAGAAGTATAAGATAGGGCAGGGATCGGCAACCTTTGGCGCACAGCCCATCAGTGAAATCCGCTGGCCGGCCAGGATGGTTTGTTTACCTGCAGTGTCCGCAGGTTCGGCCGATCGTAGCTCCCACTGGCCGCGGTTCGCTGTTCCAGCCAACAAAGGCCGCGGGAAGTGGATTGCCAATCCCTTAAAACCATAACAAGCTATTCTATCCCAAAACATGGAAAGAGGCACAAATCTCCTGCTATCTGTATTGGAGTTATTTCTACATTTCTATATTAGTTATTTCTAACTAATTTTCATTCCTTTAAGGCTCTGTCACAGCATCCAAACCTTTTCTACCTATTTCAGCTCCATCTTGTGGTTTGAACTTACCCAAGGGAGTGACTTTTATTTCAGGCATTTTAAGCAGAGAAGAACTCTTTGAACCTTAGCTGTACAGCAGGCTATTTCAGAGATACCATAACTGGGTACTAAAAACAAGAGAAGATCCAGCCTTTCTTCAAACCACTGATCTGTTTATTTACTAATATCACAGAGAAGAGTTCAGCTGAGGCCCCATGGCTTCCTAGACGGAGACAAGGATACAGACAAGAAAAGAGTCAGCTAACTCGGCACATTATTAGTGTCATCTAAAAATGCATGCCTGTTTCCAATATAGTCAAGGCTAACGTTCCCCAAAAACATAAACTGGTTTCCTTAACCCTAACATTATTACAGTGTTTTATAGTTACTCAGTCCAAGATTGATTGGGCCATAGAGGCTGAATCCTTCTCTCTGTCGTTAGAGAGATTCAGCCCAGGTGAGAGGGGATGCACATTGGCATGGCTGTATGTGGGAAGCCTGACTGCTGCTGATCCTGAAGTACCTGATCTGCGGACAGAGTGAGGTCTTCAGCCTCCTGGACTCTTGAGCAAGGACTAAGTTCATTAATTTATTAATGAACTGCAGACAAACTCCCTATTACAGCCTTGATTTTGAAGTGGGAGTTAGTTTTAAAAAATTAGGACTCTCATCCTCTGCATCCCTTTCCCAATGCAAACTGCTATTAAATCAAAGATGAGAATGAACTTAGTTCAATTAACTTCTAAGTTGGGAAATAACAAAACCCCTTAAATTGTGTGAATACAATTAGCACATTCTTTAGCTCTGCTTCTGGGATTCCAGAGCAGTATGTATTTTATAGGTTTCAGAGTAACAGCCGTGTTAGTCTGTATTCGCAAAAAGAAAAGGAGTACTTGTGGCACCTTAGAGACTAACCAATTTATTTGAGCATAAGCTTTCATGAGCTACAGCTCACTTCATCGGATGCATACTGTGGAAAGTGTAGAAGATCTTTTTATATACACACAAAGCATGAAAAAATACCTCCTCTCACCCCACTCTCCTGCTGGTAATAGCTTATCTAAAGTGATCACTCTCCTTACAATGTGTATGATAATCAAATTGAGCCATTTCCAGCGGCACTGCTATGGGTACCCGCATGGCCCCACAGTATGCCAACATTTTTATGGCTGGCTTAGAACAACGCTTCCTCAGCTCTCGTCCCCTAACGCCCCTACTCTACTTGTGCTATATTAATGACATCTTCATCATCTGGACCCATGGAAAAGAAGCCCTTGAGGAATTCCACCATGATTTCAACAATTTCCATCCCACCATCAACCTCAGCCTGGTCCAGTCCACACAAGAGATCCACTTCCTGGACACTATAGTGCTAATAAGCGATGGTCACATAAACACCACCCTATACCGGACACCTACTGATCGCTATTCCTACCTACATGCCTCCAGCTTTCACCCTGACCACACCACACAATACATTATCTACAGCCAAGCTCTGCGATACAACCACATTTGCTCCAAGCCCTCAGACAGAGACAGACACCTACAAGATCTCTATCAAGCATTCTTACAACTACAATACCCACCTGCGGAAGTGAAGAAACAGATTGATAGAGCCAGAAGAGTTCCCAGAAGTCACCTACTACAGCACAGGCCTAACAAAGAAAATAACAGAACGCCACTAGCTGTCACCTTCAGCCCCCAACTAAAACCCCTCCAACGCATTATTAAGGATCTACAACCTATCCTAAAGGATGACCCAACACTCTCACAAATCTTGGGAGACAGGCCAGTCCTTGCCTACAGACAGCCCCCCAACCTGAAGCAAGTACTCACCAGCAACCACAGACCACACAACAGAACCACTAACCCAGGAACCTATCCTTGCAACAAAGCCCGTTGCCAACTGTGCCCACATATCTATTCAGGGGACACCATCACAGGGCCTAATAACATCAGCCACACTATCAGAGGCTCGTTCACCTGCACATCCACCAGTGCGATATATGCCATCATGTGCCAGCAATGCCCCTCTGCCATGTACATTGGTCAAACTGGACAGTCTCTACGTAAAAGAATAAATGGACACAAATCAAATGTCAAGAATTACAACATTCATAAACCAGTCGGAGAACACTTCAATCTCTCTGGTCACGCGATTACAGACATGAAAGTTGCTATATTACAACAAAAAAACTTCAAATCCAGACTCCAGCGAGAAACTGTTGAATTGGAATTCATTTGCAAATTGGATACAATTAACTTAGGCTTGAATAGAGACTGGGAGTGGCTAAGTCATTATGCAAGATAACCTATTTCCCCTTGTTTTTTCCTACCCCCCCCCCCCCCCGCCCCCAGACGTTCTTGTTAAACCCTGGATTTGTGCTGGAAATGGCCCACCTTGATTATCATACACATTGTAAGGAGAGGGGTCACTTTAGATAAGTTATTACCAGCAGGAGAATGGGGTGGGAGGAGGTATTTTTTCATGCTTTGTGTGTATATAAAAAGATCTTCTACACTTTCCACAGTATGCATCCGATGAAGTGAGCTGTAGCTCACGAAAGCTTATGCTCAAATAAATTGGTTAGTCTCTAAGGTGCCACAAGTACTCCTTTTCTTTTTATGTATTTTATAAATCACCACGGGAAGTTGTCAGGTTGTGTTATCACTATCAATGTTCCCTCAAATTTTTGACAGGCCGTGTGCAGAAAAAATTTCTTCAGTGCAAATTTTTGTGCACGCGGTGTTTCGCCGTGTGCGCAGGGTTTAGGATCCTAGGGTTTAGGAAAAAAACAAAAAGTTTTTTGTTTTGATGATAATTTTCCCATCAGCAGTAGTGATCACTGTTCCCTCTAAGCTGTGCGTGTGTGCACACGCACACAGATCCTAAACCCCGCGCACAGCTTAGAGGGAACAGTGATCACTACCGCCGATGGGAAAATTATCATCAAAACAAACAAAAAAATGTTGTTTAAGTCAAAATCAAAATATTTAGAAAAAGTTGTTTTTTAAGCGTCAAAAACAACCACCAAATGAAGTGTTTTCACAAAGTTGAAATATCCTGAAACAACATAAAAACATCCCTTTTTTCACAAATATAAAGTCCTGATTTTTTGTTTGTTTGTTTCAAAAGAACTTTTAGGAACAAAATATTATTTATATAAAAACCGTTTTAAAAAGGTTTAGAAGGTTAGGATCCGAAAAAGTGATCAAAACAAAACGTCCCAGTTGACCCCCAGCACGGCGCCCCCCCCACCAACTCTCCCCCCTCCCTCAGCACGGCAGCCCCCCCAGCACAGCAGCCCCTCCTCAACACTGCAACCTCCCCCTCACTGGCCCCCCAGCACGGCGCCCCCCCCCACCAACTCCCCCCCCCCTCAGCACGGCAGCCCCCCCCCAGCACAGCAGCCCCTCCTCAACACTGCAACCTCCCCCTCACTGGCCCCCCAGCACGGCGCCCCCCCCCACCAACTCTCCCCCCCCCTCAGCACGGCAGCCCCCCCCCAGCACAGCAGCCCCTGCTCAACACTGCAACCTCCCCCTCACTGGCCCCCCAGCACGGCGGCTCCCCCCCTCACTGCCCCCCCCACCAACTCTCCCCCCCCCTCAGCACGGCAGCCCCCCCAGCACAGCAGCCCCCCCCCTCACTGGCCCCCCAGCACGGCAGCCCCCCCCTCACTGGCCCCCCAGCACGGCGGCTCCCCCCCTCACTGGCCCCCCCCACCAACTCTCCCCCCCCCCTCAGCACGGCAGCCCCCCCCAGCACAGCAGCCCCCCCCCCTCACTGGCCCCCCAGCACGGCGGCTCCCCCCCCCTCACTGGCCCCCCAGCACAGCAGCCCCTGCTCAACACTGCAACCTCCCGCCCACTGACCCCGCAGCAGGGCCCCCCCCCGCGCTCACTCCCAGCCCGCGGCTCCCAAACGGACTCACATCGCTCTTGCTTCTAGCAGGCCCGCTTTCCCGGGGACATCTGCGCATGCGCGGCAACCCTAAACTAAGACCCGCCCTCTGCCGTGGAGGGGTGGTCCCTGCCCTATCACGTGACGCAGGCATGGCCTCTCACCACGTCCCCAGCGAGCGCCAGCCAATGGCCAGCGGCTATCAGCCTCCGCAACCACCCCCCCCAATAAGCCGACTTGCGATGGGCCAGGGACATGCGCTGCCCGGAGAGGAAGACGGTGAATGGCTGGAGCGGGAGCCTCGGGCGTCGATTGGCTGCGGCGGGAAGGGGCGGGGCAGCAGTCGGGAAGGCGGAAGCAACTGGCTGAGGGGAGTCTCTGGCGGTTCAACATGGCGGAGGGGGCGGAGACGTTCTCCCTGAGGGAAGTGCTGGTGGCGTTCACAGCCTGCGTCAGCGAGCAGCGGGAAGTCCGCGTGGACCCGTACCTGGCGGGCTGGAAAGGCCTGGTCCGGTAAGGCTGGGGCGGCGGGGGGCTCCCGGGCTGCGACTGGCCTCAGCCGGCCCGAGACCCGCCCCCGGGCCGGGGGGGTCAGCGGCCGCCCGCGAGGCCCCGCCCCGGTTTTTAATTGACGGGGGTGCTCGGCCGCCGAGTTGGCCGGCAGCGGCTGGGGGCGGGTGGGGGGCGCCATCTTGCAGCCCGCACTGCCCCGCCCGTCGCGGTCACGCCCCGCCCGGACGCGCGGCCGGAGCCCTGGGCGTGGCCGCCCTGCCCTACCGGGCCCCTGGGCGCGGCCGCCCTGCCCTACCGGGCCCGGCCTGTTGATTCTCCCCCCCCCCCCCGTGGCGGGCCTGGAGCCTCCGCCACAGCGCTGCGCGGGCCGGTGGGGGGGGGGGCGGAGCAAAGCTTCCAAGCGCTTCAGCGTCACAGCGCGGGGCCAGCCGGAGCCCGAGCCCCGGGGAGGCTGCAGGAGGCCCCTGAGAAAGAAGCGGGACGTGAACCGGGCCGCGGGCCGAGGACAAAGGGCTGAGCACTGAGGAAGGGTGATGGGGCACCGTAAAGGCGGGGTCAGGTAACTAGCGGCGGGCGCCCAGGCCCCTGGGGCGGGGCAGGGGTGCCCTCGCGCGCCATCCGCCTTGAAGAAGAGTCCAGGGTAACGCCAAAGCTTGTGTCCGTCCCCAACACCCGTTGGTCCAAGGAATGAGAGTCCCTCAGCCGCCTTGGGTCTCTGCTGTCACCCTCCTACACGCTTTACAGGAGTTTAAGGCCAAGCACCTGCCTCAGCCCCACCCCTTGTGCTCTACCTACAGGTGAAGCATAATTAGACATGACCAAATTCAATTTTGAATTTTAAATCATAGATAAATATGCTTCAAACTAATAAAGTTTATCCATTTAAATTTTTTCAGTTGCACAAAATTATGGGGGGGAGAGATCAGACAGTTCAATGATTATAGACATTGAGATTCAAAAAGCTGAAACTTTATAACTTAAATTGTCAACATCGTATGTCAAAACACACAACGGCACTAACGTTACCTCAAACTAAGTTCTTAAGTGACTTTTTTTTTTTTTTTTGCTTTGCCTATATGTAAACTTTGACAGTCGCTGAAAATATTTTTCATCAGTTTGTGTGTGTACAGTGAAATCAATGTTTATCAATAAACGTTTACCAATAAAAACCTAATCCTTCCAAGCTTAACACTGAAACGCTGCCTCTTGATCGTCCCTGAAAAGGTAGCTGACTCGTCCTAGGCACAAAGTGGCTGTTAGTAGATTACATTCTATATAGTTAACTAGTTTTGCTTTATATTACCAACACTTGACTCCGCTACTGTCTTGTTTGTAAGCCTGTTCCAATTATTTACAACATTACCTGTAATAAAAATGACTACCACCTTATTCTTCCATGTATTCCATCTTAGATTTAAGTTCAATCTATGTTCACCAGTTTTGGTCTGTCCAATAATTTCCGATATAAATTAAGACTGATCTAACTCTTAACCACTTAAGTAAGGTCACCATTTCAGCATCATTTCTCGAGCTCCCTTACTCTGTTACATAACACAACTGATTTTTGTTTTGAATGTAGGTTTCTGAACTGCCTGGGCACAATTTTCTCCTTCATTTCTAAAGATGCAGTGACCAAAATAGAAATAATAGAGAATTACCGTAATAGTGACCAGCGAGAAAAGTACTTGACCGTTCAATCCATGGTGGAGTATGAGTTGGCTAATGGCCTGGTTGATCTCCAAAAGCGATCTGACTCAGGCTGCAGAACCTTGTTGCGCCTCCACCGAGCCCTTCACTGGCTGCAGATGTTCTTGGAAGGACTGAGGACTGGCAAGGACAACTCCAAAACCTCTGTGATCTGCTCAGAAACATACAATGCTTCCTTGGCTAACTATCATCCCTGGATTATTCGCAAGGCTGCTGGGGTGGCTTTTTGTGCCTTACCCACTCGAAATACATTCCTTGAAACCATGAATGTGGGCACAGCTGAAGAGGCTGTGGCTATGCTGGGGGATGCTTTGCCCTATATCTGTGAAGTCTATAAAATCACAGAGGAGCTCTATGCCCAACACAAACTGCTTGACCTCCCCTAGTGTAGGGGATGTTTGATTAGAATATCTCGCTATTGTAATTGCTGAAAGAGTTCACTGTATTGGGGGGGGGGGCACTCATGTAAATAAGTGGTTATTTGCACTAAAGACTGGATTCTCTTCCTCCCTCTCCCCCTACCCTGCCATCTCCAATAGGTCTCTAGTAGAGCCCATAAATAATTTGATTGATACTCTTTGGCCTTTTAAAAGAGAGCTGACTTAATTCTTGGCTCCCCTTTTATTAGAAGAAATTTGGAATAAAAACATTCCAAAGCCCATGTTAGCTTGTTTAAACTTAAAGGATTTATCTCTCTCCTCTGCACTGAATTCCTTTTTCAAAACTTTATCAGGTCTTTATTTGTAAAAGCCAAACAAAGCCCCCAGCCACAAGCGATCACTTAATCTTTGTAGCTCCAATGCCTTTAAACAAAAGTAGTGAGGAATCTCCCTTTGTCCCACTCATGGGATAATGCTAAAATTCAGCTAAACTAGGGTCGGAACCTCTCGCTGTGGTATTATAGGGCCTGTGTACAGATGACACTCATTGCCATTCAACCACTTGTTCTCTGTTTAGGTTAACAAGGTGATGTGTGTTACAGGGCCTGGAATTTTGGTTTTGCTGCACTGCAATGCAGGACCCTTGAAATTATGCTGCTTTCTTACAACAGAGTGAGCAATTGATTGCAGACCATCTTCATGGCAGCTGGTCATCACTTGCACTGGATAACACTTCCTGCCCAGTCTTCTCCCACTCATCCTCACAAAAACTAAATGGTGTGGAGGTGTGGTATAAGGATATGTTCCCCCTCCCCCATTTTTGTGTGGTGCTGTTGAGACAGGAAGACCCTTTGTTATTTTCTCCCTCTTCCCCTGCCCTCGCCCAAGTTTTGCTGCTTGGCATCGTGCCTTTTGGGGGTGGGAAATAATCTTGAGTGCAGACTGCACAGTACTGAATCACAGAATAATTCAGAGCTTTATGGAAGTTGAGGCTACAGGTACAGAAACTACCCACAGAGTAGACTTTAGGAAATAAAAGGAATGCTGAAAGCCTAGAGAAATGAAGTCCTGCTGGCTGGGTGGGGTAATTATGATTTGTGCTATACATAAAATCAGTGTTTGCTGAAGCTTAATGCCTTCCAGTCCAAATCAATCATAAGCTTTAAAAGGAGGGTAAATCTTCATGCAAGTGGTAAGTGTAAAATTGTTTTAGCAAGAATTCCTATATATGTTGTATATATAATAGGTGTATACATAGGAAGAGGGATGCAAGCTGGTTATAAAATAATGAATTATACTTTGAGATATTTTCAAAATTTATCTTTCACAACAGTGCATGGATATTTCAGAAAGAGCCCTAATATTACTGCTGTAAAACTATTTTAAGACAACGTTCACACCTCTCACACTGTGCCCCTTTACATTTTATTAACATTAATAAAGTGATCTAGATAATTGGAGGCATTTAAATGGCCAATAAGGCCACAGTGCTGAAATTGAGTATTACCTCATGGGTTTGGACCTAGCTAGCCACACTACTCTCCCTTAAATTACGTTAATAACTTGCCTCCAAAGAGTGGCGTTGTACAGGAATGCCTGCCTCTCTCAGGTCTTTGAAGGCATGTGATCTTGGGTCTCGTACATTCAGGGCATATTGAACCCAATAATGAGTGGTTGCTTAATTAGTCATTTGGCTAGTGATCAGAAATGAGACCAAATAAATTTAACAGCAGATTCTAAACTCTCAGCTGCAGCATGCATCTCTAGATCCTGCAGATCAGAATCTGTGCATAGAGTATTTCTTAGCTTGAGGATCAGGAAAGGAGGGTTTTCCCCCATCTGATCCAAGGATAGATGTTTACCCACAGTGATTAAAAGGTATTTATGCCTCTAGTTTAGCTCTGTGAAATGTGCCATTTTCCTTCCATGTTAAGATATTAATTTAGAAAAGCCCCTTTTAAATTTACTGTAACTTTAAAAATGCTGTTTACACACAATGCCATGGGGTAGCTCCCCCACATATTAAGACAGTTCAGGTAACTCAGTGTTCCAATGTCTAATAAATACTTGCTGGTTTTTGTTTTATTTTAGCTAAATGAGTTTTCTTTCTGGTCAGATGTTCTTGATATTTCATCTAAAATGTCATGTTGCATATTTTGCGTATGATCAATTTCATAAAATATTTTAAAGTATCTCGCACTACATATGGTGTGAAAAAGCTGCATGTATCGTAAGTAACATTTGCGTAATGCCTTTGTTCCAAGGGTTTAATATAAAGAGGGAAACGTGAAAACTGTTTATCTGTTCTCCACCAGTATGTCCAAGCTAAATACTATTCTTATATGATCAAAGCTGTAATACTTGATTTGCAATTTCCAACAAGTGGTTTTTCAATTAAAAAGTCACTTATCAGTGGAAAACCTGAGTTTGCTTTGTTTCTACTAATCTGTTGGTCCTGTTTTTTTTTTTTCAAATGGGGGTTATATATATGATGGCTAGATTCCACAGGGTGGTACATACACTCAAAATCTACACCTTTCTACCAGCACCCTGCAATCCGTGTGGCATCTTTAGCAAATTCCTATGCATATGCATTGTTTAGTGATGCTTCTCCAAATTCTGAGGTTCCTCTTCTCTCCCTGCTCTGGCCAAGTTCAAAATCCTAGCCTCTATCCCTTACTGCTCATTAAGACCGGGGTCCTACAAACTGCTCTGGGGGGTTGTAAGCTGCTTTGCACGGAAGGCCTCTGCATGGTATAAGGGCCCAGCCATGCAGAGCAGCTGGCAGGATTGGTGCCCAAATTACATTTGGGTTTAGAGAGTCCGTTTTAAGCAGAAAGTGTCGGACATGTAGGCCTACAGCTGCAGGGACTGAAAGTAGGTTTTGAAGAAGGGTCCCCAATGAACTTATCTGTGCACCAGAGGGCGCTCGTTCATTGAGTGACGAACAGGTACAATCTCTGCCTCTGTACACATTAATCTTGCACCATTTGGCTCTAAATTTCCTTTTATCTTAGAATGAATGTGTACTTAGTTTAGTCTTATGAAACTACTGAACATACTTTAAAAATGAATCACTTTCCACTCTGCTCATTAATTGTATTTCCATTGCATATGGGGGCTGGTCATGATTAGGGATTCTATTGTGCTAGACTCTATACAGACAGAACAAAAAGATGGTCCCTGCTCTGAAGAATTTATAATCTAAGTAAGCCAGTAATATTAAAAGGAGAAGAAAATATATTTCTGGAGCAATGAGTTGACTTTGCACTCACATAAGGATTTCAGATCATTCTCTGCTGGCCTGTTCCATCTGTTCACGTCCTTAGATATATTCCTACACTTACATTCTGACCCTTTACTGAAGATTAGGGAATGATGCATAGAAAGCTTACCAAGAGATCTACAGTCATGTCAGTTAAACAGTAAAACACAGCCCACTGTACTCAGGAAACTCACAGCCGTGTCAACCTTCATAGGGATCATACAGCAAGCTAAACACTAAATTTAAATGCACAAGTATCACTCCTCTAATTGACTTATTGAAAGACATATTCTAACATCTAGTAGCAGAAAACGGTGCTTTTCTCATTGGTGCTTTGAGACTAGGTGCATGATGGAGTATCAATGCATGCAGAGCCAGTAAGAAGTGCACCAGTGAGCTCAAGTGTTAAAACCAATAGTTCTCCAGTTTAGATCTTCTGTCCTCCTCAGGATAAGCCTCGGTGCCTAAATGACTGTATTCTGGAATAGAGATCCACGAAGAGTTGCACTAAGGATAACATAAATAGTAACCCCATATGCAAGAAATCACAATTTTGCCAAATGACTTAAAAATAGCTGCACAACTTACCTGTCCTGGAGTATAGACTAGCTCTCTGCTCCAGACAAGTTCCAGTGAAGATTCTGAAGGAGACTCAAATCTGTGCCATCGGATGACCTAAAATTAAAAAGTTTTAGGATCCCTGCTGTCTGGGCCACTGAGCACATAATTCCACAGCTCATTTAAAAATAAGTTCCACACCATTCTTTCATTGCAGGTCACCTTTACATAGTTAGAGGGTTCCTGTCCCAGTGTGATTTGAAAACCAGCATGAGATGCAACATGTGGTGCGTTAGCTAGAAAATTAGTCACTATGCCTGTGGATGAAAAGGCTCAAATAAGAATCAGGAGTTTGGAGAATGAATTTAGTACCGTGGGATGAACTTGAAAGGTTATGGAGGAATAATAGGTCCCAAAGAGAATGAAGAGCTGAGGCAGGGAAAGTGCATCTGTCATGGGCGAGAAGCACACTGTGTCCCCAGAGAACACCGAGTTTAATGGCAGCATTTAATGTTTTACTCCACATTCTAGCAATAACTATTCTATATTTCTCTGCCACTATTTCACCACTCCCACATCAAAGCCAAGCTGTATTGTCAAGGGGAATGCTAGAGAAGTTATTCAGAATGCCTAATAATGTCTGCCCTTATTTTTGATGTGTTCTCAACATATTGCTTGTTCCTCTTTCTTATGACTAGACGTGATGACAGGGACCCTCAACATTCTTACGGTATCGCACCAGGTCCTGGGATGGAAAAGGGGAAGACCCACTGCTTTAGCAGTTTTCCTGGGACCAACATAATGTAGACTGAAGAGGGTGACTGGGTGTGTTTTTTAATCCAGCCAGTGATTTTCTCTAAAACTGGTTTGAGAGTAAATACCCAGCCAAACCTGTCACCATGCTACAGGCTGTTTGAAAAGAGGAGTGACATTTCAATGGACCCAAGAAGGTGAGCTAAGCCTCTGAACTTTTGCATGTCTGTCTACAATGAACCTTTTGAGGTTTGGCCATCTGTTCTGTTACACTAGAATGGCTTAGGGGTTTGAGCAGGGGATGGGAAGCTAGGACACCTGGGTTTTATTCCTAATTCTGCTGACCTACTGTCTGACCTTGGGAAAGTTATTTCACCTGAATCTCTAGAACAGAGCTTTAAATCACAGATTGCAACACCTATGGCAACCTTTTTTATTGCCATCCCTTTTCTCCCCCTCGCCCCAAGGTGCACAAAGAGCTTAGGGTATCCAAAAAGCCCTTTCAGTTATCTAAGGAGCCTGATCCTGCAGCTTGCTCTGGGCCCTTGAACCCCACTGACTTTACAGGGATACATCCTACACCAAAAATAGGTCTTTCCATTGATTTCAATGTGCTCTGCACCAGACCCTCAGCACTTAGCTATAAACTCCCCTCCAGACTTCACTCTTGCAGGAGTAACATGGGGTCCACCCAGCAACACTCTCACTCGTGTAGGATCAGGTTCTCCACACGTCCCTCTTCACCCAGGGCCTATAGGCACGATCGCTGCCCTGCGTCGGAACAAACCCTTGGCAACACTAGTACATCACGCAGCTACTGAAACAGTCAGTCTATGTGGGATCTTCAGATATCACATCATCTCTCTGCTCAGACCATAATGCCAACGTGTTTCCGTACATACACCATCAGATACACCTACGTACCAACTGCTTTTCCTTTCTTTGCAAGCAAAACAGTGGCCCTCGCCTTCTCTGCTTTGAGGCTAAGATCACGCATAATGGCAGCTGATGGGTCCTATCTCAGGAATCTGCCTTGTCCTTGATGATCTAATAGTCCTTGCCAGCTCTAACTGCTCTTATTCCATTGCACCTCCCACAGTGCATGAGCATCTTCAGATAGAAACATCAGGTGCTTTGAAACAGACAGTGCCCATACAGCATGAACCCCTCAGGAGTCCCCTGCTCACACCGGAATGGAGCCACGACAGCAAATGAAAAACAAGACATTCTCACAGCCTGATGGCCAAGATGTTTGAGGGAGCGGAGATAAAAATGCAGCGCAGAAAAATAGCCCAATGTACTCACAACCCTCTGCTCCAGAATCAACGTGGAAGTGGGCCCTGAGCTTGCTCCCATCTGCAGGGGATACTTGTGCAGTTACTCTTTCAGAATGGATTTGAACAAGATCAGGCTATTGGAGTGGATGGAACCATATCCTGGGCTTGAAAAATTCACCTTGCCAAAGAGGCCTATAAGAATGATGAAGGGGGGAGAGCCACCAGCAAGTTCAGGTACCCCGCCCCCAGCATCACCTACGCTACACACTCCTCCACCACCACCACTCCCAGCTGCTGGGTGCATAACCAGCATGCAATCCCTGGACACCACGTGAGGGCTCCTCTGGCTGGTTGCAGTCTGATAATTCTGAAGCCTCAACCTCCTCTGGGCTTCTCCAAGGAAAGAGGAACTCTATCCTTCCTTTTCCCCACCCAACCTTCCGCCCTGTTGTTCCCCCACGCCTCTAAAAGCCTCCCAACTCTTGCATGTTTGGGGTCTCTCCTACCCTCCCTCTTCCCTAGCCTGTTGGCTGCTAGGAAGGTCTTTCCGAAAGATTACGCCCTGCAGAAATTGATGGCTAAGCTCACCCACACACCAGGGAGACAGTTTGTCAATCACCAGAAATTAGCAATGTTGTTTTTTCTATTCCCTGGCTATACCAATTGGATGGGCCTAAACACAGTCCAATCTATCACAGGCAACACAATGTACATTGATAAGGCCTTCCCTGCTCAGCCCTCTTTGGAATTTAAAAGTGCTCTCCTTTGGGTAATCACCAAGCACTGCAAATTGCATGAGAGTGGTTTTGGAAACAGCCTTCTCTGATGGACTAGAATGGTTTTATAAATAGGTAAACTGAAGTACAGAGAAGGAGAAAGTGACTTTTCCCAGAGCATATGTTAAGTCAGTGGCAATGCCACGGACAGGACCCAGAAGTCCTGATTCCTAGTCCCGTCACTAGCTGCAGGCCCCATTCCATCCTCCAATAAATAAAAGCCGTTTCCCCACATTTACAGGTATTTGGAAAGTGTCCAGTTCCTGTAATCTCCCCACTCTAGCATTGACAGAATCCAAAGCGACACTGTCTACTGTAAATACACTTGGAGTAGGGAAATCCCACAAATGAGCTGTTCAGAGAACCATGTGTGGCTAATTTTGCTTGCCCGTTAGACACAAAGCAGGTCCATCAGGCACAGTGCAGTGATGAGTACTGTACATTGTGTACCCTGGTGCCATAGGACCACACAGGGGCAAATACAAAACAAGACTAAAATAGATTATTTGAATCAAGGTTTGCTGCTTGCCGATTTAAATCATGATTAAAATCAGTGATTTAAATCAATCAATCTACCCTGAAAGGAGCCTAATCTCAATGGGTGTGTGCTCGGCACTTTCTGAAATGTAGGGTCCTCTAAGATCTCCCACATAAGAACAGCCATACTGGATCAGACCAAAGGTCCATCTAGCCTAGCATCCTGTCTTGCGACAGTGGCCAATGCCAGGTGCCCCAGAGGGAATGAACAGAACAGGTCATCATCAAGTGATCCAAATCATCAAGTGATCTCTCAAGCTGAGCACTCAGTATCATTTGTCACTTTGAAAAATCTTGGCCTGCTCGTATAAGACCATCACCGTGGTATCTGGCTATGTTACCCAAACAGAAAGTACAGCAGGCACTGTTTGGGGAAAGCAAACATTTACTCTACTAAAAGGCCAGATCCTGAAAAGTGCAGAGCACTCGCACCACCAAGCTTCAATCAGGCCAGTGCATAAAACACTACATCCGCACAGAGGCACTCTGGATAAGATGATCTGCAGTAATCAAGAGCTATTGTTGATACAACACCCAAATCCAGGTGTCTGGGAAATTTGCAAACAGGAGACAGTTTCTGCAAATTTCACGCTGTGAAAGAGGTCATGTAAAGCAACTTTAGTCAAATTGGATCATCTCCATGGCATGGGACGTGATCCTGCACGCCTCCCTCAGGCAAATACAGACTCTTCCTACTGAAGTCAATGAGACTCCAGGCCTGAATACATGCCACTCACTGAGTGAAGGGAGCCAGGATCAAGCCCCTGGTTTGCAGAAGAGCCCACGCAGAGGTCATTGCTGGATATTTGACTACCGAGGACCAAACACAGAGTTATTTATTTAATGAATTTTGCAAAACAAATTTGCCTGCGTCATTCTCACCTCTTTTAATTCTATTTGACAAGATTTTTTGGGACCTGCCACCGCAAGATTCTCTCTCTTTTCTCCCCTGCTCCCTGTGGCCTTTTTAAATTTCCTGAGAAGCATGAGCTCCGAGAAGAGCAAAGCCATGGCTAGAGCCCTGCTGCTGTACCTGAGTTTTGTCAGCTCCGCGGCCCACAGACGCACATGCATGTCTGCTCAGTTTAAAAAGCCGGGTGATTATATCCTGGGAGGCTTATTCCCTTTTGGAATGAATACCATGAACCTGAGCGAGCGACTGGAGCCCAGTGTCGTCGTGTGTGACAGGTAAGAAGGGGTCTGTCAAGGATATCATCCTAATTGGCATACAGTGACTTTGGTCACCCCCCGGGGGTAGGGGTTGGGAGAGGGAGAGGGGCTTTTATGTAGCAAACAATCTGATGTCTTAGTCACAGAGGACGACATTTGAGGCGAGTTCGGAAGAAAGAGAGCTATGGTACCCGGCGAGGTGGGGCGCGGAGGGCATTGCCACGGCGATGGCAGGTGCTGGAATGGGAAATCTTCGGCACTCTCCCGCTGATGTTATTCACTCCAGCATCAGATGCCACCACTCGCCTCCAAAGACACTTTGGTCAGCGATTTTAATGGTGCTGGCCTGTTTGGCTGTTCCCACGGAAAGGATTCTGCTGCATCTGCCATGATGGTTTCAATATGCTGTGGGTTTAGACCGGGCTGTAAGTGTGCCTGGGACGCTGACAGAGCATGGTGGCTTCTTATCGCATTTGTAACCCGCTGGGAAGCTCACCAGGCCTACTGGGGGCAGATGCTTACAAACCAGGATAAGAAAGATCCCGGCTAGGTGATGAGCACCCTCCACTCTCACCAAATTCAACCAGAGCAGAGGATGCTCAGCACTTTGGATGATTGGGCCCTATGCACTTACACGTTCCAATCCCTGCTCAGCAAAGCATTTAAGCACCTAGACTTTAAGGCCAGAAGGGACCATCGTGATCATTGCGTCTGACCTCTGCACGTTGCAGGTGACGATACCTCACCCGCCCACTGCTGTAATAGACCCCCAACCTCTGGCTGAGTTACCGACGTCCTCAAATCAGGGTTTGAAGACGTCAAGTTACAAAGAATTCACCATTTACACTACTTTAAACCTGCAGGTGGTCTGTGTCCCACGCTGCAGAGGAAGGCGAAAAACCACCAGGGTCTCTGCCAATCTGACCTGGGGAAAAATTCCTTCCCGACCCCAAATATGGCGCTCAGTTAGACCCTGAGCATGTGGGCAGGACCCACCAAGCAGACACTCTATGTGCAGGCATTCAAATCAATGGGAGTTAAGAACGTGCTTATGTGCTTTGCTGAGTTAGAGCCTACATGAAGAAGGGCATCACTGAAAAGTGAGGAAATTCTTCCTCGGCCAGTACCTGCTGTGTTAAAGCCTCAGAACACAGAGGCAATCCAGACTTTTGTGAAACGGGTGAAATTTTAATAAGGGACACTTAAATTTGGAGAAGATTCCACAAGCCCACATGCAGAGATACGAGCTGACTTGGGTGCAGTTCATTGCTTCAGGCTTTGAGGTGAAATCTGGTGTTCTGGATTATTTTTTGCTTTGAGTCAACTCCCAGGAAAAGCCAGCCTCAGAGGAAGCAAGCCTCACACAGATCAAACATGGTGGGGGGGGGGGGCGGGGCGCACCAGGGGGCCCATACACCAACTCCAGAGAGCAATCAGCCCCATCTCCCAGCGTACAGTCCTACAATAGTCATTACTTTGTAGCTGAATGCTGTAGGCAGGGCTCAGCTCAAGATAGAGAATTTATTCATCTTGCACACTAGCTCTTACCTGTGTACTTGCGATTGATATTTCTTTGTCAGATTCCCAAATTAGTCACATTTACAGGGACGATATAGGCTGCCAACAAGCCCAGACCACAATGGCAATATGTATACACACCTCCATTTGCAGGGAGTGGAAAAGAGACCCTTGTGTCCCATCCACTGTAAAGGACAGAACTGAAGTCAACAGCACACTCCACACACAATGGTCTAGTGGTTAACACATAGGGAGTCAAGGGCACTGGGTTCAAATCCCATCTCTGCCACAGACTTCGTGTGTGACACAGGATGAATCACTTCCCCGCTCTGTACTTCAGTTTCCTCACCTGTGAAATACAGAGAATATATTTACCTACCACCCAATGGGGCTTCAAAGCTGAATTCATTAGTGCTTGGAGATCTTCAGGCAGAAGGTACAAAATCTTACAAAGGTCCTGGTTACAGTCAAGCTCTGCTGATAGTTAAGTCATCTCCTGTAGAATCCGGATTTGCTAGAGGCAGGCTCAGCTATACCGGTCTGCACATCTGTGCTAATGCACGGCTGCCGAGAGCTCAAAGAGCATAGAATAAATTCATCCCTAGTGCAATGGCACTGATCAGTCTGGCTTCATGCAGTTCTAGGTCACTGCTTTGCTGTTTCCCCTACCTGCAGGTTATATGCTTCTGGCCTGATCTGGGCTCTAGGGATGAAGTTTGCCATCGATAAAATCAACAACTCCACTTCCCTCCTCCCGGGAATAAAACTGGGCTATGAAATCTACGACACCTGCTTAGAGCCTGTGGTGGTCATACAGCCCAGCTTGTTATTCCTGACCAGGGAGGGCAGCACTGGCATCGGAGTCCTGTGCAGCTACACCGACTACCAGACCCGAGTAACAGCTGTGATTGGGCCTTATGTGTCAGACCTCGCTCTGATTACAGCCAAGCTCTTCGGCTTCTTTCTCATCCCGCAGGTAAGTCTTTGGAGAATCACGGCTTTTGCATTATAGGGGTTTGGCCCGGAGAGGGTGAGAGGCTAGTGGTTAGAGTGCTAGCCTGGGCCTGGGGAGACCTGGTTCAATTCCCTGATCCACCACAGACATGGTGAGTTACTTCGTCTCTCTGTCCCTCAGTCCCCTGTCTGTAAAATGGGGCTACCTCTCAGGGGCGTGTGGATAAATGCACTCATGACTGTGGGGCTCAGACACTGCGCTGATAGAGGGCTATCGAAGTAAGACAGAGGGGTTGTGTGTTTCCTGATCACACGCGAGCTCCCTGGCTGGTGCCAGCAGACCGCTCTGGAGAGTGAAGCCGCTTTGCTGTACAAGTTGCTGCTGTTGATCCAATAGGTCTAAACGCTGCTCCGTGGGTACAGTTTGGGCCTCCGTCTGGGAGGTACTGAGCACTCTAGATTCCTATCAGTGGAATCAAGGGGGCTTGGCCCAGGCCCTCTGCCTACAGAGGGAAGCTCAGTTTCTTGATACTAGATCCCCTTTGAACAGGCGGCAGGGTGAAAATGCAGAGCGAGGAAATGACCAGCAGTGGGCGTTTACATACTGGGGAAAGTCACTGATTTTCATCCTCATGTCTGCAGTCTCCCCAGTCAGTCAATCTACTTCCTTCTTACGCCTTTACCCTGAACCCGTCTTTTAGGCACCCCGCGCTATCAGATGTAATGGGACTGGGTGACAGGCTGGAATCGGTGGTTCTGGCTCCCAGTGGTTCTCTCCAGGACCAGCTTTGGTCTCACAGGATACATCTATGCTGGAGAGGTAATTTCCGGCGTGGGCGGACGTATGCACACTCTCTCTGTACGAGCTAGAGAACCATGAACAGCAGCGCAGGTATGGCTGCGCAGGCAGGAGGATGGTCTGGCCTCCCCCAGCACAATCCCATCCGACATCCTAGGTTATGTATTCAGGGTGGACAGCCCGGCCCGCAACCTGCGCTTCCATGTCCACACTGCTGGTTTTAGCATGGTAGATCAATCAGAGCTAGCGCAGGTATGTCTGCCCAAGATGGAAATTATACCTCCAGTCCAGACAAGATGTTGGAGGGAATATCTTTGACTGGGCCAACTTCTGTTGCTGAGAGTCTCAAGCTGAGCTCAGGGTGGCTTGAAAGCTTCTCTCTCACCAACAGAACCTGGTCCAATCAAAGATATGACCTCCCCCACCTTCTCTCTCTCATATCCTGGGACAGACACGGCTACAACTATACTGCATACCTCCAGTCCAGTGCAGACGTATCCAGACACACTGGTCTCTCCCCCATTTCCAGGTTAGCTACGGAGCCAGCAGTGAGAAACTCAGCCAAGAGGAGTATTACCCGTCCTTTTTCCGGACTGTTCCCAGTGATAAGAGCCAGTCGAAAGCCCTGGTGCAGCTAATCAACAAGTTTGAATGGAACTGGATTGTGGCCATTGGGAGCGAAAACGAATATGGCCGTGAAGGCCTAGGCACCTTCTCCAACTTGGCCACAGCCCAGGGCATCTGCATAGCCTATGAGGCATTGATTCCTGCTGACCCATCAGCCCCACAAGATCACCAGAAACTGGAGAAAATAATCAAGTACATCAATGAGACCCAGGTGAATGTAATTGTCCTCTTCTCCGTGGACAAGCCAGTGCAGGCCCTGCTGGAACTGTGGATCAGTCATGGCTTCAGCCAGAAGGTATGGATTGCCACTGAAGCCTGGGTGATGTCTGACATAGTCACCTCCATCCCTAACATCCAGACCATTGGGACAGTCATCGGCTTTACCATCAAGGGAGGCATTGTACCTGGCTTTCAAGACTACGTCACTGACCTCTTCGCATCCGTCCAGCAGGAGAGCTTCTGCCGGGCTTCCTGGGAGTACAGCCGCGACGCCGACTCTACGGTGCTTGGCCCGCAGTGCAGGCAGTGCGACAACGTCTCCCTGCCCGACATCTCTCACTTGCTGGAGAACCAGCAGACCTACGCGGTGTACGTCGCGGTGTACAGCATGGCCCACGCGCTGCACCAGGCGCTGGGGTGCACGGCGGAAGGGTGCCCCAAAGCGACTGTCAAGTCCTGGCAGGTGAGCGAAGGCCAGAGTCTCAGCAGCAGCTTTTCCACTCCGACCCATCTGTCACGCTGCCGGCTTTCTCCCATCGGTCCTTTTCCAAATGCTAAGATTAATCCCCCTTGCCGTCTCCCGACATGAGCCCGTGACCTGAGCCACACTGACCAATTCCTTTAACTGAAGCATAGGATCTGCCATAACGGCTCATCGTGCCATTGGCCCATCAGGTCCAGTTTCCTGCCTCTGGCAATGGCCAAAATGTGGTCCAGTGGCCTCTGAGTCAGGAGACCTGGATTCTATTCCTGACTCTGCCACAGACCTTCTGGGTGACTTCCAGGCAAGTTACTTGCCCTTGGTGTGCCCCCGTTTCCGCAGCTGTAAAACCAGGAAAGCAGTACTTTGAGATCTACAAAGGAACAGCGTATTTATTAACACGACCCCACACTGCAGTAAAGGGCCGTTAAACGTGCAACAGGTCTCCAAGTCAGTTCCACACCAAGGATAATGCTAGATCAATGCTTTATAAAAAGGGGAGATTCCTTCCTGAGCCCAGCAGTTATCAGCTGATGTCCAGAAGCCTGAGAGCTGATGGCTGCTACCTTAGCCTGCCCAGGTGACAATGATTTCAATCAGAAAATGAGACATTCATACCCAGCCCACTGCCACACTCAAAGCAGGTCTGTCTCCCTGCAATGTAAACCCAGGGTTAGTAGAACTTGAGCCAGCAGACCCTGGGTTTGGTAACCTAGGGCTTGAGAGGGCTGTCTACCCTCATTTGTAACCCCAGCTAGGAATCACTGTATATGGGCTCCAGCACCAGCACCGTATTATGCAACCCTGGGGCCAACCAGCTATACCCTACATTTCCTAGCGCCCTCCCAAAACGTGGCCCACACTAGCCCTTTGTTCGTGAAGCAGCGTGGGAAAAGGTCACTGTCCACCAAGCTTGACCATCCAGAGAACAAAGAAAGGTCGGCCCATGGGATTGTGGGATACTTTTGGCGGCCTTCCAGGGCATGAGTCAAATGGGTCTGTGTCTACATTGCAAAGCAATAGGGCTTGAACCCTGGCTCCTGGCTCCATCCTCGTGGAGCCCTGGGTCCTGGGATCGGAGTCCTGGGTTAGTGTGATGTGTGTGTAGCGGGAAGGGGGGTTAGCCTTGAGCCTGAGTTTGACACCTGGGCTAATACTGCCATGTAGACACACCCCGTACACTGTAGTCATGGGGTGTGGTTGTAGGTGAAGCCGACATACCCAAGTTAGCTTTAATTGATTTAACTTGGGTCCCACAGCAGCAAGCTTCAGCATGGGTTGTACACAAACCCACCCCAAACCTTGGGCAATTACTTGTGGGGATAGCCTGGGCTGAAGCGCTTGCTGCCACAGCTTTACTGAGCTCGCTAGACGAAAGCTAGCTCTGCTACGTCAGGTTGGGCCGCAATCACACCCAGCGATTGCAATCCAGACGTACCCAATATCGGCGAGTGCTTGGCAAAGTCTCTCAGCCTCCCGCCGCCCACTGCCAATCGTGCCTTCTCCCCTTTTCTCTGCAGCTGCTGGACATCATGAAAACGCTTCGGTTCACCCTTGATAACCAGTCATTCCAGATGAACCAGTTCCATAGCACAAACCAGGGCTACGACGTCATGTTTTGGAGCTGGCAGAAAAACAGCCTCCAGTATATATCCGTCGGAGACTACCGGGGGTCCTTAAGCATCGACACATCCCAGATTCGTTTTCACACCCTGGATAACACGGTAAAGGGTGAGGGCAGAGGTGCTGCTAATCACAACACAGTAACAAAGCTGCACCTACCTACCCACCCAGCTTGCTTGCTGTGGCCACTCAGGACTTTATGGCTACAGCAGTTCCTCCTGCTCCCAAACAGACCCCAGCTGTGTGAGCTAAAGGAGAGTCCTCCTTAGCAGTATAGGGACTCAGACACAGAGCTCTGGTCCTACCCAATACGGGGCATTGGTGCCCATACTCAGCCCGTGTGGTTCAGTATCGTCAAATTGCTGCTGCTGAATGTCTGTGGCTTTGTTCATCTTCCAGAAGCCTGTATCCACGTGTTTTCAGCGGTGTGAACCAGGGCAGATTAAGAGAGTGAAGGGATTCCACCTCTGCTGTTATGACTGTATCGACTGTGAAGAAAACACCTACCAGGGCACCAGAGGTGAGGCTTGGGAAAAGCAACTGTCTGAATAACCCATATCCCAGCTGACTTTAGGGTCACACAACTTCCTCTAAGGAAAATTGGTGTCCAATTCTATGCTGTTCCTCTGAGAGGCCTGGTGTACAAGATGCAGACCATGGGGAGGAGGGACAAAGGTGAGTTGAAGCCATCTTTGCCTGGCCTGATCCTGGGCCAGTGCTGCTCCCACCATAAGTTTGGAGCAACCCTGGGGCTGCTCTATTTACAGCCTCCAAAGGGCCGAGTCACAGCTCCACATTTCTGTAGTGGCATGGGCTGCAGACATGTGCTCCTGCCCTTGGCCTGCTCCTAGCGTACCCCCTACACTTGTGAATAGGCCAGGGTTGGTTATGCCAGCCCCATGGTGGGGGAATTTCCCCCAGTACCTTGTGACACCTTTGCAGCCCCTGTATGCAGCTCGAGTGGCATGGGGTGGGTGAGCAGCTTTCACTCGCCTATTGGTCTGCCCCTGCTACTGGCCAGTACAGGATTGTTCCCTATGATATATTCTCCAGTGCTTTGTCCAGCATCCTTCTGAAGGGCTCAGGTGACAGCCAACGCAGGGCCAAAGCAGCGGGAGTGAGCCTATGTGACATGACGGGATTTTATTTTTAGTTTTGTGAGAAGGTGAAAATGATCATTGTGGCACAACTGACGGGTCTTTTGGAAGCAGGGGCGCCTGCCTGATGGGGGGAGTAGAAGCGGAAAATACCCAGGGCTTGTTTGGGGGCGGACAGGGGAGGAGATTGGCTAGTCACAGGCTCTGGGGACCCTGAAGATGCTTGCATATTTCCGGCGACTGTAGGAACTGCATCGGCTGCTCCGTTCACCCGTGCCGGTGACCCGTCATCACGAGCTGCCTGCAGCAGGGTCATTGCAGCCCAGAGAGACGGCGTGCAAAGCCGTGCCCAGCCTCACGTCCCCTCCTCATTGCTTGTTTTCAGAGGATTTGTTTTGCACTGAGTGCCCAGAGCACCAGTGGTCACCTATTCGAAGCACCAAGTGTTACGACCGCAGCGAGAGGTACCTCTTCTGGGACGAGCCGCTCGTCATCGGCTTGCTGGTCCTCATGCTCTTCGCCACGGTGCTGACCTGCCTGTCAGCAGTGCTCTTCCTTAAGAGCCTCAACACGCCCCTGGTGCAGGCGTCCGGGGGCACCAGGAGCATCTTTGCCCTGCTCTGCCTCTTGCTGACGTGCCTCAGCTTCTGCCTGCATATAGGGAAGCCCAGCGTTGTCAGCTGTATGGTCCAGCAGCCCTTCTACGCCCTGGGCCTCAGCGCTTGCTTCTCCACCTTCTTAGTCAAGTCACTGGAGATCGTCTTGCTGACGGAGTTCACAAGCTGTCCCAAAAGCTCCCTGCTCTGGGTGACCCAGAAGAGGGCTTGGCTCGTTGTCGCCATTGCCTGCCTGGTTGAGAGCATGCTCTGTTTTTGGTACATCTACTCGGTTCCAGCCATCCCGGCGAGCAATTACAAGCTGCTGCACTCCCAGGTTCTGATCGGTTGTAGGGTTCAGTCCTGGTTCGCCTTCATTATGATCCACGGCTACACCGGCGGCCTGGCATTCATCTGTTTCCTCTGCACTTTCATGGTGCAGACCCCTGCCAAGAGGTACAACATGGCCCGGGGGATAACATTTAGCATGCTGTCCTACTTTGTTACTTGGATCGCTTTCGTTGCCACCTATAGCACGGTGCAGCCCACGCAGCAGCCCGCTGCGCAGATCTGCAGCGGGCTGCTGTGTGTGCTGGGGCTCCTGGCCTCCTACTACCTCCCAAAATGTTACATCCTTTTGTTTAAGCCCGAATGGAACACGGTGGCTTATTTCCAGTTACACCAAGGAGGGGCCTCATGAGAAGGACTCCCGCTAACCAGACCTGTTCTAGGCTGCTGTGAAATAGAAGTTGGGAGGGCTTTAAATGTTAGCGAGGATGGTTTGGTTTGTAATGACACCATGAGCTGCAGTCGAAAGACACAATTACTGTATAAAAATACACACACAGCCCTACCTGGTAGACTGAAGACTAGAACCTTTCCAGCTAAAAAAAAATATTGCAGGGTTCTGATGCTTGAACTAAAGGACTATGCCCCAGGTGACAATAATAGTAGGTCCCATATCCTCTTGGGCCAACAATAAGCACAGCATTGCTCAGTCAGTCACTTTCATAAAGCCAGCAACATTACAGGTTCCATTTAGCAAGCATCCTAAGGTTCGGATGCTTCTCTGCAGCATCTGTTCCTGTCGGATCGGCACATCTGAGCTGGGAACCTCACCAGACCCAGCTCCCTCAAAAGATTTCCAGGATTTCCTGGTTCTAGTCAGGGCAGAAATAAAAGCTGGCCTGCTTCTCTCGTGCTATTTCTGTACATCCATTTCCGGTCCTGACCAGAGCATGGAAATGCAGGAGAGGCCACAGAAAGAAGGGATAGCATGGGGTGGGTGAGGAGAGGACTTGCTCTCATGGAAGAAGCAGATGTTCAGAACCTCTTGAGTATCAACTGGTGAGTTTCCAATTCCAACTCAACAGTAGGGGAAAAAAATAGCTACGGCCCAGGAATTGCCAAGTACATATATACAGATCCTTTATTAATGCTCTCCAAATATGCACCACAGGCAGCATGGATGGAGGAGAGAACCCACTGAAATGCCTCTGCGTTGCTGCTAGGGTGAGAACCACGTAGAATTGTATTCAAGGATCAGTTCCTCCAGTCCCAGCAACTAATTTGAAGGCTGGAGTTTGATTCTGGCTTCCATCCTCCTGGATGCTTCTTAGTATATATGTTTGCTCTGTTCCTAGCGCCCAAGCTTGCTTTGCAACACACTGGGTTTGTAACTCCAGGCTAGCGTAACAGGAATGCATATATTTCTACATGTTTTGTGTTTATTAAAAAATAATAAAACCAAGACATTCTGCAGCCTTGGATTTACTTTGTAGAAGTTACAGTGAATGAAATCATTTCACCATCTAAATCAGCGGCAGGCCAAAGGGGCAACCAAAACCCAAAGAGACTCCCGGATACATCAGGCCAATATACCATATTTCATGTTGGGATCTATCATTTCTTTGTGCTGCCCTTTTGCCTTAAAAGATGAGGGTGACTCCCATCTGCTTGAAGTTAGCTGTGACCCTGGGTTCTTGGAAAATAGCCAACGTAGCCTTGGGTTGGGGCAATTTTTGCATGCCCTTGATTTCACTTTGAGGAATACATCGAAGGGGGGCTGGGTACATGGGAGGGGAAGATATGGGAGAAGAGAACAAGAGTAGGTCACACCTGAAATGGGGGGAAAGGAAGGAATTGGAAAAAAAAGAGTATAATTTTTCTCCTCACAACTGATATAAATTAATGCTGGAATCCCACCTGAGCATTCTGGTGACAAACTTTCCTCTTACCATTTATACCTTCCCCAGGATCCTTCAGTATACAGGTAAGAATGTGCTATTCCTTAGGTCTATCTAATCTAGCTACCACTGCATATATTTGTACCAAGGCTTGTAGAAACCACATCTAGATCAAGTATAAGGGGAAAATATCTGGCCTGATACAAGGGACATATTAAGCTGCCTTTGCAAAGAACATGGAAATGAAGTGAAAATAGAAAATGCAAATCTTGCCGTCCCAAGTCAGAGCAAAATGCTCCCACAGCCTCTGCAAACATGCAAAGGATCAACCAAAAGACCCACTCCTCACCCAGTGGGACCGTTTGCATTGGGATAAAATAGCAAAATCCTTGTTGCAAATTATGAACTACATGTAAAAAAAAACCCCTCACCTGTTCATAAAACAGGCTCAGGAATTGTCAGATCAAGTCAGAGCAGTGGTTTGTCTAATTTAGCAACCTGCCATCAACAGTGACGAATAGCAGCTGTTTCAGAGGAAGGGGTAGGAAACCCTATAAACCGACAATTATGGAATAACTAGCTCATAGAAGTTCCTTCAGAGCTGGTTAATGCTCTGAAACATGAGGGTTTACATATTCTCCATTTTTAAAAAATCCTATCTAATGTAAATGGATGTTTTCATTGTCCATAGAGTTGTCCAAATCTTTTTGAAACTCTACCAAGCTCTTGGCATATTTCATTGCAATGAGTTCCACAGGCCAATTATTGCATTGTGGTTCGTCAGCTTCGGCTTACTACAAACATCAGCCCAGGCGCCTTCAATTTGGCCTATTTCTTAAGGGCTACATCCAAACCCTAAAGATATGGGTTTTTTGTACAGCTGTGTTAATGGAATTAGATAGGAGTAAACAGAAATAGTAGGAATCTCCACTGCCACTTTCTATCTCCATATAGCAACAAACATTCATACCCTCGAATTGATCTTTCTGCCAACTGCCTTTTCGGTTCATTTCTAATATATGGATTGCTCCAGAAGCATCTGCTGTCTGTGCAAAGCATTCCACCCACCATTTACACTCTGCGTAGAGAGAGACATGCTCTGGGGAAGAGGAGGGGAAGCACAGAGGGAGCGTGCAAACTATTTATTGCAAAAGTTACAAAATTCAAGAGAGGGAAAGGTTTGATCCCATAGGAAACAAATGCATTAAAATCCCTCTCCAAAATTCTAATTACACCCAAAACAAAGATGGGACATTTATTCTTTGGTTACCTCGCAGCTGCTTCGGATACGTCACTGAATATTTTCTTAACGAGAGGTAGAACTTTATTATAGACGATCCCTCTTTCGGCTACAACAGCCAGAAGGCATTTTGGGCCTGATCCTAAAGCCCACTGGAAAGGACGACTCACGACGGCTTCAGTAGGCTCTGGATTAGGTGAATCTGGGTTTTTAGGACTCCAGGTGGTCAGGATCTCAGGGATACATCTCACCTACCCGACGGAGTTACCTGTAGCGCAGCAGCGGGTAACACCGCACTGAGGCATCAATTCAGCATTGTTTCACAGGGAAAAGTGCCTCCTACTGAATGAACATCACTTCCACCTTGGGCTTTCCTTGCTATCCCTACCCCAACCCTGGAGATCACAGCCCGACGTGGCACTGCTGTCCATGGACATGCCAAAGCTTCGTCATCAAAGGCAAGAGGGAGGCGGAAGCTTCCTGCCACCCGGTGGCTACGTCTGTTGGTCTTAGAGGGGGAGCTGCCTTAGGGGCCATTTGCATTCAGGCTACAGTGCTACAAAACCACAGTAATTATGGGCCTCAGCCAAAGCCCGCTGCAGTTACGGGAAATCTTTCCATTGCCATTTCTGGGAAATGGCTCTCTTGGTCTCAGTGCAGCAGGGAGGCTAGTCACTTTGGGCTAGATTTACAAAGGCCTAAAGATGCAGATGTGTGTCTAGAGGGATCCACAAATGGCACCTAACCGGATTAGGTGCCTAACTCCCATTGCAAGTCAATGGGCGTTAGGACACTTGCAAATCTCACTAGGCCCCTCCCTGCATCCTGAGGTACCTAAATACCTTTGGAAATCTGGCCCTTTGTTGTTAAATCTAAATTAACACGTCACCCTCCCAATTCATTCCCCTCCCCAGAGCAGCATCACCTTGACATGATCAGATGTCACCGCATCCCACTCTGCTGAAGGCTAGCTGCTTTCAGGAGACAGGGGATGGTAAGCCTATTGGAAGATCCCAGATCTCTCAAATCCCGCTCAGAAGGCAGAGCCACGTTACTGCCTCGGCCACAGAGGAGCAGCTTCTTTTGTCCCGTTCAGAGCAGGAGGAGAGGAACGAGCGTGAGAGCGACAGGCAGAAGGGAAGAGGCAGAGGAGAGCTAGAATCCCAGGAGTGAAAAGGGGCAGCAGATGTGTGGATATGAAGGGAAGAAGAGGGGTATGTTTGCAGGAAAAGCATCATTATGGTGAGAAGCTGGTGCTGAAATACCACCGTGCCGAGCACCAATACAAGAATGTTTAGACAGATCTTATGAATTTAAAGGGGTTTATAGTATTAGGATGATCTAGAATAAGAGGATCTGTTCCATAGCATGAAGGCAAAATGCACATACGGTTATTCAAAGCCAGGTTTGTGATTTAAGATGATTTTATCTTGTATATCCCTATACCTGCCCCGCCTCAAACAACTCCCCACAGATCAGGCTGTCTAGCTTTGAAATAATATGGCTCCATTATACCCCCCCCCCACACACACACACCAAGGAACACACATGCTATCAAATAATCCAGATTAAATGAGGCACTCTTTGTGATGAAGGATCTGACTCGTTCATGGTGCTATAAACCCCTACGTGCACGGGACCCACAAAGGCAATGGGGAAAAAATGGATGATAGTTTATTTGGATGCGGGAAAACAAAATACTGCTGCAATTTTCGAAGTCTTTTAGGGTATCCGGGCACTCAATTCCCAGTACTTTTAGGCATCACTGAAAGGCTCAGTCCACACACACGGAACTTCCAGTGATATTGCTGGATTCAGCCACAGCTCGTCTATTCAGCGATCAGTTCATAGACAGCATCAGAACAGATGCTTTGGAATCGTTATGGTCAATGGGGCTTGATCCCAGTTCCCACTGGAGACAAGGGTGAAGCTCCCACTGACAGCAATCGAGCAGGATCAAGCCACTGAATTAGCCTGGAAGGGAAGCAAACCAACGAACCAAATGGAGACTAGCTTTCACTGAGTGGCAATGGAATCAATGAAACCAAGCCAGCGGGCACATTTAAAGCGCCGTGCAGGCCACCCCAGAAGCATTCATACGTCTGTTTGTTTTTCCTGCCATCCATTGACTGGGGCATTTGTGCTCTGGGCAATGTAATTACTATTTGTTCTTTCAATCGAGTGACACTTTGGTTTTAAACCCACTAGCAAGGTTTAAATTGTCTCTCTATCACCCTGTATGAGAAATAAATGCACCGTTGCGACCATGGAGGTATCATAGCCCAAGCTGCAGAGCACAATGTGTGTCCAAGTTCGTTCCTTGCTTTGGGTCTCTTCTCCCAACAGCGCAGAGAGATCCGTAGCCCTGCTCGCCCTCGGTGACATGTTTGATCGGCACCTTGGATCATTGCTGTTTATTAGCTGTTGCCTGTGGTGAAAGGTAGGAGCCATCGGGATGCTAAGGTGTGTGAAGGCGCACGTTCTCTCACTGCGAGTGAGATGAGTACATGGGTATTATCACCTCCATTGTACAAAGGAGGAAATGAGGCAGAGAGAGGCCATGGTCACACAACAAGTTGATGGCAGAGCTGGGAACAGACCCTAGGATCTCCCTAGGCAAAAGGCCATGCTCCTTCCCATGAATATATTATTAAGTGTATACTATCTAGTGCAGTGGTTCCCAAACTGGGGTTCGTGAACCCTGGGGGTTCACAAAACGTTACAGGGGGTTCTCGGGAAAAAATTCCCTAATGGCGGACAGAGCTGTCCCTAGGGACACCAGGCATCACGGGGCCAGCAGCCTGGAGCCCCTGGACTTCCAAGAGCTGAGCAGATAAAAGCAGGCATATCTATCACACTGAGGAGATTTAAACTTCAAGACGCCTTATAAGGAATGGAAAGGGAGGTGGATATTTTTTGCTGTTTTTAAAATTAAATAGGCAGCTAGTATTGTTTTTTAAATTATTATGAAGAACAAGTTTCAGCTTTGTTGTAACGTGCGTTGTTTGCCTGGACTGCTCAAGACCTGAATGTTTGTGTAGGAGGAACTCCTTGAGTTGGCTTCTTAAATCCCTTCATGCTGTTTCACATCTGACACTCCTTGATGAAACATAGGAGCCTTGTCTTACAACAGGCTTATTCAAAGTGATACAAGCTACGAAAGTGAGATCTGGGAAGAGTATTGCCGTTTTCATAACATAATAAAAATACTGTAATGATAATTAATAGTGTGTAATAAGCATGTCATAAAAACAAATTTTATATTTCCGAGATCACGGCTTTTATAATTTATTCTCAGGGAAAGGAGAAAATCCCTGGAAATATTCATTTTTAGGAGAGGGTTCGTGAGACTTGACATTTTAGTGAAAGGGGTTCACAGGTTGTTAAAGTTTGGGAACCACTGATCTTGTGATAACCAGCAGGCCCTGGGTTTGCAGGCGTTTCAGCGGAAGTTCCGTGTGTGGAGGGCTTGCAGACTGAGGCGGATGATATTTATTGCACTGCAGTAATGTCTATGAGCTCCAGGACCAGGACCTCACCGTGCTAGGCGCTGCACGGACAAAGACTAGAAAGACAGTCCCTGCCCTCAAAGAGCTTACAGTCTGAAAGCCACAGTTATAACTAGGCTATGATTTCGGCATGGACATTTTTAGTACATTTTACAGCAGAGGGGTGGGGGAAAAAACCCTAAGTCACGTAAAGGCCACCAAATAATGTGTTTTTTGTTACATCAACATTCACAAGAGACTAGTGGGGATGCTGAAAGGTGAGGGCCAGGGAAGGGGCTGGAGAAAGGGCCCACTCCAGATTCACCCCACAGCAGCAGAGGCTGGGCCTGGCTCCCCATTCCAGGTGTTGTGACCTGCTACAAGAGGTTGCAGTGTCACTCTGGTTCAGCCCATGGGCCCCTCCATCTACATGCTCAGTGACTCTCAGGAGAAAGCCCCATCACAGATAAAAAATATAGACAGTGTTTTGCTTGGAACATACACACACAGAGAATAGCAATCAGCCCCCAGAACTCCTCAAGTGCTCACAACCAAAGCATCCCAGGGACTGGTCTACATTGTAAAGTTAGGTAGAGCCAGCTGAGTCACTCAAAGGTGTGAAAAATACACCCCCCCCCAGTGATGTAGTTAAGCCAACCCCTAACACCATTCTTCCATACTTAGCTACCACCTCTCGGGCAAGGGGAGAACCCCTCCCATCACTACGGCGTTTCAATGGCGGAGCTGTAGCATTTTGAGTGTAGACATAGCCTCCCTTGCAAAGCTACCTGTTCTTTTTCCTGTGCTCTGCCCGAATGAATGCTCAGTTCAATGTCAATAAATCCCAGAAATTAACCCCATCGTGTGCATTCCATTTCATTGCCTACTCAAAGTGCGTTGCTTGCTGTGCTGAAAACAAAAGCAGTGCATTATTTCAGGGAGAAATCTCCTGGTTCCTTGTGTCTGAGTTTGTGGGTGGATTTTTTTTTTTTCTAAAGGAACATCAAAGCAGGATCCATCTTTACCAAAATTAGATCCTAGATTATGAACAACAAAGTTTTTATGGGGCCTTTGTGTAGCAAGAACCATCATATTCTTTTTTGGGGGGACAGTAAAAAAGCATCATTTTATCACATTGTAACACACATACATCCTGATTCCACTCTCTTTTATATCAATTTTACACCCATGTAATTCCATTGACTTAAAAAGGATTTACTCCTTATTTACACCACTAGATCAACATTTGGCCCTCTGAATCTACATTAAAATGCAACAGCTCAGTCTGAAGGTGCCTTCAGTGAGTTCCCCTCAGAAGTACCCAAGGCAGAACTTTTAGAAAGCAAGAAGCTCTTTTTCTGAGATCTCCCTATTTTATTCCGCCCCCTTCCGCCCCTTCAAAGTTGGCCCAAAGCGTTTGGTCTTTACCTCAATTTTTATCAAGGCGGCTTTATCAGTCAGTCACTGAGCTGCATGAAAATTATCCCATCAATTGAATGCACATGATGACTGGACATAAGCAGACTCTAATCTATGGGATAGGCTGAACATTAGAGAAACAGGACTTTTGCAGTGCATCCCGTGCACACCTCTTCCTCTGCATTTCTTTAACTCCCTGCATACTGAAGTTCTTTCGGAGGTAGGAGCCTGTGTACGTGTGCGCATGGAAATTCACGTGAGTGGGATTTCGTGTGGAGTAAGGCGCTACTCAGCGCGAGCCAATGTATCAGAATATGGCTTTATGCCTGGAAGTCCCCATTGCCGGAGACCGTACTCAAGGATGTGTTGTCACATGTGAGATGACCCAAGTGGTGATTTCATGACCATGCAGCAGTTTATGGCATTTTCAAACCAGGAAAGACACAAAGCCACATTCTTTGATGAGACTCTCTTGAGGTCAGCAGAGATTAAACTGACCCTTTCTTTTTACAGCCAAGTGAAGTCACCTGTTCTGGGACCCCAGCTGGAGTCAATAATCTAACTCCCTCATTAGACTGCTGAGTAAGTGCAGGCTGCACAACCTAGATCTGCAAGGTTTGAGAAATACTGAGCCCAGTTCTCCTCTCACTTACAGTTGAGCAGCTCTGCACTGGCTCTAAATTGTGATTAGCATCCAGCATTTAGCCAACTTCCCCTCAGCTCCCTCCAAGCCGACATGTAGGCTTTGAAAGATAGAAGAGCTGGGGAAGTTCTTCTGCACACAGCCCAGAGAAGGGGTCTCCAGTCCCTATCTGCTACAGAGCAGTACTATCCATGATAGGCCCGAGGGGCGTTCAGGGGTCGCCTAGGGTCCCATGATGACTGAGAGCAAACCCCCTCCCCCCATTCTGCTGGCTCTTGCCAGCCTAGGAGGGGGATTTGGTCTCAATCAAACTCTAGGGAGAATCCCTGTGCCAGGCCCATTCAGTCAATTCAGGCTTTAGAGGGAGGGAGGGAGGGCGGATCTCTTTATGCCGTTTATCAAAGGCATTTTGTTGGGGTTTCCTTGTTAGACTCACCTGCAATCTTCGGTCCGGCAGGATCCTGGTTTCCATCTCAGCTAGGGCAGACGTGCAGAGTCCAGAACAAAAGTGAGTCGAGCCACAGGACTGTGTTAGTGGGTTCAAGCAGCTCCAGGGGACAGAGGGAGAGATTTCTCACTCCTTGGGTTTGGAACTCAGACAGCTTGTTCCAACCTAGGCCCAGGACTTAACACCTTGGTCCATCTAGTGCAAAATATCACACCATCTACATTATACTTGTGCCCGCACATGCTCTGTCTACTGCCTTTCCAAAGGTAGGCTCAGGGAGAGGGAGGAGATAGGCTAATTAATCTAGCCTCTCTTTTAAAGAGACAAACATGCTTTCTGCACAAATGCATTGGTGACAAGCTCAGGGCCTGTGCCTTGTCAGTATCTGAGCATCCGGAGAAATGATGATAGGCCATACAACTCTAAATCCCAGTTCCCTGCTCTAATCTCCAGACCTCACATCCTCCTATCAACTGGACAGAATACTTACCTCTCTCAGGGAGGAACTGTCAGACATAATGCATGCCTCGAGATCCCCGGATAGCAAGTGCTACTGAAGTCCAAAGGATCCTCATCAATAAAGGGAAGACACTGGGTGCAGTTGTCACATAAAATTAAAAGCTTTTTTAGTGTTTAAAATAGCATTTACACATAAGCAGCTATATATTAACTATACAGACACTTGGGTTTTAATACAATATCTACAAAAAAGAATTCAATTATGCAATAGACATTTAACAGGAACAGTGCAGTCCATGCTAGTAAAAGGTCACTCTCGGAGTAGAACCAATTCTAGAATAGGTGATAGTCTGGGTTTTCATTATTTAAAATCATTTAACGTTTTTCCCCCCTCTACTGTACATAAATTCTTTACATGTATTTCTAATCACTGATTAGAATGATTTTTTTTAAAGTCAATCTTATTACAATCCAGTTAAATGCAAAACAAAAACAATTACATCAACTCATCAGCTGTCAGTCTCAAGATGGGACTGTCAATTTGACAAAAAAACCAACAAAAATATCAAAAAAGTCAGCGCCTGTGCATCGTTTGCCATCCAATATACCTTTGGATAAAGTGTCCAGGGACTATTACCTCTGAAAAGCAAATGTGTTAACAGGAGGTCAAAGACATCAGCAGTGCCTTTAAGATGCTCATAAACCATTCACCAAAATCTTACTCTTTAGAGAGTTGGGTTAATACATTAGGTGGGTGCATTACCCTCACATTCCAGTAGGAGGCATCATCCCAAAGCCTTGGCACATACGTAATCTCTAATCCATAAAACACACCTATTTGTTCTTATTAGTTGCTGTTGACAGGAATGAATAAATAATAGTGCAAGTCCAGCTGCAGAGCACAGGCAGATTGTGTTAACTCCCCCCTTCCCCCCCAATTCAAATACTATTTAAGGCTCCTGTTATGAGACCAGCTTGTCATTTGAACCCGTTCAGCATCACCCCCTTCATGTGCCTATTAACAGCAAGCCCATCACTTTTCTTTGCAGTGGGAGGAGGACAGGTCAAGATACATTCTAGAGCCAGACCACTGCCAGCTCCCCGACCTTAAAAGGAGCAAACTAACCTGGGCTCTACTAAGAAACGACATGCTCTTTAAGGGCCTGATCCGTCAACTATTCGCCACCTGGCGTAGCACTTACAACTGCCTCGTTGACGTCAAGGGCACGTCTCTCTGGAGGAAGCACTCCACCTGGCAGTATATGCTTGCAAAATTAGGCCCAAACGCCCCCAGGCTGCACAGATAAACTTGGACATATTTAAAGGCATCGGCAGGATTTTGGAGATCTCCCTCCATCCACTCATGAATAAGTGACAAACATTTTGCTCCTGGTTCCCCACTCACTCAGCCTGGCATCTCCCTTCAGTGGAGTTACTGTACATTCCTCCAGGGGAAGGGAGAGGGGAATCAAGCCCTAAGTATTATACTGCAATCATGATGTATTGCACTGTTCATAGAATGGGCATTTAGATTCTCCTATGGCTCTTCAGGGAATAGAAGATTCGAAATACCGTTCATTGTTTAATAACCTGCCATCGCACACAGAGCAGCACGTGCTTTGCCCTAAGTGGGAGCTTGATTTCAGCTGAAGCCAGTTCGGATAGAACCAAGTTAATTTCTAACTCACAGTCAAAGCCAGACTTGGCAGCCTGCTTCCTTCAGCAGATGAGCACCTTCCCACACCTATAATCGGGACTGTGTCAGCCTGAGTCCAGAGTCACCCATGCACACGGAAATACATAACACAATCATTTCAACACAGCAGCAAAGGGCAACACGACATAGAGCAGTTTTTCTGCCAATAGCACTTACCACAACAACAAAAAGAAAAATACAGCAAGTGTGTAACTGCAACTCTTGAAAAGACATACAAGGAAACAAAACACTTCAGCCTCCTTGGGTGAAAGCCCAGCCTATAATCACTCCCCCTTCTGTATACCCTAACAGATTAACACTACCATCTTTTCCCCTGATCCCGTAACTTTTGCTTTAAGATAAAGTGAGCCAGAAAAAAAAAAAAAAAAAAAAAGAGCAGAGAAGTAAAAAACTGGTTTAAAAGCAGAACCACCAGAGATTGTCAGTAAAATCAAAGACTTTTTTTTTTTTTTTAAAATAGGGCCTCCTTGAGCTACAGCAAAAGTAAGGGATGATTTCTTTGATTGCTTTAAAAAAAGATCTCTGAATGTAATTAGTATTTGCATCATGCCTAGGTGAAAAATGAAAAAAACGTTGCGAACAACTCCAGGTTCTAAAAGGATCGTGCAATTTTATATTGGTTACCAGCAACTCTGCTACTTAGCCAGTTTAGGCTGGGATTCCAGCTGAATCATAAAGAAACACAGCTGGGCGAGGCTAGCCAATGGGTGGGTTAGGCAAAAGGGATTTAGGGGCTTAAACAGGGAGTTGGTGTGTAGCATGGTGGGGTGTAAAATCTACAGTGCTCCAGCACACTAACTGCCCATGTGGATCCTGCCACTGTGCATTAAGAGTACCCTAGTGTGCACTGGTGAAATGAATGGTTGTTTCAAACAGCCGTTATGTCAGTGTATTCTAGGGAACCTTGTGGGTACAGCAGCAAGCTCCACATGGACCGTTGGTATGTGACGCCCTGGAATGCTGCAGCTTTACGCCCCAGCTTGCTGTGCACTAACTCTTCATTTAGACACGCCCTAAGACCCACTGACTTTCAGGTTGCTCTGTGCTTAAGTCGCTTTTGAAAAGGAGCCCTACGATCCTAAGTCATTTTGCTACTTTTGCAAATTTTACCCTTTGTCTTTTTCTAATTCCACTAAGTAAAAGAAAAAGCTGTGGTAGCCACCCCAGGGTGCGTGACATGATAAGCACGCTGCTTGGGAAGTCAGTGCTGCAGTAGGATTACAAGGGAACATGAAATCCCAGCAGTATTCAGCTATACATCTCTTCTGCATGCCTGCTAGGCACTGAAACCAACAACAATGCAAGAAATATAGCCGGAGGGACCGTCATATTGGGGGTAAATCTTTTCTACACAGTGAAGCGTGATTTAAGCACCCATCCTCAAATTCATCAGGAAGAGCTGACTACTAATAAAGGTGGATTTTAACTGAAGGGCCAACAACATAGGACTGAAATCCTTGGAGATGTACGACAGCGGATGCTTAAGAAAAAGCTGCTGGTTGGAAGTGGGACCCTTAACACAGTTTTCACTGTGTGTCAGGTAGAAAGATGAATCGGTTTTAGCATTTCTGAGCTGTCCATAAAAGCATTTCCCTTACCTAGCCCTGTCTGCATTCAGAACATGCCCACTTGGTAACACTGCAGGGCCAACCCCAGGATTCTGATTCACAGCAGAGGTGAAGCTGGGAAGGGTGATGCCAGGAAGATCTTATTCAGCAACCGAGAGGAAAAAGAGCGGCCAGAATTACCAGCAAAGCCACTGATGTGGGCAGGAATAGGATGAGAATCCCCTCTTTAATCAGGGGAAGCTGCATCTATGCCTTGAATAACCAGAGAGTGGCAACTGTCCCACTGCTGCAGGAACAACCTTTCCAACAGCAATTAAGTGCACGTTATGACCAGACAAAAATGGACATGCCTCATCATCAGGGGTGTCACGGTTGTGATAGGATGATGTCAAAATGAAAGACAATTCTACTCCTTACTCAGCAGAGGAAAGAAGGGTTCTACATCGAATCAGATCTTTGCCTCCTGCTGGGAATTTCCCCTCTTACATACTGCCCACAAACTTTCAGGCGTCAGGGCTGCTTGTGTTGTATTTTGCTATTTACCAGACGTATGACAAGGAAATCAATCATAGTAGCCAGTGTTTCTGGTAAGACAGAGAAAGAGAGAGAGAGAGAGATAAAGGTGCTAATAATGCATCACTGGAAACTTAGAAGTCATATGAAATAAAAAAGCCTTGAATCAGTCAAGACGACACACTAATTGCACTGAAAGTAGGTGCCACAATTACCAAAGCTCGTCAGGCTGAATATACACCAGTCAATCACATTAAAAAAACAACATGAGGAGAAAGGGAAAAAAAAGAGGAGGAAAGAAAAGATGCCATCGATTTGCTGATATTTAAGAATCCCAGGGGATTTTTTTTGTTTTGCAACACACGACTGAGATTCAGGAAGGTGTTACATGCAATACAGCCAAGCTTTCTTTCTTAAAGTGTTCGGCAAGGACCCCGACCCCCCCCCCAAAAAAACCCAACCCCAACATCAATGAAAACAAGCCCCTCCCGCCCCTCCCCCCAAAACAGAGTCTGAAGGCACTTCCTCTCACATGATGTCAACAAAGAATTCGCAAGGGTTGCCCATCGCCTTCTGGAAGGACTGCCGGCTCCCCGTCAGCTCTGGAGGAACGGAACTCAGTTCTCTCACGGGCGGTCCCCCGGGGGGTCCACTCGTCCCGTAGACTTTGGAGCCTAGCTTTGGCAGGTTGTAGAGGGGTGGGACCCCCGGAGGCCCGTACGAATGGTGGCTGTGGTGGCTTCTCTCGCTGTGGGTGGCAGAGACGTGGCTGAGCTGGCTGACGGGCCGTTCGCGGCGCACTACGCTGGCTCCGCCCCCGCTGCGGGCGGTGTGGTCGGATTCACTGCCGCTTCCGGCTGACTTGCGGTCCTTCTCCCTGCCCAGTGCCCTCCGGCTGTTCTCACTGTTGCTCCGGTTAGAGCCGCTGCTCTTGCTTCCTGTGGACAGCGAGCAACAGGAACAGAACGGGAGGGTCAGTCAGTCATGTTTCCTCCCCTCCTCTTTCATCAACACGTCCTGAAATCCCCCCGGCATCAAACCCACAGTGGCAACAATGACCATGACCAACTCCGGCCCGCGTCAAGCACAACAGGCTATGGAGGACTCCAGAATTTGGCGACGACACCTGCTAGAACAAAGCTGAGGAGGCTGCGGCATGCAAAGATGCACATCGATCCAATCCACCCTCCGGAGCCAGCATGGGGAAAGCATTAGCTAGCCTAGAACTACAGCCTGAAGCCCCTCTGCTTCCATGCCTTCCCACTGGCCAAGCAAAGGAGAGGGAAAAGACAAAAAGGGGAGAAAACGGAGGGATGGGGGGGGGGGGCACGGGTTCTGTTTTTAAACACAAAATAGGTTTCTTCTAACACTATGATTGACTCAATGTGTGGATGCCAGGAACCCTGGCACAGGAATGGGTTATTCTACCACGAAACCGCTTCTTCAGAACAAAACTCATCTGCTCTTTCCGGCATCAGCCTTTGGTAAACAAAGCAGATTCAAAGGACGGGCCTGCTCCAAATCCAGTGAAGTCAATGGAAGTCGTTCTGTTGGCTTCCATGGCATTAGGACCTGATCCAAAGGCAGACTCCTACAAAGCCCATCTCGGAGGTGCTTTGTGGTTGTAGTGTCCTTCAAAAGCCGGTGTGTAGAGTTGTTACACGTAGATTGCCATGTATCATGCACATGCTGAGTCTAGAAGATGTTCCCAACAGAGGCTGAAAATAATGCCTTAGAGGTTGTGTGCAAGTAGTACATGAGAGTGTGAGCGACTGACTTCACTGGGTTTTGGGTCAGGCCCAGCGTGAACAGCTGCAGGAAGTGCTCAGATATCATAAGGATGAGCATGGAAGGATACTTAGGTAGATATTTCCAAGTAAAATCTCTCTCTTAAAAAAAATAAAAATCCGAACTTTCCAAGCCATCATTCGACAAGGAACTAATTGCTCTGCTTAAACCAAAGCCCTTAGAGTTTGAGGCTCCATTCACGAACAAACTCCACCGCCTCGTAACCATGGGCCAGTTTCTGAATTTGAACGAGTGCTTGCTACTCCACTCAAGTCATCACAGCATTGATGGTTAATGCAACGGAAGAGAGGGAAAGAGAATCACAGGTGCTCCTATTGCTAGTCGCGGCTCTCCTTCTGCTGATGAGATTATATTGAGAAAAGGCAAAACAAAAGAGATGGAGGAAAGAAAACTAGCCAGGCCTGGTGTGTGCAGTAGAGATCTCATAGTCTCCTGCAGAACGCAGAGGGCTTGAGGACCAAAGCAGAACGTGGAATACCCAAGACGCAGTGTGGACGAGGGGTTTGAACTCAGGACTAGGAGGCTGCAACTGGTGAGTTCTATTCCTAATTTCCACCAATTCCCCTGTTTGCTTTAGGCAAGACACTTGACTGTTCTGGGCTTCAGTTTCTCCATCTATGAATGGAGGTTATAACATTTACTCCCCTACCTCCCAGGGGTGTTGTAAGGATTGGTTAGCTAAGCCCTTTGAAAACAAAGCGTTACATAAATGCTGAGTTTCATTATCAAACATCTCCTAATGAGCCAATAAACCCCACCCCCGCCATGTACCAGAGCATAATTGGGAATTAATAAGATGACTGTTCCAGCCCACACTCCAGGCAGGATCGACGCCAGAGCGACACAGAGAATTCTTACAAGGCACTGATTATAATTCATCCTCGAGCGAATGGCGCTGTGCCCATCACCACCCAAACACAAATCTTAAGGCAGGGCTCTTTGGCAACTGCTTTGCAAAATCAAGAAGCACCTTGATAGGAAGAAACTCCAGTGCAGTGGGCCTTTGTTCCCCAGCAGGAAGTCCCCACATTGTGGCAATCTTTGAAGCACTAGAGAAGTCTCCTTTTCCCCTAACGTGTCCCAGGACAATAGCATCAGTTTTCAAGCAGGAATTCCCATGGATGGAGAGATCAGTTTAAAACCTGATGGCACAAAACTGGCCCCTTGACATTCTCCTCCCACGTTCTAGCTCTATGCTGGGCATGCAATGCCGAGTCTGTAGTAACGTTCTGAGATTAAAGCTGGCGTGTATGTCAAAGTAAAGGTCTCTGTGGGAGCTGCTATTCGAGATCAGGCCCCAGAACAGGGGCTCACTTACCCCGTCAGCACAGTCACTTCTGAAGGTAGGAGCGCATTCAGTTTGGTGCAGGTGAAAGGAGCTGAACTGACAGCTTTGGAGAACTAAGCCCTCTATTTACTAAGAGCTGTGTCCTCCCCAGAACAGTAAGATTCGGGCAACAGCAGGGCAAGCTTCCTCTTATTGCCCTTCCAGTACACCTCACCACAAATCCAGGAGAGGAGAACAAAATCTAGGATCCTTGGCCGCTCTGACGACTACCAACGAGGTACCAATTGTATGACATGGACACTCACCAGATCTGCACAGACACCCTCGGGCTCCCCGGCCACTGAAATCCTGGGATATCCCCTTTTCTGTCTGGGGGTCACGACCAACCTGCCAGAGCCACTCTCTCATTTTGAATAGCTGAGTTATTGCTACACCCTCAGTGGCTGCTCACTTTACGCTTCCATCAGTCACATCAGCTTTCCGAATGCCCAGTGTGACTAGATCCAGCTGCCTGGTCCAGCACCCCCCAACAACTAAGGTGCATGGCTGGCACCCACAGGCCTTCCACCAGGCGTATAACAGGAGAGAATTGGTGGACACCTCCAGAAGCAGCTTATTGGACTAATAAAAACAGGATGCAGAAGGAAAAAAGTCAAAAGGCTGACCAAAGGCGCTCAGGGGCGGGCACCATTTGGAAGTCTGCACGTTGGCAGGGAGAATTCGGACGTCATTCCCCGGTAGCTGTTGTCCCGCTCTGCGGTCAGATTGCTCACTCCACTAATGCCACAGTATTACAACAGGATGCGCTGGGACAGGCAAAGTGCCCCTGACAATTGAAAATAAAATAAAAGGGGGGGAGGGGAACAGCTAAACATTTGGATCACAAGAGTCTAAATGATCATGCTATGAATTTGTTGTTATTATGGAGGCGTTTGAAGCTTACCAATCCCCTAGTGTCAGCCATTCCTTTCTGAATCCTTCAGTCTAATGCGTGCTCAGAACAAAACAAGGGAATAACACAGTTACAAAACAAGAAACAACACAGCAGTGTAGTTTCCAAAAGTAGAACAAGGGAGAAAAAAGTGCTGAACCCTTCAAAATGAAACCCTCCCGTTGCCTTTAATGAAACTCTCCTAGCTGGTAACCCAGGATGCATAGATAAAAAGACTGGACCTTTCCTATTCCAGCAGCAAAGAGCTAATGTTCTGTTGTTCACAGTGACTGGTGAACCACATTAGGAAAAATCAGTGTCCCCCCGCCCCAGTGGCGGAACAGACCTGATGTGGATTTTTTTCCTAAAGATCTGAATTTTTTTGGTTCCCCTTCCCCACACATTTGTTTTCAGCTGAGGTGGGAAGGGCAAGTGCTGGCCGTCTCACCAGAGAGTTCTTCTCATGGGATTCCCAGCCTGGGTTTGCAAAACGAAGCAGGTTGGGTTAAGTCTGGAGGCGCTGCGTGCAAATTACTGGATGTTTATCTTGGTAACGTAATTCACGCCCAAGCTTGGAGCCTCCTTCTGAGCCTTGCCTTTTGGTTATGGGCAGCGTTTCCAAGAGGGATATTCACACTGGAAGCAGTGAATTTCAGAAATTGCAGGGGACCGCCCACTGGACAGTCCTACCACAGAATCATGTTTTCTTTACTTGGCTCAGAAGAAGGACGTAGCAAGGGCTGGAAGGAGGTGGTACATTTACGCAACCCATGCAACATGCATCAGAGCAAAAGTAATTGTGGTCCCAGCGGAACAGCGTTTAGGGGTTGCAGTCCCTTTGGCTGGCTGCTCCAGACAGCACTCTTTTTGCTTATTTCACACGAGAGGAGGTGAATGGCCTTCTGCACTCAGGACGGAAGTGGAAGCCAGGAGCATGTAGTTTGGAAGCCCACTTCTGTCCCTGACACTCAGTTCTGGCACATGGCTTCAAGCAAACCACTAACGGCCTGATTTTCATGGACATTGAGCACTCCACTGAACTCGGCGACTCGCACCTGTGAAAACCAGGCTCTTCACCTCTCAGGGTCTCATTGTTGCCTTTTGATTAGTCGGCAAGCTGCTATCTATGTAGCTCTTTCCCAGAGTGAGGACTGGGTCATTAACGCTGGATTAATTAGGGATTTGTAAGTGCTACGTAGTATGTAATGCTGTGGGGTACCTATGCCACATTGGACATGACAGACAGCCCTGTAACTAGTTCCCCCTTGGTTCTTGCTCTGTGTGCTGAGCTCTAGCGAACTACCCAGATGGAATATCATGCTGGCTCAATTAAAATGTAACGGGCACTTTCACTCCGGTGCTGAAAGGCCGGCCCTCCTCTCCCTTGAGTCTGCAAAGAGAGATTTGATTCAGCACAGTTGCAGCAAATCCCATGCATGGAGCATCCAAACCACGGGGAAGGGGAGCACAGACAGGACTAGGGAAACTCAAGCAAACGGCCAGGGATAACGGGAGCTGGGACAGTGTGTGTTCCACTCACAGGCTTACCTTCACTTTGCTGGCTACCCGCGCTGCCACTTCCGTAGCTGAAGCCTGGGTCCTGGTATGCTGGTGGGAAGCATGGAGGGGGGAGTGGGTACTGGTAGGGGTAACCCTGACCCAATGGCCAAGGTGCAGCAGGATGTGGAAGGGGAGCAAGAGTGTCCTGATCAGAGGCTCCGCTAGAACCGTTGTTAAGGTTCAAGGCAGCCATATCTGGAGGGAGAAAGAAAAGGTGAGGACAGTACAATTCCCTAGCACCTGATACTCACGTACTATCATCACCCTATAGAACGACAGCTAATGGGTTTACCTGGGACTTAACCTCAGCTGTTCAATCCAACTATTACCCAGGGTGAAGTGGGCCTGAATATTGAATATGGAGGGACGGGTATTCTCAAGCAGGCGTGTGCAATTGGGAGTGCAAAAACACATGCACTGATCTGATTCGATGCCCCAAACCTTCTATCATTTGCCTATCCGCCCACAAAGACATTCTTTTTACAGGCAGCGTCTCAGTGGGGAGACGGGCCTTGCAGCAGAACCAAAAGGTTAACGAAGCCAGTCTCTGGTGGACTGTGGAAGGATGGTGGCCTTGTGCTTAAGACACTAGACTGGGACTCAGGAGATCAGGGCTCAATGCCTGACTCTGCTTCAGACTCCCCGTGTGACTTTGGGCAAGTCCAGCCAGGGCTGTGATTCCCAGCGTGCGTACTCACACTTGCACTAGTTCACGCTGAGCGAGTGTGCTAAAACGAGTAGTGAAGCTGTGGCAGCATGGACAGCTCAGGCCAGCCGCCCCGACAATAAACCGGCTTAGGCCCTTGGGTGTGGGGGACATGCTCAGGGCAGCTAGCCTGGGCTGCTGCTCCCACTGCTCGAACACTATGGCGGCCACGCTCCTATTATTAGCGCTAGCTCTCCTCAGGCCGCACCCCGAGCTCCGAGTGCAGATGTAGCTTCGATCCCCTCTGTGCTTCAGAGCCCTTTCTGTACAAGGGGGATCGGTCCTGACCGCCGAGGGAAGTTGTGAGGGTACAGCCATTGCTGAAATAGAGGTGCTAACGCACTACCACGATGGGGGCCCCCAAAATGACCTGAAGAATGAATTCCAGAGCAAGAGGGGTCAGCGGAGAATGCCCTGGCAGCCTATTCCCATTTACATGAAAGGAGGGCCAGACGGAATGCCTCTGCTGATCACGCTTGTGTCGGGGCATGAAATCATTATTCAATTTCAGATCATACTTACACAGTCTGCATCGCCATAGCATTTGAACCCCTCACAGCATCCCCGTAAGGCAGGGTAATCCTAGCCCCATTTTACAGATGAGAAACTGAGGCCCGAGGACAGGCAGGCGTGTGACAGTCAGGATTGGAACCCAGATTTCCTGAGTCCCAGTCCAGTGTCCTATTTCACTAGGCCATCCTTCCAACCCAGATAAGAACATAAGAACGGCCATACTGGGTCAGACCAAAGGTCCATCTAGCCCGGTATCCTGTCTTCCGACAGTGGCCGATGCCAGGTGCCCCAGAGGGAATGAACAGAACAGGGAATCATCAAGCGATCCATCCCCTGTCGCCCATTCCCAACTTCTGACAAGATAACTCAGTTGCTTCTCCTAGAGGAAAATATTGGCTCACGATCATGTAACTCTGGTGGGGGGCAGGCTCGTGTGTGGAAATCGCCACGCTTGTGAGATCCCACAGGAGGTTGTCCTGCGCTTCCTGCCAGAACAGAGGAGCTGGCATAGAGCACATGCGCAGCTTTGCCCTTCACGGTCGAGGAACTTACTGCTGCAGAGGTCCCCGAAGACGTAATAGCACTGCTCTGAGAAGGTGATTTTGTTCACAGTGTGCCTGAGGTAGCCGTGTTTTAACATGCTGCTGGCGTATTTTCTAGCCTCTCGTCTGTCCTTGAAGCCCTCCACGTGCGTGTAAAGCCAGTCGACCACATCTGCCCCTGCAATGGGAGTGGGGAATGGAGAAAGAGAAACATCCCAATGTTACTTTTAGCCGGCAAGACAACGTTCAAACTCCTATCATTATCTATCACAATGCATTTGGGCCTATAGGCCTCAGCCAGCTCAGAGCATCGTTGTGCCAGGCACTATCAAAAAAAGATACAGGTCAGGCCCTGCCCCAGAAAGCTTCAGAATATCATATTTTCACAGCACCTTTCATCAGGCCCGTCACTGAAATGCATCCACCTCTGGGGTGGGATGGAGCACCTGTCTAACAGCGCTAACCACCACCAGCCATCAGTTTAAACCAGGAAGTGAAGAATAATCCTGCATCCAGGTGGAACACCTACTCATTTAAATGCTTAAAAAAAAAACAAAACAAAAAAACAAAAAAAACCCATGGATTTTTTTTTTTTACATGGTGCATATGAGAAGGAATTAAGACAATCTGAAATGACACAGTGTTTATACAGACAGTGACAGGTTTTCAACAGATATGGGGGGCCAGGAGGGGTGCAGACTCCAGGCTGTCTAGTGTCCTGTTTAGGTAACAAGTAAAAGTCACGTAGGTTGTTTAGAACTCAGTACATATTTGCATGCAGCATGAAAACACCATCTGGGTCACTTGGCAGTTTCCGTTCAAGAGGGAAATAGCTGGGGTGGTTCAGGTCATGACTGAGATGCCTTGGCCGAGCTGTGTGAACGTGCAGGTTTGGAGCAGCAGGGGGCGCTGCTATCCTGGACCGAGATGCCTTGGCCGAGCTGTGTGAACGTGCAGCTTTGGAGCAGCGGGGACGCTGCTATCCTGACAGGCACAGGATGGGAGCAGCAGTGGTATTATCCATAAGGGTTCAGGTGCAGTGGGACAATGGGTGAGGGAAGCTTGCACAGTCCTAGCCCACACTAGTTCAAACTCGAGCCATTCATTCTTCCTTTTCACAACTAGATTCTTTCACAGAAACACACAAGAAAAAAAAAAAAAGTCACCACGGCTCTAAAAGGCAGCTCCCAAAGATGGTTTCTAACAAGCCACTGGGTGATCTGCGCAGCCGTCGGGGGACCCGCTTACCTATCACTGCATTGGAGATGGTAATTTTTAACCACATTCTGTCCCGGATTTCCAGGCCTGAGTCAGGTAACTGCATAACCTTGACAATAGTAGCCATGTCACTCTTCACAGTCAAGGGAGATTCTTCCAATTCTGAAAGGAAGAGAGGTTAGATGCTTCTCGGAGCTCAGCCACCTCCACAGAGAGAGTCACTTCGTTTCAGCTCACCGTTTGGATTGCGCCTTTCAAGACACAGCTTTCCAAAGCAGAGGCAAGACAGAGTCACAGGATTCCCCCATCTTGCCCTCAGCAGTAGCACCAAGGTGCAGTATTCACACCAGTTCTGTAAAGATGCTGCTTGGCATGAACGGTTTAGTCACTGAGCTGCAGGCACCCTGCAGGTGTTGGGTTCTCTAGCCAGCTACAAGTCGCTCCCGGCCCGTTTCCCTAGGGGGAGCTCCTGAGGCTGATCCAATCATCAGCAATTTCCCATGTAATGTGCAGCGCTCCCAGAGGGACTTCAGGCAACACTCCTTCCACATTCAACCCACGATAGGTCACGTGGTGGTCATAAAACAGACAATGTTAGGAACAAGCACGTTTTGCTTCTACCTAGACCTTTGGGTTAGTCACTATGAATGGTGGCACCTGCCAGGGAAAGAAGAGGGTAAGTCTATTCTGCTATCAATGCACCTGCAGCTCATGTCAATGGGCACAGTGCAGGCATGAAAGGGAGGAGTGAAGTGAATCGGCAAACTAGAAGACAGCCTGTATCAGTAACAAGCCCTGGGCTGGTGGACGCCTTGAAAATGACTTTAGTGGTACGCAGCCTTACAAACCAGGGAAAGTAACGAAACCCAATGAGAACACATATACCCCCTCCCCCACGCTCCATGCACCTCTCTTGCAGAGTATTTGGAAAAGCCAATTCTAGATGTGTCAGCACTGATCAGCCGTTGCTGCTTTTCTCATTTGACCACCCCATCTCGTGCACAACTCCCCTGACCTGAGTGTTCAGCTAGAAACAAGAGTGATTTGTTTTGCTGATCCATTTCAATAATAAAACCCAACAGTAAGTGCCTGCCAGATCTTCTGTGCTGGCTGGGCAGGGTTAAGCCTGGCCCCCGTCCCTCATATGGGAGGGGTATTCTCCTTGGTTACCTCACCCAGCAACTCCTAGGGCCCTTCCTTCCAATCTCTCTCGTTACTATGATCTGCGAGACAGGTGTGAACCCCAAACGCCATCCAACTCTGGATCCAATTCCCAACTTCACAACTGGTAATGTATTTTTAATGGGCTGCCCACCATACTCATTGTGTTAATCCTGCCTCCCATCCTCCCAGCTCAGGAGAATTCATATCCATCATGTAGCTCAGGCTCATCTCTAACAGAAACATAGCAAGTCATGAGCCCCCTCACTTTTCTAGGAGAGCAACGGAACCAATTTCACTTTGCGTCAGCCACCCTCACATTTTTGGTAAAAGGCACAAGTACGACACAGTGAAAACTCAAACCATTGAGCTTGATACATGCACATCTACACACTTGAAATATACCATCACATGCCATATACACACACAAGGCTTCTAAACTCTCATGCCATCGGAGCAACACTGAGATTTGCTTTTGCTTTAAGTTAGTTTGGTTAGTGACAAAAAGCAACTTTTTTAAAAAAGAATATCTAATTTAAATAGGCAGGGAGCAATAAACTTGATTTTCATATGGCCTGTCTCCAAATCAGTATTATGCTTTTTGAAGCCACTGGAAGCAGAAGGATGCTGGATCAGTAGGCTGTAGTTTGCAGGTGGCCGTCCAAATCTGAAAACTCTCAGTTACAGCAAAGTTCATATTCTCTGTGTGTATATAAAGTCTGCTGCAGTTTCCACGGTAAACATCTGATGAAGTGAGCTGTAGCTCACGAAAGCTCATGCTCAAATAAATTGGTTAGTCTCTAAGGTGCCACAAGTACTCCTTTTCTTTTAGCAAAGAAAATGTATCCATCTCAGGACTGGACTTCCTCAAGTAACCCTTGACCCGACAACATGACTGAGTGGGGTTGTGAATACACGAGCATTAGAACAGGCAGAAATGCCGACAATCTTTTGAATCAGATGCATTAACCCAGTGATACTCAGATCCCAGTGGTTCAGGAGCCAAATTAGCGATCAACGTTCCCCAAAGGAGCCACAATGTATTGTTTCATTTACTTACACTCACACTCGAGAGAGAGAGAGAGAGAGAGAGAGTGTGTGTGTGTGTGTGTGTAAATTAGTCATTTTGCTGCAAGGATTCTGTAGAAATATTCTCACAGCAAAATGACTGACCAAGTGTTCTACACTTGGTGAACACCACAGTAAAAGCATCTGATTGGTTAATAATTAAACCACACCATGTTTTAATATCACGTGCAGCAAAGAGAGACACACTAAAGAGCCACTTGCCGCTTCCGAGCCCTAGTCTGAGCATCACTGCATTAGCCCATTGCTTTAGATTGGTTCTGAGTGGTACCTTTACCTCTCAGTTTCACCCCTCCACTCTTAGAGATTACTGATAAGAAGGGTATATATATATACACACACACACACACCAGGACAATGCAGTTGTACCATACCTCATGCCATCTTTATTTCGCACCTTCATTCTAATGCATGTGTGTACAATATTTACTGAAGAGACAGGCCCACGCAGAAGGAATAAGTAGCTTTGGGCAGGATACCCCTTTTCAAAAAGCAAGACGGTATTTCACAGTAATGGTCTGAGGGCTTGATCAAACCCCATTCAAGTCAATGGAAAAAAACTCCCATTGATTTCAATGGGTTTTGGATCAGACTCCGAAACACAACAGCTGCCAGGAAGGACTTTGCAATGCTCAGGGGCTAGTCCTGTAGAAAACTGGAGTAGTTTTACACATAAAGGTCTCTAGGGTGATCTCAGAAGACCCGGACGGGCCATAAGCAAGCTCCTCTTCTGAAAATGGAGGGGGGAAAGATGCTCTGCCTTTGATAGATAAACCAGCATTGGCGCTTGTCCTGGCTGAAGGCAGCTGGCCCAAAAGAGAAAATCAGAGGCTAATGCAAGAGATTGTTGCCATGGAATGAGCTGAAAATTATTCTAGAACAAGGTACCTTTTTCAATAATAATTAATATGAAAAACTGCATCTATCTGGTGTGAAAAAGTCTGATTTAACAGCAGTTGAGTAGTCAGGTCCCTGAGGAGTCCTGTGTTTGAGAGAAAAAGCCTGAAGAAACAAAGAGATAACGAAACCGACCAAAAAAACAAAAAAGAAACCCAAGCCCTGGTGCTTTGTGGGTTTCATCTGAGCTCCCCTCCCCAATCTCAGGTGCTTTAGTCACAAATGTTGATGTAACACTGGCTGCCCCAATACGTCCGATGTTAAGAACAGGAAAGAGGGCAAAGGGGGTGGGCTGCAAGGAAAAAAAAAAAGTCTCTCAACCCGTTTACGTTATCCCAGCCCCATTATATAAACAGAGTAAACCAGGAGACATACCACAGTACTCAAAAGAAGGAACCCCGACACAGACTTGCACTCAGCTAATGCTGCTCCATTAACTGGCTGCTTCCACATTTACAGCCAAAACAGTAAAACTGATGTTTATATTTGCTGTGAGTATCAGCAACATAACCCTGAGAGACTCTAGGAGGCTCTTGGACGGGGAAGTGCAAGGCTGGAAAGCCCTGTTTGTATTTAAGCTCTTTGTTTATTCCATTTTGGGTTGAGAGGCGTGCGGTCTCTCCGTTTCTGCCGTGACTGAGAGGTTAATGGGTGAGATCCTCTCTTCCTCCTGACCCACTCTTGAGATCTGGGTGTGCTGCCCCTCCTGTGCATCAGATTGGCTCCAAGTGAAGGAGACAGAAATAAATAAATGGCAGTGCAGTTTGTTACCAACCTCGCTGCTAGTCCTGTTGGCCTTGTTTGAAATAAAACGTTACCCTCCTATCGCACTGCCATCTGAGGATCCCAAAGAGCCAGGGGTGGGTGCTGAGAGCCACTGAACCAAACTGTAAACCCTGCGTGTGATGGAAACCGCTTCAAGCCAGTGAGTGTGGCAGCCCCCAGTTCTAGCACCTACGCAGAGAGCATGGGAAATGTGAATGAACGAAGCCTCCAGACACACCTCTGACGTGTGTCAGGATAACCACTTCTCAGATGTGGAAACTGAGCCATTTTGTTCTAATTTCAAGTTTTTTCTCCTGCTCGTGTTAGGAAAAGGGAACGCCCCACGCCACAAGAAATGAAAAGCTAACTGCAGAAAACTGGTTTCACTCCCAAGCAACCTTCATTTCAGAAGCATGACAAAGAGGGTGTCCGCATTCCTCATTTCCAAATCGCTGTACTGTGCGGCAAGGCACCCGATACATTAATGTTTCAAGAGGAATGTAAACAGAGTAACAGACTCTCATTGTTTGACAGCAATCAGCAGACATTAGACTCCAGTAATCTTTAGTATTTATAAGACTGAAAAAAATGCATCTCAAGATAAAGCCATGGTGGGGTAAGTGGTTCGCTTGCCTTTGACTGCTGATAATATTTCCCCCTCTTTTGCTGGTGCCGCCTACTGTCTAAGGAGATGCAGAGACAAGACCTACAAAAGAGGTCACTCCCCTTTCAGAGTTTCAAGGTGAGGCTGTAATTCTAGCTGCTGTCTACTTATGAAATCAGAGAGTGAGCGAGTGAGCAGCTACATGGTCTGGCAGGACCTGCTGGTACTTTTAAATATAAAGGCACCACCAATGCACAGACAACTTTAGGAATTTAATACTTCAGCCAAACATTTGTCCAGGAAAGATTCTGTCATTGATCATTAACCCAAAGGTCTTTAAATGATCAATGAAGGTCTACTTTATTAATTATGATGATAATGTTTGTTGTTTTGCCTCTATGGAAAAATCCAGTATAACATATTAGCAATTATACCAATAGGGTTTCTCTAAGGGGTTACAGAAATTACTTTAAGCAACCTATAGATTTTAGGCCCCAATTCAGCAAAGTACTTAAGTGCTTGCTTAACATTAAGCTTGTGAGTTATGCAAGCTGGCTTCAGTGGTATCCTGCTGATTTGGAACCTTAACAGAGAATGAGAGTACTTCTGGCACCTTCGAGACTAACAAATTTGTTTGAGCATAAGCTTTTGCACATCTGATGAAGTGAGCTGTAGCTTACAAAAGCTTATGCTCAAATAAATTTGTTAGTCTCTACGGTGCCACAAGTCCTCCTGTTCTTTTTGCGGATACAGACTAACATGGCTGCTACTCTGAAACTTAACAGAGAAGGAGATCCTCCCTACAGGAATTTTAAGGCAACCTACAGAATCTGTGGGGAATTATATAACCTTGCTACAGATTGGGTTAAAAATTCTACAGAAGGTTATCATTCTGTATTAAGGGTTTTTCCATACAGAATACCTGTAGGAAAGAAAAACACTTTTCAAGGTGTAAAGTTCCTTAGAGCTCCTAATTTAGATTATTTCATTGCAAAACAAGTCTTCAGGTGGAAAGAATGTCTGAACTGTAATTGGCAGTGTCACGGTTAGTTAACAGAGCCAATCTCTTTTTTTTATTACCCTGTGCAGCTGAGAATATTTTCAGTGCAAAACAAAGAGATTAAAGGAGGTGTGTGTAAGCAATACAGCTAGATCCATCAATTCTCACCCCCTCTTTTAACCTACTCAGATAAGCCAGCCCTTTCAGAAGTGACGAGTCATTTGAGGTATTTCAGTTTTTGGATGTTCAAGCTGAGGCACCATAAAGGGCCTGATTTTTAGAAAGGGCGGACCACTCTGAAAACTAGCCATCTTTAAAGTATTGCAAACTGAGACCCCAAAATGGCTTGTCACTTTTGAAAATCTTGGCCCAAATTTTCTAAATAGGGATATGCTATTATGCCACCAAAAGCATCCAGTTTGCATTGCTCCTCCCTATTTCTTCTTCTTTTGAAAAAATATGCCAGCCAACAAAGTACAGTAGCTGTCCTGCCTGCCTCGGAGGAATCAATGGGGGAAGAAAGGCTTGGGGACACATACCGAGGCTTTGCCACTTTATGAGTAAGAACGAGACAAGAATTTGATCCTGATTGAGGCAAAAGTGCTGTTTAATTTTGCTGTTCGCAGGGCAATAGGAAAGTGTGTCCAGTGTGCTTAGTTTAGTTGGTCAATGCATTGATTGCCTTTTGAGCATCAACAGGACCAGCTAGAATCAGCAGCTCAAAGTGGGACGCTAGATGGCAATGTTTTGGAAGAAATCGTGAACCAGTCCTGCAGAATGTGTTTAGTTTCTGGTCTCTTTATTCTTCTTTCAGGAAAACAAACTTAAGCATGGTGCTTAAGTCCATCCCTATTTAGGGCCGCACTTAACAGACTAGCTTAAGTCCCTTCAGCACATGCTTAAGTGCAGTCTCGAATAGGGATGCTTTCCTAAATTGGGACCTCTGTGGTGAGGACCTGAACAGCCACCTGCTGTATGTATTTGTCTTGCCTTAGTGCCATGTGTTTTTACATCAGATGCTGCATTGTGCCCTGCACTCACACTAGAGAACAAGGAAAGACTTGTTTCTTCAGTTCTAAAATTTCCAAGATAAGAAACCATAACAACTTTCTCACTAGGTTGATAGGAGAACTTAGGAACTGCCATAACAGACCAGATCAGTGGCAGAGAAAATCTGACCCTTCATTTCCTCTTGCAGGACAAAAGTCACCAGCTTTTGGTTTGGTTTGGTTTTTTAAATTTAATAAAGTTCCAAAAAAGAAATGGCAACCCAATTAAACCATATTAAAAACACTGTGAAGGCTGTTTTGAAAGCAAATAGAAAGTTTCCAAACATAATGCCCTACTTCTTGATCCGCAAGGTTATCCACCTGGGGGAAACGGCTTCTGGCTCTGCAAGGGACTGATACATTAGGATGGAGCTCTGCCCCTCCATTTTATTGGAAGACGTGGGGAAACTCTTCTAACATATAGTGCAAAATCTAAGTGCAAAACCTTGCTCCTCCTACGCTGTGGCATCCCTGTGTTAACCTTTGGAAAGTTTTATGCTCCCCACACGTTAAAATTAAAAATTAAAATGTTTTCTTGCGGTTGTTGTGTGTGTTTGTGTCTTGCTTTGCTTTTTGTGCAGCTCTACACTGCCGGCCCTGAGCAGAAGACACCTGCCCTGTGCTGGCCGCAGTGCGACTTACTTTCCGAATCGTGAATTGAGCTTGTTAGTGAGGAGCTGGTAGATGTGATGGTGCTCATGGAGGGGCTCATACCGTAACGGGGGTATGCTCCCGTCATGGCTGTGGTATGAGAGATCCATGCTGCAGGGTCAATTGGCCTCACTGGTTCAGCTGGAATAGCAAACAAACAAAAAGAAACAAACAAATCAGATTTCTGGCAGAATCCACCTCAGCAGGATTCAGTTGAGGGGGTGGGTAGGAGACAATTATTTGGACACTGTCAGTATCTTGGGGTCATTGTTATTCACATGCACAGGGCTAAGATGATCACTAATGGGGGGGACCAGAAGGAACAGTCAGGGACTTTTGCCTTCATCCAGGACACTAAGCAGGGACGGTTGGGTTCGATTTGGAGGGGTAGATCCAAGATGATCAGTTTCCTGTGATTGTGGCAGGAGTCTTCTCATATTATACTGTGAAACCTGACCCAGAGTCCAGACCCAAAGCTAACTGAATCCAAGAAAGAATGAAGTCCTGTGTCCCCCACCCCCAACTTAGAACTAGATATTCTGATCTGTTTGCAAAGGGTTGTGAAAAAAAACAACTTCCTAAGATAACAGGGTAGCTGGAAATGCCTTGACCCTTGAGGTCTTTGTGCCATGCATTTTGAAAACCTTGCAACTTAGCACTGCTATACTGGCTGCTCACTTACCCCTGGGGATAGTAAAATAACTCCTAGGTGTGGGATCCCAGCATTTGGCCACCGTTAGGCTGATAGGTCTGAAAATAAAGAAAATAAATATGGATGACTCAGTTACCTTTCCCTGTAGAACCGGGAGAACGATATTCTATTGTGGTGAACGGATTTGTTCCTCCCCAAGGATGGCCAGATAGAACAATCACATTTAGAGGAGGTTTTTGCCCTAGGAACCCCATAGGGAATGAATCAGCAAGACAGCTACCAGCCTGTGTTGGTTTTAGCTGGTATACTAGCAGCCAGGGGCTAACCTATTCCAAGTGGTTCAGATAATCAGGATAAGCATCCATACTCTCGGTGCTTATCCAGATTGAACTACTGAACTTCTTGAGCTTTGCCCAGCACTAAATTTCGGGAGACGGGGGAAAACAGGGATCTGGTGACACACTCACCCAGGCTTGGAGACTATTTCCCGTAAAACCCGCACTGCGTCATCATTGCTCATGTTCTCAAAGTTGACCTCGTTCACCTGGAACATGCCACAAAAAGACAATGATGATCAGAGGTTGTCACTAAAGGGAAAAGGCCATTTTATTAGGCTAGTGTTAGCCTGTCCCATGCCAATGGCAATGAATAGGGCATTGTCAAGCACTATGAGTGAAGCCCATCTTAAATTCGTCTTAACTGTTTTCATTTAGTGGAGAAACTGAAGAGATACGTCATTGCTGTAGAGTTGGTCAGCCAGCCAGCAGGGGGAACTCAAGTTAAATGGCAAATATTTGGAAACTTATGTAGTAGGTAGGCCTTGTGCAAGCTAAAACTTCTTTGCACAAGAGTGAATTTCGCTCACGGGTTCTGGAACGAGGAAAGCTGGTGGAAAGGCCAAGCTGAAACCAGTAATATTTCAGCAAGTGGCATAATTTTGGGGGCATGGACCAACCTGTAGAAGCATGTCTCCTGGTTCAATTCGGCCATCTGCTGCCACCGCTCCTCCTTTCATGATAGAGCCTATGTAAATGCCACCATCTCCTCGGTCGTTGCTCTGTCCTACGATGCTGATCCCCAGAAAATTATACTTTTCTAGATAGGCAGAGGGGGGAGAAAAAGCAAGCGAGGTGATTGGAAGGCCACTGAAAGCTGGCCAAGTATTACTCTATGGCCTTAAGAGAGACAGGTGTCTTCCAGATTTCTCACCACCACCACATTATCAACAGAAGCATTGTAGACATTCAGACCAAGAGGCTAAGCTGAGCTGGTTGTATGTACCTGGCATATTCATCCAAGCAGAGAGAGGTTGTTGATCTTGGATTATTTTTTCATACGACTTGTTGAAAATGTGCACATTTTAAAGAAAATAAGCAAGAGGAACTGTACTGAAAAGACCTGTCTGTGCCTAGAAATAAAACACTTAACAGCATCAGGTCCTGTTTGTTTTTCCATACATCACTGGGGCAGCAGGAATTTAGGGCTGGTGAAAGGGGTTGGACTGACAGCCCAGAAAGTGTCTATTTATCCAAACAATGGGACAACATGGGTGGCAGCAACATAAGCCTCCATCACCAAGCTACCTTCCTCCTTACCCCACTTCTAGGGGTGAGAGGAGAATTTTATCTCCAATGACAAGTCATGGCCTATCCCGCTGTATCTGCCACGAAGTTTGAAAATCTGAGACAGTTATGATGTTGGTTATGGGATATGGACACACATCCACTCTGAACTGGATTGAGACCCACATGCTTCATTTGGCAGTCTGGACAGCTGTCAAAATTTATGCCCCTTGAAGTCAACGGGAATCTTTTCATTGACTTCTAAAGAACTTTGGATCAGGCCATAACTGCAGTAGCTCAGCTATTGTATCATGCTAACTCTTGACTTTAATAGTAATCAATGAACAGCACTCGACAAATAGAATTAAGAATAAAAATCAGCAACGATGCTACAACGTCATCTTACCCATATTGAGCGTGACAGTGATGATATTCAGGGACATGGTTGAATCTGTGATACTGCTGAATGAGGATGACTGGAAAAATACAACAGAGGCTTCATAAGAATCCCAGCTTTTAAATGGTTCAAAATCTAGCAATGAAAATAACTAACTGGGAGCAACCAACTGATCAGATTTGGACCTTCCTTCTGTATGGAAACCACCTGTAGGAACCCATCATGATTTCTTGAAATTGATTCCTTATTCATGATTCTTCAAACAACCGTATTTCACCCAATGGGTTGTTTAAAAGTGCTCATAGCAATGCTCAATATCAGGGGTTCTCTATTTGAATGGTGCATGCTAAGTCATGTGGTACAGTTTCAGACCAGATGACCTAAAGAAAGTACTCCTGTTGCAAAGACGCCCATTTGCACGGGAGTCCTGGTATTCACGTGAATCAAAGCTCCTTCCCAACCATCCGTGCAAATAAAACATGACCTCACAAAAGTTTGCAGAAAGGCAAACAGAAAACGGGGGACACACAGTTGAATCAAAACACTATCAAGGTTCAGCAAACATGTCTGAGAATAGCTCTTCTGTTAGCCCAGTTCTAGCAAGAAGAGCTTAACATATTCTGTTTCTTTAAAGCCCCAAGGGATATATTTTTTCTGAGAAGCAAACAAGTGCCTGATGAAATTGTAATACATCATCTGAGTCACTCTGGTGCTGCTGTTGTAGCACCGTCCCAGAATGGAGCAAGAGACAATCCTTGCAAGTTGCTGAGTATTTCCTAAGAGCTGAGCATTTTCTCCTATTGACCTGAACGGGAGCAGAGGACAGTGCAGGCCAAATACCCAATACTGTAGTAACCTTGCCATTGGCCCTTCCCCTTGCTGAAGACAGTGTCCTGACTGAGGCTGTCTCATGGGAGCACGTGGCAGTGAGAAGATGGGGCAAGAAGCAGGGCCACAGCATCGGAGGCAGAGGGCTGAAGAAAAACAACAAACTGTGATGATACGTCAAGATTCCTAGGTCGAGGACCTGTTCCATAGCCCATAGGAGTGGACAGGAATCTTTCCACTAACTTCAGTAGGCGGTTGACCAGTCCCATCACCTCTTTCTAGCACACACACTGCACTCATCAGAAACATGACCCACCCCGCCGTATGCTGCAGCACCAACCTTACCCTGTCAATCTGTCGCATCCTTTGTTTTCTCCTCCTGCGTTTATGCTTCCGTATGAGCCGGGACGAAGTACTTTGCTCTGTGGAGCTACTCAGCCTGGGGAGAATTCAAAGCACAATTCAGCTGCATAAAAGTGAGGCCATTTGCAATTCTCGACCCTGCCACAAAGGGCTGATGCCCAAAGATCCAGGAGGGAGCAAGAAATGTAGGCCCCAGCAACTGGCTCACGATGCATGCCCCCACCCCGCCCACCCTTGAACTGCCGCTCACCCCAGTGTTAGATCTTGGTCTCTGCCTAGCAGCATGCACAGGGCAGTAGATTAACTGTGACAAGGAAGTTACAGGCCAAATTACAACATGGATTAATGAGAATAATTTACTATCTTCCTCCTCTCCGGGAGCAAGAGTGAATTCAGTCCCCAGCTCGGCAAACACAAATCCTTCTGATTTAACCACCCAAAAAGGTCACAGATCCCCAGCATTGCCTAGTACTTTGTGGTGGTCCTGACCCCATTATCCAGTGAAGAAAATTGCACACAATAAAGACAGCTGCAGGCCAAGCAAATGATTTTAAATCTCTGCTCTGAAAGGCTCCAGCACAGAGAACCCTGGAGAATCATGTGATGCTACATTTTGAGAGAGAGAGAGAGAGAGAGAGAGAGAGATATATATATATATATATATCCTTGTCAGCATGCTGCTATTCCCTCCATGCAACTGGAATCCCATGTGCCTAGGAACTTAATGGGGACGTACCATAAGTAAAGAAATAACTCTCTCAAATAGTTATGCTTGTTTCGATGGCTCCTCGGTCCGTGGGATGGAAAGAGTTACATTGCCATGGAGGTATTTATTTATTTTTGTTTCTATGATTTTCAAAGGTACTGTAATAGCTGAGCGTGTCACATCCATGAATGCATTTTTCTTCCGAACTGCGAGCCGAAGAAATGAAGCGACTTGTCCAAGGTCGCACAAGCAGTCTGTGGCAGAGCCAAGGACAGAACCCGGATCTCACAAATCCCAGTCTGGTGGGTAACCACAAGAACATCCTTCCTCTCTATTTGTTACTCTAAAAATGGTTAAGATAGACAAAGATGATGCAATATCTTTAACCAGGACAACATAGCAGCTACAAGAGCAAATGGGCAGATGCAAGTCCCTGCTTCACAAATCTGAGCAAGAGGGACCCTGGACCGGTTTTTCCATGTCTACCTGGCTCTGATCTACAAGGTTCTGGCCATGTTCAAAATGCTGGAATACCACAAGAGAGGACAAACCCTGGAAATTTCATGAAGAAATTTCATTGTTGTCATGAGAATCCCCACATGACAGGAGTATTCAACTCGTGTATACTCTGCATGAGCACGTTGGAGTGTATATTGGGGATGGGAACCTCACGGAGCTGGAGGGTTTGTGAACCTTTCGATTCATCCTCTGAAGTCACAAAACTAACTCAAAGCTTGTCAACATGAAGCACATGCTTCCTCTCAGCCAGCAGGACAGTTCCAGTTGGAAAGGCAACGGCCTACATTTTCAAAAGCAACTAGTGATTGCAAGTGCCTCCATTGCTGGCAAAGCCCACACACCACTAAACTCCTACCAAAGCGCTCCAGGTATTGTACAGTATGGCTTCCAGGGTGCCTAGATCTTGTTGGCTGCTCTGCATAGGGGTCAGTTTCACATAATGTCCATTTTGCCACCAATATTTTTCCCCACTGGATTTTCACTCTTCTCCTCTTTCCTCCCAGAGTCTCTTCTTAGAGCATGAACCTAACTGCATTCAAGACTGAGCTGAATTCTCCAGCCCACAACAATCAGGTGGGCTTAAAGTCCAGCAAAGTGAGTTTGTTTGAGTCCAATGAACCTGCCTGCTACTTGACGAGAGACTCCGGGGAAACTTTCCTGCTGCAGAGTGAGAGGCAAGTGCCTTTCTTAGGCTGATCAGAGTAGGGCTTCAGTAGGCAAACTAACCTTGTGCCGAGATTTCATTCCATGCAGGGAGCCCTGGGGAAGGGGTGAAGTCCAGCATGACTCATGGTGAAGCACGCACTAATCTTTCTATTGACTTTCATGCAGCTGGGTTTGGCCATGAGTGAGAAAGAATAAAAAACACATGGCAATTTTTACACAGTCATCTTTTTCTGATTATAACTGTGCTTTAAATAATTCCAGGCAGCTATGCATCACGTAGTTGATTTTCAGCGGCTGTAATGATCTGCTGAAGCGTGCAATAGTTTAGAAGGTGCTGCTCTAGACCAGTGTTTCTCAACTTAGAAATTTAGAAGTAACGGAGGAGGAAAAGGACCTTGGAGTATTGGTTGATCATAGGATGACTATGAGCCGCCAATGTGACATGGCCATGAAAAAAGCTAATGCGATCTTGGGATGCATCAGGAGAGGTATTTCCAGTAGGGATAAGAAGGTTTTAGTACCGTTATACAAGGCACTGGTGAGACCTCACCTGGAATACTGTGTGCAGTTCTGGTCTCCCATGTTTAAGAAGGATGAATTCAAACTGGAACAGGTACAGAGAAGGGCTACTAGGATGATCCGAGGAATGGAAAACTTGTCTTATGAAAGGAGACTCAAGGAGCTTGGCTTGTTTAGTCTAACTAAAAGAAGGTTGAGAGGAGATAGGATTGCTCTCTACAAATATATCAGAGGGATAAATACCAGAGAGGAAGAGGAATTATTGAAGTTCAGTACCAATGTGGACACAAGAACAAATGGATATAAACTGGCCAGGAAATTTAGACTAGAAATTAGACGAAGGTTTCTAACCATCAGATGAGTGAAGTTTTGGAATAGTCTTCCAAGGGAAGCAGTGGAGGCAAAAGATCTATCTGGCTTTAAGATTAAACTCGATAAGTTTATGGAGGAGATGGTATGATGGGATAACATGATTTTGGTAATTAAATATTGATGGTAAATAGGCCCAATGGCCTGTGATGGGATATTAGATGGGGTGGGATCTGAGTTACTACAGAAAATTCTTTCCTGGGTATCTGGCTGATGAATCTTGCCCATATGCTCAGGGTTTAGCTGATCACCATATTTGGGGTCAGGAAGGAATTTTCCTCCAGGGCAGATTGGAAGAGGCCCTGGAGGTTTTTCGCCTTCCTCTGTAGCATGGGGCACGGGGTCACTTGCTGGAGGATTCTCTGCTCCTTGAAGTCTTTAAACTATGATTTGAAGACTTCAATAGCACAGATATAGGTGTGAGGTTTTTTGCAGGAGTGGTGGGTGAAATTCTGTGGCCTGCGTTGTGCAGGAGGTCAGACTAGACGATCATAATTGTCCCTTCTGACCTAAACATTTATGAATCTATGAATAAACTTCTTTCATGTCAGGGACTGGCTTGCTGCCTCCCTAGACTGTGTCAGGAAGATCTCAGGGACTGGCGCCGGTCCATGGGCCAGTCGTTGAGAAACGCCGCTCTAGACAACGGGGACATTGCACACTCCCAAGGAGCGGGATTCTGGCTTGCAATGGATAAACAGATCACAGGACACGTGCCATGCAGCTCACCATATCGTTTGTTTGGTTTCACAGTGCCATGCCAATCAAAGGGTTAATGCCACTGGCTGCTATTTCCCATTGTAAACAGCGGGCTCTATGTTAGAGATGTTGGCGAAACGCACATGCCAGGCCGTGCCTGAGATGTCCAATCAGGGAGGGACTTCTCCCAGTAGCAGAGAGTTCTTCCTTCACCTCACAGAAAAAGGATGTTTTGTCTGGACAGGAAATCCTGGTACCAGTAAGCAGAAACTTAAGACACCTTCAAGACCCCCCTAGCCCAGTTTTGCCTTAAGTAGTCTTGGCAGCGACCTAGCGTTGCCTCCAACATTTCTGACACAGAAGCATCTTCCAGCACACTCTCTCCCTGTCAACATTCTCATCATCACCACACACTTCCAGCCACCAAACCCGCCAAACTGCCCACGCTGACTGGTTGTGCCAGTTCCTCCCCCCCTGCTCTGAGGCACATCAACACGGTGCTGCTTAGAAACACAAAGAGCAATTATACTAGGGGTTCAATCGCATTCTCTCTGGCAGGCTGGACTAAAAATATTTGTCTGCAGTCAATCTGGCTGGAAAATGCAGCTGCTCTCTGACCTTGTGAGCACTTACAAGTGACGTTTTAATCCCCCATCAAGTCAGGGACTCAGTGTTTCAAAGGTAACTCTGATATATACAAGGGTAAAATTAGCTCAGCTCCTAATTGCACTGACACCAATTAAAGATGTCCTGATTGTAACTAGAAGGGATAATACAGTCCATTGCTAAAATGCCAGCAAGATGGTTACATCTTGGACAGTGGTCTGATGCAAGGGATGGCCAAGAGAATTTGGCTAAAATATTCTCACCAATCTGTAGTTCGCTTAACTTTTCCTCCTATTTTCTCTGCTGCTCCTGCAATTCTGGGCTCTGACCAGGGCTGGAAGTGTAACGAGTCTTTAGTATGGTTTGCACTTGGGTCTTCCAGCTCAAGCTAGACTTCTACCATTAAAGCTTGGCTGGTGGCCAGTAGTAGGCTGTTATTTTCTAGTGACCCAGCCACTAGACAGAAGCCACATCAGACATGTTGCTAGTGTTACAAAGAGGTGCAAAAATACCACAAGAAAGTGAACAGAACAGAAGGAAGAAGTAGCAGAAATCTCGAGAGAAAGCCTGTTTCCCACAAGACTTAGAGGTTCTACAGGCTCAAAAAAGGTCCAAGAACTAGCACCCAAACTCTAGGTCATTATTCAACCCAAACTGTCAGATATTCTTGAGGGTTCTTCCACCAAATCACCATCTCATATGTCCTTTATTACGGATTTCTTAAAGAACAATGTACCCTACCCCCTTCTGACTTGCTTACCTTTCATAATTAAATCGAAGGAATTCTGAAGGAGTAGGGTAAATTATACCTTCTGAACAGAGACCGTGTCAGAGCAGAGCATGGTTATTAAAAGCATAACAAACAGATTCTTACAAACTGAAGGGAAAGGGAGACAATCTGCTCAATGATTCAGAAAGATGGTTCTGTAACCCTCAGGAAATTCCAGACATTCACTCAAAGCATCCAATTGGCTCTAAAGTGCTGGGGAGGTAGTGTCTGGTCTGGTCAACACCACCACCCATGTGTTCTACTCTCTGGGCCAGAGGAGCTGGGCACTCGGTTATTATTTATTTATATTATGGTAGTGCCCAGGGCTCCACTGTGCTAGACACTGTAAAGACAAACGAAGAAGACAGTCCCTGTCCCAGAGAACGTACAGTATATGAGAGCAACTATAGTGATGAGCCTAAATAGAGGGATTAGACAGAAAGAATAGGCAAACTGGGGAAAGATACTTGCGTACGTGTGAGGGTGATGGCAGTCGGAACATTTTATCACCACCTACAGGCTGATTCCACTGTCAACCACACTCTGAGCATCTTCAAAAGGATACACACCTTTACCCTCCCCACGTACCTCCGCAATCCTGGATAAAAAGATACGAGTCTGCATAGGGAGAAGTGAGCCTCATTTGGGAATCTGGGTTTCATTAGGATATGCACCTCTCCAAATGCTGAACACGGTCGATCTGTAAAAATGGAACTGGATATCCCACACAACAGACTTTCTTGAAAGACTTTGGTTTCCAGCTGGTATCAGACTAAGAGGAGTCATCTTCGTTTGGTCTGCGCTATTTCCAGTTCTACTCTGCATCAGAAACCAGGATTTGGGGGGGGCGAGGAAATCAGACCCGCAAAAGATCTCCATTCATATTTGGTTCTAAAATATGGTCCATGATTTGGGGCAGTTTTTATGCAATCCAAATTGGCTCTTTCACTCTTTGTCTTTCAAAATTCAGGACCACAACTTCAGCCTTAAGACACACTTCACTTCTCTTTGCTTTCCGGCATCTTTCCATCACAGATGAAGGACTTTAAAATGGTACTTGCAATATGTATGCAAAAGAAATGAAAGAAGAGGAAAGTTATGCTGAAGAATGCTGCAAATGTGTACGCATTTAATTCAATTAATTCTTGATCCCTTCTTGTGGGAAGCTGGGCAAGGTTTTAAGCTATCTTAACAACCTTGGGTGCAAGTACAAGAAAAACAGTTGGTCTTGGCAAGACTCCTAGATGATGTGAAAGCATGTTTGTAAATATCAGGCTTCACAGTCTCTGCGATTTCTTTCAGAAAAAATAATTAGGGAAAAATCAAAGGAATCCAACTTATTTCCTCTTGCATGTTGCCATAACATTTTAGCCATCTCTCCTTGCCAACTTTTTCAACCTGTGTCCTCAGCAGAACTGCTGCTTACTCCATGTTTCATCAGTAAGGAAAATATATATTACAATTACATGTCAGTCATACCAATTTTCATTTCTGTAGCACTTTTCACGCCCTGTATTTCAAAAGTGCTTTACGAGAATTAATTACTTAATCTTTACAACATCCCTGGGAGGCGGGTAGGAATGATTATAGCCATTTTACAATTGGACAAAGAGTGACTTGCCCAGGGTCACCAGGTGTCAGCGCCATGCCAGGAACAGAACCCAGGAGTCCTGACTCTCAGTCTCCTGCTGCAACCACTGGCCAAAACTCCTTGAGCACTCCTCAAAACCGAAAGGCTACTAAACTCTACACAGAGGTTACAAAATGAGGATAATCAATGCAATCTGGTTTCTCCAAAGAGAAGGAAAGAAGGGGGAAAAGTGGTAACGATAGATGTAGTTGCAAAAAGCGCTTCAGAAAATGTTCTTTCCATTTGGTTCTTTTATGCAGTAGACTACAGCACATCTGAAGTCAGTGCAGTTGGAATTCTCGCCACTCACGATTTTGACCACATTAGAGCTAAGAGTTCTTATTAATAATACTTATAGGCTGCTGTCAAAAGCCTAGTTTCCTAACAGCCTTTCATTTTCCAACTATTTATGGTCTTAGGGGAAGGAAGAGACTTTAGAAAAGTACCTTCGTATTGAATGGATTACTCCCCAGCAGCTCTGTACTCAATAGATCACCCATTACCTGCAAACGCCACTAAGTTTACGCTGTTTAATGACTTGTGTACTATACCCCATTCTATCACATTGCTTTAAAGTCACTTTTTAAAGAGAACAAATGGTTTTTTGTATCTTTTTCCCACCTCCCATATGAAAAGCACAAAAATGAATCAGAAGATCAAAGTCTGAAACTCCCTGAACCATAAGAGAGCAAAATTGCTAGGGTCTGTAGAGAACCTGAGACAGATCTGTCAGCACTATTAAAAAAAAAAAAGAAAAAGAAAGATGGCTCCTACCATATAAGGCACAGATGAGAAATGAATCTTGGAGGAACAGGATTCTGGTTAAGAAAAGAAACCTAGAAGATGGTGTCGAATTGGGGAACTGTACTGCCTTGAAATAGCCACTCACTAAAATAAAGTCACCCTCCCTAAAACACATCCTGGCTTTCCCTGGAATGGAAATTAACCAACTCTGCTGCGCCACTCCAAGTTAAAATCAATCAAATACTCACAGAGAAGTACCACAGAAAGTTCACATCCTCCTCACTGTTACCACCATAAAATCCTTTTCATTTGGATTCTTCTCTCCGCGTTGTCCCCCCCCACCCGCTCATTCCCCACTCTCAACTTGGCCTCCAACACTAGAATTTATCAACGCCATTAAACAAACTTACCCCCTTTAACCCTTTCCCCAGGCCCCCATCCCCAGCAGCTCCAGAGCGTGTTTGGTTTTCTATCGGTCTGTGTTCGCCCGTGAAGAAAATTCTCCCCCCACCAGCGGAATCTCTCATCCGCTTATGAACATCGCCTTTGTTATAGAACAACATACCTTGGAGCATGCCATTACGCTGCTCTTCCTGACGAGCTAGCCTGGCAGCTGCTTTGTATGCCAAGAACTTCTGCCCTTGCCTAGAAAGGAAAGGGCCCTTGGCAGCAGCTTCTAAGAATTTCGCTCTCATCTTGGGTCAGGTGTAGAGAGTTTTCTTTATTAAAATACAGGACAGGATTTAGCTGGGTCTAGCATGCTGTGCTTTAGTAACCACCCTGACTGTGCTAATCCTGCCCCACTGCATATCTTGCTGCCATGGAAATGATTCATTTATTTACAAGAAACAAAATGAGTTGCAAGGCTCTCTTGGAAACCCCCAAAGGTTTTAGGAAAGCTTAGAATGGATGCAGGTTAAAGGCAAAGGGCCGGATTCTGCGAATCATTTAGGCACAGGGAAGGCTGATGGGCTTACTCATCTGTGTAAAATACTTGAGGATTGGTCCCTTCATTTTCACATGTTGGTGATCCATGCCCACAGCTCACGTTTGCACAGGGAATTTCCATTTGCATGTGAAATTATCAGTTTTGGCTGGGCGTTTTTCACCTAGACTGTGTCTGCGAGCAAATATTTTTTTTAAGGTCAAAGCAAAAATCGGCCAAACTGTCAACAGGTGACCTGGTAGACCAAATGAGCATGCATATGCATGGACAAATGGGCATTCTGCATACCGCACTACTCAGTGCAGCCTCCTCGCCCTTTACAGGTGTCAAAATGGAGCTCAAATTAAGTGGGATTTTAGCAAATTAAAAATAACTGAGGCCCCAGTTCAGCAAGGCACTTAAGCATCTGACTCACTGCAAGCTTGCAAATAATTCCTCTGAATTTAATGGGCTTTTCATGTGCTTAAAGTGAGGCATGTGCTTAAATACCTTGCTGAGCTGGGCTCCTTTTTTGTTTGCTTTTCACCTTAGAAATGACAGGAATATCAAGTTGTGTCTTCCTTGTTTTTATGAGAGGCCTCCTTGGAGTACCAGAGACCTGGAACGGGCTTTCTCAGCTCAGCATCTCCAAAGGACATCAGTACAGCTCTAGATACAGCATTTATAGCTACTTGCATTGGGAAATCAGCAGGGGGAACAAGAAGCTGGTCTTGCAAAAACAATGGTGAGTTTTGTTTTAAATCTTGCAGCAATGGAGTGGCAAAATGGAGTGGCAAAATCAGTCATAGTCTGGCCCCTGGGTCCCTCTCCTTGCTCCTGGCAGGGGATATGATTTGCATCAGTCCTACACCTACTGCAGACCAGGTCTCTCCTCTGTACCTGCTCAGCTGCACTGGCTGGCAGCGTGTGTGGGTAGGTGATGCGGAGCCCAGGGTCCACCTGTTCCCGAACGCTGCCCGCCCCCCACCTTTGCAGAAGCTTCCCCACGGAGGCTAATTTTCCTCCCCCATGCTCTGTTCCAAGCTGCAAATGGTGATGGGGTAAGGGATGTGTGTAAGGGATGCCTTACGCGCCCTTATTTCGGTACGTAGCTAGAGTCACAATCTGGCCCTACACGATTAAGAGCAACACAGTAAATCTACCCTAATTGCGCCGCGTGAATTCCCCACACCGGCTCCCTACCTGCTTGTGTTATCGTCATCATCAGAGTCAATGAAGCTGCTGGACTCCAGCTCGCTGCTCATCATGGTGGAAGAGCTGTCGTAGCCGGGCGGGTGCTCACGGTGCCTGTCCAGCTTGGGGTGCCCATTGATCCGAGGGACTGCGGAGAGAACAGCAGGAAATCAGGCCTGAGGTGAAGAGAGGGTGACAAACAACTGCAGTAGCATGAAGGTGTCAGGGAAGGGAGCATGAGACCGACACTAAAAACAACCAATTCTCAACAGCCTTCGAAAAGGGCCCGTCTTGAAAACGGAACCACTTAGTGTTTGGATTTCAGTCAACAGCTGATAAATCCTGCCCTAGCCTTCCCCCATCTACCCCTGCTCTGGCTCATTCGCAGACCAGGTTTAAGGTTCACAGGGAGAGTCGCACAGGGGTTAGGGCAGATGGGCTGCAGGTCAGGACTGAGGTGCATCACAGCAGAGCTCTGTGGGGAGCCCAGCGTTGAAAGAGCAGCAAGTGCTGAAAGTCAGGACTGAGGTTCGTTGGCAGAGCAGCACATAGCACGGGGTGCCACAAACTGGGGGTGAGACTCGTAGAGCAGCGGGGGAAAATGTGCATTGCCCCGGTCTGCACAGTGCTATCAGCTTCTCTCTCAAACACAAATCCGTACGTTCCCCTACACCCCATAACCTGGGCGGTGCAGCTACGTTGCAGCCTCATTGTCCTGGCCTTTCCATATGCATAAAATATCCTGGCACATTTTCTTCTGCGAACACAGCTCTGAGTATGCAATCAGAGGGCAAGGACTTCCCTGTACATCTTCCCTACAAAAGTGTACCCCATTTACCTGAATGCACCAGTGGTTCACCTCTGGCTATAGGAACACTCAGGATAGCCCGCTACAAAACAAACTTCCTTGCTCCCTTCTCCCACTCAGTCACCTGTCACTAAAAGATCCTTGACCTAAGAGCGATACAATTTGCCAAGAAAGTTCTTGTCCTAGACGCCGGAAAGGCTGTTTCTGATAAGGAACCCAGTCAAGAAATCAACAAACTGGACTTCAAAGCAGGAATGACTTTTTAAAGCATGCTTTCTAACCCTTGGAATGCCTTCCCAGGTACAAGCAGATTATACAATGGAAAAGCTTCATGCGGAAAGAATGACAGTGCCAGGAATACACAAACCAGAGGGCAATTATTATACCCAGGAAGAAACTTTCACAGCCTAAGACTTTGCATAAGTTCTGAAGTAAGATTACTTGAAAAGTACAAGAAGCAGCATGGACTAGCAGACAGACACAGGACCAGGGGTTGAGAGAGCTGGTTTCTAGTCCCAGATCTGCCACCCTTAACCTTGCTGCCTCGATTTACTCATCTGGGAAATGGGCATCTGACTACTTCCCTCCCTCCTTCCCAGGGGGAGTAATTGTAAAGCACTGAGATCTCCAGACAAAAGGTACTCGAGAATTACAAAGCACTATTATTATTCTTTATAATTCAAGCACTCACGGCTATAAAGCTAGATAAAGTACTGTGACAGTAACCGAGCGCGATCCTTCTGTTGCACAATTTCCAAATCCCGTTCTGTCACCGCCTTGGCCCAGTTTACGTGAATTTAGCTGTGGAGAAAGGGGCTATGTTGGCAGTCCCTGAAGATCCACATAGTCTTTGCATTGCCAGAGTGGGTGCAACCTGAAAATGGCACTGTCAGTTTCCCCTCCTCCTGGTCAATGCGACTCAATCTTGGTTTGCAGGGAACCACGCCTAGCAGCATCCCTCCTAGCTAGTGTATGGTGCACGAGGGGACCGTTCAGATGCCATGGTCCATCCAAGCCCTGACGCTCTGGTAGGATTGTGAACTAGTTCTAATAGTGGGTTTTGAGACTGGAAACTTGTCCTCTTGGAACTAGGCTGAGACCACCGAGGATGGTCCTGTGTTTAAAGCCTCAGGTGGGTGATCAGTGTCCAGTTCCAGGTACTGCCTCAGTTTCCCCATGTGACCTCGGGACTATCGTCATTTAATCTCTCAGTTCTTCAACTCCCCATCTGTAACACTGGGACAATGGTACTTTGTCTCGTCTTTTTAGATTGCAAGTGATTCAGGGCAGGGACTACCTCGTAGTACGTGTTTGTACAGCTCCCAGTACAGCGCGGCCTTGGTCGGGACCTTTAGACACTACTGGAATCCAAAGAAACTTTTCACAAGTTGAACCAATCCGTTATTAGAATGATTCTTGCCATCAATGAAGAGAAGGGGAAATGTTAAAACACTTGAAGTTCAGGCTCAATTTAACAGATACATAGGAAATGACTAAAGGACCAGAGCAGTGGCTCTTAACCTTTCCAGACTACCGTGCTCCTTTCCGGAGTCTGATTGGTCTCCTCACTTAAAAACTACTTGCTTATAAAATCAGACATAAAAATACAAAAAAAAGTGTCACAGCACACGGTTACTGACAAATTGCTCATTTTTACCATAGAATTATAAAAAAATCAGTTGGAATATAAATATTATACTTACATTTCAGTGTATAGTACATAGAGCAGTCATATGAAATGTTAGTTTGGACTGACTTCGCTCGTGCTTTTTATGTAGCCTGTTGTAAAACTGGGCAAATATCTAGCTGAGTTGATGTACCTCCGGAAGACTTCTGTGTAGCCTGAATTGAGAACCACTGGACTAGAAAACATGGCTTATAGCGATAAGCTAAATAGACTGAGATCTTTGAGTCTAACAAAAGAAAAGATTAAGGGGTGATTTGATTACAGTCTGTTAGTACCTACATGGGGAACTAATATTTAACCATAGGCTCTTCAATCTCGCAAAGAAAGGTATCACATGACCCAATGGCTGGAAGTTGAAGCTAGTTAAATTCAGACCGGGAAAAAAGATGTAAAATTTTTAATGGTGAGAGTAATTAGCCATTACAATACTTTACCAAGGGTTGCAGTGGATTTCTCATCACTGCAATTTTAAAATCAAGATTGGATGTTTTTCCTCAAAGACCTGCTCTAGGAATTATTTTGGGGAAGTTCTCTGGCCTGTGTTGTACAGGAAGGCAGAGTAGATGATCACAATTGGAATCTATGGATCTACGAGGTTCAGTTTGAATAAACATTCAAAATGGACAGCTACTTCTCCAAATTCTACAATCTAAAACAGGCTAGAAACTAATAATTTACGTGTATATTGCACCACAGATGATCAGGTAAAAAATGTGGTGGGAATCCTCCCCAAAATAGCCTTCTAGTTCTGGATTTAAAACCAAACTCAGGGACCAGGCAACAAAGCCCATGTATCCCAGACTCAACACAGACAGAAGGGAAAATAAAAGGAAGTCAAATTTTGCCCCTCCCAGCCTGGATCACAGGAGTGTTCAGGCAAAAGCTATTCTAATGATCAAGCAGGCGGCCTGGAAACAGACACACATATCTCTTGAATGATTACTGAGGAAGTAAAGACTAAACTGCTATTTCTTCTCATGGGGAATCAGCCAACTTTGACCTTTGTCAGCTAAGGTCAAGCAATCTGTTCTACAAACGCCCTGAATGTTCAAACCCAGCACCTCAGCCAAGCTTTAAGAGCCAATTTTTTCTTTCACTGGTGCGGTCATCCATGACAAAACAGAAGGAAAAGGGAAAAACTTTCCCGGTTCTAAAGCTGAGAAAACCGTGTTCTGTCCATCAAATTGGTAGCTGTGTGAAATTTACTAAACTGCCCATTAAAACCACAGAGAGTGTCCTTGGCTTGGGTTAATGACAGGCCTCCTTCCTGGGGAAATGAGTGAATAGTTTTAAATCCAGACACAGTGTAGTCTAGTGGCTAGAGCACATGCCTGGAAACCCTAGTGGCCTGGATTCTGTTCCCAGCATCAACGTTGCTTCATCTCTCTGTGCTTCAGTTTCCCCCAATCTGTAAACTGGAGAATGATACAATCACTTAGCTCCTGCTGGGAGGGTTTTGAGGCTTAATTAACATCCATAAAGTCTTGGAGACCTTTAGATGGGAGGGTCTATAGAACTGCGAAGTTAGGTTGTATCGCTGAGGCTGAGTGACGTAAATCATACCAACATCAGCACTCAGGCCCACAGCACTGTGTCAGCAGACCGCTGCTCCCGCCGACACAGCTTCTGTCGTTCGCAAAGGGGGTTTTATTAGGCCAACGGGAGAGCTCTCTCCTGATACAGCTGCACCGCTGCAGCACTTACGTGTATACGTGGCCCAAGAAATACTCAGATCCCATTGACAGTCAGTGCTATTTGCATGGCTAACTTCCCGTAGGCACCTCTGAAAAAAATCCCATCTTAAATCCCCCAAAACGCGGGCATCTTCCTAACCAGGAACCTTTTGTTTCTTCCCTTGTGCAAGCACAAAAGGCAGACTCCTGCCCACACCTGTTCGGGTCCAGGGAGGAATGTTTTCATTACTGGTCCGGAGGGTGGGATAAAACAAAACAAAACAGAAAAACACAAAGGCTTTGCTGCTGAAAGAAGCCTATTTTGTTGAGGGAGATTTAAAGTAATTGCCAGGCAATCGGAGTCACCATCAGAGCTCCCCGCTTCTGGTGACTTAGTAAGACAAGAGATGGGAAGTGAACCGGAGAGCTAAAGAACACAGAAGCTCTTTAATCTGTTTACAAGAGAACAAAGCCATGCATGAAGCTTTAACTGCTGGGGCTCTCCTCCCGTTTCCTGACATTCCTCTCCACACCCAGATGTTTCTTGCCCCTCAATCAAAGACCCATCCTAGGTGCCCATTCCCTCACCACATTCTGCAGGTGCTCTTCCCCCAACCTGTCTCACTCTTAGCTAAGCCTCCTAAATTCTGCTTTGGATAACAATAAGGAGCACTTTTCATCCAAAGGCTCTCACGGCTCTTTACAACAGAAAGCATAAGGAACTTCACTCTGCAAAACCCAATCCAGCAAAGCACTTGAACACATGATTAACTTAACTTTAATCATGTGCTCAGGTCCTAGGGAAGTCAATGGAGCTTAAACTTTAAGCACGTGGGCAAGGTCTGTGCTAAATTGGGGTCCACTTCTTCAAAGGCAGTTGGGCGCCTAACTTCCATTGGATGGGATTTTCAAAGGAGCCAAAGGGAGTTAGGCACATAAATGCCAATGGAATTTTAGGAGACTAAAAACCTCTCAGGATCAGGGCCTAAGTGACCTGGCCAGGGGCAAACAGTGAGTCTTTGTCCTTCTTTGGTGTTGGCTTCGTAGCTGGATTCAATGCGCGTTTGGTTAACAAAAGTGGAGCCTGACACTACCATACAGCTGAGGAGCCATGCAGATGAATTTATATGGTAAAGGGATTAGCTTTACAGCTTTGCTGTCTCAAGGCAGCATTTCCAATCAGGCAGGTCACAGGCAGCACCTCACTAAGGCAAGGTGTGTCTATTGACAACAAACATTTGTCACAATGTGAGAGCTGAAGTTGAGGGGAAGAGGAAAAGGGTTTGGGAAGAGACTGTTGGACCCAATTTTTACTGTGCTGATCACTGTTGGTGTGGAATACCTGTTGGCTTTCCTTTTAATTGGACTGCATTTTTAATTTTAGTAGAGAGGGGGAAAAAATCCATGTTTTGGGTTTGTACTTTGGTTATAAGACCACATGAAATAAATACATACCCTGCCAGGTAAGAGGGCAGAAACTGTCCATCAGATTCAGAAATATTTAATAATTTCTTGCACTAATAATAATAATTTCTTACACTTCCATCACACCTTCTGTTTGAACATTTTGCTACGCTCAACCAACAATGAGGTTCAAATGTTCAGAACCACTATGACGACGATTTGCTGTTTGTCTTGCTGTAGTACTGAGAGTTCACAGGATGGCATCAGGGTCCTGATGTGCTGTACAAACACAGAGAAATGGTCCCTGCCTTTGTGCAAGGGATCTCATTAGGGTTGGGAAGGATGGAAAAATTTACCGCAGCCTTGGGGTTCAGCAGCCATTATAGTAACCAATACCCCTCTCACCTCCACCCCCATATGCTTGGGGTTAGGCCAGGAATCCACAAAGATCTCCTTGCACTGAACCCTCCAGTCCTTGCTGTTATGCAGAGTCCTGGGGATGAAGTGAAGGAAAAATAATGAAAACGAATAGCAACAGTGATTGCAATAACAGAACCTGAACACATCCAGCAGCTGGCAGGGAAACGCTAGAGGGGAGGTGGTCGCAACGCCAGCAGATATTTGCAAATCAGCCTGTAGCTGGGTCTTCAGCAAACACCGCAGATAAACACTAGGATTAAGGAAACCCATCTACCATAATCCATCATTCTGGGTCAGTTGAATCTCCGTGCCGTGTTTCTGTCTGAACTGGCTGCTAAGGATTCTCCTTTCCCATTCAGAGGAGGGCTCCTGGACTTGCCAAATAAACACCAGGCTTCCAGTTTATTTTATCAGCTGTGCAGGATGGGGCACCCTTATTGTGCAAACCAAAATACAGGAACACATGGCAGCATTCGGAGTGAAAGAACAGCATCTCCTCGCACCCCCCGCCAACACGATCCCTGGGAAAGTCAAGTTAACAGGAACTGGCCAGGGGTTGCATGAAAGGCAGAGGGGTGGGTCAGAAAAGGCTTGAGAGGCCCCGTCTTATGGTTAGCCTGACAAGGAATGATAGGAAACAGGTTCTCACATTATTATTGCAGTACCTTCCCAACTAAGATGAGGACCACATTGTGCAAGGTGCTGTACATGTACACACACACACACACACTGAGCAACTGTTCTTGATGCACATAGCTTACAGTCTAAACAGACAAGTCAGACGGCAGGTGGAAGAAAGGCAGGATTATTATCCCCACATTACAGATTGGAACTGGGGCACAGAGAAGGACTTGGTCTCACAGGAATGTCTGCAGCAGAGCCAGGCATACAACCCAGATCGCTCAAGTCCCAGTCTGGTGTCTTAAATATGAAACCACCCTTCCTTCCCCCCTTCCCTGTGCATGGGTTAGTGGGAATTGTTGAGTGGGATGGGAAATTCCATAAGGGAAGCAGGCCCAGAAGGAGGTTATTCAAAAACGGGTGAATAGGGGAGGAGAGGGAAGCTCCTAAGGCAGGGAGAGACCCAGACCACAACCCCAGATCCAGCTACATCTGGGATCCAGATCTCAATTGTGTCTTGAGCTTGTTGGTATCCCCAAGGGAGGGAGAAGGAAAAGAAGAGAGTAGGTTGAAGAAAGGAAGAGTAGGTGGGCTGGTCAGTCAGGGGCCGAGGAGACCAGGAGGGCAATGAAAGGATTTCAGGGACAGTCTCCATTTAATGACCAGCGACAGCAACTCCCACTGCTGACTCTAGGCCCCAGAACTATCCAAAGCCACACACGTTAGCATATGGTGGTAACGCAGCCACTGGAAGTAAAACCCACTCTACTGGCAGCTCTTTGGGACAGGGACCATCTTTTTGTCCTGTACAGCCCAATGGGGCCCTGGTCCATGACTGGAGCTCCTAGGTGCTACAATAGATGAGGAAAATAAAACTGGTCTCCCTGTTATCTTGTCCGTGTAAACCTGGTCTGTCTTCGATCCAGTTCAGGCTTTTTCATGGTACCCATCACCTCAGACTGTAAGTTCTGTGGTGCAGAGAATGTTCGTTATTCTAGGTTTGCAAATCACTGGGGAAATTTCTGCTAGCCCTACCGAACAGTGTTTTGGCTCACCCCCACCACAGTGCTGTAGCAGTGTTTAACTGAAAACTAGCCCATCAAAAACAAAACAAAAAACCACCCTTATGCTGAGCCCTGAAAAATCTCCATCCACTTCAGCAGTGTTTTAAGGGATATAAACCTCTGAAAACTGGGGCTAAACAACAGAATGCTGAAAAATTCAAAAGATTCGAGCTTGAGCCATTAGGTGCAAAGACTGTTAGGATGTGTGTGCAGAGCCCCTAGCACAATGGGTCCCTGATCTCCAAGTGGGGCCCTCCTGGCACTACAGGAATAGAAAGAATCCATCATTCAAACGTAGCAATGTGGAGTCAGTACCCCAGACAAGAATAAATAACCTATAGCATAGCCATGGGAACTCCCAAGCCACCTCACCAAATGCAGACCCAACACAGAGCGGAGCTGCTTGTGAGAGCTGACTGCATATCATTTGCGGACAACAAACCGGGAGTGAAGTCTTGCTCCCTCTGAAGTTTTGTTGACGACTTCAGTGAGAGCTGCAGCTTTCCAGATTCACTAGCTGACTCCTACTTTAAGATGGACAGATTGAATCACTTTGTTATTTCCGAATTTTAAACGTCCATTTTTCATAGAGGAGCTGTGTATAAATTAGAAGCCGCACAGGTCCAAAACACTAACCCCCAGGAGACCCGCTGTACACTTTCCCATTAGACAAAACCCCCTTTGTATTTTTTTCTTGCCCTTCCTGAGTTCCCTCTGCTATTCATCGTTTGCAACTTATCAAACCAATCCCATCAATGGGAGCGGATCATTTCTATTTCATTTGGTGGAGCGGACGTTAAACAGAGCCCTGATCTTAAAAACAAGCCCCCGTTGGGGAAAGCTTTCCCAGCTCCAACTGGCTGGAGCATGAAGATCACAAAGTTGCAGGGCCAGAATTTCATCTCAGGTACAGGGGTGTGAATGGGAGATGAATCTGGCCAACAGGCTGCATTGAAAGGAGAAAGCTTATTTATATTCAGTTTTGATTATTAAGCATGTAGCTTTCGAAGCCAGTTGCATTTGTCATGTTCCCCCTTCCCCTCCGGTTGCATAACTCTTCTCTATTTTTGCAGCTGAAAGGCTCTGTGAATAAGTCTGGGCTGCCCCCGGCACTCATTACTCCACGTTCACTGTGGAAGCCCCAAATCCCCCCATCCCCGCCCCCAGGCAGTGACTAGACAGCATAGATTCTTTATTCTATTCAGAGTGGGTGGTCTCAGAGCTTTTACCACTGTGGGTCCCCTTTTCCTCTGTATAATTCCATCTTACATTTTCTTCACCGCTGAAAACTCCACATGTCATCAGTTACGGGGGGGAGGGGGGTTTAAAGAGAGATATTTATCGCCTGCAACCTCCAAGTTCTCTCTTAGCCCACGTAGTGGGGAAGGGCACTCACTTCCACAACCGGGCCTCCATCACAACACAGCTCCTCATTCATAATGGAGCCTTTAGCCAGTGAATTTTTCTGTTCACAAACTGTCCGTGAGCAGATGGGTACAATATCCCTGAATTTGTCATTCAGAATTCTTTGCCAAATAATGCTGATGGATAATTCTGGGTCAGTAGCTCATTTGGTTTGCAAAGAAGATTCACCGTTCAAAATGCTAGGCTTTTTGATTAAACACAGAGGTCACGTGGCAGGCTTTTGTTCTCTCACTGGATGAGCGTAGATCTTAGAATCAGGTTTCAGGTGAGAATCCTTGCAATTGCAATTTGTTATTTCCTTCCTTTTTACACTCTTGCAACACTTGCTCAGAATTCATTGATCCCACAAACCTCAATGCTAATAAATTCACTCACCAGGACATTCACCAAAAACAAAAACAAATGCTCATGGCAAATTTGCTCCAAAATCCAAACTAACATTGATAGGATTTTTTTTTGAAGCTGTCACTGTCTCATTGTCTAACACTAGGGTCTGGTGCAGGCTTCTCAGCTATTCCTATAATAGGGTTTTAAGCAGTATTTCTCTACAAGAACACACACTTATTTTCCTGTGCATTGTCTGGCTAAAGATTTATGAAGGATTACAACACAGCATGAGAACATTCCTCCCTGCGATTATCTCGCACTCTGAATTAATATCGACAGGAATGGTTAGCTTTGGCATCTCAGAATATCCCACAATTTACTTGTACCTGCTAGTTTTGGAGGCTATAAACTTGCAGCTGTGACTTGTATTCCAATCAAATGGACTAGGATAGCTAATCCCACGTGTAATATTTAGACTCACACAGTTTCCCCATTCGTTTTCAGGTAAATAATTTATCCCAGAAAAACTCCATCCCTTCACAGCCACTATGAAGAATTAATGGCCCACATCAATTTGCTATGCTCTTTAGTTCTCAAGGGGGACTTTTCACATGGAGGAGCATGCTAAAAGCAGGCAGAATTTTAACCAGCTGAGTGCTGCTTCGCATACTTGGGACTAAAACACACCTAACAGGGCTTATCTGCACACTGGGCAAGTTTCCTTCAAAGCTCTGATCTTCCAATGAAATACCAGTGTTTAAAAACCACAGAAGGCAAGTGCCATATGGCTGCTGCACCTGTGGTTAGACATGGGTTAAACATGGATCCATTTGCACTTGTTCTTAACTTTCCTCAGTTTCCTGGTCACTTCGGTTGGTGATCAGAGAGTCTCGCTCTACGCCAGGTTTTCCCTTTCATGACTCAGTCTTGCCGTGAAATCACAAGGTTGGAAGGAAGAAAGCAAAGCTCTGGAAAGCTGGTGGGAGCATGGTCTACCAAGGAAGGCAGGGGAGTGGGAATCAGGACTCCTGGGTTCTATTCCTGCCTTGGCCAGTGCCTGGCTGTTTGACCTTGGACAAGTCTCAATCTCTCTGTGCCTCAATTTGTCAGGATGCAAAATGAGGTGAAGCTGCTTCGCAAGCGGTCACGAGAGGTTTATAAAGCTCGTGGAGATCCTAGGAAAAGGCCATGGGAGTGCTAAGGGCTTACAGAATAAAATCTTGCCAATTGACATTGATGATCCACTCCCCTCTCCTCCATTTGCATGCCGAGAATGGGCCTCTCACCACTGAAAGTTTAATAGCAGGGTGCTGGGGCAAGTGCTTTAATGGGCGCGGAGGCACGTTTTGTTTGTGCCAAGAGTACACGTGAATTTTTAGTGGATGCAGTGTTTGATAATGTTTCCCCCCCGCCCGCCCCCGGCGTTAAACGAGCTCTTTCCACCGGATGGATACAGACGGCCAAGTAAAAATATTAGCACTCACATGGGGCTGTGTATCTCCAAAGGACTTTACAAACATGAAATCATTGAAACCCTCAATACGCTGCAGGAGGCAAGTAGATTGCCTCGGTTTCCCTGTCTAAAGGCCACGTGGTTACAAAACGCCCTCGCGGGAGCCTGTAATCCGTTTGACCGCATGGGAGCCTCAGTTAAGATGGCTCTAGATACCTACAGTGATGCACGCGGGGCTGCGCTTCTGGGTAGCATCGGATTGGTTCCAGAGGTCTCGTCAGGGGGGGACACCACGTGTGGTAAGGTCTCCGACTGCGCCTGGGTCGCGGAGGGGACCCTTGCTGCTGCTGTTGCCGCCGTCGCTGCTGCCTCTCCTGCCGTGGCCGGCTTCCCCCGCAACATTCCAGGAAGGTGGACGTGACCATGTCCCTGCCCACCCCGGGGCCCGGGAAGGAATCCACAGCGTGCAGCGTGACCGCCACGCCGCACAACTCATGCAACCGAATCCAGAGGCACAGAATTCTCCCGCTCTGTGCGTTAAAAATAACTCTACTTCTGAAAAGAGGGTGTCGTTCAGAGCTCCAGCTGGGGCATTAAGAGAATTCTTTGCCCGAAGACTCAGAGATTATGGGGGGGGGAAATCTGCATGCTCTTCCTCCATGACATAATCCCAAGGATGCTTGTGCCCGAAGGGCAGCCAACCTGGTGAGCACTGTATCTTCAAGGGACTGGGGAAACAGAACACAAATCATTTGCATAGGCTTTTTCACGTGGCTGTTCCCTGAACATGCTTTGCACTCTCTTTCATGAATCATCTCTGAAGAGCCAAATCCTTTTACGGACACATTTTTAATGGGATCCCTAGAATATACGCTATAGTCCTCTCTATCCAAATGAGCCAAGCATAAACACAGCTTTGGAATTTGCATGATTACTTTATACTCAGACTACAGGAGAGGATGATGATTTGGGGATTATTATTTTTAAATTGTCTCGGATTTTTAATGTATTTCAGAAATACAGTTTGGGCCTAACTACACTGGCTGATTATTCTATTTTAATATAGATGTTTAAATTCTTTATACATTTTGCCTCGAGGATAATGTATTAATAATAAACAATGGTTAAAAATAGTATCCTTATAGTACACATGTGGGGATTCCCTTCTTATAAATTTGTTCAGTTTCATGTACACATTGGTATCTAACAAGAGCATTGGCAGGTTCCTCAGACAAAATTCTGTCAATTATATTGGTGTAAATCTACAGTAACTCCACTGACTTCTACTTGACAAAGGATAAAACACACAGACTGCTGTCAGGGATATTGTCTGCTTATAGTGGTGGAGGCATTTCTTACAATGAATCAAATTCTGGTCTCACTCTCACCACTGTAAATCCAGATTAACCTTCACTGAAGTCAACGGGAGTTTGGAACGTGTAAGGACCACAAAATATAGCCTGACAGACTGAGATCCTACAAGTTATGCCCCTGATTCAAGAAGTGACATAGCATGTGCTTAAATCCATCTCATGCTAAGTGTGTCCTTATACCCCACTGACTTCAACAGGACTTCAACACGTGCTTAAGTTCTTTCCTGAATCAGGACACATGGGCAAGATTGCGCTTTCATTACAGGCAAAATACGTATTGACTTCAGCGGGAGCTTTGCTTGAATAAGTTCTATGGGATCAGGTCCTAAAAATCAGTTATTTAATGCCACCTCCTCTGGAGTCAATGAGAAATTAATCGAACATTTTCTGTTTGATGCATTTCAAATATTTTTGTACGAGGGCTCACATTTTGTCTCAAGTGATGCACCCTGGCGTTACTACCAGGTGCTCCAGCCCAGCTGTAAAGAGGCAGTATTTGCTGAGGAACGGTTTCCATTCAGAAAATTAAGGGCCAAATCATCAGATAAACTTCCTCAGCTCCCAGAGACTCCAATTGGAGCTGCAGTGGCTCATCTCCTTTCAAGTTTGGCTCTATGCTTCTACCCCATTTCAGGGAGATTTTCATATTCCATAACTGCCTTCTTCGCTGACTGGGTCATTAAGACACAGTGACAGCTACATCTCTTACCTGGGGATGATAGGACATTTAAAGAGAGCTCTCAGCTTTGTCACAACTCTCTCCAACTCTCTTTTTCTTTGTTTGCTTTTCTTTTTTAAATTATCCCTCAGAAGCAAAGCAAAGGAAATTGGGAAGGGGAGTGGAATATGGAGGTGACATTTCAACAGAGAAAAATAATGTATATTCTTGGTATCATAATTATTAATTGTAGTAACTTTTTTTTATGATAGCACCTACAGACTCCGATAGGGTACTGTACATGCTATATATTACTGCGTATGCTAGATTTAAACAGCTCCAACACAACTCTAAGAACTGTGATCTTATATCCTCAAACAATGTTTTCCCTCCATTTACAGTAAGTAGTAAGTCACATTGTCTAGGTCTCTTACCACCCAACCCAGGGACTCTTCTAGGACATGCAACTTCTTGATTCCCATTTGTGCAGCTCACTTCTTTTAATAAAATTAAAAGATTTAAGAAAATACCCATCCCACTCCTCCCCCTACCTCTGCCTTATTTTTCCATTCATATTACAATCATTACATCAAAAGATATATTTCCTAATACCAACATTTAAAAAAATTTACAAAGCTTTTTACCTAAGCGATATGTGCTGTTGAAAAAATCCCTGTTGTTTTTAACATTATAACATTTTTAGCACCTCATACAGCAAAAGAGCTTTGGAAATATACTTTCACTTTTAACAAAATCATGGCCTTTGATCAGAAACACTATTTAAATAATCTTTCCCATGGGGTTTTACCAGAACAGAGGTCAATAATCCTTAACTAGAGAAACAGACCGTATTGTTCTGCAACATCAAAACTGAGCTGTTGGGGTTTTTAACTATAAAGGATTGTTAGGATCCATGTTTCATCAAAGTTTGTACAACACCAACGCAAGAGGGTGGTGAGAGATCTCGCTCACACACACAGACCCCTCTCTCTAAAACCCACCTTACATATTCACCCACCTCCTGAATTTGTCCTCCAACAGCATATACCAAAAGCTACTCACTTTAAAGCTTCCTCCAGCAATATGCTCAGTGAGCTGCCGTATATACTTACTTTAAAGCACAACTTCTGCTGACTAGACTGGGCAGAACAAACTTCAGCCTGGCTTTCCTAAGAAACCCTTTTAAAACAAGCGCACACGCAACCAGACCTCAACGTGCCTAAGGACACCTGAGGCAGCGATCAGCCAGACGCTACAGTCAGCCCTCACTCTGGCTTCACTGAGTGCCAAACCAATGAGGGGGGAGCTATGCAAATGCTCCGGTGATGCACTCTCTTCCTAGGGCCTCTGGCACACACGTTGTGGCCCTGATGAATAGTCCTTCAGCGCAGAGTCCCCAAAGGGCAGTGCTGGGAAGACAGGTAGACTTCTCTCCGGCAGGCAGCGGACATACGCCGGCCAACGAAGGGGTCTCTAGTGAGAAGGCACATGCTCCTGATCAAAGCAACAGGCCGTGGGCTGCTTTGACAAGAGGAAAGAAACACCGTGTTTCTGCTTTCAATAGCATAAGCTCAGCACAAAGCAGGACAGTCTAACATGCTTGCAAACACAATCCCCCACTACCTTTGTCCCGTCCCCCCCACCGGATCTGCGAAGGAAGTGAGAGATCATTCCACCCATTATCCCTCAGGCTTGTTGAGCCAGAATAAAGGCGGAGGCAAATGGAGTCAACTCAAAAAAGAGGCTGCCGGAGTTCATTTTGCGATGTCGTGTGTTAACTCGGCTCAAATCAGACAGAATTTCTTCGGGGTGCGGCAGGGGAGGGAAGCAGAGGCTCCACCAATTCCAAAATAACAGACAGGATAAGTGCTACTTAGCAGCACTGAGATTCCTCCTAAACATAGAGAAACACCCCCAAGGCCAGGCACATAAGGTCTCTTTTGACTCACACACTTCGTTGTATAGCATGATGTTCCCCATACATAAAGCACACAAGTACCAGTCAGCCTCGGTGGCTTTCGTTGTAGATTAAGGAAAACTGCCAAAACAAGAAAGAATAAAATCTCTCTGCAAGAACTGCCAGAGTGGACCAGATGCTGCAGAGGAAGGTGTAAGAACCCCGCAGTAGCAGATGTGGAATAACCTGCCCCCCACATTAGCCCTTATCCTTCTCTCTAATAGCTAGAAATTGGCTTAAACCCTGAAGCATGAGCTTTATCATCCCTTCCGAAAAGTTTGTGAGCACTGACTATAGCAACACCAGCTATTTCTGTTCTCCATACTCATGTCCCAACATTTTAAAAAATCTTGCTAAGTCCTTGGCTTCAGTGGCTCCCCATGGCAAATTCAGTCCATGTCCATTCGACAATACTTAGTTTTGGGTTATTTCCTGACCTTGGCCGAGTTTGAACTGGAGACCCGGAAGCCAAAGTCCCGCCCCCCCCTCCCATTATCAGCCTCCAGAGCCCATTCCGTCCCTCCCTCGTCACACTTCAGAGGGCTCTCTCAAGAAAGGCCATGGGCCTGGAACAGAAGAGCTGCCAAGACTCTCCAGTAGGAGGCAGCAGACCCTGAAAACGTTTGGGCTTTGGTTCTGCAGCATCACACCCAGCACTATTTAGCTGCTGTATCTGAAGGTACTAAAAGTCCGCCTTAAGCATCCCACCCCCAAATGCAAACACAAGTATGGTCTCTCCTACCTCTGGCCTTTCATTCCTAACTAAAAAACACCTCATCTTGGAGAGTGTTTAATGAGTAGCTGCAACCGAGTCTTGCGGCCTGCGGACGTTTCGGAGAAAGCAATTGGCAGAAGGGGTGGCTCCGTGGGCAAAAAGCTACGTCTATCATTGGGTTAGTGTAACTTTGCAATTGCCATCTGTTCAAACATTCCTATTGCAAGAAACAAGGAGCCAAGGCATTTAAAAAAATGTCTAAACAGTAATTGGTGTCTGTTTAGGACTGAGCATGGAAGCGGGTCAGAAATGCAGAAGTGATTATCTAAGAAATGCCGCGAGAAAGCAGATTAAAAGTTATTACTCTAACCAATTTCTCACCTGCAGGTGGCCTGCCATTCATTTCCCCAAAAAGCAGAGGCTCCAACAACTGCTTTAATCAACTGCTGATGAGCTGTGCTGAAAACAAGAGTAGAGCAGACAAGGTGCAAAGGCATGCAGAGGCCACCTTCCCACCAGGCTCCCTCCATGTGAAGAGGCATCAAGAGGAAGGTGGGGCATGAAAGAAATCCTCTTAAGCTGAACTGATCCAGAAAGGCTCTCTTCACCGGCCCCTTTGGCTGATGCATGTGGCTAAGCTACAAGCTAGCAAGGCTGAGCTCTGGAAACCCGAGACCCTGCAATAAAGATACATTAGGGGCCAGATCCTCAGCTCAGCTCCTTGACTTCAGCGGAGCTCTGTCAACTTACAGCACCTGACGATCTGCCCCATATACATTGAGTCCCTTCTCATTAAATTTCCTCAGTGGAACATGTAGGCTCCCAAATCGACTGTTGGCCTTTTAAAGCTCCATAATCAAAAAATCATGGACCCATTTAAAATGATTCCACAGACTTTGGGGGCCCAATTTTTCCTAGTACAAACCAACAGACACCCCTCCCAACCTACAGGTGATCTCACCCACTCACACATTTCACGCACAAGGCAGAGCTGGCAGTCCCAAAATATCATGGCACTGCGCACCCAGCCAGACCTGCGAGTGCCAGTTAGAACTAAATAATTAAATACTACCTAGCTCTTAAATAGTGATTTTCATGAATAGGTCTTAAGGGTATCCAAGTCCAATAGGAAAAAGACTGAGATCCACCAATCACGGATGCGATTTTCAGGAGGTAGACACCCAATTCTAGGCTCCTTTGAAGAGGCCAATCAGAGTCGACATAGGCAAGAGCATAAAGATTCAGTATAATACTTGTTACTGCATTGCCTAAAGAGAAACTATTAAAACATTTAACAAGTTCACTACATAGCAGACACATTTACTAACATCTATGGTGGTGGAACCAACCGGGGCATTCCTCAGCGGGTTATTATGGTTTATTGTCAGTGCAGCTTCTTCCCCGCTTTGCCATCATAAAACTGCAAGTGAAATAAGATGAGGAGTAAAAAATGCTGCTAACTCAGGTAAACGGGATTGAACCATTGGCTTCACTGGGGGTTGGGTGGCTGGGGAGGAGGAGGAAGGAAAGCAGAGCAGTAAGGCAGGCCTGGCTCATTTGGAGGGGCGAGAGGGGAGGTGATCAAGAGGAGTAACTCATCCGCTAGGTTCTATGGGTTTGAAGCCTGTTCCATTTGGGGTTGGAAGATCGAAATGGTTCTGCCAATCTGCTCCGCAGCCCTTCAGAGTCAGAATTCACTTAGTTAAAGAGCAGATTATGTTGTTAATGGGCAGCTGTCTCTCAAACCAATGGCGCCTCTTGATCCAGGAGTGCTGGATAGCCGAGCGGTGTGCTTGTTTCCCAGACCAGTGTCTGCTTGAAAAAAAAATAATTATGAAGGGAAACAAGGCCAAGTCCGTCGGCCAGGACTGAAGACGGCCCCCCCTGCGTAGCCCCACCCGTAAGTCTCTAGAGAAAGGCTAGGTTAGAGGCATTTTATCAAAGACAAACTCAATGGAAAGTAATTAAACACGGGAGGGGAAACTTGAAAGGCCTGTTCTGTCCTCGGGTTAGCAGAGTGTGCCCAGCTAAATAGCTAAGAGAGGCTACAGGCTTGGATCTTCTAGGCAACTGTCATCAGATTCCCTTTTGAACTCCCACCCTGGAAATGGAAACTTGCAGAAGCCAGATCCTCAGCTGGGACAAAATGCCGCAGCTCCAGTCATGTCAGTGAGCAATATTGGTTTGCACCATCTGAGATGCCAGCCTAGGGTGACCAGATGTCCCGATTTTATAGGGAGAGTCCTGATTTTTGGGTCTTTTCCTTATATAGACTTCTATTCCCCCCCCCCCCCCCCCGGCATCCACTGTCCCGATTTTTCACACTTGCTGTCTGGTCACCCTACTCCTGCCCCTGGCTTTTAAAGTCCTCAAGCTGGGTCAGCATTGTTAAGTGCCAGGCGTGTTTATGATGCTATGTAGACAAATAATTATCAGGATGAATCTGTCTGAATAAGTTAAGAACCTCTGATTGCCACCCCCTTCCGAAACCTACAGCCAAACCCACGATGGTAAGGAACCCCTTTTCAGCTCTGTAACAGTTCATTACATTTTTTACCCCTTGGGGCTTGTCATTTTTGCAGGAGCCAGCGCAAAACTGGGCTTTGGCTGGGACTGGAAATGGAACTGTTGAACGGCTGCTCCAGAGAGAGGCTTCCAGCCTGAGTTTGCAGATCAGAGAGGCACTGATCATTCAGGTAAGCAGCCACACTCCGGGTAATTCAGTCGTAACCAAGAATGCCAAGCTTGCAGTAAACCAGTGATGGACAAATTACAGAACATGCTTCCTGCTGCCATTTATCAGTCACCCGCAGCCTCACCTCCCTCCTATTTGAAGCCTGCTAGTTTTGGCAAAACAATAAGACACGTTTCATCTTGAGGTTTTTACCCCGGGGGCCTGATTCTCATTTACACCAAGTCCCCTTTGAAGCCGCTCTACGCTATCAAAGCGATGTAAAGTGGGGGCAGGTATAATATGCTCCCACGCTAAGGCACCGTTACACTGCCAGAGTGGAATAAATGGACCTTAGGTCTTCTCTACAGGGGAGTTTTTTCAGGATCCTCTCAGGTGTGACTGTAAATAGCTATAGTTACACCAGTATCTCATATGCACATGCACATCCATGGTGCGTTTTTTCTGGTTTCGCTATGGTCCCTGGGAAGGGGTTTAAGTTAAACCAAAAAAAACCCCACCACTCTCTTACCAGAATAAGAGTGTCTGCATGAGGCTTATACTGGTATAACGCTGCCTGTACCACTGGGACAGTTTTCCCATGTGGACAAACCCTATGCGTAAACGAGAATCACACCCCTTTCTCTCAGCCATTCCCAGCCACAAACACATCGTGCCGTTTCTGTCTCCTTTGTACCCAGTATCCATCTGGGAATTCAGTGCCTAACCCACTAATGGCCAGGGACTTTCTACCCTCCTTGACACCGGACTCCTATTGCTTCACTGGAGGACCCAGAATCCATTGAGACAATCAGACAAGAACCTTTTAATCTGTCACGGCGATTACGAGAAGGCATCGCTCGGGAGGTTAAAGTGTGTTCTCCTTGGCTTTCATCAACACCTGAGAAGGTCTCACCCTGAGGGACAAAACACTTCAAAGTGTGGAATCAAACAAGCCTTGAATGGGGGCAGCAGAGGAGAGGCATCTGCACCAGCAAGTTATAAAGGGTTCTCCATTAGCACCGTGTAGAAGAGCAGGGAGGCTGGGCCTGGCAGAAATCACAACTAAAACTAAACCTCAGATAGGAGATGACACAGCGCCACAGCTCTAGCTATTCAAGGGGTCTTCCATCAATTATAGACAGACACTGAAATCTGTTCCCACTTTACCAACACATACCACCGCCCCTCCAGCAGCTGGGTCCAGGCCTGTGAGCACAGAACACGGTCCTTACTGTGCAGGTAAGGGGAGAAGAGTGAGTATTAGCATCTCATGGCCATGGTGTGCTCCCTGCTCGTCTGTGTGTTGTATGCACCTGCCATCTCTTCTCTTGTGCTTAGATTGGGAGCTCTTCAGGGCTCTGTTTTGCATTTGCACAGCACCTAACACGATGGGGATGCAGCTGCCGTGACACAGACAAATAAAACAAACTCACGACGACGACGACATCATGGGCTCCTTCCTTCCCTCACACATCAAACAGACTCACAGACAAGCATGCAGACCAGCCGCGGGAGTAGCCCATGCAAGACTTTATGCCCCTTTACACAGAAGGCAACTCACGACAGCTGTGAACAGACCCAAGTGGCAGCAAGCTGCCTCCATTTTAAAAACGAAGCAAACCTGAAAACAAACCTACTCGGCAACACTAAGTCCTTGGACATATGTGTGATTGATCCTGGAGCATTACGGCCACCAGTGTCAATTCAGTGAGCGTTTGGTTTGGCAAGGGAACGTAATCACTTACCCCTAATGACTTTTCCTTCAGACAGGAGTAACCAATCCATCTATTTGTCAAAGGAAACATACCGAGAAACACAATTGCTCATGAGCAGTTGCTTCCCAGTGCTGAATTAGTCTTAACTTGCCCTGGAAGATGAGTTGGATGCAGGAAAACGTAACTTCCCTTTTAATAAATATCCCTTCCCAATGTTACAGCACAAGATTAGTTTCCAGTCCACTTTCTGTACCTTAATAGATTTGCCTACATGGTTCAGTATTTACATATTTACAGTATTTACACATTTCAGCTGCAAATCATAGAGCACATTGTAAACATCAATTAAATCTCATACAATATCCCAGGTCAAGCGTCATTATCCCCATTTTACAAATGGATAAAGTGAAGCCCAGAGAAATGAAGGGACACGCCCAGGGTCACAGAGAAAGTCAGCAGGAGAACTGTTAGAAGCCAGGAATCCCAATGCCCAGCCCCCTGCTTTTAGTGCTAGGCAATATTTCTCAGCAGAGGAGCACTATATCCACAAAGATGGTCTCTGGGTCTGATTTTCAGAGATCCTGAGCATCTGTAGCTCCAAGTGAAAACAACACCTGCAGGCTCCGGGGGCGGGGGGGAAGAATCAGACCACCAAATGCTATTATATGCATCTAAATGTGTAAAACTAGCTGACAGATGGTATTTACAAATGAAGACTTTCCCGGTGCCCCTTCTTCCTAATAGAACTGTTTCAGTACAGTCCTTAGTACATCAGAGTTTGGGACACTGTTGGTCCTACCAAAGCAAATAGCATTTGAAATAACTACACAAATATTTCCCACATGTACCTATTTGGTCTGGATTCTAATTACCCATGGACCATGCCCGATTCTAATTACCCATGGACCAGGCCCGATTTTTGCATGGCAACGTCTTGAAGAATAATCAAATGAAGCCAGAGATGGTTGGGCGAAGCTCTTCTTAGAAAACTACAGTTGTTTACGTTTCCATTACAACTGGCCTGAACAAAGGGCACTGGGAATACAGATACACGGTTCTCCCCAAGGCTTAAGAATAGACATACTGTAGCTGCTACTGGAAATTTGGAACAATCGCTCTTCCCAACCATTCACAGCGCTCTGAGTGTAAATGCCAGGCATCTCCCAAAGCACAGATCATTGACCCAGCATTTTGATCTGTCCATACAACGGTTCATTTCACTGCAGTGCAAACTCGGCATCGAAACAATAGCACCGACACTTGACGTCCGTAGACTTGTCAAAAAATGGCAGCAGCTATAAAACATTCTGAACGCCCATAAAAACTTGTCCCTTAATTACCTCCCTAATTAGACGTTCCATGGTCCCTTTTCTCACTCCTCCTCGGGAAATGGACATGGGACCTTTGTCCTAGTCAGCGAGGGGTCCCAAGAACATGTGCCAAGCAGACCTCCCACGCTTCTAATTAAGAGCCTGGCTCCCCTCATTTAATGGGACTTGGTCAACTTTTCCTAGTATCAAGTACTTTGGTTGCTTTAAAGGGATGGGGGACAGGGAACAAGGGGAGTCAGGGTTCTCCTCTAGTGACAGCTCCAGCCCATTCAGCCTGTGATTTTATTTGCAGCCAAATCCAGAGAGAGATTTGCTACTAATTAGAGTGAAAGGTAATCAAGAGAAAGACATTTCCTAACTCATACAAAGCCTCAGTTTGATACAAAGGGGCTCTTGGTTTTCCCCACACCAATTATTTCTGTTTCTTTAGCACCCCTTTCCCCCCACACACACTTTTTTGGGGGGAGGGGAGGAAATCACATTCAAAAGGTAACTTTGCCCAGGTCCGCTTTACAAAGCGCAACTTTGTCTGCAAGTTGGCTTTATTGTCTCTCACTTAAGAGAGAGACATCTACATCAGCACAAATGCTCTCTTCTCTTGTGCTTGGTGGGTAACTCTCTGGTTTGGGAGCACAACAATCTAAGAATCGTGCAATCACTCTGAAGAGGGCACACTGCTGTTTGCTTCTCCTCTTTGTTTTCCAGCCATTTTATTAGACACATGGGGGATCTGTAGACAAAGATTAGCGTCTGCATCACGTTATTCGACATCGGAGGATGTATGCCGTTCTCTAACGGGGATTATTCTTTTCAAAATTACTTAACAGAGATTGCATGTTGGGAGGAAGATAAATTGGAAGGTTGGAGCCCCCAGAAATTAACGATCTTGTTTCCATGTATCATGCTAGTGTGAGAGTAAGGAAAGGGGGTCAATCCCCTCTACCAGCACCTGAATCCTGACCCAAAGCCCACTAAAGTCAACATAAAGCTTCCCCAATTGACTTCACTGGTGCCTGAACACACCCCAGGCAGCATCCTGTGCTGGGTGCTCTCCTAGGCCCCGATTCAGCAAAGCACTTAACATGCTTTAGTCCTATTGATGTTATTTGGCTTTAAGTACTTGCTTAATGTTAAGCGTGTGCTTAAGTGCTTTGCTGAATGGGTCAACAAGCACATTCCACAATGTTCCTTGACCCCACAGAGGCCTGGTTGGCCAGACTGGGAGCAGGCTCAGCTGATCAGAGCTGAGCGAAGAATGGCTTTTTGAATTCAGTGGCCAAACGAAAAAAATCTGAAAAATTCAGTTTGGCAACAAACCAGGAGGGGTGGGTTTTTTTGGTTTTCACGATGAATTAAAGGGAACGAAAAACATTCGGAATGTCGACATTTTCCAAACATCTGCTAACCGAAGCGTCAGTTCAAATGGACATTTCATTTCAAAACTTGTCCAAACGGTTCCTTTAGATATTTTGTTTGGAAATGACATTTCCAGGGTTCCCCCCCGCAGGTTTTTTCCCCCGACCAAAACTATTTGCTGAACATGACCCACATTCAGAAAGACATTCAGAGCCCTGAGGAACGCATTTTTCGGTGAAATTTCTAATCCCTGAAAAAACATCTGGCCCACCTCTCTTGCGGACATCCTTTGTTCAAACCAACTACAATGGCAAATCGTCTGACGCACCAGTTGGGCCTGGGGGAACAGCTAGGAGGCTGCGCCTCCCGAATGTCACACCTCTTTAAATGCACATCACTTTACGCAATCTAAAAATGAACCCGTTGGAAATTAAGCGGATTCCCTGGGAGAAATCACTTTCCCCAGCACTGCAATTTCTTTGATAACTGATGAAGGATTTGTTTTTTAATCAGAATAGACACAGGCACAATGACGTCGGAAGCCATGTATTATTTCTAGGCTATTAAATAGCAACAAAATTTATGAGAGGTGGGTGCGGAGCGGGAGGGAGTGAAACATGCTCACATGTATCATTACCAGAGTCGCTCCCTGATTCAGTAAATCACAAACTCCTCTCTGCTACAAACCTCTATGATCTTTGGTAATCTCCTGCACAAGGAATAGATCGTGTGGTAACCAAATTCTCTTCTAATTCTCAATTTATGCAAAGCAAGGCTTAAAATTTTTCTTGAGAACTCTATGCAAGGTCAGTCATGCACTTATGGAGACAATAATTCAGGCAGGGGAGACCCAATTAAGCTTTCCCATTAAAGTATCAGAAACATTTTGCCTGTCTATTCCTGAAGATTTTCATAAGATCACACATGGACACAAGAATTCTGCTCCAAAATGTCCGACGAAAAAGGTGACTTACTTAGCCTTCTGCAAATAGCAGGAAACAGAAATGAAATTAAATGAAAAACAAACATGAAAATGTTACAGGAACAGCAAACACAACTGGTATTTGAAGCAACTGCAGACAAAAGGGCTGGAGTCTCTGGCCTGCCCCAGCTGCTTTGGGCACTGGGGCAGAGTTAAGGTTATGTGTGAAACCTTAACTTTGATTTTTCCTGACGTTCGAGTATTAAAGCCCTGATCTTACAATGTGCTTTGCAAGGACAGACCCCCCTGCAACCACACTGAACTCCAATTACTTCAATGAGGTCCTGCATGGAGCTTATAGTACAGTCATGACCCAACTTTGCAGGCTTGATATTCTCAGTGAAGCTTTCTATATACAATACATACATTATACCCCAACAGTTCAACCACAGGCTGTTGGGCTTCACGCAGGAACCATCAAGGTGAAATTTTCTGGCCCGCATTATGCGGGAAGCCAGTTTAGATGATCATAGTGGCCTCCTTCTGGCCTTAATATTTTTTAAACTATCCACACATTAGAAATGAGCGTAAACACAGTACTATTCTAGTCTATACAGGTTTTTATATCATGCTTATCACTGCAGTATCTGAGCACCTTCCGGTAGTGCATGAAGTAATGCGAGTAGCATCTGTCATGGGTTTGCTCTCTCATCCTTTCACAGTGGGGCGTGGGAAGCTTGTGCAGGAGATAATCTTGTTTTGGTAGCATGTTTTTCCACACAGGCACCCGCACACTGCTCTGTATCTATGCTACAGAAGGGTGGTTAAAGAAATGCACCTTGCACTTGAAGCAAATGGTGGGAAGGTGTGTGATGGCCCTTAGTCCATGGGGACGTTCATTCCAGTGCCTCGCACCAGCACCAGTGAATACTCTGTCTTGTGCACAGACATGAGCTATATACTTATCATGGAGAGCTCCCTTGTGCCAGAGAAGCAAGACTGTCAACCAGGGTTTTCATCCCGGCGCTTTAAGTTCTTTTAAATATCTTGGGCCGAGACCATGGAGCACCTTGACGAGACCCTGAACTTGAACCGAGACCCTGAACTTGAAATTCTGTGGGAATCCAGTGTAGAAAACAGAGGGCAAGTCTGATGTGCTCTCAGTAGGCCATGTTGCTGAGGAGACATGTTCTAGCACTCTGCAGTAGCTGGAGTTTCCTAACGGCTGACGCTTCATGCCCATATATATTGCAGTAGATGCATATTTAATACGTTCTGCATAAGAAGCTTTTTCTCCACATCACACACCTCCACACACATCTTGTTCACATTCAGATCTGCTAAAAGATCATGATTATTTTATTCATTCAATTTCATGGCTCAGCCAGGCCCATATCCTCACACAGTTTGGAAAATAAGATAGCAGTAAGCTATGGTGGGAAAAGCTACAATTAATGCAGATAAATGTAGTATTTAAATTAAGAGTGTATGGAAAGTTTGTTCCCCTACCAACTTGAGTTTGGCTCTGTTAAGGAATGCAGAATGTGGCCCTTAGATGGGAGAGGGGGAGTAGGGCCATACACCATGGGGATGTCTGTGGCCAGGCTGCTACCAGCACATACAGGACAGAGTTGGTTAAAATACTGTTTAAAAAAAACAAAAAAACCCCATGAAAATAGCTATTCAACAAAACAAAAACATTCACAGAAAATTTTCATCATTGCTAGAAACTTCTCCAGTTTTTTTTAACAACAAAAGTTTGGTTTCACTTTCTGAGAAAACAAACACACCAACATTTTTACTTTTCAAAAAGCCGAAACATTTTCAAAGGAAATTCTGAAGAATAAAAACGTTTTCAAAAGTTCCCATGAGAAACAACTGATATTTTTCAATCAGCTTGAATACTGGGTACAGTCAAATTGATTAATCCCCAAATGCTTGGCTTAAGCAGCAAGTCCATGGACAAGAGTGTTTAAATAACACACATACATGTTATAACACCCCAGCTCTGTTAGGGGTTGATCCTGAGAAGAAAGGGTTAAGTGGGTTCGGCTGACTCATTTGAGGTACGGGTCTCCTTATCTCACTTGGATATAAAGCAAAAATTGCTCTCTGGTGAGAGGGGATTTAGGGTGTGGGCTGAGCAGATGTGAGAGAGGAACTGTATAGGCAGCTAAACCTGGGGAAAAAGTTTGACCTGAACTTTGTCATCATATTGCTAATGAAGCCATACCCCATAAATGGGGTGAGCATTTGACTCTACACAGTACACAGAGCGCGTGTTGAAGCAAGTTGGGAAAGGCAAATTCTCATACAGAGTGGGACAAACTGCAGGTGCTCAGTATAAGTCTATAGTCCTGAATGCTCCCATTCATGTCTATTCTTCACTAGAAAGTAAAGCAAGAAGCCATAAAAACAGTATCATGTTACCAGGCATGTCCCACGGCCCCAGGTGAGGTTATACCATCCACTTAGATAATGGCCAGTGTGTGTCCACAAATGCATGTGAGCAACTCAACAGCAGCACTTGTATTATTAAGAGTAACCCTGAAAACAATGAACTAGAGCATGCAGCCCAATACGCACGAGCAATCCTACCATGACAACACACTGTTAATTATCACCACCAAGGGATGTCGTTAATTCACCATCACTTAAGTCTTATTCGAGTTTTCAAATCAGGATTGTCTCTCTCTGTGAGGAACGTGCCCTAATTCAACCACAGGTTGTTGGACTCAAAGGAGGAACTGCTGGACGAAATCCTCGGTCCTGTGTTATGCAGGAGGTTAGGCTAGACGACCGTAAGAGTCTCTGCTGGCCCTAAAATCTATTAAACTAATTTTCCAGAGTAGCTCCACAATAATGAACCAGTTCTTGCAAATGGCAGTGGGAATGAAACTGTGAGAAAAGTGATTTCAGCCTCTGAGGGGTAAAAACAAACAACCTGACCAATAATCAAAGAGGCAGCAGGCCTAGCAGATGAGACGTTGGCCTGGGACTCAGGAGACCTTGGTTCTGATCCCTGTTCTGCTTTGTGCTCTTGGGTGAGACCTTTCCCCTCCTTGTCCTCTGTTTCCCACCCACACACCCTTTGTCTGTCTTGTCTATTTCGAGTATAAGCTCCTCGTCTGTCTCTTACTTCTACATCCCCATCCAGCGCCCAGCACAATCGGGATTGTGGCTGGGGCTCTGTGTGCTACTGGCAAACAAATGGTAAATGCCGACTAGAAAATGTTGTTTCAATTCACACTCTGCATCCTCCGTGCAGAGACTCACACCCACGTTCTACTGAATCTGTCAGCTTCTGATCAGCTCATTCCCCTCCCCCCCCCAACACCTGACTAATTGGACTGCACAAGACCTTTCTTTATTTGAACATTGCACTGAGCTTCCTATTATCAAAGCCCACGGCTCAGCAAAGACAGAGAAGATTATTCTCTAACAGCTCCATTGCCGTGCGGCATGACAAGGCAGCAGAGATCGGCTCAGGATTCCAACCCTTACGGATGGGAAGAAAAGAAAGGCCACCTGTTATTTACACTGCCTCCCTGGCTGACTTCTGCCATCACTGCTGTAAGCTACTGTGCGAGCAGACACACTCACTGCACATGCAAAAACACACCGACGCGCACTCCTGCGCCAATCCAAATGGGGCCCTCACAAAGGATTATTTATCTGGCAGTAGGGCCTCAAGGCACCAATTGAGGTCTGGGGCCCCACCGTGCTAGGTGCTGTCTAGACACAGCAAGAGAGTATCCCTGCTCCGAGCAGACAGAGGGTGGGAGGCACAGGCAAGGGAAGTGTTTTGCCTGAGGTCACAGAGCAGGGTGTGGTGGCAGCCCTTGTCTTAAGAGCGCTGATCTCCTGAGTTTTAGGCCAGTGCACTAGGCTGCGTCCCCAACATTTATTTTGGCCACATTTAGGACACTTGAGAACCCTGGACTTCGACAGGGGTTTCTTCATCTTGCTCACTTTCCCGCTTCTGCACACGCATGAACCCGGTGTACATACGCGTAAATACTCCTACTCCATCCCATCAGCCCCACTAATTTCAATGGCAAGTCAACTTAAAGCGACAGCTGCTGCCTAATGTTTTGCTGGGGTCCCTGAGTTACCGTGCTGCACAGTGGTGCGAGGGGAAATTCTGCTGGCGGAGGATCTGCTTATGTCTATTAATTGAACGTGACATAAAACAATTACTGAAGATCCAACAGCACCTAGCCTTAGGTAAGGTGTGGTCTTTGTATCACGGCCAGATTCCAGCCTGGGTTCTTACCTAGCGGAAATTCCCCTTGCAGGTTCAGCTGCAGGGAAGATTCTTCCCACCTCACTTTGTGTGCTGCTGTTAATGCACAGTAATGCTGCGCGAAGCAGAGGTGGCTGCATTTCAGTGTTGGGGAAGTGAATCGTATTCTTTGAAAATCACTTGGGACTGTTCAGGTTTCATTTCTGGAGAACTGCGGGTTACTGAAAGTGCCTGAGGGGAGTTGCACCTGCCCATTTTGCAGGTGAAAACGAGAGCATATTTACCAGTAACTGCTGCTGTCGTTTATCTTTTTGCATCAATATGGGAACTGACTGAATGTTCACACTGAACAGAACCTCCCAGGGATACAAGGAATGCTCCCTTTCTAGATCCTGTATTACAAACTGAAGGCCAGGTGCATTACAGTCTCTCTGAAGCACTGCTACCTAGAGTATATTTGCTCTTCAGCAGGATTCAACTTTTCACATGAATACCTAAAGTGGGCTGTAGCCCACGAAAGCTTATGCTCTAATAAATTTGTTAGTCTCTAAGGTGCCACACGTACTCCTCTTCTTTTTACTAACAGACACGCGTTCTCCACTGTGGTTGACTAGATCAGGCAGAGGAAGGGGAGAACCTCAATGGGTTTGTGGCATTATGAACTTTGCAAAGAACTTTTGGGGAATTCACAAAGATATAATCTCATCCATGAACCATTTTTTCTTGTCCTTAAAAATTCCAAGAGCTCATCAAATTTAAAATGACAACCAAAGAGGGGCTGCCTAGCTCATGGGTTCTCAATTCAGGGGTTGCAACCTGCCAGAGAGGGCAGCAAACTGGCATCAGGGGTTTCCCCCACCTTGCCCTTTCCATAATGTGAAATGGGAAGATGTTCCAGCCTGGTCCTGGCTAGATGGCAGGGGAGGGGTGGGAGTGGTCTTGGCAGGGGAAAGGTTGGGAACCAGGGGCTTAGGTAACAGGAGCACTGTGCTATGTGCTAAAGGCAGAAGAAGGCCCCAAATGCCAGGTTGACAAGAGTGGGTGTCCTCTCCATGGAATGCAGTTAGAATTTCCCTCTCCCCACTTTTCTCCATTAGTCACATTCCCTCTGGGTGTTTTCACCTAATTTCTTACCCTCTGCTCCCGTTTCACCCACTGTTCCCAGTGGATTTTCTATTGCTTGCCTTCTTGCTTTGTAGTCTCTCCAAAGCAGCACAAAAACCTTCCAACACTTGACCTCCCAACCCCACAATGGTGAAGCGTTCAGCAAAAGGAGTTTGCCATCCCAGGTGGGCCTTACCCTGATGTGCCGGTGTCTGAGAGACTCCCCTGTGTCTCATTAGCACCTTCTCCTGCTATGCATTGGCTTGAAATAAAATTTAAAAAATAAAATAAAAATGTAACAAGCTGTTCCATTGCTCCCCTTCGTGCAGCACTTGGGGACACCCCTCTCCCTTTGGCAGGGGAAGGAGATTCAGCGTCTAGTTTAAACAAAAGGAAGGACTCTGGAACATAATGGAGAGTTTTAAGAACAGGTTAGACAGACACCTGTCAGGGACGGTCTGGATAATACTTGGTCCTGCCATGGGTGCAGGGGACCGGACTAGATGACCTCTCGAGGTCCCTTCCAGTCCTATGATTCCATAGCGGGGCATTTTTTCAGTGTAGTTTGGTGAGCCGATGGCACTGTAGGTGCTTAAACAAGCGTGGCTTTGCACTGCAGTGTAATTAACACCCCCGGAACAAAGCAAAAAGACCCACAGAGCGCTAAAGAGGACACTTCCCCCACCCCCTAGTGAATTGCTGGAGCTGTAATTTTGATCTCCTTGTAACAAGTCTCTACATGGCCAGATCAAAGACTTCTTGCATTGCCTTATTCCCATAGCAGCTGAGGAGGGGCTTGGCCATTATTTCGCAGTGATGAGTGACACACACAGTTCCTGTCCTTGAATTTGGCTGTGAACCCCCATCCTGTTGTCTGTTCCACAGCCAAACGCCCCCCCATCCTTTCATTCCAGTAGGCAGAGATGGCCAGGAGGCTCATCTGACATATGAGCTGTGTTGTGAAAGAGCTTCAAAATCGATCTCACTAATCGGAGGGGTGTTGGATTCCCCCCCCCCAACCCGTGAGACAAATCATTGCAAATTACATCTGCCTTTTAATCTTCTTTAAATGCCAGAGAAGAAGCTGTAATGAGCTGACAAGCCCGGATGGTTGCCTTCAATTGGAAATAAGGCACTGTTCTTGTTTGAAGCACACTCCTTCACATCACCAAGTCCTTGCTCATGTACAAACAAGGACCCTTCTTCCCCATGGAGCTTATAAAGTACAAAAAAAAAGGCAGGCACAGGTAAACAGACTCATCAGGGGCGTGTCTCCACTGTATCTGGAAGAGAGCCTCCCAGTGACCTTTGAGCCGAATTTGCTTTGAGTTTTGAGAGGGCCTTGTCTAAACCTGAACCTCCAGGCTACAAACCCTATATGGACCGAAGCCCACAAACCAAACAATTTGTCCAGAGCCTCACAAACCTAAGCCACCCGCTTCCTCACAGCTCTTCTCCCACTTTCTGACCCAGACATTTAAACAGGCATTGACAAGTCTAGCGAACGTCCCCTCCAGACAGCAGCTGGGAGCCCTGCCAACCTATCTCTGATCACAGAGTTCAGGGGAAGGGGAAACATCCTCTGAGCTGAGCAGAGAAAAAACATACACTTTCCGCGCTCCCTCTCCCACAGCTGAAGCCAGTCTCAGCTGTAATAATACACATCTGCCCATGGGAGCCGAGGCCCAAAACACATGCTCCCCCTACGGTGGGCTAGTGAGTGAGACAGGGGCATGGATAAATGGAAAGGGCAACATACATTGAAAACAGACAGGCATGGGCCCCACAGGGTATTTTTAACTCTTTGGTCAACAGCCCTTAGGGTCTGATCCACCCAGGTGCCAAACAAGCCCTGAAGGTGGCCAGCAGCTTGCAGGATTGAACGTTTCCTAGAAAGGACCTGACCGCATCCAACCTCTCCCACCCTAGCAGGTATCTGTGCTGGAACCAAACAGTTGGAGGGATAGACAGCACCAGGCATTTACATAATATGTGATGAGCAAGGGATGGACAGACAGACAGGGAACTACATTTTGACCTAGCCTACGGAGAAAAGGGCTACAGGGCTTTTCATCCAAATGGTAAGAAATCAGCTGCTCTGGTAGAGAACAAGGTGACACTAAGGGATTTTGGCCAAGTTTCCCTTTGAGATTTTGGATGTGAACCTCAATCTCAAAGCAATACTTGGAAGGCACAATCCACAGGGGCTGAAGCTGGCCAAATCACGCAAAGGAGCCCCAGGCAGAGAGGTTCTGCTGAGTTTCACACAGCTCTGGCTAAAGCACTAGAACTGCACTCTGCATCAGATCAGGGCCAGTGGGACCCAGGTCCAGTCAGACCTCAAATGAGGGGCCCGCCAGGTTAGCAGTAGAGAGCGGGCAGCAAGCAATGAAGAGACATTCCAGCGAGTTGCCAAACTCCACATGCGCCTTCTGTTTCTTTGGAGGAGTGGAGCGTCGAGAAGAGAAGCAGAGCAGGCAAGTGGGGGTAAAGGAAGCCAAGAGGTCTGTCTCTTAATACTTCCTTCTTATCGAGTTCAGACTGGCATATTTAATGCAGTCGTTTGTAAAGAGATTGGGAGTGCGGGAGACAATAAACCAGCTTTAAACACACGTCGCCTTTTAACATTCTTCAAGTAACAACCTTTTGACCCAACATTGTTAGAACGTTCCCCCCTTTCCAGTGGTTTCCCAAAGGAATCTACAGTCAGTACCATGTGAAGATGGCTCTCTGCTCCACCCGCCATTTGAGGGACTTTCATTTATTCTCTGAGCCACTGACAAGTTGGGTGGTTAAATAAACAGAAAGACACCTGCTGCCGACACACTATTTATGCCCTTTTGGTCTTGTGTTTGGAGGCACTTGCAGATACTTTGGTAGATGGAGCTGTGAGTTAAACCTACACAGGCTCAAGAGATGTCAGAACAAAATATTCCAGAAGCAGGACAATTTTACGCTTGATGAGCCAAACACTTAACCCTTCCTTAAGCCTGGATATGCCAAACATTGCTTCTCTGGCAAGGAATTAAAAACTAAGCTTACTTAGTGTGTAGAGTAGAGACTAGGGGATGGAATTCTACAGTTGACACACTTACCTTATATGTGCAAATGTTTCAAAACCATAATCTGTGGGCATGCATGATATGCACGCACACAGCAATGTAAAAACATGGCTTCCTTACTACATATCTAAGGCTTTATTCAAACCCAGCTGAAGACCATGGAAAGATCCCCATTGACTTCAACGGGCTTTGGATCGGACCCTTAGTGGTCAGGTGGGCTTTTACAGCTGGCAGTTACGGTGCCCATCACGGCCACACAGAACTTCATGCACTGGGGAGCGACTCCTTCACACAACGGGCAGGGCTGTGCAGATACAGGTTTACAAGTCTTGGGCTGAGTCCAGAAGCAGCATCAGTATCAAGCCTGATGAGATGCGTCAGTTATGCCACTGAGGTGTTGGAGGCAGGTAAGGAGTTCAGGGGAAATCTAAGACAGCACTGAAGGCAGTGTCCCAAGACAAACCAAGAGCTGAGAGTTGCAACAGGCTACCTAAACAGAATATGGTGCATAAACACCCATGGCCCCAGCTAAACGCCAGCGACAGACCTGGTGCAGTTAGTGCCAGCAGATTTTTCTGTATATGTGTAAAGAAAGTGCTAGAAACACAGGGGGCAAAATAATGAGAAAAGTTAATTTAAAAAAAAAAAAGGGGGGGAGACACGTTTTTGTCAAAAACGGAAATCTGGAAAATTCTGACCAGCTCTAAAATGCCCTTCGTCTCCGCTGCAATGTAAATAATAAGCAGATGCAAAGCTGGGACCCATCTTCTATCAACACTGGAGCCATTTGTGGAAATTCCGCAATAGGATTTCCCCCCCCCCCCTTTGCTTCACTGGAGGGTGCTTGGGCTAACAGGAAAGGACAGGAGCTCCGGGCTTGCTAATATGCTTCCCTGTCCTTTATCACAGGGGTTCTCAATCTTTTGCTTTCTGAGCCCTCCTCCCGCCCTCCCCGCACCATGCTATAAAAACTCCACAGCCTACCTGTGCCACAACAACTGGTTTGCTGCATGTAAAAGCCAGGGTCGGCGTTAAGGGGGTAGCAAGCAGGACAATTGCCTGGGGCCCCACGCCCCAGGGGGTCCCACAAAGCTAAATTGCTCAGGCTTCGGCTTCAGCCCCAGGTGGCGGGGCTCAGGGCTTCGACTTTCTGCCCTGGGCCCCAGTGAACCTAATGCCGGCCCTGCTCATTGGACCCTCTGAAACTGGCTCACGGCCCCACAGGGGCCTTGGACCCCTGGTTGAGAATGGCTGCTTTATTGAACGTGCCATCGTTTTTAAAGGCACAGGAACCCATCAGCTCCATCAGGGCCCCAGAAAGAAAAGAATGATGCCATAGATGGATAAAAGGGCCGTGGGGCTTACCGTCTTCGTGGCCTTCCCTGTTCCTCCGCCGGTGTCTCTCTCGCCTGTGGCTAACAACCGACTCCGTTCCTGTTTCGTTGTCCAGTCCATCTCGACTGCTGGCAGCATTCGGGCTGAGAGAGACAAGAGGGCAGAGACAGTCAGGGGTCACACACCGCCTCACTAAAAACAAACCTGCCAATGCACTTAGTGTCCAGGAAGGGCGCTGGCTTCACGGCCCCAGAGAATGAACACAGAGGACAGGTACAACACAGAGAGCAGCAGAGCAAGCTTCCCACAGACTGCTCCGCGAGGGCATCCCCAGTGCTGAGCTAGAGGAGGAGGGGATAGATTGGTCTCCCTGCCTTGGGAATGCCCAGAAAGCATCATCCTCCCATTGAACAAAGCAGTCTCAGACCCTCTAGTTTAGATTGTGGTCCCAACGTCCTAACCACCTTGATGGTGGGACGAGCGAGGGGATTGTTTCCACGTGAATCTTAGCAGATCCGTGGCACGCTTTGGAGAGGCCAGCGGGAAGGCAGCTTTGACTGGTTACACATTCACACAGCAGCTGGAGACTCCAGTCCACATTTGAACAGCACCAGGACCATCAGGGAGGCAGCACAAACGCGCCTCGGGCCTGCCTAACTCAGGTGAGAAAACAGTGCAGGGACTCTTGAAGAAAGGGTCATTCGTTCTCACCTCTGAACACACAACTGCTTTTCTCCCAATGCCCCTCAATATTCTCCGCAGCTCAAGGATCCCAGAGACAATCACAAGTACGTCTGAGCGACTCCAGTAATGCTGACAATCCAGCGGTGTGTTTCTCTGGAGAAGTGGCTATCAGGAGGTCATTCTGAAAGGAGCGCTAGACACTCGCTGGCCTTCTCAGGTATCCCTAGGGTAGCCATGAGTCTCATGAGCCATGTTGCTCACCATCCTGAGGGCTCAGTCACACAGTGCATGGGTCCTCAACCTTTACGGCAACGCCCCGTTTGGAGTTAGCAGCTTGCTGGGAGCCAAGGGCATAAACCACAACTGAGTACAGCCCCCTTTATGGCAGCCCTGCAGCCTAGGAAGACCCCAAATCCCAGAATTCATTGCTGAGATACAAAGGAATGGAGGAAGCAGCCTAGAGCATGCTGGGACTTGCAGTCACTCCGGGCTACACTGCCACATTAGAGAGGAGGCTGGTTGCCTGACAACACTGTGTCCTCCTCCAATCCTTACGGTACCTCAGGGACCCCCACTGGAATTCAGCAGTGCAGATTCCCTCCAAAGTACTGGCCCCAGCCACTGCACTGATTCACGTTCTATTCCTCGCAGCCAATTTACCCTAGACCCTCCTCCTTCCACCACCAGTCCATAGCCTGACCTCCCCTACCATGTCCTGCCTTTTCCCCGCTGGATCGGAGCACGAGGGAGAGAGCGGGGGAGTCAGGTTTTGTTGGGTGAACAACATCAAGGGGCAAGAGCGGAAAAGGGGCCAGCTGGGATTTAACCAAGCCAAAGCCCTGCCCTCCCCATATCTCTCGGCGGCTGAAAGCCCTCCGCTTCCCTCTTCTGCAACAGTGCCCCTAGAAGCCACCTGTCCACTCCAGCAATATGCCAGTGCCCAGATTGTCAGTGGAAATGTTGGTGTGTAAGTCAGGGAAGAATTCGGCCTCTAAGACTTAAGGCCACATTGTGAATCTATTAAAAACGAGAGCAATACTGGCTCCCTACTCCCGGCCTTCAGGGGGCTGCTCCTCAATACAGCTAAGCAAGGTTGCCCATGACCCCTGGTTTAAATAACTGAGCCAAACTGCAGCCTTTGCTAGCCCATCACTGGGGCTGTAATACAGAGCACTGTGCATGTAACCCCGTTTACGAGCAACCGTCTGTTTCAAGACCACTGCTGAGGAAATGCCAAAGTGAAGCTGGCCGGGGCAGAGGGGGATGAGCTCCCCCCGGCCCCCCAACAGCAGTAGCTTGACTGTATACATCTCCCTTCAGGCTCAACATGTTTTATGGGGCTCTGTCATTCTTACGTTTCATAAACGGCACTGGAGTACTCATGTGGAAGGCAGTAGGAAAAGCCTCCCAGAGGCCACAGCTCATTGTAATGGACTGATTTGGGGAAATTGACCTGTAGCTCCTGAAAACACCGACAGAATAGGATCTGACGTAGCCATGTGCCGCTGTGCATCTAGGGGCTGGAATGGCTTCCCTGAGAAAGGGTCACTGCTCGCAGTCACCTCAGGTACCCACCCCACAAACAAGCAGCCCCGGCTTGCGGGCACACCATGCAGCGGAGAGTTACATTTCATGTGTGTCTAAGTAGTTGCTTTGATGGCCATCATCACACTAGTATCCCAGCTCCACACAGTCATCAACAGATTTATTCTCGCAACACCCCAGGAGGTAAGAAAGTGCAATATCTTCCCCCTCTTATAGATGGGGAAGTGAGGCAGAGTCTAAAGGTAGGTCTACACTTTGACCTGGACTGCCATTCCACCGGACTACCATACCACTGTACATTCCAGCTGAGAAGACATACCCGCACTAGCTAAAACTCCAGTTTGAGGAGACAAATTACCTCTAGCTCGAAGTGTAGATGTACCCCCAGAGACTTGCCCAGGTCACACAGGGTGTCTGTGGCATAGCTGGGAATTGAACCCTTCAGAGTCTTGGCTGAGGGTCCTACTGGTAGGTCTCCCCTTGCTTCCCTCAGATTGCTGCATTAGCATTTTGGGGTGCTTTTCACCAAGGATCTCAAATGGAACATCCTTGCTTCACGAATAGATAAAATAAGGCACAAAGTAATTGCTAATTTTGGGGGTCCAATTTTTGACACCCTACAGTAGGGTTTGAATTCCAGCAGTGCTGAACACTGGCTGCTCCCGTTGGCCTCAATAGGAGATGGGGGAGGGGGGTCATCACAGCTGAAAATTGGGCCCTGCTGCAGTATGTCTAAAGTTGAGCATGCAAGAACGGAGGCACCCAAAATCAGAGGCCATATTTTAACACGTGGGCTCAAAAGAGAGCCAGAAATACATCCCAGATTTCTCGAGTACCAGGTCCTTGTCTGAACCACTAGAAAACACCGTTGTTGCCACCAACATGCTGAAAGACAGTCCAGAAACATGAAATATTTGTTTTAGGGACATAAAAAAAAAATCACACTAGTTACATCTCAGCAATACATGCTCCAACACTGACTCACCACTTTGCTCCTATCAGAGACTGAATGAATCTCTCTAGTCTAATAGCAGGTCAAGAGAGGATAAATTGCATACAGAGAATGCAATAAAACGGATACAGTTAATGACATTATGGAAGTGCTGTATTGATTACATGGATTCAAAAGGCAAAACTGTTATACAACTACTGTAGACCATCAAGGGAGTTGAACAGTGTAATAAGTGTATAGAGGACTTAAAAGAGGGTTAAAAGCCAATCATATGGGCACCTATTTAACAATGATTTTCCTTCTTTTCCTGGGGGTTTCTGTTTTATGTTCCATACCATGGTGAGTTGGGGTGAAACCATTAAATGAAACAGGTTAATCTTACTCAACCACTCCATAGCAGCTTCCGGCTGAGGCGCTCAGACATTTTGCAAACACTAGTTAAGCCCCATAATCTCCACATGGAATAGGCAAGTATTATCCCCATTTTAGAGATGGAGAAACTGAAGCACAGTGAGGTTAAAGGATTTGTCTGTGACAATCAGGAACAGAACCCAGAGGTCAGGAATCCCTGCCTGTGCTCAAATCACAAGACTGTTTCCCACCCAAATCAAGAGGAAAGGAGGACTGAAATCCACCGGTCTGAGCCCAGTGTTCTCTCCCTGGAATCACAAGGAACTGAACATGGAAGATACGCCCATCCAGCAACAGATGGCTCCTGCTCCATGCTCCAAGGAAGAGGCAAAAACTCCTTTTAGCCCCTACCAATATGCCCCATGGGGAAGGGAATTAGGTCCCCAAATGAAATTTGGCCACCAGTTCAACCTTTACATGCACCAAAGAGGCTCAGAGAAGCATCCTAACATTTGGAAACTTACAGGAACAGAAAACTTTGCACTGTTTGAGTTTGCTCCTAACTACCATAGTACACAGAGCTGTGTGGTACAGTGGATAAGGTACCGGATTGGGACTCTGGAGATCTGAGTTCTATCCCAATCCTACCACTACCTCAAGAGAAGAATTTAATCAATCCGTGCCTCTGTTTCTCAGTCTGTGCATGGGAGATAATGTTTACCCAGCTGTGCACAGTGCTTTCAGACCAGGGGATGAAAGATGGTTAATGCTAAATACTAGCAATAATCTACAGAGGTGCCTCTCAGATCTCGGCGGTTACGCCGCAGACCGGGACATACGCTGAGAAAAAAAAGAGACAAAAGCAGTATCAAATCGACCAAAACACCAAGCTTTGTAAAAATAGTGCATAACTTAAAGCCGATCTTTGACTGCCAGAAATCGCTCAAGCAGCATATGCTGCGGAAGGAATCCCCCAGCTTCTCATTAAGGCTGAAGAAACACAGGAGATGCCCTGCCAGTTTCACATGTGTGCATGTCTCTATTGCGAGAATGAGCCGGACACTTCAAACAGAAAGCGCAGGACAAGGGAATTCAAGAGACTCAAGCACGCTGCTCGGCGCTGATGCTAGTTCTCTTCCGCAGGAGCTGTAAAAATTAAAATTCTTTGAGGGGAAAAGGCTAGTGCCTCAGCGGTTCTCTTTCCATGTTGAGAAACCCAGGACAACAATCAAAGGCTGCATCAAATCCTCCTCACTCAAACCCACATGGGGACGACTGAAAGCAAGCCGGAAACCCACAAGATCTCTATGGACTTTCCTCAGGGTAGAAATTCAGAAGGGACCACGCTAGCAGCTTCCAAACCTGAGTAAGTGGGCCCCCAATGCCACTTTGCCGAGGTGTTTTAGTCCTGACCAACAGTTCCTCCTGCTGTTACGGTCCTGCACCCCCCCGCCCCCCCAGCTGTGCCACCATGCCTCAGTCCTGAGCCACAATCCCCCCTGGGATGCTTTTCTCTTTTGGGTCCGGTTATCACGGGGCGGTGGGGGGGAGAGAGGAGAGAAAAGAAAGATTCCTCATGGAAGATATTCCCTTCCTTTGTCCCTAAACAAAGATGGGCATCAGCAGGTTTTCCAGGCCTTCGTCAGTCAACCTCAGCAGCACCATCTAGTGAGTACAGGCAGTTACCATGCATCACCGGTGACCGGACACTCAAAGGCTGCCCGAGAAATCTCTACCTTGGAAGTGCAACGCTGCTGGTTTCCTCTCTCGCTGCTGGGAGGTCGGGTTTGCTTGCCAACATGAAAGGAGCACACTGTGAATGTGTGAGGGCAGGGATACTGGGCCAGGCCCTCCACCGGGGTAAATCAGCATTGCTCCATTGATGTGACTGGAGCAATGCCAATCTACACCCTCTGAGTAAGCGATCCCAGCTTGTAGTGCCAGGTTCTGGACAAAGCTCCGAGGTGATCATTTTCTAATCAGATTTGTATAGCCTCCTCTCCCACAGTATCCGAGTGCCTCACAATCTTTAGTGTGTTACTCCTCACAGCCCACCCCATGAAGCCGGGCAGGGTTACCTTTGTGCGTTTGGTGAAGACAGGCTATGCCAAAGGGAGAGCGCTCAGCAGAATTACTCCACCTCCATGAGAGGCAGAAGAGCGTCTCCCACAGACAGAGCGCTGTCCACACTGTGCTAAGTCGATCTAACTTGCGCCACTCAGGGAGGTGGCTTTTTCACACCACTGAGCGACGTAAGTTACGTCGATTTAAGCAGTAGTGTAGACAAGTCCTGAGGCACAGAAAGACTAAGTGACTTGCCCAAGTTCACACAGGAAGTCGGTGGCAGAGCAGGCAATTGAACCCAGCTCTCCTGAGTTGTAGATTAGAGTTCTAACCACTGAACTGTCCACCAGGCAGTTGAATTACGACCACACAAAAGCAACGTGTTATTTCTGCCCTCACTGAGCTGCTCATGATGCCAAGCAACTACATTCAAATATGATGAAAAGCATCAGAAAAAATAACCTTTTTGAATCCAGCCAAAAATAAATCCAAAGGTTGGGAACAGGACAAAAAAAACCCCTACAGCAACGAGGCGGCAGCTGGTGTGTTGTTTATCATTCTGACCAGTATTATCTCATTGTTGTGCTGCCTGCCAACCCGTCTGTCGACTTGAATCCATCTCCTCTCGTCTCATACTTGGATCGTAAGGTCTTTGGGGCACCGACTGTCTTTGTTCTGTGACTGTACAGCACCTCGCACACTGGGGCCCTCATCTACAGTCGGGGCCCCTGGGTGATGCAATTAATAAATACAACCACCACCAGAAAAAGGAGGGAGAAGAGAATCAGTAGACATCGGGCCAGCGGCGGTTATACTAAAATATACTTAAAATCTACAACTACGAAATAGAAAAAGGAACTGACACAGGTATCAAGGGGAGGGGGAAGCAATTCCTACCCTAAAAAGCCCTCCCCTCACAGAGGCCTGCTGGCCTGGGATGAAAGGGCAATCCCAGGCCAGCAGGCGGAGTACAAGTGCAGAGATCTGTCAATTACAGGCTGCGACTGAACTGAACCGCAAACCTCATCAGACTCCAGGGGAAGAACTCGGGCTTTAAAACAACTCGTCTACCAACTTCGAGCCAACCCACTACGTTGCGTCCCAGGACCCTGTCCTCAGCAGCTGGCCAATGTTCCTGCATTCTCCCTGTCTGCCGAGGCCAACCCGCACCAGGGCCAGCACTCCCGGCAGCAGGAGCAGGCGTACACAAACGATGGGCCACACACTTGGCAGTCCCCTCTCCTCACGTATACCCACGGCCGCCCACCCCACCAGACCCTCATTAGCCCACTGGCCCAAGAAATCCAAGCGCTTGCATTTCTTCTCCAGCCCCGATTTCTCCACGCTGCTGTTTGTTCAGCCAGATGGCTAAACGCCTCCATGTGCGGCGACAGCAAGTGTTGTCTCGTCGTCAGAACACAAGCCTGGGAGCCAGGACCTCCCGGCTTCTCTGCCTGACTCACTGTGTGAGACCTTGGGCAAGCCACGTCACCTCGCCGTGTCTCAGTTTGCCCAGCTGCGAAATGGGGATGCATAGATACTAAGGTCAGAAGGGACCGTTATGATCATCTAGTCCGACCTCCTGCACGACGCAGGCCACAGAATCTCACCCACCCACTCCTGCGAAAAACCTCTCACTTATGTCTGAGCTATTGAAGTCCTCAAATCGTGGTTTAAAGACTTCAAGGAGCAGAGAATCCTCCAGCAAGTGACCCGTGCCCCACGCTACAGAGGGGCGCTGGGAAGCATGACGCCCCATTGACAAAGTTCTGGGAGTTCGACAGACGGCAGCAGGCGCAATGGAAGAGCACAGCTGAATAAAACGGCATCTTTAAAACACTGGAGGTAAAAACAGGGAGTGCTGCACACGTGACCCTGTGCCACGAGTTTGAGGGGGTGTTTTTAAAGGCACAGTTAAAGCATTCTAAAACCAGCACATACTTCTATATATGGGTCAGGAAGAAAAGAACTAGTTATGCTAGCAGGTCATGTGACTGCAATTGTACAGGCTACTCGCCCACCAGGAAAGCGAAGCTTGGCCACAAGAGGGCAGCATAACCCTGGCAAGAAACGCAGGCCAGGCGAGTATTCCCCGGGATTTCTTCTCCTCCAGAAGGCAGCTTGGTGCTTAGCCCCCGCCCAGATAACGGGCTCGTCCAGGCAACAGACATCCCAGAAAGCAGGGGTGGGGGAAGGAGGAGGGAACGTGAGAACAGCAGGAAAGGACACTGGGTTTGCCTCTGCACATTGAGCCACTGGCTCACGAGCATTGGGGTTCGGCTCCCCCTCTGCATCCTTACTGGGATCCTGTTAATGTCACCAGTGCGGAGCCAAATGCGAAGGGCAGGGTCAGCAGCAGAACAAATGGAACAGCTGTTAACCCCTCTGCGCCAGGGGCTGCCTGCCGTTCGGGCCTGGCAGCACAAAGCCTGTCAAAGAAGCGAAGTGGCAAGATGTCCTGGCATCAGCATCAATGCATCGAGCACAGGGCATCTGGGTTGCCAGGGACAAGGAGAGGCCAGAGGCACTGAGAGCTCACTTGGCTTCCAAGCGAATAAAATGGGCAAACACAAGGGTTTCATGCAGCGGGTGGTTCACTTGATCAGGCTGGATTGGTTAATATAGCAAGAGAAACAGCACTGAATTTTGAGGTAGGTGAACCTGGGACTGACAGCCCTAGAGACTGATGGCTTCTGTTTTTCTGAAGGGAGGCAGAGTGGTCTGGTGGTCAGAGCAAGTGGGGAGAGGGGTCAGAATTCCTGGGTTCTATTTGCACTTCTAGGAGGCAGTGTGGCTCAGTGGTTAGAGCATGGGTCTGGGACTCTGGCACTTTGCTTTCTAGTCCTGATATTGATACTAACTTGACCTTGGGGAAAACGCCACTTAACTTCTCCGTGCATCAGATTTCCCATCGGTTTAACCTGTCGAGCACTTATACGCACATCAGAAGTTAGAATAATTCATGCAGTTGACAAACGGTGAGGGGCCTGAGATCCAAGATTCATATCCAGATTCCAACCACCCCAAAGGACTGGTGCACAGGGTGGCAGTTTTGAGTCTGGGTTTGGGAGTTGGATTCACTGGGTTACAGGAAAAGGAACCAATAGCGAAATGCAAATCCCAAATTCAGGGCTGCACTGATCTGGGGTTTCAGTTCAGGCCCCAGCCTAAAACTACAGGGCAGAATCTCAGCTCTCAAGCACAGCTAGCCTTTGAGGGAAAATACTTGCTGTTCCCTGGAACAGATCAGAAGGATCACTGGGTACTTATGCACTATGGTCTGGATCTTGCTCTCAGTCCCCACTCAAGTCAATGGGAGTCATTCTAGATTTACACTGGGAGGATCTGGCCCTGTACGTAGAGCTGCAGGTAACTAGGCTGCTATTCCACCAATGTACGTTGCATTCCATACAGTCAGGGTGATAGCGTGGGGAGCATTATTCCTTAAGCAAATTGCTGCTCTTTATCATAACGTTCTGCTGCCTGTGTATGCTACATAATTATATGGCACACGGTAATAAAAGGTTGTCATCCACATGCCACCCAAAGCATTTACATTCCTCCCCTTCTCCCCCGCAAGGTGGGTTTCGAAAGGACGAGCAATAAGGTAATTTCTCAGATGATCACATTTTTCCCTCCCATCCCCCTTTTTATTCCCCAATGAGCACAACAATATCAAAACAATAAAACAAAACAGGTGGGAAGCACCTAACACAGGGTGCTGAGAGCTGGGGGAGGGCAAGGCAGAGAGGTGGGGGAAGAGCCAGGGAAGTATTTTGCATCCCTTGATTAGAAAGAATAGCTTGGCCTTACTGAAATGAAGGAGGCCGTGAGTCTCCGATGCCACCCGTTCTCTCGATGGGAGGAGGGAGGTCCGTGTGGCTTTCAGCGCACTGGGAGCCCGTGTCGGAGTGGGAGCTTTCAGCCAGGACCAGCTGCAACAGAATAAAAGGGAGAATTAGATACACCCATACAGGTTTCCATGCCCTGATGTAAGGTGCTCAGCTGCCCCCTTGGTAGATTAGAGGCAGAGAGAACTGCTTGGCATTGGATTTTGATGGCTCTTTGCCAACCTTTCACAAAAGCCAGATCACTTTGGGTCCGAATGTGAAATTGGAACTTGTAGGGATTTGTGCAAAGTCCTTATGAGACCCACAACCCTGCAGCTGACTCAAAGCAAGACCGACATTGCTGGGCAGGGAGCACGTTTTGAGAGACTTAGGAAATTCAAAGGACATTGCAGAAGGAAACTTGTGACCCTCAGCAGGTCACCAGGACTGAACAAAACCCCTGGAATCCTCCCAGGCCTTCAGGAGCCCTTGGGAAACGCATGCACATGAATGCGCTGGGGGACTTTGCAGAACGCCCTGCCTTCAGTGACCGCTTTACCCGATGGGTTCAATCAACCCCCCGTGCTTACAAGGAAAATCAAAGCCTGCAAAATCACATGGCCCGAATGCAAGGCGTTGTTCCGTCAGGCACTTGGGCAAGAAGTGCTGAAGATTGAGGACTGGATCCCGGCTGTATGCACACAGCCATGGTTTGTTACACAGACACCCCCGAACATGGGGGAATCTGGGTCCAGATCCAATTCCATGGCTAGTCCTTATTTTTTACAAAAATCCCCTGCCTGAACACCTGGAAACTTTAGGAGGTAGACCTGAAATCCCCAGCTGGGTCTGAGTTTTGTGATTTAGGCCCATTTCCATTATAAAACGTCAAGGTCATTCCTCAACAGTGCCATAAAATCCTCAGACAGGCAGAAACAAATGGCAGTCAGTTTAAAAATCCAGAGGACATTTTTATTTTATTTTATTTTGTTTTTTTGCTTCACAGGCTGTGTGCTCTCAATAGTCCATAATGGCCTGAAACCTTCTGTAAAACCATGTTGCTATAAACGACTCTGTTCAAACCCCCTTGAATACCGACCTCTGCATTCATGGAAGCTACAGGCTGCTGGCAGGCAGCCAGTCAGGGGAGTGGGGAAGGATGCAAAGGACTCAATGTAGAACGCTCATGTGAAAACGGGTAATTGAAGAAAAGCTACAGCAATCAATCTTCTCACCACAAACAGGCAGCTAGACACAGCCCGGTGTGTCGGAGGCTTATACATTCCATTCTCATTACAAGGGTGTATAAATTCTGCAGATCCCCACCACATGGCCACTTCTTATTTTCAACTTCCTATCAACAGGAGGAAGCCTCGTGTATATGGATAGCAGGGATATTAGGGTTACACAAAAGACACATGGGTCCAGTCCTGTTCCACCAAACTCAGCGGATGAAACTCCCATGCAGAATCAGGCCCTTTGAGAGTAAGCCAATCAGGTTATGGATACACTGGAGCTAAACAAATGGGTTCCCCTCTTTTCCCTCGTTCCTAACTCAAGGTCTTATGTTGAGGGACACTGGAGGATGTTTGAAGTTGGAGACTTCTACTAACCAAACCTGATTTATCCAGCTGCCTTGTATCTACATTTCCCTATTCTCCAAGGTTTTGGAGGCCAATGTCTTTCAGTCTATTCCCCATCACCACACACACTTTTTTTTTTTTTTTGGGTAGAGCCAGGTGAAGCGAGGGCTACTTCCATCTTTACAGAACCTTGCTAGTGTTGGAGAAAGCCACAGTTAAAGCACACAACTAGGAATCAGATAATCTGGGTTCAATTCCCGGCTCTGCTGGGGATTCTGTGCAGCCGTAAATGAGTCACTTCATTTCTCCGTAGCTCAGGTTTTCCCCTCAGGCTGGTGCGAGGTTAAATTAATTCATTAATGTTTGTAAATTAATTTATGGCCCTTGGGTGGAAGGGGCCATAGCTGGATAAAGGACGCTTAGAATCAAACCAGAAGCGGTTTGGACCCAGCTTCCATTTCAAAACGAACTCCTGAAGTTTGGGGATTTCAGATTAAGGGGTCAAGTTTTGCTCCAACTTTATTTCCAACAGAAGGGGCAAAAATAGGAGCAATATTTTTGTTTTAAAATATAGATTAGATTTATTGATTATTATTACGATAGGGAAACAGCCCCTCGTCCCACGCTATCCAGGCCGCCACACGTCAGTTGGAGAACACAGGAGGCAAAAAGGCTTGAAAACCTGTTCCATTTTTTGTTCACTTGTGCAAACTCCTCCTGTTGCAAGATTTTATTTATAGTGTGGTCGTACTTCGAGGCCCGAAAGGAGGACATCAGAGTCCTGTTGTGCTCGGCCCTGTATACACACAGCAAGAGATAGCTATTGCCCCAAAAGAGCTTACAGGCCAAACAGACAATACCCAGGGTGGGAGAAAGGCAGTTTGAATGGCATCTTGAACAGATGGGAAACTGAGGCACAGAGCAATGAGGTGACTTGTCTAAGGGTCACCCACGGCGTGCGTGGCAGAAACAGGAATTAATCTGGGATCTTCCAAGTCCCATCCAGTGCCTTGACCGTGAGAGAGCATCCGTCAGCCTCGTTTCATCGGTACCAAATTTTGTCCAGCGACAGGGAATTCGGATTAACCAGAAATGACACCGAGGACATTTCTTTCACATGGGCTGCTGATCAGACGAGATGCCGACCATTTCTGGCCACGAGCTCCACTTGAACTAGTCACCTAGAGGCGAAGGGGCCCATATCCTATTACCAATCCCCTAAACCATCTAAATCCCCTTGCCCGAGTCCCTCCACACAACACGATTAAGAAATCTTTTAATTAAGTAGATGCACTAATACCAACTAAGATTATCACCTCTCACTGAGAGGCCAAAGGTCTCAGTCTCTCTCCATTTGTAACGGGGCATAAAAGCTAAACACAGCATAAACGAGCTTGACCGTAATTGGTTAATTTATCAAAGGCTAATCCTAATATAATTCTTGGGTAAATACTAGCCATCAGTGCAAGGGGTGCGGGGGAGGAAAACCGGTGATCATGGCAGGCAGCACGGAGTCCCGAAGGGGAATAGATCATAGAAAAAGGCAGGCAAGAGACAGATGGACATAAAAAGGAGCAGTTTGAATACAAAATGGTTCTTCGAAGCCAGCTATATTACTCATCAGACTCGTACATCACCCAAAGCTAGAGCGACGGGGGGAAAATATGGAAGCGACACATCGCGTGAGTGATCCAAATAACATGCCGACAGGAATCTGTTTAGCGCCGGGAAGGCGTCTAGAAGGTATGGTGGCATTATGGAGACGGAGGTGACTCTCTGAGCAAGGCCTGTCCCTCAAGGAATCCCTCTGCAGGGGAGAACGTTTGCACGAATCAAACCAAGGAACACAAAAGAAGAAAAGAAATTGGGCGTAGACACGAGACCCGAACACTCCTCACACCTCGTCCCGCTCCCAAATCAGACTGAGCTACCCAGACCAGTCTAGTGCCATTTGCTTTGAAGCGGGAAGATGCAAAAAATTCTCTCCAGGCTTTCCACAGAGGGGAACACCTGTCCTAATTACGTGCAGCCACGTAACAAAGAGGCCGAGATGAGCTGACACCAAGACCGATCACTTCCCAAGAAAAACGGAAGTGACACATTTTAGCCGGGACTGTCAGTTACCCAGCAGCCCCGCGCCCTTGGCCTGACGAGCTAATTGTGCTGACGAGGTGGCACAACACCTGGGGCTCTGGTGCACACACCGAAGGCCGCTGTCAGCTTTGCCTGATGTTAGCCATGGGCTCTATTTTAGGCATAGTGCACCTGGCCTGGCCTGTTCAAAGGGACGAAGGGCCACACACCCATTTCTTATCAGCATTCGATAGGATTGGAGTTCCCAGCTCCCTTAGACTGCTTTGATTGTCCCAGACCCAGTGGAGGTGCAGAAACAAGGACATACAGTGCTTTTCTTAGCTAACTTAGCCTCTCAGCAGCACCCTTGGGTGGTAGGATAGATATCATTAGCCTCATTTTACAGATGTGGAAACCAAGGCACAGTGCCTCAGAGATTTGCCATAGGTCAGAGGTATCATAGAATCATAGCGTTGGAAGGGACCTCAGGAGGTCATCTAGTCCAACCCCCTGTTCAAAGCAGGACCAATCCTCAATTTTTGCCCTAGATCCCTAAATGGCCCCCTCAAGGATTGAACTCATGACCCTGGGTTTAGCAGACCAATGCTCAAACCACTGAGCTATCCCTCCCCAGGTAGTCAGTGGCAAGGTGGGATGGAACTCAGGAGATCCTGATTCCTATATGTAGACCATAAGACCATGCCACCACCCACTAGAGACAGAAGAGGGCTAGCCAAGTGGCCTGTTCCATCCTTCCACCAATGCAGTGGCTTGACCCACACCTACCAGAACCTGCCCAATTTGACTGGGAACTCCGCATAGACGAGCTCGCTCTATTGATTTCTGGTACCTCCTGTTGGCCAGCACGCAAAGCCTGAAAGAAAGTCGTGACGATGTCAGTTGTCAACTGAAAGTTAATTCCCACGAGAGGATTTAGAAGGGCCGACAGAGGGCAGCCCCACCATCAGTCAGGAGCCTGGGGTTAAGCCTGGGTCTCTTTGGAAACCAAACAGTTGCTCTCCAGGCAGGGAGACAGGTTATTATTGGAGCTGGTCAAAAATTTTTGTTTAAATTTGAATTTAGTGGGGCAAGAAAATGGAGAACTCTTTCTCCGAGCTAGAGCTAGTATTACCTAATGGAGGAAACATCACCTAGTGCTTAGAGCACAGACCTGCGAGCCAGAACTCCTAGGTTCTGGCCCAAGTTCTGCCACGATTTGCTGCGAGACACTCAACAAGTGACCTAATGTGTGTGACACAGTTTCTCCATCAGTCAAATAAGGATAACACCAAGGACTAGTGAAACCCAAGGAATCAACATTTTAATGCTTTGAAATCCTTGCAGAAGGCCAAATGCAAAAAAGTGTTTGCATCTTTAAAGGGAAGGGCTTAGCCCTGCAAAGCAACGAGGAAAACTCCTGCTGATCATTAGAGTTTGTATGGCCCAGCTTTGGGGAGAAAAGGGGAGGATGTGAAACTCAAACAGCTTTTTTGAGGATATTGGAAGTGTCAGGAAATCCCTCAAGTCTGGCAGCACCTGAAATGAGTTGGGAGGGAGACCGTTTAAAAGGGCTTCAGAAAGTGTTCTTGCTGCTCTGCCAATCTGGGGCCTGGAGGGTCCTGCAGGATGACCTGACTTTAGCAAAAGGCCTTGGAGCGATTTAGTTATTAAAACAAAATCATTTGCTGTCCAGATCCGTGTCGGCTGACAGCTGGTAGGGCATGTTCTGCCGTTCGCCGAATCTTTCATCCTTCACTCCTAGACATCCACATTTGTGAACATGGGAAATAAAGTGTCATTCAATATTTTGATGGCTGTAAACCAAATTAACAGGAATACGACGAAGGAGCTTCAGGAAAACACCCGCTGTACTACTGCAGGAAAGGAAACCTGCCCCAGGCGACCAAGCTGCAGTTGGATTAAGACAATGGCTCAGGCTAGCTGGCTTTCCACAGTGGTCAAGTGGAGTGGAATCAGAAAAGTTACACATAGTACAGCACCTAGCACAATGGTGTTCTGAATCTGGTTGGGGCCTTCCAATGCTACCATAGCACATGCTGTAAGAAAACAGCTTTCCAAATGGAGCGGGACAGCTCTTTGTTGTGACAGCACAAGGAAAAGGAATTTTGGAGCAAAGTGAGGGTGTTGCAATGTTTGCTGCTTCTGCACTCTGGGATCAAACAAAGGGCTCGTGTCATGCACTGGGGTGCAGGGAAATCTGTTCTGTCTTTTGTAAAGCTCATTAAGGATTCATCATTTCTTTCTACAACGAACGATGCCAGGCAGAGATCTAAGTCTCTGATGGGCTTTGCTTGAAGATAAATCACATCCCTTTCTCTTAGAGAGCTAGAGTGTATCGCAAAAGGTCATTTTGAAAGAAAAAAAAGAACTTGGTATTCTGTTTGGGCATTATAGGCTTCTCAAAGTGTTTCCAGAAGAGCAGGGTTGTTAACTCCAGCGTCCTGGCCAAATGCCAACTCCAATCATTACCTTTTGCCCATCAAGTTCCCCCTGCAGTTTCAACTGGATACAGCATCCTGCTTCATTTCCTGCCTTATACTGCAGCTGTGCTGTGTGTGGTTACACGGCGTTCCTGTGTTGCTGCTGTGTTCCACCCCAGAGAAGGCTGCATTTCAGTGATTGATGAGGCAGACCCTAAACCTCTTTTGCCTATTTCACCGGGGTGAGAATTAATAAATGTGTAACCAATTATAATTGTTGCTTCACGTAATGTTTATTTAACTTAAAGTCTGTTTCACGAATTAACACAGTGAGATCCTCATATTGCTAAGATCTCACCACAGCACCTGCTATTAAATCTTTGTAGAGAGATGAGGAGAGCTTACCCATTCTGCGTGAGCTACAGAAAGGGCCTGATTCTCCTCTCCCACTGTTAATGCTGCAGTATCTCCGCTGACTTTAGAGAGTCACTTCTGATTTACAGCAGCACAAGTGATACCCAGTGTCAGGCTCAGAGGATGCAGGTTAATACTGTGAAGCTTAGCAAGAGTCTACGGTAAGAGTATCACCTGTGATCTTTAACACTGATGGAAGACTCACCTTTCTTTCTGCATGCTAGGCATGTGTAAATGACCTCCTTTAGGGTGGGCTTGGACCTTGCACAGCTGGTCGATCCTTGGTGTATTTCTAATCAAGTCAGTGGAGCTACACCATTACACCAGGGTGAATTTGGCCCATCGTGCAATATTCTGGCCACGACGTCGTCTTTCACTCCTCAGCACTTCTCTACACTAGTGAGGTTAACCAATTAAAATGTCCTTTAACCAATTAAAATGCACTGGGCAACCAGAGGCGAAAGCAATGTAATTGAGTCACTAGGGGGCAGCGATCTAAGTTACCCCATTAATTTACACGGGACTCAATCCAATCAAATGCCTGAATGGATGCACCCGTCAGCCATCCCACCTGAAAGCTTAGCATAGGCACCAGGAAAAACCTTATGCTGGCTCAGGGTGACTGTAGGTGCACCGAATCAGTGGTGGGTAGGCTAGTGCAAATCTACTGGTACACCATCAACTGATCGCTCAAGTGCACGTAAGTCCGAAGGTCCCATTTGGAGTCAGAGACGCGAATAGCACACTGGCTTGGGAATCAGGACACCTGGGTTCTAGTCCCAGCTAGGCCACTGACCTTCTGTGTGACCTCGGGCAAATCACTTCACCTCCCGTGCCTCAGTTTCCCACCCCACCCCGTGTCATATTATTTAAACTATAAACTTCAGCGCAGGGACTCTCTCTTGCTATGTGTTTGTACTGGGCCTAGCACCACGTTGGCTACTGTAACACAAAGAACGCCTGCCTCACCGCAGAACCTCTGAACTAGCCCAGGCCACAAAACGGAGGAAGAGATTTGTTAAGGTGACCCATAGCTGAGGCCACGATGCAATGAGGGCTGGGTTGGTGGGGGTGTTCGTAGTACAGTTTGCTCTCACGCCGGCTGCACTTTACTCTTCATCAGTAGTTACTGAGCTCGTTGGGCTGAGAACCTAAAACATGCAGCTTCTTTAGAAGTCTTATTTAAATCTCTCAGCTCTGCTGTGTGAAATGTTGAAGCTCTTTGCATCTCTGCCCCCTTGAGGACAAGGAGGGAGGGGGAGAATAGCAGATGCATAAATACCTAATTAAGAAGAGCCGTTAGTCAGGATTTCTGCAGACAATGCCGTAACTTCCACCTCTCGTTAGGGGCAGAGACTCATTATTTCATACGAAGGCATAGTTCCATTGGCTGCCGAAGGCAAAGCCCCAGAGACGTGGCCTATTGTCCCGAGGAGCAATGGTTCTCAACCAGGGGAACATGTACCCCTCGGGGTACGCAGAGGTCTTCCAGGGGACACATCAACTCAACTAGATTCTTGCCTAGTTATACAACAGGCTGCATAAAAAGCATTAGCGAAGTCAGTCCAAACTACAGTTTCACACAGACAGTGTCTTGTTTATACTCTGTATCCTATACACTGAAATGTAAGTGCAAGATTTATATTCCAACTGATTTCATAATTGTATGAGAAAACAAGCAATTTTTCAGTACTAGTGTGGCCGTGACACCTTTGTATTTTTATGTCTGAGTTTGTAAGCAAGTAGTTTTTAAGTGAGGTGAAACTTGGGGGTACACCAGACAAATCAGACTCCTGAAAAGGGGTTCAGTAGTCTGGAAAGGTTGAGAAATCAATGCCCAGGAGCACTGCCCGTGTGGGCATCGATCCCGCAAAGGGATCCAACCATCCACCTGGATAGAGTCAACAGGACTCCCCAGAGACATGAGGGTCTGCCCAGGCAGGTGAGGGACACAGGATTTACTTTAGGGCCTGGGACGGGAGACTGCCCCAAGGACAACCCAAGCTACTCGGCAAGTTGTGATGAGGATTCACTAGGCACCATGCCGCCCTCTGACCCTGCAAACACCTATTACTGGGGGTTAGCGCTTACTGTGGTCACCAATCCCTCACTGGGCTCTGGGGCAGGCTCCGGGGAACTAGAGAACAAATGCCAAGCACGGGCTGCTGCGGTCAGAGGAGCTGTGCACCTGGATGGGTCTTTCAGACGAACTGAAACACAGGTAGGATGACCAGACAGCAAGGGTGAAAAATCGGGACAGGGGGTGGGGTGTAATAGGCACCTACATAAAACAAAGCCCCAAATATTGGGACTGTCCCTATAAAATTGGGACATCTGGTCACCCTAAACACAGGCCTGACCATCTGTGGCTAGTTAAGATCCTGGGTCATTTTCATAATAGGACAATTTACCCAGGTATCCTGACCAAATTACAGTTGGAGCAACAACTTCCTTCCTCTTTATATTCCCCCTCCAGTTTTGATAGGAGACTATGTATTTCATTTCATCCTCAGGTCTGGTTCTGAATTTTTGCCAGAGGCTTCTATTTTATATACCAGGCAGAAGCAAAATCCCTGCACTTGGGCAGGCTCAAAATCCACAGGGAAATGTTTCAGCGTGGGCCCATCTGTATTCAAGGCAGAGCAAAGGTCTCTCCCACTACGGCACTGAGGGGCAGATGAAAACATGCACGTCCATATGTTCTAATCTAGCTTGATGACCTTCACTGCCACTGTATCCTACCCCCAGTGACTTCAGTGGGGTTTGGGTCAGGCCCCAGCTTCACTGCTCGGTCTGTTCAAGAGATCTTTGGTGCAAAGACAATGTCATCCTCACGTTACTTGGTGCCAAGAGCGCCAACAATCATCCCATTTCCTATCAAGCAGTCCTCTTCCCGCCAACTTCAGCTCTTTCTCCAGATTTTTTGCAAAATATCTGGCCTCCCTTCAAACTTTTATTTCAAGAACACACTCTTCTCTCCACCCCCCTGGCACAAGTCTGGGAAAGCTCTAAAACGTCCTCAATTGCAAAGCTTGGAGGAGCTCAAGTTCGCATGCCGCTGACTGTGTCTACTAAAACAGAATATCAGCCCATGATTCCTCAGCCCTGCATCTCCTCTGACATATGGCAAAGGGAAACTGACTATAACAAGGGTCTCTAAAGTGACTGGAGACAGCTGGGCTTCAGCGTTCACAGCCTTAGGGGTCTCCTTGCCCCTTGTACGAGGCATGTAAGCGTAGGCAGGACCATCTGCTTTCATTAGTGGGAGAATAGCTCCCCTCCCCTCCCCCTCAGTGTCCGTTTCACTTCTGTGGCCTGATATCTAGGAGAAAATAGTCAAAACTAAGTTTTGATCTTTCCACCTAACCCCCAATCTGTCCCCCCAGTGACTGTACCATTAGCATCTGCCTGAGTGACAGGAAGGCCCAAGGAGCCGCTTTCAGCTCCTCTTCTGTCCTTGATTTTAACATCCCTGCTGGATCCAAGCCCCATCCCTCCTCCCTCCTAATTCTAAATTGGAAGAGAGGAGGGTCCAAGAGCACAGGGGAGAGGACCCTTAGGACAGGATTGTGCGGTTACTTGGAAAGGCACGTGTACAACTGAAATCACTCCCCTGAATTAGGGGTTTCATTTTTGTTATTTCAAATTTCTGTAACTCGCTCCCCCGAGGCAAAACGACGGCCGGGAGATTTTAAAAGGAATTTGAACGGGAGGTGGGGGTTTGGCTAACAGGATCAGAGAGGGCATGCCAAGCTCATGGAGAGGACAAAAGTAGGTACTGGGGCCGGCTGGAGTATGAACAGAAACAAGGCCACAGACATACAAATGGTTGGGGCCAAGTGATGCAGGATCTTGCAATTGCCACCAAGAAGTGGACTCACACAAGACCCTATTTTCAAGAGCTCCGCACCCACAGCCAGGGACAGTTTTCAAAGTTCTCAGCAGCTCCCACTCGGGCACAAATGGCCGGATTTCCAAGATGTTCCTGTACCCAACACGCACCCCGTCCGCCGAGCTTTTCGGAAAACACAGGCTGCGCTGGGGAAGGTCAATGCACCGTAGAGCAGAATCGCCTCCTCCCGCCCTGGCCTCATGAATCCAGACTCAGAATATTTCTCCCAGCAAAACGGGCACAAGGTTCAGTCCCCACCGCCAAGAGCAGAGGAGCACGTGAGCTTGTATTCTGACAGGAGAAGAGAAAGGTCCGGCTGTCATTTCTTTTCACAAATTAGAATCAGCAGGAAGCAGCTTGTTTGGATTATTTAGATTCTGCATCCGCCGCCTCAAGTACGCGCTAAGAGACACTGGCTCTTCGCAACGGATCGCTGAACAATCCCAGGTCTCCTATGCAACCCTGTACGGCACAAGGCTGCACGACTCGACCGGACAAATGCAATAGCAACTGCCCTGCAATGCAGCGTCTGGAAGTGCACATACAACAGACAAGCAGTTAGGTCCATTGACAAAGCATTATCTCTTGGCACCGAGATACTACAGCCAGAGAGAGACCTAGGTATGACCCCACTAAGAGCCAATCAGAAATTGGATTCATCACAAACCAGTCCCTCAGCCAATTGTTCTCAGATGTCGCAAAGCTTTCCGAAAAACCCCGGATAACGGCCAACCCACCGTGTGCACACTGCTGGCCTCCTGGCTGGTTCTGAATCGGCAGCTACCTGCGGGCCAGTTCTTTTCAAATTCCCAACTTCAGTGGCCAGGCTGTGAAAGCACTGCAGGATTGGGTGTGTGTACGTGTGTGTGTGTGTGTACGTGTGTACACGCCCTCCCTCCCACAGCTGCCACTGGCTTTTCCACAGCCAAAATCCCCAGCAAGGTCCCAATCCTACAAACCCCGGAGCAAAGGGATAACTTTGCCCATGTAAGCAGTCCCCTTGGCATCAAGGGGAAGGACCCCCGACTCGTGTTGAAGGGTTTGCGGGACCAGGGATCAAGGGAGGCATTTCTTACAGCAGAGCAGCTCAGGGGAACGTGGGTTGGTTGGTTTACATTCAGTTAAAACTTAGGCTTTGTCGAGAGGAACGGTCAGGGCCTGGCAACCCGGGATGTAAATCGACAGTGCGCTTGAGCACTAACTAGCTCTCGGGACCCCGCTAACACCCATTACAAGTCCCTAGCTCACTTGGAGTCGCTCGGTTTTGAAGTGGGAATCGGGCAACGCACACCAGGGACCTGCTAATGCAGGGACCACACTGCCAGTTTGTGTGCAATACGCCAGGGCATCGGGGCTTTGCACCCCAGCTTGCTGTGCACTCAGACCACATCTACATTTGAGCTGGGCGGTGGGATTCCCCGTTCACTTAGATGGACCCGGGCTAGAGCTGCTCGAGTTAACATGCTAAAAATATGAGCAGAGCCATGCGGCAGCTAGGGTTAGCAACCAGAGCACGTACCAAGGGGTCGGAGTGGGAACACGCAGGTAGCTGGCTCAACCGCTGCCCATGCTGCCCCAGCTACGCTGCCATTTTTAGCACCCTGGCTCGAGTGGAATTAGTACATCTGCACGAGCTGGGAACCACATGTCCCAGCTCAAGGGGGAGGACACAGTCTAACTGTTCATATAGAAGAGTGCTAAAACATATGGATTAAGAATTTCAGAAATGCCTCGTGAATTTGGGGCAGCTTAAAGGGGCTTGATTTTCAGAGGGTGGGTGCTAAAATATTCTGAAAATGGGGGTCCCTTTAAAGGGTCAAGTTGGGCACCCAAAAATCACTGGCCACTTTGGAAAAATCTTGGCCAGGCGTCACACAAATCGCTAGTAGAATACTGCAAGATCTGGAGGAATATAGAGAGGTGTGGGGAGTCTAGAAACAGACAGAAGACTATTTGAATAATTGTACTTCATAGCACATTGGAAGATATATATATATATAAAAGCATCACATCTTCTAAATGCAACTTCCATGCTTCAAAACATCTTTATAACCTCTTTCAAACGTCTCATCAGATACACCAACTGAAAAACAAAGTTGTTTGCAAACCATCTGAGGTTAGGAATTGAGGTTTGGGAGTTTGCCTGCATCTATTTTAATTTTCAAAGGGTGTACAATGCATGTTAAACTGATTAAGAAGCAGCCTCACCAAAGCGAGAGCCAGAATGTAATTTAAAGTCATGTTGCAAAACAAACAAAGTTGATTTGTGATTTAGCTCACCAAAGGAGGAGGTCGCACTTTACCCTCAAATACAGCTGACAAGTAGCATCATGGCTTGGATTCAAATGCTAAATGCAAAATACACCGACACACTCATCCCCAGGGGTTCCCACAGATTGCCCGAGAGGACAGGTTCATGTGAGTGGCATATACATAAGAGGATCCATTTTCTTAGCAGCACAGCTGACAATTCCTTCCTATAAGTCCTGTAGATAAACACACACGCACAAAGGTCTTAGATCAAAGCCCACTGAAGTCAGCCGCAAGATTCCCACTGATTTCAATGGACTTTGGATCAGGCCCCAACCCATCTTTCATCTTCTGTCATTGCCCTATGAGCTGCTAACGTATTCATGACAGATGAACGGCTACACCAGCCCACGCCGGCTGCCTCCTGTTTACTCCCTGTGCACGCTGATCCCATAAGACTACGCGCCACAGACGGGATGAGGGAACTTAAAGCTCCAGTTACGAAAGCCTGAAATACCAGTAGCTTGGCCTCCTGGGTTATCGCCAGGACAGAATCACTGCTAGGACAAGAATCCGTTCTCTGGTGCTTGAACTGTTTGGCAGATTGTCCATGAACTTGTGCTGCTATGGATGTAGAAGTCATGTCCCCCCCCGGAGTCGCTCCCAGTCCTGCAAACAGGCTGCAGTGAAATCCATTTTTGCAACAATAAATATACAGGTATTTCACCCAACAGCTCCATATGGCAGGGACTGGCAGAGGGGAACAGTAACCAGACTATACACCCCTGCTCATCAGCCCCAACCCCCCTCCCTCCCCGCCAATCAACAGCTCAGCTCCTGTCACTGTGGGAGAGGAGGTAGGTCTGTCTGCCCCACTTCCATTCCCAACCTCTGGGGAATGGGAATCTTCTGAGCCCTCCTAAAGGCCCGATTCTCTTCTCACGTCTATGCTCTTCACGCCTCCTGTCCTGCATCAATGCAAAACTGGTGAGAGCAGAATCCGGCCTTACGATCTTGCCTATACCCGCACTTTTTCACATGCTGCTCTGCCAATCCAATTCAGTCCTAATCTGCAGAGAAATCTATTCCCCCACCCACCTGGTACCTTGTGGTTCTGGAGGAGGAGGGGGAAATCTTTCTACTCCGAGTTTGCTGGCTGGCTCTGGGTTGAGGCCAGTAGCAGAACGGTCTCTTGTGATAAAATCCAGCCAGACTCCTGGCCTCTGCTCTTCACCCGTCATTTCGTTCAGTGGCCACACATTTTGTCAGGAAGATGGGCTTACGCTTAAGACACTAGCCTGGGACTCAGGAGATCAGAGTTCGACTCCACCCCTGCCACGGACTGCCTGTGACGCTGGGCAAGTCACTCCACCCCCCTGCCCCCCAATTATAAAATGGAGATAATGGTCCCATTGTCAGCTGTGCTCATTTGAGCTGGAAGCTCTTCAGGGCAGGACCTGCCTCTTACTGTGCAGATGAAAGACGGGCACGTAGTTTAATATTAACAATCTTTATACTGCGCTAGTGTCTAAAGGCCAAGCAGGTTGGGCCTCACTGAGCAGGGGTCTTACAAATCCAGAGTAAGCGACAGGCCCAAATCACTTACAGTCTCAAAAAACCCCCGTAAGATGGAACAAGTGGATGAGACAAACAAGCAGGCCAAGGCAGGGATGGAGGAGGTGGGACGACAAACATAACAGGAGGCATGCAATTGTTCGCCAATCAGGAGCGGCGATTGTGACTCGCGGGTATAAATGAGCACAGTTCCAAAGCTAGGGGAAACAAGCAACAGCTGAAGGGTTGCAAAGCCTCTTTTTAAAGATATCGCCTATGGAAACCAGTCCAGCATGTGACGCCAAGATCAAAGCTCCTGCCTATGACAAATATAATGATATAGATGTTATTTAAAAAAAAAAAAAAGACGAAACTCAGAACTTTCTAAATGTCACTCGTCTTTTAACTTCAAAGTGTCAATAGCGGTTGCACCTCCCTCTGGAGAAAGAGAGGAGGGGAATACTAAGCTACTTCACGTATGCCGAATGCTCCAGGTTTTAAACATTCTGCCAGGATGTGGAATGTCCCGTCCCCCCCCCACACACACACACAAAAGAACTACAGTGGAAGAGCCCAGTTATCACAACCGACTCAATGGGAGAGTCAAGGCGTTTGCTGTAGGTAGGCTTTGCAGAGTACTTTAAAAAAATAATAATACTTTCAGCAGGTAATGTTGATGCTTATTTTTAAGCATTTGTTTTCTATTTTCATTGATTTAAATTTTCACATTTGCACAACATGATGGGCTTCTTTAAGCATTTTTTACTTTTATCCATTTCAATTCTTTGTTGTGAGAAATTGGGTGGTGGAAAAAGAAGACAATTTAATGACAGCAGACACAGATTCAAAAAGGTAAAGCTTTATAACTATTAAAAACAAAAAACTGTCAGCATCATGTCAAAAATCTATAAGCTAAATGGCCTTAAATCAAATGCTAACAAGTTTACGAGCAGCATTTTTCTTACTTTGCCTGTCTGTAAATTTCAATCATCAGGGATGGGAATACATTTTCATCAGTGCATGCCTGCACGGTGAAATTGACGTTCACTGACATTTACCAATAAAAATCTAACCCTTCCAAGCCTAGCTATAGGCAGACATGTGATTTAAACAGCAAAGGAAACAAAGGCAGCTCAAATCCATTGTGTGGGAAGCCAAGTACTGGAGTAGTTCATGCTGAAAAACATCCATATTCCAAAAGAGAAAGCTGTAACGAGGCTAGGTCTGAAATGCATGGATGCAAATTATATATTCAGTTCAAGTGACTGGGATATTAAAAGGTTCTAAACTGTGAACAATTAATTTACAGTAAGATTAACATAAGCCTCCTCCAATAATTAGCGGCAAGGAGAGGCAGATAAGCATTGCAATTTTATGGGTTTAGTGCGAAAAAAGTAATTTGCAATTGGCAATGCAGGTCAGGCACAGATGTTTCAACTGATAGTTCAGCACAGTCAACCGCAGCGCTTGTCAACATCATCTTCTGCAAAAGGGTGTTGTAAACAATCGGTAAGAGGAGGGCTACAAACAGAATCCTAGCTAGTGGGGTACGAACAGAAACTTAGAGACAAGTTTACGGATGCTGGGTGGTTCTCAGTCTTTTGAGGCAGATATCAGTTTACATTGCCTGCACCAACCAGTGCCCACTGCCTTCTGTTCAGTAGCTCATACTTACCCCTCCGTGGAAACTGTTTGCTTGACAATGAATTACCACATGCACAGCTGAATGGCAGCTGGACAAGGGGCCAAGAACAGACTCAACACTAATAATGTGGAGAATGGGAGACTAAGGCACTTGTTGCAAGAGGCTTGGCAATACCACTGGTTTGGAATAGCTGATGTAGGGCATCCATTTGCTTGTGCTTTTTGATCTTTGCAATACTAATGTGCTCTCTAGCCTTACAGATTTGGTTTCTGTGACTCCGCAACCAAACTGACCCTGGACTGGCACTCAGGACAATAAAGACTTCTGCTCCATCACCTGATGAATCTCATTTCATCTAGGGAGGAACAGACAAACAAAGCCGATGTTTTTCCTGGAAAAGCGAAACAAGCGACCAAGAAAGGAGCATTGTCTGGCTTGGAGGAGCTAAGCCATGGACACAAATGTCCTGTTCCCTGATTTCATAACCATTAGCCCAGATCACTGCATTACAAGTATCAGGAACACCAAGAGCGACAGAAAGGTGGTGAATACCTCATCATAGTAACATTTAGCACTTATTAGCCGGCCTTGATAAGGGGCTGACAAACAATAAAACAATTTACAAAGACTAGCCCAAGCTAGCCAACTGCAAGACGCGCAGAAGCAGCATATCTACAGCTCTTCGGCGGGGCTCTACCTTATCAGCACATGGAACGGAAGAACAGTTTGGAACAGTCAGGGCTGGTCTACAGTTAGAAATTCTGAAGTAGTTATAAATCCCCACGCGGACATTCTTATGCCAGAATCAGAGTGCCTTTTCCCAATGTAATTTAATCCACTGGATTCTGGGCTAAATACTCTGGAATCACTGTTTTGGAAAATGTTCAAGTATACACTATCCCTCAGGGATGAGCATCCCCCTAAAAGGTTCAGCGTGTGAGTTCAGAGGAGTCATGCATAGCCCAGATCCGGTAAGGCTGGTTAGATCCTTACAGGCCCAGACGGAAATAAGGATCTTCCCAGGGAGTTTCAGTTGCTTAGGAAGGTTGAAATCAATGCAGGAAACTCTCTCAGAAAAGAAGAGACAACACTTCTCTGAGCTGCAAATGCTGCTCTTCACAAGCGGTTCCTTTTCCAAGGAGTTTGATTCTTAAGGGTTGGTTTTGTGACTTCTTCCTTAAAAACCCATCTTTCTACATGACCTTGTAGGAGACCTTTCAGCCATTTACATATTCAAAGAGCTGTATAAACACATGAACTAATTAATACTAATTAATCCCCATGTTGAGAAATACTATGCCATCAAGTAATTAGAAACTTCGTAATTTCATAACATGCTTGCGCAAAGCAGGGGGCAAAGTTAAGGTCACATGTGCAATCTTAAATTCTGCACTTCCTACTGGAATGTGCAGCCTTAAAGCTCCTTTAATGTAATTTTGTTTGGAATACCCCCATGTAGAAGCACAGAACAAAGGGCGATGGCCCTGATCCTGCACTAAGTTCCTTGCATTGCAAGTCTCTCTGCTTGGAGCTCTGCAGGATTGGAACCTTGCTGTAAAAAGCAGGGCTGCTACGTCCGCTCACCACTACCTGGGGATAATACCTCAGCGTCTCCCTTTAAGGAGAAACCACATTCAGCACTGCTCAAAAGGTCCTACTGCGTTTTTGCTCTAGAGCTAAAAACTGCAGCCATTGCAAACTATCTGTGTCAGGAAAGCGAAGACCCCTATAATTCACAGACCCAGAGGCCTGCACTTCTCGGAACGGATGGCTACATGAAATAGTACAACCAGGTTAACACTAATATTCCTGACCTTGTCAGTAAAGGGAGACCAAGTGCAATTAGGGGGCCACTCCAGACTTCCTCCTGTCAGGTATGATGAAGGGGTTTCCCAGTCCCCACCCAGTCATGACTCATGAATTTTATGAAATGGAGGCCGCCCAGCAGGTGTTGATCCCTTTCTTCACCCATCACACACAGTCCCTGCTCCCACAGAAGTCAACAGCCCAGGACAAGGCTCACTGGGCTTATAAGAGGCATTGAGCTGGATTCTGCACCACTTAAATCAATGGGAGTTTTCCAATTGACTTCACTTGGAGTGGAGAACACTCAGCACCTCCCAGGATTGGGCCCTCCGTATTTAACGGCAACCTCTGAATGCCGCCGTCGTAACAAAGTTAATGAACACGCTACCTCTGTCAGCGGAGAAACCGAACACACGGCCGGCGCTGACATTTTTGATGAGCCCAATTAAAACGTAAAGCTTCTGAGGTTTGTTTCTCTCTTTTCAAGTACATCTTGACATCTGAATCATTGGAGACATGGGCTCTGGTAGGTTTTTTTAGTCTCTTTTTAGAGAGTTTCATTTCAATGAGCCACAGCGTTTCTCCTTTACGTTCCCATGCTGCTACTAACCACCCCATTAGAAGGTTAAAAAAAAAATCAAACGTTATACACTCAAAAAATTCACTCGTCCCTCAAACAGTCCTTCTGGTTGCGAGGCTCCCGTTTAAGAAAGGGGAAAGACGACCTTATGATTAGGAACTGGGCTGGGATACAGGAGAGCTAGCTTCAAATCACAGAGGCACCTGGTGTCAAACCAGCAAGTCCCTTCCCTCCCATGCTGCAGTTTCCTACTTGTAAAATGGGGACTGGATTCCTTTGTCTTGTACTTATTTAGATTGCAAGCTTTGGGGGCAGAGGAGTCTCTTACTATGTATCCATACAGCACCTCCAGTGGGGTTCTGATCTTGGCCAAGGGCTCTAGGAGCAACCATAAAGTAAGTAGCAGCCGCTTTCCTTTCATGTAGGAACAGATGGGAAAAACTGGAATAAGGGAGAAACCCCTGGATTATCTATTCTTGAAGGTCTGGAAAGTGGCCAGCACCCTCTACTTAAACTAAATCATAATTAATAATAAAACTGAGGCTCTTAAAAAGATGTATTTCAGAGACTTTGGGATTCCACTGGGACTTTAAAAAAAACATATGTAAAAATATGTAACATTCATCTCTCACTGTTCATGTGTAGATCCCAATGCACTTTGCAAAAGAAACCAAATATCATGATCCCCATTTTACAGATGGGAAACACAGAGGCACACAGCCAGGAAGCGACCTGCCCATTGTCACAAAGCAGGTCATTGACAGAGCTGGGAACTCAGGTCTCCTGAGTTCAAGACTCATTCCCTTATCCACCACCTAAACAAATGGGTTTTTGTAACAGCGAAAAACAGCAGCAGCGCTAGAAAGGGGAGTGGGGGAACAATCCAAGTCCCTTTAATCCTTAGTATGGAGAAATGGATTTTCCAAAGCCCTAAATATAACTACCTTTGCAATAACATCAAGTCTGCACAGGAGGGCTCGCACAGTGCAATCACCCAACTAGCTGACTTAGACTGAATCCAAAATTCGTCCCATTGCCAGAGCAAAACTAGGGATCTCCCACCCGTCGTACACTAAATCGCACTCATAACTGCTTCCGAAACAGCAAGTGAATTTAGGTAAGATAAAAATAAACCCCACGGAGATAGCAAATGGGTTGGAAAGGATAAGGGCCCGGCCCAGCGGTGCAGAAGGCTGCTTGAATATCGGCCTGTTTGCATAAATGCTTTTCAGTTCAGCAGTTTAAATTGGGGGAAAATGGTGCCGAGCGGCAGGCATGGCCTTCGGGTCACTCCTCCAGCCTGGCAGTATCTATTTACACGAAAGAGATCAGGACCCAATCAGAGAGAAGAGCACCGCCATCAGGCACTCAGATACCACAACAATGGATCCAGCCATGGAACAGAGCTCCTATGGTACCTAGATGTCTCTTGTCTGTCTCTAGACTGGTTCTACTGCCCTTGGACGGTCTGACTGGATCATCGGTATTTGTTCAATGTTGGTTTTATTCTCCAGTGCAAAAAAACATGCTTGAAAACGGGAACAGTTTAGTGCCCAGTTTTTGACTGGAACACTCAGTCGAAAAGGGACCCTGGTGGCTCCAGTCAGCACAGCCGACCGGGCCGTTAAAAGTCCGGGGAGCGGTGCTGTGGAGCTAAGGCAGGCTAGTCCCTACCTGTCCTGGCCTGTCCTGGCACTGCGCTGTGCCCCGAAAGCGGTGAACCAAGTGGCTCTGCACGCTGCCCCCGCCCCAAGCACTGGCTTCCCACTCTGATTGGCCAGGAACTGCGGCGAGAGCAACAGGCGCAGAGCTGCCTACTGCACCTCTGCCTAGGAGCTGGACCTGCTGGCTGCTTACAGGGTGCAGCACAGAGCCAGGGCAGACAGGAAGCCTGCCTTAGCCCCCCTCGCTGCGCCACTGACCGGGAGCCACCGGAGGTAAGCCTGAGCCCCGACCCCCCCAAACCTGGAGCCCTCTCCTGCACCCCAAACCCCCCATCCCAGAGCCTGCACCCCCAAATAGAGCCCTCACCCCAACCCCCTGCCCAGAGCCCCCTCACACACCCTGACCCCCTCTCTCTCCCCACCAACCTGCAGCCCACCCCACACCCGGAACTCCTCATCCCCAGCACCACCCCAGAGCCCACACCCTCAGACAGAGCCCTCACCCCTTCCTGCAACCCAACCCCCCTACCCCCCAAATACCTGCCTCAGCCCAGAGCTCCCTCCTGCACCCTGAACCCCGCATTTCTGGCCCCACCCCAGAGCCTGCACCCTCAGTTAGAGCCCTCACCCCCTCCCGCACCCCAACCCCCTGCCCCAGGCCAGTGAAAGTGAGTGAGGGTGGGGGACAGCAAGCCACCAAGGGAGGGGGAATGTAGTGAGGAGAGCCTTGGAGAAGGGGTGGGGCTAGGGCGTTCGGTTTTGTGCAATTAGGAAATTGGCAACCCTAGTTACTTGGTCCATGTAGCAAAAACGGAGATTTCTCCCTCTGTTATGAAGGCAGATATTTAAATGGTCCCTTCTTGCTTGATTACTCCCTTGATTCCTTGGTAGCATCAAGGATTTGTATCAGCACACTTCTGGGAATAGTAGTTGAGCTTTTCAAAGTCATCTAAGGGCTTTAGCTACCTAAATCCTTTAGTCGGCTTTGAAAAATCCCAGCGTCTATTAGTCATCTACTGCTGCAGGGCCACAAGGACGGCACACAAAGCAAGCTGCGTAGGACCTATATAAATAGCTTTTTAAATAAAGATTTCTCGGTGACAAAGTGCTGGGTTGGATTTTTCTTTTATGTGACTATTTAAAGCCTGGGGAACGTTCCCATTTTGGGCCATAGCCATTTTAACGTTAAAGATCCCGATTCAGCAAAACATTTGAGCATCCGCTTAATGCTAAACACAAGTTTGAGTGCTTTGCTGAACACGGGGGAACTTAACCCTAAGCCTGTGCTTTGCCGAAGTGGGGCTAGAGAATGGTTGTGACTATGCTGTTTAAAATGTGTGTCCCTTTAAAACAGGAGAGAAAGAGAATACTGTAGAGTACAGCTGAGAGAAATCAGTCTGCAGGCCCAATCCTGCTCTCGCTAAAGAGGACGGTAAAACTCATCAGCTGCACACAGAGCAGTCTCAGGCCCAGTATGAACGCATATAGTTGGTTTCTCACAGCCAGACATGACGTTGTATGTCTGAGTCAGCAGATACAGATGTCAAACACCCCCTCCCACACCCCCAAACGGACAGACGTTTAAATACACATTGCACGTTCCTTCTACAGCGTACAGCCCATGTGCATTCTACTGCAGGCTAGAACACGTCACCCAGGTTTCCTTTGACTTTGACAGCCAAAACGCGGGTAGTCACGTCTTCCAGCAGACAGGCCCAGCGACTTTCCGAGCAGCCCAGCGAGGTTCGTAGAATGCAGAGACAGGTTTCCTCAGCAGTGTTTCTGTGAGACGACTGAGGTACTGAAATATTTTAGCCCCCCCACCCCACCCCCGTGCTCTCTTTGGGGTGGGAGAAGTATATCTATGGGCTGGATCCTCAGTTGGTATAAAAGTCAACATAGCTCAGTTGAAAGCAACGGAACTCAGCTGAGGATCTTGTCCCATACACGAGAGGGTTACAAAGCCAATCCCTACAGAGCTAACCGCACTGAACAGAGCATGGCAGACAGCTGACAATGGCTGGCGCATATGCACCCTTACAGTTATTGCTGGGTCCAGATGAACCTATCTGCTTGGATTTTCCCCACTAAAATAACCCTAGAACCATTTTTTTTTAAAATATTTATTGGCTGCTGGCAATCCTGTAGACACTGGCTACCTACCAGTCCCTTGACTACTAGCCCCACAGACTGTAGTAACAAATTTCACTGAGCTTACTCTCTCAGTGGTGAATGCTATACTTGTTGATTCCTATCGGACATACCTGTCAAAGCCAAGGCCCTAACACAATGTTCATGCCCTGCATTTAGGTGCTCGGAACAGTATGTAGGGGCAATTGGACATCACTCAAGTCCAACTTAAGCCCTGTTTTGGAGACTTGAGTCATGCAGACCTTGCGTTGGCCCTGTGTGCAAGGACGAATGGTATCCCTACTTCCAGATTTCAGTATCCAAGTGCAGGCTTTGGACATCCCAGCAAGGGGCGTACGTTTGAAAACCGTGCTCCTCATTATGCAATCAAGTATTAAAATTGCAGCTCTTACGCAATCATTAGTATTCTCATCTTCTGCTGGGTAGCAATAGGAGGGCATCTGATGTCTCACTCAGACTGAATAATCAGAGGATAGTAAACTGACATGAGCTTGCTAGATCCTTTTTGCCGTAAAAAAAAAAAAGCCCAGAGCTGAAGGCTCATAAGAGCCCCTCTCCGGCGGCTAACAGCACGTTCCTCTGTGAATCAGCCACCCCTGAGACTTATAAACTTGTAGCCAAGCGTAGCAAAATCCTCATAAAATGGCCTAACAAACACAACGCAGTTCTGGCATCTACACCGCCAAGCTAATCCCCAGCTGGGCAGGAAGGTATCTTGCACGGTAAGCCTTGGGGAAGATTGCTCAAGTCACAGGTTCTGTATCATTGCCAAGCCGACCACAATCCGACTGCAGAGCTGGGTACTGGGCCGAGCAAACCAGCTATGCAATGAGGGTCTTTTTCAGCGCAGCCCTGAGAGCAAGTCACCTGTGTGCAGGATGGAAGGCATCGAGAGGGCCGCACATAGATACAACATGCAGCAGATTGTAATTAAGAACTACAATTAGCCAGCTGCAAAAGGGCCTTTGTAGCACACTGATTAAGAGAAACGCAGAAAAGGAGAAAGAATGTAAGGGGTGTGGACTGAGGGATAGGGACTCAGGAGATCTGGGGTCTATTTCCACCTCTGACACTGATCTGCTCTATATCTCTGGGAAAGCCACTTCACCCTCCGTCCCTTTCCCTTCCTACCCTTTGCCTGTCTCATCTATTAAGACTGTAAGCTATTTCAGGCAGGGACCATCTCTTACTCTGTGTATGTAGGTGTATGCATTGTGCTTAGTACAATGGGGCCCAAATCTTGTCTGATGCCACCAGGCACGACCATAGTACAAATAAATAATACATTTGAAAGAAAAAAATGATCTTCTAGATCAATGGATATCAAAGCAGGCTTAAAACTGACCCTTCCAAAAATCAGACAGACAGACTTACTCAGCAGAACTCTTGCCTATTGTTAGTAATGTACCATAGACAAAAGGATGCACTCAATTCTTTTGTTATACCACCACATTTATCCCTCTCCTATGAATTATATGAGATTTCCTCCAGAGCTCTACATACAAATTCACCCTGATGCTTTCTTTAGAGGGTGGGACAAAGTCTTAAAAAATTCCTTGAACATTTCTGAAGTTCTCGTGCAGTTTAATTTCCTTCCCCCCTCTCCCCCCCAGACTTGTGGCCCTCAAAACATTCAAAAATAAATGGGGTGGAGAGAACGGATCTGCAGATCACAGGGCTTTGAAGCAAAGGTACAATTCTGAAATCCTTGCAAATTAGAAGAACACCCCCTAAAATGCAGAAACATCAATCCGCGGCAACTGAAAATATAATCAGTATGCATTTGTGCAGTTTGCAGTCTCAGGCAAAAGAGAGACCCTCATAAATTTCATTAAGTCTTGCCACTGACAACCTGGATGCTTCTGGGAAGAACTACTACAGGCAAAGCTTAGAGTAGAAGGGTAACATTTTCAATAATGGGTATTTAGATGCATCATAAGCAGCCGGATTTTTACAGTGCAGAACGCTATTGGAGACCCTCGGTGCCTGAACTTCTGAAAATCAGGCCACGAATCTTCACGCCCAACTCCAGCCCCTGGTTTTTGAAAATCGTGGCCTAACTGAAGAAACATGCCCACGCAATTCTACTTACTTAGTCTGGGCCCAATTCTACAAAGGTAATGCACATAGGTAACGATATTCAAGCAAGTAGTCCCACTGGTATCCGTGGGACCACTCATACTAGTAAAGCTAGTCACACGTGAATATGCATGATCGCACCCTTGCAAAGGCATAAATTCTTTAAAGGCAGAGTTTGAGTCAATACCTCAAAACTAGAGAGTATTGGGGAGTGGGGGGAAGAGGCAAACTCCTGTACTGTCACATACTCTGATTTTGTTTGTAGGCACGAGGCCAGGACTTTCCAGCTGTACTCACATGCCAGCTAAAGCTAGATCCCAGCCACCGCGCAGCACACGTACACAGACCAACCTACCCAGGACACCACTCTTCCATTGAAGCATGGTAGCTTTGCATTGTCATCCGAGATCTCCTCCTTCACCACCCTGAAAAATAAAACCATCAAGAGCTTGTATCAACATCAGATCCAGGTGGGCAGCGTTTAACAGGTTCTAATCCATGACATCAAGACAATTTTTTGCTCTGATCATCCCAACGTAGCACAGAGACCATAAACTATAAGTAATGCTCCAATCCTTTAGAGGGCATAATTGTACTCCTTTGCTTTTTGTTCTGTTCATCTCCTAAACTATCTAGTCCTATAGAGGGAATGCTGCTGGTTCGGATGCATTTCCTGTTCTATTACTCTGCTGTATGCCATACATTTCATCCAGAAGAGGGTTATTCATCTTCTGGACAAAAAATGCTGGCCAGGTCAATGAATGGCTCTGGTGGGCAAGCTGTCAACTCCCCTCTGGCTGTGGAGTCCAGGATGTTCAGAGGTGAAGTCTCAGTAAAGGTTTATTTCAGCTGGGGATTTTTGATCTTAATGATCGTTGAATCTGGGAGAAAGGCCACCATGAGCATCAAGATGTGACGGCCACTGGCTATAAATGAATCTCAGTAGGTTGCAAAGGGCTAGACACACATTTTAGTTGTAGTTGGGTTTTTGAGAATCAGAAGCACCAAGCAGGATCCAGTAGAAAGAGCGAGATTCAAAGCCTACTGAAGTCTTTTCACTGACTTCAAAGTGCTTTGGATCAAGCTCACAGAGAGAACACCAGACTCATTTCACATAGGCCATAGTGCATCTCCTTCCAGTTACTACTGACACTGAGGGTGACCAGATGTCCCGATTTTATAGGGACAGGCCCGATATTTGGGGCTTTTTTTATTTTATTTTTTTAAAATATGGGCTCTTATTACCCCCATCCCCTTTCCAATTTTTCACACTTGCTATCTGGTCACCCTACTTACATTATAACCTAGAAGTGAAAGCTACTCCAGTATGCACCTCCATACATTGCCTGTGCTACCCCCTTGCTGCACCCTGAAGCTGTTCCTGCAATAAGGTGGCTACTCTGCACACAGCAATTGAAGACAAAGTTATGAACACTGACAATTCATTTTTTTCACCTTTATTGATCTGCCCAAGTTATATACAAAAAAAGGAATGTGTATGAAAAAAAAGACACAGTAGACAGACAGTGGAGAGAGACAGATCCCAGGTCTCCGGAAGGACTTCAGAGGGGAACTCTGTGCAGGCAGAAGCTGCAGAATCAGGCCCAGAGGTGGTGGGATCCTAATGATTTTCACATCAGTAAGTCTCCAGCACCATGCCGGTCAAGCCCCCTTCTAGTGCAGAGGGAAAGAACAGTAAGGAAGCAGGTGGAGGTAGGGCGTGAGGGGTACAGCTGTTACAGCTAACGATAAAGGAAAGCAATGCACCACATGTTGGGTCACATTTCCCTCCTTTTACAACCCAGCCTTCAAATCCTCTGAAAACAGCAGGTGGAGAGTTATCAGCAGTGACTGTCCATCTGCCAGAGAGAACGCCAATCACTTTCTCAACTCTGAAGTCTCACTCCTGCCTTGCCACTAGGACTTACAGTCCAGTACAGCCTCTAGGAGCGAAGCCAGGTCAGGGCTCCGTTGCGCTAGGTGCTGCTGGCACAGACAGCGCACACTGAACGCTTCACAATTTGGATAGACAAGCCAGAGGAAGTTCTTAAATCCCAGTCTGTGAAATGGGGATAATAGACTAATCTTAAGGGACTCCTCTGAGGTCACACAGGTAAGTCTGAAGCAGAGCTGGGCTTTGATCTCAGACCTTCTGCAGCACCGCAGTCCAGCCCCTTTACCCCAAGGCCATCCCTTCCCCTTCACTTCACTCCACCCTTCACTCCACTCTTGGATCATCATTTTTCTCTTGCTGCTAATAAAGTGCTGGCTTTCCCCCTGCTCCTCCACCCCCCAATTTCGGAAGTGTTCAAAAAGCTGCAGCCTGCCCCAAGGGGGATATGGATGAGTGCTAAGGTGCAGCTGTAGCTTGGGAGTTCTTTTCCCTTGCAGAAGTGTGATGCCAAAGCTGTGTGATCTTCGGAAGGAGACAAATGAGGAGTTATTGTTAATCAGCTGGATGGAGCTCCGAAAATGCTAGGGAGCAGAACGGAGCATTGCCCCATCTCTCAGGCTGCTGCCGACAGCAGCCGGAACCACAGAGGCTGTGCAGTGGGAGAGATATTACCCTTCAGCTCCTCATTCTGCTAGCAGCACGGGCTGGCACAAGAACAAAGGCAAGATCCCAGATCTGAAGAGGGTCAAGATTTCATTTATTTTTGGAGGTCCAATTCAAGCATCTCAACTCCCAAAGGAGGAGCGGCACTGCCGTACGCCATGCCAGCTACGCATATGTCTGCTAGCAAGAGATTAAGTGTGTCAATTTCGTTTTCCGTGGAGCAGCCCCTAGTTTGCTTTCTTAAAGACACCCCACCCTCAATTAAAAAACCCACGTCCCCCAAAAGCTTCCTTTTAGAGGAGCAACCCAGTTCGCTTTCACAGAATGTTTATTTCCATGTCGTTTGATTGTTGCTTTATAGCTGTGTAGTAAAACAGCAGCAAACCTGTTAATCAAAAAGGTGACTTGACTCATCTAGTTGTCTTCCCAGAGCCTCCGACATCCATCCTCCCACCTAGCGATTCACTCCACAGAAGGCACGCTTTGCTAGTGGGAAGGCAGGCTCAAAACAGCTGTTAGGCTCACGCCTGCTTGAATGAACGCCTCTTCCGTCTGGGGACCAAATGCCTTGACCCTGCAATCTCTCCCTCCCTCTCTCCTTCAGCCTGTCTAAGCTCCTGCTGCCCAGCCCCACTTCCTCTCCTGAATGCAGTCAGGATCTCCCCACTTTCTTGCACCTTTATCCCGGCTTTGTCCTACCTCGGCTGACCCTCATCGCCACTTGCAGCCACCTTTGCTCCGCCCCGGCAATGTTCAGTCTCCCCACCCTCTCTGGCTCGCTCCCCGCTCCATTTCTGCTCCATGGTCGGCTACCAAGGAAAGGACTATTGTGTCTGAAGAAAGGATTTGAATGAACTGAAGGAGATGGGACAATGTTATACCAGGACAGAGGATCCCTGGCACCCAAACCCAGGTGGTTTTAATATACCAGTGGAGAGAGGGGTTGTGCCAGGGCTAAGGGAACTGGAGCAAGGCCCAACGGATCCATTGCTACACAGATTCACCTCAGAGAGGATGCAGTAGGGCTGCTGTTCCTCCTCCATCCCCCACATGCACCCTTGCAGTACGCGACCCAGCTATTTGGACGAGGCTCCTGGTCCCTATTCATCATTGGTTCCCGGCCAATGGGAGCTGCCGGGGCAGCGCTTGGGGCGGGGGCAGTGTGCAGAGCCCCCTAGCTGCCCCTACACATGAGCTGGAGGGGGAACATGCTGCTGCTTCCGGAAGCTGCGCTGAGTGGGGCAAGACCCTGAACCCGCTCCCTGGGTGGAGCGCCGGAGTGAGGCAAGCCCCAGACCCCACTCCCTGGCGGGAGCTCAAGGGCCAGATTTAAAAACATCTAGAGAGCCAGATGCAGCCCCCGGGCCACAGTTTGCCCACCCCTGCTCTAACCCCATGCAGGGGCATTGATTCACATGCTGACTCAAGAGAAAAATCACCCACCAGGATCAGCACCATTACTGCTCACTCCTGAATTCTCCTTAGGGGTCTCCCCATTCGAGTACTGACCACACACACAGATCCCCGTAACACAGCCTTCATCCACATATGCAGCTCCCATTGATGCAGCATGAGCAGTGTGCACAGATGGAGGACACTGGACTGCCATCAAACCCATTCACAGTTAAAAGGGCGGCAACCGTTCCAAACAGTGTCACACTGGAAATGAAAATCAACAGCCATGCCAAAAGGCTTCCTGACATCAGAATCCGGATTCTGAACTCTCCTCCCCTGAGGGTAGCAGAGTAAAGGTCACAGTCCTCCCGATTTGCTCCAGCTTCAGAAAGCAGAGTCAGGACCAAAGATTTTTAAACCTGCTCTCAAAACGGTCCTCAATTATTCACTCAACTCTGTGTAATCTCCAGCTGTTACCACTGGAGTGTTTAACTTTTAAGGAGTTTGCTTGTTTGTTCTAGCGGTCCAACGCCCCAGAAGCACAGGGCAGTGGGAGAAGATTGCTCACAATCTTCGGGCAACCCACTGAATTTATTTATTTATAAAGTAGTAAATACAAACCAGACATTCAAGTGACACTACTAGGAAGAAAACAAACATGCACTCCCAAGCTGGGCTCAGTTCCAGGGGTTCCTTTCCAAGGGCTTCGTTCCACATTTTTACCCCTTACATTTTGCATCCGAGGCTTCTCGCCCCTTGAATTCCGAGTTGAAACAAGCCCTCAGATTCAAAGCAAAAAACTCAGCCAGAAATGAGGTTTGGGGTCAAAGTCATGTCAAATCATCACATTCTTCATGCCTTCTGCCCAGAGCCAAGGTTAACTCAGGTTAACTCAGGAAGTATGTGCCCAATCCTCACCGAGGAAGGATGGCCTTGTGGTGAAGGGGACTCAAGAAATCTCTGTTCAATTCCCAACTCTGCCACAGACTGTGAGGCCGCATGCAAGTCATGCTCCCTCGCTCTCAGAGTCTGTAAATGGGTAACAACATTCCCTTTACGTGTTTAAGTCAAGCCCTTTGGGGTAGGCACAGGAATGCCAAAGTGCCCGTAATCAATGCACTCTCCCCCTTGGCAGAGAAGAGATTGATCTGGGTTCACAGGCAACGAGGTCTATATCGAGGCTGCTGCACACTGATGGTAGTTCTCCCTAGCTCCCACACTAAATAAAATAGCTTGTACTGCTGAATAGCACTGCACACAGCCTCCCTAAATCCTGGCCTGGATCCACAGTGATGGAAGAGACTGTTGACTACACTGCAGTCAATACCTCTGGAGTCATCCAGATGAATACTGCAGTATCTAAATCAGCTAGTGGTTCCATACTACTGGGAGTAATTAGCAATTGCCTTGAAGCTGTGTGTTCGCAACAAATCCTCAGTGAGCCAGCTTCTAGCTCTACTAAACAGTTACAGATGTCATCTTTCAACAGGGTACATTCAACTAGGTTTTTATGACTGTTGCTTTAGGCTAGAGAGAGTTCTCACTTAAACAAGATAAGATTAAGATTAAGGAAGCCTGAGCTCTGAAATCTCATCACCTTTCCCACCACTCTCCAATCCCAGTCTCAAAAACTGCAATCTATCAGAAACCGCTCTCAACCGTGGAGGCAAAGCAGGCAGGGGTCCCTGAAAAGGCCAGCAGAAGAGAAGTTTTAAAGAAGAATGAATTGTTTGGGGGGGGGGGGGAAGGGGGAGTTAAGCAGAGTGGATAAAAATTGATAATTTTTTTTCAGATTTTTATTTTAATTGAATACTTTAAAAAAAATAAGCCTGTTTAAAATTATATTTGAAATTATGACAACCTGTATCAAGGCCCAAATTTACTATAACCTATACAAATATTTTAAATTAAAATTTCAAAAGTAACTTCCAAGCAGTACATGTTTGCTGCCAAAGTTTTAAAGAAAATCAGACCACTGCACCAGTGGAAGTCACTGGCTAAGTACCTGGAACCAGAGTTTGTTGAAGTGCTACACCAGCTTTTGGCAACAGTAGCCTCTTCTGCAGATGCAAAGAGAATATTTTCTTTTTGTCAGTTTATTCATCTAGTTCAGTTCAGTGACTATTCAGTCACAGTTCAGAAACTGATTGGGAACTGAAAAAGCAGGAAAGCTTGTTTTCCTCATCCAAGCTACGAATAAAAACTAGGTATGAGGATGAGATCTACCAATTCTAAAACTTGAAAGACATGGTGTCCAGAAACAATTCGTTCAATTCACTAACTACTGATCATACTTCCTTTGTTTAATAAGTTCATTTGAAATACAAAAACATGTTTTGACAAGCTTACTTTATTCCTTTATTTATCCAGCACAGTCAAGGGAGTTTTATTTAAAAAACATTTTAAAGTTCTGTTCTTGTGCATTTTTAATTGAATTATAATTCCTATCCAAATGCAGCTTGACACTAATCTAGAGTAAAAAAAAACAAAATCTAGTAAATAAGAAATGAGTCATTCACGATTTTCTACCATAATAAAAAAAGTAAATATTAAGAATCTGATAAATGCAAGTTAAACTATATAATTCCTTACATAAACGTGTGGAGATATAATATATCCTCCTAGTTAGGAAAAAGTACCAAATTTAGTGTAGAAGGCTCTATTTAGTTGTAAATCAACTTCTTTTAATAATTACCAACCAATGAGAATCAACGTTTTTATAGTTTAAAATAGTTTCTATAGTCTAAAAATTACAAATGCAAAACAAGATTAAAATCATTTAAACTGCTTACTGATTTGAATTGTGAATAAAATTGGTGATTTAAATCAATCCACTCTGTTTTTAATATACTGAGATCTTGTACCATGAGTGCTTAAGTTTTGAAAGGGCTTAAATGTTTTGGTGAATCGAAGCCTGAATGTTTAGAGTTTTCAGTCCAAAAATGCAATAAAAATGCATCACGGAACTTCCGGGTTAATTTGGCACAATGATTTCACTTCAGATTTGCTCAAAATTCCAAGACAAGATATTATATCATAGTTACCAGCCTTATACTCTCATTCAGTCCTGAATCAGAGCCAGGCTGGGTTCTTTCTGGCTCATGCCTCACTAGTAATAATGATTCTGCAGGCCCAGTTCTTCCCTGCGTTACAACAACTCTGCAACCTCACGGTCGTCAATAGGATCAAAGAGATGAAATCCGGGGCAGAATTAGTTAGCAGGAAACTGCGATTTAAATAACTGATTTAAATCTTGTTTTGCATTTGTAATTTTTTTTGTCACCTTGAAGCCTAGTAAATTTCAATACACTGTGGTTATAAGACCACATTTTCCATTATTTATGTTTCTCTCTCCTCAGTTGCTGTGTTAAAGACCCACGTGAACCATGGGGAGATGGACTATACTGTGCTGTCAGATGAACAAAATCAACAAAGGGGGGAAAATATTTTCTCTCTCTAATCTCTGTTAGAAAGATCTTACTACCTTCCTTTGCATCCAATGGCTGGAAGTTGAAGCTAGACAAATTTCGATTGGAAATAAGGTGTAAATTTTTAATGGTGACAGTAATTAACCATTGGAATAATTTACCCAGGGTCACTGTAGATTCTTCAGTCGCTGATTATAAAATTAAGATGGGATGTTTTTCTAAAAGCTCTGCTCTAGGAATTATTTTGGAGAAGTTCTCCGGCCAGTGCTATGCAGGAGGTCAGATGAGTGATCACAATGGTCTGTTCTGGCCTTCGAATCTATGAATCCATAGATTTCAAAGCCCTTTGTGTGCAAAAAAAAAAAAAAAAAAAAAAGGTAAGTATCCATTTCTCCTTTTTTTACATGGTTTCTTCAGTGCTGGTAGGCAACACATTTACAGTCAGAAGCGCACTTTTAAGCAGGCTGGGTCCCTTCACATTACTAGAATGGACATTTTAAAATTCCAATTGAGAGTTTATTTCTGTGTTTGCACTTTCCATTGTCCAAAGCAGAGAACGGATTCTTCGATTTCACTTTGCTTTTGGTTATGGTCAGCATCCTACAAACAAGCATCAAACTGCAATTTTGGGATTGCAAACACTTGTGCTGGGGGAGGGGTATTGGCTACAGAAATGCTTCCAGTGGAAAGTCAAGAGACTCATAGAAATTTCTATTACTCAGTTTTTGTTTAAAATAAAACCCTACAATTTGGGCCAAGTTTTGATCTGACAGCATCCATTTAATTTGGAAAAGAATAGGAACCCATTGTGGATCTGATGGCAAGTTTGGGCATAGGCAGACCCTACAGCTGGCACAGAGCCCCAGGGATCTCCACCCAAATTCAGCAAAGCATTTAAGCAAATGCTTACCCTTATGCACGTGGCTTCAGTCCCATTCAATCAGATTTAAGCACATGCTTCAGTGTATTGCTGAATCCTCACTGAGGCTCTTCATAGATCCAGCTGCAGGATCAGGACTTAAGATGCTGCAATAATTTTATGCTGGCAGCTACGTCTTAAACTAGAATGGCAATTTTTGGTAAGGAAGTGTCATTTACTAGGAATTCTACCCCAATTCTGCACATCCTTATGCACTAGTTTACTCTACTCATGTGAGCAGAGCCAGAGAAGTCAGCAAGGCTACTCACACAAGTAAATTTAAGCCTGTTTGGGTTTACAGTACTATGGCTCAAGTGTTTGACCTTTTGGGGCCACCCACTAAGCTCAGGGGTGTGGTAAGGGTCACGTGTTGGGAGGTGGCGGGTTATGTTGTTCATCAAGTCCCCCCCCAATTGCTACATTTTCCAAAGGCTTCATGGCTATCAGGGTCTTTTTAAAGACCACCGGAATACGTGATTTCCCTGCTACTCAGCACAGAACGCTTCAGCCGTACGCTTGCTGGAAAACAGATACATCAAAGCTCCCACTTCCAAAACAATGCACTTTTGCACAGGCTCTGCTGGGAAAGGGCTGCCAGCTCTGCTATAGCTTGAGCCATCGAATACGGCCCCAGGCTATGAGGCAGGAGCATGGCAGCCTGTAATTCCCGGCTTGCTCTGGGTAGCAGCAAACAGTGCCAAGAATATCAAATGCTGCAGCCGCCGCTAATTCCGTAAATCATTCTTTGTGCGGAAGAGGCAGGTCTCGGTTCCCAGGAGGCGGTGGCAGTGGGCCGAGGGAGGGAAGGAGAATGAAGCACCTGGGTTCATTCATTCAGTTTGGGGACCTCTTTGAAAGCACAAATCAGTCAAAGGCCCCTTACGTGCCTACACAAGGGCGGAGGTGCAGGGCTCACGAGAAGGACGCATGTCAGCATCTGGGGAGCACTAGAGGCTGCTCTTGCTAACACGCAACAGTGGCTCAGCATCTTGGGACTTGCAGGATCAGGCCCTGAGCGACAGGCTCGCTTCCTAAGCCCGGTTGAGGCCGGCACAGCGAGGAGCAGCAGAGAGGCTGGGCAGCTTCTCGTCTGCCAAAGGACTCCTGCCAAGCAGCTGGGACAGGACTCCTTAAGTCAGACTGCGGGTGTGGGGGGGCAGCTGCACAATGGGGGGAAAGAGTAGGATGCTCCCCCCTCCCCCTGCAGCCTGCCCTATGATAATGGCATCCATCAAGCCAGGGCCACTTGGCAGCTGGAAAAGTAGGTCCTCAGTCCTGACTCTGAAATGGGTATTTGCCACCTAAGCCACACCCTGCAGCTGGATAGAAGTCAGGTAGGTGCAGTGCTTATTACTGCTAGAGCAAGCATTTGCCAGACTGCGATCCTGCTATCCCTCTTTATTCCAGGTCTTCTATGTGCCCCTCGAGGCGGAAACTCTCCGCCAGGGACTGTCCATCAGCGTGTGTATTGCGCAGTCATCACTGAACAAACAATGAGCAGTAATAAAACGAGCAGGTTCCTGGAACATGGGCTGCAGGTGTCCTGAGTACAGCTGTCTCCTGGAGGTGACCTGAGCGTGTCCCAGCAGCGCATCCAACCCTTCCGGTGCAGGGGCAGGGCACCCCTCAGGAAGAGTGAGCTGGAGAGAGAAGCTCGTGCCAGTATTTTAGATTCACAATAATTTTGCCTTGTCCTGATACCTGTCAGCAGAGGTGAACTTTTAAACCTCTCCACCCACCTACTAGGTAGGTCAAGTGAAGCGCAGAGCGGGGCAAGGACTCACCAGCTGAGCCAGGAACAGAACCCAGGAACCCCCAAGCACTTCTGCTATGGAAAGTTTAGAGCAAGCAGGCACTTTCTCTACGGCAGCTTCTCCAAGGGTCACGTTCTTCCCAGCGTTCCACTGGGAGGAGATTTAAAAACCAATTCGTAAATGGAACCATCAGTCCTGGTAGCAGAAACCACCCTCCTTCCCTCGCACCAGTCCCCAGGTCCTCCCCTTCCCATCTAGGTTCCTATACCCTCCTTGTGCCCACCCTCTCTCCCCTTCTGACTTGCAGCAGAAGCTCCACCTTGAAAACACTCAGAAGAATCTGAGGCCAAGGAGGCATGGCCAGGCAGCGCTGCACGGCCCTGCCCCAGGGGCAGGAGAGCCAGGCTCCGTGTCCGGCTCCACCACAGATTTCAGGTTCTACTTTCCACTGGCCGTGGTAGGGCTTCGAGCAGCCCCCCACCTCTGGCTCTGAGGGGAAGGTGCATTGACTCAGGTTCCACCGGGACTGGGCAGAGACTGCTGCTGAGCCCCGACTGAATTCAAGCCGCCTCCCCTTGACAGCAATGATGGGAGCACCGCCCACACTCACCCAGGGGTTAATGCATCCTCAGCCACAGGTGACCACAGGCCTTGCACAGGGTGACTCAAGCCTTCCCGCGTGGGACCTTGGGCAAATCTCTTCCCAGCCACCCGACTTCACAGGCCTCAGTTATGAAATGCTTGAAGATCCTCAGAGAGAAGGGCAAAGCAACAGGGTAATTTGTCCTAAATTCAAAGCCAATTTGTCTCAGAGTCAGTAAGATGACAGAACTGGAGACAAGCTCATTGAAGCGCGGCTTTTAGCAACAGAAGTTCAAGCCGCAGCTTCTCACGGGTGCCCACTTTGATTCCACTTACGAAGCAGTGGGTTCCCCCCACCCCAAGCAGCTGTTTAAATTAGCAGCACAGTCTGCTAATCTGTGTCATGTAAACCAGCCCGGAAGTTATCTATATTAACCCACTAGATGTTTTGGCAGCCCTTGAGTCTACATCTCAGCCCAAGCAGCTTTAAAGCCTCCTAACTGTGCTGTAATTTGCTTCGATCTATACATTAACATGGAACTAGGGGCCAGATTCTCAGCTGTGGAAACAGAAGTTGCTCCATTGAAGTCAGGCATTCCACTGAAGTCAACTGAGCTCTACTGATTTACATCAGCCAAGGATCGGCCATTACACCTTTAAATCTGCCCCAAAAGTTTCCCCAGATTACCTAGTACGTCGGTCTTGTTGGACCAATCTGCAAGGATTAAGACCCCAAGTAGAATATAAACCCTGCAAGACAGCAAGGCTGCCGTGAGAGTCTCTGGCGGGGAATAGCACCAACAGATAGGAAATTGTGTCATCATTGCGGGGAGCCACTCTAAAATACAAAGAGCACGTCAGTCCCTGTAAGGACAGAACGTATTTCAGAGTGCACACAGCAAACCAGGAGCAAACCATCACTGCAGCCAACCTTCCCGAGTCTCTTTAAAAAAAAGTCTCACCCCACTGATCACATGATGGGTTGGGAGTACTCGGAACGGAATTCAACACAGCTGCTCTAAAAATAGGTCCCTTTCAAAGCTGATTAACATTTCTGTTGGAATTCTTAATGAGAATTAAGACTATATTTTCGATAGCTGGGGCCTCCACACAAAAATATGTTTGTTTAACCATTCCTCCTTGGGAAAGAAAACAAAAAAACCCTCACAAAAATCATGCCACCCACGAAATTAGCTGATGGGGTCTGGCCGGGACACAGTGTTTATTCTGGAAATAGACTAGAAGGGATGGAATCTTTTTGCCAAGCAGGATAAACACCATGCTGCAGTGCAGCATCAGAAGGACCCTGCTCAACACAAAAGATCCACAGCCTTCTGTGATGCTGGAAAAACCTTAGATCTCAGTCGCACCCCGCTGAGTTACCGAGCGGGAAACTGGGTTGAGCTGCAGAAGCTTGCGGAGGTAGATCCGCAGGTGCCTCTCTGTAAAAAGCTCATGCAAATGACTCCCTAGCCTAGGGATCTTTCCGCTCAATGCGGTAGAGTCAGAAGGGCACCTATGCACCATTTTTGAGCAGTTAAAGAACTATTATACTTTGCATTTCCATACAGGCTCCTGTATGAACCAACACTTGCATAAAGCCATCATGAACACACATTGGCACACAACTCAATTACTATTCAATTAACACACCGCAACAGCAGAAAGTTGGTACTAAAATCCTTTTCCTACCGCTTCCAAAGCGGAGGCCTCTACCACTGGACCTTAAGGCGAGCTCCCTCAGCTGACAAATAGTAGGTCTGTTATCCTCTTCGTGGAGTCAGCCACTAGAGGCCATCACCACCCAGGCATAAAGCACATTAAAAACTTGCCCCTTGACTTCGTGTTTCCCAGCCTGGGGTTAATGAAGAGACCATCCTGAGAACATCTCTGATTAGACCCATTCTTAGAGGTCCTATAAAAAGTTCAAGGACAGACCTTATGCATTGGGCATTCAGGGAAGCTGCTTCTTTTAAGCAGAGTTTAGGACCCCATCAGAGGGTCCTAACTCTGAAAAATCCACAGCCCTGAGCAACAGTTATACTGACCTTAACCCCCATGTAGACAGCGCTACATCAACAGGAGAACTTCCCCTGTCGATATATTAATCCATCTCCCTGAGAGGCGGTAGCTATGATTACAGGAGAAGTTCTCCCATCGACACAGTGCTGTCTACACAGGAGGTGAAGGTCGTTAGAACTAAGATGCTCAGGGCTGTGGATTTTTCACACCCCTGAGCGATGTGGTTATACAGACATAGGTCTGTAGCCTAGATCAGCCTACCCACCGAAGACCATTAGCACCCACGAAAAGAGGGGACGCTTTCTCCAAACCCAGAGAAACTCGTCCATTTCAGGTTTTATACCACTTGCTTCGGAGGATCGCTAACAAGGCACGGTCAGGGAGCAGAACCCCCAAGTCCTGCTTCCCAATTTCCTGCATTAAGGAGGCAGCATGGCTACTAACGGCTCATATTATCGCAAGAGATGGCTGAGGATCCCTGCAGGTTGCACATGAATGACCAAGATGACAGTGGATCATTTTGGTCACTTCAGGGGCTTGTTAAAAATATATATGCATTTAAATCAAAACAGAAACTCTGAACGGAGTGACTCTAATTAAAGGCACATAACGGGGAGTTAACCTAAGCATTTCAATGTGTAAAAATCAGACCACTCTTCGGGGAAGAGCAAACTTTGCTCCTAGCTGGGTCACAGAATATAAAGGAGCCTAGGAGAAGAAACTGATGGGAAAACCTATAATGGGAGCAGTAAGGTTACTTAGGGGACAGGGGGTATGTCTATATGGCAACCGGAAGTATGACTGCTGTGCAGGCAGGCACACCCACGCATAGCTAAAAACCAAGAGTGGAAATGCAGAAGCATGAACTTCGGCACAAGCTAACTTACCTAGGGTCCCCAGCTGGCTAGTACAGCCTGAACCGATGGCCAACCCGCCACTTCTTCACTGCGGTGGTTGGCCATGCTAGCTAGATTAAAGCTACCCACGCTGCAATCAGACCTCCAATTGCCATGCAGACACACCCAATGACAAGGCAACATTCCAAGGCTTGTAGCAACCTCGCCCGGGTCTGGGATTTCATGCAAGTGCTCTGGAGAGGAGTGGTCCAGAGGAGAGGACAGGCGGTCTAGGTGCATCTGACACAGACTTGCTGTGTGACATTGAGCATGTCGCTGCCCTCTTTCTGCCCGTTTCCCCAGCTGCAAAATGGGAATAATGCTACAGACCTTTCTTTGAGATCAGTGGAGGAGAAACATGATCACAGCTAAGTGTTATCGACCAGCAATAAAAGACAATCCAGAGCTCCGTTAAACATGGAGCATCTTAGTCCCCGCCACATGAAACTTAAGAGTACATTTGCAGCCGGGGTAGGGAGGAAGGCAATCCAGTCTGGCACCTTTCACCAGCACTAAAAACCATTACAAATAACCCCACTGGTTGTTACTGAGCACAATGGTCTGACATGGTGACTCACACTAAACAGTTCCACGTGTTTCAAACCAGCTGTGTTGGGCTCCCAACCCAGATTTGTCTCATCCTTTGATTCCAATGTAGCCCAGCCCAGCCCAGCCCCTCTCCTGCTAGCCCTCTGCCCCTTGCCAGATTTTCCGAACAACACACAGTGCAACGTTGCTACTCCGGCTAAAACTTGTACTGCATTTTATGTGAATACCAGTCCCCTCATGCATGTTTTAAAACATTTAACTGGGGACAATTCTCTCCAGCTACCACAGTGAGTGGCTCCCCTGTCTGTTGCTTCATAGGTGCTAGAGGTGGGAAAGACTGACTGGAGCATCTAGTTCATCCACTGCACATTTCTTCCCTAAAGAACAGGGTAACTTCTCAGTCCTGCAAGTCAAGCATTTTCTAGACAATAACTCTAAAAGCACAGGGGGGCAAACTGATCTCTGGCTGAAACGTCTATTGAAACAAATTAAGTTGTCTCCATTGTGACTTTAGCACGGATGATTATTTTTTCTCCAAGATTGGGACTTTCCTAGGTCATTAAATACTAATACTAAGCACAGAGGGAGTTTTATCTGCAGATCTCAAAGCACTTTGCCAAGGTGGAGAAGTACCATTATCCAGGGCTGCTGAAACAATTTGTATAGTGGGGGTGCCGAGAGTCATTGAACCAAACTGTAAACCCTCTACGTAATGGAAACAACTTCAAGCCAGGAGGCGTGGCAGCACCCCCCAGCACTCCTCATTCCAGCACTTATGCTATTATCCACATGTCATCGCTCAGGAACTTGAAGCACAGAATGCAACACACTCAAGATCATGCCATCAGTCAAACAACGGCACAGATGGTTAAAATGCAGCTATCCTGTTCCCAGGTGAGTGGCTTAGTCACTAGACCAGGCTACCTCCCAAAATATTTCTGACACATTTTAGGTTTGTATTTCACACACACACACAGTTTTACAAAACCTAACACGAACAGAAAGATTGATTGATTTTTTAAAAACGGGTCAGCTAAACCATGTTTTTGTTTAAACAAACAATCCCCTGCCACACAGGAAACCTGAATACCTTAGCATCTTGCAAGGGTCTGAGACTCACATTGCAACAGTAATTAGAAGACAGAAAGGGACACAGAGCACTCCAGTTTCACTGAGTGCAAACCAGAATAAAGCCAGCAGACTGCACAAACGGAGCAAAGGAAATGCCATTTCAAAAAACCTCTTTCCGTCGCAATGATCTAGGGTGGTTTTTGTAGCACAAGGAAGGAACCGACACATGGGGATTTCATTCGGACATCATTTCAAAATGGAAAAAACCTCATCGGAGAGGCATCAGGCGCTTCCGCTGGGGGTGCGAGTCACAGAGTGCCCGGCGGAGCGAGGGGCAAGCACTGCTGCATTAGCAGAGAGGGACAGAACAGTGAACAAAGGGAACGACACCATTACTGAATACTGCACTTGCTAGCCCTTGTCCGGAGTACTGCCTGCTGGGCCCGGTCAGGAGACAGCCACAGGTGGGCCACAGATTCAGCACAGGGCAACAAGGGTGACAGCAGATTGCCTGGGTCTGCTTTAGATGGAGCACTGCTTATTTTCACTGGGAGACAGGAGGCGTCAAGGTGTCCTGGTGCAAGCAATGCAGATTATGTTATTCACACCATGCCCTTCGCTCCACCCTAGTTTCTCTGCTGACTGCTTCTAGTGTCTCCCTAGCCCACTCCTAACTCCATGGCACCCCTCAGGCCTGGCTCGGCTTTCCAGTTTGGTTGCCAAGCTTCTCCCTGGCCTCCTTCAAAACCACTTCTGAAGGAATCCACCTGTTCCGAGATGCATCCTGCAATGCAGACCTCACACTGCTCTGCCTTAGCGCTGCACAATGGTATAGCGCTGTATTGGACCCTTGAGACTGAAGCTTCTCTGGGGCAGGGACCCTGTTATTTCCTGGGCACCGTTCACATATACAGCAGGACGCTCACACGGGGCACTAAGAAATGATACAAAATAAAGAAGTGGTGTGTGGATCCTGATTAAGTTTAGGCTGCAACTCAAGATTTGATGTGGAGGCTGAATACAGGCAAGGGGACAGGCTCTGTTCTGAGGATACTGAAAGCCAAATCAATACACAAGGTCAGATTTCAACCCAACCTGGCGGAAGTCTCTCAAAAGTTGATCTTGCGAGAGCTGGATTTCTGAAATCCTGGACTACAGCTGAGCCACCTTGCCAAGAACAGCCCACTTCCACTTCGAGAGCCAAAACTGGAGAAGAACCTAATCCAGAAATTCTAACACAACCCTGTCCTACCCACCCCAACATACAAACACACACACTTTAAACTGGATTACTGGCGTGTGTCAAGTTAAACCCATGTATAAGTCTTTCCAAAACTGGGCCTAAGTGAGGTCAGGAGACAGTAGTATTTGGGGTCAGAATATAACAGAAAAGGTTAGACAAGGACATGCGTGTGACAGGACAGAAAGCGAAACATAACTGGATGGTGAAATCAACAAGCTCGTATAAAGATGCCAAAAACTTTCCTCTTGTCTGTCTCCTGTTAGCCGGTGTTAGGACTCCGCATCAGTCCGCTGAGTAAATGTTGCTGACCCACTGTGGCAGAAGCAGTCACCTGGAATAAAGAGATGGGTGTAGCCCTCTGGCCAGAGGGAGCTAGGGAGGTCCTCCGGAGAACCCAAGGAAGAGCCAGGCTTGGAGAGGAGGCTTATGCTCTTTATTATTAATAGAGTTACCCATAAAACACAGCCGCAGGATGCATGTGAACTGACCTATAGGGTCACTGAATCTAAGGCCAGAAAAGACCACGAGATCATCTGACGTCCTGTATATCACTGGCCACCAACGCCAGCACACTAAGCCCAACAACCAGAATGAGACCAAAGTATCACAGCCCACAGGACATGACTATTTTGTGCCACAGGCAGAGAATAGGAGGGAACAAGGTGCATCAGTGCACGAGGACCCGGCTATGGCAGGGAAATAATTAAAGGAGATATACTAGATAATCCTGGCAAGTGACCTGCACCCAAATACTGCAGAAGAGGAGGAAAAAACCCCACGGTCATTGCCAATCTCACTCGGGGGGAAATGCCTTCCCAACCCTACATACGGTGATCAGCTAGACCCTGAGCATACGAACAAGAACCAGCCAGCCAAGCATCAGAGAGAAAATGGGCTCCGTGCCACCTGACAGCCCTGGCCCACTCTGCCCAGTATACCATCTCCAGCCATGGCCATCCCTGATGCTTCAGAGAAAGGAGATTTAAAAAGCCTCCCAGAATACATTGGGGTAAAAACTGCTCCCCTCCTGAACCCCTGCTGGTGGCCAGCTGAAACCCTGATGCATGAGCATTAGGAACATAAAAAACTGGAAGTCCCAAGGCTGTTGAACCCTGCCCCTGTTGTCTCAAGCAACGCCATCATACATCCACACACAAATTTGTCCAGCTCTCTCAAAACTAAATTAAGTTGTTTGCTCACCCACTCCCTGCAACTCCTACTGAGAGGTGGTTCCAGAATCTCATTCCTTGGAAGGTTAGAAACCTTCTAATTTGGCTCATGGCCAGTTTATGTCCATTTGTTCTAGTGTTAACATTGTTCTTTAACCTTAAGTAGCTCTTCACATTCCCTGGTGTTTATCCCCCGCAATGTATTTACAGAAAGCAATCGTATCCCCTTCTCAAAATTTATTTTCGTGATACTCAACTAGTCAAGCTCTTCCAGTCTCCTCTCATAAGACACCCTCCATTCCCCTGATCATCCTAGTAGCTCTTCACTGCATCTGTTCCAGATTATATTCATCTTTCTTGAACATGGGTGACCAGAACTGTACACGGGATTCCAAATGAGGTTTTACCAATGCCTTGTACAAAAGCATTAATACTTCTCTCTCTCTACTGGAAATAGCTCACCTAATACATCCTAGAATCACATTTGCCCTTTTCACAGCTACATGACATTGGTGATTCATAGTCCACCTGTATTGACTAAAACCACCATGTCTCTCTCCTCCTCTGCACTTCCAACTGATCAGCCCCCACTTTGGAACAGAAATTCATATTGTTAGTCCCTAAGTGCATGACCTTGCACTTTGCACTATTGAATTGCATCTTATTTCTGTCACTCCAGTTTTCAATGTCACCTAGATCTTCCTGTATAATATTCTGATCCTCCTCTATATTGACAATGCCTCCCATCTTTGTATCATCACGTTTCATTAGCACACTCCTACATTTTGTGCCATCATCATTAATAAAAATATTGAGTAAGACTGGTCCCAAGACTGATCCTTGAGGAGCTCCACCAGTAACCTCAACTTCAGTCCGATAATTCACTTTTCAGCACAACCCTCGACTTCTTCCCATCTTACAATGCTTGCAGTGATCCCCATCTTCCCTAATTTAACTAATGATTTCCCACGTGGTACTGTGTCAAATGCTTTACTAAAGTCTAAATAAATTAAATCTAAAGCACTTCCCTTATCTTAAAAAAAAAAAATCAGTTCTTTTCTGAAAGAAAGATCTCAGGTTAGTCTGTTGTGGTCTCACTTTGGTAAACCCATGCTGCATTACATCTCCTTTGCCATTTACCTCTAAATTTAATTGTTCAGAGAGGTAAATGGTGACTTTGTGCTTAAAGAAGTATATAGGTCTCAAAAGATCTGGGTTCAGTTCCCAGTTATGCCAGACTCCCTGTGTGACTCTGGCCAGCTCATCTGTACCTCAATAGCACCACCTATGAGCTGGGGATAAACCATTCTCTCCTCCATTCTTCTTCTGTCTTGTCTACTTAGATTGTGACCTCTTTGGGGCAGGCACAATCTCTTACTCGGTGTCTGTACAGAGCCTAACCCCATAGAATACTGATCTTGGTTGGCACAATCATAATAAATATGGCCAAAACAAACAAAATACCTCTGAAGCAGAAGATCTCAAAATAGAGGGCAATATCTCAGCCCATGATGCTGATGGCATCTGCTGCTATGCACTGGGGAATTTTAAAGACCGTTTTAATAATTTAAGCAAACAGTCTCTTTTTAAAGAGGATTTAAAAAAACAAAAACAAGAAGCCCTACCTTCCCCTCCAAAATATGCTACCTAAAGATATATACATAAATTAAACAAAAAATGTTATCAATGACACTGATGGTAAAAATGCAACATAACTCAGGGCTGCATCTGAAATATACATGTTCTCCATTTTCACAAAATGCCTTTTTTTTTTTTTAAATTAAAAGAGGAAAAAAGGGACCCCAGTCTCCTTGAGCCAATTGTTTTGGCAGATCATAAATAAAAGAAGATTTACTGCAGCATCTTTTAAGCCTCATCAAACATGACTGCATAATTTATCTTTCACTACTCGCTCAACACCAGAAAGGCTGATCTGAAGGCGCCTGATAAAAATGAAAAGGGGGTACAAAACATGTCAACAACCACTGCCTGGATAGCTATTGAAGTTGTTCATACCAAATGTGTGCAATGACTGCCTTGCCCGCAAGTGTAAGCCCAAAAGAAAACCACAACTTGCAAACTTTCCAAGCACAGCATTTAAAAAAAAACCAAAAAAAAAAAAACACCCTTTTAAACAATCCACCATTTCTCAAATTTCACCTTTCAGTTACAGCGCTGGTGTTGATTTGGTATTTCTGTGCTGTGTGTCATTTATTCTAGATACAGCTCCTGCTACAACGCAGGTTGCAATGTTGGCTGGAAGAGCCAATATTCCCCTTGCCCTGAGCCTGTAGAGAGACCTGACCTTTGCTCTGCCGTGAGGAAAAGCCCAGCTCTCTTGTTATGGACTCCTGACATCATTATAGGATTACTGAGATCAGGGCCCCATTATGCTAGGCAACGTATACCCATACTGGGAGTGACAGTCCCTGCTCTGTATAGCGTACAGTCTACAGAAGACACAACAAAGGGTGCGAGGGGAAGCAGAGATAGGGAGAAGTGAAGTGACTTGCTCAAGTTCATTCAGGGAGTCTATGCGAGCAGAGACTAGAATACCTCTCTGCCGAGCACTAGGTCTTGGGGCCTCTTCACTGCAACTTAGACTAGCTCCCAAAGATTCAGCTGCAAGAGCTTCTGTGATGAGCTGCAGGTTTCAGAAAATTCTCTGCAGCAATGTCCCACTGGCCAATGGGCAGGTCACCCTCTGCCACCTCAATAGCTCTGCTGGGAGGCAGAACAGCCCATCGATGAGGATGTAGATGACTTCTATCCCCAGCTCTGACACTAACCTACAGAGACACGGAGGACAAGTCACTTCACCTCTGTCCCCAGCCATGAGGAGGGACAATGCTGCTTACCCACCTTCACAAAGCACTTTGAAATTCATGGATGAAAAGCATCCGTTAAGAACCAAAGTGTCATGTTATTACTGTAAAGCCAAGCGAACCCACAACAGCACACGGCAGAGGCAAGAGTAGAACCCAGGAGCCCTGATCTAACTAGTGCGCTCTGCAGGGGTTTGGAGTAGAACTGGGAAACTGTTCACAGCAAACAGTACACTTAATTAATTTAACGCCGGTGCTTATTGGACAAGTGAACAGACAGCAAAGGCTGTCTGCAGAATGCTTGCATTCAAAAGGTGATTAATGGTTTATATGAACATACTTCTGCCTATAAGCTGATTGTTAACCATTAGCAACTACTCAAAGTGATAGCTGCAATTTATATCCTTATTTAGGCTTGTAACTGGTCCAGATAAATCATATCCTCTCTTCTTCTGCTCTGACAGGTTGTTTTCAAAATGGCAGCTGAAGATCTCTATTCTACGGTGTATCTACACTGCAGTGAAAACTCGATCTGCGGGACCTGGATTTGCGGCTTCCAAGCCTGCGCTTCAGTGTCCACCCTGCATTGTAATCTGGGCTTACAACTGCTACAGCCAAGTCTCTCAGCAGTGCTAACGAATCCATACTGCGCTATGCAGACAGTCTCATTTAGGTCTTTGGTGTGAGCTGTGTTCACACTGGGAATGACAGTGCTTGGACCCAAAGCCACAGCGGGACTCAGACTGTGACCCTCCTCCTCCCACCCCCAGCAGGATTCTAGGACCCCTGTCCTGAGTGCTTGCTGACCCAAGTCAGACTAATGCTTGTGTGTGAATGGAAGGGGCCCTTGAGCGCAAACCTAAAATCAGAGCCTGGGCTTAGTGTACAATGTAGACACACCCTTAATGTGGATTCTCAAGTGAATTTGAAACACTCACTCTCATGACCATTCTTGTGAACAAACGTTTGCAAATCACAAACAAACGGGATGGTGAACAACAGTCAAGTGACTTTGGTAGAATTTATTTTATAAATACACATCTGCGTGGGGAGAGCCAGTTTTTTCCCCTCTTGCACTCAGTTTTACAAATTGGGATGGAATACAGCATGCACTTTGCCTGGGAGAATTCTTTTGCAAAACAAAATTGACGGAAAGAACTTAAGGTTTTTACAGCTGGTGTGAAATAAAATCTGAATTGGAACTGCTACCTGAAGAGTAACAAGTCTAATCTAATGTATCCCATCTGGGTGCCTCTGGGGACCTTCCATCACTGTAGGATCAAGTCTCTCAGCAGTCATGAATGAATTTATTCTCCTAGCCCCTACAGGGTAAGGAAGTATTATCCCCATTGCACAGACAGGGAAGTCCACAGTGGCAAAGCAACTTGCCCGAAGTGGCAGAATCAAGAACTGAATCCAGAGCTGGAGTCCCACTCCAGGGCTTTGACCACATTCTAGATTAACAAATCCTCATTCAAAAATGGAATACGTTTGCCTAGGAAAGGACCGAGAAGGAAACTGCAAAGGGAGACTACAGCGGACAGCAAGCTGGTGGTTGAAATGCCCGTTTGAAATGGCTGGTTCCGATTCTGTTTTCCCCCAGGGTGCAATTATCTTCAAAATACCAGAGCAGCACACTCTCCAAACAGCACTTACAGGCAACAGCCACACGAAGTCAAGGCAGAAAAGCAGCCAGTTAAATATCTAAGCCGCTGTAGGCTGAACCCATGTCTTGACCTTGGTATACAAAGAGCCGTGTACTAATTCACCAAGCTGCTGCTGCTGCTAATACGCACTTGAAGTTTCGTTCTCCCAGCTGAGCCCCAGTGGAGAACAAAGGGCACAGTTCAGATGCTTTCCCTAATCAAAAGTGGCTCCAGATCTCATCAGCAAGTGGCAAAGAAACCTGCCCAACTCCCAGAGGGGCTGGCCAAGTCACCTGCCATGTTGCCGCCACCTCATAAAGATTTATCCGGTGTGTACAGCAACTGCTTATTCAAATGGCATCCCCTCCCCCTAGCGCAAGGCACCCATAGCAATCAGCACCATCAGTGGGGGGTGTCATCCCATTATCGATTACTGAGAAAAGAATGGAAACACTCCATCAGGGACCCTAGACTTTACAGAATTCACATGGTCGCCGGGGCGATGCCATACAGAACTCTTAAGCAGCCCCTCCACCATGGTACTGTGCATCGAAAAGCCCCGCTTGACAACCATCACCACTGGGGACTGAACTCAGGGACTCCGTAGCCAAAGCACACACCCTTGTGGGTCAAGACAAGATTAAGTCCCCTAGCTGGTAGCTCCAGCAGACTCATGTCCCCTGTGATTCAGAGGAGGAGAGGATGCGGAGTCCCACCGCATACAGCAGCATCTCACTCAGCACTGCAGACCCGTTCTTCAGCGGCAGAGCTGAGCACTGTGTGTGGAGACAGCAGGGTGAATCACCGGGCCTGCAGCGCCGTGCCAAGAGCTGGCATAGTCACTAGGAGCGCCGTTCACACCCATACGCGACGTGTAAAAACCAGCGAGCTGACAAGCGGGGATGGGAGCAGCAAACTCAAACTTAAGGGGCAAAGTGTGTGTGTGTTCACAACACGTGCACTGTGGAACTGGTCTGGTGGTTGGAACAGGGGTCTGGAGTCAGGACTCCTTGGTTTCTTCGCGGGTCTGGCGCTCATTGAGTGACCTTTAATCAGTCGTTTCTTCAGTGCTGCAGCCTTTCCAATACTACAACTAACTTAAGATACAACTCACCCTTTTGCCAAGACCCAGGGCAAGCTCCCAGTTCCATGTAAGTCAGATTTAGCGACGCATAGGCGCTGGGATGAATTTAATCCTTCAAGTCTGGGCTCTGTGTAAGCTTGAAAGCTCGTCTCTCTCACCAACAGAAGTTGACCAATACAAAATATTACCTCACCCACCTTGTGTCTCTCATATCCTGGGACCATGACCCAGCTACACACCACTGCATCCAATGGGTGAATACAGACACGCTCTCAAAGCATTTTAGAGTGAAGAGCATCATTATCCCCATACCAACACCGTAGCTTCCCAGGATTCTTAGTGAACGGTCAGAAAGGGCTCCAAGAAAGATGCCAAAGACATGTAAAGCATTACATTTAGTTTGCTATCCTACAGGTCCCTACTAGTCAAATTCCCACTGAGGTTAAGGAGTAATGGCTCGTTATTATTATTCAAAATGTCAAACATCAATAAGGAGAGACAATACCTGGAGCCAGCAAATGTCTCTTATCTTTGCACATTTGCTCACATTTTTAAAATGGCCAAAGAAGCAGGTGTCTGAGAGCCAGGTGGGGGCAGGACTGTTATTTCCTGCTTCAATGAAAAAAACAGGAGTACTTGTGGCACCTTAGAGACTAACAAATGGGGCAAGTGATGCAGCTTTTCCACAATTTCAGCCCGTGCACGTCGACGGAAGCAGTCTATGTAGAAGTCCAGTCTGTTGTTTTGACCTTCAGGAGGAGTCCACACAGAATCCTCCTTTTTGTAGGGTTGGTAGGAAGGATTCTGTGGGTTAGTATGTTGTTCAGAGGTGTGTTGGAAATAGTCTTTGAGTCGGAGATGTCGGAAGTAGGATTCTAGGTCACCACAGACCTGTATCATGTTTGCGAGCCTGGAGGGAAAAAAGGAGAGGCCCCGAGATAGCCCGGCACAAGAGAGTCTGTCCTAAGAGTATAGCCGGAAAGATTAACAATATTGTTGGGTGGGTTAAGGGAACTACTGTTGTGGCCTGTAGGAGTTCAGATAGTTTAGTGTCCTTTTTCCTTTGTAGAGAAGCAAAGTTTGTGACGACATTGTTGCACAGCAAGATTAACACAGGGTGAATATGCCACTTGTAAGCCCACCCCAGGACTGAATACTTTGAGTGGGAAGGCTGGCATGTACTTACATCTAACTGCAACCACAAACAGCAAGGGCTGCAAGACCAGCTAAGAGATCTTTCCAGCTGGAATAGCAACATGCAGACACACTGACAACCTCAATAGCATCACATGCACATCTATAGAAAAAACAGAAAACAAGCAACTGGCATTCAGTAGCATACTTCGTTTCTATGCCAAAGCAATTCAGTCACGGTCTCACGTCTTGCCTTTAGAATTCAGCAGTAGAGCTGACTAGATTTTTTGCACGTAAAGGCTGTCACCAGCACTTTGGCTTATTGGTTGTCAAGCAATCTATTTTCAAAGGCAATAATACCAGCCCCATATTGCAACCTTAAGAATCCATTTTCTGTGTTAAAAGGGGAGAGAGAGGGGAAAAAAAAATAAATCGATAAAATCGTGTTCCTTCAGTCTCGTTCCATTTGCTTTGCTGTCACTGGTAACCATGGTGCAATCATTCAGAAACCAGAGCATTCATTTTAGTGTTCCTCTCCAGCGTAGCACTTGTGGCGTTAATGACATCAGTACAAACTTCATGACAGGTAATAAAACAAAGACTAGACCCAAGATCTGCTGAGTTAGAAGGGACCATTTTTACAGTCACATTTCTGATGCAAACTACACTTCAGAGATACCTTTTCAGCTCTTTGCATCTAAAACTATGCCGCCAACATATGAATTCATGTGTTTAACGGGACACCTGTGTGTGCGCGCAAGTGTAACGCCGACAGACCCCGGTTGTCAGTGGGCAGGATCGAACCGGGGACCTCTGGAGCTTAGTGCATGAGCCTCTACCGCATGAGCTAAAAGCCAACTGACTCTTAGCTAAAATGAGTCTGCTCTACAGCCTTCTCTCTAAGAGGTCTTGGCACCACTAGATGGCACAGAACACCACACCCAGGAGGTGTGTGGGTTACACAAGTCCCCATTCACTAAAGCAAGCAAGCAAGCGTGTACTTTGAAAGTATTTAGATGCCAATGTTTGGCGGGAGCCATGTTAAGGAATTTGGTATTTATTCCATGATCAGAGTGGTGACTAGGTAGAATGAACGTTCATTCAGGATTGTGGAGGTAAGTACAAGTCAAGATGCACTGTAAAGCTAATGTAATGATGGCCCCGTCTGGTTCATTTGAACTCTGGATTTCAAAGCATGCGCCCCCACTGCCTGACCTAAAGGATCGAGTCCATTTGCTCAAACCCAGTAGCAGATCCATTAACCTCCATGTAATGGGTCTAGGTCCCCCTACAGGTACCATGAGACATGGGACCACCCTCTGTAAATGGCAGCATAGTTATTTATGGGGCGAACGAGACTTGCCTCCCATTACAAGGTGCTTTGCGAACTACATATGAGCGTCACATGGGGCAAAGTCTCCCCTTTCCCCTCAGGGAAGTGGGCCAGCACTAGGCATATGGACCATTTAAAACGGAGCCCTCCTATTTCCTACACAAGGAAATGGAGGAAAAACAAGGGCACAGGCTGCCTTTGCAACCAGATGTTCTCCATAAAGAGGGAATTGCTTTCTTAATGAAATGCAACATAAAGTTAAGAGTTAGTCTCATCTGTCCTGTGCACCCACGGGGTATTGCTCGCCGCTCTAGCCATCTTTCAATACACAGCAAGTATTAATTTGTTATCAATAAAAATGTCACCTGAGCGTAACGGTCACCATATCAGATGCCAAAACACCTCAATTCCGTCTCATATTATATATATATATTTTTACTCAAAACCACCCAAGGAATGAAAAATGCTCAATGTTACACACACGGCATTGACTCTAATTTGTCTTTGAAGTGTTTCTTCTCACGTTACTTAATGACTTGACCAAAGTTCCATATCCAAGCCAAATTAAAAAAAAAAAAAAAAAAAAAAGGCAGCCACCATGGCCAATGCCTTACAGAAAATACTATCAACTAGCCAGTTCCAAGGATTGCTAAGCGAGAGATCTGAATGCCAATTCAGACACATGAAAAACTACACACTGAAGCCAAGGGGCCCTTGATGCTCACAGACTCAAACATTTGGGATGTGGAAAATCATCCATCTGGGAGTAGTTGTAATAGTATTGATTTAGTATGGTCCTGATGCAGAAACCTTTCACATTATTTTATTATAGACCGGGTCTCTCTCTCTCTCTCAAAGTTATTTGTCTAGAGATCAAATAGCATCATTCAGGGCCACTGATGTAGTGGAGACAATTGAGTTCATCAGGTCGGCTGGCACATGACCTCAGCTTCCACCAGCACAACTCAGCGTACAGGCATTTGGCAGTTCGGAGTATGCTGTAACGAATTCATGTTCTGAAAGCAATAGTCACCATCACTATATAAGTTACCACCACCACGCACACAGGCAGCTGAGGGCTAGACCCCAGTCTGCTAGCTCACGCGTTGGAAGCCTGTCTCTTCGGAGCTAGATTTAGTGCATGGCCCGGGTGGCCTCTATTGGGGAAACTCTCACAGAGTCTTGGTTGCAAATTAACACCGCCCTCACCTGGTGTTCCACCAGGGTTTAATCCCCCACAGGAGGCGACAGTTCCCACTGGCCCATGCAATGACTCAAGGTCACTGAACACACTCCTCTGACATTCTCTGGGCACGTGCACACAGCGAATCTAACGCAACACCCCTAACATGCTAAGTAAAAGAAGAGGATCAGGCACTGTCATAGCATAGACACTTACTACGGCAACAGAAGGGGTCCTTCCTCCACGGACATAAATCCACCTCTTTGGTAGCTAGATTGATGGAAGAATTTTTTCACCGCCCTGAGCGATGCAGTTAAGCCAACCTCACTTTGTAGTTCAGGCCAGCCCTCAGTTTCAATTTCAAGTCAGAAAAACAGATTGCTAAGGAGTGAGCACAATTCTTGTGAAATATGCGCCTTTAGAGCCCGTGCAATCAACAGCGGCTCAAAACAGGGTTAGAGTGAGATTGGTAAGTGAGAGAACTAAGTCATCAGCCAAGACACGCTACGGTTAAACTGATGGACAGCATGGATTTGGACCCCCAATAAATTAGCTGAGTACTATGGCAATGAATTAGTCATTAAGGCAACCTTGAAAAGGCTGCTAATCTAGTAACCAATCAAAACTGAAAAGAAAATGCAAGTGTTCATTTTTCAATATGCCTTACACAGAGATCTTCAAAAGAAGTTACGTTGAGAGGATACTTTGCATGTTACAAAGTGAGAGAAACTTTAACAAGGTTCCTGTAGCTTAAGTTTTGCAGCTGATGACTTCTCATATAGCTATTTCAATTCTCAGCAGGCCTCCCCAGAACATAAGCAGCAAATGCACTGTGTGCTTATGACGTAGGGCTCACTAATGAAACCTCTGGGTAAGCTCCTTGGAGCAGGGATGGTTGTTTTCTTTGTGTGCTTCACCTAGCACAATGGGGGCCCGCTGAGCCCTGTAAGCGCTCTTGTAATTTAAATACTAACCTTAGAAGACGACCTAGAAGGTAGATCAGTGCCAATGGAGGAAAGACGTTGTATTCTTTACCCATTTCTTAGTGAACAAGCACAGACCTCTCAGTGTGCGCCACCACCAGATGCCTGTTTTCTGGCAGTCCCAGTGGACAGTTTCAGGATGGAATGGACTATCAATGAGAGGCAGTGGACGAGCCTCAGGAGATCTGGATTCTGTCCCTGGTTCAGCTGCCGGCCTTGGGTGAGTCACAATGAGGCCCTGACTTCAGCTGGGGTCTCTAAGTGCTAGAATAATACAATACTAGATGATTAACTGTCCTCCATGCAGTGGGCGATCCCTTCCGTTCCAGGGAGGCACACTGGTGGGGCGGTGTGAAGAAGTCTGCATTGTTCCCAAGCTGCGAATAAACAGAGGACTGCAGTGCTCAGGACTGGCGCTCCAGCATTTTCTGCTTACATCATCACAAAACTTATGGAGGGAAGGGATCTGGGATGAAGATCGTGGGAAACAAAAGGCACACGTGGTTACCCCAAAGAGGACACGTTTCCATCACCCCAAGCCTTCCCTGAACGTTAGAGGCTAGGAGGCTGCGATTTCAGATATACGTGTAAGAAGGGGGTGAATCCTAGGGCGACACTAGTGAAGAGAGACAGACACTGCACACAAAAGCACTTTTTAAGTACCACCATCCATCATATCAATTTCATTACAGAATCTCTCCTGGGCATTCAGACTTCAATACCAAGCACCGCCAGTCTGAAAGAGACAGAACTCAGTCACTGGCTCATGAGTAATACTCCATCCAGGAGCCTTTAAATACCAAATTACAATCAAGGAAGATTAGGGCTTTCTTCTAAATCAAGTTTATTCTCAATTAAACCTAGCCAAACATACTGCATATGCGTCACCCATTGTAGTTAGTCTCATTCTGCTTCCTCTTCCAGACCTTGTTGTGAAGTTGGGACCCGGGCAAATCATCATTGGAGAACAGCACTGGCCAGAGTAGCTGGGGGCTATTTATCCCACAGCCTTCATCAGGCAACATCTGTTACCCACTGGGAATAATTCAGGAACTCTCACCTTTATTTTAAGAAAGCTGAGAATTTTTATTGGAGCCCTTTATGCTCTACCCTTGTTTGGTGGCAGGTGACTCTCCATCCATCATTAAGCTTTGAGGACCACCATGTCTTTTTAAACCCATCAAGGCTCTACCTAACAGCCACCCCCAATTCTGAGAGCCAAGGACGATGGGACCGACTTCTCATTTATTGACTGGAAAAGGTGATGCTGAGCAATAATGCTCCCAGTCATAAGTGCTCCAAGCCTAACAAACCGATCAGAAGTTCCACCTCTCCGAGGCAAAGCCTGCTACTCTTGGGTGCTATCAAATCTCACTGCTCTGGGCACCAGGAAACCAGAAGTTAAACTAGACACTGCCAATACTCACAAGCAACTGTATCATGTTGTTAGTCCAAGGCCTTTGCTGTACCAGTCATGCCCATTACTCCCCATTCAGTCCCAGCATGGTTTAACCCACCATGGAGGTTGGGCTGCTCCAAACCCCAGGCTGATGATTGCGAACAACCCCAGGAGGGAAAGATCAGCCCGATGAGGAAGACCCTGGAGTACCTGTGATAAAAGCCTGAGGTAGGTGAACTGGTGGTGGTGAACCACTGCACTAGTCCACTGGGCATACGCTGGATATAGCTAAGTGGTGGACTTCATGCTCCATCTAGAAATGGGTATAAAGCTGCAAAGTTCTTGTCAAGGAGCAGGCCTGGGCCAGACTGTTCCAGCTCACAGGGAGTCCCAACCAGATTCTGAGGACACGCTCCCCTAGAGGTCAAGCCACCCATCTTGCCAACCCCATAGGCACAGGACAGTGCCAGACATTCCCCCCTCACTGGCATGGTTGGGTGTCTGCCTGTCAGCAGTTCTGCAGGCTGCTGGGTGTTCAGGTGGGACCGTGGGTTTGGTGCTTGACAAAAAAGCTACACGAGAACTTCAGGGATGGTGCCGACTGTCCACACAGCTGTTTGGATTGGGGTTTTGTTTTACTCCGTCATCCCACTGAATGTGACTAAACCTGCTGAGCCCACCCAACCCCCCACTGATCAGACTGCAATGCCGTACAACCCCAGCAATGCTGCGTTTCAGCCCTCCACCCTTTCAGTCTCACCAAGCCCAATGGGGCATGAGTTGTAGGAGCAGCGTTTGCCCAGCTGCTCTTAAAAGCAGCCATTTAAAGAAAATCAGAAACCCTAATATGCTGTGAAGCTTTCAGCTAAGACGCCATTCAAGTGACAGATGGGGCGCCTGCCAAGAGCCAACATGCATGCGTTAGGAAACTGCGCCCCAACATCACCCGCAGAGAACTATTACCTTGCAGCTGGGAGAGCCCATGGGCCGACCGTCTTGGGAGCAGCCCCGATTAGAACGCTCGCAACATGATTCTCGCTTGCCGAGCTCTACCTGGCAGCTTGTTTTTCTTCCCCTTTAAGAGTCATTGGAGTGGCCTAAATAACGCGGCTTAGAGCAACCAGGGCAGGTGCGAAGAATTTTAGATTCTGTGCACCTGGGAGTGGGGGCCGTGTCCTATTTTTGGAAGGGGGGGGGGAGAGAAGGGGCAAACCCTTTGCTCCAAGCGTGACCCAAACCCTTCGCAGACCCAAGAGGTCCTGGCTACTGGAGAAGCATGTGAATTTTCAGTACCGAACCCAACAGAACCTCAAACCCTTTCTTAGGGTTACCAGTCCCTACTACTACACGTACTACAAGAGACAAATATAGGGGCAGGTTATTATTTATATTCAATTACATCGCTAGAGGTCTGCAACTGAGAACAGGGCCCCACTGTGCTAGGCCCTGTACAAACAGTAAGGGGATGGTGCCTTCCCCCAAAAGCTTGCAACATAAATAGGCAAAACAAAGGAAGGACGATTGTCCCCATTTAATAGATGGGAAACTGAGGCACAGAGCGATTAAGTGGCTTGCCCAAGATCGCTCAGGAAGCATGTGACAGAACTGACCCCAGATCTAAACGCCAATGCAACGCCTTCAGAGGATGACTGGGTTTTCGGTGATTCTTTACCAGTTTTCAGCCACTATAACTCTGCTGACGTGGGTGTAGAGTGAGCGGAGAATCAAGCTAGAATTTGTCTGACCACTAGGGAGGCATCCATTTAGGCACCACTGCCTTTCAGCCTGTAGGAATAGTCCTGTGCCCTTTAATACGCTGGTCCCACTTACACTCCGACCGGGAGCTTGCTGCAGAGGACTGAAAGACCAGGCTATTTCCTTCCTTCCATAGTCAGTGATCCCAATTCCCCCCAGCCCACATTCATTGTGCTAATTGCCCTACTGGAGGCTCTGATTATTTTAGATTGCCTTTGACAGGTGGATGGCATCGTGGACTTCCCTCTCTCATTTGTTCAGATTGCAAGAACATAACCTACCACCGTGATCTCCTCAGCTAATTAGAGAAGCCTTGTGGTTCTTCCTGCCACATGTAGCTCTCTGGAGCATCTCATACAGCCTTTAGTCATTCTCCACCTAGGTTGTGAAATGCACCACAGGGAATCCAAAGCCCTCAGTCTTTAGATCACACTAAGATCCTGGTGAGCCCAGGCCAGGGGTTTAGGGGAAATGCTCTGTTGTGTGGGATCCCTAATTTCTCATTCCAGCCTGGTGGGATGCTAGGAATACTGCAGGAGACAGAGCCTGCACAGTGGTGGGCCGGCAATTTGTGCAACCGTGCTCTGTAGATCCCAGTGAAAGCCAGGCACCCTCACACTCGCTCCACGCCTGAACCTGCAGACCTCACTCAAAGTCATCAGGAAGGGTTATGTGAATAAGGACTGAAGGATCAGCTCCCTTATGCACAAAGCATAGCTCCTTCATCACTCACAAACAGGCTTTGGAGCCACATTCGATTGGCTAAAGACGCTGTGAAATAGAAGGTGAAACAGTAGGGGCAAGTTTGCTGAAGTGACAAGACATTTGAAAAACGTCCGAGTTGGAGTTTTGGGAGAAGGTTTGAGCTGGGTTCTAGTAAAACTAAACTAGGAAGCATCAGACTCCTCTCTAGTTGAGCCCAAATAACTCCCCTGAGGGGACTTCACAGTCCAGGGAACATCTGTCTAGGAAAGGTCAGGCTTTGGCACCCCTTGCAGATCTGGGGTCTGCAGCATCCCCTGTGGTACCAAAACCATTGGACGACTCAGTTGTAACAAAGTTAGCCCTTCATGGCCGCTAGACACAGACAGGCCCTGTGGTTATCTTGGGTTCTCGCTCTCCAGCTTCGGTGGTTTGGTGTCACCGGACAGGGTCTCTCCAAATCCTACACAGAAGGGACTGCTGGCTACCACACAGGGTCTGATGAGAGGAGAGTGGCCCACGCTCAGGTGGCAGGTCTCACAAGCACCAAGACTACGTGCCGAATCTTAACCTCCACCCAGTGACAAAACACAAGTGGCTGCTTATTGGACAGACTCTCAAGGCCCCAAGAGCATCAGGGAGCAGTCTGCAGCTTCGGAACAGGCCAATGCTGCAGGAGCCTCTGATAGCGAAGCGCTCTTCATTTATTTGGCTACAGGTACAGTAGATAAAGCAGCTACATAGCTTAACGGGGACAGGCTGTGCATCGGACCCTGAAGGCTTCATTGGCTGCACAAGTCTCTTTGCGATAGGATTTGGACAGCATCTCTCAAAATCAAAGCTCTGCTTTGCCATTTCTTAATTCCCATTTCTTTGAGACCCATCTACTCTGATCCAACAGAAGAACCAATCCCAATGGCTTTGTAATCTGTCCATTCTTCCATTACAGCGAATTCTTAACTTCATTCATTTTCTGCTCAGCAACTCCAGGAGAGACTAGCAGCTCTCTAACTGTGGCCAATTGTTATCCAACCAACCAGAGGCTGATTTCCTAATTAGTGCTCTCCAGAGTTGAGAAAAAAAATCCATTACAAAGGTGAGAGAATGAAGATGAAGGATTAAACTTTTGACTCTTCAGAAGTGTCCTTTTGCGAGTCTGTTGCTAGGACCTCACCACACATGTGTGAGAACAGACCTTTCTCAAATGCTTCCTGAGAATGAACTTCTCTAGTCTGTGACTCCTAGACCCATTCCCTCTGGGCTCCACAGGGCTTGCGGTCATGCCACCAGGCACAACTCAGCTCAATGAAAGGGCTAGCCCAGCTCCTATCTCCCATTTAGCACCCAGGAAATAGGATTCAGTACGGGGTGCTCTTCCTTCCAAATCACCACAAAGCAACAACATCACTACCATGATATTAGAGGGCACGCTACTACCATAGGCGGGGGCAATTTTTTGGAGCAGATATAAAATCAAAGTCCTGTCCACTTGTCATTGAAGAATCCATGGACCTTTTCACAAGAGACGGGATGTCAATACCTTGATGTCCTTCCCAAATGAGAAAACTTTGTTAGTTTCAGCCTACCTAACTAAATTCCCCTCTGCTGTTTAAAATTAACATAGGCTGGTTCTTCACCTTCGGCCCTAATCTGTTCTGGAGAGTTGCTGCGCACTGTTAAAACAGCTGCCACGTCCCATCCCAGGGGTCAGTGAGGCAACTCCTGTGGGCAGTTTGTGGAGTGCTTTGAGATCCTGAGTCTAATTGAAACATCTCATTCCAATGACTACTTCATTAACATTGTTCCATTCACCAGTTATTTGCCCAGTAGAGGACTAAACATACTGCATCTGTTAGAATTCCCATCGGTAACCGGATTCACGCCCTGGACTTTTAAACCACATTGCCCCCAAGTGTTTTCTATTCAAATTGCCAGCTTCACTTCAGCTTGCTGCAGCCATCACTCAGCCAGCATCTTCCCTAGGACACCATTTCAGTGGTCTACTTTATTTTGCGTACAAATTTAATTAGTTCTGGGAGCCAGTCAGAATAACTAGGAAGAGTCATTTATGTAATTTGTGAAACTAGGTTAGTGTGCCAATAAATATCTTTAGGCTGACAATTTTGAATAAAAATCCCATAATAAAATTATAAATAAAAAACAACACAAATGAACCATCTTAATATCTCTCTGCTTTAAATAGCAGGCTCTCTTTGATTACCAATAAATCTTTAAGCTCTAGGCACTCACAATCATTGTACCTTTGATATGATAGCAGGGAACTCCTCCCACTGACATTTCTACAGACCTTCGGATGGAACATGAAAGGGGAGTGGACATTAGCCCGTTTTGGATTTATCACCATCTTTTTAATCTATTCATAAAAAGCCTATAAAGGGGATACAGTGCAAAGTTATTAAGCCTTGAAATTTACATGCCTGATTGTCCCATTTGCAACACTTACCTCAAGGGGACACTGAAAGATATTCATTATAAATACATTTGCTTAAGTAATGGCCTGATCCTGGAGCTTTTACTTATATGAGCAGTCTAACTAGAACTTCAACAGAACTACTCAGAGTAAGATTTGCGGGTTCGAGCCCCAAAAGCTTAGTTCACTGATTTTTCGAAAATTCGTGTTTTTAGAATGCTAGAGGTCATTCTAGCAGCAGCAATTTGAACACAGCTTGCAGATTTGTGCTCAGGCCACCAGAGGGTTCCCCATCCTGCTGGTCCCCAAGAGGGCTATATCTGGCTCTGATGTTCAAAAAAGCTGAGCCCCCAGACTGAAATCAATGGAAGTGCCTCCCAAAGTGCATGTATGGCCCTCATCATCCTAGCATCTGAGGATCTGCCAGCCAATCATGGGTTTGATCCTAACAATGGCTTTTCAAGCTAGGGAAAGTATGATCCCCATTTGTAAAGTGGGGAACTGAGGTAGACAACGGACTTGCCCAAAGTCACAGAGGGAGACGGTGGATGAGCTGAGAAATGAACTCAGATCTCTTGGCTCCCAGCCCAGTGTCCCAGACCATCCTTTCTACCCACATGGGGGATCTGGCGAGTGCTCAGGACTTCTAAAGTTCAGGTGAAATGTGGAGATGGGTAGGACATGAGGCTTGAAGCTGTTGCTACAGCAACAACAAGTATTGGTTTTAATATTTCACGTTTTTCTAGTGCCTCCCATGCAAGGCTGTCCTACGGACTATGGACCAGATTATGATAACTTTACTTGCTATTTGACATAAGTAAGGGATCAGAAACGGACTCCAATTTATTAAGCCTCAATAATTCTGCAATGTCGCATTATTATCCCCTTTTAATAGGTGAGGAAACTGAGGCACGGGTTGGTTCACTAACTAGTCTAAAAACATGTTACGTGCCTACCCTGTTTTTTAAAAAGTCATTCCCTTTAATGGACTGAAGTTAGGTATCCAAAAAAACCACCAGATCTTTTGGAATTCAGCACTTGAGCAGGTCAGGGACAGCAGCTCCCAGTCTGCTGTTCTAACCATTATATCACACCCCTGAAGTCAAAAAACAAAAAACAAAACAAAGGTGACATCTTTCTCTTCAAGTGCTATAGAAGTGGCAGTCGGTATAGCAGGTCTGACCGTGTCCGTATTACATCACCTGTGTAATGCGTTACTTTCAGTCCATGTTCTGTCCTGTTCCACCATGCTTAACCAGGACATGGAGCGCTGGGAAAGCTGAGCAAAGAAAAGGAGATTGCACACTAGTTATGCTGAGACTTGCAATTGCTTTATTCCTCCAGTTTTCTTGGCACGCTGTCCTGGGGCAGCACTGTGCCCTTGCTTGTAGGAGCATAATTTTTTTCCAGCGCCACAGTTTGAGGCTTTAGACGGGTTTCGCGAACGTTTGTATTTTGTTTGTACTGCATCACCTTTTTTGCGGCCAGTTTCACATTACACAAAATTCCAAAGTACAGAGCCTGCAACAGTGCAAATCAGAGGGCATCACCCTTTGTTACAGTACATTAAAGAGACTCTGCAGCTTTAAAAGGCCAACATTCTACATTCACTATTGTTATATAAGCCACACTTAAGATTTCTACAGCTGAAGGATGGGGGGCTGGGGGAGGGGAATCCATAATTCTCTCCATTAATTTCTGTTTACTTTGTGCATTTGGCAGCACTTTGTAGCGGTCAGTTTTGCCGTTTCCCCTGCAGAGCCAGTTTGTTTGCACGAGTCTTTCACACAAACAGGCAAGAGAAAGGTTTTAAAAAGCAGGAAAATGGGAGTGTGAAAATCGTAAGTATTGGCAGGGGAACTTGGGATCGGTTGTAGGACCCACAACTACTTTTAACTTGCAGTTTAAAAACGGATTTGATTTCAAGCTGAGCGTTCCTTTAAAGCACGCTGCTTCGAGGGTTCACAAGAGCCAAATTTCAACAAAGCACCACGGAGATCATGCAACGTGCTGCAAAACAATTCCTAGAGGGGCTCCGTTTAGTGAGGCACTAAGAACCCTGGGATATGTCCCCAGGAGGCTTAGTGTCTAGCCCAGGTTACTGCAGTGCCAGTGTGGATGCCCCTACATATGTAAGGCTGTGCAGAGCGGATGCTGGCAGGTGGGCTTGGCTAACCTGGGTACCCATCCCTGGGTTTCCAGACCCCAGTTAATTCTGCAGTGAAGACATCCCCATAGTGCTGTGTCCTCTGGTTGTAACGTAGGGCAAACCCAGAGTCATTGTAAATGCTACAAAACAATGACCATATCAGCACCTCTTAACATTTATTAAGCAGGTTTCTCAGGAGTCAGCCATGCTCCAGATACTTTGTGGGCCCGTAAAGCTCAAAAAACAGAGCAACTTCAACAACCCCTCAACGTTCAAACCAGCAGAGATGCCCTGACTCGAGTGCGGCTGCTCTTATGACAACAGGTTATTTTTAAAAGAGAGCAGGAGGAAAGTGGTCAACTCGCATTTAACTGAAATGCCCAATCCAAACAGACGAGAAAACTTTGTTTTCCTGTTTCAGTCAATTCACAGCCCTGGTGACGGACGCCCTCTGTCTGTTCACCAACACGCACCTACAGCGCAAGCAGCAGCAGGGCAGGCTTCCCTGCTGATGTGCCTGAACCCGGACCTGCAAAGGGTCCATCCCACAGAACCATTCAGTCCGTGGCCTCTCTGGACGATGCTAGCAGAGGAACCAATGGTGATGGTGGCTGTTGTGATATTAAACCCGCATCCACCAGAAATCAAGCTGACTGCTCATTTCACGCAGAGCCCCCAACACAACTATTACTGGCCTAGATTCAAACCCTGGACGCCTCAGTGAAAGGGGTCTGTGTGGGTCTTACTAATTCCCTGGGTGGGGTCACCCAGCCCACAAGAACAGGTCACTTGTGTGGAGAGTTACAGAGCCATTTCCCATTTTACACTAGGTTACTCCAAAGACGCAAATAGATATGGCCTCTAATGAGGATATTCAATAAACTGCCGAGAGTCCACAATGCGCCAATTATTGGCTGGTATAACGTAAAGCCCCTTGCCATCAGCTTAGCATCCAGATATAAATCACAGCTGCTCACGCCACCTACGCCAGCCCTCGGGGAAGGAAAAACACGACCATTGAGTCTCCAACACGGGGTGGGGGTGGTGTCTCATTTTTCTTAATTTGAAGCAACGCGTATTATTGGACTGTCAGTGATGGACTCAAGGTTGTCAAAACCAATTGCATCCAGAAGGAACCATGGGCAGCAGCCTTTAGTCAGTCTGTCAGGCTTGGCTAGATCAATTATGTCACGAACTTGTTCTCACATCTGATACCTTCCAGCCTGCAGTCCCCAGAGCTGGCCACAATGGTCCCTTCTGTGATTACGATTTCCATCCCCTCGTCTTCTGTTGCTTTCTCTTTTATTTTACTTGACGAGAAAAAACTACCATTCCTTCTTAAAGAGACAGAGAGGGCTTCCACTAAAGAATATATTTTTTTTTTGACATCTTGAGATTTCTCTATCCTTCAAAAAAAACAGTTAATGTTTCAGTTTCGCATGTCAAGACTTAACCTAGGGTGACCAGACAGCAAGTGTGAAAAATCGGGACAGGGAGTGGGGGCGGGGGGGTAATAGTAGCCTATATAAGAAAGAGACCCAAAAATCAGGACTGTTCTGATAAAAATCGGGACATCTGGTCACCCCTGCTTAACCAGATGAAAAGAAACCTTTCAACATGCAGAGAGAAGTGGGATGCTATCTAAAAACTAGTGTGATCTCATCCTCCCTGCCTAGGGTGACCAGATGTCCCGTTTTTAAGGGAGAGTCCTGGTTTTTGGGGACTTTTTCTTATACAGGCGCTTATTACCCCCCACCCTTGTCCCGTTTTTTTCCACAGTTGCTAGCTGGTCACCCTATCACTGTCTCTACTGCTCTTAAGTTTTTCAGACTGCACTTGGTCTCACTTTTTCAGACTCCCTCCACCCCTCTCTGGGAGCTTTACTGGGGCTTTATCATGGGAACAACAGCACAATGGAATCGCTTCACCCACTGTTTGCCGAGTGCTTTATTACATGCTCATTCTTTCGGACATCCCTGTCATCGTGGTAATTAGGGCCTAGTAAATAGGAACCAATTAACTGCAGGGCACAGGGAATAGGTTTCAGGTTACACTTTCCCTTCCCTATGTATGCAAGGAGCATAAAACACAGGATGAAACTACAGAAGGGCTGAACCGGTGCGGGCAGCTCTGGGGGTGGGTGATGTTAGGGTTCCCAACTTTCTAATAGCAGAAAACCAAACACCCTGGCCCTGCCCCTTCCCTGAGGCCCCGCCCCCCACTCACTCCATCCTCCCTCACTCACAGGCTCATTTTACCGGGCTGAGGCAGGGAGTTGGGATGCAGGCTCTGGGCTGGGGGCATGGGCTCGGGCTTCAAGAGGAGGCCAGAAATGCGGGATTCAGGGTGTGGGAGGGGGCCCCGGGCTGGGGCTGAGGAGTTTAGAGTGCAGGAGGGGGCCCTGGGCCAGGGGTGTGAAAAAGAGATACCCAACTACGCCAACAAAGCCCACCATGTAAACGCAACCATGCCGAGAGAGGAGGGATTCCAGTGGCAGAGCTAATGGCCGTTCGCAGAGAGGTCTTACTATCCTAACAAGAAAAGGAGTACTTGTGGCACCTTAGAGACTAACCAATTTATTTGAGCATGAGCCTCTGAAACTATCCGAACAAAAACTCCTCCTTCTGTTGCCTTGTGCTGCAACTACACTAGGGGGCACTGTCGGTATAGCTATATAGGCAAAGACCCAGAGCGTAGACAAGGCCTCACTCTCTATGTGTTTACAACCTAGATCAGCTCTCTTCTTGATTGAAGGCTCTAGACGCTGTCATAATACAAATAAATACAAGACGAATCAGCTGTGCTGGTTTTTCCTCTGCTGCCCTTGCTCAGATGTCCACGTTCCACCTCATCTTTACTCTGGCCAAACCTGGTGCAGCTGCAGGAATTCCCACTATGGGAACCTGTCAAACCAACTCCTCCTAAAGCTTGGCCACCATTCTCCACAACACCCACGGAAAAGGATCCCTCCATCTCTTGCAGGCCAGAGGCCTAATTCCTCTTGTACTTGCTGATTTTCGTTAGAAAAACTCCAGTCAGCTTGGCTTTAATGATGCAAACCAGGATCCCGCCCTGCACCAGAGGGCAATTCACAGCAGCCTTCGCTTCAATTCACTGGCTTGCTGCTAATTTGTGTGAGGGCGGGGTAGGGGAGCGAATTTTTTCCCCTTGCTAACATAAGCAAAACTTGCTTATTAACTAGATTTAAAAAAGAAAACCTTATTCAAAAAGATGCTGGGAGGGGAGAAAAGGAGCACGTCAAAGAAGTAGGAACTGGAGCCGCCTGGCTAATGTCAGCCATGAAATGCAGCCCCTGCTGGGCCAATCTGAAACACAGAGGAGGCAGGCATTTGATTGCTCTAATTCAGAGTGAAGCTAGCTAATAGCGTATTAGGAATGGGACCCCTGATTTATCCCACAGCTCCTTGTTACAAGGAAAGAGTGTGACGGGTTTGGTCACAGAGACCACTTGGGATTGTCACCTGATGTGCTGAATTTACCTCTGAGCCTGTTTTCCCTGCCAGCTTGGGACTCCAGAACCCTGCCTTCTGGAGCCAGACAGGCTAGCCTGCTGCAACCCAGACTCAGGGTCTGAACCGCACCCCCAAAGCTGCGGGCTTTAACCGAAAACCACTCAGCAGGTTACTTATCTCCAGCACCCAGACACCCAGTTCCCAATGGGATCCCAACTCTGAATAAATCTGTTTTACACTGTATAAAGCTTATACAGGGTAAATTCATAAATTGTCCACGCTCTATAACATGGATAGATGCGCATCTCTCTCTCTGTTTGCTCCCCCCCAAGTATTAATCACTTACTCTAGGTTTATCCATAAACAAAAGTGATTTTATTAAGTAGGATTTCATAGAATATTAGAGTTAGAAGAGACCTCAGGAGGTCATCTAGTCCAATCCCCGGCTCAAAGTAAGGCCAACACTAACTAAATCATCCCAGCCAGGGCTTTGTCAAGCTGGGCCTTAAAAATGTAAGTGGTTTCAAGTAATAACAGACAGAACAAAGTAAGTGACCAAGCAAAACAAAAAACAAAAAACACACAAGTCTAAGCCTAATACATTAAGAAACTGATTACAGATAATCTCTCACCCTCAGAGATGTTCCAATAAGCTTCTCTCACAGACTAGACTCCGTCCTAGTCTGGGCCCCCATCCTTTCCTTGGTACAGTCCTTGTTAGTTCCAGCAGACATCTTCGGTGGACACTAGGGATCTCATGACTAGAATCTCTTTGTTCTGTTCCACCCCCTTTTATATCTTTGGCACAAGGCAGAAATCTTTTGTTTCTCTGGGTCCCCACCCACCCTTCTAAATGGAAAAGCACCAGGTTTAAGATGGATTCCAGTATCGTGTGACATGTTCACATGCCCTGTGAGACCCCATTCTCCATTCTTCCCGGGCTGGCCTGCACATACCCAGGAAGGTTTGCAAGTAAACAGAGTCATTTACAGGTCATGGATTCTGAAGCACCCTTAATGGCTTCCACGTAATATGTTTGCATCAGTAATACACGTTTATGTCTTATTCTCCTAACTCCAGACAGAAATAATACATGTAAACAAATGGGATGACCACACTCAGTAGATCATAAGCTTTGTAATGATACCTTACAAGAGACCTTTTGCATAAAGCATATTCCAGCTACATCATATTTACACTCATAAGTATAATTCCATAAAACATTATGGAGGGCAACGTCACAAAGAGAGAGATCCTAAATATCATGAAAAGGACCAGATCAATCCCCTACACGCCATGAACTGGGGACATGTCTTTTTCAAATCAAGCCTGAGGCAAATGTTGTGAGCAGAGCGAACCAGTATGAAAATATTACTAAATATACCACCTCATTTTAAAGTGTCCCCAGTCCCATGTCCATGGAAGCTATGGATTGCTGCTGTACCACCATAGAATATCAGGGTTGGAAGGGACCTCAGGAGGTCATCTAGTCCAACCCCCTGCTCAAAGCAGGACCAATCCCCAGCTAAATCATCCCAGCCAGGGTTTTGTCAAGCCTAACCATCCGATCTCTCCCTATTTCAACATCCACAGCTGTTCAGCCCCAGATGCATTCCTACCATTTCAAAACTAGCTTCTGCCCCCAGAGCCGCTATGAGTTTTGCCATCGATCTGGCCTTTAACAACTCATGTCTTGCTCAAAAGTCCATAGTGGCTGGGATCCCACTAGTCTTTGTAAATGCACAGGTCACATCATTGCTGGCTACCACTTTGCAAGAATAAGTTTTACATATGGCCAAATACCATTTACTTTATTAGACAGAACAAACATATACATGGCATACAAAAGGAGAAATATGCCCCAGTGCACAGCGACTGGGCATGCATCTCCTTTCCCTTTAAGCACCACTTTACATCTCATGAAAGGTCTAAGTGGGGCTGAGGCACCCTTCCCCACGGTGAGTTTCAGAATAAAATTCATCCCTCCTAATGCAATGCATCCATTTTTCAAATTTTACCTGTAACTAAAATAGCCCTTTGGGTGCAATGAATCCCTGGAAATCAGCCTCTCCCAAAAACCTTTGAGAGAATCATTTGACTGGCCCTGCTTTCTGAATAGGCAAATTTCCCTTTCTTCACTCAAACTACAGCACTAGATTCTAGATCAAACTTCTGCAGGTGCAAGTGGCATGATCTCCGCAGATGGCTGCCACAGAGAAATTGTTGCAATGACTGCCAAAAGCCAGGAGAGAAAGAGACGCACACATGTTTTGCCCTGTGGAGCAAAGCAAAAAGGAAAGAAATCTGGCAAGTTACTGTGATTTCTTGGCAGATGAAGGAGATAACCAGTTGTAGGACTTCGCTGCCAAAATGCTAAATGCCGGGTATATTTGTACCAATGTAGTACATGTGTGTAGCTGCACAGCCTCCCAGGGTTGATGTGTAGCATTCATGGAACAAGGAGCTTGCATTGGTGTGGCTCAGCCTGGTTCAAAAGCTTTTATAGATGGGTTATTGAGGCACAAAGATTCATTCCCCAAGTACACGTGCTGAAGTTTAAACCTTGGGAATAGTCCAACCGAAGTCAACGGAACTAGTTTAAGCTAAGCACGTGCAGATCTGTTTGTAGGATCGGGGCCTAAATGACCTGCCCTGGGCAATACACAGAGACAAAAATTGGACCCAGATCTCAAGTCCCAATCCAGTCCCTTCAGCGCATCATCCTTTCTCTCGCTTCTAAGTGAAACTGAAATTATTTCCCCCATTAAAAGTTCTTTCAGGTTTAGTGGCTGACTATTATTAGTCACTAGGATTTTTAGATGACTCCTACTTTGACACTGGCTTCTCCAATCTAATTCCTTTCACAATCTATTTAGTGAAAACGCTGAAAGGTTTTTTTCTTTTCTTTTTAAAAAAAAGCCGAACGAATGGTAGAGTAAGTGCTACCTTCACAAATCCCCATGGCAGTAGAACCAGCTGCTAATGCTCAGCTTTGGGCACGCTTGCTTGCAAAGAGATTTCTACTAGCCCACTTCAAATATATCCACTGCCACACCCCCGAGCCAGGAAACGGATACAAACGGAAAGCTCTTGAGGGAGCAAGAAAGAGAAGTAAACTTTTCTGACTCGTCACAAAGGTTTGGTTTGGGTCTGAGGCAAAGGGCTAGCGAAGGGGCCATGACGAACCTGTTCTTCAAGTCTCTCCTTGAGACTCACCCCTGCCATGATGGCCACAGAACACTCGACAGCAGCTAAACTGCCAGCGTGCTGGGACGGCTGGATGATCTGCTCAGCTGAAGGGGCTCACTGTTACCTTGTGCGCTGCCCTCTGGTTCCTTGTACTTCAACTGTAAGCTCTCTGGGGCAGCGACCTTCTTTTCATTAGTTGCTTACACAGTTCCCACCACGATGGGGTCCCAGCTGCAGATTGGGCCTCTGCTCCTGGAGACTGACTAATAGAACTGGTTTGTTTCAGTGTCCGTGTGCAAAGCCACCAGCTGAACCACACAGACTACTGTGGACCGAGGCCAGGTTTGAATTCTTGGGAGCCGGGAGCGCTCAGTGGAGGGCCCTTATCTGTTCGTTTTGCCACAGAACCAACCTAGTGTTCTTTGTATGATCCAAGACTCATCTCTGCGCAGGCTCATGCCTAATCACCTGGGTGGACTCTGCAGGTTGGTTTTGTCCCTTTTTCAGAAGTCAGCTATGGCTGCCATGGAAACGGATGCCTTTCAAACCCAACCAAAGGGTGCCCAGACACGATAGCAATGGGTGCCTTAGAAATGCAAAATCATGAAAATAGCACACAAAGCCGACAAAAGACATACTACGTGAAAACAAAGATCTGGAGCTGGGCTGTAGAGACTCAAAGCTAATTTTTGAAAGGGAGGATTCCCGACTGCCTGAACGGACTGACAGCTCGTTAAGGCTGCTAACACAGGAACGAGCAAGAGACCGGTTTCCCCACCGTGTCCATATATTAGTTCATCTTGAATTCATTTTCGAATGAGGATGACTGGTAGGAAGAGTTTGATGCAGAACATTCAGCGCCTTCCCCCCGTTTTGAAGCAAGAGAAGGTGTAAAGATCATTCTTTATTTGCTTGCTTTGATTGGAAATGCTGAGACGGTCTCTCGCAGAAGCAAGCATGGAAACGCTTCCTGGGCTAGCTAAACCAAGAGCAGTCTCAGCTTGATGCATAGGGAGATGCCATTAACATTAACGGCTATTAGCACCAATGCCGGGATAGTCCAAGGACAATAGGATTCCCTCTTTAAGAGGGGTTTCCATGCAGGATGGAAGAACCCCTTGGCGGTGAAAACCCCTTGCTTTTCCAGCGGTATTCCCACTGCTCTTGTTGAAGAAGCAGCTTGACCTAGCAGGGGATTGGGAGTCAGAGGTTCTAGTCCCAGCTTCAGGAAATTCAACCTCTCTCTGCTCCTTGGTTTTCCTCTCTGCGAAATAGGGCGGGAAAAATAATAATTCCTCAGCTCATGGGGAGGATGACACTTCCCTAGTGCTCTCCTTGCCAAGGATCTCAAAGCGCTTTGCAAACACTAAAGGGCCAGTAGTCTCTAACAGACCACTCTGCATACAAATGGAAAGCCGCATTCCGCCCTTAGCATTTATTTGCCAAGCACTTGGAGATCCTTTGCATGGAGAGCACTAGGGAAGGGCCAAGTATTAACAAAGGCTTCATCTCATGTTTATGACATCAGTTCCTGTTGCCATGGAAGTGAGTGAGGACCTATTGCTACCTTTCGTGACATCTCTGCAGGGCCAAGGAGGAGGAAATGCACATTTGTCAAAACAAGGCATAAAACCGAGGCCCTGACCACTGGGAATCTCAGAGCTTGAGGCCAAATTTGGTGTCTTGGCCAGATCCCAATCTGGATAATTACATTCAGCTGGCCTTCATCCCCACCTAGTTCATACGGAGGGAGCATTCTTCACAGCCTTTCCAGCTCTCACGATTTCATCTTGCACGTCACAAGACTTGAAGCTGCAGCTCCTGGAGTTCTGTGATTAGGGGAGAACCTCAGGTTTCGTTTTTAAAGGAGGACGTTTCTAGCCCTGACTGTAGAGGAAAGCTTAAAAAGGTCACTGATGTGCCCCTCGAACACTCAATCCTTTTTAAAAAACCACTCACATCTTGATTTTTAAACCAGGAGTCGTGATTTTTGAATGGATGGGGTTGGCAATACTGTCCTCACTCCAACCTGAACTGTTCTGTGGAAGATCAAAGCTATTATGTTGCTCTCCAAAGAGGGCGGCATTTGAGTGGTTGCTGAAGTCAGATCTGCAGCTAGGCAGCTTTGAAAATCTCAGTTTAAAGATCATCCAAATGCCTGGGGCAGGTTTGAAAATCTCAGCCACAGTTTGTCAAGTGCTTTACAAGGATGCTATGTCGATACACTGGGTGCTATGAAAGCATAACATATTATTCATTAGCACAGATGGGCCTAAATTAGATGGGCCTCAGTTGAAGTTCAGAATCTGAGCTCTGGAGCTGGAGACAAAATTCTCATCTTTCCTACAGACCAAATTCCTACAGCTGATAATCACTTCTGAATCATGGTGTTCAGAGTCCAGATCCAAACTGGACATTCAGGCGTTTGCATTCCGCCCATTTGAGCTGCAAGCTTGTATCCAATTCCTTTTTTCGGTTTCTGCCCATCTCTAAGACGACTTAGATAGTCAGCAAAAGCAAGGAGGAAATTTAACCAAGACGCACACGAGCATTAACCTGACATAGGTTTGAAACAGCCATTTCCTGCCAGTGAAAAAACAGCACACACAGATGAATTCATCAAAACAGCTAAGTTAAAATTTCTACCCCTGAAAAATATCCTGCTCTTCATCTCCACTGGGAAGCAAAATTTGTGTTTTGTTCCAAACTAAAGCACTTTCACATGTCTTGCGATTTGATGCCTCATCTCCCCCACTCACCCTTCCAGGGGCCTGCTCCCCTTTTTTTAGGCTATGCATGAAGAAAACCCCATGCAGGGAGAGTCTGACATATAGGACGTTCCTACAGAAAGGAATATTGTCGCTAGCAAACCTGCTCTTGCTAGACACGGTTCAGTAAATGCCATCTGCACTCGCACGAAGTTCCATGAAAAGCCCGGGTAAGCGACATGTGGCTCTCTCGTTTGGTAGAGTTCCCTTTGCACCACCATACACACACGGAGGGGAAACGTGAGGAACATCTGCGTTTTGCTGTTAACTGTGGGGGCTGTGGAATAAAATCCCACAGGAAGCGTACCATCTACATCGCAGTATTTGTAGAAAGCAGATGGCAGTTCCGAGACATGCCACCTCAGTATCAAAGCTGGAGTCTAGGGCTCAAAGGTGTCACTATCTCTGGATCATGTAATTGACATAAAAGAGAGCTGGGGCCCCAATTTAGAACAGCAGAGGATTTGAAGATCTGTCAGCGCGACATCACATCTCTATACGCTGTTCTGTACCTGGAGGCTCTAAACCATGCAGCAGCTCACAACACGGAGATTTAAAGAGATAAGAACAATCCTGTGGCATGGCTGCATAAACTTGGCAGTCATCAGCAGGCACAGAACTCCAGGCCTTTGCTACTGTAAGCATCTGCCCCTAATGCTTGCATTAAGGGGATCTCAGCTGCAGCAGTAGAATTTATATATTGAGGGCATGTCTACACGACAGCCTAACTCGATAGAATTTACGTTGCTCAGGGGTGTGAAAAAGTCCCCCCGACCCTCTGACCGACACAAGTTTCTCACTGTTCCACACCAGCGCTATGTCAGCAGGAGACGCTCTCCCGTCGGCATAGCACGTCTTCACCAGACACGCCAACGTAGCACTGTCGTGTAGACTTGCCCTATGTTGGCCTCCAACCACTAGACGGTGACAGGGTTGCATTTCTGATAGGATTACAATCACTCCAGCTCTATGCCAGCGTAAACCCCACTTAAAGGGGGGTGAATCTGGCCCCATGATCTTTAGATCCAACTCTTGTTTATTTGGCTTTAAGCATGTACATCTTTGCAGGATTGGGGCCTTAGCTTGTAAGATCCTTGGGGAAAGGATAGTTTTCCAACATCTTCCTCCCCGCAGATACACAGAAAAACCATCCTCGACTGCGTGGTTTAATTTAAAAAAAAATAAATCAACTTAATACACACGAATATGGAAGAGCAGGGACAGGAACAAACCCCAGAACCAAAAGTCTCACTCCAAGCAGGAAGCCCTCTAGCAGACGTCACTGAAGAATCCCACATGTAAGAGTTTGGAATTTCTCCTCCATCACTGCTTGCCCTCTTCAGTATCCCTCTGCTTCCCTCCTCCCTTGTAAGATATTTGGGTAATCGCTCTTGTAATTACCAACGATAATTCTAGGAGGAGGCATGCCCAAAAATTATCCATCAAAACACTTCTCCTCACAGTATGGACTTTTAAACAAAACTGCAACACAGACGCTGGGCCTAAAAATAAGGGGGGGGGGGGTGTCATCCCTTTAAGAACCCGTGCTCCAAGCTGTAAGAGGAACACCAGCAGAGAAGTGGCCTTTTGTACTTTAAAAGCAGAACCTTAGCAACAGCAAGGTTTGTTTTTACCAGAATGCCTCATGCCAAGTAAGCTCTGATGATTAATGAGGACAAATTGATATTTTTTTCCCTTGCAGACATTCCAGTAATCAATTTAGCATCCCAAACCACTAGCTATGATCACGTAGCGGATACTTTAGAGCACTTTAGGGCAAGGACTGACATAGGATACTTGTTCAGATCAGGGAAGATCGTTCATTTTGCTGTCACTGAGGAATGTTATAATTTCAGAAAGATATTTAACAACCACCACCTACATTTTCATTACGAAGAACATATTCCCTTCGGTTCCACACCACATCATCATGTTCAGCAAAACATCTACAGCTTATGAAATTAGGCCACAATCTATGGGGAAAAAGTAGGTTTCCTCCCACTCACCCCGACATGGACTGAAATAAGATTAGAGACTGTGTGTTGCAAATTGCCAGTTGCCTTTCAGTGCAAGGCTACCTCCAGATTTTCTTATCCTCGGTAACCATGATGCATAGCAGGAAAGTGATCTGCATATGGAAAAATTATCCTGCTAAGCAATTTGAATTAAATAATAAACATTACAGTCTTATTTGTAGAAGCATTCCCTAGAAGCTTTCATTTATGTAAAGCGGAGATAGAAAGGATACGCTGCTGCCTAGACCCAGCATAGACTGTGAAAACCCCCGAGGTTACGCTCTCCTGGATCAATGTACTCTCCTCCCGACACATGCATTCAACAAATGTATTCCTTCTGCTAAATCCCTCGATGTGTTAGGATGTTCTTAAATGGACTAACAGCAATGCCGAGAAAGAAAAATCAATTGTGCAGCCTCTTGCTTACAGCAAATATTCGAGTGACCGTCAAGTCTAGAACAGTGAAAAAAAAAACCCATAATGTGTACTAGCAACAGGGAAATAGAAACACACACAAAACCACATGGGGCAAGTATGTCTCATTATTCCCACTGGAATATTTTAAGTTTCAAGATCTTGGTTTAAAATGAAGGGTGTGGACTAGTAACAACTTTTCCTTGTTTGTGTGCAGGAAGTTATGCATACCTCACGTGATCAGGGGCTTGCATAAACCATAAATTTAGCTGAACATCTAAACTACCTGTACCTTTTGAGATCTTCTCCCTTTCACCTCCTCTCAGAGGAAAGCAATCAGTCAAGTCCAGGGGTTAGAGCTGTGATCTGGATATCAGAACTCATGGATGGAGTCTACTCCTGCCCCTGAATTCATGTTGGCACCGTTATGGCATTAGAACTGCTGAGCAGAACAAGAATGCCTCTTGGTTTCATCTAGAAAAATTGAGTCACCATGAGAGTTTTGCAGGAGATCTTGTGATTCTGTAAGTGGAAAACTCCTGCCATGTAATATGTAGGTGGCATTTTTCATCTGAGTGTCTCAAAGTACTTAATGATCATGAAGCTTTGAAATCCCGTAGGAAGGTTACAAAGTCAGAGTCAGGGCCAGGAATAGAACTTTAGAATATCAGCTTCCACTCCTCTAAGCCATGCAAGAAAGATGCCATCTGCATGCTGAGCGGCCGTGGATATTAATTTATCCTAAACAATTACTGGATTCGTCACTCTGGGATCCTACATGGCTTCTTTTGCAGCCTCGCTCTGCTGTGAATGGTGCAAAACATTCTGTAGCACAAATTTAGTCAAGGGAATAAAACTGTAACAATATTTATGGCTCTTTCAAAGGATCCTGGCATCAAAAAGCAGCTCTCAGGTTTGCTTCAACTTTAATTTTCCAGCTACAGTTGCTCATTCTATGCTTGATTGGGTTCTTTGCTGTGATTTCTGAAAGACTAAGACGTGCGGCTACCGCACAATAGCTGGCATGAGGGTCTGTCTGCTCAGAGACAGACTCAAAGGGCCAAATTTTAAGCATGCGTAAGTGATCATCCATGCAAAAATTGCACATCCAAATTAGAGAACGGTCTGAAATGAAGGCCCACGCATTGTATTTCACTAGATTCTGCACTTGTGCACTTAAAATTGAGCACATGAGCAGTCCATTGACTCCAGTGAAACTACAGTTAAGCACAAGCAGGATCAGGACCTTAATCATTATTCATACAGCATCTAACACACATCAGACATGTACAGGACAGAGCTGGTACAGTCCCAGCCCCAAAGACCTTACAGTCCCAGTCGAGACAACAAGAGAGGGTTACAGTTTTTGCATACATCTTGCTGGCCAAGGCAGATCTGCGTGCAGGGCAATTCCCCAGGAGAGGCACATGACCCAGCGACCACAGCAACAGAGCTGAAAAGGACCCTGATATAGGAGGTTTTTTGGGTCAGGCCTGCGAGTAGTCACACTGGTCCATGACTAAAGCTCCTAGGTGCTAATAAAATACATAACCACCACCAGTCACTGTGTCACCTGGGCAGGATTCTAAGGCTGAACTTTTCAAACCCTCCTGCAGGATTTAGGCACCCAATTTCCAGGAAATTGGAAATCGTGCAGCTAAATTCCCTAGACTGTGTGGGGAAGAAAACAAAACAAAACAAAAAGAAAAAAAAACCACCAAAGCCTAGAGTGTGTGCATATAATATTCCCTAACCTTGCCAGTTAAAGGTGGGTCAACATCAGTAGAGCCCAGCAAATCTGCAGATATCTGCTTTATATCCATGGATGCGGATATCCAGGGACCACATTCTCAGAGCGGATGCAGATACAAATTTTGTATCTGCGCAGGGCTCTGTGTATCAACAATCCCTCTCCTTTCCTCTTACCTTTCACCTGAGGCTCTCAAATCTTATTGCAAAGGCGTGTAAATTGTACAGCAAGACAAGATGAGGCAGAGGGAGGTTAAGTGACGTGTCCAAGGTGAGACAGGAAGTCAGTGGCAGAGTCAGAAACAGAACTCAGGTCTCCTGGTGGTTATAGCAGGGCAATGGGCACTACACCATGCTGCCTTTTATGCAAGCAAAAGGCTGTATTGCAACAGATGCATCTATAAGAACAAAGCTGGGATTAAAGCTGAAACCTTAACCGAGAATTTCACAAAACTCTAACAAAAGATGCCCAAGTGCAGTATGGGAAACCGATTTTGAAGGAGACTTTATTCTCAACCTAAAAGCTGGGCATGATTTTTTCCACAAAGCACTGCACCAAGGCCCAGTTTTCAAATGACAGGAAAAGTCTAATTTCCCACACTTCTCCCATGGAAACGCAAGCAAGCCATTTCTGCCGTTTGCCTTCCGCAGAGCAAGCGCCAGACCCACTGCTTAGATGCTGCACTGCAGAGGGAAAGAGAGAATACTTAGTTCAAACACTGAGCAAAAAGCCATGCAAGTTAATGGCACCAGCAGTCCCATTCAATTACGGTTCTCTCAAGAGGATGCCGTCCAGACTGCCAGAATGGATACAACGAGATGGTAACACGGAGTAACCTCCTATTCATTTTGCACAAAGGCTTTAAAATACAGTTTTAACGAACGATCACTCGGTCAATACGCAAGATCCTATACGCCAGGGCTAATAAGGCAGCCAGACATATGGACCCAAGATGGCCAAAGACTACGGGAGATGTCTGCAAGAGGTGCTTACGGGATTCGGATACTCAGTTCCCACTAACAATTAAGGCATTTGGGTGCCCAGTTCCCATTTGGCAGCTTTGAAAATCTCACCCTCTAAGCTCTATCCACATAGGGTGGAAAAAATCTTCCATGCTCTTTTCAGTGCAGAGGGGGTGATAATATTCAGTGGCCTGCCTGGTGGACAAAACCTCACATATCCTAAGACATGCTAGCCAGAGACTAAAGTTGGGTCTGAGTCCTTTGGCAGGTAGGGTTCAAGCAAGTAGTACCTGGGAAGCTTTTGCCTCTAGGACATAAAGAAGGGTCCTTATTAATACTACTGCCATCAGCATGGCTGCTTGTCCGCCCCTACTTGTGGCTGAAGGAGTAACTTGCGTCCTGCTGTCAAAGAGCATGCAACTTGACAGGGATGTGTGGAATCGGCGGTAGAACTGGTTGGGAATTTTCCATGGTTTAAGAGTCAGAAAATGCTGACTTGTCAGCCCTGAAATGTTTCCCTGCTGCTGTCCAGTGGCGGAAAGCCGGGAAACTGACAAGAATGTGCCCATGTCAGCCAGCAGCTGCCATCCAAAGAGCAGACTTCCTTTTGGAACCACCACGGTTTTATGGAATTTCTGGTGCTCACGCACACACAGAGTCTGGTTTCAGTCCCAATCTGAAAGAAACCAAGTTTCAGCAGTTTTCCTATGAACCGGAAATTGCAAGTTTTGGCCAGCTCTAAATCGATGGACCCTAGAATGAAAGAGTTGGGTGGATAATAATGTCCAGTTCAGCCCTCGGTAAGTTCTGATTCCCAAAGGAGAGCCCAGGCTTGTGTACAAAGGAGGAGACACCAAAGTTCTGCCATTACTAACAGCAAAATCTTGACTAGGAGATGCCATGCAACGAGCTGAGCAACCAAATGGCTGAAATGCCTCAGGTACATGTATAACCCCAATATACCGCAGTCAAGAGTAAACAGCCACTGAAGAACTGTGTTCCTCAACTTCATTTCCTCCCCAGAAGGATCATGGGAAAAGAGACAGCAGCTTCCTGGTCTACCCAGGATAAACTGTAATTATCCTTTGGGTTGGTCTGACCCCATTACTGTGAAGATTTGGTTTTAAACAGACCTGAGCAAGTAATTTAGTCTCAAGAATCTATGTTCTGTGCTAAAAGACAAAACCTCACATGCACCATATGGTTTTAATATTGAAGTCTCAAATGAAAACATTTAAATATTATAAAGACACCCTGCAGTGTTGGAAACACAAAGCACAAGAGCATCAGGCTGCTGCAACAGAGCCTGAAAGGGACACAGACGGTAACCCAAGAGCAACAGACACTCGTCTTATTTTACTGTCCAATCCAAGCCCTATTTACTGCCTCACGTTGCTTCTTGTTTAGAACATTCTTGCACATGCGTGTTTACAGATAAACACCTTGCAAAGTATCAATCTGCTATTGCCGACAAAACAATTTGGATATAAAGCATGCGCGTAAACAAATCATTGTAAACACGCTGGTAAACAATATAGGGACAGAGACGGTAATATAGATACCAGTGTACCAGCAACACAGCAGAGTTAGAACACACCATTAAGCTATAGAAATAGGAGTTAAAACACAACTAAAATTCATTTTATACACATTAGTTTTTATCTCCAATCTCACATATTGGATCAAATGCTCTTTCCTGGCCACCATGCGGACAGCTTAGCACGTTCTCTGTGCTTAACAAGTCCTACCATAGGTTTCTGGGAGGATTTATTTTACCAGGTCACGGATATAACCTTAAATATAGCTGATAGGGAGACGTTGCAGGATACTAATTTCAGCCAGTCACATTTAGCCCGGGAATTCTCTGCACCAGAGTGAACTTGGTGCAAATATTTAGGCCATCCCTTCCTTGAATACTGTAAAATCCTCTGTATTTGTTCATCAGCTGGTCTCATTCGATTACACTTTGGAGCAGAAACTGGCTGCTTTGCCTCCATGTACGCGTTAGTCTCCTCTGAAAACAGGGACCCTCCCCACCCGTATGCATGCCCCCCTGCAGCCTCATATGTTCTACGTCATTGAGCTAATGCTCATTAAACCAGGGACGTCAGTGGCACCTGATGCAAACTTTTGGTGCTGTTAATTAGACTGGCACAGTCAGCCATCAGCTGGAAAGAGTCTAGCCGGCATAAATAGCAACTCCCCCCGCACACACACACGCCCTTGCACAAGTGGGGCACTTGGCACCTTGCTCGGCTCTGCCACTGATGACAGGGAGCGAAGAGCCAGAGACAGAACTGGCGAGTCGTGTTGCTAGGCCGAGACACCTCCTCTCCCACCCCTCTGGCAGAGTTCTCTTCAGAGTCAGGGCAGATCTCTCCCATTCGTCAACTCCCCGATCTGAAGCACACGCACAGATGGCATTCTTTGAACGCCACAAGCTCTCTGACGTCTGCACGGCAGGAAGGTTGCAGTTCCAGAATAGCTTTGTATATCCTAGGCCCTGGAAAGGTCATCCTCCTTGATTTTGCGATCCAGCTAGCGGAAATCAAGTGGATTTGCCAGGAACTTCTCATTACATTTCCTCCCAAGAGCACAGGTGTCCTCAGAATCCTTAGTCTGGAACTTAAGTTCTTTTCACCGGGGAAAAAGGTACCGATGCAAACTCAGAAGGCGCAAAAGCCTGTAAGAGCTCAGCCAGCTTTCTGGCGCATTTACAATCCCTGCTAATCCGCTTCCCTCATCCAAGCCCGCCAGCAGAGTCTGATCCAAAGTCCATTGAAATCAGCAGCAGCTTTGCCATTTATTTCAAAGTGTTTTGGATCAGACCCATAAGGGCAAAGGGAATCTTGTACCTGCCAGTGAATCAGAGGCCTCTGCATAAGCACTTGGCTGATGGAGATGGACCTACTCACGTGCTTCAAGTCAAACACGTGCTTAGATGCTTTGCTGAGTTGAGGCCTACACGCTCTGATTAGTAATGGATTCCTAGATGCTAGGAACCGGTGCTTAAGTACCGGTGATAAGTTCTTTGGAGGGCACCTAACTCCGCCAGAGATTGGTCACAGAATTTCCATTCACTCAAGTGTCTATGGAAGCAGCACTGCCCCATCATGGACCGTATGCTAGTTAAGGTAGCCCAGTTACGGTCTAAATGCAAGTCACAAATGAGAGGCTGCTTGTCCAGTAGACTCTCCAAAACTGAAACTCCTCCCACAGTGCCTGGGATACCTTAAAAAGGAAGTGCCAACCTGACCGATGCAGATCAGCGCACCCCCACAATCTCTGTGGTAACCTCCTATGAGGGAGCCTGCTAATCATGCTGATTAGTAACAATGGGGAAGAGCACCTGTGTCATTTCTCCCCTTCCCATTTCCCTGCATAGCACAATGTTCGTGTGGCAAAGGGCCTGACAAGTTCCCACACACTGAACGTTAATGGCTAGTGGAAATAAGGTGGACATCTCCCGTGACCCTCAGTCTCTGTCCCAATATCCATATGTTATGCTGCCTTTAAGAAAAAAAAAAGCCACACCCCCCCCCCCCCCCGGTATTAGATAAGGCAGGTGCATTTCTCTCACCACTTCTAATATGCTTCAAAGTCAAGGGTTTGAGCAGTTTTCCATATGGGGGGGGGGGGGAGATTATATAAAATACATCTCCCAGGAGCCTTCATCCAAAACGCCAGAGGATAGAAGGTGTTCTGAGGAGGAGTTTATTAAGCACTTGGAGAAAGGGACCATCCAAGAGAGAAGGATGGGAAAAGAGATGGGCTTCTTTTGACACTCTGTGGCCAGCGAGCAGTGGGCTTCAGTCCCACCCAGGCGGACATGAACTGTGGGCGAAGGTGGGTCGTAATCGTGACAAATTTCAAAAATCATATCGGGCAAAAGTTAGAAATGAGTAAAAATAAAGTAACTCGGGGCCCTCCTCCCCACCCCTTTCAAACCAGCCATTGAAGACTTAATTCAGGAACCTGCACAACGCATTATTTAGCAAGCTCTGAACTTTTTAAACGGAAGAATTGCGTTGCCATTCGGTGGGAGAGACATAGGAAGGATGCAGCTGGGGAGAAGACAGAAGATTAGTGTAGAGGGGGAGAATAGCAGCGGGCCCTGGGAGACTCTCTGGAGAGGTGCTGGGAGGTTAGAGTACCCCCCACTATTCACAGAGTACCCCAAGTCAGAAGGGGACAAGAGGAGCGGAAGGAGGCTGCCCCAGGGGAGAGAAGGCTCCCCACAGTATTGTCCCACCCCTGAATCCCACAGGGACTGTAGCACTGACCCCTGATAATGCAGGCCTTGTTATCTGATCCTCGCTGGCCCTCCACATCGTCAGATCCCCTTGAGGGATGTGGGGGGAGCTGGGGTGTTTGAGACTATTGGCCAATAGGGACAGCATGTGCGCAGTAGTTGGATTCTTTCCCCCCTGACGAACTGGGCTGCCATCGGAGAAAGGGATGGCCTGGGACGCTGTACCCAAGCACTGGACTTCCGTGAACATAGCCTGAGAAGTGCCTGGATTTTAGGTTGGGGAGGGGAAGAGGACCCCAGCCATTCTGGAATGGAGAGGAGCCCCGGCTGCCTCTAAAGGGAAGAAGGTAGAAATTCCTTATGTTTCAACTTGTGCGTGGGGTGGGGAGGGGAGGGGAGGGTGGTTTCCAGCACATGATGTAAGTTTTTTCCCCAGGTGCAGGGCGAGGCAACCTGGCCCACACTCATCTGCACGCAGACGAGAGAGCATGGAACCTCCCTCCGCCTTAGAAGCGATGCAGAGCACCCCTGGAGAGGCGCACAACCACTGCCTTGCGTTTTCACAGGAAAAACAAGCAGTTAGTCTTTTAAACTCCTACCAGCTCCTGCCAAGCCTGCAGAGCTGGAACAGGACGTGGGTAACGGAGGAGGAGCCAAGCAGCTGTAATGCTGAGGACGACCACTCTGGAGACAGCAGGGTGCAGCTCCTGTGTTGGAAAGTCATCCCCAGGCTGGGCCTGACCCCTTCACTTGTTCTCAGGGATGGATTGCCGGAGTTCAGCCAAGGGCGTGTCGGGAGCTTGGAATTTTCCCTTGCACCGGGGGGGGGGGGCACGGGGAGTGTCAGAGTGCTGGCAGCCACCATGAATTGAGAGAACGTTTCAAAGGCCAACAGAGGCTCCCTCCTCAAAGACATGTCCATAGGTGCTGGGGGGGCTTCCGCACCCCCTGGCTTGACATGGTTTCCATCACACACAGGGTTTACAGTTTGGTTCAGTGGCTCTCAGCACCCCCCACTATTCACATTGTTCCAGCCCCCTGGATGTCTCCATCTTTGGTATTTCTAGGGGGCCTGTCCACATGGGACACGCAAGCACTGGAAAATGCCAGAGGCAGCAATGAGCATATCCACAGGTCCCTTATTCTCCTCTCCCCCCGATTACCAAACTCTTTCCATTTTACTCCTCCCAAAGGACTTCCATTTTCTTCTTGTTTTTTCCTCCACTCCCAAGCTTCTCCATAATGCTCCTGACCATTCAAATCAATGGGAAGACACATTTGCTTCAATTGGCTTTGGCTCAGGCCTTAAGTACTAGTTGGGGTCTGGGGGACAGGGAGATGCAGCTACAGGGGGAAGAGGTGCATCCTGCCTTTAGACACAGATTTAGTTGGGGATTGGTCCTGCTTTGAGCAGGGGGTTGGACTAGATGACCTCCTGAGGTCCCTTCCAACCCTGATATTCTATGGTTCTATGACAGCCACTCTCCCTGGCTCTTAGTCACCTCTTCTGGGAAGGGAGTTCCCTAAGCTGGGGTCTTGCAGTGACAGAGCTCTGGCATTTGAGCCCACAAGACTGATTCCTTGCCTCTCTGTTCTGCAGCCGCCCTGGTAAGATATGGCTGGCTAGACAGCTTCTGGGATAACTCAGTTCTAGCCTAGTCTATGAAGGGCTTATAGACTCCATACAGAGCCTTTTCTTATTGGGAAAGCAGATTTATTTCAATAGTTCCCACGTATTTTATTATTGTCAACATGCTCCTGAATGGCTATTTTGATTCCGTTGCCATGAGCCTTCTTTCTAAGTTACATTACCTGCCTCATCAGCTAGGGTGACGAAGCAGGACTTGGAGCAATCTAAAGGCAACGCTGCCTGCACTTCGTCTTATACCTTTAATTGAAGACATTGGTCAAAACCAAGGCCAAGTTAAAAAACAAAAATCAAAAAAAAGATCAATTGCCTTTGAACTGTTCTGCAGCCAATGCTACTGTGGCCTTTGAAAAGTTCAAAAGTGTCTCTTGACTGCCCGCAGTTTGCCCCAGCGTTTGCACTCAGTTTGCAGAATGTGCAGAACAGTCTTGTAATCATTGGGTGTTTAGATAAGTTACCCAAAGGAAAGTCCATCCCCATCCCAGCATTTTACATCCAGGTTACACAGCTGGTGAATAAGTCAAATAATGGTGCTGAAGTTAAGAAGAGGAAAATTTATGCCATCAGGAAAAGATTTTCTTCCGACACCCCCCTCCCCGCCAGTTTACAAGGTGCACAGAGCAAGCCTGCTCTGATGAAGGGGCAGGTTATAGTAGGGTCTTTTCATCTAATTTTCATTACTAGGTCCCCCAAATGTAACCAGTAATAGAACTCATCTGGACCTCTGGCTGTGCAAATAACCTAGCGCCTGCAACACACCTTGCTTGGTTTTCCACTGATTAAAAGGAACTTGTCTATCCATCTAGGTATTCCTATCATAGCATCTCAATGCTAATTCCCCCCACACACACACACACACAAAGTTAATTCATACAAGCCGTACCGCAGTATCTGCTTCACCTACTAGAACAAAAGCAAATGAAATGTCAGCTCTTCCTATCCAGCAGGGATCTATAACATGTACATTTTGTTGTGGCATGAAGGCTTGAGTGCCATAAATTTTTATTGGTACCGCAGCAGTACCTAGAGGTCACAGTGTGCCCCACACACACACACACACACACACTGTCCTAGCTTTAAACAGACCACACAAATGGTGGGAGAACGCCGGTATTATGGAACCAGAGTCACAGAAATGTAAGGCTAGAAGGACCCTCAGGAAGCCATCTAGTCCAGCCCATTGTGCTGACGCAGGACCAGGTAAACTAGATCATCCTTGACTGGTGTTTGTCCAACCTGGTCTTAAAAACCTCCAAGGATGGGGATTCCACAACCTCCCTTGGATGCCTGTTGCAGAGCTTAAAACTATCAGAGTTCACAAATTTCTCTTAATACCTTAACCTGCAGCAAGGAAGATTCAGGTTACGCCAATTACTTCTTGTCCTACCTTCAGTGGACATGGAGAACAATTGAGCATCCTCCTTATAACAACCCTGATCATGTTTTAATACTGTGGTCAGGTCCCCCCACCCCACCTAGTCGTCTTTTCTCAAGACTAAACATGCCCCATTTTTTTTTTTAAACATTTCCTATTGATAAAAGGTTTAGAAAACCTGATCTTTTTTGTTGCTCTGCTTTGCACTCTCTAATTTGTCCACATTTTCCTGGTGCTCAGAACAGGACTCAGGACTCCAGCTGAGGCCTCACCAGTGCGAGCAGAGTGGGAGATTAGCTCCTGTGCCTTGCATACACCACACCTGTAAAAACCCTCCAGGAGGACCTTAGCCTTTTTCACATTTGCATCACATTGCTGACTTACTGGCTCTATGATCCACTATCGCCTGCAGATCCTTTTCAGCAGAACCACCACCTAGCCAACCGGTCCCTCTTTCGCAGCTGTACATTTGATTTTCCCTTCCTGAGGGTAGTACTTTGCGCTTATCTTTATTGAATTTTATCCTGTGGATTTCAGACCAATTCTCTAATTCACCATGGTCATTTTCAATTCTAATCCTGTCCTTCAAAATGCTAGTACAACCCCTACCACCGCGGTGTCATCCACAAATTTTATAAGCATACTCTCCATGTCATTAATGGATGTATGAAAATATTGAATGGTACCAGAGCCAGGCAGGACCCCACTAGTGTATCAGTGAAATAGGCTAGCACTTGATTCCGCGCCCCCCCCCACTCCCACCCCACCAAATAGTTCCCCCCTCATCCCCCACCCTGACATAAAAAATGAAAAAAATAAGAAAAAAATTCCACAAGTAGATTTATGCATTTAAATATATCATTGTACATGGTTAATGTAGCCAAAGCTCAGTATGATAAATGGGAACATTTTCAAAAGCACCTAAGTGAATTAAGCTCCTAAATCTCTTTCAAAAATTACTTAGGAGCTTAGGCGCTTAGGGGAAAATTTTACCCCGAGTCCTCACAATTTGAGTTTCTGTTCTATATAAAAATCTGCACGTACAATAGCACGCCTGTAGTAGGACCAATGTATGGCAGTGCTGGGAAGCTAAAAAGGTGGTTAGAAATCTAAAATAAAATTAAACATGTTCAACGTAAAATTAGTTTCGTGGTCCCATGTAAGAGCCTGATCCGACTCAATCAGGATTTCAGTAGCCAGTGGATCGGACTCTAAGCAGGGACTTGTGCTTACACGTTACGAAGTGACGATGGTTTTTTGAAACTCAAACTTTTTCAGGCTGCTCGGCCATCACACGGGCAGACATCTCTGAGTCCTTCCTTTTTTTAAATGTAAGTTATTAAAAAGTGATTAAGGGAAAGATTCTGATCTCAGTTAAAAATCCAGAGTAGCTCCAACAATGTCAAAAGAGTTATTCCCGATTTACACAACTACAGAACTGGCCTGTTGTGCCTAACACGATTTCCATTTGGGAGCCGAATGCGAGTGCTCTGTGCATAGCATGTGCGGTAACTGTATTGACTCCCTAAACTATCATCATCAACAAGGGTCGCAGCTCCACCCTCCAAAGCACATGGCTCCTACCGAATTCAGTGGCAGTCCCGATGGGGAATGCCGGTGCAAAACATAACCCCCGTGTGATGGGGGTCTGCAAACTAGGGGGTCTGCAAACCTGTGTCAAAACTTTGTGAATAAGGAGTCAATAAGCAGAGACCGGAGTTCTCCCTCAGCACAGATGAGAGCAGCTTAGAGAGCTATTATAGCATGTATTATAATAGCACACACTTAAGAAAACCCACAAGCACAAGTGGACATCTTGTTTCGCACACTCCCCCCCCAAGGCCTGTGTGTTCTGTCGCGTCAACAACACTCATACCAAATAGTCCCCAAGTATGTGTTTACAAGGTATATGTGGCTGATGCAGGTTATTGACATACGTTGTACATTATGTGGTTCCTAAATACACAGCTTGGATCCGTTAATTACTTGCATCAGGATCTGAATGTATATGGGGTTTGTGGTCCATGGGAAATTTTTCTTATGGAGAAAAATTACACAGGACAGCACCTCCAGGAAGATTTAAAATGGAGTGCGAACCAACATCAGCCCGGTATGGACTAAAAACACGCCTGCTTTACTCACATAAGTAGTTCCGGAAACAGAAGCAAGACCCGGATCCCTATCCATTAGATGTTACATATTCTAGAAGGGACTGTAAACACTAGCCTTTCCCCCAACCCTCCATTTCCTTGTCCTTTCACCACCCCAATATTGTTCGTCAGCATACAGGTTTCGCCAGCATGACCTCTCCAAAATAAATTCTACGGGGCTCTTTTTATGGCTGCATTCATAACAAACTGTTAGTGCTCGTAACTCATTGAGATACTCTAGTATTCCACAACCCCCGCTCCCAGGACACACCCCCGTAGGATTCTAAGAGAGGCCTGCTGACGTTCTGCATTTTAAAACCAAGCAATAGTCTGTGCTCAGCTCATTTCCAAAACTCTGCACCCTCCATATGAGCAGAAGTGCCAGAGAAGACAGTGGGTATTGGCATCGGGAGAAATCAGAGTATCTGAGCTGAGATTTGTCAAGCGGGTCTTAAGAGTTTTAATGGGGGAAAAAAAATATCAGTTAGCCTTAGACAAGATCCACGCAGGGAGGTTACGGGCAGAGAACAACGTGTGGACAGGCAGGTTTGGGTAAGGTTTTCAGGCTGTACGATTAAGTGGAGATAAAGTAGGTTGGGAACCCCAGGAGCACATCAGCTCCCAGCCCTGGGCCCACAGAGCCATGTACTGAAACTTGATTTAGGCTAACTGGCATGAAGCCACTCCCCTTCGCCTAGCTCAGACAGCGTGATGGACTCATTTACTTGGGGGGAATCTGTCTCAGCGTTGCGAGGACCTCTTATGGAAATGAATCCAATAAGGCTCGTCACCTTTAAAAGGCGGATTGATATCCTGAGCCAACTGTAAAGCAGAGGGCGATGGAACAGAGACTTCAGCTGGCTTCAGTTCAAAGGCAGGTAACCACACTGGAGCATAGTCATTGTCTCAGGCCACAGCTGCAATTGCCGTACATGGTTATTCTGCCCATGGTGAAGCTGAACAAGGCAGCAATAAAGAAGATTAACTAGTAAGTCTATGTAGGCAGATTAACAATCTGGGCCCTTGAGGAGAAATTCTAAATTACTTAATCAGGAATCCCTACGAATCATTACAAGGCATTCAAGACAGCAGTGAGAAGGAGATCAGGGTATGGGATAAGTTAACTTGAGGTCTATTAAATCTCCAAGACAAGTGTCAGCTTCATAGAGGCATGGACGGAGGCCGTTTTTTCTCCTAACAGAAATACTGTCATTTCCCCATCATGGTTATGAATGGGGACGGTGTTTTAGAAAAGAAATTATCAGAATTCGTCATGATTTTAGAGTGATAATCACTTAAAGCAAGAGTCCCATGGAGACAGAAGGAAAGGGAACGGAGCTTACAGGCAAAGAGATTGGGGAAGAATTTGAAGACTATGTGGAGGACTTTTTCAAGAAGGAATAGAAGGAACTCTCACCACGAGTCTCCCCATGACTCTAGTGGGACTGGGAAAGAAAACTCCACACCACCCTCATTTCTAAAGTTTCTGTTAGAGCCAGCTACGTGGGCAATTCAGCACCCATTAAGCTTCCTTATAGCCAGAAAGGGGTCACTTGTAACTGCTCCTGTTAAAACAACTCAAAGCAAGACAGACAGTTGGGCTCAACATTGCATGGTTCTGGGAGAGGGCACATCCAGTCAGCTAAGAAATACTTACGGCCCAAGAACAGTGGGGTTAGTTTTCTCAACAAGGGGACTTTCACGGAACATAAAGCCTTGCTGGACGTATTTATTGGTGTGTCATGGGGACACTGACCATTTCCCCAAACCCACTTGACTGGATGCATCATACCCATGGAGAATATTTCACAGCGTTGCACCTCAGGGTCCTTTAAAGATCGTCAATGCGCTGTGACCCCTGCAGGACGCGGTTTTGAAGAAAACTCGATGAAACAGGCTGGACTTAGCGATGAGCATTTATACACAAGAGCGTTTCCACAAGCCATGGAGGATCCCTTTGACATGAGCACAAGCAGGCATTCAATTTCAAAGCTCGCTGGGGTTAACCTCTCTTATAGGACCCAGCAACACGTTCTGCTCTTCATCGGGCCATGTGCAGCAGCAGATTTACCAACACACTATGGTGACATGGCAGGCAGAAAGGCACCGTCTGCGATGTATCTGTACATTCGTATTGCTCGTTATCCCCCTCCCCTGCCCTTTGGAGCTGGTAGTCACAGGGTGCAGCCAGCTATAATGGGATAAACACGCAGAAATGCCAACTCCTGGAAAAAATGTGGGAGAGGCAATTTCAGTTATCAAGGCAGCTGAATGGACACAGGCAGCAAGATTCAAAGGAAGATGCAGGCTGGAAGAACAAGGAGAGCATTCTGGCAGCTACAACCATGTAGAACAAGCTAAGAAGTAAATTCCAACTATACACTACAGCTATGCCGCCTCATCAACTTCCATAGGCTTTTGCAGGAGCATAGCAGTTGCAAAAAAGACTAACACTGTAGATAGTTTCACGTGGAGAGGATTCCCCATGAATTAGTTTTAGCTAGTACATCGCATAGCAACCCAGACTCCACACACACAAAAGGAGCTGTGCAACGTCTTGGTTCTCCAACATCAGAGACTCTGCAAAGCTGGCAGTCAGAATGATAACTGGCAAAGGTGCACAGTGTCACGTGCCGGCTGCATTTTAAGTAGAATCCCAAAGACAAGCAGGAACAAGCCTACTTTCAAAAACCCCAGGCACGTGCCCAAAGGCAAGAAGAATCCAAGTCAAATCAGCCTGCTGTATTAATCTCTAGTATACCGCAGCAATCTTTACAGGTTTTAAACCTGCATGTAAATGAATTCCTTAACCCCAGCTTTAATCTGTTCCCATGCTATTTATGGTTGATTTTGAAAACATAGACATGGATCTCCTCCTGGTGAGCCTGCTTTGCTCTCTCTCTCTCTGGCAGACTAGAAGGACGATAATCTTTCAACAAATTATTCTTTAATAAACCCTATTTAATCCCACTCACTTCACAAACAAATTTATTCATTACAGGAGCAGTAAGCCCACAGATGTGTTCTGAACCTCACTCCTAGAGACACTTAATAATTTTAACAGCTGCACAATCTACGTGCATGTTTAAATCAAAGCTATAGTAAGGCTACCTGCATACAGGATAGTTGACTACACACACACACGTTGTGAGGGAGGTTTAGTTCTAGGAATAGTAGCTAAATTGTTTTTCTAGCTTGTCTCACAGCAGATCACTAGCCACAGGAAGCGGCCCAAACCTAACTGTATCCCTTTGGCATGTTTTCATAGCGCTAGTTTTTAATAAATATAACACTCCACCCTCAGAGCAGGGCTGTCCTCAGGATCCAGGTTATTGCCACTAGAAAGAACAATGGCTGTTTTAAGTATTTAGATTATACTACAGCTGAACCGTTAAAATAAGACGTGACTTGCGCTATAGAGAAGCATCGGAGTGAATCTGGCAAAATACATGTATGCTAGTACAGTTACAAGCACATAGGCTTTGGGCCCTATGCGCCAGGGATTGGTACAGATACCTTTATGATTTAGCATTTGCAGGACAATAGTACCTACAGCCCCCAGCCAAAATTAAAGGTCCCACTTATGCAGGCTCTGTGCAAAAAAAAAAAAAAAAAAAAAAAAAAAAAAAATCAGAGACAGTAATTGCTTCTAGAAGCTCAGCATCTAAACAGACAAAGCTGGAGAAGGGAAGTACGACTGCCCTCATTTTAGAAACAGCAAACAAGGCTCTAAGCACAGCACACACCTAGCAATTCAGCAAAGCACTTGGTCACGTCTAACTTTTTACACAGATGTGTGTTTAAATGTCTTGCTGAACTGGGACCTAAGTGAGTTGCCCAAGGTCACATAGGAAGCCAGTGGCAGAACAAGGCATTGACTCTAGATTTCAAGTCCCAGGTCAGTACCAGGCATCAGTACTTCAGGCTTGTGAGACTTTTAACCTAGGTTCCCCTCCCTGCCTTAAGGCCGAAAACTCCCTCCCCACTGCTGCCTGACCCAGATATTCAGGCCCAAATGGTGCTCTAAGTGATTCCGTTACTCCACAGTGACACTGGTTTGACTGAGAACAGCACGTGGCCCTCAGTTTTGAGAGCTCTCCAACTCCCCATGGATTGAGACAGCTGCCTACTTCTTGCATGAGGACCTGGAGCAGACCGAGCTCCATTTCAGGCTGGAGCACACTGAGGAGAATAGGAGCCTGTGGCTGCTCCATGGAACCAGTCAAGGCCCCCGTCTGGCAGACCGATAGAGTGGCTCATAAAGGTTGAGAATCACTGCTGTCGAGACACCATCCTAAATCACAGAAGTCTTACTAGCGACCATTGAGTGCAGTAACTAGTTAAAATCCCAGCGCCAAATCGAAGCGAGGCTTTGGAAGATTTCCCTGCCTCTGATAAATTTCTCCCGTCTCATGAGATGCCACTCAGCCACCTGTTTTACCTACATTTTTGGGGGTGCCGCTCATTGAAATAGTGGCAGATCTGACTTTAAGAAACATCTGTTCCCCTTGGTACTCACAGCAAACTGCAAATTCAAAACATGAACTTGATAGCTAAGGAACTGCTGACTCAAAGCCCACTGAAACCAATGGAAAGACTAATTGATTGCACTGGGCTTTGGCTCAAGCCCTGAGTAAGCATGGTTGCTGCTGGTAGATTCTTCACACACTGGGCCCTCCCTACAATGCTAGTTAAGTGAGCAACCAACAGAGACGGGCTATAAAACCTTGCCACAGCACCGTAATGTGTCCTGCATTCATTTCCTTGAGCAGCCCACATCACGTTTACATCACGTGGAACAGCTGAGCGTGACCTTAAGACAACTTTGATGTCTGTAGGCCAAAAGAACCAGTTACATAATAGTCCGAGCAAGCAGAGAGACAGGTAGATAAGGCCTAAAAACTTTAGAAGGCACTAATTTGTTGCACCGTCTGTTCGAACACATGTACCACTTGAAAGAGATATTTGCACTAGAATATATTTATTAGGCATTTACAAGAGAGGCCAACTAATTTGTATAAGACCATAAGAATGGCTATACTGGGTCAGACCAATGGTCCATCTAGCCCACTATCCTGTCTTGCAACAGTGGCCAATACCAGATGCTGGAGAGGGAGTGAACAGAACAGGGCAATTATCAAAAGATCCATCTTTTGTCATCCAGTCCCAGTTTCTGGCAGTCAAAGACTTAGGCTTTGACCATCTTGGCTAATTGCCATTGATGGACCTATGCTCCATAAATTTCATCTCATTCTTTTTTGAACCCAGTTTACTTTTGCCCTTCACAACCTCCCCTGGAAGTGGGCTCCACAGGTTGACTGTGCACTGTGTGAAGAAATACTGCCTTGTGTTGGTTTTAAACCTGCTGCCGTTCATTTCATTGGGTGACCCTTGGTTCATGTGTTATGTGAAGGAGCAAGTGACACTTCCCTAGTCACCCTCACCACATCAGTCGTCTCTCTTCCAAGTTGAGCAGTCCCAGTCTTTATTAATCTCTCCTTGCAGGGAAGCTGTTCCACACCCCTAATCATTTTTGCTGCCCTTCTCTGGACCTTTTCCAGTTCTAATGTACCTTTTTTGAGATGGGGCAACCAGAACTGCACATAGTATTCAAGGTATGGGCATACCATGGATTTGTAGAGTGGCATTTTTATATTTTCCTGTCTTATTCTCTATCCCTTTCCTAATGGTTCCTAACAGTCTGTTAGCTTTTTGGACTGCCTCTGCATGTTGAGTAGATGTTCTCAGAGGTCTATCCACAAGCTCTCTTTCTTGAGAGGTAACAGCTAATTTAGACCCATTATTTTTATGTATAGTTTGGATTATGTTTTCCAATGTGCATTACTTTGCATTTATCACCATTGAATTTCATCTGCCATTTTTGTTGCCCAGTCACCCAGTTTTGTGAGATCCCTTTGTAACTCTTTGCAGGCAGCTTTGTTGCATGGCGATATTACCATTTAAGGCCCCCAAGCCTGAAACTCCTTGTGCCTGAGTGGCCTGCTGTGCCCATGTGGAGTTTAACTGAAGTAGGGCTTCTGCACAGGGTCAACGGTCTGTACTTGGCTAAAAGCTGGAAGATCAAGGCTTAAACTTGCAGTTGAGAGCTATCTACTGTTCCCTTATTCATCTAGTTTATGAAAACATTGGGGATTTTATGTATTAAGAAGGGTTCCTAACCTGTTAGGTTAGAATACAAACTTGCTTAGTTTCGAGTAAGGAATGTACCAAGTAATCTATTTGCAATCTGGACAGATTTTTCCATTGCTGGAGAATAAGCTTCACAATCCTAACAGGTATTGAGTTGTGTGAATGATATTAAACTCCTCTTCTGTTCAATACTAGTTGAGTTAGATGTTGCACTACAATTCTAATAAGAATTGGCTAAACAAGGTTGTCTGGAGGGATTAAAAATTCATCCATTCATTTTGGTCTGATGAGGTCTACAAACTAATGGGCCAGATTCTCAGCTGCTGTAGATCAATGTTTCTTCATTGATTTGTTCACAATAAGGTCATAACTATTTATGTTCACAATAAGGTCATAACTACCTCAAGCTGTGGAGGTAGGTAAATATGGGGAAACTGAGGAAGAGATATTAAGGGCTTGATTTGAGAAGTGCTGAGCACTGTCTGCTCCCTTGAAGGCGGTGGGAGCAGCAGGCGCCCAGCTACTTTGGAAACTTGGCCTTGTGGCTCCAATTCAGCATGTTCTTAAGATTACCCACATGCCTAACTCCATCCCGGCCCAGCAAAGCACGTAAGCACATGCTGAAGTCTCACAAAGTCAGTGGGAGAGGACCATAGCTAGGATTCTCAAAGTGGCCTCAAGGAGTAAAAAGCATCCACCCCACATTGACTTTCAATAGGCCAACTCATTTCCTTTGACCCCTTTGAAAATCGCAGCCCACATGCGAAGAATTAAGCACGTACTTAAGTGATCTGCTGAATCAGGGTTTTGATGATTTGCCCAGTGCCATAGATTGAGTCATAGTCAAAAATGGGATTAGAACTCAGGCATATTCTGGTTTCTTGTACACTGGGCGAGAGGATTGCAGAGCAGCAGGTCCTTGACAGAAAAGGTTTGCCCCTCAGTATCACCATTAGAGGACAGGAAGACAATCAGCGGTTCCAACCCTACTGCCATATTGGTTAAACAGCTAGGAAATGAACAATAGGGCAGACCTATTGGAGCACAGGGCACATTCATCACTATAAACCTTGGGACTTGGCCCAGGTTACACGTTGTAGATTGAATAGTTCTTCCTCTGTATCTCTCTTGCCAGCAACAATCCTGTCTTGCAGTGTCCTGTGCTAGCTAGCAAGGGGATGGATATAATGAAATCTCAACATGTGCTACCATACATTTATCTTAGGATGATAACGTTACAAGCAGTCCTGTAATTAATTGCTTTATCTTTGAGTTTATTGCTTTCGTGGTTTCCAGATCTAAACCACACATTATTGGACAGCGTTCTACAGTGTAATAAATCACTAGTTTTTTTTCCAAAGCTTTTCCTTACAAAGGAGACAAGTTGGAAATATGTGGGCTCATCTAATATTATGGATGCTCCATGTGAATAAGCCGGATCCTGAGCTGTAAGATCTGTGCAACCATCAGAGTTTAAATTTTAAAAAAGTGGTTCCATTTGACTACATTAGAGAATTTTTAATTAAGTGTGTTTATTCAAATTAGTAATTGCAAAAAGAAAGTCAGGGAAGTTGCACTAGACAAAGGACTACAAGGACACATGGGCATAATAACCTCAGAGTCAACACTATTCCAATGGATAGGAAGTGACCTATTGTCACTTACTAGGAAAGGCCGGGGGGAGGAAAGAAGATCAGTTCCTGTAAAACACCAAACCAGGTGACACTGCTCTTCAGCTAACAGACACAGGCCCTGAGGAGCAGCTTTTTAGAGACTCATTTTTGGTGGACACATCGTCATATCCGAAGGCCTGACCCTGCAGTGCTCTGAACACCCTCACCTCCCACTGACTCCAAAGGGAGTGGAAGTTGTCAGCAACCCTACTTTAGAAAATAAGAGCTCTAAGATGTCTTGCAGCTAAGGCAATATTTGCATTCATATGTTATTGTGAGCTATAGATATGAAAGTAGCAGGAAAGTACTGTCCTTTCAAAGTACAGACAAATCCATGCCCCCACAAGTGGGTGCAGAGTCATCATGCATGGAAGATGGAGTAGGAGACACAACATTTACTATGAGCCCGATATAAGCAGACTTCAAGTGATGTTAAGTTGTTCTGTATCATACCTGTGCATCACTAAGGTTTACACTACCATAGCTGGCTGAGGCTGTAACATTAAGTATTTTGTGCATTAGTAAATTGAGCCCTAACTAAATCAAAGATCCCTAGACCCTCCTCTGCCATGCTTTCCGACCAGTATGCTGAATGCTGGCCAAACACTCAGCATAGATACGTGAAACAGACTGTGCAGCAAGGCATGGCTCTGCCCCTGTTCTAACGCCACTTCTCTCTGCCCTAAATAACCCTGGTCATTCCTAGTTGGAAACAATTCACTGTATACATTATTTCTGTTATTTATTACATTATTTCAGGATCCAGGAAAGGCTGGGCCATAATTACAACAACATGTGCAATATTGCAGAGTCAGTTCCTGATCGCTGGCTTCGGAAGAAGGCTCCACTTCTGCACGAAAACATTTGCCTTCCCAACACAAGAACTATTTTTCACTCCATATTGGGATTTATAAACTGCCCTGCCAAGCAGTCAACTTGCCAAATTATAGCTCTTGCATGGCCATTGAGCAGCAATGCCAAGAACAGAAGTCTAGAGCGAGAGAACTCTCAACGACAGTAACGTTTCAGTTTTAAATGAAATCTAAGTACCTCTTACAGAACAGAAAAAAAAAATTCCTCAGGGAACATTTTCAGGGATGTTCAGAGGAAATCAGACAATTCTTGTGATTGTTACTGGAAATTGTAGGTATAGAAATTGTTTGCTATAGAAAAAAAAATGCACCCTTCAGGATACAAGATTATAGAAACACAAACCCATATTTACTGTTAATACTTTGTCCTGACAGCCAAAACGCAAATTGGTTCTCCAATTCCCTCTGCTTTCCATACGTAATTGTGTTTATAAAGGAAGCAATAAAAGTTTAGCAGGACCAGTAGACAAGGCTGATTGATCACATATTGGCTTAGGAGAGACACTAGCCCCAAATAGGAGCAGACGCTAGCCTTACTGCGCCAATAGCTTCCTACTCTGGTGCATCTACAACACAACACAGCTCTAGTCTTTAGCCATTCATACAGACTGTATCCTGAAATGCTTTACAAAGTTAACCACCACAGTTAGAGAGTGGAATCATCACAGCAGGGTGAGAGAGAAACAGAGGTACACAGAAAGGAGAAACAAACTTGTTTTCATGGGAAATTTGAAAGCTGGGGGTGGGGAGGAGGAGAAGGAGAAGATAAAGTGGAGGAACAGAGCAAAGCTGTTCCAGAGGATAGGAGCTGCACAGAAGGCTCTTGCACCAACTCTGCTGAGGGGTGGCATAAAGAGGAGGCTGGTGCTAATGGACTGGGGACAGGAACAAAGTCAGAGGAGAGGCTACATTGCTGTAACTTACACCTTTCAGCCCCCACAACAAAGAAGTCCCATGACACCTAGGATTTACGGACGTTGGCCATGAGCTGACATATGAGCAGTCCCATTGAAGTCAGAGGGTCTACACACATGTATATAGTTAAGCGTGTGCATCAGTGTCTGCAGGATCAGGGCTTTAGACTGAACCCTATAGACCAACATATATAGTTTACACACCCATGCCATCCCTCGACCAGAAATGGGCTCATTGGGTCCAAGTGGAAGGGAGTCGAAGGGACACAGCACCTCTACATTTGGTTCAGAGAAGGTCTGTAGGTTAGGATGGAGCAAATCCACGTAGTGACATTACAAGGCAGACAGTTTTGAACTGGATTATGAAATATTATATATACATACACATATATACCTGCACACCCCCATGAGGAAACCCCACTGACTGCCCCAGTCACCAACTGCACGATGAACATGATGCAGAGAAGCCATCGGTGATTGGAGAAATGAGCCCTGCTCTAAGAAGACAATATATTACAGCAAGAAGGGAGGTGAAAGGAGCATCACTAGAGGTTCACAGTACCCCATAATTGATTAAATCCAGTGGTCTCAGAAGGAAAAAAAGACAAGTGATTGTGGTGTTGTTAGCACTGTTAAATGTTACATCAGCTCTTCCATTAGAGATCTGATTTTATGTTGGTTTGCCACTTGGCCACAGAAATTCATTGTGAGCTGAAGCTTAGGAAACGCCCTTTAAATTTACACACAGGCCCAAATTTTGCAGTCAGATACATGCTGGCAGACCCTTCTACCCTCAAAGAGCCACGGATTGAGGTCATATCTTGTTCTATATTATTTAGGAACTTCTACAGGGGTTTGAGCACAAAAACTTTGATGTTTACCTTTAAACAACTTCGACTTTTAGAGAGACCCATCTTGCAACAAAACTAGTGCCAATCCATGAATGTACAGTCAAGGAAAGACACAATGTCTGCCCCAGATGCAGTGAGCATCCACAACTCCCACTGAAGTCAACAGGAGTTGTGGGATGTTCTATACTTTAGGATCAAGTACCCCCTTCCCCATCAGAAAGTTTTAAGGTCAGAGCACAGTCTGGGTCTGGCTTTTCTTTTACTGCTGGCTCCTGAAGCAGAATATAGTAGACGCCTTGGAACTGCCAATTTTTCAGCACACATCTGCACACAGGCACCTCAAAAAGGTGGCGTGCCAGGTACCGCACCTGAGCGGCAATGGAATCACATTTCATCTTATGTGCTACATATACAAGGCAGCAGCAGCAGCTAGAGACCAAGTATGACCTTTAGCTTGAATTTGCTCAGCATATCTTGGTTCATGTTATCACCTTATCGTTTAAGCTGGTGGTGTTAATGTCTGGGAGAATCCCATTCACAAACTTGTAGCTTTGCTACTTGGAAAAGCAAAACCTTTCCAGTTCCATCTTACAAGATCACTAGGACACTCTCTAAGACAAGAAGAAAAAGGAGGACTAGTGGCACCTTAGAAACTAACCTATTTATTTGAGCATAAGCTTTCGTGAGCTACAGCTCACACTCAAATAAATTGGTTAGTCTCTAAGGTGCCACAAGTCCTCCTTTTTCTTTTTGCAAATACAGACTAACACGGCTGCTACTCTGAAACCTCTCTAAGACAATGGCCTCAACCAAACACCCTCGTATTTGCCACGGTATGATGCAAGGTTCCGCTGCTATGACCAAGCAGCGGTTCCACACTTCACTGGCAGCACAGACAACTTAACTGCAGCCATTCTCCCCCCAACACACACGTCACTTTTACAAAGCATCAACTGTATTGTATATTTGTATTGGAGAATATTGTGACTAAAGGGACACTAATTTGACAAATCCAAAACTCGACTGTACATTTGCAACTCTCCACTCTTATGCCAACTCCATTTTCCACGAGCAGGCAAGTGGACTGGGTAGAGATGAAAAGCCAGTCAGGAAGGGAACTGAAATAAACAAGAATCCTGCACAGGATTTTCTTCACCTGGACAAAGAGCAAGGACAGCACCACATGAGTGACTTTACCTGCAGTCCCAACAAACTCAGAATCCAGCCCGGTTTTACTGAGGAGGGATCACACATCCTAAGAGCTGGCATTTTAAGGCTATCCCACAATATTGCAGCACCCTTCAGTTAAGGGTCCATGAAGAAAAATGCAAGTTTAAGGGACAGGCACAGTTTATGCTTGTCCGACATGATATACATATTTTTAACTTGTACTCAACTGTGCTATTAAAAAAGAAGTACTTCAGAAGGCCCAAACTGGCTGATCTAACATCTGGACCATTTCACACGTCCCCGTGTGTTTGTTTTGAAATTAATTCTTTATGTACTTTTTTCTAAATAAATGTTTCCAAATTCTAGGAAATAAATAAATCAGTGCATGAGCAGCTCAGTAACAAACCAATATAAACAAACAATCTACCACATAAGAAATACCCTTCAGCATGGAAGCATATTCCAGTGTGGATGGAGAAACAACTGGAGAAACAAGCTTCAGGGTTCAAGCTTTCAAGAAGCAATAAAGAGAATATCATTTTAAGATGATGTGAATGTTACCAACAGAGCCATTTTAGATACTAGGCACTATATTCATATACTTATTATGCTAGTGATGCTACAGACATTAGATCATGTTACTTTTCGACAAAGGTTTCATCTAGCCTCTTCCACAAGCAATCTAGAAATGCAGAGATGCCTTGCCAGTGATAGATGCAGATACAAATATCCAACATCAAAAAGTGCAGCTGTGTATTACAGAGGGATTACTACACTGTGAAAGCTGATTTATGACAAACTGTCAAAGGGCATTGGACTTTTTTTTTTTTTTTTTTAACATGAATGCCAACAAATTGAAGTGTACAAACCCCCCTTTTGTGTGGGAAAGCTAGCATTTAGGAACGCTGGGCCAGAAGTGTGTCCAGCACCCAACAGATCCCATTGGAAATCCGGCCTTAATAGTGGAGGCTGAGGACTTTTGAAAATCTGGCCCCTCGCTTTCATCGGCTTTTATATGTTCCACATACTCTCGGGGTGAAAACGATCACTTCCGAGAGCAAACAGCTACCTGATGGGTGTGTGCAAAGGTGCTTTTCCACTTGCAAGAGTGGAAGTCCCTTTGAATACGTCCGTTAGCATATTCGTGGTCAGATCCTTTACACTATATTACTGGGGTGTCCTGAAGACTATCCAAACCAGATGTGTAAGCAGATGGGACAGGGTTACAGGAGAGCGGAGACGCTCCGTGTGCAGAGAGCAGCAGAGGGGTTGCTCAGCGGGAAACCAGCCAGTTACCCAACTCCCCATGGCTAGTGCCAGGGCAGAGTATTTGCCTCTCTGTCTGGGTGATTAGCTGGGCACTGGGGAATGGAATTTCTCCCATTTCCCCACAGGTGGCTGTCTGGGAGGCAGCCGCCTGGCAGAGGAGGAGAAAGGCCCTTGGCCCAGTCTACCAGAGGCAGATGCCTGCATATGGGAAAGGATATGAACCGGTCTCCCTGTGGGTCCAGCTTGGGTAATGGGATAAGGCCCTTCCCTTGCCCTCTTGTGCCTGGGTATCGAGGTGGGAATTGCCCCCAGACCTTGGCACTGGGAGATGCCCTGTCCCCCTGCTGCCGGGGCACAGTCATGAGGGGAGGGAGGGGCAGGATACTTACACCAGGTGCTTGGGTGAGTGCCCCTGGGGGCAGGAAGGGAGAAGCTGCCCTCATGTCGCCCCCCCCGCTGGATAATTGGCGTGGGGGGGGGAGGAACCTGCCCCCATGCCGCCCCCCCGCTGGGTACTTGGCATGTGGGGGGGAGGAACCTGCCCCCATGCCGCCCCCCCCCCGCTGGGTACTTGGCGCGGGGGGGGGGGGAGGAACCTGCCCCCATGCCGCCCCCCCCCCGCTGGGTACTTGGCGCGGGGGGGGGGGAGGAACCTGCCCCCATGCCGCCCCCCCCGCTGGGTACTTGGCGCGGGGGGGGGGGGAGGAACCTGCCCCCATGCCGCCCCCCCCCCGCTGGGTACTTGGCGCGGGGGGGGGAGGAACCTGCCCCCATGCCGCCCCCCCCCGCTGGGTACTTGGCGCGGGGGGGGGGGGAGGAACCTGCCCCCATGCCGCCCCCCCCCGCTGGGTAATTGGCGCGGGGGGGGGGGGAGAGGAACCTGCCCCCAGGCCGCCCCCCCCCGCTGGGTAATTGGCGCGGGAGGGGGGGAGAGGAACCTGCCCCCAGGCCGCCCCCCCCGCTGGGTAATTGGCGCGGGGGGAGGAAGGGAGAGGAACCTGCCCCCATGCCGCCCCCCCGCTGGGTAATTGGCGCGGGGGGGGGGGAGAGGAACCTGCCCCCATGCCGCCCCCCCGCTGGGTAATTGGCGCGGGGGGGGAGAGGGAGAGGAACCTGCCCCCATGCCGCCCCCCCCCCGCTGGGTAATTGACGCGGGGGGGGAGGGGGAGGAACCTGCCCCCATGCCGCCCCCCCCCGCTGGGTAATTGACGCGGGGGGGGAGGGGGAGGAACCTGCCCCCATGCCGCCCCCCCCCGCTGGGTAATTGACGCGGGGGGGGAGGGGGAGGAACCTGCCCCCATGCCGCCCCCCCCCGCTGGGTAATTGACCCGGGGGGGGAGGGGGAGGAACCTGCCCCCATGCCGCCCCCCCCGCTGGGTAATTGACGCGGGGGGGGAGGGGGAGGAACCTGCCCCCATGCCGCCCCCCCCCCCGCTGGGTAATTGACGCGGGGGGGGAGGGGGAGGAACCTGCCCCCATGCCGCCCCCCCCGCTGGGTAATTGACGCGGGGGGGGAGGGGGAGGAACCTGCCCCCATGCCGCCCCCCCCCCGCTGGGTAATTGACGCGGGGGGGGAGGGGGAGGAACCTGCCCCCATGCCGCCCCCCCCCCCGCTGGGTAATTGACGCGGGGGGGGAGGGGGAGGAACCTGCCCCCATGCCGCCCCCCCCCCGCTGGGTAATTGACGCGGGGGGGGGAAGGGAGAGGAACCTGCCCCCATGCCGCCTCCCCGCTGGGTAATTGGCGCGGGGGGGGGGGGGGAGGGAGAGGAACCTGCCCCCATGCCGCCCCCCCCCCAGGCCCCGCCGCCTCCCCAGCCCGGGCCGCCATGTTAGTAGCTGCCTCCCCCGGTCCCTGCGGCGGCTGCCCGGGCCTAGCGCGAAGCCGGCGCGGCGGTGCCAGGACCCCCCCCCCCTCAGCCAGCGGGGGTGTCAAGGCGCGGGGGGACCCCCCACCCACACAGCGCTAACCAGCCCGCTGGGGGGTCACCAGCCCCACTGGCTCTAGCGCTGCCCCAGCCCCCTCCCCGGGCACCCCTTGAAGGGCAACATCTCCCCCCCCCCCCGCACCCACAGGCAGCCTCCGCGCCCCTCCCCTCCCATCCCCGTGTAAAGGGGCGCAACCCAGCCCAGCGCGATCCCAGCCCCCCTCCACCCAGCCACAGCTACTGGGGTGGGGGGCTGCTCTCTACGCCCCACATCTAACAGCCCTTGGGGGCGTTTGCTCCATTCCCCCCCCCCACCAAAATCAAACGCACGTTCCTCGGACCCTTCCCCCTCCCACGCGTGGAAAGTTTCACCCCCACCCAGGCGAGCTTTGCACCCCGGCGCGGGGAACAGGTGCTCTCGGCTGGGCTGCTCCGGGGGGGGGGGGGGTTTAAAGCCGCAGCTGACAGCGGGGGGGGGGAGCACAAGTATTCGCCCCCCCCCTCCGCCGTTTTAGGGAGTGCCTGGAATCACTAGGGCTCGGAGAGGGGGTGGGGGGGGTGTATACACACTCACCGAGTCACACTCACGCACACTCACCCGAAATCCTGGTCCATGGACTTGAAGAAGAATTTGTAGCTGTGCACAGGCCGGTTGCTGAGGACATTTTTAAAATCTGTCAGCGTGACTTTCTCCGGGGGGACGGGCAGCTTCACCAGGTAGGGGGTCTCCTCCTCGTCGATGTGGTAGATGATTTTAGTCTCCGCCATGGGAGAGAGGTGCGGGGGGAGGGGAATACGGGGTGGGGGGGGCAGTCCAGGGGCGGGGGCAGGGGGGGGGCGGGGGCAGGTCCAGCCCGGGTCGGAGCTGCCCGTCACCCACTCACCGGGTTTCCCAAGCCCCGGCCCGGCGCGGCTGCCAACAGGAAGGGAGAGCTCGGCTCCTGGCTATTGCACCGGGGATTTCATTCCCTGCACCGCTCTCTAGCTGCCCAACGGGAGAAATGCACGCGGTGCCCAGCCCGGCCCGCATCCCCGCGGGGGCCGGCCGTGCCCCGGAGGGGCGAGCGCAGCACGCCGCCGGCCTGGGGCTGGGGGGCTGTCGGTCGCAACCTCCTTCCGCGGCTGCAAGCCACCAGCCTTCTGCCCGTTGCTCCTGCTGGGGAGGGGGAGTGAAGCCGCTTCCCAGCCTCCTCCGGGCTGCCTCCTCCCCCCGCGGCTGAGTTAAAGGGACACGGTGAGGCGGAGCCTGGCCCCGGCCTTTCGCAGGCGCGGGAGCGGCCCCGCGCCCGCCGGGTTCCAGGCGGCCCCGCGCCGCGTTCCAGAGCGGGCTCCCCGGGCTCCCGAGACGGTGTGGAAACGCGAGCCACGGAGCCGGCGGGCCCCCCAGCTCGGGGAACGGAACGGCCAAGCTCGCCCGTCCCCTGCCTGCAAACAGAGCCGGGGGCTGGTTTCTGGGCGGATGGCACTGGACAAAGACCAACCTCTGGGTCACGAAACATTTGGAGGACGCTGGCTGTGTGGACGGGGAATTCCAGCCACCCCAAAGGCAGGCCACGGTTTATGGGGTGCCCTGCTTGGAAACCTGGCAGTGAAGCTCCTAGTAAATAAGCATCGCGCTTCATAGAGTACCTGACATTTCCTGCGGAGAGCGATTTGCCCTTCCCTGGGAATGCTGGGCCAGATCGAGCAACCCCCTTGCGTTCAACTAGGCCCTCGTCCTGTGAGCAGCCCCTTGACGCCGGTGAAACGGCTAAGGAAGGGGAGGGGAGGGAGCACCTACAGTTCCCATTGAAATAAAACTCAAGCCGCGATAAGGATGTGCCTAAATATGGATCTGGGACCATAACAGATTAGGCACCCAGGGTTGAAAATGCTGGCCAAAGTTTGGGGCCGAGCCCATTTGCCGCCCTACACCTGCTTCTCTTCTGCAGGTTGCTCTGGCTCCGTGCAGGGATAACCTGTGGGATAGAGACACGAGGGACACTGGCTTTACATTAATAGTTGGAATAGAGGGAAACCAAAGAATGCTGGAATTTAGCACCCCCCTCCCCCAAAAAACAGACTTTGGGGCTAAACTGAGCAAGAGCTGGTAAAAGAGAGATTTTGGTAGCTGCGGAGAAATGTGTCTTGTGCTTTGTAGCTGGAAACAGACAGGTACAGGAAGCAGCGAGGTCACTGGACAAACCAGGGTTGCGCTTTCCCTTTATATTTCAACAGAGCTGGGTTGATTTTTTTTTTTTTCCGGTCTAATCACCATGCTCTGTGCTCCCCTGCTGTTAATACAATTTGTCATGGACCAGCAGCCTTCTCCAATGCCTATGCTAATAAGAAAGCAGAGAGAGCCATTTGCTGCCGTCAGAAATCTTCTTTAAGAGGTGCTGATTGGGACTGTATCAAGGCTAGATGCTTCTGGGGCGCTTGGCACCTACAAAGCTTTTTACCGGTCATAGAAATGTAATTCTTTCTCCGAAGCCATGTAGCATACAACTAAAGCTATCCCATGCGTTGGAATAGCTTTGGTCCTACTGCTCCACCAATGCTTTGGAGCAGAGTGGAGGTCCTCTGGTCCGAGAGAACACCTCTTTAGGGGACCATATTCTGCAGCTCCTCCATTTGAGTGACTCCAGCTTCCTCCTTAGAAATGGGGGGGCAACCAGCGTGTGAAAATTTCCAAAAAGTATGGCTAGGTCGTGGGGAATCTGCTGTTCATTAAAAATATGTCTGCAGCCAAACCCCCAAGCTAATTATATTCCCTTTTTTTTTTGCACCCCCCCCCCACCCCATGAAAGAGCACATTAGTTTCTCCAAATATTCAGCTGCCTGTGGAAAGGGACATCGCAACTCACTCATTGAATTACCTGTGGCAGTGGAATGATTTGTCCATTAGAAAAAAAGAATAGAGAAGCCAGTTGTGTTAAGGCAGCTGCCGTCGGCCAAATGGTTCGTTAACACTGTGACTATTTATTATTGTGAAAGGGGGTGGGTATCCCCAAATCTAAGCCTGAGGGGTGAGATTTTGAAAAGCACCTAGTTAGGTTCCTAATTCCTGTTGTTTTTTAATGGGAATTGGGCACCTAACTGTAACTTCCTTAGGCACCTTTGAAAATCCTACCCTCCATCTTACCTTTACATAGCATCTTTCAGCCTGAGGTGTTTTAACAAACTACAGGCCCAATCCTGCAAACACAACTGAGTGTAGCGATTAATTGCTTTGAGCAGCCCCTTTGCTTAGATGTGGTAGTCAGTTTATGCATGATCAGGCCCTGTTTACACTTCACCAAGCCCTGAAATGCAGCCGTCACTGAGGTGGATGAGGTAGCCAGATGGAAAACCAGTGCACAGCGTGCATGTCATCAAGGAGGGAAGGTTTTTATTTTATTTATTTATTTATTACTACATACTTGGAATGTAAAAGTATTCCTGGGTGCCCCAGCCAATAGACAGTTTGAGTCTGCCAGCCTGGGGATGGATCTATGGTTCTTTCTACCCTAATTTCCTATGTTCCCGTCCCATTTAAAAAGAAGCCATCTCACCCAAAAGGAACCTAAACATTCTCTATTGTAACAGACACATAGCGTTATTCGTGTTGAGTGAGCATGGGGCTTGGATTCATTTCAGTAACACTTAGTATCATTGTAACTGGGACTGACAAAACAGGGGAAGGGGAGATAAGTGTACCAGGCCCCTGAGTTCATAGGGCCTCCCCCCCGCCCCAGTCTGTAACATCTGGGTAAATAAAGTGAAAGGGGCGTGGCAGTGAACATGATGTACCAAGGTCTCACATTGCTCTTGCCAGGCCTGACTGTGACATGTATTGGGAAACCAAAATGCTAGCGCCAGCTATCTGCCGGCACTCCTACTACTGTGATGTAATTACAAAATTGCATTTAATGGAATTATCCAACCCTGAATCTCTACAGGCATTTATACCACTGTTTTCACCATTGAGCCCAAATCCCTGTATAATCCTTTAACGAGACATGCAAGGTGAACAGCAAGGAAAAGCTGTGGCCTGACTTTCCAAAACGTGATTAGTGGTTGTAGGGTGGCTCATCTTTGGGGTGTCCATTTTGGCACACATCAAAGGCATCTGATTTTCAGGAAGTGCTGAGCACCCCCCCTCAACATCAGTCTTCTTTAAGGTGTCCCCAGTTCGGCCCCTCAGAATTTAGCCACTAGTCACTTTGGAAACTTCAGGTCTATGTTTTCACTATTTAAATTTTGGCCTTTTACTCGCAATAAGCACAAACTACTGAGGATTTCCATAAGCTCACGCATCCAAGTTCTCTCTCTCGCGCACACACATACACTGTGGTTCACATAACATTTTGGGATGTGCTTGGTATAGAAAATATGCCACAAAAACAGCAGTTTTCCCACATTTTAGAATCGCTTGGTAGGAATGTACAAGATTCCTTATAGCAGGCTTGTTCTCTAACCGGAGCTATGCTTTTCAGATACCCGAGTCCTCTGCAATCTTTTTAATAAACAATAAAGAAACTCCCACACACAAATATTCAAGACTGTGGTATCTTTAGTGGGTACTTAATGACCTGCTGAATTGCTCAGTCTCTAAGGAGGGGCTAACACAGAGATTGGGTCTGCAGAGCCCTGTCCCTGCTCTAGCCAATTTGCTTTCGCTTTTGACAACTAAAAATGGAATGAGTTGTATAATTGTCAGATGGCTACGTGCCAGCATAGAGATGAGGATCTTGGATTTATGACTCACAGACGGATTCCTGTGTCCCGCCCATAATGCCCTGCCTTCTTGGCGTAACCCAGATTAACATTACAGTTTAACCACAAGCTAATCCAATTAAGAAATGTGTTTGGTACATAGTGAGGAACAGGGGGGTTGCCATACTAGTAAACCATTGGTGCACCAAGGCTAATATTTAGCTTCTTGCAGAATTGAATACCTGACATTTCAAAGGAAAGTCAGATTAAGGCATAATGGTCCTAGCCCCTTGATGGGGGGAATAGCATTCTGGAGGAGATCAATGCCTGAAGCATAAGTTTCAGAGGAACAGCCGTGTTAGTCTGTATTCGCAAAAAGAAAAGGAGTACTTGTGGCACCTTAGAGACTAACAAGTGAGCTGTAGCTCACGAAAGCTCATGCTCAAATAAATTGGTTAGTCTCTAAGGTGCCACAAGTACTCCTTTTCTTTTTGAAGCATAAGTGTTGATCACCCTTTTTTTTTTAGCAATTGACACTATCCTTCATTACCGGCTACAGAATTCACAGATTCAGAGATTCCAAGGTCAGGAGGGACCATTGGGATCATCTAGTCTGCCCTCCTGCAGAGCACAGGCCAGAGAACTGCCCCAAAACGATTCCTTTAGCAGATCTTTCAGAAAACCATCCAATCTTGATTTAAAAATTGCCAGTGATGGAGAATGCATCTACCCTTCTATCAGAGGCCCGGTATGAGGCCTAAGACCTGAACTAAAGTAACGGTCAAGACTTTGTTAACATAAAGCAAAGTTAACCTGTGAGCCAGAGGCAGGCCCTGCTCACAGAAGCTGGCAAGGAAAGGGCTGATGCTGCAAAAATATTCAGACCTAAAAGGTACTGGACACTAGAGGTACAAACATATGCCAGGATGGTACCAGAATACTCCGATACTCGCACATTCCACACAGATAACAAGGAACAGGCAGACCCATCCTAAAGACAGGCAGGAAGGTACTATGATGGCTAGAGTTGTTTTGATCGAACCAACATGTACAAGTTGATAGGCAGCACCTTACTACGTAGAGGGGTTGTACCTCAATACGTCAGGAGTGAGGTGTAACTTGTTTGTATGTAAGAATTCACATGTGAGGAGTTACCTTGTCTGGCCTAGGGGGCAGTGGTGAATCCCGCCACTGACTGAGACGGTCCATTGTCAGGGAGCACATATGTACCAGCAGAACTGTAGACATCTGATCCGGGGACCTAGAGACTGTGTTTTGTTTGGCAATAAACCTGGCCAGGTGCCTTCTTACCTTATCAGAGTCTGTGGTCACTGGGGGTTCTCTCGGGGTCTGCTGTGTCAGCGATCTGCAGAGCCGGGGCCGCACACGCAACACACGCACGCAGCCGACTGTTATCAACATTGAACAGAGCAGAGCACCACACCGGTGACGTCTGATGACAATCATGACCCTTGGTAAATTGCTCCCGTGGTTAATTACCCTCACTGTTACACCTGTGTACCTTATTTCCTGTCTGAATTTGTCTGGCTTCAACTTCCAGCCATTGGATAAAGTTAGATCTTTCTCTGCTAGACTGATGAGCAAATATTGGTTCCCCAGGCAGATACTTACAGTCTGTAATCAAGTCACCCCTTAACCTTCTCCTTGTTAAACTAAATGGATTGAGCTCTTTGAGTCTGTCACTGTCAGGCATGTTTTCCAGTCCTTTAATCATTCTTATAGCTCTTCAATTATCAATCCCTTTTTAAAAAATCTGGCTTTTGTGTTGTATTTCTGATGGTCTCTTGTAGCATTGAATTCCACAGGCTTACTGCACGCTGTGTGCTTTAAGCATTTGCACTAGAAATGGGACTTAAAGAAAAGCAAGGATTGGGACCCCCGGGAGTTTTAGGGAACTGTGTGACTCAGGCCCATTCCCAGCTTGCAGGGGTGTTTTCAGAAATCTCTGCAGGTAAAGGAGAAAACGCATCTCCCCTCACTCTGGTGATCCTTTGGCAGGAGACTCCAAAGGCAAGACATGTGTTTATTTCGACTCTAAATGCTTTGGGGATAGGAATAGTCTTTTCCTTGGGTCTGCGTACAGTACCTAGCATAACAGGGCCCTGATCTGTGATTGGGGCCACTAGACACTACCAAGGTACAAATAAATGTCTGAGTGCCCTTCACACCTTGCATGGAATGTTTGAGGTTTAGAAACCTATCAAGGATCAGGAAATTTAGTTTTGGTCCTGTACCAAGAGAAAGGTTCCTGATCTCTTCACAGAAGAGCCAAGTGACGCTGCCTCTGCCTGTGGTATGAGACTCATGAGGGGAAGACGAACAGAATGGCCACTCAAACGACACCTCAGACAAACACCTGTCAAGGACTGAGCAAAACCTTTCATTGGGAGCTTAGATGTTGGTTTCGCCTTAGAAAACAAGCCTGCTTTGTTCTCTAAGGGCCAGCCGATGGGAGTTTTGCCAGTGATGTCGATGAGATCATAGAAGTGCCCTTGGGCAGACTGCCAGCTAGCGAATGAAAACTTCTGCTTATCGACAGAATGGGAACATCTGGGCCAGTGTCAGTACAAGCTTCCCACACCCCCAGGCTCAACAACCCTTGCCAACTTTCCTTACCCACCCTCTCGGTTCTTTGGCATCTCTGCTGAGAAGGTCAATGAGGAGGCCAGTGAGTGTCACATCTATGGATGCTTCTCCATCAGGAAGTGAACTGAGGCCACTAACTAGCTAGCAGAGACTCCATCCTGGCTGGATCCACACTAATGACCTAGAGATAAACGTTTCTCAATTTGCCAAGCCATTGAGTCCTGCCAGCATGACTCATTTTTACTATTCATTCACGTAATCGAATGCTTTTCACTTAAGCATCATCCACACGAGTCACTGGTGGCAGAGGAGAAAGGGAGAGGGAGATGTTGGCCATTTACAGTGGAATGACGTATGAAAGTTTGGGAACAGTCACCTCTATCTGTGACCGCAGCCACGCGTGCGAACCATCAAGCAAGACCACTGCTCTTCGCCACACGTTTTAAGTGACCCCCATCTAACGAGGTTTAATTGTAGTGGGCCCTAACAAATTTTCTGAAGGTAATAGGAAAGGAAAGTGTAATGTAAACACTCTTCTCATCTCGGGGGGGACAGAGGTGGCTGGATAGCTCACTGTCAGTGCTTTAGCTCCAGTTCATAGAGGCCGTAAATGTTTCCCGTCATCAAAAAATAGCAGATGGCAGCTAGCCATGGAAATTGTCCTCGGAGCTTTTTACAAAGGAAAGACGGGTCGTGTATCGCCCACACATCTAAACCGTAGGGCCTGGGTTTGTCTAAAATTAAGAAGCAATGGGCCTGCTCCTCGGGTAGTATAAATCGCCATTGAAATCAATATACACCACCTGAGTATCTGGCCCTGTGTGTCTATTTTTTCTTCTGCCACCTCGCTGAGCGATGGACAGGCCATTGCGGAACTCCGCTCAGGCGAGGCTCCCATGGCAATAAACCCATCCGCCACCAGAGGGTGGCAAAGGCATTCAAGTTCAGCACATCCGCTCCCCGGCCTTCCAGCAAGGTTCCTTGTTGCTTTTGGCTGCAGCAGGGTTCGAGTGACACCTGATACAGGGCATTTTCAAAGGCATTTCAGGGAATGTACATACTCACCCTGCGGGGCTTTCCAGCTACAGGTCTGTGCCCGCCGTGAGGTCTGTAGGAATGAGACAAAATGTACCAAAAAAAATAAACAAACAAGCAACGCTTCATACCTCAGCCCAGGCAGCACCTGGCGTCTGAACTCCTGTGGGACTGTTTAAAAGGAGCAAGTTAGTAAGCCCTGCTGGGGCCCGTGCATAGTTCTCCTATGACTGTAAATAGAAGCCGTGGGACTGGGGATGGGATACAGCCGCCTCCAGCCCAGGTTCTAATTTTAAATCCAGCCCAGGTCTGTAATGATGCTGTTCCCATCTGATGGGTGTCAGTGGCTCCAGGGGAAGTGTTTTGTGGGGCTCAGGTCAGTTACCAGCAGACAGGTGGCTGCAGCTCAAAACCCAGAGCCGTAGTCAGCATGAATTGGCTCCTATGCTGATCAAAGAACGAACAGGCCATGAGACTAGGGTGACCAGATGTCCCTATTTTATACGGACAGTCCCGATATTTGGGGCTTTTTCTTCTATAGGCGCCTATTACCCCCCACCCCTGTCCCGATTTTTCACACTTGCTGTCTGGTCCCCCTACATGAGACTGAACTACCCTCCAGTGCATCAGTGCATCCCAGCAACAGCAAACCCAAAGTGAAAACCAGGTGATTACCTGTATTACAAAGGTGCTCCCATCACTGAAGTGCAGCCACCTCTGAGGTGGAATGTGGCAGCTGTTTAACAACTCATAGCAACACTACAAACAATTTAGAGGAGGATATGAAGAAGAATCCCACATTGAACTGAAGCTGTGGAGCATAATTTAAATTGTCCGAATTTGGCCAGAGTCTTACAGGTCATTCCCCATATTTTGCAAAAGGTTTTATGAGATCTTTACTAACTTAATGATCAAAAGTGACCCAGGCCCCAGTTTTACATCTTACCTAGTGCCCTGTAGTGCCGCTGAAAGCCTGGCGGTGTTGCTGTTGCATACATCACCATTTAAAACTGCCGTGGTCTGCCAGATAACATCTGAGGGATGAAGTCTGAATGGCAGAGGATTCTGTTTGAGTTCTATAAGCCAGATGGGTTGGAAACATTGACAGCAGCAGGAAAAACAAAACCCAGCCCATCTCTTTGCTGGTCAAATGCCTAAACTTGCCACTCTTATGCAGAAAAGTCTCCCTTTGAAGTTGCTGGAAGTTTTGCTTGTGAAGGGACGTCAGGCTGGAGCACGGAGGCAGGTCATCAAAGCAGCAAGTGGGATCCAGTTCATTTTGATAAAGTGCCATTTTTCCTCCTCTTGATTGTTTTAGATGGGAGCCTCAAATGCAAGGCCTATATTAAATTCCCCACCTCCACAGATCAAGTGGGACGAAACCTGTGTTCTAGCCAAGACACAATCCCTAGATGAATCCCATCCACAGGGCATCTATGGGACTAGAAACACCAACACCCCCCCCACACACACACACACACACATACACTTCTCAAACATTTTCACAGTAAGGACCACATCTCAGCAGTGAGTATAATGGGCACCTCCTGCCTCCCATTCTGCATTGCCTGGTTCACGCAGCTTCCCACTCACCACTGGGCATCACCCCTCCAGCCCTTGTTCACATGGGAAAGTTTTCCTGTAATTGACATTGTCCTTAATGCAATTAAAGCCAGCTCTCTGCGAAGCGCCAGAGTTTGGGAACCTGGGCAAGGGACTGTGTTTTGTACATTTAGGAGAGAGTGAATCACACTGTCTACTTTTGCTCTTTATTTCCCCACTCCTTCCCATCTGTGTCTCCTCCACCCCCACCGCGGTGCTTGGTCCCCTCTCCTCTTCTTCCTCTGTGCAGGTTTCCGGACACTTTGTTCCCTTCTCCCCAGGATGTTTCTCCAGCTGGTGACTGGCAGCTCCATTCCCATTGGCAAGTAGGTTCCCCTAAATCTTTCCTGTTTCCATTCCTCTTCTGAGCGTGGAGCTGAACCAAAGTCACTTGAAGACAATGGAAATACTCCCCTTGATTCCAATGGCCTGTAGCTGCTATACTGGCTCTTCCTTGTTCCCAGCTGCTTTTATGGGTGGCCAGGACCTTCTTGGCAATGAAGAGCCTGACTGCCTGGAGAAACAGAGGGAAATGAGAAGGAACAGTCAGTGCTGTGACCAGCCATCTCTCTGCAGACCACGAATGGGTGGCACAACACCGTTTGGGAGCCTGTGGCCCGGAGCATTGTATAAGCCAGGATTGGCCCTGGCTAGGCATTAGGACCATGTTCTCCAAGCAGTTTGGTGATCACACCCACCTCTGCCAGCTGCCCGATTTGTGTATGGGAAAAATTCTCCCTTTTGGTTGGCGGCTGGTCACTTGCCCTTGGAGCACATGTAAATGTGGGTATCATGCGTGTGCAAACAGACCTGTCTGCAGACTTTGCAGCTGCACTTTCGGAGGGCCTTTGGAAGCTCGGCTCCCCATTTCCCATCTAGCACTAATGGGAGAAATCAAACCCAGCGCGTGCCATGTCCGCCCAACAAATTGCTGGTGTCTTTGGCCTTCAGCAGTTGCAGTGTAATTTGAAAGCATTTTCTGTGGCCCGGCCCTGCAGTTTGCTCAAGGCTTTTATCAAAAAAAACCCCAACAACAAAAAAACACATAAGGTGAGGAAATAGTTTTCAATCTAAAGACTGGTCTCAGGTTTGATTCCTTCCCAGTGGGGGTTGGTCGAGGGATGAGCTCAGCTGCTAGAAGCCACCTGTCGGCTCAGAATGGCCAGCCCTGCTTCCCCTTAGATGCTGCAGTGAGGAACACACGCTCCAGCTTAAAAATGGGCCCGACCCGCGTGGACCCACTGTGTGCTTGTGGGCCCTGAATTCATCTTAGCCAAAGAAACGGAAGGGTCCCGATGCTTGGTGCAACCTGGGGCACTCCAAAGGCAAAGGGTTTGATTGTCACACATGTTTTTGGGAGCCCTATCCTAGCAGGGCTGATTGAGCAACACCCAGACAAGGGGGGGGGGGGACGCCATCAGAGGCAGGGAAATCACCCCAACCTTCCTTTCAATCTGCTGTCAGAAAGGGGATGGGGGGGGGCTCCAGCTCATCACTAGCCCCCTCTTTAACCTTGTTTATTTTGGCCAGTTGGGAGAGTTGAAGGAGGCCGTGCAGGCTGACCTGCTCTCGGGTAAGAGGTGTCATGGAATAACAATGGATTGTTTTTAATATGAATTCCATGTAGGTGGGACATGAAGCATTGGCTAGAGCCAGGCAGACTGGACAGGCTCCTCAATCCACCTCTGGCTATTTATACTGTATCACCCCCTGCTTTTCTCCCATGCCAAATGCTTTGATCTCCCTCTTCCTTTGCCAGGGACTGGACTGTCCATCCAACAGGGTAACATAGGTGGTTTCTACTCTGTCCTGGGAAGAACTCTGTCACTCCCGCTGGACTATTGGTCAGCAGTTGGTGGCTCTCCAAGAGCAGAATGGGGAGGCCTGGCGGGTATTTAAGTCCAGCAGGAATTCCAGGTAGGAGGAATTGACTAAATGTGCACCAAGTGGCATGAGCTTTAGAAGTTTAACTCCTGGCAGCAGGTGGGTGGGGCAGATTCCTGACCCCCTGCTAAAGGCAAATTCTTTGCTTCTCTGTCTGCCCATGCTAGAGTCCTGAAGAGTCTACTAACAGTAATAATAATCCTCCTATACTGTCACCGTGCCCGCAAATCCCCCACCCCCGCAGTTTCAATGGGATATGGTGTCTTCCTTCTCTTTCTGTCCTACAGCACTGTGCGTCGTTACCATGGACTGCTAAACCCTCAGTGGTGGTGTGAGCTGTATCTCCAGTAGAAGGCCTGATCCTGATATGTAACTTCTTGGGAAGTCAATGGGAGGTTTTGCATATAGACTGTAGGATTTGGGCCTTACAGACCCAGTCTGATGAGCCCTCCCTGTGGGGAGCTCTTCCTGGGAGTGTGCAGGATCGGGGCCACAGTTCGTTGAGCATTTTGGAGCACTTTGAGGAGGAAGGTGCTGCACAGAGGTAAGCAGGAACATGCGGCTGCTTCTCAGTCTCTTAGAGGGCGTCTCGAAGAGCAAGAAATAAAACCAACTGCATTTGAAAACCAAGTACATTCTTCTTTATTTCTTACACGTAAGGAGAGTTACACAATGGGCTGATAAATGATGACAATAAAGCAACAATGATAGTACGAAAATGAAGTAGATTACAACACAGAGTCAAACCAGCTTTATGGGCCAGACTCTCCTCTCAATCTGGAGAGGCAGCACAGTTCAGTGGCTACTGCACACAGCTGAAAAGCAGGAGATTTGTGTCCTCGTCCTAGCTCCGCTTGTGTAGCTTTGGACAAGTCGATACAAATCACGGTGTGCCTCAGTTTCCCCATCTGAGACGTGAAGACAGTTCTACTTACACACCTTTGTAAAGCACTTTGAGATCTTGGGTGGAAGGGCTCCTTGGTATTAATTGTTATTATAGGGTTGCACAGCTGTAACAGAGAAAAAAATAGCCCCACATATAATTTAGGAGGCATTTTCTATTGCACATACTACTCTAATTTTATTAACAGATTTTCTGGCTGATGTGCCCCTGTCTAACTTCAAATCATTAAAACTGGGAGGGCTGCATATTAGAAATAAAAAAATAAATGTTCCCAATGCACCTCAGAAAAAGCCAAATGCAGCACCAGGCCCCCTGCAGAGGATTCATAGATGATCATAACAGAGGGGACTGTTAGGATCATCCAATCTGGTCTCCTGTGTAACAAAAGCCAGAGAACCTCACCCACTAATTTCTGCATCAAGCCCAGAATTTCTGGCTGAGCTGGAGCATATCTTTCCGCAAGCATCCCCTTTTGATTTAAAGACTTCAGGTGACAGAGACTCCACCATGTCTCTCGGTAAGGTGTTCCTATGGTTAATCACCCAGCATAGCCCTCAAACCAGAAGCATGGTTTGTCACTGCTAACACCTTCTGGGTTTTACATTAAAAACCTAAAGACACTTCTCTACGTTGCAATGACTACTATTTGATCAGGGAGTTTGTTAAAATAAAAAATCCTAAATGGTATAGAATAAGCAGATACAAAAAAACTTTACAGCTTTTCCTGTGCTCGCCATGAGTTTTCTTTCCACGTGCAAAATCTCTTGTAGCATTTCATTTCTTTGCGGGGGAAATCATCAGACAAACCAAAATGATTCTTTTTTCCATGAACAAACTGTTGTGGATCAGATCATTAGCTGATGTAAACTGGTGTAGCCACCAGAGCTTACTGATTTACACCAGCTGAGAAACTGGCTCTGCCTTTGCTTCAAGTTCCAGTGTCATCTGGGAAGCAGCACTTAGCCTCTGCCCATTTGAATTTTAACACATGCCCAACCACTCAGATACTGGGGGAAGAAACACTTTTTGCTTCACTCTGTGGGAAGACAATCCTCAAGCCATTCGGGTGCATCCTATCTGCTGCATGCAACCCGGGCAAGCCCACATAAAGCCTGGGTTATAGCATCACACCTGCCAGGCAGGTTCTCATCTAGATGGAGCTCCACTGTAATTAGCAAGTTTCTAATTTCCAAAATATATATCTATATACCCATTCCCAGCTGTGTACTTTCTGGCAAAATATCTAAGTTGTAGACTAACATAATCCCTGTTGCTTTAGCACCTGTATATGGATTGCGCAGCTGCATCAAATTACACCATCTCGCAAGCATCTAGTCAAGTTCAGCTCACTAAGTCTTCAATTAAGATCTCACCAGCTCATGCCGAGGATAGTTTTATGCCCAGACACTCTGAATCACAAGAGCTGTTCTTTTTTTTTTATCTTTTCCAAATCATCACGTCCACCTCGGTGCCTTAGTTCTTTATCTGTACCCACTTTCCTGCCTACAGAAGGGACTCCCTACTGTTTATGTCCAACTAAGATCATGACAATGTCGTCTTCATTAAACTAATCCTAGGATTTCTCTGTCTTTCTCTCTGGCGCCAAATTACTGTGCTTGCTGAAAAAGGAGAAGAAGTCAGTGTCGGTCCGATGGCCTATAGAACTGTTAACAATAACAATCATTCACTTATGAACAATTGCACTTGGGAGGGAAAACAGCCAAAAGGACTCCATCAGTGGGAACGCAAGTGCAAGAAAACGAACTTTCTGGCAGCTTTCCTATCAAAGCAGAGAGCACAAATCACAGGGAAAGGATCATGCTTTCACGGCTCCAAAGTCAAACCCATCAGCACCAGATAATATTGATTCCAAGAATTAAAAATAAAGGCCCTGTTGCTGGAAAATTCTCTGGAAAATTCTCGCTTCCAAAGAGCCGAGCCGATCTGGGCCCAGCTGGCATTTACCGTAACCCTTTTTAAGGTCACTGATGTAAACTGTTGCCTTGTTTCCAAACAAAAGATTACAGTCTACAAAATCTTAACTACCCTACCAGGCCCTTTGCATTTTCTGCCATCAACTTGCTTCAGAACAGGGGAAGCAACCAGCAGGCAAATATTAAGGGGTTTTATTATTATAGTGAAATGCGTTTCTCGGGAATCAAGGGTGCAAATCTTGACAACAGTCCGTAAATCAAAAGGGGACCATGTCTGCTGAAGATTAAATGCAGCATCTGCTCAGTGCAGTCATTTTTTCCTTGCACTGCTATAAACACATGCATTTAAGGTTCTCAAAGTGCTGTACAAATATTAATGAATTGCCCCTCTGTGAGCGAGGAATTATTATCCCCCATATACTGATGAGAAACCTGAGCTGCAGAGAGAACAGCCATACTCCTTCAGGCCAAGGGGAAAGACCAACAATATACAAGAACAAACATGCAAAGGAGCTAAAGCTAATGAGCTGCTCCATGGTGCCAGAGCTGAAAGCTGTCTGCCCTCTCATCACTCCTCTACACCATCAGACACAAGAACCGACCTCTGCTGATGCCACTTAGTTATTTAACCGTACTATGGAAACACTGCCCAGATTGTCCTGTAGTCTTGCCTAGATCTCTTTACCTCCGGCCTCTGACCTGGCAAATTACACACCTGGCATGTGTCCCTGAAATAGGGCAGCAATGCATGCCTTGTCCAGCTTGATTTTCTCGTTGATTAGCAAAAACCAACCTTGCACTGAACCTGTTCAGATCTACACAGGACACTTGATGTGCCAGACTTGAATGCTGCCATTTCAGTCAGCTTTGCTTTGAGAGGGTGCAATCCTCCAAGAGACCCTCTTTTTAAAATCTCCTCCCCCGCCCCATCAAGGCCTGGGAACTTTTTATTTTTTATTATTAAGCTTCAGTGATGTGTCTGGCTCTGGACCAGATACGGTCCCTGCCCCAAGGAGCTGGCAGTGGAAGCATCACAGTAAGGTCTCTGTCGGGACATGATTCCTTCAAGAACCATCACCTCTCTTACCAGCCGCGTGGAAAGGAAGGGGTTTCTCTCCTGAGTGCTCCTAGACCCTGCCAGCATGACAACCTCAGATCCTCACGTGGCAGGCCAGAGATAAAAGAGGAACTTTGTCCCTCCATGTGCAGCACAGTGCAATTGGCCAGGAAATTGCACATTCTTTTGAAGTACCAGGTAGTGCCTGAGGCAGGTTATCAGACAACGGCCTGATCCATTATGGGAAATCGTTTGTTCTGTGCTGTCTAGCAAGACTTCCAGCCTGGCCCTTCTTCTGTTTTTTCTTAAAGTGGCCTGGACAGCGAGGGACGTCTAACAACCACTGGGAACAATTTTCCCTGGCCACGTTTTTGTGTAATTCTTCCCAGCCAGCTTTGGGCCCAGGCTGAAACTCCAAGCCTGTTGCGCGACGTGGCCTGTGAGAAACGCAGTTTGCTTTGAGTGGCTGCATGTGCAGAGATGCAGCCACGATACATCGCACAAGCAAAATTCCACCCCCAAATGTCACAGGAGTCTCCACAGAATCACGGACAAAAGCCTCTTCTGAGTTACTGATTCATTTGTTTGCTAAGCGGCCACAGTACCACCTCGAGCAACATAGGGTTACACACACCCCAGGCTTGACTGCTACCCACATTCACGCTGGAGATCAAAGCAAAGATGGGGAGCTCTCAAAGCCCTGTGCCTAGTTCAGAAAACATGTTATTTTTTTCCCCTTAAGCTATTTTGCAGCCTAGAAGACAAATGAAATATTTAAACTCCTCTGGAGCTTATGATTAAGTGACCCCATTTCTAGCCTGGGTCTATATAAGCTGCGCAAAGCAATTTGAACTAGCAAGTAAAAGTTCCAACCTTTGACTCACAGACATGAAAGAGAGAGAGACACACATTAATGCTGATTGCTTGAGACTGTGCTGTCCTGATTGAATAACCAGTGCTCCCTCCTGCACCTGCAGAGATGTGGGTTGGATTTCACTCAAGCCCAGAGAAATGCAAGCCAAGAATGGCTCTCTGCTGTCTCAAAAAGAAAAGGAGAACTTGTGGCACCTTAGAGACTAACAAATTTATTTGAGCATGAGCTTTGGTGAGCTACAGCTCACTTCATCGGATCCAAGAAGCTTATGCTCTAATAAATTTGTTAGTCTCTAAGGTGCCACAAGTACTCCTTTTCTTTTTACGCCTATAGACTAACACGGCTGCTACTCTGAAACCTCTCTTTACGTCAGTGGGAGTCATGCTTGGGGCTGGGTTTGGTCCATAGTGAAAAATTCTCCTCCCTGATCCATCCTGCAGCTAAGAGACCTACAGGGTGGAGTTAGGTCTGCACCTCACTGCGTGGGTAGGACCCACCTGGCAAATGCAGGGTATGCAGCAGAGAACCACCCAACGGATCCAAGAATTTTGCTTTGTTCATGGTAAGATTTCTGGTTCTGATCTAACTTACACTGGTTTTCCAACAGTACAATGCATTGACTTCAAAGGAAGCTGCACCTGCTCAAGCCAAGGTTGGATTTGGTCTATAATTTAAAAAAAAATTAATAATAATAAGATCAGGCCAGGTGGCTGAGAAGAATAAGACAGAGCTAGGTATCCACAGCATCTGGAATCTAATCCCAGTGCTGCCAGTTATCCTCTGTAAAATCACAGGCAAGTTACTGCACCTGTATGCCTCAGTTTCCACATCTGGAGGAGGATGATAATATTTACTCACCCTCCTGGCAGGGCATGAGGATGGATTACCTAACATTGATACCACATCTTGACAATGGAAAGTACTAAGTGTCATGATTATTCCTCCTGATTTATGCCAGCATACGGGAGATCAGAATCAGACCCTGTCTTATTCTCTGTTAAACACATTGCAGGGAAAAGTACCTGACATACGGATGGCTCAGGGTCATGGTGCAGGTTGGGTTTATTTCATGCTGTTAAGTTAAAGCTAAACGTCTGCTGATTCAGCTGAAAAAACCCATTGATGCAAAAGAACCAAAAAATCAGAAAAGGAGAAGGAAAAATAAACAGGAAAGGGGGAAAAGAAGCCACCAAAAAACATCTCAAGATCACACAGCCAAGCTAAACCTTTCTGTATGCAGCTGCACACGCCTCGGTGCCCACCGGGAAGAAAGTCTAAATGAAAGCTCTACGGTAACTGAAAGGATGTTGTAATAAGGAATGCATCTCGTCTATTTTTAATTGCAGCTTCTGGTCCAGCCAGCAGCTTCAGAATGTCTTCATTTACAGTATTCCTTCCTGAAATCTGAAAGCACAGGAGGGGGTGAAGGTTAGCAGTTGCAGACTCATTTCAAATCACGCAAATCAAGCCACTGTGATATACACAGATGTGCAGCAAGGTGCTGACAGCCTGCCCGTCTGGTAAAAATCCTCTTTCTGAGACCCAGCTGAGGCTGGGGGGTGGTTTGTGTGTTGTGATGAAGATGCCTCAACTGAAAGGAGGGGCTTGTATTAAGGCACCTGAGTGCTGCTTAGAAGACCTGAGTTAAATTCCCTCCTCCCATGGCTCAGATCCCCAAATGGGAATAATGTCATTTCCCCACTTCACTGGTCGAGCCGTGTAAAAAAACAGATTTTTCAGCTCATTGGCAATTCCAACAGAAGTTTCAGATTGACACAAAAATGAATTTTTTCTAAATTTTTGGTGACTTGAAAAATAATAAGACGAAGAAAAAAGAATCATTTCAGGTCACACAAAACATTTTGATTTTTTTTCAGAATTTCTCTCTCTGTTAGGGTGTTTTTCAACCAAAGCTCTTCACCGAAATTGACGTGAATTTGCCACATGTTTTGGTGTCGCCGAATCTGCATTTTCCACTGAAAAGAAGTTTCAGTTGAAAAATTTCACCCCATTCTCCTCACAGGAGAACAAGAAGGATAAATGTATCCATGAGTGTGAGGCACTCGGAGTGAAGAGAACTTTCCCAGTGCTCTGTGAAAGTGACTCACAACTACATCCAGACCTAGGCATGAGTGGGGAGGGTTTGGGAGCTTTCCATCCACCTCTTTTGCTGTGGGGTGCCTTCTCTCTTATAATTTCATCTCCATGCTTTGTGACAGCCACCCACGTGATCTGATTCAAACAGAAGCAGACCCCGGTTCCCTTTAGGAAAAGCTTTCTCCCCCTCTTTATACAGAGAATATTCCATTGTTCCAAATAACACAATCATTTTACTAGAGAGGACAAAACATAGAATCATAGAAGGTCAGGAGGTCATCTAGTCCAACCCTCTGCTTGAAGCAGGACCAATCCCCAATTTTTGCCCCAGATCCCTAAATGGCCCCCTCAAGAATTGAACTCACAACCCTGGGTTTAGCAAGCTCATGCTCAAACCACTGAGCTCTCCCTCCTGCCAACAGCTCCTTCATTTGCTAGCAACCCCCCACTGACTCTGCTTCTTTCAGTGATCTGGTATGGTCTTTTCACAGATGTGATCCAGACTGGTCCCAAGCTATTTAAACGGTTGCTATGAGATGCTCTGCAGGATCTAGGCAGTAGCATAGCAACAGTTGTAGCTCCAGGATAACTTCATGTGATCTCTGCACTAATAAAGTTATAAAGCTGAATTACAGGAGGCCGGGTGCCTGATTCCCTTCTCACTTGCACCACTTCTACCCCAGTGTAACTTTGTTGATTTCAGTGGAGTTACTCCAGATTTACACAGGCATGAGAGGAGATTCAGACTCATGGGGGTTTTGTTTACTTGCTTTGGATCAAGTGGATGATGTCCATAACCAAAGTAGCCCATGGTACTTTCTTCCAGAGTGTGGGTCATTCCTAACCTCCATGGAGCACATTTCGGTTAGGGGGCATCTTTGCCCCGAGGAGCTGGGGAAAGTACTATTTAAAAGACTGGAATAAAGTATTCTAGCTCTGTTACATACTGTGGTGGGAAGAAAATTCTCATCTGCTGCCAAGAGCTTTTAAGGCTCCTAATCACCACTTGTAACTTGTGGCTGCATGATGAGAGAACATGAGCAAAACCAACTCCTCATTGCAGCGGCCATGTGTCAGGCTGCTTGGACGTTCCCCCTTCATCTGTGGCTTGGGCTGCTACAATCTTAGCAACACGCTCCCCGCCTCCCCCATGCCCCCACAATAAAGAGCATCCGACCCAGCATTTAGTGGGTGGAGTGGGTCATCGTTACCTTTGTCTAAATCGATGATCTTTGCTGGGAAGCTCTGGGCCTGCTCGGCCCTCTCCTTCAGGATGTTGTTTTTGAAATCTGCGTGAGGAAGGAGCGCAGTTCAGAGGCCGGCCTCCAACAGAACATTAAAAGAAAGCAATGCTTTTCCGAGGAGAGGGATGTGAGATCGTTCCTGGCAGGCACTAGGTGCATCTCCTGATCGGTCATATTTGCAGAACTACTCAGACACTGGCAGGGAGGAAACATGTTTCCCCAGCTTAATCACTTCACTGGCACAGATCAGGTCTGAATAGTTCAGCGTCCTGCCCTCAGTAACGGCCAAGGATTGCTTAGGTCTGTAGCGAGATGCTCCGGATTAGCTGGGTGAAGGGCACCTGGGGGCCTTTCCTGATGTCGTTATTTAAAGAATTTTCCTCCTAGGAAACCTCTCAGAAGATGCAGGCCCTCGGCAGGATTTCGTCAGAGTTGTAGGAAGCCACCTGGTGCCGCCTGCCCCACTCCCCTGCACAGAATTATATCCCAGATCCCATCCCCTGCCCCAGACCTGCCTCCTGGAACTCCTCTATTCTCTGTTGCTGCATTTCACATGCTTTCTAGTTTTCAGGGGCCCATCTTGGGGTCTCTGTAGCTCAGCCTCTGACTCTGTATCCTATGATTCTCCGAGCAGTACCTCCCTCCAGAGGACAGATTATGGGTAGGCCTTTATTTGGACTGCACAGAACAAAATAGAAAGGGCCAAATTCTTCCCTGAGGTACCAGTGAGTCCACTGACATACCCGGAGACACATAGGGAGTGAGTTTGGCCCCCTATGCTCAGCTCGGTACACCAAAGAGGAACAAGATGACTCTAAATGCAATCTTCCCTAAGCTTGAACAATGAGAAGGCCCCCTGATTAACCACCCAAAAAAGGAACTCAAGGCTCCCATTTCAAGCTCCAGTAAAAAGGAGGAGGATTCATCTCCAGCTATGTTACAGGATCCCCCGGGTATGCACACACATCCATGCAGTGACCCTTATGTAAGCCATCACTGAGTCTGGCTTGCATCCCTTTATTTCAGCATGGTTCATCTGACCATGAGATCCAACACTGGGATTCTCAGTCTTCTATACTCTAGGACCCAAGAGTCAGCCACTCCCAACTTCACCTCCTAGGATATTTCTCTGAGTCCTTTTGCACGTGTTTCCCCTGCACTTCCAAAGAGGAATGATGGTTTGCAGCATCCAGGGAGGACCTGATTGCAATGGACTGAGTAAAATTTGCTACAGTGGAAGATGGGAGGCAGGGAATGGGGCTGGCTCATGACCTTCCTCTTTCCCCAACTCAGTCAACTGCTGTTCATACCCTCTTCTGGGAGTGGAGCAAGGTCAAGTGATTAGAGCAGGGACCTCAGAGGCTGGATTTGGGGATTTTATTTCTATCTCTCCCAGTGACTCACTGCATAGCATTGGACACATTATTTAGTTGGTTTGTGCCTCAATGTGCCCATCTGTAACATGGGGTTAATGACAAAGTGCTTCGAAACTCTTCAATGGTAGACCCTAGAGAAGTGGCTTTGTGATTATCATCCTTATAACATCCCTTCACAGAATGTGGGGCAAATTTTCATCCTGTTTTTGCATCACAGGGCTTCACATTCCCATGAATTTTGCTTTGAGCTGCAGGGTTCAAAGAAGCCCAAAAGCCCAAAGTGAAAGTAAAGAGTTTTGCCCGGTTTCCTCCAAACTCATAAATCAGCCCCCAGCATATCCCAAAACTCCCAGTTATCCCAAAACTCAAGCCCCGAGGGTCAGCCCAAAATGTCTGGCAAACTTGGCCCAAGTTTTAGGTTTGTGCGCTGAGATTTCCAAAGCTGCCTGCAGATTGTGGATGGACAAGTCCCACAGAAATGAATGAGAAACTGGGCAACCAACCAAACCCTTTAGATGGCTTGGAAAATCTCAGTCGTGATTAGTTTGGATCCAAGAATTGAGAACTGCTGCAGGAGGCATCCTGCTGATTCAACACATACCCAGCCTTATGCCTTCACTTTTGTACTGGGTCAGGTCAGTTGTGTCAGCTGAAACCTCTTTGAGATTCACGTCCTTCCTGACAAAGGGAATGAGGGGGAAAAAAAAATCACCATTTGCCAGATATTTTCTACACTTGGTTCCTTTAACTCTCTTCATTTTTGTAGGTTGTGCCCCACTCTCTCATATCTTTCCCCTCACCTCTGCTCCCAGCATTCCAGCCAATTCCTGATCTTCAAAGGGGGTCATTGCAGAGCTGTGTATTGGGGGATTTCAGCTGTACTACACACATTAAAGCTAAGGGGAGGGCTGTGGTTAAATCATCACCCACTGTTTTGAAGATTTACCCTTTAACAATAAAGACCCAAATGACTATGTTTTAACTGTTCTCTTTCATCACACCGTCCTTTAGGTGTAATCCAGATGGAAAAGCCCAAGGAGATTTCATAGGAAATGGTAACCTTTTCTATACGTTTTTTGGGGACCATTCCAGAGAATTTAATCAAAAATGTTGTACCTCTGTAGGATGGTAGGAAAACCCTGCACAAGGAGCTCATTCTCTATTAAATACTAGAGGTTTTAGAGTATATTCTGTAGAACCCTACAGATAGGGCACAGCATTGAGAGTCAGGAGACCTGGGCACTAATCCTGGCTCGGCCAGGGTATGTCTACACTGCACTGGAAACCCAGGTTTGTGGGACCTGGGCTTGTGGACTTGGTGTTTCCAAGCCCATGCTTGAGCATCCACACTGCATTGTAAACCTGGGCTTACAATCGCTGGACCCAGGTCTCACAGCCATGCTAACGCATCCACACTGCACTATGCTGACCTTCTGACTCGGGTCTGAGACTTGAGCTGAGTCCACACTACAGAATGACAGGGCTTGGATCCAACTCTGACCCATGCCCCTAGCAGGGTCCTAAGACCTGGGTCCTGTGTGCTTGCTGGCCCGAGTCAGACTGATTTATGTATGGACGGAAAGGGGACTTGATCTCAAACCTGAGTCAGAGCCCAAGCTTAGTGTGCAGTGTAGACGTACCTCCACTGTCCTGCTCTGTGACCTTCAGCAAGTCACTTTGCCTCATTGTGCCTCGTTTTTCCTCCCACCCTTTGTCTGTCTTGTCTATGCAAATTGTAAGATCTTTGGGTCAGGGATGGTTTCTTACTATATGTAAGTACAGTACCTTGCCCAATGGGGTTCTGATCTCAGTCAGGACCTTGATGTGCTACCATAATACAGGTAATAAAATCCCTAATAAATTCTATCACACTTTTTCCATAAAGGAAGGGAACACACGACAAAATGGTCTCACAAAAGGGAATCACGCCTCCCACTGAAGTCAGGGCAACGTCACCACCCCTATCCCTCTCCTACAGCATGTCAGCCAAAGGTTTCTTTCTTACAGAGAAATAAATGGAGACGCACAAGTCCCAGAAATAGGACCAAGGTTCAAAGAAAGTTTAAGGGGACTTTTCGGCACAGGTGTTTGTCCAGGACAATCACAGCAGTGTTTGCACCAGCCCTGTGCACTTTGTGCCTTTAACACAAACTCCTGGGGGGTGTCTTTAATGAAGAGCTGCTCATTTTGAGGCTCAGTTCCCAGTGTGTAAGCAGAGGAAATCCAGCTACTGAGCCAGCCCTCCAACAACCCCCTGCCCATTTTGGTAGGGTTCAAGCTGCTCACCAGGGATGGGGATCCCAATTTTTGTGTACAGCAATGGCCTAATTAGGGAGTGAGCTGCAGGTGAATCAGCGGGAAGGCAGTGAATAAAACCTGTCAATCAACATGCTGGTTACATGACTATGCACTTCACAGAGACACCCTTGGCACAAGTACAGCCCTCCTGAAGCTGGTGGCATTACACCACGTGACAGCACTGAGGATCTGGGCCCATATTCTTCAAGATGGAGCCTTTCACTTTGTTCAGTGCTTATTTACTACAGATCAGGGATTCCTACTTACTCTTCATATTTCTTCACGTTGTACTCGTAGCCTAGATGGGGAAAGAGACACGCAGTGAGCAGAAGCAATGTCACCATTTGACCCAACCCTCTGAGTGGGGCCGAGAGGGCTGCTCACGGAGGGCCTGGCTTTCACAGCCCAACCACGTGCCCACCCGTGTGCATCCCACCTCCATTGCCCCAGGACCAGTCATGTTTTGTTCCTAAATCTCCACCTCTTGTTCCATCCCTCCCAGACCAGCAGATGACTGGCAACCAAAAGCTTTGGTCTTCTTCATTTGTCATGTCTCTCTCTGGTATTTCAGGCGTGGACGTTTCGGGGGTCACTCACTGCCCCCCCCCCCGTGCTGCTGCACTCACTAGAAATTGGTCCATGGTACATCTGCACAGGTGAGACAGGACAGCCATTTAGGTCTGTGTCTATCATGGGCCCCAGGTACCAGGCTAGAGTCTAGTCTAGATGTTTAGACCTTTCCAAAAGGCGGGTATCAGGCTAGATTCCTTCACCCCGCCTTGGAGGTACTATGATCTCAGGGGCCTTCTTCTCCTTAAGTAAGGCCTTGGCCCAGATTTCTGTTCTCATTTGTCACCGAGGTGAACCCAGTGTAACTCTATCAAAGTGAGGGGCGTGGCTCTGGATTTACAGCAGTGTCACTGAGATGAGAATCTGGTCCCCTGGTGTTTGGGTCCCTACCTGCCACAAAGAATGGCAATCCAAGGGCACTACCGAGGAGGTCGACATTGCCCCACACACCCGCTCGCCATAGCGTATGTGGCTATTTCTGTTACAGTCATGTCTGTAGGCACTTATTTTCTTCTGCAGGGGGACAGCCACCCACGGCATAGGGTCCACACAAGGCTGAAGACCCCAATTACACCTCACTTCGCCCATAGGTGGTGCACTGGGTTTTACACAGTTTGGGCAGAGACAACATGTAACTGTTGGTAGTGGGGGTGGTCCAGTTTAAAGGTTCGGAGGCGGGGAGGTGACCGCCCCATGGTCTGATGACCATCACACCCATCTCACTGAACCGTCTCTCTTCAGGCCCACTCCTGCAAACCCTTTCTACAGAGCAGCGTGCTGGCCACCACGAGTCTCACTGCCTTCAGCACGATGCTCAGAAGCAAGGGCTGGCTCCTTAAGCGGGGTAACACTCCTCGAGACTTTGCCATTGGTGGCCTTTCCCTGCCGGCCAGGCGCTTACCTCTCCTCCGGCGTTTGCGGGTAACGAGCACCACAATGATGAGGAGGATGAGGAAGAGGAGCAGGGTTGCCAGGATGTAGCCCAGCTGCTGGAAGAAGTGTACCCGGCTCTCGGGGATGATGACGTTGATCACGTTATGGCCCCTGCCTAGGTTTGGATCTGGGGTTGGCGAGAGAAAGCAAAGCAGAATAAAATGGCGGCGCCCACGTGTCTGGAGCAAAGCAGAACACAGATGGGGGGGCCCGGTTCAAAGGTAAATCCTTTTTGGTGACGACTTTGGAACCTAACCATGCCCCAGCGTGGGGAAGGAGAGAAATGCTGGCCTCTTTTAAATGCTGTTGTGCATCAGGGCACAGAACGGCAGCCATTTCCACCCCAGAAATGGCTGCACTTCAGTGAGGAATGAGTGAGCCCCATAGATACAGGCTGTAATGGCCAGTGGGAGCCTTTTCGATGAAAGGGGTCCCGTTAGAGAGAGGCCTGAGGCAAAACTAGCCCCACGTCCGAACAGCCTCTCGTCACGTGGGAACTGGCTCCAGAGCTGGCTCGCCTCATCTGCATGAAGGGACGAACTAAAACCCCAAACCAAATGCACTGCCCCTGTTGGGCCTACAGATTTACCTTCCCTGGGAGCAAGTTTATGGAGTGTCACAATAATCGATGGTATTGTGCTGACGGAACAGGTGCAAAAAGGGGGACAGGGAGACAGAGTGAGTCCAAACTAAAAGGCCTCCTGCTATAATTCAAGGGCTGCGTAAAGCTCATGCCAGGTAAACAAGAGATGTGTGGGACCAGAACTCAGTGACCCAAAACCGGGGTGCAGGAAATTACAGTCTAATTGGTGAACAACATAATAAGGGGCGACTCCACCATCACTCCCTTTTGGGGCTCTTAACAAGAAAAGACCTTTCGGGGGAAATTAGCGGAGACGGATGGGCAGAGGAGGCTACTGCAACATGGGTTGATTGAAAGAAGGGGACAGAGCAAGCTTCACCACCATGGCTGCTGCCCCCATGTCTCCCCTCCCTTCTGTGTAATATGAGTCTGGCTGAGCTGGCCACATTTTGCAACACTGCTGTACTCCTGTGACCAGAGAGGCAGATAAAAGCAATGCCTGAAATGGCCCGACGCTCATTACAGCTTGCCAGGTCTCAGAGTGGCTGGTAACACCATGCATGGTGCCTGTTTTTTCCCAGCAGTGAGACAGCATGTGAAAGTCAAAAGAGCTGCATTTTCTGTCTGTCTGATTCTTTTCTCTTCCTTCTAGGATGAGTTTGGCTTGTTTTGTCTTCAAGGAAGCTGGATTGGATTATAACTGCAACAACTGTTCCAATCCCCCTCAACTAACTTCTTCTCTTTCCCCCAAAAGGACAGTTATCACCATCTCTGTCACCATCTCAGACTGTCACACAAGGGCGGTCCCTTTCGAAGGGCACCCTTCAGCTACAGGGAAAGGGAACAAGGAATGTTGTTAAAATGAAAGCCCTATTCAATACGGTACCTTTCAAATGCATTAACCATCTTTCCTTCTTCTCTGGATCTTTAATGAAAGGTTTCCATGGATAATTAGTGGTGATTGCCATGCTGCTGACCAGAGTGAGGATACCAAACCCTGACGCTGTTTAATGCTGGACAGTGGCAGGGTCATAGGCTCACATTAACACCTCGGGCCCCTTGATTCCATCTAAATTAACACAACACACCCCTCTGAAGTCTCAATGATGGTTTCTCTCGTCATCTGAGCTTGGAGGCTCCCAACTGAGATTGGGACCCACAGGGCTGAGTACTATACATACCCATTATAAGAGACAGCCCCTGCCTTTAGGAACATATGATCCTAAGGATTATTAACCCCAACTAACAGAGAAGGAACTGAGTCACAGGGAGATTCAGTGATGTGAGCAGTCAGACAGGGCATAGATAGTAGAACCAGGCAGTGAACCCCGCTCCCCCGAGAGTCTGGCCAACTCACTAACCACTAGATCATCCGCCCTCTCTGCTGCATAAGGCATTAATAATCATTCTTTAACATGTGCTCATGTTTAACGCTCCCAAGACTTTCCAGGGAAGCAAACGTGCTGTTAGTGACTCTTGCCGATTATCACTGCACTGCTCCTGTCTAGCAAAGAGGGTAAGTCCAGGGAGAAGCAAAGAGAGCCCCAGGTGCCTCTGCAGGAGAGCACAGCGAGCTTTTCTGGTCGCTTTAGACATGCACTGCACTGCTTCGGCTCCAGACGGCTAACAGATGAAACAGCCTGGCCCTGCCAAGTGCTATAATTTATGGAGTGGAAGGAATTTGCAATGCCCAAGAATGAATTTTCTTTTAAATAAAACAAAATAAATAACTAAGAACACAGTGAAAAAGCCAGGAATCCATTCCATTTCTGGGCGCAGCCGCTTGTCAATTCCAATTGCTCGTCTTCCAAGCAGGGAAGGGAAACAGGGTTTGTATATGGAACGTTTTTTCTAGAGCCTGAATAATTGGGTCAATGCTCTCCCTTCCTCCCCCAGAAAAAGAGAAGGAAATATTTGTTTGCAAGAGTCGGGGGGTTAGATAAATCCTGCTGAAGGATAGATAGCAAAGCCCTGAGACACACTGTGCTGTGGGAGACTTCCCTTTGAAGCAGAGTTCAAAGCGATGCCGTCTCATGGAGACTGGGAATGTTCACACAGTGCCAGACAAACGCCAACAGGGAATTGTAACCTGAAAGCTGCTTCAGAGTTAAATTCCTATGTTAGTGAGAGAGAGTAAGGGGAAACACCCAAAGAACCATCGTACCTTGCAGTATATTCAGGCAGAATTCCCTAATGGCTAAAGCAGGGACCAGGAATCCTGGGTTCTATTCCTGGCTCTGCACTCTCATACTCAAACTTCCTAAGTATTTTGGTTCCTCAGTTTCCCCAGTGTCTATATAATAATTAAAAAGGTCCAAGTTCTGCTCACCATTATACCAGAGTCAATCTGGAGTAATTCCATTACTTTGGATTTACACCAGTCTACGGGAGAGCAGAATTTAGCTCCATCTTTTCTTTGTAAGTGTATTTTGGTGCTCATGAGAGTGGGGAGCTAAAAACAGAGACAAATAGCAGGCACTGAGTGGCAGACTTTTCCCCCGCCATCCCCGGCCCACCATGCACAATATTGCCAAGAAAAGAAAAGGAGTACTTGTGACACCTTAGAGACTAACCAATTTATTTGAGCATAAGCTTTCGTGAGCTAGAGCTCACTTCATCAGATGCATCCGATGAAGTGAGCTGTAGCTCACGAAAGCTCATGCTCAAATAAATTGGTTAGTCTCTAAGGTGCCACAAGTCCTCCTTTTCTTTTTGCGAATACAGACTAACACGGCTGTTACTCTGAAACCTGTCATATTGCCAAGAAAGAACTTCCATCTTTCTGCCAGCACACCTGTCCTAAGCAAAGACTATGCTATGCCAAAATGGAGGGTGATTTTGCAGTGTGGACCAAATGACCATCGAGACTAGAATGAGACCACCGGGCCTGTCTCAGCTGGGACATGATTGGCCCCGGTTTGAACCCAGCTCTCCATTTGTGTCAGCCTTGCCTGTGCAACAAGATCTCCCCTGAGCCTTTTTAGTCATTCCCCGGTAAGGGACATGACACCTCCAGAGTATCGGTTAAGCGCAGCGATGATCGGCTGTCAAGGAATGTCGCTGCTGAGCGAAGCCAGTGAGTTCATCCTGACTCCGACAGCTGGTTTTGCTTTTCGGGCCATTTGAGAATGTTATAAGCTATTCAGTTCCATCAGTACAGAAATGCAAACACAGCCAGGGTCCAGAAACTCCACATTCCCTACAATAAACTAAGCTCTGAGCACCCTGACCCAAAGGTCCAGGACCCCAGTTACAGAAGGGCTAATAGGCCAGAGCAAATAGCCCATTAAACCAATCAGCCAAACTTTAATTAAACACTTGAGTGACCCAGGACCCTTGAGCATTAGAAGATGCTAAACTGGTGATGAAAATGAAGAATTGAGGCAGCTGCTCAAGAACAGGTAGGAATCAGGAAACCCACTAGCTGTCTCTGGGTTGGGTCCTGCTCCAGGAAGAGCAGGAAGCGGGACCAGAAATACATCTCCAGTGCTTGTATTATGAAAGTGACTCCTGCCAGGCAGGCAAGGATTCCACAGGGCAGGCCCAGGCCGAGCACTTTGCTGCTGCTCCGAGCAAGAGTGAAATGCCAGCGTCCCCCGCTGATGGCAGCATGTGTGATCGGCCGGTTGGACACACCCTGGCCAGAAAAGCATAATCCCCTGGGGGACATGGTGCCTGGGCTGGTATGTCCGTTGCTCCTGTCCCGAAATGCTCTGCTGGTTGTACTGGGGAAGAAGCTACCTATATCCTTTTCCTGTCCTTGCAGCCCTGCATAGCGCAGGGCTGGATTCAGCCCTCGCTGTGATGTCTTTTTGACCGCTATAATACTGGAACACACAGGAGTGGTCCACCTGGGAAACCATTTGTTACCAACTTGATTAGAGCAGCAGGGCATTCTGGGAAGCGGAGGAACAGCCAGGTGGAGACTTCTGAAAGTCTGATGGAGTCTTCGCTAAGCTTTGTGGATGAAACCCAGTTAGACCTGGTTCAGAACCTGAACACTGGATCTGACCCCTCCTGAACTTTCGGGGAGCTTGAATCCAGATCCAAACAATCCAACCTGGGCCGCTCTCTTCAATGGGCCGGATAGAATATCCACCACCCTCAGACTGAGGAGGAGTTCAGCTACAAAGCCAATGGATGTGAAATTCATATTGCGGCCCCGTCCATAATGAGGGGGAAGGATCTTTGGTTCCCACGGGGTCAGCGTACACTCAGGGAGAGGAACAAGACCCCGATAATAAGACAAAGAATCTAGCAAAAATGACTGACTTGCTCCACAAGGATGCTGCGAGCGTTAATTAATGACTGCCAAGTGCCCACAATCCTGCGGTGAAAGGCCCTGGTTATGTACATACAGCTTCTGGTTTGGGGGCAGGTTGTTTTGTTTGTTTTTTAAATACACACATCTGGGGAAACTGAGCCAAAAACTTAAGAGCCAAAGTTGATGCCCTGGAAATGCCAACATCACCACCGGAAAATCAAGAGGCTCAGTTCTGTGTGGTCTGATGGGTTTGTCATCCAGCCCAATCGTGTACCCCTCTTTTATTACCATCGCTACCCATTGCACTGACCGTTGCTGACTTGCTCTATTGGGGACGAACTGGGTAACTCTTGTCACCAGAGCCAGGCTTAAAAAAATATTAAAAACCCACTTGCAAAGCCATCAACATCAACTGCGCTGCAGCACATCTCCACGCTGTTAAAGGCGGCAGTAGCTGCCACACAGAGGAAGCAATCGCACGGGCAGACGTTTAAACCAGGTGACAGCATGCACAGCGTGGCAGCTTACTGGTCTTTTGCCTTCCCCTGACATCACTTGCTGGACAGGGCTGGAGTTGGCTTAGCCTTTTGCAGACACTGGGGATTTCACTAACATAACAAAGAATAGATTTGAAACAGTGTTAGGCCTCTTGTGGTTTACTTTATTAAGTATTAATATTATTATTAACACCTAGCTGTTATCTAGTGCTTTTCACCAGTAGATCTCAAAACACTTTACAAAGGCGATCAGCAGCATTACCCGCATTTTACAGAGGAGGAAACTGAGGTACCAGGCAGTGAAGTGACTTGCCCAAGGTCATTCAGCAGGCTAGTGGCAGAGCCAGGAACAGTATCTCTATCTAGTATACAGTATCTCTTCCCCATTCTAGTTTTCCACCAAAGTGTAAGCTTAGGTGATGTTGCTTTATGCTACAAACAAGAGCCAAACTTGCAGTATTTGTAAATATAGCATCCCCAGCTGCACCCAAGCCACTGCACTAAAGTTCCCTAAAAGAGTTGGTGCTATTTAACAAAAGAGGCGGGCTCTAACCTAGCCAGCAACGCAAGAGTTAAGGCACTGGTATTCCCACACACACGCTCACAAATCAGACTATAAATCACTGAATTCAGCGGGGTTACACACCGAGGCCTCAGTCCTGCAATCTGATCCATACAGGTGGACCCTTAGACATGAAGTCCACAGGGCTCTACATGGATGTGAGGGTCCACTCGCATACATCAGGATACAGGACTGGGGACCAGATGCACATGCAGCCATAGTCAAAATCCTTTCCTTGTTTCTCTCAAATACGACATAATCCCGTTTAGTTGCCTCGCTCCGTACTACTCCATTTAGGACAAGGAGGAATAATTAACAGGTTTGTTTTATAAAGAAGTACCTATCTCACAGGCATATGAGACTTGAGGGAGTCAATGTTTGTAAGGTGCTCTGAGACCTTTGGTTGAAATATATGACACAGCTGCATGCATTTTCAAAGGGCTGCTGCTTTATTTTAACCCAGGATAACTGATTTTTAGTGCAAAAAATTAAGCAGGGAACAGCCTCCTGACATACCTGCCACCAAAATATCAGAGATGAGATCCCCAGCGCTAGTGTAAATGGGTCTAGCTTCACTGAAGCCTGTGGAGCTGCACCACTTTGCACCAGTTGAGGCTCTGAAGGCCAGCAGAGAACTGAGCATAGATCTGTGAACTGTGCGACAATAAATATGTCGTTGAGATAACGGCCAGGTTCTTCTCTCAGTCACGCAGATGTAAGTCCAGAATCATTCCACTAAAGTCAGTGGGTTCACTCTAGATTTATGCGGGTGCAACCAAGAAGCAGAATCCAGCCCAGGTTTCTATTGGCAGCAGGATGAAGTTTCCTGTCTGGAAATGGCTCCAAACCTTGGAGCTATGCCTGAAACTGGAGCTGTTCATTGAGAAAGGTCAGCACTTTGGTTCTGTTATCTCCGGACATTTTCCTTTTCTTTCATGTCTCCCAGAAGATTTTTACAGGGGTGTGCAAGGAGTGGGGGGTTCTGTCACGGCCACTCCCACTGCTATGGAAACAGGACCCGCTCCGGCACGCTGCATAGTGTCGATGGGTTTGGAACAGGCACACGAGACATTCCAGCTTCTCTCAAATTCCCATCGATTCAGCAAATTCTTAGCGTGGCGCTTTGCAGGCCAGATGAGCACTCACTGCCCCCAGGGGCCCAAAGGGGGCAAAATTTAGCAGCTGAATCGACTCGCTTTGCTTTAGGCATTAGGCGAGGCATTCAGGCCATTAGGGCCTGATCCAAACCCTGCTGAGATCCATGGTCTTTAGATCAGGCCCCAAGTGCACAGCAGCCAGCCCCTCATGGACCTGTTTAGCAAAGGCTCTGAACAGAAATAATCCACCTTATGTGTTCTTCAAATGAGGTGGGGGGGGGTGATCCTGGGCCTGATCCTTCTCCCACTGCCGTCTCTGCAAGTTTTGCCCTTGTCTTCAAAGGGAACATGTTCATCTGTGTCGTGCTTTGCTGTTGGCCAGAGGAGATCAGTGGGGACTACTCGTATGAGTAAACATTGCCCAGATTTGCAGGATCAGGACCCAGCTTGCCAAAATGGCAGAAGGCTCCTTCCCTTCTTGTACTAATACTTTGCACACAGGGCACAGCTCAGGCCTCTTTACCCTTCACTAGCGCCGGTCATCGGAGGATCTCAAAGCACTTGATGAATATCAGCCAATGAGGGCTCATGTCACTGCTGCAAGCTGTTCTCTCCAACCTACTGGATTCGCCAGTCCCAGGACTGGGACCTACTGGATTCGCCCAAAGTCACAAAGCCAGTCACAGAGACTCAGCCAGAAAGGGAACCCCGGTGTCCTGACTCCCAGTTTCCCTGCACTGATCCTTAGACTTCACTGTCTCCTTAAGTTCCTCCAGCACACTCTGACCTACAAGACTGTGTTTATCAGTCCAGCTGCAACCACTGTTCTGATTCAGTTAACGGAACATAGTAGCTTTATTTTATTGTGTTTAGTCTTGTGCACGCCAATGAACTGTCACGGAGTAAAGAATAAAATCAATGGCAAAAGTTTACCAGGGAGAAACAAAAACCATTGAACACAGGAAGAGCAGTCGTTTGCTGCTTAAATGTGAATTAGTGTAAGGTGAGAGAGGGCTCTTGAGCCTGCTTCTTTGACTGGAATAATTAATCCTTTCGTTCTCTTTGCCAGTGACAAACCCCAGTGCAGGACCCAGATGACCGAAACTATCTTGCCTGTATCCAGCACCTTTTCTGCCAACGTGCTTGATAGGCTCAATTAAACCGAAACACACGACACTGGGATCACTTTCCCCACCACTGAAATGCAGCCACTGCTGGGGTGAAACACAGCAGCTATGGGACAGCCCACAGCAACACTAAGCCAACAGTTTTGACGTGCAAACGATGAATATGTCCTCTGTTGAAAGCCATCAGACAAGGAAAGGAGGCAGAATGTAATTACCCCACATAAGAATGAGTCCGGATACTGAGGCTCTCTCTCGGTGCTATTCCAAATTGGCCAGGACATTAGTTAGGTATTTCCTCCAGAAGGCAAGAGAGGAGACGCTGCTTGAGCTGTTTTGGGGACCTGATGCAGGACTGAATGACTGGTGAGCTAGTCTGTCTGTATTAAATTGTTTCTAGCTCCTCCCATGTTTTGTCCACCTTCTGCTCAGGTGGTTACCAGTTCACTGACTGCACAAACAAAGAGCAACGCTGGATTCCTAGGGGACCCTCCCTGAAATTGAAATGTAGATCTGCAAAATGGCAGCTGAACGGGACTCCCCGAGCCAAGGGACGGCAGCAAAAAGGCCATAGGCAGAGAGCGTAATATTTGTGTCCCAGCCTCTACGTAAACTCGCCCACGGGCAATCTCTGTTTGATAATGCCTCTCTTTTCTGGGTGCCGACCTATGGCCCAGCAGGGAGATGCAGGCCTCCGTGGCTTGGAAAAGCCTCTTGCTGAAGCAGAAGGGAGCTACTTAAAGATTTATGAAGCACGTTTAAATTCCGTATTAAGCAGCCAATAAATATTAAACCACAATGAATATTTTAAAATGTTAATAAAGAATGATAACCCGGAAGGCTCAAAAATTATTAAACTGGGGAAGGGGGGTTGCCTGTGATGAGTGTGATGGTTCAGGGTTTGAACAGGCTGTCAGAGAGCAGCTCGTCCAGAGAAGAAAATGCGAGATATGGCAAAAAAAGGGGGATCTTGGGGCCTGATTCTCCACTGCCTGGCATGGACACCTGTTCAGAGCGGGTGTGAAATGCTCCCACACCAGAATAGTAGCCTTTGAAATGCACTTTGCACCAGCATATGCACTTTGCACCAGCATATACTAGATGCAAGGCAGAGAAGAATCAGGTCCATCAGCTGCAGAGGTGCTGAGCATCTTTAACTCCCACTGACTTCAATGGGAGCTGGGAGCAGGATCGGGCCCTGTCCAGAGGTTCCCAGGGTTTGCTTCAGACTGCTCTTTGCAGACGCTTTCCCCCTCAAGCAATCAGAGCACTCACCACTCACACAAAGACACCAACCACCCCTCAGAACATAGGGGCAGATTCATTCCTGCATTGACAGAAGGGACATTGTTTGAGTCTCATCTACTCCTGGCTGCAGGGACATGTGTGGGCCCTGGCTCAGGCTGGGGAAGCTCTCAGAGCATTTCAAAGTTGCTTCAGTGGCCTCTGTGGAGCATTGCAGGGATGCCGAGTCACCTGGGTCACGTCCCCTCCCTCCTTCCGGCCTGCCCCAGAGTGTCTCCTGAGGCCAGGTCTGTTGTGGGGGTAACACAAAGCAAGCAGAGCGATCTCTATGCCTGCTAGAAAACTCTCTGGAACTTGAGGCATTCCCTGAGGGCAGGGCCCGTAAGCCTGCTCTGTGACCCCTCTCAGCCTAGGGCAGGGCTATAGCTGTTCACTCCTCCCCGGGAAGAAGGACACCCCACCCTGGGAGGATCACCTACCTACAGCGGGCACGCTGTTGGGGTTAGTGAGGTTCACCACCTTCTTCTCTCTCACTGGCTCCGTCACGGAGACCCGGAAGATCCTGCGCTCGTGGAGGCCGCAGTAGTGATGGTGGAGGTGGCAGGAGTACGTGCCCTCATCCGCGTTCTCCAGGCCCGAAATCCGCAGCGAGAAGTCGCCCAGGGCAAAGGCCGTCTCAGTGATGTTCATCTTCTGCCGGATGAAGAGAGGCCCGTAGGAGCGGCGCTCGCCGGACGCGTACAGGTCTATGAGGCGGTCGGCCCGGTCGTGCGGGACCCCTGGGGGCTGCCTGTCCCAGTGGACCACTTGCTGCTCCTCCTCGCTGTGCCGCTCAGTCCAGATCTGGTTCCGGTTCACGCACGGGAGCACCACGGTGCTGTCCTTCAAGGCAACAATCACGGCCTTCTCGCCATCCCAGTACCTCTTCGCTTCCCTGGCTGCAGAGAGGACACAGGAGGCAGCTGGGTAAACAAGTACAGTCCCATTTCATCTGGAAACAACCCAGCGCACACACCTTATTATACCTTATTGCCCCCGGCAGCTCTGCTGTCTAGACGCCAGCCTTTCCCATGCTAGGAACCACCGAGAATGCTTTCCTGCCCTGCACTGCCACCCGAGGATCTCAAAGTGCTTCACAACCTGAGGCACATGGAAGGGGAGTGACTGGCTCAAATCTCCCACAGAGAGTCTGTGCCAGAGCTAGGAACTGAACGCAGGATTCCCGGGTCCGAGCTTAGGGTGTTAACTGCGAGCCCGTCCCTCCTCCCTCGTAGTTGAGAGTCCGTGGCTAGGTTTGCAGAGAAGGAAGAGCACGCTCTCTCCAATGACTGAGAATGGGAAAACAATAACAGACTTTATCTTCAACATGCTGAGTCCCATCCTCCAAGCATCTTAGGCAGTCTCCTTGTAGGAAATGCTTTGATGCCCCCAGTGCCCTAATTACTGGGGGAATTACAGGCTCACTGGCTCGCAGGCTGTTCACGCTGAGCAATAAAAACCAGAAAAGCAGTGGGGCTCCCGGAGCCAGACTGGGCGTTTTTATTATACGCACAGAAACGTTCAGGGAGCAAGAGAGAAGATGCTGCTTCCCTCCCATCCCCACGCCCACTTATCCGAGTTACCCATACGCTCGCTGGAAACTCAGCCCTTCGCCCCTTTCTCGGCACAGGCAGGCAGGGCAGCCTCAGCTCTTTCCCAGGGCTAACGAGACTGGGACCGGCAGGAAAGCCAGACAAGATGGAGGTGATGCCAGCGGGCAAAGGGGAACGTGTACAGCAAGTGGTGTCTCCATCCAAGTGGTGCCATCGGTGGCAGTCCCTAGAAGCTCCCCCTCTTGACACAGCAAGACTCCAACGGCAAAGCAAAGGAAACCTCACAGCTGCCTGGCTGCTAGAAGCCGCAGTGAGCACTGATGTCTTTTGAGGTGCAGCAACATTCACGTGCAGCACCAGTGATCCTATCCCGCGCGGTGCTCTGCCTCCGCACGGACCCCCCACTGATTTCACTGAGGCCCTGGGTGGGAGCAGGGGTCTCCCTCACTAAAGCTGGCTCAAGGTGCTAGCCCTGGGCAGTACCCTTGTGAAGCCAACAAGGCTCTCCATGAGCATAGGGCTCCCGCTGCCCAGAGTTCTCTGTCAGACTGGGGCCCGAGGTACTGGGCATGGGGAGTACCTGCCCCCCGCAGAGGGACCGATGCCCATCGTTTGCATCAGCATGTGCCTTTACCTTTCTCGGTGACCTCCAGCTGGATTTTCACCGTTTCGTACAGGTGGCAGTAGTGATGGTGGAGGTTGCAGGAGTAAGTGCCTTGGTCGCTCTCTGCAACATCTAGTGCAAGAGGAGAAAAAGAACCTTTAAGAGCAAAGTGACGCTTGTCTGCGGCTGTTTATGCAGCACGTCCCCAGGCTTGGCGGTACCGAAGGAGCTTTAGACAAACAGGGCCAACGTCCCACTGCAGTTACATGCTCATTTGAGCTCATTCTTGTTTGTTTGAGTTATTCTTTGGCATTTCAGTAATACCGGCCCCAGCCAAGCTTGTGCTAGGCACTGTAAGAGACCCAAAGAGCGTACAATCTGCATAGACAAGACGGACAGAGAGTGGGAGAAAGGCAGGATTCTTATCATGTTACAGATGGGGAAATGAGGCACAGAGTAATTAAGTGACTCAATCAAGGCCACACAGGGAGTCCACGACAGTGCTAGGACTGGAACCCAGAGTGCTTTACCCATAAGGCTATCCTTCCTCTTTGACACACAGTGATTAAGACTTTCAAAGCGGTTGCAAGGCAAGTTTCTCTTAAAAGGTGGTTACTTTACTCGTGGTTAGAACACTGCATTTCCTGAGTCTCAGATGACATCAGCCTGCCCTTCCCCTTAGGAAATCTCAGTACAAGAGCATGGAGCTACAGCAATGGAAGGAGAGATCACTTTGGCTCCTGGTACCTTTGATCACCAGTGAGAAGTTGCCATCTGCGAACGCATTCTGGGGCATGGCTATCCTCCCTTGGTTGTAGGAGCTATACACCCGCTGCTCCCCAGCCGAGTACATGTCACACAGCCTCTCCGCCTTGTAATCTCCATCCGGGTTGCTATACAAGTCCCAGTGGACCACACGCTGGCGGTCATTCAGACGGTCCTGGGTCCAGATCATGCGGTAACTCTTGCAGGTCAGGACAGTTTGGGACCCAGCCACGGCGCTGACATTCGACACGGACACCACCACGCTCTCGGGGTTCAACATGTCAGCTGGGACTGTGGGCAGAGAGAGGGAGAGGCCGGACTGATGGGACATGAAGTGGGGAAGGATGCATGAAAGCAGCCGGTTGGTCATGGCAGCATGTTCTAGAATCTATGCAGGTCTGGCAGCGGCTCATGGGCGGCCAGGCGGTTCCCCATTCCTGGCCAATGGGAGGTGCGGAGTTGGTGCTTGGGACGGGGGCAGCGTGGAGAGACACCCCCCCCGGCCATGCCTCCTCCTAGGAGTCGCTGCCGGCCATGTTGCCACTTCTGGGAGCAGTGGCAGGCCAGGGCAGGTAGGGAGCCTGCCTTAGCCCCGCTGGACTTTTAGCAGCCTAAAATCTCCTGGACTGGCTTCAGTAGCCTCCGGGAGATCGAGCCTGATCCCGGGAGACTCCGGGTCAAACTGGGAGGGTTGGCAACCCTTGTCAGTTCCCATACTTCTAACGATCCTAAAACCAAGACAGAGTAAAAGGGCATCACTTACCTGAATACAAATGAACAATAGACCCTGCTGAAGGAAAAAAGAAAATAATGTTACTGACAAAGCAAATGAGCAAATATTAAATATATTCATAGCCAGCAGCCAGCATCTTTCCTTTATTTTTATTATTCCATCCTTCAGCTCTTCTTCAATACTGTGATTATTTCATATTTATATTGCGCTAGCGCTGATGGCCTCACAACCCGTCTAGGTCCCACAGTGCCAGGCCCTTTACAAGCCTAAGAAATGAGGGTCCCTGACCCAAAGAGCGTCCAGAGGATATAAAAAACAAGCAGGCTGGAGAAGGGGGCGGAGACACGGGATCAAAAATATAGCCGGATTTGGTCTTGGCTTTGATAACCTGAGGCATCAGATTAAACTGTGGGCCAGGCGTTTACCATGCTAATTAACTCTCTTCACCACCTTCAACCCCAGCGATCTGGTCTGGCCCTTCCTCCCATTTTTTTCATTATCTGGATTCTCTTCTGTTCATTTTACTCATACCCTGGTCCAGGTGATCATTAGAAAAGGGAGCAAAGTGGATTGGAAACTTATCAGTGGCCTGGTGTTTGTGGTAATTTTCAGAGGCCAAACACTGTATCCACCAACCCCCTCCCCCATTGAAATGAACAGGCCATTCATGTCAGCGGAAGAAAAACAGGGATTTCTTCCAGTCCTCGCATTCACCTTTTAATGTGCTGGTCGGGCTAGAGGGGAGTTTATGACCCCAGTTTAATTTCTCCTCAATTGGTCCTACAGATACAGCTTCTCACCTGTTAAATATCTTAATTCTGTTTGGGAGCCACCAGGATAAAAAAAGAAAAAAATGATCAGGCCTTAAACGTGTATGTAACTTACACCTTCTAATGGGTGCAGCCCGCAGACAGGATTTGAACCTGACCTTAAGAGTATGTCCACACAGCAACTGGGAGGCATGACTGCAACTCATGTAGACATACCCGAGCTAGCTTTGATTGAGTTAGCTTCCTAAAATAGCAGTGTGGCCATGGCTGCCTGGGCACCTCCCATTGTCCAATCTGGACTGGGACGGCAGGTACAGACTCAGGCAGCTAGCCCAGGCAAGGGCGCTCCACTGCTATTTCCAGTGAGCTAGCTCTGGTGTGTCTACACATACTGTCCCGATGGCGGTGTAGACATTCTCGGCTAGCCATCACTAAGGGTTTCTCCTGTCTCTAAAAGGGCTGAGGCCAGCATTTTTGGAACTAAGTGGCCAGGGGTCCTGTTCTCAGGCAATCACTGGCCTTTCTGATGCCTGTATGGTGCCTTCCATCCTGGGCCAGTCACAACAGTGCTTTCAGCCAGATTGCAGTCACACACTGCTTCTCAGTTGTAGCTTTGCCCAGAGAAAACTACAGCTTAGCCTCATAGCTCAGAGCTGTGATTAGGGGTGGGAGCATACTGACAGGGACTATCCCTGTGCCCTCACACCACAAAGCCTGGCTTTACACAATGGAAACAAGACCTTGTCTACCACGGGGTTTTTTCCTCCCTAACATTTTCCACCACTGCTACCGACGGGGCAGTTCCACCACCCACAGCCACGGCAGGAACGCTAGTGAACACAAGTGGCAGATAGCTGCCGGCATTTCGACCAGCTCACAGCGCAGACTGGCTCTGTGCAGGGTAACACGAGACAGCGGCTGAGCACGCCCATCGATGGGAAATTGTAGGGAATTGCCAAAATACCCGCCCTCCCCCAGTGTTCTCTTGCTGAGACGGAGTGTTTATAACCGAACTGGCATACAAACATCACCTTGGTCTCTCTCCACTGGTTCCAGCTGTTTAGCTGGTGGTGCTAGGCAGTGCTTCTGACCATGCTGCCATTATATAAGAGAGGCTTTTGTTCTGCCTGGTGTGTAGTCAGCCAGGGCGAGGCCCTCAGAGCTGTTCATTTGGAGTGGGAGGGGCCCTGGGGTCTTGTAGGAGGACACGTAACCTTACATCTGGAGGATAAAAGTTCCACCCTTCTCCCACAAATGGTTAGTAAGAAAGGGTGACAAGGCGCAATTGCGTCTCTGCTGTTGCCACACGGACCAGGATCCCCAGGACGGTCCACTGCGATTCCAGGGATCATCCATGGACTGTAGCAGCAAGGGGGTGCTGGATGGCTCATGGAATTAGCAATGGGATATGGAGCCTTCCCCTTGTAGGTCATCTATTTGAACCCTGCTCGGCTCTGTGCTATCTGTGTGAACAGTGTTTGGTAATCTCACTCTGGCTCCTTCTTAGAGGGCATCCAGATTGCTGTCCCAACAGAGACCTGGAGATTCAAGTCCCTTCTTGTTTCGCCCAGGTCAGAGCTGAGCTGAAGTAAAGTGGAGGGGAAGACCACACTGCCACTCTTCCTGTCCTGTGGCTAAACAGAGGACTTTGGCGCCCGAGGCTTTGAAGCTAGCGCCTTTCGGGAGACAGAACAGCAGCACCCATGCTGGAGTTGATGCAACTGAGTTCTAGTATTTCATAAAAGGCAAAAAGCTGCTGATCAGAAAAGCCTGAATCCCTTGACCGAGCTCGCTGCACTCAGGTGTGTTCCCCTGCACATTCCTTTCACGCTTCACTGCCGGTTCTATTCAGAGAAACCCCATGAAATTCTATCTCCCTAACACGCCTGGCTTCCCCGGGCTAACCCAGTGCAGCCTCTCAGGCCCACATAATTCAGATCCATGTACTGAGAACTACTTCCTGGGACATAAACAAATGTCTTCGTTTCCACCTTCGCATAGCCCAGTACCTCCTGCTAGTTACGCAGGATGGGAAGTCCAGTGGGCAGTGTGGAGAGCATGGTTCAGTATCACAACACAGTGGCATCATTCATCTCCATAAACCATCTGTTAACCATTGAAGCACAAATGGGTTACAGCCGGATAATTAGTTGTTTTGTCCTGCTAATGCCATGGGCACAATGCCACCCGGACAAAGACTGGAATATTTCTTGCCACAGGGAATAAATTAACTCCAGAATGGGGCTACTTCAATCACACCCACAGAGAACATGCTCAGTGAAATAAACCACTCTTCTTTTCTGCCTCTCGCAAAACACTGACAGTGACACCATGGTGGGAGAACGGCAGTTTCCAGGCAAGAGCTCCATTCAAAGATACTCCAGAGGGAAGCCTTTTCTTCTGCATTTATATCTGCAGCTTTACAAAGAGAATACGCTGGGGAAATGCCGGTGTACTTTGTATCACTTCATATAAAAGAAAGGGACAACCCATTCCCAAAGAGTGAAGTGATTCCTCCGTTTCCAATCCCTGTTCTTGTGGTTTACAAAGCACTTGATGGTGCAGAATGATAATGCTCAGGCCTTCGTTTCTGGAAGCTCAGATTTAGCTTGGGGCAACAAGAAAATAATACTTTGCCTTTCTATAGCACTCTGCTTCTGAGGATCCCAAAATGCTTTACAAACATGGATCAAAGTATTAATTTTACTGGTGGAAAAACTGAGGCACAAATGCTAAATAATTAGTTCACGGTCCCACCTTGACTGCAGATTAGGCAGATCTTCTAACACCCAGGTCCATGCTTTAACCTCTTGATCCTGCGCTAATGAACATGCTGGACCCAGACTACTCACCAGGGAGCACGGGTTCATATCACAAACCACCATGCAAACTCTGGGCAAGCCTGAGGGCCGGAACCGCAGGTGAGAACTAAAGTGCATTGTTCGAACTGTCTGGGAGAAATCTGTCTTATGGTTTTAACTGATCTTGATCTTCGTGAGTGAGCCCTGATGGATCAACCGTCCCAGGGCTGCAGTAAGTGACTGAAATCACTGGGAGTTACTCACACGCAGTGATGGAATAACTAGGACCTGGACATATCTTCAGGTGTGAAGGGACATCATGTCATCGTGCTGGGTCCTGGCCCTGTATTGCCATGCATCAGTGTTACGGTGTGATGCTAACCAGTCAGGATACGGTGAGGTTTGCATCACGACACCGGGAGGTGATGTCATGATGAGGAGATGCAGTCAAATGTCCTTCGTCCCAGAGCACAATGCCTACAACTTGGGGCTGCTAGCTGTCTGCAAAGCCAGTGCTGTCAGAGCCTCGTTTTGCTGTTCATTTAATAATGGATTGATTTGGTGCTGCAAGAATCTCCTCTTGTGGGCAAGCCGTGGGAATGCATTTATTTTTCCCTTTCCCCCTTACAACTTAATGTAAAAACCATGGAGGCAAACTGCATAAATTGGACATCTGACAAAGCCATCCAGCTGAGCCTTCCAAACCTGGAAACCCTCCGTGTTCTCCATTCCACAGCCTGCATCGTCCCTGAGCTAAGAATAGCAGAGCCCCTCTCCCCCTATTTCTGGATTCTGTTTTTATGCTGGTTTTACCAACTGGCATGATCAGGACCACACAAGCCCTGACTCTCCCGTCCATCCACTGGGGCATATTGCCAGGATGGGCTGCTGGAGCTTATTAACAGGCCACGTGTGTTCCTCCACCACATTGCAAAGCGTGGTTGTTCTGTGAAACAAGGCTGCAGAGCGTGATCATCTGTAACATCAGGGCAGCAGCTTCCAGAAGACAAAAACTTTCCACGGCTCCTGCCGGCTTTCTTTCATTCATCTGTTAAAGCCTCTGCTCATAGATCCTTACAGGGGAGGCAGCAGTCTCGCAGTTACTAGGCAACTGCATGTCAGGACTCCTGAGTTCTCTTCCCAGCTCTGTCACTCATTGTAGGACATGGGCATGTCACTGTGTTTCTCTGTGCCTCAATTTACCCATCCGTAAAGTAGGCATAATACCTGTCTGTGCTTTGCCAGGGATGTACTTCGAGGCCTCCGTTCTATTATTCATCTGGACTGGCTGGGATACAAACCCTGGACTGTGCACGGCTCAGTGACACCGACTCCCACCTGTCAGTACTGATCCTGTCCACTGAAAGAGGCCGCTCTGCCCACCTTGATCGAGGCAGTAACCGCGTCAGGAGGGCAGCGTGAAAGGAGGTGCGAAGCCAGGAGTGGGAGGAGACAAAGGAGGTAATGAGTTGAGCCGATTGGGCAGGATGCAGGGGGAACAGTGGGGTGGCGTGAGATCAGGGATGCCCGTGGGCTACTGGGACCCAATTCACCAATGTGCCTGAGACCGGAGATGGGATGAAAGAACAGCGGCACCTCCCTGATTCTGGGTCGTGGTTTGGAGCTGCCCTGGGCCCCAGCCAAGTAAGAGCAGCCTAAGGCACTGCCCTAACCTGCCTCCGGCCCCAAGCAGCCATTGGGGCAGCTGAGAACAGCCGGAGCACAGCCGCACTGTGGCCACCCTCCCCCTGGACTGGAAGGAGGCGTGTTATAGAGGCATTGCACCAGCTCTGCCTATGCTGGAAGAAAGGCCAGTGACCCATCCTGGCCGCTGTACAGCCCCTTACACTGACAAAGTTTGTGTGATGGAGGCAAGGGGCAGCCAGGAGCCCCGGGCTCAATTCACAGCACTGTCAATGTGACATCCAGGGCCACGATGGCGGATGGCTCCAGGAGATGAACGGGACGGGCAGGTTGCCCTGGTTTCCCTCTGCAACCATTAGGCCTAGAAACACAATTTTTGTTTTAATGAAAGCTGAGAATCCTCCACAATCCCAGGACTCCGAGAGCCGAAGCTTTGGGACCACAACCTCAAGATCTGGACAAACTGTGTTCGCTGCAGCTCATGGTTCCACTTTCCAAAACCGAGGGCAGCCGCTCTGACCCCTGTAGCTACATCCCCCAGCCCCATCCTCATGCTACCGCTCCAGCTCCAGACACGAGTGGCACTCGGGAGACCGGCTCACATAGTGTCCCCTAACTTTTCCTCTACGCTAGAGGCAAACATAGGGTTCTTCCCACCAGGTTCCTGAGATATCATGCTGGCCAGTCCAACAAAAGCTCAAAGGAAAGGCAAAATCGTGAGCTCCACTGGATGAGAAGAGGTGAACAGACTGCATTTCAAGATCCTCCTGTAAAATACACACCCAGGCTCAGGCATCTATAATTCCATGGCCAGCTTCTTAAATAGGCCAAGAAGAAGCTGGGCAAACAAGAAGCAAGATCCCAAAGCTCTGAGGAACGTCCCACATCAACACTGCTCCGCAGACTGCCTCCTCTGCGTGACCCAACTAGGAAACCACCTCTCCCCTTTCCTACACGCAGCACAACACCACTGCGTCAGTCAGACGGTGTCTGGGATGCTGAGGAAAGACTGCCGCTCTGACTGAGAGGCTGAGCCCAACGCTGGGAGTGCGTGCTCATCAAAACACCCGGTATCCTGTTCAACAAAGAGCTAACAGAGGATGAAAGCAAAGGCAGAGCTGAGCCAGGAATCTGGCTAACATCGCAGAAGGCAGCATAAATGGGGTTGTTGGCTGGTAAGCAGGTGTGTGCGTTACAGGGTCCTGTGATAGCAGGTAAATCCCCCAAGGGCCCAGTTCTGCCACCATTACTCACACTGGTTCTGATCCTGGCCCCGCCGAAGCCAGTAGGAGCTTTGCCATTGACTTCAGGAGGTGCCAGATCAGGTGTAGAGAGAGCAGTGCTTTACAAAACAAGCAATGCCACTGAAATCCAGAAGGCCACTTAAGAAGCAAGGGACTCCCCATAGGAGTAAGGGCAGCAGACTCGAGCCTTCTTAGTGATTTACACCCAGCATACTTGAGCACCGTCTCTTCCCAAGGCAACTGAGATCACCCAGGAATTGTCCATGCTCTTCTCCCTAATGATTCAGCAGATACAGGCTGGAGGAAGATCCTTCCGAATGCAGGGACCTCATTTCTGGCCCAGCCTGCCTGTGTCCCTAGACAAGGCTTTTTTGTTAGAGTAAGTTCAGCTCTGACCTTCTCACCATCCCTTTCTCAGCAGCTTTTTGTCTTTTTCAGTCCCTTTTTCTTTGCCCATCTCATTGCCCATTTTCCAGATCACTGAGTCTCATAGACTTTAAGGCCAGAAGAGACCATCGTGATCATCTAGTCTGACCTTCTGCACATCGCAGGCCACAGAAGCTCACTCACCCACTCGTGTAATAGACCCCGAACCTCTGCCTGAGTTACTGAAGTCCTTAAATCATGGTTTAAAGACGTCAAGATACAGAGAATTCACCAAAAAAACTGAGGGGTACTTGTGGCACCTTAGAGACTAACAAATTTATTTGGGCATAAGCTTTCGTGAGCTAAAACACACTTCATCGGATGCATGCCGTGGAAAAGGTATGTATACACAGTAGGAAGATATATATATACAGAGAACATGAAAAAATGGGTGTTGCCATACCAACTGTAGTAACAAGACCAATTAATTAAGATGGGCTACTATCAGCAGGAGAAAAAAACCCTTTTGCACTTGTTTAAACCTGCAAGTGACCCATGACCCACGCTACAGAGGAAGGCAAAACACACAGACCCTCCCCCGAGGGTCTCTGCCAATCGGACCCGGGGGGAAATTCTTTCTCAACCCCAAATATGGCGCTCAGTTAGACGCTAAGCATGTGGGCAAGATGCACCAGGCAGACACGGATTCTAAACAATAGCACTCATGACCTAGGACAGAGTCCCATCAGCTTCAAAGTGCCGCACGACACCTTCGTGAACGAAGTGTTATCACTTCTAAGCTGCACTTCAGGAAATTGAGCTCTGGAGAGGTTCAGGCCAATGCTTTTGAAAGTGGACACTGATCTTAGGTGCCTCAGTTTTGGGGTGCCCAACTTGGGGCACCTTGGGTCTGATTTGCAGAAGGGCTGAGCACCTGCAGGGACTTCAGCTGGACTTGTAGGTGCTCAGCAGCTCTGGGAATCAGCCCCTAGGTGTCTCCAGTTGGGTAGCCTAAGAAACCAGACACGCCCCAAATCAGCAGCCACTTATGAAAATTTCAGCCTACCCCAGGTCACACAGTCGGACAATCGCAGAGCCAGGACTAGAACCCAGGCATCCTGCCTCCCACTCCCTGCTCTAATCACTAACACACCACTGTGGTGCTGCCTAGGTGCCCGACATACGTCCAAGAAAGCAACACCTCTGCACTGGGCATTAAACCAGCCTCCATTGACAAAAAGGGAGCTGCAGCTCCTCTTGCTGGAGGGGTGGCAGCATCACGGTCCTGCTGGAGCGAGTGGCTGGTGGATCAGGCCCTGAATGAGAGGCTTACTCAAAAACGGGAGTTTTTTAAAAAGTTAAAAATAAGAAGCATGTGAAAATACCAAGTTCCTCGTTCTCTGTCGTCGCGGCCCCTGTGTCCACACTTTTAAGGGCCTCCCTAGAGCTATTCCCACGTCAGTGCAAACATACCAGATGCTGCTACTGAGTTAAGCTCATACGGTCTTGGAAAATGGTAGCAACTTCACGCTGGCTCTTTGGGGGCCTGACCCAGTGTCAAGAGGCCCATTATGGCTTCTCCTCCGGGCACTGTACTAGCGATGGCCACTCCGAATAGCTCAGTGAGTTCTGGGAATAGCTCTATGCGTCAGCTGACCCAGCAGAGGGAGGCGACCTACGTCCCTCTTTTCAAGTCACCCAGCTGGGGGCATCCGTGAGTAAGCAAGTGCTTAATTCCTAATGGCTAACCACACTGCATCCCTGCTGCGCCTGTCTCCTGCTGGCCTGGGAGTGAAAGACTGAGGCTGGATCTTGAATGAAGATCCCCCACAGGCAGCCACTTGCAAGGGCTGGCTCAGGCTGCAGTCACTGGTGGTTTTTTAAGTCCCCATTTATAAAAAACAAAAACGGGTCCTGGGATCTAATTTCTCAACAGCAGATTTTTGTTCTTGCTTTCAGAGGGGATTTTGGGACTCCCAAAAGCTTCCCCAGCCATCCGACTCCAACAGTTCCAGCAAGTGGGAACATGCCTGTCAGACTGGAGAGAGACGAAAAAGTGCCGTCTCGGCAGAAAGAAGAAAGTCCTCCTCCGTCTGCATGAGAAGCCAAGGAGAAGCTCCGCCAGCATTTGCCAGCCGCCATCTTGGCTGCTGTGTGCACAGGCCCCCTCACAGGCCCGCTTCTCCCAGACAGCTCAGAGATGTGCTTCGCTTTGAAAACACTTCTCAGCCTCGTGTACAGTGTGTTGGCACGCGGCCCACAATGCAGAGCCATTCGGAATGGAGCCGGTCTTTCCCCGAGGGATGAACGCTCGAGGGGGGAGATCAGAACCGCATCTCTCCAAAGATTAAAGGAACTGGATTTCCCCCACCCCTTGCCTCCAACTTTATTTTCATGGGAATTTGGAGAAGTCAGCCTGGAAGTGGAAGATCTCTGACAGGGCTCCAACACCGCCCCCACCTCTACAAACTGCACCCAAATGTGTCCATTAGAGCCCCTCAATCCTGACCTGCAGGATTACGGTTCCAGGTCTGAGCCCCACACAGCTCTACTGTTGGTGAGCAGCACCACAACCTGCTGTTCCTGTCCCACACGCTCCTCTGAATCATGTAGGGTAACAACCCAGCTGGGTTCCAGTCCCCTCAGTTCTGCCAGTGCTTCTCAGGCATAACACGAAACCATCCCCTCCAGCTCTGGTCACGGATCCCCACGCAGCTCTCCCACTGCTTCTCGGTCGTGATCTTCTCTTCCGGTGCCGAGTCCCTCACAGCTCTGCCCAGGCCCCACAGTCCTCACCTGCGGCCTTCCCTGCTCTTCCAGTCCTGGACCACGCCCAGAGACACTGCCGACTGTGGATGGCTTGGTGAGATGGAAAATATCCACCCGGGACCAGACTGACCACAAAAACTGAATTCACCTGTGATCTGAAGGAGCTAGGAAAGGCAGGTGCGGGGGAACCCCAGCCACTGGCTAATGGGATTATTTGGGTTTATGAGGTTGGGGGATAAAACAGCCCTAAACGAGCTTGCACCCCACATTTCCCAGATGGGATGCACTGTCGTCCTTCAGAAATTGAGCTGTCCTGTGCCCCAGGGTGAGCCAGCCTTGCTCACACCCAGCTCTCCTCAGAGAAGAAGGTGTCAAAGGGGCTGGTTTGGGTTGTGTGACGTGGGCTGCTTCCTTCTGGGGGGGCTGCTATTTACCCACAAGTCTTTTCACTTCATTAAAGCCTTCCTGCTGAGGCCCCCTCTCTTGGCACATTGGGTCTGCCATTGCCCTCCACAGAAACCTTTGCAACGCAGGAAAAAACATAAACAGTGCCACGTTTCTATAATAACGCCCCCATCCCCTGACCATCCTCCCCCTCCTCCCTCTCCACCCTCCCCCGGGATGTCACGTGAATCCTGTTTTTACCTGGGCAGCCCAAACAGTTTTAGTATTTCCCCCCTTATCGCCCACAATGACTGCCAGCTCCTGCCGTACAGCACAAAGTCACCTGAGATCAAACGATTCAGAGCGTTTCAAAGCTTTGGGGGCAATACCAGGCTATGTTCCTTCCCTTCCTTCTACACACCAAGATGATCAGCAGCAAAACAAACCAAAGTACATGGATAACGACCCAGAACATCCTCTGATCTACCCCTACCCCACCAAACAGTCCTCCAGAAAAGCCAAGAGAAATCCCTTTTCCCCATCCAAACCTTTTCCCCCACCCCACCACACAGACACACTCCAGAAAACAACTAGCTACAAGAATCTAAACCAAGACACTGAACTGACAGAGCCAGCTTCCCCAGGAAAACTCCAAGCCCCCATTCTCTCTGGGTGCAAGAAAGATACATAACATTGATGCCGATCAGCTAGAAGCTTACTTTGCAGAAGCAACAGCTGCCACAGGAGGAGTTTTGCTACTTGCTCCATTTCTTCAGCCTCTGTGTGTTTTTCTCTCTCTCTCTCCTGAAAAACAAGTCGAAGTTGTTGTTTTTTTTAACCCAAAAACACTATGACCTCATCAACGTACAGCCAGGGAGCCAGGGACAGCAGCTCAAATTCTTGCAGTATTACTCCACCTACAATTTATAACACCCCACCTCCCCTCTGCACTGCCCCCTCCAAAACACTCTCTCCACCTCCTTCCCTTCCTTAATGCTTCCTGCTCAATTTCTCCAAAACATGAGCTCTCTCTCTTCCCCCCTTGGATCCTTCTGCTCTGCTCCCTGACTTTGATGTCAAAGTCTTATCTGCTGACTTTTGCTGGTCCCACACAGCTCTGCGCTCCAAAAACCAGCCCCCTCCCCCTACTTCCCTTCTGGGTATGAAACTAATTTTCCTTGTGCTTTTACTGGATCCAGCTGTTCCTCCCTTTCTTTTGACACTCATCCAGCTGTCTGCCGGGGACAGGATTTTTGAACCTTCACGGTTTTTTGATCTGTCTCCTCACATGGTTTTACTTTAAAAACAAGTATCAGAGGATGACTTAAGAAACAACATTGACTTGAGTTCAGGGCAGTGGAGGCAAAACAGACTAGATTATAAGTATCCCCCCAAATGTCTCCTGATGGACAGGACCCCTCTCCAGCCTTTGGTGCCAGCTTCTCTGCTATGTAGAGACAGGAAAGATACGACCAGCAGAGAACCTCTACATTCAGGCTCCGTGTACAAGAACAGAACAATGCCATGGGCTGATTGATTTCTATTCTGAGAAAAAACAGACACCTTGTACAGCGGATCTTGGAGAGCCCAATATACTGCTCTTTGTTTCCTTGGTCCACTCATAAGCTGTTAGAGACAAGACTAATAGGGGAAATGTTGGTGGGGCCACCTGGATCCGTTGTTACTGAGGGCCATGGTACAGCAATGATCTCAGGTCGTGATGGAAAAGCAGAGTTCTGCTCATGAAGTCTTTAAACCACGATTTGAGGACTTCAATAGCTCAGACATAAGTTAGGGGTTTGTAACAGGAATGGGTGGGTGAGATTCCGTGGCCTGTGCAGGACGTCAGACTAGACGATCGTAATGGTCCCTTCTGACCTTAAAGTCTATGATTCTATAAGAAAGACTGTTACGTTAGGCCAGGTCTGTACATAAAGTGGTACTGATGGAACAAAAAGTGTGATTTTTATATCAGTTCAGTTACCAGTGCAATATTGTTCATGGACACGTACATCCATTCAAACCTGGCTCAGAGCAGTTTAGCTTGCATCCGTAAATGCACAGGCCCAGGCTAAACCAATGTAATCAGTTTTAAACTGATATGAAAGACCACATCTGAAAGGGGCAGCAGCTTAACTAAATCGATTTCAGTTAAACCAATGCAGTTTTTGTGTGTAGAGAGTCAATTGAGAGGAATAACTGAGAACTATCTGTGGATAATTTCCTTTTCACCTGAAAAAAAAACGTGGCTGGCCAGTTACTCCAACATCCAAGAGCTACCTGCAGAAATCGGATGAGTCTTCCCCAAGTTCACACAGTTATTTTTTTAAAAAAAACAAACATACATATTTTCAAATCCAATGTTAAAACTCCAAGGCAAGTTTTCCATTCTCCAGGAGTGACTTTTATTCTGCAGAGACAAGAAAAGGTGCCCGAGAGCCAATGGAGTCAAAGACGCAGCTGGTTTGGGAAACAGAACGCAAGAGCTCCTGATCTTGGACAGGTCTGTTAACTCTCAATGGTGGAAAATAAATGAAAACCGTCAGAAGTAACAGTAAGGCCTCAGCCTGAAATCCGTAAACCCTCCATTGCGAGTGGGGACTCTTGCTTCATCTCTGCTGAACGTCTCAGCGGGTTCTGTGTCCTTTTAGCGCACCAAAGGGCGCTCCCGCTACCAGACTGCACTGAAGACAACGTGAAAGAGAAGAGACAGAAAGATTCGTTTCCAAACATGAAGATGACCCTAAAACGCAAGCCAGCAAAAAACCGCAACCCTTGCCTTAGCATTAGTGAGGAAGGTCTTTCTGTTCCATACCAGTACATTTTTTGGTTCAGAAAATGAACCCTGATCCTAAACTGGTGAATTATAAACCTTAGTGGGTGACATCCTGAGTCAGGACTCCTAGGTTCTCTTTCTGGTTCTGTATTGATCTGTCATGTGGTGGCGTGGGCACCCAGAACTCCCTTTGAGGTCAGTAGGTGCTCAGGATCATTGCAAATCAAGTCATAGCACCCCGTGCCTTGGGCTAGCTACTTTGTGACTCTGCTGTGTCAACCCTTCCCCTCTTCAGAGGCGCTGGAAGCTTAATTGTTTGGAAAGCACTTTGAAATCCTTAGATGGAAGCAGAACCAAAAACCTGATTCCAAACCTGCCCAAACTTCAGGGAAGTTGATCCATGTCCAAGCTTTGCAGCTATATCTATAAAGGGATGAACAACACACCCAGATTAAAACACCTCTGTCACCTCCCAGGCTTCAGATCTAACCCAATTTTCGCTCTCTCTCTGGAACTAACGCTGTGTGGAGATGTAATCTGACAATCTGAGCTGCCATTTCCCATGTTAGGGAGGTCAAAGACAGCAGCAGGAGAGCTGTGACAGTGAGGGATTTTTCAGTTCCGTGACAGTTCCAAAAATTTGTGGGGAGAGGGGAATAATTTTCAGTCAAACCAAAAAAAAAATGCTTCAAAATTTTTGGTGAATCTAAAAGTCAGGAAGAAAATTCATTTTGAGTCAAATGAAAAGTTTTGTTTTGATTGTTACCCCTTTTCAACACTTTTGATTTTTTAAAAATAAAATTCAAGGCGATTCTGAAGACAAGTCATCGTGAACCAAAACATTTTGTTTCAAAAAGGTCAAAAATGAAACTTTTCCATTTTTCCAGAATTTTTTTAAAAGTATTTTATTTGGCAGAAACAATTCAGCAAAACCAGCACAAATTTGCCAAACATTTTGGTGAGTCCAAATCTGCATTTTTCACCAACAAATAGTTTAGGCCAAAAAATTCCACCTAGCTCTAATCAGCAACATGGGCTACCATCGGCCCTGATCAGCCTGCTGGAGCGTTCAGATTTCCTTTATGTAGCATTTGACTCAGAACAACGCCCAGACATCTGAAGGAAGCGGACTCGGAGGAATGCACATTTCAAGGGTGGTTGTGTGCTGGGAGTGGCTTAAATTCAAATTCACAACCTATTTGTCACAATGGTTCTTCTTCTGTTTGCATCCTTTCTGATTTTTATTTATCCCCTCCTTTTGCCCGCATATATTGCCAGAGTCAATAACATCCCAATGAGGTTCCACCACAAACTGACGCATGTATTGGTTTGCAACAGAGCATGGAGAGCTTTGCTTATGTCTGGCTCCTATATACCACAGACAGTGCTAAGATAGTAGCACTTTTGCCTCAGCGGCTGAAGGCTGGGGGTTCAAGTCAATATTATTTTTTATTACAGTAATACCTAGAGACCCCCAAACAAGATCAGGGACCCACTGTGCTAGGTGCGTCCCTGACTGGTCTTTGTGCAGGCAAAAAGTATTATTGTGCCCATTTTAAAGTTGGGGAACTGAGCCACTGAGAGATGCCAATGAAAGTCAGTGGGAGTTAGGCTTGTAAATCACTTAGGGACTTTTGAAAATATTACCCAAGGTCACACAGGGAGAGCTAGGAAATGGCCCCAGATCTCTCAAATCCTAGTTTAACACCTTCACCACAAAACCAAAATCTTGCTCCCAGATTTGAGTCCATGCCCAACGCTAATGCCAGAGGGAACTGCACTTAGATGGGATATTCAGCCTAACACAGATCTCCTCTAAGGGCTGTCACAAAGGAAGTTACAGACCCCAGGGCACTTTCCCAGATAGCACAGGGAAAGGACTTGAATGTCCCCTCCCAGTAGGAGCTAGTACATGAGGATTGCCTAGGGCAGAGTAACTGGTGGTACTTGCTCTCACAGCATGTAGATGAGTAACATAACAGGAGTACGAAAAGTGCTTAGATGTTATTTTAGGACTTGGGCCCAATTCTCAGCGGGTGTAAGTTGGAGCCGTTCCATTAGAATTTGGCCCTGTGCTTTGGTCTTGAATGATTTTGTACTTTTGAGAATTGTTAAACTGCCTCCTAGAATTTAGCAGTGGATTATACCCTGCTCTAGGGTTCCATGCACTGATTTAAACATTCTGTTGCAAGCACATCATTCTCTATGGATTTCTATCGGACTCTTCCACACAAGTCCGTTGGGCATCTCCTACTTGACCAGGCCTATGCCTGCAAAGGGCAGGGCGTGTTAGGGCAGCCCATTCCTACCTCTCTCCTTGTGTGAACTCTCGAATGGTACTGTCCCAGTAATCCCCTAGGATCTGACCAGACGGGAATGACTGTCTCATTTGCAGTTTAAATTTTCTCATAGAGAAGTTCACTCCCTGCAGGCTTGGCTGTCATCACAGCCCTTCGTGTTGCCACCCTCTCTGCCTGTCCCTTTCAGAGGCTCCTGGCCTTCCACTCAGTCCTGGCCATGCATTGAGCTGCAAAGCGCACCGGACACCGAGAGGCATCTCGGACCTCTTTGCCAGGTGGCATTCGATACAGCAATCAGTTTCCCAGCGTTACACAGCCTTTCTGTTTGGTAACTTGTCACGAGGCCTCAGAGAGAAAGGAAATCTTTAGCAACTGGCAGCCTTCTCCACTTTTTGGTCAAACACACTGTTAGTCAGCCATGAGCACTGCCCTTTCCATGTAGGTTTCAGATTGGGCTGTTTGATGCACTGTAGCTGATTGAGCCAATAAGATGACCGATAAGACGCTTAGTGGCAAAGCATTGTGTGTTGAAACACCTGGATTCCCTAAAGCCACATGTTTGAATCCTACCAGGGATACCACATCCCTTTGTTCTTCCAAGGGAAATAAAGACATAACCCTAGAAAGTTAAAAAAGTGTGTGGATCTGTCCAATGAGCCCTTCGAACCAAAGGATATGGAAGGTCTCCATAGCATTTCTAGCAGAGAAAGTGAGTGCCCCTGGTCAATTTTTCCCCTGCCACAATATCATGCCCTGTCCTGTGTGCTGGATGGCAGCTGTCCCCCATCCTAGAAGTGGTTGCATCAGTGGAGCTGGGTAAGTGCTTTAGGAGGAAAAGTGCATTATAAATGTAACATTTTATTACAGAGACCTAAACACCAGGACATAGTGCGTGCTCTGCAACAAGGGTGAGTTGAGGAGCAGCCAGACTAGATCAGACCCGTGGTCCATCTAGCCCAGTATCCTGCCTCCAACAGTGACCAGCACCAGGTGCTTCAGAGGAGGTGCAAGAAACTCCAGTGATTATTATTAAACAATCTGTCCATAAACAATGGTGCTTTTTAACAGATCCAGACTCAACCCAGTGGAAACAAGCACAGCAAAGCTCCACATCAGGTGTGATGTACTGGTTTGGCTACAAGAAGATCCCACTGACATTTGATCCCGAACTTGAACTCAACCACTCTGCTGGAATATGGAAGAGTGTGGGTAACTTTGCTTCTTTTCCTGACTCTCTGCTCTTCCCAGGATTAGAAATCCAGAAATACCAGCTCGTGATGGTCCCAGTCCCTACCAAACCCAGGGAACGCTTCAGCGTAAGCCAAAGGGCAGTCAGAGACACTTGGATATATTCAGAGGAGCACCTGAGCCAGTCATTTGGAGGTTTGACGCTTGCTCACTCCAAGCTGACCCCTGCAGAGATGAGTCAATGACCCTCTTCCGAGAGGAATGCCAAAGTGTCAGGGCTGGCAGGGACATCACAGGAGGACGAACAGTCTAGTGGGTAAAGCCTAAGAGGAGGAGTCCTGCTGGAGGAGTTCTATATACCGGACCCTGAAATCATTTCACCTTCCTGTGCTTCCATTTCCCCATGGGGGGGCTCAACAACCTGCTTAATTCAGATATTTTTGAAAAGTGCCTTGAGATCCTCAGATGGGAGGGGCTAGAAAAATGCAACGTGATTAGTCCAGCTTCCAAACCTCTTGCCTGTCGCACTCCCCCCCCCCCCCCCCGACTCCGAGCTGAACACCGGCTAGCTGCTCTCCAGCTGGTATCGATCACCATGGCTCCACAGACGACACTGAACTCCAGCTGAGACGCTGGCCCATCATCTCTGCCTGAGGAGGGGGGAGAAGGAGTCTTTCCTGTTGTATCCCCTCGCCTCCGTGGGTCAGAGGAGCAAGATGAAACGGTTCTGAACCCACGGCCCTCTGCCCAGCTGCATCATCAGAGAGCAGGGCCTGCAAGACGTTTAGCTCAGCGGCAGAAAACCTTGTGCAACTGACGCCCTTCTGCGTCTTGCAAGCTCGGGACCAGCCCCACCCTGCTCTGTTCTTTACTGCCTCCTGCTGACCAACCTTGACCTTTCAGGCATTGACTGCAGGTCCCTTCCCTCCCCCATCCCCTGTTCTGCATCCTGGGTCTGGCTTTGCAGAAGCTGCTGGCTGTGCCTTGCATGACTTCTCTGGATGGCTGTGGTTGCTGCTGTGATGAATCGGCTATTTCCTGTCTGAAAGGAGCCAAAATCCAGGCAGAAGCCACTGAGGTCTGCAAAGGAAAACAACTAAACTGGCGAGAAGAGGCGCAGCCTCTCTGGGGCTCAGGCTGAGAGAAGGGGAGAGGAAGAGGGGGGCCAAGGCATTTATAGAACATCCATCTCCAAACGAGTGTGGCTCGTAGGCCCGTGCCATGCTGCATCCCCCACCCCCAGGCCCCACGCTGGTCTGGCTGGCCTTCACAGCTGAGGCCAATCGGGGTCACTCTTGGGTTGGCCAGCCCGTGATTGCGTTACCCAGGAAGTGAGGTAGCTGCCTCAGCTGCTCTCCCTGGCACTTGTGCGGCTGGGCATGGAGGGGTGAGCTTCGGACCTGAAGCTAGATCCTCCATTTCAGCCAGCTTTTCCCAGGCCTCTCCTGCACCCGCCCTTCTAGTGGTATTTGGGGTATTGATTCTCCAAACAAGCAGCGCCGCTCATTTGCTCAAAAGTGGCATGTTCCAGATGCCTGCTTTGACCACGGGGATGGCCAAAGAAAAGCAGCTTCTCCCAGGGGAAGAAGCTCTGCTTCATCATTTCGACCAACCAGCCACAGGCCTCTGGCCCCCCAGCGCCTGCCGAGCAGATCATGGCACATTACAGGGTAGCAGGGCAAGATTCTTTGAGCACTGGAGGAAGAGTTGGATCTAGTTTAGGATCCACGCAGTTGCAGGTCCTGCCAGGGAAGCTGGTGACTAAGTCCACTCAGTCCTACTTCTTGTTCAGCCAATTGCTCAGGCAAACGAGTTTGTTGACATTTACGGGCGATAATGCTGCCTGCTTCTTATTTACAATGTCCCCTGAAAGTGAGAACAGGCGTTCGCATTGGCACTATTGTAGCAGGCGTCGCAAGGTATTTAAGTGCATATGCTAACCATTCGTTTGCTCCTTCAGGCTCTAAAGTTTTGCATTGTTTTGTTTTTGAGTGCAGTTATGTAAAAAAAAGCAAAACAACTACATTTGTAAGTTGCACTTCCATGATAAAGAGATTGCACGACAGCACTTGTCTGAGGTGAGATGAAAAATATTATTTCTTTTGTTTATCTTTTTTACAGTGCAAATATTTGTGATCAGACATAATAATATAAAGTGAGCACTGCACACTGAGTTTCCTGTGTCGTAACTGAAATCAATATATTTGAAAATGTAGAAAAACTTCCACAGATATTTATAACACATTTAAATCGGTATTCTATTATTGTTTAACGGTGCGATTAAAACTGCGATGAATCACAACTATGTATTTTAATCTCATGATTAATTGCAATTATTTTTTTAATTGTTTGACAGTTCTACCTTCGACCATTTTGTTTGAAACTTGCACTACCTTTTATTAGTGCCAGAGCAATTATCTAGAGTGTTGACGTGACCAAACACCGCAGCCCAACTGACGATATAAAGAGACACAGCACACGCCTGTTTGCTACCTGAGAGAGCCAACGCGCTAAGGAATGAGCGGCTTTCACAGCTGTAAGCAGGTGCATAGTTATTAACAAGGCATGGCAGGAGTAGTTCCCACTAGACAAAAAGAAAAGGAGTACTTGTGGCACCTTAGAGACTAACCAATTTATTTGAGCATGAGCTGTAGCTCACGAAAGCTCATGCTCAAATAAATTGGTTAGTCTCTAAGGTGCCACAAGTACTCCTTTTCTTTTTGCGAATACAGACTAACACGGCTGTTCCTCTGAAACCTCCCACTAGACAGGAAGTCACAAAATAACATAGAATCATAGAATATTAGGGTTGGAAGAGACCTCAGGAGACCAGCTGCTTTCAACTACCTGAAGGGAGGTTCCAAAGAGGATGGATCTAGACTGTTCTCAGTGGTAGCGGATGACAGAACGAGGAGTAATGGTCTCAAGTTGCAGTGGGGGAAGTTTAGGTTGGATATTAGGAAAAACTTTTTCACTAGGAGGGTGGTGAAACACTGGAATGCGGTACCTAGGGAGGTGGTGGAATCTCCTTCCTTAGAAGTTTTTAAGGTCAGGCTTGACAAAGCCCTGGCTGGGATGATTTAGTTGGGGATTGGTCCTGTTTTGAGCAGGGGGTTGGACTAGATGACCTCCTGAGGTCCCTTCCAACCCTGATATTCTGTGATTCTATGATCTAGTCCAACCCCCTGCTCAAAGCAGGACCAACACCAACCAAATCATCCCAGCCAGGGCTTTGTCAAGCCGGGCCTTAAAAACCTCTAAGGATGGAGATTCCACCACCTCCCTAGGTAACCCATTCCAGTGCTTCACCCCTCTCCTAGTGAAATAGTGTTTCCTAATATCCAACCTAGACCTCCCCACTGCAACTTGAGACCATTGCTCCTTGTTCTGTCATCTGCCACCACTGAGAACAGCCGAGCTCCATCCTCTTTGGAACCCCACTTCAGGTAGTTGAAGGCTGCTGTCAAATCCCCACCTCACTCTTCTCTTCTGCAGACTAAATAACCCCAGTCCCCTCAAAATACCAGTTCCCTCATAGCATGAGTCATTCACAAAGCACGTGTCAATGACTCATGGTCAAACTACCAATGATCCTTTTAGGTCTGTTCTAACATGGGATTGGATGACATCTCATAACAATCTGCTCTGGATGATCAAAAGCAAGGAAAAGATTCCCATTGGACAGCAGAGCTGGGGGCTTCCAGCGCAAGGAGCACTACAGATGGGAAATCAAGCGTACTGACAGGTGCACTGGCAAAGCCACACGGGTGCTGTGGGTCAGGAGGGAGAAGTATCTGCAGAGCTGTGCATGGAAACCCAGGGCTGCCAGTCAGGATTAAGGTGCACAGATGCAATTCTTTGTAGCAGGAATTGCTGGCATAACTCTTGTTATCCCACCAGTGCCACCAATCTGCCACATTCACGAGGACTTACATACCATCCCCATGCACTCCCTTTTCTCAGGACAATGTGATTAGAAAACCCGCCTTTAGTGCTGTCTATTGCTGACGAGCGAGACCAACGTAACACAAGCCCACCTAAGTCACTGGAGACTGCATGTTTCCCAGGAGGTTTCATTTGGTTGCAAAGCTTCTCCCATTAAAATAAATCTTCCATCTGCAACGAATCCCGTAAGTGAGACTGAAATAATACAACATGCACTTGGTACGGTGAACTAAGAGGACAAAACTGAAATTTAGCCGCAATGACAGGCTTGTCAAATGAAACCTATCATTATCTCAGTGACCTAACGAGCAGTGGCATCTCTTCGGGATTCCATGTTACAATGTTTCTTCTGTACTCAAATTACAGTGCTAAACCCCGATTTGCCCGTTCTGGAGAGTTTAATCAAAATGAAAAGTCCAGGGTTCTGTGCAGAGGTTCCTCTGTGTATTCCTGTTCAACTCCAGAACCTGAACCATCACCAGCCTAGGTGCACAGAGTCTCCAGCCTGACCCAGCTGCTGGCACAAATCTATGAGCCAGCTGGGTGAAGATACCAGGCTGTCTACTGTAACGAGCACATCTCAACCTTTCCGTGTATTTATAGGCACAGTAAAATCATGGCAAATTATTAGCTGGGGATTCATCTATTAATGCCCCGTCACGTTCCAGTGACAAACCTGTTGCTGCTGAAGAGAAAAGAGAGAGAGCCCTGGATCTAGTCAGTGGGGGAGCTGAGATCAGATCAGCAAGAGGAATGATGACCCAGCGGTTGGAGTGCTAGCCCAGGAGACCTGGGTTCAAGTCCCTGTTCTAGCACAGACTTTGGACAAATCACTTAGGGTTGAATCCACAAAGGCATTTGGGTACCTAAATCACAGACGGAGATGCCTTAATCACAGGACTAGAATCCCTCCCATTATGTCTGGCTGTTGGGGTGTTGCTGTCCAGTTAGATGTCCTCCCATGGACCTTTTGCCATGAAACCTCTTGGGGGTTCTGGACTACTGTAGTTCCAGTCACTTTAACGTCTGGGGACAGCACTATATTTAAACACCCATTTTCACTGGGCGGCCTTCAGACTTGGATTCCTGGAATTCATTTCAAAACCAGGACTAGAAGCCAGCTAGAAAAACAGAAGACTTGCCCAAGAAACCAACAGAGATTTTTTCCAGACTTTAGTTTGAAGATTCTGTTTCCAAGATAAAAATGCAGGACTCAGACTGACAGTGAACGAGTGGAGAGAGAATCCGGATGGATGGACTGATTTGTGGGCTTGAAAGTCATCAAACAAGGGCAGATCTGCAGCTGGCGTAAATCAGCGTGGCTCTATTGACTTCACTGGAGCTATGTCAATTTACACCACAAATTCTGGTACCGTTTAAAACTTTCACAGTAGTGATGGACAAGATCTGCTGGATCACTGAATCCTATTGCTAAGGTCCCCAGGTAATCGATTAATTAATTAATATAGCTCTTCTATAACGTGTTTATCCACAGACCCCAAAGCACTTTACAGAGGCGGGAAGTATCCTTATCCTCATTTTACAGATGGGGAAACTGAGGCACCGAGCGGGCCATGACTTGCTGTAGCAGGGAGGCTACCCTGCTCCTAAAATAGAAGGGGTTAAAAGCAGCCCTAGAGAGGGCTGTGGCTGGGGATGGCTGACTAGGGAAGCAGCTGCAGCTGGGCCACACCCCAATCAGGCCCCAGCTGGCCTGTATAAGAAGGCTGTGAGCCAGAGGAGAGGCCCAAGGAGTCTCTCTCCAGGCTGGGAGACAGCAGGGCCCGGCTGCCTGCCTGACAGGGTACTGAGGGTGGTGCCGTGCTGGGGAAGGAGCAGGCTGAGCAGGGGCGCTCCAGGATGGCAACTCCCCAGGCTGTAGGGCCTGGTCCAAGGCCCATAGAGGTACTGGGAGGCAGAGGAAGGCAGCAGGTCCGAACCCCCTTGCCTATGATGAGTGGCCTTTACATGCAGTCTGCCCCAGGGAGCGGGGGCTTGGTGATGACTGGCAGTAGCCCAGACTGAGGCAAGGTGGGGATAGTGGGTTGGGGGTTCCCCAGGAAGGGGAGACCCAGAGGCAGAGTGTGGGGGTACGGCCAGGGGGCAGAACCTCAGAGAAAGGAGCACCAGGGTCTGTGAGGGACACGGGGGCCAGAGCTGTACAGATCACCGGCCTGCAGAGGCCGCTCCAGGCTGGAAAAGAGCTAATTCCCAATGACCAGCAGGAGGTGCTGCAGGGGTGAGTCCTACACTCTCACACTTGCCCAAGGTCACCCAGAAAAGCAGTGGCAGAGCCAGGAATTGAATCAGGTCTCTTAAGTCCCAGTCCAGTGCTCTATAATTCTTCTGGACAAGCCTCTATTTGTGCTTTTAATTACAAATGGAACGGAAAGTTGAAAAAGGAACCCAGCGTGCTTTGTGGGGTGGGTGCAGGAGTCCCTGGGACTTGTGCCTATCATGGACCTGGCATCACAAAATGCATAAGAGGGGATCTCTATGCCGCAAGCCTGTGCTCCCTTTTCTCAAAGAGGAGCCCACCCTGGACAGCCACTGTAACACAGCATAACACGTCTGGGTCCCCACTGCAGCTGAGCAAATCCCCTTGTTAGCCAAGTCTCACTGGCCAGAACTCCACCGTGAGGGCAGGGAACTAAAACCACCCACCACAAACTCTTGGCCCTGACCCCATTCGGGTTTGCAGTCAAAGCCCCATTTGCCAGCCTGCTGGGATATGAACAGGAACCAACCAAAACCTACCTTCTGCATCTCGGATCCGAACCAATCCTTTTGCTGGGCTCAAAACAGAAGACGGATATAAACCAAAGCTTATTCTCAAGAGATCTCCAGCCCAATTTTGCAAGCTCAAGAGGTTTGGAAAGTTTGGAGGAATGGCAAAACCTCTAGATTCTTAGCCAAACCGCTGACCTTTTTTGAAGTTCACCCATCACTTCACACAACGCAGACTGGCCTAGGCAAACATGGGAGATATGCTGGGCACAGCTTGGCAAATTATTGATTGGGGACAAGTTACCCAGTGACTGACGTCCCTTTTTCTGTCTGTTCACAGCCAGGCCAGGACTTCCATCCCTTTGTTCAGGGTCCTCAGGTATCTGACAAATCTTCAGTGCAGCCACACTTCAGCCCATGGGATGCTGGCGGCTGTTCAGTGCAAGTATGCAATATTCAGGCTATGTGATTGGTCACCTAAGTCACATGTTATTGCTGCTACTCTCTAATTGGATGGCTGGGGCTTTTATAAGCTGAAGAAAGGCCTGAATAAATCAGTGGGGTCTTATTTCCCTCAGGGGAAGGGGAACTTGAAGGAGGGGGCGCAGAAGATAAACAAGCATTCGGGAAGTGGGGTCTTGTAATTAATGCACTGGACTGGGACTCAGAAGATCTGAGTCAAATTCCTCGCTCTGCCACTGACTCCTTGTGTGATCCTGGGCAAATCACTTAGTCTCTCTGGGCCAGATTTTTAAAGGTATTCCCAGGAATGCTTATGGAAATGAATAAATAAGGCTGCAGACACAGTCAAATCAGATTAGAATCAGGGTCAGTGGCAGAGCCAGGAACAGAATTCAGGGCTCCTGAATCTCAGCCCGGTACCTTCTCCCCTGGACCACGCTGCTTTTGTCTTATCAGAGAGGTTGGAACTAAGACCCTGCTTCTGGCAACTGCATCCACGTAAAGGGGACTCTCGCAGTCCCACAGAGCTCCAGTGGAGTCAATGGGACGCCACACAGCCACTGGGCTCTGCCAGCCCATGCACCAATGCATTTGTGGGATCAGGGCTTACCCAGCTACGCAGGGGAGAGAGTGCCGCTGACGATACACCGCGCTGCCCAATGGGCAAAGTGAGCTGACTGCAAAAATCATGGTAAATATTTTCTCTCTCATTTCGTTCATCCCCAGCAAGCTCAGGGCTCAGGCGTTACCCGTGACTATGGTGGGTAACGTGTTCAGACAGGAACATGATGGTTGGGTTGACAGTCTCCCCACCAGAAGTTCTTTGACTCTCCCTGATCCCATAAGCAAGGCAACATTCTTGCCATGTCTTTCACCTTTCCTGTTGGTCTCATTCAAAAAATACATATGTAATTCCCCCGCCAGCTCAAAGAGCCAGACCAGCATTGAGCATGTAAAATTAAGACATGGGTGTTGAACTGAAAACAGCACCATGGCCCATCAGGTTACTCTGGGGCTGAGAAAACGTGGAAATGAGACACTGCAGCTGGATGTGAATGGGAGTTTGCCCTGAATAAAGACTTCAGGATTTGACCATATGCACGGCTGGGAATCAGTTCACAGGCAGCCAACAGGCACATATTGGGGCAAGGGGAAATCTGCACCAGGGCACCCAAGTGTCCTCAGATCACTCATGTCCATACAGAGCAACAGCTACTACATTTGAATGCAAACGGCATGGAATTCAGTGTTCCCAGCTCACAGAGGGCTGGGGCACCTCCAGCAGGAGCTGTGGTTCTCTGGAGTCTCGGTTTTTCAGATTTACATTTAGACCACTAAGCCACCCCCTTCGGCATATATCTCGCGCTTGTCCCTGTCTGCAGATTACAGACAGCTCTAAGAGCCAGGAGGAAATGACAATGGAATCAAATCAGCCAGTTTGTTTGTCTTAGGCGTGCAAGACAAGCCAGCATTCCAGGAGCCTGCCATTCCACTCACTGTTACTCATCCCTGTTTGTTATTGATTTGAAAAATCTCTTAAAGACAATCAGGGAAAGAGGAGACCCTGATGTGTAGCGGAATAGGCAGACTCAGGTCCTGTTGACATTCCTGGGGGACTCGGTTACAGTACAGCAGCCTCCAGCACGGTTACAAGACAGCTAATTGTAAAATCTAGCTCTTATAGAGAGTTTTTCCTTAGTAGATCTCAAAGCACATTACAAAGGAGGTCAGTATCATTATCCTCATTTGATAGATGGGGAAACTGAGGCACAGAAAGGAGTACTTACTGACTCAAGGTCACCCAGCAGGCCAGTGGCCGAGCCGGAGAAAAAAATCCTCGTCTCCTGAGTCCCAGTCCAGGGCTCTATCCACTCGCCCACACTGCCTCCTCGGTCACACACACTAGATGGGGCCATATCAGGTGGTTGGCTGGTGCAGAAGTCCAAGGCGTAGCACGGATCGGGAGCCCAGTCAAGACACCCTTCATTCCACCTTTGCATCACAATAAACCCTCTTCTAACAAAAACAACGAGGAGTCCTCCTTGCGGCACCTTAGAGATAACAAATTTATTTGGGCATAAGTGGGTTCTAACCCATGAAAGCTTACGCCCAAATAAATTGGTTGGTCTCTAAGGTGCCACAAGGACTCCTCGTTGTTTTTGCTGATACAGACTAACATGGCTACCACTCTGAACCCTCTTCTAACAGTGGCCCTCACCCTACAACTAGAACCTCACGGTCAGAACCCCAAACCCCGTGTGAATCTGACTGAAGCCTAGAATGGGAGTCAGCTGTTGACGAAGTGGGGTTTGGCTCACGAAAGCTTATGCCCAAATAAATTTGTTAGTCCCTAAGGTGCCACAAGGACTCCTCGTTTTTTTTGCTGATACAGATTAACATGGCTACCACTCTGAAACCTGTTCTAAGCAGGTTCCCCTAGCTGCAATAGCCAGCAGCACGAAGCCCTACAGTTCTGCCTGTATTTGGGGTGATGGGGTTCAGCGTGCGCACATCGACTGCCACTGACTTTGGATCAGGCCTGGAGTCCCTCTCCGTTCTCCTTGACCCCTCTTCCCATTCACCGGCAAGCTGCGACACCTCTAACAGGCGCTAGGCTGCTCCTCCTCACTGGAGCATCCCCTCATTTACCTTTGGAAATAACCACTGCTGAGAGCGTGAGTGAATTTGGTGCTGGTGAAGAGGGCTGAAGTGCCAGTCCTCTGCCTCTCCGAGAGCAGCAGCAAGCCAGTCGTCCACCGCCTGGACCTCAGGGGCCACACCGCGAGCTCTCCATGCTATTTCCGTGACTAACGGAAGCAGGCGGGACTCAAAGGTACTCAGGGAGTGGACCCTGTGCTGCAGAAAGGTGTCATTTTCAGAGTCACTTTTCTGACCATCAGCCTCGTGCTTGAAACCACATTGTCTAGCCCCTCCCCACATGAGAACCAGGCTCTGGTGAAACTAGCTTTTGAAGGGACTCCGTTCCCCACGCTAATTGCAGCCCATCAGCTCTGCCCGCCTATAATAATGAGGCAGCAGCATTGCAAGCCCAGCAGCTTATTTTGAGATCGCAAATGACGGAGAGGGAAAAAGAGGGCTGGGAAAATCAATAGCTTTGTCCTGAAAAGAGTGCTTGGAGGCTGCCTCCCAAGAGGGTTTATTATTTTCCGAGGGTTTCCAGACCGCTTCATTTACAAGAAAAGAAAATATCATTTGGGCTTAAAGAAGGCTGCCCTCCAGAATGCCATATAAGCCTGTTGCAAAATTCAGAGGTGTAAACACGGAGCTGGGTCAGCTTTTCAGACCTGGGGCTGCTTTGAAAGGGCAACTTGTGTTTAACTGTATATACACTTTGGGCCCAATTTTCAGAAGTGCTGAACATCCCCAGTTCCAGCTGAACATAGCGGGGAGCTGCTGCTGTTGACCACCTCTGGAAATTGGATGCCACGTGTTTCTCTCTGCTTGGAAACCTACATCCCCCCACTTTTAATGATCACCGTTTGCACCTCTATTGCGCCTTCCATCCAAGGGCCGCAATGCCCTACACAGCACCAGTTAATTTAGTCTCACAACACCCTTGTCAGGCAGATAAGGACTGTTATTCCCAATTTTAGAACTGAGGAAGCTGAATTGATTAAGTGACTTGCCAAAGGCCATAGAGGGAATCAGTGTTCCTGGCTCCTAGGCCCAGCTCCTCTAAGGTATTAGGTGCCTACCTCTCATTGAAACTGGGCCATATATCTTACTCAAACCTTATCTCAGTAGGTCCTGGATGTTACTGCGGTAGTTAGTAATGCACTAGCTCCCCTGAAAGGAATGCTGTAATGTGGAACCTCGCAGCGCACTCCTGTGGGCCTGAGGATCTAGTGTTCTAATAAGCTTCATTATAATCAGTTTCATTTGTGAAACCAGCTGGGGGTAATTTTACCTGTTCATTATCCACGAAGGCCCATTGAGAGCAGCCAGCCATTAACCACGAAATTAATAGTTTTCATAAGTCATCGTGGCCTCGGAAAAGTACAGTTTCTGAAACCACGGCTGAAAAGCACCTCTCCATCATTCCTAATCTTCGTTTTGCAGGTTGATCGCTCTCCGAGTGGCCCTAGAGGACTCATGAAAGAGACACAATGCCCTAGAAGATGGGTCTAGCAACATTAACTTCCAGAGCATGCGGATCCGGGGGGATGGATTGGATTTAGAGAAATACACAGTTTACCAATTTACAGAAAATGGGCTTTTTCAAGCCAGGAAGAGTAGGGGGGCTTCTGCCAGACCACTACAGAAAGGGGGGCGAGCCGCGGTCAGTTCTTTGCAGATGGGCTGCTTGAACAGGGAGCTGGGAAGAGGAGGTACAAAGAAGAGAGTTTGGTTTACTGTGCAGGGCAGCAGGCAAGGCATTCATCCATGGCAAACTGAAATGGGAAAATGTTGCCTCGGGGGTGAAAGAGACATTGACATAGCAACTTCATCACAAAGAGCTGGGCACAGCAACCACTGTCACGCATTACTGAAATGCGGCCACTTCTGAGGTGGAACACAGCAGCACATAGAAACACTGCACAATAGTTTAGAACAGGAAGCGAAGAAGAATCCCATATCCGAATAAAACTGCAGGGGAATTTAGGCAGGTGGAAATGGGAATCTGGCCAGAACACTGGGGCTAGCACCCCTATTCTTGCAAAAAGATACCAGGAAATCTTTAATACTCTGGAGTGGAAGCCCCTGACCAGCAGTCAGAGCTTACAGAATCACAAATCCCCTACCCCCAGTCGATACAGAGTTGATATTCCGCATGCCCGGAAATGGGGACATGAAAAAAGTGTACTCAAAAAGGGGACACACTCTTTTAGGATGTTGAGGGAGGCCTCTCTGAAAACCTGCCTCGTGCATCCAACCTACTGCACCCCTTACACAGTGGCTTGCAGAACAGTGAGAAGGCCAGTAACAGTGATCAGGGTGAGAGAGAAGCAAGAGTCACTCACTAAGTTCAAGTCAAAATTTATGAACACATCAGAGCTGATTTGGACTAAGATCCATACTGGACAATGCTCCTTAAATTCATATCAAGCAAACTACCTCCCCCACCCCTTACTTTTTGTTTAATCTGGCATCCCCCTTTAAATGCAGGGCAGAACTCTCCTCTTGGCTACATACATCAGATCCCAACTCTGCACTGAGAATTTTATCCTGTGCGAAACTTCCAGACAGGAAAACAAGAGCTAGGTTTGCCTGGAGTGGAGTGGATCTGTGCTTGCTCTAAGTTTAAGGCAGGGATGCTTTATATTTCTCCTTACTTTGTCCATCCCCTTGCAACTGCTCAGCATAGCATAGGCCCACAGAAGTGCTGGGCAAGAAGAGAGCGGGCCAAACAGTGCAGCAGGCCCTTTTCATCTCTTCCAACAGCCCCACAGCTCATGCTGCTCAGATCAGGGAGTCTGCCGAAAAAGCTCTTTAAAAGTTCCTGCTCCAAGCTGGAGGAAGCTTGTCTCTGACACCAGCTCAGCACTGGACACCACACAAAGAGACGGTAAAGAGCAGGGAAATCAGAGAAAAGCTGGCCACCCATCTGCAAACCCCAGAACCTCCTCATGGCAGGAGGTAGACAGCCACTTATTACATCTCCTGTCACTCATCCAAGCACATTTCCCCTTCATTTGCCGTCTTCTATTTCCCTGCTTGGCTGATTAGCCTGGTATAGCCTGCTGGAGGGAAGCCCTCCCCCCGTGATTAGCTGGCCAGGGCTATAGTAGGAAGTCTGTTTTCACCAAGCAAGATTTCAAAATTGCTTGTGAGCAACGCTAAGCTAAACCAGTATCAACAGTTTCCACAGTATGCATCCAATGAAGTGAGCTGTAGCTCACGAAAGCTTATGCTCAAATAAATTGGTTAGTCTCTAAGCCCTGGTCTACACTAGGACTTTAGGTCGAATTTAGCAGCATTAAATCAATGTAAACCTGCACCCGTCCACACGATGAAGCCCTTTATTTCGACTTAAAGGGCTCTTAAAATCGATTTCCTTACTCCACCCCTGACAAGTGGATTAGCGCTTAAATCGACGTTGCCGGCTCGAATTTCGGGTACTGTGGACACAATTCGACGGTATTGGCCTCCGGGAGCTATCCCAGAGTGCTCCATTTTGACCGCTCTGGACAGCACTCTCAACTCAGATGCACTGGCCAAGTAGACAGGAAAAGAACCGTGAACTTTTGAATCTCATTTCCTGTTTGGCCAGCGTGGCAAGCTGCAGGTGACCATGCAGAGCTCATCAGCAGAGGTGACCATGATGGAGTCCCAGAATCGCAAAAGAGCTCCAGCATGGACCGAACGGGAGGTACAGGATCTGATCGCTGTATGGGGAGAGGAATCCATGCTATCAGAACTCCGTTCCAGTTTTCGAAATGCCAAAAGCTTTGTCAAAATCTCCCAGGGCATGAAGGACAGAGGCCATAACAGGGACCCGAAACAGTGCCACGTGAAACTGAAGGAGCTGAGGCAAGCCTACCAGAAAACCAGAGAGGCGAACGGCCGCTACGGGTCAGAGCCCCAAACATGCCGCTTCTATGATGAGCTGAATGCCATTTTAGGGAGTTCAGCCACCACTGCCCCAGCCATGTTGTTTGACTCCTTCAATGGAGATGGAGGCAATACGGAAGCAGGTTTTGGGGACGAAGAAGATGATGATGATGAGGTTGTAGATAGCTCACAGCAAGCAAGCGGAGAAACCGGTTTTCCCGACAGCCAGGAACTGTTTCTCATCCTGGACCTGGAGCCAGTACCCCCCGAACCCACCCAAGGCTGCCTCCTGGACTCAGCAGGCAGAGAAGGGACCTCCGGTGACCTTTTAAAATACTATACATGGTTTAAAAGCAAGCATGTGAAAGGATTACTTTGCCCTGGCATTCGCGGCTCTCCTGGATATACTCCCAAAGCCTTTGCAAAAGGCTTCTGGGGAGGGCAGCCTTATTGCATCCTTCATGGTAGGACACTTTACCAGGCCAGTAACACGTACTTGGGAATCATTGTACAACAAAGCATTGCAGTGTATGTTTGCTGGCGTTCAAACAACATCCATTCTTTATCTCTCTGTCTTATCCTCAGGAGAGTGAGATATAATTCATGGTCACCTGGTTGAAATAGAGTGCTTTTCTTCAGGGGACACTCAGAGGAGCCCATTCCTGCTGGGCTGTTTGCCTGTGGCTAAACAGAAATGTTCCCCGCTGTTAGCCACAGGGAGGGGGGAGGGTTGAGGGGGTAGCCACGCAGTGGGGGGGAGGCAAAATGCGACCTTGTAACGAAAGCACATGTGCTATGTATGTAATGTTAACAGCAAGGTTTACCCTGAAAGAGTGTAGCCATTGTTTTATAAAATGTGTCTTTTTAAATACCGCTGTCCCTTTTTTTTTCTCCACCAGCTGCACGTGTTTCAATGATCACAGGATCTTCTCCTTCCCAGAGGCTAGTGAAGCTTAGAAAGAAAGAAAAAACGCACTCGAGATGAAATGTTCTCCGAGCTCATGCTGTCCTCCCACACTGACAGAGCACAGACGAATGCGTGGAGGCAAATAATGTCAGAGTGCAGGAAAGCACAAAATGACCGGGAGGAGAGGTGGCGGGCTGAAGAGAGTAAGTGGCGGGCTGAAGAGAGGGCTGAAGCTCAAATGTGGCGGCAGCGTGATGAGAGGAGGCAGGATTCAATGCTGAGGCTGCTGCAGGACCAAACCAGTATGCTCCAGTGTATGGTTGAGCTGCAGCAAAGGCAGCTGGAGCACAGACTGCCACTACAGCCCCTGTGTAACCAACCGCCCTCCTCCCCAAGTTCCATAGCCTCCACACCCAGACGCCCAAGAATGTAGTGGGGGGCCACCGGCCAACCAGCCACTCCGCCACAGAGGATTGCCCCAAAAAAAGAAGGCTGGCATTCAATAAATTTTAAAGTTGTAAACTTTTAAAGTGCTGTGTGGCATTTTCCTTCCCTCCTCCACCACCCCTCCTGGGCTACCTTGGTAGTCATCCCCCTATTTGTGTGATGAATGAATAAAGAATGCATGAATGTGAAGCAACAATGACTTTATTGCCTCTGCAAGCGGTGATCGAAGGGAGGAGGGGAGGGTGGTTAGCTTACAAGGAAGTGGAGTGAACCAAGGGGCGGGGGGTTTCATCAAGGAGAAACCAACAGAACTTTCACACCGTAGCCTGGCCAGTCATGAAACTGGTTTTCAAAGCTTCTCTGATGCGTACCGCGCCCTCCTGTGCTCTTCTAACCGCCCTGGTGTCTGGCTGCGTGTAACCAGCAGCCAGGCGATTTGCCTCAACCTCCCACCCCGCCATAAACGTCTCCCCCTTACTCTCACAGATATTGTGGAGCACACAGCAAGCAGTAATAACAGTGGGAATATTGGTTTCGCTGAGGTCTAAGCGAGTCAGTAAACTGCGCCAACGCACCTTTAAACGTCCAAATGCACATTCTACCACCATTCTGCACTTGCTCAGCCTGTAGTTGAACAGCTCCTGACTACTGTCCAGGCTGCCTGTGTACGGCTTCATGAGCCATGGCATTAAGGGGTAGGCTGGGTCCCCAAGGATACATATAGGCATTTCAACATCCCCAACAGTTATTTTCTGGTCTGGGAATAAAGTCCCTTCCTGCAGCTTTTGAAACAGACCAGAGTTCCTGAAGATGCGAGCGTCATGTACCTTTCCCGGCCATCCCACGTTGATGTTGGTGAAACGTCCCTTGTGATCCACCAGAGCTTGCAGCACTATTGAAAAGTACCCCTTGCAGTTTATGTACTCGGCAGCTTGGTGCTCCGGTGCCAAGATAGGGATATGGGTTCCGTTCATGGCCCCACCACAGTTAGGGAATCCCATTGCAGCAAAGCCATCCACTATGACCTGCACATTTCCCAGGGTCACTACCTTTGATATCAGCAGATCTTTGATTGCGTGGGCTACTTGCATCACAGCAGCCCCAACAGTAGATTTGCCCACTCCAAATTGATTCCCAACTGACCGGTAGCTGTCTGGCGTTGCAAGCTTCCACAGGGCTATCGCCACTCGCTTCTCAACTGTGAGGGCTGCTCTCATCTTGGTATTCATGCGCCTCAGGGCAGGGGAAAGCAAATCACAAAGTTCCATGAAAGTGCCCTTACGCATGCGAAAGTTTCGCAGCCACTGGGAATCGTCCCAGACCTGCAACACTATGCGGTCCCACCAGTCTGTGCTTGTTTCCCGAGCCCAGAATCGGCGTTCCACAGCATGAACCTGCCCCATTAGCACCATGATGCATGCATTGGCAGGGCCCATGCTTTCAGAGAAATCTGTGTCCATGTCCTGATCACTCACGTGACCACGCTGACGTCGCCTCCTCGCCCGGTATCGCTCTGCCAGGTTCTGGTGCTGCATATACTGCTGGATAATGTGTGTGGTGTTTAATGTGCTCCTAATTGCCAAAGTGAGCTGAGCGGCCTCCATGCTTGCCTTGGTATGGTGTCCGCACAGAAAAAAGGTGCGGAATGATTGTCTGCCGTTGCTCTGACGGAGGGAGGGGCTTCTGATGACACGGCTTACAGGGTTGGCTTCAGGGAGCTAAAATTAACAAAGGGGTTGTCTTTAAATCAAGGAGTATTTCAGGCAGGACTTCACGGAGGGTTCCAATAAGAAATGGTGTACCTAAGTTATTGTTCTTATTGGAACAAGGAGGTTAGCCTGGCCTCTGATTGATACATGGCTAGATTTACCTCGCTGCACCTTCTCTGTGAGTGACTGCAGTGTGACCTAGAAGAATGAGTCCCCTAGACGGGGGAGGAGGCAAATGAGTACAAAACAAATCTGGTCTATTTCTTGTTTTGATCCACTCCATCTATCTTTTACATCTTTGGCTGGCAACAGACAGTGCAGAAGGACTGCATGCCATCCACATCTCATGGCTACTCGGCAGAAGATGGTGCAGTAGGACTGCTAGCCATCCTCATCTCTTGCCTGCCCGGCAGAAGATGATGCAATAGGACTGCTAGCAATCCATATCACCTGCCCGCTCACCATAAGACAGTTCAATAGGACTGACTGCAGGACTAAAGAGAATGACCTGGTCAAGTCACTCCAAATTGGGGAGGGGGGGAAGCAAATGAGTACAAAACAAATCTGGTCTATTTCTTGTTTTGATCCATTCCATCTACCTTTTACATCTTTGGCTAGCAGCAGACGCTGCAGAAGGACTGCATGCCATCCACATCTCATTGCTGCTCGGCAGAAGATGGTACAGTACGACTGCTAGCCATCCTCATCTCTTGCCTGCCCGGCAGAAGATGGTACAATACGACTGCTAGCCATCGTCATCTCTTGCCTGCCCGGCAGAAGATGGTACAGTATGACTGCTAGCAATCCGTATTGCCTGCCTGCTCACCATAAGACGGTTCAATAGGACTGACTGCAGGACTAAAGAGAATGACCTGGTCAAGTCACTCCAAATTTAGTCCCTGCACCCATGTCTGCCCAGGCGCTCCCAGCCGATGTGGCCAGGAGCACCTCGGACATGACGAGGACGGCTACCTGTCGTACTGTACCGTCTGCTGCCACAAGGCAATGGATTGCTGCTACTGTGTAGCAATGCCGTACCGCATCTGCCAGCACCCAGGAGACATACGGTGATGGTTACCTGAGCGGGCTCCATGCTTGCCGTGGTATGGTGTCTGCACAGGTAACTCAGGAAAAAAGGCGTGAAATGATTGTCTGCCCTTGCTTTCACGGAGGGAGGGAGGAAGGGAGGGAATGGGGGCCTGACGATATGTACCCAGAACCACCCGCGACAATGTTTTAGCCCCATCAGGCATTGGGATCTCAACCCAGAATTCCAATGGGCAGCGGAGACTGCGGGAACTGTGGGATAGCTACCCACAGTGCAACGCTCCGGAAGTCGACTCTAGCCTCAGTACTGTGGAAGCGCTCCGCCGAGTTAATGCACTTAATGCACTTAGAGCATTTTCTGTGGGGACACACACACTCGAATATATAAAACCGATTTCTAAAATACCGACTTCTATAAATTCGACCTTATTCCGTAGTGTAGACATACCCCAAGGTGCCACAAGTACTCCTTTTCTTTTTGCGAATACAGACTAACACGGCTGTTACTCTGAAACCTAACAGTATCAACTGGGGGTATTCTGGGGCAAAAATGAAAATGGGCGGAACCAACTGGCACAAAGAGGGTAGGAGTTTCTCATTCTCCTCTTGTTTAGTTTGGTTTTACATCAGGATGCAGTGCTGCCTAGTGGATACAGACCCAGGGGTCCCTTTCCTGGCTCTGCCACTGACTTGCTGGGTGACTTTGGGCAAGTCACTTCACCACTCTGTGCCTGAGTTTCCATCTCAGGTTTACTGATGATAGAATTGGGTAGTAAGGACTTCAGTGGCATCTCCCTGGCTTTCCCAGTGTAACTGAGATCAGAGTCCAGCCCTACATGTTTGCCTGCCTCCTATCCCTGAGAATTCCAAGGCAGAACTAGGGGTTTTTATCTTCTCCCCTACTTTCCAGCTGGAAAGGGATCATGTGCTCAATCCCAGCCTTTATCATGGCTCTTCCCCACCTCCTGGTTCTTCCTTCCCTAGTCCCTTTTCTCTTTCTTTTGTTGACATCATACCTGCTGATAGCTGCTCCCTGCACCACAAGCTGAGTCTTTGCAGAAAGAAGCCAAAATGGAGGACAGACCATTTATAGGAGCCCCACCCACAGGCAGGTCTAAGCTAATTAGTAGGAGGAGTTTGTGCACTATAAATAGGCTTGCCAGAATTCCATTTTTATGTTTTTAATAATTTTGATGGATAACCGTTTACTTTTAGGTTTCAGAGTAGCAGCCGTGTTAGTCTGTATTCGCACCAAGAACAGGAGGACTTGTGGCACCTTAGAGACTAGCCCATTTATTTGAGCATAAGCTAGTTTATTTTTAAGCATTTTTTCTGCGGGTATGGATTTACGTTTTCACAGCTGTGCAAAATTAAGGGGGTTACGCCCTTTTGTTTTATTTGTATCCATTTAACTATTCACACTTCTATGTGAAATTATGGGGGGGGGATCAGACAAGGAAGGGGTCAGTCAATAATGACAGAAGAGGCTGAGATTCAAAAAAAAGCTGAAGCTTTAGAATGGTTAAAACGCAGATGATCAACATCACATGCGTATATAAAGTAGATATCCTGAACTCAAACTCTAAGACGTTCTCAAGCAGCATTTTCCTTACTTTGCCGAGCTGTAACTTTTATCAATGGAAACATTTTTTCATAAGTTTGTGGATGCCATTGCCATTTAATGACACTGACCAGTAAAAATGTCATCCTTCCAAACCTAACAACTACAATACCCACCTGCGGAAGTGAAGAAACAGACTGACAGAGCCAGAAGAGTACCCAGAAGTTACCTACTACAGGACAGGCCCAACAGAGAAAATAACAGAACGCCACTAGCCGTCACCTTCAGCCCCCAACTAAAACCTCTCCAACGCATTATCAAGGATCTACAACCTATCCTAAAGGACGACCCATCACTCTCACAAATCTTGGGAAACAGGCCAGTCCTTGCCTACAGACAGCCCCCCAACCTGAAGCAAATACTCACCAGCAACTACATACCACACAACAGAACCATTAACCCAGGAACCTATCCTTGCAACAAAGCCCATTGCCAACTGTGTCCACATATCTATTCAGGGGACACCATCACAGGGCCTAATAACATCAGCCACATTATCAGAGGCTCGTTCACCTGCACATCCACCAATGTGATATATGCCATCATGTGACAGCAATGCCCCTCTGCCATGTACATTGGTCAAAGTGGACAGTCTCTACGTAAAAGAATAAATGGACACAAATCAGATGTCAAGAATTATAACATTCATAAACCAGTTGGAGAATACTTCAATCTCTCTGGTCACGCGATTACAGACATGAAAGTTGCGATATTACAACAGAAAAACTTCATAATCAGAGTCCAGCGAGAGACTGCTGAATTGGAATTCATTTGCAAATTGGATACAATTAACTTAGGCTTGAATAGAGACTGGGAGTGGCTAAGTCATTATGCAAGGTAACCTATTTCCCCTTGTTTTTTCCTACCCCACCCCCCACCCCCCTGTTCCTCAGATGTTCTTGTTAAACCCTGGATTTGTGCTGGAAATGGCCCACCTTGATTATCATACACATTGTAAGGAGAGTGATCACTTTAGATAAGCTATTACCAGCAGGAGAGTGGGGTGCGGGGAGAAAACCTTTTGAAGTGATAAACACCCATTTTTTCATGGTCTGTGTGTATAAAAAACATCCTCACTGCATTTTCCACTTTTATGCATCCGATGAAGTGAGTTGTAGCTCACGAAAGCTTATGCTCAAATAAATTGGTTAGTCTCTAAGGTGCCACAAGTACTCCTTTTCTTTTTGCTATAAAAATTGTTCCAACACCCCTGATTGGAACAGTACGGATGCCCTGAGGATCCAAAGCTGGGCGGTCTGGTCTGGAGGGAAGGCTGCCATGATGACCTCTCTCAAAGCTTCTGCCCTGAGGACAATTCTGACCTGAATTCAGCTGGCTCTTTCATGGCTGAGCTGGCCCTGTAAAGCTAGCAGGAGTGAGAATACTTTGTCAGTAGAAGAAACGGATCTGACTCAAAGTCACCCAGGGAGCAGAGCTGCTGAGTAAGACAGTGCCATTAACCTACAGTCACATTGTTGGCTATAACCACACCTCAGGCCTCTTTTACTGTTCTCGCTTCTGGCAGGCTTTGTCCCCGGTTGATCATTATTCTGCTTCAGCTCACCCCCACTGCTGGCTTGGGTCACAGTTCAGCTGTGAGACCTCTGCCAAGTTTTGCAAAGCCACTTCAAATATAAAGTCTTAAATATTTCCAAAATCTTTATTTTTATGGAGCTTGCCACATCCTCGGGGAGGGCTTTCCCTCTTAGCGCCTTGGCGCTACGTCACTCCAGGACTATTCGCAGGACTTACTGAGCGCTCGATGCTGCGAGTCCTCCCAAGTGCTGTTCATGTCAGTGAAAAGGCAGAGAACTCAGCCCCACCAGAACTCATCCAGCACCACAGCTGGTTGAGCTCCCTTAAAGATTTTGTGACGAAAAATGACTTTTTGGATGATAACAAAATCCCTGTAAATTTGTCGTATCATTTGAAATGTTCAGCTGTTCCATCAAAATAAAACGAGAGCTTTCACTGTGAATTGAAACCAAATTACTTCCGGTTTTTGCCTCTTTCTCCCTCCCCCGCCAGCTTCTCTCCCATCAAGAGGGGAAAAAGAAAGACAGGGAGAGGAGTGCTAAAAGCTCCCCAGAGAGAAAGAGATGGTTGGTTGATTGGTTTGAATAGAATCAAAACAAATGTTTTTGTTTCAGAGCAAATGCACATGAAATTTCTCATTACAATTAGATGAAAAGTTGAAAAATTCTGCCTGAAATTTAAAAAAGAAAAAAAGGCTTTGTTTCTTTTGAATTTTATGTGGAAAATCCATGTCATTTTTGACCAGTCCTCCTCTGCACATTGTAGGACTGGGCCTAACTCAGCAGCCGCAGCATTTCAATACACAAAGTCCAGGGCAGGACTTTATTAAAATATTTTTTTTCACAATCAGGTTTCATTATCTACGGTGCTGTTTGCCATCAGTGGAGGATCTGGCGCAAATGATCTTTCGATGATGCTATCGGCACAATTTCATTAACTCCACTGGAACCCCACCAGTTTACAGCAGAGCTTAGGACCATTTACTTTTAAAATACATGGGGCCAGGTCCTCCTCAGCTCAATCCCATTGAAGTTAACGGAAACATGCCTATTTACACCAGCTAAAGATTTGGCCCATTGTTTTTAACCTGGCAGTGTCCCTATTAGCTCACCGGTGTAAAAGCCCCCATTGTTTTTGCTCAGGAATTGTTGGGCTGCAGTACCCCTGGGTTTTTAATAAATCCAATCAGCAGCTAGCTGATAAACAGCAGGGGAGCTCGGCGCTTCACTCTCTGAAAGGTAGGCATTGCTCACAGGCCGCTCGTAAAACTTCCAGGACACAGTGGAGGTGGGAATTAGATGGGGTAGAAAAGATCCCTGGCATGTGCCCCTTCGTCTGAGATTGCCCTGGAGCCTTAATGACTCAAGCGAAGAGGATGGTGCCCAAAATACACACTAGGAACCTGGCCCCTGGCATCAGAGTCTTAGCACTGAGCACAGATGGAACCCCTCAGGGTGCAAACAGAAGGAAATTTGCTTTGCAGCCTGGTGAAATCTTCCAGCAGTCAATACAACACTGAAGAATAACTTCCTTTCACATTTTCTTTTACAGCCACACACGGCTGGGTCTACTGGGCACCCCGCAGCCTGTACCCAGCACTTCAGACACACGTGCCTGCTCCTATGAGATCACAGCAGGACTCACTGCCAATACACATCATAAAGAGCTGTTTCAGGTCATACTGTTTGGAGGAAGCGTGTTACCCTGACAAGGCTCCATTATGTGGGCAGCGCCAGCATAAACTGGCAAGCGGGTTTCTCCCAGCTCTCTCTGGTGCTTTCGGATTAGCGCGGGGCCAGCTGAACCTTCACACACAACTCAAACCAACACCAGGCCTTGATCAAAACTTTGAAAGAGCTCCGGGCACATTCCCTACCCCATTATATCCAGGCCTTGCACTGCAGTGCTTGGTGCAGACACACGCAAGAGCCTGGTTTCTTGGTATTTTGAGGATGACCTTGTATGTAGTAGTTCCCTGAACTATTCCAAGGCTCATACAGGAGCAGGGCCTCTCCCTTTGGTTCTGCCACTGGGAGGGGAAGCCAAATCAGAGTTGCTGGCAGGGCTGGTGAGTTTCAGAACCCAGTGAATCATGGGCTGAGAGCTGATTAAAGTCAGCCTGGAGCAGAAATATTCCCAAGAAGCCTGTTCTCAGGAGACTTGCAGCCCACGGTTTGGATAAGCAGCTCAAATCTGTGTTCCTCTGACTCAAACCCATATTCCACACCTTTGAAGGTTCACCCATCACTACGTGTATGGTAGGAATTACCCCCGCTGTCAAAGTTGCCCAGAAGTCAGTCAAGCTAATGCTCTGCCCATGCAGCACGTGTAACATCATCACTTGAATCAGGTGTGGTTTTCACACAAGAAGAATGCTGCAGTGTTGTGACTAACACGGGGTGGAACTGTTGCTATCTTTCATCCATTTCAATTTGATATTCATGGCCATATTGGACTGAATGCACCTGATCTTGTCTGACCTTGGAAACTAAACCGTCCACGGCCTGGATAGTATTTGAACAGGAGACCACCTGGGAATCTTGAGTGCGGTAGGCAGCCTTTCAATTTGATCCTCGTTACCAAAAGGCTTTACTCCACATATGGATAGTTTCCTGTTTGACTGGTGATGAGACAGGATTTGAAATTTCAGTTTGTGCTTTATAAAAGCACACTTGGAATAGACTCTTCCCACAATTTCAGTATCACAGGCCATGTGTGCACCAGCCTTATCCTAAAAATCTCCCGCTGCTACCAATGCAGTGATTGCTAGTGCAGCCAGACCACTGGGAACTGTGGAGTTATTTTCACCATAGCGTGTAGACCTCCTGTGAACAGGAGCGGACACTCCAGTGGTTAAAAAGCCAGTGGCCAGCAAGGAGTTCTGTCTACACGGGCTCTACCCCATCGCCATGGTAGTCAACTGACCTAACAGGCCTGATCCTCAGCTGCTATAAATCAATGTATCTCCAGTGAAGTCAAGGGAACTATATCGATCAACGCCAGCTGAGGATCTGCCCCAGCATTTGACAGGTATCTTGAGCTCAGGATATCTTGAATGCAGAAGCTATTATTTCACAACCAGAAACCACTGGGAATCTCACACAAATCTGGACTCCTGAGATTTTTTCTAGTTCAGCATCTAGACCTGAGCAGGTGGGATACATTTCAATCAGCACCTCATTACTACACTGATAACAGCCACACGCATCTAAATGGAGACACACTCCCAGCCCTTCTGAAGTTCACCCATCACCATTATGAGCTGCCAGTTTTGCAGCAGATTCAGCCCATCCCAGCTGTTTAACGCCACCGTCTTGCTGTGTCCTGGGAAGGGAGCAGGCCGTCTGTGTGAGGTTTATACACTGCTTTGACTGATGGGGAACAAAATACAGCCCCTTTATATCTCTTTGGAGAACAACCGTATTTCTATCTGAGATCCAAACCATGGTTTCAGTTCAAACCAGGTAGCTCTGTAATCACGTTGAGCCAGACGATAAAACTAACAGACTGACTGAGACACAATATTCTGCTCAACAGTCTAATTTGCTCTCTGTATTCAAGCACACATAACCCAAGCACTGGGGGGGGGGGGAAGGAAGGGGTCCATGCGTATAATTGGTTTCATATTCCAGTTTTCAGAGCTCCTTCCTGAGCAATGTCTGAGTCCCAGTTTCAAACATCCATCACGTTGTCTTCCCTGGATAGTTCCAGTCTCTGGAATACTTAGTATGGGTTCCTCTGGCAGCTTCCTGCTGTTTTTCAACCATAATAGGGAGATGAAGGAAGAATCCTTGAAACCTCTTGATTTACCTGAGTCAGATAAAGGTCAAAGCATGTCCTTCCACAGGCTTTCAGCTGCTACCATATAGGTGCATACACATATAGGTGTATACATATTTCCAGCCAGTAGAAGTTCATAACGTTTCCAGAATGGAATATTATGTGCTGGTGCTTCCCCTACAGACAAATATGGGGAACTCTCTTTCATCTATTCCTCCCCAACAAGAGCAGGACGAGGTTAACACAAAGGATAAAGGGCTGTATTAGAGTAGAAAACCTGATCTGTGATTGAGCGACCTAGGACATGGTGATTTTAATCTTGGTGGAGGATTACACAGAGAGAATGAGAGTGTGAATGTGTGTGTCTGTGTGTCCTTATAGTGTCTGGCACTGAAACAGCATGAGAGACTTCAACCATGCTTTACGACAGTGAGTTTCAGCCTGGGGTCCGCAGACTATGTCTAAGATTTCCAAAGGATTCGGACCATGCTTTAGGATAACCATGATTTAACCATGCGACCCCACCTAGAAAAAAAATACACAACTAAGAGCAGGGCACAAATGTCTTGTCCCCAGCCTTTAATTATATAGGAACATACTGGGGCTTATTTGTAAGCACCATTGCAAATTACACAGTACTTCCATATACCTGCAGATTAGGCTGCCATTACGTTTAGTAGATGTAAAGATGATGACTATATGTACTGAACTATGATTTAGAGGGCAGATATAATCAGACTTATACTTAGTGAAGAGATGGAATTCACTACAGAGACCTCCAGCTGTAACATGGTGCCTGCCCTGTAACGAAACAATCCAGCTCTCCTAGGTGAAGAAGAATTGCATGAGGTCTGTGCCATGGAACTTCAAGTGTTTCAGAATTCTTTCCTAGCAGCTGATTCGGTGTTAAAGAACTGGGTTGTCATATCAAGAGGTGGCTTTAACGCTATTGGGCTAATCCCAGAATATGACACGTCCCCTCCCTCCACTCTTGAGCTACCAGACATGACTGCAGTGAACTGCTTTGTGTTCCACAGCCTTCCAGAGTGACTACTGCAGGCAGTGCAACAATGACAGACATTGCTCTCCTACCCAAAGACTAAAGAGCTTTGCATGTTATGTTCTTTCCTATGGCATGCCCAGTAGATTCCAAGGTAGAGTGAGATCAGAACAACCCACAAAGCCATGACCCCAACCCTGCACCCCCTGAAGTAGTAAAATGGGGGCAGAGGGGGAATTGGTTAAGATGGCCATGGGTATTTGATGTACATGGCCAGTCTCCGTATGTTCACTGCCGAGTTACAAAAAGAGGGAGAGTACAACCGTGTTTGTGGCACCACTATCAATATTCCACAGACTATCACAGGGAAAGTCAGGGACGCACGCACCTCACACCAGGTGCCACATTCCAATCACTCACACACCCATTAGGCTGGAAGATGGGATGGCATATCAGTGTTTCTGGATTAAAAGCAGGAGTCACAGGATTCTGTCTGCTCAGGCTGGCAAGAGCAGAGAACATCACAGCAGCACAGCTGTGTTAAACGAGGCATAGGAGGCAGCTAGTCTTTTGGAACAGGTTTTTGCTTGTAATTTTGAAGACCTCTCCCCCCCACCCCCGATACCACAGCAACCAGCACCCTAGAAACACACAGATTGACTGTTCAGACAGGAGGGCAATAAGCGAGAGGCCTAAGAGCCAGTCCCAAAAGCAGCAGGAACGGGAGTGACAGAGCTGTGGACACAGCCCATAGGAATGAGCATGAAGGGATAAAAAAAACCCCAAGGGCCTCACTCCAAATGAGCTAATACTCTAGGCGCCTGCTCAGAGAGAGGCCAGACTGAAAGGACCGGATAGCAAGGCACTGTTGTGCAGTTACACTGTAACACATTCAGACTCTTTAGTGACCCCTGGGTGCCTGCTGAATATTAACCATTCCCCTGAAGTCAGGAGCCAGCATTATATATAGGGACCTTTTAAGGCAGAGGGTTAAGTGCTCCCCTTGTTGATTGGAGCCCTGAAGGAATAGTCTGAAAAAAGCCCCATTTGAGTTGGTTAAAAAGAACTGCAGCTGTAGCCCTTTTTAAAGCTTTACGAGGAGGCAGGGGGTTGTTTTTAAAGCGCTGATCAAAGTCACCTGCTAATACCAGACTTGAGCCTATAGTCTGGAAAACCCACCAACCGTAGCAATGTTCTAGTTCTGCATGTCTCTCAGGGGTCACTTCAATTTAATCTGAAGAAGTGGGGGGTTTTACTCACAAAAGCTTATGCCCAAATAATTCTGTTAGTCTTTAAAGGTACCACCAGACTCCTGACTGTTTTTGTGGATACAGACTAACATGGCTACCCTCTGATCAATTTAATAAACCTCTCATTATAGCAATATGTTTCTGTCAAGAATAATGATTTTTACACACACACACCAATTCTTTAAAATACAAGAACTAGAAAATTAGCCAGCAGGTTCCTACTACAACTCCTATGGCGTTTCAGAGAGCCTTGACTCTACTACCATCTACTGACAGCAAGAAGCGTAGCAGGTGTCTTTTGGTTGCATTGGCAGATGACCTACAGAAGGATACAACAGAAATTAATCAAAAATGTTACCTTGTAGCAATGAGTTCCACAGGCCAATGTACTTAAGAAGTATATTCTTTTATTGCCTTTTAATTTTGTTGCCTTTTGGTTTAATCAGGTGTCCCCTTATTCTTGGATTATGAAGGAAGGAACAGGAGCATGCAATTTATCACCTATGCACCATTTATTATTTTGTATACCTCTAACATAACCCCTCCAAACTAAAATGCCTCAGTCTTTTCCATCTTTTTTCATAGGACATCACCTCTAATTGTTTTCATCACCTGTCTCTGGTGGGATATGGTATTTCACCTCACAGATGGAAAGATTGAGGCATGGAGAAGGAAAGTGACTTGCCCCCGTGCAAGTCAAAGAAGGGCCAAAACCAGAAACCAGGACTCTGGACCCCCACTAAAAATGGTTCAGAGAATACAAATAAAAATCTTTAGCTGCTTCTTCTCTTCAGGACTGTTGCTGAATGCTTTCGCTCGAAGAAGGTGCACACTGAGGCTTCAAGCAAGTGGAACTGCATTGTATTTTGTAATGCTGATTAATGCAACTTCCACTCCTGCCCCAACTCTGCTACAGAAATAATGCTGTTCACAGGCTGTCTTGAGAAGCAAGTAGCAGGATGTATGATGAGAATGAGACATTAAGCCTCCCAGGTATGTAACAGGCAGTATGCCACTATTTTACAACCAACAGAGAGCTTCTCCTGCAGGAACATTTGATATGTGATGGACAAATGACCCTGTCTTCTGCACCAGTATGAGGTGCAGTCCCTCTCACACTCAGAGGCCATTGGTGCAGCAGGGAATGCTTTCCTCCGTCACATTAAGACTATTGTATCACACTTGTGACTCTCTCATTCCATCTCCACCAAGGTAACAAAGCCTACCACATTCATACCCCCATTTGGGACTGGAGACTATGTGCTAGGGTGGTTACACTTCAAGGACTTATTACCAATACAAAAAGGCCCTGATCTAGGAGGAAGGTATGTGCAGAATCATTTCTGCCTTATGCCTTGCACTAAGAAAACTGAGAACAGCTGGATCAGCTTTGATTTCAGTCCCTCACAGCAAATTAGTCCAAATCTGGCTCTCACTGGAACTCCATGAGAATATTCCTCAGAACTGGCAAGTCCTGTGGGTTGGGTCATTTTATTCAGAACCTTACTTGCTCTATTTCCCCTCTCTTCTCCATGCAGCTAGATAGAGGGGCTGGCGCTGGGAGACAGAGGGCTGATTTGAGCGAATGAACCCACAAATTGATTTTTAACTCAGGTCATTTTTAGTTACTATGCCCACAGGCTTTTTTCAGCAAATGGCATTTTATTATTTCAACAGCCAGTATTGCACAGGGTTCGGAATGATCTCCTCACCAAGATTTTAAACATCTACACACCTCTGGACTCATCATTCAGAACAAAGTTAAAAGAACTTTGACTTATTTTAAATACCTTTTAATTACAATTAAATGCCAAAACACATTTGAGGTGTTCCAGTCATTTAGTTCTCACAAATATCTTGGGCAGCTGCCAGCCCTCAGAAGGCTTTTTCAACCCAGCTCTCCTCCAGATGCGTTTCAGATCTTTTTCAAACTTTGCCTGGAAAGAAAAAGGGACGACTGTGAGCTCTCTTGGAAGTGACATGTTCAAACCAAGACACCCCACTGCATAAAAAGTATCCTAAAGAGAAGCTGGGTGTTATCTGTATGAAGGAAGCAGTACATTACCTAGGCAGCCTATCCCGCTTCTCAGAATATGCTCCAGTTCTTATCGCAGAAAATGCATTTCAAATGCCGTATAACTGCATTTTAGAAATGTTCCATTAGAAATACTGAAAACGGAGACATATTTAACGAGATCAAATGTTAAAAAAAACTAGTATCCAGTAGGGATCAAGAAAGGAAATGGGACCTTTAAGACTGGCTCTTTAAACTTGAAGGGGTTAACTGGGACTAACAAGACACAAACACCTTCTAAGGACAGGTGTGGTGGGAGAAAGACTAGAACAGGGATGAAAATTTGAAGCATGGAAGAACTATGGACTATGGAAAGGCAGAGCTAAGTAGCCCATACGACCAATGGAGTTGCATCTGCCTCCACCAGTCTGAATGTGGACCCATGTCCTTCCCTCCTACCCCATTCTAGAAAGTAAAATGCTTCTGGGCGGGAGTGCAGTGTGATATTTTCTCCTTACAGCTGCTGACACTGGCTGTTCTGTGCACATCAGTTGAGGATGCTGGCAAGACAGGTAGAAGATGATTATTACACCAACTATCCAAACACATCTTGGGCATGTGTACTACTCGTTGGTGCCTATGTCAAGAGATTATTTTTATCCACTGAAGAAGTCGTAACCATTCATCTTTTCAAATTATTTGAATGTCAAGATAGATCACCATGCATAGCGATGTATCATTCAAAGTTTAATACATCTCTTTCCAGCTACACAAATTTTAAATAATTGGCCAAGGACATCCAGGTCAAAAAACAAACCAAAAAGTTCAGAGGGTTCCGAAACCAGCATGATCTGCAAAGCCACCAGCCCAATGCACTGGAATTGCTCCAATCAGATTGCTGCTGTTTTTCACAAGTCAATTCTAGATTAAAAGCACCACATAAACTGCTAGCCATATCTAAAGAAAGTGCCAGCCACTTTTTGAAAATATGCCTCTGTTGATCCCAATCTCACCTGACGTTTCTTCCTGCGACCATCTAGTACCTTCCTCCGCAAAAAACGCGTTCGTTTGAGCAGCTTTTTGTACTTATGCCGATTCATTTTCCTCCTGCGGATCTTCAACACATTCTTACACTCAACCTTGTTAGTGCTGACTTCTCCTTCCTCTTCCTCCACATCAGCTCCCCCTTCACATGGGGGACAGTCATATTGTTGGGTAGGCTCATAACCTAGCTTTTCATGAACATTGATGATCTCCACTTTAGGGAGGGAGTATCTAACAGTCAGCCAGCTTTCTAAAGGGCTGATGGACATTTTTCTGGGGATCAGAATTTCTTCCAGTTCAGGGTCCAGTGCATACCAGCGCTGAGGTTGGGCTCCATTCTTATTAGAGGGTTGTGTGCTGTAATTTGCAGATGTGGAACCAGAGCACAGCACAGAAGACGCTGATCTTGGCAAAAAATGTCCTCAAAAAAACAAAAGTTTTGTTTAAACTTCTTGAAGAACACATAACATGAGTGTCTACCTTTAAAATAGCTAAATATTAAAATTACACCCAAAGAGCTACTTTAAAAGTTATTTAGGTTGCAAATTCAAGCACTTGGAAGCCAAATTTACTCTTGCCTGTGTAACTGTAATGCCACCCCTTGTGCATCCATTCTGTTCACTGAATGAGGTAGGGGTCATGTGGAAAACATAGTGCGTAATCACGTAATTAAAGACTGTATCAATGCATATGCACAAGGGGTCAAATTAAAGTGCATTGGGAGGCATAAAACTGGCATTTCTTAACTTCTGAGTGGGTGAGTTTGCAAGAAAAAGTAATTTAGGTTAACATAGAAAATTGCATACAAAAAACTACTTTGTTTATTCAAAAGAAAAAGACAAAACACATTCTATTGTGTACAGCTGTAACAACCCACAAATCGTGCACCACTGGCCAGGTTTGAACCCTGAACCTTCAGGATTGCAACACAGACTTCTACTACAGTAGCCTGCAGCAGCAGTGGGATGTTGTCTCTGGGAAGATATGGGCATGCGGGTCTTGTTGAGGGGAGGCCAGTCCATCTCTTTTCCCCTCCCACTCCTCAGGAGATGGAAGACTCCTGCATCTCATGGTTTCCCCAGAAGAAAGAATGGAATGCTGGGGCCAAGTGCATCAGGGGTGGGTTATGGGATGATCCCAGCCTAACTCTGTCTCTCTCCCTCACTCAGGTGTTGGAGGAGCTCCTAGTGGTGCACCCAAGAGAGGGGATGGATGACAAATCAGGTCCATGGCATGTGTTTGGCTAGGGAGGGGCAGAAAGGGAAAAACCTGGCTTAAATGTACCACAGTGGCATAACTACAGTATATAGTTACTGATGTTGCTTTTGTGGGCCCATAGTTCAAATACACAGGAAATTTCAAATAATTATTTGGACCACTATGTTCAAAAACAGTTTGACACTAAAGAATGCAGACGTTAAACTGTAATTTACCCATGAGTTGAACTAAGGCAAAACGTGCACTTTACCTTAAGGAAAAGGGTACAATTCAACCAGCTAAAATTAAGCTAAAGAGGTTACCCCCGCATCTAGAGTAGGAAAAAAGTCAGATCTAGAAAGATCCTAAGAACCTGAAAAATCTCAGCATTCAACCCTCCTGCTCCCAAATACATTAATTCCCCTTGAAGATCATGTATAAAGTTAAGGCAAAACCTCACAATAGTGTCAATACACACCAATCAGCAGGATTAGTGACCTACTGTTCTTCAGCACAAACGACTGACTCTCCTGACTTGTAATGCCTGCGGGCAAAAGAAACTCTGGAAGTCTAATTACCTCTGAAAACTTCAAAATCAGGTTTTGCACTAGGAGTTCTAACACAGACGCACTCAGGGGGATTTTAGTTTCACTGTTCTGTTTACCTGCAAATCGCGAGGCCTTCGCTAATTGAGAAGTTAGTCGTGATATCAACATATTTGTTACTGATTTCTTCCCTCTGTAAGAACCAGTAAGGACTGCCAAAATAAGAACATTCATTCAGTGAACTACACAAAACTGGAAGGAACTGAACCAGGCACCCACCCTGATCACCCCCAACCGCTCCCCCGCCAGGGCCCCCCCCCCCGCCACGGCCCCCCCCAACCGCTCCCCCGCCAGGACTCCCACCCGCCGCCGCCGCCGCCGCCACCCCCCCAACCGCTCCCCCGCCAGGCTCCCCCGCCGCCACCCAACCGCCCCCCCACCAGAGCCCCCCCCCGCCGCCACCCCCAACCGCGCCCCTGGTCACGCCCCCCCGCCGCGGCCCCCCCATGACCCTTTACTACGGGGACCCGGGGAATAGGCCGCCGCCCCGCGCTGCATGTGGGCTCCCCGAGCCGAGCCCGCCCCGGCCTCCCATCCCCCCAGCGGCGAGGGCCCGGTCCCGCCCGCCCGCACTCACCATCTCAGGCCCGCCGCCCGGGCCGCCCCGCCCCCACACTCACCGCGGTTCCCGGAAATTCCGGCGACGCTCCGGCCCGCCCGGCCCCGCGCCCCAGCGCCCGCGTTCCGGCCCCAGCGGTTCCAGGCCCGCCGGCCGGTGTAGCAGCATAAACGGCCCCCTGGCCGTGTGTGCGCGCCCTAGGTTGTACTGCGCATGCTCAGTACGGATGGCCGCTGTCCAGGGCGGGGGGACACACGTGGGCTAGGCAGGCGGCCAGGCTGGCACCCCCGAGACCCAGACGGGTGGACAGACAGGACCCAGCAGAGAGCCCCAGACACACTCACACACACACAGGTGAGCCCGAGACACACACACACACAGACACACAAAGGTGAGCCCCAGACACACACAGAGACACACAAGGGTGAGTCCCAGACACACTCACACACACACAGGTGAGCCCCAGACACATTCACAGACACACTAACACACACACACAAAGGTGAGTCCCCCCCACACACACAGACACACCAGGGTGAGTCCCAGACACACACACACAGACACACAAGGGTGAGTCCCAGACACACTCACACACACACAGGTGAGCCCCAAACACACATAGACACACAAGCGTGAGTCCCAGACACACTAACACACACACACACAGGTGAGCCCCAGACATATTCACACACACACAAAGGTGAGCCCCAGACACATTCACACACACAGACACGCAAGGGTGAGTCCCAGACACAGTAACACACACAAAGGTGAGCTCCAGACACATTCGCAGACACACTAACACACACACACAAAGGTGAGCCCCAGACACACACAGATACACAAGCGTGAGTCCCAGACACACTAACACACACAAAGGTGAGCCCCAGACACACACAGACACACAAAGGTGAGTCCCAGACACACTAACACACACACACAAAGGTGAGTCCCAGACACACACACACAGACACACAAGGGTGAGTCCCAGACACACTCACACACACACAGGTGAGCCCCAAACACACACAGACACACAAAGGTGAGTCCCAGACACACTAACACACACACACAAAGGTGAGCCCCAGACACATTCACACACACAGACACGCAAGGGTGAGTCCCAGACACAGTAACACACACACAAAGGTGAACCCCAGACACATTCACACACACAGACACGCAAGGGTGAGTCCCAGACACACACACACAAAGGTGAGCCCCAGACACACAAGGGTGAGTCGCAGACACAGTAACACACACACACAAAGGTGAGCCCCAGACACACACATGCACACCCGGGTGAGCGCCCTAGAGAGATGCATGGACACAGATGCATGCACATATAGGCACACACAGAGCTGAGTCACAGAGACACATTCACATCCATTCAGAGACACACGCGGGTGAACAGTAGAGAGACACACGAAGACACACGGCTGAGCCCCAGACACACACATGAACACAGGTGTGTGCATGCACATGCTGCACACAGATGTTTGAAACCCAAATGCTGAAGCGGTTAAAGCACCTGCTGGCCTGGATTTCTGTAATTACCTAGCTCCTAGCCTGAGCAGTGGCGGAGTGGCTGGAATCACATCATTTGCATGTTTGGGCTACATTCCCACATGGTGCTTCTGGCCTGGGTATAACAGAAATGGGAGAAAGAACAGATACTACTTGTGTTCCTTGCCAAAGGGACAAGACTTCAATGTTTCCCTGAAGCAGCTTCTGCACGGGGACGTTGAATGACAGCAGAGCGTTCTGAGGAAAATATTCCTCTCTGGGGAAATTCCTTCGGGAATATGTTTGAAATACCCCCTCACCCATGCAGCCCTCGCCTGTGATGGTATCTCCCTGCACTACCTACTGACTACCGATTATATCTCCCGCCTATATTTGGAGTCACCCCAGCAGATTGGACTCTTTTATTTTACCCAAGTTATCATACCCAAAACTATTGGTCAAGTCTGCGCTCTAGTGTGGCTTAAAGACACTGGGATGGGTCATTCTTCTCTTGCCAGGCCTAACTCTAGTGGGCATTTCTGAGCCTGTTGCTGGCCCTCTCACAATAAACTGACATCAGGGGTCTCATGAGAGCCTGGGGGAAGAGCACAAGACTTCTGGGCACCACACTTATCAGTGCTTCTTCAAACCCCAGAAGAAAATCACTGAACATTTATAAACATTTTCTTGAAGTGGTTAGGGGGGTTTCCAGGGTTGACTTTCCAATGTTCAGCACTTCTTAGAGGTGGGTTTTGCTGAATTCTAGAGAATATTCCATGCAGGAGGAAAAGGCACCTACGACAGGAATTGATGGCCTCATATTACACCACCCATGGCCCAACGTGCCCAGGGTGCTGTGTCCAGAGCTAACATTCAACCAGTAGGCCACCCAGCAAGAGCCTTGGGGCAGCTTCCGACATGGAAGCTCTTCTCCAAGATGGGTTTGGCAGCCCAGACTGGCTGAAGCCTGTCCACATTTAAACTGATACTGGAGAGACCAGGAAGGGCTCTCTGTTGTTAATGTCAATACTCCATATTAATTGGCCCTGGATGCAACACTGTGGGCTGATATCCCTCATTTGTGCCATGGCTTTGTCTGCCAAACTCTTCAACTAAAACACCCTTCTTAACTGCAGCAGCTTCTAGCTTCTTAGGATATGATTGCACTAGTTTTTTAGTCAACGTTGCTTCTTCCAGGGTCAACAAGACCTACATTTCTAAAGGCAAGAAATACCCATGCTAATCAGAGGAAGAGGGTTGGGGCGGGGCGGGGCGCAGAGGAGGCAGAACAAGCTGTGTGCGCCTTCTTTACATGGCATGAAAAAAAGCACTGTCCACCCACCCCCCAGTTTCTCTTTTGCACCTTTCCTTCAAATGAATCAAAGCAAACACACACATTCCATCAGCAAGCAACTTCTGGTTGGTGCATCACAGCACTGGACCATGGACAGGTCATTATGATATGGTGACACTTCCAGATTGCCAGTGGCGGTCAAAGGAATGAGGGGTCTATGGAGCAGAACGTAGACATGCTGCCACCACACACAGCTGCAGGTTATGAACCAGTTTTCAACCAGTAGCTTCATTTCTCCCCCTCTAAAAGGCAGCATGAATGGGTAGCAGAATTAGATATGTCTGAACAGGAGGGAGTGTTTGTGAAGGGAAAAGCTGTAACTACACTGAGTTTAAAAAATAGCTTCTATTTGGACCCCTGAAACACCCTCAGGTGACTATGAAGAGCATTACAATGACTGGATTAACAGCACAGAGCCTTTAACCGACTGTAGTTCTGAGCAGTAGCAACTGACCGTCAGTGCCATCCAGTAATAGTTTGGCAGCCTAGATGACAAGCACTTTGGGGGTAGTTACCAAGATTTTAGAGTTTGCATCACCTGAAGTGATGAAGTTACACCAGCTGGGGGAAGGATGTAAGTGCAGAAGGCAGAGGACAAAGGGAGGAGTTGTAATTTAGGGACAGCCCTGATGCACTTGTAGGGGCAGCTGTAGAACGCACCTAATCGCCAGTCTCTCTGAGACTACTGAGAACATTAGACAGTGTGCAGATGTAGCATGTCCAGAGAGGGCTGCAGCAGCAGAACCCCCACCCCATGGGCATAGCAAGAAGGAATTTAACACAAAGTGTCCCATAGGTGTAAGGTACAGCTATTTCAGCCATAGAAGAGCCATGAGTAGCCCAGGCCACCTGTAATGCCCCGGCTAGATTTAACACTGAAATTCAGTGTACACAGAGTGATTAGTTGCAGTGCCAGATTTGTTTCCTAAGCCTCTTTTGTCTCTGAGGAGCTGAGTCATCTAAAGGCTTTCTGTTTTCACCGTCCCACCTTTGCAGGAGGAGGGGAGTATTTGTTTATGGCTCTAGCACCCAGGGAAACTCCAGGAAGAACTGGATCAAGGCAACCCCAGGCCCTATGTACACCACAACAATGCCAGCTCCCCCACACTAGCTTAGCCCCCTTTGCCTCCCCCGCTGCCAAGACCACCCCACATTGAAGGGGTGGTGGAAACAACAGACCTTGACCCCATTTGTTCCCCACAAGCACCCCTAGTGCCCCTGCCTTCATCGGAAGGCAGGGATGGGCCCCCAGTACGTATCCCACTAGCTGGCAGTGTTTCTGCTTGGGGGGAAGCAAATAGGGGATCCTGCACTCTTTCAGGAGGTCAGATGCTGGTATTAACACCCTAATGAGATGTAGAACAGTGGTTCTCATCCAGGGGCCTGAGGCCACCCTGGGGGAGGGGAGGGGGAGGCGCACCAAGCATTAGACTCACTGGGGCCCAGGGCAGAAAGCTGAAGCCCTGAACATGGGGCTGAAGCCCAGGCCCTGAGCCCTACCACCCAGGGCTGAAGCCGGAGCCTGAGCAATGTAGCTTTGTGGGAGCCCCTGTAGCACAAGGCCCCAGCTGACTGACCTGCTTGCTAACCTCTAACACTGACCCTGGCTTTTATGTGCAGAAAAGCCATTATTGTGGCCCAGGTGGGCCGTGGAGTTTTTATAGCATATTGAGAACCCATGATGTAGAAGGTAGTTTGCACCTCCCACAGCAATTGGTTCAGTGGGACTTAGTTATGGTTCATCTGCCATTGGTACTCTGGCATGAGAACAAGGGGAAAAAAGAGTGAAAACTTGAGCAAGGTCCCTGGCCATGGGATCTGTATCTTAAGCCAGCTTGCAAGATTGCACTGGGGCAGGTTTTGAAGAATATCTTCTGTCCGGGAAGAGACAGCTCATAGCTTTGGCCCTTGTCCATGTTGCTATTAAAATCACACCTCATCACACAGAGGAAGCTATTCTTCAGCACGCCACTGAAGTAACTAGGCAGCTTGACCTAAGGAATTAGTACCTCAGCAAGTACTGTTTTAAAGAAAAACTTAAAAAAAAAAAAAAGTCGTAGTCATACTTCCTGCAACAAGTCTTTGCTTCCACCCTTACCTCAGTCAGCATCCAGAGATCTCTGCTCTGTCCCAGCTACGGGTAATATTTTGTACCCAAGAATTAGTTGCTCTCCATGTTTTGGGCACTACCAGTGAACTGAGCCAGCCTCTAACAGCCACCCTCAAGTAGTACTGGGCAGAGAGCAATGCCTTTCAGCTGGAATTTTGATCTCATGCACCTTGAGCCAGAGGCCCAGACTCCTAAGCTAGGTCCAGTAGAGAGCCTCTGAAGTAGTTCAGTGAACACGTGGTTTTTGCTTAGACAAAAGCAGCTTTTATTAAAGACAATCTAGGAGTCAAACGTGCAAACCCCACCCCTACATGGACCAGGGGATTGGTCACAGCAAGGAAGGAAACAAGTGTCTTGTGCCATGACCAGGGGGACACATCTCCAGAAGTGCAGTGGCCAGGGTTAAAGCTTCAGTCTTTACCCACCTGAACAGCCCTGACCTGCTAAACTGATTTACAGTACAAGAGTCACCAGAATGGTTCAGCCTGCAGGAGCCATCCAGACATGTCCCTCCAGCTTGGAGCAAGGACTGTAACAACCCCTTTACCTGCTGTAAACAGGCCCAACTCCACTGAATGGAACGGTCTCACCTGCAACTCTTACCCATAGAGTAGGTCTTATTACAGATTTGGTTTTGGGATCCAATAGGAATAATCCCCACCCCCTTAGCTGTAGTTTTGGTAAATTGGAGTGTTTGCTAAAAGATATCATTCCCCATGTCCCGTTTCCTTCTCAGGGTTTGCAGAGGTTATTTTAACATAGCAATACCATTACATAACAGAGCTAAAAACTTCAAAATATCTGTACATGTTGGATAACAGATTTTTTTTTTAAATATACTAGTTGAAATAGTCAAAGATCTGGATGAAAACATTAATGCCAGAAGTTAAATATTGGTTGGCAATCTCATCCTGTAGTCCATGGTGTGGGTTACCATGGTAGTGTTCCCCCTTGCCCGTCTAGAAAGGAGCCGTTGTCTTTTTCACTGAGATTAGCCAGAACTGAGAGGATACCTGGGATAGCTTCTTGTATCTGCAAGGGAGCCTAGGAGGATCAAGATTAAAGAATTATTAGGAGTATCCTTGGGGAAAGGCAAGCAACAGAATTCTACTTAAGGGTGTGAAAGAGCTTCCTTAACGTTGCACTTAATATAGTTTCCTAGCTAATGAGATGTGTTAAGGCAACTGGCTCTTCAGGGCCTTCAACAGTTACAATTAGTGTATTGTAAGAATGAACTAGAAAGCCAGCATATTTTAAGGTGTTGAAATACAAGGTTGGTCCTACTTAAAAAAATAAAGAGAGTGTCGTGACATCACTAACCATGTCTCCTCCCATGTCAGTTTGAATCCAGCCTGGGTGCAGAGAAATACAAAGGATACCATCCACTTTCAAGTCTGCAGCAAGACACCTGGTGATCATATTCAGTGCAGTCTAGAAGAGTGAAGATGGTATCAGTAGGTCAGTTTCACATATCAACTTTGAGGTCTGGAAGGAAGGCCACCCAGTTAGTACCTTGCTTCCACCCCCACCCCCCACTTGATGAGTCAGGGAGCTGTAGAAAGGTCACATCCAGAAGATGTACTTCAGACACTGGACTTCAGTTTCCTCTCACCTAGAAGATGCCAATCAAGAGCTGGCCAAAAAAGTCAATGGAGCTAGATTGGTGCAAGTGAGAGGAGAATCAGGTGCCAATCTTTTGGTCAAGTTCTGACAGATCTGGAAGTACAGTTTGACACTCACATGGAAGAGTCTTGTAATTATTCTTAGTTCAAGGGTTCTGAAAGGCTGTATTTATATAGTAGGTTGGGGGCCTGTGAGTATATAGATACAGCCTTTCAGAACCCTTGAACTAAGAATATTTACAAGACTCTTCCATCCAAGCATTTAAGACCAAAGAGAAAGAAAAGGTAACCTCTTCCTTCCCTCCCAGCCTACAGGATACCTAGATGAGTTTAATGGAGCAGTCATGGTTGTATTGAGTGTCTGAAGAAACAGATAATGTTCAATTTAGTTCTAAAGCAGCAAGGTCCTAGCACCTTAGGAGTTGAGAAGGGCATGTTGTTGCAGGAGAGGGGAGGAAGGAGGAGGAAGAATGTCTGCCATAAAGGACATTTATGTCATTTAACCCAAGCAGCCAGTATTATATTAAATCCATCCTTGGATAACAGAAACCAATACCAGATCAATCACAGTCCCTGGATGTGTAGATGTTAAAAATCCATTTACTGTGATTAGTGTCAACTTGAGAGACTTCCACTCCTTGCAATCAGTTTAATATTGACCGCCTTGCTGACGCCTTGCACTACAGGAATAGGTATATCGTAGGTCTAGGGAGCTCTCTGAAGAACGCTGGGTGAATTTAGATGGACTATTGACAAGGCACTTACCTGGATTGTATAGTGGTTAGGTAAGGACAGCGTGTTCCATATTCTTGATGGAGACGTTTGCGGTAAAAGGGAGCTTTGTGCAGAAAGGAGGACTACAACAGCTCTCTCTAGTCTTATTTCATATTGACTAGCAAGTCTTTACCTAGTAAAGTCATCTTATACAGCATATCGAATTAACCACTATTTCTAAGATAGTTACCAGTTTAGGATCCCCCTTAGCTCAGAGCATTGCCTGGTTTCAATTGAGCACAGCGTTGGAAAACACCCACCTTCGCTATTCTATAGGGATAGACTTTGAGGAACATCTCATTTGCCGTGACCAGTTGCATGGAGGCAGCAAGCGATGACATATTGATAATGGCTGCTCGGTGACAACCCATACCGGTGCTCAACTGGGCTGCCTTCCTCAGAAGGGGAAGAAAGGCCTGCAAGAGAAAGAGGGTTCATTTGATTTAAACTTAAAATTTCAGTCTCAGCCTGACCAAGACCAATTTGGGATTAAACACACTCTTCTGTTAAGAGCACAGAGCAATACAGCCATGACAGTGTTATGCTACTAACAGACTAGTAGACCCTCTGCAGAGCTAGCTACTGATTTATGCTGACTTTAGAACCACCACAGACCTATCATTCATATGAAGCAAGCGGCTTCTCAATTTAATCCTTTGCTTATTTACAGTCCCAGAGTCTGCTCAGGGCCTGGCACTATGTACTGCCGAAGAGACACAAAGTACTCTTGTCCCACAAGACAGGGAGATTTGCATTCCACAGAAAGGCTAGAAGCTGGCTTTGAGGAGTCCACCACGTACTGTTCATTACTCAAACCAGAGGGCATGGTCAAACTTTATGTGGAGTGTGACACACTCCTGGCTAGGGTTGAGACTGGCCTACTTGCCTAACTGACCTCTCTCCAGACTAGTTTAAGAGCTTTGAGAATCAGCATTAGCCAGTGACCATGCAGTTAAGCATTAGCTTGTCTCTGGAAGACTCACCAGGCTTGTACAATGTAAAGAGGCATAGGTGGGGCTCAAGACGACTTATATGGGCAGCACAGAAAGGACAGAGCCTTTTTAGTCTCTTTCACAAAGTAAACCCATGTCCCGGTCTTACCTTAGTGACCATCAACTGAGCAACTGTGTTGGTTTCATAAATGGTGAGCATTGTTTCAGCAGTGACTTCTTCCAGGGAAGCAACCACATTGATACCAGCATTGTTAATGAGGCAGTTCAGCCCTTTGTCTCCTAAGATCTCTTCCACTTCCTTGACTACTTTCTTTATGCTGTTTTCACAGACCACATCTGCCACAGGGAGGAAAGGAAACACCAGCAATGAAGTGGATTCTGTAGGACAGTGAGAGTCTGTGTGTCCAGTATGGGCTGGAAATGCAAAGCCAGTGCATCAGTCTGGCTCAGGATAGGTGTAGAAAATACACGTGGTAGAAATTTAAGTCCCACTGAAACAAGCATGGGCAGAACATTTAGGCAAGAGGAATGTTACATGGTCTATGTTGTACCACGTGTCTTCCCTTTAATGAAGGTGGGAAATAAGGGCTTCCTCACCCCAGTTTGATACACATCTGGTCGTGCATGGCCAGTCCTCTTGCTTGATTAGGCTCAGTTTTTCTTCATGCCCAGAAGGGGCTGAGTGCACCACAATTTCATGTTTGTCACATCAAGATCAGGGTACGAAGAGGACGTATGATCTCAATCCAGCACCAGGACTAGTACAGTGTGATCAAATACAAGCTAAAGGAGAGAGAAGGAGCTGAGAGTTTGGGTTTCCCCACCACCACCACCACCCCCGCAAGCCATTCTACATAGAGATGAGATCCAGACAAAGTGTGGATCCAAACTCTGAGGTTGTTTGAATGTGGAGTTTCGCCTCAGTCCCACTCTAGTGAGGGACTGACAATAAGTTGGCGTGCTTTAATGTGTGTGTGGGGGGGGGGCACAGGGGAAAGAGGAGTTCCCTTCAATAGGCAGTAGTCAGATGTCAAAATTGATCTCAGAAACAGTGAGTTTCAGTTAAATGTATACAGCCTGTGACAGACAAGTAAATGAACCCTGAAAGCCAAGTATTAGCATGGACCATTTCTCAAACACTAGAAGGAACCAGACTCACACAAAAGAGAGTTATAAGAAACCTGTACAGTACCAGAGATCTGGGGAGTGGCTTTACGTTATTTGTGAAGAGACGTGACTTCTGATCTTCCACTCCCATGTCTCAAAAGGAACCCAACCTTGCTATGGTAACACATGGTTCAGTTTGTTAGGAGGCCCTTTCACTCACCAAGCTGGAGTAGTTTGATGTGGCTATGCTGCTTGCTGAGCTGCTGGAGTTCCTAGAAACAGAAGGAAAAAGCGAGTTGTGGTCTCGTCTGCCTGTGGTTATGGCTCAGTTTTCAGGAATGTGGAGCACTCCGGTCTAGTTAGCTTCCATGGGAGTGAAGGCACAGGCCACCTCTGAGAAATCAAGCTCTTAGTGACTCACTTAGTAAAGCTGCTAGCAGCCCCACACCAAGAGGGCACCCCGCTCAGGCTCTCCATTAGGTTAGCATGCAGAGCGTGTATGCAGCCAGTCTAGCCATCAGATGGAACACCACTGGTGAGCCCCATCCTGCGATGGGCTTCTGATAGCAGGATATCGTGACTTCTATTGCATGCAGTTGCTGGACAGACATTACACCGCTTCCCACTCAGGGGGTCAGCTCCTGAGTCACACACCCCTCCCCCCCATTATAAAATAAGGTGTTTAGTCATTTACGATTAGGGTACCTCAGCTGGCAGCAGCCCAGAAAAGCAGCACTAGCTTAAGGAGCATTTGATGTTTGAGACGGTAGAAGGGCAATCACTGGGAAGTTTTTTTTATTGTGCAAGACTCGAGACTGAATTCTTTTCAGTTCCATGCACTACAGTTCAGTTGTTCTCCACAAGACATTTACAGTGAAATTAAAGACTGAAGTTTAACTGTCTAGGGAAACAAGAAGGAGTCACTAACTTTTAGCAGGAACACAATTGCAATGGTAATCTAGCTGCCACTAGGCAGTGTCAGATTCAGGTTGATAGATCCTGGGGGAACACTGTCCCTGCTAGGCCCCAAAGCAGGGTGTAAATCCTAGCCAAATGAAACCAACAGGATGGGTGAAACCTGCCACATGGTGCTCCCCCCAGGGTGGGCTCAGAATGCTAAGCTCTGCCTACAGACTGCTCAGGAAGCCCATACAATACAGTGTAGCTATTAGTAAGGATACGATTTTCTATTTTTAAATAATAAATGTCAATAAATTTCACCCTTCCAAGCCTACATATAAACCAGGGGTCTGCTGACTCAATCAGGCGCCATAGCTGGTGAGTTGTTGCACAAGGTGATTCTTGGCTAGCTAGATCCATAATCAGCAAGGATGGAGGGATCTCCAACTTGAAGATATGCATGATCCTTCAAGACCACTCTGAATATAGGACACTTCTCTTTCTAATTAGGTTCCCACATTCAAAGCTAGTCCTTCTACTATGGTCCCCTCTCCTGCAGTGTGTCCCTATGTGATAGCACATTTATCACTAGAAGAACTCCCGTCCAGGGAAAAGTGAAGGGAGGGACAGTGGAGGGCTATCACTCTGGCTTTGCAATAGCAGATGCTGGTGCTTAACAATTCCCTTTGGTCACTGCAGCCTGTAGCGAACTGGGAAACTGGACTGTTCCTTTTACGTAAAAACTTTGGCAGAAGAAGAACTCTGTAGCCAGCAGGACCCACTAAACAAAATGAAGAGTCAAATCTTTTCTGGGAAACTGAAATGTCTCTCTCAGACAGACACAAAGTCTCTAAGGGTATGTCTACACTACGGAATAAGGTCGAATTTATAGAAGTCGGGTTTTTAGAAATCGGTTTTATATATTCGAGTGTGTGTGTCCCCACAGAAAATGCTCTAAGTGCATGAACTCGGCGGAGCGCTTCCACAGTACCGAGGCTAGAGTCGACTTCCGGAGCGTTGCACTGTGGGTAGCTATCCCACAGTTCCCGCAGTCTCCGCTGCCCATTGGAATTCTGGGTTGAGATCCCAATGCCTGATGGGGCTAAAACATTGTCGCGGGTGGTTCTGGGAACATATCGTCAGGCCCCCATTCCCTCCCTCCCTCCGTGAAAGCAAGGGTAGACAATCATTTCGCGCCTTTTTTCCTGAGTTACCTGTGCAGACGCCATACCACTGCAAGCATGGAGCCCGCTCAGGTAACCGTCACCCTATGTCTCCTGGGTGCTGGCAGACGCGGTACGGCATTGCTACACAGTAGCAGCAACCCATTGCCTTGTGGCAGCAGACGGTACAGTACGACTGGTAGCTGTCATCGTCATGTCCGAGGTGCTCCTGGCCACGTCGGCTGGGAGCGCCTGGGCAGACATGGGCGCAGGGACTAAATTTGGAGTGACTTGACCAGGTCATTCTCTTTAGTCCTGCAGTCAGTCCTATTGAACCGTCTTATGGTGAGCGGGCAGGCGATATGGACTGCTAGCAGTCGTACTGTACCATCTTCTGCCGAGCAGCCATGAGATGTGGATGGCATGCAGTCCTTCTGCACCGTCTGCTGCCAGCCAAAGATGTAAAAGATAGATGGAGTGGATCAAAACAAGAAATAGACAAGATTTGTTTTGTACTCATTTGCTTCCCCCCCTCCCCTGTCTAGGGGACTCATTCTTCTAGGTCACACTGCAGTCACTCACAGAGAAGGTGCAGCGAGGTAAATCTAGCCATGTATCAATCAGAGGCCAGGCTAACCTCCTTGTTCCAATAACAACGATAACTTAGGTGCACCATTTCTTATTGGAACCCTCCGTGAAGTCCTGCCTGAAATACTCCTTGATGTACAGGCACCCCCTTTGTTGATTTTAGCTCCCTGAAGCCAACCCTGTAAGCCGTGTCGTCAGTCGCCCCTCCCTCCGTCAGAGCAACGGCAGACAATCGTTCCGCGCCTTTTTTCTGTGCGGACGCCATACCAAGGCAAGCATGGAGGCCGCTCAGCTCACTTTGGCAATTAGGAGCACATTAAACACCACACGCATTATCCAGCAGTATATGCAGCACCAGAACCTGGCAAAGCGATACCAGGCGAGGAGGCGACGTCAGCGCGGTCACGTGAGTGATCAGGACATGGACACAGATTTCTCTGAAAGCATGGGCCCTGCCAATGCATGCATCATGGTGCTAATGGGGCAGGTTCATGCTGTGGAACGCCGATTCTGGGCTCGGGAAACAAGCACAGACTGGTGGGACCGCATAGTGTTGCAGGTCTGGGACGATTCCCAGTGGCTGCAAAACTTTCGCATGCGTAAGGGCACTTTCATGGAACTTTGTGACTTGCTTTCCCCTGCCCTGAGGCGCATGAATACCAAGATGAGAGCAGCCCTCACAGTTGAGAAGCGAGTGGCGATAGCCCTGTGGAAGCTTGCAACGCCAGACAGCTACCGGTCAGTTGGGAATCAATTTGGAGTGGGCAAATCTACTGTGGGGGCTGCTGTGATGCAAGTAGCCAGTGCAATCAAAGATTTGCTGATATCAAGGGTAGTGACCCTGGGAAATGTGCAGCTCATAGTGGATGGCTTTGCTGCAATGGGATTCCCTAACTGTGGTGGGGCTATAGACGGAACCCATATCCCTATCTTGGCACCGGAGCACCAATCCGCCGAGTACATAAGGGCGGTTAGAAGAGCACAGGAGGGCGCGGTACGCATCAGAGAAGCTTTGAAAACCAGTTTCATGACTGGCCAGGCTATGGTGTGAAAGTTCTGTTTGTTTCTCCTTGATGAAACCCCCCGCCCCTTGGTTCACTCTACTTCCCTGTAAGCTAACCACCCGCCCCTCCTCCCTTCAATCACCGCTTGCAGAGGCAATAAAGTCATTGTTGCTTCACATTGATGCATTCTTTATTCATTCATCACACAAATAGGGGGATGACTACCAAGGTAGCCCAGGAGGGGTGGTGGAGGAGGGAAGGAAAATGCCACACAGCACTTTAAGCACAGCACTTTAAAAGTTTACAACTTTAAAATTTATTGAATGACAGCCTTCTTTTTTTTGGGCAATCCTCTGTGGTGGAGTGGCTGGTTGGCCGGAGGCCCCCCCACCGCGTTCTTGGGCGTCTGGGTGTGGAGGCTATGGAAATTGGGGAGGAGGGCGGTTGGTTACAGAGGGGCAGCAGTGGCAGTCTGTGCTCCAGCTGCCTTTGCTGCAGCTCAACCATACACTGGAGCATACTGGTTTGGTCCTGCAGCAGCCTCAGCATTGAATCCTGCCTCCTCTCATCACGCTGCCGCCACATTTGAGCTTCAGCCCTGTCTTCAGCCCGCCACTTACTCTCTTCAGCCCGCCACTTACTCTCTTCAGCCCGCCACTTACTCCTCCCGGTCATTTTGTGCTTTCCTGCACTCTGACATTATTTGCCTCCACGCATTCGTCTGTGCTCTGTCAGTGTGGGAGGACAGCATGAGCTCGGAGAACATTTCATCGTGAGTGCGTTTTTTCTTTCTTTCTAAGCTTCACTAGCTTCTGGGAAGGAGAAGATCCTGTGATCATTGAAACACATGCAGCTGGTGGAGAAAAAAAAAGGGACAGCGGTATTTAAAAAGACACATTTTATAAAACAGTGGCTACACTCTTTCAGGGTAAACCTTGCTGTTAACATTACATACATAGCACATGTGCTTTCGTTACAAGGTCGCATTTTGCCTCCCCCCCACTGCGTGGCTACCCCCTCAACCTTCCCCCCTCCCTGTGACTAACAGCGGGGAACATTTCTGTTTAGCCACAGGCAAACAGCCCAGCAGGAATGGGCTCCTCTGAGTGTCCCCTGAAGAAAAGCACTCTATTTCAACCAGGTGACCATGAATTATATCTCACTCTCCTGAGGATAAGACAGAGAGATAAAGAACGGATGTTGTTTGAATGCCAGCAAACATACACTGCAATGCTTTGTTCTACAATGATTCCCGAGTACGTGTTACTGGCCTGGAGTGGTAAAGTGTCCTACCATGAAGGACGCAATAAGGCTGCCCTCCCCAGAAACCTTTTGCAAAGGCTTTAGGACTACATCTAGGAGAACCGCAAATGCCAGGGCAAAGTAATCCTTTCACATGCTTGCTTTTAAACCATGTATAGTATTTTAAAAGGTACACTCACCAGAGGTCCCTTCTCCGCCTGCTGGGTCCAGGAGGCAGCCTTGGGTGGGTTCGGGGGGTACTGGCTCCAGGTCTAGGGTGAGAAACAGTTCCTGGCTGTCGGGAAAACCGGTTTCTCCGCTTGCTTGCTGTGAGCTATCTACAACCTCATCATCATCATCATCTTCTTCGTCCCCAAAACCTGCTTCCGTATTGCCTCCATCTCCATTGAAGGAGTCAAACAACACGGCTGGGGGAGTGGTGGCTGAACCCCATAAAATGACATGCAGCTCATCATAGAAGCGGCATGTTTGGGGCTCTGACCCAGAGCGGCTGTTCACCTCTCTGGTTTTCTGGTAGGCTTGCCTCAGCTCCTTCAGTTTCACGCGGCACTGCTTCGGGTCCCTGTTATGGCCTCTGTCCTTCATGCCCTGGGAGATTTTCACAAAGGTTTTGGCATTTCGAAAACTGGAACGGAGTTCTGATAGCACGGATTCCTCTCCCCAAACAGCGATCAGATCCTGTACCTCCCGTTCGGTCCATGCTGGAGCTCTTTTGCGATTCTGGGACTCCATCATGGTCACCTGTGCTGATGAGCTCTGCATGGTCACCTGCAGCTTGCCACGCTGGCCAAACAGGAAATGAGATTCAAAAGTTCGCGGTTCTTTTCCTGTCTACCTGGCCAGTGCATCTGAGTTGAGAGTGCTGTCCAGAGCGGCCATAATGGAGCACTCTGGGATAGCTCCCGGGAGGCCAATACCATCGAATTGTGTCCACAGTACCCCAAATTTGAGCCGGCAACGTCGATTTAAGCGCTAATCCACTTGTCAGGGGTGGAGTAAGGAAATCGATTTTAAGAGCCCTTTAAGTCGAAATAAAGGGCTTCATTGTGTGGACGGGTGCAGGTTTACATCGATTTAACGCTGCTAAATTCGACCTAAAGTCCTAGTGTAGACCAGGGCTAAGACAAAAGCTACATTCTGGAAGGCTTTGTAACTTGTTACATTTCAATCTGGGGTGGAGGCAACACCACTGATCCTGGCTTTGCCTAAGTCACGACTGACCCTGGAGTAGGCGCAGCTGACGGTATCTTAACTCGAACTTGTTAAAATAAACACAACCCAGTGACAGTGAGTGGTCACAAAAGTCTGTGGAATTCACCATCTGTGAAAAGTGCCAGGATATATCAAAGGCCCAAGTCTTGTTTAGGAGTTCAAGAGGAATATCGAGACAAGGTTCCCAGCCGACAAGCCTTGTGCCTTATCTGTAAGGGTCACCTCAAGATGTCTGTGGGGGGAACTGAAGTCTCCACGGCTTTTTCCATCGCTCACCACCCTGAGGCTGCCAACAAGAGGGTCAGTTCTGTTTGATTCAATCACTAATCAGACTGATAGCAAGCAGCAGCTTGTTTAGGAGGAGGAGGCTTGGCATGAAACTAACTGAGCCACTGCCATATTGCGAGCGAAAAAAAAAGCCATGCAGACTATTGTACGCTTTGCTGTTTATGCTGTCCTTAACCACTGCTTTTTGAAGATTGTGAGGGCTGTGTCACAGAAAATGGCCAAACCGGAAGATGCCTGTGTGTGTTTTTGCACATATTCAGAACCCCTAGAGTTTTATATCGCATGTTTGTCCCCTCACCATTCTCCAACTTAATCCTTTTAGATTTCTTATAAATAGTCTTTTTCTTAAGCAGGGTTCTGTAACTTTTTGTGCGGACCAGACGGTCAATATAAAGCTGTAAGCAGGCATCTTCCGGTTTGGTCATTTTCTTTAGAACACGGTCAGGATCGCCACTGAATTGCGCAGCATTTATCAAGGTCACCCCTTGTGCTAAATGTTCTTGGGTGAGGCACAGACATTGCATAGCATAACCTTTGGCAATAACAGTGTTTAATAAGCTTTCCAAACCCAGCTCTGCACACAGGCCTTGGAGCTTGCAGTTTATATCCACTGAAGTCCAAGTCACACAGTCATGGCGCCATTGGACTGGTGCGTCTATGACACAGCCCTCACAATCTTCAAAAAGCTTTTTCCTGAGACAGTGGTTAAGGACAGCATAGACAGCAACGCGTACAATAGTCCGCATGGCTTCTTTACGCTCACGACGTGGCACTGGCTCAGTCAGTTCCATGCCAAGCCTCCTCCTAAACTTCTCATAGCTGCATTCTTGGAGTCCTCTTCAACAATTTGTATCGGTGTTGAGCAAAAACAAGGTGGGCCCGGTTCATCTTCGCTGCTTAATGCGACGCTGTCCAGGACCTCCGGGTCCTCTAGAAAGGCGTCATCTAGCTGTTGAGAGATTTTCAGATAAGAAACAAGTGTAAGTTCCCACTGCTTGTTTTTAGATTTACACAACCCCTGGTTCCTAACCCATTACACCCCATGCTCATCCATCACTTCTTAATCATTCATTTACCTGAGCAACATCTTTTCCATTCACCTTGTCCGCCGGTGACTCCCCCGAGCTGCGTTCGCCTTCCTCCTCCAGGGGGGTGGACAACAAGAGGCCACCATGCTCATTGGGGTGTCTCACAAGCGGTTGGGTTGCAGGTTCAGGTTCCGGCATATCCATCAATGGCTGGGCCAAAGGGCTCCCCTCGGTCTCTCCTGCCTCCTACTCAGAACTGTTGCTGATGTAGCACTTTCTCCACGGATGGTCAAAGACTCTCAGGGCTAAAACAAAGTCCGAAGTCCTCACGGGGGTGGTAAAGGAGTCCATGTTTCCAAAAGTTCTAAAACACGCGTTCTTGGTAAGAGATGGCCTCTTCTGCCTGCGCCAGGACTTATGGGGTGATGGTGCTGTGCTCTGATTGGCAGAGGGTCCTCAGAGGAGTTCTTAGAGGGGTCACTTGACCCTCTTCTGGGTGGTTCACCCCGTCCCAGAACCTGCCCTATTTTGGTCAAATCTGCTCTCGGGGCGGTCCTATGTGGCTGAAACCCCTCCTGATTGGTAGAGAGAGGTGGGAGGAGTTCTTAGAGCGGTCACATGTCACACCTTGCTTCTGGCCACGTGGCCGCCTTGACCCCGGAAGTAATACCCCCATAGGGTGGGACTTCCAGTGACACGCGGGCAGGGTTTAAGGGGTCATGGGGCAGGGTTAGGGTTTCGTTGATGGTAGGGCCCTGAGACTATTTACATGCACCTGTAATGAACCCCCTAATAATGGGCTCAGAGTAAATATGCTGGACTCCTCAATTAAGAACACCATACAAGTGTATGAGGAAAGATATTCTCTGAAGAGGGGTGTTCAGGTATTTAATAGGGCTGCACTGTCCATGAAAGTGTGTTTGCAGTGATTGCACAAGTGTATTTAAACAAGTTTCTTGGGCAGTCCCAGCCTCCAAATACCTCTCCAGCGGTTCTCAAACTGTGGGTTGATACCCCAAAGCGGGTTGTGACCCCCTTTGAATGGGGTCGCCCAGGGCCGAAGCCCGAGGCCGAAGCCCTCAGGCTTCGGGCCTGGGTGGCAGGACTCAGGTTGCGGGCCCCCTGCCTGAGGCTGCAGCCCTTGAGATTCAGCTTTGCCACACACCCACCCGCCCAGAGCGGTGGGGCTCAGGCTGTGGCCCCTCCACCCAGGGCAGTGGGCCTTGGGCAGGTTCAGGCTTCGGTCCCCCATCCTGGGGTCGTGAAGTGATTTTTGTTGTCAGAAGGGGCTCACAGTGCAATGAAGTTTGAGAACCCCTGATAGTTATTCTACATTACAATACAGCTTCTCTGGGAGCGCTTTTAAATATTATATAGAAAGAAAGAAAGAAAGAAAGAAAGAAAGAAAGAAAGAAAGAAAGAAAGAAAGAGCGCAAGCTCGATTTACAGGCAATTCTTTAAGCAATTCTTATTCTCGCCAGAGACACTGAGTTGCTGCCGTCTGATGGCAGTTTAGTGGCCTGTGTTAAACAAGCTGGTGCTAGCTATCTGTGGGGAAAAAATCCAGTAGGACTAAACTTCTAAGTAGGCCTAAAACTTTGGTCAAGCTAACTGTATGTGCAAAAGCATAAGTAGAGGCTGAGGAAAATTCCACTGTGGGGCAGCTGCAACAGAACAGCTGAGGAAATGTAACCCTAACAGCTAGAAATTAGGAAAGACTCACTAACCGCAAAGAACAACCTGTCAATAACAGGAAAAGCTTGTTTTGCTATATCCCAAATAAGGAAAACTACTATTAGAGCCTGTACTATATGCCAAATAAGGGAAAATGCTGTTAAAGGAAGTGTGCTTAACAAATTGTGGTGTTCAGCTACATTAACTCCTGTATTTTCTGCTTATACAGAGCCGCTATGGCTGACTCTCCCTGTATACGTATACTTGAATAAAGTTCCTCAGGCATTTCTGATTTCAAACACAACACGTGGTTAATTTTCCACCACAAAATGTAACAAGTTACAAAGCCTTCCAGAACGTAGCTTTTGTCTTAGAGACTTTGTGTTCGTCTGAGATATTTCAGTGTCCCAGAAAAGAGTTGACTCTTCCTTTTGTTTAGTGGGTCCTGCTAGCTACAGAGTTCTTCATCTGCCAAAGTTTTTATGTAAAAGGAACAGTCCAGTTTCCCAGTTCGCTACAGGCTGCAGTGACCAAAGGGAATTGTTAAGCACCAGCATCTGCTATTGCAAAGCCAGAGTGATAGCCCTCCACTGTCCCTCCCTTCACTTTTCCCTGGACGGGAGTTCTTCTAGTGATAAATGTGCTATCACATAGGGACACACTGCAGGAGAGGGGACCATAGTAGAAGGACTAGCTTTGAATGTGGAAACCTAATTAGAAAGAGAAGTGTCCTATATTCAGAGTGGTCTGGAAGGATCATGCATGTCTTCAAGTTGGAGATCCCTCCATCCTTGCTGATTACGGATCTAGCTAGCCAAGAATCACCTTGTGCAACAACTCACCAGCTATGGCGCCTGACTGAGTCAGCAGACCCCTGGTTTATATGTAGGCTTGGAAGGGTGAAATTTATTGACATTTATTATTTAAAAATAGAACTTTCACTGTGGAGAGACCAATTGTTTCCCTTAATTGGAGTTTACAGATAGGTAAAGAAAGAAATAGGCTGCTTGAGAATTTAAAACACTCTGAAATGAGGATATTTTGTATCTTGACAACTTGTCTTTTGACAGTTACAAAGCTTTAACTTTGTGAATCTCAATGTTGATTAAATAATTGTTGTACGACACCCTCCCATTGTTTCCCACAACCATGAAAGTTTAAATAGGTAAAAATAAGAAAATAGTTATTTTTTAAGTATTGTCCATCAAAATAATAATAAAAAATTAAATTCTGCCAAGCCTATTTGCATGTGAGGGACTCCCACCAGGACATTCTCTGTGCAGGGTCCTTAACTTTGAACCCCAGGTTTTGAGGAGGGTAGAATAGGAGGAGTACCAACAAACCAAGGTCCATTGGCTTTCAGGGTATGCTTAACTGACCATTAACTGCTCGCTCATGTTTTCCAGAACAGCACAAGTGTTTTGTTAATCCTGAATGAGTGAGCTGGAATGTAGGATTGATTTGGTGAGAGATCTGTAGCCATTTCTATTGCTCACGTAACTAGGGCAATGGGCAGGTAGTTTAAAAAAATACATTGAACAGTTCCGAATCAGACAAATCCATGCTGAAGTGGGGTATTGTACTCCTAAGAGAAGGGGTAATAGACTGCCTGCAGGCTCTCTATCCTCAGAAGTCCATTTGCTATGCACACTCTGTAGACAACATCTAGGATTTATTCAGCACAAATCAGTCTAAGCCGGCAGAGACTCACATATAAAAGTCTTCAACTGTTCTCATTTATCCCAGGGGTCAGCAAGTTACAGGAAAGAAAGACATTTGCTGCCTTCTGTAGCTGGGAGGGTTGGGTGGAGGGATCCAATGTGTTCCCAGGTCACTGGAGGAGAAGTACCTCTGGGTGTGTGCTGGCAGTGAGCCTACAGAGGGGAGGGTTACAAGAAGATCAAGCAAAATATTTAAGTCCACAAGACAGGCTTTTAAAAGCCAGTAGCAGCTTCTTTTCCACCTTTTCAGGTGCGTTCTGGAAGCAACTCAGGTCTCCTGTAATTGGATTTTTACAAGTCCAGATTAGGGAGGCCTTTCAGACATTTCCACACAAGTTCATCGTCCAGCTCAGGAGAGGACGCTAGGATCAGTCCATTCTAGTCTGGTTAGCTTTTTTACATCCACTTTTCAACCGTCAGGCTACACAAGGTGCAGAACAGTGGAGAATCAGGCCCTAGGTGGGTTTTTTTTTTTTGGGGGGGGGGGGGGCGGGGCGAAGTTCCTGAACTGGATAAACATGACTTTTCCCATAGATCTACTCCATGGGTACAAAGAAGAGCACATGGCTCCTATTTATAGCCAGGTTGAAGTGAAGTAAAAAAGCCTTTGGAGGGGCAGGCTCTAACATCTTGTTGGCTGAAGCTTTGAACACTTCCAGCTCCTGCTTTACTAAAAGAAGTTGAGCTCCGGGATATTTGAGTGGGGAGTAAGGAAGAGACGATGAATAGTATTGCTTTTCTGCTCACACTTACTTAATAAGAGCTCATATCTGGCATTCAAAAAGTTAACACAAATACTGTTGCCAAGCCATGATGTTATCATGAGTTTTGCCAAGTTTGGTGTTTAAGGCCCCAGCTGCTGAAGTCAGGAGAATCTCTCCTTTCGTTGGAAAAAAGGGAGTTTCTAGCTCTCAGGGCTGCCGGAAAAGAAGAGCTCAGACAAGACACCTTGCAGGCGCTGCCGTGCCATCTACCTTCTCATTCAAAACAAGGTTTCAAAGTCTTGAGATTTTCAGGGGCCCCACTCAGGATTTTTGAATGCTTAGTGCAGGCAACATTGTTCTCTTAATTTCTGTAATGTGTAACTTCTGTTTTCCCCTCCTCCGTAGGGTTTCAGAAGCCACCTTTTAGCAACACCCCTCGCTAGGGGGAAGGAGTGTTAATTTCAAGCCATCTTGAGAAAATATTTATTATTTGTACTGATGTAATGCTCAGAGCATTGTGCTTCAACCGGTGGCTTGTGTGCCAGATCCATCCAGCCTGCAAGGGCCTTCCAAGTGGCCCACTGCCTGGTGTCAGCTGTTCCTTCCTGCCTCCTAGGAAGCCAATCAAAACTGCTCAGAAGCTGCACAGATCTCCTCCTCCACCTCTCCCGCATCCCTGTGCCCAAGGTCACAAAGGAAATTTGGGGAAAAGCCAGGAATTGAAGCCCCATCTCCCAAGTTAATGCCCTATCAACCCTCTCAAGAGGGCATAACATAAGAATGGCCATACTGGGTCAGAACAAAAGTCCATCTAGCCCAGTATCTGGTCTTCAGATAGTGGCCAATGCCAGGTGCCCCAGAGAAAATGAACAGGTAATCATCAACTAATCCATTCCCTGTCACTCATTTCCAGCTTCTGGCAAACAGGGGCTAGGGACACCATCCCTGCTCATCCTGGCTAATAGCTATTGATGGACCTAGCCTGCATGAATTTATCTAGTACTTTTTTGAACGCTGTTATAGTCTTTGTCTTTGCAACATCCTCTGGCAAAGATTTCCACAGGTTGACTGTGCGTTGTGTGAATACTTCCTTTGTTTGAAACCTGCAGCCTATCAATTTCATTGGGTGCCACCTAGTTCTTGTGTTTGAGGAGGAGTAAATAACACTTCCTTATTTACTTTCTCCACACCAGTCATGATTTGAGAGATCTCCATCATATCTCCCCCTTAGTCATCTCTTTTCCAAGCTGAAAAGTCCCAGTCTTATTAATCTCTCCTCATATGGAAGCTGCTCCATACCCCTAATCATTTTGCCCTTTGCTGAACCTTCTCCAATTCCAATATATCTTTTTTGAGATGGGGCGACCACATCTGCACACAGTATTCCAGATGTGGACGTACCATGGATTTATATAGAGGCAATATGATATTTTCTGTCTTCTTATCTATCCCTTAATGATTCCCAACATTCTGTTTGCTTTTCTGACTGCTGCTGCATATTGAGCAGATTTTTTTTTAGAGAACTCTCCACAATGACTCCAAGATCTTTCTTGAGTGGTAACCGCTAATTTAGACCCCATCATTTTATATGCATGAAGAATGCAGGAAGGCACACACCAGACATTCTCTGAAGTCAGCCAAGGGCAGAATTTGACCTTGCAATTAGCAGGTTCAAGGACTTATTCCAAAAGGCAAGGGCAGACCAGAGAGATTCGCTGTGAAGTTTCCACCAGGATGGTTCCCCCCTCCCCCTTCTGTGAAAACAGGGTGGGCCACAAATTATTACCCCACTTGCAAGTTAGATACCTCAAAGCTACGATTAGTAATCACTTGCAACAAATGAAGTCTGGAGAGTGCCTGGGCAAAGAAGTCAAGTCTATACCCACAACATTGTAATAGGAATGCCGATTGAAAGGGGGGCAGAGGAATCTAATGAATTGGCTGAGAAGGTTTCAAGAATACAGATTTAAGCCTACAAATGAATCCATTTGGGTAGTGATAAGTGAGCTGATCCCAACCTGAAGGAAAGAGGGATTAAAAAAATAAAAATAACACTGACATATAGACATGAAGCAAGACTGAAATACACCAAGGCAATAAACTCTTTTTCTAGCGGAGCAAAAATCCCATCACACAAAAGGCAAGGGAATCAGTGCAACAGAAGAGACCCAGGAGACTAGTACTGGTTGAGGAGGCTTTCAGGAATCAGGGGCAGTTAGCAGGAATTTACCTATCCAGCCTTGAGTGAATGGGGGAACAAGGTTAGTGACTTTGAGGGAGGTTTGAGATGGGGCAGCTGTATAAGTAGACTGCTTTCCAGATGTGCCTTCCAGCTAAGAAAGGAGCTCTGGCCTCAGCTCTGGAATGTACAAGAGCCCTGGGAATGCCTCGTTAATTAGGTCTGAGTCTTGTGCCCAGGAAAGGTGGAGTGTTACAAGCACTAATCAAGTCAATAGCTCCCCAATGCATAAATGGGAGCTTTTGTACGATCCCGACCCACCTCGGAGTTAGATATCAAGCAGAAAGTTTAAAAAACCAAACCCACCCACCCACCCCCCACTCCTTAGGGAGTATAGCCAGTTTCCCAGCAGGTTGATCGTTTAGAAGAGGACTTGTGCCGCACCAGGGACGCGGCAAACACGGAACTTCCCCCCAGGACTGATCCTTGGGTTTTGCCCTGATCCACACCCCGGAGCCCCATGGGGAACAGAGAGGCCCCCCCCCACCCCCGGCAGGGGTGCTGGGACAATTTGTATACTGGGGGGGGGGGGTGCTGAGAGCCATTGAACCAAACTGTAAACCCTGGATATGATGGAAACCCCACTTCAAGTCAGGGGGTGCAGCAGCAGCAGCAGCCCCCCCCCCCCGGCACCCCTAGTTCCAGCCCCTCTGCCCCAGGGCTGCCTCCCTCGCCTCCCTGGGCTGCAGAAGGCCCCGGTGCACGTGCGCGAACACCCCCGGGACCGGCCAGGCGAGCTGGCCCCGGGGGAGGGGGGTGTCTCGGCAGGGCCCCTCCCGTTTTACCTGCGCCTTCTCCGGGTAGCGGCACGTGGCGATCACCCAGTCGGGAGCGGGGCTGGCGGCCGCCAGCCCCCGCACCAGCCCCAGCCCGATGCCCCGGCTGCAGCCGGTGATGAGCACGGAGCGGCAGCGCTGCTGAGCCATGCTGGGGGCGGGCGCCGAGGACACGGGCCGGCCGGCTGCGGGCGGGGCGGCTTTAAACCCAGCCCGGGGTCTGGGGGGGGGGGGGGGAGGAACCGGGGCCTCGCCCCCGCCCACCCAGGGCCCCACCCCCTGGCTGCTCCCCTCCAGGGTCCCATCCCTCACTCCCACCAGCTGCTCGTCCCATATCCCCCAGTCCCATCCTCGGGTCCCCTCCCGCTCCCTGCCCCCAGGGGATCTCGGCATCTCGCCCGCTAGCTGCCCCGCCGCACCCCAGCCCCATCGCCTCCCAGGGCCCCGTCCCACCCCACCCCACCCCACTCATCCCAATCCCATTCCCCTCCCAGGGTCCCCCACCCCACCCCACTCATCCCAATCCTATTCCCCTCCCAGGGTCCCCCACCCCACCCCACTCATCCCAATCCCCTTTCAGGATCCCACCCCACCCCACTCATCCCAATCCTATTCCCCTCCCAGGGTCCCCCACCCCACCTCACTCATCCCAATCCCCTTTCAGGGTCCCAGCCCACCCCACTCATCCCAATCCCATTCCCCTCCCAGGGTCCCCCACCCCCTACCCCCCTCATCCCAATCCCAATCCCATTCCCCTCCCAGGGTCCTCCACCCCACCCCACTCATCCCAATCCCCTCTCAGGGTACTACCCCACCCCACTCATTCCAATCCCATTCCCCTCCCAGGCTCCCCCACCCATCCCAATCCCATTCCCCTCCCAGGCTCCCCCACCCCACCCCACTCATTCCAATCCCATTCCCCTCCCAGGCTCCCCCACCCCCACCCCCCTCATCCCAATCCCAATCCTATTCCCCTCCCAGGGTCCCCCACCCCACCCCACTCATCCCAATCCCATTCCCCTCCCAGGCTCCCCCACCCCACCTCACTCATCCCAATCCCCTTTCAGGGTCCCAGCCCACCCCACTCATCCCAATCCCATTCCCCTCCCAGGGTCCCCCAGCCCACCCCACTCATCCCAATCCCATTCCCCTCCCAGGGTCCCCCACCCCACCCCACTCATCCCAATCCCATTCCCCTCCCAGGCTCCCCCACCCCACCTCACTCATCCCAATCCCCTTTCAGGGTCCCAGCCCACCCCACTCATCCCAATCCCATTCCCCTCCCAGGGTCCCCCACCCCACCCCACCCCACCCCACTCATCCCAATCCCCTTTCAGGATTCCACCCCACCCCACTCATTCCAATCCCATTCCCCTCCCAGGCTCCCCCACCCCCTACCCCCCTCATCCCAATCCCAATCCCAATCCTATTCCCCTCCCAGGGTCCCCCACCCCACCTCACTCATCCCAATCCCCTTTCAGGGTCCCAGCCCACCCCACTCATCCCAATCCCATTCCCCTCCCAGGGTCCCCCACCCCACCCCACTCATCCCAATCCCCTTTCAGGGTACCACCCCACCCCACTCATCCCAATCCCATTCCCCTCCCAGGCTCCCCCACCCCACCTCACTCATCCCAATCCCCTTTCAGGGTCCCAGCCCACCCCACTCATCCCAATCCCATTCCCCTCCCAGGGTCCCCCACCCCCTACCCCCCTCATCCCAATCCCAATCCCATTCCCCTCCCAGGGTCCTCCACCCCACCCCACTCATCCCAATCCCCTCTCAGGGTACCACCCCACCCCACTCATTCCAATCCCATTCCCCTCCCAGGCTCCCCCACCCATCCCAACCCCATTCCCCTCCCAGGCTCCCCCACCCCCACCCCCCTCATCCCAATCCCAATCCCATTCCCCTCCCAGGGTCCTCCACCCCACTCATCCCAGTCCCCTCTCAGGGTACCACCCCACCCCACTCATTCCAATCCCATTCCCCTCCCAGGCTCCCCCACTCATCCCAATCCCATTCCCCTCCCAGGCTCCCCCACCCCCACCCCCCTCATCCCAATCCCATTCCCCTCCCAGGCTCCCCCACCCCCACCCCCCTCATCCCAATCCCAATCCCATTCCCCTCCCAGGGTCCTCCACCCCACCCCACTCATCCCAATCCCCTCTCAGGGTACCACCCCACCCCACTCATTCCAATCCCATTCCCCTTCCAGGGTCCCCCACCCCACCCCACCCCACTCATCCCAATCCCCTCTCAGGGTCCCAGCCCACCCCACTCATCCCAATCCCATTCCCCTCCCAGGGTCCCCCACCCCACCTCACTCATCCCAATCCCCTTTCAGGGTCCCAGCCCACCCCACTCATCCCAATCCCATTCCCCTCCCAGGGTCCCCCACCCCCTACCCCCTCATCCCAATCCCAATCCCATTCCCCTCCCAGGGTCCTCCACCCCACCCCACTCATCCCAATCCCCTCTCAGGGTACCACCCCACCCCACTCATTCCAATCCCATTCCCCTCCCAGGCTCCCCCACCCATCCCAACCCCATTCCCCTCCCAGGCTCCCCCACCCCCACCCCCCTCATCCCAATCCCAATCCCATTCCCCTCCCAGGGTCCTCCACCCCACTCATCCCAGTCCCCTCTCAGGGTACCACCCCACCCCACTCATTCCAATCCCATTCCCCTCCCAGGGTCCCCCACCCCACCCCACCCCACCCCACCCCACCCCATCCCACTCATCCCAATCCCCTCTCAGGGTCCCACCCCACCCCACTCATCCCAATCCCATTCCCCTTTTGGGGTACCAGCGCAACCCATTCCTTCCCCAGGCCCCCAGATCATCTCCTTCCCCAGCCCCCCTTGAAAATCTCCACCCACTGCCCCCTCTCTCCTTTCAGCCCTTCATCCCACCCCACACCCTCTGCTGGGCCCCTCATCCCATTTGCTCCCCGTCCTGCTTTGTGAGCTGCACTTCCCTCCCCAGGGCCCTTATCCCATCCTGCCCCCCCTCCCCAGGCCTTCCCCTCCAGTAAGTGGGGTGAGATGAGGGCTTGACAGCTCATCATCATTCCAGTGTCCCCATAGAGAGAGCCCCGTTCCCCCAGAGATGCCATTTCTCTGCTGTCTTTTCGCCCTTTCCATGGGTAGCCCCTGGGCTGAGAGCGCTTGGTCAAGTAGAAAAGTCGCGGGCTGAAAAGTAAAGAAAAGATCAGTTCCCAACACATGTGCTGCAGCTGCAGCTAGTAAAACACATTCCTCAGCATGAAGCCGTTTGTTTGGTCTTGGGGGCCACTGTAACCAAAGAGGAGGCCCCTGGGCAATGCAATCAGAAATGAATGGTCGGCCGGGGGGGGGGGGGGGGGGGGAGGGGTTCTGTTGAAAAAACAAATGTGCTCAGGAATTGATTAGATTTCCATGGAGGAAGGAGAATTTTTTTTTTCTTCCCCACCATGGAAAGCTTTCTCTCCCTCTCTCTGCTTTTTCAGGGTCACGACCCCCCTCTTTGTGACGGGCTGAGGCGTCCGGCTGCCAAGTGGGTTAAATGGTGAACCCATTCAGCATTAATATTTATATTACAGTAGCAATTAAAGGCCCCAGCCAAGGATAGGGCCCCGGGGAGCTACCTTCCATTCCTTCCCCACCCCTGGTCCTCCAGTGATGTAGGTCAGTATTATTCTCCTCTCGTTTTACAGATGGGGAAACTGAGGTGCAAAGAAGTTAAATAACTTGCCTGCATTCTCTGTTAGGTGGAGCTGAAATAGATCCCGGGAGTTCTGACTTCAGCACCCTGCATTGCACCAACCCGTTCTTTGTTGGTTTCTTTGTTATTTCTGCTTAAGAGAAACCACTCTGATAGCTCTAAATAATGTTTGGGATCTGCAAATCTTCATCATTGCTGGCCAGCCCGAGAGAAGGATTGCTATTCATTTATTCATCCCAAGATCTTCTTCCACCTGTACTGGGGTGGGTGGGGAGCTCATTTCTGATTTCTCATATCTAAGGCACCTCAACACAAGAAAGGGCTTGAGTAAAAGCTGCACTGACTAGTCAGATAGCCTCTTGTATGAGATCTTTGAATCTGTCTCATGTAAAGAGGCACATAGGTATGGTAGCCAGTTTATTCCTTATATGCTAAGTCTCTGTACACAACATCAGAACCACGTCAAGGCTTCCATCTTCCCATTACTTGCTTGCAGGCCTGTCAAAATCAGTCAGAGAACATTCAATGTCCAAAATACCCAGCTGATTTACTCTGTGTGAGTGAAAGGAGACAGATCCTGCCGAACTGTAGTACTGGGAATAGTCTCCATATTCATGGAGGCAGCTACTGATACTGTGGGTAGAGTGTCAGGCCCTGCTTCAACAAAGCTCTGAACCATGTGCTAACTTTAAGCAAAAAAAAGGACAAGTTCTGAGAAGTAGAAGGTTCTTTCCAACAGGGCAGATTGTGCAGGGAAAAGTACATTAGATTATGTGTATTAAATTGTGGTATTTATCACAAATACATATGACACTTCATAAACATACAGTCAGAGTGATAGCTAGCACAGAATAGCCCTTTTCATGGATACATCTTACAGCACTTTACAAAGGTGGGAAAGCATTACTGGCCCCATTGTGCCGATGGGAAACAGGCAAAAGGTGAAGTGACTTGCCCAAGGGCATAGAGTGAGTCAGTGACAAAGATGGTAATAGACCCCAGGTCCCTGATTCCCGGTGATGTGCTCTATGTGCTGGATCATACACCCTCATAAGACAGGTTACCTGCCCCAAAGAGCATACAGTCCTGAACAGAGCTTTATGGGGTTTTCAAATGCTTTCAAGTTAATGTGTAATTAAAGACACAGGGCCAGATTCTCAGTGGGTGTAAGCCAGCATAGCTCCACTGAAGTCAATGCAGCTTCCCCAATTTACACCAGCTGAGAAGCTGGCCCATAGCTCCCATGCAGAACATCAGCTGCCCCGACCTAAGTTGGAGTAGGTGACCTGGTTCAGAGTATTCCCGGCTGATTGTTGCTAGGCAGCCTCACTAGAAACAGGTTTTTTTTGTTGTCCCTGTCCCAGGTGCTAGCTAGCAACCTTATCCAGCTGCCTTTCTTCTTAAACACAATCCAAAATTCAACCAAAAGGATTTATTTGGCAGAGCGTAAAATCAGGGAGTTGGGGGCGAAAGGCGGATCCCATATCTCTAGCCCACAAGTTGAAGCCAGTGGAGCTGTGTCATTTCACAAGATCTGAGCCTCTGCCCCCTAATAATTATCAATACATCCATCATCCTGCAGCAGGGGCCGCATGTTGGTGGTGGATAAAATGGAATGCTCCCCATGTGCATATGGGACATGAGCTGACTCAAGGGAAAGACACCCTTTGATTTTAACAGGCTTTGGGTCAAGTCTATAGGGCTGCCCTATACACATGGATTAGTTGGGAGAGGCCACAAGAAATGTCCTCTCCTTCCAGTATACTCAACGTAATCTGTCTTTGTATAAATTATTATTCTCTCCATCCATTAAGACTGGGCTAACTAACTTCACACGCCGTTTGTACAGGCATAGGTTTCCTCTCAACCATGCGCCTTATAGGACATGTCTACACTGCAATAAAAGACCTGCAGCATGGCTGTGGCTGGCCTAAGTCAGCTGACTCAGGCTTGCAAGGCTGTGCTCTGGGACTATAAAATTATAGTGTAGACATTCAGCCTAGGGCTGGACCCTGAGGTTGGAGACCCTGCCGGGTGGAGGGTCTCAAATCCTGGGCTCCAGCCCACACTCAAATGTCTACATTGCTCTAGTTAGCCCTTCAGCCTGAGCCCCACAAGCCAGAGTTAGCTGACTTGGGCTCTGAGACCCAGTGCTGTGGGGTTTTTATTGCAGTGTAGACACACCCACAGTCACTCAGAGGCACAGGGGGATGGACAACAATCCTTGGACCCAAGGGCCACCTGCTGGTTATGAATTCAAGTTCTTCTCTGATTTCAGAGAATGTCTGATGTGTGCACTTCTGCATTCTTTGGAGAAGAAAGATGAGCTAGTGGTTAGGACATTGACATGAAACACCTGGGTTCAATTCCTGGCTTCCCGTGTGACCTTGGGCAAGTCACCTTGTCTCTGTGTGCCTCAGTTCACTCACCTGTACAATGGGGAGGATAGCACTGCTCTGCCTCACAGGGGTGTTGTGAGGACCAATACATTAAAGAGCTGTGCTCATGGTAACAGGGTTACTGTGAGTACCATAGACAGATTGTAAGTGATCCTCCATAACAGCACCCTCAGGGAGGGATTTTCAACTCTAGCATCCTTTCAGGCACATCAGTTTCAAGGCTGTATCCGAATGTTGTCCATTGACATTTCTCTGTTGTCGGGTTGGCTCCCCGGTGGCAAGATTGCCTAGTGAGTGAGTTACAGGCACTTGGGATTTGCTCAAGGTTCAGTGACTTTGGAAATAGTAATGCCTGGGGACTGAATGCCCTGGCAGTGATGGGTAATATAGTTGCTTATCAAAGCTTGACTCAGTCTTGCAGATAAGAGGTTGATTTCATGCAGGGAGCTGGGAACAAACACATCCTCACCCATGCATAAAGGCAACCGCTCATGCACACACACACAAACCAACAGCCGGGGCCAATTTCAAGAGGTCCCAGACCATGCAAACAATCCAGCCTTGGGTGTGCTCAACATGCTTTGTTTAAGGTGGATCCTGGGATTAGATTCTACTGCTCCCTGCAAATGGAAGGGAGCGATTCCTCTTCCTGTGCAGACGGGGTGTGGTATGACCCAACAGTGAAGCAACAATGTGTACCGATACCTGCACCTTCTCCTTACCAAACAAAGCCCCTGGAGGCACTATGTTCCAGGGGCATCCCTCTCCCGCTCTAATCTGTTTCATCTATGTGTTGATTTGGGAACAATACTTTCTGTGCGTTAACAAAGGCATTTTGTGGCTTTGGGGGATTTTCGAGAACTCCCCTTCATGCTTAACGTTTCTCAGTTGTCGTCTTGGTGGGTGTCCTTTTTTCAGCCCTTGCTGTCTGGACAGGCCATCGGTGTCAGACATCACTGGAGTGCTGCACCACTGAGTGGATTCAGCAGCAGAGCATGGCCTGCCAGCCATCCTCTGGGTGAATGTGTATACTGGTATTTCTGTTCTACATTCATGAAGGATACATTCCTGTAGATCTTTGCCATGCCTGCCACCCAAGTTGAAGGGTCAGAAACATTTTCAGTGTACGTTTTCAGTGTACTGTACACAGAACTGTAAATAATACTTTGCCTTCCTCAAGCGCTTTTCATCTGAGGATCACAAAGCCTTTGAGAAATATTAACAACTGCAGCCTCACGGCTTGCCTGTGAGGGTCAGTAAGTATTATCTGGAGGAAATGATGCGCAGAGAGGTGAAGTCACTTGTCCGAGGCTACATGGAGGTTCAATAGCGGAGATTAGAATCCAGCTCTGAGTCCTGAACTCCCAGGCCCTTGCATTAGCTACAAGGCTGGGATGGCTCATATACGGAGAGCGGTTCGTGAATCACTGAAATTTTGCTTTACAGGGGTTTATACAGATGTTTTCTTTCATTTCAAATAAACCCAAAGCTTAAGCAAAACTCCACGGAACGTGCTTCCTCCTGTTGGGGACACGGGGGCATGGCCACTAGGTAACTCGAGGGGAATGAAGACCACGAGTGTCGATGAAGCCCCCTCACACTAGGCCCAAGTGTCCTTGGCCCCCCCACCTGGAGGCACTCACAGCAGTTATGCTGAGGATCTGCAACAATATGTTGCACAGTCAGGCTGCCTGAAACTAAACAAGGCCAAACAAGGCAGATATGGCAGAACAATGCTGAATAAAGCAGCTTTATGTATGGTTTAACAGATGGTACAGAGAACAAGGGAACTAGCTGGGAACTGGATTGGCTAGCTATATGGATACTTAGGGCAGCTTGCTATTGGATAAGTATGCTGAAGAAAGGATGTATAAAAGCCTGTGTAACTTCCTGCTCTGGGTGCAGGATTTGAGATTCTATTCTCCCTGTACCTTTTTGAAGCTTCAAATAAACTTTTCTGCTTCTCCACCCCATTGTGATTATTGGGTGATGCACACCGGACAACGAACCTTGCTGTTGTTCGCCTCTGGCACCGGGTCCCGGCAACACTCCAGTTCAACTCAGCAAAACCATGAGAAACAACAACCTGTATTGGGCATGGATGCAAAGCCATGAACTGTTCTTCTCAGAGTTCCCAAACGTTACTGAACCTTTCAGCACATCTGGCCTGCTTCATGCTTTCAGTGAAAATGTGAAAGGAGGTGAGTTTCATGTGATTTCAGGGTCAGGTGCAAGCATTTTATTGGCCAAATGGGCAACTGTCACAACACATTTCCACAGGCTGTTCGCTTTCATTGAAATCATTGGCAAAACTCCCATTGGCTTCAACGGGAGCAGCATTTGGGCTATGCTGGATAATTTATGGGGCCCTCTGATCCTCATTTATACAGTAGGGCTGAAGTCTTCAAGGTTGCCTGAGAGATTTGGGCACCCAATTACCCTTCAAATCAACAAGGATCAAGCATCCAATTGCCTTCGGAGACTTTGAAAACCTCAGCCCATGTTATTCGAATCCATGTGCTATGTCACCAATTGGCCTGTTATTCTGCAAATCTCCCCTTAAGAACAGCCCTTTCACTGTTACACACTTCCTGTTTGAGTACCCTGTCTGGGGACATTATTCTGTTGCACTCACCCAGAAGGGAAAATATGTTCTTTGTTGACTGTTCCTTTCTTTGTTGATCTAGAGCAAACATAGGTGTGAGGACAAGAACTTCTGCCTATCCAACAACAGTCACAGCTGCTGCATCCATTTATTAGGAAACATCAGCCAAGTAACCCTGGTTAAATATTTTCCTTTGACACAGGAGCCCTTAGCTCAGGAGAGAAAGTCTTATCTGTGGGACCACTGATAGCCCACAATCTCAGTGATGATCAATGAGGTGGTTTGTTTGGTGTTAGTTGAATGCCAGATCTCCCGCTTTGGGCCTGGGTTAAACATGACGAGCAGCAAATGCTTATTCCTTGTCTGCACTGCACCCCACAGCCACATGAGTTAACACGTGCGAGGACACAATTACAAACTCTAGCACAGACAAGCCCTTTAAGCACAGCCCACTAAATGTTATTAATGACCATTAGCACTTACATCGAGTTTTCTTCTTCAAGTCACTAGTACTGATATTAACTGTTAATGCCTCTCTCTCGGCGCTCAGTCCTGCCAGGTGCCAAGCAGCCTGGCTGTGACCCAGCGAAGCATTTAGGCATCTGCTTGACTTTAGACACTTGAGTAGCCCCATTGACTTCCAGGAAAATTAGGGCTTAATTGACACTCATTTAAGCTAATGGCAAAACTCCCCTTTACTTCCATGGGGCAAGATCAGGCTCTTACTCCCATGGTTTAAGGTAAGCGCATGTTTAAGTACTTTGCTGAATTGGGGCCAGACTGCTCAGCACCTGGCAGGAGCATGTTTGTACTCCACTTTTCATGTAGACGTCTCCAAGCACTCTGCAAAAATGAGGATCATTGGCCCCCATTTTATAGATGGGGAAACTGATGCCCTGTATTGCTTCCCCTGTACATCACAGCACCCATGGGAAAGGCTGTCTTGGCTCTTGTCTTGTGGAGAGTCAGAGCATTACGGACCAGAAGCCAATCGAAAAAGAACGCTGTTCATCAAGAGCACATTTCACTCGTGAGTCAATACAAAACCCAAATGCAATGTTCACGTGTCATAGATTCCGAGGCCAGGAAGGACCATTGTGATCGTCTAGTCTCACCTCCTGCAGAGCACAAGCCATAGGACCTCCCTGAATTAATTCCTGTTTGAACCAGAGCAGATCTTTGAGAATAACATCCACTCTCCATTCAAAATACCAAGCCTGCAAAAGTCAGGAAAGTGAAAAAAATAAAAAGGCAGGTTGCTCCTACCAGGGCTGTCCCTGGGGCGGTGCAGGGCCCTCCCCACTAGTCTTCCTTGCCATCCACACGGCGTGCCCGCCTCCTCACCTCCCTCCCGCCTGCCCACCTGTCCCGCGTCTCCCTGTTCACTTCCTCACCTTGCTCGCCTGCCCGCCTACTCACCTGAATATCGGGACAAATGGCATCCCGATCGGACATCGGTTGGGATGCGGGACAAAGGGCTAAATATAGGGACAGTCCTGATTTTATCAAAGCAAGGGGCCCCCCAAAGCAGAGGGCCCAGGGCAGTCGCCCCGATTCGCCCTACCCAAGGGACGGCTCTGGCTCCTACCTTAGCAAGGAGCCATGTTCCACAGACATGGTGCTGCATCCAAGTTTACATTTAAGCAAAACAAGCGAAACCAGGAACAGAACATCCCACATCCATGCAACAGGGCCAAGTTAACATTGTAGGAGCCTGAACTTTTGGAACTTCCTGACTTTTCAGTGCTTGGAATTATTTTAACTGCAGACAGCAAAATTAGTGGGGAGCGAGGGGAGGAGCCTTATGTGAGATTTTTCTGGCTTTGTGAAGAAATGAATCCGACAGGAGAGTGGGAGAACAGAAGGGAAGAGAGCAGGAAAAGCTGGAAGCTTGCACATTCCTTCAGCTCTGTGAGCAAATTGATCTGGCCCTGTTCAGCTTGTTGAATGTCCAGGTTCAGAGCAGAGGCGTCCTTGATTCTGGGACTATGCAAAAGACTCCCAAACCTGACAGCTCTCTTCTCCATGGGGTTCATAAATACGGCCTGCCCTCAGCTCTGGGACTGTCCTTTGACCAGCATTGCCATCAACATCTCCCCACACACCCCACTTTCTGTGCTGACCAAGCAGAAGTGGACAAGCTGGGAAAACTGTGGATGCTGTGATGAGGTGTGTACCCCACTCCAGCCCTGATAGGGTTAGCGGGGGCCTGATAGGCCAGTTAATGAACCCTGGCCAGGTAACCTAAGAGTGAATCCCGGCTGGGCCAGCACTATAAAGCCATCTACTATGAGGCCATCTTAAGGGCTGACTGGAATTGAACTTTCCTGCGCTCTCTCTCAGATGTGCCGGGGAACATTGTGTGCCCTTTGCCCGCGGGATCTTGCACATTTAAAGGGATGATCAGGACCCTGGTGATCTGCTGCTGGCAGGCCCATGCTAAGATAGGTTGGCCCCAAGCTCACCTCATTCTAACCTCCCCTCCTTCCCCTTAACGGGACAGGAGGGATGGAAAAACCTGCATTCCATCCTCTGGCAGAACACCCACTGAAGACCACGAGAGCGGCCCCCCGTGAGCAGGAGATGTCAAGGGAGCTAGTGTCATCATCTCCTATGTCCCAGGAGCACTGGGACACTAAAAAGGTGAGCACCTTCTGAAGCAAATGCAAATGGGATTCGCCAGCTGCTCAGAAACGTTTCTGAACAGCAAACAACAGCCCATTCCAAGGGCAAAGTCATGGCCTGCAATACCTGTTATCATGAGAACAGGTTTCAGAGTAAAGCCGTGTTAGTCTGTATTCGCAAAAAGAAAAGGAGTACTTGTGGCACCTTAGAGACTAACCAATTTATTTGAGCATGAGCTTTCGTGAGCTACAGCTCACTTCATCGGATGCATACCGTGGAAACTGCAGCAGACTTTATATACACACAGAGAATATGAAACAATACCTCCTCCCACCCCACTGTCCTGCTGGTAATAGCTTATCTAAAGTGATCATCAAGTTGGGCCATTTCCAGCACAAATCCAGGTTTTCTCACCCTCCACCCCCCCACACAAATTCACTCTCCAGCTGGTGATGTTGTCACTTTGGATGGGCTATCACCAGCAGGAGAGTGAATTTGTGTGGGGGGGTGGAGGGTGAGAAAACCTGGATTTGTGCTGGAAATGGCCCAACTTGATGATCACTTTAGATAAGCTATTACCAGCAGGACAGTGGGGTGGGAGGAGGTATTGTTTCATATTCTCTGTGTGTATATAAAGTCTGCTGCAGTTTCCACGGTATGCATCCGATGAAGTGAGCTGTAGCTCACGAAAGCTCATGCTCAAATAAATTGGTTAGTCTCTAAGGTGCCACAAGTCCTCCTTTTCTTTTTGTTATCATGAGAACACTGTTAATGGGGCCGAAGTGCCTGCCCCAAATCTCTCCCCTTGTGTCCACAGAAAAGCAGGTGTAGCAATGCGGGAGGGGAGGGAAGCACATCTTGTTCTAGCCCGGCAGCATGGGATGCAGCAGTGGGGGACCATACCTGCAGAGGCTGCTACTTGAACCCCTTACAGGCAAGGACGGGAGCTCATGAGAGATGGGCCCAGGCCACAAAGTATGGATTTCATAAGCACCGGGATCGGGGCTCTGGGGTTTTGGATTGGGCCCAGCCTCTGTTCTTTGGATGGATCAAGCAGTGAATCAGTGCCCCTCCCTCCCTGCATCTGCAAGGGCATTTCCTGTCGGAAACCGCTGAGGAGGAACTGACATCATGCAGTCCTTGTGTGTTTGTTTGTCCTGTTTGGTTTGTGGCTAATCCTAAGGGAGGGACCCGCATGGCTCAGCAAAACTCGTACAGCTGAGATATGGATCTGTCTAGTCAGGTACCACGCGCTCCTCCATCACTGCCATAGTAGCTTTCACACTGCGATCCCCAGCTTGATCCCAACGCAGGGCAGGAGCGAAGGTAGGCCACTGTCGCTTGACACATCTGTAGCGTCCCACATGTCATGGGCTGGAGGGACTCAGCCAATCCCTTGTCCTCATCGTACCGCGGGCAGCAGCACGAACCAAGACCCATTGCTGGCACAGGGACCAAAGACACATTGGGCCAGGGAGACAGTGAACGCCCTTCACAGCCCAGAGCAGGACTCCTGCAGCCAGAACTGAAGCCCACTGGGGAAAGTGCATAGGGCCACTGCCCAGCTCGCTGCCTGCGCTCGCTTTGCCAAAGCCCTTCAGAGGAGGACAGGAATACACGAGGGCAAACAAGTGAATTTGTCTGAGCCCAACCTCCTCTCCCACGGGTCTCCCCGCGGCCGGTTGAGCGCTGCACACGGGGGCTGCAGTCTGAGCCTGCCAGGACACACATTCATATGCTGAGCTCAGAGTTCTTTTCTGTGACATCAACGCATAGTGTTCCTTTGAAAAGGTTTCAGGCGAAGCTGGTGCTTATGAAAGGTAACAGCCCTTGGCTAGGTCAAGGCTGTACGCAGCTCTGCCAAGGCGCCTCTGTCCCAGACTCCCCACCCCTGCTCTTCCAGGCCTTGGCTCTCCCCAGAAGCTCTGCCAGTTCACTTTGCTCCTTGCTATTCCAGACCGAGCTCTCAGGCAACGGCAGCCTGTATGGCAAATTAGAGGTTTGTTTGATGGGCAAAATGCAGAGGGGACTCAGTTCACTTCAGAGCCAGCAGGGGTAAAGAGCTAGGGCATCAGTGCAAAGCTAGTTGGGGCAGAGCGCGTCTTTCTGTTCTGTGTTCGTACAGCTCCTAGCACATTGGGGCCCCGGCCCACGAATAGGGCTCCTAGGTGATACAGGAATACCAATAATCAATCATCACAGATTGTCACTTGGCTCCTCTTTTTTGAGGGATACCTAAGGCAGAGGTGAAAGGTCCCACGGAGGGAGCTGGCAGCGGTCCCGTGTGCATGCTTTTATCTGTAGCATACAGCATGCCTGTTGTTACTCTACCCAGGGAAGTGAATGCAGTGGAGGAGGGAGTGGGAATTGGCTTGCATGGCTACAAAACAACCCAGCATCTTATTGTCAGTCTTAATATTTTGTGCCAAATAATATGAGAAAGTGACGCAAAAGACCTGGCTTGTTCTTTAAGAAAAAGGGAAACCATGGTGCCGGTGGGGTGGGCTGGCGATCGCACTTCCGAGGTAGGTCCACAACCTGAACAGATTAAGTCACATTGTTCTCAGCACCCTGTGGAGGAGGAAGCATGGCCCAGTGGTGAAGTCTCTGTTCTGAGCAACTGCATTGTTCCGTAAGTGGCATGTTGTCATGGAGGCTGGGGCAGGGCTGTGTTTCCTGTGTCACTGGCTCTGAATGGCACCCTGGAACCGACTGCTGATTTCTCTTGCCTGGGTGCTTTGCTTTGGCAGTGACAGATGATCTCTTGGCTGCTCACTTCTACACTCGCTCTGCCTCCTACTTCAATTTCCAGAGGGGCTGAGCACGCACAAACCCCACTGCCGGCCAGGGGAGCTCAGCATCTCTGGGAATCATTGGCCACTGCCATGTTTGGACAGCATTTTAAAGATTAAAGGTGAAATCCTGGCCCCATTGAACTCAATGGGAGTTTAGCCGCTGACTTCAATGGGTGGAATTTTTCAAAGTTGGCTACAGGATTTGCCCTCCCGGTAGCCATTCCTTTGGAAAATCCCTCCCTACGAGTGCTAAGCACTAGGAAGTGTCAGGTGTCATTCTGCAAGGTACCTTGTTAAGGAAGGGAGCACTTTATTTGGTAAAGCACATTACAGTGCACAGATGAGGGGTGCTATCTCACTATTAAATATTATTACTCCTAACACACCTTTACTTGAAATAACTCAATCTGCTCTATGTACATTAAATTAAACCTCATAGCTCCCCTAGCAACACCATAAAGTGCCATAAACCCCCTAGATCAGTGGTGTCCAATACATTCACCACTAGCCACATGTGGCTAATAGGCTAGTGAATTGTGGCTAATGCATGTGGCTTTTTTATACTGTGGCTTATAAGAAAAATTCAAAACCACAAGTGTGGCTAGCATCGAATTTCCATTGGCCACCGCTGCCCTAGCTCTTAAAGACGTGAGGAAGCAAATGCGGCTGGGCTCTTTGTGGTGGCTGGGCTCTTTGTGGTGGCTGTGTGTGAGAGCTGGTGGAGTTGTTATCCCAAGGCATGACAATAATCAGGGCTTGGAAGCCCAGCACAATTGCTCTGTGGATCGCAGGACTCCTGTCTGTTTGTACATTGCATAGATTCTGACTTTCTTCTTTCCAATGCACTGATATGACCTCAATGGATAGTTTTGAAAGGGTCTTTCTCTAGCTGGTGCCACACCCAGGGCTGCTGCTGAGGTTGCAAAGGGGGCAGTGGGTGAGGTGGGACCAGGGAGTTAATTTGTTTGTTTTACTATTTAAACAAACCTGCTCTCTCATCCACAAAGAGGGAGGCAATGGTAACTGGCAAACACACCTACCACCTGTAGTGAGAAATGCTGACACTTTGTTCCTGGTAAAAACCACACTGAACAATACTGATAAACTCTCAGACCAGTAGCTGCTCAGCTTGGGTCATCTGAAGTTGGCAGCGGGGAGGGGAAAGAGGTCAGAGGCATCCTTCATGTTTTGTGATGATCTGAGGCATGGTGCATCTGAAAAGAAGGGTTTTAATGAGCATTAGGGATCGGATAAATTACTCCTGTGATCAAGTCCAGGAAGGCAGACTCCTGCCCCCATTGGGCTCCTAACCCAGGGATCTAATTTTTATTTGCATGACAGTAGTGGCCCACCGTGCTAGGTGCTGCACAAACAGTCTCTGACCCCAAGAGCTCACAACCTGAATTGACAAGGCAGAAGATGGGAGAGAGAAAGCGACTTACCCAAGGTCACAACTAGTTCAGTAGCAGAGCTAAGATTTGAACCTATGCCTTCTAACTCCCAGCCCACCAGACCATGCTGCCTCAGCCCCCAGCTAGCAATACCAAGAGAGGAATTCCCATCAGCAGCAGGGAAAAGTACAAGATGCTGCCAGCTGAGGATCTAGCTCTATTTCTTTACACCCAAAAAGAACCTGCATCCAAAATACATTCTCCAAGGCAAAGCACTGTACAAGCATTACAAAGATAGGAAAAATCTCCTGCTGCCACAAAGAAAAACACACAGTTCTCAGGCCCCGTGGGCAGAAGAGGAGAGCAGAGCAGGACAGGGGCTGGAGAATTGGGCAGATCGTAAATATAAAGGGAAGGGTAACCACCTTTCTGTATACAGTGCTATAAAATCCCTCCTGGCCAGAGGCAAAACCCTTTCACCTGTAAAGGGTTAAGAAGCTAAGATAACCTCGCTGGCACCTGACCCATAATGACCAACGTAGGGATAAGATACTTTCAGATCTGGAGTAGGGGGAACAAAGGGTTCGGTCTGTCTGTGTGATGCTTTTGCTGGGAACAGATCAGGAATGCAGCCTTACAACTCCTGTTAAGCAAGTAAGTAATCTAGCTAGAAATGCATTAGATTTCCTTTTGTTTAACGGCTGGTAAAATAAGCTGTGCTGGATGGAATGTATATTCCTCTTTTTGTGTCTTTTTGTAACTTAAGGTTTTGCCCAGAGGGATTCTCTATGTTTTGAATCTGATTACCCTGTAAGGTATTTACCATCCTCATTTTACAGAGGTGATTCTTTTACCTTTTCTTTAATTAAAATTCTTCTTTTAAGAACCTGATTGATTTTTCATTGTTCTTAAGATCTAAGGGTTTGGGTCTGTGTTCACCTGTACAAATTGGTGAGGATTCTTATCAAGCCTTCCCCAGGAAAGGGGGTGTAAGGCTTGGGGGAATATTTTGGGGGAAGACATCTCCAAGTGGGCTCTTTCCCTGTTCTTTGTTTAAAACGCTTGGTGGTGGCAACATACGGTTCAAGGACAAGGCAAAGTTTGTACCTTGGGGAAGCTTTTAACCTAAGCTGGTAAGAAGAAGCTTAGGGGGTCTTTCATGCAGGTCCCAACATCTGTACCCTAGAGTTCAGAGTGGGGAAGGAACCTTGACAGGGCAGCTGGGACCAACAGAAACACCTGGGATGAAGTCTGACTATGGAGAGCAGCATAGAATCATAGAATATCAGGGTTGGAAGGGACCCCTGAAGGTCATCTAGTCCAACCCCCTGCTCGAAGCAGGACCAATTCCCAATTAAATCATCCCAGCCAGGGCTTTGTCAAGCCTGACCTTAAAAACCTCTAAGGAAGGAGATTCTACCACCTCCCTAGGTAACTCATTCCAGTGTTTCACCACCCTCTTAGTGAAAAAGTTTTTCCTAATATCCAATCTAAACCTCCCCCACTGCAACTTGAGACCATTACTCCTCGTTCTGTCATCTGCTACCATTGAGAACAGTCTAGAGCCATCCTCTTTGGAACCCCCTTTCAGGTAGTTGAAAGCAGCTATCAAATCCCCCCTCATTCTTCTCTTCTGCAGGCTAAACAATCCCAGCTCCCTCAGCCTCTCCTCATAAGTCAGCATGGCCAGCCTCAGCTGTTCAAAAATCAGCCAGCTCCCACCCTCCAGTTATCAGACTGATGTAAAAAAGTATTTTTTTTTCAGGTAAATTTTGGGTTCCTTGCCTCCTGTTTGTTGATCCTTTAGGCTCCACTCAGCTCAGGTTTTTCTACACAGCCATGAGGGCTAGAAACTTTATTTTGAGATTCTCACATCATTTCTTGACTCCTGGAAATGGAATTCTAAGTAAAATACCAAACATCCAAAGAGCTGGCGATGCTTGGAATGTTCCACTGATAAGTCGAAGGAGCTCCAACCACAATGCAAGCCCCGTTCACACTTATGTTGGGAAAACTATGGCCAGGTGGGAACCCAGCTTCACTTACTCTGGGAGTGCCCAGTAGTCACGTGTACATGAACTAACAAGGCCTGTAGGACATTCCCAACCCCCTAACTTGTGTGCTGAACCCAGTACTGACAAGGTCTAGCAACAACTGGCTGAAATAGCTGAACCTACTCTTCAAATGAGCAGCAAAAGAATGCAGGAGCCCTGAGCTGCCTCCAGCAGGACTGACTCTGTTTCCGGTTCTGGTTAGAAAAGCTGAAGGACATTCAAAAACTAAAAGCAAGTCAAACCAATCTCTGACTCAGAACCAATGCCATTTGTTCATGGACAGTTAACTGCTCAGCCGCTGTTTTTAGCTTAGACTCCACGCCTACTTAGTTAGCAGGGGCTGCCCAGAAGCCTAGCAATTTGGAGGAGGGTTTTTCTGGGAGGCGGGCAAGGGATGGGGCTGAGACCTGAATAAGTCTCTTCCCATGCGGGCCACCAAACATCAATGGTTCGTGATCACTCCTGAGCCAGGCTAGATTCACCCCAATGACCTGAACGGGAAGGCTGGTTGTTCTTCTTGTTGAACAAAAACATTCCTGTGTTCATTTCAGTTCTATTTGAAAGACCTGGGGAAAACAATCTGCGCTAGCCGGATGGAAAGAGACAAAAACCAGGCTTGTCGGAGAGTACTAGCAACATGGGGGGAGTCAAGAGAATGCTACTTAATATGACTTAACTCTGCGTTTCCTTTAACAGCTTTTTGAAATCCCTGGGATGATTTCCCCTCCTCCCCCCACTGTTGTGCCCAGTCATGGGCACTCAGCAGTCACTGCTGGAACTGTGCTTAGAAAAGATGAAGTGAACAAATGCTAAACGGGGCCAAGAAAAGAATCTGTGTAAACTCCATTCGTGGAATTCCTGGCTCACCCATCCTCAGCAGTGTTCACTCCCAGAGCCACCTGGGCAGCTCCCCTTGTCTGGTTCACATCAAAACGGCCCTGATTCTCATCCGCTTTGAAATGTTTTCACATCCTGCGAACTGGCACCTGGCCACTTTCCCTTTCTTTTCTGTGTGTCTAGGGCTAATTCTTTGCCAGGGCTCTTTGGATAAGGAAAAGAAAATAAGATTTTGCATGAATTTCACAGAAATTGGCATCTCTGGAGATTTTCTGGCAGCTGGTTACAGTTAAAATTAAGGTTAATTTTCTTTTTTTTTTAAATGGGACTTTCACATCCCCAGTCCAGAGTCCATCCCCAGGTGGGTTTAATGCCAGTGGGAGGTGCTGGATTGAGAGTGACCTGGATACCAAAGCCCTCTGTTTATCCACAGGAATACAGCACAATGACTCGGCCAGAGGATGGCACCCCTGGAAGAAAAGTGTCTCCTTTCACACCATGGCGGGGCCTGGCTTCAACAGACTTGAGGGAAGAAGAGCCAGCAGTACCGCTCCCTAGAATGTCTGCAGGGTCCGGCATGCAGAGAGTGGCCTAGTCTGTGAGATCAGAAGGTTTTAGTGTGGGGACTGTGTCCCATTAATGTGGTAGTGGGTCTCTTTGCTGTGTCTGTTGTCCACATATTATTCCCCAGCTTCTTCCAAACAGTCCTTCGTTTCTCCTGTCTGAGATAACAAACCTGAAAGGGGCTTTTGGTATGCTCCTTACCATAAGCAGGCCCCGGTGCTGAACTGGCATCTGGTCCATATTCCCTACTTCCAATGACGTGGCATTATAAAGAGCCTGTGTCTTTCTGCTTCAAAAACAAACATAACAGAGTCTCATAAATCATGGCTCTGTAATCCCTAGATATTAACTGTATCTGTTCCCTGTGGGGTTTATTAATCATCTTGCAAGGGAAGAAGACAAGACCTGACTAGCATTGCCATCCCTGCTAGAGAGCAAAACTAGATGTTGGAATTATTAATTATTAATATGGGAAACCAGCAGACACTAATTTCACCATATGTTCCTTTATTAAGTCGAAAGGACAAATGGTATTTTATACAATGGCTTTAAACATGCCTAACAGCCAAAAACCAAGCAGTCACTACACCCAAACAGTAAGCATTTGCTCAAGATACTTACAAACGGGCTAAACCCACAGGTGCTTAGACCCATACTGGTCAGCTCCAGTGCGGTCAGGCAGGTATTAGCAATGAACCCTTTAAGAGTTTACTTTTTATACTCTTCAACAAACAAGTGATGTCATTGCCAGTTACTGACTTTTTGAACTACACATCCTTCCCACAGTGCAAGTAATACGTACCTTTTTATTCTCACAGCCTTCTTTTACTTGCTGATTGGGGCCTTTTCCTTACTGGCCACAAACCATAAAGCAGACATTGTGTTCTTTACCAAACTTAAGCTAACTTTAATTCTTTCAATTGCATAACTATCCCTACACTACGTATAACCACTTACTTGGCTACATTTATGGTTCAGTAAAAATATTTAAGAGACCAAATAGCCAAGCGTAATCAGTTTACCAGTCAAAGACAAAGCAATCTCACGGCATTCACCTTAAGTCGAAGGACTGGTTCCAAAGTATGTGCTCAGGGCTACCTGTGGTAATTTACAAGCTGAAAGCTAATCGTCACCCAAGATTCAACCCACCAACCTGTCTTGTCTTTCTGTACCTTCTTTATCTTAGTTTTGAATTCCACATTTCAGGTACCTGGAGGCTGTGCAGGTACCAGGACATACTATTCATTTTTCTTATTTTGGACAGATTTTGTATTTGTGCCAAGAGCAGAGCTCAACTATAGCATGAGTGAAGAGCATTCTGGGAAAAGCATAATTCAAGCCACGTTTATACAGCTTACCATAGACGAAGGTTAGGTAGCAATGCTGTAATGTGCAGAGTGGTAAGGTCATGCATGTAATACATATTAGCGTGGAGGGCCATACGCAGAGCAATGCTGGAAACTCAGCTGGTGTCTTCCGGCTACATTTTTAGCTAGTAAGTGGAATGCCTATTCTCCCTCACAATGTGTACCATGTAGAGCTGGACAAGATGTTTGCTACACACTGAAGAGAGGCCTGAACCAACTCCCTGGCTCAAATACTGCCTGAGACTTTGAGAACATTTGGATCTGGTTCCAAACTTTGTGACTATATCTTGCGGCTATGGATCCTTATTTAGGATTCATAAAGAAACCGAACCAAAGACCCAGATCCAGTTGCCTCAGAATTTTGCAACAGTTCAGATCCAGCGCCGATCTTTGCAATTCGGTTTTAAAAAAGGCAGAAGGACTTTAGCCAGATTCAGAAAAGTGTTCTTGAAATCTTGCAGCGAAGCTGGGCTAAGGTCTGAGAAGCTGGGCTTGGTTTCAAGCTAGCCTGTATTGATTTCAGATCGCCGGTGGAAAGGTTCCAGGCCCATTCCCAAACACCACGCCCATCTCTATGATGTCATTGAATCGCTCACGTAGGGTTGTCAAAACACCAGTGTTTGTTTCAGGGAAAAGAGCCCCTTAGAGCCCCAAAAGAGGCTGAGAGTAAAACTGACTGCTGCTGGGTCACCTACCAGCACAGATATGCCCATGGACCCTTTCTGTGGCTGGATCGATCTTCCTGGTGTCACATGAAAACAAAAGGATTTTCAACTACCTGGAACCCATGCAGTAAAAACCTGCCTTTGAAAGGAAAATAAAAGACAATAGGTGCTGGTGTACGTTCAGCTCAGGTGAATCAAGTCGAGATTATTTCAGGGCTGAATGGAATATTAGGGAACTCTAAACCCTCAGTGACCTTCAGAAGAACCCCTCACAATCCCTCTTGAGCAAACAGAGGAGGTGGAGTGTCATTGGAATGTAGACAGCCTCGACAGCTTGCCATTAAATACAGGTGGGGGGCTTTACTGGGCTCATTAGGAACTGTGGCTTCTCAGATCTCCACCCAGTGGCAGGCTTTAAAATCCTAAGAGTGAAGACTCCAAAGGGATTGTGTTGAGAGATGGAGTTACTGTCCTTAACCCGTAGGCCTGGGAAGCCAGAATTGTTCCCATGTTGATGGCTCGTTCACTCTGCTCTGCAGAAGGAGACGTGCTAAAGGAAGACTCCCCGTTCCCACATTGCTTTAGCCGGTGGTCGTCAGTTATGCCGTGCAAAGGATGCAGCAAAGTGCCGGGGTGGTGGATGTTAGGCACAGCCAATTCTTGAGCTCTCATCAGTCAAACCAGGAGATTGCCCTTGATTTTGGCACATTTTTCATTTTCAAGGCACTTCATGAGCATGAGCCAATTAATTCTGGCCACCCATCTGTGAGGAGGGGAAGTAAAAATTATTATTCTCAAATTCCAAGATAGAGAAAGCAGGACAAGAGTGAGAAACAGTGACCTACCCAAGACCTGCTTAGGAAGTCATCCCTGCTGGGATTAGACTTGAGAGATCCTGACTCCCACTTCTGTGCTCAGACCACACCGCTTTGTGCTGCAATGTCGTATTGCACCCAGTGATGGCTCCAGGTAGAGCCAGGCATGATGACATTCGGGTAAAATACAAGTGGTGAGGAAAGCACCCTGGAGCTTCTCTTTTTTTGTTGTACAGCATCTGCCGACGAACTTGAAAGCCATCCTGGATGGACAAGAGGCAGAGCGCGGAGGGTCGACTGCACAAATTAGAGAGGCCAGCCGGTATCGATAGCCATCTCCAGCTGACTGAGCCATGGGAAGTGCAGGAGCTTGGGAAGGGATTCTGCTGGCCAACACCTGCAGGGATTGTAGCCATGAAGAGCAATGGATCTACAGGGGCCGTGAGCAGCCAGAGGTTCACGGCGAAGCTGTTTGGGGTCCTAATGAAGTTCCTCTTCCAGCTGGTGTTTGTTCACTCGGCCTGGGGTCAAAGCCAGGTAAACAAAAAGAAGAAAGTTTTGGGTCCCTTCCCCCGGGGCAATCAGAACTACAACTACCTACAGGTTTCAGAGGAACAGCCGTGTTAGTCTGTATTCGCAAAAAGAAAAGGAGTACTTGGCCTATGTGAGTTTGCCAGGGAAGCGTCTCCCCTCCTGCACACATGCTCATTAGGATAACAGGACGAACTCACCTTCCTGGGGCCTGACAGGAACCTCACTGCCTTCCTTTATCCCATGAACAGAAGTGGGGCAGTAGCTGTGCCTTGCTATCAACCTGTGACAGGTTCCCTGCCCCCCCGGGGTGCCACTTGGAACGCAGGTACCACTGAGCCCCCCAGGCCCACCAGCCTGGGCTCTCTTTACACTGTACTTCTGGCTGTGCAGCCTGCCAAGCCCTCCCCCAGGCTTCACACTGCACTTTTACCAGCACACACAGAGGTAGGGACACACCCTGCTGCAGAAACACACAGACACTGAAATCAGCTGTGCATGGGACGACTCAGCTAAGGAACTACCCAGCACTCAAGTGCACACCCCCCTCTAGAGGATAAACCCAAAATGATACCGCCTTGCACTGCACAGAGATCTGTACAGCGTAAGCTCACGAAATTCACCCCCTCCCTCCATGTGGAGGAAGAGATGCAACAGCTTTTGCCCCCCAGTAATGTTTATTAACTACAAAAGATGGTTTTCCCTTATAATCACTTAAAATCTAACAGATCAAAGCAGATTACCTAGCAAATAAAACGAACATGCAACCTAAGCTTAATATAGGAAAGAAATTGGATATGTGTAATAAATTCTCATCCTAAATGTTGTTTTAGGCAGATTACAGAGATTCTTGAAGGCAAACTGCACTTGTTTGCAGCTTAAAACTCCAGTGGTGTTCGGATGGGAAGGGAAGGCACAGCCTGGGGGGTGCTATGGGTACTCAGGGGGGTGGGGCAGGTTCCCTACCCAGCTCCTGGGAAGCAGCGATCTCCAGTTCCTAGCTCGAGGTGCGGTCTCCCCTCCACCCCAAGCCCTGGTTCTGCAGCTCCCATTGGCTGGGAACCATGGCCAATGGGAGCTGCGGGGGTGGTGCCTGCAGGCAGAGGCAGCACGTGGAGCAGAGTTCCTGTGGCCTTTCTGAGGAGCCCTCTCCAGGTAAGCACTGCCCTGCACCCCAACCCTCAGCCCTCCCCCACTCAAACCCCTGCTGCTAGGGGGACCCGAGGCGACTGGCCCAGGGCAGCGTGAGCTGCTCAGGCAGCTCCCGGGCTATCTGCATGGGCTGCTGCGGAAGTCATGGAGGTCACAGAAAGTCATGGAGTCCATGACCGCCGTGACGCACACGGAGCCATAATCATATCATTACAATATCTCTGAAGGCTATGGGTGTAATGCCACGCCACCTTTGCCATAGCTATTGGGTTGACTGGAACAGAATGGAGTGCGACTGACCCACCATGGTTCTCCCCACAAACCCTCACAGCCTGTTACCAGGGGCCAGCTGTGCTCCCAGGCATGAAGAAAAGCGTGTGTGGAGGGAAATATCAGGCCTTGTGAATGTTCTAGCACTAGAATTTTGGTTCCATCAGACCAGACCTTTCCCCTCTGATGCGATAATTCACACAGCTGAGCTTGCTTTGGATTTCCCTGGAGCAGTGGAGTGGAGCAGGCTTTGAGATCAGGCACTGCCGTGATTATTTGATTCAGTTCAGGCCAGTTCATAGGTTATGGGTTGGAAAACACCAAGGAACAAACAGCTCAAGAAATCACTTGGGGATCGCAGGAGCAGAAAGCTGCAAAAATCACCTGAGAAAACACATGCAAGGGGCCAGGAGTTCATTTCACTGTCTGAAATATTCTTGGCCATTCAGGTGAGCAAGCTGCCTTTTCAAAGGGCTGGCCGTGTGTCTTTGGTAACTGACTGAATGCTGAATTGCCAAAATGTTAGATTTCCCATCAGCCACTGCCAATTACAAGCCAGCCCCAGCCCCCCAGAACTCATCCACTGGTGCTTCGGGGTCGTACATTCAGCAGAAATCTTCCCTACGGCACTTGTTCAAACCACGTTGGCACCACTCCTGCAATTGGATCAGAACTCAGACCCTTATGCCCACCTGAAAACAAACAGGCTTGGAAGCAAGGCCCATTGGCATGACTAATTAGAGGTGCGGCCCTTTGTCCCTTGCTCTGGCACAGCTGGGTGGATAACGAGGGGTGGGGGAAGGCATATTCTTTGAATAGTTCACTCTCAAATGAAGATCAGATACTGGAGAAAAACCACTCATCTAAAAAGTTATATGAAATTTGTCAAATAAATTAGACAAATATGAATCGGCTCTAGTCTGCGGCTCTTTCAGCAGAGTCAAAGCCTGTTTCCTTCCACGACAGACCCAGGCCACAGCTTCAGCTGGTAGAAACAGACACGGCTCGCCTGAAGTCAGTGGAGCTATTCTGATTTACAGCAGCTGAGAACCGGACCTCTGAACTTCAGCTGCTTTGTCAATCTTGTACTCTCGGTCCACCTTGCAGCAGACTCTCTCCGTTCTAGGCCGCTGCCAAGACGCTGTTAGTTATCCATGCCGGGGGGGGGGGGGGGGGGGGGGGGGGGGGGGGCTTGGGGGGTTCTCAGTAAGAACATGTTATTCTCTTCTAGAACAGGATGTCCCTTTTAATCCCAGGACATAATCCCTTTGGTTTGGGGCCCTATACACACATTTTCTCCTAGGCGCTCAGTTATGTTTTATACAGGGGCTGAGGTTCCAAGATATTTCTCTCTCTGGCTTCAAGCATGTCCGAAAGTGGAGTATTACTGTTTATTCAACGCTGTGCATTTGCGCAGCGGTTGATATAAAACAGCTGCTGCCTCTCACGCCAAATGAGGTAATGTATATCTAGAAACCCCTACCCAGATGGGGGCTGCTGACTACTCTGGAGCCCTCTTCTCCAAATGCACTCGGAGGTTTAACTCCGAGCATTCCAGTTAACGGGCTCCCACTTTAACTCAGAGATCGATGGCAAAACGCGTCAGGTGGACGTTTCAACTGCAGAATTTGCTCCCCTTGTGCAGCCATCACCCTTTACAGCTGCTGATTTTCAGAACCCGGTGCACAGCCCAGCTCTTTGAAGGATTGCTTCTCTAAGGGATTGGACAGGAGGCCTCTGGGCCCAGATCGTTAAAGGAATTTAGGCACCTAACTCCAATTGATGTCAATGGGAAATAGGCACCTTTGACAATAAAAGCCCTCATATTTAAAATGACTAACAGAGCTGAGCTGATGATAAAAGGAAGAGGCCATCCCCCCCCCTTTAAAGACTGGGATGAGCAAAGAGATGCATTTTACTCTGCTAAATGCACCTGGTTGATCCCTTTGCAGCTACATTAGGCAGTAAGGACAGAGTGTACATGCAGACTCTGGGCAGAACAAGATTACTCCACAAAGAGGTCTCACAAAACTGGGTGACTGGGCAACAAAAATGGCAGATGAAATTCAATGCTGACAAATACAAAGTAACGCACAGTGGAAAACAAACAATCTCAACTATACATACAACATGGGGTCTAAATTCGTTGTTACCACTAAAGAAAGATCTTGGAATCATCATGGATCGTTTTCTGAAAATATCTGCTCACTGTGCAGCAGCAGCAGCAAACAGAGCAAACAATCTTAGGGTCCGTTTGGAAAGGGCGTATTTTCCTTATCTATCCCATTCGATAAATCTATGGTACGCCCAAACCTTGAATACTGCATGCAGTTCAGGTCCCCTCATCTCAAAAAAGATAGATTAGAATTGGAAAAAGTACAGAGAAGGGGTACAGAGCATCTTTCATATGAGGAGAGATTAAAAAGACAGGGACTGTTCCACTTGGAAGAGAGACCACTAAGGGGGGCTATGATAGAGTCTATAAAATCACAAATGGGGTGGAGAAAGCGAATAAGGAAGTGTTCTTTGGCCTCTCACATTACACGGGAACAAAGGGTCACCCAATGAAATGAATTAGGGAACAGGTTTAAAACAAACTTAAGTATTTCTTCACACAGTGCACAGTCAACTCATTGCCATGGGACATTTTGAAGGCTAAAAGTATAAGCGGGTTAAAAAAAGAATAAGTTCATGGAGGACAGGTCCATCAGTGGCTATTAGCCAAGATGAGCAGGGATGCAATCCCATGCTCTGGCCTTCCTTCAAGCTCCGATTACCAGAAGCTGGAAGTGGATGATAAGGGATGGATAACTCGTTAAGTTGCCTTGTTCCATTCAGTCCCTCTGAAGCAACTGGCACTGGCCACTGTCAGCCAACAGGATAGTGGGCTAGATGGATCATTGGTCTGACTGAGTAGAGCCATTCTTCTGTTCTTTCTAATCCAAACAGAGTGTAACACTTTGGACGGGTCAAGATTACTTTGATGTACTGCTTTGAGCTTGTTACTTTAAGACAATGTATATGAAATAATCCAAATAGCCATTGAAGTGTGAACTTACTTCAGTTTCCCTCCATGTGTGCAAAATACAGGCGAAGGCAGGTAGTTTGCTGGCTTTTGAATAGATGAAAGAAGAGACCAGCTTGGCTGAAACCAGTTAGCACAACTCCATGCTAGTATCTTTCCCCTCCTCACACTCTCAAGTTATATTCCTTGACACTGCACAATCCTAACAAACTCTACAGAGTTTTCCCATGTCTCAGCCTACAGACAACTGCTTCTACTTGGCATACTTGAGAAACAGGCGCTGAAGATACCTAAAGACCAAAGTCCCTCAAGTTTGACCAGTAATGTAAAGTAATAGATCAGCATAAGCAAAAAGCGAGTTACATATAAAAGCCACTGTTATGGAACCATATAGCAGCTACATGCAAAGCTAGGTAACTGTGGGACCTTACTGTAACCCTTGTCCTCATTGACTTCAAACTTCTGTCACCCTTTCCACGTCATGTCCAAAATTAGCTCATATGCTGTTTGAGGGATAGCAGCTCTTTCATGTATGTGGGAGGTGACTATAGCGCCCCCCCCCCCAAACATTCTGAAATGGCATTCAACTGAGGGCTGGTCTCCACAAGGAAGATTACTAGCATAGCCAGAGTGGTAGAATTCCCCATACGGACACTCGTATCCCCAAAAAGGAAGGCTCTTTTCTGATTTTTAATTTGCTTTGAAAGCAGTATAAATATCAGAAAACAAGCACTCTTATTCAGGAAGACAAGCGGGCACAGGGGAGTTTTACTGGTATAGCTAGACCAGTCATTTTCTCCACATGGACATCATGTCCTTACAGAAGATTAAAGTTCCTTATACCAAATGCTTAAGTTTCTCCTGTCACAGTATTGCTTTCGGAGGGGCTGTGACTTGCTGGATGGAGTAAAGCCTCTTTAGGGGGTTTATGGTCAAGTTTAAAAAAAAAAGAGATCAGAGTGAAGTGTAAGTAGCAGCATTGCCAGAACTCTGAACCAATGGAGAAAAACAAACAAACAAGAAAAAAAAAAAAACCTGAAACACTCGAGGAAAAAGTCTAACATGACAATAAACTTATCCACGGGGCTTAACTGCACCATCACTGTTTAGTCTCTTCCCACTAGTTTACCTCAGTGGTCAGCTCAATTAGTTTCAAGTGATTTTGCTTTAAAAACAAAGGATTTTTATTACTTTTTTTTTTAGAAACTCACTGAGGTCGGATGGCAGAGCAAGCAACGTTTAACCCTGGCTGCAGTGATAGAGAGCAACGTACACGATACATGCTGCCCTGCGTGTGCCACAATGTGTGATGAGTTACTCTGGGTGCCTCCCCTTTTATCCCAATCTGAGGCACTTTGGGGAGGCCTGATTGTCAGAGCTTGGGGTGCTGAGCACTTCCTAGGTGATCCACCGGGAACAGCCCTGCTTCAGGTCCTTGTGGTTGCTCTGCTTCCCCTGCTCCAGAGCAGTACGTGGGAAACGGTGGCAACATGAAGAAGCTGCCATGAGATTCATTAGGGCATGAGAAGGGCCAGGGCAAAAACAGCAGGAAGGGGAGGCTGCTGCTGTTCAGCTCTAGAAACTACAGCATTTTGTTTCTCCCCTCCCCCCCCCACTGTGATTTGTGGGGTGGAACCCAGGAGCACCCTTCTTCCAAGGCAAATTTGCAAGTTATACTGCACTGCTTGCACAATTCTGTTCTGGGATACGGGAACAAGGAACTTTAATGCCATACCAATGGCTGACTCACCCCTCATGCTGTGCACACCTGTTGATGGGACACTGAAAATCTTTGTAAATGCTCATGGGATGAGCCTGCCAGCAGATCCCTCGAAGACATATGAGGGCATTTGCCCCACCCTCACTTTAGTATCTAGGCAACTAAAGCTAATCTATGCTGTATCAGGCTATGTCTATACAGCCCCTGACTGTGAGCCTCCAAGCCTGGGTCAACAGATTCAGGCTCTCACTACTGCACTAAAAATAATGCTGTTGACTTCAGAGCCCAAGCCATGATGTCTACACAGCTATTTTTAGTGCTACAGCGTGTGAACCGGTCAACTCAGGCTCAGGAGCTCGCTGCTGCGGGTTGTGTCGACATACCCTCAGTGGCTTGAAATTCACAGGAACCACTTCAACCTATCAGCAGCCATTACTTTCTTTCCAAGGGTAGGAAAACACACCACTTCAGGCAGCTAACCCTCTATTACACCTGCACTGATGAAAACTCTTATGGACCTAGGTTGCACAGCGTTTAACTCCCTCCCGTGGGAAAGGAAGAGATCTGTTTTACCATTACTCGCATCCCCTGTAACCATGTGCTACAAAATTACTCTGAAACAGTATTTATATTTGCAATGGCATACGCCAGTTTAAAAATAAAAACCTTATAACCTATTCATTTACCCCTATTTAAAGTCAGGTTGTTTGTCCCCTTTTTGATTAGCATGGCAGTACAACTTAGAAGTCTCTGAACTACAATAGACAGTAACATCATAGAGTTTAAATACAAAATCAAATACTTTAATGAAATTAGGGAGCACAGGAACAGCTCAGATATACCACTAAAACGGATACCCCTGAGCTGTGTACTTGGGCTGTTTTTTTTACACCTTCTGTTTTTAAACAAGCAAGCAGACTGACAAACTACCAATTCTTCAGAGTGTCAAAGATCCTGAGTATAGAGTTATTCAAAACACATAAAAATGTATATATATGAAACTTCTCTATGAGCTGGTGGCCTGCACACAGCATTGCACGGATAAAAATATACTACTTTCAATACACAGAGCTAAATACTTTCACATTTATCAGAATTCTCTAAACAAATCTTAAATTGATAGAATTCAAGTTTTGACTTTTCAGTATATAGCTTTCACTTGTATTAAACAAATGCTTATTTACACAGTGGAGAAAGTATAAGGGCTAATAAGGCCATATTCCCATATTGTATTGTTAAACACTGCAAAATATATACACAAGTGTAACCTAATATAGGCATCAGTTCTAGAAATATCACCTTACATTTGTACAACATAATTGAGTCAGTATGAAACGACAGCTTTGTTAGCACCAAGCCACTAATGGTGTTCATGAAACATTTGAGCTTTCTTCTAGTTCCACCAGGAAGGGCTGGTTCAGCAGAATTCTCTAATTGCTGAGCAAGGAAATTGGTGCTCTCAGTACTCCAAGTCCAGAAATATACTAACACCATTGCACTACAGTATGCAAATATACCTATGACCAAAGAGCAGGCATGAGAGGCTCTTCAGTGTTTCCTAAGAGACACTCCAGCAGCAGAACAACCAAGCCATCTACCAGATCAAGTCTTCCACATCATCATGTCTGTTCAGTGTCTTTGTATTTGGATCATGCTAACAAGCACAAGGTTAGAAAAGATTACTGATGCTAAGTGGTTTAGACTCAGGCTAACCCTATGCTACAAGGGCAAAATGGGGGAAGCCGGGCTCCACTCTGAATCCCCAAGGACAGAGGAGAAGCCCTTGTAGCGCTCATCTCCTGTGCCTGCTGTGGCCAGGGTGGTCTCGGTCGTAACGATGACCTGCACGCTCATAGGAGCGGGAACGCTCGTGTCTCTCTCTGTAGTAGTGACTTTTTTTCTTGTACTTCCCAGAATGATCAGAACGCTCCCGCGAGTGGCTTCGGGAACGTGATGAGCTCCTGCTGCGGGACTTCCTCGGCTTGTGTGTCGAATATTTGTAGTCCTTTGACTTTTTGTAACTCCTCATTTTAGAGCCTTTGTAACTAGCACTATGGTTGAACTGTCTTGGGGGAGAATCACTGCGACTCCTGGAGCGGCTGTGGGATTTGGAACCACTCGATGTCGAGTAGCTTTCACTTTTTCTAAGACAGGGAAGCAGGAGGAGACGAGAACAAACAGTGAGTGCTTTAAAAATCAATGCCCGATTACTTTACAGCATTAAAAGCAAGACAGATTATAGTAATCTTAGGTGCTACTTGGAACACAAGGAAAAAGGTTTCAGAAGAAAATGATTTGACACTGTCCTTTAAAATGCTACCCTTACTTACTTGTCAGCTACAACTGAGGTTGAAAACTGCCCTCAAAACAGATCTTACAAGCAAAAGCCGCTTCTCCAAACAGAGAGCTACTAATTTGATTAGTTGAACCAGCAAACCTTAGAACCTATTTCAACAGATTTTAGCTTTTGTCTGTGTCACCTGCCTTCAAACAGAATACTTCCCCAGCTCACACCCCATAACGAATTAAAACACAGTGCAAGTAATTTCCTGTAGGACTAAAATAATAGGTAACATTTGTAATCATTATATCTGTTGTTGGATGGGTAAAAAACTGAGATCCTTTGGAATACTGAACAGTATCTTTCACAACACACTTTATTAACAATCCAAAACCTTTTGCTGTAATTATGAAGCTGATTTCTTTCTGTAAGAATTTTAGAAGATGTATGGATTTGGGGGGGGTTCCATGATTACCTCTCATGGATAGCTATATACTTGTAAATTGAGCCAATTTACCATAGATTTTTCTTCTAATTTCCTAGCCTGAGCATCACCATCAGTAAGAAGCTTTGCAGGCCAAATTTGGACCTCAGTTCTGCTAGTGCAACCCCAGTGTTTAGTACAGGTGGCACAAGGCATAATGGAGGGAGACTCCATTTCCCTATCCCCCAAACTTTGTTGTGTCTATGGCGAGGATAGTAAGAAGCAGTATAAACTTATTGTTGTCATTTAAGTTAGCAGAAAGGACTATGGGCACAAGAAGCGGATTTGCTGAGTAAGACGCTGCCATTCATATGCAGTTATTCCTCGAACCCTAAACTTCACTTTAACTTACACTGGCCACCATGTTGCACCTCCATACACTAGTCTCACTTCCAGAGCTCAAACAGGGTTTAAAGTTTTATACAAATCGCTGTAGTAGTTGCTTCAACAGAGTCCACTGACTACCAAAGCACCATTCTCTGGGATGGTAGTTTGCCATTAGCATAGCAGGTTACAAATGGGACTCTGAACTTCCACCCATTTCAGTACATACCTGCGCTTAGGAGATGCTGATCTAGATGGTGATCTTGAATAACTCTGCTCTCGACTTCTGCTTCCACTCCTGCTCTCCCTTCCTTTCTGAACGCTATGAAGGACAGAATCCAAGTAAGATTTAGATTTAAGTGCTAGGAGAAAAAGAGGTAAAAATCTATAGAACGTGGAATCTTACCCATTCACTGGGCTGTTGGAATTCATTCTTTTTGTTCCGTCCATTTTTCGTTTAGCATTCTTCATCGCCTGCACAGCAAGTGGGGAAGGTTTATTTCCTTTACCTTCTTTTGGGGACTCTAAAAGAAAAATGTAAAAGTTTACACTTCATCCCCCCCCCCACATGCATATCAAAGAGATGTCAATCTTTAGTAGGCAACCCAATTGTAAAGAGTGGCAAGCAGTGGTTGAATGGGTCACCTGCCCTGACTAATGAGGGCAAGAGTCGACTAAATTACCACATCCCTATAGATACCCTTTGCAGTACATACAGATAAAGGGTGAAACTTGAACACCTTCAGGTAAGTCACGAGTTATTCAAATCTAAAGTAAATTTCTGAGGCTGTAAACTTAGTACATAACAAATAGTTTCGTGTCATGTCCCAATGCTGCCTTTCTTCTAGCACACATACGAACATGAGGCTAAGAAAAAGAATGGGGAAAAAACTTCATGAGTAGTTTGACTCCTCCTTTCTACAGAGTGATTATGCTGCAAAACAGCAGCATTTGCATCATCATTTGGAATACAGCTTAACATAGGAATCCCTGCAATCTAAAATAGCCTGAGACAGGATTCTTACTCAAGTTAAGTCACTGTAATACCCCCAAAATATGGGCAAAAAGCAATGCAGTCCAAATATGCAAACTAAGTACATTGATACCAACCATTTTTAGGAACAGGAGAAAAGCCTGACGTGTTATCCAAATTGGGAGTCCTGTCAGGTAGCAGACCTTTAGCTAGTGCTTTTGCCTCTTCAATGGCTAGTTTTTTCTTTTCTACTTTGCTTTCCAGATAAGACAAGTCAACCTGCAAATGCACATAAAAAAATTAGTTCTCTGTACTGTTTCAATTGACCATCCATGCTTAGAAGGGATATGACTCACAGGGTCTGGATCCTGCTCCCAGAGAAGTGGGAGCTTTGCAACTGGCTTCAATGGGAGTAAGATGTTTTGCCCTATCTTCTAAGAAATACCGAATACACATTGTATAAAACAATAGCGAACCTTTTTCCGAGTATATAGCTGCAGGATTTTTATACAAATCCCTTGAATTTCCTCTTCTGTTGCTCCAAACAGTAGAAACCAGTGAGGACGATTAGGAAGTGGGATCTACAATTGAGAAATTCATACATTCAATTTTCTACTTCTACATGAAAACCTTAATGGAAACGGAAACGACAAAATATAAATAGATGTTTCACCTCCAGTGTTCTAGCTGCAAGGTAGATACAGGCACAGGCAATACTTTCTGGCTGGAATCTTACGAAGACATCTGTTCGTAGACTGTCATTCATGTAATTCCTGAAAGACACAATAAGGGGACAATTGCAACCCCCTGCACCAGGCCCCTCTGTTCTATTCTCTTCCATTCTACAGTAACTACTTCTCTCTGCATTCTATTACTAAGCTCAAATGCTAGACTCCTGCAAATCTGAAGAGAAGTTAGAAAAAATTTCTTCAAGAGGATGGATATGTGGTTGGGAATAAGTTTCTGACTGGCTGTCAGACAAATCAGTTATGAAAGAGAACCAATTTTAACTTTACTTTTCCCTCTAGATCTACTGGCCTGCTCTCATGCAAAAACAAAATGTTTTTGTAGAGACAACATATAATCTGTAAAGAACTCAGTAACAGAAATCTAGGCTCAATCCCAGAGTGCAGAGAAGCATGCAAACTCAAAGCTAGTGTTCAAAGTTGCCGATCCTGCTGGAGTTCTCCGGAGAAATGCAATCCACTTCAGCATGTACCCATTTCCACTGGAAAGTTTTTGGAACCTGTCCATTTTCCATTAGTGAGACAGCATCCAAGAGAGAATCCATTTGTGATGCAAAAGCTAGTCGTGGAAGAAATCCAGATATTTGGGAACATCAATGCAGAGGATGGTTCAGTATTCAAACAGATCTCCTCTTCTCTGGCATATGACAGTATCGTTTCCAAATGTCCCATTTCAACAAGGTTTCTTAAAATGAATATTCACAGAATGAGACAACTGTAAAATATTGCACATATTCCACAACAGTCAGTACATATTTTAAAAGATTTTGATATTAAATCCTCAAGGAAGTTTGTATTTTCAAAATACTTGCATCTGAATTTATCAACAAATAAAATGCTTAAAGGTATAACTTTTAAAGTAATATTTCTTTCAAGCAGCGTGTCAGGTGGGCAAGAGAGAAAACACCACCCAAAACAAAGACCACCATATAGTTATACAAGCTATCTAAGAAGAGAGTTTGAAATTGATCATGCGGGTAATGCAGTACACAAGGATTCACTAACTCAAGGAGGCCCAAACCAGAGCCCACAGCCCGTTTAAAACCAGTTACAGAAAGAGGAGGTGCTCATGAATCACATTCCCATCTATGTGCTTTAGTCCTTTGCTATACATTTCAGTTCTAACACGTGGGGAGCGACTGACCACTGGGAAAAAAGTGGCAAGTTAAAGGCTTAGTCTTGACTGTCCTTCACCTTGCCCATGAGGAAAGCTTAAACTAAGTCATGATGTTCTATCACCTGTTTTTGCTATGGAGAAGACACTTTGAAGGATATCAGAGAAAGCCTTTGTGAAATTAAGTGCAGCGAGAAGTAATATTCATACCTTGTGAAGGATGAATGGGCTTCCTTTTCCAAATCTCTAAACAAAAACTAACTGGCTAACTGTGCAGCTGGCCTTTGGGTTCAGAGTTTAGGGGGCATGTAGAATTAAACATCTGTCACATTACTTCAGCTTTAAGTTGTTCTCTAAAACCACTGCACTTCAAACATCAGTTATACTGGATACCCATGACCTTCCAGGTACTGGAAGCAATGAATGGTTAGGGTATTGCTCTAATAGTTATTTCTCTGCATCCCAAACAAAAAAGGGAAATTGGTGCCTAATAGTCTTACTTCACATGTGAATTCTGAATTCAATGGTACTATGTAATCTGGAAGTAGGGAAAATGTCCAGTGTCATTGCTGTACTTAATTCCAAACGGCAGACCTTCTACTGAAGTATCTTCAGTGTTCGATTAAATAACATCCATAGATATGATAAAAACTGAAGTCTACCAGTTAGATAATTTACCCATAAGACTTAAATCCCACCTTAAAATATATATATATATATATATATATATATATATTTATATTTATTTTTTTTTTGGCTTTTTAAAAACGTACAGCATCTTTAACATAGTTAAAACATTAACAATAACAGTTTTCAAAACGTAAACAATCAAGTTCTAAAATATACAATAGAGTCAACGGCACAACAACAAAAATCAAAAGTATAAGCACAAGAAGCAGTTGGCCAGTTACTATACTATCGTATTTATACCACCTGTCTAGAGTCAGCCTTCTCTTTGTAGAGCCTGCTTTGGTTTGACTGAAGACGGCAGTTATCCCTGCACCATAGCGCTTGGGCAGCAGAGGAGAAGTCTTAGTCACTTACCCTCAGAGGCTACCCTTTGATTAAAAGAGTACAGAAAAGAAAAGTCAAAATAGGTTCTCCACCAAACAGATCACAGTACCAGAGAGTTCAGTCAGCAGAAATATGACCTTTAGATTCATTATTCCAATTTTTAAATTATGTCATTGTTTCATGAGTTACAAGTTTGTTACAATCAAGATCTGGAATTTTAACTTCGATACCCATCCCCAAATGAGTCTCTTCACTACAGTGAAGCAACAAGACAGGCAGAAGATGTTTCATGGCAAATGCAAAAACACTGAGTTATCCAGTCTTAGTAGCTGACATCTTGGATTATCCATGTGCATAAAAAGGATTTATGTCGAGGGTTCCTGATGCCCTTGTTGCAACCAGCAGCTCAAGTGTTGGGAAAGTCTGTCTCCCAGCATCAGCGACGGACAAGAACTGCACGTATGATTTACCCAAAGAAACAACCACTTAACATTTTCACTTTAGAGGGAGGGCAAAGGGTAGGAGAAAAGGGAAGAAAGAGCAAGGGTTGAGGGGTTTAAAAGCTATCTTACCATTTAAGACAGTGCCTGAAACTTAGAGGCCGATCAACATTTGGGTAGTAGGTTGGGGCACTCCAGGAAACACTGGAACTGTCTATTCCATGAACATAGTTGTGGGCTACACCAATGTTGCCCAGAGTGCCTCAAATGACATATTTCTGCCACTGCCCTGCTGGTCTCATATAACAAGCAAGATCAACTTACCATGAAGTCTGGACCAGGTGTTGGTTACGTTCACATTCTAATACCTGAAGGTACATAACGATTATCTGGAAGATATGGGTTATTGAGTTATTACCAAGAATCTCTAGAGCCAAATATTTAATTCAGAGGGGATGTCCATGTGGCATCTGATATTCTGTTCTAGATTTTAACATTCCCAAATATCCACAGAAAGAGTGCTTTTAAGATGCCAAGTGTATACCAGGGTAGTTTCTGCCTTCAATTACAAAGGGGGAAAGAACAGGTTCCAAAAATTTATGTGCACAGCCAAATCTGACCTCCCTCATACTCCTCTTTCTGAGCTCAGTCATCCTATTCATCTAAAAGTCTTGCCTTCCACTCAGTTTTCAAAATAGATATGCTTTTCCTATAGAACTCAACATTCCTCTTCTAGCTGCCACAGGGGAGGAAACACTGCCAGCTGGAAAAAGTGGCACCAATCCACCACAAAACATCTCCATTGGGAGGGACTAAACCTAGCCAACATTTCTTCCCTCTTTCGCTTTTGCAAAGTTTAAAAGGTTCACAGCAACATACAAAACAAAGTTTTTGTGAACCACAAAAAAAAAAAAAAAAGACGGTGGATAAAACAAAATGATTACATGAAATTCACAAGCATTAGTGGGTGAAGGAATATGCTCATTCCTGTGATCAGTACCCCAGTAAATAAAGAGGCTCAGAAAGAATTACAGTGGGCAGAGAAAATCTGAACAGAGCAAGGTACCTACATATTTTTAATCAGAGGACACTTGATCTCAAATTTAAAGAGCATTTACACTACAGCAAGCTGAAGAGGTCTGAAGTAGTAGCCCATTGCTGCAAGACAGAGAGCAGATACCTGCAGTGCAAGGAAAAGGAGAGCCCTTACACTACTTTAACCTTCTATTAGATTCAAACAGCAGTGCTGACTAGCTCATATGGGGAGCAGAGTCCAGCACACTTTGGGGAAGACCATTCCTGGGACTGAAAATTTCACACATCTGATCAGTAATGACGAATATTATAATCAGAGCTAGATTCTACAAAAGGGATATTTGAGAGCCTTAGTCAAAGAGGAGTTATTCATAATGCTTCAGAATTTAACACCAAAATTACCTGCTCATTCAACAATAAGTTTTCATGCTATGACAAAGTGAAGTATCCAAGTATAGTTAAGTCTAACCAGTTCTTAACATCTGCATCCACCTTCAGTCTTCACTGACCAATGAGATACAAGACCAACTATTAAGACTCTCTTGAATGAGAAACAAGATAGCAAGATCACTGTAAACTAGCTTCACTGGGTTCAGTATTGTGGAACAAGAAGCTTTTATCCAGTTTTACCCAGAACAGGCAGAGTGTAAGAAACACACACCCACTGTTTTATAGGTTAGCTGAACATCGTACAAACCTTATGAGGGTGCTTTACATGAACACAGAACCCCAGCTCCTTTAAAACTCTTCTCTCTGCCTTTATGATTTGATTCTTCAGATTAACATAATCTTGATCCAGTAGTAGAGGTACAGGTTTTCTGTAAGACATTATTTCAGATTCCATCAAGTAAGAGTGAAATGCCAATATTAAAAGACACCCAACCATCCTACTTTGACACATATGCAGGTTACTATATTTTGATGCAAACTAGTTAGTATTTACAACAGTACAAGCATTCTTCTAGTTAAGAAAATAACCAGATTAATGTTTTGGTTTTCATTCCCCAAACAAGGTTTTACCCTACGTTCCTTGAGTCATGATGCAGCTGAACTCCCGCATAGGCAAAGCAACAACTATGGCTAGCTAGGGTACTAAACTCAGGCTCTCATGTTCAGTAGTCCCCACATTTAAACAACTGACCGTGAAGAAAGCGAACACTTTCCAAATTCTAAACTTACTTTTTCTCTCTTAGATGCCGAAGGCGATGGAATACGTTAATTACATCTCTTATGCGCCTCGGTGCTTCTTCAATTTTGGATGCCAGATGAACACAGGCCATTGACACATGCTGAAATATAAGTATTGCAACATACTGATGTTTTGCTCAAATCTGGAACTGATCGCCTCCAAGAGCTTTAGGAGGGATAATAAGAGAAAGTGGTGGTAAAAACAAGAAATATTCAAAATTTTAAGATAAGTATTTGTTATAATGTAGATGTGTAAAACTGTGTTTAACTAAACAACATATCTATAGCTCAAAAGTTTCCTGTACACATAGTTCAACAGGGCATAATACATGCTCTCAAACACGAGAGAAATCAAATGCATAGTGCATTTTCTAAAAGAATCCTTACCTCCATGGAATGCTTCACAAAAGATTTTGTATAAAAGAAACGTTGAAACAGCACCTGCCCTGTAGCCATTGCCACCTAGAGAGAAAAGAAAAAATGGTAATCCAGTATTAGCATCTTCATACAGGATTCTAGAGCAAGATGAATTACTACAACAAATCTGAGTCCCATAAAACCCATCAGAAATGCCTGACTCAGCAACAATCAGCTTAAAAAAAAGCTACACCACCATAAAGGATTGGTTTTCAACACCTAGAACTGTAATGTGCAATCTTAAAACAGATGAGATACTAGAAAAGTACCAAACAAAATATTTTATGGGGACACTCAAAAGTAATTATGAGGGTGGACACTACAGTCCAAACGGCCCCCAGTGCTGTGCCATCTATGCAAATACTCCTACTTGTTTATTTTTGGTTCTATGTTCGCTGAGCAATATTAAAAGGCAACCACCAACTCAAAGTGGAATCATTTTAACCATGAGTCAGCACTAAATGTCAAGTAAATCTGTCCCCAAGCTCCCCAGCCAGTCTTTGTGGTTTTACAGTCACATATCCATATTTAAAAAAACTCCCTTGTGCCATACTAAACACACACAGATGCAAGAAAAGATGGCTAGAGAAATTAAAACAGCTAAAATAAAGATTACTGGTAGCAGCACTAGGCAAAAAAACAATTTTATTTATTTTTTTTAACTGAAGGTCTCATTAACCTTGTTTCAATCATAGTGGCATTTTTGAACCCCTCCAAGCATCATGGTAACATCTGACTGTCCCATTTTCTTTACTGGCAGCGTAAAGGAGGAATTGAAGCTCGCCAGGAAAGTCGACGGGCGACATGTCACACGAGAAAGAATGTAAGAAACCCCATCTGAAGGGCATTGCGAAATCGTGCGCGTCACCAGCCGCAGCAAAGCAAAAGCCTGCGCGGCGGCGGGGGATGGGATCCCCCCCTTAGAAACGAGCGAGGCTTGGCCGAGCTACCAGGAAGGACCCTGGAGGGCTGAGCCAACCGCGGCCCTGGGCTCACAGGAAGAGATGGTTACATCAGCCGCTTCCGGTCCCAGCAGAGCCGGCCGGGACAAGGGGCGGGACGCTGCCCGTAAAGGGCACAACAGGGCCAGTTTCACACGCCTGGTTCCTTGGGAAACAAAAGGCCGGGGGCGCCTCCTGATCCCGAGTCCACCCTCCCCATTGCAAACGCGGGTGCGGGGCCCGGGGAGCTGCCCGCCCCCCCCCGATTGCTGCCGGGGACGGGTTTTACCTGGTTTCTGGGAGTACGGGGGGGGGGGGATCGCAGCGGCCCCTGGGCACCAGCAGAGACGGCGGGGCCCTGCCCAGACGGGCGGGGAGAACAAAGCTTCCCCCCCTCCCCTCCCAGCGCGACACTCCCAGGCAACTAAGGCCCAGCGCCCCCGGCGGCCGTGGGCCCCGAGCCGGCCCCGCCCGGGCCTGCCTCCCCGGCCCCGTTCGCCCCCTGAGACCGGAAGCTGCCCCTCCCCCCCGCCCCGCGGGCCTGGCCCCCCCCGCCCCGCTCACCTGCGGGAGCCGCAGCAGGATGCCGGCCGCCTGGATGAGCTCGCAGCCGGTGACGCGCAGCTGGGTCTCGGTGTCGGGGTCCAGGCCGCTGCCCATGGAGGGGGTGAAGCGCAGCGCGTCGTCGGGCAGCAGGCAGTTCTCCAGCGTGATCAGCACCCCCGAGTACAGCCGGTCCCCGATCAGCACCGCGCCGGGGCCCGGGGCGCCGCCCCCCGCCGGGGCCGGCCCCGCCGCCGGCAGCCCGCCCGGGCCCCCCGCTACCACGGCCGCCGCGCTGCCCGTCCCCGCCGCCATCTTGGGCCGCCGCCTCACCGCTCTCTCGCCTTCCCCTTCCCCAGCGCCGGGCGGTGTCCCGCCCGTTCCCCCGACGCCCGCCTCCCATTGGCGGGTGGCAGCGAGGCGCCGCTCTCGGATTGGCCGGCCTGCCCCCGGCGTGACGCGGCTCCTGCGGCCTCATGCAAGCGGCGTGACGCAGCGGTTGGGAATTCGAAACAGGGTGGAGTGGGCGGACCGCCCGGCGTGCATCGCGCGCCTCCCGCGCCCCCTCCCCCACCCAGACAAAGCCTAGGTCGCCACCACCGGCTAGGCCCGAGCCAGCCCTTCCCCCCAGCACACGGCAGGGGAGCCGCCCCCCGCTGGGGGGATTTGAAAAACGTATTCAAACAGATGCTGGGGGAATTGAGGGGGCCTGGGAGAGAAATCTGGAGCCCCCCTTCTTCATGTTCACTGGGGTCCCCCCTTCCACTTACAGACAGTTGGGGGCCGGGTACAATTGCCCTCCCACCCCACATACTTATCTGCTTTCTGACAGGAGCCCTCAGGGCCACTCCACTCAGCTGTTCAAGCTTTTCTCTGTCATGCAGGAGGGCAAGAGTTTTAAAAGTTTGTTTCCTAAATAACCCCTTGACTCCAGCAGCTGGGGCTTTAAGTAAAACAAGTCTCCCAAGGCTTACCCCCCCAAATCTTAAATTGGCAACACTGACCAGCCTTCCCACAACCGTAGTTTTATCTTGCACGACTATGCCTCATAAGAGCTCAAGCAGAAAAGGTGGCACCTTAGAGACTAACCAATTAAGCTCAAGCAGGAACTCTCTTCCACAGCAGCAGCACCAGCATCTGCCTTGAACAGACTCCAGCACACAGATTTCACTGGAAGATATATCTGAGTGTAAGCTTCCATTTGCTTCAGCTTTAGCTAGGTCATTTATAGTAGGGTGGTGCTCCCCTGAAGACCAGTGCCTTGAAGGGTTCAGGGTTTTAAAGCCTTTACACAGCCAGAGGTCCCAATCGCACTACCGCTTTTAACTGCAAGGCCTGCTCTACACTAGAAAATTATATCAAGCTAGGTATATCACTCAGGGCTGTGAAAAAATTCACACCTTGAGCAATTTACTTAGGTCCACCTAACCTCAAGTGTAAATTACAGCAGGGTTGATGGAAGAAATCCTCCATCCACCTAGTTACCACTCCTGAAGAGTGGAATAACTACATAGATGGGGAAAAAACCCTCCCATCAATGTAGGAAGGGTCTATGCTACAGTAGCACAGTTGTAGCGTAGATATGGGCTTAATCTCAGGTTCCCCTGACTCCGACACAAGTGTCATATAGACTGAACCAGTGAGAGATTAGCAACTCTGTGGATAGGTTTTAGGCAACACATCACATGTAAGCTTTCCTTACTAGACTGGCCTGTTTAATTTTTAAACTAATTTGAAAGACTGACTGCTACACTTGAATATACTTTAGCTGTGCTGCACTCTTTTACATATTCTAGTTTAAAGAAAAGCTAGATACTCCACATTTTGTGGCATGAAGCTAGATGGCACAATACTTGAGAAGGCATGGTTTATACTCGTAACAACTTCTGAATTTCTGGTGATTTCACTAGCTTTTCTTTTTCTTTTTTTAAAGATGCCTTCACATGCTTATCTCATGGACTGACTACTTATTTTAGTAGAACTCTACTAGCTGCAGCACACGCCTTACTAAGCCTTTAAGATTTTCCTTTTTTCTGCTTTTTAGCAGGTACTTCCAAAGTCATCTTATGCGTCATATATTTAAGCCATAGCTTTGCAATATAACCTCATTAACACTGAGTGCCACATAGATGCAAGTAGAAAAACATCAATGTGGGATAGTTGTCAACATTTCAGGAAGCATTTAAAAATGTATGTTATTGTACTGTGACACCAGAAGTGACTATTCAGATATTTTCATAATACATAAAAAACCCTTTATTAGATTGTTACAGAACAAAAATGTTTACACAACATTTTGACTTAGAGCGACTTCTGCACAGTAGGGTTTATCCCTGTTAAGCTTAGATTGCAATTTTAACCAAAACCACTAAGGAAAAAGAACCGTCCTCATAAGTTTACAAGCTAGTTGTCTAAGACTTCCTTCTTTCTTGCTAGATTGATTTTAGAGGATTTTGTTTCATAGATATGACCTTTTTTGTTCTCTGGGGTGCAAACTTACTTTGAAATACAAGTCTCTGCTTAGAACAGGCAGCTATAATTGCAGATTATGCCTGTCACTTCAATAATGGTGTACAATTCGTGAAAATATTCCTTCTGGTTCTTTTCCATCTCCAAGGGCATCAAGGAAGCCTTCTTGTCTCCTCCTTTGGGCTAAGGCAGCTAGGGACTTGAATGTCTTTGGCTCATAAATAGCCAGATCAGCAAGCATTTTCCTGTTCAGCTCCACCTGGCACTAAATGCAAGAAGGATGGTCAATGAAGAGCATAGTAATTATCCTTTTACAAATGTTCATTGTTAAGTTCTTAAGTGCATTATTATATACATGTTTCATTAAAATGCTACTATTTAATGGATATTTTAGGCAAACGAACATCTGATTTTACTACCTGCGAAAACCTCACAAGATACACATCTAATTTTTGTGAATATCCCAAGGGGAAAGTGTCATACAATTCAACAACAGCAATACGATACAAAACAGATAACCACGGGTTTTCTAAAACCCCTTTTGAACCAATTCCAGAAGCTACAGTGGGGAGTCTCTTCCTTTATGGAAGTCTACATAGTAAGTGCCTGATCTTGGATGCTCTAGTTTTCAAATTCCAGCAAACAAGGTAAATATGTTCCAAAGGGATGGGAATTCTTATTGAAATAATGTTTTGCACTTTTATAGTGACTTCCATCCAAGGTTCTCAGTGCTCCTTTGTAACGTAGTCTATCCATTTTAGAGGTGAGGAAATGGATACACAGAAATTGACTTGGCCAGAGTCACACAAGTTGTCCGTTTCAGAGGTGGCAACAGAACTTGGCTCTTAGTTCCTAGTCCTGTTCCTTAACCATCCCTACATAGTACTTCAGATTATGCAATAACATCCAGAAATATTCTCAGCCCATCCATTTATTTTCACCTTTAAATAAAAAGCCAAGTTTGAGTTTCAGGGCCCAATCCCATGAAGTGCTGCACATCAACAATTCCCATGGACTTCCACAGGAGTGGTGGATGCGGAACTCAGGATCCAGCCCTTAAAAGGGTCTCAAAATGGAAGGACCTCAGGATCGGTCCCTTTATAGACTACATAGAGCAATGAGTGGATGATCTAAAATATCAAAAGATTATAGAAACCAGGTCTGCTTCTTTTGGAAAATGAAACTAAGGACCTCCCTGATGGACAATTCTAAGATGCAAGGGACACTGACTTTCTCTGAAATACCTGTTCCTTTGTCTGAGTTTGATGGAACTTCTATGCAGAGTACTTTATTCCATTAGTTACCAAGAGTTACAATAAAAACAATAGAAGCACTTTAACAGTTTGATAACTTTAGAATAAATCTGATTTAATTAGTTGATCAAATAAGCTACTGGTTTAAATTTCTATCCAGCTGTTCTACAGCCTTAATTGAGGGGGGGGGCGGGGGACGACTAACAGTGTTTAAAGCACACTGCCATCTTAAATTTTGCTCAGGTTAAAAGTTTGGAGAAACAAGCTAAACCTAAGACCAACAAATTTTTCCAATTCTAATGTGAAGCTTTGAAACAAATCCCCCTGTATGTTTTAAGAGCACTGAAGTGCTAAGAATGTAGCAGCGAAACTGACTGCATTTATTTTTGTTGTCCAAGCTGACTGAAATGCACCAGTTTAATTAGTGAAAAGTAATTTGGATTTTTAAACTCACTTCTAGTAATTCAAGGTTTTATTTGTTTTGTATTTTTAAAATATCTTGATATCTAAAAAGGCAGCTATTACTCTGAGGACCTGACAGTAGCATAGGTAACAACATTTACAATAAACAATGTAAATTGACACTGTCCCTTTAAAGAATAAATGAAAACAAGTTCTTCTGATCACATAAATCTATAGTGAAGAGGTAGGAATGTGTTATGAGTCTTATGTTGAGCTCTTATGCTGCCAAGATAAAAGAAGGTCACTTGTAGCACAAATAGATACAAGTATAAAACAGGACTACATTATTGCAGTAAGCAAGAAAAAGCATAGACAAGAAATTTCATATTTATCCCTCATCAGCAGAACTGGAAGGTTTTCTGGGTGTTTTATGGAATGACTGATTGAAAGACCAATGAGAATTTTGGACAACCTGTCACCATTTCAGTGCAATTCTTCTTCAAGCAACACACTTACCTTAAGCAGATTGCCTATGAAAGCTGGATATTTCAAACCATGTTCAAGAGAAGCTGCTTCAATCCTCGTAATCCAGAGCTTAAAAAACACAATGATTTAAATATAAAAATACAAATATTCTAGTTGATGCTTTCTTTTGGTAAAGAATTAGACATATGGATGTGCTCAGATTCAATAAATACAATGTGTCCTGACCAACATTTCTTCAATGCTAAAATTCTGATGCAACATGCGCTACTTCAAAGCCAACAGGGGCTATTGCTCTTGCCTTGAACTTGGAAAACTACTCTTTCAACAGCAGTTTGTAAAGCATTTTGGGATACCCCGAGTAGGAAAACAGCTATATAAAAATGACTCTAGTCTCTTCCAGTTTCACTGTTTACATCTATCATTTTGGTTTGTTTTTTACCGCTCTCATGAATTTCTTCTTTTCTCTTCTGGCCTTTGTAGACTTCACAAAAGCTCTCCGAACACTTCGTACAGCCAATCTATAGCAGCGGTTCTTCCTTCCACGAAAATGCTAAGGCAAAAACAAGATGTTCCAGTTCAGTTATTAACTTTATAAGGATGTAAAGCCTTTCAATAATATGAATATAGAAGATATCACTTTGCATTTCTAAAGAGCCTTTCATTAAGAGGATCTCAAAGCACTTTACAAACATTAGTTAAGCCTCAGCCAATTTTCTCATTTTACAAATGGGGAAATAGTAACTGAAAGATTAAGTAACCTGAGAAAGACTACAGTTTCTCACTGGCTGGACAGAGCACAGAATCAGTTTTAGTTTTCAATCCCAGATTCTAACAGTGGGCCAAACTCACACTAACTTTCTAACTCTTAAAAAACAGAAGGGGCTGCCTGTATGCAAAAAGCAGGAAATCAATTGGGAATCCCTATCCTTAGTAACGTCTCATAGCTTGAGCCACTTCGTGTACCACTGATGATCATACAGTATCTGTGGAAACCACCACAGTTGCACATATGGAAAATTAACACTGGGCAAGTGCACCATGCAATTAGTCTGCCCTCCAACAAGTATCCCCACAGGGTAGTCATGATATATGGCTAGACTGGGACCCAAAAGTGTAGGATATGCCCATTTAATTGTAGGCAATGCTCTGCTCAATGCTATAGCAGCTGATTATATCACCAAAGCTGCTGACAATATGCCCTTACAGAAAATTCCTTTTAAACTATTGCATATAGGATTAAAGAGAGACTGTCCACTTAAGTCGTATTGTAAAGAAGTATCTTTACCTGTTCTAAGAACACCTGAAAATCTACCAATATACATTTACTTGTCACTGTTAATGCTCTTTACTTTTTGCATTTTGATCAGTTCAAATTAAGTCAATTCAGCCAGTTTCATTGTTTATACTCAAGTGTCATTTTCAGATTGCTCCTGCTGCAGTGTCTGGATTTCAAACACTGAGGGAATGTTTGGTTAAGGCTTTATCAAAACTTGTTTCTACAGTATTTATATTTCTGGGGACCAAATTTAAGTTCACACTATCCCTTTAACCTTATATGTGCAAGCAAGGCTCAGGTAACCATCTAATCCCATTTATATGGCAACCATGGACAGCCAATAAGTCAGCTATTTTCCTTTACGCCAGAACATCATGCCTCTCTTTTGTATAAAAAAAAACAAAGGGTGTGAACTTCTGGCTCTATTATGGAGAAGAGCACAGCCTCTGGGGAGACCAGAGTGAAAGCTTTATCTGTGCTCTCTGCCATTCCCCCCACCATGCACTGGGCAACTCAAGAGAGGAACAGGAGTGTCACCTTCAGGCCCAGAAGAAGGACAAGACTATAAGTGGATGGGGTGTGGGAGGAAGCAACTAACAAAAAGAAAGGGACAAACACCCCCCTTCTGCTCCTTGGGGGGGCACAACACCCACCCACCCCCCCACACACACCCCTTCTGCTCCTTGGGGGACACGACACCCACCCACCCCACACACACCCCTTCTGCTCCTTGGGGGACACGACACCCACCCACCCCACACACACCCCTTCTGCTCCTTGGGGGACACAACACCCACCCACCCCCCCACACACACACCCCCCTTCTACTCCTTGGGGGACACGACACCCCCCCACACACACACACCCACACCCCCCTTCTGCTCCTTGGGGGACACGACACCCCCCTACACACACCCCCCCACACACACACCCCTTCTGCTCCTTGGGGGACACGACACCCCCCCACACACACACCCCTTCTGCTCCTTGGGGGACACGACACCCCCCCACACACACACCCCTTCTGCTCCTTGGGGGACACGACCCCCCCACCCCCTGCGGGTTCGCGGCCGGGCTGGGAGCGGCGGGCTCTGGGTGCGAGGCGGGGACAGGGCAGGAGGAAGCGCCTGGCTCCCGGCAGATGCGCAAAAGGCGGCGAGGCCAGGCCAGGCAGGCGCCGAAGCCGCGAGCGGGGCCGGGGAGGAAAGAGGCCCGGGGCGGAGGCTTGGGGCCGGGGCCGGGGCCGGGGCCGGGAACCGGGGCTGGACTCACTCACTCGCGCATGCTTGAGCACCGCCTGCACCCTCCAGAAGCGGTCGGTCAGGCGGCTCCGCAGCCAGCAGGGCGCGCTCAGGAAAACCATCGCCCCCGCGCCCGGCCGGCCAGCAGCGCCCCGGCCAGCGAGCGAGCGAGCGAGCGGCGGGGCCCGGGGCACGTGCGCGGGCCCGGGGGGGCGGGGCCGCGGCGCCGCTGCGGGGGGGGGGGGTGATTGACACGCGGCGCTGCTGGGCGAAGGGGGCGGGGCCAGCCCCAGCTATAGAGAGCGGGGGGGGGGGGGACGACTCAGCAGCTCGGGCTGGGCTTCCCATGCACTTAGTTTTGGGGGGGCAGGAGCATAGATGCCGCCCCTGGGGGTGCTGCAGCACCCCTGTCTTGAAGTGGTTTCTATCATACATACAGGCTTTACAGTTTGGTTCAATCGCTCTCAGCTTCCTCCCCCCCCCCCATACAAATTGTTCCAGCCCCCCACAGGCAGGAGGTCACAGCTGCCCAGATAGTTTTTGGAGGGGAAGAGCAACAGTTGCAGAGACTGGGGGAGAAACGTCTATCTGGGCACATGAGGCTCGCCCCACAGGAAAGCCAGTTATTTGCAGTGTCTGAACAGCTGTGCAGATGGCCTGCGGGCTAGATAGAACTAGCAACCCGTGGGGCTGGAGGGCTGCCTGTTATGGGTACCCAGCCCATCTCACACTGAGGCTTTCAGTGTTTATAACTTTGCCAAACTTTAGCTGGTGGAACTGACGCTTTCCCTGCCAGGTGTCTCCTCAAGATGAATTTAAAAAAAAAAAAAAAATTGAGCCGAAAGAGTTCAGCCGTTTGTCAGAAGGAGGAAAACACTTTCCCACAAACTTTTCTTTTGGATGCTCCAGTGTCCTCATGCTCTGGAGCCGGAACTTGAAATAAGGCCTTTGAGCCAATAATGAGCCATTTGCTGTTCCCCGAATCCGCTGTCCCAGCTGCAGCTGAAATCAATGGGAGCTGTGCTTTGAACACATAAAGTACTGCATAATGCTAAGTATTCTGGAATATCAGGTCCCAGGTGTCTCAAATAGCCAGGCACCCAAAATTAGTAGATACTTTGGACCTTAATCTCTTTGTGCCTTAGTTCCCCCTCTGTAAAATGAAGATAACAGCACGCCCTCATCTCACAGGGGTGTTGTGGAAATAAATGTTTGTAAAGCACTCAGGTGCTACGGTGATGCTATTGTATTAATTTAGAGGGACTAAATGGACCCAAAGAGTTGAAGGTGTTAAGATGACCCAATCACTATCCGATGTTAAACAGTCTTAAACAAGGTTTCAGAGTAGCAGCCGTGTTAGTCTGTATTCACAAAAAGAAAAGGAGTACTTGTGGCACCTTAGAGACTAACCAATGCATCCGATGAAGTGAGCTGTAGCTCACGAAAGCTTATGCTCAAATAAATTGGTTAGTCTCTAAGGTGCCACAAGTCCTCCTTTTCTTTTTAGTCTTAAACAAGATTCAGGGGCACTGGTACACAGATATCTTTTGCCCCTTTTCCCATCAACATTTGTTTTTATAAGTTATTGTGACACTTTCTGAACTTTCATTCACTTTTCACAGTTGAGCTCACAATTAGGGTAAAGTTGTATGACCCGTTATCACAACAGTACCATAGAAAAGCCCACGAGGAAATTAATGATTCTGTCTTCAGGGCAGGGTTTGAATAGTGTGCAGTAAAGGCCTGGAGTCACCCACTGAAAAATGTGAAGAAAACAAAATATTAAATAGCTGCTCACTAAGTGAGCACCATCCATTCTGTGCACTGAATGAGGCAGTGGTCTTGTGGAAAAAACAGTAAGTGGTAGTGTAATTGAACACCATAATGCATATGCATAAGGGGGCTGAATTAAGGTTACACCGGCAGCCTTAATTCTGGCATTTCCTAACTTTTGACTGTGCAACCTTAGTATTATTCTTTTAACTTAGTATTTTTGGGTGATATATGTAGATATAGTTTAATATTATGTATATCTAACCTATATTGATATACAGTATACCATAGATATAAATTGCAGATAAGATGTTTGGTAGTATTAAAATAGGGGCTACATCAGATGAGACTTTTGCCCTGGTGTCAGCCAAAATTTCTCCACCTGTCTGCACATACATACACAGTTGTGTAGCGTGTTGTGTGCCATTTCTGCAGTCATTACCCCAAGCGTGGTTGCATTTCAGAGGTGAAGTTATTCCAATTCTGTCATTTGTTCGGATTTCATACGTAGTTGTGCCCCTAAGGGCTCTTTTATGCCAACTGGCAAAGGGCGCACTGTTATGTAACCATAAATCCCAGCAGATCTGACAAACTCACTACGCCCAACACGCTCTTGTCAGAATATTTAGCCAAACAGTTCTTGTGAGGTATCATGAAAAATGGTGACATGCTGGTCATGAATATCATTGTGTGATGTGGGTATGGGTTGCGTATAAACAGTTATGTACGTGTGCTGGAAATGTGTTCTTAAAAGATGTTGTGGAGGCAGTTGATAAACAAAGGAACGTGGGTTACGTCTCTGCATGGATCAGGCTAACAGGCAGATGAGAAAACCACATGGCCTGGTTACAAGAAAAGGACAATAAAAGTCCATGTACATCTAAGGTAAACAAAGTGATCAAGGCAAACGAGAAAGCGAATTGACCAGAGGAGGAAGAAGGGGCTTGGCGCCTGCAACCAGAGGAAACACAGGCGCCGACTTTTCAAAGTGCTCCGCCCCAGGCCCCACCCCCACTCCACCCCTTCCCCCAAAACCCCACCCTGCCTCTTCCCACTCTACCTCCACTCTTCCCGCCCAGTTCCGCCCCCTCCTCCAAGCGCGCCGCATCCTCGCTCCTTCCCCTTCCCCCCAGCTTCCTGCACGCCGCGAAACAGCTATTCGCGGAAGGTGGAAGCTCTGTTCCATGGGACCCGCCGGCGGGTGGGAGGCACTGGAGGGGGGCTGCTGGTGGGTGCTCAGCACCCAACATTTTTCCCCAGTGGGTACTCCAGCCCCGGAGCACCCACGGAGTCAGCACCTATGAGCAGGGGAGAAGAATTTTGCCTGGGTTTATTTTTCAAAGAATACATTTCAAAGGTTTTCTGACTGTAAAAGGGAGTCAAAGGGACTTCTCGGTTATCCATCACTTAAGGCACAAAAGGGGCCAGCACTCTTGGAATCTGTGAAAAATGGTTCCCCAACCAGGTGGGTTGAGGATGCTGAGAACTGACTGTAGGTGAGAAATTCCCTGAGACTGTTAAGTTTAAGACTCTAGAAAGCGTGTTTTCTTTTATTTGTAGCCACTTTCTGTTTCTATTATCTCTGCTCAGTATCACTTAAATCTCTGCTCTTTATTAATAAACTAATTTTAGTTTTACCATAAAGTCATCTCAGTGCTGTTTTATTAAAGTGTGGCATGCAGTCTCGGATGAGCCAACAGGCTGGGATGTATTCTGTTTCTTTCAAGACAATGGACTTGGTATTTCTGTGGGCATCTGGTGATAGGAGGTGAATGCTGCAGAGGAACGGTCTTCCAGGGGGTTCGGGAACTGGGGTTGACTGAATGTTACTTGCAAGGCAAGGTGAAGACTGGCAGAGTCTCAAGGAGTTTGCTGGTGAAGCAGACAGACCGGTGTGGCTGGGAGCTAACACACAGTTTAAGCTCCAGCAAAACTCTCCCTTGCTGAGGCAGATGAGTAACACAGTGGCTTATGATTCTGGGCACAGCGAGACAGTGTCACAGTGGTGAATAAGGTACAAGCAAATGAATGAAAAATCAATCTGGGAGGCAGAAATTTTTCATAGCTGAAACCTTTCATGACTGTGCAGACTTCCTACCTGATCATTGGCCAGCAGGGGTTATCGCCAGTTTAGCGTCCCTCTCTCCCTGCAGAGGGGAAGATAATGAGGCAGTATTGGATGCTGTAAATCAGGCGTGTTGCATAGAAGGAAGGCAGGAATTCCTACTCCATGCTTGGGAAGCTACCTTGTTGCAACCCCCAGTCACCTACAGTGCTGACTGTAGTCGCCCAGACTGGGGGACATGCCTCTGTTTGGTTTCTGGCAATGTAAGACCAAGCTCTCTTTGCTGAGATTATTACACTAGAAGAGCCTGTAGGAAGGACGTATGTGACCTGACAGAATTTTGTTGTGATTGCTGCACCCTGCTAGTTTACACCTTCTAAAGGTGTTCACATGCCAGCAATCTCTCCTCATCTGAACTGTTGGTCCATGCTTTGTCATGTCTATTCTAGGCCCTACAAACTGCTTTGTGCATGGGACCCCTGCACCAGTGCAGAACCCCACTGACTTTTGGGGGGTCCTGTGTGGGTGCAGGGATCTGCCCGTGTGAATCCAGCTAAAGGGACAGAGCCTAAGACTATATACAATCTAATGCTAGGGAATATGTCTTAGTCTGTGCTTGGAAAGAGTTACGTAAATGAATAATAGTAAAAAATAACAAAGTGCTTTGAGACCATTGGTTAGAAGGAGCCATAGAAGTGCAAATTATTATTGTAACATGAGTTAATGTCCACAGAGGGGTTTATAGACTGAAAAGAGAGCTGTTCAAATACTGAATAATACGATTCATCAAGTAAAATATTGGCCGGATCATGTATTATTCATCAAATATTGCACTCAACCAGCCGTGAAGTTGAGTAATGCAAAACACGGAATCATGAATAGTGCCATTACTTGACAAATATTATCCATCCAGCTCTAACCAAGACCAAATTCTAATTTTCATTTAACTTCTGTTGACATAGTTTTATTACATGTCTTCAACCGTCCTTCAAAATGTACATGTTTGATTTTGGCTGCAGGCATGGAAGTGACTACTTGGGAGCATTTTGCAGGTTGGAGCTATTTTTCCACTTGGAAACAAATTATACCCTGCATGCATTTGGAATCCTGCCCTATATGGAGGCAGCAGGTGCCATTATTGCCTAGATGACAGCTTTGCTGATTCAGTGCTTCCTATGCCACAAGAGCTGGTAATTTATCAGTTGATTCAGTGGTTCTTTATCAGCATACAGGTTTATTAAATGTCCACTGGCGGAATATAAGAAGACATCAGCATTGGAGTATTCTAATGTTCACAGGTGTATTCTAGAGATAGGATGATTGTAAATAGCACAGATCTGGCCATTTTGCCCTTCTTCTACATCCCAAGCCAGTGCCGCCCAGAGGATTCAGGGGGCCTGGGGCAAAGCAATTTTGGGGGCCCCTTCCATAAAAAAAAGTTAGTTTTGCCACCCCAAGTGGCGAAGAAAAAAAAAAAAGAAAAACCCAAGTCATGCTGCCAAAGAAAGAAGAGGACAGGAGGACCCGCCAGCGAATTGCCGCAGAAGACTGAAGCAGAGCGACTGAGCTGCCGCCAAAGTGCCACTGACGAGGAAGAGAGGGACTGAAAGACCCGCCGCGAAATTGCCCCCACCCTATCTGCGGGGCCTGGGGCAAATTGCCCCACTTGACCACCCCTCAGGCGGCCCTGTCCCAAGCTAAATCGTAAGTGAACTTCAGGCACTTCAAATGGCTACCACCAGGTGATGATGGCGGCCATTTTAAGTGTGGTCTTGCTTCTTCTCGCCGCCTGGCCTATCTTCTGCCAATCTCCTTTACCTTGTCCTCTGCTGCTTCATTACTCCGACCACCCTTTCCAGAGCCCCATCTTCCGCTTTGGGCACCTCCCACCCCACCTCCCTGAGGCTTTAGGATTCATCTAGTATCCATTGGCTACATTATCTGGTATCTAATGAATCCCCAAAGATGGTTTAATCACATCCCTAGTAAATACGTATTACAGCAGCACACCGCTAAAGACAGAACCTTTTAAACAGTGAGAGCCCTATTCTTATTTATACTAAGGCCCTGTGACACCACTCTAGTGGTATAAAGGGGCCTTACAATGGGTATACAGTGTATTTAAGGTTCCGTTACTCTGCAAGAACAATGTAAATGGGAATCAGGCCCTTTATCGGTTAATACTGGAATGATGAGAAGTCTGATCCTTCTTCACAAGGTGGCAGCAGAGTAAACTGAAGGACAAAGTTGTTCTCATGCCTCTCAGGTCCAGTTGACTGTACTTGAGTTGGGATCTAGTTCAGGTCCGGATTGCAGCTTGTCATCTTCTCCTGGGAAGTGGACGGAGTGCCCCCAGGAAGGAGCCTGCCTGACGCTAGATCCTGTACCGTTTCATGCCAGCGAGTTCTGAAGGACAGACTTGCCCCCTTCCCCATCAGCAGCTCCATTAAAAGGAAGTGATTTTTTTCCACAGCCAGGTGCAGTGGGGTTTTGTTTAGCCAGCCGGCTGCATTGATCTCAGCTCCATGGTCCAGAAGGTAACTGGCTACCTCGCTGTGCCCACAACAGGCAGCTCTGTGAAGCGGAGTCAGATTCAGACAGTCTCTAATGTTGGCGACAGCTCCTTTCTCAACCAGCAGGTGGACGAGGGCCAAGTGTCCCGCAGCTGCTGCCTTGTGGAGTGCCGTGCAGCCGTAGCGGTCCTTCATGTTCACGTCAGCTTTGCTTTCCAGCAACAGTCCTGTAATCTGGGAAAAGCAAAAGGGAGTTCAGTTGCGTGGCCCCATGCACACGAATGGGCATGCGTTCCACCTTCTTGCAATGCATAGGAATATTGGTCCCAAACCTGCAAAACCATGAGCACCTCTTGTGATCAGTTATTTTCATTTCCAAGTCAACAGGAGTTGAGGGCACTCAGCACCTCTTAGGAGTGGGTCGGCATCTTGTAGGACTGGACCCACACTGCGCAATCTACAGCAATTTCAGTGGCCGTTTGCAGTCTCAGAGACCCATGTGCCAATACAGAGCTCACTGCAGGACCAGGGCCTTAAAATGAGTATTACTTTTTGCTCTTCAAGTCTTGGCATGGGACAAGAAACTGGAAACTCCTTCTGAGGACTTCGGTAGGGCCAGGATTTCAGTTTTAGTGAATACGTGTTTTTAGCAGTAAATGCAGCTTCCTGCTTCTTTTTAAAGTATTCTCAGCGAGGCATAGTCTAGTGGATTTATTTTTCTTGGTGAATATAAATGTCATAGATTTATAGATCCCATGGCCAGAAGAAACCATTGTGATCATCTAGGCTGATCTCCTGTATAACACAGGCCACAGAACTCCCCCAAAATAATTCCTCGAGCGTGCCATGACATTCCGTTTTTGGTTTACAAGTTTCATTTGCATTTTATCTTTGCATTTGCCTTTTAATTCTTCCATTTCATCCTCCTATTTTAAAGTCACTCATTGAATTCTCCCCCGTGTTCTGATAGCTGGGGGTGGGGGAGGGCAGGGAGAATTCCCAGATGATTTACTGTCCCTCCTTAGGAAAAGCTACTGTGCATTGAGTGTACCTGTACAAACTGCAAATGGCACCCAAGATATCGAATCCCATCACCAGAATATGATCTGTCTTCAGCCAAGGTGCTGTTAGGAAGTCGAGTCCTTTACGTTTTTCGGATGTACCTTTTCCCTAAACATCCACAGAGAAGCCAAGCCCATTGTGCTGTTGTGTCAGCGGTCACATAGGTCAATATGAGCAACCAGTCAATGGAGCTAGCTGCAGCTACTCAGGCATATCTTTCCACTTTGTGGCACTTTGGAACCCCAGAGGACAATCAAGAGAGAAAGCTGTGTGTGTTGATAACCCAGACACGGCCAAACGGCTGGGTCTGAGTCAGCATCTTTGGTCATCTCGGATTGTCCCAAGTGAGCACTGGACTGGGACTCAGGAGACCTGTCTTCTATTCCCAGCTCTGCCACTGACCTGTGGGGAGACCCTGGACAGGTCACTTTCCCCCGCTGTGCCTCGGTTTCCCCATCTGTAAAATGGGGATAATGATACAGACCTCTTTGTAATGTGTTTTGAAATCTATGGATGAAAAGTGCTATGTAAGAGCTAAATATTCATATTATTATTGATAGACTTCAGTGGCCATCTCTCCCACCTTGCTGACCCTAATCAACTGATAATGAACCATTGCCATGAGCATATTGCAGAATTCCATGCATTAAGAAGAATGGATATTAGGGGCCTACCTCTCGATTGCCATTATCGGATGCAATGGCAAGTGCTGTTCTCCCCAGCCCATCTTGAGCATTGATGTTGGCACTCTTGGCTAGCAAGAATCTTAGAGCGTCACTTCTTCCCGTCTCTGCCGCGATGTGCAGTGCTGTGATGCCTCCGTTACTGCCCAGATCTGGGGAGAGACCCTGGCAAAGCAGCAAGTCCATGATATGCAGTTGGCTGTTCACAGTCGCCCAGTGCAGTGCTGTCCACCGGTTGTTGTCCCCGCTGGCAGGATCTGTGCCTTGCTGTAGGAGCAACTGCACGATGAGGGTGTGGCCACTGGCTGCTGCACAGTGAAGTGGGGTGAGGCCCCTTTTAGTCACGGCTGATGCTGGGGATCCCCGAGCCAGGAGAAACTCAGCCACTTGGGTATGGCCGCTCCAAGAGGCATGGTGCAGCGGGGTGTAGTGTGCTCTGTCTGTGGCATGGACCACGGCTCCACGCTGCACCAGGAACTTCACCAGCATGATGGACCCCTTCAGCGTGGCACTGTGTAAGGGCGTCCATCCATTCTCGTCCCTGTGTGGGCACAAAAATGAAACCTCAGGGTGTTTCTTTCAGGACGGAGAGTGAATGAGCGAGACAGAGCTGGGGTAGAGTGGGAGCAGCTGGCTCAAGGGGGCTCACCTGCTCTCTATCACTGCCCCTTGCCGCAGTAGCTGCTTCATCACGTGGGTGTTGCCGTCCCAAGCTGCCAGGTGAAGCTCTCTCCAGCCCCGGTGCACAGGGGCAGACGGTGAGTTATTCTCCATGAGCTGAATGCCAGAGTCAGAGCTGTTCCCCATCGACTCTCCTTCCAGGGTCATCTCCTCACTCAGCTCCATCCACCTCCTCAGGAGCTCGGCCTCTGCTCTCATTCCTCATTTTGTTTTTTTCAACAAGCAACAAACAATCTGCTGAATATTAGTTCCATTAACTACACCCCCCACCATCACTGCAGGGGGGACTATGGCAAATAAAACGAGGCTGTGGACCCTCTACTCCATAGCTTTCAATCTAATAGTAACCCAAAGCCCATGCTGTCTGTTGGCTTTTGTTGCTCTCCGTGGGTATGTCTACACTGCAAAAAACCCCATAGCAGTGAGTCTCAGAGCCTGGGTCAACTGGCTGGGGCTACGTGGCTAAAAACAGCAGAGTAGATGTTCTCACTCGGGCCGGAGCGTGGGCCCTGAGACCCTTCCCCCCTCACAAGGTTTCAGATCCCGGGCTCCAGCCCGAGCGAGAGCATCAACACTGCTATTTTTAGCCCTGTAGCTTGAGCCCCACCAGCTCCAGTCAGTTGACCCAGGCTCTGAAATTCACCGTGGCCACGATGCTGTCGGTTTCCACTGTCCCCGTGCAAAGGGTTAATGTTTCATGAACCTGTATCTAATCATGTTAGGGGGTTGAAGGAGTACAGCCATTTCACCACTTAGTTCCACTGCCCATTAATAATAAGCAAATGGGAGGGTATTCAGATGCATGGCCAGCCAAGCTCAGGTGTACAAAACAGCATTTTAAGAGCTCAACTTGCCCTGGCTCAAAATAAGGCTGATCAAATAAGGAGCCCCTTGTTCCCCTGTGGGGCTCAGCTCTCTGCTTTTGGAGGTGGGGCTCTTCCATTCAAGAGACGTACATGGAGAATTTCTGGAGTTTCACAGCAACCACATCCTCAAAGCCACACAGACACCATTGCGATAGTTCCCATCATGAAAAATAAACAAATAAAGCTAGTTCTTGTCTCTCAGAGCCAACCCCTTTTTAGACGGAAAGGACAGCCATTTTCCTTACCAATCATTGTTCTGCCACAGACACGTGTGTAAGGTGGCTCCGGCAGGCGCGGCTGTACACACAGCTTGTTATGGTAGGGTTGTTGCTCAGTGTGAGACTTCACGCGCTGGTTTGTTATTGCAGGGTCGCTTCTGGCGTGGCAGCCTTTGCAAGCTTTGGTTATCGCTGGGTTGTTCCTCGGTGCCGGCCCACTGGCGTTCATTCAAAAAGCAAAATTCGACCAAGTAGTGAAGCTGTTGGGGGAAAATAGAGCCCCTGCATATAAGGTATCACACAGACCAGTATGAGATAAAAATCAATGCAAGTGAAACGTGTCAGTCCCTCTGACCTTGAGAGTGTCCCGTTAATGTCCAGTGAAGCATGTAGGGTCTGAAAAGCGCATTGTCCTCGTGGCTGTCTGCATCTAGTACTGTGCTCCGTGCTGTTTACTCAGTGACTAAATGGATGTGGGAGGAGGACCTAGTTGCTAATGGTTAATAGGATAATGTCTGTTTCCCTGCACGCCTGTAACTTCTTTCAGCACTGCTGCCAACATTCCACTAGACAATGAGAGACACCGGGTCAGCAGCGTCACGCAGCACCACGCCCTCGCCTCCTCCAGTCTTTAGTAAGAAACTCTCCAGGCAAAGATCAGTCCATCAGCTAGCTGGGGGTCAGCTGCTCAGAGCTTTGGAAAGTGATTGTGGCTGTTGTGGACTGGAGTGACATTCACTAGAGCTTCAGGTCTGCCCAGAACTGTTAAACAAAGTAAATTCTGTGCTACTCTTAGTAAAGTGCAGACCTTCTGACAAGCACCAACATGTTCCCGCTCTCTGAGGCTCCTTGTGTTACAGGATAACCTGCTTTTACAGGCATTGGCACAGCTTTTGATCTTCCAGGCAGGGTCAGGGTGCGAGTGCTTCGCTCTGTGAAGTGCTCTCCTGAAGCATTAACTCTTGCTTCTATGGGGCACAAGAAGAATGAGAGGATATCTTGCCTTTCAGGCGCCGTTGTTCTGAAGGATCCTGGACAAAATATCCTATAAACTATGGGTCTGATTTTCAGGTACACCTGCATTTCCCACCTGGAATTGTGGGTACCTTGCACCTTGGAAAATCAGGCCCTGTTTTCATTCATCACTTTGCCCACCACTGAAATAAGTCAGAGATGGGGTGGACTATGACGATTGTTTAGCAGCTCACAGCAATTCTACGACAAATGTTTGCCTTGAGCACAGGAAGAAGAATCCTGTATCCGGGTAACTGCAGGGGGAGCCCAGGCCAGCAGAGTGCAAGCCGAGAGGTTCTGATGAGCATCCATTTATTTGGGGTGATTGTACAAACAAAGCTTTTGAGGTCCATCCACCACTAGAAAGACTTTAGTGTAATAAATGATCACTTGCTAATTCTCCCCAGATGGTAGGTGGCACATAAAAGATGGGGTTGGTCCTCTGTGTCCAGCCTTCCTTCGTATTATTTGCGGTAAGGCCCCTTCCACTGTTCTGGTTGTGTAAAGGGACCTTTCAGTGGGTGTGCATGTAGTTGACTCTGTCAGAGGTGTGTAAAGGGGCCTTTGTGTCCATGATAAGCCATCCCCATGTTTTCAGTGGTTGGGGGAGTTTGGGAATGTGGGTCACATCCCCCAGAATGTCCCACTGGCAGGGAGAGAAGGCTGTGAATAAACGAAAACCAAAGGCAGGAGCTATAAGAACCCACAAGGTGGTGCTGTAGCTATAAAGACATTTGAGAAATTGTCCTCCCACCAGAAGTGCTCTGGGTGGCTCTGGGGTTGGTGAGAGAAGTTCATGTTTACTGCACCAGCTACAGCATCTAATATCTCCTGGCAGGAGAATCTTCCACAGGTAGTACTTAGCAAGACTTCTCTCCCACTTACTAAGAGGTTCTTACCAGGGCTGGGGAAAGCTAGAGGAATTGGAGATGCTCTGAACCTCTCATGCTGTTTTTTGGGGTTTGCAAAGCTATTTTGATGTCTAGATGATTCATTTGAACCCATATTGTTTTCCAAGCCGAATTCAATTTGAAAAATACAATCTGCTCCCAGCTCCCTATGGGCTCAATTCTGCTTTCATTTAGATTGAGGGAAATCTGGAATAACTCTACTGGATGCACTGAAGTTGCTCTGGATTTATGCCCATGTAACTGAGATCACAGGTTGAGCCAATATGCTTTCTAGAGCCAAAGACTGTGCTATGCATTAGAAAGCGAAGAGCTCCAAATAAACAAGGCCAGCACATGCGGGTGCCCAATATTATAGGTGTGGCTGGTAAGCGGGCTTAATTTATGGGATTCAATTTCACTGATTTGCTGGGACATATTGGATTGGGTATTACACTGTGTTCAATACTGTGATACTTGCAAAAAGTGTTATGTCCATTATTAAATACTAATCACAGTTATTGTGTGTTCTCATTACTGGCAACCTCTTCCTGGCAGCAGAGAATCTGACCCTAAATGTCCTCTTGCATTTTTAGGAAACCAAACACAACAACCTCGTTATTAATATTGTTTATCAATTGTAGGGCAACAGAACCCAGGGTCCATGCAGGCTCCAAGCTCCCCTGAGCTAGGGGCCACACAAACACAGAGAAAGACACCGGACCTTTCCCAGACTTGTTGATGACACTGGGCATCATGCTAGGTAACTTGGGAGGGTGGAAGGCCACGAGTGCTGAGGAAGCCCCCCGCGCTAGGCCCTGACAAACCAAAGCCTCCCCATTCCGTGAACTTTCTGTAATCCTGCCAGACTATGAGGAAGCTAGTATAAAAACAGAGACAGAAAGCTGCAAAAACAGTTTAGAGCAGACAGCCTGCTCTCAGAGACAGCCTTCAGACAGCTCCGGCCAGGGTAAGCGTATAGATAAGAAAGGAATGTTTTGCACTAGCTTTCTGCAACACAGGAACGGATACAACCAAATAAGGCAGGGCTTACATAATGCTAATGAGGAAACATCTAACTGGCCGCTTTGGCTGTATTATTGTACAGGGCAATAGGTAATTGGTTGTACATGCTTTTGTAGCTAAATTGGGAAAAAAGGTATAAACTGTATGATGTAATCTGCAGTTGGGGCTGCAGGATTTGAGACAGCTGTGTCTCCCTGGGCCTGTTTGCAGCTGCAAATAAACTCTCTGCTTCTCCACCCCGTTGTGATTATTGGGTGACGCATACCGGGCAACGAACCCCTACTGTTGCTTGCCTTGGGCACTCTGTGGCGGCAACAGACTGACTAGCAACAAAAGTGAAACTGACCAGTCAGTCTTCAGAGTCAGGTACTTCAAATGTGAACATACTTCAGTACAGGGGTTTGTGCACATGCACTGGAGTTCGTCGCTGCTCCAGTTCATCATGTGCAAAATCTCACCCTAATCCCCCAAGGTGAATGAGATGAAAAAAGCGAACAACCAGCATAAATGGTGAAATGTCTATGAGATTTTTAAAAATCCGCTTTTATAACTGCAGGTATTCTTAGTAACAGGCAAGGACTGCAATTTTAAAGCAGATGACATTTCTCTTGACAGCATCCTTCTAGTTATCATCATAATAAAAAGAGCATTAAGAGCATGAATGTCAGCTGACTGTTGTGAAATAAACCTTCCTGTCACAATCGATCAAGCAAGAAATGTTCAGCCTCTCTTTTCTTTGCTATTTGCAGTCATGGATGCAGGTGCGCTGGGTTTGTTTATTTATTTATTTACTTAATGGTGGTGAAATTAAATATTAGTATTATACTACATTGGCCAAGGTCAAAGCCGCCTATCTACATTAAAATATCCTAAGAATGCTAATAAGTTAAATGGAATCTATCAGTCTTCGAATGTGTTTCCATTAATTTATTCTGGGACAGTTTATCTACATCAATGATTGCCCTTGTCAGCTAGGAAACCTGAAACCTTTAGGAAACACAAATGCAATTCACCAGGACTTATTTGAAATGCTAACCGATAGTTAGCTAGGAACATAGTTCAATAATGTGTCTACCTTTGAAACAAAATCAATGTTACTCAGAAGGGTATTAATGTGGGCTGTTTTTTTAATGCTGCATTTTTAATATATAAAATGTATTTTCAATGCCAGTTTCATTGGATCCCAAAGGACAGATTTGAAGCTGGTGTAAACCAGATGCCACTGAAGTGGAGCTATGTTGATTTACACCTGCTGAGGATCTGGCCCACAGTGCCCATCTGAGAGCAAAGCAGTCGCTGCAGTTGGATGAAATCTATAAGAAAAATAAACTCACTTTTTGTCCTGTTTTTCCTACTCCCGACAGTTCACCAAGTTTAGGGGCTGCTGGGACAGATAAAATAAAAGCCAGCAGAAAGGCGGAAAAGGGGAAGCCCTAAACTCTGCTGTTTTGGGACTGCAAATGTTGTAGAAGCCAAAATAAACACAGACAGATTGATTGGCACGCTCCTACAGTTTACAGGATCAGGGCCCTAGCTGGTAGCGGTGTAAAGGCATTGTCGTTTGACCCAGGTGTCTGATATGAATAGTGGAAATGGCTGAGAAATAAAATGAGAACATTGCCCAAAACTCAAACTGAGACGTTATGTTCACCTTGTTTTCTCCCACACATTTGTACTTCCTGGTTCCATCTGGGACAAGAAGTATCACAGCACAGGCTGACCTAGTATTTCAGTCTTGCCAACCACAAGCATTTGAAAATCATGAGTCAGGGCCCCAATTAATCATGAGATTGAATTAACAATCTGAGATTTGGGGTTCTTCTTCTTAGCTTTCTAGTTCTTGAGCCTTAAATTGCACTTCGGGCCACGTTTTCAAGCTTTGTTCTCCATCACGTGGGGCTAGAAATTTACTTTTTTAAAATGAAAGCTGAGATTCTCATGAAATCACTTGACTCCAGGAGCTGGCAATTGAAGAAAAATATCAAGTATCATGAGATTTGCAATAAAATCGTGAGAGTTGTCAACACTGATTTGTGGTCCAGCTTTGCAGACCCACGCTATTTTAATGGTTCTGAGAAGTGTCCAGTCATTCAGGTGCCTCTTCAATCCAAATTTCCAGGGATTTGAAAATCACATTCCAGCAGCCCTGACCAAGCAACCTCCATAGGGCTGGGGAGCACGTGATCAACATAATGATGCTGGTGGAAATTGAGCCAAAGTGTGGGTTTATGTTTGTATACCAGCAGCGGGCATGCCTGTTCTACGTTCCACCATATGCTGCGAATTACTGTGGTTGGCTCAGCGCAGGGATGCCAATTGCTGAAATTCAGCCAATGTACACTTTCTTCTTTGTTCGCTGCAGCTTAGAGCCTATCATGCATCTTCCCTAGCCTCTCACAATGGACCCCTTTGCTGTCACTAACACCTGTGCAAAGGGAGTGCAAGGAAGAAATCAGACTTCTCCACTCGCACCCAGGGCAGGAGTGTACACCCACTTTGCACAACTGGGAATGAAAACAGAAAGGGGCGTGGAGTCTCAGGTCCCGTAACATGACAGGATCTTTGTAGGGGCCAGTCCTGCAGTCCTCTCTCAGATGAAACTCTCATTGGCTTGACTGAGTGCAAGAACTGAGGAAGGGCTGCAGGACTGAATCCTTCGCTATTAGCGGTGGCAAAGACCTATTAGGCCATTTACCTTTCAGATGAGCCATAAAGTCAAGGTCCTGACTGCTCCTGGTGACCAAGGATCCAGTCGTTTTACCCCAGAGAGTGGGGTCTAGCTCCTGTGCCCTGGCATATCCCCGTAGGATAATTACGTTCTGCCTGCTTGCAGTCCTGGGCAGTTTCAGCTGAATCCAATGGGCTAAATCCATAGTCAGCATGTCCCACCCTGATGTGCACAGACCGAGGATGTAGCCCTCTCTTCACTTCCTGCCCTGAGCTGTTGAGAAGTGTTGCCCTGTGCTGACAAGCAGCTGCTGTGTTGTGCCTGAGAGGTGGCTGCATTCCAGAACTGGGTGGAAGGGATCCCAGTGCATGGTTTGCATGATCAGTGTATTATGGGGTTGGGCCCCGTCTCCGTACAAACACCTAATCATCACCATCGTCGCTCGGCATCATTATCCCGAAACTTCACTCCTCTGGGGTTGAAACAGATGTGCAGCTTGGAGGTATACATCACACTTGCTGCTAGGGAACTTTTCCTTGGCATTCAGTCCTGAACCTCCCTTTGCTCAGTTCAGGCCCATGACTACTTTGAGCTTCTTTTGCCCTTTCTTCCCAACGGATTGTCGCCTTGCGGTGCCTTTGCCTTGCCAATGACTTGGGCACTTTGCTCTGAAGATATTCAGACACAGCGTGCCTTTCTGTCGGGCAGAGAGGACTCCAGACACACAGCGAAAGCTTTTTGACCGGTAAAAACAGGAACTGAAACCTACACACATTAATCTCATTGCAACGGCCCACTGCAGCCGCCATCCTGATGGGTGGACTCTGTGTCTCTATGAATGTTTATTTCCCTTTATTATTCTTTAAATGTATTTATTGATGGAAGGAACTGGGATGAACTTTCACCGAGTGTCCCTGGTGTATTTCATAAGGGCTGGAGACAAGGTGAGGCGCTTGGCGTGAAGATTGGTAGCATGAATGGGAATACCATAGTGAAGTACTGGAGGGCTGGGAGAATTAGCAGCTCCAGTGAGGCTGGGGGAGACAAGCAAATGCTTCAAGTTGCACTGATGAGTTGTTGACAAGTTTACTCCAATTCATCCACAGGAGGGAGAAGGAAGGAGCCAGGGAATGGAATAGAAGGCACAGACAGGCCCCAATTCCCCTTTTGTTTATCTCACTGTAACTCCATGGACTTCAGTGGAGTTGCTCCTGATTTACATCAGAGCGGGAGGAGTGGGCCCAGTGTTTTGTAAACCATTGACAACAATGGCCATGGTCGGCCCTGAGTGTGTGACGGAGAGGAGCAGGTTTAGTTCTGTTTTCAACTGATTCGCCTGGCAACCAGAAATATATTTCCACCCTGTATGTTTGCAAAGTCAATGGTGCAAAGCCAGGGCCCTAATTAGACGTGGTCTAAGGATGGGCAGAATGCCCCCTCTGCCATGTTTGGGTTTTGCAGGGGGGTGATAAAGCACTGGTAAGGGGAATCGGGCATGGCCCCTGGGCCGGAAGTATTTTGATAACCCTGTGAAACTGGGTTCATTAGAAAGACAAACCAAACAGCGAGTCGTTGGTAGCCTGGAGTAGCTTGATTCAGATGGATCCGTGGTGATCTTCTCCAAGAATCAAAGGGAGAGAGGCCAACACTGCCGCTCCTATAGAGCAGATCTACATAAATGTCCATTAATACCTCCTCAGCAGCTGCTGTGCATCACAGCCCAGCTGTGGCTGCTTGGCTGGGGTGAGCGAGGAAATTCCCATCTATAGAGCGCTCTGGGTTCCAGCTGGATACAAGGAGCTCTTTAAATCACCCTGCTGAACATGCCGAGCTCTCTTTTGGCATGTCGCCTCCGCAAGGCGATTCTTGGGGCAGGGACTAGCTGCCTTTTCATTGGGAGTCCGTGCCGTACCTAGCACAGTGGGGCCCTCCCTGGAGTCCTGAGCCCCTACCACAGTATAAATAACAGTAGCTTGCCTGGGGCCCTGCAAGCATCAGAGCTGGGGTTAGAGAAATCCTGGCTCACGGTCCCATACTCCGACCTCTGGGATAACTCAGCTCTCATGTGTCTCTCCTTTGCTTCACTCTGCTGTGCATGAGAATCTCAGGCACGTTTGATTTTCCTTTGCAGAAAGCCAGTGATAATGAAGGGAACTGGGTTAGAAGCTGACAGCTGTTTTACAGAGTTAGCCTCCTGGAGCACTCGAGCAAAGAGGCCAGATGGGTCTGCCACGGCCCAGGCAGGGGAAGAAATGAATCCATGGAAAGGGCAGCCACAGGAGGGGCTGGCTATCTCTAATGAGCAATGATGGTAGATGTGCTTTGAGACTGGTCTCTCTCTTGGATGGGTAAGATGCTCCATGGTGGTTCATTGCTAATTGTTCGCAGGCAATCGTCCAGCTTTTAATCTCGCCATCCTCATCTGTTTTCTCTTCCCAAAGCTACTGATCCCGGAAAGGATGCGTCTTGATGATGCGTGGCACCCTTAACCAGCTCAGTGGCGAGTGGGCTCGCGCCCTCCTTGTGTGCCACTCAGCTGTACTGCCTACATGTGCTGTGGGACTTAACCAGCGCGCTGGCCCCTTGCAGGGGGGCGAGTTTCCTTTGGAGGTGACTTTGCATTTGTGTGCTCTTTCCTCTCGCTAATTGTGTTTCGACGCTGCCCACCAGTGGTCACACGCAGGAGCTTCAGGGTGACGATTGCCCCTCCCAACTTTCACATCTTTTAGCTCGTTCAGCTCCTCAGAATTTCTAGGAAAGGGGCTTGGTCTTCAGCTTAAAGCAATCAGACATTTGCAAAAGCCTGATCCCCCCAAAAGGCACCGGGCTAGCAGCTGTCTTGCTTCAACAGCCTTTCTCCTCCTCTTTAGAACCTTGTTGTCTTCCTTTCTTTTGCACTTCTTTCCCGTCCCCCTAATATTCCGGTTTCAAGACCGGAGACGGGATGCCTTCTCTGTCAGTGACTGATGGAACTATTATTTCCAGTGCACACTGTGCCCGCCCTTATCTCATTAGGATTTGTGGCTAAACGATCGTCATCTTAGAGCAGGCAGTGTGATCCAGTGGTGAGAGCACTGGGGTGGGAGATCTGGGGGACTGCCATTAACTGGCTCTGAGACCCTATGCAAGTCTCTGTTCTCTGTCTCCTTTTCCCACATCTCCACAACGGGGATAAGGATCGCTGGATGAAAAGTGCTACGTAAGGGCGAAGTGTAAGTGGAACAGGCCTGTGTCACTTTGGTCTACATGCGGTTTTGGCCCCATTTGAGTTGTATTGGTTTAGAAGCGGTGCAACCCTGGAGTGTGGGGGCAGCTGTACTAGGATCAAAGTGCTTATAACAGGATTGCTTATTTCTGTATGGGGTAGGCGTTGGGGTGGGTTCAGTGGGGTTAGGGGTGAGGCTGGTAGGTGGCCTGTGGTAGGGTTAGGGGTGGTTTCAGCCGGCGACCCCAGGCTAGGGTTAGGGTCAGAGCCAATTGGTTCTCTGGGCTTCGGCTTAGATTTGGTTGGTGTTGCTGGCCCAGGGCTAGGGTTGGGGCTAGTTAGCGGCTCTGACCTTAGGCTCAGGTTGGGCAGGGTTGGTTGCACTGGTCCTGGTGTCTGGGCCACCCGCTCTTGATCCTTTCACAAGGCCATTGAACTCTGGAAGCTAGCCGACTCGGCTCGCCCGTCAGTCATTATTCCACTTTGCACCATGTCCCCACCAGAGGGCTGATCACGCGAGGTTTAAGGAGGAATTTGGGGGCAGATAATCCCTGTGCCGGTGCAGAGGCAGAGGGAGCCTTCCCTATTCAGGGGATGTGGGGCCTGTGCCATCCATTAGGGCACCCCTGAGGACTTCCCTAAAGTGCATTACTGCTTCCAAGGCCCTTCTTGGGCTTTGCAGGGGCCCAGAATAGCTGGACCCTGAGAGCATCCCAACCATGCTTCACCCTCTGGTCTGCACCCACACACTGCATCCACTCTGTCCTCAGGTCTCTTTTGCCTAAGGTGCCAATGGAAGTGGTGCAGGGTTAGCCCAGCCGCTGGAGGCCTCTCTACCCTACTCTGGGTAGTTTCGGGGGGAGCCCATACATCAGGGCTCACCCAACTCTGAACAGGGGTGTAGTGCTACCAGAGCGGTCCCGAGTGTCACTCAGGCACCTGAAATCCAGGACGGAGCTCTGCACCCGCCCTTCAAAAAAGCTACCCTCCGGCAGCTCCGCCTTGCCATTTTCTGAGCCGCGGGCCAGAGGGTCCCCGCCACCCTGACCTCTCGGGGCTGCCTGGCCGCAGGAGGACGCGCCGGCAGGCAGCAGCCCCACACAGCGTGGGCCGTTGGTGCTGGAAAATCAACCGTGCGCGGTGAGGGGGAATGGTTGGGCCCTCACCCACAGCTGCTCCGAGGGGCAGGGGAAGGTTACGGGCAGGCGGGGGTGCTGTGCTGGGTCCAACGTGCCGTGCTGCCTCTGACCCCCGCGTGTGCGGGGTGAGGAGGAGGCTCCATGGCGCCCCCCAGGAGAGGAGAGCTGCGCCCGGCGGAGAAGGAGCTGCTGGCGGCGATTGCCCAAGGTGAGGCATGCGCGTGCCCAGTGCCGCCGGTGAAGCCCTGTGTCTGGGGGCACCAGGGCTAGGGAGAGGGCGTGGCGTCGGGGGAGACGCTGAACTAGGACCAGCTGTCATTGCCCGTCCTCCCAAACGTCGGGGCCCTCCCAGATTTTCCGTACGCCTGCTCTGTGGCTGCCTCGCCGGCACAAAGGGGCCGGGACGCAATGCCTGTAAAGTCGAGTCCGCACGGGATCACTGGTGTGGCCTTGCTGAGTGAAACCCTCCTGCCTCACCCCCATGGCAACCGGGGGACAGCCTGTCTGCCCCTACCCCTGCACAGAGGCTCTAGGCGGCGATCTCTCCGAGCTGAGTGATGGATCAGATCATGACATGACCTGGCCAGCTATAATAAGGACTGTAATATCTCAGCTGCCATTTGGCCAGCTCTGTAATTTGCTAATGGGATTCCTGAAAGCATGGGCTATGTTTCTGAAGCACAGTTTGAAAGGGACATTCTCTTGTCACAAAACTCATATTAAACACAAATGCACAAATCTGTTTCTAATAACAGCTTAGAATAACCAGGCTGAAACAGGCTTAGGAATCGAATGAATTTTTCACCATCTGTGTTGTTTAAAAAAAATTCTACATTTCACTCAGCGTGGATGTGGTAACTAGAGTGATCTGTTTAACACTGAACTCACAGTCAGTTTCACTGTCTGGGTCTATTGCAGAAGCAGCTTTGGTATGTGTTTCTTTGCAACACTGGGCAGATCTATTATAATTAAGGAGTGCGGGGGGGGGGAGAAAGAAAAGCAGGGAAAAGTTTGTTTGTTTGTTTAAATGATTAAAATATTTAGGGGCTTTTAACCTTTCATTTCCCCCTAAACACTCACCCTTTTATATTTTCAAAATCTAAATTTCAGCCCTAAATCTGGCTGCAAGAGTCTACGTAAATATAAACCCCCAGCGTCAAAAATAAAATAAAATTAGACTCAGGCACCAACACCTTTCAGAACAACATTTGTTAGCATCAAACCTTTCACCAGTGGGCGATGTGAAAGGAATACTAATAGAGAGCGATTTCTAGGGGTTTGTGGATGCTGGCAGATCTGGGATTGTTAGAGAAGCTGTAAATAATCCTTAACTTTTCCCTAGCACTTTTTATCTTTTGATCTCAAAGTGGTGCACAAAAAAGGGAAAGTATCGTTATCCTCGTTCTACAGGGGGAAGTCTGAGGCTTGGAGAATCGTACAGCTGGTCAAGGTGGTTTTTAAAATGGAAAATGGCTTTTTGGACAAAACGGAAACTTCTGCAAAAAATGTCTGCTTCTCACAAAAACTATGGTTTTCTGACGAAACTTGAAACATTTCATTTTCTCAAATATTTGCTTTGAGAAGTCCTTCCTTTTCAGTGACATTTTATGGGAGAGGCAGGCAGGGTCTGGGGGAAGAGACATTGCCTGGCCCTCTCTGGGTCATTTCTAGACCAGCTCCTTTCTAGAAGGGAAAGGAGCCCGGTTTTTTTGGAAGCGGAAGGAGAAACAAAGTGTGTCTGGGGCTGTCATATGCATGGTGCTGCTTCCAGTGCCAGCATCCCAGCTGCACTGTGTTCATGATAGAAGTGATCCCAGCAATATTTAGCAGGCATTTTGCATGTTTGATCAATTGCACAGAGCTTGAAAGGGCAACTCTGACCTGCAGTAAAAACCCCATGGCTCCAAGTCTGGGTCAACTGGCTCGCAGGGCTTGGGCTGCAGGGCTAAGAACAGCAGTGTAGATGTTCGCATTTGGGCTGGAGCCCCTGGCCACTTTGCAGAGGAGGAAAGTGCGGCTATGCAGCCCCCCCGGGACACCCAAGCTACAGCTGTTTGCATTTGAAGGCAACCACTTTCTAAATGAAGTGAACCTGGTGTCCCAGGGTCCAGCTACTTAACAGGGAAAAAAATGAATGAAAAATGAATGAAAACAACCAAAAAAGAAAAAGAAAAGTGGGGGATAGGGAATGGTCCAAAAAACTCTTCCCCAGAAAGGACCTTGGCCAGGCCCTCTGAGCCTGCTCCAGCCTCTTTGCTCTGCTCCCTGACAGGGCAACCAGGAATTCCTCTGCATAGTGCTGACTCTATGGCACCTGCTCCCAGAACCCCAGCGTAGGGGCAGTATTGGGAATGGGGGGCATGACTGTAGTGCCTTGTGTTCCAGATCCTAGCTGGGGAAAGTCCTTGTTATAAGCTTACATATGCTAGAGCAGCCATGAGACTGCTCTAACTTACCCAGGGTTCTGAACTGGCCTCTAGGTGCTTCTGGGATCAGGTGAGTGAAAAGACAGCTTTTAGCCACTTTTGTTCTCCATCTGTCCATATCCCGCTCGCTTCAGGTTTCGTGCTGAGCACAGCTCAGCTGGAACCAAGAATCTTCCATTGAGTACTTCAGAGAGTCCATAGAATATAATCAGGGACAAAGTTCCAGAGATGGGCTCTGAACAGAGAGCTGGACCATGGTGAGCCTCAGGTTAAGGGCAAGAATGAGGAGCAGCTATGCCATGTGGCCTTATGTGGAATGCTTCAGGGAGTCTTCATGCCATTCCTAAAAGACAGGGATCTGTGTCACCAAAGACATCCTCCAAATGGGCACTGCTTGTTCCCCTGGCTGGCAGTCAGAGGAGAGGCCCGGGGGTGGATGGGCTTGGATATTGAATTCCCCTTCCCAGCGCAGCAAGCTGCTTCCAGGTGTAAGCTGAGGCACGTTGGTGTGCCAGGAAAGGCAAATGGAGAGGCACAGTGGATACTCGTATCATCCCTTAACCCTTTGCCTGTGTCAATTTCTCACTGTGCTAGGATGTGACTCCTGGCTGACTTGCCAGTCAGTGTTGCCGGCGGTCTCAGCATGTGCTGGGGAAGGATAATGCTGCAGGGTCCGCCTGGATCTGGCATGTCTGATGGCAGATAAAATAAATGCACGCAGGAGAAAGCAGGAGTCTTCTGCTGCCCAGATCAAATCCCAGGGAACAGAAGGAGTAGGAGGGATGTAAATTGATTCATGCCCTCACCTGACCATGGCTGTCATTGAGGGCGAAGCATCAAGAGCTCCTGCTTGCACTGAATTAACAGGTGCAGGGAAGAGAGGAGAAAAGCACCTTCACTATTTTGAAATCCCAGGACAATGTAGGGTTTTAATAAGACCCTCATAAAACTGATCTGTTGCTCTCCCAGCCCTGTCGGAGGGTGGGGGTAGGGGGTGGGGAGGTGTAATCCTTCCAACAGTTCATATACTTGGAGTGTGAGCGTTTCATTTCCATAAAGCAATCATTAGAATACACTATTTTATGGTGTCCTTAGAGAGGAAAAATAAGTGTTTTATCGCAAGTCAAGGGCTCGTACATTATTCATGGCCCCAGTGCTATTATAGACAGATTGAAGTTAGATTTAGAGCCCTGCTGCTGTCCTGGGGTCTGTGACAAAGTTGCAGATTGCGGGCAGGCTCATAAAGCAACAACTGACAGCTACAAACCAAGACTGGGCTGCGTTCACAGCTCGAACTGGGTCTCGGCAAACACGTGGCCAGCTGGAGATTACTGATTTTAAACACCTTCACTTACGGCCCCTCAGTCCAGCCTGGCCAGCTGGACGGCAGTGCCAGTGGTCAGCCAACAGAAGCAGATAGTCTCCCTGCATTGGAAAGGAAGGAATGCAATCTTTCCCTGGCCGTTGCTGCATTCCTACAGGATCTGGGAACTGACCGTGATCCCCAGTGCCGCATGTCTGTGCTAAACGGGTCTGTTCACTGAGCAGTCAGTTGCTCCTGCCCTCTTTGCGCCGTGACCAGAGGAGCAGAAATGGCCATCGCGATGTGTCTGATGCGCTGGGCAATGCATGCATTTCCTTTCACCAGTACTAGAGCGGCTGCCTTTCAGGTTCACAGGTTGTCTCCTTGGGTTTTGTGTTATGGGAAACTAAACAGGGCTGGAAAACGGGACCGGAAATCTGACAAGAGCTTCCTGTGCCAGGTCAGGTCAGAACGGTCAACCCTGCAGGCCTCCCGATGGGATGGCACTGCTTCTGCCTCGGTGCCTGCAGGAGTCAGTACGTGCCGAGACAGCTGAAAATCAGAACCAGAGGGACAATTCCTGGCCCCCGATCAACGCGTCTGTGCACCGCTCTAGTGGCCATCAAGCTGCCCTAACTGCACATGCTGCCAAAGGGAATCCTTAGGTGGTATACAGCGGGTATAGCCAGCTATATGCCATTCCCTCCTAGGCCCCCCCAGATTTGGGATGTCAAGGGCATGGTCAGGGGAAGGCAGCATGACCTGAGCACTACCATGCCCTGGCCCCTTAAGGCTGCTCTGTGTTGTGCTGGGCGGGATCACCCTCCAGAGAGCAGGGAAGCATAAAAGAGGTGCACAGTGACCTTCGCCCCCCACCTCAGCACAGCCCCGCCAGACTCAAGGGTTGGAGACCTCAGAGCACTGATTCAGTGAGAATTTGGGAAAGAGGTTCAGGGGATCCTCGCTTTAGCCAAACCTGCCCACCTGGGCCTGGCTGTCTTGTCTGGGGATGGTGTCTGAAGTCAACCTGTGAGATTCAAGGGGGTGGTTTTGTTCTCTTTGAATCCTTTCCAGGCATTGCATTTCTCTGCCTTCGGGAGCTCCCGGGGCGCATTGTAAACACAAATAAAGTCACACTTGAACTCATCCATTACAATTGTAATTGAATTCAATACAACTAAATGCAGTTCTCGCTCCACAGAGCACTCTCATATTTTGTATATTAACCAGTCCTCTCATCTATCGTGGGCCATTAAATCTCCCTGACTTTAATTACCAGCCAATTGTCAAAGTTGTTGGAATTGTCTTTGAAACAGAGGATCCTATTGGCTTTGAGTTTGAAGATGTCCACAGTTAGTACCTGCATATTTGGCATAAATGGGGCTGAAAACTGGGCTGTAAATTCGGGACCAGCTTGATTGGCTTCAGCAGAGTTACTCAGGATTTTCACCAGTGTGCTTGAGAGCAGAATGTGGCCCAATAAATGAAAATTTCTCCTTCCTCATGAGCCCGGGGGATTGTGCTCCATATTCTGCTCTGCTGGTTGTGTGGCATTCTCACTAATGACAGTGGAATTGCTTTAGGCGACCATTGCATGATACAGTGTGCAAGAGAGAGTTGGAGTGGGACTATCTATCTATCTATCTACCTCTCCTCTCATGATCCCCACCATCTGATCTCTCTTCCCTCCATTTCTATCCTCCTTAGTCTTCTCTACTTCCTCGCTTTGACCCTCTCCTTCCATCCATTTCTTTCCAACCACGCTGTCATCCCCTTCCAGTTAAGGCTGGGATATGGGATGAGTGTGCTTGGGAGGATGATTAATTTATGGCTGTCACCCTCCAAATGTGGGTGATTTGTCATCCCACATCCCAGCTGTTCTAAGGGACTGACAGAGAGCTTGGGGGGGGGGGGGGGACGACGACCAGATTAAGATAAGGGAGGAGCCTGCAGGGGCAGGGTATACAAGGAGGTGGAGGACCTGCCTGCCTGATGGAAAGCAGATGATCTCCCAGGGGCTCCCAAGGGAAGGTGAGCTAGGGAGAGACATTGCGTTTTATTTTGTATGATCTGTGCTCTCCTGGGCTTTACATGAATAAGGATAAAAGAGCATAAAGATGTCAGACTGGGCAAAACGTGTGTGTGTGTGTGTTGTCTGCTTCACAACGGCTGTGTGCCCCTGAGAGAGTTGAACTGTACACCAGACGCTTCACGCCATTGGGGTGGAGTTCTGGGAGAGCGTTGTGTTCAAGTATGGGAGAGTCAGAAGGGTCAGCGCTGTGCCCAGAGGGGCTAGGCATCTGGACAGTGGGTTCCAGAGAGAAGGTCTGTGCCCTGAGAACGTGCCTAGGGAGCCTGAGATTGGGGCGGTGGCTGGACTTTGTTCTGGCTCCTGAAGCTTGAAACACCCCAGGGATCCACAGCACAGAAGATTCCCCTCGCAGCAGTGCCAACGGGTGGCCAAGTAAGGGTTAGGATCTGGGACAGAACGGTGGGTTCCAGTTCATCCTCAAAAGCCGACGTTACTCATGTTGTCCTGACCTTCGTAGCCACCTAAATCACCCCAAAGGGAGATTTTGTAATGAGCTTGCACAAGCATCTGGCAGAATCGGATGGAAACAAAGGCTCCTCTTTCCTGGGGCTCCCTGGCTGACAGCGGGTCAATAAATCAACCCAGGAGTCTTGATTTTGTTGTTGTTTTTCCTTCCTTCCCCAGCCAGCTGCCAGGGGAGCTGACTGCATCACAGTGCGCATGGAGAGAGCTCAGTGGAAGCTTTATACGCATTGTACGGGCTATCCCAGCAGCAGTGCCATGTGGATTTGGCAGAGTACTGCTAAGATAGTCTCTCTTTTTTAAATTGAAGCCAGTGGTGTGATGGGGTGACAGATCTAGGACTGATGCCCTCTGTGTATCTACAGAGCAGGTTCAATCCTAGCAATGGCAAGGCCTCCTTTTCCCTCACCATTTCACACCCCTCGCACCTGCCAAAGTGCCACCCTCAGCCCTGCCCTGGAGTGCCCCCACTCCCAGTTAAAGGTGAGAGCCTAATTAGTCTCCAGGGCTTCTTCAAGCCTCTCTGCTGAGACTACCAGCAAGGATGCCAACTAGTGGCAACCACAGTAATTGATTTTTTATGCAGACACCTGTTCCAGTCTGCGGAACTCATTGCCACAAGGTGTTGTTGAAGCCAAGTGCTTAGCAGGCTTTAGACCGGGTTCAGACACTGATATGACTCACAAGAATAACCCATTAGAATAATACAGTTGAAAAACCAGCCAACCAAGACACAAGTTGTGGAAGGGATTTAGGCCCAGAACTAAATGGTGTTTCGGACCCTAACTCCCATTGATGGCAATACCTTTGAGGAATTGCGCCTTAAACCCTCATGCTTCAGGGCTTCAGCCAACCTCTAATCATTGGGGTTGAGGAAGAAATTGTGTCTGTGGGCAGGTTATCCCAGAGCAGCCAACCCAAGGTTTCTTATACCGGGCTATGAATCATCTGATACCGGTCACAGGATGCTGGGCTAGGTGAACCGTGGGTCTGAGCCCATCTGGCAGTGCCTAGGAAGGGGAAGGATGCTGAAGGAGGGCAGCTCTCCGGAGCTCCTAGGTAGATGGGCTGCGTGAGAGCCCTGCATGGAGCAGGGGTAAGTCTCATTTGAGGGCTGTCGACAGCGGTGAGAAGCTCCAATGTTGGATCATATTAAAGAAGTTCTGTATTAAAATCACAAATGAGTTTGATTCCCCAGAGTTTAAATTCCAGGGTATTACTAATTAAGAGGTCTCTTGGTTTTTGGTACTGTTTCTCTCCCTCTATGTGTGAAACTTGCAAGCTGCTAATTGCGTTAGTACATTCTAAGACAGAGTCTGTTCTCAAAGCAATTCACAGAGAGAGAGACTCAAAGCAATACTCTAACAACAGAAACAGCACCCAGAGACTCCCCGCCCTTTTGTTGTATTAACAATTGTGATTAAAATAGAGATAGAGGATGTATGTGGATGGATGCTTGGTGTGGATAATAACTGAATGATCAGGGAGGTGCCAGCCTAAGAATCCAGTGTCCATCGGCTGAAGAAGGCGTCAAGTGGAAATAACCAAAGGACCCCGGAGGGCAGACTGGAATCCACCCAACAGTCTCAAGAATGGGAGAACCAAAGAACAAGATAACATCTTGGAGCCGTCAGGAATGTGCCATCTGCTGATTGATTCAGCAACAGCATGATGAAGCAATTCCCATAGACTGACATAGGAAGAAATTCCTATAAAAATAGACTCTAAAAAGTGAGAACTTTGGGGTCTGATTCTGCAAACCAACTTCCAGGAGCATCAGATGAGCATCTGACAAGGCCCTGCTCCCTCCCCGTGTCCAGGCCACCTGGCCAGTGGCTTGGCATGAGCAACTGTAAGGCTGGTAACTATGATCACAACCTTGCAGAACCTGTGTGTGTGTTTGTATGAATGAATGTGTGAATAAATATGAGATTGAATGGAATGTTATAACTAGAACTAACTGCTTACTATGATTCTTTCTGTATTCACAATAAATGTGGTATTTTGCCTTTTTCCCTTTAATAAGATCCTGCTGGTTTTTATTTTATTGGTATAACACCAAGGGGTGGGGGGGGGGGGCTGCAAAGGACTGTGATCCGGAGGGAGGGCTATACACAACGGTAAGCCCCACTACACTGGACTGTGGTGCTACAATACCATGGCACAGCAGAGGTGATATATAGACACAGTCGGGGCCACTGCGCTCTGCCTTTCCAGCTTTTCTTTGATTTAAGCCCAAGCCTTCACTGTTACCCCGTAGTTTTTGCCAGTGTGCTTATGAGCCTTTTCCACTAAACAATTGTCCTTGCTATGGTTAGAGGTCACAACTCAGCCCCAAACAATATTACACGCTTAAATCACGGGGGGGCCATTACACAGGCACAGTAAACGCTCGGCCTAGGCAGTTCATCACGTTTATTGCCCCCAGCACCGTCTCGTTTTATGCTCTGATTCGGGGCCATATTAATGCTGTGCCCGGCCGGTGCAGTGACTCCGAGCAGGATGTCTCGGATAGTCATTTCCCCCTGGAGGGCTGGATTGATCCGGGGACATATTTTAGAGACTTGTGGGCGAGAGATCGTGCAGCTGCGTTACGCAAGTTTATGCTTCTCTCCATTCACCCATTCTGCAGGGCTGGGGGGTGAAGGGGGAGAGGGGAGCTGATTGCATCGCAAGTGAACACACCTCTGTCCCTGCTTTAAAAGCTTCCTTCTCTCCAGTCTTTATAGTCCTGAGCAAAAGCCCCTGGAAGTCAGAGGGAGGCTTTCCATCGACTTCGAGGGGCTTCGAACCAGGCCCCGGGAGAAGGAAGTGTATGACCCTTGTGGCTTGGAGATTGGTGCTCAGACCTTTCCCGATTGAGGGCCGCATCATGGCACGCTGCGTGGAACAGAGTACAGCTGAGCCCGCCTTTAATATGAAGGGGTTCCCACCAAAGGCACCTGCATGCAGTGCTCCATGCGTTGGGAGCCGCAGGCTTTGCGGGCTGCTGCGCCGTACGTGGGCTGGATTGCAGAACACCATGGGCAGTGCTGGGGGGGCCGGGTGCGCTTGATTAACTCCCACCGCCCTCTCCCTCTCTGTGGCACTCCTGCCCAGTGGAGAGACGCCTAAGGCAGCTCAGGTAGGTTGCAGTCAGTGCTCTGTTTCGATGCCCGATGCCCAGACAAGGCTGGAAAACAGCTGCCTTTCCCTGGACTCAGCTTTTCTGTAACCAGCTCTGTCTCCTCCCGGCAGGGCACACCGGAGGATGGCCCGCCACTGGGCTCGGGTCACTTGAGGGGACTCTAGCTCTGGTTCCGACTCAGTCCTGGGTGAGCTGGCCAAGAAAGTGCAGCAGGCACGGGGTTAACTCCCGGCTCCGATCACTCACAGGGCTCGGGAGGATGGCCCAGTCCATCCCTCAATGGGACAGAACCCCACGGTGTGGGGGTTACACGGGCTGCTGGCTGAGTGCGGAGAGGGGCAGGGGGGGCATGTTAGAGCCTCTGCTTATGTAAAAATGCTGCTTATTTCATTATACCCCCTGCACACCGTGTGGGGTTGGGAATCTGTGGGAGAATTTTGGCTCAGCCACAGTTCCTCCTGGGTCCTAGGAGGGGTGCGCTGGGTTGGAGCATGATCAGGCCCCTTTAGGGAGGTTCCCAGTAGCAGCAAGTGGGTGTCGTGTCTCTCTTGCCCAAGAGGATTGTGTCCAGCCCACTGGCTCCCCTTGTGCGTGTGGACAGGGCTGGGCAAGACCCAAGTCCCTGAGGGCTCAGGAATAAAGCCTTGGCATAAATCTGGCTGGGTGAGAGACCTGTCTGAGCTGGAAGCCTGAATAGCCTCCCTCCGAGTGCAGAGGTTGTCTGGTTCCAGAGCGACTCTCTTCACTTCCGCGCTCACTCCAGCCAGATGGGCTGGATACACACTGCTTGTGCAGCTCTTTACAGCTCTGCTTAATTAACCTGTAAAGCTAAAGGGCCTTGGGGAGTTCAGCTGTAGATGTTCTTTGACGCTGTGCGACCGAGAAGAGCTGATTCAATTAAGGCACCAAACCTTCCGGGGCAGACCCAGTGGCTGAACCCAGGCTGGAGCACTCCCCATGGCAGGGTGGCAATGAGACCTGGGGTGCTGTGAGGTCTGTGTGCATGGGACAGGGACGGGCGTGCTGGGACGGAGGTCCCAGTTAGAACTGTGCAATCCGCAGTAATACAGGTGGGGTTCCACTTGCCAGAAGTTTCCCTGTAAGTTTCAGGTTCAGAAAACCAGGGCAACTGGCCAATTCCCCGTCCCCTACGGTTTGACTCCTAGAAAGAAACATGCCTCCTGGAGCCAGTGGAGAGGGAGATGGCCCATGGCTGCCAACTTCAGCAACTCATGGGTTGGGGCTTCAAGTTTTGCCTGGTTTCCAGACCTGGTAGGAAAGTTTCACCCGGCTCTAGGCTTCAGTGGCTTTGCAAAGGGCTCCAAGTCATTCCCCCGCTGTGTGCTGCATTACAGGGGTTCCTCTGACTTCCTCCACCCCCCACCCCCGCCCCGCCCTGTGTTCCCAACTCAGCCCTGCCCTGAAGCATTATGGAAGCACTTCTACTCTCCCCTTCTCCCACTGAGCCCTTCCTCCAAGTGGGGCGGGTGGTATCATTTCTGTTAGTATTTCACCTCTCATTTTCTGTTGACCAGTTCCTGCTGATTCTATTGGCAGCCTGGCTGGATAAAAGTTATTAACACATGGAGATTTCCCTGCAAGTGTCACTCTACCCAGGAGCCTGTCCTAAAGACAAAGAGGATGAACTAAGAATTAACCAGCACCCTGAATTACAGCAATTAGGAGTACTTGACATATAATAGCAGGATTGTTCTGAATCATTTCTCTCTCCAAACCTTGAATTACTCCTCACTGCCAAGAGATGTGAAATTTTGTTTCAAAATGAATTCCCTGCTAAAGAAACTGACTACCCACCCCTACACTCTATGTGTTTAATAGATTTATGCCTCCGGCACTTTGGCAAAGACTATTAGGGAAATGATTTCCTAGGTCAGCCAGTGCAGTTGAGTCCGCTGCTCACTTAGGAGCCAGCGGTTACCAGGGCTCTGTGCAATTTTCTCTCCGTCTCCTGGTAAATTGACTGGCTAAGCCGAGCTGTTCCAAGGTTCGCAGTTAGATTAAAACAGAAAAGGGTCTTCCAGCCGAGCTGCTGGTTTGAATCCATTGAAAGTGCTTGGGCTGGTTCTGGCTGAAACGTTTCACTATTTCAATGTTAAAAATGATAACTGGGAAACAGGCTGATGGCATTTGGGCGACATTTTTCCTTTGGTTTTCAACCAACAAGGCAGAGCTGGGCTTAAGTTTTAAAAAGATTCCAGGGTTGGGTTGTTGTTTTTTCTAAATGTTTCATTTTGAAAAATACGGCAAGCCATTTCAAAAAGATGATGAAATGTTCTCCTGGGGTTTTGACCAGTGCTAGCGAGGTCTTGGTTGGACGGTGTGAGGCAAGGGGTCCGTGTGACAGACCCGCACACTTTCCCGCACACTTGGTCGGCCCCATCAGTGTGGCTCGACCTGGGAGATCCCACCGATGGAAGATGGAAGGAGTTCAGTCTCTATGGCCCACCCAATCCTTGGCCTCCCAGCGGAGACTCCTAACAGCTAGCAGCCAATTGTAACAGTTGTTTTTGTGATGTCACTGAGCATTGGCCTGCTAAACCCAGGGTTGTGAGTTCAATCCTTGAGGGGGCCATTTAGGGATTTGGGGCAAAAATTGGGGATTGGTCCTACTTTGAGCAGGGGGTTGGACTAGATGACCTTCTGAGGTCCCTTCCAACCCTGATATTCTATGATTCTATGATCTATTTTTGGTCACTACTCCCTCTCTCTCTTTCACTCTGTCTCCAGGCCTGTCCCTGCCTATCTATCTGCCACTGTTCAGGTCCAGTGCTGCACTCGTATCATGCTCAGTGTGTCATCTGAAAGCCTAGGTTTAAACTCAAGACCCTGATGTCAATTGCTCTTGCTTTGCATTTGAATACCCATCAACCGCTCAAGGACGTAGCCTCGCCCAGGGTAATCCGTCACTCTCCAGATGTCAGACAGTCCTGATGGACGTCTCCTATTCCCTCGGCTGTGTGCACGGCAAAGGCTTCTGTGTGCCTATTTCATTCAATGGGGGGCAGATCTGTGTCTCTGGAAATAAAAAGCATGCTGGCTCCAGCGCAGGGAGGAATGCTAGCCTGGAAATGGCACAAGAGAACATGGGCTCAGGAGGAAAATGACAAGTTAGTGAAAATGCAAATACGACATGTTCAGCTGTTGGCAACATACTATCGCAGCCAAACTCAGTGATTTCTAACTTGCTTCACCTGACTCCTGTTAAGGAGGCTCAGAAGCTGGTCAGATCTCACAGAGGTGCACCTTAGAGAATTAAGCTTCGTATCATCCCCATGAGGCATTGTAGACTTTACAAAGGGAAAAGACCTTTTAGGGCTCCTAGCCCATCTCTGTCGCACAGTATTGTTCCCTGTTGCACTTTTACACTTCTTGTACGTCTACAGGTAGCTAAATACTTCACATCCATTTTGCAGATGAGTAACTAAGCACTTTGGGGCAGGGCCCATCTTTTTGTTTTGTGTTTGTACAGCACCGAGTAGAGGGGGACAGTAAGCTCTTTGGGGGGACAGTAGTTTTGGCCTGTGTCTGTACAGAGCCGAGTAGAGGGGGGACCTGGTCCATGACTGGTGCTCCTAGGCACTACTGCAATACAGATAATAAATGATACTCACTAGGGAGGTTTGACTAAGGACACAAAAGCCAGGAGTGGCACGCAGGAGGCCTGGCTCACAGGCTTGGGCACCCGCCAGGAAGTGCTCTAAGTAACATGAGCAGAGCTGCTTGTTTTATTGTTATGTCTTTAACATTTACAGAATTTATTGACTTATAAAAATCTATCTGCGTTTTTTGCAGAACAGTCAATCTAAGCTGTTAAATCAGAGCTGCTCTTGTCATGGGGTACTGGGCTACAGCTGAGGAGATCTGGGTTTAGTTGATGAGATACCACAGCCCTTGAGCTAAGAGAGGAAGGTCTTTTCGCTCAGGAAGTAGAGGCTCATGCTTTTAGACCGACAGGTCCTGAGTCTGATCCCAGCAGCTGATGTTTATCTGTGTTAGGTCCTTGTATGGTCTCTGTAGTATCTGAACTCCTCACAGTCTTTACTGTATTTATCCTCACAAGAGCCCGATGAGGCAGGACAATGCTGTTGTCCCCATTGTCCAGAGGGGGATCTGAGGCACAGGGAGTCTAAGCGACTTGCCCAAGGGCCACCCAGGAAGTCAGTTGTGGAGCAGAGAATTGAATCTGGATCGCCGGTTTGTGCCCTACCACTGAAAATTCTCTCCTCAGGCAGGGGCATTGCGTTACGGTTGCTGTTCAAATAAACACTTTCTTAATTCCCTTTTATTTTCACTCTCCCATTCCTCTCCGGACAGCTGGGCGCTGTCCAGACTGATAGTTCGGAATGCGTGGAGGGCTGGCTTAATCCACTGCTGGCAATGCATGTTTTATCTTATTCGCCATTAGACTCTGGCTGGAACAAATCAAGTCTCAGATCAGTGCTGATAGTCAGAGCATCTGCTTTGAATCCATCCCTTGAGTGGTTGCACCTGTTTTATCTGAAGGGAGCTTGACACCGAAGATAAATAATCACAAGCAAAACGGCTGAATTAGCTGCACTGTCACCTGCAGGGCTGAGGCGAGAGGAGACTGAAAGAATCAGGGATTGTCTGTGGAGAGAGGACTAGCCTGGCCCCTTAGCTACAGCCCTAAGCAAGGGGGGTTGCATTAACAGCACCACTTCAGGATCGGCCCCAGCAGTTACCCCGCCAAGGTACAATGGCTCCTCTGCCCGGCTCTTGCTCTCAGGAGGAAAGCAGGTTACTGCAGCCTTTGAAATTGCCTTCCCCCACTGCTCCTTTGGGATTGGGGGATGGAGCCCTGTAGTCTGGATGTGGCTGGTTCGACTATCTGGGAAGCCCTAATAACCACATTTGATCCTGCATCACCTTTGCCAAAGCATAGCCTCTCCAGCTGCTCACAAGAGAACTGCCTCTCGAACACCATCCACCAAAGAGAAGAAGAAGCTGGGATGTCAGCTCTGTGCTCCTGGTGAGCGTTACCATCCTTCCTTCCACAGGCACAATTAACTTCACAGCGAAGCCATTAACTGAAGACACTGCAGAAGACTAGCTCAGTTTTGTAACTTTCCCAGGCACTTATGCAGATCACTGCACAGTAATTAGATATTGACATATCTCCTCCCACACCTCTCCCTGCCTTCAAGCTCATTAAAAGCGATTCTGTAGCGTGGCTCCCCAAGGAGCTGGCTGCCAGTGGCTTGTGAAAGAGAGAGATATTTTCTGTAGCACAAACAGTCTCACCAACATCTGGGTTTCTAGACAGATAACGGAGACCTGATGAGACCCTCTGCCGTGGCTCTTTCCAAAATGAACTGTAAAATGGACCAATGGGATGATCTGGCATAGCAAGTCCAATGGATTTACCAGCAGCCTGCCCTGGTCAGGGTGGGTGGGATCAGTCAGAGGGATCTACACCCAGGTGATCCGCTCCACCAACATGGGCATTGCTGGGATGTGTTCAAAAATAGTTATTTATGTTGTCGCCACAGAAAGTGAGATGGTTCAGAAGGTTCACAGCTCAATGGAGTTATGCCGGATTTATACCCACGTACTAAAGCAGAATCAGGCTCAGCGTTTTCCTAAGAAGCCCTTAAAGCTTTTTTTTTTTTTAAAGGACTCCATAGGGATATAATTAAATCTCACCTGCTGTAAACAGGTGCAGTAGGCTTGGTGGGCCTCCTTGTATGTGTGCATCCCAGCTTCCCCCCGAGCACAGGGAAAGAAGCTACCTTCTGCAGCAAAACAGCAGTCTCTGATAGGGTTTCTGAGTGAGTTGCCCGTCCCTTTAGAGTACTCACAGGGCATGCGCAGCTGCTTGGCTTGGTTACCTGCTGTTGAGTCGCAAAGGCGCCACCATGGAATTTTAGCGCCCTTTCCCTTTGCTGTCATTTACACCAGCCCCTGGAAGGTTGGGTATGAAATCTGCTCCCTATCATGGGCTCAGAACATCCTCACATCCTGAATCCAGCTCCAGATCTCCCATCCAGGGCCCTTCTCTACCAAAAGAGCCAGGAGCTTGGAGTAGCCGAGTTCACCTGACAATAGCCTCAGTCGTGCAGCACAGATCTGTGCAATCTGGAAATGGCTAGTGAAGATGCATTGGCTAGGTCAGTTTGCTCTATGCCCAGACAGTCAGATCCCCATCAGGCCCTGGGCCCAGTTTCCAAAATACTCTCACCCAAAATGTATCCAGCCCAAAACGTCTCAGAGGAACCCTCAGTTCCACAAGAGGGCAAGTGCTGTCACCAGGGCACATCTGTAATACGACTTCTGCAACAGAGCTGCTGCAAGCAGATGAGCTGGAGGCCTGCTGGGTGCAGTATATGTTATGGTCACCTTAGCTGTTAACAGTCGCATCCATAGTAGGAAGTGAGGGGGTCTCTGAATCATTCGGTGTCTTCAGCACCAACAACTGAAATGAGCAGTGAGAAAAAATCATCCTCTCTTCAAAATAACCCATTTCCTGCCTTAATGGCAGCAGAGTGGGAGCCAGATGGTCATTCGCGGTAACATCCAAAGGCCCCCGTTGGAATCGGGGCAGGGTTGTGTTAGGAGCTGTACAAACACAGTGGGAATAACCAAGGTCCTTTCCTGGCTGCACAGGAAGGGTGTTACACACATTTGGCCCTGTAATTGCAACATTTAACGGGGGAAATCTATGGCCTTGTGATCCAGGCTAGGAGATGGGAGTTCAATGCTTAGCTCTGCGTGGCCTTGGGCAAGTCACTAATCTCTCCGCACCTCCGTCCCCATCTGTAAAAGGGGGATAATGATCCTTCCTTTGGCTGACTTGTCTAGGAGGCAAGTTCTTTGGGGGCGGGGCCTGTCCCACTATGTGTATGTACAGCACCTAGCACAGAGGGGCCCTGATTTTCATTAATACAAGTAACGAAGAGTACCACAGGTAAGTGGTGAGAATGCAAAGCCGGCACTTTGCACTGGGGTGGCTCTAACCCTGCCTCTCTCTAGCAGCCCTGCCTTTGGGATAACCCAGCTGTTGCAACTTAGCTGCTCTCTGGGTATGCTGCTGCTCCCTGAAACTCTCCAGGCAGAAGCCTGGGTATGCAGAACACCCCGTGGCAGGGCGCTTCTCCTTCTGAGCGTGGCTCCGACTCACGCTCGGGCAGCCCTCGTCTGGCCCGGATTTCAAGCATGGAGCCGTTCGAGGGGAGCCTCCCAGGAACGCAAGGTGCTTTCCTGTAAGAATCATGCCCAAGACAAGTCCTCAGCATGAGGAGCAAGGAAAGTCAATGGGGTGCTGCTGCTGGGGAGACAGCACTTGTTCCGAGAACCCGATATCATGTCCTTTGTCTGCGTTCACACACGTGCGTGCCGAAAAGACCAAGGACTCTAGGAGACAGAAAGCTACACACTTCTCTGCTCCCACAGCTTAGCTGTATGAGACACAACCCATTTCTGAGCCCACGCACGCTACAGCCTGGTTTTCCTTTTCTCCCCTGTGCCAATCAAACTGTTATTCCCCATTCCCTCCCTGAGCTTTCCAGTGTCCCCATCCCCAAAGGGTCCTGCAGCCACTTCTCAGGCTTCCAGCTGGCTGATAAGACTCTCTGGCCAGCACCTCCCAGCAAACTCTGGCTACTCTATCCAGTCCTAATATGTGACACTCATCACCATAGCCACTGGAAATGCCACAGGGGCTCAGAGTACCGACGAAAAGATGAAGAGAGTTCTCAGGGTCAAAGACACCTGTGTGGGAGCGGATCAAAGATTTGTCATCAGAATGTTTATTTCCAACAGAAAAAAGCTTTTTTGCCAGCATGGAAATTTCCACGCAAAACATTTGTTTTTGTTGAAAAATGTTTGAGTTTATATCAAAGGCTGGAAATCACCGCAGGAATTTTGACATTTTTCCTGGAGGAAAAATAATCATTTCCTGACAAACTTTAGTCTGTATCTTAGAAACCACATTTATTTTTGAAGCATTGTTTGTAATGGTTGATCTCACACAAGCTTTGTATTGTCTGCTCGGTCCAGTGCAAAGTGGTTCGAAGGAACGAGCATCGAGCTGCACTCCAGCACTGCTGAATTCCACTCCCTGCTATGCCACTGATTAGCAGTTCACCTTGGGCCAGATATGCAACTGGTGTTTGCCTCAGTTTCCCCATCTGTTCAGTGGGGATGTTTCCTTGCTCCCGGCGTGCTGATAGCATGTATGTAAAGTGCAATATAAGTGCTAAAGATCATCAAGAGAGACAATCTCCATTTCTTTACGTGGGGTTGATCATGAGCCAAGCAAAAAGACCTCCATTCATTGCAGTTCTTGTTGCCTTAAAAGAGAGTTACTGTTTGCAGAGCATGCTGAGATCCCTGTCTAGGAAGTGCAATGATTATCGTCTGTGACAGTATCCTAGTCTTTTATCTGCAAAGAAATTGTGACCGGAGAGTTGAGAACAGAGCAATTTCAGTGTCAAAAAAGACCATCCTAACCTGGGAAGGCGGGGAGAGCGTGGTACCCAGGCACTGCGTGCTAAGTGGCTGGGGTGGAGAAACAAGCTGCAAAGGATTGGCTAGCACAGGAAGGAAATCTGATAAAGCCACTCGAGAGCCAGCAGTATGAACAGTGCGGCATTGCACAGCTCCAGAGCCAGCTCAGAAGGGAAGACGCTGCTCCTGTCTGAGTGCCTGTGAATGCAGACAGTTGTGTGCACCAAAACCACACACGCTGCTCCAGTCAGCTTGTGTCTCTTTGCTTTCAGCACTGCACAGCGCAGGCAGGGTTTCCAACAGGACGAGGGAGAAGCTGCTCCCGCTTGTTCTTTTAACCAGGCACGCCAATTGGAAGAAAGTTGGGTAATTACTTGGCTCTGGGATACTGGCCACAAATAGATGATTCAAAGTCAAGGAACAGTCTCTGAAAGGGCCTGAGCTTGACACTCTTAGCCAGCAGGACTACTAGGCTATCTCCAGAGCCGTGCAGCATATCCAAGCTAGGGCAGAAACTCTTGGGAACTCCTTGGGACCGTATCCCCATAAGGAAGAGCCCCAGAAGACAGAGAGAGCGTGCAAGAGAAAATAAGGAAACACCGTGGATTCAAAAGCAAAGCGATAGCCCGTAGCTGGTTCCGGACCAAACTTCCATCAGGTGCAGCTCTGTTCTCAGACTGGAGGAGAGGCAGTGTTGGAGAATATACTGCAGGGCATGATCCTGCCCTGGCCAGGCTGGGGTGCACCAGGTGGCCCAGTAGGGCCATTCCATCTCTAGGGTCCTTGCTGGTGTCTGGCTAGCCCTCCTCTGCTGGCTTCCGGCTGAGAAAGGAAAGCCCCAGAGCTCCACGCTTGGGTTCGTGGCCAGCAGCAAAGGCAGGAAAAAAGAACAAGGGAAGGAGGGGTAAAGAAACTCCTCTGAGAATGTCCGACCAGGAGATCGAGGACTTTGAAGTGGACAATCTGTCCGACACGTCCCGGATGATCCCCGGCCTCCCTCCTTACGACATGGACGACCAGCTTCTTCCCTTGGAGCCCCGGAGCACCTGCTGCTGCTGGGCTTGGACCCTGCTGATCGTCGCCACGAACTCTCTGGTCTTCCTCGTGAACTTGCTCCTGGTGGTCACCATCTTTGCTGTCGTGCTGCTGCCGACGATCGTGGTGGTGTACTTCGGCTTCCAGTGCCACTCCCGGGTAAGTGAGCGTGGTCCGGCCCCTGCGTGGGCCTTGGCACCCCGAGCCAGGACAGGGCCCCGGCTTCCCTGGGATTCTTGACTGAGCTCCTCTGAGGAAAGAGGGCGGGACAGTGGCTTTAAAAACCAGGTTGGGATTGCTGAGCTTTAGCTTAGTTTTCCAAAGACGTGGTTGAGGAGGGGGGAGAGAGTGTGTGTGTCTGAGTCAGTGGAGGTGAGGGACAAATGGACAGACAGACAGAATGTGCTCTGGGGTGTGACACTTTTGCACACCAGCCATGGTAACTGCTTCCAAGTCGCCCAGGAGAACTGACTTTAGCAACAGGTCCCCTGTAGGGCCTGATCCAAAGCCCATCCAAATCTCTGGGAGTCTGTCCTTTGACTTCACTGGGTGTTGGATCAGGTCCTTATTTGAACCCTTGCCAGGTGCTCCTTGCCTTCTCCTCTGAGCAGAGGCCACTAAGGTGGGATTCACGGGTGGGAGCCACGGGGTTGGTAAGAACCTAAGGAATAAAAAAAGCTGGAGACCAACTTTCTAGAATAACCAGTCCCACCCCAGAGTCCTCGCTTGAGCTGGCTTGGTTTTAAGTCGATTCCTAGGATAGAAACAACAGATTTTTTTTTCTCCACTAGTAAAATATTTCCTAGGCGAAAAAAAACCCGGTTGTACTGTTGGGCCAGGCCACTCTGAGCCTGGTGTGAGGGGTGGGATTAGATAAACTCCGTGCACTGGGGCAAGCAAGCATCCCCTCTCCTGCATGCAGAGAGTTTAGATCCAGCCTCCGCGGCTTGAGATTTCAAGTTCCCTCTACACCAATACTTGAATCTTGACAAAGAAATCTCACCTTTACCCCGTCCGTCCCCAGCTGCAGTATTTTGTTCCCTGGACAGCGGGCTGACAAGCTGGCCGTAATGATTCATAAAGAGATTTTACAGCAAAGCACTCCCCACTCGGGCAAAGCTCCCGTAGAAGATCATGGCAGTTTGGGGCACACAGCTGACACACGGGTGGACCTTTGGGGTTTACATTGCCCTGCAGCCTGTTGTGCATTCGAGGGGGTCCCCTCTGCTGGATGCATGTGGGGTGACTCCCATTCACAGGGCATGATAGAGAAACATAGTGCACCAGAATTCCATACGTCCTTTGATCTACGGCTCGCCAAGCACCTGACAGACGTCCCGTGCACCCACCTTCCAGGTCAGGCAGCACCCAAGTTACACGTGTCGCCCAGTGAGCCAGCGAAGAGCCAAGATGCGAATGTAGAGCCCTGAGCCTCTATGGCTTTTCGCCTTGTGTTGTCATTGGCGCGAGCGCACAGGGGTCCTCTGTCTAAAGGGCTGCGTTTTACACCCGGTGCACACTGGTGTAAAAGGGCCAGGCCAAGGGGGATGCATGACGCTCTTTACCATTTATTCAGCATACATAATCGTTGCTTCTTCCAGTGCTGATTTCTTCTCTGACATGCAGATTTAACAGAGGCCGTGTGTGCAGTTTGCATGATGAGGCAGTCCTGGGCTCACATACATGGCACTTGTCCTGTGAATTCCTTTGTCTGGCCATCTGCAAAATGCCCTCAGTGAAAGGGTTAAAGCAGTTCTCTGGGATGCTCTCTCCTATTAGGGCTCAGTAGCTGATGGGACTTCCCCCGCAGTGCCGCAGGGGATCTCACCCCTGCCTCAGAGGTTGGGCTCCTACCCAGCCCTGGCACTCAGTGCAGGACTAGTCGGGTGCTAGTCTTTGGATGAGATGTTAACATGGAGGTCCCTTTGGGGTAGAAAAGGGGGAAGTGAAAGATCCCCTCTCTGTGGCATTTGAGGAGAGGTTTGCAATAGCCCCAGTGACCTCGACACAGGGCTTTTCCCTAGAGCTGTGTAAAGCTTCCTGTCTCTGAGCTGTGGGGTCAAGGCCAGATGTGTTTGCAAACTTCAGCCCCTGCTTGGGGAATGGGAATGCGGCTGGGCTGAGCTCTGTTCACCCAGAGAAGAAGCCGGCAAGCATCGCATCCCCTGTGTCACACCCTCATCCCCCAGCCCCAATAACAGCATCCCCCGAGTCCTGACAATCACAAGATCCTTCCCCCAGCAGCCTTCAGGATACTAAGGGGATTCCCTGGAGCTTGTGGGGAGATCCCCTGTCAAGTCTGTTTGTCCCCCTCAAACATCCAAATGAACCTGGAAGTCTCCAGCCCCTGTGACCCGAACAGCTCGGCTCAGCTTGTCCTTCCTGGTGTGAGCTGACCCCTGCATAGCTCCCATGGCCCTCAGGTGCTGTGGGGGCTCATGTGGGTGAACCACACATGCCCCCCCATATAGTGTTCTTGCCTCCTGGGACACTGGCAGGTTGCAAGTTGAGCTCTTGCTGAGCACATGACAGCTACATCTGCTGCATTTCCCATCTCTTCTCATCTCACCTTGACACACGGGTCTACAGCAAACCAACCCTATTCCGCACGGAAGTTCTTTTTACCCAGTCTAGTCCTGTTTTTTATGGGAAAATTCCAACTCACCTACCTAAAGCAGGCTACATTGATGTGCCCTCTGTGAAATACATTGGAGACCAGAACTCCAGATCTGAAATTCTGAAGGAGTTCAGCTTCCGATGCAAATCCAGAGCCAGATTCAAAGCTCGGATCTGTCTTGTCTTTAATTGTGTGGGGTTTCATATAGTGAGAAGAAATTGGGTCAGTTTCCAATCTGTCTCGTATATTTTATGTGTGTCAGCAGTATTTGAGCAGGTCTGGAGGAAAGGCAGGTTTCGGTATTGCTGATTTCTCTGAGGGCCCAAATCTGAAGACGTCAGTTAGTGTCTACTCTCCGCTTGCTTAGGCAAAATTCCCTTTGAAGTCCTTGGGAATTTTGTTCAAGGAGTGAGAAAGCCCTCCAAGATTTGGCTCCTTGTTATTCAAGGAGCTTTTGCACCAGTTTTACCCCAGTGTAACTCCACTGACTTCACTGGAGTTCCTCCCATGTGAGATCAGAATCAGGCTCTGCAAGATGCCAGTCATAGGGGACCTGTGCTTTGCTCCACATAGGAAGGGTTTAACCCCTTGAATGCTGGCAGGAGTGCTCTGGATTCATTCTGACACTCCCCAGTATGCTTGGGAGCTGTAGGTCTGTCAGGCGTCATTTTTTATTCCTGTTTTAATTAACAAGCAGCCAGCTGTGACACAGATCAAGTAAATACACTGCCTGGGTCGACAGAGAATTCTGTGTAGCTTCAGTTACTCACTGCAGTTTGCATTTTAATGTCACAATATTTCTCTGCAACTCCCCTGCAGCATCTACACTACAGAGGCAGCGATAGCAGACGGCTCACAGTCCTCCCCTGTGATTTGCAGCCTCCCCCCCATGGACTTTAATTTGTTTTGTTAATTTCATTTTAACTAAGCCCTCTTCCTGCAAGTTTCATTCTCTGTGATCTATCTAATGATAAGAACAAGATCTAATAAAAGATACACACACACACACACACACACACACACTCCCGTCTTGCAGATCTGGGCCAGCTTCCCAGACGCATGGGCTGCAGTTTTTTATTTATTCCCATTGAAAAACTCATTTTGTCCCCATTTAGTACTCTGTCTCTGTGCGTGTCAGTTTCATTTGGATGCTCTACTCTTGAGTGTTTTGGGGGATTTTTAAAGAATGTTTATGGCTTTCCATTTCTCATCGTATTTTCCTGTTTTGCTCCAGCATCATCTGTCCGATGTGGGGATATGATATGACCCTCTCTGTCCTTGTGCCATCACACATTTGTTTTCCTGTCTGGGTGAAAGGAGACAAAAGAATATCTTGGCAAATAAAGACTAAGGCCCAAACCTTCAAAGGTATTTAGGGAGCTAACTCCTGTTCAAATCAATGGGAGCTAGGCACCTAAGTACATTTGAGGATCTGGGGCTAATGCTCCTATCCTGCTTTGAGAAGTGGCGGGGCACGGTCTGGAGTCTATGCAGAGCTCCCCTGCTATGAATGGGGTACCATGTGGGCAGAGGGGGGTCACAAATGCCAATCTCAAAGCAGGATCAGGGCAGTGTATGGCTTACATTTTCAAAAGGCACTAGTGATTCTGGGTGTCTCCATTCTTGGGGTGCCCATCTTAAAACACCTGAAAAGGAGCTGGACTTCAGTCAGTGCTCAGCACCCATCCTCTGAGAAGGTTTCCATCCAAATACTGATCCAGCCTGATGACGAAAGTAAACCTCAAATGAGAGGACAAAATCTAATGATGCTGCAAGGCTAATGGAAGCCAGGCTGCGTCACTCTGTAGTGTGGAAGGGATTAAAGTCACAAGAGCTGATAAAAAGTCAGAACCTACCAAACGCTGCTCTGGTTTTTGCTACTAGCCTGAACTCCACAATTCGTCAGATGCTTAAAGATAGCAATAACCGTAATAATGATTCAAGATACACAAACAAGATGAAGTCATTGTGTGACCAGTGTCCCTGGATACGTCCAGTGAGGAAACCTGCAATCTCCAGTGTTTTCTCTCTCTATGACCCTGACCCAGCACACTCTGAAATCAATGGCAAGACTCTCATTTGACTTCAGTAGAGGTGGGTTAGGGTCTAAATTATTAAATATATTGTAGTTCATAAAGAGCCTTATCCGGCTCCCAAAGACAAGTCTTTCCATTGATTTGATGAGTAGTTGGATCAGTCTGTATAATGTGCTCAATTTGGGCTCCAGTCTCGGGGGTCCGATTCTGCACATATGCACGACCTAATATAGTGCTTATTACCATGACTAATCCATTGAAACCACCCGGGAATACTGTGTTTGCAAGCCTGGGATGTAATCACCAATCAGTCATTGTTAGAAATAAGCTGTGTAGGAACTCATTTCTTCTCTCTCTCTCTCAATATTAGGGATGGATCCTGAACGGCTTACTCAGGGAAAACGCCCATTGACTTCACTGTGAGTTTTCCCTGCAGGACTGGGCCCTTAAGTATTGTCAGTTTCAAGTATGTCCCAGCCTCTCATTTGCTCCCTGTCCAACAGATCCTAAGCTAAGAGCACCCACCTCAGCCTGATTTACTCAGCTCTCTGCACTGAAAAATATTGAAAATAAGTTTTTTCCCTTTTAATAACTTAAACTGCATCTCCTACTTGATCTGCCGCCTCCCATTGCGTCCCATCTTAGTCCAGTTTCACAAAGCACCTGGGAGTAGGGCATGAGAAATGATCCAATCCATGCAGCAGGGTGACTTTAGAGGAGGGCTTAAATAACAAGAGAGAATTAGAAGCTCTTCTTATTAAATAAAAAGACACCCCTGGGCCAGATAGCTGGTGTAAATAGTACAGTTTTATTGACCTCAGTGGAGAATGCAGCTTAACACCAGCCGAGACTTGGCCCAAGATTTACCTTCAGAAACACTGAGCTTGGGAGTTTACCTCATCACCTATTATCCTCAGAAGCACCTCTACGAAATGCCTAGTATGGTCAGGAACATCTGCTAGCCAGAGGTGAGGGCTGGATGGGGTTAGTGCTGGCAAAATCCAGGCAATCTCAACATGGAAATAAATCACCTTCAAAAGATTAAACTTGCCCGTAATTAAAATATGGCATCAAGTTAAATCCCTGCGGCTTTGTGCCCGAAAAGTCTGCATCTGGTTAGCCTCCAGTTTGCACCAGCATAACTCCATTGAAATGAACAGAGTTACTCCTGATTTACACCAAGGTTAGTGAGAGGGGAGTTACCTGCCCGCTTCTCTCCGCTCTGACCATTGAGCTTGTGCCTCTGCTACACACATTTGGCCCTTAGCATACAGAGGGCAAGAGGACACAAGGTGATGTGCTTCTTTCCAGGCTCTGGACATTTGCTTTGCACCTTCCTATTACTTTGCCCACAGCAAAGAGTTGGGAGTGAAGGCATATTTCACCCTGATAGAAGCCTGCTGTGAATGTTAAGAGTCTGTTCTGATGCTATTTACCAGCGTGAGTGTACGTAGAACTGCACAGATGTAGGAAATTGCAGAGCAATCATGAGAGAGAAAGAAAAAGAAGAGATTAAAGTAACTAAAAGTCTAGAAAGGCGGTTTGAATTGCACTAAACCTGTACTGACAGGGGGGAGAGTTAACATGGAAATGAGAGGCTAATACACAGGAATAAGAAAAGATAACAAAAAGTTATCAATAAGTTTGTGTAACAAAGGGAGGTCGAAGCTGTACTGTCCGGGGCTGGAGGTGACTGTGATAGGATCAACCTTATGAGCTTCCCACTTGCAAGTAATTGATCACTACGTGCTGAGAATATTGCCTTAATAGAGATCTGTTACTACTGAGTAAGTGAATCTTAATCCAACACAAAATACTCTCAATCCGTTGCTCTGAACACAAACGTTCAGGACCCCGATGCAGACTGACAGGACCTGAAAGCACAGAAGCTAAGGGTCTTGTCTTCCTTCGGCCCTGGGGAAGCCACCACTGTTCTTAACGGGAGGCGTTGATCAGTAACACCCATTTCAGTAAACAAATGGCCACCGGTTGGTTGAGAATCTATCGCTGAAATAATAACCCCTCCCACCCGCACGAATCAATGCTTTTGTTCAGCAAAGAGACACTCACTGCCAGTGGAAACTAATGTGGCTAAAGGATCTAAAGCTTTGGTTGTAAATACAGCTAACACAGGGGCACTCAACCTGTGGTCCGTGGACCCCTGGGTATCCACAGACTATGTCTGAAGATTTCCAATGGCGTCCGCATCTCCATTCGAAATTTTTAGGGGTTTTCAAATGAAAAAAGGTTGAAAACCACTGATCTAACAGATCTCTGCCACCCCCCCAGGATCAACCCTGACTAGGGGTCGACACCACCATGTTGAGCGACGGACACTTGACAAAATTACTGTACTTAGTGACGGACATGTGGGGGTGGTCATGTCATTCAGTCATTCAATTTTGTGAAAAATTACCACAGACCTCAACATTTTTACCACCCTGTGTACGGACACATTGCTGACCCCGACCCTGGCCAGCTACCATAGGGTAAAAGGCGTTAAACTGTGTCTGAGCTAGGTGCAAAGTCTGATTTAGGAGGAGTTAGTGAACAGGATCGTAAATAATGCCTTTCCCCCGAGTCTAGACAAAGCCTCAGGGTTTTGCACATTACAATGCTAAATGTAGGATGTCATGTAGCCAGTCAGCCAGCCCTCCCTTCTTAGTGTATGGGCCTGGGAATCAGAACTCCTGGTTCTCTTCTCAGCTCTGCCACTTGTGATCTTGGGCAAGTCACATAATTCCAGCCTACCTTATTTTTCCTATTTACTCACGTACCTCACTGGCATGCTGTGAAGCTTAGCTAAGGTCTGTATAATGCCCTTGACCTCCCGGAGGGTGTGGGTGGGCCGTTGCTGGTGCTTAGCAAAGCAAGAAAGGTGGACTTTGTGGTTCGGGCACTGGGGTGGGACTCTGCTACAGGCTCCCTGTGTGACCCCAGGCCAGTCACTCAATCCACAGAGCACACCTGTAAAACAAAGATAATAGTACTTCCTGTCTCCCCTCCTTGTCTATTCAGACAAGCTCTTTGGGGCAGGGACTGCCTCTTACTAGGTGTGTGTCCAGCACTTAGGGCCCTGATCTTGGTTGGAGCTTCCAGGTGCTGTTGTAATAACAGTATATGCCCCAAACCACATGCTGTCCTTAATGCCCCAAGAGGATCTCCTGTGGGCATTGAAAGAGTGGAAGTCCAGCCCCTGAATACACCAGCCCAGGGTTTCCCCAAGTCCCAGGGGAAACCCTGGGCTGCGATGAGATGGGATGCTGCGACGGGATGCGTTTGGCCGTGTTCAGTGAATGCCATGCAGACATCCAGCCAGAGCAGACGTACGTTCCGTGAAGCAGCTAGTTCGTCACACAGAGCCTAAGTGCATTCATTCGACGCTCTTCGAGACGCTCCGACACGCAGAGAGCATACTGTTGGCTGCAGGCATTTATCACCGTGCCCGAGGGGCGATAAAGCCTCGTGATGTAGTATGCAGCTAACGCACCAAGGACTGAAAGTGGCCGGCTCCCCCTGCCTCGCGCTTTCCCTGAGATGGTTTTGCTCTTTCAGTAGCTGACATATGCGCGGTTCCGGGCATTTTAGCTCGTCACGTTTACAGCCCTGGAATGTTATGACAAAGCGGCGAGCTGCAGTTATTACCCAGCGCATCCGTAGATCTTGCTAGCTCATGAACAGAGAGGCCTTTGTCGTGGTAATCACTACTCAGACGTCGCTGCTGCTAACAGACATAAAACTAATAGCCAGCTCTGGCACAGAGCCAGATGTGCCATTGAATTGTCCAGCAGCACCCCAATCTCTCACCTGTCTCCTTACCCCTCCTGCTAGAACGCTTCCTCCTGCAGGAGACAAGCAGCCCCTAAGGGATCTATGGTATTCCTGAGCGTGTGTGAAGGAGGAGAGGGGGAGGCAATCCAGCCATAGGTTTCTTGACATCTCTAGTGAGCAGTCTCGGATTCATTAGCCTTCACGGCTGCTCCGTTGTATAAAAAATACACCCCCAAGGGCTGGGCTGCAGTACCCTGCCTCTCACCGAACAGTCCTGGCGCTGTGAGTCTCCATCGGGAAGACCTGTGGAGCAAGGCATTACTGGCTATGCATAGAGCAACCACAATCTGGCCCCAAACCGGCTGAATGGCCAAACCCAGCCTTCTGTAGCTTTCCCCAAAGCCTCTGCCACTGGCGACATGAGGTACGAATTGATTTCCTACCACTCCCTGCCTGGGATTGTTGGAGTTATTTTCCTTCTGCCACTCAGTAGCTCCTCAGAGGAGGAAAATTGCTAAACTGGGCATCCAAGGGGAGCGCTACCTAGTAACGAAATGAACAAATCACCCAGGCTTTGTCAGAATGAGTCTCTGCAGAACAGCGATTGCAGCCGGGTGCATCATATTGTCTTTGGTGCAGTGTGCATTTGCCTTGTAAACACGGAGGCGTCTGGCTCTCGACATTGATTTCCCTGCAGAGATATGGAAGTTTATCTTTATTCCCCTTACCTTAATTTCCTATGGTGACTTTTTAAAGGGAGAGAATCTCATTTGCCTAGATGTTGATCCCCATTAGAGATGGGCCAGTTGGTTTGGAGCAGATAAAAACTCTGCCCTATCCTGAACAATGGTCCCTTCCTAGAATCAAACCAGTGCAGTTCTGGAGGATCTGAAAAGGTTTCTCCTCTTTCACTTCTGCATGCCCTGGTGCTGCCCAGATCCAGATAAATCTGGAAGAGACTGGCTGCCATGAGAAAACTTATTCCCTGTCATGCTTTCCAAATATCAGTACAGGACTCAAAGCAGAAGAGCTGTCAATCTCACCAGCAAGCCTGTTCTCCTGAGGTTTGTAGCCCACTTTAGCAAACTGAAGAGCTCCTGGTAGCTGGGACAGGATGCTTTATGGATAAAGCAGAACGGGAACGTTATTGATCTCCACTGAAAATGCTCCACTGGTACGAGCATTTGCAGCTCCACTGAAGGGAATGGAATTGCAGCTGCTCACATCAGCATTCAATATGTCTCCGAAACTTCTGCAGTAATAACTGTCACAGTCTGTACGTGCATCATCCCTCTTTTCCCTAACTCCACACAATCCTCCCATACTCCCATGGCTCTCTCGCCACTCCGGACCTTCAGTGTCCCCGGCCCTCCCTTGTGCCCCAGGGCCCTCTTGAAATAGATGACTCTCTGCTATTGTCTGACACGTAGCGTGACGGCTGAGAGGTTCATAAACTCAGAGTCCAGAGATGGGCAGGATCTCTTTGGTGACCCAGTCCATCCCGCTGCCAGTGCAGGAATGCCCAAGGAAACTGCTTTTATGACTTCTTGTTAGCCAGTGTGGTGAAACAGGAGTTTACTTTTGTTGCTGGTCTGGTATAGCCTACGGGGGATTAGCCACCAGTCTTGGGGGTGTATCTGCCCTATTTCTCAGCAGTTGGTCCTGAATTTGGCATCCTGAGCTGTGACTCACTGTGGCACAGTTACACCTTGGGCATCCCAGTCCTTGTATTATCACCAAAAACACCGGATTTAAAGGTTAGTGGTTCTTTACAACCAGTCTCAACAAATAAAGAGTTCTTCTGATCCCAAAGGACCAGCCACACACCCAGGTCAATATATAGCTTAGATCTTACCCAAAAATCACACTGTTGCCAATCCTTTAGTATCTAAAATCTAAAGATTTATTCATAAAAAAAAAAAAGAAAGGTGAGAGTTAAAATTGGTCAAAGGAATCAAATACATACAGTAATTGCAAAGTTCTTGGTTCAGGCTTGTAGCAGTGATGGAATAAACTGCTGGTTTGATAAGTCTCTGGTTGCTTCCAAATCATTGGATGGTCCTCAGTCGATTGGTTAGAATGCTCCCATTAGTATAAGTTCATAGACCAGAGGGTTGGGAAGGATAGAGGCTGGAGCAGGATAGAGGCAAAATGGAAGAGTTTCTAGGGCCTTTTATCTTTTCCCCCATTGTTCTTACTGTGGAAAATTACAGCAACAAGATGGAGTCTGGAGTCCCGTGGGCAAGTCCCATGTCCACGCGTTTCGGCTCGTCACAGCAGGAAATTCCACTAAGTGTAGAGGGGTGTTTCCCATGGTCCGTTGTCAGTTAAATGTTCTCTCGATGGGCCATTCCATTTGAATAGTCCCTCCAAGATGTGCTGCCTAGCTACCTTGTGGGCTGTACCCCAGGAGCAAACATTTGAAATCCCAGTCTAGAGCCAATACTTATAATTTCAAATACAAAAGTGATTCATGCGTGCAGATAGCACAGTCATAACCAGCAAACGCTAACCTTTTCATAGACACCTCACTTGACAACCTTTGTACAAGATTTTCTGCAAATACATAACAGTGGTTGCAGCAATGATCCGTATGGTCATATTTTGATCAGAGAACGTCACACGTGCCTCTTCAAAGCCCTGGCACATCAGGCATGCCAGGTACCCGTGACTTCTTGCAGGCGGCGTGGGTCCTACACGGAGGAGTCTATTGACATCTCAGACCCAGACAGGAGATTCTCTGTGGAGATAGCCTGGATGGGGATCTCTCCCTGCCCCCTCAGGAGGTTTCATTGGCAGACATTCCTTTGTGCTGACATTTTCCTAATGCAGGTGGCTGCGGATGCTCCCAGGCTCTGTTTACCATGAGCAATCCAAATCAGGTGTGAGCTTCCTAGTCAGTTACAGCCCCTAATTACATGTCATGCTTTCCAAATACCAGTACAGTCTCCCACGCTGCGTCTTGACAGCGTCTTGCATCGACTCTAGCATTTTGCTGGGCTAATGAAGCCCCATGACTGCTAGCTCGGGGATTTGGATCTGGTCAGGAGAGGTGGAGCGAGAGGTGGATGGAGTGATTTGCAGCGTGTTTACTGCATCAGCCAGTTCCCCGATGCCTGAGCTGAGATCCTGCCTCGCAGCGCAGGACCCCTGCACTGACAGCCCATTAAACCTCCCGTTACATGTCCAATCACATTGGTGAGCTTCCAGTTGATGGTTCCCTCTAGGCCTGACCTGCCTCCCACCTGATCCTTCGATGCCTAGTCATTACCCACAGGTTCTTCTCTCCACTCTCAATCGTTATTGTTTAAAAATGGAAACCATTTGGAGAAGGCATTTTTTCACCTTAGCTGCGGGGACGATCCATCTCCCAGATGGTGCCGTCGGGTCCCCTCCACTTGCCAGCCGATACCGAAAGCTCCTCGCTTTGCCTGCAAAGTGCCTTGGCATGTTTGTCTTAGGGAATTCCTTGTGGGAGAAAGCGTTCCCAGATATCACGCTCCAGCCCATTCACCACTGGCTTTTTTCATATTAATTATTACAATAGAACCCAGGGGCCACCGTCTTGGACCAGGACCCCTTTGTGGTAGTGTTGTGAACTCAGAGAACAAAAAGTCCGTGCACCAATTGTTCTTATCTTACCCCATTTGCTAAGGGCAGAGGCTGTTTGTGTTCAAACGAGGGCTTCCCCCCCCTCAGACGATAGGCTCCCTTGTTCCCAGCCAATTGGCTTCCTTCGCATCATCCCACTGGAAGGCCACATGGCTGGATGTGTCAGGAGAATGACTTCCCCGCAGGCCAGACAGGGGGGACGTGTGACTCAGATTCTGCTCCCACATACCCTGGACCACTCAAGTCAATAGATTGTTTGCAGTATTGTTGTAGCCGTGTTGGTGCCAGGATATTAGAGAGACAAGGCGGGTGAGGTAAGATCTTACCTCCAGACCTAAAGAAGAGCTCTCTGTAAGCCTGAAAGCTTGTCTCTTTCTCCAACAGAAGTGGATCCAATCAAAGATATGACCTCACTCACCGTGTCTCTCTAAGGTCAATGAGTTACCCTGGATTCACATTGGTGTAACAAAGCAAAATTCAGCCCCTTATTCCAAGCCCTAACTTCTTTCATAAGAGCACAGCTGGCTGCTCACGCTTCTGTCGGCCCAAACATTGTCTAACCTCCGGTTTGCTCCCCTGTGAAAATCCATCTTTAAGGAACATGCTTTAAGTCACAGAGGTGGAATGGCTTTGGAGAGCTATCAAGAATCGAGCTGGGTGGCTGAGCTGTGGGGCTGCTCTAGAGATGAAATGATTAACTGCGCTTCGGTGGTGCCTTTCACGCAGTGATCGCGAAGAGCTCACGACAACTGAGCTTGCACACTTTGCACATTGGGGTGTCACCATGGACGTCAGAGTCACTCCTGATTTGCACTGGATTTCATTCCAAGATCCACCATTGCCAATCAATTCAACAAAGCTGGAAACAGAACTTGCTCCTTAGAGGAGCCATGGAATGACTGTGTGACCTGGGGCAAGTCACTAAACACCTCCGCGCCTCAGTTTCCCCATCAGTACAATGGGGATAATACATCATCAGATTCAGTTATCTTACAGGAATGTGGTGGGGCTTAATTCATGCTTGTGAAATGCTTTGAAAGCTGAGGAGCTGTAGGAGTGCAAAGAATTAATATTTTTAATTGCGGAATCATTATGAGTGGGACAAAGCCTGCTTTTCTTAGTAAGTCCTTACTCAGGGAAGATTCCTTTGAGAATGAAAGGGTCCGGCCTTTTATTATTGTTGTATATTCATAAATACAGGCTGTTTTGTTCTAAGTCTGAGAAAAGCTAGATAGAAGCCGTGAACCAGCCTCTGTGAAACCTCACTTCAAAGGGAGTTTCTCTTGCAGCCATTATGGCAGGAGCTATTTCTGAAAGCTCCAAGGCAGATGAAGTCCCAGCTCTGTATTGGTTCCTCTCCTGCTAATAGACAAAACGTTGGATGAATAACACTCCTCTGACGTTTTGACCTCAATTATAAAAAGAAAAGAACAGAATTAGATGAGAAATTCAGCCAGGTAGAAATGCAAAGCGGCTTTCTGTGGCTGCTGCAGGGGCCAGGAAATGGGCTTGATGTTCATACAAAGGGTAATTTCGTTATAGATGGCAAAGTAAGAACTGCCACCCCAGATCAGACTCGTGGTCCATTTGGTCCACTGTCCTGTCCCCAACAGCCACCAGTACCAGCCCAAACCCTTCCCCAGTGGCCTCAGCCCCTCTTCCAGGTTCAGACAGGGATCCTCTCCCCAGGATCCACTCCCCACATCCATGCTATGGATGGGCAAACCTGGGGTGAAGGCTCCCCTCCCACCTGCACAGAACTGAATCCAACTGAACCTAGCAGAGGTTCTGAAATGCTAAGCCAACCCCGCAATCATTCATTCCAGTTGTTGCTCCTGCCTCTTCATTGCGGACTTCTGGCCCCGACAGGGACCCAAACACCTTGAGGTTGCCCAGGGATGGGGAGCTGCTGCCTAGACGCGCTGCCCCCTTCTTTTCTCCTGAATACCAGGTGTGGCTATTGCTGCTTGTGGTGTGTGCCTGTGTCTCCCCCAATCTACCCACCCAGTTGGTGTCTCTACTTCCCAGCAGTTCCATGTGACCGAGACAGTCCCGATCCCTCCGTGGCCATTCAGCAGGGAGTGGGGGGGGGCATAAGGGGTCTGTCCTGCTGTTCCTAAGGGCCCTCAATTCCCACAGCAGGAGCAGGCCATTAGCTATTACAGAGCATCCCATTTGTCCGTCAGACTCATGTGGAAGTGTGGCCTGCCTGTGATCACAGCCAAGGCCTGAGCTGGGACCTTCACAGTCCACAGGCAGTGGCTGCTCTATCCCGGACCCCGGGAGGCACCCACCCCCTTCTGGCTTTCTCCAGAGAAGCCATACTAAGCTGATCTCTCAGCTGGAGGCTAAGAACCAAGAGGGGAGTCTTTGGCCTCATTACGTCCTGTTCAGTGCAGCCATGAACCTGTCAGACCTGGGGCTGGCTCCCTACCAGCCAGGGTGCGCCTTCCTTGTCAGCCAGCTCCAAGACTGGGGAACCTCTTTCAGTTCCGCAATGGCTGCTGAAAGGCTGAGATTCACCCAGCGAAAGGCCTATGTCCCCCTCAACACAGGGTGTAGGTGGGACTCAAACATTGCACAGACCCCCTGCTGCATGGGGATGAATTTCACCCCCGGGGGGGGGGCTGTTGTTACCATGAAAAGGTGAGTTGTACATTCCCGCCAGCTCTTTGTTCCCACCACCCCGTCAGGGAGAGGCAGAGGTGTGGCCGTTAAGGAAAGCAAATAGGTTGCCATGAAGACATTATATTCACATGCGTGTTGATTTGTTTAAATTCCAGTCCCAAGGAGGCTATTTGGAGTTTTTCTTTAACTCAGCGGATGGCTTGTGAACATGCCGCATCAGCCCCACTCCCCAGGAAAGACAGCTTCCTGCAGGCCTGCTGCAGCGATGAATAACCCTCAGCCCCACAGAGCCCGGGCACTGATTGTCGCAGAGGCTCATGATCAGTAGTCGTTCAGTAAGTCTGCTGTTTTTATTATTATCACCAGGCAACAGCCTCAGGCTGAAACACTCAAGCGGGGCCGTGAATATTGGGTGCCTGGCTGCCTCCTGATTTCCGCCCACAATTCCGCTCGAAGTCAGTCGGAGCTGGGGATGCTCAGCCCCTCTGCAAATGGAGCCCGTGGGAACCAATGGGTCATTCCATCCTGCCATGTATGTGGCTGGATCAGACGCTACATGTTGGCTCCCCGGAGCCAGAGGTCCTGTACCATCCCCGTGGCTTGTTCTCTTTGCAGTGAGCGAGTGAAAGGGGTGCACTCTCCCCAAAGAGCAAGTCCCCCAAATTGGAAGCCTGTGATGTGCATGCTACTGAACAAGGCCAAACCTTGTTGCTCCTGATGTCTCCTGTTGCTTTCCAAAAGGGAAAACATTAGCCCACAACGGCCCTGGTATCACGGCCCTAGCTGAAAGGGGGACATGGGCCACTGGGTTAGACAAACATCCCTTGACAGGGAGAAATCAGCCCTTGGTTTCTCACACAGCTGTGCTCTGGTCACCAGCGAGCTGTGGGGCTGCTCTAGAGATGAAATGATCACTGCGCTTTGGTGGTGCCTTTCACGCAGTGATCATGAAGAGCTTACAACAACTGAGCTTGCACACTTTGCACACTGGGTGTCTCCATGGATGTCAGAGTCACTCCTGATTTGCCGTGGTGCGAGTTCAGAGCCAGGCCCAATGTACACTGCAACCCTCTGTGGGCGAGATAGGTATCTTTAACCCCTGCTTTGCAGAAGGGGGAACTGCGGGCTTTTCTACATGGGAAAGTTATTGAGAAATAAGCCTGAAGTCAATGGCACAGGCAAGAATACAACCTTGGGGTCCTGAATAGACCAACTTGCCCCTCTGGAATGGCAATGTTGGGACTAGAAATGGAACAGAATTTGAATTCACCTGCTTTAGATCTTTCATGGCATATTTGTCCATCAAGATATGGATTCAATTGCTCTCCAGACATGGCTGTTGTGGGCCTGGTTCTCTGATGCCCTGCACCTTGTGCTCCTGTGTAACGAGTGCAGCAAGGGATGTGAAGTGCTACCAAAGCAGAACCACAGAGTTTTACATGCACTTGACATGGTGCAAATGAGTGCACACGGGCAGGGTGACTCAGAATCGGGCCCTGCCTGCATGAGATATAATTGACATATATTTGGAAATGAGGCCTTTTTTACGTAACGCAACATGCCAGCCTTCTTTAAAGTGTTGTTAAATGATCCCAGGTGATTTTAGCTCTTTGAGTTGTCTTGATAAGAGCCAGGATTGATGGCAGTGACTTTAAAGCAGCTCTTCCCAGCAATTTGTGGTGATTAGGGGATTGTCTCTAAAACTTCACTGGAAGTTTAAAGACCTCCCTGTGAATTTGTTCTGAGTTAACAGAGGATGATGGGCAGATTTCCACTGATGGCTCCCTAGGGGCTGGAGAATACAGCCTCTCGGAATAAACCACAAAGCGACTTTCTACAGCTTATCGCTCTTGCCTTTAACAGCCAAGAAAGGATATTTACCAAGTGCCACAGTCATTTAAAGAATTTGCATCGGAACCAGCTCAATGAAACCAATGAGACAAGAATCACTTTCTTAATGTGGCTTCAAACTGTGTTCAAACATAAGTACCCAAAGGCCGAGTTTATCTTTAGAGATATCTCAGGAGGAGACCAACATATGTACAGGGTTGCGATATAGCAGGCCAGGATTGGTGTTTGGGAGGATGTAGAATCTCCATCACTGGCAGGTTAGACAAGCACTTGTCAGGAATGGTCTAGATAAAACTTAGTCCTGCCTTGAGTGCAGGGGACTGGACTAGATGACCTCTCAAGGTCCCTTCCAGTCCTGTGATTCTATAAACCGTGCAGGCATCTGCTTCAGCTTTCCCTGCTCTTTGGAGCTCCAAAGCAACCACTTTGAGGCCCACTGCACGCATCTGGCAACTTCCATTCTAGTCTGATCTGATCTACCTTCTGATGGTAGGACTGCTATAATCACAGTAGTACCCACTGTCACACAGATTGGAGAGAGAGAGAGAAAGGAAGGATGAAGTTCTGAATCTTTGCCTGGTGGTAGGGCCGAAAGAGGACATGCGAGGAGAAGGAAAAGCCATGTGCTGGAGAAGATCGCTCTTGTGCGTTACACATTAATAATCACCAATTACTGTTGATCCCACTCTGGAATCAGAGGCAAAGCCCCCAAGGTTTGAAATAATGAGAGAGGAGCGTCTTCCCGGATTGCTGTCTCAGTTGGAGATAATAAAAGTACAACACGCTGAATGCATTAAAAGATTTTTTGCTCCTCTCGTTCCGAATTATATGTATAAAATGATCTCTCTATCTCAGAGGAGTCTTTTGGAAATTCATTATTACTGATTGTTTGGTTCTAGCTTTGCCTACATATGCAAAGACTTTGTAAGTCACAAAGCCAGCTACAACCAAACATGTTTTCAGTGGCCTTCCTTAAATTCAGGCAGGATCCATAGCTGTGAAGTCTTTACAGGGGAAGAGCCGAGCTCATGAAAGACTCGTCTGATGCCATTTATTCAGTGCTCGTATCTGTGCTCTCGGTTATTTCCTCACAAGCTTCTGGCAGGTCCACCAGAGAAGATAAAACTACACAATGTGTGGACATTGTCTAATTAAATAACAGCAGGAGTCCTCTAGAAACACTTATACTGTCCACAACAATGTAAACCACGAACATTTTTTAACAAGATGAATAGTAATCCAGGGACTGAACAGTGGAGACAGCTGTAATGAAATGCCACTCACCTACTACAAATGGCTGGTTAGGAAAGCGAGAGTAAAATGCAACACATAAAACAGCACTTTGTGCTGGCTGATCATTTGAATAGTTTAGCAGAGAAAAACATTAGGACAGTCTTTAGATCTGAGTTATAAGGAAGTGTTTAGTAGATAAATGGATCTACAGTTAGCTAGCTATATCTATTTGAAAAGAATTGTCCCAAAGAGTTCAGAGACTGTCCGTCTATTGTGTGTCTTGATTGGCACAAGCTGAAGTGGTAACTGTATCTGTAGAGCTTAACAAAAACCAGACAAGCCTGAAGCAAACCCTGGCTGAGCTTCAACTGGAAGACCACAAAGACCGCACCCAACTGCTGGGAAGGTTCAGATTCAGATTTCAAATCCCTCTGTTCAGGCCCTGGAGTTTGGTGCTGCCTATGATAGAGTTATATTGAATCCAGTTCCAAATCTGGAGTTTGGAACCCTGCTTCTGGCTTGGGGCCATCTCTGAAAGGAGCTGTAATAGTGCACATCCAGTAAAATTGCTAGATGGATGGGAGCCTAGAGATCTAGTAACAGCATTTTAGTCCCGCAGCTGTTTCTATAGGGCTGAAGTCCATTGGGAAGTCTCCTTTTAACAGTGGGTAACCATCTGAGGTTTAGTTGGAACCTCAGGAGACGTTTGCTTGTCCTTGCAATGGCGCAAGTCTCATAACAAGCCGTGCCATGTGCTATGCCTGTCCGGCGTGAGATCCAGGAAGAGAGCTTTTGACGCCGCTGACTATTTTAGGAACAAACTTGCCAACACAGGAGTAAAAAGAAACAGGCGACAAACCCATAGGGAGGAAAACAATAGAAGTGAAAACAGAGAAGGAAGGCGAGTGCAGCATGTCACTGTGACAGGCACTCCTCCCTCCTCCCCAAGCCCAGAAGGGAGAACACACAGCAGGCATGCCCATTACATCAGAACTGAGCCTCAGGAGTGCATGAAGGAGCTGGGATGCTTTCTGCAGCTTTGCAACCCATTTCAGAGCATCCTGTTTAAATAGCCCCTTGCAGATATAGGCCACAATAGCTCCCTATGGCACCTGTGCAGCCCCATTACCATGGTACCTCACAGCCTTCTCCCTAGCCAAGGAGGGAGGGAAGGACCTCATTTTACAAATCAGGGAGTGAAGCAGAGAGAGACTATGTGACTTGCTCATTGCCCCATGGGTAGTCCGTGGCCAAGCAATGAATTGCCCTAGCCGCTGGGCCATCCTTCCGAGGATCGTGGCAGCCTTTCTGTGAAGCATGTTGTCTATTGTGTGACTCTCACCCCTGTTCAGAGAACCAGCCCAAGGCCTCTGCACCACGCAGGGCTCACTCATTGTCCGCAAAGGGATTTTGAGCATCTCATTGGGCAGGTTGCAAAAAAATTGGTCTTTGCAGAAACAGCTGCTGCTTGTCCTTGAAAGTTCTGTGTTAGGGGAAATTTCTGTCATCCTTAACTCGACAACATCCCCTCTGGTGGCTAAGGGCACTAGACCATGGCTCATGAGACCAGGCTCTGCCCCTGAGCTACTGGGTGACTTCAGGCAAGGCAGTTCCTCTCCCATCCTTTGTCTTGTCTGTTTGGCTATAAGCGCTCTGGGCAGGGCCTGTATCTCGTTATGGGTATGTACAGACCTAGTGCATTGGGGCTTCACTCTTGGTTGGGTCCTGAACATGCTACTGTAATACAGATAATAAGAGGAGCTTTGGTTGATTAACAAGCACAGAATTTGGCCCTTAGGCCAGGATGATGTTGAGAAAGGACAAAAGGCTGGTCTGGAATTTGATGCAAAAGCTACCGACAGTTTTTGGAAGTTTAGGCTTTGTTATTCCTTCCAGGCATTGGAAATACTGAACAGATCAGGTGCTGGAGACCTGCAGGAGAAAGAAGAAAGATGGTTGAAAGGGAAGTGGCCTGGGCTGGCAGGAGACAAGTGAAGTGGGCTATTATTTATTATTGTTTATATTGCCGCGGAGCTTAGAAGCACCAGTTATGAAGCAGAGCACCATTGAGGCACTGTCCAAATCCAGAACAAAGAGAGGTCCCTTCTCCCACAGACCTTACACTCAAAGAAGAAGAGACAACAGGTGGACACAAGACGGGCAAGTACCAAGGAACAATGAGACAGTGTTGGTCAGTATGACAGGCTGTGGTCTCAGCACACCAGCAGCCTAACCATTGTTAAGCTTTTCTTAGGGATCCTGGAAAAGGAGAGCCTTAAGACGGGTTTGGAAGATGGATAATGCATTAATTTTGTGGATGTTTATAGGGCGCTCCATGGGAGAGGTAGCATGGGAGAAAGCAAGAAGGTGCTTGTTTGAAAATTTAAGAAGGGGGCAATGGAGGCTGGGGTCATGGGCCAATCGGAGGCAGGAGTCGACCTCTCAGTAGTGAATGAGAGATGATAGGGTCAATGGGGATAGGCTGTGAAGAGCCTTGAAAGTGAATACAAGCAGCTTGTGTAGAGGGGTGCCATGGTCAAAATATCTGGCTAGGAAAGTTACCTTTGCAACAGCAGCATTCTGACTGGATCTGAATGGGGCAAGACTGTATTTGTCAGGGCCAGAGAAAAGAATATTGCAGTAATTGAGACCACAAGCGCCTGGACAAGAGGGGTAGCTGCGTGGATGGGCAGGAAAGGCTGTATCTTACAGACGTTCTGCCGAAAGAATCTGCCAGACTTAGATATAGCCTAGATGGGAAGACCTAGAGAGAGGCCTGAGTCAAAGATGATGGGCAGGATATAGGCAGGTTGGTGGTATTGTCCACAGTGAGGAGAAGGGAGGTAGAAGGGAGGACTTGTGGGGGGATTAAAAGCTGTATTAGGAAGAGATGGCTAGGACAGCAGGGGAGGGAACGTGAACATCAGAAACAGAGAGGCTGAGCTAACAGCTCTGCAGCTGCTATAAACTGACATCACTCTAATGAAATCAACAGGGCAGATGCCCAGCTAATGCAAAGCAGCATCACTCCATTGGCTTCAGTAGAGCTATGCCGATTTACATCAGCTGGGGATCTGGCCCTTTCCTTTTCAAAGGCTGAATACCGTCTGTTAATTGATCGAGGTCACTCTTTGAACTGCCATCAGAGCCACAAAGATTGAAGGTTAAGTGCCCCTGGAAATTACTGCTGTTGCTGGCCTTTCCCATCTTGGCTTTGGCTTTTGATCCAGCCTAATGGTAATTAGTGTAAATAGTTTTGACCCAAAGGCTTTAAAAGAATCATGAAGTGGCTTCAGATGCTCTCAGCCCCTTTCTTTTATAGAGCGCTGCATGAAGCTAATAACAAGGCACTTGCAGCTGGGAAAGGCTCCCCTGCTGTCTGGAGTGAGTATCATAGAATTGACAGCATCTGGCAGGGGTGACTGAGGAGAGCACATCAGGAAGATAGTGTTGCAGTTAATGGTTCTCCCAATCTCAGAGGTCATGCGCAGAGTGCTGCTGGCTTTGGGGGGAAAAGCCAGAGAAAGTAACCGAAAACCAAGGTTCTAACAAAAAAACCCAACCCTCCCTGTTTTTTCTGTGCTTTAAATTGCAGGATCAAACAGTGGCAAATTAATCTGCTTAAAAAAAAAATCAAAGTTAACAGCCAGCATGAGAAATAAAGATCAGGGCTTGGAAATTAGGAGCGGAGTGGCTGGTTATTGCAGGAAACTAATGAGGGTCAATGTGATACTCCCACAGAGGGAAATGGCTGGATAATATTCAGAGCAAACTACATACTCTAGTCACTGGATCCTCTGGCAGGGAGCTGAGAGGCTACAGCAAAATGGTCTGGGTCCCACAAGCCTCACCACTGAGGGGACAGATGTGTGTGGCAGGAATGAATGAACCAGACGCACCAGATAGCTGGAACCCAGCCATCGGGAAAAGGGAGGACGAGGTGGAAAAAAATGATTTTTTAAAAAATGACCTTTTAAAAAAAAAGAACAAAAGTTTTTGCAGAAAACATTAGTTTCTTTCAACAATTTCAGTTTTTTTCAACAAAAAAGCAAATCATTTTTGAGCTTTAGTTGGCTTTGATGTTCAAAAACCAGAAAGTTTGGGGGTTTCATGGAAAAACTAGAGAATTTCACCCCCACCACCTATTGATAAAAATGCTTATCTTTCTCTGACCAGCTGAAGTTCGGAACCATCCCAATCCCTTTGAATTCAGTGGGAGTGGGGTGCTTACCACTTTTAGGCGCCTTCACGAAACTCAGCCATAATAATTATCTTGCTTCCATAGCACCTTCCATCCAATAGACCTGTCTTCTGTTCCTAGCTCTGCTACTGACCTGCATGACCTTGGGACAATCACTTAACCTCTCTGGCCTTGTCTGCACTAGGAAAGAAGGTGTGTGGTTTTTAACATGTGTTAGTTAACTCGTGGTAAGTAATGTGTTAAAATTAGTGTAGACAAGGCAAGTTGCAATTGTCACTCATTAGCTGGTGGGTATGAATCCCCCTAGTAGTGTAAAGTACCATATACGTGCTGTTGTCTTTGTTCTTCAGCCCCTGCAGTCTGCAGAAGACACCACCCTGTCCACAGCCTGGGGTGTGCTTGTGTATTTAAAACGACCCTGGGCCACACAGCAGCTTGGTAGAAAGTGCTGAGAACCTGGTGCTCTGCAAGGCTAGACAAGCTGAGGGCATTATTGGAAGGGTGTCTGTGAATGCACCTTTAAGGGGAATATGGAGAAGTGCCTCTAGATGGACACAGGTGTTCATCAAGGACCAAATCATGGCCACCTTATTCAGGGCTTGGTGCACACTCTGAATACCCAGTCTGTGCACTCCAGAGATCCCTCGAGGTCCATGCCCCAGGGCACAGAGAACCACCCCCCAAAGGGACCAGGGAAGCCATAGGGGGAAGGGTTACTTAGGAAATCTTTGCTACGCTGCAGTCAGAGGGGACTTTGGGGGGAAGACTGGGTATGATGCTCCAAAGGGCAGTTGTGTGTGTGTGTGGTAACATCTTTTCCCTGGCTGGGGCATTGGCAACAGGGATCGAACCGGGGATTTCTGGCTTTAAAGCAGGAGTTGCTACTGCCTGAGCTACCAGGTACAACTCTCTTAGGTGAGACTGTAGCGGACTCCTCAACTGCTGCGGGGCCCAGCCACGACTAGAGGGGGATAGAGTGCCACGTCGAGTGGGTGTGGCTTACATTAGCTTTGGTGAAGTGGATACCAAAACCAAAAGGAACCAATGCAAAGTCCCCACAAGGGAGCACACCACGCTGAGCAGAACACAGAGGGTATGCCTACACTGCAGGGAGGAGATGTGATTCCCAGCCTGGGTTGACGGATGCCTGCTCGCACTTTTTTAGCTAGAGCGCTTAAAACCAGCAGTGTGGACGTAGTGGCATGGGCAGCAGCTTGGTCTAGCCACTCGAGCTCGGACTCAGGAGATTGGGTGGGCTTGGACTTGGGTGGCTAGCTCGAGGTTTCCAGGAGATAAACTGTCGCTGTGGAGCATAGCAAGAGTGGTGGTAAGTGTAAAGAAAGATGGGTCTCTGGGGTAACCGGGACTGTTCAGAGCTTTGGTTCAGTAATGTCTACAGAACGGACTCCAAAGTTCTTGCAAGGGGCTGCAGGCAAGCTAGAGCTCTGTACTTAGCAGCCAAATGTGCACTGAAAGCTTTCTAACCACGCTTGCGGTGGCTGGTGCTTCTGCTGCTAATGCATAAGCCAGACAGGGTTTTGGGTTGCAAAGGGATTTTCCCAACAGAATGCTGGGCCTTTGTTATTCACTGCTTTATTTCTGCCAGGAAATATTCTGAGCCCAGGCCCTTTCATGGGAATGACATTTAATCATGCACGCACAAACACGTACAAAAACAATGAATTGGCAACCTTGATGAAAGGATGAGAAATGATTGCTGGCGAAGCCCAGCCGGGAGCTGCATGAGCTAAGGCGCCCGTGAAGTGGAACCTGCTTTTCCTTGGGATCCCCGGTCTTTGTTTGGTTGCCCTGCTAATTTCTCTGCTCTTCTGAAGATCGTGCTGGTGTTTTGCTACTAAAGTGAAAGGCGCCAGCAATTTCACTTATTGGGCACCAACGCTCGCAGTCCTCTGGGGACATAATATAGTAAGGGCGGGCACGCACCGCCCAAGTAATCACTTAATGGGCATAACAACAGCAAGCAAACCATCATTTTCCTTCAACATTCAATCCAATGAACTCTAAGTGGCAATATTACATAAAGTGTGACGGGGGGAAAGCAAGGATCTGATTGGTCACTAAACATTCACCTTGGAAGCCAGGGAAATGAAAGCAAATATTCAAATTGTTCCCTTCAAAAGAGTGCTTGGTTTTAATGGCCTTTGGTTGAAAGCTTTAATGGCGTAAAGCCATTTTATAATAGCAAGATGAGGAGGTAAGAGGCAGAGGGTGCAGCTCAGAGGCAGAGGTCCCTGATGTGTACAAGAGGAACAAGAGTCTGAACGTCAAGAACAAATTGCCATTTAGTTTCACTGCTTATACCAGAATCTAAGAGGTTGACACGAGTCCACCAAAGTGCTTAAGTACATGCTTCTAGCCCCGTTGAACTAGTCTTTCATTAGGGACATGGGACTGAATGGATGCTCTGTCTCATACAGCTGGCTCACTAGACCAGCAGCCCTGCTGAGTGCTTCTCTTTAGACTTCTAAATGGGTTAGGTTGTCAATTATTAAAGCAGAAACACGATTAGCCAAAGGTTGAGTATCCTAGGGGATTGACTTATTATACTCGGGCTGCTGGATCCAGCCTAGGCTGGTCCCAATACAGGCACTAGTTGCAGATCCATCTTTGGGGCTGTTTTTTTTTTTTTTTCTGACCTTCTATTCTGGGGAGAGGCAAATTGTTTCAGGAAAAATGCAGAAACCCTGTTGAGCCTTTGCATGATTTTAGGACAGAAGATGCGCTGAGATAAGCCTGTTTCTGAAATGCTCCAGGAACCTTTTCTTTTTAATTTGTTCCATTCTGTTCTATCCTATACAGGCTCTTACACCTCACGTCTCTCATAGGACCCAAGGTCCAGATTAGGCACCTAACTCCTGTGAGGATCAAAGTCCAACTGTCTTTTTTCTCCTCATTTTCAATGTTCCTGGCTGCTCCTGCACTTCCTGATTCCATCTGAAAAAGGAGCTGGAAGCATTCCTGAGCAAAGCATTTCCCATGGCATTTCCTCCTGGGATGGGTACTGCAAGCCTCAGGGGATCCCCCAACCCCCCCCCCCCCCGCCCCCTGCCTAAATCTGCAGCCCCAAGAAGTTCATAAAAGCATCCAAACTCGGTGGTGTTTCTCTGAACCCGAACACTGATCCTTTTGAAGTTCATCCATCACCGGATGAACTCATGTAGCCTGTTGGAAATTAGTTTCTTGTACGGGGCTGGACTTCAGCCGCTCCATTCCAGTAATGAACCATAGTCAGTGCTTCCGCTGCTGTGCTTCTCTTCCAGGGACACAAGGCTCTTTCGGAAAGAAGAGCAGAGGGTCCTTCATGCCCCAGGCCTTAGCAATCCCACGCCTGCTTAAGTATTGACCTTTGCCCTCCGATACCAATGTTACACGTCCTAATTAGGCCAGTACATTTTCTTTTCAGGCCCAGGCTTTGGAAAATTGCCCTTCTTGTGTCAGTGTGTAATGAAGTGCAGGGTGATCTCTGCTCCGCTGTTTTCATCCTCCTTCACCCAATATTCTTCCTCTGCTCACCTCATTAGCGTTTTCCTTCTGACAGCGTCGGTGGCATCCGCTTGGCGTGAGCACTCCCAAAGCCCTAAGCCGTACGCCGAGCAGCAGAGGCCAGGCAGAGTACGTGGGAAGCGGGAAGCAGTGCAGCAGGCTGTGTGCGGGGCTCGGGGTACGTCTGCACTGCAATCCCGGACATCAGGTGTCAAACGCGCCAGCTCCCCGGGCCGGCACTGGAAACGGCTCTCCCGCTGCTGCTGAGCGCCCGGGGAGTGCTGAGCAGCAGCCAGGAGCATGGAGGGAGAAGCAGCCCACTTGCATGAGTGGCAAAGCAAAAGCGGCTGCTGTCAAGTCCTTTGTGATGCTCCTGGATGAAAGACACAGTAGTGGCTTTTAGCATATTGTTGCCCTTTGGCCTGAGCAGTTAGCCAAATTCTAGGGCTTTTGCAGCGTTCTTCCCATTAGGTGGAGAAATCAGTGAGACGACTCTGGTCTGGTCTTGTATAATTGTGTTGATTTACACAAAGTCCTGCATCCCTGAATGCAGTAGACACAAACCACAGCAGAAACCCCCAAGTCCGCAACTCCAGTGAGCTGTGCCCAAGAAGCTCCGTCTCTGCTTCTTCTCCATGTCACACTCACAAGTGCCCCTCGTCGCTTTTTGCCTCTACCACACAACCTGCAACCGATACCCGAGCCCCTGTGTTTGCAAAGCTACCCGGGCTAGCTCTGGCCTTGCCGTGTGGCTCAGTGCCTTGGTGGCTACCATCATTGTCTGCAGGTGTTTTTGCTGCATAAATTGTGCCTTCTGCTGAGTTTTTAAAAGTATTTGTCCCTCCCTTCCTCCCCCGTTGGCTTTGTGTTTGTCTTTGGATCTCAGACTGGTGCTGTTAACACCTTTCGGCATAGCAATATGTATGGGACAGATTTTGGCACCCTTACTCATGCAGAGTAGTGCACATAATGCCTTACTTATTCAAGTAACACTACAGAAATCCTTCTGGAGTAAGGCATAAGTAAAGGGACCCAGATCTGGCCTTATCTTTGCCCCCTGCACAGCAGCGGGTGGCTTCATTCGGGAGAGCAGGTGCGGCTTGGCGAGGGAGTCCTGAAATCCTGCTCAGCGTCCATCGCCCGGTCGCCAGCCAGTCGCTGCGGGAGTCTAATAGCGTGAGCTGCAAAACTCCAGGTCCTGTGTGAGGCCCAGCTCAGATTAGATATCACAAAAGTTTCTTCTGACCTTCTCAGCAATGAATCTATGCAGTGGGTAAAAATAAATAACCCCCAACAACCCGGCACATACCGCCCAGCTCCTAGCTTTACTCCTCGTCACACCCTAAGGCCTTGACGCCCCCCAGTGGTGCTGGCACATAGTCTGAGGAGAGTCTGGAGTGGATTGTCCCAGTGGTGTTGGGGGCATGGCACACGGAAACCCCTGCTTAGGAAAGGGGGGAAATGACCTTTGGGATTTCTCTGACGTGGCCGTCAAAGCACCTGTCCTCACTGCCCCCAGGTTCCGGTGCAGCACAGGGCTCCTGCTCTTTCTAGCCTGCTTTCTGGAGAGCTAGAGGTGGGCCTGAGTAAGGGGTCGCCCCCAAGAGTGAGTCAGAGACTGGCTGTGATCCAAAGTGACAACTCCTGCCCTGCTCCCCACTTGCTCCGGGGGTCAGGAGGAGCCGGGGCTCAGAGAAATGTTACCAGCTCTCTCCTGGCTCCCACTTGGCTTTTTAAGGATTGAAATTTGCCCTCTGATAAGGCTTTTAGTCCATTTATGGGTGAACTTAATGAGAGATGAAAGCGCGAGATGTGGACTATTTCAGGGGGCCGGCACTATCCAAACGTCACTGCACCCACAGCCTTCCCAGCGCACTGCAGTAATGACCACTGAGCTGCAGACGGCCTAGCTTTCCTGGGCTGGCCCCTCACATAGCCCTGCCGATGCCCCTCTGTCCTGACCTGCAGCCCCCCGCGATTCCAGCCCTGGGCTCCCCACAAACAGCCCTGATGACACCCCTCAGTCCTGACCTGCAGCCCCCCGCTATTCCAGCCCTGGGCTCCCCACAAACAGCCCTGACGACACCCCTCAGTCCTGACCTGCAGCCCCCCACGATTCCAGCCCTGGGCTCCCCACAAACAGCCCTGACGACACCCCTCAGTCCTGACCTGCAGCCCCCCACGATTCCAGCCCTGCGCTCCCCACAAACAGCCCTGCCAATGCCCCTCTGTCCTGACCTGCAGCCCCCCACTATTCCACTCTTGCCCCTCATGCCCCACCTTTCTGTCAGTTCATCTCAGTCCTGATGCACCTACTGCTGTTTTACTTCCCCTGCCTCTCCCCCATTGCACCTTTCTCCTGAGCTGGCCCAAAACACCCCCTGTTCTCCCACCCCACGGCCAAACCAGCAGGGGATGGTTCACACCTGGGAATTCAAATCCAACACCCAGCTCTCTCCACGCTCTGGGGTTGGGCAGGAGGTTGGGTTTGAGGTTCCAGTTTGGGCCCATCTCTGAGTTTATCTGTGACAAAGTTTCAGACCTACCTCAGAGGATATGTAGTTGAAGCATCTGGGCAGCGGCATTTAGTAACCCCCCCCCCCCCCCCCCGCATCGGGGCTATCTTTCCATTTTGGCTCATGCCACTTGCCTTCTGCAAACCCTGCTGAGATTACAGAGGCCACCCCACAACCCCCTCCCCCCAAATCCTTTCCCAAGCTTGGACCTGCAAAACAAATGGACTGAGGCGGTGATAGGGGACGTTGATCTGGTGCTGCAGGGGTTAAAAATCCTGCCTCACCAGGGACCCCACTAGGCTTGCGGTGGAATGGAAATGGGGCCACCAGTGAGCACCGCTGCCTGCAGTCTACTAATTAGGGCTAATGGCTCATCACAATCCACATGGGGGACATTAAGCCCCACTTCCTCCGAGGGCGGCTCTAAAGCAGAGTGAAGCGGGGGCTGGCTGGGCTGTTAGGGTCTGCCCTGTGCTTAAAAATCAGCAGCATTTTGTCGGTGGTGGAGGGTCTCTTGTTAGTTGCAGATGCCCCGAGAGACTGTTCAAGGGATTGTTTCACATGGTCAGCAATGGGGCGAAACCAAGGGGTTGGGGGTGGCTCAGGGCATTGCTAATAGGATCCAGAACCTATTGAGCCTTGTGTGAACCCAGCCCTGCGTGATAGCGACTGAAGGCTGCTACTGTCTGACAGGGCTGAGTCTGGTCTTGGTTTGCAGTGGCACAGAATCCACCTCCTCACTAACCGTCCCCCTGCTGCGCGATCTCAGCAGAGAGGCCGGCTGGCTGTGACCTGGCCCTGGCGAGATGGGTCTGCTCAGGATGGGGCAGGGCAGGGCCATGCTGGGGGAGAGCAAGGTTGCTTTGCTGGTCTTTGTGCTGCACCTGTTCTGTGGCCTAATGGAGGATTATTTCCGCCCAGAGGCCGGCATGAAGTGCAATGTGCTGACTGCTTCCTGAGCAAACCCCATATGCCTGGGTCTCTTTTAAAGAAGGCTCCTCCTCTAGTCACTGCCTGCCTAAAGCAACATGAACCCCTTTAAAACAAACTCTCCACCTCTCTTTCCTGGGTGCTTCTGTCCCCGCAGACACACAGGGCTTCTTCCCTGATCTATGACTGTATAGTAATTATATTGATTACTCAATGCCTAGTTCTCACTCTGAGGCTTTGTGGGGTCTAGTCCCAAGGTGAGGCCCAGAGATATTAGAATTATTCACACTCAGGACAAACCCTTTGAACCGGCAATCATTTTAGTAGCATGACTGGTAAACGCACAAACCCTCCAACCCAAACAAGTTGGTAGCAATAACAGAAAATTGGTTGAAGTCCAGTGTCATAACAAACGTAGAGGCACTCCAGCCTTGAGGTGAGCTAGAAGCGATGAGATGGATGGTGACCCACGAGGGTCTGATCCTAGCTCTGGCATGCCACAGGTCCCGACAGTCTAGGCTGTGGCAAGCTCTGTTATAGGGTTCAATGTCCACCATGAATATTCATAAAAATGTCCAGCCTCCTCCATCCAGATCTAAACTTTCTCACCCTGGTAATGTTGGTATGTCCTTATCCTATAAGTTCGGATATGACTTATTGCAAACTCATTAGCATATATGTCAATTGGTTGCTATAGCCATTTTGTGGTTGAACATTTGCTTATGTTCCTGTCGTAAAACACCCAAACTGACATGAACTGATTTCTTGTGGTGACCTGTCAGCAGTTGGGCTGACTTGTTTATCACAGTGTTATGGCTGATGTCTTGTGATTTAAGGTCACTTCTTGTTAACTTACTTAGGCTAAGGCTTGTAGGCTTCATATCCTTACACTAAGAGCCCAGCTAACATCTTACAGGTTTGGGCCAGCCCGGTAGGTCTCTTGCATTACTGCCTTATATCTTTTATCTATAGGTTACAGGGGACTTGTACAGCCCAGGGCTAATGTAGCCTGTGTCTTTAACACAGCATCATTTCATGCAAATCCCCATGTGACGAACCATTCCTGGAGACGGTGTGATTGACGTGGCTATGCGGGGGTGTGACTTAGGGGCACAGCATGCTTTTGGAATGCTCCCCTTTGCTGGCATGGGGTGGCAGGCATGGGGCACTGATGACCCGCAGAGCAGTCTGTGCAGAGGCAGTTTCCACTTTCAATGTGTTTATAATGGTTGGTGAATTTGTGCCACATCAGGGCACCAGTTAGACCCTTCCATATTACAGGTCTCTACAGACTCACATATATGATGGGCATGAACTGCAGCGCTCGCTGCTCTTCCAGTCCTAGGCACTGCTCCCCAGCTTTGCCAATGCACCTCAAGCCTGTTCAGCAGCATCCCTGCTGGTCCAGCACTGCGCTTCCCACACAACAATGCACGCCTGACCAGCAATGCTCACTGCTAATCCAGTCCTGTGCCCCCACCTAGCTCTGCCAATGCCCCTCGATCCTGGCCTGCCTCTGCTCCTCGTGCTCTCCTCACAATCCCCAAAAGGCCCACGTAGCTCTGCCAAAGCCCCTCATTTCTGACTTGTGACAACAGCCGGGGCTCTCTGGAGCACAGGTTAGCAGTTGTCACTGCAGCATGTGCCCAGCATCTCTAAGGGCATGTCTACCCTGCAGGCTCGCCATGTGTGACCATGCGCAAAGGTGCCCAGACCTTCATACAGTCCACACTCAGAGCCTTTCACCGTGCACCTCAGGGCAAGAAGCTCCTGAGCTGGTGAGCTCATGTGGGTAGAGGTGCAGGTTGAGCTGCGACCCGCCCCCTCCTCACCCACTTTGCAGCCGGCTGGTAGCAAGGGTATGGGTCAAGCCTCGCCGGCACTGCCATTCCCACAGTTCCCTGTACACATCCCTGTGTACCTACATCTAAACTTCTCACTCGCCCGCCGTGCACTGGAAGCTACCTCAAAGACTAGGCTGGAAACATCAGGACTGTTTCCCACATTGTGATCCACCAGGCAGGATTTGAATCCAGGTCACCAAGCGGTGAAGGAGTGGGGCACTGACCTACTCTGCTATTCAGACCCCGGATCTCAGCAATAGGGAATCATTTAGCTACAATAAAAAGTATCCAGGAAGCATTGTCCATAGCTTTCCCTGTTTCTTCTGCAGAGGGTTCTGAACTGCGTGGAATTAATACAGAGACATTAAAAGGCAATTCCTATTAGACCTACAGACCCCTAAGATGAATCAGCTGAAAACATTCTGCAGTAGGAGTCAGGGAATGATCATTTGCATATTTATCACTTACATTCAAATAGGATAATCGGACTGTGCTTGGGCTGTGAAGCGAGTACATTACACTAGCTGATAAGGGAGAAGAGCGAAGAGTTCAAAAACCAGAGGGGAAAATAGCAGAGGAGGGCTGTCTAACGGGGATACTATTACATCCTCCAGCTCGGCGGGAGAAGCCAGTGGGATCAGCTGTTCTCACCAAGTCAGAGTCATTTCCCAGTCATGTCAGTGGCAATATCGCACATTTCCAGCATTCCTTCCGCCCCTCATGATAGCGATGCTCTTTGAAATGCTGCTGCAGTGCTGGGGGGATTATGCTGAAGTTTTGTTGTGGGCCTGGCTTGGTCTCTCAGCCTGTTTTCCGAGATCACGTATGTGTGGGAAGGGCTAAGGAGGCCCAGCCTGATGTGACTATTTCCCGGTGCTGCAATTTTGTTCAGCTTCACACGGTTAAGCAGTCTTGAGGTAGATCAATGATTTACATGCAAGATCTCAGTCCACAGCACATGCTATTGGTGACTTATTGGTGGCCCTTTTCCAGTCATGACATGTCATGAAAAACTCCAGGACACGTTTTTTTTTGGCAAGGCGAGGGGTGTTATCCCCACGTGTCTCAAATACCATAGGGGTGGGGGACCTTTTAGAAACCAAGATAGACAGTCTTGAGCAAATTCCATGCTGGGTGATTCTGTTCTGCTCATCCCCTGACTGTTCCAATTTGATACAATGTCCTTCTTTACTTCCTATCCTAAATGGCTGTGTAACACTCCAGCTCACTTTCTGAACAGCTTCCATGGTCCACTCCAGCTGTGGCTCCTATTTCCGCTTGACAAGCATTTTTTGGCAGGAAAAGCACAATGTGAATGTGCCAAAAACTCCATCATCCCCACCACTGGCATGGCTAATAGTATCTGATTAACACGCTATTGTTTTTTATTGAAGAATATAAAGTATCAGCATGCTCCTGATTTGTAGCAGGCCGCCTATCGGGGGATGTATTTAGTCTCCAGACTGCAGGCTGAGCCTGTTTTATTGCCAAAAGGATATAACACCTGTCAGATTACACGTTTAATTAGACCATTATGTCCATGTCCCTCGCTTGTAATTCTGCAGACCTGTCCATTGCTTAGGTAAACACGTATTTTTTGCCATCTGACAGGTTGGGTCATTTTACAAGGCCCCTGTGAAAGGAGGTTGGTTTGATGGAGGGGTGGGTAGGAAGGGATCTCAGTCCAACTCCTGGGGGAGAAGCTTCCAGGGTTTCCCACAGCACAGTCAGTTCCCACATAGCAGGAAGTAGGCAGTGTCTTTAGGGCCTGGTCCAAACTCCTTGGCAGGCAACAGAAAGACGCCTCCTTGGATCAGTAGTACAGCATCATAGAATCACAGGAATGTAGGGCTGGAAGGGACCCCAAGAAGTCATCAAGTCTAGCCCCCTGCGCTGTGGCAGGATCAAGTAAACCTAGACCATCCTTGACAGGGGTTTGTCCAGCCTGTTCTTAAAAACCTCCAGTGATCAGGAATAAACCAAAGATCTCACGGTCTAGGGCTTTCCATTCAGCATCAATCACGAGAACTACCGTCACTTGGCGGGGTGGGGGTGGGAGGAGAGGGCTAAGCAAAGAAATGTTTCATCCTGAAAAGAAAACTGACATGCTTACAGCCTTAACCACTGGTTTGGGTGCCCTCTCTCCCATCACACATGCTTATTCCACCCCCGCTGGTGTACACATTAGGAACTGAGTCAGACTTTAATCAAAATGACATGAAGCCGCACAGTTTGTTCACAGCCCAACACTACAAAACAAACCCTAGTTCTGGTGTCTAATGACATAAGAGACAAAGAGATAAAATAACGTAAGAGAGGCGCAGATTTAGGACTCAGATGCAACAAAGGCAGCCCCCCTGCTGTGTGGCAGGCACTGGATAGCGAGTGGGAAGGTGGGAAGAACTGACATTTTCACATAAAGTTCTACTTGAGCTGCCTGAACCCAAAGAGCTCTTCAGGGTGTCTTTCGCTGCTGAGTTCACTTGGATCATTGGTGCTCAGGTGTGAGCACTGGAGGACACTTAGCTCAGGGGATAATGGCCAGACCACAAAGTCAGACCTGCGGTTGTCCAATTGACTGCATCCACGTTGGGTTGACAATCAATAGTGTGAGGCGCTCTAGACCTCCTGGCTCCGTGTTCCACGGTTCCGAGTGCTGCACTGGAGGAATTCTACCCCGTCCAGCTTCTGGCAGAGTGGGCACAGTCTCGGGGCATCACCAGACTAGGCATTGTGGTCCATGGTCTGCCAGTATAGATTCTTCAGAGGTTAATTTTCTCCCCACACTAACATCCCATCTAGTGAGTCCCTTCCTCTGTCAGCTTCTTGGAGACGGCATCATAGCATTATAGATTTGGGGTCCTGGTCCCAAAATCTGAGATTTTACTGGCCTTGCAGTGAAGATCCACTAGCACCCTAGTTACAGCTTCAAGCCAGCTGGCAGCATGCTGGGGGGATGGTGCCCCAGATGCCATCTGTTCACTACCAGTTGTACAAGTGCTAGAAACATTGCATGTATAGCAGGGCACATGTGAATGTGGGGTGCAAAGGCCAAACTAGACTTTGTGAACGGGCAGGTGACTTCTGGTTGAATGGGAGGCAAAGAGTAAGTAGATGGCGAGAAAATAGTTCCCAGGTGGAATTGTGGGAAAGCCTTAGAGGACTGTCAGCCTTCAAGGGGCTTAGGTCCACATCCACATTGCAGATTTGTCGGGTTACCAGCTCAAGTGTTGGTAGTCCTCAGGCGTTAGCCTCTACCCCTGGACAAACCAGTGAGGGAGAGGTTTTGGGGATAGATGGGAATCGGGGTAGGGCCAACAGTAAGAACCTGAGTTAACTTTGCAGTGAAGACAAGCTCTTAGAACACGTTATCAGGTCTGAATGCAAACTTTACAGCTGGCTTGTGTTTGTAAAGGGCTGAACCACAGCCTGGGATTGGAATACATTATTGTCATCTTGTTTGCACTGCGATAGCATCTAGAGACCCCAGGCAGATATCACGCTCCCATTGTGCTAGGTGCCCTACCCACGTACAAGGAAAAGATGGTCTTTGCTCCAAAGATCTCACAGTCTAAGTAGGGCTCACATTCCTTGAAAGCTCAGACTCAGGACAGGTCTATGCTAAAACATAAGTTTGCCCCAGCAATGTAGCTCAGGGTGTGAAAAATCCACATCTCTGAGCAATGTAGGTAAGCCGGCCTAACCCCCAGTGTAGACTCTGTCCACCAAGACTCTGCCTCTCCCGTCGCTGTAGTGGAAGCGTCTGCATAGTTGCACTGCTGTAGCGGTTTAAGTGTAGACAAAACCACAGAGCCAAACTATGCAGCCCAGACCCATCCAGTTTTAGCTCCCTGCTGGAAACAGAAGGGTTTGCAGGCACTTATGACAGTGGGGTTATTACCAGAAATATTTGCCTCTTCTCTTCTAAGGTTTGTCTGGCACTGGCTCGCGTAAATATTGTTAAAAGATGGACTGTTAATGTTAAACATCCCACAGTAGGGATTTCAAGTTAGCTGGAACCCAGCCACACTACTACAGAATACAGATGGAGAGGAGAGCTACCTAATTTGCAGGCTACAGTACAAATGCATTTATACCCTTCAAGGTCTCTCCCCTTAAAAGGATGGGTTGGGGGGCTCTGCATCTGATCTATTGCTTGTGTCATGTACTAAGAACCCTTTTTCTTTGTGCTAAAGGGAAAAGGCCCAGTAGGAAGGCAGACAACACAACAAGTTGACATGCCTTCTGCTGAGAACCTGGCATGAACCTTTCTCTGCTTGAAGAGATTTTATTCCAACTTCAAAACAATGAGGTTACAAAACTGGACAAGGTCATTTGCCTTTTAGCAGCTGGATGCATCGGGAGGTATGGGGAGAATCCAAAGATAGTGAAATTTGGGAAGAAGGATGCTGAATGAGATTTTTATAAAAGCTTCTGATTTACTTGTGGTGGTGGGAAGCTGCCTGCTTCTAAATAGCTTTTTTGGCTGCCCTAGGAGGTTTCAGAGGTTTGCTGTTTGCATTTTGCTTCTCCTCATTATGGCTAAAGCTGCCTGAATTGTGCAGTTTAGTTTGATACCAAGGCCATGAACTGCACAAAAAATAAGTAAACTTCTTAGTACTTAACATTAAGGTTTTATTCTTAATAAACCTGAGAGGTTTGTTGGTGAAATCGACAAATTTCTGACAATCAACGTGTCATAAAAGACTCTAAGTTTTAACCCCGTGAAGCAACCAGGCGAAGGCTGGTTAATAATGATCAGAGACAGGCAGAACCAGAGATGGCTTTGGCCTACGTTTTGCAAAACCTCACTGGTGGGAATTTGGTGTTAGCAAAATCAAAAGCAAGGTTATTTAGACTTGTTCCTGTTTTTTCCAGACACCCACAGCTCATTGGGTTTGGATGAATGGCTCGTTTTGGCCCCGTTCTCACAACTTTAGGGACATGGGAGTGCACTTGCCATGGTGGGAAACTCTTTTAACTGTGAGCTTAACAAGTTCTGCTCCAGATTCTGCTCCTGGTATAAATGGTTACAATTCCATTGAGAACAGAGCTCTCCACTGACTCTATTTACACCTGTTGTCTACTCTGTAATGCATTCTCTGACTGGCTATTCCAGGCCAGAACTTTGGGAGAGCCTGTATGTTGACTGTGTTAGTCAGTGTGGGAGCTAAGGACCCCAAGAGAACCACAGGGTCTGTCAATATCCCACATCCCCAATCACCTTTCTATTCACCATCACTAAATTCTGTCTTTTCTCTAGCCCAAGAGATACTCTAAATAAGCCTGGTCAGCCCAGGGCTGAATGGGGTCCAGTGTGAAATGAAATGCAAAGGCCCTGAAGGAGGAATGCGAACCCAGAGGGAAGGTGTGGAAACTGCATCAAAGGCAGCTGGCAGAAAACCAGCCAGCCAGTGAAACAGTTCAGAGCGCTTTACCTTTTTGAGAGATGGCTTCATTTGACTGAATCAGCTTGGGTTGAGTTTTAATTTCTTGCTTGGCTGGGTCTAAGATCTTTCTAGTGGCCAGCCGCTTTCGAGCTGGGGTGGGATGGGGAGGGGGAACATATCCTTGAGCTTTCATTTGCTTCCGTCACCAGTAATCAAATGACCTTGACATCAACCCCATTAGCTATTCTCAGAAAACATCCTCGCTCCCCTCCTTACCTCCTATTAATTCTGCATTAATTGTACAAGAGAGTTGCCAGCCAGGGGATGGGGGGGCGAGATTAAAAACATAAAATCAGCCATTCAGCTCAGTGCATCGGGGAGGAGGGAGAGAGAACCATTTTGAAATGGCACGCCCTTGAAAATGAGCTCTCAGCTAGGAGAGTGATTGAAAGAGGTCAGCGCTGCAGAGGTTGAAACCAAAGGGTCCACCAAAGAAGGCTTTTCAGACAAAACCCGCAGCTTGTAACTGACCAGTCAAGACTTCCTCCAGATTGAAACCTCGCTAGTTCCAGGAGCTTTGGGGAATGCTTTTGCTGGGCTTGGATTGCATGGGCTGCCATTTGTTTGTTTGTTTGTTTGTTGTGTTTGGCTCAGTTTAGGGGCCCGAGTGGCAGCACCGTGTGGACAGGATGCAGCAAAGGCAAGGGACAGAGGGCTTTGCTCGGCTGCAGTTCAGCCTCCAATGCAGGTATGACTTGGCACGGATGAAGCACTTTGCATTTTCAAAGTGCTTTGTGTGAGTAAGTGCCAAGACACCCTTGTGAGCTAGGGAAGTGAGTGAGCATTAATGGTGGTGCAGCAGGGATGACTTGCACCAACCAGGGGTTAGCAACAATGCATACAAAAATCTGATAAAGATAAGCCCGCCTCTCCCCTGTAACTCCCTGCTGAAATAATGCTAGGGAGAGAAGGCAGCAGAAAAACTCTCTGTATCTATCTCTCTAGCTCTCCTTCCTATACCCCTCTGTGGTATCTAACAGCCCCTTCTTCCAGATGTATGAGTTATAAAGAAATGTCCATTGGCTAAATATGTATGGGCCATGCATTAATTATGCCTAGTTGAAACCATCTAGGCTGGAGGGTGTCATGTTTTTTTACATACAAATGGTAATCAGGTAGGTCCAGACCCAAAATGACTTTTGTTTTAGATTAAAGAAAAATGACAACAAACATTAGCCATAATAAAGTCTCCATGAGAGAGAGCACAGTATGTGCGTTCCCTCCATAACCGGGTGCAGCAGCTCTGAGAACAAAATGGCTTCGCTTTCTGCTCATAAGCAGAGCAACATCCCCTTCGGGGCAGTGTGAGTTAGGTTTTATAGAAGAATCTTTGTGCTGACCTTAAATGTTGGGTCTCCTGTGACTTGACAGCCTCCCTGTGAAATCATAAACCTAGCCCACAAACTGAGCCCAAGTCACGAGAGATGAGACAGCAAGGACTGGAACATTATGCTCCCCCATTAAACTCTGCGGTGCCTGGACCATTAGCTTAGAAGGCCTTGAGTTCCAGTTCGTAAGCATAGTGAATTGCTTCCAGCTGAGAGAATATCCCTGTATCCCTTTGTGAGTATGTCAGTCGGATCAGAAGAGAAAGCCAGGGACTGCCTTTTCCATAGCTGGAGAACACAATTATTTTCTGCCTTTGAATGGGTGCAGGAAGGAACTGTGCTCTGGCAAGGCAGTAGCAGTTTGGCGAGCACATTCCTTCTGTCTTTGGGTTGATGCTTTTCAGTGCTTTTCCTTTACTTATAGGTTGCCCTTTACGCTGCGTGGAGCAAATAAGGATTGTTTAAAACCGGATGGGTTGTGTTTGCTGTGGGGACACTGAGAAAGAAAGAGAAGCCTTCTAAAAGGGAAAGAGACGGGGGAAACTGCTGTCGTCCACTCATGCAGAGTGTACGGGTAGCTGCACTTGGAACGCCTGTTCTTTTTATTAGTGTTGTAATGGTGCTTAGAGCCCTTAACTGAGATGGAGGTTCCATTGTGCAAGGCACTGTACAAATATGTGGTGAGAGACAGTCCTTGCCCTGAAGATCTCCGAGTCTGAGGAGGTGCTGGGTAGGAGAAAGGGATCTGATATGTGAGCAGAAGATTGAGAGCTAGGGTAGCGCTGATGTGTGCAGGCAGTGTGTGCCAGGGCTGAGAACTGAATGGATGGCTTGGCTGGGGGTCCCAGACCGCTGCCTTAACCACAAGCACATCTATTGCCCCCTTCCGCCTCCTCTTTCTCTGTCATTAGAAGCTAAGATCTAGCTGTATTTTCTTTATTTTTCTATCATTGTCAATGTGCTTTTGCAGCCCGCGTCACTGTAGCATCAGGGATCTTTGTAGCCAAAAACTAGCAAATACAAAAGTATATTATTAGGGATGAGTCAATACAATTAACATTTCCTGCTCCATTATCTGCATGCAATGCCCTGGCCTTGTAATGATGGTTGATTAACTAAACGCCTGATTAAAGAGGTTCTGTGAGGCAGCCTGGAAATTGCCAGGCCTGGCTTGGAAGAGAGAGGAAGGCTGGTCTTGGGGCTAAGGCGCTGGATGGAGACCCAGGAGGAGTCCAGTTACTGGTCTGTGGGACTTTGGGCAAGTCCCTTCATCTGGGCAGTGCGTCTTCACTGCAGAATTGGCCCGGGTGATCAGCACCTGGGTTAGCCTCGCTTGGGGATGAGCAGCCACGCTGGAAAGCCCTGCTGTGCTACCGTGTCCTCCCTCGCGCTGCACTCTCCCGTGTGTGTTGCTAGGACTTCTGGGGACATATATCCCATGGGTCTCTGTGCTGCAGTAAACTGAGGCCCCCCCTAGGATTCTTTCCCCGTGAATTGCTGAAGAACCTGTTTGCCCTTCTGGACACACGGCGGGATTGTGGGAAGGCTCAGGAGGACTATCAGCACTGGAGTGGGTTAGCCTCTGTCCATAAAGTGGCACGTGACCTCTAGGCTAGCTGGGCACCCCAACATTCAGGGGAAAGGGCTGTGTGTGTGGATAGGAGCAGGCTTAGGGGCAACACCCAGGCAGCCCAGGCTAACTGTACAATGTGGACACCACCTGGTGTCTCAGCTCCCTTCTGGGAACAGAGCTAACTGTACTTCCTTTAGCTATCTAGCCTGGGAGGTCTTTGGGGCAGGGATGTTTATTCTGTGTCTACTTAGCACGGTGGAACCCTGACCTTGGCCGGGCGTCTTGGAGCCATTACAAATAGTAACAGGATTCTGTTGGACCCCACCTGCAGTGGGGATGGGCTTTTTGCATGGAGCATTTTGCCCCTAATACATGTAGGCCACAGAGCCCGGATCTCCTGGTTCCCAGCCCCGTGCTTTTCCACCCCTTCAGTTGTGGTATTATTCAGCTTTGGGGCACGGTGCTGGTTTCTGAAGCGCTTTCATGGATCGTGCTGTCCCGAGGGCCCTCGCTGTTGAGTTTTCCGGCTGTGCATCTGGTACAAAGGGCACTAGCTGTGTTTACAAACAATCCTCTGAAATTCCTATTAAAATCCCATCGATCCAAGTGTCTGGCTGCCGGGAGCAGCTGTCTGGCTGAGAACAGACAGACCTACTTCAGGCCAGGGCCGGTACCTACTGGGAGCCTGCCAGGAGACTGAGAACACAAGAGTGTGATGGCGCTAAGGAAGCCTGGCTTCTGCCCCAGGCCTCTGACCCGCTTTGCCCTTTCTCCCGTCTCTTGCAGGTGCTGCACTCCTCCGCCGACTACTGCAAAACCATCCTGGACGACAACAGCTCCTCTGCCCTGATCATCCTCGGCTTCGTCATCATGTCCCCGCTCATCGTGGTGGCCATGGCCGTCTACTGCAGCCTGGCACGGCGCCTTCGCCTCTTCCTGTGCTTCCAGCCCTACGCCCGGGCCGTCTACAAGGGGGTGAAGTGGCGCTGGTACGAGGAGGGGGGGCTGTGCAACTGTGCCAGGGAGTGGAGCACTCAAGTCAAGGCCTGGGTATGAGCTCACTGAAGCGGCTCCCCCAGCCCCCTCCCCCCAATACATCCCCCCTTGGCACCTACAAAGTCACCAGCTGGAGTCCCGGTAGGCATAGGCTCTCAGGCTCCCTAGGGCCAGAGGAATGTAGCTGGGTCTGGAATGAACCCCTCTCCTGTAGCTGTACCTAGGCCTGTAACCCTCAGCAGGTTCTCCCCATTGTGATGGACAAAAGCGTGTCAAAGGGGCTTGCCCTCCTCCTACTTATGCAGGGTCAGTTATGTCCCTGCTGGCACCGAAGAGACAGGACTCACTGACATAGAAAGGGGGATACTTCATTGAGGCTGCTGGACACAGACAGACCCTGTGCTTCTCCCTGGCTCCCAACTTCGTGCAGCTCGGTCTCAGAACACGGGATCTCCTTATGTCGTGGACTAGACTGAGCAGTAATGGAAGAGGCTGCTGATGGTGCTACAGGCACAAGGAAAAATTAGCCGTGTGCTTAAAAAGCTCCGTCCTTTGTCCCAGAGAAGTGGCCCCCTGTAAACCACACATTCAGCCAGGATGTGGCCCCCCCGCACTTAGAATCCTATTGTGGCTGCACAGGTCTCTGGCCCCACAAATGCACCTGTGAGTCTGGGCCTATACGACACTCAGGAGCCGTCACCTTGTTGCACTTTGACTATGTCCGTCCCGCTTTGCACAGCTGCTTTCGTAGCAGGTGATAATGGTGACTGTGTTCCTTTGTGATTAGTGGGGACCAGGTGGCTTGGGGGATCTCTACCGGGCTGTGGGTACCTTCCCCCCAGGGTGCTGGCCTGAACCCTGCCTGCTTCGATGCTGGTTATTGAAATCTGATGGCCACGCAATGGCCTGCTAGACATTGGGTATTGTCCAGTGCAGTGTTTCCCAGACGGTGGGTCCCCACCTGCCACTGGGTTGCAGGAAGGTTCTAGATTGGTACGGAGGGAGGGTTTGGGGGTGTGTGTGTGTGGAGAGAAACCTCGCCCCACACTCACCCCGCAGAGGCTGGGACTGGCTCCGCATTCTGGGCATTGATGGCGGGGCAGCTGAGTCAAACCTGAGTGGCGCTGCGAACTGGCGGATAGGGTCGCAGGGCCCGGAGCAGGGAGCTGGGCCCAGCTCTGCAGGATAGCAGCCGTTGCCCCCCACCCCCTTGGGGCCTCCCCTCTGCAACCAGCCAGGATTTGGTTTGGGAGACTGGGGGACAGGGGTTACTGCGGGTGGTCTGTGCCCCCTCGGTGGGGGAGGAGGGGAGGAGACAGCGGCAGTGGAGGAGGACCCTGCCTTTGATTTTGGGCCCCTCCCATGAATCTGGACCTTTTGTAGACACAATGGCGGGTCTGAAAAACAGACAAAACGCAGTTGGCGGGTCATCGTAGTAAAAAGTTTGGGAACCACTAGTCTAGTGGACAGGGCTCGGCAGCCAAAAGCCACTCCGGCAGCTGGCACTCGCTGACCCATCTCGTGCCCAGTCTCCACAGACAGGCCAAGGGTTGAATGGGCCACAGAGACGACATTCCCCGCCCCAGCGCAGAGCTGAGGCCCGTCGGCAGGGCAGTGCAAGGGACGCGGCCCTCACTGATATCCCAGATGCACCTATAGGCACAATGGGTTTCATTCTCCAGGGCTCTCCGGCTGGCACCTTTCACCCGTACGAGGGGTTTGTTTCTGGGGGAGGGGGCCACACATTCTAAACCTACCCCTGCAAGAGATCCAGCCTGGGTTCCCATCCTCACCCGGTACTGGAGAACTAACACAGGGCCTGGTCCATTGCCCAGCAACGTCAAGGAGAGTCTCTCCCTTGGCTTCAGCTGGCTTTGGACCAGGCCTGAGGAGGGCCTTTCTGAGCTGGATGCCATTGACCACTGGAAGCTGTGTATCCCCAGTCGCCGTTGTTCTTCTGTCCACTGTAACCATTTCAATTGCTGATGTGTAAATAAACCCCACGCTGGGGGCTCTGCCGTGGGGGCCGCTCTTCATTCGCTGTCTGAGCACCGGTGGTACAGGCTGTTCATGTGTGATGCCCATTGTAATGTCACCGGGCCATTGGAGCCCTCGCTGTATATTAAAGACTAATTTATGTATTTTCCCTGGGCTTTGGTTTTCATTCTAAGGGCGTAAGGCCCTGGGGCCATCCCTGGAAATGCCATGGAAGCAAAGTGACCATGGGAAGCTGAGGGGGGTGGCAGCTGAACACCGGACAGCAGGAGAAGGCGAACGCCATTGGGAATTCCATGGCAAACTCAGGTTTAGTTCCCCAAATGTGTGCGGTCAGCAGATGGGCAGCAACCGGGCCCAGTCCCGCCTGAGGAATACACTGCAGGAGAATGGCTAGGGGCCTGGAACAACTGTCAGGGAAGAGCGATCACTGACGATCTTAGGAGACGAATAAGAGGGGACGTGATCAAAGTATTACTGTGAGAGCAACGTGGAGGCTGTGAGGTCTGTTCCGTGAAGTGTTCTGAGATTTTTAAGCTTTCAAAATTCTCCGTGAAGGCAAATTCCCCCAACACATCCACTCTGGGTCAGCTGAAATGTTGCGTTTTCAGTTCTGTCTGTTTCATTTTGTAGATCAGACAACATTTTTACAAATTTGAAATGAAAATTGTTGCAAAACAAACAATCAAAATGGTTCATTCAGAAAATGTCAACACATTTCCCCCTGTTTTTTCCCCAAACACAACGCTGGTAAAATTGACCTGATTTTGTGAAATGGTTTGATTTCAATGGAACTGTGTATTCTGATGGAATATGGGTCCGTTGAAGTTCCTTTGGCTATCTTTAATTGTTGCTCCTTTGGCCCCAGAGGTTAGACAAAGCGGGGCCTTGCAGGGTTGCTTCCATGAAAGGATGAGAAATTGATGCTCTGAGGCAGGTCTGTTCTTGGGGCGATCTTGTTTATTTACCCAAGATGCACACAAAGTCCTGTTTCCCTGAACACAGTAGGAACAACCAACAGCAGGAAGTTTCCTTGCTCAGAATCCCCAAGTCTGCTACACCAGTGAGCTCTGTGCCCAAGAAACTCTGTCTTTCCACTTCCTCTCAGGGTCACACTCACAACTGCTTCTCCTGGCTTTCTGATGGCTTTCTCTGGCTTTCTGCCTCTAATGCACACTGGCTGCAGAACCAATATCCTAGCCCCTGTATCAGGGTTATCAGGGCAACCCTCTCAGTCCACACAGCTTAGCTGCGACCTGCCATGTGCCTTGAGTGGTCCCTCCATTGCTTGTAGCTGTCTCTAGTACATAAAGGGGCTTAATTTTTCCTTCTATGGAGTCTGAAAGAGTGCTTGGCACAGCCATTGCAATTGTTTTTGGATCAGAGACCCAACGGATGGCAGCCATTAGCAGCTTTCAGTGTAACAGTACAAATAGTGAATGGGATCAAGAAGGTGGATCATGATTTTCCATTCAATCCTGGCTCATAGTATGAAAACAAGGGAACATTCAATTAGATTGAGAAGAGAAAAGGAAATACATTTTCTTACCATTGGCCTGTGCAACATATTGAGGACAAGAGTTTAGCAGGATTCAAAATGGAATTGGACATTGATATGGGAAACAAGAGCCATAGTTAGAATAATAAATATTACAAATAAACAAGAGGTTTAGAAGGGCTCCAGGGCATAAACCAGCCTTTAACTATTGGTGGTCAGGAAGACATTTCCACTGAGCTCAGGTCATCCCATAATTGCCTACTGCAGGGTTTCTTGAACACACTGTGAAACAGCCAGTGCTGGCCACTGTCAGAGACAGGACACTGGATCATGGCTGTATCAGTCTGGCAATTCTTGTGCAAGTCAGTGCTTCAGTGATGCTTCTCCCCATCACCAAAGTGGCAGGGTCCTCAGTGAACAAAGGTTAATCTCAGCTCAGCTGCCTCCTGCTTTTGCTCAGGGGAAGGGCTGGAGGACGGGTTGTTTGGATGGCAGAAAGGGGAGGGTCCCTGGGAAGTTTATGCTCCTCACATAAGGACAGAAAACTCTGAGGAACCCCTAGCTAGGAGGGAGAGAGGAGTTTTCTGCTTTCCTTTTTGTAGCGTGAACTTATTTTGCTTCCCCATTCTGAGCTATTATTCCTAGAGAGAAAGACCTTGCTGTCTGCTTCTGTATTTCCTCTGCTGAGTCATTCCACGAGCTTATATTGTGATTCTTCCCACCCTGGCAGCTGAATTAAACCAATGCCTAGGCAGGTTGCCTCCATAACCCTGAACCCTCTACTCAGCATGGGCTTCAGTAGTATAGCTATTAACCCAGCTTCCAATTTACTTGCCTGAATCCAAAGAGATGCACACAGCAGAGCAAGATCACTGCAGGCAGCTGAGCGTCAATCCTGCAGCCTGGGTGTAATCCTTTAATCCATGCCTCATTGCGTCAACGGAGATGGGCCGGCTCTGGCATTTCTAGGACACCTGATCCAATCAAAACACCCACTGAGTAATCGGGCAATCTAGCCCAGATGGTGGCAGACACAGGGCAGATCAAAGGGTTAGCCTCTGCTGGCCTGCTGGCCCTTCTGTTGTCTTGGCTGCATCTAGACCTGGTCCACAGCATGGAACAGAATTAAACGGCAGAGGAGGATGGGAAGAGAGAGAACTACACTCCATGCTGCTGGTGCCCAGAGCAACAGCATTGCCCTGGGAAAGGAAGGGCTAAAAGCAGCATAGAACTTGGTTGCAGGAGGGGAAGCAGCCGTTGCAGATGGGAAAGGATGTACACCATGAGAGGGTGCCAGGGAGGGACTGGCAAAAAGCCTGTGGACGGTGTGGTGCTGAAGAAAGAGGGTGTGCCTTGGACACAGCCAGACTGGGGCACACTCAGAGCAGGTAGAAGACAATGTGATAAACTGGGTAACACCATGTCGGGTGGGTCAGTCTCATTCATGGCAGCGGAACGCAAGGCAAGACCCCGTCAGCCTCTGCAACATAACAGGCCAGGCTGGCCGGGGGGGTCCATGCTGCTGGGCTGACCTCGGAGTGAGCATTGGTATAAAAGAGACATCAATCAGCGTCTATCCAAATCTGTTACTGCGATCGCTGGGTCGCAGCCACCCCACATACCGCATGGGAGGCAGACCCTAGGACCCGCAGTTTGTGCTGAAAGGGACAATTAAAAACTTTCACACTAGGTGGGTGGTGCATGTTTCAGAACCTAGTTGCAGGTGTTAACTGCCCTAGGCCTGCCCTCAGCACACAGCCTCCTAGTGTTGTTTTGCCTCTGGCCCTGAGGGACTCACAAGCCAACATGCCAGTTAGGCAGCCGGGTGCAATTCATGCCCCTCCAGGTCTTCTCAGGACATCTCCTGTGGGGCAAGTTCAAATTTGCCTCGTTACGCAATTTCTAAGGCATCACTCTGCCGCTCCCCAGGAATCTTGCAACACTGCTTCGGAATGTGGCCCTTAGAGAATAAACAAACCCCGCCTACGTGGCATAAGGCTGCATTTCCTATCCAGCTTTCAGAGTAGCACCCTGTTAGTGTGTATTCGCAAAAAGAAAAGGAGTACTTGTGGCACCTTAGAGACTAACCAATTTATTTGAGCATAAGCTCCGTTGAAGTGAGCTGTAGCTCACGAAAGCTCATGCTCAAATAAATTGGTTAGTCTCTAAGGTGCCACAAGTCCTCCTTTTCTTTTTCCTATCCAGCGTTTCTGATGACAAACCACAAGAGTCTCCTACCTCTCTGAGTGAAACACCCAGCCTAATAGTGGCATGAAGCTTTTTCTCCAAAATTCTTGGGGACCAACAACCATGAAAAAATACAATAGATACGCAGCACCAAATCCTGCCTCGACTTGTGCCCGACTTAGGGAGAGTTTGTTTCCTAATGATCAGTGTGGTGTCACCAGTCAATTTTCCAGTCACCTCAGTATTCCAGAGAACAGCATCACGCTGGGGAGGGGCAGGCTGCACAGCTGTGTGGTTTGGTCCTTGACCAACGCTTCCCCAGAGACACACGCAGCAGGAGTTTGGAAGACTCAACAACAGCTCTGTCCAGGGGTGGTTGTCTCTAATGTGCACTGCGGCGTAGTCTGTGTGTATCTTCTCCTCCGGGGAGAGGATGTTAATAACAACATATGGTGATCAAGATCAACAAGGCTGATGAAAAATTGGCGAGAAGCTGTGAGAATGATTAAAGGATGGGAAAACACGCTTTAGAGCGAAAGACTCCAGACACTCAGTCTGTTTAGTCTATCAGGGAGAAGGTTCAGGGGTGACTTGATCACAGTCTATCAGTATTTACGTGGGGAACGGATCTTCGATATTAGAAGGCTCTTCATACTAGCAGACAAAGGTGTAACAGATGCAGTCGCTGGAAGATTGAAGCGAGATAAACTCAGACTAGAAGTAAGGCACAATTTTTTAGTGAGAATAATTAAAAATTGGGACAACTTACCAAGGGTCATGGTGGCTTTTCCATCACTGGAAATCTTTAATCAAGATTAGATGCATTTCTGAAATGCTCTGCTTCGAACAGGAGTTACTTCAGGGAAGTTCCATGGCTTGGACTATACAGGAGGTCAGACTCCTAATCACACTGGCCTTAGAATCTGGGAATCTATCCATCTGGCAGGGGATGCCCTTGTCTGAATCAAACTGAGACAGCACCTCAGCAGGGTAGTATGGGGCACTGGGTCTATTGCATGAAATGTAAAATCGATATCCTGACCACTTGTGGTCACTAACGTTTCCATGACACGTTTCTCACAAGTAAGGACTTTAATGCCAGCATCCTGTTTGGGTATTTAAATTCTGCCACCCTAAAGACCTCCCTCAGGCTCAGCTGGCTATGGTATTTGTCACTTCCTGGCCTAACTGTTGTTTAATGCTTCTGTGTAATGCTAAAGAGCAGTTATGTTCCACTCCAGAGGTGGGTGCATGTCTGTGATGGGTAAAGTGATTCTTTGACGTGATCATGGACTTGGGTGTATATGAGATGAAGGATCAGGCCTCTAGTTTGTACAGAATTTTCCAGATGCTTTTCAGGGACATTGGGGAGGATCTTCCAGGGTGAAAGGAGCCGATTTAATAATTCTCACGATATTCAGCAGCACCAGAGTTTGCGCAGGATGATTAAGCCTGGGTGAGGGACACCCTGACTAAAAAAGGAAAACAAATCCAGAGTTGCTGAAGGGAGAATTGCCTTAGGCCCGTTTCCTTTGAACTAGAGACATCCTGTCCTTGCATAATAGCACATTTGTTCCAAAACTTCCAGGATTAGCTGTTATTATTATGTCCTTAGGCTCTCAGTAGCAACAAGAGGGGAAGGTTTCTGCCCCTTAACTCCTTGGGTGCTGGCAGATTTATTAAGCATGGCTGCAAACCTCAGCAGAGCACAACAGTTGATTAGGTGCTGCTTTTGCATCAAAGCATTGTTCATAGGGATTGGATTAGCCATTGCTGTGCCTATTTGGTGTTTACGTAGCAAAAATAACATGAAAAATGACAAGGCCGCAGTTGGGGGTCCCAAATAACCACGTTTACTAAAGACACACGAACATGCCAGACCTAGCTACATACCTGGTGTGGTCTGGGCTGCTTTCTAGAGGCTTCTAAAAGCACAGAACATGGGAATGGCCACTAGCGGGCTCACAGACTATCCAAAAGAATCCTACCTTATGCCACACCATTGATGGGTGGGTTGGGAGTGAATTTATGAGAGGCGGGGAAGCCCACTTGGCCAGAATCTCCTCTTTGCCTTTTCTTTTGTTGGATGTTTACAGTGATTTCCAGCGTCACTAGCCTGGGAAGAGTTTAAGTAAAATCTATAGGGAAACATCCTCACTCCTTCCTTCCTCCTTGAAGTATGTGATGTGGTATTTGTCTGTAGGATCACATAGCTTTCCCCTGCTCTGGTTCCTGACTGACTCTGGTTCCTGGGGGGAGGATAGCTCAGTGGTTTGAGCATTGGCCTGCTAAACCCAGGGTTGTGAGTTCAATCCTTGAGGGGGCCATTTAGGGATCTGGGGAAAAAAAATTGGGGTTGGACTAGATGATCTCCTGAGGTCCCTTCCAACTCTGATATTCTGTGGTGTCCCAGTCTTTGGGGGTGGAATAAAAGGCCAGCAACTCAACCGAATGGCCAAAGGTAAATGTCACGTTGAAGCTGGTTGTTCCCAATAAACCACTCAGGTGAATATCCAGCAAAGGGTTTGCTACCACCATCTGGGCAGACTGGTCCCGGAAGCAGTAGGGAAGGGACCCAACCTGATCTGAAGCTGACCTACAGTCCTGAAATCTGGGGTGTCTGAAATCCAGCTCTAGAATATCTATTTCTGGCCTGTTTCTAATTTAAACACAGGATCCAGCCTGGAAGAAGCATAACTGACTGTTCTGTTTGCTACAGCACACCTGGCAGATGTGCCCCCATCTGCGGGGGTTCTCCTTCCTGTTATTACGCATTCCCAGAGCAACAGGAAGTGGTTTTTCGGCAGCAGGACTTTCCTGCGTTCAGACGCTGATTGCAGCCTTGCTCTTGACTCTATTATGCATGTCTGTAGCAACCTGCATTCCTAAGCCAAGCACAGGTCCTGTGTAACTACGAATCAGATCCATCAATGTCGGCAAGAGAGCAGGATCAGTTCCTGGATCCTCAGAGCACGTGTGTGTTTTCAGACGTTGTAGTTAGTTCTCTGATCTAGCCCAGCGTGTTCTATGGCCCTGTTCCTGAGACACGTATGTGATCAATGACTGCAACTAACACATGCTTATTGAGTCAGTTGCTCGCCTGCCACTTAATCAAATTGGATTTATAAAACAATATTCTTCAATCTAGTTGGGCGATGCAGAATAAATTAGCAGTTACCTGACAAATAGCCCTGTTCATAAAAACAACTCTGATTTAATTTACTGTTTTATTTTATAGAGAGTTTTAATATCAGTGGGGAAATGAATCCATCAGAAACCACGAGCCATCTCTCTGCACCACGGGAGGGATGTTGTTAAGTGAAATAAATTGTATTCTTTTATAGACGGGGGAATTGGATTCTCCTGGTGCCAGTATAAATCAGGAATGATTCCACTGAAGTCAGAAAGAGTTACACTGAGGTAAAATTGGTGTAATGACAGCAGAGCCAGAGCCAGCACTGGATACTCCTCACTGAGGACTTGTGAACAATTAGATTGTAAGCTCCCTGGGGCAGGGATTGTTCCTTTGTTTGGTGTTTGTACAGCGTCTAGCACATTGTGTCCAGTTCTGGGAGCCACATTTCAGGAAAGATGTGGACAAATTGGAGAAAGTCCAGAGAAGAGCAACAAAAATGATTAACGGTCTAAAAAACATGACCTCTGAGGGAAGATTGAAAAAATGGGGTTTGTTTAAGCTGAGAAAGGGGACATGATAACGGTTTTCAAGTACATCAAAGGTTGTTATAAGGAGGTGGGAGAAAAATCATTCTCCTTAACTTCTGAGGACAGGACAAGAAGAAACGGGCTTAAATTGCAGCAAGGAAGGTTTAGGTTGGACATTAGGAAAAACTTCTTAACAGTCAGGGTGGAATAAATTGCTTAGGGAGGTTGTGGAATCTCCATAATTGGAGATTTTAAAGAGCAAGTTAGACAAAGACCTGTCAGGGGTGGACTAGATAATACTTAGTCCTGCCATGAGTGCAGGGGACTGGATTAAATGACCTCTCAAGGTCCCTTCTGGTTCTATGATTCTGTGATTAGGGTCCTGGACAAAACCTGGGGCTCCTAGGGACTACTGCAATACAAATAAATAAAAATAATCTCTTCTGGTAGTGTTCGTGCCTGGTGGGTAATGCAGTGGACTGGGACTTAGGAGTCCTGGATCCTATTCCCAGCTCTTCCACTAGTCTGCTGGGTGATCTTGGGCAGGTCACGTCACCACTCTGTGCCTCAGTTTCTCCATCTGTACAATGGGGACAATGATACTGCCCTCCTTTGGAAAGCACTTTGAGCTCTACTAATGAAACGGTATATGTGAGAGCCGGGTATTATTATCAATTTGCTCATTTAAGGGCTATTGGCACAGCATCCAGTTTGATTATATGGTTTTTCATTAGTCACAAGGCCCACAACTAGGGGAAATCTGGAAGCACCTTCATGCCATTTCTAAGCCATAGAAAGAAGGTCACTTAAATGTAAACAGCCTTGGAGTTTTCAGGAAAAATGTCCCCGGTGCAAACTCTGTGGTAATTAATAATAATGATTTGCCCCACCCCCTGCCAAGGTTCCAAGCAGACAATTAAAGTACAGTCAGTGTTCCTTTAAAATGCCGAAAAGAAGTCATTCCCTGTGTAGGCAATGCAGTGCAATGCTTAGTGCACCTGAACTGGGAGTCTGTACTCCTCCTGGCTCCTATTTCCAGCTGGGTCACTGTCTGGCTATCTGTCGAAGGTTCCATTACTGTAGTATGTGAACACTTCTCCACTCTTTATTTATTCGCACAGCAACCCTGTGAGGCAGGGAAGTGCTACTATCCCCATTTACTGATGTGGAAACTGAGGCATGGGGAAACTGAGGCACGGTCCCTCAGAGATATTTAGGCGCCTAACTCCCTTTGTGGATCTGTGTCCCCTTTGGCAAATTGCTTGGTACCTGAGCTTCCCAGTCTGTAAAATGTGGACAGTGAGCCCTTAGGTGGCGCACAGGTGTTATCTGAGGGTTAACTGTGCTTTTCGGACATTTGGGGGGTGCTCAGATGAAAGGTACTAGATAGTAAGTGACAACCATAGTTATCATTGTGCATTAAGTGCCAACCTTGCGATGGTTCAAAGAGCTGGGTTATAAATCTCTTAGACAGCAGATGCACATAAAGCAAATAGGAACTGCTATCACTCGCAGCCACATCACGTCCCGGAGATGAATGGACGAAGTTAAGATGAATTGCAGACACTGTTGCTTTCTGAATGTGAGCGAGTGTGGAGGCTGATGGGAGCTGTCAAGCTCCTCACAGCCACGCTTCATTTGCACCGCACGACCCACTCAGCCCCCAGCTCTGCGGGCTGCAATCCGCTGCCTAGCAGGTACACCGCAGACAGCAGCGGGGCACTCACACCACCGCTGCCCAGATGCCAGCCCTCTAAGTGAGAGGAGAGCCCCTGGCCTGTTCTGCCCCTGGTCTCTCTGCGGAGGCCGTGAACCAGGGTGTCATTCAGAAGAGGGTGGAGGCACACCCAGCTCATTTCACACAGGGTGTTGAAGCCCATCAGACAGCCAAACGGGGATTCACCAGCCTGGTTCCAAAGACGACAGAGGTGGGTGAAATTCACTCCCGAGCACCCAGCTGTCTCAGCCAGCATGTTGAGCCCCCTTACCAGCAAGGAGGGTATTTTTACAGCCTGCCCAATCTCTAGCTGCCACCTCCTGGCTGATACTGTGCATCCCTCCCCCGTAGTTCCCACCCCAGGGAAACTGAGTCACTATCTGGTGAGCTCCCACCAGACTGCCCCCACCTCACTGGCCATGGGTGATGGAGTGAGACAGGCTGGCATTGGGCACAAGAGAACCACAAAAACATGCAGAAAACCTCTGAATATCTATGGGCCTGACTGAGCCAAAGCCTCCTGGAGTCTCACCATTGACAGAATGGGGCTTAGGCTCAGGCCGTGTCTCAAGACACTTTAAACAAGTGGCTGTGACCGAGGGACTGTTCAGTGGGCCTTTGAGGAATGCCTTCGGGGAGGGTCACAGCCCAGGTCTTAGTGGGAAAAACATCCACCACAAAGCCACCACCACAGTCCGCACCAGCTGGCCTCTTTGCGGCAGGCTCAGCAGAAAGGCCAATGACTGACTAGGCCCTGGAGACTGAGCTCCCCTCTCATGCCTAGAGGGGGCCCATCCCCGTCAAGGTAGAGCCATCCCGACGACTGGTGCGTGAAGTGGCTGCTCATACAAGGGAAGCGCTGTCACTGCTTTCTTATAAGCCCGTGAACTGCTCCTGCGGAAGTGTGATGGCCGACACGCCCAGGAGTGGGCCAGGAGCCTCCAGAGCTAAAAGCCAGGTGCTGCTACAGAATGAGCTAAGGGGTCAGGGCTTCTTACCTGGGGGCTGTGATAGACTTTTACCGTTGACTTCAATGGGAGCAGAGTGGGGTCAACCATGAGTGCGGCTGGAAATCTCCCCCTACAGACTTAACCCAAAATTCATGGAAGTCAGTGACTCCAGCTAACTCCAGCGGGCTTTGGAGCAGGCTCTAAAAGCACATGGGTTGGGAGCTCCGTCCCTTGGGTATGGCAAATCAGGGTGACCGCTCCGGGCCCCAAGCTTTGGGGGGCCCCACGCTTCAGTGTGTTGTGCAGGGGGCATTAGGCCAGCCCCGGGGTGGGGTTAGGGGTGCCTATTGCCCCGAGAACAGGTGCCACCCTGTGACACTCCATCGTCCCTTGCCCCCCAGTACCGCTGTCCCCTCCCCACACCAGATTTCACCTGTATAAAAAATGTTAAGGGGGACCCATACAGGCTGATTTGTCCCGGGCCCTGCACTCTCCCTACGGACTCTATGGCTGCCTGCTCTCAGCTCAGTACTGCCTGTCTTCTCTGCGAGCACTGGGGCAGGGCTTTCTCATGCCTTACGCTCTCGTTCCCAATGCATCAGAAGAGAGACATCTATTTGGGGGGCTCTTTGGCCACTCTTTTAAAAATCCCACGTAGGCAGCTTGGGCATGGATTGAATTTCCCTGCAACATGAAAGCGTACACGTCATTCAGAGTCACAGCATTAGAGGGACACTGACGCACCATGGAAGACTTTGAAATGCATTCCCCCGCCCCCGAAATTATTCTGTTCACATCTCTCATGTATTTTCTGTATTTTTCCTCTCCTCTTCTGTTCCTATATGGGCCTGATCCAAAGCCCATTGACATGATTGGAAAGGCTCCCACTGACTTCAATGGGTTCGGGATCAGGCCCTTGTTTCATAGAAACAGGATTCTAGTTCCTTCAACAGACGCTGCTGGTTTAATTTTAGCCCCTAAAAGTTAGATTTTCACCAGGGAAAAAGGGAGTGGCTGAAAGCTAATATGAAGAGCGTACTGTTTGTCCTGGGTTTTGTTTTAAATCAGCTACCCCCTTTTGAAATGTTACCGTTCCCCTGAAGTACGGGAAGCCCAACAATTGCAGGTTTGGGATAACGCATGAAAAACAGAAAGTGATTAGAAACAAAAGTGAAATTGCCCAGTCTCAGGTCACTGTCCAGGCCAAGCAAATGGCAAAAATGAAATATTCGTGTGTATATACACACAAATTACACAAAGTAAATGAGACTTAATATGATGTTCACTTTCATTTGTCTCAGGTGTTGCTAATAATAACAAAGATAAGGATGCTTTGTTTCTCAGTAGGATTTTTATCCAGCAGTGTTCCTTGATTTTTTTATTCTTGCAAATTCCATGTTCCCTCTTTGGATTAGGTTTTGCTCACAGATAAATGGAAGTTTATAAAAAGGCTATTTCCAGGTGCTGATGGCTACTGTGTGGAAAAACCCAAGGTAGAGTCTTCTTTTCAAGTCTGCTTCATTCACTGTATTATTTATTTATTATTGTAATTTAAGCCATAAAGCTGAGCACTGCAGACCTCTTCAAAGATCTGCACCATCATTAGCTAATATCCCCATAAGGCCCTTGTGAGATAGATCCATCTGATCCCCGTTTTACAGGTGGGCAAACTGAGATGCAGAGGTTAAATGACATGCCCAAGGCTACATGCTGAGACAGTGTTGGGGCCAAGATTAAAATTCAGTCACTCCTGATTCACAACCGCTTGCAAATGTCATTAAACTATGCTGAGTTCCCAGCCAAGGATGACGAAGAGAGACAAGATTGCAAGGCACTACCCATCCCCGCTGGACTGATTGGACCTTGTAAGGTAGGGTGGGATCTTGTCACACTGCCATACCTGGTGGAACTCTGATGCCCTGAGCCCAGGGTCTGGGTGCTTTGACCAGCACAGCAGTTGTAGTCTCACAAAGAACTAGGGGCCTGATTCAAAGCCGCTGAAGTCAAAGGGAATCTTCGCATTGGTGCTACAAAGGTGACGCCAATGAATACCTGGTGGTAGGTGGTCAGCCAATTCATGCTCGCCGGGCTCAACTAGCCCGGATACCCAGCTCTCCAAAGGGCTGATCCTATTTGCAAGTCGGTGACGGTGCTGGCTATATTCGACATGCCTTCAGTGGAAACAGAGCAGACCCAGTTCATGACAGGTGTCGGTCCAAAGTTAGCCCAGCTGATTATTTTTAGACATAAGAAAGTGCTTCCATCAACCTATTGGGTCCCCTTGACTGTCTCAGAATGGTTAGCCTGGCTAGCGGGCGGTAGCTATGGTTACCAGCCATTAGTATTTAGCTCACTGCTCCTCCCTCCCTTATTTACTATCAAGGGCCTGCACTACCCCTAAGTGGCTCTGATGTATTTTGTCAGTGCATAATCAACCACTGTGCTCATCGGGTTTCATGTAATCAGGGCTGGTGCTTGCCTTTCAACTCGAAGGAGCCTTGCACCCCAGGCTGGGTGACACAGGGCTCAGTTGCTATAGCGATGCAGCTTTCCTTATCACCTTGATTGCAAGACTTTATTGGCGTTTGCCACTCTGATTTGTAAGGAAGAGGTCATTGCTATCCAGTCCCTTAGTATTTTTACCAGAGGGCGGTCGTTTCTGTAGGATAGTGCAGCATTTCCCTTAGGCGAGGTTAGTGCTGCTGTATTTTGAGGAAGTATTCTTTTCACAGGGGCAGGCCATTCCTGCCCTCTTGTTATAAGAGGAACTTGACCTTCATGTTCCTCTGCCCTGTTTGCCATCAGCTTGAGACTCAGCTCTCAGGCGCAGGGACATTGGCATATCCTGCCTTGTGGTTTCCCTCCCCTCCTTCTCCCTTCATGCCCCTTTGCTCTAACTTCTTATCCCAGCCGCACATCAGCCCTGTAGCCAAGAAGATGGCAAAATCCATCCCTGGCCGTGGAAACCCGCAGGGGCAGCAGAGTGGCATGAAGCAGAAAAGAGGTCACTTTCACTTTCACCCTCTCTCTGAAACCCTGGTACTCAGAGAGGGATAGAAATTAGAGACGGGAAGAGAGCCGGCGCTAGGCATAAGCAGTCTCAGCAATTACTTATGGCCCCAAGCAACTCAAGGGGGCCCCCTATTCACTTTTGATTATGTGCTGGGGTGGGGGGGATATTCCTGGTTAGGGTCCCCGATGGTCTAGCACCACCACTGGTCAGTGGAAGTGGTCATTTCAACTCTCTTCCTGCAAAAACAGATTCCAGGAACCCTGAATCCCAGTCTCCTGCTCTAACCCTGGACAACACCCCACTTACAGAGCAGAGGGGAAGAGGAATCCTGGTGCTTTGGTCACCGAGTGTCACACCTCGGATGCTAGGAAGATGGCATTAGAACATTCTCCAGGGGCTGCCATACCAATGTGTCTGGATTTCAGTCCTCCTCTTGGCCAGAGACACTTGAGCAGCGGCTGGTGCTGTGTGGTGGTGTAGCAATGTACAGCTCCGAGCTCCCTTCGCACTCCAAGGGGCCACCTGTGTTTTGTTTTTCCTTTAAACTTAAGAGAGAAGGGGATGCCTGCAACAAGAGAAAAAGGAAGGTCAAGTGGTCGGAACGCTAGCCTGGGACTTGGGTTAAATTCCCTGCTCTTCAACAGACCACCCTGGCCAACTCACTTAGCCTCTCTGTGCCTCAGTTTCCCATCTGTAAAATGGGGGTGACAGCACTGCCCTGCCTCACGGGCAGGTTGTGAAGATACATTAAAGATTATGAGGTGCTCAGTAAAGGGGCCAATAAATACCATAGATTATAGGGGACCATCAGGTGTACTATAGGTCATTTGACCCAGAGATTCCCAAATTACAGACCTTGGAAGAAAAAAACACTTTTCTTAAAGTTGACATATTCTACCAATGTATTTTTGCCCTGACCTGGGGATCAAACCATGGCGCTGATCCTGGCACAAGGCAACGCATGACGCTCACTGGCCCTCTGGAGGAGCAAAATTCATAGAGAGAGAACAACTTTGCAAGCTAAATTCAATCAGCTTGTGGCTGTTGCCTCTCTAAATGTAAGTAGAGGGAAGGTCTCAAAGCAAGAACATCATTCTCCTGGAACCTTCCCTGAAAGGGCTGGATAACGTTCTCCCTTCCCTGTTATTTTCCTTTTGTGCTCTCGCCTCTGTTCTTCTGCATCAAATATATTGCTGAGTGGGATGGGAAGAAAAGAGCAATTGCTCAAGAGTAATGGAAAGAGGGCCAAATTTCATGCTGAAAACATTGGTTTGTGTTTTGAGAAATTCTCTGGCATTTCACCGAGTTTAGTCTTTGCTGCATGAATTTCAAAGGTTTTTTAAAAGAAAGAAAGAAAGAAAGAAAGAAAGAAAGAAAGAAAGAAAGAAACCACCCAAAACACAGCAGAAGTTCTGCCTCTCTGATCCAGGCAGTCTTGTAGCCAATCTGCTGGAGATAGGAGCTACTAGCCTCGCTTTTAATCATGTCAGCCATCTCCTCTATGCAAGATTTATAGCCAATGGTTTTGTGCAATGCAGCTTAGCTCCAGATTCTCCTCCACGCAAAGGCAAGGGATAACAGAAGCAATCAGGGAATAGAAAGTGAGGAAAACATAACTAACCCAGTGGGATTTACACATTGTGGCAGGGAATAAATCACCCCCAAGACATTCCTTCTGTGCATGTCCTTGAACTTGATGCATACTGCAACATTCTCCTTGTGCCTTTCGGAAAGGAGCTTTTCCTCCTATGGAGATAGGTCTAGATATAAATCAGATCTTCACAGTGGGCAGGGGCGCTGAACAGGTATTTGGTCATGTTTGCAAAAGAGAGGGGTGGGTATCTGGTTGTGTAGGGAGAAATAGCACCAAAATGTTTACAAAGCAAAGCAGAAACAATAACTTGGGGAGAAAAACAACAGCTGGGATGGATACTTAACGGGTTACTCAGCAAATAATAATATACTGCGCAATTGCCAGTTTCTCCAGGAGACACACTTCATTGTTTCCCCTGGACCTGTTTCAAGGAAAGCTCTAAGTTAGCTTCGGGAAGATGCTCTGCCATCTTGGGCTGAGATTTATACCAGCTCACCCAAGCTAAGCAGCATCTACGCTGATGGATATGCAGAGGGAAGGGCCAAGTGGTTTAAAAGCACGAACCCAATCTGCGGGGTTAGAGGCACCACTCAGACCCTGGTCGCCTGCGATCATTAGAGTTCCCACAAGTTTTCATGAAAGTAAGGGGGTTAGTGTGAGAGGGCAGCCCGCCCCTTTAAGGGCCAGCCCTATTCAATCAGGCCCACCTGTGCCATAATGAACTGCCTCCCAGCCGGAGGGGTGGAACCAGTGAGGTCAGGTGACAGCATGGGGAACACCTGGGCCCATATAAAGGCTTGAAAGGACTGCTGGGAGGAACTTGTGACAGAAGGTGCAGAGAGCAGGTTAGGGGTCTGTGGGAGCCCTGAGGTAGGGACTGTAAGAACAAGGGAGGATGCTGGGAGATGCTGCTGGAGTAACCAGGGAGGGGAGGCAGTGGGAAACTTGCCAGGAGGAAAAGAGCCTCTGGGGAAAAGCCCTGGCGGATAGTGCTCAGCTTACGGAGCAAAGGAGAACTTGGCAGGGCCTAGAGCAGAGAACTTCAGCATTGCCTGCGAGCAGCGGAAGAACCCTTTGTTAGGATGGTTTTGCAGTTTTCAGTTGGACTTTTGTTGCCTAAACTGGAAAGGTGACCTGGCTGGAGGGCTGGGCCGTGGAAGATGCAAACTGCTAGAGAGCCACGTCGGTGCAGGAGGGGAAGAATTCCGACAACACTGTCCTGGCTGGCAGAGGTGCCCTGGCGGTGAGTTCTTCCCCCCCCCCCCCCCACTGCTGTTAGCCAGGGTGTCCTCTGCAAACTAATATTTGGGTAAATACATGGGGTGGCTCCAAGCCAACAAATTGTTGTGATTGCACACAGGACTGGGTGTCAGGACTCCTGGGCTCTGTGGCCAGGTCTGCTGCTGACCTGGGATAAGCCGCTTAACAATCATAGCCTCTAGTCTGCCCACATGTAAAATAGGGATAGTGAGAACAACCAGCTCCTGGGGGAGGAGGCCAAGGTATCGAAGCTTCAGTAACTGTTGTTTGCAAAGCACTCCAAAATCCTTCTCTAGAAGAGGCTAGAGAAGTGCAAAGTGCTGTAGACAGTGACGCAGAGTTCAGGCCATTGCTTAGGTTCTCAAGTAAGCAGCTTCTCGAGTCAATAAATGGCTCAGATACCCCCCCAGCACATTACAATGGCTGGGGCGGGGTAGGTGTTCTCTGTTCAGTCAGGAATAGCCTGCAAAAGGCTCTCTCCCTGGGCTGGCTGCCCATACTGGAAGGGAAGATTAAGGAGCAGCAGGGGAGAGGCCCCTGGCCAGTGTGAGCCCATGATGAGTTTGCTACTTTGCCATCTGCAGATGAACAGGGATCTTGACCAGGCTTAAGGCTCGGTCCACGGCTCTAGGTGCTGATTCATTTCAGTCTCGCTCCAGTGACCCATCGCTCAGAAATCACCCTCCATCAGGCCCAGCACTGACATCCAGCACATCTGTGTTCTTCCCTCTTTGGACTGGCTGAAAACTCTGCCTAGTGCTGTTCAGAGTCTGAGCCTGACTGAGCCTCCCTCAATGCCAGCCCTTTCAGTGAAGGATCCCTTCCCGTCTCCTCTGCCTGGGCACATTGCTGGTGTTCCTCCTTCACCAAGGGTCTCCCAGCACTCCTGTGAAGCTGGGCAAGCGCTGGGAAACTAGAGATTGCTTGGTCCGCTACGGGGTATGTGGCCAAGATCTCCCAAAACTCTGTCTCTCACACTGTGCTGCGCTGTCCAGGATCTCACCCTCCATGTTCTGCTTGTCCATTTCTCCCACAGCCATCTTTCTGCCCCTTCCTACCCCCCAGCATGGAGCACCACCCTGTCTGCTCTGCTCCACAAGCCACTTCCCTCTCCATAAAGACTCACTCCTCCTGCCAGGCCAAGGAGTGAGCAAATATGTAACAAGCCTCTTCATGGTTCATCAGCAGAACCTTCAGCATGTCAACACAGACCTCTGCCACTTAATACAGCCCCGTCGTTCTGTCCTGCCAGCTCCCCGACCCCAGTGTTACGATCTCTTAGTGAGCGCTGTAGTGTAGAACTTTGGTAGACCCACCTGTCTGCTCCTTGTCTGTTAGATGAGAGGCTCTGAAGGGTGGTCTGGGTTTTATTTCTTGGACTGCACCAAGTCCACTGACAATGCTTCACGGATCATAATAAACAATGGAATAAACAAGTTGATAAAAATAACCATGATGAAAACCCTTGTGTAATTAGTAGGAAACAATCAGATGTGATTTCTGCTCATGCATTGTAACTTTAATGTATTATAAATGGGCTTATACATTATTGAGAGACACTGGAAACCTGTAAAGTTTCTGCTATTCCTAGTTGTCGAGGTGTTTTGCCTGCTCTCCTGTTAGTTGACCTAATGATTTTGTTTTCCCCTCCATCCTGTAGTTGCTGGGATTCATGCTGGTTTCCAGTCAAATGAGAAATTTAATAAAGCAGAATTAAGGGAGATAAAGCATCTTTTAATAAAACTGAGAAGGAGTTGATGGCACGCTCTTCTGTAAGAATGTTTCTGTTTTCTTGCTCCTGTCCCAGTCAAAGCTGGGTCACTCCAGGTTTGATTCTGATTTCACTTATGCCAGTGTAAATCAGGAGCAGCTCTGCTGAGACTGATGGAATTATACTGGTGTAAACCCCAAGGATCTGAGATGAGAAGGAGGCCTGGAGTATTTACACAACAATTTACATCTGCAGTTATTAACTAACAGCCCCGCTGCTGGAAAAAAGCAGGTAGGTATCACTGTCACTTTCCGAGGAAGGGAAAATGTGGGCAGGTTAAGGGATTTGTCCAAGGCCACAGCAGTCAGTGGCAGAGCCAGGATTGGAGCAACTTGTGATTATTCCTGCAGACCAGGTTTCCCTTCACAAATGCTTATGCGTAAAGTACAACTCTCTGACTGCACTGAACGGGGCTTGTCTACCCGAACAATTAGACCACAGCAAACTGGGGTGTGAATCTACCTGCCACTAGCCAGCTGCCATCGGACTGTCCAGGTGTACCCTGCTGACACCCGTTACTGGTTTGTTAGTGCTTGGATCCCTCTTTGAAACTTGGATCCCTCTTTGAAACTGGATTCAGAGGGAGAAGCCGTGTTAGTCTGTAGCCGCAAAAAGAAAAGGAAGACTTGTGGCATCTTAGTCTCTATTTATCAGTCTCTAAGGTGTCACAAGTACTCCCTTTTTATTTTTTTAATCTGGACTAGCTCAAAGAGCAGCAAGGCCCACGCAAACAGGCTAGTGTAGGGTAGATTGACATCCCCACTTGCCATGGACTAATTGTCCATCTAGACAAGCCCTTTGTCTTCAATGCAGTCTCTCGTCTCTCCAGGTGTAGGGACCGATTTGGAGGGCGCAGGTGTCCTTCCACTTTGCAGACGCTGAATAGTTTGTTGCTGCGACCTTTTGTGTGCACCCGTCTCGATTCCACACACCCCAGCCCCCTTCTCCGCATGATGCCCTCTTGTATGCAAACAGCGGGCCTGACAAAGAACCCAGGGAAGTCCGTTCTAGGCAGTGGGACAGCAGTAGGGCTGGAAAGATGCTCATAAACAAAGGCAGAGGAAGCTTTGTTGTAATACCGTACATGGGTCCCTCAGCCCAGCACTTCAGACATCAATGGCGGAGTAACCAGGGTAGAGCGGAATTCAGAGACACTTGCTCCAATTTTCCATCAACTCTTTGATCGTGCTGGGGAGGTACGGGTAGCGTTCGGGGGCTTACCCTGCTGCGCCCAGGTGGCTAGTGACTGGAAGCTATGACTACAGGAGTGTGAGTTCAGTGGGTCCTACGGGAGGCACCCTTCAATTTTCACCTATCCAGCTGCAAAGCCTGTTACAACAAAAGGTTCCGGAGTTCAAAACCCAAAGCAGAATGAACCCAGCCTGACCAGCTGGGCTCTCCGCAGGGGGACCATTGCAGTCCAGGAGACCCGAGCTCTAAGGCTGGCCTGTCGGGCAACTTGTGCCGCTCACTGTGGCTTTGCTTTCCGAATTGTGCAATGGGAATTAAGATATTTACCAGGCCCCTTGGGAGATCTGGATGGCAAGAACTGTGGAAGAGCCGAGTCTGATTGTTTTCTCCCATGCTGTAAGGAATGCAGTGGAGGTTGTTCTTTATTTATCATCCTTTACAGACCATCTAATGGCTGTTTAGTAGCAGAGCGGGTGTGAGCAGTGCTGGGAATAGGTATTTAATGCATCACATCCACCCCCACCAGCATCATCAACCCTCTTGGTAAATGTTGAGCAGCTCTGCCAATATACCGCAGTCCTCATCTCCCACCCCCTGCCAATTCAGTTGTGGGTGCTAGGCCAGGGGCTTCCATCTTCACCTGCGCAAGGCTCCTCCTGAGCCGACCCTGGTTGTCACTCCTTGACAATGGAAACTGGGCTGAGAACACACAAGCTGGGTTTAAACCCAGGCCTCCTGCTACCTAGACCAAGGGCCTTAACCTGCTGCCTTACAGGTCAGCCTGTCTCAGGGAGGCTTTGGTGGGGTGGCACATTTGATCTGCGCAGAACAATGCCGCTTACTGAGCGTCACTGTCAGAGGCCACCTGTCCTTACAAAGCAAAACAAAAACCTCAGGAGCCGGGGGAGAGGAGAAGGTGACACCATGATGGCTACTGGGCGCAGCAGGGGAAGTTATTAGTCATTTCTTAACATACAGTGAAACCTCTCTATAAAAGAAAACAGGATGGAATGCACTAATTACATGGATGATAAAGCAACCAGTTCCGCCCATTAATTTTAAACCTCCTTTGTCCGTCTTTGAGTTTATACCAGTGGCTTGAACACCAGTCACCTGGGAGGAATGTGGCCCAACAGCATGTGCCGGACGCTGCCTGTTTCTCCGAGGAAGTGTGGCAGCAGGAAGACGAGGGCTACAAAGATCTGGAGACGAGTCCAGGGGGATATTCAAAAGGGCTCGGCACTAGCCTAACAGTGCTGCCAATGAGCCCCCGGGGCAGCGGAGCCATTTGGAACATCCTGCCTGCAGTGTTAGGGACGCTGAATATGACACTGAATCCATCTTCCTCTGTGATGTTGTTGATGTGACAACGTTTCGCTGAAACCCACGACTCCTTGTTTCTTTACCAATACACAGAACCCTACCAAATTCACAGCCATGAAAAACATGTCACGGACGGTGAAATCTGGTCTCCCCTTGTGAAATCTGGTCTTTTGTGTGCTTTTACCCTACAGTGTACAGATTTCACGGGGGAGACCAGATTTCTCAAACTGGGGGTCCTGACCCAAAAGGGAGATGCAGGGGGGTCACAAATCTGTTTTAGGCGGGGCCGTAGTATTCTGTACTTCTGCACTGCTTTCAGAGCTGGGTGGCCAGAGAATGGTGGCTGGAGAGCAGTGACTGGTGGTCGGGCACCCAGCTCTGAAGGTGGTGTCCCGCCAGCAGCAGCGCAGAAGTAAGGGTGGCAATTCTGCAACCCCCCGACAATAACCTTGTGACCCCCCCCCCCAGCCCACCCCAACTCCTTTTTGGGTCTGGACCCCTACACTTACAACACTGTGAAATTTCAGATTTAAACAGCTGAAATCATGAAATTTACTCTTTTTTTTTTTTTAATCCTATCACTGTGAAATTGACCAAAATGGACTGTGAATTTGGTAGGGCCCTACCAATACACCAGGGGAGAAGGTTCAGAATGGAGCCCAGGGCTTGGAGATCTCTTCTGCTCCTGCCATGCCCAATGCCTAGGAGTTTATCCACAGGGCCTGTAAATAGCCCTGATAAAGTCTGGGGTGGGATGGAATCTGGGGCAGGTATCAGCTCTGGGAGTGAGTGAGTGGTCAGTTATAAAGACTATCAAGATGCTTTAACAAATCTGTTCTTGGCAGGCCACCAAGTCACTTCCTTTGATTTTACTCATCAATTGGCTTTCCAGAAAGTGAGCAAAGTGGAGACACAAGCAACCTGGCATAGGCCACAACTGGGGAGGGGCTCCATTCTGGGATGCCCAGGGCAGCGAAACCTATGATCAGATTTCTAGCTGATGTTGCAAACGACCAACCCTAGTTAAGCATGATTAAACTCAGTGACACTGATTAATCAGATTCATTTGTACAACAACTTCCATAAATAAGACCAGAAGAACAGCAGGATATATTGAAATAAAGATGAATGTCGGCAGCAGGAAAAACATCCACCGGGAAAAATAAATTTGAGAAATGTGTCTTTAATAGGCTTGGCTACTTTTAGTTCAAGGTTTTCCATTATGCTGAGCTAAGCATTCCGCTTCCAATACAAGGCCAGAGAAACCAGCTCTAGGGTTGATGTAAATGACTTGTCCCTGGATAATTCAATGTAAATACATATTCATTAGGCTCCCTCGGCTCTAAGGGAGGATTGTGTCTCCTGATCTGTCAGGTGCTCAGTCCCAAATGGGGAACAGAGGTTTCATTGGAATAATGATGGGTTTTTTTTTTTAATTTGTACACAACTTTCAGAGAGGCCCGTTTTCCAGATATTTAAATTGGGTGGAGGAAACTGTGAAGCCGCTGGGATAATGCTGGAGGGAGTGAATTACTGTTTGACTTAAGTGCATTGTCCCCATGTGGTGGTATTTATTTTGTGTATTACGGTAGCAGCCAACGATCCCAGACAGGATCAGGGCCCCATTGTGCCAGGCGCTGCACAAACCTAGGAAGAGACTGTCCGGGCTCTAAAGACTTTGCAATCAAAGGCGCTGAAGCTGAAACTGCTCCATGACTGGATTTTTGTGCCCAAGCAAAGCCCCCTTGACCTTAATAGCAGTCCATATGGGTGCAGGGTTCATACATTGTTCGTTGCCAGAACAGGGCCCAACGTGATGCCTAGCTGCTGGTATGGACTGAGCGTGGAGCTATATGTTAGCTTGTATTATATGCCTGAGTGTAGTGGCTTTGCCAAGTAGTTTCCAGCCAGTTAAATCTCCCCCATTGTCACTGCCTTTCACACATGCTATTCTCCTTTGGCCATTCCCTGTGGGGCATTAACACCAATGAAGGGTGGGTGAGATACAAGGAGATTTCTGGGGTGCAGGGAAGCAGAGAGCAGGTAGAAGAAACAAACAACAAAGCGAATCCAGTGTCTAATGCAGTCAGAGTTGGGATTGTCCTTCAAAGATCTGACGCTAGAGAGGACCAAACCCCAGGCCAGAGGTCAACAGCTTTGGGAAGGAAAGGGGGGGGGGCACATAATCCATACCTTGATTTAGACATGAATTTACCAAATGGTCTCTCTCCTGGTAAGGGACCATATTTGAACCCTGGATCCAAACCGCCTAGGGAACTTTCCCAATCTAAACTTTCTGCCTTGGGCCCATTCTGTATGTGAAATTCCCTATGATTTATAAGAGAATAAGCCAGGCATCTGTTCTGGCCTTTAAAGGCTTGATCCACAGCCTACTGCAATCAGAGGGTGTCTTTCTATTCACTTCAATGGGCTTTTGATTAGGCCCTTAGTCCTTAAGTGCATTATCCTGCTGTACTAAATGCTCAGCAGCGTTTGCTGGCAGAGGAAACTTGTCACATGCATCCTCCTCTCCCGCAGGGAAAGGCTGGGACGAGCGTATGGAGGATGTCTCCTGAAAGGTGCTTCCTTGGGATCCCAATGAGGCATGTGTTTGCATTTCTTACTGCACGGTCCAGCTCCAGAACTCTGAAATCGTGACCCCAAAGTAAGGAGGCAGTTGCAGACCCAGTCACATAAACTTCCAGAGACACTGTTCGTGTCAATACAAACCGCTGCAGGGCGGCGTCAGCCCAAAACAGAAGGATAAAAATAACCGGGCTGTCCCTTAATGGTAACTCATTCATCACAAGGTCGCATGGGGTTAATACACCAGCTGATTCCTTCATCTCTAAAGCGATTCAAGCTGAGCAGGTCAGCGGTGGGGCAATCACCCTGCTGGGTCAATCACCCTGCTAGTCAATCTTAGTCTATGCTAGAAGAAGTTTGCTGGTGTAGCTAGTCTGATAACAGTGTCTATAGTGGAGATGCCATGTATTCTGGCAAATAAAAGTGCTTTTGCCAGTGTAGCCTATCCCGGTTCCCTGCATGAAGGGAGTTATTCTGGAGAAAGCACTTTTCTGCCAGTTTAACTGCATCCGCACTAGGCTGTTTGTCGGTGTAGAAATGTCTTTGAATAGTCACCCCCTAGCTGACATTGACAAGCTTCTAACACAGCCGTGGCTTCAGTCACTGCCTCTGGAGGGAGACGTGAATCCTGGGGACCATTCAGCCCCGAGCTGCTGCTGAAAATCATAATCACAAAGCTGTTTCTTTCCCTCCAAATATGGAATTTCCCCCTAAGATTGCAGAGGTCCGAGCCCACAATTTACAAAGCCGCTCCAGTGACAGGCTCAGGATCCTGCAAACCAGCAGGACTATCAGTGGGAGCTTCTTCCCCTGATCATGCCAGCGATAGGAGGCCCTAAATCCTATCCCAAGACCTTGGCATCTTGGAGTCTTTGTGCCTAGAAAGTAAATGTCTTTTAGAGGTTTCTCAAGTGCGCTGTAATTTTCCCTTCCCATCACAGCGTGTACCAAGCCCAGGTGCTCAGCTCGGCTGGTTTTACAGGCTATGTCAAGAAGCACCGATCAAACATTCCCATCCCCTTTCTAAATCGGCTGGTCTGTAAATGACGTGACAGATACGAATGTCCTGCTGGTGCGGCGGGGGCGACGGTTCTAGCAGTATTAGGCCAAGGTGAGCTGCAGAACCCGTTCCTGGGAGGCTTTGTGACCTGGCCATCCCAAACTCCTGCTGGCAAAACCTCTATAGCTCACCTTGCTGCCCCGTGCTGTGCATATGGTGGAAGCTGCCCTGGAGTTCCCAACTCGAATAGGCCACCTAGGACTTAAAGCAGCCAGCACCTCTGGATTTGATCCGGCCGGGTGGCAGCTGGGGAGATCTGCAGGGCGGTGGTCCGGGGGTGAATCTAACCCATTTCTCTGGCATGTGCCGTTTTCTCCTGTTTCTTTGGCTCCTTGCGAGGTTCATACAGACCACTGCAAAACAGGGCTGGCCTGGCCCACCTCACCTGCTCCAGACCAGCTGCCCTGGGGACAGGCACCACACACCTCACATGCCCTGACCCAGCCCCCTCAAGGGACGCGTGGTTCCCCTTTTGGCCCATCTCTGGTTTCTTGTGTGGTTTTGATTGACCTTGATAGTTAAAGACTGACCAATAGTTGCTGGCCCAGTGGGCCGGGCCAGAAGGCGGAGTTGGCTGCTGTCTGTGCAGAGATGCACTGAATCACTAGAGATGATGGCTAAGCCAGGGTGACAAAGGAACAGGATTTCATGTGTCCATGACTTCGGGCTCCCTCTGAGACAGGAACAAAGCTTCGGGTCCGCCCTGTCTACTTTTAGTCACCTTCTGATTAGCAAATGAGTGTTAACTGGGTGATTTGCGGCCATGGGCTAGGAACGCTGGGCCATTGCCTTGCACGCTGTCATTTGCACGTGTGCGAAGTGGGTGCAAAATCCTAGTGAACCAGTACAATACACCCCTGCCTCTCAGTCCCTCTTCACGGGTGTAATGACTACACTGGCTGGAGAACAGTGCAGCATCAGGCCTCATGCCGCTGGACTCCGTTGCAGTAGCAAACCTCAGCCCAGGATGGTCCTTATTCAACCACTGGATTTGAAATAAGCCTTGTCCTCAGCCCCGTTAAATATTGTATGACTCCCATTGGCAGCCGAAGCAGCTTGTATTATGAAACTTTTGTCAGCTCACGCAGGCTGGGGGTGGGTGCGGGTGGACTAGCCCGTGGCCTAACGGCTTATGCTTTTAAAGCTGAAGATGGAGGCTCTGTAGTGGGTGGGTTTACTTGACCTCAACACAGGAAACTATTCTTACTGCAGAATGAGTGTGGAGGCTCTGTAGTGGGTGGGTTTACTTGACCTCAACACAGGAAACTATTCTTACTGCAGAATGAGTGAATGCTAATGTGCTTCCATGAGTTGAAAATCGTTATTCTGTTGGTGGAATGGACAAGCTTTCGAGGCACACAGAGCTCCAGATCTGAAGGAGCACCCTGTGTAGCTCGAAAGCTTGTCTTTCACTAACACGAGTTGGTCCAATCAAAGAGATGACCTCCCCAACTTTCTCTCTCTCCTGTGGATTTCCACCAGCTGGGGATCTGGCTCAGAGAAGTGCAGACAGCATGTTGACCAGTGCGTGCTGGAACTCCTGCCCCCCTGCGGTGCGACTCGTCCCCTCGTGCCGCCCAAAATCATCATGCAAAGCATCTGCCTGGGTGTGACAACATCTTTCCCCAAACGACTGTGTTAAAGAGCCGAGTCTAATCGTGATTTATTCCCACTTTGGTCATCGTGAGGCCAGTAATCAAGCAGGGCTAATTCAGCAAAAATTAATTCATGCATAATTCACCAGGCTGTCGCCATTGTGTGGAGCATTAATTGATACTGACATGCCGTAGAATCCTCCCCACGCCTGGCAGTGGGCCGGCGTGCCGTTCGGCTAGCTTGGCTCCGGCCTGCTCTACAGAGCTCCCGCGCTCTGCCAGCGCCTTCCCACCCTGATCTGCCAGAGCCTCGTAACCCCCACGGAGCAACTCCCTGAACTGTAACCTCCAAGGAGGGACTCCTTCCTCCACTGCGGCACCAGCACGGCAGGGAAGGGCCAGTGCTGAAAAGGACTTGACCATTGTGAAATTGGGGATTGTTCCTTCAAGGGCTGAGCTTCCCAGACACAGAGTCTGGGCAGGGCTCTGTGAAGCTCTTGTGCGGCACAAGCCACTTGGTTGGCACCAGACCCAGAATAAAGCAGAGCTCTTGCCGTACCTGAAGCACTGAGTGATCGCAGCCTGGCGCCGGCTGAGCACACGGGCCACATTCGCACCCTGCCGGGAAAGGGTTAACTCTCTTGGGTCACCCCTCTTAGAGCCACTCCAGCCTGCCACTCTCGCCCAGGCTAATGTGTTTGCTCCCTTCACCCGCCACGCGGCCTGTGCACTTGGCCATTAACCTGCCAGATGTTCCACCAGCCGCTGCTGTAAAATGAACTCGGCCCCAAGCGCAGGGCTGAGCTCTGTGTTATTTTTTTGTTTGCTCCCATGCCAAGCCAAGCCCAGTTTGTTGGGACGATGCTGACTGGCCAGGGCAAGAGACTCTAGATGGCAGAGATGAAGGTGCCAGTGTAGGGCTCACAGGGTGGGTGAGGGGATGCAGCCAGATGTGGCTTCCCCAGGGCGGACCCAGGAGGGGAAATAAACACAGAGAGCTGCAATGGTTGTAGCAGAGAGAGACGTTCTCTGCCTGCTCTGCCTCCTCATACAAATGAAAACCCAGGGAAGGGGAGCTGCCTTGGAGGAGCTGGATGGCTCAGGAGCGATGGCAACGGGATACAGAGGCTTCCATCCTGACGCCGGCTCCCACCTGACTGTTATTCAGGCCCTAAGAGAAATGAATCTGGTCACTTCCCCAGCAACCATGGTTCTCAGCGCAAAAGGCATCATCAGATTGTCTCCTTTGCTGGGAGTCTCGGAAGAGAAGCCAGGGACTGAAAGGTGCTGCAGGCCAGGGCTGAGGGGCGCTGGCAGAGCTGGCCTACTTCCTTTGCTCCAGCCCCTGCTTTCTAGGTATTATGCAATCTCCAGCTGCCTGGGCCTGAGCTCGGCTCCCGCCCAGCGGCTCACACGGAGCCATCCAAGCACGGTTAGTTCCACAGCCGGAAGCTCCCTGCGTGTGTCAGGGTCTGGGGCGAGGAGGGAGCAGTGAGCTCACCAGGCAAGCATCCGGTCAGTGATCTCTCCCTTGCAGCGTGGTCAGGTGCAGGCTCTGAAGCATGAACCCCGCCCACCCCCCGCCCCGGCCCCCAGCCCTGACCAGGATGGTGTCTCAATGCAAATCCGCATTGCTGTGAGCAATAACAAAGGGACACTGGCATTGTCATCAGTGAGGGGTTTGTTTCAGGGCAGGGGTGGCCAACCGGGGGCTCCGGAGCCCCATGCGGCTCTTCAGAAGTGAATATGCGGCTCCTTGTACAGGCACCGACTCCGGGGCTGGAGCTACAGGTGCCAACTTTCCCATGTGCCAGGGGGTGCTCACTGCTCAACCCCCGGCTCTGCCCCAGGCCCTGCCCCCAATCCACCCCTTCCTGCCCCCTCCCTGAGCCTGCCGTGCCCTCACTCTCCCCCTCAACCCCAGAGCCTCCTGCACGCCATGAAACAGCTGATCGGGAGGGAAGGAGAGGTGCTGATCGGTGGGGCTGCTGGTGGGTGGGAGGCGCTGGGAGCAGGGGGGGGAGAGCTGATGGGGGGGCTGCTGACCTATTCCTGTGGCTCTTTGGAAATGTACATTGGTAAATTCTGGGCCCTTCTCAGGCTCAGGTTGGCCACCCCTCATTTCCGGGGGTATCTTGGTAACACTCACTCTTTGGATTTGGAGCCTTCATGTACTATGTAAGGGGATATTTAATGCAGAAGGACCACATTGGGGGCCGATAAGCCGGGGCACAAATGGGGTAGGAAGGAAGAAAAGCCCCGACTTCTCGCCAGACTTGCAGCCTCCGAATCTGTGGGAGCTCCCCTCCCCTGTGCAGCACCAAGCTCTCCGAAGCAGAATGGCTCTTGGTTCCTCCCCTGGGGCAATGTGTTTGTGCCAACCACATTACAGAGCTGTGGCTAACCACCAGAATCCAGCCCTGCCCTCCGGAAAGAGGAAATTGCATGCAGATTTCCAGCATCCACCGGCACTGCAAACACGTATGCCTCATTTCAAAGGCTAATGCTTTACGAAGCATCTTGTTAGACAGTGGTGTCAGTTTAGCTTTTTGTCTAAACCCCAGGTAATTGGTAGCTGCAAATACAGGCTCAAACGATCTGTTCTCTGAGCTCACTGCAAATATAGATTAAATTCCCAACGGGACCTCTGGCAGCTTTGTGTTTATTAGAGAGAAAATGAGAAAGCAAGGCCTCCCGTCTAGTCTCAATTTCTTTACCCTGCACGATCCTTTCGGGGCAGAGGGGATGGGGCTTCGAAAAGAGGAAGCACCATCACTATTGCCAAAGGGCACCGGGAATCAGACAAGCCAGGCCTCAGAATGTGCCTTATCCCATGCATTGCTCTGTCTCGTATGGCTTTTAGCCTCTCATGTCTGTCTCATGGAGCCCAGGGGCTCGGGGCATGTCTGGAGAACATACGAACATAGAACATAAGAACGGCCCTACTGCGTCAGACCAAGGGTCCGTCTAGCCCAGTATCCGGTCTTCCGACCGTGGCCAGTGCCAGGCGCCCCAGAGGGAATGAACAGAATAGGTAACCATCAAGTGATCCATCCCCTTTCGCCCTTTCCCAGCTTCTGGCAAACAGTCAATCTATTGACAGTCCAGGGAGACCCTACACATGTGTCACGTCATTGTAGGATCAATTTCAGTCAATGGAACCAGATATACAGAGGCTGCCTGCCTGCTCTGAGATATGCTCCCAAAGTGACCCCCATCTGAGACACATGAGCTCAGTGAGCATCTCCTGGGAAAGGCCCCCAGACCGTCGCCCCCTCCAATGCTGAACCATCCCGCTGCGCTACGTTCGCTTTTGTTACAATCTAGAACGCTGCCGCTGGACACAGAGACTGAAGAAGAGAGCCCAGAGGCAGGCAGAGAGGGATGAAACAAGGGATGGAGAGAGAGGCCGAAAGACATGGACTAACAGAGAGAAAGCCAGATGGACAGAGAGAGAGAGAGAGAGCCTCACAGAAAAAGAGAGTGTCTCTAAAAGTTCTGAACTTCACAACAACATCCAAAGGGCCAAGTCCACAAAGGCTGCGCTAAATGGCACAGTAACTATCAGAGGGGTGGCCGTGTTCGTCTGTATCCACAAAAACAATGAGGAGTCCGGTGGCACCTTAAAGACTAATATGCCACAGTAACTATGTAAGTTTCAGCGGCAAAGAGTCCTGTGGCACCTAATAGACTAACAGACGTATTGGAGCATAAGCTTTCGTGGGTGAATACCCACTTCGTCAGATGCATGTCATGTAAGTTCCAGCAGCTGCTGCAGATCAGATTGCCCTCTGCTAAGGCTGGAGGGGCAACCCGCTGTAATCTCTGCTCACGTGACTTGCTGTGCTGGTTTAGGTTATGCTTCCTTCGAAGCACCGATTCAGAAGGACGCGGCTTCTCTGCTCTGCATGAGGCAGACCTTGTCCTTGGGGGGCTATCTGGGGCGCAAACTTCGAAAAACAGCCTTGTTTCCCGACAACTGTGTTTTTCAAGAAGAAATTAGCCAGACGTTCCATTTGTTGTGTAATCTTCAGTGATGCTATTCAACGTGTTATTGAAAACATGGTTGACATTTTTTTCATTTACTGAGAAGCCAGTTTGGGCCCATGCTTCTCTCGTATGCTAATAAGGTGCTGGAGCAGGAGATGAAATCGCCTGCTTTGAATAATGGGCTGAGAATGAAGTGTCTGGTCTGGGTTTCACATCAGGTCGAGATGTGCTCCGCATTGCTAAGCAGTGGGAGCTTTGTGTGAATCCGGTGCAGTTAGTCTGGGACATGGTCTGGAAATTTCCTGCTCTTGATGGGGCATGGGATTTTCAGGCAAGACCAATGGAGGCTGGATTTTAACCTGCACATGCTTTCAAAACACCTAAAACACCTTCTGGTCTAGCCAAGGAAAAGAAAGCCAACCCGGCAACCACTCTTGCATTGCTGCTGCGGCTGTTGCCTCCCCATTGTTTTATCTAGGCTTTCTTCCCCCTGCCGCAACAGAGCCCGCTCCGCACAAAAGTAATAAACCTAGTGCTGTAAAGAGGCAAAAGAGGGGAGCAGCAGAACTGGTGGAAACGTGGGCTATTCCTACCACACTCAGTCACACCAGGAACATTTTACCCCATGAGCCGCTGCATTGGATCAGCGTAAGGGAGGCAGAGCTGGGCCCAGAGATAACAGAGTCCCTGGGTTGGTCTGCCACCTCCGCGGCTTCATGCTATGATTATGATTATTTAGTACAGCGGTGCCTAGACCAGTGGTTTTCCAACCTTTTTTCATTTGCGGACCCCTAAAAAATGTCAAATGGAGGTGTGGACCCCTTTGGGGAATCTTAGATGTAGCCTGTGGACCTCCAGGGGTCCGTGGACCACAGGTTGAAAACCACTGGCCTAGAGGATCCAGCTGAGATCAGGGGACCATCGTGCTAGGTGCTGTAGAGAGGCCTGGAGGGAGACAGGGCCTGCACCTAAGCGCTTACAGTTAACCAGATAAAAGGTGGAAGGGGCAACAAAAGTCACAGAATGGTGCCCAAAGTCTCAGGGCGAAGCCATCCTTCTGACTCCTTTTATAAAGGGCTTTGGGAGCCTCCATTCAAACTTATCATCAACATTTTGAATAAAATAAAAAATAAAAGGAGGCTCACGATTAGCCTCCTCATTTGCCAGATAGGGAAACTGAGGCACAGGGCTATGGGCTAGCTAGCCCAAGGTTGAGGGCGGAGATGAGGATAGAAACCAGGATCCGTGGCATCCAGGCTTGTGCCCCGACCCTCCGGCTAACCCCTCACTGCATGAAAAATAATTAGCACGTGAAACAAGACGGCCCTAATAGCAGGGTTGAATGTCTGATTTTGTAAGCAAGTCATTTTTAAGTGAGGTGTAACTTGGGGGTACGCAGGACAAATCAGACTCCGGAAAGGGGTACAGTCGTCTGGGAAGGTTGAGAGTAGCAGACTTATCCATGTATTTTTCCTAGACACCACTAGAGGGGGACAGAGCGCCACGCAGAGCGGGTGACCCGAGCACCTGGACGGAGGCCGTTGTAGATTGTCGAGATAAAAGGGACTGGACGTGTAAGGACGGGAGTCTGATCTCATGGACCTCCCCCAACGTGTGAATCTGGAGTGAATTGGTTACCACACTTCAGATTAATGCCGGTGCCACTGAAGGCAGGGTTTAGCCCAAAGAATTACTAGTCCAGTTGACAGCCAGGCCAGCGTTCTGTAGTTTGTGTTTGAATCGGCCCTGTTGGAAATGAAATGGGAGTCGGAAGGAAGCAGACATGATCAGGGACAATGTGGCTTTCAAAGAAGGGCGGGTGCTGTTGATGTGGTGCCTGGAATCACAGGGGGAAATTCTCCCCTCACTCACATGCAAGGCACACGAGTGGGAGCCAAGAGATTTGGGTTCAATTTCCGGCTCTGCCCTAAACTCTGTGCATGACACTGGGCGAGTCACCTAACCTCGGGGCCCCTTTTCCCCCATTGCCAAATGAAGGGGGATGAAAGAATTCCTTTCTCCCACGCTCTGCCTGTCTTGTCTGGTTAGGGCTTGTTCAGCAGAGCCCTTTAAGCGTGTGTTTTATCCTAACACAATGAAGTTAATGTTCAAAGCATGTGCTCCAGTGTTTTGATGACTCAGGCCCCAGGACCATACGCTGGCCAAGGCAGGCACTGTCTCTTGTATCCGTACAGCAGATGGTACAAAGGAGCCTTGATCTTGCACATTAAAAAACAAAGGTAGGTTTCAGAGGAGCAGCCGGGTTAGTCTGTATCCGCAAAAAGAAAAGGAGTACTTGTGGCACCTTAGAGACTAACCAATTTATTTGAGCATGAGCTTTGTGGGCTACAGCCCATACTAAACGGTCAAATGCTTTCCATCAAATCGAATGAGATGGGTGCTTTTGCTAGCTGCTGCTGTGTCCCCCTTTGTTTTAAACGCCACACACTCTTCCAGCGATATGCTCCCTGACAAGCCCCTGCCTCTCCTTGTCACCATTCAGATTGTAGCACAGCTTTGGTTCTCCTGCTCAGTCCTCTTGCTCCACGTGAAACAAGCTTTCAATTATCCTTTTAAATGATGGCTTTGAAGAACAATTACAGGGAGCTGCATCAAACTGTTTAAATACGTCCCGCTTGGAATCCAGAGTGAATTCTTTGCAAACGTTCCCGAGAGTCAGCTATTACTGAAGGCTGCTTTGTAATGATTGCAGAGTTGCCACACGAAATCACATTTTCTCTCATCCTCTGCTATGCTCTGAACTGGGGTCGCCTGGGATACAGTCCCCTTCAAAGTGAGTATTTAAATGGATGCTGCTAAAAGGTGGCAAGGAAGTTTAATTCCATCGCCAAGGTTTGCAAAGCCTAAATCGAGGCTCCCAGATCCACGCTTAGGCACCTCCAGAGGCAGTGTGGTCTAGTGGATAGTGGAGGGGGGGCTAGGACTCAAGATTTGATTTCTTTTCCCAGCTCTGCCACTGATTACCATATAACCTTGGGCAAGTTACTTCATCTTTGTGTGCCTTTGTCCCCCACCACACATACCTTGTCTGCTTAATCTGTGAGCTTGTTGGAGCAGGGAGTTGTCTCTTGGGCTATGGCTACACAAGAGATGCAGCTGCGCTGCTGTAAACTCTCAGCCAATTCACACCCCTCAGTGACATATTCACACCCCTGAGTGACATAACTTATGTCAATTTATGCTGTATTGTAGCATTGCCTCACTCTCTGGTGTTTGCATACACAGAACCCAACGCTCAACGGGGCCCTGCTCTTGGGGCCTCCCAGGGCTACAGGAATAACAAATAAGTGGCATGATTTTCAGAAGTCCCCAGCTCACTGAGAACTTGTCGGGTGATCAGCACTTTTGAAAATCTGAGAACTTGTTAAGGTGCTTAGAGGTGGATTTAGAAGCCTCACTTTAGGCTCCTAAAATCTTGGACATATTTAAAAACACAAAGTTCTCTGAAAGGGAAAGCTGCTCCTGTTGTTTTGATCCAGTCCTTCTTCCCAAGAAACTGCAAAAAATGTCTTTAATCACTGTGTATCTAGTACCTAATTAGAGAAAAGAAAAAAAGACTTTCAACAGAGCACAACACACAGCAGCGCCCAGTGAGAGCATCTGGGACTAGCTCAGCACTTTTAAAAGTACGGATGCTTCCTATGAAGCCCTGGAATGGGTTACCTAGGGAGGGGGTGGAATCTCCATCCTTTGAGGTTTTTAAGGCCCGGCTTGACAAAGCCCTGGCTGGGATGATTTAGTTGGTGTTGGTCCTGCTTTGAGCAGGGGGTTGGACTAGATGACCTCCTGACCTCTTCCAACCCTAATAGTCTGTGATTCTACAGGTCAAGCTCTGTTGAAAATCTTACCCGATCAATGGTGGCTGCTGAACACTTAAAAAAACCAAACTGGTACCCAACGTTTTGTTCTCCTGTGCTCCCTCTGCTGTCTGACTCCTACACTCTCCTTAGCCCTGGGTTGGCGTCGCTGACAAAAGAAACCCTTTGAATACGTATATACGTGCTAGCACGGGGTGATGTATACAGTAGAAAGCTCTGTGTTCATTTTAATCTCTGTTAGCAACAGAGGAGGGGGGAGGGGAGAAATGAATCCAGGGGGTGATGTGTGAAAAAGGGCAAAATTGGGAGGAAACAAAATGTTCTTTCCAAGGACGTGCCCAAAAACAGTTAAAAAGAGAGACAGCCAAGCCCCTTGTGGCTGATAGGATTATTGTTCATCAATGGAATAATGAAATCCTCATCTGTGCGCATTGGCTGCTCACATACATTTCCCAATCCCATTACACACTAATGGAGAAACAGAGACAGACGAGACTGGGGTGGGACCAAGCTTTCAATTCTCATTCATGTAGGATGCCTGCGTTAGCTGCAATGACACTGTACGGTATCTATGATCAGCCAGCAGGACAAGGGCCCCTCCGCCTCTATGGGACGACGGAAGGGGGTCATGTCATGCTAACGCAAAACATGTATGGAGACCATAGGTAGGGATTGATAATTACGCAAATGAGCCTTCGCCCAGCCCCACAGGTAGCAGAGAAGGAGCACTGCCCCGTTTAATGGCCCTTTCGGGAGCCTGGCTGACGTGTATGAAATGCAGGAGCTGGCGAGTGATGGATGAGCCCCAGGCAATCCTGAGCGAAGGATCAAATTCTGCTCAGGCACTGGTGTAAATCTGGGGTAAGCCTGTTGGAGCCTGTGCTGCTGTGATTTACAGCCACGTAAATGAGAATAGGTTTTGGCCCCAAGGACAGCAGAGCCTGTACAAAGCGCAAGGAAATCCAGGTCAGTGAAGCCCAGGGAGTTGGATAAACAATACTTCTGTCTCCAGCCTTTGGCTCCTGCAGCCTTTTAGCTTAGAGGAAATTCCAGCTGAAATGTTTAAATTAGTTCCCACTGGATCCAATCAGCCAATTTGGGTTTGGGAACACAGCAGTGTGTGTATTGGTCAGTTGATTCCCCTGGGACTACTGCTCCCCCAATCGAAACCTGTGCAAACAAGAATAAACAAACACAAAGTCAATGGCAAAACTCCCCTCAATTCCAGTCAATGGCAAAACTCCCCTCGATTCCAGGGTTTCACCTCAAGAGAGCTTGTAATGGAGTTGTAATGACGGCTTGTAATGGAGTTCATTGTAATTGTCACTAGGATGAAGTAAAAGACAAACCATCTGGGTTAGCAGTCAGCCCAGATTGCACTTTGGAAGGATCCTCCCAATGCAGGAGTACTCCTTCGCGAGCAGAGATGGGCTGGACTGGGACTAGGTTCAGTTTTGCAAAGCCTGGTCTGCTGGCTTTGCTGACCCAAGAGGGGAGATGGCTCAGACCCAGACCCCGCATATGTGAACACCGATACTCTTCCCCAGAAGTACTGAAGGAGCGTCTGGTTCCAGCCAAGGTCAAGGGAGCTGGTTATATATACCTAGTCTTTTCTCTTTCTGTCACTTTCACCCCCAAGCTACAGCATGTGGTTACTCAGGTGACCTCCTTGAATCTGCCTCACTTGATTTGGGAGCACAAGCACTGAAACAGATACAATGGCCAAATCCTGAGAGGTGCCAACCCATCATTAGCCATTGTTCATGTAGGACCTACCCAAAACCATTCCGTGGGGGCTGCCTCTCAGGATTTGGCCATTTCATTCTAATAAAACAATGCAAATTATTGGCCCCTTGCAAAGTGCCCTTACGGGATTGGCTATTACATTCAACACCACCATGGGCAGATTAACACGGCACTTGCTTAGCCTTCCCTGGGCCATTATTTTATGTTAATGTGGCAGTGATTTATCATTCAAAAGACATGACGTGGGCAATTTCTTTTGCTCTTTATTTATGCTGCCAAGTGTTTAACTGGAACTTGAACTTGAATCCTTTTCAATTCCCTCCTCTTTGCTGTGCTAACTAGTCACTAGTGAGCGTTGCTTGCAGCATTGCTGATATGTTTGTCGACTTGATTAAAACGAATGAAACAAACAAACAAAAATCCTATCAAGACATCCAAGACACAGTTCCCTAATATAGTTTAGCAGCTCGTCAATATGGTAATTTGATTCTATAGCCATCAGTCGCCTTTTTATAGCATCCCCCTTCTCTGTTTAAAGAGTCAAGAAGGCTTTCAAAGGTATATTTACGTAGCTTGCTTCATCCCAAAGTTTTTACATGCATAAAAAACTGAGCCATAAGCTGTCCACACGAATAATTCCACCAACCATTGCAATGCAGATGCCTCTGCATTGAAACACAGCAGCTGTTCAGTAACAAGGTACAACAGTATAGGCTGCGCATGCTGGGGCTCCTGCAGGTTTGAAAATATTTACCAGAGTTTCGCTGAATTTAAGCCCTGAGTATAGGATAGAACGTGACAAAGAAAATAGTTGGGACCAATCCTGTATTGGCAAAGAGAGAGAGAGAGACTGGGTGGTCTAAAGAGGTTTTAGACTGTAAAGTCTTCAAGGCAGGCACCATCTCTTGCTGTGTGTCCTAGCTTCCTAGTTTCACAGAGTTTAAAGCCAGGAGGGACAATTCGATCACCAGTCTAACCTCCTGGGTATCACACCCCATTAGTCTTTGCGCAAAACCTTGAGTTAGACTAAAGCATTCCAGTCCTCAGGAGACTAAATTGTGAGCCACAAACACAGAACCAACGCCCGAGGCCCCTCCAAGGTCTGTACCGCACTTTGGCCTAGCTCCATGGGGCCCGAATCTCAGATGGGGCCCCTAGGCCCTATTGAAATGTTATGACTACTAATAACACTGTCCTGGATCCTAGGAACACTATATCCATTCAGCACTGCAGGGGAAGGGAATTTCCAATGTCCCAGGGTAATGGGGCTATTAGTGCCAAAACCCAGGAGAAGTCCCGTGATTATTACTTGCTTCTCTTGGGGTTTGCTTTGGTTTTTTGCTTAACGGCAGAGGCCTGATTATGAGTCACTTTTAATCACCTAATTCTATTGCAGTCTTAACAAGAAATAGAGAATAGGCATCATAATAGAATCCCATTAAATGGCCTACCTCATTTCATAGGGATCCAACGATCTACCCTAGCACAATGATTCGGAGACAGCAAACCTTCCTCGGCTGGTCTACACCTAAAACTTAGGTCAACCTCGCTACTTTGCTCAAGGCTGTGGGAAAATGTTGCACTCTGTGTGATGTACTCAGGGCCCCAGAGCAGATACAGCTGGGTCCATGGAAGAACTCTAGGATTGACCTTGCTACCAACTCTCCCACATCAACGGAAACCCCCCCACCTCCCTGCCGTCTATGTAGGAAGCGTCTACACCACGGTGCTGCAGGAACACCACTGCAGCACCCTCACTGCGCCATTGTAGCAGCTGTAATGTAGACGTGCCCACAGCATCACTCCCTGGTGCTAATAGGCAGGCTGGCTGAAGGGATCTAAGCACATTTCCAGAAAGGTAGATTTGTTCGCCCTGGCAGCTACACTCCTGCACCCCCCTACCCCAGTTTCAGCTGGATTCAGTGTTTTTCTGCACGTATTGCTCTGAACCACCATGTAATATTGCTATGCAGCAGCTGCCATGTGTCACCCCAGAGGTGGCTGCGTTTCATGGTGAGTGAGGTGATCTTTATGCGACCTCTAAGGACTGTGCACTTCTGTGAAAGCCAGGGAGTGGAAATGTTGCTGATCTTCCTCCAGGAGTTTTCTGGGTGGTCCTTTGTTCTTCCTGATGAGAGGACAAACTGAGCCACGGCCGGCAGAGGGTGGTTCATTTCACGCCCAGCCACCTCGACAGGGTCCCTTGAAGGGCAATATGATAATGAAGCTGCCGTGTCTAAGATTCAATGCTCTGCTTAGCTTAGGGCCTGGTCCAGAGCTCAGTGAAGGTAATGGGAAGACTCTCATTGGCTTCAGCGTGCTCAGCCCTGCTCCTATTATAGTCAATAGTGAGATTCAAAAAGGGCAGGATCAGGCCCATAGCTCATAAGTCTGGTCCATACCGACAGGGAAATCTGGGCCTTGAGGAGGATGAGGCAAGGTCGGCACCTCTCATGGGTGTGTGGTGCATCCTGTGATAGCTGGTGATTTTCTTAGAGCCCCAGCTCCTGGAGTCATGTGAACACCTGATAATTGCAGCTTCTAGTTATACAAAAGAGGACATGTCTAGCACTCATGGTAATGGAGCAATGCCTGAAGATGTGACCTGAGTGAACCTGAAAGGCTCAGAAGCCAGAAGGCAAAGAAAAAGAATTCAACATTCATTATTTTAAAAAATTTCCTGATTTTTAGGGCCTGACCCATGATTTCTGAAGGCTTGGGGTTTGCAGCGCTGCATTTCTAACATGGGTCACCTTTTCCACAGGTTGCCTTTTGTTTGTTTTCTTACCAACCAGGCCCACAGGGTGGTGGTGATTTTGAGTGACAGCCCCAGGCTTATAGCCTGAACAAGAAAACTAAATGTAAGATCTGTGGCTGTGGGACACAGACACACAGCAAAGAAAGCAGAGTCTTGGAGAAGCAGCAGTCAATAGCCCGGGTTTTAGAAACCTGGGTCTGTGCATTCATAGATACAGAGAAGTTATATGGAATAAGAGATTTCATATTGAAGCAGAGATGTAAGGTGGGTTGCTGTGCTTATCAATATCTCTCTCCCAAGAGATCGGCTCCTTCTTTCCCATATTATTAAAACACAGCCTCCAAAACAGGCCTGGAAATCCCAGCTGCAAACTGGGAGATCCACAAGCTCAATACAAGTGTATCAGTCTTGCCCAACCCCCAGCGACTGAGTTTGTGTTTCCCCAGCTGCCCTTCCCAAACCTGTCCATGGCTTCATCTGGATCTGGGATTCTTCCTCACCTGCTGTCCATGACTGTCGCATAGTGTTGCTGTGCGCTGTTAAACAGTAGCTGTGTTCTGCCCAGGAGGTGGCTGCATTTACTAGTGGGTGGCATGGACAGTACAGAAAGCATGTCAGATCTTTCAGGCACTGCATACACCGAAGAAAAATTTGAAAAATAGATATTATTTATTTGAAAACATATTCCATTTCAAGAGCAAAATGATCTGAACCGTAATTCCCAGTCTTCTGTCCGAGAGTTAACCTCAAATAATATATCAAGATTCTTTGTTGGATTTTTAAAACAACAAACCTTTGCTATTTCTGTACGTGCTTAAACACTGAAAGCCCGAATGTTCAAGTTTTTCTGGGGCACCTTTATTCTGACTCCTACGAATTGACTGTTCTGAAAGCTTCGTTTAGAGGAAATGCCATTAGAAAGCATCGTTCTTGAGAGACAGGATCCCCTGAACACCATTAGCCTGCAGCCATTGCATTTTTATTGGTTTTTCCCATTTGCCATTTAGCTGGGGAAAGGATGGATGAAGTGTTGCTGTAGGTTTTGTCTGTGAAGTGAAAACTGCCCTTATAAATAAGAGAACGCGTCTAGCCTCTCTGTTTCTCCCGCCTCGCTGTTACTTCGCTCCAGGGCCTAGAAGCAATGTGCAGTCAGCAGGAATGCACGTAATGAAATTCTTGCAGGCCACCGAGTTAACCTCTGCTTATTGGAAAGGAAAAAATCTATGAATGAAACAACAGCACTTAAGAAAAGCTCATTTTGAAAAACCCCGTCAGTAGTTTCCCCCTCTGTACCACCGATTGCCTTTGGTGACAAAGAAATGATCACACTGCCTGCCACAAAATGTCTCCTAGTCCTCCAAGTCAGCTGGTGGCATAACAGAAGACAACGTCTGTATGAAATATAGAGCAGTCCAGGGACAGTGCATGCAACCAAGGGGGATGGAACAATTTCTATAGTGGGGGGGGATGCTGAGAGCCATTGAACCAAACTGTAAGTCCTGTATATAATGGAAACCACTTCAAGCCAGCACACCCCTAGTTCCAGCACCTATGCATGCAATGTCGCTGGGTTGCCAGGTATGGTGACCAGATGTCCCGATTTTATAGGGACAGTCCCGATATTTGGGGCTTTGTCTTGTATAGGCCCCTATTACCCCCCATCCCTTGTCCCGATTTTTCACACTTGCTATCTGGTCACCCTATTGCCAGGTGTCCAGTTTTCAACTGAACACCTGGTCAAAAAGGGACCCTCCCAGCCAGGTGAAAATGAGCGAGTGAGTGAGGGTGGGGGAGAGTGAGCGATAGAGGGAGGGGGAAAGATGGAGTGAGCAGGGTGGGGCCTCAGAGAAGGGGCAGGGCAGGAGTGTTTGGTTTTGCTCTGTCAGAAAGTTGGCAACCCTATTTTTGAACACAGCCTAGAATGTGGGAGACCTTGCTTTGTTAAACTTCCTGTGTGACGTGCTTGGGCAAGTCACTTGCCCTCTCTGCCTCCATTCCCCATCTGCAAATTGGGGATAAGAGCAGTGCTGTCCCTCACAGGGGCCTTTGGAAGTATAACGCCACCAAAGATGGCGAGATGGCGAGACACTACAATAGTGGGGCCATGTAAATAGATGCAGGACGTGGGATGCTGTTACCCAGCAAATGTCAGAGCAGAGATGGGCCTGGATCTAAACTCCACTGAGCTCTGCTGGGTTGAAAATCTACCCGCAGGGTCTCGGTGTTTGCGCTGTGGATCTGTCTCATGGGCAGAGTGTAATAACGATGCTGTGTAGTTCTACAGAGCCTTCCATCCACGGGAAAAGACCCTTTATTATTGATATTATGGTAGCATCTAGATCAGGACCCCATTGTGCTGTACAGATACCAGGATTCAAGACAGCTCCTGCCCCACAGAGCTCACAGCCTAAATACACCAGATGGACGTATCCCTGTTTTACAGGCAAGGCGCAGAGAGATGAAGTGATTTGCCCAGGAACTGAGCGCACAGTTCCTGAGCCCCAATGCACAACCCCAACTACACAACCAGCCCTCTCTGAGACCGGGCCCAATGCAGACGACACCCCCCTGCCACAGCTGGAAAACGGATGCACGGAGCAGCAGCTTGGGGATCACCTCAGAGCATGCAGCATTTCATTCGCACATCCGTCCTGCCTGCTAGGCAATCTATCGACCGTACGTTTCCAAAGGGTCATTGGTGGACGAACAGCAGGAGCCCGTAAAAATCACTAGAATCTTAATGCTAAAAGATCAATAGCCAAGCGAGAGGCATTTTGGAAGGCTGAATCTCATCGCTGTGTTTGAAGACAACAGTTCCTGGCTCTTTGTAACATGCAGAAGCAGTGAAGTCTGTCGCGTAGTGGGTCTCTGCCAGATCTACAAAACTGACCCATATCCAGCCATGTGGCTAGGCAGAACCAATCAAAAAGCTGGGGCAAAAGAAGCTGAAGGAAGAGGGCGGCCTCACCGGTGGAGAAGGTTTTCTCTATTGCGAAGAGCGACAAACAGGTGGAGAGCAGAGCAGTGGTCCAGGCTCACCGTGAGCAGCTGTAGGCATCTGTAGGCATCGTGGCAGACTTTTCAGAGGGTTGGTGTGTGTCATTCAAAGTGAGGAATTATCAAGGGGAAAAATTGCTCTGTCTTCCAAGGGCGGGGAACAAGTTTCCAAAGAGCTAGACCCATCTGTCTCTCCCCAGCCCCACGCCGCTGTCATTGGAAGCTTTAACCCCTGGGAGATTTTCCAGTAGGGGTCCGGAGGTTTTGTTGGAGCTTGATCAGTAATGTTTTGTGAGCTCCCTGCCGGAGTGATGAACGAGTCCAGATTAGCTACATTAATTCAGCCCCATGTACCTGCTGTTGAACATATGTTCCAGCACTCCAGAGACGTGAACACAGCCCAAACTGCCATCTAGCGAGACGAGGCGCCAGATGCTCTTCGCACTTGGCCAGAGGAGGGTCTGATGAGCTCATGTTCCCTGATGAGGTGGTTTTTTTTCCATGGGATGATCACTCTCCAGAGCAGGCTAAGAACAGGATCTTTGGGCATCTGAGTATCAGGCCCAGAGAGTTTAGCTTTTCGCTTCCAACGGGGCTTTTCAACACCGGCAAGCTACATTGTCCTGGAAGGTCCAGAGGGTCCCTCATTTGCCTCCAGTTTAGATTCCCCCTTCCCCCTTCCTCATCTTAAAAGTCAAGGCCCTGCGTCATTACAGCATGCCTGGACTTCTGCAGTGTTCTGGGGCCGCACTGGCCCCTGGAGACCGGGCATGAGCTCAGACTCGTCAGCCAGACAAAAGCAGCAGTTAAAAATGATAATGTGCTCTGCCAACCCAAACACTCCAGCTGTGATTCACTGGTCCCTGCGGGAACGTGGCCTTCTTATTGCTTCAGCCGCCTGGTGCATCGCAGGAGAAAGCCGTTAGGATGCAGCACATCACGCTCGGAAATTAGGCTGGGGGCAGGTCTTTGTTCAAGAGGCTTCTGCTGTTATGTGGAATACAGGGAGACTTGCAAACCCAGCACCCACCCTTCACGCAGCAGTGCCAGCCGCCCGGAGGCACCATCACCTGCTTCCTCGTCCGATGCACTCCGAGGAAGGGAGGCTGCAGGGTTGGAAGCAGCGTCCTCCCGGGCGTTTGCACGCCATTGCCAGAGCCCCGTAGCCCGTCTCTGTTGCTGCTCAACTAAACATGAGCGATCTCAGGGCGCTTTTCAATTCATACCGCCCTGGGCGCCCATTCTCATTCAAATAATAATACCGTGCATTTTAGCGCGGGCCTCATAGCAATGCGCAAGCATGAGTGGCAGTAAAAAGCTAAATAAGTCTCGCCGCACCCCTCTGAAATAGTTTGCCTTCAGTTTCCTCATCTCACAGCTGGGGAAATTGAGGCAAGGAGGGGGCCATGACCTGCCCAAATCCATGTAGCAAGCTAGTGGCATAGCCAGCAAGAGAGCCCAGCACCAAGTCCACCGTTCTAACCACTAGGTAGCACTGCAAGCCACAAGCTCTGTGGGAGCTATAGCAGAGGTCCTCTTTGCCAGCACAGTTACTATCCTGCTACAGCACATTGCTTGGGCCAAACCCACAGTTGGGCCAAATCTTTGCTGTTTAACTGAGATCACCAGTAAGAAACATGTGGGCAGGACTCCCTGCCTCTGTTCCCAGGGTCTTCATGCTCCTTTCCTGGAGCTTCGGCCCCCAGTCTGAGGGTTCCTTTGCAATGAGTAACGCCTCCACCCATAGGCCAGTTCGCAAGGTTTATCATTTCAATTTGCTGCAGTCAGAGCCAGGCAGGTGGGAAAGGAGTGCTTGTGAAAGGAGCCACTGAACCAAATCAAGTCCCTCGGGCTGTGGGAAGAAACACGGCTGAGCTGAGCCGTGACAAGCGGAAAGGAGCAAATATTGACAATACTTCGTGTTTCTGCAAAGCGCCAGGCAAACAGGAATTCATCATCAATGAGTCTGTAGTGGGTCACAGACGCTGAGCTGCTTGAAGCACAGTGAGTCTGGAGCATGTGTGTGGGGGTGAGGGGGTGGTCTCTCAGTCTTTGCAACCCATCATCTCATTGCGGCACATGACAGCCAGGGGAAGGAGGTGGGCTGCAGATGAGTTGAAGATGCATTGGTAGACCAGGATGAGGTCAGAAGGAGGCTTGCACAGTTTCTCCTTATGCTGCACATGATCCTGGTCAGCAACCGTTGATTCTTCCTTTTGTGAATGCCAAATTCACACGCAAAAATCAAATAAAGAATGCAGCCAACAGTATTTGGTTAGCTTTGATGGCTAGGGTAAGATATTAAAAATGCAAGCCTTATGATTGGACACGTGGTATTGTTTCTGCTCCCTGATTGGAGAAGGGTGGCTCGGAGAAGCAGGCTTCTGGTTATAGTTACGAGTTCTGCATTCTATGTGAAATTTTCCCCCTTTATGTTCTGTTTGTGCCTTGCACAATGGGGTCCGGATCCGTGACTGGGGCTCCTAGGCGCTATCAAAAAGTAAATAAATCTTAATATATTTAATAAGAATATTCATATATACCACGTCAGCCCTGTACTGAGGTTCTAAGAGGCACCAGGGTGAATTTCACCTTGAAAACAAGCACACTAAGGGAACAGTGGAAAGCAGAGAGATTTCATTTACAACATGCAGTTATTCTTGGAATATGTTTTAGTCATCATCCAACTCTCCCAGTGAAGGGTTGTTGGTGAATCACCGTGGGATCCTGGGATAGAGGGTGCTATAGAAGTGCAAAGTATAATTATTCTTTCTGTCACTCTTTTGATCCCGTCTGAACATGCCTTTCACAGTTTCTTAGTCAATTTTTAACAAGGGATGGGCAAACGTCTTCAAATAAAATAAGAACCAACCTGCAACTTCACCCAAAACTTGATTCCAAACCTGGTTTTAAAGTTCAAAAAAAGTTGAGTTCATTTTTAATTGGGCGTAGGGTGGGGTGATTTTCCTTTCCTTTCCTTTCCTTTTTTTTTTTTTTAACTTTTCTTCCAAACTTCTGAGTTCCAGCCAGGAGCAGAAGTGCTAAACTACATTCAACGGGCATGTTCTGGTTGCATCTGGGCCTCTGGTGTTCAGATACCATGAGGAGAAATCTTTTATAGAGATTTAACTCAGTCAGGTCAGATGGAATCATGGGCAGGACAGTGTCTCTCAAACCCCCAGCGGAAGCTGACATGTTGCCAGCAATGTGAACCTCCTGAACTACTGCTGAAAATCCCTAGCACCTGGATCACAGTTTCTGTAACTGTTGACAATGCCTTTGTCCTGTCTAAACCATCTTCCGCACCCGTTCAAAGACACCCATTGTCAGCAAGGGGTCAGTTTCCTAGTGTACGGGGACTAGGCTCTGGTTTGGCCAATCCACGAGAAGCAGGAAGTACAGACGTTACTCTGAAAATGTCACATGGGCTTTTTTTGTATCCCCCCGGAAAGAGGGTTCATACGGCACGTTGCCATGGACCCAAGCTCAGGTGTAGCTGGCAATAGTCTGGGGCAGCTGGAAGTGGATCCTGTCATATCACCATTAAAAGCCATAGACTGGTGAAACCAGGCCGGTAACTGGCGCTGACCCTGGAAATGAAACCTCCCAATTACACTTAGTCTCTGGGAGCTTGCTAACCACCCGGCCTTGACCTGTGTATGTGTTGACACACGCCAGCCTCCTGCTTAAACTTCTGGAGCCATGTGATGGCTCCCAGCAGGAACTGCCTCTATTTTAAAATACTCCTAGTAATATAGGCTACCTGGCTCGTTATCTGCCTTGAAGAGCTGCGTTCTCCTACGTGCCCCATCCTCGAGGTGGTTTTGTGAGGCAGGTGCTGGGACACCAAGCAGAACTGTGATGTATTTAGACCCGCACTGAAGAGTTTCTCTTTATTTCAGAGGCTCATCCTGGCTGCTGGTGCTGATCCGTCCATATGATGGTACTGCCGGCACCGGGGGTGGACTTAAGGCTGCTCAGAATTAGGTTTAAAGTGAGATCCTGCTCGTCAACCCAGATTTATATCCAGTCTCAGAGACCACAAAGCCAAATGACCCCATGGAAGCTGCACTGAGTGAATGACCGGGCTCAGCTTTACATTTGGCGTGTAGGACCAGCCGTTCGCAGGGGCTCAGATTCTCTGTCACTGGTGCTTTCTGCTGCACAGTAGAGTGAAGCGAGGGGTCTTGGTGCGGGGTCTTTTTTGCTGCTGTTTTATAGGCATAAAGCCTGAAAGCTAGACAGTGCCGTGAAAGGCCTGAGCCCTTCGTGCCTCGTTTTACCCATCTGCAAGACATGTATTATACCACTCACCAGCTGCTCCTCGCTGGGGGGAGTGTGAGGCTCAGATGATTTAAGGCACTAACGAAGTACACAAAGCAGTCCACACAGTAGCCCTTGGGGAGAGCTCCCCCTCCCCAGCATGGTCAGTAGCCTAGTGGTTAGCGCCCTCAGCTGGTATGTGGGAAACTCAGGATCAAGTCCCTGGTCTGACTTGGACAGAGCAGTGACTTGAACCCAGCTTTCCCAGCTCCATGCTCTGTCTCCTATTGGCTACTCTGGGGTGGGGCCCTGAGACACTTCTGTGAAAAGTTTTGGCTTTTATGAGCCATCATTTTTCATGGAAAACGGCGTCCCCCACCCCGGCTCTGGTTACAAAGAACCACACAATCCCTTTGCTGCCTCTCCCTCCAGATCCCCAGTCCAGGCTGTGCTGAGAGGTAGACGAGAGCCCCTCCATGATAGATGGAAGGTAACATTGCCAATGAGACATGGGCTCCTAAGTCACTTACCCGCTTCCATGCTACCCAGAGTCCCTTCAAGGGAGTCTCTGAAGCCATCGGCAGAGTTTCTGCCAGCAAACAAGTTAAGCCACCCGAAATCCCAGGGCTCGGTTAGCAAATTAACATGCCATCCCCTCTTACGGGCAACCCAGTGCCACCAGGCCCTTGTTCTCGTGGCACAGCTCTGGGAACGTGTATTAACTGGCTCGTTCCCAGATCGCACCATTAGCTTGGAGAGCGGAGGGAGCCTGCAAGGGGCAGGAATACGGAGAACCTGGTGCCTGGCGAAGAGGGAGGTCTCCACAGCTGTAGCCCTGTGTATCCCGAAAGGCCCATTGCAAACAGCAGAAAGCATGCAGAGAGTCCCCTCCAGGGAAATGGGGGAGCCGCCCTGGCAAAGATGATCCCCCAGCAGGAAGGCTGTGGAGTTCGCACTGGGAAAGGCAGGGTTTCACTCTCAATGGAAGGGCTGGGGTGGCTGTCCTGGTACAAGGACAAGAGAGGACTCACAGAGTGTGGGCGTGCGTGAAGGTACCGGTATGTGGGGCACCAAGGGATGAGATGTCTTGGGTTTTAATGACTGCACTGGGGTGAGAAATGGACTCTTATTGTGGACTGTTTTGAATGATGTTCTGGTAATAAACCACGTTGATGGACTCGAGGATAAGCCTTGCACAGAGTTACTGGGTTACCGGAAAGGGGAAACTGAGGCAGGCATGCCTGTCCTGCAGCAGCCTGCCGCAGGAGGGTGCTGCAGGTGGGACTGCCCTATGACAGGGCCCTTGACAGCCACCAGGAAATGGCTGGAGACTACCAACCTGGTCCACCAAACGGCCATGCCTACTGGCCACTACTGACCCAGGGTGGAGTCCAGCAAGGACGCTCATGGAGAAATGCTCGTCAGCTCTCTGCCAGTCTCAGGAGCTAGACTCGTGGAGAAATGCTGAGCCGACACGCCGGCCATCTCCCCCCTCGGTTGGAGGCGGCGGGGGACACTGCGCTCAGCTCCGCTGCACTGTGCCCTGCAAATTCTTATTTCATTTGTTTAAAATATCCGTGGCCTCACTGAGCTGCTCAGCAAATCTCTGGCTCCTCCAGAGCAGGAAACCGTGTGAGAAGTTTACAAGTGAAGCCTGTCGAGAGTTTCCCACCGGCTCCGGCCGGCCTGGCTCCTCCTTTGATGACGCTGAAGGTGACTTTTGGTGACTGGCGGTGTAGAGAGGTTTTTCCTCCTGTGTGTCGTGTGGTCTCAGCACATACTCAGTTCCCGCTGGGAAAACTGGGGCTTTTGAACCACAGCTAACAATGTGCTCTGGTGGCACCAGATCTGTAAAGGGAAGTTCAAAAGCTGTGCAATCTGGAGCTCTCCGATGTGTAGAGGGGCTCCCTCCCTCCCCGCCCTAGCTAGATACTGGAGATTGCTGCTTGTACGTCCCTTGTTTGTTCAACTCACTGTGTTAGCCACTTATTTCTAGCCCAGGAGATCTGTTCTACGCCACCACCTTTGAGGTGTGTCTACGCCGCAAGGCAGGGTATGATCGTAGAATGGGGAAGCATATCCATGAGAGCTTTAATCTAGCTAGCACTGAACAATAGCAGGGTAGATGCGGTACTGCCGGCTTTAGCATGGGCTATCAAGCAGTGTACAAGTCAGCTGGGGACCCTGGGTTCGTTGAAGGGTTGTTAGCCTGTGCTACCATCAGACCTTCCCTGGCCTTGTAGACATCACTGAGTGACAACCCAGTAAACGCTGCTAGGGCTTGAACTGTAAAGGTCAAGCAAAACTATACTGGAAACAAGAGATGGGCCAAACCAGGAACTGCTTGCTTGAATCTGCCTGGAGATCTAGGCTGGGCAGTGTGTCGGCAGAGGAGCAGCAGACAGGATGGGCAGTGCCGGCCAAGGTTTTCAGGGGTCTGTCATAACCTCGGTGAGAGATAAGAAGCAAAGCAGCAGAAGAGACAGGCTCGAGCCACAGGAAATCAGAACTCAGTCTGGCTTCGCCTCCCAGCTTTCAGATGTCGCTGCTTACATTGTTTCCCACACACACACTGTCTAGCTAAGGAAATCAAGTCCTGGCCACTGAACAAATAAGCAGGAGTAAAAATAGAAAGGGGGAAATACACGCAAGCCTGTAGCTATTGGAAGTCAGAAAGCCCCCTTTCCCTGCTGGCTGTCCGGTCTTCCACATCCCCTTCCTTTTCAGACTGGGTGACCCAATCCCATCAACTGCCAGCGAGCGGGAGAGGCGATGTCCTTCCTTTATCCAGTTACTGGAACTTTGGCTTTTGTTAATTACAAAGAAGAGTTTTCGACCACATAGTGAACTGCTCTCACACATTGGTTGGTGTGTTACAGTGCTCTGGCATTGTGTTGCATACTGTACTCTGGGTGGTATTGTATTCCAGTGACGCCTGTACTGAGATCAGGGCCCCATTGTGCTAGGTAGTGTATACACACCTAGCGAGAGACAGTCCCTGCCCCAAAGAGCTTACAAGCTAAATAAACAAGACAGACAAAGGGTGAGTGGGGGAAACAGAGGTGGAAAGTGACTTGCCAAGGTCCCATAGCAGAGTCAGGATGAGAACATTGACTTCCCATTTCCCAGACCTGTTTCCTATCTGCTAGGCCATGCTGTCTCTCGCTGATGGGGAGGACTAAGGATCAATGCTAGGGCCAAGGGAGGGGAATGTTCCCTTCAGGGTAGCATATTTTGCAAGACGTGCTGAGCCAAATACCTTCCCGGTCCATTTCCATTGGCATCAGTGGCATTACAGCGGGGAAGAATCAGGCCCATTGTACCATCCAGCCGATAACCGCTCTGCCCTCCCCTTGCTCTGTTACTTTATTTTACATGCCATTTTCCACGTCCGAAAGTTGGAAACCAGGTATCTCGCAGCTGCTGAGCTGTGCTTGTAAAGGCCTCTCACTCCCAGCTCCTGCAGCCGCCTGACGGCAGGCTGGTTATCTCTGAGAACCGGGCAAAGCGTGGGCTCCGAGCTATGGTGGGCTGAATTCACAACCGTACAAAAGAGCCTCTGGGTCCCAAAGGAAGACAAACGACATTGACCTGTGCTCCAGCCGGCTGGCTCGAAACGCAGTGCCCTCCAAGTCTGCTGTGTTCAGCCAAACGGTCTCTCGGGAATCCCGTCATCCTTGTCTCCTTATGGCTGCCAATGGCCTGGATCTGGCAGGCGGAGTTTGAAAGAGAAAGCAGCGGAGTCACATCCCTGGTGATCGGGACTAGAGCAAAACCACAGGCAGAGAGACGGAGGGCTGGGAAATGAAAGGCATCTGTCAGCCTCTCCAATGGGCTGCCATGCCTGCATTTGGCACTGGCGACAGCCCTCCTCTGCTTGGGTCAGTGTCCTATTCTCACACCAGTCGCCCCTCGGAGGAGCGGTAGCCGATGGCTGAGACTTTGTAAGTTGGCTTCCCAGTGGAGGAGAAATCAGTGGCATGGCGTCTGGGGATATTCTCTGAGTAACTTCATTTATGTGCATGTATGCACCAGCCCTGGAACAGAGGTGGGCAGGCAGCTTGCAGGGCAGCCCCTGCTTCTAGGGCTCTCTGCCCAGCACCAGAGCCCCATTCCCAGAGAGCTACTTTGCCTGACACATTGACTCTACTCAGAGCCCAAGGCAAAGAGCAGGGCCACCTGCTGCGGCTGGCACAGCTCCCTCTCTTCCCAAGCTGCTTCCACGCTAAAAGCTTGTATAACTCCAACTAACAGTAACCCAGCATGTCTTCTCCAGAGTCCAAATGTGCTCCCTGGTGCCTCCTGGTGATGCCGGACCTCACGCGAGCAAGACTGGGAGCGATGCGGACTAAGGGGCTCTGCCCTTAGGCTGGGATGGGAGCGCTTGGTTTAGTTCTGCAGCACTCTTTCTGGTCAGTGCAGCCGTGGCCACGTCCAGGCCTCAGGAGATGGCAGGATGTTCTGACCAGAGCATTTGGGACAGAGTGGCAATACATCCACATCCCCAATATCCACCCCTAGGGACCAGGCCCAGCTCTGCCATACTGATAGTCCAGGAGTGGCTAGCTAAGGCAAGCACGTCATGTTGAGCAATAAGCCTTTCAAGACAGTGATCATATCTTGCTCTAGGCCTTGGACACCTTGTATGTGTCCAGTGTTCTGCAAATGCTCATTAACAATGAGTAATATAATGTGCAGGGCCGTAGCTTGCCTGAGGGGCTGCAGGGATGGAGGGGAGAGCTTACATGGGGTCCTTGACAGTCCTTTGTGCATCTCGGCCTCCTTTCATCCAAGGAGCTCAAACCAGATTGCAAACAGTAATTAACCCTCACGGTTATACCCCCATTTTACTGCTGGATAAGCTTGGGGCACAGAGAGGTTAAGCTGATTTGCCCAAGGTCCACTGAGGGAGGCAGTGGCGGAGCTAGGAATTGTTACAACTGGTTAGAAAATGGTCCGTAGTTTCCATGGCAAAATTCAGAAGAAACGAAAATCTTTGGGATTTTTTTTCCCCCAGAAATGTTCTGGGGTTTTTTGACTGAAATAATTAAAAACTTTAAAAGTTGGGTTTGGGTTAAAATTCTCAGGTTTTTTTGTTGAACAAATGGAAAATTTCAAACAAAAGGAACAGTTTCCCTCCCAACTTTTCATCAAAAAACATTTTTGACTGAAATGTTTTGACCTGCTCTGGTGGAACTAGAACCCAGGAGTTCTGCTCTTAGTCTCCCCATCGAGCCATCAGACAGCGTCCTCTCCAGGCAGCTGGCTGACATTTCTCAGGGAGGCCAGAGTCGGCCATGATCGCCTGCAGCGTGGTGTTTTCCAACCAGTCACCTGGAACGTTTCATGGGCAATTGGTTATAAACAGGAAAATGGGACCAAATCTGAGATTGGAACAGATGTTTGGAAGGAACCATCCTCAGGCGGGTTTGTCTGAGTCCTGCACGAAGGGCCGATGGCAGCAAGCTAGCAGGGGAAAGGGCAGAAGATCAGCAGAGTGAGAGAGAGGAAATGGAGACAGGTGGCTGGAACAGACTCGACTGTGAAATATCCCACATGCACTGTGTAAAGTCAAGCTTGGCAGCCAATGGGCGTTTTTTCTTTCCAGTAATTCTTGCTCATCGAAAAGCTCTCGCCCACGTCTCTTTGTTCCTGGATCCCGTCCCACCCAGCAGGTGTTTGTTCAGAACTGGTGCATCGGGGCTCAACGGCTGGACTGTCTAGCCTCGCTCTCATGCCCAGGAGACACAGCACGCGGCTCTGTTCTTCCCTGGACACCCCAGGTAAAAACACCCCAGGCCACTGTTTGGCTGGGGCCTCTGCTGTTCCCAGGAGTGCAGAGGGACGAGTGAGACTGCGGTGAAGGTGGTTACTCCAGGCGATTTTTGAATCCTCCTGCTGTGGTGCCCCTATTTGTGGCCTGGCTGTTTGTCTTTTTCAGATAGGGCGACGTTTCAATGACGAAATCCTGTGTTCTTCCCCTCCCTGTCTTCCGCCTGCCCTTGGGTTGCCTGCCCTCATCTCTTCTTTCCATTCTCTGCTGAACATCACGGAGCCTGATACTGCTCTCACGTACCCCACATACCTCTCCCAGTAAATCCAGTGGACTCGGGGGGATACATAGCACCACTATGACTCCACCATGAGGTCAGGGACAGGCCCAGGAAGTGTCTACACCGTTCTCCAATACACCACTAAGGCGCTGTCCTGGGCTTGCGTTAGCCAGCCAAAGGGGTCATTCCAAGCGACGTCACAGTCAGCGGGTTGCCAAGTTAAGAACCATTAACAATCCGCGCATGCCGCTGGCTTCCACACCATGCTGTTGTGACTTGAGAGCCTCCTATTAGACACTTTCTCTTTGGCTTTCCTTAATAGCACCCAGTAAATACACACACACACACTATAGCCAGAGCCGCAAGGGATGGTGCAGATAACTGTGAAATAATGGTTGTCCTTAGGAGTATGCAGAAACCATCTGGACCCTTTGGGGCCAGATGCTCGACTGGTGTGAATCAGTGTGGCTCCCCTGAAGTCAATTGAAGAACAGTTGATTTCAGTGAAGCTATTCCCCACATCAACATTTGGCCCTTTTTAAACGGTACCAATCCCCCTCACCTCGTTCTTAATATAGAGCTCAATTTACTTTTGTTTGGCAGCTGGCGACAGCGATAAGCATGTAACATCAATCCAGGATGATGGGATACCACTGCAGTGCAGTCTGCAATGTCATTAACCTGCATGTTCGGAGACGCAATTTCACCCCTTCAGCACTGGACACCTTCATGAAACAGGTGACTCCGGCATGACCAGATGGTCCAGTACATCCAGATGTCCTGTAGACAATCGTAGGAGGACTCGCCTGCAGAGAAAGGGTTACGGAGGCGAGGAATGTGTTTTTCCTATAGGCAGCAGGAAGAACTCCAAGAATGACATCATGAAGTGTCTTGTGACAAGGAAATTCATGGCAGCCATTTGGGAGAATAATAAATCTCCAGACCTGTTTGATGTCTTGCATATCCAGCAGCCTTGAGGTTGGGATGATGCATCTGTTGTGAGGAGCAGCTGCTCTGGAATGCAGACTTTAGTGCATGAGAAAAGCTTCTCTTGTCTTTGCACAGTGCTCAGAGCTAATTTATTTTAACATTCTCCTATTTGACCACCAGGGAATGTTGCTAGCACTGCAGGAATGGCTCAATTAACATCTGTTGAGCTTTCATGCTGCAGATAGGACCAGACAATGGATGGAATGAAGAAGAATCATTTACTTGCTGTGGGCTCAGGAGTTGGGCTCAGCATAAGGCGGGTATAAGGCTGAGCTGGCTTTCAACTGAGTGTCTCCCAGTAATGCCACCCCTCCTCCTGCTATTGCAGCACTGAGCCTTTCCTGAGCAGAGACTGCAAATGGTGGAGAACCGTAGGGGATGTCTCTGCAGTGTGCACAAGCAGCCTCTAAGGAGAAGGTTGAGGGCACTAAGTTCATTTCACTTGTGACCTGACCTTTATTTGGACGCAGGCTTCATGAAGTGACAGGACCTCTTCTGCCACCAAATCCCACTGTTTTCATGCTTCCATTTGCAAACACTAGTCCAGGGGTCGGCGATGGCACGAGAGCTGATTTTTAGTGGCACTCTGCTGCCAGCCAGGGTTGCAGGATGAGCAGAGCTGGCAGCTGGGACCCCAGACCGGCAATGCGGGCGGCAAACGGAACCCCAGACCAGCAGCGCGCTGAGCCGCTCAGCCCGCTGCAGGTCTGGGGTTCTGGCTACTGGCCCCACTCAGCCCGCTGCCAGCCCGGGGTTCCGTCCATCCAGGCCGGCAGCAGGAGGAGCCGCTCAGCCCGCTGCAGGTCTGGGGTTCCAGCCGCCGGCCCCTGCCAGCCGGGGTCCTGGCCGCCAGCACCACTCAGCCCGCTGCTGGCCCGGGCTTCTGTCCATCCAGGCCAGCAGTGGGATGAGCGGCTCAGCCCGCTGCCGGTCTGGGGTTCTGGCCGCTGGCCCCTGCCAGCCGGGGTCCCAGCCGCCAGCACCTCTCAGCCCGCTGCCAGTCTGGGGTTCCGTCGGGGGGGGGGGGGGCTGTAAATGTAAAATTTATTACTGGCACACGAAACCTTAAATTAATGAAGACTTGGCACGCCACTTCTCAAAGGGTGCCGACCCCTGCACTAGTCCATGCTGGTTGACCTCTCACCAACAACCAAGCTGGCTCGAAGCACTCACTTACATAGACTCTTGGGGTTATTTTCCACCTTTGAAACATTGTGTTCTAAGAAATTCTGAACTTTGTTCTTCTGGCTATTGAGTAATAATTAGTTCTATAAACAACTGTCACCATCTTGGCATAAAATCCAAGATGGTGGCACCGTGAAGACGAGGCGACAACAAACTCCATTCTCTCCTTTGTTATTTCAGGTATTGGGATGAATTCCCACCTGCAGCCCATTCAGGGTCGTAGTGGGGCTCAGCTGAGCTGGGCATGAAATGCACATGGCTACAGGGCTAAGCATCTGTTGTTATTATTATTCCACACTTACCCTGCTGCCATCTGCTGCAATGAAATATAGTGGTGGTGTTTTAAGTGCCTATTTACCACTAGACAGTGGCACTTCAGGGAGGACACCCAAGTTATAGGAGGTACCACCACAGAGGCATTTTCCCCTTCATGCCAGCACTGAAGTAGTTAAGATGCACAGTGTCCCTGAGTTGCTACCCTAGAAGGATTATAAGGAAACAAGCAATCAAAGTACTGGGATCAGCCCCCCCAAAACTCACCAGCAGAGAAACCCAGAAACTAAACGAGAACTTGTCCATGTTATAGTTGAAACCAGCAACCTGCTTGCATGGTTCTATCAGGTAGCTCGCATGGGCTGAGCTGCGGAGACAGGGATGCTACAGGAATACTGTAAAACCACACCTAGCTAGTGGGAATGGTAATAACATGGTTCTCAGAAACAAACAAACCCCATTGATCAGTGAAACTGTGTTAGGCCCCTAGTACTTGCACCAAGGAGAGCCTGACTACCCATCTGTCTACCCATCTGTCATGGCTATAGAGTGCACCTTATTGCTAGGATAAAGCAACCTAGGTGAGATATCGTACAACTCAGATGAAATGTTCGCCCATAACTTGAACCAAAACCTTTGGTAGGCCCGAAGAGTCAGGCTGACTGACCTCCCCGCCCCATTCCCATTATTTCTCATTTCTGCGGATGCTTCTGCTCATCTGCCTTCCAGCTGGAACCGCAAATGGAGGTGTCAAAATACCCCAAAGCAGGATGTTTGCCTGCAGCTTCCAGCTTGAAAGGAAACAGCAGGAATTCCAAAGAGCCAGATGTGCTCATGAATGCCTGAGTTCAGGGACTCCAGGAGGTTCAGGTGACTTTCAGAAGCAGCCATTGGCTTTTGGAGAGGAACCTGAACCCCAAACGCTTAGACATTCCCCCATCACCGGTTACAGATGCCTAGGGGGAAAAAGACTTGAGGAACGGGAAGCCCATTTTCAAGAGAAATCACACACACCCAAGACTTGTTTGTGGAAAGGAGCCTGAACTCTTTCTCCAGCTCCTACATGCCGCTGAGCTGCAATCTGCCCTTCCAGCGCCTGCAGTCTGCCTTTGGCATGCAGGCTCGGCCTGTGAGAGCTAATTTGGAGAGATAAGGCTGTTTATTTCCCAGCTAGGCTAGACTCGTGATTGCTGCCAGTAAACAGGGAGGAGGCAGGACTGCTCCATGCGATACCACTAGGCTCTGTGTTTACAGCTCCCGGAGTTTGCGGATGACTCATTTGGGTCAGGGCAAGGGATCCAGCGTGCTAGAGGGTTGCAGGTGCGAGGCGACATGGACACCCAAGGGACAAAGGTCAGAAGTCCAAAAAGAGCTGGTGGAGTGAGAGAGTGGGAGAAGGAGGTGGCAGAGTGAAGCCAGAGGAAAGCAGGGAGCAGGAGGCAAGCTGGAGAGGAGGTGGAAATGTTGGGGGGGTAGGGAGGGAGAATGCGATCCCAGGGCAGTCCTGGAATTTCACGATCAAATCCACTTTACTCCCAGGATCCGCAGAAACCCACTGCCAGCAAGGGAGTAAATAATCTGCCAATTGCATGGGTGGGCTAAGAGCAGACAGGGTCTGAAGCCTCCAGCGCTGAAGCTCCATCCTCCACAGGCAAAAATTCTGAGTTCCCCCAGCCCTCAGTCTAGGTCCCATCTTCCTGTTACCTCTCCCCGGTGCTGCTCCCCTTCCTGACACGCCTTCCTCTCCTAGCATCACCTTCGTGCTGACTTCATGCTCCTTCCCCACCCACGAGCCCACCCCAGAGACAGAGAACAAACCTTGCCTCTTTATATCTGTACAGCTCTGTGCACACCTGTAGTTTTTGGTGTGATGGTCTCGTCTCCGGCAAATGCAGGCATTTGCAGTGAAGCTCCCCTGACCTTCGCCCACCTCAGTTCTTCAAGCTAGAAATATGTATCACCAATACAGACCCTTATGAAAGCTGGCGGAGGCCAGGCCCTTGGGTGAATGGCCGCTACTGTCTCATAAGAGTAAATAAGTTATTGCCTGGCTGAGCCCCGGGCTGATTTAACTGAATTCCTCGCCACGCCGCGTAGCTCAATAACCAACACATGGGAATCAAAATAATCGGATACCCCGTAAGGAGATTCTTTCATTGCAGTGATCGGCTCCAGAATGGATCTGTTCCATCTGGCAGCGAGAGCGGGAAGGCATCTGCCAAATGTCGGGGGTGCCTTGCAAAGCACCTTCCTGCCACTTAGAGATGGCACCTGCCCATGCCCGAGCAAATGTTTACAGCCCTCATGGAGCTCGTTAGGCCAACCCTGCTCCCTAAGCCATAAATTATAGAGCCGGGGGAAGCGGAAAGCTGTTGAAGTGGCCAGCTAGGCAGCCCCTGACCTCAAGCCAATGCATTTGGAGTGGATGTGTTAGCACAAACTCCCTCTTCCAGTCACTAAATACATCGCTGGGGGTTGTAAGTGGTTCCTTACATTTACATTCTTACCCTCTCAGCGGCTGGTCTATGAGACACTGGGCTTGATTATCTTCTAGGATGACCAGATAGCAAGTGTTAAAAAATCGGGACGGGGGTGGGGGGTAATAGGTGCCTATATAAGAAAAAGCCGCAAAAATCGGGACTGTCCCTATGAAATCGGGACCTCTGGTCACCCTAGTCTCGTCTCATGTCACCAGGGCTACGCTGGTGGCCGCTCTCCGTCGATCTCCATGGCGTTACACCTGCTGGGGCACACTCGGCCGGGCGCGAGGAGGGTCAGGCCCAGGGTCCCACAGGCAGGCAGACTGATCTCTGCGCCGGCTCCCGCCTCCTTCTCGTCCCATCTGGTGAGCAGACCGTACCGTCTCTGCCATGCGGGTTGGCTCTGGTTAACAGGAACACACACGCCAACCCACGCCAGGGGCTAATTGGAAATCGGTGCAGAATGCACGTCAGCCAGGCCAGCTACGGTGGTCTTAGGGGTAGACTGGGGGGTCCTGAATTGACCCCAGTCCTGGAGAAAAGGGCTGTTGGGTAACAGTCCTTAGGGCATCCCCTCTGGGGAAGGGCAGAGGGATCTCCAAGTGTGAGGCGTCGATTGGCCCCCTCATCTGTAAATCCCTCCAGAGTGCAGGGCGCTGTGTGACAGATCCAGGGTTAGCCCCCTACCCAAAGGGAACACGTACAGACATGGCTGCCTCCTTGCCTGTGGTCTGTTGTTCTCCCACACTGTACCTAGCTCCTATTAAATGTAGCTGGAGAATGGGTCCTGCAGGCTTCCCTGGTAGATAAGCACACTGTACCTTATAAGAGACACACCATTGCGACTGTACTGTACTATACACCATTGTGAGGCGAACACCATTTTTGACTGGACCTTATACTGTTACAAGAAACACACCATTGTGACTGTATTGTACACCGTTACAGAGACACCATTGCGACTGTACCATACACCATCCCAAGGCACAGACCATTGTTACTGTCATCTAGCTAAGCTCCAGGATCTGATCTGGAAGGAATAGCTTTAAAACTATACAGCAAGGACAATGTCGAGTTTACACCTTGGCCAAAACTGGACAAGTGCTTGGGGAATTCTGGGCAAGGAGTGAAATTCCCCTTGGCCTGCACCCCCCAAGCCCCCATCCATAGTTTTGGTGAACTCCTTGGGGCACTATTTGCAAAAAGAAAATCCTTCCCCCTCCCCCCCCCCCACGACGAAAAGTTCAATTTCCTCTCTGATTTTCTAGGTTCTCATTTGCCTTCCAGTGTCACCTCTCCACCACCTTCCTTCTGGCTCCCTTGAGAAGCCCTGCCAATCACACAGGTCAGCTGCTGCAAGGAGAAGAGGCTTTAATTGTTCCCATTCCAAGCATCCTGCCTGGCCTGGCAATAACACAATGCCACACGCACCATCTCCTTGACAGGCGCCCGAATGCAGAGGAGAGAGCGGAGGCAGCAACAGCCCCTACGTGGGAGAGATCTGCTAAACAGCACCTGTCAGACTTCCTACACATGACGGACAAGAGGAGCAGGAGGTGTGATCTCCGCCACGTCACGGGGCAAGTGCTCCCCACGGCTCAGCCCCTGCCGCAAGCCTGCATTTTTTAAAAGTTTCTCACTGTTTCACTGGACGGAAAAAAATAAGACACAAGTAGAAGGATTCTGGGCTGAGTCTATCTGGGGTGTGGGGGTTTATTTCTACCTCCCTATACACTTCCTCTACTCTGCACTCCCTACAGCATCCTAGCAACTTGGCTGGCCCCATCTGCCTGTGTGCCCCACTCTCCAGCTGAACCCTGTCCTGCAGCATTACAGACTCAGGCACATCTGTACTTCAGCATCCCCATCTGTGAAGTGGGGATAATGACACGTGCCCCTCCTTTGTAAATCACACTGCGATCGATGGATGAGGCTTGATGGCCTTTGGACTTTGCTCTTCTCTTCTGGTGGAGAATGACTTCTCAGTTTTTCTTCAGTAATGGCAACTTAAATGGTTTTGAGAGACAGCCATGGCGTACCTCACAGGTTGGGTGGTCTTGTGGCTGATGCTCTGACCTGGGACCCAGGAGATCTGGGTTCAATTTTGAGCCCTCCTTGACCTTTGCTTTGCTCATGCTGTTAGTCAGAATTCGTTAGCCATTGCATTCCAGAACAGCGTCCGCTCGTGTGCAAGATACAGGACTGGACTTTCCAAGCCAGGAGCGAAGGATAACAGCCTCAGTGCAGCCCGCTGCTTGGCACAGTCCTGAAACATGGCAAGAGGAGACACTGGGGGATTAGTCCGGTGGTCGTGGAAGTGAAGTCTGGGAGCGCTGGAACCAGTGGGCTCCACCCACCCCACCCTGCCATCTGGTGCGAGTGAATGCACATTGCTGCCAACTCAGAATTCCCCACTCACGGGCTCTGTCTGCACAGGGCACGAGGCAGTGGGGAAACCGGCCCACCATCACCTGCGTCTCTGAGAGCTCATTATATTTTACTTGGGGGCCTAGAAGCCCCCGGCACGCAGCCAGGCCCCATTGGGCCAGGCCCGGCACAAATACAACCCCAAAAGATGGTTCCTGCCCCGGAGAACTTCCAGTGGCTAAACGTCACTGTAGGAGCAGACAAGCCTGGCAGGGGCAGGGGCGGTATAAGGAGGAGCTTCTCTCACATGTTCCTCTCCTCTCCACCTGGAAGAGCAGCTGATGGAGTGTGGGCAACGCTCATTGTCAGGACAGAGCGGGGAGCAGCTGGGACTGGAGGTTAAAGAGGAAGCAAGCTGGTGGGAAGGGGAGGAGATCAGGGGCTGGGTGGGGCGGGGGTTGGCCACCCAGAAATGTCTCCAGTTTTCTTTGGCAGGTGTTTTTTGTGCTGTAATCGAGTTCTCCTCGTCACAGGGCCACATGCCACTTGTGCACCTTCTCTCTGAAGTTTACATTACGCCTCTTCTCAGCCAACATTCGCTTAATCCTGTGCAATTTCACCATGGCAGGAAGCCAGGCTGTTGGTCGCAGAACCTCTTATTCCATAACTCTGCGAAAAGCAGCTCCCAGGGGCCCCATTTACCAAAACCCACAGCTCATGCCTCCAGCCTTTACCCATAGAAATAGATAGGTGGGACTCCTCGCTTCGCCAGCCTTTGCTGCCGGGGGTAAGCTGTGCTTGTAATTATTGTACATTTTGCAGCATCAGCTAGAGGTCTGCCTAAGATTGAGGCCCCCTGGGTGCTGCCCATGCGCAGAGTGAGAGATCGCCCTTGCCCCCCAGTAAATAGCTGCACTAGACAAGACAAAGTGCTTGCATCCCCAGGTCAGAGAGGGAAACTGAGGCACGAAGCAATGACACCCAGCAAGGGGGGCGGGTCCCAGCGCCCGGGCTCCAGCCTGATCCCAAAAGTCTACACAGCCATTTTATAGCCCCACAGCCAAAGCCCTGCAAGCCCGAAACATCTGACCTGGGCCAGCCGTGGCTGTGTTATCGGCCCCCAGTAAGATATCGACTGTACCTAAACGCTGGAACCGTCCTGCAGCACTTCCAGGAGGGAATTTTTCTACACACCTAGCCAGGTGCATTGTGGGGGCCCCCTTGCAACACTGAGCGGTTCCGATGACAGCAGGGGGTGCAGGTCGACCGCTGCGGGGTCTTGCTAACACCCCCAAGTGTCAGCGTCACCATCCTCCCCTCTTACTGCATTGTGCTTCGCAGCTCACACAAGCTGGTGGGTTCATGAACTCATTTCTGCCAGGGACTTGAAGCTGAAAAGTGCAACCTGTCACTATTCACGCTGCACCATCACCGTTGATGGAATACGGTTAATATTCCCCAGAACTACAGAGCAATTAGCCAGGGCAGGCCCCTGTAATTAACAGTCAGTGGGTGTTTCACAGCAGTTAGCTCCCTGTTATTATGAGGAAGATTTTGTCAGGGCTTCTCTGTGCTTTTCAGAGGGTGAGAGAGAAGCCATCAAATCGACACCAACGAAGCGGTCTAGTCTCATCTCATTGAATGTGCTGGAGTCCCCTTCTGATCTGACAGTTGCTCTGAGCCCCAGGAGGGGAAGAACAAACCCCGTGGCCCGGCAGCAAAGATAAGAGTCTGATTCTCCCGCCCCTGTATTAATTAAGGACCCCCATGCAGTAACCCAGGGTGATTCAGGCTGTGAGCCTCATCAGTCCAAAGCATGAAGTAAAAGAAAGAAGATTTGGGGGTTACATTAGAGAAGGACCCAAATCACCCCTCCCCAGCCCCTGCAAATCCAGCCACCGCACAACATTGCAGGGTATTTGGAAGCCCAACCCAGAGCTAGCTCCAAATTTCACCATTGGCCCCTCTCTTTATCAGGTGCTGAACCCACCCAGCCCCCCACAGAGGTCAGGCTGTTAGGCTTAGACTTCTTGATGTGCGCCCATGCTGCCAGGCACTGAAACAGTTAATGCTGTAGGTCCCAGGGCAGCAGGGAGGAGTGCTGGATCATGGCAGAGCCCATGCTAGGATTCCCTGCAGCCCAGGAGGCATGGACACCTCCATCACCAGCACTGTTAAAATTCCCAATAAACCTTCTTCCCCAGGCGCAAAGCAGCCGCCTCGCTACACCCCTGGATACAGGGACCCTGACACCCTGGAGATGAGACGATAAACTCAACTCAGCTCGTCTTTGCTGCTTGCGTTGAAAATATCTCTGTCCAGCCAGTTTCTCTCTGTTACGCACGTGTAACTCCATGAGCATCCACTGGGTCACCTCACTGAACCCGAATCAGTGATGCTGGCAGGAGCTTGGCAGTTGATTTTGCCATTAACGCCGGCTTAGGATCTGAGCGAGAAGAGAATGGCTCTGTATATGAGCCACTTCCAGAGGCCTTCCCCATCAGGGCCAGGCACTAATCCCAGAGTCAGGAGCATTCCAGAGGGAAACATCTGTCTGCACAGAGTCCCCAGGGGGCTGCACCTTTGGCTGCTCTGTCCACTCCCTTTGCTGACATGCAGTAACAGGGGAATGGCTCTTTTTATGGCTCTCCCGGGGGGACACTGAGCAGCCCCTTTTGTTCCCAATCTTTCTTGCAAAGGGCAGCCAGTGGCCTTGAGCTCAGCAGCTGCAGCTAGCCCTGCCATCCATGGGGAGCTGCACCTCGGTGGAGCTCTCCGTTCTCACGCTCTTTCATGTCCTTGTGCTGAGTTCTGCGGGGGAGAGGGGCCGGGATAACATGCCCTTAGGAGAGACAGAGCCCGTTTGCTCCCTTGGGTCCCTGCTTGGTCTTCAGCAGGCTCAGGCCCCTTCTAGTCATTGCACTTAACCAGGGAGTGTTTTGAAATGCTACAAAGATTGTCCCTAAGATGATTTTCGAACAGCTGGGCTCTCTCCCAGCACCAAGTAGCTGCTGGGAATCTCAGGGTGGGAGGGGACGGAGCCAGGAGGAGTTCAGCTGTCTTGTTTTACAAGGGTTCGTACAAACCCCTAACCCCCCCCCCCCCCGCCCGCGCCTCCCCCCACCCCTAGTAGGCAGTGTTTGCAGCTAGAAAAGAAAGCTCAGTGGACAGCAGTTAGAACAAACTAACGGAAACCAGACAGGGCTTAAAAATAAACTCACATTCGAGTTAGGGTTGGGGGTTAAAAAAAGGCAAGAGAGAAATCAGCTATTGCCTCAGAGATTTGACTGGGCTCCTGTCTGACTATCGCCTGTCTGGCTTGGCTCCAAACTCCCTCGTCCTGCAAACGCTTACATACACGCTTGAGCACGGGCAGGGTCAGCGGGTTGGAAGACAAGCCAGACAAGCACGAATAAGCAGGTGAGTTTTCCCGTTGACTTCACTGTGACTCCTCCCGTGCCTGAAGTTAAGTCTGCACGTAACTCTTTCCAGGGTTGATGCCTCCAATGATAAATTCCTTGGGGCAGGGACTGTGTCATTCTCTATGTTTGCACAGTGCCCAGGGCAATGAAGCCCCACTCCTGACCGGGCCTGTTGGGTGGGCCTGCACGCAACAAAACAATTACAGATTCCCTCTCAAGCTGGATGCAGGTCCCCTGCAAAAGTTGATGAATCCTGGTGCCCCCCAGTGGGTCTGCAGAGGGAACAATTAGCTCCTGATTGCTTCCAGCGTGACCCCTCTGCCTTGCAACGACAGGAACTTGTCAGAGTACGTTTCATTGCCCAGCACCCTCGTCCCTTTCTCTCTGCCCGGTGCATGGTGCTGCAGAACCAGGGAGAGCATCACGCTTTCCCCTCTCTCCACACCACTCCCCACTGATTGGCATAGAGCAGTCACTCTGGTATTTCTACGCAGGTCAGCACACAGGTATTTATAGGCAGTGGTCTGAATTCAGGCCTGGCGTGAGATGAGGCAGATATTGTGGGAGCCTCTTCCATCCCATTCCAGAGGGAGGGTGGGCCATACACTGCTGGGGGGGTAAATACTTACCGACTTCACAAGGGGGCATGAGCAGTGGTGGGGTGAAGGGAGGATGGTTCTTGTCCTGTGAGTACTTACGAGAGCATGATATTTTTCCCACCTCGAATCGGGATGAAAAGCTGAATCTCTCTGCGACCCGGCAACCCGCTGTGGTATTTATTTATTGTCATTTGCAGTCCGTCAAAACATTCCCTCTGGATTTTGACCTTTTGCCTTTGCTCTTTTCTGCTGCCATTAGCTGAACTGGCTCAACAAAGAGTCACATGGCACTGGAAAACCAGGGGTTTTTTTTATTATTGAGAAATTTGGAAATGAAACAGCTCGACAATTTCAAATCTTGCTTTTCTCTCTGCGCTCTTTTGAACTGGGCCGTTGGGCAAACCTGGGGCCACTGGGAAGTGAGGTTTAGGTTTTGACAAATCAGCACTCTTCTGACCAAAAAAACCCAACCCCTCTTTGTTGAAAAAGTCCCGACCAGTTCTATAAAGGTGCCAGCAAAGAGCTCTGTCAGCAGGAGCTGGGCTTTCCAAAGCTGGCCGTGCTCTGCTCCCATTGATGCCTCTGGGAGGAGAAGTGGGCCGATGCTGAGCACTTCAGAAAATCCCAGCCCATGGGCTCAGTTCGTCATTGTGCTCTGGCCCCCTTGCAGCAGTTAGGCCAGAGGGCAGCCACAAGGCCCTGCTGTGGAAGCCCCTACAACAGGGTTAGGATCAGTGCCATCTGCAGCAGCCTTCAGCACAGAGGGGAGCGCAGGGCAGGCTGGTGGGGAAGGAGAGATCAGTGCTGGTGTTTGAGGGGGCATGGCTAGGGCAGACCTATGCTCTGAGCAATTCTGCACCCTGTCAGGGCCCCATCAGGAGTCACCGAAGCTCAGGGTTGCCTTAGCCTGCGTTGGGGACACATCAGCTCTGGTAGCTCCTGACTAAGGCATAAAGACCCTCTCCTCCATCCTTTCCCTGGTGCCTGCACAGGGGCGAATCTTCCCCTGCGTATTATGATCTGGCTCGTGATCATCCTTCATTCCAACCTGCTGACAAGAGGAATGGCTGCCTCCCAGGTAGCTGAGCCGCAACGTACGTCAGTCCCAACCGGTTCTGGGAAAACACGGCACTTTGGGCTTGATAAATATTTACAGCAAATAAACAGCCCTCAAATAGATGACCTGATTGCACTCCCCTCTCGGGGCAGGCTGAGCATTCCTCCAAGATGCTTTGCTCCCTGTTGGTTTGACTATGGGATGCAAACCCCTTCTAGCTTGCTGGATCTCCGCGGAAGGAGCCCATGTACCGGGGTGTTCTGCCAGCTGTTTTCTCCCTACTTGAATCACTTGTTTGGGTGTGTGTGTGTGTGGGGGGGGTCTTTGTTGCTGGTGCTGTCGTTCTTTTCATTTAAGGCCAAACATTACAACACTGAGCTGCAGAACAAAAGTCCCTTCTTTTCCAAAGAGACTGGAATTGTTCTGCTTTTCTTCTTATGCACCGAGCTTGGTCTTTCTTTCTGTACCGGAGGAATTGCAACTATTTCCCTACCGCAGCGTGGGGGGAGAACAAAGCTGGCGGGAGCTGGGATGAGAGAATGATCAGCGATAACGCTTCCTGGCAGAACCTGCTGGCTCCCTCATGCCTTGCAGGAGTTTGGTTTTGTAACAGGATTTCCTAGACGTGATCCTGAACTTCTCAACTTCTCCCCTCCCCTGCAACAACTTCCCAGTCTAATTTCTACCCATCTTGGGAACAATAACTCCCCGCCCCCAACCTTAAGGATTTTGGATCCACATCCAGATCTGAGTTGTGTAGCTGGTTCTCATCAATGGACTGAACCATGCTTTAATAATAACACTTTGCTCTTTCTCTGGCTCTAACTAATTTCACAGACATAGTCATACAACCACCATAGGGGGGGTATCAAACCAGCAACCTACAGCACCAAGAGGGCAAGTACCACTTGGGCTAAAGGAATAACTCCATTGGCTGTTAGTAAACAGCAGGTTCTTGTTAACTCTGGGGCCAGCCACTAGAGGGTGACACTACCGCATCGCAATGCATTGTGCAACAGTTAATTTCTCCTCTGGCGGGTGGGAGGCAGTATGGATTACGCCCATTTCACAGGTAGAGACATTTAGCAGCTATGCCATGACTTGCCCAAGGTCACTGAGCCAGCGACAGAGCTGAAAATGGCCTTCACATCTCTGAATGCCCAGTCCTGAGCCGGGACCCACTTCCTCCCGCATAGTCAACAGCACCACGCTGTTAGATGATGAATTCTGTGTGCCTAGGATAACATGACTCACATGGCTTGGCCTTCTTCACGGTTCTAGCTCTGAAAGCTTGGCCGTCTCCTTAGCTATAAAGTTTCACCCACTGTGTTCGGCTGAGCTCCCAGCAGTGCCAGGAGCCACGCAATCCAAGCGTGATGAACTTAGTAGCCACAAGCCGGGATGGGTTTGAACCACCGAGACCCAGATCCAAAGGTTTTGGGAGGGAGGGAGGTGGGTTTGGCTCTAGCGTTCTGGTCCACGCCACTCTCTGCTCATGCTCTGCCTGCGCACTGTGCCTGCCGGGATAAAGAAATACAACATCATTGGTTTAGATACCACGGCAGATGCAAGCCAGGTTCCCACTGCAGCGGGGGATTGAGACAGAACATTGAGCGGACAGTCCCGGCCCTGCATTTAGAAAAGGAGACTAGGGTGCTCTAAAGGGGATTCCCCAATTTTTTTTCCAGCACTAACTTCCCCCACAGACTCTATTTTCCTTCTGCACTCCCACCCCACTGGCCTGAGCGTGCAGCTGGGCTCAGGTCCCCAGAGAGTGGTAGGGGAGCCCTGCCTTGTTGATCAGCCTGGAACATGTTTCACTTTAGCAGCAGCAGCCTGCCCCTGGCCACCATATTTTGCCCAGGTTCCCCTCAGCCCACACCCAGAAGCTGCATCCTCCTTTCTGTCCTCAATGTGTTGTGATCACGCCCTCCATTCTGCCTCTCTCTGGGGCTTTGACAGGCCTGGAGCTGACCCCGAAAGAGTTGGGGACTGCAAGCCGCAGCTTCTCCCTGCACAAATGTGGCCCAGGGTAAGGAGTGGAGGACTCGGAGTCATGGACCAGGGAGTCCCCAGGCCAGGGGAGGCGGGCAGCGATCCCGACCCCAATCAGCCTGGGAAAAAAGATCATAAACCGCAGCAACGCTTTGACCGAGGCCACTGTGACCTTGGCTGGATAACACCAGTGGTGGATTGATCGTTAGTGGGGCCCTGTGTGCAGCTTCATTTTTGCCCCCACCCCCCACCCCTGGGGACCCAGCCAAGAAAAAGAACATTCTCTCTTATCTCCCCCCGCCTGCTTTTTCATTCTTTGTTTCTTCATCCTCCTCCTATATTATCAGTAATGGGAAGTAAATGAAAACAAAGTGTGTGCCCTTGATTGGGGCAGGGCGTTGGGGTGCAGGAGGGGATGCAGGGTGCAGGGGCAAGGCTCTGAGCTGGGGCACGGGGTTGAGGTGCAGGAGGGGATGCGGGGTGCGGGCTCTGGGAGGACGTTTGGGTGCTGGGTGCCGACTCTGGGCCTGAGCCCAGCTGCGCTGCCGGCCGGGGGTCGGGGGCAGGTTGTCAGATGAGATTTGTCCTGCATTTTGTGGGGGCCCCTGTCGTTGGGGGCCCCGTGCCACCGCACAGTTTGTTTCATGGTAAATCCGCTTCTGGATAACACAGAGCCCGGTGTCATGGTGAGGAGTCCCCTCCCCGGCTCCCTCCCACTCGCTCCCGGCAGCTGGCGCCTAGCTGGGATTAAAATCAAATGAGGGCTTTGTTCCTGGTCTGTGGGTTTTGTGCCTGATCAAGCACGTCACTCCATGGGCACAGTGTGAGGTGAGGGGACCTCAGGGGGGAGGGACCCCCAACCAGAGCCACATGCACGTGAATGAACCCCCCAAAGCAGTTGAAACTCATTCCAGAGCTGAAACCAGGGCCAGGTTTGCCGTGAGGTTTGGGAGGTTGGACTGAGATTGCAGTGGGATAGGGGCTGAATTTCAAGTGCAGGCCTGAGGCCGACTTTCCAGTGAGCTTGGTGTCGTGTTTGGAACAGATCAGGGGTCAGTTTGAGCTTATGGGGCTGTTCGCACCCATCATTCCAGGGGAAGCTCAAAGGGCTGAGGACCCAGAAAGCTGAAAGCAGAGAAAAGGCCAGGGACGAGGGCTGCCACCTGGCCAGGTTTCCCCAGGATCATCCCTTTTGCGAGGCAGCTGCCCCAGGACATCTGACAGGGTGCTCAGTGCACACGGCCAGCTTCATGAGCTCTCAACCATCCTAGATGTCCCGGTGGTTTGTCCCTCAGAGGTGGGAACCCAGATCCTGGAGCCTGCTCCCGCTCTGGTTCTCAGATGCTGACAGACGCTGGCTCTTTGTTGAGCCATTTCCACCGGGGCATGTTCCCATCGCCCGCACTGGGCTGCCTTTCCGGCTCACCACGCCCCCTGTGCCAGACCGGGGAGACGGCTAACAGAGTGCAGGGGCAGAGTCATCCCAACCATCGCTTGCCTCGCTAAGGCTCATCCTGCTCCCCGACTCTTCTAGGCCACGAATGGGGAGCTGGGCTCGGCTGCTGTCCGCTCTCCTCTGCCTGCCCAGTGCAGGACAGGACCGTACAGCTTGTCGTGGTGGGAACGCACGTGCTGAATGGGCCATTTCTCCTTCCTGTTTCCACTGGACGGATGTTTAATGAGGGCTCAGTGGCGCATTCGTCAGTGTTTCCTCCCTCCTGTGGCAGGCCGGGAGCCCAGCTGAGCAGGGCAGGAGTTATCCTAGTGTCTAAAAATACAGCACAACCTGGCAAGGCTGGCGCCATTCCAGCCTGCTCCTTTATGAGCAGGACCTTTCCCCCGCTGTGCAATGCCTCCTGCTTCCTCATCGGAATGAGACACAACTCAAGTTGACACCAGGCCTGAATGTAAAGTGTGGGGGTGGGACGGGAGAACTAGAAGGTATTTTTTAGAGCTGACCTTTTCCAGGAAGCCTAAGGGAGTTAGGTGCCTATTGAATTTCACTGGTATGCAAATCCCAGCCTAGATCTTGCTTGCGCCTGAGACTGGCCCAGTTCAGCTCAGGGGCGCTCCTTTCTGGTTCGCCTGGTAGGAAAAGGCCTGGAGGCACGTCAGGGTCCCCTGCCAGGCTGGCGTGGCCTCCCTCTGGTGGACATGGCTGGCTGTTTAGCTGGCCTTGTCACTGCAGAAACCGAGAGCCTCCACGGTGTTAGCTTCACAGCTCCTCTCTGGGGCAGGGAAGTGTCGTCCCCAGCTACCCAACGGGGGACTGAAGCCCAGGGCAGATGGAATGACTTGCTCAAGGTCGCACGGGTGAGGATGTGGCTGAGCTGGGACTAGACCCAAGCCTGTGTCCTAGCCACTGGACCTACCCTATGAAGGGGGCCCAGGCATGAAAACAGGGCCCCCCAGTCTCAAGACACTTTACGGCGCAAAGTAATAGCCACGAGTCAAAGGAGCGAGAAGCAGCAACGTGCAGGCCAGGGAGAGGAGAGGGGATGCCAGAGGGACATTGGGACAACAGCTGGCACAAGGCCGAGAGGCCCTGCAAGGCACTTCCCGAGTGCGGGAAGTGCGGAGGAGAAGGCCCTTTCACCAGCAGCGGGGGCTGTATAAAGGAGCCGATCCGCACCAGAGACTCCCCAGGCTGGAAGCCGGATGGTGCGGAGTCAGGCATGAGAGGCGGATGCTGGGCCAGTGCTGGTTTCCCCAGACGCTGCAGCCACCTGGCCGGATCAAGCCCTGCATCTCCTTGTGGAAAATGTCCGGTGAACTGCGAGCCATTTCCTGGGCTAGGGGCTGCCTGCGTTTCCATGCCAGGCACCTGCACTGCTTGACCTGCTCTTGGCCCCCTCCCGTCACTTCCCCGCCCCCACCTTGCTACAAAACAAAGAGCGGAACAATAGACACCACAACCCAGCGCGGTCGGAGGAGCAGAGTCACCCTGTGATGTTGCCCAGACTGGAGCCCCTCCGGACGCCGCATCACAGCGGAGAAGAAAGCAGAATAAAAGCTACAAAGGATTGGGGCTGGGATCAAAGAAAAGCTCTTGGCGCAGAGGTCCCCAGCAATGTCCTGCATTTGGCTCCTAGCCCCGATGCGGGTGGGGCAGATCGCTGCCTGGGGTTGTTTGGTGGCTTGTTTGTTGTTTTTGCACGAAGCAAAAGCTGATGTAACTGCCCTGCTGCTGGGAGGTTCTACCCTGTGCGTTGTCCCCATGGGGCAGCTGGCCCCGTCCCAGCGAGGCGCTTTCCCCTCTCCAGGGTAAATATTGAATTTGGCTGGAGGTTCCAAATCTTTGGGGGGGATTTCAAAGGTGGATTTTGTTTACATGTTTATACTGGAGTAAGGCCGGGCGAGAGCAGATTATCCACACAACACGCAGGCCCCAGTCCTGCCCAGCCCTCTGCTGTCTCTCTGGGCTGCAGGGGCAGAGCAGCAATGCTGTAAGGAGCTTTAACCCAGGTGTGAGCAGAAATCATCAGATCATACTTAGCAGTACTTATCTGGAACTCCACGTGTGTAAGAAGATCAGAATGTTTAGCTGGACGCGATCCGGTTTATTTTTTAAGGCTTGTGGATCTCCTCTGTGCTAACCCCAGATGCTTTTGTTTGCTTGTAACCTTTAAGCTGAATGTCCAAGAAAGCTACTTTGGGTGCTTAGTTTTTGTAATTGTTTCTGTTAGGATCTAGCAAAAAGCCCGGCGGTGTGCTGCAGCCTTCCCCTGGAGGGCCAGTAGAGTCAGAGAACCAGGGGCTTGGAAGGGACCGCAAGAGTCAGCTGGTCTAACCCCCTGCACTATACAACACATTCGGTTGCTTCTCCAAAACCCAGGAACTCTGGTCCACGTTTGGGAGCGCTGTCTGTCCTTAGCGATTAACTGTTTACATGCACACAAAGCGAGCACCTCCGACCCGCTACGGGTACGTCTCCCCTTGGAGCTGCAGGTGTAAGTTGCAGCTTGAGGAGCTACCCATGCTAGCCTGCTACAAAAGACAGGGCCACCGCGTCCTGGCTAGCTAAGTACTCAGGGCAACTAGCCCCTCCCGTCACAGCTACGCTCTATTTTTAGCACCCTAATTCTGATCCCACTAACCAGGGGCAAGTTTGGGAATGTCACAGAGCCACATCTGTCCACACACCCCACCACACACTGTGCCCAGTCTGCAAATGTAACACAGCTGCACAGACAGACACTCACATCTCTCCCTCCCAGCTAAACAATTGCATATCTCACACAAACACACACACTGCCATGCACGCACACGGCTCTCTCACCCGCTAACAACTGCTCATCTCACACTCCCAGATCACTCACAATAACGCTTCCTCTCGGTATGTCATGAGGCGAATGACCTTGAACGGAGCAAGCCCTCATTGCTCAGAGGGAAATGCCAGTTTCTCCAGTGACCGTGACTTGCTCAGGAAATCAAATCCTGATGCGGTTCCTTTTCATTTGGCCTTTCCAAGCGGTTCATCTCTGTGCTCTCCCAACAGAGCAGAGCAAGGTAATAAGGAAAAGCCAAATTCTCCAAAGAAGAGCTCTGAGGAAAAACTAAAGGGCAGATTCAACTCTCACTTGACAGGAAGGAGTGGGCCAGACTCAGATCGCAGTTAACATTGGAGGAGCTACTCCAGATTTACACTGGTGTAACTGAGACCAGAATCTGGTCCTAAATCAGGAGAAACTTAATGCTGTAAAACCCTGGGAAATGAGGGCTAGGAGATCATTTCTGGCACTGATGTTATGAAGGCTTGATTTCACGCAAGGGGGCTGGAACAATTTGTATAGTGGGGGATGCTGAGAGCCATCCCACCAAACTGTAAACCCTGTATATGACGGAAACCACTTCAAGCCAGGGGGTGCGTCAGCACCCCTAGTTCCAGCACCTATGATTTCACGTGGGAGACGTTGCATAGCCACCAGGGGCCAGGTGCTGCTGTCAGTTAAACTGCTGTCAAACCACGAGAAACCAGTGTCAGTCCAGATCTTTGCACATGTGGAGTTTGAAGTACAATAAAACCAAATTCTGCATGATGAATTGCAATGGCTGAGCTGCGACGCGAGCCTGCACCTCATGCTGCAGTGCAGTCTGGCTGGGCAGAAAGGAGCACATTTCAAGATAAACAGGCAGAGCTCTGTGTCCTTCCAGAGACGGCCCAAAATAATTCTTCGCTGGGACTGTTTCCAAATCCTTAAACTGGAACGACGCCTCTCCAGAGCTGCTTGCTGAAACCATGGTACGCAACGGGCCCGTAAAGGCTGCTGCTGTGGCTGTGTAGAGTGAGAATGGGAGTTAAAACTGGATTAGATCTATTGAGCGGGAGCCAATCTTCTGTAGACCAAAGGAAATGCATATTGCAGGCCAACATCTCAGCTATGTGGGGAAATCTTTTTGTGAGAGGGATGTATGAACTGTCAGAGTCTTAGCATATCCTCTCTGCTGTGCGTGAGAATGAGGCAATTGGGACAGCGAGTAGGATGGTGGATAGAAGAGAGAAGTGTTGCCTGGTAGGTTAGACTAGGGGACAGGGAGTCAGGACTCCTGGGTTCTTTCCTACCTATTGCAACTGTCACTTGATTTGGGGTGAAATCCTGGACCCCGGGGAAGTCAGCGGGAGACGTGACTCCCTGATGAGCTCCACTGTCATTCAAATGAAAAAGTAACTTTCTAGCCCTCGTGGCTGCAGAGAAAAAGCTGGAGAACGTGACCCCTAAAGGTTCAACACCCAGAATTCAAAGAAGATACCCCCTCCCCCCACCCATTTATTCTTGTCAGCTCTCATGAGCGTGGAGCCAAGCTCATAATTTCGGGGGGGGGGGGGGGGGGCCTGTCTCATGCTTTCCGAATGCCAGGGGATGGCCACATTGCATGTGTCCTGCCCATTGATTCAGGGAGTTAAAATGACTTCCTCTTGGACCAGCATAAGCAGGGCCAGGAGAGCGGGGCTGACGTGCTCAAGCATAAACTGATCCGTGCAGACAACCGCTAGCGTCTCCTGTGGGGCGTAGGAGGGTGCAGATCTGCTGTGACAACGCAGAGCTATTCACAGCCTGCTGCATGCAGGGAGGCGGGAGTGGAGGTAATGAGAAGCGACGGCTGTCGGGGAGAGGTGGGCCTACTCCTGGCCCACCCGAGAAGAGGCAGAAGCCAGGCGCCCCTTGAATGCATGATGACTTCCCATAGCACTAGTCTCACTGGTTAACCCCTTCAGTGCTGCCTCACTGTGCAACCTACGGGCTGCTCTCCGGTGCTGCTCCCTGTGCCTGGTGGATCAAATGCTCTGCTGGAGTCAAAAGATGCAGCTGCATTAGCTTGCCCTGTTTCCACCAGCGGAGAATCTGGCCCAGCAGGATTTTGGTTTTGTTGTTTGTATTGCAGCAGCGCCCAGGAGCCGCTGTTGTGGGCCAGGACCCCATTGTGCTAGGGGCTGTACAAACCCAGAGCAAAGCTCATCCCCGCCCCAAGCACTCGCGGGCCAAGGGGAAGTGCAGCGTCGGCGCTCAGGAGCAGGCCGTCCCCTGCCGCTGGCCCACAGCAGCTGCGGTAAAGCCACCGAGGCTGCGAAGCGCAAACGTTCCGATGCCAAAGCCAGTCCCGGCTTGTGCACCAAGAACCAGCACCCAAGTGACCCTGGGAGCCCGGTGCCCACTGAAAGGCTGGAGGACTTAGGCCACGGAGAGTACGTCTACACGGCTGCCGGGAGCCAGGCTCACAGCCAGAGTCAACAGCTTCTCGCCAGCGGGGCCCAGGCTAGCATGCTCGAAATAGCAGTGTGGACGTTCCGGCCCGGGCTGTGACACCTAGGGAGAGGGGCTGTCTTCAGAGCCAGCGCTCCAGCCCGAGCTGATCGGCAGAGCAACGTCAGCACCGCTGTAAAAATGGTGGGGGCCTCATGGCATTCCAGAATGTGCCCTCTTGGGCCTGGGCTCACGGACGGAAGTGAGGAGCGGCGGTGCAGAAGCCAATGAAGTTACTCCCTGAGTAAGACCAGGATAAGCAAGTGGAGAATCCGCCCCTTTCCTGCAGCTGATTCTCCCCGGCTGTACGGCTATTTATGCCTGTGCAACGTGGCCGTAGACCGCCACCCAATCACAACTCCCAGCTCGCTTACAGCAGCGGTAGCATTTGACACTCATTTTGCACAGCTGTAAATGGAGACACAAGGGGCTTAGCCAGGGAGCCCCGGCCTGCTTTCATAGGGGAGGTCTGCAGTGGTGGACACCTGAGCTAGCTCCATCCAGCTTGGGCTCCACTTCAGGCTGTACAAGGGGCCTGGGAACGTACTCGGGCAGCTAGCCCACGCGGGAGCCCGTGCTGGCACTGATCTGCCGTCCACGCGGGACAGAGTAATACTCGCGCAGTCATGTCTACACAGGCTGCGACCACGCCCCGGGACTGCAGTGTCCACGTACCCGGAGAGACGCACCGGCCCCAAGACCCTCGCTCTGAAGTCCCCTGAACTTTGATCTCAATTTTGTGAATGGCCCTGTGTGTATCATGAGCCACGAACCACTCACAGACATTGGGGTGTTCAGGATCTGGGCCATCTCGTGTGGCTTGAATCCATCTCTTCAGTGGCTGGCTGCTATTCAGAGTGCAGCTGTCTTTGCAGAGTGCAGCCCGGCGAATGCCTGTATTGGCCCCAGGAACTTTAATCTGAAACCCACAGGCAAGGTGGAAGGGAAATCCATGCGTCCATGTGTGTTTAAAAAACTTATCGTCCCCGCTGCAGTTCAGGAGTTCAGGGGCCTGATTAGCTGCCCAGACACGTGATAAAGTTGGCTGACCCCGAGCGCCTCTGAATTCAGAGATCTGTCTTTCTTTACACAAGGCCCCGTCGTCCCTTCACGCCTGTAGTGAAATCATATGTCACTAGCCTTTAACAACAGCCAATGGAAGCATTTATGGCTGGAGGGGCTCATAAATAACCCGAGGCCGCTCCAAACCAGCCCATGCCAAAGCACTCGCTAGGGAGTCTAAGGGGATGCAAATGCCTTTTGCAAATGTAAAGGAAAAACAGGAGCTACCAGTGGCAATGAGCCAGGCTGCCTGAGCACAATAGACACATTATAGCTTTAAAACACAGCTCCCCCCGCCCCACCCCCCCCAGTGATGCAGTCTACAGTCTCCCATCCTGATGCACGGTCTGCACTGGACAGAGGGGGCTGCGCTTGGCGTCCTGGAGCAGTCTATGCACTTAGGTCAGATTTTCCCAGGACTGAGCCTATTTTACTGGCTGGTGACTGGGGCTGGCTTGTAGATAGGTGACTTGAAACCAGGGGCTTTGCTGAGCAGGCCGGGGCTGTCCGTCTCAGGAGGACTTCGCCTCCTGCAGGGGGAGAGTTTGCAGAAGGATGAAACAGGTGGTGTGATGCATTATAGGAGGAGGCAATATCCCAGGCCTCTTTACTCCCTGGCTGACATTGTAGAGATGACAGAGGCCCAGGGCATTGTGGCTGGGGTGAGTGCCAGGTTGTCTTTATGTCCCGGCCGGCCTGTCGATAGGACTTGTGCATTTCCACTTCTGATCCCTCCCTCCCCAACACTGCCCTGAGTTTTTAAAACGGGATTCCACAATGACAGCTGGATGAGGTTGGGTCAGTTTCGACAGAGACCTCTGCCCTCACCTTTTCCCTGGAATGCAGTGCTGGGAACTCTGCATCCTGCAGACGAAGGACTCCACTCCGCTGCTAAGGAATGCAGGGCTTGCAGACAGCTGAGTACATCTGGCGCAATCTGCCGAGAAGGGCAGCGCTGATGTCAGCCCCAGATAAACACTAAAGCCCCCTGACATGTCGGGATTCAGTGCAAGTGTTGAGGGATTAAGCTCGTCTATCAGTGACAAATCATTTTCTCCTCCTTTGGGCTCAGACCAGCTGATGGCCATTAAAAGAGACTCGGAACTGGCTTTATGGAGCGCCCCTGGCAAAGGGGAGGGGGAGAAACTGGCCATGCAGTGACTATACAGGGAATCACAGGAGCATTGTCACCAATATCTGATGCAAGGACTTGGACTTCAGAACCTGCCCTGGGGCCAGAGTGTGGCAGTAAATTGTAAAGTGTGCCACGGTTGGGGGCAGCACAGAGCTGCATGAGTCCAGGCACAGCACCTCCTACAGTTCCCTGGCATCCATTGCATGAGCCTGCAGGAGGCAAAGGGACCTCAGAGCCCAGGGGCTGCATTTGTGGCATGGAGATGCAGAAGGCAGGGGAACGTCGCCATTTGGGAGGGGACATGCTGGGTCAGGCCAAAGGGATCGACTATTTCAGGGCCTTGGGACCTTGCACGTTCACCTGGCAGTGGCTGCCCAGCCAAGAGGGGTGATGGGAGCTAGGCTCAAGGTTCTGGGGGGGAACATCTAGGGCAGCACGTTCCTCTGTTATGGCACCTCTCCCATCAGCGTTAAAGACCAGCTGAACCCAGAGTGCTTTGTCTGCACATGTGCACCCCAGACTTCTGGGATTTGTAGAGATGGGAGCAGGATCCAAAACGCCCTCACCTTTGAAAGACGGCTCCCCAGCCAGCTAGGTCTAGGAAACCCAAATGCAGCCCTGAGTCTGCCTGGCTCTCTCTGATGGGTCAAATTAGCCAAACCCCAGTGACCACTGAAGCGGGTCTGGCTGAAGGAGGGCCCTACTCTGTACCCTCCATTTCCAGTTAGGAACCTGGCTCTCCCTGGCTCTGACACTGGCATCCCCAGATCTTCTGAGGCAGAGATCAGAGGACCCGGCAGAGAGGCGGCTGAGCTGAATGTCCCGGGAGGGGCGAGGGGCTGGCACTGAGGAAGATGAGTCACACGCCAGCATTCCAGTACCTTTTGGAAGTGATTTATTGCACTTGACAATTTGCTAGTCTCACTATCAGTCCCGTGATTTGTTCTAGCCTTAAAGCCCAATTGCAATCAGAGGTTCCTTTCATCCCGTTGTCCTGAACAACGTGAGTTTGCTCACGTGTTCTGGCTCTAGCTGCAAATATCTAACCTCAGATAAAAAAATGAAAGCAAGAAACCACGCTATTATAAAGGCAAATGCACTGAGCTAGATCTTCCATTGCTGAAATGAAATTTTACAGCTTGAACCAATGTACACATTTTCCATCACTCTCTCTGTGGTGCTATTTGGATCCTAATGACTTCGGAAAATATGATCGCTCTTTATCCAGGGGCTGAGGGAGGTTCTTTCTATAGGAACTAGAAGGGGCAGGTTCACAGAAGGAAATCTCTTTCTTCTTCCTAGCAAAGCAAGGCACTTCTGGATGGAGACGGCAATAAGTGATTAGCTCAAGCACGGTACAAGGCATTAGAAAGAGCGAGTTAGCTGGTAGAATTGGCTAGAATACGAACAGAGCTGAAAGAATAGATCAAAATGTGTGTTTAAAATGATGAGGGCTAGTGAAATTTGACTCTGGAACAGGCTGAGAATGGGGAGAGTTGAGGCCAGGTCAGCTGGTATCAATAGGCCTTGCCCCATCGGCCTCAGTGAGTGATGCTGATTTACACCAGCTGAGGATCTTTCCATCGAACTCTGGCTCCGCCATTCACGCCCCTTCTCTGTGTGCCCCAGCCTGCCTGGCTGACGCGGCCCCTCCTGCTAGCCCTGGAACAGCTGCCCTTAGAGCTCTCACCTCAAGGTGAGTCAGGCAGCAGGAGCTGCCAAGTCATTGTGCAGTGGGGGCTGCATGGCTGTGGCAGTTACCGGTGGGGACCAGAAGCTGAAAAGATCCGTGGCTGTTTGGTGGCCAATCAGAGATGACTCCAGGGTCTCAGCCTAGGTCCCAGTGGGCAGAAGTCCAGATCCCCCATCCCGCACCAGGAATGGGCACTAATTGGCATCTTTCTTGGCCGGCTCTGCAGAGAGTCAAGGACTTAAACTTTGCACTGCTGGAGGGGCTCCCTCAGGGTCAGGGGTGAAGCTCCCTGGCAAGACACCATGGGAGAAGATTGCTCAGCACCTGCGTGTGCAGTCCCAGTTCTGGGGGGAGGGGTCCTCAGAGCAGCCAGCCTCCTCCCCCTTTAGTAACTCATTGCACTGTAGATGCAGGCCACGCAAAGGGGAAGGGACGTCCCAGCCTGGCTGGGTTACCATCTGCCCCTACACCACGCACAGCCTTTGAGCCCAGCTGGGCAGGGGCACTAGCGAGAAGGTGCTGGGTACCCGGGAGCTTACACAGAAAAGTTGGACCGAGGCCCCCGCTGCTCAGCTTGTCCAGCCTGCCCCTGGCTCCGGGGGGGTTACAGTGGCTTTCAGACACCTTGGCAGCCCTCACACTCCAGCACCTGGCAGGGCCCGCGTTGGCAGGAAGCAGAATCTGCAGACAGCTCTAACCTACACTGCGATGCCCTGGCTCCCTATAGCCCGGGGGAAACAGAGAGTAGACACACCTGTTTCCCCCCTACTCCCTTCACTGACCCACCCGCTTTACTGGAGGCTGCAGCAGCTTGATGTTCACAGAGGAAGGGTCAGTTTCTGCCCATTCGGAGGCCCCTTATGCCACAAGGGTGGTGAATAGGGGCCTGAATTTGCCCTTGAGTGTTTTCCTGCTGCATTCTGTAGAGCCCTGTCTGAGACCACACTGAGATGCCCCTGGCAGGTCCCTTCCCCACAGCTGTCAAGCTCCTTCACCCGGCCCATCCTTCCTCACACCCAGGGTGGGAGTGCAACTATAATGTCATTGTAATGCGTCGCGCTCTCAGGCCAGCACATTGTTGCCAGCCCAGAGAACAAAGGGGGCCATTGTTTCCTTTCTTTTCAGGCTCATCAGGCTCCCAAGAGCCACAAGTCACTTTGGTTTGTGCAATTTAACCTGACTGTCTGCGCGATGTGACAGCCGGCTCCCCTGGGGCTACCTTGGGTGGCTGGGACTGGGATCCAGGTTGAGCTGAATGGCAGGCTATGCCCCCCGCTGGGCACCACGGGGAGAGAAGGAGCCCATCACCAGTGCATGTCTCTGCTTAGACAGACCCACACCACTCAAAGCAAATGACACATCTGACATCCCCATGGCTAGCTGCGTGATCTTAAATGAAGCTCTCTCCTTTCATCTCCACAACTGCTCGCCATGTGAGCTCCAGTTAGAAGAGGCACTAGAATAGGATGCCATATCCCGACAGGCCGCTGTGCCCCAGGGAGTGGCATTGGTGAGTCAATAGGAGGCACTGGTCCCGCCAAAGCAGTGCCCCAGGATGGCATTAGGTGGCACTTTTTTTCAGACCATCCATTGACATTTATTACTGACATCCAGACTTTTGTCCCATTGTCCTGGCCCTCTTGCAGTTTGTATAATTTCATTCTCCTGCCCTAAATTGTCCCTGCAATTTTCTCCCTTTGTGTCCTAAACTTTTGTGGACTGTCATAGTATGCTGTTAAATTGCTGCCGCACTCTGCCCCAGAAGTGGCTGCATTCCAGTGCCGGGAGAAGGAATTCCTGTATATAATTTGTAGGGAGCCTTCAGGCTGACAGACAGCCTATAAATGTAAGATATTATTTTGCTGTGTGTACATACCAATCACCAGACACATTCGGAAAACCGCAGGGAGCCAAGGTCACTATTTTTGTACATTGTCTTTAATGCCAAATAAAAGTATGAATTGACTTGAGCCCTGCGGTGGCAAGCATTGGACAGGCAGTTAATTGAGAACTAGAAACAGGACCGACACTCACCTGACATAAATCCAGTGTAGCTCCTTTTATGTCAATGGAGCTTTGCCAGTTTCCACCAGGCAGGGACCGAGCTTGCTTTAATTAACTAGGTGTGAGCTTAAGGAGAAGACAGCACTGGCAGATCAGCAAGCAGGGGGCAGGAGCAGGTCTGGCTAGTACTTGAACAGGAGCTCTCCAAGGAGAACCCAGATTCTCACTGGTTTCAGAGGAACAGCCGTGTTAGTCTGTATTCGCAAAAAGAAAAGGAGGACTTGTGGCACCTTAGAGACTAACCAATTTATTTGAGCATGAGCTTTCGTGAGCCACAGCTCACTTCATCAGCTGTGGCTCACGAAAGCTCATGCTCAAATAAATTGGTTAGTCTCTAAGGTGCCACAAGTCCTCCTTTTCTTTTTGCAGATTCTCACTGGCTGCCTGCCTTCCCTCTGAGTCAGGGTCGAATTAATGCCCCAGCATGAGCTGTCTGAGTTGTCGCCTTTCAGTCCTAGTCATGAATGACCCCTTGGCACTTGTCATCAGTCAGGTGACTAGCTAGCTCCATGGTCCTGGCTGTCTGCCACCTTGTGCCGAACTAAACACCCCTGCAGTTAATGGGGAAGTCAGGCTTCCCGTCAGAGAAACAGTGTCGTGTAGTGTGGCCAAAGCAGAGGAGCTGCTGCATTTCCTCTCCAAGCGGTGGGTTTCCGGCATATAGCACCCCAGAAGAGCTTTGCCATCCTTTGGCTAGAGAGCGCTTATAGGAATGAATGCCAATAAGTAGGGCCCTACCAAATTCATGGCCATAAAAATGTGTCAGATCGTGAAATGGGTCAGACCATGAAATCTGGTCTTTTGTGTGCTTTTACCCTGTACTATACAGATTTCACGGGGGAGACCAGCGTTTCTCAAACGCAGGGGAGTCACAAGGTTATTTTAGGGGGGGTCACAGTATAGCCACCCTTACTTCTGTGCTACTTTCAGAGCTGGGCAGCCAGGGAGCGGTGGCTGGTGGCCGCGCGCCCAGCTCTGAAGGCAGTGCCCGGCCAGCAGCAGCGCAGAAGGAAGGGTAGCAGTACCGCAACCCCCCCCAACAATAACCTTGCGACCCCCCCACAACTCCTTTTTGGGTCAGGACCCAGTAACAGGGTTCTGGCCGGGAGGTTCTGAGCCAGGCCCCTGTTAGCCCAGCCCCAATTAAGGGGCATTAATCGGTGCTGGCTGGGTATGGCTCGCCTAAGGGCTTCAGCAGAAACACCCACTGGCCTGATCGGACAGGGGGCTACATAAAGCTGGCAGAAAGGCCACTAAGTGGGGAACTGGAAAGGGAGGAGCCTGTGGCAGTAGTTCCCTGCTGGCTGAAGAAGCTAGCTGTCCCCCAGGGAGCTGCGTGGAATGGACTGTATATAAACGGTGGTGGGAAGTGACACGGTGAATAAAAGTGCACTGGGACTGGCATGCTAAGCGTCACAGACTGATTTGTGGCACGAGCCGTGAAGGGCTCTGTTATAGACCCCTACAAACAACACCGCAACATTTCAGATTTAAATGGCTGAAATAAGGAAATTTATTATTTTAAACATCCAGTGACTGTGAAATTGACCAAAATGGACCATGAATTTGGTAGGGCCCAACTACGACTAATAAAAATGAAGGCAAAAAACTTTCCAGTGTATGGTTTCAATCCTGCCATCGGACTTCTCATGTACCCAAGATTATACACGTGTATGTGTCTGCAGGATCGGGCCTGATGGATACAGGAGTTGCTTCATGCAGCACTGAAATGCAGCTGTCTCTGGGGTGGAGCAGCTTTTAACAGCATGCAGCTCCACTACATTTAAAAGAGTCGTTTTCTAGTTAATTGGGACATGAATAAAACAGGATTATCAATGTTCTCAAAGCTAAGACTAACCCTCCAGGTCTGGTTTGTTCCATATTCAGAGACTTACAATCCAATGCAGATGTAATTAAAAATGGAGTCACTCTGGATTTACACCAGAATAACTCAGAGCAGAATGTGGCCCTAATTCCTTAAATGCTAGTGGAGTTACTCTGGATCTACACCATTTTAGTGAGATCAGAATCTGGCCCCTGCAGCAGGGATTTAAAATAAAACAAAATTGTGTAAGATCTAATAATGTTCTAATCTGTTTTTTCCTGCTTCCCTAGAGCAGGGCTTATGGGAAGATACAGGTTGAACCCTTTGCAGGCTGGGGTGGTGCAGGGCCAAGTGGCAATGATCATTTTGCCTCAAAAGGAAAAGTCTTGCTTGGGGAGTGAGTGATGGAAGGAAATGATCCCCCTCCCTGAACTTGGCCAGATCTAGGCAGGTGGGTCTCAGGGCTAGCTCTGATCGTGCATGGGTGAGTGCTGGGAACCACAGCCCTGGAAATGGAGTGGCTGTGGCCATACCGATAAACCCAGGGCCAATCCTAGCACATACTTGCTCAGCAGCCTCCAGCACCTGCTGGCTTGCGTGGACTCCGCCGCGGCCACCTTGAACAATCACCTCAGGTACCAAACCCCATTGATTTCTCTGAGGGCTAAACACCCCCAAATTTCCCCAGCTCCCCTGTAGTGACAAGCCTTCCCTCCCCAAACTGCGCGACAGACTGATGGGCTGATTGTCAGATGCGCTGAGCACCGTCAGCTCCCCTTGGTAGTTATCGGCACCTGCTGTCCTATATCATGGCTCTATATCATGCTGCTGGATCGAAAGCTCACAGGAGTCAGTGTGTATGGTAACACCCATTGTTTCATGTTCTCTGTGTATATAAATCTCCCCACTGTATTTTCCACTGAATGCATCCGATGAAGTGAGCTGTAGCTCACGAAAGCTTCTGCTCAAATAAATTGGTTCGTCTCTAAGGTGCCACAAGTCCTCCTTTTCTTTTTGCGAATACAGACTAACACAGCTGCTACTCTGAAAAATGGAAAGACTGACACTGACTTCACTGGGTATTGGATAAGGCCCCTGAGTCTAACTCGGGACTCAGCCCTTCAGCCTTTATCCAGGCCAGCTATTACATTGATTTTACCATGTGCTCAGATCAAACATCCCTGCCCACGTCGGCCAGGGAAGCCAGCTAGTAGCAACCACGTTTGGCCAGGATTCCCCCCAGCAGGGTTCAGATGCCACCCCAATGGGCAGGGCCTTACAAATCCCAGATGGTCGGAGCGAGAGCAGCTGTTTTGGAGCCTTCCCATTCACCAGGTTCTGGGATAACGATTATTCCTGCCCATGTGAATCAATCAGGGCGTGAGACTGACTCATTCATATCGTGTTACCGGACGAGTGACAGAGCATCACACAGCCTGGATGCAAAACTCCCCCACCCTGCAGTTCGGTACCAAGCTTGCCCTTTCATAGCAGTGCAATGGGGTGCCTAGGGTGGTCACATTTGCGCCACAGCCCAGAAGTTAAAACCGACTGCTTGACTCCACACGTCTCCATGCTGACCCTAATTTGCTGGGGCCCTCCCACCATTCCATGTCACTGGGGTATTTGGATCCAAATTTCTTTCCACCCTGCACAGCTTGTAGCTGTTATTACTTTCCTAAGATTCCCCGGAGGGGAGACACAAAATCAGTTTGGGAGAAACTTTGCTCACAACTTTCAGAAATCCCCCCCGGCTTCGAAAGTTTCCTCTTCCGCTATTTTTTGTTCTCTCTCATTCCAGTTACTCCTCTTATAAAACAGAAGGACAATCGACTGGTCTTCAGCAATCAAGGGTGATTTTCCACTTCTTCTCCATTAGTAACTTTTGGGCTCAGGTCTGCAGTCACTGATGCCATGCATTTTTCACCCTCTGAGCCAGAGGAATTTTATTTTCATGAGCACTCCCATCTCTTTGCATCCCGGGCTTTACATTTGGATTGCATTGAAAAATGTGTCATCCCGTTGCAAAAGGACAAACCACAGGTGAGGCATGGAGCGGTTCTCACTATTATTATTTGTTTGTGTTCCAATAGCACTGAGGGGCTGCCAATGAGATCAGGGCACTATTGTGCCCGGTTCTGCACATAGATGTAATAAGAGAAAGTCCCTCCCCCAAAGAGATTATAGTCTAACCAGACAAGATGCATACAAAGGAAGGGTTGTTATCTCCATTTTACGAGTGGGGAACTGAGGCACGGAGAGATGATGTGACTTGCCCAAGGTCACAAAGGAAATCTGTGGAAGAGCCAGAAATTCAACCCAGATCTCCCGAGTCCCATCCCAGTGTTGTGGACCAAAATTCTCCTTCCTTCCAGTAGGACAAAATGAGGCTGCATATGTTAGGTTCTGCTGTCCCTGCTGTGGATCAAACGTGAGATCTTTAGTACATGTCCCTTGCCACAGGAGTTAAAGGAGAAACTCTTTTATGCCCACTCCAGCAAAGTATTTCAACTCCTGCTTAACTTTAAACAGGGCCCCACCTGCGTTGCTGGATGGAGGCTCAGAGGTGGGTATGTAGCAGCTGTCACCAGGACCAGCCACAGTGGGAAGCACAACCTGGCGCAGTGCCCACCTGGCTGCCACCCTGCACCCCAGAGGCGGCTGCTTTTCCACTGCACGTCGGCATATGCCAGATCCGGTGACGGTAACTGGCCTACAACTGGGAAGTTTGCCCCGGAGCGCGGGGCCTTGGGATCCTGGCCAGTTTAGGGGCAAGGCGGGCAGCGCAGAGTAGCACTAAGACCTGGTGGAATCCTTGTCCTGCTCGCCGAGATCTCCCCCCTGGGGGGCACCCAGTCCCCCTTCTCCCTCGGGTCCCGCTCAGGGGAGAGTCGCCCGCTCGTGGCTTCTCTTAGCCCCCGTCTGGGGAATCAGCCCAGCGACAGCCGCACCACGTCCCCGCTCCGGAGGCAAGTTCAGCGCAGCAGCTGGGGTGTTGCTGGGGAGGCTCCTCCAGCCACTCCCGTCGGGGCGGGGGAGGATTTAATGACTTGGGAAGGGAGGGGACTTGTCTTCGCCGGCCGGAGTCCGCAAAGAGCGCCGCAAAAACTCGCCGGCCGCGGGGCTCTGATCTCCGGGCGGGCGGGCGCGGCGCCGGGGCCAGGCTCTGGGCGGGGGCCGCGGGACCCGGCCCCGGACTATGCGTGGCCGCCCCGCCGCCTTCGGAGCGCCGCGCTCCGGGCTTTCGGGTACTTTTGGCCATGCCTGCCCGGGCGGCGCTTCAGCTGGCTCTGTGGCTGCACGTTGCGCTGGCGGAGAGCCTGCCGAGGAAAGGTGAGTGCTTTTGCAAAGCCCGGGGTCGGTCCTTGCCGCTCAGCCTGCAAATGCTGCCCGGGATTTGCGTTGTTAAGGGGGGAGTAAACTCCCCGAAACTGCCCCAGCAGGGAGAAAACTTGCCTGGTTTGTTCTTTATTTCAGCGAATAACATGCACTTGCCCCGGGCCCTTGCAGACCTTCGCCCGGCCCTAAGCCAAGGGGTGCCTGATTCTTTATTGCAGAACTCTTAATTAAAAATAATAATAATTAATAATAACTTCCGGCGCTACAGCTGCGCCTGCTAATTATTGAGGCTTAACAACTATATTTCCGATGAAGTGGGCTGTAGCTTATCACGCTCAGATAAATTGGTTAGTCTCTAAGGTGCCACAAGTCCTCCTTTTCATATTTCCTCCTCTCGCCCTTCTCCAGTAGTTTCCCTCTGCCCCTGTGACAGACCCATTGCAAGCAACAGGGGAAGCTGTCGCAAGCACCGCAGCAAACAAAGTGGGAAACCAGGGGGTGAGTGGGGTCTGGAGAGGAAGGTGTCACTTGAGACAGTGGTGGACAAACAAAGTTTGCGGACAACGGTTTAAGTCAGCAGGGTCTGGTTAATTCTTCGTTTGTTCACAGGTAGAAAAAATCCTAGGGTTTGAATGGTACAGTAACAGCAGCTGCAGGTGGATTTCAGTGGGATAATAGATAGGAAGGCCTGGGGCAGATAAGGCTGTGTGAGAGGAGATGCGAACTTTCCAGCAAGGCCAGATAACAGATTCTCAGCCTCTCCTGCTGGGGAAGCAGCTGAGGGATCGAAGGAGAGCTGGGTGGTCAACCGGGTTCCTGTCCTGGGGAAAAGTTTGATGGTTCCAAAAATGTTCCTGTCCCAAATCAGAACAAAAGATCAAACCTGTGAACATCTTCGCGAACCGACAATCTGGAAAATAAACGGTTTGGCTCCGTCCAAACATTTCGTGTTGATCGTTGTGAAATGTTTTCTCGTGACGACTCTTTGTTTGTTTCATTTATATATGTTTATAGCTTATTGCACGAAACAAAAGGGCATTTTGAACCCACACGATTGAGATTTTTTTTTAAATGAAAAATGTGAGAGTTGAAACTTCTTTCAAAATGCTTTCGAAAACGAGATATTTGTCGGGACCGACCCTTGCCCTCAAACATGTTCCAATGTTGAGGAATTGGCAGCTTGTGACCAAAAAAAAAGTGACGTCTAACAATTCTTGACCAGTTCTAGTTAGAAGCTTTACGGGGCAGATCCTGCCACCTTTACTCAAGTTGAGCAATGCCTTGCTGTTGACTTCAGTGGGACTCCTTGCAGAGTAAAGCAGGGCTCAGTGTAAAGGAGCTGGAATCTGGCCCAAATAACATAATTTACCAAGCTAGATTCCTGTGCCCGGGCAGGCATTATTGCACCTGGTGCTGTGCCAGGATTTTCTGATGCCTACACAAGCAGAAATGATTATTCTTATTTATTTAACCAGCCCTGGCAATGCACATGACACTTCTCTAGCCTGGCCTAAGAGAGAGACCTTGCTTTGAAGAGGAAATTAAAAAAGAGCAAGTCTCGCTTTATAAAACAGATGTGGCTGACACGAGAAGCAAAGTTTTACAAGCTGCAATCTCCGTTTCTTTGCTTTAGTTTTACAACCCTCCAGTGAAATGCAAATACTGGTCAGCTAGTCTGAGATTATTTTCCAGGATCAGACTGCTTTGCTCGTCCGTGTTTCTATGACTCCCAGCCGGGGCTCAACAGAGCTACCTCTAAAGTTTTGCATAAAGTGCTCTGGAGAAAACCATCTGGTTGTGTGTTGGATGGGCCATCATGCACGGCTGAGTTTGATTTAATCGTATGGTGTGTGGTGGGCTGGATTGGCAGGTGTGAGGGACTAAGCAGAAGATGGAAAGTCAGTCCACATGTCCCTGGATCTTGCTGGTGCTCACACTTAACACTTGTGTGGCTTCACTGTTAATTGCAGCAAACAATGCAGGGACATTATTGGCAAAAAGAAAAGGAGTACTTGTGGCACCTTAGAGACTAACCAATTTATTTGAGCATGAGCTTTCGTGAGCTACAGCTCACTTCATCAGATGCATACCGTGGAAACTGCAGCAGACTTTATATATACACAGAGATGCTCAAATAAATTGGTTAGTCTCTAAGGTGCCACAAGTACTCCTTTTCTTTTTGCGAATACAGACTAACACGGCTGTTCCTCTGAAACCGGACGTTATTGGGTGGCCAGTGGCATTTCTGAGCTCTCAGGAATGACCGTGTCAGTAAATTAATTCAATATCTTCGTTATCGGAGAGCTGCAGCTAAGACAGTGGGGTGCATGACCTGCAGCAGTAGCCTCAGACTTAGGGCCAGATTCTTATCTCAATTCCCCTCCCTCCCCCTCAGTGCCAGTCTTGAGTTCCACCCCTCGTTACTTTGGGTTTACATGGGTGTGATTGAGATCAGCATTAGCTGGTAATTCTAGATTTACACCAGCGGAAATCAAAATCCAGCCTATAGAAAGGAGAACATTTAGAACCCAATTCATCACTGCCCTATACCCTGTGCCACCCTTTACTCCCAAGCAAAATCCTTGTGCAGCAGTGGTTGCATTTTGCAGCTGCATTGTGTGATTCACACCAGCACAATGAATGGGAGACAGCAGCACTGAGCCGGGCCTTTGGGATTTACAGGTTGCTGTCTATCTCCAGGCAGTTATGCTGCTCTGAAAATACAGCTCTGCTGGTGAGTGTGAAGGCAGGAAACAGCGGCTGAAGGCAAGCTGAACCTGGGGTTTAGCAGCTATCTTAACACAAACTCCTGGAGGAGAGTAGCACTTAGCTGGGGTGAAAGCTAAGAAGTTGAGAGCTGATGCTGTCACCAGCCCTGCTCGCTTCGCCCTCTGTGTCGTGGTGGGAGCATGTAAGATTATTGCCTAGACACAGTGAAGTGGGGCTTCTTCATTGGAAAGAGACCTGGCCATCTTACGCAGCTAGCTCTGGAGGCACGCGAGGGCGGTACTGGAGACGTGAGGGGTATAGTGGATGACATTCAACCCCCAAAGTCTGAGTGCTGGGCACTACGCAGGGGATGAGAAGGGGAATGGAGGTCACCAACCCAACCTATGCAGCAGCTAGGCCAGGAGGCCACGGTCCTTCCATGCACACTTTGGACAGGGTCCCACCTGCTCATTCAGCCTCAGCAAGGAGCTGCACAGTGCAGAGAAACCCCAGGCCGGCAGGGTGCACCTGGGTCACATTTTCAAGCTCTTCTCCACGACCACGAAGGCTAGAAACTTTTTATTATTTATTTATTATTGGAAGCTGAGATCCTCCCCTAATTACAGGACTCCAGGAGCTGGGGCTTTATGCAAAGCACCAAGTATCACAAGACAACCGTGAGATGTGGCAACACTGCTGTAGCCTTAAAAGTAGCTTGGTTGACGAGCTGTTTTTCAATCTGTGGCCAATGTTTGGTGCACGCTGACTGCCCTAACAGCTTTGGTCTTCTGATTGTGTGAGCATCCCTCATTTGGAGAGATCTGTGCTTTATCGCCTACACCCTCCATCTCCCAAGCAGTGTGGTTTCTTTCACTTGTAGTACAGCCTCTCCTCTCTCTAATCTGCCTGGCACGCCAGAGTAACGCCCCCAGGGCTGGGTCGATGGTAAAGATCCCCTCTTGGGAGATTTGATGCCTTTGCCCAGGGCGAGTCCTTCTCCTCCCATCTGTTCGGACTGGGGCAGCATTGAGAACAGAGCCTGCTTTCTTCAGCAGCCAAACTCCAGCCCTGTTTCTGAAGGTGCTGGGTTTTTTCCCTTATGGCCAAACAGTGGGGGTGGAAAGAGTGGCCGGGCTGGAGGTTTTAAGGCACAATGAAGAGACTGGTGACTGATGTCTCTTGGCTTCTGAGTTCGCGCCGTTCTTCCTACCAGTTCTGAGTCTCATCTAAATCAAGCAGCGCAGCGTGGATGGGGTGACACTGCTGAAAGGGAGGGGAGTCTTGGCCAGCATCATCCTTTGATATCTCAATTCAGGCAGGAGGAAAGCTTTGGCCTGCTACTTTCTCCCAGCTAAAGCCAAGCGACTTGATGGTCCCGGGACAGCTTTGTGATCTCCACACTGATCACTTCCAGTCACGTAGCCAGCACCTCGCTTGGCTGGCATACACATTGCAATACAAAAAGGTTATCGAGTGGGAGAGTGGGGCTGCGTGGCACAGCGATCTAGTGGCTCTGCCTTTTGTTTCTAAAGACCTGGGTTCCAGGACGCCCTGGGGTCACCAGTGCCATGAGTTTCCCACAGTTAGTCCCCAGACTAGGAGGAGATTTTGTGTCTAAGAATAAGGAGCACGAGGTGCATCGGCAGAGTGGCAGTGGAATAGGGTCTCCGGGGCCAAGGCTGGACCTAGGTCCATGAAGCACGTTATAAGGAAGTCTCTTTACCAGTTGCCAAGAGAACAGAGATGGGTTTAATAAAACAACCCAAACCCAACCGCCCTAGCTAGGTCTGTGTATTTTTGTCACGGGGCTGGCACGGGTCAATGGTGCTGGGGCAGGTTCCTTGTCATAAAGATCCCACTGGAGGTGAGAAATCTCAGTTTTCCCACCAAACTTCGAGGATTAATGACACGTCAGTGTTGTTTGGAGCAGGGCCTGATTGCACAGCACCACGGGATTAACTAGCAGTTTGAACCCCAAGGGGTCCCCTTCCCTCTCTGATGAAACGTGAAGGATGAAGGGAAGGAAAGAACTGGAACGATTACAAGGAAATTAAAAAAAGAAAATGCAAAGGAAAGGGCCTGATGAAGCATTCTTCAGCCTGATAGTGTGTTGTGCTCCTGTCCCATGTCCTGTCCCCTGTCCCAGCACTAGTCTAGTGACAATTGTGAACAGAGAGGGACCCGGGGGTGGGGGGGGGGCAATTTATTTACATTTTATTGGGGTTAAGTGTCAGGGGAAACTGACCCTGATATAGCATTTGTTGTGGGGGGTTTTTATAAAGGAGCAAACCTGCATATATCAGCCCTAGGGGGGAGGGAACCAGCCATTCTGTGGTATCCATAAATTGCTGAAAAATATACGCCTGCCTCCTTGCACAGGTTCTCCAAACAATAAAATATAACCACCTTCCAGGAAGTTCTGTCTTGAAGATGTGGTACTTCCTGGAGTGCCAGCCAATCAACACACCCATTTCCAGTGAGGCATGATAGCTCCATCTAGCCTTTCAGTGGGTGGTGGCATCATCTGAGGTTTGGCAGGATGCTGGTTCACATCCCTCCTTTGATAGTTTCTTCTTGGGAGTGGCTGCGCTGTGGTTTTTTTGGTCAGTGCCGTTCTTGACTGCTGAGTGACTCAGTAACGCTGGCAGGGCTGGGTTTTTACTGGAGCCTTTTCTGTCCTGGAGCATTCCTTGCTCTGCCCAGGGAGTTCGAGTGCACATGATCTTGTTTACCACTGACAAGTAGACTCCTTGGGCCACCTCCAGTACCAGGCCATCCAGACCCTGCCAGCGCCAGGAGCCCTTGCAGCTGCTTGTTGCAACATTCAGAAAATTAAGGGATACCCCTCTGCCGGATGGGGGTAGGAGAAGAGACAGGGAAACATGATTTCATGCCAGGAGATGGCAATTGTGCTTCCATGCGCTCTCGCCCTGGCCTGCCAGCCAAGCAGCGGGCCCTGCCATCTGACTTGGGCATACAGCAGTGTGTGCGACCCAGAAGGGGGAAGCACAGAGCAGTGCCAGCAAGAGCTGAGTGACTTGCAAACCGGCCAGTGTGGAACCCTCTGACCGAAAGGACTGAAGTTAGTGGCCGGGGTGTAATATATCGCCCTGTACGTCACCGGTTTGATTCTGGCTTGGGCTAATATTGTCTGAAAGTCTCCTCTCGGGTGGGTCGAGGTGTCTCTTTCTCCAGAACCTCCACTGGCTGCAGCCTCGCTGGCAGACTCAGCGGAGAGGCCAAGGACTCAGGGGGCCGTGGAGCGTAGATTTCCCCCCGAGCTGAGGCCAGGATTGACGCTCATGTTGCCACTACCCAGGCTGAGCCAGTATTGTGAATAAATAGCAGATCCCTCTGTGCAGTTTGTTGGTCCTGTATTACTCTAGGCACTCATACGGCTGTCCAGCTGTGTGGCCCAGTGAGCTGAAGGCTCGACACTTAGACTTGAGAGACCTGGGTTTTTTCTCTTGACTTGATGAGTGACCTCAGGAAAGTCCCTACCTCAGTTTGCCCATCTGTAAAAGGGAGACAATAATACTTACTCCATCTGTAGAGTGCTTTGAGATCTCTGGCTGGGAAGTGCAGTATCAGAGCTAGATTTTACAATGAATTATTGCCCTGCTGCGGGTCTGCCCCCAACTCTTGACACTAAACATGGGTTCAAATGTCACTGAAACGGACTCTGTGTTGCGGTTTGTTCTGTGAAGGGGTCTGTAATGCTGCCGTGCCAATGGGTGTGTTTCTGCACCGGGCTGGGTCAGGCCGAGGCGGCTATGATGAATATAAGCTCCGTCAGCGCCTCCTCTGGGCATCTCCCATGTAGCCGCCACCCTCTGACTTCCTTGCTCTCCTTTGTCGGGTGGGATTGTAATGAGGGGGATTCGCGTGACTTCTGCTGCCGGGTCATGGTGTGCTGGAATGGCTACGTCATCCTGTCAGCCGGCACATCATACCTGAGACAGGGTCATGGGCTAGTCGGCCTCTGACCTCGGGAACCGGGTGCTGCTTCCAGGGAAGACATGCACACAGCGGGCGGGGGGGGGGGTCATTGTGGGGCTCTGGTGACTCCAGGGCATGTTGCCTTTGGGATTTTCAGCTACAGGTGTCTAGATGGCAGAGCTAACAAACACAATCCCACACACGTTTCCCGCCATCCTGCACACGCACCCAGAGCAACGCAGTGCTCCGGCCCCCGTGCTCACGCACACACGGGCTGATGTTCCCGAAACGCTCGCCCCGACATGCACAGGTCCCCTGCCAAATACCAGCCCCAATGCACACGCCCGGCACACGGGCCCCCTGCCAAATACCAGCCCCAATGCACACAAATGACACGCCCGGCTGCCCCTGACACCCTTGACACACTCTGCACCCCTGCTACACACACCCTGAAACACACACACACACTCTGAGACACCTCCTGCCACCCCTGGATGGGCCCAGATCTAACCTACGCTGAGGATCAACAGCAGGAGAACCCTATATCCAGACAGGGGTCCTGGCCCTGAGCCAGCCGGCCTCGGAGCACAGGTGTGTGCAGGGGTGAGTTTGGGTCCCTGAGAAGCTAAACCAGCATCTGTGGGCTAGACACTAAACTCTCCAAAGAGCTTTAGAAACATCCTAGACGTTCAAGATGGGAAAGGCCAATAAGGGCATGTGATGCACTTACATTTGTGACAACGTACCAGCACTTCTACCTCGCGTGCAGTGTGGCCTCTTGGAGGCTGATGGGGTGGAATATAGACCCTCCTGTTTCCAAAGCACCCTCTGCCTCTGGGCTAAAGGAGAATCCCCATTAGCTGTCAGCAGCCTAGGGGTCTATGACACGCAGCTGAGTCGTTCTGGTTCCAGGCAGGGAGGATGGGGACATGGATACACCCAACTCTTCCTCCCCCACCCCGACCCCAACAGCGCTCGCACACACACACACACACACACACACACACACACACACACACACGACAACTCATCCCAACATTGTCTAGTCCAACTTTCAATTTCCCAAGCCATGTGGCTTCCAGCCCTGCCCTAGACCGAGAGGTTACACTCTCAGGGAGTTTTAAATTGTCCTTCCTCCCATCCTGTTCCTCCGATCTGCGTCCCCTGGTCTCCCGTGAGCCATTTCCCAGCCTGCTGGGTGATCGCATCTCTCAGATATCTGCGTGTGTCCCCCTGGCAGTCCTCTGCCATTGCTTGTCCTTTCTTCCCTTTCACCTCATCCCTTCGTTGCTTGGTTCCCCCTGGTGCCCGCCCCGGCCCACTCACTCTCTCCAGTGGGATCAGGGTGAGAGGGGAGGTGTATGTGCCTCCTTTGAGCAGTTCTTTCTTGGGAAAGTTCGCATCCAACTGTCTCCTGCCTTGTGGTTTTGGCTCCCCTGTGCAGGCAGTTTGAGGGCAGGGCGCTCACCCCTTCAGGCTGCACCAGGAGCTTCCACGCTCCTTGGCTCAGTTGGCATTTGAGCTCCACATTCAGGGCAAACTGCTGCTAGCCCTCTCGCCTGGGGCACCTAGTGGGAATGGATTCCCCTCTGTCCAGCTTTCCCTTCCCTTTCTCCTCTGGCGTGGCCTCTTCTCAGGGCTGTCAAAGGAGGGGAAAAGGCCCTGGGGGAAGTTGCTGGCCTGAGCCAGTTCCCTTCCCCCACCCCCACCTCAAAGTTCTGGGCTCCCACTATGACTGGCCATGCCCTGCACCCTTCCTGCTTTTCTGTTCCTGGCCCCCTGCCCCTCACTCCTGGCCCCCAGCACCCACTCCCGTTCCAGTCCCGGACCCACACACACTGCTCTGCCAATGCCTCTCAACCCTGCCCTGCAGCATGCCCTGGGTTCCCCACGCAGATCTGACAATGCCCCCTGCCCTGCCCTGCTCTTCCAGGGCTGTTCTTCCAATGCGGCTCATCCTTGCTGTGCAGAACCCCCCGCAATCCCAGTCATTGATCTCCTTCAGAGGCAGGCTGCCAGTCTTGTTGAACAATACCCTATTCAGCATTGCCAGCTGTTGTGATTTCATCACAAACCTTGTGGTATTTGGTGGGGTTTTTTCAAAGCTCCAACTCCTGGAGTCCTGTGATTACAAGAGAATCTCAGCTTTCATTTGTGGAAAAAGGGCAGGTGGGGGCTGGAAAATGTGCCCCCCCCGGCTCAAAACCCAGAAAGACAATAAAAAGAACTGAAACCTTCTTACTTTAAAAACATTTCCTGCTCACTAATGGAGGCCTTGCTATGGCTGTCTGAGCTCTTGGGGCTGACAGTCCTGTTAGGGAATGGACTATGGTTACTAGCCTCATTGCTCTTCTGACCTGCAGTCACCTGAGGGCCCAGGTGTTCAGAGAAGCAAGACTAGCGCCCCGTAATGTGGGGCAGCTCCACACCGCCCCGCTGAAGCATTTTCAGTCCATCTTCCACCGCTTGGCATTTTCAGTCCCCTAAGGATTCGTGCCGCATTTTTGTAATAAGGGCCTGAAGAATTTATTAAGTTCTGAGCCCAGCCCCACGGCCGTGAACAGATGAGCCAGACAGAAATGCTGCTCTCACAGCAGATTCTCCATCATACTCTCTGTCCCCCTCTTCTTCCCCCGAGTGCTCCCATTAACTAAGCTGCGAATACCAATAACGCTACCGTTCTTCTTGGAGGATCCCACAGAGCTATGTGGGCTGTTTGTACAGGGCTCACACACCAGGCACTGAAGTGTAGACACCTTTGGGGTGGGGAATGCGGTGGGATCACACAGCGGTCTTTAGGAGACGTGAATAACAACTGGCGTCGCTGAAATCATCGGGGAATTTCGGTCACTTAGAGAGGACTGACTATGCGAGGATCAAGCATGGCTGATGGGAGATTGTCGGTCGTGGGTTCATGTGAGGATGGGGCATAGTTATAAGAGACTCCTGCATGATCCTTGCTCTTTTGGGAGGACACCCCAACTTTCACAAGTAGTGCCAGGGGTTCATTAACCGCCATGAATGATCTGGATCTTGATTGTATGTCCCCGCTGGAAGATACCTCCCAACACCATGGAAGCCCAATGGGCTCAGAACTGTCCCAGAGGGAAAGAGTCACCTATTGAATCATCAGTATCTCTTACAACCTACCTTTGCAAGGGGTGGGGGTGTCCAGTGCTGGCCAGCCCCACCCTATTAAATTTGGAAGATCTGGCGAGCTCCTACCTGAGGTTACACGGCTGCAGGGGTGGCTCACTGTCAGAGCTGAGCTTTGACCAAGTGTAGCCAACGGGGTCCCACAGATTCTGCAGCATGTGGCCCTGATTGGCCCTTTGTAACAAGCAAAAAATAAAGACTAGACTAGAACTCAAGCCACAAAGGTTGGCTCCAGATCCGAGCATCCCTAAAGTTCGGGTGGGCTTTGGGGTTTGAGCCCACCCCTAAAGTCTGTAAGCCTGAAAGAGTCTGCATGGTGCCTCTGGGAGTCTCCAGAGCAGAACTCTCCAGCCTGGCTCCCTGGTGGAGTCAGTCGGCGCGTATCCCAGGCTGACAGAGCAGGACTGTTCGAAAGCACCAAGTGAGTTAGGAGCGCACATCCGGCTGGCTTCTGAAAACCCCAAGTCCTGTCTGCAGTGACCTTAAACACCAGATCTCCCCCAGCGCTGCTCCACAGGGGTTCTCGGCAGCGCGCGCACTAGGGAGGCCAAAGCACTGGCGTCCCTCCCTACACTCCTGCCTCAGAAGGGCGAGACGCAGAGGTTAAAATGCCAGCATCTGGGCTATGCCAGTGCTCCTGCCTGCAGAGCTGCCCCACCCGGGATGGATTCTGCCTGCAACCTTGGAAGCAAGCCAAGAGCCCCCCAGCCAGCTCGGAGATCCAGCTGCTTCTCCTGGGAATCTACAAGCGGCAGCGTCTCCCGCCACATTACTTTATTGTCTCTCTTTTTTCCAAACTGTGCTTGTTTTTCTTCCAGCCAAACTCAGCCCCAGGAAATTGGAGAGGCCTCCTCCTCTGTGTCCCATTCCCTTAGCCATGACTCTGCCTGTTTCTTCCCAGCTGTTTGCTTCTGGTTCTGGAGCTTGCTCTGCCCCGGGCTGAGACCGTAGGTCTGGCTGCCATGGATGTTTCAGAGCCTCAAGGGTCCGAACATTGCGCCGGCTGGGACAGCTAGAACACTTCCAGCCCCTGGCAGCGTGGGGGAACAGGCCAGGAGATGGCCTGTGTGCTGCGCAATAGGGACGCGTGTGGGAACAAATCGATTTTTATGGGGGGAGATCGGCAGCTAGGCCCCAAGGGTTTGATTTCTGACTCTGCCACTGCTTCCCGGTGTGACCCTGGGTAAGTCACGGACCCTCTCAGGCCTCCATCTGTAAAATGGGGTGTCGTGGGTGAGCGTGTCTGTAAAGTGCTTTGAGATCGCCGGGTGGAAGGTGTGTTATAGAAGGGCGAGGTGCTCTATTACCTGCTGAGGAATCGAAGTCACTACCTTTCCCATTGGAATAGCCCCGTAGCGCCCCTGTACCACAGCCGCAGAACTGCACCAGGTCCCATCTCCTGACTGGCATGGACGGAATGCTCCCCCACTCTCCATGGGGCCCTCCTTGTTGTCTCACTGCCCCCTTGGGAGAAGATGGCAGGACTTGCCTGGGGCCGGGGTGGACATTCCCGCCTTGCTCCGTCTGGGAGGTCAGCAGCAGCTTCGGCTCCATATGCCTGCTGGCTGTGCTGATCTCCAGGAAGATGAATGTCGTTGAGCATTCTCTCCTTTCTTGTTACGCAAGGGGCAGCGTGGTCCAGTGGGTAGGACACTGCTCTGGGCTTTATTCTGGGAGCTGCCAGTGATCTACTGTGGGACTTTCACAAGGGTCTCTGTGCCTCTTTCCTCTCCCATCCGGTGTCAGTCTAGCTATGATACCGCGAGCTCTTTGCCGTAGAGACAGTCTCTCTTGCGTCTGCACAACGCTTCGCTCAATGGGGCTCTGAGGTACTGGTATAATACCAGGAATAATCCTGCCCTCCCTCCTTCCCTGTGTGTGTTTCTTTGCAAAATGTGACTTTAAAAGGAACTTGGCGAGGAGCCTCGGAGAGCAGAGATGCAGCACGAGCCGCTGCCTGGCTCGTCCACCACTGGAGCTGCACTCTGCATCCTGACTCTTGCTGTCACTGGCTGATCTCTGCCCTGGAAGCCGTGCAGAACATGCCCCTAAAAGGACGGTGCTTGCAGAGGCCAGGCCTGACTCAGTGCCTTTGGCAAGAGCAGGAGGGTGAGAGGCGCTCGGCAGCGCTGGGACTTGTTGGCTGTGTTTGGGTGACCCAGGATCCTGTTTACAGTAGCTGCCTGCATGATTTTAACCCTCCTGCGGAAGGCGCGGGTCCCAGCCGCGGTGCTGTAGCATGGTTCTTCACACGCTGTGGATCCACGCCTCTGCTTGCAGTCATGGTCCAAACGTAATCTTTTCTGCTGCAGCCCGGGGGCTGTGCAGGTAGCATCGGGGCCCTCAGATATGCCAGATTGTATGGGAGCGATTGTCTCCTGAACGCCTTGTCACGGAGTCCCTGGGCGATGCTCTGGAACTGCTCCCCATGAAGTCAGTCAGGACTCTGGGGTAGTCGCCTTTCTGTGAGCAGCCTGTCTTCAGGACACACAGCTCACCCGGCTTCCACCTTCCTGGGTCTGACCTCGGAGCATTCAGCATCCTCTGCCTCTCCGTGTGCTTCCCCCAGCGAGTCCGCTCAGGCGGGGCTCCTGGGGAAGCCAGAGGGTCCTGCACCCCAACTTCGCAGTCAGACGTGACTCTCAGCCAGCCAGTAAACCAGAAGGTTTATTAGACGACAGGAACATGGTCTAAAACAGAGCTTGCAGGTGCAGAGAACGGGACCCCTCAGCTGGGTCCATTCTGGGGGGCAGTGAGCCAGACAACCACGTCTGCACTTCACTCCATGTCCCAGCCAGCCCCAAACTGAAAACCCCCTCCAGCCCCTCCTCCTCTGGGCTTTGTTCCTTTCCCCGGGCCAGGTGGTCACCTGATTCCTTTGTTCTCCAACCCTTCAGCTCTCACCTTGCAGGGGGGGAAGGGCCCAGGCCATCAGTTGCCAGGAAACAGGGTGTCGGCCCTTCTCTGTGTCCAGACCCCTGCACACACCTGCCCTCTAGGGCTCTGCAATGATCATACACCCTTACTCCACCCCCTAGATACTCAAGAACTGCCTAGGGGAAACCGAGGCACCCCCACACTATTCAGAGGAAACATCAAGAACAGTCCCACTTCGTCACATCTCTCCCCCCTTCGAGATCGAACTGAGCGGGGTCACTTTAGCCGGTGACCTGGGGAAGTTCGAAGCCACCAACGTTCCCATGGATGCCCCAGCATCTCTCCCATTCCTTGGTAGGAGTTACACCAGGCCCTTCCAGTTTCACGCCCTCCCTTAGGTCAGGGGTGGTCGATAGCACTCGCAGGCCGCATGTGGGAAGGTTTATGCAGCCCATGCCCTTTGGCCACCCCAAGAATGTCTCCCCATTGACCATCACCTTCTGCTCCCACTGGAGGTCCGAGGGGCCTGGCCCCAGGAAACTCCACACAGACATATAGGTTGGGGTCAGGAGTGGGAGCCTGTCCACATCCCCAACCATCTGGCTGACGGAGTCTATGGCCTTGGGACCCAGCAAGGGAGCTAGACACCGGGGCTTTTCCACAGGGTCCCCCTGGTTCAAATCGCCAGCCTGCTCAAAGGCAGTGAGGTGGGCATCCACACACCCCCCCTCCTTAACCAGGGGCAGCAATTTAGTTTCAAGGTTCCCTGCGGAACTGGCCCCCCGGGATCTATCCCCACTCACCCCGGGGAGGTCCCCTAGGCCTCTCCGCTCCCCCACCGCCAGTTCATGCTGCTGCTGCTTCTGCAGCTCTTTCTCGGGCTCTCGCTGTCTCCCACGGTCCTCTTGCTCTCTCGGACTCAGCTCCAATCCCGTCCGTCTCGATCCCCCGATGGGGAACCCGATCGTGAAGACCCCCGTCTGGTCGGGGACAGGAGTCTTGGCGATGCCTGGCTCCCGCTTCAGCTGCTCCCAGATCCTGCTATAGCCCCAGTTGGGGTCAGGAATCTGTTCCTTCGAGCGGTCATCCTCCTCCAGCTGCACGATGAACTGTGCTTTGGTGAACTTTCCAACGCTCAACCCTCTCTTTTTGCACAGGGTTACAATGTCCTTCTTAAGGAGACGGTGACAGGCCATCACTCCGCTCCTCCCAAGTTGTTTTGGACTCACAGGCCCGTGTGTTCTCAGCTCCCCACGGTTTCCAGGGAGAACCCCTAGTGTGCCAGCCCTTCTCGAGGTCACCACCTCTTTGCCAGGGTCGAGCTGCAGACTCCTCCGCCCCTGAGACTGCTCACTGCAGTCCCCAGGGGGACCCCATTACTGCACAGTCCTTCTCGCTGGTCACACACTCCCAGGGGTTAACCGCCCCCCGAAACCGCTCCTTTCTGAGCCTTCAGCAGGCCTGGTCCTCGGCAATCCCCCTTCGTGTTACTGCTCCCCAGTCACTTACTGCAGGAAGCGCCATCCACGGGGTGCAGTACATCCCACCGCTGCCACCAGTTGTCACGGAGTCCCTGGGCGATGCTCTGGAACTGCTCCCCATGAAGTCAGTCAGGACTCTGGGGTAGTCGCCTTTCTGTGAGCAGCCTGTCTTCAGGACACACAGCTCACCCGGCTTCCACCTTCCTGGGTCTGACCTCGGAGCATTCAGCATCCTCTGCCTCTCCGTGTGCTTCCCCCAGCGAGTCCGCTCAGGCGGGGCTCCTGGGGAAGCCAGAGGGTCCTGCACCCCAACTTCGCAGTCAGACGTGACTCTCAGCCAGCCAGTAAACCAGAAGGTTTATTAGACGACAGGAACATGGTCTAAAACAGAGCTTGCAGGTGCAGAGAACGGGACCCCTCAGCTGGGTCCATTCTGGGGGGCAGTGAGCCAGACAACCACGTCTGCACTTCACTCCATGTCCCAGCCAGCCCCAAACTGAAAACCCCCTCCAGCCCCTCCTCCTCTGGGCTTTGTTCCTTTCCCCGGGCCAGGTGGTCACCTGATTCCTTTGTTCTCCAACCCTTCAGCTCTCACCTTGCAGGGGGGGAAGGGCCCAGGCCATCAGTTGCCAGGAAACAGGGTGTCGGCCCTTCTCTGTGTCCAGACCCCTGCACACACCTGCCCTCTAGGGCTCTGCAATGATCATACACCCTTACTCCACCCCCTAGATACTCAAGAACTGCCTAGGGGAAACCGAGGCACCCCCACACTATTCAGAGGAAACATCAAGAACAGTCCCACTTCGTCACACGCCTCCCCTCCCCTTTGTATGGGAGCGATTGTCTCCTGAACGCCTCTCACCCCAGCCTTCATCACACAGAGAGTCCAAACAGCCAAAGCTGTTGACTTCAAGAGGCTTTGGATTAGACCCTTCCATGCACTCCCATTTCTGGGTTAAGTGCTTCCAAATGTCTCCATTAGAAGGGTGTTTAGAGAACAAATTCTGTTCTTGAGTTGTCACTACATAGAGTCTGTGGCCATATTAAAAGGTACAAGCCTTTGGCTATGTCTGTCTCCCTGCTTTGCACTCCTCATCTGAGGATCTCACATTGCTCTGCAGAAATTAAGCTCCGCACCCAGCAGGTGAGGCAGATAAGGACAATGAATGCTGCCGTGCAGGCAGGGAAAGGGAGGTGCAGAGAGGTGATGTGACGTGCCAGCCCGGGCAAGTCACGAGGGTCAGTGGCAGGGCCTGGAGTAGAACCCAGGCGTCTTTATACCAAGTCAGAAAATGTATAAACACGGGGCCAGTCCTGAGGTCCTTACTCTGGCAAATTCCCATTGGAGCGCCTGCATATGGACCTCAGGATCTGGCCAAAAATGAGCAAATTCACTGCTACCAGACTCCTGTGGCAGGGGTTGGATTGGGTCACATCATTGCAATAACCTCCTCTCTGTCTCTCTCTGCCAGGTCTCCAGCCCTTCATTCCAGACTCAGAGGGGGACCTCCTCTTCCTGCTGGACAGCTCTGGCAGCGTCTCCTACTACGAGTTCTCTAGGGTCAAGGAGTTCATCAGGGGCCTCCTGCGACCCTTCACCTTTGGCCCCAGCGACGTCCAGACCAGCATCATCCACATTAGCACTGTGCCCACCATAGAGTTCCCCTTCGACCGGTACTTGTCCACCGGGGCGGTGCAACAGGCCATCCGGGACACGCAGCAGCTGATGGGGGACACCAACACGGGCAAAGCCCTCTCCTTCGCCAAGGAGAAGTTCTTCACGGATGAAGCTGGCGCCCGGGCGGATGTGCCCAAGGTGCTGGTGTGGGTGACGGACGGCTTCTCTACTGATGACATCTCCCAGCCCATGCAGCTGCTGAAGGACATGGAGGTCACGGTCTTCATCATCAGCACCGGGCGGGGGAACTACCTGGAGCTTTCAGCAGCTGCCAGCCAGCCTCCAGAGAAGCACTTGTACTTTGTGGATGTGGATGACCTGCCCATCATCACCAAGGAGCTGAGGGATGCCATCATAGGTACCATGCGCTGGCTCGCCTGGGGAGAGAAGTTCCAGTTCGCGATGCCCCTTTGCGGGGGATGGGAGGGGGATGGGTGAATGCCAGCCAGTTCCTCGGTTTGGGGAAGCGCCCTAGAGTTCAGGTATTTCTGCGAACCTTCTGTGGAGGTCTCTGGCCTGCAAAGCCAGGGCTGGGAATCTCCCAGCATTTCCTCCATGCCCTCTGGCGGGGAACGGGGGCACCACAAGAACGGCTCCTCCAGTCCCATAAAGAACGCAGAGGGGCTAAACCAGTGGTCCTCAAACTTTTCACGATCACCCCCCCCCCCCTTGCCCCTGTCCACACCCCACCCTAGGGGCCGGGAGTGGGGCTGCCGGGAAGGGGAGGGGACATGGACAGGGGTAAGGGGACCAAGGCTGGGGCCACACCGGGGGTGCAGGTCTGGGGCCAGGAGCCGGGGCCGCAGCGGGGCTGGGTGCTACTCCTTCCCTGCCGTGCCCCCCCAAACATTCCTCTGCACCCCCGCCATGGGGATGCACCCCACAGTTTGAGGACCACTGGGCTAAGCCCATTTTACTGAATCGCAGCATGTGGCCAGACCTTGCGGCGCTTCTGAGAATGCTCAGTTCAGGGGAGGGGCGAAAGTCGGGGTCAGCTGGTGTCCTACGCAGATGTGTGCTGAGGGAGACGGCGCGCACTGCACCCCGGGTGGGCTCAGGAGCCGCAGAAGGTATTGGATCGGGGGCCTCCGTGTCTTAAAGCGGGAGCCTCTGCTGCCTGAGGTAACAGATCCAGCTCTGCTAGTCGAGGCTGTAACAGGCTCCTCAGCCTCGATGTGAGGTCCAGCCCCCACTAGCGCCACGCCGTGTGGGTTGCCGTGACAAAGGCCCCATTCTCAAAGGCATTTAGGTGCCTAACTGTTCAGCTAGGGGCTGAGGGGGATTTTCTAAAGCGCCTAAGCTGGCTAGGCACGAAACCAATGGGAGTTAGGGGCTTAACCTGCTTCTGGGCTCGTAGAAATCCTGCCAGGCGCAGGTCTGCGTCGTTAGGTGCCTAAATACCTTTGAAAATCTGGCTCCAGTGCTCCGCGTTTCTTCGGATGTGAAGATAAGAAGAAGGCCCCTGCCCTGAGGAGCTGGCAGGGTATGAATCCCCCTAGACACTCTGCATTGCCACTGTGTCAGGTCGATTGGCTTCCCCAACCGTTGCTAGCAGAGGTTGGGACCGTAGTGTGGGCTGGTGGGGAGACCTATTGACCTAGGACAGCTGCGGCATTGATCTTGCTTGTCCAGGAGTGACCCCAGGCCTTGAGGAGGTTGGGGGTAGAGTGGGGACAAATTCTTGTCTTCCTTTTGGGGAAGATCCCACAAGGTCTTGCAGCGGTAATGTCCCCCTGCACGCTACAATGGAAACAAGCCAGGGTCTGTTCCCTTCTGCGGGCTGGGGGCAGTTAGCTGTGTTCGCGTTACAATGATTTGCTGGGTGGGGGAGAAGAGAAGGGAGCTCAGACACGAGTTGTCTGGATTCCTTTGAAACCCCCCAGATCTGGAAATGAATCATCACAGATGCAGGTCATTGGCTTCCCTGCTCGTCAATCCAGGCAGGAAAATGCACCAGACCCAAGAACTTTTCTTCTGTCTCCACAGGTTAATGGTTACCCAGGGAACTCGGAGCAGAGCAGGAGGTTTAGCTGTAGAAAAGAAAGAGTTAGGTGCCCAAATCCCTTTGAAACATAAGGGGAGATTGGTGCCTAATTCTCTGTGGCACCCTAGTAAATTCCAGCCAAAAAGATTACCAGGCTGCCCAGTAAGCCTGATGTAACAATTTGTTCTTTAGTATGTAAACACACCAGTCCAGGCTACATAGGCGGTGGTGTGGGCTCTTGAGTGGCATGTGTTAGTGCGAGCTAGGATTTTCCAAGTTGTATCCCAGCTCCGCCACTGATTCCCTCTGGGACACTGGGTAAGTCACTTAACTTCCCTGAGTTAGTTTCTCCCTCTGTAAGACAGGGATAACACCGGCTTGCCTTAGAAGATTACTTCGTTAATGTCCATCAAGTAGCCGGAAGCCATAAAGCATGAAGTGACTCTGTAGAACTCAACAATAGGGCAGTAAATTACCGTGGGTTCATTTGATTTCTAGATGGACGGTGAATGTTTTCCAAAAGTTTTAAACAAACATTTCAAAGACGTCAAGCGGTTCGAAGCTGTCCCATCCAAACAAAGGAGAATAATCGTAAGAACCCGCTGCATGCATAGAATACACCCAGTGCTGATAGAACTGTTGGCAGGGTCGACTCACTTAGCGCTGACCCTGTGGAACAGAGCTAACCTAACATGGCTGCGTGTATCTGCAGCGGCTGGCATTCACCAAAGGATCAAGGTCTTGCCCTGCGGCCATCTGTCATGCTGCTCTCTTTAATAATCATTAAATATGTTCCTAGCGGGATTCCAGGAAAATCGTGGCCAGACTAGGCAAGGTTAGCATGTTGGCAGCAAGCCTGTTTGTGGCAAGTGTGGCTGTGGAATTGGAGTGATTGGTAAGAGTGGAAGGCCAAAGGTGGGTTAGATTTTCATGGTCAGACTTGCCGAAGCAAAGCGAACGCCTTGTGCTCGTTTGCACGTCCTTACCTACGACTCTCATCCTCCACGCGGCTCTTCAGTGCCATTCCTCGGGGTGTTGCCTGCCCTTGCAAAGCTGAGGCCTGGCCCAAGCCTCCTAGTATTCTAGGATTTCTTTGGGAAGCTGAGCAAGTTCCTTTGGCCCTGCGAGGCGTTCCAGTCGCTTTCCGGAGGCGGACTCTATTGGAAAGGGTATTTTCCTTCCCTGCGCGGCCCCTGCTAGGGGAGACTGGTTAGAGCTCGGTGTGGAGGAGCCAGTTAACCCTTTCCATGGTCTCCTATTGACACAGCAATTTTGTCACTAAAGAAAAGCCAATATTTAGAAAACCAAGGATGAAAAAGTCATACGTTATAACTATAAAAAAGAAAAGAAACCCAAACACAGAGTATCTGCAGAGTAGCTGGGTGACAAGCCGGGGCTTCCCCCTCTCCTCCAGTTGGGGGATCAGAGAGCACGTACTATGTATCTCGCAGCCGTGGCTGCAATGTGCGAGGTGCTGGACAAACCCCAGCTGGCAAATGAGCTGCAGCAGCCCAGAAGCCGGGGAGAGTCATCGCCAGCTCCTAGCACACACCAATCATAAGTCAGGCCCCTCTGGGATCTGGCGTGAAGATCACGAGATTGTCAGCAATAATACATGCTGTGTTCCTTTGCCTTCTGGATTGTGAGCATCTGGCTTGCACTCAGGCCAAGCTTTGCTCTGCATTGGTGAAGCCTAGACTCCTTGTTTTTTTAAATGAATCTAGGATTCTCCCCTATGCCAATGACTCCAGGAGCTGGGGCTTTAAGAAAAATACCAACTGCCTCAATAAAATGGTGGGAGTTGCCAAGAGCAGGCCCCGGTGCAGACCCCTTTGCCTTCCCTTCCCCATAGCTGTGGGTTCACAAAGCACATATGCCATGGGAAGGCAGCTGGCATGCAGTGCAGGGAGGCCGTTCCAAGCGAGCAGGCAGCATGGGAAAAGGCCTGGAGCTGCCATTATTATCCTCATTATCCTGTCCTCATCTCTTGAAACAAGATAGTAAGTTAAAAGGCCTTTTGTAGGTGCACAAATGAGCTTTGTAATGAAATTGGCCAGTTTCTTCCCTCCACTCCTGCCCAGGAAGGGGCTGGGTTTCATCCCCACTCGTTGCTATACACCCGCAGTATGGACCTGGCTCCCATGCAGCACTTGCCTCAGGTGTGAACATGAGTATGGGAACAACCCACAAAAGGAGTAAATTGGAGGGGCCACACCTCTTTTATGAGCTGCATTAGCCTTTATCTCCTCCTTGCTCCCTTCAGAAGCATCTCCTTCGCTTCTAAAGATTTGCTCAGAGATCTAAGCAGGCAGCTAATAAACCAAAGCTGTCTGGTCTGGGAGTCATGCTGGAGTTTTAGATCCAAGCCAGTGCTGAGAGTGAGTGAGAGAAGGGGAATAGACTCGTGTTTGGGACATATGGGGGCTCCCCCCTGCTGGTTTCTAATCCTGCCTCTGTGGAAAAGTGACATCATCTCTCTCCCTCAGTTTCCCTCCGCATACAATGGGTATAATAATATCAACTGACCTGCGGTGAGGGGCGCTGGGAAGGTCGGTGAGTGTAAATGGCTTGACAGACTGTGCCAGGTTCTGATTCGGCTTGCTCTGGTGTCAATCGGGAGTAGCCCTGTTGAAGTCAGTGGAGCTGTGATGGTGTAAAACTCTTGTAAGTGAGAGGAGATTCAGGCTGGGCTAGGAGACTGACCAAGGCAACTGTCTCCCCCACAGTTACTTCATTCCACCCCCACCGCCCTGGCCTCCCCCAGTCTAGGGGGGCTGTTGGGCACCCCTTCTAAGCTGTCCGCTATCGCTTTAAATCCGCGGAGACAATCACTGGCATTCGCTTTCCTGCTTGAATTGACGGAACCTAAGTCTGTCACCCCCTCGTCAATTTGCCGCTCTCCGCTGGCCAGCAGACAGCAAGTGTACAGGATGATCTCCATTCTGCCCTTCCACAGCGAAGATATAAAGGGCTAAAGGCTGTTGATCCTGCTCCTTTCACCAGGCCAAACCATCACAGCCTGCAACGGGCACCAGGGAAATACCCGCGACAGACAGCCAGACTCAGAGAAAATAAATCGGATCTTGGGGAAACGGCTGAGCAACGTAGCGCAGGCGATGAGGCTGCTTCTTAGAGACAGTGGCATTGAAATACACTGGACCAGATGGACCAGGGTCCAATCTAGTATGGCAGTGCCTGGTTCCACAGTGTAACCTTCCTGACTTCCAGTGGGTTACTCTCTACGTACACCAGCGCAGGTGAGAAGAGTGGCCCACGATTAAGCTGCTAGTGTCCCCTGAAAATGCTAAGAAACACGCACCTATTCTCAAGGTACTGTAGTTGGAGGAGAGAGTCTGGCTTTATTCTCCGAGGGACGGACCTGGATTGCAATCAAAGAATCCCTGGGGGGTGACGTGTGGGTCTCTCCCTGCTCATGTCTGATCGGTGGCTGTGCTCTGTAGAAACTGACATCACCCTTTGGCACCTTCTCCGCTGCAGGACCCTACATGCACAGTAGCAACAGAAACTGCAGCCGGCTCCAGCACAGCCCCCGGGAGAGCAGCACGTTTATGAGCTCCGCAGCCCACGGCGAAGGCTCCGTGTCAGGGACCTGGGCCCATTGTGTAGTCAGGGAACATGTTTTCCCAATCTGATAAAGAATAGCGCCCACCGGGCTCTGCAGATGTGAGGCCCTACCCTCGATGGGCAGAATTCAGTCTGTTCTAACCTGCGTTTGTTTGTGAAAATGGACGACGACTGGCCATTCTGTTTGAAATGAACCTTTGGGAGCCTGATCCTATTTGCACCTAGCGTCCCAGTGCCTCGGAACGGTTGGTAGATATCAATAGCCCAGATAGGAATACTGAGGCACAGAGCTGAAGGGATTTGTCCAAGGTCACAGCTGAGCCGGGGTGGAGGTGGTAATATAGGAACAATAATTAATGCCTAGATCTTATGCAGCACTTTGGATCTCAAAGGGCTTTACAAAGGAGAGCGGTATCCTTATTCCCCATTTTGCAGATGGTGAAACCGAGACACAAAGTGGAGAAGTGGTTTGCCTGAGGTCATCTCACAAGCCAGCAGCAGAGCTGGGAACTGGATCCAGGTCTCCTGGGTCCTGACCCAGGCGATTGCACAGAGAAGAATGATATTTCCTTTGCAGATGAAGAAAGGAGGTTTCCTGCCACCTTAGTCTTGGGCTCACTGAGAATCAAGAAATTTCCAACAAGCTCATGGCTGTGAAAAGTGCTCGTCTGTGTCTATCCTTCATGAGCCACAAAGACGCAATGAGTGAGAGTCCGATCATTAACGGCGGGTGTGGGGAGGTCGGGGGTGCAGTAATCATTGGTGATTGGAAAGCTTCAGCTGGGATCGATGCCTAGGGAATAACATCCTGCAAGCCTAACGTTAGTTTTAAATCAGAAATCCATAGGGTGCTGAATCAAACAAGCCACGTGCCCTGCTCTCTGTGGCTTATTGGCTTTGCTTGGTGGCCACGGCAGTTCCAGCGAGGCAGCAGGGCACAGTGCTGTAAGCAAGCTACAGGCCAGATCCCCAGCTGATGTAAAACAGGTTAGTTCCATGGACGGAGCAATGTTAGTTTGCACCCTCCGATTCTCACACAACACCCCTGGGGGGCTCTGTCTTAGAGATGATTCATTTCCAGCCCAAGTGCATTTGGCCTTTGACAGGATAAATGTTCTTTCCAGCACCTCAATCTCAGTCTCCGAGGTTTGAACTGAGCTGGTCCTTTGTGCCCTTAGGAATCGCACTGCATGGAGTGGCAGGATCGGGAGCAGCTCCCAGGGCTGCAGGGAGTTCTTACAAAGCACGATGGGAACCAGGGAGGAGGGGGCGTTGAATGCTGCTGGCTGGTGAAGGGGGAAAGCGAGGGCATGGCAGATGTGGAATGTTCCTGCCCAGCTGGGCAAGCCCATAAACAGCTCAAAGGAAAAACTGAAGCTGCTTTCTGGTTACCAGGGAGCTGGCCTGGAACTCCAGCAGTTTAAAGGAGGAAGGCTGGGCTTCTGGTTCCCGGGCAGGCTGAGATCTGGGTGATGTTCCTAGCTCTGTTGTGGATTTGCTGTGTGCTCTTTGGGAAGTCAGGTCTGTGCTCAGTGCCTTAGTTTCCCCACCTGTGCTTGTTGGACAGTGATATGTGTAAAGCATTTTGAGCTCAAGGTGGAAGGGGAGGATGCAGTAGGACAGCCTACTGGTCCAAGCCCCAGGCAAAGGCTTCCCCTCTGCCAGTGGCTGGCATCACGGGCTCATGGCTGAACTGAGTTTTCCCAGCTCCTCCCTTTCCCACTCAGGCAGGAAGCTGTGTGGTTTGGAGCCAGTAAAGCAAAAGGGAGTCTCTTATCAGACAAAAAGAAAAGGAGTACTTGTGGCACTTTAGAGACTAACCAATTTATTTGAGCATGAGCTTTCATGAGCTACAGCTCACTTCATTTTGCATTAGTAATTACATTTCAGAGTAACACGGCTGTTACTCTGAAATCTTATCAGACGGTGGCCTGCTGCTTCCAGTCATCTGCACTGTCAGCAGCCCATCAGCAGTGCACTGGGCAGGCCCACGGGCCAATACAGTGAGAGGTGGGTTTGTTCCTCTAATAAGGCTCAAGGTCTTGGGAATGCCGGCTGGGAGCCCTGCCAGTCCCAGGCAATGTCCTGCTCCCCCTTGCAGGAGCAACAGAAGAGCCATAGTCGGGTTCCAACCTCTCCAGCTTGTGCACCCAGATGGCTCTGCAGGGAAGGAAACGCAGCAGAGGAAGAGGCTCGAGCAAGGAAGAAAAGGCTTTTTGGGGGGCATGTTGAAGGCAAGGGGGTGCTGAGGCCCTGGGAATGGTGAGAGCTGCAGAGGAGAAGGCCCTTGCGCCAGAGGTGTTGAGTTGAGATGCCAAGGGCTGCAGAGAAGGGCTTGGCAATGGTACCAAGGGAGGTGGCAAAGGATGTGGCCAGAGGGAATCAGTGGTGGCAGGGGACAATGGGGGCTCCACTGTTTTGCCAGCCCTGGAGATAGCCGCCTCTGGGACAGAATGGGGGAAAGGAGTGGACAGGGCAAGGGGCGGGGAACTCTGCAGCACGGGGTGCCACAACACAATGGAGCATCTGTGGAGCACTGGGATGGGTGACCTCAGCCGGGATGAATGCAGGGGACTCCGCAAATGCCAAACAACTCCCTAACTCTCCCCCGCCCCCCTTCCACAGCAGCAGGGCTGGGGCATGGAGTCTCCTGGGGAGAATGGCCTCTTCTTCCATGCTGGCTGACCCTGGGCACTTCAGAGGAGCTGGTGCTTTGACTTGGCTCCTTGGGAGGCAGGGGATTGACCTCTGGAGGGTGGACCCACGTGGGACTAAAAGTCAGAGCTCGTGGGTTCTGTTCCCAGCTCTGTCGCTGTCTCTGTGTGAGTTCGGGCGAGGCTTTCCTGGCCGGAAGTCCGTGGGAGCAGAGGGCAGGATAACCAGACCATTCACCTCTCTAGGCCTTAGTTCCCCACTCTGGTGATATGGGGACAGTAGCACTGCCTGCCTCTCAGGTGGCGCATCCCTCCTGTCCCCGGCGTGAGCTAAGGAGAGTTTCCCCCCAAGGGAAGCGGTTGCCCCCCGCTTGCAGCAGGCTGTGCCCATGTGCAGGCCCCCATCCCCATGTTAGGCGGGGAACGCACACTGTGCAAACGCAGTCGGCTTCCCTGTGAACATCCTAGCAGGGCCGGGGTTGCCACGGCAGGCCGGGGAAGTGCCCCCCCGAGGCGTTAGCATACAGAGATGACTGCTGCATGCCAGTTACTGCAGGGCTGGGCTGGGCTGGATCTCCGGCCTCGGGGTCGGAGGATCCAGCCCAGTTCCGCCTGGCAGCCATACCAGCCCAGGACTGTCGGGGGCCAGGGTGAGAGGAGCGTGGGGTGGGGATGGGGGCGGTTCTCAGCACAGCCCCAGTGAGGCAGGTGTCTCCATCCCAACAGCTTGCTCTCCATGCAGTCCTTGCGGCGGTGGGGGGGGGGGGTATGACTGATGCGGAGGGGCATGGTGGCAGGGCGGGCGGTGGTGGAGCTGCCCTGTCCTGTCCCAGCTGAAGCTGCTCTCTCCAGCTCTGAGCAGCGTGTGCTGCTGAACGAGGGCTCTTTGGAGCTGAGGGCCTGGTACTATTCAGTGGGCATCTGGTGTAGAGCGGCCACCCGCCACAGACAGACACAGCTGTGCGGTTCTGAGCCCTGTGCCAGCTTTTTGGGGGGTGGTTTCCACCGCCATCTGGTGGGCGTAGGAGAGAGATGCACTTGCTCTTTACAAGCGCCGCCCTGGTACTCTATGGATGATAACGGATACAAGGGGGTGTCACTTGGAAGTGACGAAAATGATCCACTCTCCCCTGCTTCTGTTTACACTTGCTTCATGGCTTTGAGGCAAAGGCCAGAGGCATTTTTGTGGCTCCAGAATCTTTAATAAAAAAAACAAAACAAAGGGACTGGTTCATGGCAGCCCAGCTCCAACCTGTTGTGCGGTGTTGCTATGAGCTGCTAACCAGCTGCCCTGTTCCACCCCAGAAGTGGCTGCATTGCAACTAAGTGTGATCTGAGCTGTGTGTAGAGTTATTTCTAATGTGTTTAGAGCTCCTAGCATGAGAGGCGAACCCCAGCTACCTGGGCAATGCGAAATGCTCACCTGCATTTTCTGTGCTTAACGAAGCTGCTGCTGCCGATGTGATGGGAGGGAGTTGTTTGCACAGGCACGGAGAATCAGTGGGACTTCTCTGATCCTCCAGTAACTTCTTATGCTGTTTCTCTCCCAGATGTTATCCGAGCCAAGCGGCTCCGCGCCATGGAGATCACCTCCAGCAGCTTCCGTCTGACGTGGCCTAGGCTCCTCTCCAGTGACACTGGCTACTACGTGGTGGAGTACGCCCCTACGGACGACCCGAGGAGAAAGCTAGTGAAGCAAGTATCCGGGGATCACACTGGCCTCTTCCTGAGCGATCTCTCGCCAGACACCACCTACGAGGTCGTGCTCATTCCAGAGTCCAACGAGCACTATATCCCTCCACAAACCACCAGGGTCACCACGCTGGAAGGTAAGACGATGAGCCCCATGGTGCTCGGTGCCATATGGACACGTAACGCAGACAGTCCCTGGCCCAGACCTTAGAGCCGAGGCATGAGGAGAGTGAGTATGGGTTTGAGAGAGACCCTCTAGCTCGGCCACGAATCAATCCGTGGAATTCTTTGGCCTGGGTTACGCAGGAGGTCAGATTACATGGCCACACAGTGAGTCCCTCTGGCCTTAAAATCTCTGCAGATTCTAAGGGGAAGACGGGGTGGGTCACCCCAACTGCCTGATTCTGTTCACTCCTCGCTGTGGGAGACAGGAGCCTGGGCTAGATGGACCATTGGTCTTACCCAGTATGGCCGTTCTCATGAATATAGAGAAAAAAACAGCAGAATTTAGTTGGAAACTGGAAGTCTCGGCTTTCCCCTGGCTTACCCAGTGCTGATCGGTGGATGCCATCGGGGTAAAGGGAAGCAAAGCACGAGCAGGTGGAAAGAGCTCCGTAGACCTGCACTCCCTGTCTCGCTATCCCCGCGTGATAACCCAGGCGTGTATAACACCACGCACCGAGGGGGCGGTCGTTGTCAGCTGGGAAGGAACCCGGGACCGCTGGGTCTAAAACCATGAGCCACTCCCCCCTGAGCTGAAAGACCCAGGTGTCTGAGCTGAGGCAGGAGCAAGCATCCCATCCTCTACTGGTGACCACTAGCGGGTGACGAGGAGTCGGTGACCACTAGAGGGTGACATTGTGAGCAGAAGCAGGACCCGTTTGAGGGAGAAGTGCAGAAAACTAGTACCCATTGGCAGCCTTTTGATTGAGAGCAGGATTGGGCTGTGTCGACGTGTCTGACTGGGGACGAGTTGCTTCTGCCTCCATGATGGCCAAGAGGCTCCCAGCTTATTTATGCTGCTCCGGCTGGAGTTCGCTCTGCTGCCGTGAATCACACCAACACTTGTCTTCCTTTCCCTCCTTCCCACAGAGGAAATCAGCCCAACTCGGGTTCTCATCTCGGAGTCCAAGCCGCACAGCTTCCGCGTCAGCTGGGCTCCCACGCCAGAAAGCGTGGGGAGCTACCAGGTCCTGTATGGGCCGCTGCCTGGCAATTCGGCTAAGCTGCTGGAAGTGGACGGGGCGCACAACAGCACGGTAGTGGAGAACCTGGCCCCCAACACCACCTACTTGGTGACGGTGGCGGCCATCTATAAATCGGGGAAAGAGAAAGCCCTGTCGGCCAAAGCTTGCACACAGGAAGGTGAGTGAGCGGGGCCTTCTGCCGACAGGACACAGCAGTCCCAGGTGTGAAATAACACTGCGTGGCCTGGGGTTCCTCCAGAATGTGACCACCTCTTTGGCCAGACCAGGCACTGCGGGGGAAGCCCTTCTCCCTCTGTTTTGTGTCTCACAGCCCCCTCACCTTTGCAAGCAAAGCCAACGCCCCACAGCAAGGGAGCGCTGCACCTCAGGGAAAGGACTCCAGCAATTGAGCTGGTCAGCCAAGCCACCTAGCAGGGCCGGGGGCAGAAAGTGGCCAGGGGGACGATGCAGCTTTCAGGGAACAGAGCATGCATATCATAGAAACGTGACAGAGCGTAGGACTGATGAAAATTCGACAGTAGGTGTGCAAGAGGTCTCCAACGGAGTCTGTCCTCCTGAGCCACCTGGAGCATCACAAGCAGAGGTGGCTGGGAGGATGCTGGAGTCCCCAGGGACGGAAAGTCGGTGCTGTCATCCTCTCCTTCCTCGTGGCCTGTCTCTTGGCGTGTCGGAGGGGTGGAGGTCATGAGCTCCCCTTGGGCACATGGCCAAAACTCCGCCAGTGTGGTTGGTGTAACTGGGGTGGAAGCTCATTAACAAGGGTCATGTGTCAGGGGCTCCCATGAAGTGAAGTCTTTGGAGCTTAGCTTGGCAGAGCAGGCGAGATCCGGCTTGATTTAGTCAGAAGGATTCTGGAGTGAGCAATGGCGGAGATGGGAGGTGAGTTGGGGTATGGGGGTATCACAGCCCGGTTCCCATGGGCAGATGTCAGTGTCAGCAGAGACGCTGAGGACTCCACGAGCCCTGGAGATGGAACTATCCCCTCCTGCCTGGAGCAGGCCCCTCCAGGGCACGGGGAGCCATGCAGAGGGAGTCCGGCGACTGCCCAGGCTGTCCCTGCTCTGCGGATAAACAGGGGCCTGTGGCCTGCAGAGCTGTCAACCCCGCCCTCTTCCCAGCGCCAGTCACTAATGGGGGAAAATGGGCCCCAGAAGGAGGGATGACCCCAAATGACTGGGCCCCTCTAACCTGCTCTTCTCTCCATCCCCTGGCTAGAGAGCTCCAAGGTGAGACACCTGCGCTTCGAGGACATGGGCCCCAACACCCTGAAGGCCTCCTGGGACTCGGCCGATGGGCCAGTCCTCGGTTACCGGGTGAGGTGCCGGCGGCAGACGGGCCCCTCGTCGCTCCTCAGCGTCTCGCCGCAGATCCACAGTGTGCTCCTGACGGACCTGGCCTTGGGCACTGCCAACAAAGTGTGTGTGAAGCCCATGTACAGGAAGCAGCCGGGGAAGGGGCTATGCCGCGTGGTGCACATGCAGCATGGTGAGTCGGGGACAGGAGCCCGCCTGGACAGGGCAATGCACTAGTGCCTTCGTGCAAGGGGCGGGGGCTGTGAGCCAGTGCCCACCCATGCCCAGTGGCACTGGCTGCTCTTACAGGACAGTGTGTATTGGGTACAGCCAGAGGCACGGGGCAGGACCGAAGTGGCCTGATTTACAGAGGTGCCCAGCACCTGCAGTCCCCATTGACTTCCGTGAGCACTGTAGATACTCAGCACCTGTGAAAATCAGACCCAGGGGGCTGGGTTGGCAGGATTCTGGTTTGTAACATGCAGTAGAGGGACCTGGGACCTAGACAGATTTCTTTTAAATCCTCTGTGTTTTTAAACTGACCCTGTCCAAGAAGCGCTGTTGTCTGGGAGGTTGATTTGCTCTGGTTCCTTGACTGAGGAGCCCTGTTTTAACGGCGCATTGGGGTTCTCCGAGTGCTGAGACGGTGGTGGAGAGTTTCAAAAGTAACGAGTGATTTTGGGTGTCATGCTTGAGACACCTGTAGCTTAGCTTGGTTTTCCCAAGGCGAGTGCTCAGTGCAGGCTGGAAGTTTGGGCTTCTTTGAGGGGTCTCGAGTTCGTCACGTAAAAATGGAGGTACCCACACCAGAGGCTGCTGATGCTTTGATATTGAAATCCTCTTTCAGTTCTTAGAGGGCCCGATCCAGAGCCCTTTGAAATCAAGGGGATCTTTCCACCCACTTCAGTGAGCATTGGATCAGGCTCTAATTGCCATGACGCTGCTCTTGTGCTGGGGGCTGGTATACCGATCTATCACCCCACAATCAAGACATCCCCGGGCTGTGATGCATCCAGCTGTTCACACATTTCTAATAAGAGAGCTTCTCCAAGTGGCTGTGGCTTGTCTACATGACCCTGTTCTTCGGCCTAGGGGTGTGAATTGCAGCTTTGCAGGCAGGAGGAAATGTGCCAACTGCAAAAGGCTCCCTGCAAAAAAGTAGCTGGGGTTAGCAGGAGAGGAGCAGGGCACCTGGGTGCTGGAACTGCAGCGTGTAAATCTTACTGGTGGTGTCCAGTGCTGCTTTGACATCACCCATCTGCCTATCGTCCCCTGTCTTGAAGGAGAAGAAGTTCGGGGAGGGGAGTCCCATGCATTGGGGACAAGGCGGGAGAAAGTGCAGGGACCTCTTTATGGGAGGAGCAGGTGGGTGTGCTGGCATGGCTGCACCAGGGGGAAGGTGAGATAAGGGACCAAAGCAGAGCTGCAGGGAGGGGCTGAGTTGAGAAGGGCTTGGAAGGTGAAAACTACAAGACTGGAACTTGACGTGGTGAAATGGGGGAGCGGGAGGCAGCAGGGGGATTCAGAGAGGGATCGATATCGTCAGAGTGACGGTAAAGGAAGAGGATCTGAGTATGAATGGACCGGGGAGGGGGCGTGTTGGGGAAGAGGTTGCGGTAGTCGAGAGAGGGGAGGGGACAGGCTGGGAGAAGAGTTTTCCTGTGTGGACAGAGAGGAAAGGTCAGAGCTTGGACACTGCCTGGCTAGGCAAGGCCAGGGAGAGGGTGACCAGACAGCAAGGGTGAAAAATTGGAACACAGGGTGGGGGGTAATAGGCGCCTATATAAGACAAAGCCCCAACTGTCAGGACTGTCCCTATAAAATCGGAACATCTGGGCACCCTAGGCCAGGGGGAGGGTGGAGTTGAGATATTTCCGCCCCCGCCCGACCCTGTAAAGACCGGAGCCATGGTGGAGCTATGTCTCGGGTGGGGGGGTGAGCTCTCTGAGATTTCCCCGGAGGGTCAGACGGGCAGAGCTGACCATTTGTCCTTTGGCCCTTTTCCAGCGACAGCCACACAAGGATACAAGCACAGACGGAGAGCGTGAGGGACACTGGACTGAGCTGTTCCCCTACAGAGCGAGGGGAAAGGATTGGACAAGGGTGAATGGGGGGGAACCTCACAGATCAGCTCCCATCCTGCATTACCCCTGGAGGTGTGTGGTTCCCCCTAGCTGTTGTCAAGCCCACAGGCTCCTGAGACTGTAAAGTGCGACCCCCAGCTTATCACATTGCTTGGCTGGCTGGAGCAAGCAGACGGGCTGATGGATCCCAGCCATGCAATGGGTGCAGGTTAAAAATTGTACTAGCCTCTGTGTTACCCTTTCGTATGTTCCTACACCTGAAAAATTAGCGACGGAAAGACAAAGTGGGAAATCTGAACCGTCGTTTGCTTCCTGTTTTTTATTCATTTTCTGTCTTGTTTTGGTTTTTGCGGAGTATAAGTGGCCTTGCACTGATCACAAGTGGCTGGGAACCAAATTGGTCCCTGGTGTATAACTCCACTGAAGCTGTTGGAGTTAGAGCAGGGGTGAATTGTGCCCAGTGAGATCAGAGGGTTTGGGAGGCAGATCTAGGTCTTGTGACAGGGAATAGGGTAGGACCGCAAAGAATAGATTCACCTAATGAATAGCACCTTCCATCCAAACATGATGTTCAGCGAGCATCCCAATGGTGCTCCGGTCATCCGTCCCAGAAATGTAGCCACCTCTCATGTGGAAGGGACAGAGCCTTTAAAGGAGCTTAGAATATGCAGGGACGATCCAGCTAGAAGGATCATTTGGGGAGAGGAGAGAAGAGGAGATGTGAGACCCCATCTGGAGTTTGGCCAGCACACAGTGGTTAACTCCCTGACTCTTCTAAAGCGCCCTGGGTTATTTAATAACCACAACCAGTCCAGACCTTGATTTATGTCTGTCTCCGAAGACTGGCAGTCTTTGCGTGATTAACTCCCAGGAATGGAGCAGCAGGGTTGTTTCAGGTCAAGGTTGACATGCATTGGCAGAACTGTGTGAAGGAAGCACGTATAGGGCTTGCCCCATCAACACGGCTTCAGTCTCTCACTTCTATGGATATTAATTTCCCCCCCCCACATCTGCTCAGAAATGAAGGGATTTCAGGAAATCCTGCTCTCCCCTCCCCCCCCCAACCAAAACAGGTACCAGATTATACCCTTTTCTGCCTTCTGCTGGGATCAGAAGCAGCATGTCATGGGCACAGAAAGGCCAGCTGAGGTGGCTGTTTCTCTCTCTCACTCACACACACACACACACCCGCCCCCCACCAGCCACATAGTTGATCCTAGTTTGGCCCAGCAGGTGGAAGATCCAGGACGACCTGGGAGATTAATTTACTCTCACACCCCTAGACGTGTCCCGTTTGAATGAGTTTGAGTCCCATCAGCACGGCCATATAGGGGAAGCTCGCACTGCCGCTTCCTGTTCGTGGTCTCCAGGAACCTTTCCCCATCACTATATTCACATCAAAAACTTTTTCAGATAGCTGCTGCCCTGCCTCAAATCCTGCGCTGCATGTAAAAGGAGATTGCTGTGGGAGGAACACCGCTTAGCTGTTTTCTCACCCTCCAGGTTTGGTCCTGCTGCCTTTTCGGGATGGGAAGGTGTGTAGGGGGAAGTGAGGCTGCTGATCATTTTAATACCTAGCGAAAATGCCATTTTGGATGTGCAGTTCCACCCGCCGGGGCGTAGGGTGTGAAGGAGATGTACATATTTCTCTGTGCCCGAGGGCGCAGCGCCAACGTGCATGCATTCCCCTAGAAACGCTTGCGCTGTTTGGTCTTCATTGCTTATTTAACATGCATGTGAAGCATTTTAATAGCTGTCCTGTATGTCTGAGAAGCCATGTGATAGATCCTGCAAGCCCTTCAGGGTCCTGATTCTGCACCTTCGGAGTCAGTGGGAGTTTTGCCATTGACTTGATTGGACCTGATGTGTTGAACTCCAACTGGGTGGCTTACATGGGGCAGAAACCTTGGGCGGGCCCTTTGCACAGAGGTGACTGACTCCAGCAGGGGAGCTTACAGGGCCTGTGTTCTCCTTTGGCAAGTGCGTGTGTCATTGACTAACACTGAGGTTACACTTGCATCAAGGGGAAGATACAGCCTCCCGAATCTTTTATGCAGTAAAATGTAAAAGCATCTTGTTCATTCTTGCTGTAAGACGGAGATCATTTAATTTTGTGCAACTCCCCGACATAACTTACTATGCGTTAACATTGCCTTCCCTCTATTGTAACGCGTTCTTTTGAAGACAGTAAATTAAATATACAAGATCTATTCAGTTGGACTGATTCTTTCCTGCTGGCTTACAAGGTGGCAAATAGATTAAAGGTAACTTTTTCTCCGATAAGGGGGATGTGTGGAAAACCTGGTATTCATTTTAATTATAAGTGACTCAATATAATTGTTCGCATACACCTTCATGGTAGGTAGCTGTGACAAGAACTTATGATGGAAATACTCAAAATCTGCAGTTCTAGGGAGACCCTCTTTCTGTACACTGATTAAGGTATGTATTGGACTGAATAAAAAGTAATATTAAAATACGTCTGCCAGATATGCAATGTAACCAAGCTAATGTTGCTGTAAAATCCTCAGCTGCTGTAAATCAAAATAACATCAATGGAGTTACACTGATTTACACCAGCTGAGAATCTGGCTCCTTAATTTTGCCATTTGTCTGATCTGTGTGTGTTTTATATTCCCAAGTTGAATGTTTCAGCAACCGGATTTTTGGCACGGTACACACATACCACAAGGATGGGCGTGTTAGAAATACCTAGATAAGATTTACAATAATGTTGACTGTTTCTGTCAATGCCACAAAGGTGGGAGATAAAGCAACTTTCTACTGTCGTCCTGTGTAATGTCTTTGGATGTATTTAACTCCTGTGCTGTACCCTGTGTACACTTTGGGGTCCTTCCACCTTTCTCTGAAGCACCGGGTGCTGGCCAGTGTTGCAGACTGCACCAGCTGGGACAACTGGTGGGATCTGCTACAGGAACCCCTATGTTTTTGTGGGGTGCTTCCCCAGCCTCCTCTTGTTGAGGCCTCCTGGTTCTTCAGAACATTGCCTGCCAGTCATGTGCTGTTCCACCTGGAAAGGGAGTGAAACCTTCCAGTTTAGTTCACTTGTTATCAGAACATAAGAATGGCCATACTGGGTCAGACCAAAGGTCCATCTAGCCCAGAATCTCATCTTCCGACAGTGGCCAGTGCCAGGTGCCCCAGAAGGAATGAACAGAACAGGGAATCATCAAGTGATCCATCCCCTGTCACCCATTCCCAGCTTCTGGCAAACAGAGGCTAGGGACACCATCCCTGCCCATCCTGGCTAATAGCCATTAATAGACCTATCCTTCATGGATGTATCTAGTTCTTTTTTGAACCGTGTTATAGTCTTGGCCTTCACAACATCCTCTGGCAAAGAGTTCCATACGTTGACTTTGCGTTGTGTGATTACTTCCTTTTGTTTGTTTGAAACCTGCTGCCTATTAATTTCATTGGGTGCCCCCTAATTCTTGTGTTATGAGAAGGAGTAAATAACACTTCCTTCTTTAGTTTCTCCACACCAGTCATGATTTGATAGATCTCTATCATATCCCCCCCGCTTAGTCATCTCTTTTCCAAGCTGAAACATCGCAGTCTACCCAGGGATATGTTCTTAGCTGTTCTCTGCAGGAAAAGCCAGTGTATTTGGCCCCAGCTCTAGAGTTTAACTCTGGTGGTTTTGTGTTCTTAACTCACAACAAACCCTGCTGCTCTGGGGTGAATTCTTCTTGCAGCTTTTCCTTGTAACATCCCAGGCTCAAGCATACTTCAAAGGGAAGCTGCGCTCTGGCTTATGTGCTTGAGCAATTGTCTCCAAGCAGCAGGGAGGTCCCGCTTGCTCAGAGGGCTACTGAAGCAGGTACTCAGCTGGCATCCATCAGCATTGTTCTATTGACTTTAATGGAGCTACAGGGCCTTCCCCCATTTATTGAAAGAAGGGGTGGGGTAAGGGACTGCGGGAGGGAGGGTTTGTTGTCATTGGTCAGGAGAAGAAAATAGTTCTGTGGGGTATAAAAGCTGGACCAGTTCCCACAGGCCAGGGGGAAGTGTTCAGCCTGCCAGGAAAGTGCTCTGACAATGTGTGGGATGAAAGGCTCCCAAGAGCAATGGCATTTGTTCAGGGTTCCCCTTTGTACTTTCTCCTGTAGCACCGTGAGTCCCTACCATACGCAGCTGCTGAAGCCAATGCTTCTGCATGCTCTGATGGGGGAGCGGCCGGCTGTGCTACAGCCAAAGGGGGACAGATGGCTTCTTTCCAGCATTCTGCCATGAAGGATGTTATTAAATCCCAGCCTTTAAAATCTTCAGAGGAACCAGACTGGCAGGTAAGAAACATTTGCAGATGACCTGAAAATGAGAGCGCTGCCTAACTTACTGGCCTCTGCCTTTGGGGAGCTTTCTCTCCTTCATCACCCCCAAACGGCATGACTGGGGGGAGCATTGCCTTCAAATGAACCGAGGACCAATCCCATGCAAATGCAGCATCTGCATAGGAAAACTAGAAGAGAAAATCGATAACAGCTCATCTCCTAAAGCCTGGGAGGAGAGCCTGAGGGTCAGCTGAAGATGTGAGAAGAGAATCTTCTTTATTTCAACACACATTGCAACAGCATTTTCCCTAGGAGTAAATATGGCACGCTTTGTGACGCTGCATGTAAATTTATAATCCACAACCACTTGCCTGAAAAAGGCCCACCCATCCCTCTTCTGATGCCACAGGTTTTATGTACAAAGCAGAAAGGACACCACTTGATTTCCCCCCCGCACTCCTCCCCCCAGGTCATGTATTCAGTTTCCAGTGTGGGTAGGAAGAAAATTTTGGTTTTGAGTTCTGGCTTAGATTTGGAACAGACAGGGCAAAATTCTCTGAGTGAATGCAGCTGCTGGAGATGTAAAGCCAATGCAGACGATGGGTCACTATTGCTGGTCATTTGTGACCATAACCGCACATTAGGTGGTTTAGTGCAATACATAAATGTTGCATATATTCTCTTTTCCAAAGAATTGTATGTTGGATGGGATTGCAAAGGTGTCAAAAGGACTTAAGCACCCATATTCCATGGAAATTCAATGGGAGTGGAATACCTTAGACCCATACACTCTTTTAAAAATCCCAGTGGTTGTCACTTGGGCTGTTTGCTGCCTCATTTCATTCATCTTTCAAGAATCAGCAAAATCCAGACCCTTGGAATATTGGCTATTCATGAGGTAGAATCTGCAATATTTTATTAATCATCCACGTTTCTCATTTATACAGAATTTCTACAAAACAGTCATCCCACAAGAGAACAATGATCACTTGAAAGGGAAGAACAGGTTTACAAGCTAGCGAGATGAGAGAGAACCACTTTCAAACCAAGATGTAATGAGCCACATTTTCAAACACAGATAACTAAAGTTAAGCTCCGAAATCCCTAGTTAGGCACCTAGACTGGCCTACTCTTTCTAACCCATGTGTACTATGGAGAATACCCTAACAATGATCATTTTCTCGTGCTACCAAAACGTAGGGTGAAATCCTGGCTTCACTGAAGTCCTGGGTGAGTTTTGCCACTCACTTCACTGGGGCCAAGATTTCACCCATCTCTTAAGTCAGAAAATCTTACATATGTACAGTATGAATCCCTATAGCTTAAATTCTAGGCGACAAATCCATCGCCCAACCAAGTGGCAATAATCCCTAGGCCCTATATAGTCCTCTTTATCCAGATCTCAAAGCACTTTACAAAGGAGGGTAAGTATTGTGGGGGAAGGGCTAGCTCAGTGGTTTGAGCATTGGCCTGCTAAACCCAGGGTTGTGAGCTCAATCCTTGAGGGGGCCCATTTAGGGATCTGGGGCAGAAATTGGGGATTGGCCCTGCTTTGAGCAGGGGGTTGAACTAGATGACCTCCTGAGGTCCCTTCCAACTCTGATATTCTATGATTCTATCATTACCCACATTTGACAAATAAGGAAACTGAGGTTCAGACAGGCAAAATGACATACCCATGCTCACGCAGCCAGTCAGTGGCAGACCTGAGAAAAGAAACAAACTCTCTTGATGCCCAGTCCTGCATTCTAGCCACTGGACTATGCAGCCTCCCATGTAAAGATGTTTGCTTTCTCATGTGGCTGTTACTGGCTCTGAGAGGCTATGGGAGTCAGGAAGCGTGGCTTAGTGTTTAGGTTTTGGGAGAGGGGTGATTTAGTGGAGGATGGGGAGAGATTATTTGGAGTTTTAGTTCAGTTTAAGTTTTTTTGTTTAGACTTCAACCTCCCAGTGATATTTACCTACCAAGCACAGCAGCATTGTGCTAATACAGGAGAAGCAGAATGTGAAACTGACATGGATCACTTCATGCCCCCACAGAAATGCAAAAACTAAACCAGGATAAACAATGAAAAGTAAATTTAATTTGAAACATTTCAGTTTATCTAGGGGTACTACTGGGAAAAGGGATGTGATCTGTTTCCTAACATGGTATCTTTCTGTACTGTACAGGGCAGATCAATGCAATTGTAAATGAACAGGAATGGATTTGAACAAAGTAACAGTATTCTGAATAGTTCTGTCACTTTCCCAGTGTTCAACTGGCAGGCTAAAATAGTTGCTTCCCCAGGAGAGGTAAACAATAATAGCAATCATTGATATCTCCAGTAGTGAACTAGCCAATTTGTTTATGTCAGACCAAAATGAGCTAGGGAGAGAGTGATGACATTTTTCTTCTTTATTTGGGTCCTTCTGTGCTTGTGAAATTAGTCCCTATTCCCAAATCCCCTCTGTAATAGTTCAGAATATTTTGCCTTCAGTGTAGCAAATAGATTATCTGTGCTGGATAGCTGAGGTGCTCCAAACCAAGGCCTACTAATGTCCCCCTGTGATTGCTAGCAATGATCACTGTTAACAGAGTTTTATTAAAACAATCAATATATTCTAAGGCCTCTGTTGGAAAATTAAAAATGTTAACTAGAAAGTTGTTAAAGTAGAATTAATTATATTGTTTAGGGAACAGAGATGGATCATCCCTAGGCTGTTTGCTTGTAAACTGTGGAAATAATGGACACTGCAGGCTAAAATCTCCAAAACAAACCAACCTACCAGCCTGCCATTGTCTTGGCTTCCAGAACGGCCTGCATTGCACCTTGGGATCATGCAGCAGAGAACATCTGTAAGTAGCTGCAGGAACCAGTGCGCCTTTTGTTTGCAGCTGAACCTGGGCAGCTTGCTGCTTTTGGAATGCTCCACTAGCCGGCAGCTAATTACAGAAGGGATTAAAGAAAGAATGAAGGAAACTGCAAAAAAGAGCAAGGAGTCGCTCTGAAACTGCGCTTTGATGGAAGCAAGTGTTGAAAAGAGAGGCCACCATCAGTGGAAAGGCTGAACAAATGCCATTATGCTATTTATCAATGTGTCCGAGCCAATCAATGCTGTGTTCGGAGTTTTTTTTTTCCCCCCATCATCTCAAGCTGCAGGATCTGACAACTAGGGCTTTAGGGCTGTTTCTGTGGTTCTCGTTATAATCTTTCCATAGATTTGTTCTCTTAACTTTTCCCTTGCCTCAATCCTTTCCCCTCCACTTCAGTAAAAGGCTCTTTTATACTGCAAGGAAGTTGATTTGGGATAATTCCTCATAGGGTAAGATTTCTCCCCCGTGCGGAAGGCCAGCACATAGATTTTCTGCTGGCCCTTAGTACAGAGGTGAATAATAGCATTAGTGATTTAGTCAGTTGTTATTTACGATAATAAGCCAACTTCAGCGCTGAAGGCAGTGAAGTTGCACTGGAGTGGAACTGGCCCATAGGCTACTGGGTCTAAAGAATTCCCCTCTCCACCATCTTGTTTCCTCTTCATTAAGCACAGCACATGGGCCTCCAGAATTCACAGGCTGGAGTCTCGGATTGCATCTCCTACCAGCACAGGTTGGTTAGAGCTCTTCCCATGCATTTTTGTTATTACTAGAGAGAGTGCAGGTGAGCAGGTTTCAAATGCTGTTGGAATTCCTTGGACATTGCTGCCAGTTCCTGCCTATAGTTATATACAGACTGCAAGTCCTGGCTGTTCCTCAGCAACTCGTTACTCTTGTGGGCTTCATAATGAAACTGGGAGTTTTTCATCTCATACCTAGAAAAGAGAAGCAACAGTACTGGACAGGCTCTGAGACGGGAATAATAATAAAAGCCACAGGGGGGCAGGCACCACATAAATGGTTCTTTCCCAAATATGCCTTGTCCTCTGGACTCTTCTTTCTATCCCCAAATCTTCCAAGCTCCAATTTCAGCTGAGCCAGGGTGGAAGTCATGATAAAGTAGCATTACTTTTGTATTGGTGACTCTCCGCCCAACACACAAACCTATCCAATGCCTGGACCCAAAAAAAGATCTGACTCCAACCCCAAATATCTGTGTGCAGAGAATCTTGCCTCTCCAGCATCCTGCCTTTCTCTCCTGGATGCCCTAAGACTCCCTGGTGTGATGCATAGGGTACTCTGTGGCATCATCCCAGCTGGGGATCAGACAGAGCCGTACATGAGAGTGGATTAAAAGAAGTTCATTAAGTCTACAGGCGGCCTCAATGTGCTACAACCCTGCCTTGGGCGGGGCCCAATTTAGAAGGATGTTATAGAACCCTCATGGGAGACAGGACACAAGTCACTAACAGACATGCAGGACCAAGTGACCCTCACTCTGGGAAACTCTTTAAGAGGCGCAATAATAAATCTCCCACTATCTATCCAGGTACTTATAAGACCCTCATGGCTGAGATCCTGGAGTACTTCCCCTTATGTTAAAAACAACAATACACTCTCTCCTGCTTTACAGACACCAAGATTGGACTTTACTCTTTAGCAGATACCGATTTCCTCCTCCCATGAGCGCCCCCTGCCATTTCTCACAGAGCAGAGGAGGAGATGGCTACTCCATGACTGTTAGCATCATCAATGCTTCAGATTCACAGGTTTGTTAGTTAGCTTGTGCTCCCTCTGCTGGTTCAATAGCTGCTCCTACATTTTCAGAACCCGGCACCAAACTGCACCCACAAAATGTGCATGCATGCACAGATCCATTTGGCTCACAATACTGGGCCCTGCAGAGGTCAAGGTTTGAAACCTTAGTCCTGAGGCGATTGGCTTGGTTTTAGATGACAGAGTGAAGTATTTTGGAAGCATTATAGTGAATTGTGAAGTTATTTCCCCACCAGACTATATGTGAGGTTGCAGCCAAGGAGTTTTAAGCTGACCTGGGTCCAAGCACCCTTTCTCCTTTGGAGAAACCCAGCGTGCAGCCTGGCCACTTGGGCTACCCACAAGGTTGAGGATTTGCACTTACCACTTTGGTTTTGGACCCCGAGTTCGCTCCAATTCTTGCTGCCTCTTTAGTTCTAATAACCATTCCTCCTCCACACGCAGGCGCTCTAGCCTGAGACGAGCCAGCTCCTTCTGATACGGGGACATTTCTATCAGGGACCTCCCAACAGCACCTTCTGCAAGAGTCTGCAGAAACCTGATCGATCAACAAGAACAAGCCCTTGCATTTCTATAACATCTCTTAGCTGGGGAATTCAAAGCATTTCACAAACTGTGACCCAAAGTGACTAGTGACTTTAGTTGCTACAATTGTCGAGTGCCCAAATGGATTTTCAAAGGGCAGGTGCTCAATATTTTCTGAAGATCTGGCCCCTTTAAGGTGGCTCAAGCTGGGCATCCAAAAATCGCTAGACTGTTCCAGCTCCCCTTACCCCCAAACATGTGTGATTTTCCAGATAAAGGATTAGGGGACATCCGGCTGTTTATGGTGATGCGGAGTTTGAGGAAGGGAGTGCTGGAAGACTGACATCCCTACTGGGACAGAGTTAAAGGTGTGTCATGTTTTGCTGTTTGTTCTAGCAGAGAGGTGTGTCTCTGAGTAAAGAAGTAAAAAATGTCATGTTAGAAGCTTTAACTTCATTTCCAGGGTTTTGTGTAAGTCTGTTATGTATAAAGCAAGCTTGACTCACACACACCATAGGGTTTTTATGTACTAAATACAGCTCTAAAGCACAAGACATCATGAGAACGACTGCTTAGAACATAGGTAATCCTCCACTAACCGCTTCTCTGAAAGCACTAATTAGCACCTCCAGTGACACTGGTGAGAGCATCACATGAGTGGTGTGGCCAATTGGTTCATTTGATCATTCATGACTTGTGTGTTGTGTCATACATAATCATTCTGTGCTAAAAAGATTTACGTTGTAGCATTCTAGAAGTATAAGATTGATCAGTATTTAGAAGAAGTGAGAAGTATGCATTAGGTAGTGAAGTAAGCAGGGCTGACATGCAAGGCCCACAACCTGAGGTCTGGAAGATGTCATACTTAGCCATACTAGGTCACAGGCTTAAAAAATGCTTGATATAGGGTCATTTTTTGGTCACTTACTTATGCCACAAGATTATGGGAAAAGATGTACCAGTGGGTGGTATTGTGAACAATTAACCTGAAGAGTAAGTTTTGACTACAAGATACCCGGTAGTCATATTGTTCTAACACAGGCCCTTACCAAAGCTTGCACTATGTGCATCAATGCTAATGGGAATAAAGGAACTACAAACAACCTATGAAAAATGGGACACCCCAATATTCTTGGGGGACACAATACAAATAAGGAAAAAGAGGATGGACACCTTCATCCATATATGCGGAATGTAAGTGAAGTCAGAATCACAAGATGAAAGAGGGCTCCCAGACTGGGTAAAAAGAGTTCCCTACAGGAAAACTCCAGCAGGAACCATCCCTCTGATGATCAATTGGCAAGACATCCATCAGACCTTAAGAATAGGAGTATGACTATATTTCTAACTTGTGCATAGGTCTTTATAGAATTTTATATACATGGATAATCATAACTTTAACTGTAACTATAATAAAACTTGTAAAACAGACTAGCCCTTGTACTTGTGAATGTCTGTGTGGTCACTATCCTGGGTCTTTAGGTGTACATAGAGGCTCTAAATCTGAAGCAAGTAGCAGAGGTGACTTTCGCTCTTTTGAGCTTGAAACTGTAGCCACCACAGCTGAACCCAGGATGGTGTAATACAACATTACTAAATTCACTTTAATAAAAAAGGCTACAGAGGTGATGTTACATTAAAAGCTACGGTAAAATTCTGACTTCGGGTTGGTTGTTTGGTTTTAAACTACGTTCTCCTGGGACTGATCCAAAATCCATTTTAAATCAAATGGAAAGACTCCCAGTGGCTTTGGATCAAGCCCTAAGGTAACAAATTAAAAACCAAATTACAATGTAGCCTGGGAATATAAAAAGAAAAGGAGTACTTGTGGCACCTTAGAGACTAACCAATTTATTTGAGCATGAGCTTTCGTGAGCTACAGCTCACTTCATCGGATGCATACCGTGGAAACTGCAGCAGAGAATATAATGTACTTTCTTGTGTGTGTTACACCGTTTGGACAAACCAGTGTGGAATGTGGTCCAAAGTTACATCTGATAGTTATCTAGTAACATGGTCTGGACTCACACTGACAGGAAGAACTCCTGGAAAGTTTGAATGTCCGCACAAGCCTTTTCTTACCGTTCATTAATCTCCTGAGCTGTTGGTGAGGATACAGCGGTGGAGGGCAGACTGTAAGGGCTCCAAGAATAGCTCAGTGTTCCCCTTGTATTCATCCTGGCTGGAGTACAGGACCTGGCAGCCAGGGCTCCTGGTTTGTATATTCTGGATCGTGATTGTCTGGTTGAAGCCGTTTTCTTTCTGCTGGACTTGGACCTGCCAAAGTGCGGTGGAGGCTGGGCACAGGCATTTGCCTTAGCAGAATTTGGTCTCCAGATGGGTCTAGGTGACTGTGAGCGAGATCTTAGCCACCGGCTTCTTTTGGGAGCCGGAGAGAATGAACGGGATCGGTTGGTCCCAGAACGATCAAGGGAGAGGGACCTTTCAGGAGAGCGATCCTGCACCGGGATTTTAGGGGGCAACAATGACCTGACTCCAATCACATGAGGAGCACCAAGCTTCACTGGGAAAGACTCTGTATGTGCAAGATCCAGTGATGGCACATAGTTCCTACTTGCAATCTCACTCCCCAGGAGCCCTGGCACACAGTTGATGGGTGATGTGGAGAATGTAGGAAGGCCTAAGCTTGTTAGTGCTGGATACTCTCCCAATGGTTTGACTAGATGTCTTGGGTTCAGAAACCACTCTGACTCTGCAGATTGCTTTGGTGCATCTCCAGTGTCTGCCTCTGCATAGGTCCCATTATGAAATCTTGGCCACGTAGAATTGAAAGTGCTCAAGTTGACTGTAGCGCCAGAATCTATGGCATAATCTTGATGAGGGTCAAAACTCAGACTTGAGGCCAAACTGTCCACCTGAACTTTAAGTTTCCGCAAACTTTCTTCTAAGTCATCAATGCTGGGACTCTCTTCTATATATGGAGATAAGCTAGTTTCTAGGTGGGGAAAAAATGCATTTATTTAGGAAATGCTATTAATTATACTTGTAGACTGCTCTACATTATCAGTAGCTATTGTTAGCACAGAGCAGAAATAACGTAGTATACGTACTTCTGTCAAAGGATCTCACTGCACTTTATAAACTAAGCTTCACAGCCCCACAGGGATAGAAGAATTATTCTGTATGTTATACGTATTGTGGCACACAGCTCTACCCTTAAGGGGTGGACGTTATACAATGTGTTATAAATAAGGCAGTCAGGGATAAGTATTGGACGTCTGAGAACTGACCCTAGAAAAATCTGGATGAGATGTAGTCAGTTTGAGGCTAACTAGTGGTAGTTTGGGATTATTCTCATTTTAAAGCACAATCTTTCATAAAAATAGTAGCAGAGAATATGGCCCAATAATTTTACATCTCTTAGGGACTTGCATTCCAAAGGATCTCAAAGCACTTCATATGCTATTGGACAAATCCTACAAACACTAACCACTGACTATAATGTTTACTACTGTGAGTGGTGCCACAGTCTCCCCAGGAGTACTTCTAGTAGCACGCCCGAGGTCCAGTAGTAAGTATTTGCAGGATCGGGTCCTATATACATACAGCACCGATTAAATCTAGCCAAGTCTGTGTCTGCCCTAGAGAATCTAGGTTTGTCAGTTCTGATGTTTAGACCACTAGCCGCACCCCTCCTTCCTGTTTTAAAAACAAAACAAAAAAACACCACCATTCTCCTAGATGCAAAATACAGGCAACATTAAGTGAGTTAACACTTCATGCAATTTTTAAATCCTTTGGTAAAATATATTTGCTCTCATTTTGGATTTAAAAGATCTATATTCTGTATGTTTAAGATAAATACACACAAATATGACAGAGATCCTTTGAACATTGGTCTTCTATAGCTTAAATAAAGTGGTCCTTATCCTGATGTCATTCACACTGGTTGGCTCCATTGCAATTATTCCTGATTTACACTAGTTGAAACCTGAATAGGGCCCACAGTCTTTTCCAGATGATAAGATATACTATGTAAAAAGAGAGCATCCACTGTCAAAGCGGTGACTTTATCAGGATTTATATTATATCCTACCAATTTGTTTTTTAAATAATGAAGTTCCTTCCCAGTTGCTGTGCAGTGTCTGGTTCTTTTCCGGTCCTTTGAGGCTCAGACGGTGAGTTGTAGTAGTTTTCTGGGTGCTGCTAAGGAATTTGTTTGGTTTCTCTCTTTAAAGAAAAAAGAAAACATTTTAAAGCGTTGAGTGTTTGTATTAATTTTAATAACAGGTTGTGTGTATGTTTGTGTTACTCTTGAAACTGGTGGGAAGTGTCCACTGTAGTCTAAATATGCATAATAGTCTATATTCAGATGTGAACTACGTCTAACACAGGCTCTGACAATGGCAGCCTCCAGTGGTATCTGTCCTCTGAAATAGGTGGTTATTGTGGAAATCGAAAGAAAGAAACAGACTTGAATTGCTTCCTCTCCCTTATACCAATGTAAATTACTAGGAACTTAATTTAAGTCAATGGAGTTGAAATGGTGAAAAGCTGGTTATCGGAGAGCAGACTCCAGATCACTCCGAACATAGACTGTTTGTTTTCCTTCATTGTCTTAGTTTCTATACTCTGTAAATACTTTCACCCATTCCAAAGGCTGCTAGTTTTGATCTGTGCCATTCAATTATCATTTCTGCTGTTTTATCCAGGATACCTTTTAAAAAGCGTTGTTAAAGTGCGCATAAACAGAAATAGCACCTCTAGTGATACAAGCTAAAATAAATATTGTAAAGACTTTCAAGCCTCAAGCTTACAGGTATGAGCTGATCAGCAGGTGCTTTGGTAGGGATTTTTTCATTCCTCTGAAACTTTCCCTTTAGTCACTAGATCTTAGCTGTCTTTTCCAGTGCTGCAGGAACTGGGACATGGGAGTTAACGCACCATTGGTCTAGCTGGCTGGATTCCAGACACTGGAAGGAACCCTGATCATTATTAAATTATCTTTCTCTTTACCTTATTTTTGCTGTCATAAATGAACAGAAATTCTGCAGAACTATTTATTTGTTTTTACAAGAGGTTGACTCTATTTCACAGTAAATTAATTTTACATTCTCTGCTGTCTTTTGTTGGGAAGCAATGCTGCTTACCTGTTGCTGGAAACAATCACTGCCAGGTCAATTACCATATTCACACTTTTGAGAATTAATGAAAAAGTTAATCCGCCCATTTCTACAGTATAATGTGTGTAAGACTCAAAGCCAAGGGTGGGAAACCCAGACTCCTAGGTTCAATACCTGCCATGCCACTGAGCTGCTGTGGGATCTTAGCCAAATCACCTTTCCTCTCTGCATTAGCTTTTTCAGCTGTAACTAGGCTTTGTACTTTCCCCTACCTCACGGTGATGGGTGTGAGCTCATTAATGTGCGCTGAGCACCTTGGTTAGAAGGAGCTAGAGAAGGGCAAAGTATTATAATAAAGCAGGAGCGCCCTGGGGCTCGCACTTTGCACATTTCAATTGGGGGTTCATATCCCCACCCCTGTGGAGGCCATTCCATGGGGCTGATACCCCCTTGTCTCCTGGAAGCGCTCCCGGGGTTCATGTCCCCTTTCTCTGGGAGGCCCATATCACCCAGGGGGTGGCCCTCCAGCTTCCACCCCAGACACACCACACAATCTATTGTCTACAGCCAAGCACTGAGGTACAACCGCATTTGCTCCAACCTCTCAGACAGAGACCAACACCTACCAGATCTTCACCAAGCATTCTCAAAACTACAGTACCCACACAAGGAAATAAGGAAACAGATCAACAGAGCCAGATGTGTAACCAGAAGCCTCCTGCTGCAAGACAAGCCCAAGAAAGAAACCAACAGAACTCCACTCGCCATCACATACAGTCCTCAGCTAAAACCTCTCCAACACATCATTAGTGATCTACAACCCATCCTGGGCAACAAACCCTCACTTTCACAGGCCTTGGGAGGCAGGCCAATCCTCACCCACAGACAACCTGCCAACCTAAAACATATTCTCACCAGCAACTACACACCACATCATAGTATCTCTAACTCAGGAACCAATCCATGCAACAAACCTTGATGCCAACTCTGCCCACATATCTACACCAGCAACACCATCACAGGACCTAACCAGATCAGCCACACCATCACCGGTTCATTCACGGGCACGTCCACCAATGTAATCTATGCCAGCATGTGCCAGCAATGCCCCTCTGCTATGTACATCGGCCAAACTGGACAGTCCCTACGTAAAAGGATAAATGGACACAAATCAAATATTAGGAATGGCTATATATAAAAACCTGTAGGGGAACACTTCAACCTCCCTGGACACACAGGAGCAGATGTAAAGGCAGCCATCCCGCAGCAAAAAAAAACTTCAGGACCAGACTTCAAAGAGAAACTGCGGAGCTTCAGTTCATTTGCAAATCTGACCCCCTCAGCTCAGGAGGAAACAAAGACTGTGACTGGCTCGCCAACCACAAAAGCCGTTTCTCCTCCCTTGGCGTTCACACCTCATCTGCTAGAAGAGGGCCTCATCCTCCCTGACTGCACTAACCTCCTTATCCCCAGCCTGATTCTGGCTTGCATATTTATGCCTGCCTCTGGAAATTTCCACTGCGTGCCGCCGAGGAAGCGGGGAGTCACCCCGGAAAGCTCATGCTCCAGCACCTCGGTGAGTCTAGAAGGTGCCCCAGGCCTCTCCGCCGCCTTTACGGATCCAGACTAACACGGCGACCCCTCTGATGCACTTACCCAGGGACCCCCCCACCCGATCACCCCTTGGGGGTTCCTACCCGCTCCTGCGGGGTGGGTAACACTCCCCCCGGGCTCCTTCCTCCCCCTCCCGCCGCAGGGGCTCACACCCCTGGGGTTCCTCCCTCCAAGGGGACCACACCCCGGTGGCTCCTGCCGCCCGTCCCCCGGGGGGAGTCCCGCCACCCTGGCCCCGCCCCGCCCCGCCCCGCCCCGCACCTGATCCGGGCTCCGCGGCCCCGCACCCGCAGCCCTCGCTCCGCCATGTCCAGCACCGGCAGCTTCCCCCTCCTTAGCGACGCCCCCAACACTCTCGTTGCTAGGCGGAAGCGCCGCCCCGCTGCCTTTCCGTTCGCCCCTTCTCCTCTCCCCTCCTGACCTCGAAGTCCCGCCCCCTCAGCGGTCTCGATAACCAATCGGATTACTCTTCCGAGCCGCCTCCTCGAGTCCCACTCCAGCATCGAACCAATCGGAAGTAGGGAAAGGCCTCACGTGACCTAGGACGTGCCTCTCCGCGGGACGTGTAGACGGCATTCCCAGCTTCACCAATCAGAACTCCCGAGAAGTTTCACGCGCTGGTGATGCCCGGCTGGTCGGCTCCAATGGGCGCAGGGAGGGCGGGGCCGCGCCTGCGCGGTGGAAGCGGCGGCCGCTCCGCGTGTGGCTGGTCTCCCGGCGGCGGCGCGGGCACCATGTCGTGGCTGTTCGGGCTCAACCGGGGGTCTCCCCCCGTGGCGGGGGACGCAGGCCCGGGCGGGGCCGGCCTGGCCCTGCCGCCCCCTCCCTCCGCCGGGGGCCCCGCAGCGGGGGACGGAGCCGGGGACCGGAACACGCCCAAGGACAAATGGAGCAACTTTGACCCCACCGGGCTGGAGCGGGCGGCCAAGGCGGCCCGGGAGCTGGAGGCCTCCCGTGAGTGGGGGCTGCTCGGGACTGAGGGGGCCCGCAGCCGCGGCGGGAGGGGCTGCTCCGTTGCCAGGGCGAGTGCCCCATAGCCCGGCCGGTGGGGGCTGCGCGGCAGGCCCGTGGGGGAGGGCACGTGGCTGGGGGATCCCTGCCAGCGTGGGCCGGGCCGGGCCAGGCCAGGCCGGGCCGGGCCAGGCCAGGCGCCGCTGCCATGAGCCTGAAATCGCAGCTCCGGGGACTCCGAGTCTGGTGGTGAGGTTGCTCAGTTCGCCTGCCTCTGCCTTGCTTTGGAGAGACTTCGTCTGCGCCGGGAAAGGCGCTTGGCCTCTGCGACTGTCCGTTCTTCGCGTTTCTGCGGAGACGGGCGGTGGTAACGATCGTTCTGCTGGTGGAAGCTGCTTTGTTAAAACCTGGGCTGAGCCCCCCACCGGCTGAATTCACACAGGCTGGCCAGCCGCCATCGGCTACTAATAATAACCTTGTTTCAGAGGAGCAGCCGTGTTAGTCTGTATTCGCAGAAAGAACAGGAGGACTTGTGGCACCTTAGAGACGAACCAATTTATTTGAGCATGAGCTTTCGTGAGCTACAGCTCACTTCATCAGATGTACTGAATGTATCCGATGAAGTGAGCTGTAGCTCAGGAAAGCTTATGCTGAAATAAATTGGTTCGTCTCTAAGGTGCCACAAGTCCTCCTTTTCTTTTTGCTAATAACCTTGTGCAACCTCTGGCCTGCATCAGGTTCAGATCTATGACCTAGAAGTGGCAGACTCTTTGTCCTGTGAGCAGGCCCCCCTCCCCATTTCCATTCATGCGTTTGGTTCAGCACCTCATTATGATAAAGTGTAAATTAACAAATTATAACGCACACAGTTTTGAGCCCTGAAATACTCCTTTTTGAGGAATAAAATAGCCATGGAATGTTTTTGATCTTCCTTACTGTAAGAGTTGGGAGCATTTGAGGGTGATGATGAAGGTTCCTAGCCAGAAGTGCGGGGGCGCAACAAATTTTTGGAACATAACATACGAAACATCTTTCTCTAATGCCTTCAACACTGTGTTGTTTCTTTAAACATAGGGGAAATAGTTGGAGTTGGCAGCTGCTTTCAGGCACCTCTTGCACATGGTTACACCAAGCAATCAGTTGCTCAATGCTCTTTTGACTTGTGGTCCTCATAGGACGACTGTGTTTAAAATGCCTAGACACTGAAAGTTTTGTGGACGGAAAACTTCAGTTTCTAGAGCCATAAGCGTGACATCTTTCACCAGCACCAAGTTTGCTTAGAAAAGTAGGATCTAATACTGCAGAAATAAGTTCTTAAACAACCTTATTAATTTCAGGCCATGCAAAAGATGCTCTTAGTCTTGCTCAGCTGCAGGAACAGACATTGCAAATGGAGCAGCAGTCCAAAATTAAGGTATGTTGAGCCTCAGGATCAAATTCATGCCTACTGCAGCTCTGCTGACTTCATTGGATGGATTTTGGCCCTCATTGTCTAACGATCTGCCTTGGCTATTTTGATTTCTTCTTGCACAGAGGAGTTCACTTTTAGTACACTGCCTTTCCCTGCATTTTCATTACTTCATTTGATTTATAAAAAAGAGAGTCTGGAAATGCAGCATTGCAGCCAGACTAATTTCTGCTCTTTTACAGGGTTTATGTCCGTGCTAAGAACTTGTGATATTTTGTGGTTCGTATTGGTATTGTAGCTCCCAGAATATCCTTTGTCCACAACAGCAATACATTTGTTTCTTTTCCCAGTACCTAATTTGTGGTGTCTGAGCCTCTAATATAGCACGGTAAGTGTACGTGGCACTTTGCAAAACACAAAATCAGATATGATCCCTGGTCTTAAGAATTGCCTTACCCCGCTGAGGAACCGAAACCTATTAGAAACCTATTTTGAAGAATATGGTTATCATTTGTAGCCCTCTGGAGGCTTTTGTGTTAAGCTGACGTATGCTGGCCCATTTCTCATAGGAATACGAGGCAGCCATTGAACAGCTGAAGAACGAACAGATCCGGGTACAAGCAGATGAGAGAAGAAAGACACTAAGTGAAGAAACCAGACAGCATCAAGCAGTAAGGAAAATTGGGGAAACTAGCAGACATGATGGCTGGCTTGTTGTGCTGGCTGGAATGGGAAACACACCATGAGAGGCTTATTCAGTTACACCAGCTATTCTCCACCTGGGGGTTGCGGTCCCTAAGGGGAGGTCATCCCCAGTTGAATCTGCCTCATTCCCCAGCTCTGGTGTTCTGTTGACACTGGTTTGCATAGCTGCTTGTAACAGACCCTAAGACACCCTAAAGAATCCAGTAAATTGGACCAGTTCCTTGGCTCTGCCTTTGAATTTCTTTAAGTGCTGCAGGGAATTGGTGTAAAACATTCTAGGATGCATCCTTGCTTGCAGGTATCAGTCATGATATGAAAAAAATTGAAAACTACTGGCTTACCCAGCATATCTGTTGGCTAGACAATGAAATGCATCCTAAATTACTTGGAGTGCAATCTCAGATTGCCTCTAATTTTCCCTGTTTCTCTTAAGTCTTCTGGAATCTAACCCTTTGGAAAGAGATCTCAGGAAATTACCATCTTAACCCAGAATTTGACAAACTATTTTTCTTTTTATGAGCTGGCTTTTGAGCAGCTTTTTGATGGGGTGTATCAGTGGGTTCTAACAGCTCTTGGGACAGTAATGCTAAAATTGGGGAAATGCAGTTCAGCTTTCATTCTTATTGCTGACAAACTGGTTTTTAAGGTTCAACATCCTTGCCATTTGTCACGAGCCCTAATTTTATATGTATCAACCCCCTCTGCCCTACATCTTCAGCCAGCAGAGCTTTTTTGGCACTGGTCTAGGACTGATTGTCTAACACATTGACAGTGTTCTATTTCAAATGCTGATCTCTTTTCCTTCTTATACTCAAGTCTTGTTTGCTGATTAGAGCAGGGTTTTTATTGCATTTCCTCTTTTCTTTTTGAAGAGGGCCCAATATCAGGACAAACTGGCAAGACAGCGCTATGAAGAGCAGCTGCGACAGCAGGTAAGATGTTCCATCTTCTAAAACTGCTGAGAGCTTAGCCAATCTGTGTTAACTTCACTAGGAGTAATGATGCTAAATTATGCTCCACCCTCATAACCCAGTGACTGATGCTATGCACCACTGTGATGGGAGAGCTTAGATTTTTTTGCACAGCCTCAGGGTTACTACATTCCAAGCCTAGCAGGTCTGATGCAAAAGCAACTGACAGCAAATAGGACAAAGGTGCAAGAAGTAGCTGGGAGAACATGAGATTGTGGGTTTTGGGAGGAAGAACATATTTAATTCTTAAGTATTTTTTTTTCCAGAGCATTTGTAATGTTTAGGTCTGCATGTGTATTAGGTTGATTGGCGATCTTAAAACAGCTAGTGTGTGTGAAAACTACAGTTTTCCATCTTCCTGTTTTGCCTTTTCTCCCAACCTAATTCATCTTCTGATGTGATCTCTTCTTCTTAGCAACTCCTTAATGAAGAGAACTTGAGGAAGCAGGAGGAATCTGTGCAGAAGCAGGAAGCAATGAGGCGAGGTAATGTGATATTTCAGTTCCGCCTTTTGGTTGGGGATTAAGTGGCTATTCAGAGCAACCTCTGAACTGTATTTGGAGTACTAGTACATACTGACTGGTAGGCTATTAGAGGGCTCATAATGCAGGATCTGCAAGCAGCAGCTAAATCACAGCTGGTTTTAGGGTTTGTCTGCACCGGGGGGCAAACGTTTTGGCTCAAGGGCCACATCTGGATATGGAAGTTGTATGGCAGGCCATGAATGCTCACAACTAGGGGTTGGGGTGTGGGCTCTGGAGTGGGGCCAGAAATGAGGAGTTCAGGGTGTGGGAGGGTACTCCAGGCTGGGACCGAGGGGTTCGGAGGGGGGAATCTGGGCAGGGGGTTGGCGCACGGGAGGGGGGTCAGGAGTGCAGGCTCAGGGCGGCACTTACCTCAAGCAACTCCCAGAAGCAGCGCAATGTCCCCCCTCCGACTCCTACGTGGAGGCATGGCCAGGCGGTTCTGTTTGCTGCTCTGTCTGCTGCGCTGCCCCTTCAGCTCCCATTGGCCATGTGCGGAGCCCCCTGGCTGCCCGTACGCGTAGGAGCCAGAGCGGGGACATGCCGCTGCTTCCAGGAGCCACGCAGAGTGGGGCAAGCCCCAGACCCCGCCCCCTGGCTGGAGCTCGAGGGCCAGATGTGGCCCCCGCACTGTAGTTTGCCCACCCCTGGTCTACAAGAACATTTAGTTCACGGCAAGCCAGGATGTGAATCTACCCTCACTAGCCTGCTGCAAACTAACAGTCCTTGTGGACCCTGCTGACACACATTAACAGTTCCCTCGTACACTTTGATCTACTCTGTTCCAAAGCAGAGTAGATCAAAGTGCATTATGGAACTGTTAGGGCATGTGGGCAGTGTCCACACAGACAGACAGTGCAGGGTAGATTTAAACCCCAGTTTACTGTGTATTCTTGTAGATCTCTTGGAGTTGCTGGTGCCTGTAGCTCATTTCTGTGAAAGGCTAAACTTCTATAGAGAGCCTTTGTTTAAATAAAAGTACTCGAGTGTGGCTTCCAGTGGCTGAACACTGCAATACACCAACCTTTCTTGGTCTAGTAATACTGTAGGTAATGCAGCACTCCTGCATTTCCTGCCCTCAGGATTTTATCAGGAAACATTAGAATCAATCGGGTGTTTGGCTAGGACTTCTCTAGAGCATTAACACTTGAAATCCAGTGTCGATTTTAAGTATCTTGTTAGCCTGTCTTGTTTGTGACCTGGCTTTTTCTGTAGGCACGTAGAAATTAGAAGTGGAAAAGATCTGTGAAGTCATCCAGTTCCTTCTGCTGCAGTCCAGCACAGTACTGTCCCCTCTAATGCATCCTCTAGTGTTTGTCTCTAATTTTAAGTATTTCAAATGCTGGGCCTTGTTGGGAGATTGTTCCATAGTTAGGCTTGGCGGGATTTGATTTAAATTGATAACTGTTGGCATATAAATTTCAGCTGACACGCTGAAATCAACGAAAAAATATCAATTGGTGACAGTTGTTGGGAGTGCAGCCTCCCCCGGGCGCCTGCAGGGATTGGATGTCAGTGGCCCTGCAGCAGGTCAGAGATCCCTCTGCAGCACCACTGGCACTGGCTGTGTCCTCACTCCTATGACAGCAGATCGGCAGAGGGCTCCCAGCTGGGGACAGAGCCATTCAGCACCATGGTGGCCTCCCCCTGCGAGCAGGGCTTGTCGTCCTCAGAGTCCTGGCTGGGGTCTCCGCTCCACCCTTGCAGGACCACAGCCTTCCTGCACCTTGTGCCTGGGTGTCTTGGGCTCCTCTGCTGTGCATGGAGCCTCTGCAGCCTCGCTGTCAGCGCTGCCCTAAAAAACCCTCAACCCTACAACCCTTAATTTCCAGCAACTAGCAATAATTAAAAATTGATTATTAAAAATAAAAATGGATATAGAATTTTGGAATTGAAAAAAAATAAAAATGGAGTTCTACCAATCCTGTCCGTAGTCTAGTAGATTTCACTCCTGGGGGATGTTTTTCCTTTAACTCCGCCTACATTGACCTTTCACTTTCATCCCATTACTCCTAGTTGCACATCCTGGGCGTGTACATTCTTAGGTTTGTTACCATCTCCCCCTTGACCTTGCACAGCCAATCTCTACCAGTCTGTATTCAGTTTTCTTATTCTTTTCTCTGATGTCACACTCACCCTGATTATTTTTGTTGCTCTTCTCTGAACAAATGTATTCAGTGTATTCTCTTGGTAACGTATTCCCAGAATGCAATAATAATTCTTGGTGCACTCCTGCCTAAATATTACAGAGATGACCATCTCCTTGTTCTTAGAGGGAAGATTCCTAGACTTAGCTTTCATGCTGTTGTATTGATTTGCTTCCTTTTGTGGGCAGGCTGGTGGTCACTGAAATCTGTCGTCAGGTCACACGCATCTGACATGTAGCAAAGCTGATAATATTTACCCCTCTCCCAAAAGCTGGGTTTTGGGATAAAGCCCAGAGTAAAATCCCACCCCCTTGTTTCTTTTAAAGCCACTGTGGAGCGGGAGATGGAGCTGCGGCACAAGAATGAGATGCTGCGTATTGAAGCGGAAGTGCGAGCCCGCGCAAAGGCTGAGCGTGAGAACGCAGATCTCATTCGGGAGCAGATCCGCCTGAAAGCTGCTGAGCATCGCCAGACGGTGTTAGATTCCCTCAAGTACGTGCAAACCAGCTGAGGGGAGTTGGTCACCTTGCTACTGCCTCACACCACCCCCATCAAATGGGCTGTATAAAAAACCTTGGAGTTTGGTTGGGTTTGGTTTTTTTTTTGTTTTTTTTGGCACAAGTTTAAAGGGAAAGATTGTTATTGCTGGTGTTCCTTCATTTTCTGCCCCAAGGTAGCGTATTAAAAACTGCTGTTTCCCTATCTCTAGGTGTGATTAGGGTGGATAGTGTAGTGGAAGGGAGAACTATTGTCTAGTGGTTAGTCATGTTTTGGGTGCCAGGATACTTGCATTCTAGACTGAGTTCTCTAACAGACCACGTGACCTTAACCTGATCATTTTGGGGGGAAATCCTCGCTCTGTGAAAATCTTTGGCAACACTCTCATTGGCTCCAGTGAAAGGAGGTTTCACCCTTAATCTCTGAGACAGTTTCCCCACCTACAAAACAAACATAAAATTTACCTACCTCACAAGGGTATTGTCAGCTTTAATTCATTGACTGTTATGAAGTCCTTTAGGATTCTTGGCTGGAAGGTATCTAGAATGGCTAAGTAACCATGAAATTTTATTATCATTCAACTCTAATGAAGTGAGTAAAAAATAAACATATTAGCTTTGGTCCAGAAGCTCTTCTGGATTTAATCCCATATACACCAGACGATTATAAATATATTTGCCCTGTATGTTTGGGTTCCTGGGTGAGCTCTGTTAGCTTTGACTGGTTCTGAAGAAAGTCATCAGGGAAACTGGAGTAATCTTGTAAGCTGCTTGCAATTCTGTCCTTCAAACTTAAAATCCTTCCCCCTTTCCTGCCTCTACTCCAAAGTCGCTGCTTACACTGCTGCTCTCTTTCCACAGGACAGCGGGTACATTGTTTGGAGAAGGATTTCGTGCCTTTGTAACAGACTGGGATAAAGTTACAGCCACGGTAAGCTGTGGACATATCTTTTGGAAGATAGACAACAGTTATTTGCGAACCTGATTTTGTATTTTTTTTCTCCTTGTCCCTGGTAATGTTAAAAATTCTGGGTTAGAAACGAAGAGCTGACTATCCGAGATAGACACCATCAACTCAAAAGCATACTTAAGTCTGCCTCCAATTAACATGCAAGGTTATAATTATTACAAGAGTAGACAAAAATGAAAACTTCTCCCATTTACTTTGTGCATGTTACAGCATTTTATGTACTCTGTTTCACTGTTTCTCCTGTATTCAGTTTCCCCAGCCCGTTGGTTTTTTGTGGGTCTTTCATCCAGCAACAGCAGAGAGGATAAATTATTTTAAAAATGAGACTGTCTTTAAACCAAGAAGCTGACAAGAGTGTCACAAGGACAAGTAGAACATCTGATATTACTAACTCACTTTCTGAAATTGACTAGATTACAGTGACTTTTTTTGTTAGCTTTTTCATCAGTAGTAAACACTGACAGTTCCATCTTTCAGTAAATACACAACCCTCACTGGAATCACAGATATCTCTACTTATTTTGCTCCTTTTATTTTGTTTGGCCGAACATTGCAATTCATTTAATAGTGTTGATTAAGAACTCCAGTGCATTCTTCCTGTTCGGTTCTCATATTTAGGAAAGAGAAGAGCCTGTCTTGGTGTCTTGTCGGTGGCACTGTAACCAAATTGGAAGTGACTCTTCGGGGTGGGATGGAAAGAGTATCATAAATGCATTAAGGTGTACTTGCAAAGAGGGGGAACAAGTTGAGCTTATGCCCTCTTTACTCTAGGCTGGACAACAAAGCTCCAAAAGGGGGTTTTGGAGTGAAGGGAGTTTCTGTTTGATTTTTAATGTTCAAAATATAGGCCAGGTCTAGCCTGGAAAACTAAGATGACAGAGCGGGAAAACTGCCCTTTTCTGGCTGTCAATGACTTGAACAACAGGGCTTCCTCCTCTTCCCTTGGGACACTGTTCCTCTTTCAACCAGATCTGTGTTCAGATTCATTTTCTTCCCCTTAACTGAGGTTCATATAGCACTTTGGAGGGGTAATCAGCATATATATATAATATGCCAAGCATTGATCACTAGAGGCGCAGTGGGTCTTACCATTTGAGCTGTGGGTGAGAGTCGTGAGAAGCTTTCTGGGTAACTAAGCAGTTTATTAAGAAGGGTTTCCTTCCTGTGCATTGTACAGTATAAATACAAATTATGCCGTCAAACACCTGCGAACGGTTAAACTTTCTCTCTTCTCCTTATCTTGGTTCCACTATTTTTACCAACTTCCTCTTATGAAAAAATACGTAATTTTGCACTGCCCTCTAGGTTTGTTCTGCCTGCTTCTCACCTCTGCCTGTTGGTTTTATAAAGCCAGGTGCAGTGTGAAACTGAATAGTGGTCTAATTCAAAAACCTACGTGAGTCTTTGGATCAGGACCCATGGACCCAGTTGGGTATGTGTCTAACACTCACTGGAGCATACTATGGGAAGCCTTGGCTTTTACAATTGAGGATTTTTTGGCTTTTCCTCACAATGTATTTTTGATTCTGAAAAACAAACTCTTCTATTAAACCACACTGTATATCCAGCAAGACTCAGGTGAATTATAACGCAGTACAGGCACCAAAAGAAATCAGCAGGAACTCCGCTCCCTTAGACACTAGTGAGACCAGGGCTTCCACCTGTTTGCATTCTTGCACCTTATGTGTGCGCTTGGTATCTAGCAATCCAGACTCTTGAGCAAGAGCTTGAGGATAGAATTTACACGGTGAAGTGTGCAACCAGGTTTTGGAGGCTTTCTGAACAGATTTGGATAATCAGCATTTCGTTGCTACAGCAACTTGATTGGATCTGAACATGTTGCTGTCATCTGCAACCGTTCGCTGGGGCAGAAGAAAGTTCTAATGTTAGGCTGTAAGCACCCGCTTTGATTTGCCAAAGGCGAATCAGAAAAACTTAATTTAGAGGGGGAAAAGCTTAACAAAAGAGACATTTGATTTTTATTTTCCCAGTCTAGTCTGCTGTCAGCACAGCAGCTATTGCACGTTACTTCAGTCCCTACAATACATAGGCCTAGTTATACATTTGTAACACTAGGTGGCATTACTGACAATGGTAGAGAACCACCTAAATGCAGTAATGTTTACTCATAAGTAGCTTTATGACAGCAGTGCTGTTGGCAGGACAATAGTGAAGTGTCACGGTTTCCATTGTAGTGCAGTCTAATTGCAGTGGCTTTATTAATTTGCTGTTGGGAGGAGAAAAGCTCTAGGTTTAAAATTGGTAATGAACTCTCAGCCAGGGGATGAACTTTTTTCTTTAAATCTTTGCCCTAGGATTTAACAGTTTCAGATGTTCTTTAATTTTAAAAATAAAAGGAACACTTGAGGCTTTTTTTGATCTAGCACTTGAGTCATGCTGGAAACATAAGGACATGCGTGATGCTCTGGTCATCTCAGCAGTTTTCTGTGTATTGGTGTATTTCCGTCTAACACTACATGGCACCGCAGACACCCTCTTTAGACCCTGGGCTGCAAATCTGCAGAGAAATGTTTAAGAAGCTGTATGTTTCTGCAGAGAAATTTTACCAAGCAGGTTGGGTTCATTCCTGCCTGGTTGTATGACACACATTGCTGCTGCTTATCTTGGAAAGTCATCTGCGATTTACACAATAGCTGAACTTTCAAGAGCAGTGCTGCTGTATGCAATGCACCAGAAAGCAGGATTGAGCCCTTGATGTTGCATGCATGAAACCTGCATTGTGCAGCTTATTGTGTAAGGAATCTGCATGCTAAAGTTCCCAAGGACACTGAGACTAAGTCCTCAGTGTATCTGCTCAAATGAATGACTAGGTGGAGGCGTTTGCCTATTAATATTACCCTTATGCCTGCCATGCAGAGGTAATTTACACACACAATAAATCCCAAGTTAATGTTGCTTAACTTTTTCTGCTGTGCCTAAATATTGCAGCATGCCTGATATACATAGTAGCTTCACTAAATGAGCTTGCAGTTTCTACAATTTCAAGAAAAAGCTGCTAGGAGCTAAAGACACTTGAAATTGATGGAAAGATTCCTATTTACTTCAGTGGGCTCAGTCCTGAAGCATTTAGCAGAGTTCCTTTGCCAAGTTTGTTGGCATTAGCATTAAAAGGACCCTTTCAGACTAACAGTCTTGTAAGATGCCGTTTGCTATGGTGACAATTACTTTGTCAAAGCAGAAATCATTTTAGAAGCTGAATTAATCATCAGCCATTGGTTCTGTTTACTCTTTGCATTTTACTCCGTTGGCACTGTAAGATGAGAGAGGTCAGTGTCTCTCTCTGTCTCCTACACTAGCACCAAGTTGTCACGCTTGGGGTTACATCACCATCCGGGGGGGTGGTTAAATCTAGAAAAATAGTTTTTCACTGAAATCTTTAAAAATTGTGTGAACAGTTAATATTAAAGCACAATCACAAAACCCCTTTACTCTTAGGATTTTGGCTCTAACTTACCCAAACACTGCTTTAAGCCTGGTTTGTGCGTTTAAATGCCTTGTGAATGCTGTGAAAAGCTCACATTGGACCCTTTTCCCTTACCCAGCATCTTGTCTAATGCATATTGCTTTGTATTACCTGAGGTCTGCAAGATACCAGCATTTAGATGCTGTATCTGAGGTCCAGCTACTGAGGCCCTATTAGGTTTGGCTGAAAACTTGCTGTTGTATGTTTACCTGTGTGTTTTTCCTGTTTTCAAAATGTGATACATATTTATAAGGGATACTGATGTATAAACTATACTAGTGTTCTGCTTTAGGCAGAGGTACAATTTTATGTTAACTCACCCGTTAGATAGGACAGCTGTCTATCAAACATTCTTGCTTACCCAGCCTGTCGGGCCTCCACTCTCCTCTACTTTGTCCTCTTTATCTAGCTAGCACAGGTAACAATAGCCGCATAGATGGGGCGGTATGGACAACCAGCGTACAACATAAGAACGGCCCTACTGGGTCAGACCAAAGATCTATCTAGCCCAGTATCCTGTCTTCCGCCAGTGGCCAGTGCCAGATGCCCCCGAGGGAATGAACAGAACAGGGAATTGTCAAGTGATCCATCCCCTGTCGCTCGTTCCCAGCTTCCCAAGTCAGCGGGGATCCTGGGTACATACTTGGCTTGCTGGCCCATGTTGAAGCCCATGCTGCCACATCTACACTGCTGTTGTTACCAGTGCTTGCTAGATGGGCATGCCTGCCCGTGCTACTGTCAGACCTTCACATGCAGTGTAGACATACCCTTCTTCTTTCCTATGGCAAGAGTGGAACAGTGAAAGCAATGGCATCTTAAGGTCTCTTATCCATCCCAGAGCAGAGGGAGTAGCCATGTGGCTAGCCACGACACCTCCAGGATGAGCATGGATTGCGCAGTCATCCGTGATGTGTCCGAAAGTTGGCACCATTCCACAGTCACAGTTGGGCGATTTCCTCGCTTTCCATCTATGGAGTAAGTATGCGCATCCTCCACGTCAGGTGTGGATACAGTTTAGAGTTGTCCATATGCTCTGCGGGGAGGAGAAGCCCGACATTTGCACAGTTGGGTTGTCAATTCGATTTTTGTTTGGTATCTCAGCCCAGGTTTCAGACCATCTTCTGCGAATATCCTTATCTTCCCCAAGAAGGCCTGTGGCGTGAGACCAGAAGGGTGTACTTGATTTTAGTCAGTGTCAATGGGAGTGTTTTAGGTCAGTGGTTCTCAACCAGGGCCCCCTGGGGGTCTGCGAGCAGGCTTCAGGGGGGCCGCCAAGCAGGGCAAGCACTAGACTCACTGGGGCCTAGGGCAGAAGGCTGAAGCCCCGCCACATGGGGCTGAAGTCTAGGACCCTGAGCCCCACCACCCGGGGCTGAAGCCTGAGCAATGTAGCTTTGTGGCCTGGGGCCCCAGGCAGTTGCCCTGCTTGCTACCCCTTAACATTGGCCCTGGCTTTTATATGCAGAAAACCAGTTACTGTGGCACAGGAGTTTTTATAGCATGTTGTGGGGAGGGGGGTGCTTAGAAAGAAAGGCTGAGACCCCCCTGTTTTAGGTCATGGTGGAGCGGCAGTGTGATACTTGCCATGATCTCTATGTGCTCTCTAACTGGTAGACATACACTAATGGTCATTGAACTCTGGCTCTGTAGCACTGAGTTCCAGAGGCAAGGGCTCTACATTCCTTCCCCCTGCTCCAAAGTGCAAGTTTTCTGGGTTAGTGAATTCTTACTGTATCCAGTGGCCACATGGAGCGAGTCGAGTCACTGACCTAGTTCCATAATGAACTGAAAAGACATCGGTAACCCACTTTCCTGCCTAGCTACTCGCTAGCTCAGGAGCAGGTAGGATGCTGGATGAAGATACTGCCTCCCTTCTAGTTTCTAGTAGGCTCTGCCCTCTAGGGACTCTCAGGGACTCTGGGAATAACAGGAGATGCAGCACGAAAGCTGATTTTAATTTGCTATTTTAAGCTACAGCTTTTTAAGGCCGCTGCGAGACATTCTACGTTCTCCCTCCGAACTCTGATGTCCTGCTTCCCTTACACTCCTTATTCCCCCTGCTTGCTGTCAAGATCTTGTGTGTCTGCCACCATTCCTCTAGCTGAAGATGACTGGGTGGGGCTCTCATTGCGGCCACTCCTAAACTGTCCAGAGAGGTCGCTGGAGAGGACCCCATGTGCTCAGTCCCAAAGCCTGGAAGCAAGTCAAGGCTTAACCATCTCTGAAGATTTTCTTGTTTCCATTACAATAACAGAGACTGTAAGCTTCCCATCTTATTGCTGTGTACTGGTCTTGCTATCACTTTAGTAAATGCAGTGTCAGGGCTGGGTCAGGAATCCCTGCTTTTTCTCCGATACAGTTAAGCAGAATGATGCTCAACCATTTTACTTTCTCCCTGGAAGTCCTGGTGGCAGCATACAGTAGTGTTAATAGCCCAGCTTTAGCACAAAGCCATTGGGTGATATGTATAGGGGACACCTTCCATTTATGTGGGAACTGGTGGAGGAGTCTGGAAGGACTCGAGCCCCCAGACTCTTCTGTTCAGAGCCCCTCTCAGCCCTCCGCCCGTCCCACTCCCCCAAACCCCTGTGTGGTCTGTGTATGTTTATTGATGCTAAGGATTTTGCTCATGCTAAAGTTGACCTTGAAACAAAATCGGTGGAGTCACCTGTTGAAGAAATTCCTACTTAACATTTGTTACGACCTTTTGAATGAATTTTTACAGAAACTTTTTTGAGGCCATATTTTCCTTTCCATCACAGAGCCGCAAGCCTGTCAAGCGCTTGAAGCCCCGTTGCATTTGCTAGAATAAATTGTGGCTTAAAGCTGCACTGTGCCATTTACACAGCATGAATGCAGGGCAGCCTGTTCCTGTTGCCATGAAGTTTCCTCTTTAGAATGTTACAAACTGAGCAACACATCCCGATTTGTAATTTTGAGAAGATATTTTTAGTAGCCCAGCTTGTTAAAATGGACACCTTGCTTGAAAGCCATTTCCACCTCTGTTCCTCCCTCCGGTTTTATACATAGAGGCTCCTGCGTGGGCTGGTACAAAGGGGACATTGCACGGCCACCCCAGTGAAAGGGAGACCTGCTTTGAGTGAATCCCTTTGTAGAAAGTAGGCTGTACCTGGGGCATCTGGAACCTGCAGATCATTTTTAAACTTACTGTCTGGTGCTTTCAGCTCCACAAATTCCTGATCCAGATACCTCTGCTTTGTTACAGCCTTTGTACAAAATAACAAGCTCTTATGTTGTGAACTTGGAGTTTTAAGCTAAACTTTGTATTTACTCTCAAGCACTCTCACCTGTATTTTCTGCCACTTGGAAATCTATGGGAGCAGGATTTGGGGAGTCGGGGTGGGTTAGGTTAATTCTCTCTCCCATCTTCTATCTTGGTTTCCCTGACCTAACCCTATGTTCTCAGGCCTACTGGCTACCTGGCCCCTCCTTATGTGCAATCCCAATGTTTCTACTCAGCTGATTGATGCAGGGTATTGTCAGAGAGGATCTCTGTTCTGGAATTCACTTTCCCTGCAGGTCCAAGAGAGCAAGACGCTTGTTTCTGGGTTGTCACTTACTCAGGCCTTTGTGAAGCATTTGGATACCATGGTTACAGAGACATTACAAGAACCTGAATAGAATTGGAGGGGTTGGATTAGTGAGTGGGAATGTGGGAGCCTGGACTAATGGTTTGAGATTTTTGTGGGTTTTGTTTTTTTTATTTTATCTGTCCATCCCAAAGCTGTGGTGGTGCATATCTTATATTGCAGGTGTGTAATAGTGAAATTCAAGTCTGATATCTCTCTGGCAGGTCTTCTTTTAATTTTTGCAGCCTATAATAGTGACTTAACCCAGTTCTGTGATACACTAATATTAATTGCCATGTTTCAAAGCAGATGATCTGTGCCCGAGGTCCCATGTTATGGTCTAGGTATTGGTTGTGGGTGGAGTATCTTTACAGAGGGCTTGCTGAAAAAGGCAACGGGTTTTTTGCCTTCCCTTGTGGATTCCTTCCAACACCTCTATAAATTGAGATAAATTGAATGCTGAGGTCTTCCTGCTATCTTATGAATCTGACGTTATTTTGAGCCCTCCAGGCCTGTTACCGCACACTTAAAGTGAGTAAAATTAAATGGTGTTCATATTCTGTTTGCCCTTGAGCCCTTGGTTTGACCTTGTCGTTCTCTTTGAGAGAAGTAGTGTGTTTGCTGGCTCTAAAAGCAATTGCTGCATCCTGCTTTTTTTTCCTCTAGCTGGAGCTGCTTTGGTTTGAATCATCAGCATCTGGCTGTAAATTAAACGTTAAGCTAATTACTCTGTAAACTAATTGTGCTGTTGGGTTCTGGGGCACAGAGCTTAAGTTTCTTTTTTTCTGGTGTGTTTTGCAGAACTGCCCTTTTCCGCCTGCCTATTCTCCAAACACCTTCCTTTTCAAAGTTAAAGCAGTAACCTTTTAAGAACATCAGAATGGTCTGACCCAGTATGGCCAGTGTTCCATCTAACCCAATATCTAGTCTTCCAGTAGCGGCCGGTGCCAGATGGTTCAGAGGGAATGAACAGAACAGGGCAATTTATTCAGTGATCCATACCCTGTCATCCAGTCCCAGCTTCTGGCAGTCAGAGGTTTAGGGACACCCAGAGCATAGAGTTGCATCCCTGACCGTTGTGGCTAATAGCCATTGATGAACCTATCTTCCATGAACTTATTTAATTCTTTTTTGAACCCAGTTATACTTCTGGCCTGCACAACATCCCCTGGTAATGAGTTCCATGGTTGACTGTGCGTTGTGTGAAGAAGTACTTCCTTATGTTTTAAACCTGCTGCCTGTTAATTTCAGTGGGTGACCCCTGGTTCGTGTGTTATGTGAAGGGGTAAATAACACTTCCTTATTCACTTTTTCTACACCATTCACAATTTTGTAGACCTCCGTCATATCCTCCCTTAGTCGTCTCTTTTCTAAGCTAAACAATCCCAGGCTTTGTAATCTCTTCTCATACGGAAGTTGCTCCGTAGCCCTAAACCATTTTTGTTGCCCCTTTTCTGTAATTTTTCCAATTCTAACATCTTTTCAGAGATGGGGCAACCAGAACTGCGTGCAGTAGTCCAGGTATGGGTGTACCATGGATTTATATAGTGGCATTATGATATTTTCTGTCTCATTTTCTATCCCTTTCCTAATAGTTCTTAACATTGTTAGCTTTTTGTCTGCCACTGTGTGTTGAGCAGAAGTTTTCAGAGAACTATCCATGATGAATCCAAAATCTTTGAGTGGTAACAGCTAATTTAGACCCCATTTTGTATGTATAGTTTTGATTGTTTTCCAGCATGCATTACTTAGCACTTATCAGCACTGAATTTCATCTGCCATTTTGTTGCCCTGTCACCCAGTTTTGGGAGATCCTTTTTTAGCTCTTCGTCATCAGCATTGGACTTAACTGTCTTGAGTAATTTTGCATCATCTGCAAACTTTGCCGCATCACTGTTTACCCCTTTTCCAGATCATTTATGAATATGTTGAATAGCACTGGTCCAGTACATATCCTTTACGGACCCTGCTATTTACCTCTCTCCATTGTGAAAACTGACAGTTTGTTCTTACCCTTTGTTTCCTATCTTTTAACCAGTTGCTGATCCATGAGAGGACATTCCCTCTTATCCCATGACTGCTTACTCTGCATAAGAGCCTTTGGGGAGGGATGTTGTCAGTCTTTATTAAAGTCTAAGTACACTGTATCCACTGGATCACCCTTGTCCACATCTTTTTTGACATCCTCAAGAATTCTGACAGATAGTTAATGCATTATTTCCCTCTACAAAAGTCATGTTGACTCTTCCCCAACATATCGTGTTCAACTATGTGTCTGATAATTCTCTTCTTAACTATAGTTTTAACCAGTTTGCTTGGTACTGAAGTTAGGCTAACTGGCTTGTAATTGCCAGGATTGCCTCTGGAGCCTTTTTTTAAAATTCAGTGTTACATTAACTATCTGCCAACCATCTGGTACAGAGTCTGATTTAAGCGATAGGTTATGTACTTCAGTTAATAGTTCTGCAATTTCATTCTCAGTTCCTTCAGAACTCTTGGGTGGACACCATCTGGTCCTGGTGACTTATTGCTGTTCATTTTAGCCCAAATCCTCCTGTGTTAATACCTCAATCTGGAACAGTTCCTCAGATTTGTCACCTAAAGAGAATGGATCAGTTGTGGGTATCTTCCCTCATCCTCTGCAGTGAAGACTGATGCAAAGAATTCATTTAGCTTTTCTGCAGCAGCCTTAGAATCATAGACTATCAGGGCTGGAAGGGACCTCAGGAGGTCATCTAGTCCCACCCCCTCCTCAAAGCAGGACCAATCCCCAATTTTTGCCCCAGATCCCTAAATGGCCCCCTCAAGGAATGAACTCGCAACCCTGGGTTTAGCAGGCCAATGCTCAAACCACTGAGCTCTCCCTCCCCCCTTGTTTTCCTCGAGTGCTTCTTCAGCACCTCAATCCTCCCGTGGCCCATTTGGCAGGCTTTCTGCTTCTGATGCATTTTTAAAAAAAATTGCTGTTAGTTTGTGTGCCTTTTGCCTTAAGGTGAGCTGTTCCTAAAATACACAATGTGATGGTGATTAATGTTCTGCTTACATAGTCTCTTCCACTCCAAAGTACTTCACGGATTGTATGCCTAGCAGGTGGCAACCCCTAGTTCACAGCATACTATCTCACTGTGGAAGGGGAAGGGAATTCTGGCCAGGGACAATGAGCCAAACCCCAGCTCTTACAAAAAGGGCCATGGGACCGTTACTGTCTGTCCAGGTGTGTGCACGCTCTCCCCTCTCCCTCTCCTCCGTGGCACTCACTTTACCTACCTCAACAGGATGAAGTGCAGTCAGCCCTCAAGGTCTCTTTTAACCAGCAATGCTCTGTAGTAGTTTAGAAGGAAAAAGGCAGATCCAACATGCAACCCCACAGTGTTGTCTACTGCATAGATCAGGAAACTCTGAGATCTGGTTTCTATTTCTGACTGGGCCACTGACTCCATATTAAGGTTTATCTCCATGAAAGAGGGACAGTAGCCATCTTTGCAGAGGGCTTTGAGGCCTGAAACGTGATCGGAGTGACTCATCATAATAATCTGGTGGCGAGTTCTTTAACGTTAACTCTTAAATTGGCGACCTTTAAATACTTTGGAACGATTCCTGTTCAAGGCGCAGCATTGGCAGCCCAAAGACTCAGTGTGCAATGTGGCAGAATTTCCATTTGCTGTAATTAACAGTGAATATGATTTTCCGGGGAGAAGATCCTGCACGTGTCTTGGCAGATGGAACTTGGGGGCAGAGCAACTGTTGGGGCTTACGTGGCAAGGGAATGCCAAACAACGTGGCCTAAATAAAGGGTTTTGGAAGCCATCAAGTGCTTTCCATCTCTAGAAACAAGGAGACATGCCCGTACACATTGAAGATGTGTTTGAAGTCTTGCTGTTCTAATCCATCCCCCTTTGAAGCATTATTTTTAGCAGTGTACCAGAATGTCCTTCGTGTTGTCTGAAAGGCAGCGTGCCTCACTCTGTCTGACAGGCAGCTAGTGCAAAGTAGCTGCCTGCAGGGTTGCTTGGTTTAGTACAAGTTAACCTCAGGATTGTTGAACTGGACACCAGTAACCCGAGGGGAAGTCTCTGGGCTTTCTGCTTCACTTATTGGTGGGGATATTTTGTGTCCTGTGCTTTCTGAGAGCTGTAGTTTTTAACAGGGTGATTATAATTTACAAAGTGGCTTCAGTTTTGAAGCTAGTCTTGGGTTTTGAGTGGCTGTTTTCTGTCTGCTGTGCATGATCCGGTCTGTTCATCCCCCACCTGCAGCCAGGTTTGGTCTCTGCCAATCCCTGTTTACAGCTGGAGACTGAGCCTTTGCTGCCATCATATCAGTTTCCTTCTCATCTTCCACTCACTAGCTCCTTTTTAAAATGCAGATCACAGCCCACCTCTGTTGCAGTTCCCCATACTGACACTTATGAGTTCCTGCACCACCTGTATCTTCAGCCCCATCTACTCATGTCTAGTTGTAACACGTCCGTGTTTTGATGCTGTGCTCTCTGAAACGGTTGTATCCCTGATGCATTGTGATGACACGTTCTCCAATTCCATGCACTGCTTCAGCTGATCACGTTTGCAGATTCCATGACCTTTTCAGGGAAGGTGGGAGTGGATTTATTTGAACTGTTACCATGCAAAAATTCCCCCTCCTATTTTCATGCTTGCTTCTACCAAGCCTGTTCTTTTAAATCAGATGCTTAATATTAAATATGGGAGTAGCCTGCAGAAGCAGAATTTTAACTTTCTCCACATTCATGACCATGGACAGTTATTCCCTATACCACCCCCACCTTCTGGCTGTAGGTGCTGTAATGGCCCCATTCCAGTAAGGGTCTGTGTAGGTTGAATGTAGAACTACATTCTATTCGGTCTCAACCTCACCTCAGCCTTTTTTATTGCAACCAAACTACCACTGAAGTCAACGAGTGGGTCTCCCAGCAAGAATAGGCAGCCAATTTGAATCAGGCCCTAAGCAGACTGGGCTGCTGAGGCTCAAATGAATCTGGTGCAGAGAAAATTGCGATTTCAGTTATATTAGGGCTGTCAGAGGAGCTTGCCTGATGAACCACAGCTATAAACTTTCTTCCACTGACTTTGAAATGGTCACTTGACAGATTCCTATGCGTTGAGCTGAGATCCCTGAGCTTTTCAGTGTAGAAGAGAGAGCACACCCCATATTTGCAGACAATATGTGTCTCCTGCCTAGAACTAAGGGGAGTATTCTTGATCTGACAGTTGCAGAGAGAATGAGGGTAGCCTTCAGACGCTGGTTAAACAGAGCTCAGAGGCACTGTACTGGAGCCTGAATCAGAGATTCTCTGGATGTAATGCTTCTGCTGAAACACTCTCAGACCAGCCATCCCCGTTTCCCTGTACTCCTGAGAAACGCCCTGATAAGACTATAATGGGCAGAAGCCCCTGAGCCATGAGAGAGAAAATGCAGCTGTGAATACCCCTAGCAGGTCTAATGTTCATCTTGGACGCATTTCCCCAGAATTCTTAGATGCCAAAAATAAATGGAGTGTAGCAGGGCTCCCTATATTCTTCATTTAAAGTCTTTGATATGGAAAAGTGAACAGACACTTAAGTCCGCTCGGAATAATGTTTAGAGCTTCCTGTCCTTTTTGAAATAAGAGCAGCGTTTGAGTTGTAGGTAAACAACCCTGTAATACCAAGACCTTCCAATGTCAATTAATCACAATGGAAATTGTCTGGATTATCTGAAACAGCTTTCCTAGGTAATTTGATTCCCCCCCCCACACACACTATTGCATTTGGATAATGAAGGTGGTACTGTATTGGGTTTTCAGCCCTCTTCATGTATGCAGTAGCCCTTCCAAAAAATGTTTCAGTATTCTGTACAGAATGCTATGCTAATACTGCTTCAGTTGGCATGGTTTTACTGTAGTGTGTTTATAATGGATTGTGTTTATAAGGGTCATTAGACTGAACAGCTCTAGTGGCAAGCGTAATCGCAGCTCACTGATACGCAGCACTGCATGGTAATGTGGATGTAGGTCCGTGCTTCTGAACGGTAATAGCAGTAGCTGAGTGCGTCTTGCAGTTTAGTATTGGGAGCTGTACTATGTTAAGTGTGATAGGACTGGAGTGAAAATATAAAGGGTGGTCACTGAATGAATCCATGTAATCAGGTAACTGCAATGCTTATGTTTTGGGCTTAAAAATTCTCTGGTCATTGAGCCAAAATGAGAACAGGGCAAGATGAGGTTCCCCCTCTCCCCTGCCTCCGTGGCACTCACTTTGTCTACTTCAGCAGCCTCCAAACAAAATTGTATGGTTCTCTCCAAAGGGATGCTGCACACAACACACCTGTCCACGTCAGGACATTGTTTTTACCGTCTCTCTGATTAACTCTGTCCCTTTGTTTTTATAACACCTCTGTATTAGCCTTTCTGTTCAGAGGCCATTAATAGTCTGATTAGTAACAGCGATACCAAAAGGGCTCTGAGCCACCATTGATTGTAAACCCTCAAGTTGCTCTTTACTTACATGGCATTTACAATCCAGTTAGTGTAAAAGTTCTAGCTGGTGTGAGCTAGGGACTTTAGCACCTCCCAGATTTATATGTTCTATAGAGATGAGGAGTCTGGTCCTGTTGGCAAGGAAGCTTTAAACAGAGCAGCCCTAAGAAGGGCATGCAGCTAATATGTAACTTTCTAGCTCCTTGCCTTTTTTCTTTGCACCCTTTTTTCCTGAATTGTTGGTATCTCCCATCATATTTTGTGCTATCTCTGACCTCATTTTGACAGGTGAATTGCTTGTGTAGATTCATCTGAAAACAAATGCCCTTAGCCGTCAGTAGCAAGCAGAATTCAGACCTTTGTCTTAGCATCTTCATCCCAACAAGTAGTTTCTCGGCTGCATGAGGAGCCGCCAGTACAGCACACAGTTAAATTCTTGTACAGAGGAGACTTAAAAATAACTCACTCCGTGGTATAGTAATGCTGCCATGCTATAGAGTGCTGGGACGCAAAGCTTTCCCTAAGGGAAATACTCGTTTGACCAGGTTTGGTTTGAAAAAGTTCATCTCTGAAATTATAGGAGTGCAGAAGAATTATTAGTCTTGTGGTTGTATGATGGTGGATATTTCTGCCTTCCCAAAATTCCTGTGCAGTTTTGGTTGGATACACTATTCACCTCCTACACTTTTGTTTCATGTTACTGTGCTCTGATATATGGTTCCACCCCAAGGTAGCTGCATTTCAGTGGTGGGTGAAGTGATTTGTGTATGTGGGTCAAGATTTTCAAAAGTGGCTTTGATTTTTGGGTGCCTAACTTGAAGCATTTTAAAGGGGCCAGATTTTCAGACTGTATGATCAGCATTTCCTGAAAGTCAGGTCATCTTAAGGAGAATCATAGACGACACTCAGAACAGTAGTTTATTAAAACAACTAAGGATTCTATTGGCTGGAAGATCATTGTTCCCTCATGCAGTAATGCTCCAAGAACACCATGGGGCTGTGACTCTTTTCCCAGGTTGGTCCGTAAGTGAGTAATTTAAGGAGACTTTAAAATCTAGAAATAGGACTAGCTTTCTGCAGCACAACCCTGACCGCCTTCCTCTCCCCCTTTTTGCCCCATTGGTACCTGTGGCGTTTGTTATTTGGCGTTTTTCCTGTTCAAAGCATTTTGCTGCACAGTGACTAGTGGGGTTTTCTCTGCCCTCAATTCATGTAGTAATTATTGGTTTTAAGAGTTCAGCTGGACACTAAAATGGCTGTTGAAGGAAGTTTTATTTACAGGCTGCTTGTCAAAGCAGCTGCTGATGGTGTTTAAACAGGCTATGGGCAGCTCACCTTATTGAGTGAAGCTTTCTTCCTGGCAGCTTTCCTGGTGGAGGCAGTTCAGTCTAATTAAAGCTTGTTTCATTTAGAGCAAATAAAGCCAAGTTGGTTGGAAGAGGGATTGGTTTGCAGAGATGGGGAGGGTGAAGCAGGCACCATTTCTCCATCCTGTTTGCCCCCTCATGCCTCCCTGGACTGTTGCCAAAGGGGATTGGAATTAAAGGTAAAATGCAGAGCCTTCGGTGTTCGATCACTAAGGGCTGCGTGGCTTTGGCACAGTAGTTTATAGGTGGTTGTGAAGACTTGAGGTTAGAGATTTGTATAGCAAACTCAGAACAGGCCAATAATCAGCTGTTGACCCTGGCAGCTTGAATGCAGAAGCAGAGCACCTCTGCATCTAAGGATAAAGGAGATGCTCCAACCCCCACCCTTTGAAAGGAAGGGAATGGAAGAAGGGGAAGAATTTTTGTGACCATCCCAAAATTATTTTACAGGGGCCATGAGGGAGAGGTGCACGAGCTAAACCAGCAACCATAGTCTGCAGCTGTACCTTCACTTAGTTCAGCATGCAACGGTTCAGAATTGTGGCTGTGGTAAAGAGACATTAAATTTGGGAGTTCCATGCTTACCTGCTTCTGGTATGATTTCAAGCCATATCCTCTCCCTTCACTGGCAGGTTTTTCTCCTGGCAACCGCTCTGGGTAATCCTGCTCACATGAGGAACAGCATGGTGTTGGCTCATGCATAACTGAGGGGCTGCTAAATAGCAGAGGAGGTTAGGGGCACTTGGGCTTTTCGCCTTTGTTTCCTTAAATTGGATTTTTCTTAACTTGAAAACTGGGAGCCTTATCTCTAACATGCCTTTCGGAAAGCTCAATCTGAGCTTCTGGGAACTGTCCTCTTAGACTAGACAGCTCTTCAATTGCCACCAAAGTAGTACCAATCAAAGACCAACAGCAGAGTCTAGTGTGCCGATGGGATACTTCAGATTGTTTGTCCAACAGTATTTTAACTAAAGTGCTGAAATATTAAAGCACCTTCCTTTCCTGAGCGTTCTGTTAGGAATAGCACAAGTCAAGGATTTTTTTCCAGCTGACCAAGCTGCCCTCATGCCACTAGCAAACATTCACTCATCTTTAACCTTGTTTTGTTTCCTTTAACCAAATTTTCCACCATCGGTATGAAGCACTCTGTGAAAGAGCCAACCTTTGAAGCTGGGCTCAACTGCCACTTTGGTCAAGGGAAGTTACTGCCAGTTGGAGCCTCATTCATTCTTGGATTTACTCTTGATTTCACAGCTGTCCTCAGAGTTTCTCGTGTAGAAATCCTTCTAAAGTATTTAAAGGGACTTGCTCAGGTTTTTTTTTTAAATCCTCTTGTATTGCAAGTAACATTCTAAATTATTGAAACTGGGTGCTGTAATATTTTCAAAATGTGTTAGATGCTTCATGGAACAAATGAAGGGCATGTTCACTGGCCTGAAGAGCTTGCAGTCCAGTGCACTCTTACGTTGCACAATGAAGAGACAGGTCTGTTTTCTTTTCTGTTTATAGTGAGTTTCTAACACTGTTGCGGTATGTGCAAACCCTACAGGTGATCTAAGAGAACATCAGAGCACACTTTTATGGAAACAGTTCTGTTGGTCTTCAGGTTTTGTGGATGCTTGTTTTTCAGTTAAACCTACATGTGGGGCCAGATTTGACCTAGATTATTAATTGGTGGTTTTCTGATGGTCAAGGATGCCCTGTCCATTAACTCAAAGGAGGGACCAGAAAGGTACATTACCACGGAAAAATCTCTTCTTAATACAGAGCAATCACATACTGGTAGTTATTAGAGGTACACTTTACTTTCTGTACACTAGCAAGTAAAATGAATCAGATCACCAGTCTACCATTAAAAGAATACACAAAGATAAACAGAATTAGCAACTAATGCAGCTTGAGGATGCATTTAATTTTCAGTTTCATCAAAATCCTTCAAAATTTTGGTTAACCAAGTCAGAAACAAAACAGATTATTTTGCGTCTTCCTCCATTATAACACTGTTCCGTTTACAGTGTGAGATGCATAGATCTGTGCTTTAACACCCTCCCACCAGGATGCTGGTGGACAAGCCCTCCATACAGCCTTGAGTGTGACCTGCCAATAGAGTGTTGCGGACTCCAGCTTGTCTTGCAAAGGAAGTTGATCAGAATCCTCCCCTCTTCTCCAGGTGGCAGGTCTGACCCTGCTGGCAGTGGGGATTTACACGGCCAAGAACGCTACTGGGGTTGCAGGGCGATACATAGAAGCTCGACTGGGCAAGCCCTCCCTGGTGAGAGAGACCTCACGCATTACAGTGCTGGAGGCACTCAAGCATCCCATCAAGGTAAATACCTTCTTTCCTTTGGCTCGCTGTTAGCTGGGACGCAGCTTGTTCTAGTCCTGCTCTAGGGGTCTGGCAGTGTGATATCGAGAACTCCACACTTAGTGCTCATATTTTCATAATGTATTTTTTAATGAATTTCTCCTTCTCAGGTTGGCAAGCGTCTTACCAGCAAGGCTCAAGATGCTCTTGAAGGAGTTGTTCTCAGCGTGAGTATAGGCTTTTGCTATCTCAAACCATCCAGGATCTTGGTGTCTAAATATCAAAGGTTCTCTCCTTGCTTTCATTTTAATTTTTGTTGCAGTTCAGTAATACTGGAAATGTAGCACTCTTGGGGCACCTGGAGTGTAAATAAGCTTCCATGTTCAGCATGAAACACATTAAACACCCTGCCAACCTTTGACCCCTCTGTACAGAGCAGTTGGAAGTCTTAGGTCAGCATGATTTTTCTCCTTAGTCAGCATGTTAATCTGGCAATTCTGGCCAAATTCTACATGTCGTCTCTAATCTGTGAACTCTTACGGCTCTGACCGCCACAGTTAGGCCAGAGAACCAAGCAACATATGCCTTTGACTTTGAACACCATCTGAAGGGCTATTAATCCACTCATCAGAACTGATTTTGCACATTTGTTTCTGAATTTCATTCCGTAATATCAAGTGAATTAAAGGGCGTTTTTTAGAGAGTGTTACCAAAAAGTGTCTGTAGGAATATCTGCCTCTGTATTTCCGAGAATGTAAGAATATGTATAAGAAATGCATTCACTCCCACTTACATGGAAGGTTTATTACTATCAAAAGTTTTGCTTCCAGCTTGGCTTGTTACATACCTTCCCCCTCTTGTCCCTTTTTGTAGGTAGTTCATGAAAAATAAGCTCCTAGAGCAGGGGTGACCAACCTGAGCCTGAGAAGGACCCAGAATTTACCAATGTACGTTGCCAAAGAGCCACAGTAATATGGCAGCAGCCCCCCTATCAGCTCCTCCCCACCCTCACGCTCCCAGTGCCTCCCACGCACTGGCAGCCCTGCTGATCAGCGCCTCCCGCTCCCTCCCGATCAGCTGTTTCATAACGTGCAGGAGGCTCTGGAGTGCGGGGGGAGGAGCGGGGGCAGGGCCTGTGGCAGAGCCGGGGGTTAAGCAGTGAGCACCCCGCCCCTCCCCCCCGGCTTGTTGGAAAGTTGGCACCTGTAGCTCCAGCCCCGGAGTCGGTGCCTAGACAAGGAGCCGCAGATTCACTTCTGAAGAGCCGCATGGGGCTCCGGAGCCACAGGTTGGTCACCCCTGTCCTAGAGCATCCGTGGTAGGGTAGATTCTGAAATGTTCGTATCCATTTTCAGTCCCAAAAGTTATTCTTCTTAGCTCATTGTGGCTTGAATTTGAAGTAATTATAACTTGAAATACAATAAATCCTGAAGCAGAAGGAGGAACTACTCAAGTCCAAGCCAATAAGCTGGAGGAATTCAGGCTAAGAACTCATCAGACCCGAGACTGCAACCCTGCTGTTTGCAGACAGCAATGATAGCCATCTGCCTATACCAGTGTGTGAAGCATAGGCATCTCTGGATATCGGATGTGTTGTCTGTTTCCCAAACGTAACTTTTCTCCTCTTGCAGCCCAAGCTGGAGGAGCGTGTGAGAGACATTGCCATAGCAACAAGAAATACAAGAACGAACAAAAGTTTGTACAGGAATATCCTTATGTACGGCCCGCCTGGTACTGGGAAGACTCTCTTTGCCAAGGTAAGACCCTGCCAAGATTTTGACAGCCCAGCTGTTGTGGGTTTTCAAGGAGTACCCTACAATGTTATAACTATATCTCTCTGGGCTACAAGCAACTGCTGTAGCTTTGCTGAGCATGTGTGTGTGTAGAGTGGGGTTCCGGGGTGCTGAGGGAGGAAGAAGGGGCATCCACCTTATAGCGTTTTGCTCTGTGCTCCGGGTTAGACAGTCCAGTGACTTGAATTCTAGATTTCTGCCTAGAGAGAGAAACTGTCCCATCTGGACTGGCTGATGGCATGAAACAGCCTCTGTGCGCCACTTGGCAGACATGACTTGTGAAATGCCAACGCCAGCCCTGGTATCTCATTTCCACCTCTGTTAATCATATTTGACTCCTAAATGGGCTATCCTGTTGCTTATTAATTCATAGGGGGAGGGAGCAGGAGGGCTGGATAAGTAAGCATTGTTCTGTCTGCCCTATCAGTGTGCTGCTCTCTGATTTAGTCTGGATTTGACTCTGACAAACAGCACACTACTTTCAAGCAGCAGTTCTGAGGGGTGGAAAGACCTCGTTTAACTCAGATAATGGATTTCACTTTTGCTCTCGAAGCCCCAGAAAAAACTTTCTCCCAACCCTGATAGCTGTTGGCTTATGACCCAGTGCAGGAAGGTTTAGATACCTTCAAAACTTTTTTTAATGTGTTGTTCTAATTCAGGATATTCTTATCCATATAAACATCCCGTCCTTCCTGAATCCTGCTATGCTCTTGGGCTCAGTGATCTCTTGTGGCAGTGAATTCCACAGGTCAGTCGTGGTGTGGAAAAGTCATTCCTTTTCAGTCTTGAGTTTGCCACCTTTTTTCATTGACTATTCCTGTGTTCTTGCATTAAGAGCATCCGTGTTGTGAAAAGCATTGTATGGGTCATGGAGACTGAATTAGCCTCTTGTCTCTCGAGGCTAGCCCTCAGGTTTGGAGTTGACATATTGATGGAAAAGAGATGTTATGGCTTGAACTGTCTCCACCCTTGCTGAACGGGTGTTTGTAGAAATAAAAGCTTTCAAGGATTCCTGAGAGAACACCTTCCGCAAGCGTTAGTTGCAGGGAGAGACGGCATTATCGCAGCTGGAGCTGTGCTTTCGTTAGCCTGTTACGCCACCAGATAGTCCGTTACTCCTGTTTGGATCGTCTGTCTCTCTTGAATAACGGTGGTGGCGGCACACAATATGTTGTATGGCACTGAATCTACACCCGGCTGCCAGCCAGAATTCACCAGCACCTGAGCGCAAAGACCCCGTGCACTTACTCATTCCGTGGTCTTTAGGCAGCGGTGTGGAGCACGGCTGACGTTCAGGTCTTACACAGGCGGGCTACAACTAAAATACGGGTGGGTAACTACCGAGTGGGGGAGCCACAGCACAGGAGTTGTAAACCTTCTTCAATAGCAAAATGAGACGCTGCCGGTACCATAGGAAACTCGCTACTGTTAGAATTATTCTCTTTATCTGAACGTGGTTGGTGTAAAGTCTAATTATGGATCAGCTGACTTGACCTCTGAGAAGAACAAGTGTAGACCAGACATGACTCTAGTGTAAAGGGACATTATTTAACAATTTGGTGGGAGAAAAGCATCAGTTTCTTTTGATCTACTCTAAGGAAATATGTCCTGCTCTTGTAGGTGTCTTGTCATCCCAGGCTCCTGTGCTCCCATGAATGGGAGGTGGGGAGAGAAGTCTGCACCCCACCTTGAGGGTCACGTCCCCATTACGTCGTCCTGCATATTTTTTTCGAGCAAGTGTGTATGGCAATGTGTACTCTCAGGAAGCGCTTCTACTCGGGGAGACACCATCCCTGGGAATTCAGTGCCCCCTTGTGCTTTCCTGTACTTAAAAAACTGGTGGACAAATAAGGGAAGTCAGAGGACTCTGCAGGCTACTGAACTCTCAGGGCTGCTGCTTCCATTGTAGAAACGTGCTCTCCAAACCAGGTCTGGTAGCAGTGTGGAATCATGTCTAGATTTTGTAATTTTTAAAATACTGAAATGTGCGTGTTTTTTCCCTGTTCAGATACAATTCTTAAGGTATTAAATGAGTCTTTTAGTTTCAGTGTCCTGTAATTTTGGTCACTTTATTCTCCCCAGCAAGAGTGGAAGGCACTAGTCAGTTAAGATGGCTGTCCTTGAAAAGTGCAAGGTAATTAGTCCTGGACACTGAAGTCCGCTCTCCACAGAACAGCCCAACCAGCAGCAGTGAACGTGTGCCCACACATGCATCCAATGAACGGGGTATTTACCCACGAAAGCTTATGCTCCAATATGTCTGTTAGTCTGTAAGGTGCCACAGGACTCTTTGCCACTTTTACAGATCCAGACTAACACAGCTACCCCTCTGATACTTGACTGCCTCATTGATCTCCTTCAATCCTGGCTACTAGGGGCCACTGGATTTCTGTTTCCCTAGCCCATTTGATCACTGGCCAGTTGTAGTGGCATGGATGGCTTTTGTGATGTGGCTCCCGATCCACCAGGAAAGCGGCTGAAAACCACCAACTTGTCCTGCAGCATCAACATTCAGATAGGCTTTAACAGAAAACAAAGCAGCTACATGGACTCGGTCCTCAGTGAACAATAAAAGATGGCAGCGTGGAGCAACATGACAGGGTTTTCTGCTTCCTGCAGTGTAGGGCTCTATGGGTCAACAGTCTGTTAAGTAGCTGTGCTGGATGGCAGGCTGTGAACACCGTGAATGTGGCTCTGAGCTCCCAGCACTGTCAGCCTGATTCTGAACACTTTTAACATTTAGTAGCAGGAGCTGGGTGATTTTAATGGACAAAGCAAAGCTTTTTTTCCCCTGCCTCCTGCCACCCAGCAGTTAATTGGTCCGGTTCAGCTGAGCATGTTTCACTGGAGATGGGAAGATGTTAATGGCATACGTAGCGGTGACTGTCACGTCCCTGCACAAACTGGCTTGTTCACTTTGACCTTCAGACAAGTTCCCTTCAGCTGAGTCGGCAGAACTGGGCAGCAAGGACTGCGCTGGCAACTTAAGTTCTGTTCTCAATCCAGCCTGCTGGCCGTGGCAGGGCTCCACCAAGCTGCTCCTTGCCACCACCTCCTGATACGGGGCATGGGGGAGGAAGAGGCTCTCTACTGTTCTACTCCTTTCCTACGCTCACCTGAGCCCAGAGATGTGTGTGGAACAGACGGTCGCTCATGCTTACGCCTCCTGCAAAATGTTTATTATGACAAAGTTCCTGTGTGTTGGGACAGATTGAACTCTCAACCAAGCCCTCTATGGCTCTCAGACACTGGCAGTTGCAGGCTAATTCCCCACTGGCATCCTTTAGTCAGGTAGAGGGGATGTTTAAAGTGGGAGTTAACGTCATTGTCTTTAAATCCTGAGTTGAGGACTTCAGTAACTCAGCCAGAGCTTAGGGGTCTATGTCAGGAGTGGGTGGGCGAGGTTCTGTGGCCTGGAATGTGCAAGAGGTCAGACTTAGATGATCATGATGGTCCCTTCTGGCTTTAAAGTCTATTGATCCAAAGCTGGGGGGACGAAGTTAGGTTCTCCTTGTGCTATAATTCCACCCTGTGACGACACAGCGTCCTCAGCAACTCCAGTTGGCGTGAAGCCATGCTCCATAAGCGCCATCTCTATGCCCTGTCCAGCCTGCCTGATGGATCAGCTGGTACTATGCACAAGCACAGCAGATTTGCTTACTTTCAGGCTTGCTGGAGACATTCCTGGCCCACTCCAAGGGCTTTTTTATGAAACTCTTCACTTGGCAGTCACCAGACTCATGACTTGAGTCAGGCTTTAAAAACAGCCTCCAAAATGGAAGGAAAAGTTCCATAATTTAGGCTGAATGCCAGAGAAGTTAAATAATCAACAACAAGCCAGGTTCTTAACTCCATCAGCAAATAGAGAAATGCAGAGCTTCGTCCCTTGTTGTTTGTATCACTCTAACTCCTAAAAGACCTAGTTGAGATTAGGGCTCCATTGTGTTGCACAGACAGGCAACTGTCCCTGCCCTGCAGAGTTTGCAGTCTAAACAAACAATGCAGCGAAAGGGATACAGAGTGTAATCAGAAGGTGGGAAACTGAGGCTCAGAAAGGTTAAATGAGTTGCCCAAGGGAGGGAATCTGGTGTCCTGTTTTTAAAAAACATGGATGTCAAATTGGAAAAGGTTCAGAAGAGCTATGAGAAGGATCTTAATTCTGGAAAATCGGCTTTACAACTAAGAAACAGAAGAAGCTCCATCTATGTAGTTTGTCCAAGAGAGATGACTTGATCAAGGTGTATAAATACTTAAATGAGAAGAATGTTTTGTGGCTCTAATCTAGCAGACAAAGGCTTTACAGGATCCCCGATTTGGAAGCTGAAGCTAGATACGTTCAGGCTACAATTAAAGTGTAAATTTTTAACGGGAAGGGGTAATAACCATTGAAGCAGCTCACATCACTCAGTCTTTAAATCAAGGTGAGATGTCTTTCTAAGATATGTGCTCCAGCCTAAGCAGAAGTTAGGGACTTGATGCAGGAATCACTGGGTTAAATTCTCTGGCTTGTGCTGTGTAGGAGGTCAGACTATAGGATTATAGTGGTCCCTTCTGTGTCTTAACATTTTTGAATCTGGATCTCCCGAGTCTGCCTGCAAGGTTATCCATTCTTCCTTCCTTTCCCTTAAAATACTCTACTGTGCCCCTCTGTGACATGAGAGCATGGTTTAATACTACTTGTACTTCCATTTTTCATCAGCACCGTAATTTGCAAGCATTAATCCTCTCAACCAGGTGAGGGGGCAGAATGCCCAGGATTTTACAGATGGGCAAATGAGGTGGAGAGGCTCTGACATGTCCCAAGCCATAGCAGATGTCAGTAATTTAATACCCTCTTCCCACTTTCTTATTCTGTGCTCTTGAATAGTGAATGAGAACATTTTAATCACCACTCAAAAACCTCTTTTCTCTTCTCTTTTTGTTTTCCAGAAATTAGCCATGCATTCAGGCATGGATTATGCCATCATGACAGGTGGCGATGTCGCCCCCATGGGGCGGGAAGGAGTTACTGCCATGCACAAGGTCTTTGACTGGGCTAACACAAGTAGGAGAGGGTAAGTAGGAGTTCCTTTGGCATCTGAGCTTTGCATAGATCCTTTACCTTGCATGGGGGACCTAGTGGAATGGGAGCGCGTAATGACCAGGCATTTGTGAATCACAGGGGTATGTCTGTACTGCAATCACAAGGTGTGATTGCAACTTGAATGGACATACCCGAGCAAGCTTTAATCTAGCTAGCTTGGATCCTAGGCCAGTAAAGCTGAGGCAGCATGAGCTTCAGTGAGCACTGTACAAGCCTGCCCAGGACCTCAGGTGATTACTCATGGGGCTGGCCTGAGCTGAGGCTGCGCTGCTCGAGGACCTGAGCTGTTTAGATTAAAGCTAGCTCAGATAAGTCTACTTGAACTGCAGTCACACCCTGTGATTGCCATATAGATGTACGCACAGATGCTTCTGGGTAGAAACTGTAATGGAACAGGTGTTGCATTACCCATCCCATATCATACCTTTTTAATGGTGACCTGCAATGGGGTGCACTCTTCGTCTGCTTAACGAGGTATAAAAGGCTGAAAAAGTTCTCCCCTCCTGGCCCCCCACTTACGAAAAAGAATGTTCTGCTTGCTCTTTACCTGAGACTTCTCAGGGGTGTCGGCACTTGCCTTCTCTGGTCCTGGCTGGATGCCTTCATAGAGGAATGGAGAATTGGAATGGGAACTCTCTCGGCTCCCAGTTGAAGAGGTGGGAATGGTGAATCCCGGAGAGCTTTTCTCCTAAGCGAGTCAGTGGTTGGAATTAAATAAATGGTAACAAAAATTGAGACATGACTAGGTTTTAAAGAGTCTGTCTAATAATGCCCTCCCCTTCCTGTTGCTCAGGTTTTAGGCTGTTGCGGTGTCATGCTCCTCCTGCTTGTCTGGTTAGTTCTCCAATGAGCTTCCAGCAAAACCAGGGAATTCTATTCTTGATGTTTGTAACAATCCATTCAAACACATTGCAGTTCATCCAGAAGCAAAGCGCAAACGCTCCCTGCCTTTCCAAGACCCCTTTAAAACAAACGCTCTGGAGTAGTTCTTTCATTCAGACTAAATCCCTACTCTTGAGTCTTGAGAGAGCACCTAGCTAAGCTATTTGTGGTGATGTGAATTGCTTCATGCGAGCTGCAGGAAGGCATGAAGCTGATATCACTCTTCTATGTGCACCCTTGTCCCCTCCCAGGCATATTAAAAATCTAATAAGAGGGCTGGGAGCCATCTCGTTTTGCTCCTGTGCTATTTTGCAGGATGTAAGCCTTGCATGGAGAGGGCTAATGGGTGATTTATGTGTCCTGTTATTGGTTCAGACAGACATTTTCTTGCAGTGTCCATATGGATACTCTGCTGCGTTCATCACCAAATTGTTTTAATTTGCCCCTAAAAGTTGATATTTAAAGCTTTCAAAACAAACTTCCTTTGGAAGAGTTTACAGCCTCCATTTTGAGGAGCTGGAAGGCAGAAGGCCTACAGTTTTTAAGAAAACGGACTGGCATAGATAAGTTATTCCACTGCATACAATGTGCTGGAGGAACCCCAGGCTGCTTTCCATAGGTTTGGGTCATTTTCCTACTGTCAGTAGGCAGATACTGTTCTGAAAAGGGGCGGGGGGGGCATCAGGTGAAGAGGAGAGATGAGGTTTCCACTTCTAACACAAACCCCCTGTCAGAACACCACATTTCACAGCACTAGTTGGTCTGGAATTTGAACTTGTGACACTTGATCTATCTCAAGGGTGCACCCCAGAAATAGGAAATGGAAAGGCTACGGAGATTTATCCGTGCATGTTCTAGGAGCAGCACTCACAAGCTTTTAAACAGCTTCCATCAGGTGCTATGCGTTGCCTTTCAGACTTGTAGTTTAGCTGTTGCCTCTGCTAAGCTGCCAGCATTTGGAGGCAGGGGCAGAGGCAACTCTGAAGAAACTGTTCTGTTGGGAAAGAGCAGTTGAGACTATTTCCTGGGAAGCTGGAGTTGAGGTTTTTTTCAAAAAGGCACTTGGATCACTTGACAGGAAGCAGTATCTGTTGTGTTAGATAAATGGGAACATAATACATGGGCCTCCTCTTTACCCTGCCTCTCCTGCAGGGACCAGAAATCTTGGGTCACCAAAGCATTTATTTTTCTGAATTATTCATTGGCTTTACCTGGAGGAATGAATAAATAATAAAAACCATTATTTCCACCTGTGTGTTCAAAAATATTAATAGAGAGGGGTTCGGGAAAATACCATTAGTTAGTGGGGGAAAGTTTTATGCCATGGGTGTGACCCAAAAGTTACATCCGTAAAATAACAGCAGCCGTAGCCATGGAATATTTTGTATGGCATATATTCTCACCGGGGCTGCTTGTGTTCTTGGATTTCTGCCTAGTGCCCTGAGCTGTGTATTTACTTTGTATTACAGATGCTAAAAAGAGCACCTACCCTACTTAATTACTTGAACATAACTCAAGTGCAGCAGTACAATTTAGGATTAGCCAATCCCACTAAATCATGCGGCTCAGACCCCCCACCAGCTGTTCCCCACACCCTCCTGTTTTCAAGCATCTGGAGAAAAAAAGATAAGCTTTGCAACATGCCATGAAAGTTCTCCAATTCAGGCTATTTCTGAGCAGTGGGGGACAAATTCCAAAGCTAGGGGACCCCGCCAACAGCCCCTTTCCATATATACTGGTGGAGCTTCAGATTAGACACCTCTGATGATCAGGTCTGGGGAGAGAGGAGCCCTAAGCCAGTTAGGGTGCTCTAGATCATTTGCCTTCTTCCCTTGCTGTATCTGTCTCTCTCTGTCTCTACTTGTTTTTGTTTTTTTCCCTTCACAGCCTCTTGCTGTTTGTAGATGAAGCAGATGCGTTCCTACGGAAGAGGGCAACAGTAAGTGCTTTTCCATGCAGCCCCCATCTGTGTGTGGTGTGGGTCGGTCACTCAGCCGGCAGCTTTCTTGATTAACTTGACTAGTTAGCCTCGACAGGCAAAAATGATTAAAACTGGCAGGTGCCCTACTGCTTACATAATTAAGAGACGTGAAGAGGAGAAATTACCCTCTTGCTGCTGTGTGGGGCAAATGTCGCTCAACATTGACTTGAGAATTTGTTCCTTCCTCCAACAAGCAGTGGGGGGTGGGTAGCATGAGCCATGTGTTGGACAGTTTGCAGGTGGCTGGGTGATAGGAGAGAGAATGATGAATTAAAATGACAGGAGGCAGCGGAAACATGGTCCCACATTTCACTGCTGTGACCCTGCGGGTGTGTTTTACCCTGGCAAGTGGCTGGCTTGGACTCTTGTCATATCTGAGTTGTTTTCCACAGCACTAACAAAGCTGCACCAAAAAAAGCCACAAACTCCTTTTTGCCAGTTTAAGAACAAATCCCCGTGCTGTGCATTGAAGGGGAATCTCATCTTGCTCCTAGGCCCAGCACTCAGAATCCAAGTGATCTGTTTAAAGAGTTTTCATTTCCCGCCCTGGAGAAATCATATTAATACATGTTCAAGGGAATCCTTTTCTTATTGCAGCTTTTTATTCCCCTTCCTTTCAAGAACCTAAATAGAAAGTGAAAGCTTCCCTTGGACATATTTATTCAGCCAAAGGCAGCATGGTCCAGTGGATAGAGCAGTGTACCGGGAGCCAAGAGACCTGGGTTCTATTCCTGGCTTTGCCACTGGTCTGCTTGGTAACCTTGAGCAAGTCACTTCACCTCTCTGTGTTTTTCCTTTCCCACTCTGTCTTGAATAGGTAGATTGTAAGCTCTTCAGGGCAGTCACTCTCACTGTATGTGTACAGTGCCTAGCTTAAGGGGCCCTGATCTCTTGCAGGGACTTAAGCACTACCATAACAATGGAAAAATCACCATTAATATTTGCAAAGGTTGCAGCCCATCCTTGACCACCAGGTGAGTAAAAAGAAAAGGAGTACTTGTGGCACCTTAGAGACTAACCAATTTATTTGAGCATGAGCTTTCGTGAGCTACAGCTCACTTCATCGGATGCATACCGTGGAAACTGCAGCAGACTTTATATACACACAGAGAACATGAAATAATACCTCCTCCCACCCCACTGTCCTGCTGGTAATAGCTTATCTAAAGTGATCATCAAGTTGGGCCATTTCCAGCACAAATCCAGGTTTTCTCACCCTTCCCCCCCCCACACACACACACACACACAAACTCACTCTCCTGCTGGTAATAGCCCATCCAAAGTGACAACTCTCTACACAATGTGCATGATAATCAAGTTGGGCCATTTCCTGCACAAATCCAGGTTCTCTCACCCCCCTCCAAAAAACACACACACAAACTCACTCTCCTGCTGGTAATAGCTCATCCAAAGTGACCACTCTCCCTACAATGTGCATGGTAATCAAGGTGGGCCATGTCCAGCACAAATCCAGGCTCTCTCACCCCCCCCCCCCCCCCCCCGGACACACACACACACACACAAACTCACTCTCCTGCTGGCAATAGCTTATCCAAACTGACCACTCTCCAAGTTTAAATCCAAGTTTAACCAGAACGTCGGGGGGGGGGGGGGGGGGTGTAGGAAAAAGCAAGAGGAAACAGGCTACCTTGCATAATGACTTAGCCACTCCCAGTCTCTATTTAAGCCTAAATTAATAGTATCCAATTTGCAAATGAATTCCAATTCAGCAGTTTCTCGCTGGAGTCTGGATTTGAAGTTTTTTTGTTTTAAGATAGCGACCTTCATGTCTGTGATTGCGTGACCAGAGAGATTGAAGTGTTCTCCGACTAGTTTATGAATGTTATAATTCTTGACATCTGATTTGTGTCCATTTATTCTTTTACGTAGAGACTGTCCAGTTTGACCAATGTAAATGGCAGAGGGGCATTGCTGGCACATGATGGCATATATCACATTGGTGGATGTGCAGAGGAACGAGCCTCTGACAGTGTGGCTGATTCTATTAGACCCTGAGTGGTCAGTTTGGATGAGCTATTGCCAGCAGGAGAGTGAGTTTGTGTGTGTGTGTGTCCCCGGGGGGGGGGGGGGGGGAGGGTGTGAGAGAGGCTGGATTTGTGCTGGACATGGCCCACCTTGATTACCATGCACATTGTAGGGAGAGTGGTCACTTTGGATGAGCTATTACCAGCAGGAGAGTGAGTTTGTGTGTGTGTTTTTTGAAGGGGGGTGGGGGGTGAGAGAACCTGGATTTGTGCAGGAAATGGCCCAACTTGATTATCATGCACATTGTGTAGAGAGTTGTCACTTTGGATGGGCTATTACCAGCAGGAGAGTGAGTTTATGTGTGAGGGGGTGGAGGGTGAGAAAACCTGGATTTGTGCTGGAAATGGCCCAACTTGATGATCACTTTAGATAAGCTATTACCAGCAGGACAGTGGGGTGGGAGGAGGTATTATTTCATGTTCTCTGTGTGTATATAAAGTCTGCTGCAGTTTCCACGGTATGCATCCGATGAAGTGAGCTGTAGCTCACAAAAGCTCATGCTCAAATAAATTGGTTAGTCTCTAAGGTGCCACAAGTACTCCTTTTCTTTTTGCGAATACAGACTAACACGGCTGTTACTCTGACACCAGGTGAGTGACCCTCCTCTGAAATTTTCTCTTTGCAGGAGAAAATCAGTGAAGACCTAAGAGCGACACTGAATGCATTTCTGCACAGGACAGGACAGCACAGCAACAAGTAAGAACCCAGTCTCTGTAGTGCAATAACTCATGTTCAGTAAAAGCAGGCAGAAGTCTCTAAAGCATTTTTTTGCCTGGTGACAGGGTATACAAGTTGAGATGGTCACTGGGAGTTAGACCTTTGATCTCCTCCATCAAGAGATACAAAAATCTGTGCTGAGAAAACTGAGTGACTTATTGCATCTTAAAAATAAAACAAAAATTCGGTCACCTGCTTCTCTTTCCTTGGAGCCAGAAAAGAAGCTCATAAGTGTAGTGCATGAGTGGAGACTCCTGTTTGTCAAACTTGGAGGCTTTTTGAGTGCCCCAGAAAGTGTTTGAAGGGAGTCTGTATAGACCTCGTTGTAATATACGGTACAAGAGACTGAGCCGTCCTTATGCATGCAGATACTACATATGGCTCTGTTTTAACACTTGAGGTGCATTGCGTAGCCTTCACCGAAATGGGTAAGGACAGTATATGGCTCTGTAGATCGCCTTGAAGGAAGCATAAACACAGACTTTCCCCTTCTTGGGCGGTTAGCATTTCTGCTAAACCAGTGCAATCTGGATTCATGGATGTCCGTGTCACTAAAGAAGGTGCTAGGCTTGCCATGGGGTTTAGTGGCATTCAGGTGTGTGCTTGAAACCCTTTAACAGGACTTCCTGGTGCCTGTTTGACCTGCAGCACTTTAACTGTTCTAGAACCCCCTCTGACCATGTGCCCGAGGGGTGAGCCATCTCTCGTGCCTAAAGCTGGCCGTGTTCTCACTTCTGAGCAAGCTCTCTAGTGGATTCAGTATATTTGTACTCTCTACTGTAAATACACTTAGGAAACCCAGAGCTGTTCTCTTTGAGCCTGTCACATATGTCCACAAACACAGATTATTGTCTGGTGGTGGTGTCAAATACGTGTGATGTGAATTAGCTTGGCTGTCCTTCATCTTGTGCCCAGTTTCTGTATAGTCAGCATTTCGTACCCAGAGAGCACTGCTTAGCCTAATGGGAATCATTTCCCTGTGATCATAATGGTCACAATAAAATGATTTTTTTCTCCCCTTAGTCATTTTTTACTTGGTTCTTTGCCAAGTCTGCTTGATGATTAAATTTATCCTTTTCTAAAGGAGCCAAGTCAAAAATAACCATCTCCTTTCTGAGTGCAGGGAGGTCAGATGCCCCAGTGATTAAAACGTAATGAAGTACATAGATAACGAAGTGAACATTGTTATAACGCTGTGTGATTGGTTCAGGACACTGGCAGGAGTTTTTTCTCCCAGAGGCACTCATGGGACTCTTCTTAGCACTGATGGGAGCTATAGTCTGCCAAGTTTATTGTTTATGTACGTTGGTCACCATTAAACTTTTCAGTTGCCTTAAAAGGGTGGGAATGTGGTCCACTGCATAGACATGAAAGCTGGGTTCTTTTCCTGGCTCTCTGTGGTTTTGGACAATTCCCGTGCTTCGGTTTCCCCAGCTGTAAAATGGGGATAATGATCTTGTCCTCCTTTTCTGAAGCACTTTGAAAAGCTCTAGCAATGCAAAGAATTTAAACACAACTAGTAATAAGAATTAACCAGGGCTACCTCAGTATTTCCCAGAGGTATGACAGTAGAATGAACACTGTACATACTGAGTGGGCGTAATGTTTTAAAGTAACCTGCAAAGATTTAAAGGGTGACAGCGGATAAAGTCTAACCGTCAAGTCACTTAACGGAACTGTCTTTTGCCCTATGCTCTGCCAAAGCAATTGAGATCAGCGAGGGAGCTCTTCCAGAAGAAGCCCCAGGATTCAGGATTAATAGAGTGGTGCAGCTCAAGATTTATTGTAGTTATTGCCTCTCTTTCCTCCCAAGGAGTGGGGCGCTTTGCAAACCTTTATGGTTCACAATTCCCAGGGTAAACTGAAGCCCGGCGTCAGAGTCACAATCACACTGCAATCCAGCAGCAGGCTGGGAATGGTTCATTCCAACCCCTTGCTCTAGCTCCCGTTTTGAGGTACATTGGGCAGAGCTCTGGAGAAGCTTCTTCCAGTGCTTGCTGGTCCCGTGCTCCAATCCAAATGACCAGCTCCGCATTTTGATGAGTACTTAATTCGCTCATGACTCCTGCAGTGAACCATTCTAGGAAAGCGAACGTCTCCTGTTGATTTTGTGCACTGCTTAATTTTCAGAGTTTCTCACTGCAGCTTTTTTAGATAAGTCCTTCCTGCCAGCAATATATGGGGATTTTGTTAGGTAACTCTGATAGCCTGTGTAAATACCCGAGTGTCAGTGGAACCCTGAGGAGTTCTGTTACTTAGCAGGAACTGCCTTCAATGAGTGCTAGGTTTTATGTAGCCGATCTTAGCTTCCCAAAAGGACGAATGGGGAAATCTCAATGTTGGGTACCTGTTACTAACATCTCCAAGCAACTTCCTGCACTCCCTTGTCTCCAGCTGTCTCTCATAATCTTCCCCCTCGCCACAGAAAGACCTTTGTCTAGGAAGGCCCAGCTGTGCTCCACCGTGGCTCAGCAGAATGCCGATGTGACTTTTGGGCCAGAGAAATTCTCTTTGCAAATGAATGCAAAGAACATGGCCCCTGGCGGGCCTGGATTTCAACAAGCGGCAAGAGGGTCAATATTTCAATAGCTGCTGTTAAAAGCCCATTTCAAATTATACTTCGCCATTATGCCAGTAGCCTCAATTAATGCACTAAAGCAAAATTGGCAAGGGGGGAGAGCATCATCACAAAGCGAAAAAGCAGCCACTCTGTTTTCAAAATGCAAATTGGGAAGCCACCAGAAAGGGAGGGAGAGGGCCAGAGCGGGTAGGTAGCTGGAGCAGTGTCCAGTGTGTTGGAGCAAGAGGAGGGTCAGGTGAACCTACCCATTCTTGGATGGCCACTTCCCTTAGGTGTGCTTGCTGGTGTGCTGGAAAGTCTGGGCTCTCACAGGATGCTCACACTGAAGGAAACACCATCTAGCGTTACCCAGCTTTAAATCAAAAGCAATTTCCCTGCCACTTGCAGTCTCCCTGCTGTTAAATGTTTTCATCTTTTAAGAGGAATTATTGTGCCTTCAAAATGCCCTAGAGACCCAAATCCTCCTGTCACAAAACAGGTACGGCCCCAGCAGTGCAAGCCTCCCTGGTGTGCCGTTCCCAGTGTCACTCCCCTCATGCAAGGGGCTGCTACCAGTGCCAAGATGGCTCTGTTCAGTCCTTGGGGCTTCCACTGAAAGAGCCAGCAAGGGCTTTTTGTGAGGTGGACATGTGTGCACTAGGAACTGGACTGAGGCTGCTCCCCATCTTGTTTCATTTAAGCCACCAGACTGCTGCTAGAGGGTAAGAGCTTTCAGCCAGCTCTCTGGGATGAGTTTGATCCAGTGATCTAGAGGTGTGATGGAATCTGTCCCCTTGCCAGCACCTGGGCCTGTCTCTTGCTTCGGCTCGTACAGGAGATATTGGTGGGGGGTGGGGGGTTCTCACACTCCAGCCGGCTGCTTCTGCACTGATGTAACAAGCCTCTTTCCAGCCCACGTCCGTCACTGTGGTAGCAATGGCAATGCCAATTTCCACATTGCGAGTAGACCTTCGCTGGAGCATTAAATAGTGGGAGAAGATGAGCTTGTGGAACTTGAGGAAGAAAGATGACCGCACATGGGCTCTGGCCCATAGCAGTCATGAGTCGTATTGGATCTGCATCCATGGGTGTCTTTCTCGCTGATCTCGCCTCCTCCCCCTCCCCAGGTTCATGCTTGTTTTAGCAAGTAACCAGCCAGAGCAGTTTGACTGGGCCATCAACGACCGAATCGATGAAATGGTGAACTTTGACCTACCGCAGCTACAAGAGCGGGAGCGGCTGGTGAGGATGTATTTTGATAAGCACGTCTTGAAGCCTGCCACAGAGGGGAAACAGTAAGTATCCCATCCTCAGAGCAGTGGGGTCATTGAAGATTTGGTCCTTGGGTCATAGAAAAGCTCTTCATTGATTATCATCACTGGAGACCAAAACCCTCATCCCAGCCAATTGTGCCTATTGGTCTGAAGGTGGATTCCTCTGGGCTTCAGCAGTGTTTGTGCTGCGTAATGACCATGAGACTTCCTTTGCCATCGTTCGAGAGCGTTCCCTGCTCTTCAACAGAATTGGGATAAGGGACGGGTAACATACCCTGGTGACTAGACCCTTGATAGTGATTGGGCTGCTAGTATGCAGACACCACTGGGGAAAATGCTGACCAGTATTGTCTCATTTCCTTGTACTCCACCGTCTGTCTGTAGCCATCTGTGGTGTAAGCCATCTTGTCTTAGACTTAGGTGTAAGGTCCTTGGGGCTGGGACCATCTTTTTGTTTTGTTTGTACAGCGCCTAGCTCAATAGGGTCCATGACAGGGACATATAAGTGCTATGGTAATAATGGATGCTCTGTCTTAGGGTTCTCTCTCTCACGGTGGGTTTGTTTTAAGGAAGTATCTCTTGCGTTTAGTGACAAGCTGTGCAATGCATGTTCAAATGAGGCTGAGAATATGCAACTTCAAGTTTTGGTGGTCTTGGGGCATATCCCAGTCTGTCGAGTTCTTCTCCTTATTTTCCTCCCAGAATAAGCATCTCTTGGTAGTGACTGCAATCAGGAGATAATTGGAGAAGGGGGAAATGGGGCAAAAGTGAAGGCAGAAGAAATATTTCCTGAGCCTTGACTTATTTTGAGTGCCCTCTGCTATCTTAAGAAGTTGATTCCAGTCCTCATTTGCTAGCTAAATATTTATACTTCATTAAACTGTGGGGTTTGTGTCTTTATCCACTACGGAGAGTTGCAGGGGGAATAGTGAGCTCCAGACTCCCGAATGTGAAATTACCCATATTGCAGTTTGCACGCCTGGCTCCTAGAATACTTAAGGGCTGAAAAATAATTTGCTTCCAGAACACTCCTCGTTCAGCGTCTGAGTCATAGTTGCACAATGTCTTATTCCTAGCAGCTCATCTGAGAATCTCCCTACTTCGCCCTTCTTACTGCTGTCATGGGGGTGGGAATTAACATGCTACAGATTGGGGTAAACTGGGGCTTGGAGAAAGTCACTCCCACAGGATGCCAGTGGCAGAGCTGGGGGTAGAACCCAGGTCTCTTGATTCCCAGTCCTCTGCTCAGGCTTCTTCTAGGCTGTGTACTTTGTATTGAGCTGTCTTGTCCTTCTGGCCCCCAGCCCACAAACAGACTAGAGAGATTCAGCCTCACGGCAAATCCCCCTTTTTTCTTATTGCTTATGAAACTCTGGAACATTTGGCTTAGACCTCATGAAGAGAAGTGGAAATTTTGCCAGCAAGAGGGGGACACTAATTAATGAGAGAAGAGCTGATGACCAGCTGTGACAATCACGAGTTCACTGGGGGGCCAGTTTGAGCCTTTGTTTCCTAATTTCCAAAATAGAGCTGCTGCTGGGAGATAAAATTGCTCAAGTATTGATTGTTGACCAGTGCAGCAGCCACCTCTCCATTATTTTCAGCCAGTTCCTGGCACCTTTGCCGGGACTCCACTCCCTCAGTTCAGGATGCCTGTGGCCTAGTTAACATTCTCGGTAGGAGTCTAAATCAGGCCAGAAGTCTCAGGTTGCCTTTGGGAGCCCACCACAGATGGCTGTGGCTAGCATTAGTCCATGTGCTATTCCTGATCCCGTCTTCATGTGAATGTTTCTCCTTTTGGGACACCCAAGCCGCCCCCCCTCCCTCCCCCGTGCATGCATTCAAGTGACTGGCTCCTGCACTGGCCTAACTCTGTTTCCATTGGCTTAAACGAACATGAGAGTACTTCTTAAAATCCCACCCTCCATTTTTTTTCTCCTGATGTTACTGCATGGAAACTAATCCTTGTGCTTCTGACCTTTAGACGACTAAAGCTGGCCCAGTTTGACTATGGGAAAAAGTGTTCTGAGATTGCCAAGTTGACGGAGGGCATGTCTGGCCGAGAGATCTCCCAGCTCGCCGTGGCGTGGCAGGTAAACTAGAAGTTGGTGACTGGCATTCTTGGGTGGTTTTTCTTTTTTAAGGAAGGGCTCAACCCAAGTCCGTGCTCGAGCGATCAGCTGATGGCAGCTTTACATTTGCGCTGGCGAAATCTCAAATCCTGCCTTTCATGTAGAACTTCACAAACTACACTCAGACTGCACGGCTGAAATGCAGCTGGCTCTGGGGTGGATGGCATCAGTCAGCCAGTACCCAGCACACTGCACAGCAGTACCAGAGGGGACACTTACAATAAGCCATTCCCATATCGATAGCCTGTCAGCTTTTGCATTTCCCTGTGACATTTTAATCCCTCTTGCTGTGCTCTGGGTGTCCTGCAATTGGTTTATCGATGCTTGGCTTGCAGAAAACTGGCTCAGTAAGGAGGGCTACCAGAGCATGGTGCTAAATGATCAGTGAGCTGAGAGGAGCAGTGCCCAGTCTTGTTCACACTTGCAAAGACAAGGAACAAAAAGGGCATATCTCCAGACAACCCTCCATACAGAGCAGAGCCAGGGTCCAAAGATGCAGGTCTGGCCAGACACTGGCCTCAATGGAGATGGGTGAAGAGGTTTGTCAAGGATGACAAATGGCCCAAATATTGAGGGGCCAGATTCAGACCTGGTGGAAGCAGATGCAGAGACTTCACTGGAATTACACCCCTAATGCCAGGTCTCAATTTCACCCTGCGTCTTAAATGGTTATCTGCCAGACACACCGATCAGGAAACGGGTCCCCAAGACAGAGCAGGCAGAGTCTGAAAACTTATCAGCCTGTTTGATAGCTGTTCCCAAAGCAAAGCAAATACTGCGGTATCCTGGCAGCTTAGAGCCCAAATATGAGATCGTTGAGATGCTGTACAGAGGGCTGGTGGTTATCCAGGATCTCAGGTGTCATACAAGAAGCATATTGAACAGAGCGGAAAAACAGATGCAGGGGGAGACAGCTTTGGTCTCTGCTAGTGGATTTCTAAGTCATTGTTAAAAATTTGAAAATGTCTAGTTCATAAGCAGTTATCAGGCAAGTGATGGTGGCTTGTTCTGGCATTCTTGCCTCGGGCTGTGAGGGTACAGGTGGTAGGGGCTGGGTGTTTCTGGGTTTTTGACATGTGAAAAGCAGCTTTGCTGGCAGTTTTCTGTTTCTCACAAAGACAGAGAAGTGCTTTGTGGATCGTGGCACCTCCCTCAGACCCTAGTTGTGCTTCCTGGCATCCAACAGAGCACTCCTTCCTTGGTCCGCTCCGCTTGTGGGGTCTGGGGAGCCATCCAAAGTAACGACAGAAAGATGGCGCACTCTGAAGCGTCTCATATGATGTGGTTATGCTGTCCCATGCTCCAGGCTTACAGCTGAGGGTTATCTAGCATTTCTCTCTCCTTCAGTCAAGCAGAAAAGGTGGGAGCCTGGCATGGCATTCCATAGGAAGCATAGGAGCGCTTGGTCTTGTGGTGAGGCACTGCGGATGCGTTTTTCATCAGTGATCCCTGTGGATGTGGGCTGGAAGCTCAAGTCTTGATCTGGGAGGGGAGGGTGTTTCTGGGAGGGGAGGGTGTTTGAGACCCAAGTACTAGTTCATGTGTTAGTGCGAGATTGTTTGGTTCTCCGGTGAGACCTCTTTGTATTATGGTGGCCTGTTCATTTAGTCTGGAACAAAACTCCTCATCCTGCCTTCTTCAGAGCACTTTTTAGCCTGGAACCAGAACTGGTCCTGAGACACACTTAGACTACAGACCCACACAAAGCACATACGTCAGCCATGTTCCCTTCTCCCTCCATCGGAGCTACGACATGGATTGCCTCTGTGGCTGATGAAAAGAACAACCCCACAGTGGTTTGGCTTCAGCTTGATTCCCTCTTCTTGCTTTGCATTCATGAAAGGAGGCCTTGCAGAACTGCTTTTCTCATTAAAACTTAATTCTTCAGCAGCCACGGTGGCATATGCCAGGGTGATGGCATAGAGTCTGTTGCACATAAGCAGCTCCCCTGACCTTCTGTTGGGTGTAAATTACAGTAGTCAGAGCAGAAAGTCTGTTGCTTTTTTTACAGCAGGTGCCTCCAAAGCAGAGCGCAAAACACACACCTGCTGACTTCTGCATAAATAAATGTTACTGCGCTGCTGGAATAGAGATTGGAACTGGGTATTTTCCTCTGTAGCACTGGTCTCGTACGGGCGATCTGTATTGCTGTGGCTGTTGCTGATGGTAAGAAGCCTGTGACACCTCGGGGTGGGTTTGATACGCTGAAGTATAGAAGATTGAACAGACTCCTCTTGTTAAATGCTGCACAGTAACTGAAGTCATGGTGGATTTCCACCTCAATGGAGTACTCGGGATTTCCAATGTTATGGCCGAGAGCAGAGGTCCCTTCCAACTCTGATATTCTATGATTTTCAGTTTGGCCCTCTAACGGTCAATATGCCATGTACAGATTTCAAGTTACTAAAGAATAGTTGTACAACTTCTCTGAAAGTTAATTCAAAAAAGAACTAGATCAGTTCATGCAGGATAGGTCCATCAATGGCTATTAGTCACGATGGGCAGGGATGGCTTCCCTAGACTCTGTTTGCCAGAAGCTGAGAATGGGCAACAAGGGATGGATCACTTGATGATTACCTGTTCTGTTCATTCCTTCTGGGGCACCTGGCATTTGCTGCTGTCAAAAGACAGGATACTGGGGTAGATGGACCTTTGGTCTGACCCATAATGGCCATTCTTATGTTCTTATCTTGCCTGCTGGTGCCACGTGAATAGTCGTTCACTTAGATTGTAAGGTCCTGGAATTATGGGTACATTTTATGCCTCTTTAAAGCAAATGCATGCTCATGGCCTGGTGGAAATTAATAATATATACCAGAAACAATGCCATTTACATAGCTTTTATGTTCTTTATTTTTTTCTGTTGCTAAAGACATCCTTACATGAAAGCAGAATCTTTGCTCTTAAGAATATCTTCTTGTGTTGAAGTCCTAATCTTCTGGTATTGCATAGTGTGCAAATTGGGAAATCAACGAAAGATTGATTTTTGGATTGAGAATAAGCATCAGGGAAGATAAAACCAGTTACACCTATGTATTCCTGTCCTCCCTGCATACTTAAAGCAGAAGGAAAGGAAATGTAATAAATATTTAAGCAGAATTGTTTCCAAATAGACTATTTGTCTGTTTTGCATGAAACACATGGGATTTAATTTCTAATGGTGTTTCAAGTTAATGGGAAATCTTGGTACAAAATTATTCTTAAAAGATGTTAGAGCAGACTATAAATCATTTTATTAAGCCATGTGTCTCAGGACACAGATGAAAATGAAAGCGCTGAGCCATTATGAAATGGCCTTATTTCTTTTAGTGCTGGAATACAAGTAAAAGTTAGTTTTTATTTTCTAGTAGGACATTTGCATTTCTTTCCATGTAAGAAGAATCTAGAGGTGTGTTGATTGAGATGTATACTGGGATAAGCTCACGATCGCCTGATCTATCTTCCTGTCGGTTTGAAGGGCATTTACCTTGAAATGAACCTGGAAGAGCAGATGTTTGCTGACAGCTCTTTATGAATAAAATGTGGTGGACTTGAAAACCATTTTAATTGTATGGCAAGAGGAAATCCTCTAATTTTAGGTTAGAGAAATTAGTCAAAGGGTCACTGTTTCCAATAAAAGGTGTTGTGAGCCTGTGCTTACTCTTGTAATAAGGCCAACTCATTTTTATAGGGTTTGGGGGTTTTTTTACACTTTCCAGGCCAAATGTATAGCCTTCAAGTGTATCGTTGCAGGTCTAATTTGCACACAATTGCTATGTTTGCAGCCACAAATTGAGTAATAGCGTGCGCAAATGAGGCAAGTATTGTGCTCATCATACGGGGAGGGGAACTGAGAGACAGAGACCTGCCCAGGTCTTCTAACTCCCAGGTTATTCCTGTCTAACTTCATGCATAGTGCAGTCCTGTTGGCTAAACTGTTCTGAAAGGGGTTTAGGATTTGTGGCTAAGTGGCCAGAGCACAGGACTGGGGCTCAGGAGACTCGGGTTCTATTCCCCGTACTGGCCTGCTGGGTGCCCTGCGGCAAGTCACTTCACTTCTCTGTTTGTTTTGCCATCTGTGAAGTGGAGATAATGATCCTGACCTCCACTGTAAAGTCCTTTGAGACCTACTGATGGGAAAATGCTGTATAAGATGTAGGTATTTATTATTACACTTGAGGAACCAGGTGTGAAACCTAATCTTGGGGGTTAGGGAATAAATCTCTTCTCCCATTTAACCCTTCATTCTGTCCTTTACTCAGTCTGTATCCAGCAATCCTCATACTGGGTGTTCCCTGTCCTCTGTAGTTTGGGGGCAGAGATCAAACCTTTGCTCAGCCTGATGGGCTTTTAACCATCTCCTGGGATATCTTCCCAGAATTCTCTGCCTCCACTGCCTCTGGTAGTATATCAGGAGCTTATTCTTCCCAATGTATTAACCGTGGCTCCGAATATAGTCTAGCATCAGAATTGCTGAAATTCACAGATAAGGCAGTCTGCCTGCAAAAGCTCATGTTTCAAAATTACTTTTCTAATAGCTTGGCAAAAAAACAAATGAAATTAACACATCCTTCTTTCTTCACAACTTAGTTTTGTGGGTTTTATTTTAAAAGGAAATAAACTAATTGTGGAATGAGCCAGATTCTCATGTGATGTAAATCTACATATCTTCAATGGAGCGACACAAATCTGTCCAGTTGGCTTTTATTTAACCCCCAATGCATCTGTTCAGCCTTTTGCCTTTTGAAATAATTTATACAGACAGCTCTCAGGAGCAGAACTGAGTGTAGGGATAATTTAGGGTTGCTAAAACTCAAGGTAGACTCCCCTACACAAGTTATATTGTGGTGTTAATGATGGAAATTCAGAGGAGTGTACTGTATGTGAACAAAAGGGTACCACAGAGCATTGGGTCAAAAATAAAGGTTTCAGTATGGATGATCAGATGCCCAGGAGTTTGGGAGGCCGCGCGAGAAGCCATAGAATAGCTAGTGGACAATATAACTTGGGGCATTCTCCTTTCCAGCGGCCGTGGTTTGTTTTCACATTTTGATCTCTGCTGTGCTGCCCTGTCCCCGTTACGGGTGTACTGCTCGCACTGCAGAATCAAACACCTGCCACCTTCCTGCTGCTGGGGAGACGAGCAAAGCTGCAAGATGGGGATGTTGTTGCACTTGAAAGGGATAACACCCATCTCCCTGTAAACATGGGAGTCAATTAGCATTGACTCCCTCCATCGCTAATTACCAAAAATGACTTTGTACAGAAATGACTGCATGATCGTTTCTGCTGAGTGAATAACAATTTGCAGTAAACTGGCAATTTACTTAATAAGATTGGAGTGTGGAGCCTGCTGATCGACCTGATGCTGCCATTCTAATTGAAGCTGTTTTGTCTCCCAAACCTGCCCCCAGCGCCTGGATTTGGGCACATGGCTGACTGTTACAAGCGATAAGCTCTAGCTTTACCGGTCCTGTGTCATTTTCCATTCTCTTTGGAAATCCCCCATAAAAGGGAGTTCCCAAAGCTAGCTGATTGGATCACTTTGGGAGCTGCAAGCCAGTGGCGTAACTAGGTTAATTTGTCAATAGTTGGCTGCTGCTACAATTTCATATTGCCGTGAAGAAATAGTATGTACAAAATTTCCCCTTTTCTCCTTTAAACGTGCTAACGCTTGGCTCCTAATTAATCCATACAAACATAACTAATCTTAATGGTGTCAAGTATCAACTAATCTTAATGATGTTAGCCTGATGTGGTCTCATCTCATCTCTCTGTCCCCATATCACCTTCCCAATCTCCTGGGTCCTACAGTTGTAGATTTCCGCATGATCCCAAGCCCTATCTTTTGTTCTGCAGCAATCAGAGCAATCCCATACTCTGCTCTCTCTGTCCAGGGTGCTCCTCACACTGTTCGGCTCCTTAATCTTTTAAACTATCAGATGAAGCATCTTCTCCATAGCAGAGCTCTTCCGCAGTTCCACCATGGGAAGCTTCCAGAAGACATGTTACCCATGATATTCTTGTATGTTATGGCTGCTACCAGGAAACATCCGGTAGTTCAACTCCGAAGTCAAACACTGAATTAACTTTCCTGTAAGCAGTGTGCTCCTTAGAAATTAGCTGGAATGTGTAGCTCTCTGTGTTACGGCTTCAAGTTAATGAGCTCCGTGGTGGACATGGGAACCCTGATTCTTCAGACATGAACATAATTGCATGTTTAGAGTGGTGCTCACAATTCCACGTATACCTTGCATATTCACATGCACAGCTGCTGTCCACCTTTATGCCCGGATACTGCATTTGCCTTCACAAATTGGGTGATTGTAACTGGCAACTGTGCACCCAGCTTTGAAAATCAACCTCAGCACGTATATACATGGGATAGCTGGGCAGGTTAATGGAGGCTTATGGCTGATTCTACGTCCTGAACAACAAGACAAGTCAGCAGGATTTTTGCCTTTACTTTCTGACATGCCTAAGCTATAATTTCACAAGGTGTTAGCAAAAGAATTTCATGCTGTACCTGCAACAGCTTCTCTCCAGATTAATGAATTGGAATAGTGAGAAATTCACAGGTCAAACCAATGCATTTTAAACCGTTAGTGATGTAAACTTAAAAATGTGTCTTAACGCTTTCCATCAAAAGTCTGTGTACTTTGTTAGACTCCAAAATATTTTATACCTAAACTGAACTTATTGCAAGGCAAGAGCTCTTGGCTTTTGTAGCACATATAAAGTACATCAAAAGGTGGTTTATTTGATTTGAGTTTAAGTCATGGAATGTGTGTGTTTTCCTCAGAATACTCATACATTGTGAGCAGACCAAATGAAATCAAAGAAACTCCCTTTGGTGGTCAATTGTTCTGTCACCAGAAACCATTGGTTAAAAATTGAGCCATACCACACTTGGGTACAGTTAGTTTTCTAACATATACACAACTCTTCTAAAAAGAAAAGGAGTACTTGTGGCACCTTAGAGACTAACCAATTTATTTGAGCATGAGCTTTCGTGAGCCACAGCTCACTTCATCAGATGTCTACCGTGGAAACTGCAGCAGACTTTATATACACACAGAAATCATGAAACAATACCTCCTCCCACCCCACTGTTCTAGACATCCCTGTCTAGCACTGGAAAGTGCAGCTTTGAGTTTAAAAAGGATATCTTCTGACAGTTGGGTCACCTGCTCTCCCTTTCGCATAAAGAGGAGGTGAGATTCTAAATGTTACAACTCAGTGAATGGTTTTGAAAATCAGGAGTATTACAAAACCAGATCAACTCTAGTTTGTCAGTTGCCTTGCTTAGCAGAATAGGTCTACTTGAGAGACAGGGGCAGTGGAATTACATGGTTTATTCTGCCAAAGAGTTTGACTCTTGTCTAGTCTGCTGGCAGTTTTGGATAAGGGCCCAGATCATGTACTTCATGACAAACCAGGCCCAAGTTTTGTAGTAAGGACCCTGGATTTTGTGGCACTCTGCAGCAGGATGAACCTGTGTCAGCTACATTGGAAGGAAGTATTGAAATGTTGAAGGCCTTAAGTATGAAGATAAATGCTATCAGTGCAGTATCCCATGTCCGTTGTGATAGTAAATCAATTTATTTTTTGCTGTCCATGCACTTTCAGTTTTTGATCTTCCTGGAGACGTTTGTACTGACAATGCAGAACTGCACTGGAGAAGTTTGGGGTGGAAGTAGAGAGTAAGCTAGAAGTGGTTTGGCAACTGAGCAGGAGAGGAGTTAGGATTTTTGGCACCCAGAAAGGCATGGGAGTTGATCCAGGTTTGTGGGACCAGCACCTCGGCTGGATAATTCTACAGTAGTAAGTCATCATCGTTAGAGTTCAGAAGGAAAGCCCCATTGATATGAAGAGGGCAGTTCACACCTCCCTGAACTGTTTCAAGATGTCGAGTTTTGCACTGGTTTTTAGGGCTGGCTTCTCGAACCACATGGGCTTGAAATGCTTTTGTTTTTTTTTTTAATAAAGCTGAGGTGGTGAAGCACAGTTCTGCAGCAAGGTGTTGATTCAGCAGCCAGTTCCGGGGCCCTCACCGTGCAGGGTATATAGAGCCCTGATTATGGACCAGTCAGCGGTGGAGAGACTGAACATGCTTTGCAGAGATAACACTGTTGGCTGGAGAGCGGTACGGCTTGCATTCTTTATTGCATATTGCCTCAGATCATCTTCAGCAAGACATGCAGGGAAAGACATAATTGAGAACACCATCACTTTCCTACACATCACCACAGCTGCCCGTGATTGGTTTAAACTCAGATCAGTCACAGTGCTAAATAATAAATCGTATGTGGAAGCCGGGTGTTGGGATTACTTCATTAGCTGCCAAGCAGCTTTCTTCATACTGAGTAACTTCTAAAGGACTCAAGAATTTTTCCCTCTCCCCCTGAAAAATGAGTGATCAGTACTATAGTTGGTCATTCAGTTAAAAAGGGCTGCAGGGCCTCTTTATGAAGTCTAGTGTAGTGTGCTCTTAGGAAGCCTTATGCAGTGCCTCAGTTAGGTTTTCTTTACAAGATTAAAGGCTGAAATATAGCAGCCCCAGTTACATCCTTCTCCTTTCCCGTTGCCCCCTTGGCAGTAAATCAGCTCCTCGTGTTGAATTTCACACTCTTTTCTCCACTGAGCCAAATGAATTAAAGGTCATTGTTTTAGATGGGCTGCCTGCACTCAACTCAAATGTACTTGCACAACGGTCTTGCAAGCGTCTCATGAACCTAGCAACTCTGGCATGCAGTGTACTTGCCTGCCCTTCACATAATGAAGTGAATGGTATTTAATTCACCTAGCAAACGCTTGCCCTGGGAGTTCAATTTTTGCAAAGCTGCTGCAGCACTGGGATTATAGGACTTTTATAAACCAACTGAGTGTTCAGTGAAAAGGGAGAGGGCTTGAACTGGAATTGTGGGTGTGGCTTCCATAATAGTTTGTATTAGGGGAAGAGATGACCAGTCCGTTTGCTATTCTACTGTTAAACCCAAAAAAATGGGTTCCTTCTATGAAGAGCTGCTGGAAGCATTGTTTGTGCAGGTAGAGGAAGAAGGAGAAGCAAGCTATTCATATGCAGAACGGTACCAGATCCACACTGGTCATGGGAGGTGTAGCTCAAATGAGCCAGGAAGCAGCTAGTCTTATCATAGTGGAGAACTGTCGTGTTTCAGAAATCCTTACACAGAATTGGCATCATTCAGCATGAGTGTCCATTTTTGCTTAGGAGGCTCACCAGTGCAATATCTAGAACATTGCATCTGGTTGGAATGGGAGGCAGGGGGGCACTTCCACAGCCTCATGTCATACGAATGTTTCAACAGGTATTTCAGCCTCTTCATGATTTTGGATTTTTTTATAACTTTTTAAAGAAAAAAGCCAGTAGTGTCAAGTTCACAACCATTTGTACAGCACTTAGCACACTGGGTTCCTGCTCCATGACTAGGGCTCCTAGGCACTGTGGTAATACAAAATTAATCCAAAATACTCAGACTTCTATAAGCCAGTTGCAACCTTCTAAAATCAACTTTCTCTCCACTGTTGCAACACATTGTTTTTGGAATCCACCTTTTAGCAACCGCACAGACACTTACAAAGTTCATGTGCAATTCACTCCTGCTGAGATCCACTTGTTCCTGCTGCCTTTCAACCTGTGGATAGCATTTCTGCCTTCTGATCCACTTGAATTGCTGTACACGTTATTTGGCCTCAGAGGCAACTGCTCATGAGTGCTGTTGGCAGTCGTCTTACTTCATTTTCGTCTGTCTGTTGGGATTCAGTAAATCAATTTTCTGGGGTAAATTTTTCACTCCTGCTGTGTGCCAACTCTCACATGGTTACAGAATTCAGTGAAAGCTGAGACCTTGGCTATGACGACAATGCTTTTCTAGTAAAGAAGGAATGAGTGCAAGACTAGAAGTGGTTGCCTTATTATTTTGAAGGGGCAGATACCTATCCAGCAATCTTAAATGGTGTGGATTATGGCTGTTACTTTCCGGATCAGGAGGCTTAGTGAGGTCAGTCCCCAAATCTTGTCTGTACTGGGATTTAGCAACTGGTGGACAGCAACCAGTTAGTTTTTATGTATATTACAGTGGTGCATAGCTGAGATCGGAGGCCCCCATGGCGCTAGGTGCTGTACATAAACCGTTCCTGAGGAATTTACAATCTAAACAGACAAGAGATGGGAGGAGAAGGTCACAGCAGTGGCAGAGCTGGGAATAGATCCCATGTTTTCTGGGTCCCAGATCTGTACCCTATCTGCAAGACCACATACTCTGCTTAAAAGCAGGGCACACTTAATCAGTGAATGGTAAGTTTCCTTGCTTCTTGGTTTTCTCAGTGAAGCTACATGGGCTGCTGCCCATCTATTGTGAAATCCCAAATATAGACTTAGAGCCCTTGTCTTGAGCTGTCTTGGAGGGAGTCATAGTGTTATGGAGAGACACAGTAAACCTTTCATTGTGTCAGGCTTTTTTTATTTACTTGATTTTAAAAAAAAACAAAAAAGCCACCTTATTAACACAGGTGAAGCAGCTTGGCACCAGGCATTTCCTGTAATGAATAGTTGCAGTTAATGGCCCTCAGCTTTTCATCAAACCATCAACTCTCCCAGCCTTCATTAATCCCCAGGCATGACCTCTGCGTCCATCATTTATTCTTTAAGTGATCTTGAACTAGCATACCAAGGGAGGGAAGGTACAGTACCTTGATTTCCTTAGTGCCATTACCCTAATTACTTCTGTAAAATGTACATCCCAGCAATAGCTCTCTTGAAACAAAACAAGCAGTCATGCAAAATGACAGCCGTTAAATTCGTATCTTCAGATTTCACAGTGTACAAGGCATTTGGAAAATCCGAGGGTTGGTGAGATTCAAGGGGAGGAGAAATAAGCAGTGTGTAAACTATTTGGGTACAAACGCTGCATGGCATGTAGAGAAATGTGGTCGAAATAGTCCTACGGATAAATGGTGGCATGAGTTAAAGCCCCAGCCTTCCTGGTGAAGTTGATGATTGCGGCAGGGAGTGGGTCACTAATTCAGTTACATCCCAGTGCACATGGCGAAATCTCCACCCAGTTGACCAGACATAGGTCTGTCTTGAGAAGAGAGGTCTGGGTATGGCGCACTGGCAGAGCTGTGTCGAGGCCCGGGATTCTTGCACTGAACTTTTTCTCCTAGATTCCTAGCTGGTGCTATTGGGGTTTTTTTTTTTTGTTTTTTTTTTCCCATGAGCATTGATTTCAGTTGCTTTCAACTCACTTTGTGAGTGTGTGTGGAAAAGGCTTTTATGCCACAATTTATCATAGTAGAGGGTTGTGCCTTACAAAAGTCTGTTTATTTCAGGCTCCACCATTGACGTACATTGGAAAGTTACTTAAGCTTTTTCTGTTTTTGCTTAACCTGTCTTTGGATAAAACACTTGAGATCCATGGATGAAAACCACTATATCGGTGCCTGTTATTATTATTGTACCCAAAGCAGGTTTTTAACTAAAGGTCATCTAAACCTAGCTGATCTTTTTGGATGGTAAAGTATAGTAGCTCTGTATCAGCCTTGAAGGAGGAGTCCATGTTGGACTGCCAGTTGAGGCTGGGATAATGCCCTTTCCCATGAGTGAAAGATTTAGCTTTGTGTACTGTATTGACACCGTAATAAATCAAGTTTCCGTCATGCAGATAAAATTACCTAACCAAAACCACTGCATCTAGATAAGATGTCAGCTCCCAAACTCTCTCTTGCCTGCCTTTTGTGGACAGTCTGTCCCTTGACTGCATTTCCATTTCCCTTGTGGTTCAACCTAAGGTAGTAGAAATTAAACACCCTTAAGCCAAACCATTTAGGGAGGTCTCTAGTATTGGGTGACATTGCTGCCCTTTCCCCATGTTACAGCCCATAATATCCTTGCATAGTTGCTCATACTGATCCCTTCATCGCTGAATTCTTTGTTACAAAATCTGCTGCATACGCAAGGTTGAGGGGGGAGATGCAGAACCTCCTGTACCTAACGAAAAAACCAAACACCACCACGTGTGGCTATGGTCAGAAAATAATGTCCCAAGAGCAGCATCTTTTTGAACACCAGCAAGTCTTTTATTTTAGTCATCTGTGACTAGCTTTACTCCAGAACCTCACATACACAAACGTAGATTTACCCCGTCTGAGGCACTTCGGTACGGCAACCGTGTAATACCTAGAATGCAACCAGCTGCTTCATGCATCCACAGGATCACTATGATGGGGGGTCCAGAATCTTTCGAGCTGGTGATTGATAGCCCAGTTCCCCATCCGCCCCTCCTGCTCTTCCCCCCCCTCCCCCCCCAAAAAAAATGTTGAGGTCACAGTGCTAACTGCTACCAGGTAGGGAAAATTTGTGAACAAAGCAAACGTGATGGTGTCGCGATTACAGCTCTGGTTTTCTAGTCATAGCTATGCCCTAAAGCTGGAAAACAGCAGATGCAGCTGAACCAGGTGCTCTTTAGAAGTCCTCGAAGCAGCCTTGAAGCAATTACGGCTTGAGGTATTTAAGCTTCCAAGTCTTCTCAAGATGGGCTTATCACAACAGCTCCCAAAATCTAATCTGCCTAATGACTTCATTAAATTTTAAAAAAAAAGAGTGACCTATTCCAATGAAGGTAATAGCACAAAGCCCCAGTAAAAATTGTCAGTTATGAATGCCAGAGCAAAATGCTCAATGGGAGCATTTCATCTGTCTTTTGTTTTGGGCTATTTTGTATTATGCCCTCAACGTGACTCTAAACTAATCCCCAAAGAGCAGGCTTAATTGCAACATGCCTGTCACTTAATTTGTCTCAGATTCATGTATCTATTTTCTTAATTAGCTTTTTCTCCAACAGTCGTTTGCAGTCTTGCTGTCTGTAATCATTAAACCTCTTTACATGTGTCTTAAACTGAACAAAACCACACGTAGTGTCTGGCAGGAGCACCGAATGCTGCAGAAGCGAAACGGCAGGCTTGAGCAACACAAACTGCTGCTGCGTTCCATGAGATCTGTCCTCTGACTACTCAAAGCGGGCCAAGGCCATGTTGCATCTGATTTCCACGCAGGTGAACCTGATCAAATCACCCAGGAAACACCAGACACAGCACTGTCCGCCATCCTTTTTTTTTTCCCCCACCCCCAAGTCAGCAACATCCCTGGGAGAAATGCAGGCAGAGAACACATCTATTAAAACGCTGTCAAAAAGGCATTTGACTTTGGGTGAAACGGATGATCACAAGGGAAGGGTTTGAGCTGCTGGGTTACAGCAGGCAGGTGCTATGCAGGGTTTGGGCTACTGCAGCATAAATTGCACCAACCCACGCTCTTCCTCCATATGTGTGCACTCCTTCCTCCATACGCGCACTCATCCTTTCATGAGCTGCAGAGCCACCTCCTCTTCCACTGCCACAAATCTGCCAGGGCACAACTGGGTCCACGGACCCTTCAGCTCTGCTGATGCACCTTGATCTCAGCCTGCAAGCACACCACCCCCACCCTATCCCCCTGCTTTGCTGGGGTCCTGATCCATCACTAGGGTTCTTAGGCCCTGCAGTAATTATCATACAGTCTGGGGGTTACCCGTCATACCTAACTCTGGTGGTGGTTCTGTGATGTGGATGAACGTCCAGCCAGGGACTAGGATAAGAAATTATCAAACTTTGCTCCTGTCCCAATAGGGAGGTGAATGAGGGTTTGCAGAAGTGAAAGGCTGGTGCACAGACCCACTGTGTCACTTAGCGTCCAGTAACTCACATTAATATGTATTCATGTGCTGTGTGAACAGCATTGCCACTGACCCTAACATCCTGCCTAAATAAGGATCAGGATTGGGATAGTTGTTACAGCTAATACAGTTTTAATCCCATTGTAAACTGGATTTAAAATTGATTCTCTAATGTAGACCAACTTATGGGTCATGGTCAGTTATTTTTAGTTTGGCTTAGTTTGCCAAGACTTGTTTTAAGATGCTGATTAGGCCTCAACTGGAGTATTGCCTCCAGTTCCAGGCACCACATTTCAGGAAGGATGTGGACAAATTGGAGAAAGTCCAGAGAAGAGCAACAAAAATGACTAATGGTCTAGAAAACGAGACCTATGAGGGAAGATTGAAAAAATTGGGTTTGTTTAGTCTGGAAAAGAGAAGACTGAGAGGGGACACAACAGTTTTCAAGTACATAAAAGGTTGTTACAAAGAGGAGGGAGAAAAATTGTTCTTCTTAACCTCTGAAGATAGGACGAGATGTAATGGCCTTAAATTGCAGCAAGGGAGGTTTAGGTTGAACATTAGGAAAAACTTCCTAACTGTCAGGGTGGTTAAGCAGTGGAATAACTTGCCTAGGGAGGTTGTGGAATCTCCATTATTGAAGATTTTTGAGAGCAGGTTAGACAACTGTCAGGAATGCTCTAAATAATACTTAGTCCTGCCATGACCTCTCGAGGACCCTTCCAGTTCTGTGATTCTCGCATAAACATTAAGGTGCAGAAAGTCAGCATGTCTAGTCTCTAGCACTAGAAAACTACACCTCTGTCCAGTGTGCGGCTAACAGTCTGCATACTAGAAATCTATACTAGGGCTTAGGCCCCCTTTTACAGTCGATTGTCTGTCTGACTTCCTCTGTCCCAGTGACTTTCCCTTCTCCATAGATGACCCTTACTGATATGGCAAAAGATTAAAATTTACTTCCACTGTTGACGGTCTTTTCTTCCACAATGTTTCCAGTACTATCCAAGCTCTCCACTTGTACATCTCGAATTGAAACTCATTGATATGTGGCTGCTCTTGTTGCTCTGGAATATCAGCAAATGAAATGAGTTTTCATTGGTACAGCCCTCAGACCTTCACTGTAAGAGACTCCCAGGAATCCTGGTCCTGTCCCATTGGTAGAGCTGACCAAGAATTGGAAATGGGTGAGCTATCGTCAGTATTCCTGAATTCTGTTCCCTTCTCTGCCACGGACTTGTGTGACCTTACCCCGTCTAGTCTCAGCTGCAGAATACCTGCCTCGCAGGGCGTCGTGAGAATTAATGTTTATTTGTGAAGTGCTTTCAGCTGAAGGGTGTTGGAGGTGAGATTGATACAGGGCAGGGTGTCCTATGCTGCACCATCTCTGGTAAACACATTCTGGGGCGTACACCTCAGAACTTGTCATCTGAGTGTGACAGTCTCTCTCCTCCTTGAAGAGGGGCTTTGGGAGAATCACTGAGATAATTCTGAAGGGATTTATGCTGTGCTCCCTCACCAAGCTCCAAAATTATTTAATTTTGCCTCCGAATTAGTCTGGATCCACGTTCTCAAGCTTGCAGAGTTGTGTTAGAGAAAATGGGTTAAAATATGTCTGCACAGAAGAGCGAAGTATGAATATAAATGAAGCGTGGTGCTGCTTTTAGAGTGTAAGCTACTCCCAGAAGGGATAGCCGCTTCCCCATTTGCTTTCTTGATAGCTAGGGCCCCGGGCTTTCTATTTATAGAAAGTCATTGAGAAAATCAACAGAGCGTGAACTGCGCAGCATTGCTGAAGGTTTCACAGTGGAATTGATGAGCTCTGCAGTGGCGGGGAAGAAGCGGACGCCTCCTGTCTAATCACCACAGATGCGCGCACACACATCATGGAAAGCGCTTATCCCATTTTAAAATGCCAGATCTTCCCAACTGCAGGGCTGCCCTGTGGGAAAACAGGCAGATTTGGGGGCGCAGCCCTGGCAGGCTGGATGCACCCTGAGAAGGGCTACGCAGCCATGAAGAAGGGATGTTCAAACCGGCCCTGCAGCCTTTTCACCGCACGGATGCTGGGGGAGAAGGGGCCTCCCAGGCTCCCGTCACCGTATAATGACATTCTTGAGGGCGGGCTGGTCAGTCAGCGATGCCAGGGCTCCCTTGCCAGCCTGCTGCAGAATGGGACCTGCAATGTCGCTGCGCAGCTTGAAGCCTCCCTGCCTGATTTAAGTGCTTCAATGTGGAGGACAAGCGCTTGGCAGCCCCAGCACATTGTCCTTTCCTAGCCTCCTGCGGCATTTCTCAGCCAAGTGCCTTGAGGCTGTTCACTAACCTTAGGGTGGACAAACACCCCCGTGAGCTGGGAATTCACCCCTGCTCCAAGGTGGGAAAATGGGAGGCAGAGAGGTTGAACAGGCTTATCCCAGGTGCATCAGCGACTCGGCGGGAATAGAATGGGGCAGTCCTAATTTCTAGCCCTCTGCTCCAATCAGCAGCCCCCAGCACCTCCCGGCGGGCAGGAATCTTCCTTCTGGACTTCCTAAAACATGACTGAAAAAGTGACCAGCAAGCGAGCTGAACTGCTCTGCCCTGGGCCTGCTCGGGCTCTTACGCTCAGCCCCCGCCCTCCTGTGAGCAGTGAGCCCTCTTGCCTGCCCCGACTGATCTCTCTCTAGGAACCTTTAAGTAGTTACAGCTTGTGCTTGAGAGCTGGGCTGCAAAGCAGCATCTAATGAGAGATCAGGCAGCTACTCAGGAGGAGGAAGGTAGGTAGGGAGGGGTGTCCTGACCTCACTTAAATCAGCTTCCCTTTGCAGCTCAGTGCCTTTGGGGAGGGATGAGAGTGGGATGTCTCCTTGGCTTTGTGAGGGGAAGCCTGTGCTCAGATGCCCATTGCAGTCAAAAAGCAATACACTCCTACTCTGTTACTGCCCTCTGTTTGCGCTGGGAAGGTTTGCCTTCTCCTGTGGGTCTTGGCTTCCCCAGTGCGTGACCCGCAGCAGCCAAGCAAAGCTGTCGTGCAAACTTCCCGGCTCCAGCATCAACTCTGTGTGCTCACCTTTGCAAAGGTGATGGTGATAAATTGTTAACTTGCTTGCTACAAAATCATTGCCCAGGGCAAGTGCAGAAATTTGCAAGGTTACGCCCCAGTGTCTCCCAGGGGTGGAGGCTTAAGAGGATGATGCACCCTTTGGGATTCGGACACCGCTGTCTGCACGTCCAGTGGAGTGTCGTGCTGTTGCCAGATAAGCCTTCCTCCGCCTGCTAGCTGGCCAGCTGTCTGAGGAAGAAGAGGGGCAGAGGGTTGGTGGGAGGGGGCTAAGGACCGAGTTGGGAACCTTGTTTCTCGTGATTAGGAGAGAACCATTTTCTGTCCTGCTGTAATGGGGAGGCATGAATCACATGAACAGGTGAAGCCTCCCCCCGCCTAGGCCAGCCCCTAACTCTGCTGATACAGTGCTACGCAGCATCTCCCTCTTGGCTTAGTTTACGGTCTGCCTGTATAACAACCTGGGGGAGCTAGAAGCCGTTGCATTACACTTAATAGGCTGCTGGATCTTAAATGCTGCAAGCCTTGTTGCCTGGCAGCCTCAGTGTTAGACTCTCATTAATGTTTTACCCAGCCAGGTGCTTATGCGCAATGGTTTATAGATGCAAGACGTGGTCTCTGCCTTGAAGAGCTTCTACTCAAATTCAGCCAGACACCTGGGATTCATGGGGAAGCCCCACCACCAGACTGCCGGGGCCAGTGCTGGCAGGTGGCGAGCAGCGCTGGCTGGGTTTGCACAAAGTGGGTCAGGAGAAGCGGGCTGGTGGCAAGGAGTCGGGGACTGTTCCCAGCGTGGGGGAGGAGATGAGCCAGGGGATCCATCCTGCATGGTGCCAAGCACCAGCATCCTCACGCCCACTGCCACATGGGGAGTGGAGGGTGCTGTCAGGATTTTAAAGGATCAAGGCCCAGGAGAGGTGAGTGTAGGGAGCAAACGAGAGCAGCAGTGGGGGCTGGGGCACAATTGCAATTAGCGCTGGAGTTTGAGTAGCATAGCAGAAACAGTGTGGCCATCCTCCCTGCTCCACGTGTCTGTCCTTACAACAAAGGCGATCTCGGCAGCACTCCTGGTGTGATTGTTCGGGGGTGGGTGGGCTAAGTGACGCAAGACGTTGTGCCAGAACACAAGGCAAATGGCCAGTCTGTTTGCTCCTTCCCAGTCTGGTGGCTTTTGAAGTTGCTAACTGTTAGGAAGCGAGTTAAGCTGCTGCCAGCCCTTCATGCACAGAACTGTTTAATCCGATTTGTATCTGCATAAAAAGCACGGGGGGGGGGAAACGTACATTTCCATGACATGTCGTGCTTTTACGAATTGGAGGCAGGAATTCGCGCGGGCAGCTTGAGTCCACAGAGGAAGCGGGCTCGTGGGAGGAGCTCACTATAGTGGGAAAGGAGTGGGGGTGTAGAAGAAGGGGGTTCTTCCATTTGAGGTGAGCTGTCCAGTGGAATGAGGCCAGGACAGGCTGACCCCTCTGATGGCTTTTCTGAAATGCTTCAGTAATTCTTAGCTCTGCTGGAACCCCTCCAGCTGAGGGGCTTACCGCGCTTCGGAAGCGTTGATCTCCCCCTCCCACCAACATTGCCATGAGGCACATGGACTAGCCCCATTTCACAGATGGAGACACTGAGGCACAGAGAGGTGGCGATTTGCCTAGTTCACATGGTAGAGCTGCTAAGAGAACCCAGGAGTCCTGACTTCCAGTTCACTGCACTGACTCTGGGTGAGAGGAGCTAGAATCATTCCTCTTCTCTTGAGCTCCATTTTCTCCTTCTGCTCTTTCTTCCGCCCCACGTTGTCCACTCCTGTTTCTCTCACTCAGCTTTCTTTTCAAGGAGGAAGATTTTTTAAAACTCTGGAGGTGATCCCAGCTTGATTGCGACGCCAGCAGCTGCTCCAGCAGGTTGCAGCCCTCCCTTTGCTGCTGCTGGCTCTCAGTGCCCCCTTCGCCCTCCCGAATTCTCAAGGTCAGGTAGAAAACTGATTTACTTGGAACTTGCCATTTTGAGGGGAGTGTCTCCCTTCTGGCCGTCACAATGGGCAGACCCTGCCTGGGATTCCTAGCAGAGACGCTGGGGGCTTCACCCCCACTAGTGTCCCTTCCGCTCAGCAGTTGGAGTACACTGGCCAGGGTGCGGGGCTTGCGTTGCCATGCCACACCTTATCTGTGGGCAAACACATTTTCAGTCTCTCGGGCGGTCAGTCTAGCACCTTTCGTTAGCAATAGACGACACATGGCTCTTGCCATGTGATGATTTGTCTCTCTGTTCTGAGGCACGAGCAGTCTGGAGACCTCTGTTCCCCACTGGAGTGGGGAGATCAATATGGGTTTATAACTAGGCTTTCATTTTGTGCTAGTCTTTTGCGTGTCTCGGTTTTTTGGCATCTGTAGCATTTTGTAAGAGGCTGTGTGTGTTTAGTTAGCTTCCCCTCCCCCGAAAGAGGAGCGCTTTCATGTTGTTTCCCGTTGCAGTGGAAACGGTTTTTTAAAATAAAAGGTGGCATTTGCAAGTGAAATAATGTGTCTCTTTTTTCCCTGCTGCTTTATGTTGTGGAGAGAAGCCTTGGAAGACTTTTTTGTTTTACCACCAAAAAGCTACAGTGTGTTGCTCTGACTGTTTGCTACGTGAGAAGTTATGGGCTTGTCTACCCTGCGGATAAACTGGAGAACTATTAGGGTTAATATCACCAGTATGAAGCAAGGGAAACCCGAGCAATTAAAAGGATTTTTAGTGAGGCTGCTCCAATGCAAAGAGGCAAAGAGGGGGAAGGGATGTATGATGTTAACCCCGATTTAATTCAGACGCCTGTCAAACAGGAAGGAAGATCTCTCTCCACCTGATGCCAGCCCTCCGGGTGAGGGCTGAGCACTCCAGGGTCGCTCGCTGACCCTCCTGCAAATCTGGGCGAGACCAGACTTGCTGCCGCTGATCGTTCTAAGGTGGAAAAACTGAAATTAGCCCCAGCCTTGTCCATGACAGGGATTTGCCCTGATTTCTGCCCCCAGGTGCAGCTACCCCCGTGCAAACCTCTACAGCAGACAGACAAAACTGCTTTTAGCCCCGGTGAATCTTACCCTGGCTTCAGGCATCCGTGCCAATAGCAGCTTGGCCCTGGGGCAGTTGCACTGGTGGCTAATAGGCTGGACAAGGCCCAGTGCCAGGGTGCTCAGGAGCCAAGGTGCTGAGCATAGTCTGGATGTCGGGAGGGAGGAGGCCAGAGCCTTCAGTTTCTAACCAGCTGGCCTTCTCTCCTCCTCTGCAGGCTGCAGCATATGCATCCGAGGACGGCGTCCTGACTGAGGCCATGATCGACGCCCGCATGGCCGACGCGGTACAGCAGCACGAGCAGAAGATGGAGTGGCTGAAAGCGGAGGGCACAGACCCAAACAAGGAGGCTGGCAAGAGCCAACGGCTGCCTCTCCCCGTGGGGACGGCTGTCTGAGAAGCTGCAGACTGGTGTGCGCGGGGAGGGCCGGGGGAATGACGTTGGAGGGTCGGTTGGCCGGCCGTGTTGGTGAAATCATGTTCTGGGGGTGAGCACCCAGTGGTGCTGCCATGCAGCAATGGGAGCTGCCCAGGTCCTGCCCTCTCAATTTTATACTTTTAGGGAACACCAGAAATAAATGTCTTTTAAAGCAGGCTGAAGAAGCCGCCAAATTAAAGGAGCCCCCTTGACGCAAAGCCATTGCCTCGCTGCTAGTCTGTGGCCTTTCTCCTGAGAGCACCAAAGTCAACCCCCTCTGTCAGTGGCATAGCCAGGGGGAGCGGAGATTAAAAAAGGCACCACCCACTGGTACTCTCCCGGCGGCGCTCCGGGTCTTGGGCGGCGGGTCAGGCGGCGCTCCGGGTCTTCAGCAGCACTTCAGCGGCGGGTCCTTCACTTGCTCCGGTCTTTGGCAGCACTGAAGGACCCCAGAGCATGCTGGCCTGTGGTTTCCAAGGAGCACAGTAGCCCGGCACAGCAGCTACAGCCTTCAGCCATGGCAAGACTCTCCCAACAGCGTGTCCCTGCTGCGCACCAGACGCTGCTCCGACAGCTCTTGCGTGGCTCATCTGGGCGCCCCAGCGCTGGGCTTGCCCTGAGCAGCAGGACATCGTGCTCTTCCCAGGCAGGTCCCATTCCGTGGCTGAGTTTTAACACATGCAGCGTGTCAGCACCTGGTGTGAGATCAGCCAGGGCAGACCCCACAAAATTCCCCGGTATCCAAGAGGGCTGTGTAGAATAAAATTCCTCCTGAGCTTTTATCCCCTTCACATGTGGCACCGTAGAGTAAACCTGCCTGGGCCTTGCCTTGGAACTCACCTGGCTGCGTGGATCTAGGAGATCAGCTGACACCTGCATTCCCCATAGCAGCGATCTTAGAGGCAGCCCTTGGACTCCGAGCAAGTGGCCGATGTGGTCTATGGGGGGACAGTGCGGTGACTCTCTGCTAAAACGATAGTGCCTCTTGCAGGGAGGAAGGACAGCCCGTGCTAAGGGACTGACTGGTTCCCTGCTGCCGGAGCACATGTTCCCGTTGTACAGGCTTTGTTCTGGGAGATGCTGCATTTGCTGTGTCCATCCAGCCTCTTGCTGCGCTGTTCGGTTAGGAAGCAGTGAAGGCTTTGACGTGGATTTTGCTTCCACGTAATTCTGCCCTCCGACGAGTCTCCGAGCTGGTGGATCCTAGCAGACAGGTGGCTACAGCAGAAAAAGCACCAGCCCCACTGGCAAAGGATTGACCTGGCCTTAGACAGATCTCCTCGTGCCCTACAGCAGGCCCTCCACCCCCCCGAGGCAGGCTTGCTCTCTCGGCTGAAAGCTGCATGGGGGGGAGCTGGCCTGGCCAGGGCTGGCTGTCTGGCACCTGTCAGCGGGCAGACATCTGGCGTGGCAGCTCAGATGCTGTTTTATGCCATGGCATGAGGGGGGAAGCAATGGGAGATGCCCTGGAGCCACTCCTGGCCTGCTGAGCGCTTGACAAGCATTCCTGTGGCAGGAGCCTGGAGCCCAGCCTCCCTGGATTGGTGACATCGAAGCTGCTTGTGAGTCTGCGGGCAGGCCAGAAACAGCCTCTGGTTTTGAGCTGAACTGGGTTTGAACTCCGGATTCCCGAGCAGCTTTGCTTTCCAAGTTCCCCTTTGTGCCCGCACCCCCCAGATGCGTTTGCCTGAGCTAATCCTGTGCCCTGGAGTACCTGGCGGAGGTGCTCTCCCCCGACAGGAACTGACAGCGTGCTAGTCACTGGGAGCTGGCTTGCAGCTTTGAGAAATGCGTGCTGACAAGGGCTGGGAGCGGGAGGGATCGCAGTGACTGTGCAGAGACTGGCAGGGTTGGCCTCCCGGGGACTTGAAACAAGCAGCTTTGTAGGGCACCACAAAGGCATCAGCACTCGTGGCTGCAAATCCACCTGTCTTATGCCATCGTCCGCTCTCGCTACAGCTGCTGGAAGCCCCACCAGCATCCCTGGATACTAGGTTGGGCGAGAGAGAATCTGGCTGCTTGGGGAAACTGTAGCTTCAGAAACTTGCTTATGTGAGGCTGGTGCAGCTTTTCCGAGTGGCTGGTGTCCAGCTGCAGGGTACTGCAAAGGAGTGCAAGGCTCCTCTTGCTGAGGGCAGGGCAGCATCTTTCCCAGTATGCATTACTAAGCGCTGACATGCTTTTCAGCGACCTCTGCTGGCTGCTTCCCTGGATCTCCCCCAGGCAGCTGTACAGAAAGTCCTCTGGGATGAAAACCACCTGTTGCAAGACTGCTGTCCAACTCCCAGCACAATGGGCTAGTGGGGCAGGTGCTGCTGTGCGCTGAGGGCTGGCCAGAAGGGAGGGACAACGCGTTCATACGGCTCTGACCAGGCGACACTGGGGTGTGTCTGCGCTGTCCGACCATCCATTCTCATCTCTGCCTTTGGAAGGTGACACTTCGGTTGGGGTGGGGAGAAGGGAGGTGTCGATGCCTTACTGTATTGTGCTGTGTGCACTTACAGATGCAGGCAAGGACATCTCAGGCAGGGTCCCAGCGATTCGATCTTGGTGTCAAAGACCGGTGGGTGCGTGGCTTTGGGTGTCCAGGGAAACTGAAGATCTCTTCGTGCAGCGCTAGCCCTGAGAACGGTGTAATTACCACAAAGGGGGCAGCCTCTGTCGCTCCTGCATGTGGCCAGTTTTATTGTGTGCCCTGCAGTTGAGGGCTGGCAGTGGTGGTCCCCAGGTGAATTGCAGGGTCCAGCTCATGATGTAGGGAGGGCAGAGAATGTCAGGGTGGATTTCGTCCTGGGTGCTGAGCACGTGCAGGTCCCTCTGGGCTTGCTCAGCTTCTCTGAAAATCAGACAGTTTCTCTAGTCTCCCTGTCTGTGAAATATGGGGAGGGAGGGGAATGGTCCTCACCCCCATTTCGGAATGGGCTTTGAGATCTACTGGTGGAAAAGCACCAAGTATTTACCTGCCTCCTTTGATGCCACACCCAGTCTTTGCTCCTGTTAGCTCTGCCAGGGCCAAACGGTCTGGGCCCCACTCTGCCTCATGCATCAACAGAACTGTCTTAATGTGTGACACTTCGTTATTGACGATTGATGTAAAAAACACTGCTTGACTCGCTGGTCCCCGCTGGTGTTACAGCACTGGCAGCTTGGCGAGGGTGGGGGATCAGTCTTTTCCCTTGTAAACTGAGCCCACTTTAGTTGGAATCCCTGGAAATGAACATGGGCCATCATTCTTACTGCCCCTCTGTCGGGTCTGTAATTGCTCATTAAATAGAATCTGTTGATTTATTAGGGCAGCCTCAGATAACTAGTCTCTTCCCATCCTAATTAGTTTTTCCTCAATCACATTTTTCTTCTATAAGCTGTAAGAAAGAAGAGCAAGAACACAGCTGGGTATTCCTCTGGTTTGTTCTGGTATGATGTACATGGAGCCCACAGATACTAGAAAGAGAAATGCTGTATTTCCTACTGTGCTCTCCAGCCGTCTGTTCATCCCTTTCTATCCTTCCTTTCCTGTCTTCTGCTGACACCAGTAAATAGAGAGTGAACACCGCTTAAACCGAGTGAAACAGCACCACAGCTGCTGTGTCCGTGTGTCCTATGCTGCCTCCCACTGGTTGCCCTCAGTTACGTCTTAAAAACCAAGTGGAGCCATAGCTCTGGTGACGCAGTTCCATTTCCCCCCTTTGCTGGCCATCTTTGTGGGGACGGCGTCGAGTCCAGTTAAAGGCAGTATGGTGTTGTGGTGGGGAATTGGAGGGCTGGTGGCATTCTCAGCCCACCTGATCGATGGTGCTGACAGCCAATTTGGGTGAGGCTTTGCACTAATTTTTTTTTCTTTGCTGCCAAATCAGTGGATTTAGAAACTGCCTTTAAATGATAGCTATTAATTGGAGGTGCCCTTAGTTTTCCCTTGGAGTTCTGCTGCACAGAATTTCCGCATGAATGAGGAAGATTCCATGCCCCAGAGAGCAGCTATTGCTTCCTGAATCAGGACAGGGTCTCTGCACCACTGCTTATGACCCAATCACTGACTGTATGAACTCACACACGATACAATGGCAGTGATCTGATGGCTTCTCTGCATGTGTTCTGGTGAGTTAAGTGTGACTGTCCAGGCTCTGTGTCTAACTTTTAGGTCTTGTGATCGTTACTTTTGTAATTGCCCAAATAATTTAACTGGAAAGGGGGAAGAGGGAACAAAAAAGTCTATCAAGTTATAACCATTGGTTTTTGTTTTAATAAAACAATATGAAATTTGACTACATTGTTGGTGGCTCTCTGCCTTCTGCATGACACTGCGTCTGGCTTTGTGTGTGTGGAGGGTGAGGGCAGGTGGGGGTCAAGCTTTTCACACTAAGCCGAAGAGAGGATGGTGATGATAGCCCTCTGTTTCTTTTTATGGTGGGGAAGGGGTGGGAATAATTAGTCCTTGCCCTTTGCTGTGATTTTTTTCACCTCTGTCTGAAATCACTTTGCAAACAGTAAAGCTGGGTGACTTCCGGTCAGGCCGTGAACCCTGAATAGAACTCGGGAGTCCCAATGGGCTGTGATTTCACTACACTGAAGGTATGTGTTTCGCATGGAGCCAGTTATCTGGATGTAAAGACCTAATGGAGACAAGGCGCATGTGGTTTTTACCTCCATGTAGCTAGTCGAGGTCAACTTTTATACCACCCACCTGAAGTTGACCTTGACTAGCTACATGGGGTGAAAACAACAGGGGTTCATCTCCACTAGGATTTTACATTGAGACAGATATCTGGAGTTAGTGATGGTGATGTAAAAACACTGATTTTCTGCAGTGATTACGTAGCTAAAGTCCCTTGCTTAAACCATTAGGAAGAACTGCCACTCCCAGACTGGGACTAGAACCCTCCAGTCCTGACCCCCTACTCCCCTGCTCTAACCATATGTTTGTGTTCCAGGTGTTCACATCAATATGGCTTACGCTGAAGAACGGGAAATCCGTACTATGTGGGGGCGGGCTTGTACCCTGCACATCTCTTAACCTCCTGCAAATTCCTAGCTCCAACACCTCACCTGTGAAATCTCGGGATGCAGCAGTTGGCTTTGTTGTAGCTGTGCACATCTGTGCTTTTCACGCCTTGTTAGCCAGCTGCTTGTGACTGTGCCTTTTTGCTTCTGAAATCTCTGGAGCATCGCACTTGGGTCTCTCGTCCACTTCCATCCCTCCCAGCCCTAGTTATGTGGTAGATCAAATACAGTATCAAATAGTCTGAATTAGCTGGTGGCTCGGTGACTTTTCAGCCTCACCCAGTGAAAGAGAAATCCTGACTTTAAAGCCAGTGGTTTGCAGTGTTTCTGTAGCCATGTTGGTCCCAGGATATGAGAGCCACAAGGTGGGTAATATCTGTTATTGGCCCAACTTCTGTTGAAGAGCTGAGAAAACTCCCCTCTCTCACCATCAGGTCTGGGAAAGGTACTCAGAGTGTCACAACTAAATACAAGGTGAAACAGATTGTTAAGCACAAGGAGTTAATGCATGTTGCAAGAGACCATTCAAGACGAAGTGGGAAATTAACACCCCCGTAGTCATTGGACAAGGAAGGGTTAGTGGATTACAGATTGTAATGAAACTTAAGCCAGTGTCTCCACTGAGTCCAGTACTGTTAGGCTACATCTACATGACAGCTTGTGTCGGCGTACTTTGTCGTTCAGGGAGGTGGGTGAATAGACCACGCCCTGACATAAGCACCGGTGTGCACAGGAGAGCTTCTCCCGTTGCCATAGCTACCGCTGCTCGCAGAGGTGGTTTAGAGCATCTTCACCAGACGCGCTGGATGTGTAGACAGCTAGCCAAGTTATGAATTTAAGCTCCGAGGCTCGTCTTTTGAAGGTGCTGTGCAGGTTTCCACTGAGGATGAGGGCTGAGAGATCAGCTATGGAGTGATCATTTTGTGAAAAGTGTTCACCCACCGATGACAGGTCTTTTATCGTTTTTGTGTGTGGGTTCATTCAAGAGTGCAGCGATTTTTCTGGTTTCACCCACATAGTTCTTGTTGGGGCATTTGATGAGGTACACCATATATTGTGATTGGCATGTGTAGAACCCCTGGATGTTGAAAGATGCGGGAGGGGCGGTATTGATCATTATAGCTGTGGAGATATGTCTGCAGGTTTTGCATCTGTTGTCATGGCATGGTCTGATGCCACTTTGAGTTGTCCTGGTCTGTGAGGAGTTTGCTTCTGATGATGAGCATGGCGAGGATTGGGGGTTTTGGTCCCCATCAAGTGTGGGTTGTAATTGTTTGCTACCCCATATGGGTTCCAGTGTGGGGTGGCAGGTGACAACCAGCGGTGTGTGGTCAGTGTTTTTTTTCCCTATTGAAGCAGGTTCTTTCTGGGTATCTGGGTGGCCCATTCCATGATGCGATCTACTTCTCGGGCGGAGTGTCCTGGTTTAGTGAAGGCAGTTTTAAGTGTGTGTGTGTATTCTGGACTTTCCCCTCGGAGCATATTCTGTGGTATCTGAGTGCCTGGCTGTAGCTAACAGAATTCTTGGTGTGTTTGGGGTGGTTACTGAATCTGGGGCAGTGATGCGTGGCTGTACGGTTCCATGAAGCTGATCATGATGTCCAGGAAGTTGATGCAGGTGCGGGAGAGCTCTAGAGAGAGTTTCATGGTTGGGTGGGTGGTTAGTGAAGTGGTGGAAATCCTGCATGGGTATTTAGGTTGTTATGCCATCTGAACCCAGCACATCTCAGAAATTGCCCCTCTTCTTGGGGTTAATTCAAAGATGAAGGGTTCTTTTTTCCCCCTTAGTGCCTCGCTAGTGCAGTTGGTCCAGCATGAGACTCTTAGTCTCAGGGTCATGGGTTTGAGCTCCCCGTGTTACTCTCCTCTTCCCCCCCACCCCACCCCCTTCCTCTTTCACAGAGCATCACATCAGATTTCACCAGCCAGCAAAAAGCTGAAGCTGGCCTCTCCAGGAAAGTAGATTAAAAACTGAATGTGTTGCTACCGGCCCTTTAAACCCTGCCTTTAGAAGACATTCCTCCTCCTTTTAACCATGCACTTGGCTCCCTGCCTCCAGGAGATGTGATTTCACACCCTGCTGCTTGCCGAATAGCCACCACACAGTTGTTAATCAGCCCAGAATGCAAAGGGAAAAAGGGGATGCCGGCTTGCTTTCAGCCGCTGAGCTCATCAAAGATTTAAATGCAGAGTCTTTGACAACTTCCCCAGCCTTAAACTGTCTTGTAATTAAGTTTAGTTAGCTGTCAATTCAGTGAATAAGTGATGCCCCCTGGGGAGATGGCACCTGCCTGGCAATTTGTAATGCTCTGGGCAGGGATGGGATGGCATTTCCCAGCTAAGGTTATCTCCCATCCATGAAATAGCATGAGTTATGAGCTAATGGTGCTTTGTTAAAACGATATTTTCTATCAGAGAGCGAATCTGGGGCCAGATGGATCAGTGAGTGATCAATCACTCCCAGCCATTGCCACTGCTGTCTGAACCTTCTTCCATGCATAATAGCATCACATCTGCGAGATGGATTGATAATTTGGTCATCTATCTATTCCCTTCCGCCAGCCGTTCTAGCTTTAGTTCTAGTTTTGATAAAAAAATCCATCACTCCAGGTGGAGAATCACAAGCTGTGTGCCTTGGTTCTGACTAAAAGAACAGGAGGACTTGTGGCACCTTAGAGACTAACCAATTTATTTGAGCATAAGCTTTCGTGAGCTACAGCTCACTTCATCGGATGCATCCTGTGGAAAGTGTAGAAGATCTTTTTATACACACAAAGCATGGAAAAAATACCCCCCCCCCCATACCCCACTCTCCTGCTGGTAATAGCTTATCTAAAGGGATCAGTCTCCTTACAATGTGTATGATAATCAAGGTGGGCCATTTCCAGCACAAATCCAGGGTTTAACAAGAACATCGGGGGGGGGGGGGGGGGGGGGAACAAGGGGAAATAGGTTACCTTGCATAATGAACCAGCTACTCCCAGTCTCTATTCAAGCCTAAGTTAATTATATCCAATTTGCAAATGAATTCCAATTCAACAGTTTCTCGCTGGAGTCTGGATTTGAAGTTTTTTTGTTGTAATATCGCAACTTTCATGTCTGTAATCGTGTGACCAGAGAGATTGAAGTGTTCTCCGACTGGTTTATGAATGTTATAATTCTTGACATCTGATTTGTGCAGCCCGCCCCAAATCATAAGCTTTTTTTACGGAAAGAGACCCTTCCAAGAGGTATGAACTTGAGCTGGTCAGGAAATTTGACATCCCTCCCCTGAGAGAAACAATTTCAAAGAAAACAAAAAATGTTTTTGTACAAATTGTTCAGGTTTTTGACACAATTTAAAAAAAAATTTTTTTTAGTACCTGAACATTTTTAGGTTCATGAGTTTTCATTGAAAACCCAGAAATTGATGTTTTTGTGAAAACTTCCAGTTTTTAAAAAAATTCATTTCTCACCAAAAAATGTTTTGTAGGAATGTTTTTTCCCCGTTCTAATATAAACTATGTCACAGCCCCATTGCTATGGGAGCGTTAAGTCCACATAAGGATGAGTTGGGCCAAGAGATTTTTTTTTTTTTCTTGCCTTTCTGGAAGAATGATCTGTACAACTGTCATTAAAATGAACAAATCAGCAGAGGCACTAGGGATTGCATGGGGCTAAAGAGACTGAACCATCCACTTCTCGATCCAGCATGGGCAATTAGGTTAGACGTTAGGAAACACGTCTAACACGAAAGAGAGTTAAGCACTGCAACAGATTACTTGGGGGGGTTGTGGAATTTCCATCATTTTTTAAAGGTATTTAAGGTTAAGGTTTTTCAGAACAGGCTGGACAAACGCCTGTCAGGGATGGTCTAGATAATACTTAGTTCTGCCTCAGTGCAGGGGACTGGAGTAGCTGACTGATCGAGGTCTCTTCCAGTCCTACATTTCTGTGGTTCTCTTCTAATGCTGAGACCCGGCCATATTATCATGGGCTGCCCCTGTTCTGTGGCTAAGTAGCAGCCTTCTGTCTCCAGGCTGTCAGCAGCAGGGTGCTGGATTTGGATTTCCCCGCATTCGTGGCTGTCGTGGGTTTAGGGCTTGAGCCCCAGAAGCAGCTGGGAAGTGCTACAGGGTTGGGACCCAGCATTGCATGGGAACCCATCTGTGTTTATTTGATGATAATGAATCCTCCCCAGCTAACTGTGAGGAGGGAAAGCTCCAGGGGGGATAACAGCTAGGGGACCACCATGGGGGTGTCCTGTCTTAGGCTGGTTTCAGAGTAGCAGCCGTGTTAGTCTGTATTCGCAAAAAGAAAAGGAGGACTTGTGGCACCTTAGAGACTAACCAATTTATTTGAGCATGAGCTTTCGTGGGCTACAGCTCACTTCATCAGATGCATTCAGTGGAAAATACAGTGAGGAGATTTATATACACACAGAACATGAAAAAATGGGTGTTACCATACACACTGTAAGGAGAGTGATCACTTAAGATGAGCTATTACCAGCAGGAGACTGTGGGGGGGGGGGAACCTTTTGTAGTGATAATCAAGGTGGGCCATTTCCAGCAGTTAACAAGAATGTCTGAGCCTAAGTGAGATGAAGTGATGAACGATCCGATGAAGTGAGCTGTAGCTCACGAAAGCTCATGCTCAAATAAATTGGTTAGTCTCTAAGGTGCCACAAGTACTCCTTTTCTTTGAGCCTAAGTTAATTGTATCCAGTTTGCAATTATCCAGGATACAATTAACTTAGGCTTGAATAGAGACTGGGAGTGGATGGGTCATTACACAAAGTAAAACTATTTCCCCATGTTTATTTCCCCCCGCCCCCTCGTTCCTCAGATGTTCTTGTTAACTGCTGGAAATGGCCCACTTTGATTATCACTACAAACGGTTTCTCCCCCCCCCCCCCCCCACTCTCCTGCTGGTAATAGCTCATCTTAAGTGATCACGCACCTTACAGTGTGTATGAAAACACCCATTTTTTCATGTTGTGTGTGTGTGTATATAAATCTCCTCACTGTATTTTCCACTGAATGCATCCGATGAAGGGAGCTGTAGCCCACGAAAGCTCATGCTCAAATAAATTGGTTAGTCTCTAAGGTGCCATAAGTCCTTCTTTTCTTTCTGTCTTAGGCTGCAGTTCAACTGAAAATAGCTTCTTAACTTCCCCATGAAAGGGAGCAGCAAAGGAGGCGAGGCATGCGGCTGTGACCCCCATCACTGAGCAAGCATGGGCTTGTGAGGCCAAAGACCACGTCTCTTCCAGGCCCTTAGGACAGGGCAAGAGCGGGGCATGCAGTGCCTTCCATTGCAGCATCTCAATGCCGTTCCATCCTTTGCAGCTGGACGGTGAGGAGGGGCTGCTTGTGCCAGAGACATTCCTCATGGGGCTGTCTTGGCCGTCTCATAGCAAAACCATGTGCAAGGGCTTGTTTACTGATTGGGCAGCTCTCTGCAAGCTGATTTCATTAGGCATGTAGGTCTGCTGCTTGTTAGCTGGCGGAAGGGTTTCCTCCTCTCTCGGGCGCCCGTCTGCAAAGCATCAACCAGCCTTGGTCTTGACTCCCATGTTACTGTGCTTAGGTATTAGAAACCAGCCCAGTTGTACAGCCCCTAGCACAACAGGGCCTGGGGCTCCTAGGTGCTAGCACCATATGAATAACACTTCACTTCCTGCTCCTTAATGGCAGCAGAACATGGCTGGGGGAAAATGTCCTGTCTGGGACAATACTCAGGCCCAGCTGCCTCTAAAAGAGGTGTAGGAAACACTGCAGAAGGCTGTCATGGCATAACTGGCCCCTAGGAAAAGATTTCTCTCCATCCCCATCGGAGATCAGCTCATGCTGTAGGGTTTATAAACCTTCCAAAGCTCTGTTCTTACTCCTTATTTCTTGTGACTGGATATTCTTGTTGTCCATATAAATGTCCAATCCTGCTAAGCTCTTAACCTCTGTGATAGTTCGTAGCACGGCCCGGATCCATACGGAAATGGGCATCTCTACTACTTGTAGAGTTTCTTGCTCCAGGGCAGCTTGCTCACAAGGGAGTCCAAGAGATCAGAGCCACCAGCAGAGATACAAGGGCTCTGTATGTTGTGCAGAGAGAGCGAACTATCCTCATGTTCCAGAGCAGTGAGACAGCCTGGGTTAACCACTAATTCCTCGCAGGATATGCATTCCGCTTGCTAATATCCTCCACGTGGCAGATTCTTCTTGGCGTTGGAGCCCTGCAATAGTCCCAGGGCTCTGAGCAGCGCTGCTAGAAGGTTCAGCATAACAAAGACATGCCAGGGCTAACTGCTTTATTTGTTTTCAATGCAGCCCAAAAAGCTAGCATCAACCAGTGCAACCTCCTGGTCTTCCCTTCCTCCCATAGACGGCACGTGCCCAATGTAACGCTGCAAAGGGCTTTGTGCTTCCAGGCCTGCCAACCCCACGGGCAAAGGGGTGTTGTGGATTTGCGGGAGGAAAGTCCCAACTTCATTGGGCGCTACTGCTTGCTCAGTGCTCAGGGGCAGCTGTGTTGGGTGCGAGGGCCTGAATTGCGATTTTTGCACACTTAGGGTTAACAATGCTGTGCATGGATAAGGGCATCTGCCCACAACCATGGGGCTTTGCAGGGGCAAAGGGACCTGCGCTCATTTTCGCAGACGTGCTGAAAATCTGGCCTGCCACGTCTGAGCAAGGTGCATGCAACAAGGTGCTTTCCAGCTCTCTTCACAGAGGCTGGAGCCAGGCCCACTCTGGAGAGATGCTTCTGTGCTACAGAGTAAAGACAGTACCATTGGGCCTCATCTGATTGGAGCAGCTCTGAGTGAGCCAGTGATACCACAAGATCCTAAAGAGCAAAAAAAAACCTTTTCTAAATAGTCACATCTCGCTGTGGTTTCTTTTGCAGCATCACAGCCCTTGGAGTCCCTGTGGCTCGTTCCTCATTATGCCTGCATTAAGCATTCCCAACTAACCGGCTTCTCATTCAAGCTGCACGTGGCTGGGAAGGTGGCTTAGGTTTATTGCCTGTCCCTGAGTGCCTTCACCGTGACCCATCGCAGATGGAAGAATAGAACAGAGACTAGTACTGGCTCCCACAGCCAAGGAAAGTCGAAGCAGGGAGGAGTCTGCTCTGACAAGCTAGTTTATAGCAGCAGGCCCACAGCAGCTTACTGGGAACCTAGTGGCTTGGATCGAAGTGGAGCACTGACTGCTGGGACCTGTATCTTCCCACCAAACGACACCTCCATATTAGCCTTGGGATGTGTTCTGTCAACCCCGTGTTTGTGGCAATAGCTACCAGCACAGAGTGATCGCTGTGGGTGGGGCGAGGAGGTGTCAATGATCATGATTGCTTTGGTTGGTGCTGGGAAACACCATCCCTTCACTTGATTCCCTTTCTCCCTCCTTCCCCGTAACACCCTGGTCTTTAATACCACACACCTCTTACTAAAAGCATGGTCTCCTAAAGAGCTGGTGATGGGCTCAGACAATGCTGTCTCCATGAAGCGAAATGGTCCCCTTCCGTCATCATGGTGGGAGCTTACAGGCTGATATTACATGCTGCAATTGGGCACGCCCCTGAGATCTGCAATGGGTGGCAACACCCACTTAGCTCAGACTTAGCCCTCCAGCCCTTGTTCCTCTTTCAATGTATCTCTCCCCTGTGGAGAACCAGCTGGAAAAATCTTCCCATGTTCTTGGCTTCTTCCTAACCTCCAGTGCATCCTTTAGTGAAGGTACCAGCTCCTATTAATCACTTTCAGTGCCAGCAACCGGCCTTCATTCTCCCGCCTGTGTGTGGTTTTTCCTGTGTTTCTGCTATATCTGGAGGCTCTGAATTTCTTCTCTGCAGGGGTTGGCTTTTTTCTCCCCACTCTTTGGTTTCACATATGGTCTCATCTGAGCCTGAGTCATCTGTGCCCCCGGGCTGCCTGCTGAAGCAGGTACAACAAATACATGCTCCAACATCTCACCAGGGGAAAAGACCCAGAGGAATTGTTCAATGTGACTTGACTGCTCCAAGTTGTTCCAAACAAAGCCAGGTACAGGAGAAAATCTCCAAGGCAGGAGGAGAGTAATACCTAGTCCATCTCATGGTCAAAGCACTTAATGAATCCAACTGAAGGGAACTAAGTGAGGGCCTGGTTCTGCTCACACACCCAGTTAAATCAAGAGTAACGCTCATGAATTGACACTGGGATAAGTAAGAGGAGAATCAGACCTATTTGTCAAATGGGGAAGCAGAGGCAGAGAGGCTGTAATTTTCAATGCCAATTGCACTCCAAACATCCATTGAAAATCTTAGCCCCAGCAGCTCCAAGGAGTGTCCCCCAGCAGCAGACTAGACCTTATAACATCCTATTTCTTAGGCCTGTGCTTAAACCACCAAGAGAGCGGATCTGCAGAGTTTTCTCTGGAGACCTATAACAATGGTGAAGCCATCTTGCGTTCATTTGAGAGGCGGGGAGAGGCCACTGCTTCTTCTAACTGACCCTGATCGCTGGGATGTGGCTGAGTGAGCATATCTGAGTGTGTGAATGGATTGGTTTTATGGAAACCGTTATAAATCCTCTGCCCACAAGGACGACGCAGTTGCTTTGTGTGTGTGTTTAACTATATACATATATTACCACTCACTCTAAGGCCAGGGCATGCGTATTAGCAGAGGCTTCTGTTAGAGAACAAACCTCTTCCATTATTCAATATGCTGCCGCTGGACAGATAATGCTGGAGAAAGACATAGCAGAGGTACTGATCACCACCACCACTGTGATATCTCAGGGCCAACACACTCTGTGAGGCCAGGGGAGTGACACTGACTAGAAGCCGCCTCCCTGTGTTTGGAATAACCTGCTTCCTTTTAAAAAGATTCCCTCTCTGCAAAAGTTTGGAAAGAACCAGACAGATGCAAAACATGCAAAAAACTATTTTACTGACAAACAGCAAAGGATGGGCTTGGTTTCAGGCGGCTAAATCGATCACCTATTATACAAACATTATCGAAAGGGAAGGCTTGGCTGAAATACATTCACTCGTTGACTTCCCCCCATCCCACCCCCCAAAAAATCACAGTGTGCCCCCCGCCCATAAAGCTTGCTGAAGCTTTCACTAGGAGCTGCTCACCCTCCCCTTCACTCAGCGCAGAAACAGCACAGCTCCGAGCCCAACGTCCAGGAGAATACGAAATACAGATGACATTCATTTATGCAAGCGCATCAAAAAGAAAATTAGCCATTATTGCTTTTCAGATCGCAAGAGAGATTATTGCAGGATTAAATCCATAAAAGCATAATCTCTCTCTGTCTCTCAGGAAATACCAACGTAGGCTGAGCCTACTTCTCTCTTTGATGTGTGCAAAATTGTTTTTGGGTGTAGAAAACAGGTCGAACGGGACTACAAATTGAGGGAAGTATTACTTCAAGTTTTGCTACAGTGTCCTCATGGTGGAGCGTTATTAGCACCACCTTGATCCTGTAAGAGACTCTGCTGCCTTAGTCATTGTGAACGAAGGGTGCTCAGCACCTCACAGGATTGAGGCCTTTGGGGTGACACTAATCACTCATGGTGCCTGCATCGTTTCTTAGCATAAATCACAGTGCTCTGCTTGAAGAAGGGAACAAAATGAGCGACCACAGTTAAAAATAAATATGGCCATAGAATGGAGGATAGTATGGAAAACATAGCATATAATACAAATGGGAACGCCTACACACACCAACCCAGGGAGAAATTAACTCACGCTTTTACCCAGACAGAAACAGCAACACGACTGGAATCTTACCATGAAAGCTCCACCAGAACGCAATGAACTGACAGCTCAGCATCACAGCACCTCTTAAACTTCCTTTCCTGCACTCCCTGCTCCTGCCCTAGGTATTGAAACACAAAAACGCCACCCCAGGCATGCATACATTGCAGCCCCAGCGTTTTCCAATAGCTCGCCTACAGCTCAGAGCCGTTTCCTGGCTCACTGAATCAGACCAGCGGGGTCTGCAGCATCAAGACCGGTCCTGAATGTGCGTTTTCAAAAATGCCTAAGTCCCATTGACTTTCAGTGAGACTTAAGCTGTGATGGGAGGCCACTGGCATTTGACACCCCAGGTTAATGAGAGCTGCTGTAAGCAGGGTTCAATGAGAGCCTGCCCATCTGATGTCTACACGGCAAGTTGGCTTTTAACTCTGGTTTGCCAATGCCGGTGTAACTCAAGCTGCTCACCTCAGTTAAAAGCCAAGTGGCTGTGTCTTTGCCCCCCCCCCCCCCCCCCTTTTCTTTTGGCCATGTAGACATAGCCTCAGCCTGCCCCTGGCACTAGCATGAATTAACAGGAGTGTTGTGTGTAAGACACGGCAGGGATCTGTCCTGCTCTATGGGGTCCTGGCCAGGCCCCAGCTGGTTTCGTACTGTCTAGTTTTGAGTGCCATGCTTTAGGAAAGAGGTGGACAAATTGCAGAGGAAAGTAACAAAAATGACAACAGAAAACCTGACCTAGGAGGAGAGGTTAAACAACTGGAGCGCCCTTAGTCCCCCTGAAAAGAGACCTGAGGCTGGACCTGATAGTGGTCTTCAAGCGTGTTAACAGCTGTCGTAAAGAGAACTATGAGCATTTGAGCTCATGGCCACTGAAAGTAGGACAAGAAATAATGGGCGTAATCTGCAGCAAGTGCAATTTAGGTCAGCTAGCAGGAAAAGCTTTCGAACTCTTAAGGGCAATTATGCTCTGCAAGGGGTTAGCAAGGGAGGGTGTGGAAGCCCCATCATTGTAATTAGAGAAACACGTCAGGGAGGCTCTAGGTTTAGTTGAGCCTGCCTGACTGTGGGAGGCTGGACTGGATGTCCGCTCTAGGGCGCTTCCAGCCCTGCATGTCTATGAGTCTATGAAATAGCTGCATAATTTCCTTAGTGTACACAAGGTTTTAAAGCAGCTGCTCCAGAATGCTCTGGACTCCCTCTTCAAGCTCCCATCCTGAAAGCCTCCCCAACATGCCCCCCCACAAAAAACACAGTTAATGCAGAGGCAGCATTGCCTAGTGGATAGAGTACTCAACTGGGCTCAATGTCCCAGCTCTGCCCTTGAGCTGCTGGGGCACTTGGGGCAAGTCACTTCCCTCTGCCTCTCTTTTGCCACCATTTAGGCTCTGAGCTCTTTGAGGGGAGAACTGTCACTTCCTGGCGCAATGGGGCTCTGATTTCTGCTGGGCTGGCCCCCTGCTATTTTAGTGTAAGGGAATGAGATCACACCCTTTCCCCCCGAGGGCCAGTGCGACTGAGAAAACGGTGATACCCATGAGATATGGGTCTTGTGCTGGTGCTCAGCCCAGACCTGAATCCCCCATCTGGTTTCTTAGCGGATACTTTAGGCATTTCTTTTCCCTCTGTAGTGAAGACTTGTGCATAGAACTAAGGTGTCAAAACCCTCCCTCATATTATATCTAACTCCCCTAGTGCTGTTCCGCAGTAGAGCTCAAAGCACTTTATAAAGGAGGTCAGTATCATCACCCCCATTTCACAGATGGGGAAACTGAAGCACAGGGCAGTGACTGGCTTTGCCCAAGGTCACCCACCAGGACTGGGGCACAGCTGAAAATAAAACCCTGCCCGCCTGAGTGCTCTAACCAATAAGGCACCACATCGCCCTGGTGCAGCACCATTAAACCCATTGCCTGATACTTGTTCCTAACCTATAAGCCGCCAAGCTCAGCAGAAACCAAACCTGATGTCAGGGAGGGTGATGATGATGTCAGAGGGGGAAACTAAACAAAAGGAGTGGATTGGCTTGTCAGGAACAAAGACCTGCCTGTGTCAAGTATGGGTCTTTAAGCCTAAAGAAAGAAGTAAGAGAAAGAAAGCCCAGAACTAGGGATGGGCAGAATTGAGTCTAAATACCATGATCTGCAGGGATTTCATTGAGGAGCTGGGGACTAGTCCATAGATCTGGGCACAGGAGGCTTGACTTTAAAGAGGGGCTGCTGGCAGGCTTTGGGGGACGTCAGCAGGCCCGTCTCCTTTGCTAAAGCCCTTACAGGAGCATGCCTCTGTTCTTTATTGAAAGTGGTAGAATCACAGGGCCTCTTGGTCTGAAATTACAGGGGAAAATGTTAGTTCCAATCCCTGCTCTTGAGATCAAATGCAGAGAGACAGTTTTAAGCTCCGTCTGCTCTAAAAATAGCCCCTCCTGAGGCTGCAGAAAATTCCCCTTCTGCCGAAACCTTCTCCAAAGCAGCTGCTTCATGAGCACTAAGCCGCATGCAGCGCTACCCAGGCCCCATCCCTCTGTAGCTGCCATCACAGGCTACACGCTAATCTTGCTGCCCAGGCTTCCCCATTCCCTAGGACCCACCTGCTCTTTACCCACCCTGAGCCCTGCTTTGCAGACGTTCCTTACTACCTAGGCCCCCCGCTTCTCGCTGTCTGTGGTTTTAGACTGGATCAGAGGCAAGAGCACAACGAACAAGCCACTATTATTACACTTCAGACAATTAAATGAGGAAAAACACCCCACACAAACATCCAGGCAGAAGCAAAACAGACACGTGCACGGGGAAGGGGGACGCCAGGACAGGAGACGTCACAAACAGCTGAGCTGCAAGCAACAGTAACGGGCTCAACTGGACAACAGAACACTAGCCCACACACTCAGATGGCGGCAGTCAAGGCCAGGGAAGACCAGCACTGGGGATGGGATGGGCCTCGATTCTGCACCATCAAAACGCTTTGGAATTTCCACCCCGTTAATGCTCATTGGGTTGATACTGGGGGGAGGGGGGCACAGGGGCTCTTAAAAAAACAAACCACCAAAGAACCAGCACTCTTTTACCTAATGCTTCTCTGGAGCTGCCTGGGAGCGCTGCCTCGGCAGAAAAAGTCCGGCACGGCCATGCCATTAGGAGTGCCTGTAAACCCGGAGGCTAGGCTGGCTGCTGCCGCTCTGCAGGCTTGAATGTCACCATTCGGTCCCTAGGGCCCAACATTCACGAAGTGCCCAGCTGTAGCACAGGTTTTCCCCTCCTGGGAGTGGGCCCTGGTCCGACCGCTGTTACACTGCGGGAAAGCTGGAGTCGCTCTAGTGACGGTCATGGAACCCCCCACCCCGGGAAACCACTGGGAGAAGCGAATCAGGCCAACAAAGTCATGCGGGTGCAACATACGTAAGAACGGCCCTGGAGGCGGTGAATTCACACCTGTGCAGAGGCTCCACCCAGCAACCTCCAGGCATAAGGGGTGCACCGACCTTTTTGCATAGAGGTGCCTGTGGCCCAGCTGCTTTTTGCTGAATATGCCTGTTGCAAAGTGCATTAAATTCACTGCGTATTGCCACTGCCTGCAGCGGCCGGGGGGGGGGGGGGGTGGGGGTCAGACCCTGTGCTGTGAGGATGTGCTCTTTTCCACGGCGTGAGGCTTAGCCAGGTTTGGGCATCACGCCCACAGCCTGCCGTTGCTCAGGGAGGGCTGTGGGGTGGGCGGGGGGGGGGGGGGAACTAAACTAGTCTGTGTATGGAAAAGAGGCCAGATGGAAAATGGACACAGCCCCGTGCATGGTGAAGGATTTCGCTTCCTCTGGGCGAGAGGCAGGACCTGGCCTGAAACTCGCACACGGCTGGAGCAGCATGAGCCATCCCTGGGCACTTTTCATTGGTAAGTGGCTCGCGCGTGAAACAGCAACACGAAGTCAAAGTGCAGAGCAGAACTACAGTTCTAATGCAGCCTGGCCTGGGATCACCTAGTTCCGCTCGCTGCTGTGGCAGGCTCCCTGTGGCAGGCTGATGTAAAGCTCATTTTCTTCCACAGGGCTGCTTTACATATTAAAAAAAATGAAAGGCAGATCCTCGGGCTGTGTACATTGGCATCATAGAATCACAGAGTTAGAAAGTCCCGCCCGGGTCATCTAGTCTAACCCTCTGTCCAGACGCAGGATTTGTTGTGTCTAAATCATCCAAGACAGCTTGCTAGCCAATCTCTATTGACGGCAAGGGGCCAGCTCCTCAGCTGAAGTCAATGCCAGTTTACACCAGCTGAGGATTTAGCCCATAAGGCCCAATTCACAAGAGTCATTTCACCCACCCCGGCTGTAACACCCTTTGCCTTGGAAAGGAGCTTCTCTCAACCAAACACTTCCAAGTGCCTACAGCCAGGAAGCCTTAAATGACAAACGCACAAGCACCGATGTGGATCAGCTGGCCACATATTTTCCAACCAGACAGGAGGTGTGACTACAAGGCCAGATGTGCTATGAAATATCGAAGCTCTGGGTCTGCGTTTTGTTTTCTAAATTAAACTGGTCGCAGACAGAGGAAGCCAATTAAAAATAAGACAAAGGGGGTTTTTGTGTGTGTTGGTTTCTTTTTTCCCCCACCCAGACATTGCAATCAAGACCGAGGCGGGTTCGCACAGAATCCAAGAATTCACAGAAGGGACATTCATTTTTCCCGGTACGGTTCAACACGTTTTTTTCCTCTGCCCTTTAAACTCAAGCCCACTAAATACTACAACAGGCCCTCATTAGAAATTAGTGTTATACAGGACTCGCCCTTCAGGTCTTGGGGCCGGTCCCTCGCCCCTTACTCACAGTAGGAGCGGGGAGTCTCCAGGGCCTACTCCCACCTCTGCCACTGACTCACTGGCACAGCCCTTCTCTGTGCCTCAGTTTCCCCTTTGGTCACATGGGGGTAATACATCACTTCCTCCCGGGGGTGCGGTGAATGACTGACAACATTTATATAGCAAGTGGTGGGCCTGATTTTTCCCCTTGCTTATGGGGGATGTAACTCCACTTATCTCCGTGAGTTTTATTCTCCTCTCTTGCCCTGGGAGCAACCCCATCAAAGGCCCTGGCTCCAATTCTCCTCTCATGCTGGTGTAAACACGGAGTGACAGCAGTGAAATCAATGGAGTGACACCAACATAAAACTGGTGCAAGGTGGAGCAGGATCAGCCCTCTTAAAATGCTAAAATCCCATTGGTTGGTGGGTGATTTCTTTGCAGCTTCCTAGGGGGCCTTTGCTTAAGGCAGGGTTCACTGTAGACCAACAGGAAGAACAATTCATTTGTGTTTGTCTAGAACTTCATTGACCGCAAAAAATAAACAACTAAAAGCCAAAAGAAAAAGGGACACTGCACCTTGGAAACGCGCCAGCACGAGCCCCCATCCAAACCTGCGGCGGCATGAATCATCCTAAGAAAGGAAACATCATGGAGCAAAACAATTTGAAAGGCCTTCTAGCTCTCGACTGATCATCGTTAATGTCTTCTGAGAGCAGATCCCTAGGAGAACAGATTCCAAAAGAGGTACACTGAAGGTGCAGGAGAACTTCAAACAGTGGGGACGGGGATTTGGAAGTATAATGCAAATCTTTCCCCCTCCCCCCCCTTTTTTTTTTTTTTTTTTTTACATATCCACAGAAGTCTGACAATAAAACGATGAACACAGTGCAATGTCTTGGCTGCCTTGCAGCCAGAACTGGCTTAGTTGTGCATTCGCGGCGTGCCTCAGAATCACCCCGCCTAGGTAAATAAAATGGTGTCCTCCACTGTCTTCCATGGAGGAGTGAACTCACAGACGCTCCCCTAGAAGCCCAGTTCTAAAATGGCTTTGCAGCCTCTGGAGGGGAAGGCGTTTCTCAGAGGTGTCGGGGGCTGGGATGTCCGTTGTGGTACAGCTTCTGCTTGATGTGCACCATGTTCCCGGTGGCCTCCTCGTGCTGCCTGTGGTGACGTTTCCTGAACTCCTTCAAGTTACAAAATTTCGGAATCCAAGACCAAGAATTGTCTGGCAGGGGAAAGAAAAGAGAAAGAAGCGGTTAGTGGCTGAACGGGCCGTAAGCCATTGGTCAGGGCGGGTCATCCCCAGAGCCGGTGACAGCCTCAGCTGGAGAGCTTTGGCTCAGGTGACAGCAGATGATGCTTTTAGTTTGGGAGGTCTCGGGGTCAGGCCCCCCAGCATGTTGGCCAAGATGGCACCAGTGTGTGAGACATGCTGCATAACTAGGGGACAGCACATCAGAAAGCAGGGGAGTGTATTTAGGGATAAGAGAAGCTGGCCCTTGAGTTCTAGTCCCGACTCAGCATCTGACCCATTGTGTGGCCTGGCAGCAAGTCGCGTCCTCTCTCCCCATGCCTCAGTTTCTCCATCTGAAAGCTGAGGCTAGTATTAGCGACTTGTATCACAAGAGGGAGTTTCAGAGTAACAGCCGTGTCAGTCTGTATTGGCAAAAAGAAAAGGAGGACTTGTGGCACCTTAGAGACTAACCAATTTATTTGAGCATAAGCTTTCGAAATGCTCACGAAAGCTTATGCTCAAATAAATTGGTTAGTCTCTAAGGTGCCACAAGTCCTCCTTTTCTTTTTACAAGAGGGAGTAAAGGTGTACCACAGGTGAGCACTGGCGATCTCCAGTGGGGCAGTCCCAGCCCACCTCTGCCCTGCTCTCCTGAGCCCCCCCATGTCACATGTGTAACCCCTCAGGAGTCTCCCCAAACCCTGTACCCTCTTTGGGTATGGTGGGGGGAAAGATTTGTCCACAAGTGCTCTCAGATCCATGGATAGCAGGGACTATATAAACAAAACAAGAAGTATTGTTTTAAAGCAAGGAGCCTGCACTGCTCGGAGGACCCCATACCATGCTGGTCCTACGTTCTGGAGCAAGGTCCCTGCGGCCACAATGAAAAATTCTGCAGCAGTGGGTCTTTAAGGTATTAAAGGATGCAATCAGCACTGTGGCCCCTGTATTCATTTTGATATTGACTTCCTTCTTTGGGGCAGTGTGAAAGGCAGTCATGGAGTGTGGGAGATGGACTATTAGCTGAAGAGTTCTGCTAAAATCACTCATCAGTGAAATAGTTGAACTCTCTTGACATTTAAACTATCAGCTGTAGGGTTCAGAGTCAACAGCCATTGAGAGGAATGGGATAGTTTATACTTTTCAAAGCAGCAGTTTCAGGCAGTTTGCAAACTCAGGAAGACAACCCACAAACAATTTACCCTTAGGACGTGTTTTCTTCACAATTGTAAAGCTAGACCTTTTTTCTTTTAAATGAAATTTGAAAGCCAGGAGCGGGGGGGGGGGGGGGGGGGGAGGGAGGGAGAGAGAGAGAGAGAGAGTGTGTGTGTGTGTGTGTGTGTGTACATCAACTCACCTAGGTATTTGCCTAGTTTTACAACAGGCTCCATAAAAAGCAGTAGTGAAGTCAGTACAGACTAAAATTTCCTACAGACAAGGACTTGTTCATAGTGCTCTGTAACCTATACACTGAAATGGAAGTACAATATTTATATTCCAATCGCTGTATTTTGTCATTCTATGGTGAAAATGAGAAAGTAAACCATTTTTCAGTAACAGCGAGGCTGTGCCACTTTTGTATTTCTAGCTCTGATTTTGTAAGCAAGTAGTTATGAAGTGAGGTGAAACTTGGGGGTACACAGGACAAATCAGACTCCTGAGAGGGGTATGGTCGTCTGGAAAGACGGGGAGGCATGGTTCTAGGAAATAGGATTGGTCTTTAACCAAAACCAGCTCCAGCCCATCTCAGCGAACTCATCTTTTCCCTAAAAAGGACAGATCGCACCATCTCGGAAACCAGCTCACAGGCTGCCAGACAGGAGGTCTTTTCCTTCTAAAAATGCTCTCCAGCTAACCGCAAAGGGAACCCGGAATGCTATTAAAACGAAAGCCGAACATGATGCTTTACATTTCAAAGGCTTTAACTCGGTTTCCTTCTTATTCTGGACCTTTAATACAAGGCTTTTAAGTGGTGGGTATGCCATGGTACTAAGCGAGCTGAGGACTCTGTACAGCAAACACTGACCCTCGTTCAAAGCTGTTGATGCTGGATGGCAACAGGGTCCTGTTAACACCTTTCACACTTAAGGGGCCATACATTGCATCTAAATTAATACAACAGTTCTAATCTCAGCCTCTCCCCCTCTTTGGGCAGGTCATTTAGTTGCTTTGTGCCCCAGTTTCCCCTCTGTAAAATGCGGCTCATGGTAATCATTACTCTTGGCTCACGAGTGGACTAATCAGTTGGCAAAATGCGGTGAAGCTGGAAAGCACCACACAACAGCAGCTGGAGATGTTCAGACCTCAGTGTGTCCTTGCACACTGGATATTAGGAAAACCTTTTTCACTAGGAGGGTGGTGAAACACTGGAATGCGTTGCCTAGGGAGGTGGTGGAATCTCCTTCCTTAGAAGTTTTGAAGGTCAGGCTTGACAAAGCCCTGGCTGGGATGATTTAATTGGGTATAGGTCCTGCTTTTGAGCAGGGGGGTGGACTAGATGACCTCCTGAGGTCCCTTCCAACCCTGATATTCTAGGATTCAAACACGGGGTTCATTTCATTTCCTGCTCTGCTACAACCACTTTATTTCATTTTTAGTTTGCTTTTATTGGGCCATTTTTCTGTAACCCCCGGCGTGCCAGTGACAGAACCCCAGTCCAGGAAAGGCTAAGAATTCTCAGCAATGGAGCTGCTTCATTATTCCAAGTGGAGCCAGTCCCCATGCGGGGTTCCCAGTGAAGGTGCCTGCTATGAAAGGCAGCCTGCCTTTCTCTGAAGAACCAACTTCGTCTGTAACCTCCCAGGAGAGCAAAGTGAACAGAGAGAAAACTGCCCCTCTCCACACTCCATTCGACTGAGCTCCCAACAGAAAAAGGCAGGTAGGACTAAAAACACGGTCCACCCGACGTGTGCAGCCTTAGGTGTTGCTGAGTCTCATGCTATTTGGTAATTTTCTTAAAGCCCCAGCGGCTGGAGTCAGGTGACAATCTCAGCTCTCTTTCCTTTTGTTTGAAAGGGGAAGTTTTTCACTTCCCTGGTTACAGAAAAGAGCTTGAAAACGGGACCCCTAAAGGCTCAGAAATCTCAGGTAGATGTTTTAGAAAATCTCATGACTGCAGGGACCTGACTTGTGATTTTTCTGTTGAATGCTCAGAGTCAGAGATGCTGTTCCAAGGTAGGATAAACTGAGACAAACGCATGCACTGCCTGGCCAAGATGTGACACACTCTGGACACAGCCCTTCCCGGTTCCCAGTGAGGACTCTGGAGCAGCCGAAGGACAAGCTGCCCCCACAGGGCCCAATTCAACGCTGCCCTTTTGCATCCCCTACGCTAGCACAAAGGAGTGCAGGGCAGAGGTCAACTCCTTCCCTTGCTAGTACCCCTGGAACACCTCTGGGCGCAGGGGGATTCCAGGATGGGCCGATGAAGGCAGAGCGGATGGGGCCTGGGCAGCCCAGAGGGAAGTGGGGTGACTTTTCAGAATCCTTACACAGCACCCCCTGGGGCCATGGAAGTGGGGCTGCTGCTGTGCGAGGATCCCCACCAGCCCCCTCAGCTGATGAACAGTGATGGATCTGGCTCAGAGAATCCATCCCAGGTTTTATTCTAAGCCCTTGTGGGGCTTTGTGAGTCCCATCTAGCTGCACCCCTGCAAACTCCCAGGGGAGACTCTCTGCCCTGCTGGAAGCCAGGGATCGGCTGCACTGGGGCAGGTCGCAGCTTTGCCTGACTCCCTGCAAGGCGTCAGGGCCAGATTACAGGAGGCCCCAAGCCAAGTCACTTCCAGTGGGACACCCCAGACTAAAGGGGTGCGTTCTTGGAGACGAGCCATGTGCAGTTTGTTCAGGGGGGCAATCCACTGAGCAGGGCTCCTGCCTTCTTCCCCAAGCCTTTGCCAGGGGAGCTGTTATTCTGCTCCCAGAAGCTTGGAGGGCTCCTCTTTGCTGCGGGGGTGTCATTCTTTTGTTGTTGGGTTTTGGCTCTGCTTTGGTCCCCGAGCACTTTCCAGAGTAGCTGACCTCACTCAGCTCAAGCTCAGTGGGACAGCCAGGCCGGTGTGCTCCCCAGCTGCCCCCGCACAAACCACCCCTGAAACAGGCCAGGCAGGTTCACATGGAAACACGCCCGCGCACAAACAGCTGTTTGCCTGTGTGCACACACACGCACGCCCAAACACACACAGCCACCCCAAGCTCACTCACAGCCCCACGATCACTTGCGTGTGTGCTCACGTGGACATGCCTAGACACACCTGCACTCGTACCGAACCACAGGCACACACGCCCGGCTGCACAGAGACACAAGAATATACCCGTGCACAAATCCACACCAACACACAGAGCTAAGCCTGGGAGCGTGCACAAATGCTGATTCACCAGACGCCCTGTGGGGGGCGCTCACCCTTCCCCACAATGGAGCACAGGCTACCTCTGCATTCAAGAGCTGCCCTCCCTATTGCCAGCATTACAGCTGCACTCTGCACATCCGGCCAAGTGACAAACTGCTGGGGCCCCCTCTGCAGCTTTTACCCAGGAGTGCCCAAAGCGCTGGACGCAGGGTGACCAGACAGCAAGTGTGAAAAATCGGGACAGGGCCGGGGGGGTAATAGGAGCCTATATAAGAAAAAGCCCCAAATATCGGGACTGTCCCTATGAAATCGGGACCTCTGGTCACCCTAGCTGGACACCATGGGCTGGCTCCCCTGACGCATCCCAGCTCCGCGTCACTGCCTCTAGTGATGGGCGGTTTGAAGGGAAGGTATTTATTTTTCCCAGCGGGGTCCTATTTTCTCCTGAACATCACATCTCTGGCCTGGGAGGCCTAGAGGAGTAGACAGTGCAATTTACTGCCCTAATGAATCACTGGCTACTTAACCCCCTCTAAAGTTTATAGGGCATGTGTACACAGAAAAGCAAAAAGAAGGAATGAAAGAAAAACTGGCTAGATCAAAGAGATAGATGGGCCCTTTCCCCCTTTAAGTTACTAACAGTTGTCTATGAAGACCCTGTTTACAAGGAGTTAAAGATTCCACCCAGTTATTTATACTTCAGCCCGACACATAACTAAAGAAATCAGCTCTCAAAGACTGTGATGCTCCAGCTGTCTCTCTCTCTCTCCTCCCATCCACATGCTAACCTGTCTCAGCCCTGCTTAGCTCATGAGATCTGACGATATGATGGCCGCGGGTGGGATGGCTAGAGGGCGGCGGTACGGCCCCATCATTAGCTGTATACCTTAGATCTTGCAGGACCCCTCTGAAAATGAGCCCTCCACTTCAGAACACACAGCACAGAAGTCTTAAGAGACAGCCCAATTCAGAAATTGCTTGGGCAGGTTGCTGGGGATTTGGAAGCTCTAATGAGAAATTAATATCATTCTGATGGAAGTTTTTAGAAAGAGGCAGACAGTTTCCCTAATTAGAATTTTTTTTTATAGGTTTGCGCATAAAACTTTCTTTTAAAAAAAGCAAATTGTAATTTAACAGACCTCAACTGGCATTTAGAGAGTGTAATTTACACAGACGCTGATTAGACGATAGGATTTCAAGTCGTTGTATTTATACCTGCTACTGTATTTTCCACTCCATGCATCTGATGAAGTGGGTTCTAGCCCACGAAAGCTTATGCCCAAATAAATTTGTTGGTTTCTAAGGTGCCACAAGGACTCCTCACTGTTTTTGGTGATACAGACTAACACGGCTACCACTCTGAAATAAGTCGCCTTTTGTTATTGTAATGCTGTTTTCTCGGTTTCTTTTCCAGTCACAATACCAGGGAAAGCCTGTGCTGGGAAACCATGGGACTAGAGAAAGAGTGTCTTGAACCTTCCCTCTACACATCTGTGGCTGGCCGCTGCCAGGTTGCTGGATTTGATAGGCCACAGGTTTGATGCAGTGTGGTAACTCCTATGTTCCTATTGCTCCTGCTCTCAGCCCATCCAGTCCCTCCTGACTGCTGCCATTGCCAAGTGGAGATTCCCCAGCATGCACAGCACAAATGACCACATCTGGAACAATGCTGATCAAGACCAGAGGAGGGATGTGTGAGAGAGAATTTCATCGCATCACCACCAGTATACATGGACATTTAATTTCCCCCTGCTGCCAACATCAACTTGCCACTGCAAGTTGATGCCTCGCTGTAAATATATACACAGAAATGTTTACACACGTTTCATCTTTCTATCCAATTCCCAGAATGCCACAAATTTACCCAGCCAAGGTGGGGGAGGGGATATCTTTTATTGGACCGACTTCTGTTGGTGAAAGAGACAGGAAAAGCTCAGTGTAAGCTCAAAAGCTTGTCTCTCTCACCAACAGAAGTCGGTCCAATAAAAGATATTACATCCCCCACCTTGAATCTCTGAGATCCTGTGACCCACATGGCTATAACACTGCATACAACAAATTTACACATGCAAACAATAGGACTTTCCATATACATTTCATTCTCCAGCAAACACTTCTTTGCTCAATCTTGTGTTCACGAGTAAATATCAATTTCCAGCAAATCCCCCCTCATGGTACCATGGATTTTCATGTAAATATTTACAGGTAAAGTTCACTTTTTAATGTAGAGAGCTGAAATTCAGCCAAACAAGCCTCTGACAAATTAGTCAAAAACATACAAACCCTCTGAAAAGAATATTAAAACCCCGCAAGCCCCGAACAACAACAATTCAAACTTCCTTTGATGAGCCAAAAGACTCCAGCAGGGGTGGGGAGCTGGCAGGGAGGCACTTACCATACCGTCGGCTCGTTCTCCAGGCTCGCACAGCATAATGGAGAACTCCATCCATCCACACCAGAAACCAGCTTATACAAAAGCCCAGCAAAAGTCCCAGCATCAGATCAATCTCCTGCTTGGTTACATTGTCAGTCACAAAGTAATTCTCCGAGGAATCCACCACCGATTGATCCCCGTCGTATGGAATAACGTAATGTACATGATGCCTGTTGCAGGGGGGAACATAAAAGGGAGAAGCATCAGCAGATGACAGTAGAAAACAAGCTCCATTCATCAGCCCCTATGGTGCAGGGGGCAAGTCAAGTGCTTTTTGTTTGCTGCTCTAGTGGGAACAGAAGTGTTTTCACAGCGTTTGTTTTTAATGTCACCGGAGGCAGGATTTTAGGGAAGGGGGTCCAGTAGCGTGAGCACAGGGAATCAGGAACTCACGTTCCCATTCTGAGACTGAACGGCTCCTGGACAAGTCACTCCCCCACCCACATGCCTCAGTTTCCCTAACTCTCTCATTAGGTTGGCGTGAAATTGAGTAGTCAGTTTTGGAAGATGGAAATCCTTATAATAGGCTAAACGGGCAACCAATGCACCTTTATTCCTGGCAGTAGAGATGCACCTTATTATGCCATGTTGACCCTGTCCACACTAACTTCATGTAGTGCTGGATGCACAAACGCACCACCACGGTACAGACATCATGCTGATGGGTGCGATAGAAAATCCTAGGCGATGCAAATGATTTTATTGCAGAGCTCACAAAATTTGGTGGTTTCCTTAGAGGCCCAGTTCTGAGTCAAACCATTATGGGAGAATCTCAGCTTTCAGGTATTTTTTAAAAAGTACGTTGCTAGCCACTGTGGCTCCAGGGAAAACTTGAAAACGTGACCTGAGTCCATCCTAGAGGCTCAGGACACTTGAAGGCAAAGAAAAAAAGACTCTAGAATTTTTACTGGGTTGTTGTTGGAGGGTTGTTGTTTTTTTTAATCTCATGATTTTTAAGCCAATCTCACGATTTGTGTTTGGAGTCTGATTTGTGATTTTTGAACACTTGGGCCTTATCCACACACACACACACACACACCTGTACAGTTAAAGCACTAGACCTCCTCTTGCAGGGACACAGATCTGACAGTTCTTGGACCAGTTGTCACAGCCCTGGGTAGCTTGAAAGCTTGTCTCTCTCACCAGCAGAGAGTCAATAAAAGATATTCCCTCACCCACCGTGTCTCTCTTCCCCTGATGGACACTCAAGAGGGTTTGGGTCCCACCACGCTGTACCAGCATGCTCTTAAGCACCAGTTGGTCTGGGCAGACTCCAGCACGGTTTCTTTCGCTGGCCTCTCTGGCACGCTTCCTGGGCACAACCTTCTCTCTCAAAGGGCCAGTGAGAAACCCTTTCTTTAATAATTTCCAGGTCCCGTTATCAGGTGACACCCCCCCCCCCCGGATCAGCCTCATCAGGTGATCGAAGCTCCCCCACCAGGTGACCCATTGCTTAGCTACCGGCACACCTGGGCAGACTGGTTCTTCTGGGTGGTAGGGTAGCCAATTCTTTCTCCAAGCAGGCTTCCATGTGAACAGAGGACCATGACAGTTTAACGACTCTCTGCTGTTAGCGCTATGTCACTACCCCTTGGGCTTTTAGTCCAACATGGAGGTAAAACGACACCAGAGAAGGCAGACAAGCCCCACACTGAAAATGGAGTGTGCAGTCTGACAGATACACCCAGCGTCAAACAGAATAGAAAGAGTTCTCAGATTGTCACACCAGCCTAGAACTGGCCAGCCGGGAGCACCCTGCCCCAGCACTGGCCCACGGCGAAGGCTCAGAGTCCAGCTAAGCCACTTCCTGCAGCGCAGCACGGAAAAACTTTTCATAGTCTCCCAACCTGCCCAGGCCGTGAAATGTGGGACCTCTCAAGATACCTCGTCCCAACAGCCCATCTGCACAGAGGTTGCCCACAGGCCGGTTGGCTCCAGCTGGAGAGCTGTTTTCTGGGACATGGAGCCCTGGGAGCTGGCCCGAGACCCAGCACACTCATCTCACCCCATGGCAACCCATCAGATGGCAATAGCGCCAAGTCCCCACTCAGCTGAGCAGAAGGCTCCAGCCAGAGCCTCCAGACCCCCACAGCCAAGGGGACTGGCCCAGGCTCCAGCCAACAAGAGCCCAGGCAGCAGAGCCAGCAGGGATGCTTCTGTATCAGAGCCGGTGAGACAGGAAGCACAGTGCCTCTCCCTCGAGCGAGGGCTGGGAGTTATCACAGGCTCCAGGCCCCCAGATCCACCCCACCCCCAACCCCAGGCAGCAGCACCTTCCAGAATTGTGCTCTCCAAGCCACAGAGTGCTCTACCTGCCTTGAGGCTCCACTCGCCCGCATCCCCTCCTCCTGCCCTACCCCATGAGGGGCTCCCCCGTTCCTGGCTCTCTCTGCTGCTCCAGAGCAAGCACAGGATGCTTGGGTTTGGTTGGTGTGTGTGGTGGGATCCCCATATGCTACAGCCTGGCCCCGTGAGAGAAAGACTAGAACATGAACTTGCTGGAAGACTAAGGAGCCCAGAGGCTCAGGAGAGTTACATCCAGGAAACTGGGGCAGGGACTGGAGAGAAGAAGAAGCAGGGCAGCCAGGGATGAGCTATGGGAAGACAAGAGACATGCAGACAGGGGGCCTGGGGAGCTCTAGATTCCCCCAATGTTGCTCAATTTCCTCCCGGGGAGGGGACTGCTCTGGCATGGGCTGTCGCTGCTGCTGGCAGCCAGGGAGCCCCGCAAAGCCAGTCAGTGCCTGGGAAGAGTGCTTGGTAACCACCACCAAGTGCCCATCAGCGTCGCAGCAGCCTGCAGCCGACCACTGCAGAATCCTGGTCACTGCCGCCCAGCCAGGGCTGCCAGCGCAGGGCACAGCAGCGGAGCAGGGATGCAGGGGCACAGACACCTGCTCCTCGACCCACCCCCACCAGCATCAGACCCACTGCCCTCCCTTGGGGCCCGTCACCCCAGCCTCGAGCCAATATCCCTGGGGGAAATCAGTCGCTGGAGGCCTCTGAATATGCATGAGGAGAGCAGGCTGCTGCATAATCACGCCTGAGAAACGTCCAAATATTTACACAAACAAACCGCGTCTCAGAGGAACCTTCTGAAAACAGCCGTCAGCTCAGCATTCGCTGAACGGGGGGCCAACCCGCCAGCAGCCCCCGGGGAATGGCGCCAGGGCCCCACAGAGCAGGGGTACCGCCGGGGGCCCGTCTGTTCCCAGGTCCGACCCCAGGGAGCAGCTCCTGAGCTCTTCTCGGGGTGAGAGGCAATGAGCAGTCCGGTTACCCCCCCACCCCCCCGCCGCTGATCAAAGCTGCCACCTCCTTTCAAGGACTCCCTGGTGCTGAGCGGGGGCCCAGACGCAGCCGGGGAAAGAGGCCACCCCAGCTAGCAGGAACTCTCAAGGTGACCGTGCCTTCCAAGCAACAGGCCCGGCTTACATGTCCGGCTTGCAAGCATCTTTTTCCTCAGCTTTTCATTCCGGCCCCACCAACGCAGCGCGGGAATCTCCCTCGCTGGACACAAGGGCAACCCCCAAAGGCTGCCAACGCTGGGGAGTGAGGAAGTGTGACGGGTCGGGGGTCTCCCTCGTCAAGGAGGCTCCTTTCTGGGCAAACATAAGACTAATGGCTGTTGGGCCCTGGGGTCACTATACCCGTGGCAGGGGCTGGATTAGCTCATGGAGCACTGAGCTCAGCTTTATATCCCTCCTTCCCCCCCCCAGAGAAAAACTCTGGGGGGTTCTGTGCCTACTGCCTTGCCGTTGTACCCCCAGCAGTCGGGAATAAGGTCATAGGCTCTATAGGAACTTGTGTCTTTAGACTTCAACGGAAGCAGGATTCCCCTTGGTACACAGGGCCCCATTGAAAATGCAGCTACCTCTGGGGTGGAGCCTGCCTTCCTCTGCCCCCAAGACATCACAGAGACAGCCTACTCAAGGAAAGAGCCACCAGATTGTCAATAGCCACCAGAGCCTGGACTTGGGATTTTGTTTCTGGTGGAAACAGGCATTCAGGGCTTCAAGGGACACACACGTGTTCACATGCAGCTGGGGCAAGTACACCTGTACTTAGCTTAGAAATAAATTTGCAGGTGAGAACAGCTGACAGCCTCCCACAAGCTGCTCCAAAGTAGGCATTTCCTTTGCCACCTGAGAGCCACCTAGCCTAGGTCAGAGCCTGCATTCTCCCCAGCACGGTTACTCAGAGGGAAGGCAAGCAGCTGCCTCTTTCACGTCCCCTCTGGTATGGGAGAGGCGAGATGCCCAGTGCACCCTGCACTCACTGAGACTCACTCCAAACCTCAACACCACTTGACCAGCAAGAATTCTCTTGTGCAGCCATTGGAAGGAACTCTACCTGCAGGAGGCAGTACTGAGCACTTTCCTCTCTATTTGCATTTTCAGTTCTTCTTCTTCTGTTTCAGCCAAAAATGAGATTTCACCAAGTTCTGAGAGTGCAAACTCAGAGGAGCCTCCACTGTACCCGTTGATAGGGAATCCTCAAAGGCATCTAAACCATAGATTACAACAACACTAGCAGTTATGTTTCTCTTGGGAGAGTCATCCGCAGGATCCTAAATGCCTTACAGATTACACACACACCCCGCCCACCTGAAATCACTTCATGCACCACTGAAATGCAGCCACCTCTGGGGTGGAACGCAGCAATTGCTTAACAGCACTCAGCAAAACCACACAACAATTATTATTTGTAATATAATAGCACCTAGGGGGTCCTAATCAGAATCAGGAATCCTCTATGCTAAGCGTTGATCCAATGAAAAGTATAAGGGGCGGGGATTGAAGGAGGCAAAATTGCACCCTGGATTTGAAGTTTAGCAGGATTAATACCTAGCTTCTAAAGTGCCAGAAATCCTAGGTGCCCGGGCCGTCAGTTGTACGTCTCATCTGAAAGACAAGCCATCCAGCACCAGCGCACCCAGAAAGTCAAGCTGCAGTGCCGATTCAGGACACCTTGAATCCCCAGCGCTTGGCCTTTGAATTGTGATTGCTAACACTCAGACAGGTTTTTTAAAACACCGGAGGTTTATCAGAGGAACAGTGTGCCGTGGAGATAACATTGATTACTGCCGCGCACTGGGTTGTGGGGCTGCACAGCACGCACCCTTGCCAGGAACAGTTCTAGAGATACCATCATGTTCCCTTTGTCCGGCACAAAGGGCCAAGTCTCGCTGCTAATTCACAGGTTGGGGGTTTTATTGCAAATTGGCTGGAACCCTGGTAGGGGGTGGGGAACCTGATGAAGTTTCCATTCCAGCCTCAGTTGTCGGGGACTCTGGCGGCATCATTCACGAGACATTGATACGTAAGCACAGAGAGCTATTAATAGAATAAAGGTCCAGGGGCCCTGCTGAACGAAACGGGAGCTTTATAAAGGAACGGGACGAGACGGCTCAAGGGGGTGGGGGCTGGAGAACGTCCCCTGCAGATCTGAAGCTGGCCCAGTGACCACAGGCTGGTACCGTGTGCTAGATGCGAAGTAAGTCTGGAGAGTCACCTCTGCACTCGCAGGGGGTGGAGGGCATAACAGCTTCTCCTGCCCCTGCTGATCAGGCCCCCAGCACAAATAGGAACAGCTTTGGTGGCGCCCAGCATAACACAGCCCATCGGAGCTCTGGGGAGAGGTTCAGTTTGGCAAATCCCTGCTCTTGACGCATGTCTGGCTCCCACCTGCTGGTGCTGCAAACCTGCAGCCAGTGGTCATCCCTCCAACACCCCTGGGGACAGATTAACACTCCCTCTGTGTGATGGGTTCGCTCACAGAGACTGCCTTGGGACTGTCATCTGATGTGCTGAGATTACCTCTGAGCCCATTTTCCCTGCCAGCTTGGGACTCCAGAACCCTGCCTTCTTGAGCCAGACAGGCTAGCCTGCTGCAACCCAGACTCAGGGTCTGAACCACACCCCCAAAGCTACAGGCTTTAACTAAAAACTGCTCAGTAAGTACTCCTGTCTCCAGCACCCAGACACCCAGCTCCCAATGGGATCCAAACCCCAAATAAATCTGTTTCACTCTGAATAAAGTTTATACAGAGTAAACTCATAAATTGTCCGCCATCTATAACACTGAGAGAGAGATATGCACAGCTGTTTGCTCTCCCAGGTATTAATCACTTACTCTGGGTTCATTAATAAACAAAAGTGATTTTATTAAGTATAAAAAGTAGGATTTAAGTGGTTCCAAGTAATAACAGACAGAACAAAGTAAGTGACCAAGCAAAATAAAACACGCAAGTCTAAGCCTAACACATTAAGAACCTCTTTACATGTAAAATCTCATCCTCAAATGTTCCAATAAGCTTCTTTCACAGACTAGACTCCTTCCTAGTCTGGGCCCAATCCTTTCCCCTGGTATAGTCCTTGTTAGTTCCAGCTGAGGTGGTAACTCAGGGATTTCTCATGACTGGCCGCCCTTTGTTCTGTTCCACCCCCTTTTATAGCTTTGGCACAAGGCGGGAATCCTTTGTCTCTCTCTGGGTTCCCACCCCTCCTTCTAAATGGAAAAGCACCAGGTTTAAGATGGATTCCAGTATCATATGACATGGTCACATGGCCTGTGAGACCCCTAGTCTCCATTCTTCCAAGGCTGGCCCGCATGTACCCAGGAAGGTATGCAAGTAAACAGAGCCATTCACAACCAATTGTCCTAGTCAATGGGAGCCATCAAGATTCCAAGCCACCATCAATGGCCCACACTTTCCATAATTACAATAGGACCTCAGAGTTATGCTACATATTCCTAGTTTTAGATACAAGAATGATACATTCGTACAATAGGATGACCAAACTCAGTAGATTATAAGCATTGTAATGATACCTTACAAGAGACCTTTTGCATAACGCGTATTCCAGTTACGCTATATTCACACTCATTAGCATATTTCCATGAAAAACATATGGAGTGTAACGTCACATTCTGGGGCCTTTCCGGCACAAGGGGATTGAACTAGTATTTGGAGCCAGTCAGCACGGCCCCCCGAGGAATGGGGCAGCATCCTCTACAGTCTAGAGAAGGGGCTTGGGAGCCAGGACTCCTATGTTCGGCCACCGACCTGCAGCATGGCCTAGTTTTCCCAAGAGTGGCATCTGAAGTCACCCAGTTCTTAGACGCTGCAGGCACCCAGCCCCCTTGTGGGCTGCCCCAAAGTTTCACAGACCAGACTCACCTGGGACTTGAGAGGGGTTGGATATGGCCAGGCCCACTCCAGGCTCACTGGGGGTGCCCTGTGCCCTGGAGCAGCTCGGCACCGCTCGGCGAGGGGCAGCCAGGAAAGGGGGCTTGCTCAGCAGAGGCTGTGCTTTCGGAGCAGGGCAGCCCAAGGACTCTCTCAGCACTCGCAAAGGCAAAGCTTTTGGGCTGCGAAGCAGGCGCCTCGCCTTCCCCACATCCCGTACAGTGGCAGTGGCTATGTCGGTCTCTCCACATGCCACTTACAGGCATCACTGACATGGCCGCAGCAAAAAAGCCGGGACTGGTGTCAGTTAGCTGCTGGCCCAGTGGCTAGTACAGCCCCGCAGCCATTAAAAAGGAAACTCTCCATGCAGTGGGTGCAGGGCAGGAGCTTTAAGGACCAGGGCAAGGAGCTGGCATTGGACATGGCAAACAAGAGAATGGTGCTTGGTGAGTGAATCACAGGTGGGGCCAAACTCAGAGCGGGGGGGAAATGGCAGTGCTGGAGGGTGTACGGTACAGGCTGAGGGGCGGGATCGTAGCAGGAGAAGAACCAACAGCAGGGGGTAGGCAGGCTGAAGACATAAGGGAGTCAGGCCCCCCCTCCCAACCTTCTGCTGCGAGATGCCTCCCTTGGCAAGAGCACCTCCCAACACCAGCATCTGCGCATGTGTGAGAGAGCACAGGCCCCTGGCAAGTGATTCCCACCGCGCAGGGAACATCCCCGGGCGCAGAGCGCCCCATTCACATGGAGCACACACAGCCTGGGAGCCCCACGCCCCTCCCAATTTACACCTGGGACGAGGAAAGGCGAGCAGAGGCCGTTGAGTGGCTCACTTGCCCAGGGGATGGCCCCATCTACTCATTAGAAAGGCTGGCTCACAGGTGGCTCTCGTGACCTCTCTCCAGGTCAGACAGGCCTCCATGTCTCCTGCTTTCCCCTGGCTACGGGGCCGTGTCTCTTCAATAAGGTGCTGTCTAGGAGACGGGTCATTTGTTCCAGATGAGCCGATATCCAAACTTTCTGGGCCACAAACTAAACATCACTTTTTTTCCCCCATGCTTTAAAAGACCCCACCCTGGCAAAGCAAACAGGTCTTTAAAAAGACACCATGAGGTCCTGTCCAGATCTCTTAAAAGGTGAACTGAAAAAGCTTTGGAAAATAAATCAAGGTCCAGTTCCTGGTCATTAAAGATCCATTAGCAGTTTTCACAACAGATCCAGGACAAATTCCAGTTTAGCTAATTACAGCCAGCCTCCATCCATCCTGCACTTTCCACTGGATGCAGGATGCTTCTCCGTTACCTTTCCGAAGCAACTCTTGTAGATTGCTGTGAACTGTTAAAGTGCTGCCACCCCCCACCCCCGAGGTGGCTGCATTCCAGTGGTAGGTGAACAACCCCTCCATGTCGAGCTGTAGACTGCTGCAGGGATGGAGCGTACTATCGAAACGAAAGGTCAGATTATTGCCAGCGGCGGTGATTCTGAAATGGTTTACAAGGTAGGTTTTCCAACACTCTTGGCTCTCATTTAGGCACCCAAATTGGCAAAAATAAAAAAAAAAAAAAATTCAACCCTAAAAACCAGCCCCACACCTTTGCAGTTGAACCTGTCTCAATCCTCCCGTGTCGTCACTGATTTTCGAAGCACGCTGGGATTCCCCCCGAAAGACGGTGTCGGATACACACGGGCACAGTGATGCTTGAGTGACACCCTGAACCAGGAGAGCTTCACCAAAGCAGCTGGTGATTTCTCCTCAAAGCTGCACGAGGAGTCGGTGCGCAGACAAGCTCAAAGGTTCCTTCCGGTGACCTTGTCTACTTGGGCCTCCCTCTCAATCCCGTACCTGCTGGCTTGGTTGGCTGCATGCAGCTAGGGGAGAACTTCGGCAAAACCATATTGATCTGTTCATTTAAAGGCCGTGAAACAGTCCGTGTCTTTTCATTCTCCTCCCCAGCAGGGACGTCAGCGCAGTCTGACGCCTCGGCTCAGCTCCGCTCCCCCATCCTTTTGGAGGCCTGCGTGGCAATGACGTCACGCCTCTGGGCTGCAGTGGCTGCGATAGGGCGGTGACGGGCCGTCCCCATGCCCAAACCTGGCCCGTGCGACTCCAGCGCTGCAGCAGGACGGAAGGAAGCTTCTGGGGCTTTGGTTGGCAGCTTTCAATCCTGTGGCATGAAAACACGCCCGCAAAAGCAACAAAACCCCCCTGCAGCATCACGGCACAGGAGGGCTCACCCTGGAGATCTGCACCGTTAGCCTCCAGGGCCGGCCAAACTGCTGAAAAACAACTGCCCCCGGGCCCTGCCGAGGAAGCACGGTCAGCTGGGGGACCGGGACAGGAGTCCCCACTACCAGTCTCCGCTATGCCTTACTGTGCGACTTTGGGCCAGTCACTCAGATTCCCGCCACCCCCACCCCCTGTGTGCAACTAGCAGGCCCGGCACGCCTCTGCCTCGCCCCCCTGGGCAGCGATTCACAGCGGTGCCATGCCCAGTCAGAACAGCAGCATTTCCCATCCACTTGGCCCGGGGTAAACGGCTCCACAAGGCCCCAGGGGACGGAGGCTCAGCAGCGCGGGGAAAGCCAGAGCCCTGTAGCTCAAGACGCGGCGCTCACGGCCGAGAGGGGCCCGAGGGAGCAAGGCAGTGCTGTCACCCCCGTTTGCAGGTGGGCAACGGAGGCACAGAGAGAGAGGATGTGCCTCCCCCAAGGGCACTCGGGGAGGAGGTAGCCGGGCTAGGAGCTGATCTCCTGAGTCCCAGCACAGTGCATTAGTCACAAAGCTGCCCTTCCTCTCAGCCTTCGGAGCTGCCAAGCTTTCGAGGAGGGGCCCGCGGGGGCCGCATGCTGCGCAATCGCCCTTGCCGGATGTGGAGGCAGAAACTGGCCCTTTGGTCCATAACGGGCCTTGAGACCTTCCCCGCCTCAGGCACTATAGACGGGCAATGACCAATACGCTGCCCTGTCTCGCAGGCACCACGAGATGGTCCTGCTCCTGAGACACTGGCTCGTTTGCTGCCTGGCCCGGGCTGGCAACCAGTGCTGCATCGCCCGGCTGAGGGCTAGCGGGGTAGCTGGAGCTGGCGGTGCTGAGGGACAGTGTCGCGGGTGCCACCTGCCTTGTGCCTCTCACCCGGGGTTGCCATCCCAGCACTCTGCCCCGAGTCTGAGCCCTGGGAAGCAGGCCAGGCTCATCCCCAACCCAGAGGGGGAAAACGAACCACAGAGAGTCCGCATCGCAGACTGAACCCAGGAGTCCTGACCCCCCAGTCTCCCCTGCCCGGACTATCAGACCCCAAAGCCTCTAACAAGGCAGGCCGCATATAATACCCCATTCCAGGGCCACTGCACTCAGCCTGCCTTCAGGGAGTGACCCACACAGACCCACCTTGACAGAGGGACCTGGAGCTTGACCCCCCGTGTCCCCACAATGACAAACACTGACCTAAATCTCCCGCCTGCGACGCAAACCCTTCTCCTTCGCAGCCCCGATCGGTCCCAGCGCCCACCCCCAACCGGTACCAAACATACCGGATGTCGCCGAGTCCCCAGACATCTCACCACACCACGCCGCCCCTGGCAGTCCAAAGCCAGCTCTCCACATAGCTAGTCACGTCACCGAGCACAGCAACGGCCCCGCAGCCAGCCCAGCAAGGGACCCCCGGCCCCTCCAACCCACACACTGCGGTGCCCAGCTGAGCCGCACACTCACAGGCCAGGGCTATCCAGCAGCTCCCAGCTCCCCTCCCCACAGCAGGAAGTGCAGCGCGAGGGTGTCCTGGAGCCGGGTTCCCCACTGAAGGGCTCTATTCTCTTTACACCAGCCCCTTCTCCCACTCCTGCTAGCCTCAGATTAACCCTTCAGGCACTAGACATCAGCAGAATGCTGTTGCATCCCATTGCAGCTTTGGCTGGTGCCAAGCCACCCACTGGCTGCCAGGGTAAGAAGAGAACAGTCACCTCGCTCCTGCCTGCTGCCTGCGCACTGAACGTAACGCAGACACTGCCTAGTTACCCCCTTCCTGGGAAAGCTGCCCTGTGTCAGTCTAGGATACCAGGAATTTCCCCAGCACGGCTGCCCTCGGTCTGCCCACGCCTCAGGATTCAAGTCCCTTAAGAGAGACTGTCTGTGTATCCGGGTTGGAGTCCAGCTGCCATGTCTGTGCTGGTGACTTACACTTCTCGCTACTTGATTGTCATCCAAAGCTCCAGGCCCCCCACCTGAAAGGTCTCCCTGGGCCAGTATCTCCCAACCAGGATGGGGCCATGGGGATTAAAGGCCCCCTGAACATCACAACCCGGCTAGAGACAGGTCCAAGCCACGTTAGATCCCAGATTTCAAACCCCTGGCGTCTGGGCGCGTTCAGCGCTGGGGGGAGGTTTAACCCATTAAAGAACCGTGGCCCCAGCTGGGAAATGCGGACCCAGGTTCCGATTCTGGAAACTCCTCCCCAGCGTCCAGGGAGCTGGAAGCCAGGGCTCTCCCTCAGCTCCATCTCCACACACAAGGGCTATGGAGACACAACTACGTTAACTAGTGCAGGAGGCTGAGCTCTTCCTCCGGCCTGGGCTTCCCTGGGCCAGGGATACAGAGCCCTTCCCTTCTCCCCCTCCCAGGATCCCCTTTCCAGGGCTCTTTCCATCATCCCAGACTTAGAGTCCGACTCGAAGCTTCAATCCAGAGACAGCAGCTGGGGACCTGGCTCCACCCTCCCCTGGGGATCTGGCTTCTTCCACCCGACTGAGTTGTACTAGGCATTATCAGGAGAACGTGCTATTCCAGCTGCCATGTCTCCATTCACCGCAGGGCTAGGTACGAACAGACTGAGCGATGGCTGAGGCTGGGCCCAGCCCTTCCCCACTCAGCTGCGCTTCCCAGGCTTTGTTGCCACCTGCGCACAGCAAACGTGGGCCGGAGCCAGGCTTTGTGCAGGCAGGCCGGGCAAACGGGCACCGTGCAAACAGCCCCCTCCCCCACAGCCCCAACTGGTCGGGGCACTGCTGGTCCAGTATGGGAACCTCACACCGCTCTGCCGGTGCACCTCGGTCCTGACCCACCCCCACCCCTAGTCCTGCACCCCCTCACCACTCTGCCAGTGCACCTTGGTCCTGACCCACCCCCACCCCTAGTCCTGCACCCCCTCACCACTCTGCCAGTGCACCTTGGTCCTGACCCACCCCCACCCCCTGCTCCTAGTCCTCCAGCCCCCCACCCCCACCGCTCTGCCAATGCGCCTCTGTCCTGACCCACCCAGTGCACAGCGGGCACATGCCATTAACCCCTGGGTGCCCACCACTTCATCCAGGGCAGCAATTCTCATAGCAACCTGCAGCCTTATCGATTATTATTAATCAGGCCTGACAGTAACACCCTGCTCCATCTCTCTGTCTAGCTGCTCCTGTGGGGTGAGCGATCCGTGTGCACAGTGGCTGCTCTGCTTCGGGGGCCTGGCAGGCTCGTGCATATTTCCCATTGCTGTCCCGACCCACATCCTACGGGTTCCCCAGCTCCTTTGGGGCCAATAGCAGCACTGAGATACTCCACCCAAGCACAAGCTCAGAGCTGGGCTCAGGCTAGGCTGGCCTGGAGATTTATATTAAAGAGACAGGGGGATGTCTCAACACTTCTTATTTTTCGCAGCCCAATTAAAGACATTTTCATTCTATTTTGAAATAAAGCCACCCCTATATTTTCCAAGGCCTGCCATGTACAAGAGCGGGGCTCGAACCGGCGACCTGTGGTGCTAAAAGCACAAGCCTTTACTGCTTGGGCTACAGGACTCACTCCTTTAGCAGGGCATAGTGGGGAAAAAGCATCTTACCTGGATCAGCTACTAGAGGGGGACAAAGATACACACGGAGTATAACCCTGCCAGGGGTGCAAAACGAAGCAAAGCCAAATCCCCGCCACTTCCGCTCCCCCATCCGCTTGCTGTGCCCCCAGCAGAGACCATGTGCATACCTGACAACCAGCCCAGCTCAGCACTTACAGCCAGTGGGCTCTTTCCCCAGTGTCTGCTGTGGGGATTGCTACAGCCAGTCAAGGCTCTCCCAGGGCAAACCCCAGTGCAGCCAGGCAAAGCCCCTAGGTGCAGAGGTTAAAGGGGGGTGGCCCTCTGTTCCCCTCTAGTAGTGGCAGGGCGACAGAGACTGACCAACCCACAACACCCTTGGTCCATAGAGCCGGCTCTTTTCACTCAGGCCACACAGGGTCTTGCCTTTAGATCCTGAGGTCCCAGGTTCGACCCCACTGCTTCCAACACACAGCCCGTCCCACTCGGAATTCTGTGCCCAGAGTGATGGCCCCGCTTGGCAGCCAGCTGGGTTTGTGCTGGTTACCCAAGGATCCTGCCAGCTCCCCACCATGAAGTGCATTGCTCCGATGCAACGCTGCAGGAACAAGGGAACCATCCGGGAGTGATTTTTTAATTTCCCCACTGTATCTGGCACTGGTGCGACCATGGCCGGAATGTAGCGTCCAGTTCTGGCACCCACAATCCGAGAGGGAGGTTGTTCATTGGAGCGGGTTCAGGGAAGAGCCATGAGAATGATTAAAGGATTAGAAAACCTGCCTGATAGTGACAGGCTCCAGGAGCTCAGTTAGATGATCAAAGAGAAGGTTAAGGAGTGACTTGAGTACGGTCTGTAAGCAGCCACGCAGGGACCGGCTATCGGATAACAGAGAGCTCTTCAACTTAGTAGACACAGGTCTAACAAGATCCAATGGCTGGAAGTTGAAGAAGGACAAATTCAGACAGGAAAGAACGTGCAAGTGCTTAGTTAGTGGGGGATTAACCACTCAGACAAGGTCCCGAGAACTGTAGGAGATTCTCCATCCCAGCACTTTCTAAAATCAAGGGGCAATGAATTCAAAATTCAAAGAGGAATGAATTCAGGGAAGCCCTATGCTACGTGCTCTGGAGGAAGGCAGACCAGATGATCACAATGGTCCCTTCTGGCCATATAAGCTATAAATCTATTCCCCCTCTGCACCCCCACTCCCGACCCCTTCTGAACACCCAAGCCGAATGGCTCCCTCCCTCCGCTGCACAATGGGGTCGAACTGCATTTGCCACCCCTCCACTTGAGCCTGGTCCCCAGCGCTATCCTGCTGGAAGAATGACCCTCACCATCCTTTCCAGCGTGGTCACAGCCCATCAGTGTAGACAGGCCCCGGAGATTGTACCTGAGATTCCACCCCCGTCCCCGCAACAGTTTGCAAGCAAGGTTATTGTAAGCATGCAGGATGGCTCAGCCCCCCACTTCAGACACACACACCCCAGACGGGCTGCGAGCCCCAGCAAATACGAGGTGATAACCCCACTGTCAGGAAGCTGCTATTGCATCCCTGGCAATAGGACCAGCTAACGGGCTTTCCTTCAGCATCCTTCTGCCTGCCACCCCTGCCATCCTGCTGACACGCAGCTTGGGGGGGGCTACTAGTCCCAGGGACAACGTGCAGCATGAGCTGCTCTTGGGCATCCTCTAGTGGTGGTTGCATGGCACTGCTTAACGACCCCTTAAAAAAACCAACCATTCGAACCCTGACCTTGGTAGGAAGTTAGAGGCAAATGGAGGGTAACCCCTGAGCCGCGCACTCGAACCTGGCTCCAATTCCCTGACATGCCCGGCCAGGCCTGATATTCCCTGGAACCATCACGGCCACTATTATTCGTACAGCACCATAAACAACATGGTGCCGAATAGAACATGCAAGAAAGGCAGGGTCCGTGAGCTCACTCCGACGCGGACGCTACGCAGGCCAGCAGCTGAGGCCCAAGAAGGAGCAGAGACCTTGGCCATGGGGGAAGCAGCATAGCAAGGGTTCACTGATGCAGGATTTTTGGGAAGGGGCGGGAGGAGGAGGCAGCTCTGCACACGGGAAGCGAGTGGCTGCCTTCGCCGTACGGGGCAGCATGCAGAGGCGGTGCAGAGCCGTGGGTGGGCGAAGGAAGGAGAGGGCTGCAAATGCCATGCACCGAGCTCTCGGGGCAATTCTGTGGGCAGAGGATTTAACAGATCCAGCCCAAAGGGGGCAGGGGGAAAAGAGGATGAGGAGGGGTCGAGGGAGGACAGGATGAGCAAAGATGGGGAAGGGTCTTGAAGGGAAGGATGAAAAGGGCCTAGGTACATGCACATTCAGGGAGCAGGGAAGAGGTGACCAAAACACGATGCAAAATGTTAACATAAAAGCTAAACCTTCCTCCTCCCCCAGCCCCCAAGGGATGCTGTTCTGGAGCACAGAGCCCCTGCAGTCCCACCTTTCATGGAGTTGTGGGGTTGAGGATGGAGGTGGAGTTTACAGAGGACTTATCAAAACCCCACAGATTCCAACCAACAGCCAACGCCCCACAAGAGGCACCCTGCGCAGAGCCGGGCAATCAAGGCAGAACATGCTTCCCAGTTCTGTACCTTTGCATGATTGACATTAATGAGCCTTGCACTGCCAGGGGGTGCCCACTGCAACAGCTCATGGGGCTTCTTGCCACTGCTACACCAGAGACAGATAACAACCAGGAAGCCTGGATTCAGGGTCTGTGCTCATAGCTTACTGCTGTGGGGGGCTTGAGAACAGGGTGGAGAGAGACTAAGGACTGCAAATGCCGCCATACGCAACTTCCTGCCTAGGGAGTTGTGAATGGAGCGTCCAGACTGGCTAACGGCAGAAAGCACAGCTGCATTTCCAACACACACAACTTCCTGCCTAGGGAGGCTTGAAGAAAAGAGAACAGACAGACCAAGGAGCATTTTAACTGCGTGCTCGCCTCGCTTTCACCCCCCTCAGCTCACAACAGGTGAGGTCTGAGCGGAGAATACAGATTGGCAAAAGGCTAACAAGTATCTTTTTGTGCCTTCTGTCAAGCCCCCCAAGGGGCCGGGTGCTCTCACATATTAATGGTGCAGCCCGTCAGCCCTTGGCTTTGCCCCAGAACAGGGATGGGGCTGACCACGCTGCTTCCCACACACACACACTGCATCACCCAGGGCCCCCAGTCCTGACCTGGCAGGGTCTCCCCTAGGCAGCAGTGGGGAGCTTGGTCTCCATGGCCCATTCAGTCCTTGGCCTCTAAGGACCCCCCACCAGTCACTGTAGTGTTGGGCACGGCTGACAGCACTGACAGAGTTTCTGAGGGGGTGGCGGGTTCAAAGTGAGGCTACTTCCCCTCTAGGCACCGAACTGGCCACAAGGAGGCCATTGTATGGTGACAGTTTCCGGTCACTCCCAACCTGAGCTAAGTAAGCTAGAGGTGGAAGGAACCATCTCCACTCACCAGCCCCCTAGTCATCTGGTCTCCCCAGCTTCCTGCTTCTGCTCGGGAAGGTGGCTCCTAGAGCTGGGATGAGGAACCATCATCAGGTGATGCTGGACAGCACTAGCCATGCGTGGCTTAGACAGGGGCTGCTGGAAACACTTGATTTCACAATATCATCTTTGCACGCAGGCAGGACCCCGCTGTACTGAGACGTGTTTCTCAGGATGATAAACTTCGGGGATAGGCCCATAATTGTGTAATCATCTGCCCTGTTTTCTCCTGGGATTGGAGGCGCCGGGGGAGGGAACATAGGACATAGCACATAGGCTCAACAATTATTCATCGTTGTCAAACCACCTCCTCGTGGAGGAGGGGACGCTCCTGATTCTCTCCTATTTGAGACAAGATCAGCGAAGATCCTTGTTACTTGTGGGAAAGATGCCCCCTCCTGTTTCTGGGATGTGCCCAGGGGGCCAGGCAGACTGGGAGCCGAGAGCATGCAAGGCCAGTCCTGTGGAGAAGGTGCTCTCACTCACTCCCCATCCCAGTGAAAATAATACAACTGGACTCCCCAAATTGAAGAGGGAAAAACAATCCTGGATTCATTAGCTGGCAAGACTGTAGCTCTATTGACAAAGCTGGAGAGACGGTGAGAAAAAAAAACCTCAAAATTTATCTCAGCACTTTTTCCCCTTAGCATGTGCCTCTAATTTACTCAGATGTCATCCTTCTCCCTTGTCCTTTTCATTGCTTAGCCAGTCACTCACGTTCCTGGGAGTACAGCCCTAGCCACAGGATTTTTAGTTTAGAAGGATTCCATTTGGCTCATACTAGAGCATTTACGCAGAATCCTTTAATTAATCATTTGCATCACTCACATGGCACAGCCCAGGCCAGATCCCCAGCTGGCGCAGATCACCACAGCTCCATTGGCTTCAACGGCTTTTCTCCGATTGACACCAGTTGCAGATCAGACCACATGCATTCAAAGCACTTCATCAACTGATGAATCTGACAAGGTAGGTCCACCCTGCCCCCATTTCACAGAGGGGGAAACCAAAGCACTGAGCAGCCAAGCAATTTGCCAAAGCCACATGGTGAATCAACAGCGGAGCTTGGAGGTGAAGGATTCCAGTCCATTACTCTGTCCCCTAGTTCACATTGGCTCCCACAGCTCAGGGATGCCCTTTCGAATTCTCTCCTACATATAGATAACCAGAGTGCACATACAAAGGCCCCCATCAATTACACACAGCCAGAACCCACTAACAAACAGGACTGGTGTGCGCCTGGTGCGATTTGTGTTGACAATAGCTATTATTCTTCATAGGACAGGAAATTGGTGACATTTCCCAGAATTTTGCTCCCCTTTCTCCTAGGGCCAGGACTGTGCTAGGAGGCTGGGAAGATGCTTTTCTAAGAAAGGTTCTTTCTAAGAAATTAACCAGTGTCTCTGTTTGGGAAGAGAGGTACTGGAGCATGTGTGTGTTTGATTACATAGTGCTGCTGGGGCCATGCAGAATTCCGGGGCAGAGGAGCACACCCATCAGATTTGGGCAGCAGGGACACGCCAGAAATAAGAAGATGTTACATTGTTCTTTCATCCCAAAAGATCCCAAAGCACTTCACAAGCTATATTTCATTTCACCCACCAGTTGTGGTGAGCTGGGAAATATTTTAGCCATAGTGACTGGGCACACTCCTCCTCTTAAGACAACTGCCAAGGGAATGTTAAGGTCACCCTGAACGACCATCTGCCCCAGCGCGGAAAGCTACATGGCACTCCACGTATGGGCTGCATCAACCACCCGGGGTCACATCTGAGCTTCCATGGAATCGAGGTGTTGTGAACCCAATTAGTAGGCCATTGAGCCATCCGCTTTTCAGATAGCCCTCAAATCCAGCAGCCCCAGGCCCATGCACTGCCTCATGAGAAACCCTCGAGGCCTTGCGCGTTGGGCAAGGGGTGGCCAGGGGCGTCATGCACAGAAGCATTTTCAGACTGGGAGTGGAGTGCATTCAGCCCTGCTCTGGGCTCCTCCAGTGTCTGGCTGCCCTGGAGAGGATGGCTCAGAAAGGGCAAGAACTGAAGAGAGACCACGAGAGGGGAGCAACACTGGTCCCCTTGGTAGAATAATGCCATGAAAGGAGAGGATGGAAGGCCAGAGGAGTTTCCCTGGGTTAAACCCCCTCCCCACCCCATTCAAGGGCTAAAGTCTTCCCCAAGGACAATGAAGGTGTGTGGTCCCCCGAGAATGGCTTGCAGCTGGATTACAGCAGCAGCCCAAAGCGGTGAGTGAAGGACACCTTAAAATCAGTACGTAGGCCGGTGGAGGGCTTCCTTGAGGTGGCCTTTGGCAGGCATCAGATCATACTCTTTTGATCCCATGGGCAGAAAATCATTACCCCATCCCAGCCCGTAACACAGTGCAAAAGAGGATCAGACAGAAGTTTGGAAAAATAATTTAAAATGGTCCCACAGCAGATATCCATTTCTAAAGATCTAGACATACCAATCTCCATGTCTACAGAGCAGCCTTTCGCAAGCTACACAACGCCTAGCTATGCAGTGGCTATGTACAATTTAAGAAATGTTACTTTCTTTAGTGGGGTGAGGGGGAATTAACCTCATTGTTACACAATCATAAAGAGTGGATTTATTCGCCAGTTATCATCTTACATTGAAAAAAGGCTACTTAAAGAAAAGTCCACCCTACATTCTTGATTTGTTAACAAATACACAACAGCTGCAACCAACAACTTGACTATGCCCCAAAAAGCACCCAGATAACCTTCAGAAACAGAAAAGCCACAAAGAATTCAAAGCAAGTCAAAGATTTAAAACACACCAGCAGCGAAGATCCCAAAGTGACCCTGTCCTCGAGAGCATTATTCCCTCCTCAGCAGAGAGTCTCGCAAGCAGTCAGAGGCAATTTGTTTGAAACAGCAGCAGAACAAACAGCACCCCCCAAATTGCACACACACACACACACAAGTACCCTGGTCTCTAGTGACAATGGAACAATTGTGGCAAGTGCTGAAGCAAAAGTTACTCACTTTTCATGGGCTGACACACACACAAAAGGAAAAGGGGATGCTAGGCTCAGAACAAACTCTTGCTCCAAAAAATTCATTCTGATCATGCAGAAGGTTGCTGTGGATATACACACAAGGCACATTCAGAATGCAAAATGCTAAACCCTAGGAGTCAGTGATCCATTGCATGCTGCTTGCTGGATGCTCAGTGCGGGTTGGATTGCACCCTCTGAGCTCCTTAAACCTGGCCTGTGCCTTTCTAATGAGACGAGTAGAGGGAGGGAGGAGGATAAGGAATATCATGCGGGTGACTTACCTTCCACAGTTGCAGTGGCAAACTCGATCTTCTCCTCTTAAATGCGGTAAGATGTAATTGTGAAACCGGTCCAACAGCGCATTCATGTCCATCAAGCAAGCTATTGCCTGTAAGAGCCCATAACCAAGGCATCTGGTCAACTCTAGATGATGGAATAAAACATTGACTCTAGTTTGGTTGCTAAAGATTGGAGCAGTCATAAAAATATTAAATGCTGCTTTTTAAATTTTTTTTTAATGGGAGGGACGGACACACACACACCAAATAAATGATACACACGCTAATGTGATGGGAGGAAGGAAATAAAGTGATAAGCAAAATCTCTTACCATAACGATAGAGGCACCCAGGATCATGAAAATCATGGTGTTTGCATTCATGGACAGCAACTGGAAATTGACAAATGTTTTGTCTATTCCCCCCACTCCCCCCTCAAAAAAAAAAACCCAGATAAAAAAGCAGGGGCCGGGTTATTCCCAGAGGTCAGGTTTGGTCACATACGCCCCCTTCTCTCTCCAAGCTGCAATCCTGGGGTGCGTGGGGGGGGGCGCCTGACCCCCAACACCCCCCCCTCCTGTCCCCCTTGCGCCGGGAATGCCTCGCTCTCCCTCTCGCTGTCTTTTTCTAGGACAAATGTGACAGGTAAAAAAAAAAAAAAAAATTCCCTTTCTCCCCCCACTCCCGCCCTCCCCCCGTCAGCGGAGGGAGGGAGGCGCGCTACGCTTCCCCACCCCTGCACACCCCACCCGCACACAGCCCCGCATGCAGCAACTGGAAGCGGATCCAACCGCCACAAAATAAAGAGGGGAGGGGGAAGGGGGCTGTGGGTCGCCAGGAAAGTGGCCAGATCAGTCAATATTTGGAAGGCTCGGGTTTAAAAATAAATAAATAAATGAAAATACAACACCCCCCCCTCCTCCTCCATTTCCTCCTTCCCTTCCTACCCCCCCCCCCCCCAACAAAAAAATCCCCGACCAATTGGTGCAAAGCTGTGCCCGTGGCGGCAGGGAAGAGGAGAAATCAGACCGAGGGACCAGCTGGTGCAGCCGCGGGGAGCGTCATGCCGGGGCTTTGCTCCCCCTGGTCAATTGCTCCAAGGGCCAGATCCCGCCCGCCGGGGCCAGACGCGCCCCGGTCCCCATCAGCGGCCGCTGCCCGCCCGCGTCCCCTTCTCCGGCAGCAGCGAACGTGACCGGGCCGGATGCTCGCTGCACCGCGCCCCCCCCTCCCCGGCCCCCGCTTCTCTTCTGGGGGGACTGCAGCTGGAATCGGTATGCCGCACCACGCAGCCCAGCAATGGGGGGGGGGGGGGGGGGGGGGCTAAAGACCTGCAACTCCCTACGTGCACAAAGCCCTTCCAGGCAGCAGGAGGATTCCTCGGCAGCAAGTGACCCCCCCCCCCGAGCCTTCCCCCACCCCGCGGGGGGAGAAAGAAAGGATCCGGGCACGTATTTCCCTGCAAACCGGGCTCCCCCGGGCCCGCTCCCTCCCCACCCCCGCGCTTCGGAGCGGTGTTGCAGGGAGGGAGGCGTGTGGAAGGAGGCTGGGGGGGCTTCTCACTACTTCCCCGCGCCCCCCCACCCTCCCCGGGTTCCCACACACACAGACGCGCCATCCCAGCCCATCAAAGGCATTTACCTACTTGGGGAGGAGGCTGCGATCCAGCGCCAGGCTCATGGCTCGGGGAGGGAGGGCGCGCTGCACGGCTGCCTTCTCTTTATTCCCCCCCCCCCACACACACACACAGTCATCTCCCCCCATACACACACAACTCCCCCCCAGTCATCTCCCCCCATACGCACAGAATCCCCCCCACAGTCATCTCCCCACACACACACAACGCCCCCCCACAGTCATCTCATCTCCCCCCCCACAAATCTCCCCTCACACACACAACGCCCCCCACACACACACACACAACTCCCCCCCAGTCATCTCCCCCCATACGCACAGAATCCCCCCCACAGTCATCTCCCCGCACACACACACACAACGCCCCCCCACAGTCATCTCATCTCCCCCCCACAAATCTCCCCTCACACACACAACGCCCCCCCACACACACACACAATCCCCCCCACAGTCATCTCCCCCCATACACACAGAATCCCCCCCACAGTCATCTCCCCACACACACACAACGCCCCCCCACAGTCATCTCATCTCCTCCCCCCCACAAATCTCCCCTCACACACACACACAACCCCCCCACAGTCATCATCTCCCCCCCCCACACACACACACACACCTCCCCGCCCCCCTGCACAATTTTGGATCACCGCGCAAGGAAGGGGGTTTGGCCCCGATTTTTAATCGCGTTCGCTCCCCCCTGCGCGTCTCCCTCGGTCCCCAGCGCCGGCCAGGGAGGGACTCGGGCACTGGAGCGAAGGACACCCCCAGCCCCTGATTTAGGCTGATGTAGTGGGGGGGGGGGGAGACTCAGATATAAGTGAGCCGAGCCCCCCAACACACACGCAGCGGGCATGAGGGTGTCAAAGGCATTTGCTTTTTCAGGGGCTTTCCCACAGCAGCTGCTTGCTTGCGAGCCCGGGGGGCACAGAGCTGGAGGCATGGCAGAGAGGGGAAGGCTCAGTGGAGGCAGAGCTGGGGGGGACGACTCTCTGCTAGGGGATCCCAGGGACACCGGCACCACGCCCACAACTGACCTGAGGAGCCCAGGCCAATGTTACAAAGGGTGTGGGAGGAGCCCGGGAGCGGGACGCGAACACCTGACCCGCTCCACCTGATCTCCCCTTGGCCTCGGCAGCTAGTCCCTCATAGGCCTCGGTGTGGCGTTTCCCTGTCTTACTATCGCCCTCTGCTGGCCGTTTTCCATCGCAGAGAGTGACAGCCTCTTTCTTTTTTTGGAGAGGGTTGTCTCTCAACCCCTCCACCCTCTTTTCAAACCAAGGGATGGTGGCAGTCCTGATCATTGCTCTCCACTAGGCCCTAGCATCCTTTCCTTCCTTGTCTCCCAAATTATTTTACTCATAAGTTATAGGTCTCCACCTGCAGGGTGAAGAAGGAGCCTGTGTTAACATATAGGGAACAGGGATTCTAAGGGGGGGGGGGATGGGGGAGGGATCATGGCAATGTAGGGCTGGAAGGGACCCTGAAGAGTCAAGTCCAGCTGTCTGTCCTGAGGCAGGGCCATCTGGACCATCCTTGACAGGGCCTTGAAACCCTCCAACTTTGGGGATTCCACAACCTCCTTTGGAAGCCTCTTCCCAGAATTTAACTACTCCCAAAGTTAGAAAGTTTTTCCTAATGGCTAATCTAAATATCCATTGCTGCACATTAAGCCCATTAATTTCTGTGGTGCCTTAGAGTACATTAGTAGCAGGAAGGGATTCTAAAAATATAGAGACAGATTCTGATCTCTCTTACCCTGCAGTAAATCTGGAGACAGTCACGCCCCTCTAGAACAGATGTGAGTGAGAAGATGGTTAGACCCATAGGGTTCCATTCTTCTCCTGGCAGAAAAAAACATTGCCATTGTCTCATTTCAGCCAGTTTTTTAAAACCTGGTTTCTAAATAAATAATAATAAAACCCAAAGCAGAACACGCGGCGCCAAACTCATCCCTGGTGCAACTCCATTGACCTCACTGGATCAGCCTGACCTCATCATGGACTCTCAGGGAAAACAAGTGATCACCTGGCATAGATATTTCCTTACAAAAATTTCACTTCTGAATGTATTTAAAAATGTGTGTGGAGAGGGGGAAATCCTGTGAAAACACACAGCTCAGAGGTTGTTAGGTCATGTTCACACATAGGGCTTTCATCATGAAAGTCCTGTCCTTTCTGGAGCTCACTTTCAGCTTGGTGGGACCTAGGTGCAATTTGTTTCTGAAGCTTATTAGAGAGATTGAAACAGATTTTATGGGGTGGGGGTAGGGAAAGTAGTTTCTTTGTTTTTGTTCTTTGGCCCATAACGGCATTCAGTCAGCCTTCCCTCTATAATGACTTTGTTATATAATCTCCACGCTTTAAGGAGCAGTCATTAACCTATTACTGGGTATGGAAGAGACCAAAATACTGTCACATAATTAACATCACTAAATTGTGTCCTTAAATTAGAACACAAATTGCACTGCAGATTAAAGAAAGAAAACGAAAAGTGCACACACAAAATATTTGATATTTTAGATCCTTGGTGCAAGGGGCACAAAAGATGGGTGGAGAAGGGGGCTGTGTGGACTATTTCAGTTCCACCCTTCCCAAAGGAGCAGTGTGACAATCTATAGGTCTCTTGCCTCACCCTACCCAGCCTGGGGCTGGTTTCATGTCTCGTTGAGCTGTGAAACAATTTCTATCTGCAGACCTCTGTGAGGGTAATGCAGCTAAAAATGCTCTTCTATAACTGGCAGAGCACTAAAGTAACAACCAAGCTAAACCACAGAAGAGAACAGTTGGCTCTAAAACAAGTCCCAAGGAATTGTGGGTGCTTGGGCTTTCTGGCTGGCCTGCAGCCACTCCGGCATAGCTGAGGTCCTGTCCAACCTTACAAGCTAGATGGAATCAATTTTCAGGTGCCAGCGATTTGGTAGGTGGAGCTCTTCCCTCGAGTCACTCCTGTACCAGTTCCTTACCCTGACATTATGGTGCCTTGTGGTCTCCCAGGTGTCGTCTCTAAGCCCCTCTTTATAGCAGTTTATCTTCACACCTTATGCAATTCTAGTTTTGTCATTCCCATGTAGACAAGCACCTGTAGTCTGCATTATACAATCACTATGCAGTTTGGCACCATTATAATCAAATCAGCAAGGTTATCTCCTCTCCCTTTCAAACCAAAGCACCTCAAGACCCTGTTTGGACCAGTTAGACTCCAGCCATTATCCTTTTTGTTATCCTTTCAGGCTTATAGTACATGTCTCCTTCTCACCCTTAAACAGGCCTTAAAAAACCCAGCCCTATTGGCTGAAATGGTAAACAAGGTCAGGCTTTTGGTAGGTTGGCAGAGATGCCCGTGTGGGAAGCTGCCACAGATCTTGCTGCCCTGTGTGGCTCCAGCAAGAGATGCTAACATGCCATTCACGAGAAACAGGCTCACATCACTTTTGCTTGAATTCCTCCTTTGACGATGAAAGGAGCCAGAGGGAGAAGGTAGACCTGTGAAAGGGGAGCTACTGGGAAATGCAGAACAGAAAGCTCCTGCTTTGTTGCAAGCCCTAAGTAATGACCTGTGCTTGTCTAAAATACCAAACATCAGAAGAGCTCAGCACCCAGAACAGAGCCCAGATCTTTCAAGAGTTCAGGGTGTTGGGTATTGAACTCTTGAAAATCTAGACCTTATTTAGGTGTCTAAATGGGTGCTAGGCACCTGAAAAGCTGGCCTGTAATCTGTAATAATAGTCAGAGGTGATTTGTGTGTTTCATTTACTTGGGGGTCTCGCACTTCACTTTTAAGCACTCTCCCTGCAAAGCAGTAAAGGCAAAGATAGCCCATACGGCAGTGAAGTTTAGGCCAGCACCATGTGGCTGCCTAACTCTGCATGGGGATGGATCTAACATCTTGAGACTCACCAACTTTGAAAAGCATACCTTGCTCTGGCTCCAAACTCCATAGTTCAGGCTGGTCTTCAGTATGAACAGACTGATTTAGGTTCCCCAGGTGTTACTTCGTATGCAGGATCCCTGCTAATGAAGCATCCCTCTGCTGAAGTGCTAGGGGAAGATTTCAGATGGGGCTGGAACGTCTGCAATAGGCAAGTTTCAAAGGCAGGATGGTTCACACCACAGTTTAGGAGTAAGTATGGTTGCCACCTCCCAGATGCAGAAAAAACAGCCATTAGCCACCCCCCACTAACAAAAAGGGTCCTAGTGTTGCCTAGAGCTATTCCCTCCCACACCCCATGAACCCCTACAACCAGCCCCTCCCAGGAGCTTCAGCTTTTGAGGGCACCTCCTTCCCAGAAGCCCCTGCTTTCCCCCCACTGCTCACAAGCTGTAGGTCCATCCTGCTTCCCCATGGGGTGAGGAGCTGCTTACTGCAGTTTCAGCAGGTTGAGAGCCTGGCGCACAGAGTAAGCCACGCTCCCAGCCACGTGACATGGGTGGTAGTTGCAATTATGCAGCGAGCTTGTGTGTGCTTGCAGCTTACAGGAAATGTTGGTCCCAAGTGGTGGGGGGAAGACACGACAAAACAAAAACAAAACACCACTACACTAAATCTTCATCAGCAAAGCACTACAAAAACCAGCCAGGTCAGTTTGACCTGTCGAGCTTTGTCTTTATCAGTGCTGCTGTCGAGAGGCTTTCCTCATTATCCCTTCACTGACTGAGGGCCTACAGCAGGCACCCCTCGTTGCAGCTAAATGGTTCTCCGTCAATGCTGCTCCCAGAATTGGTGGCTTGCTGAGCATTCTGAACCCTGCCTAGCACCTGTAGGCATGGGAAAAAAGAGGCCAAGAATAGGAGGTAGGTGGCTTGCTTGGCAGCGAGCTGGTTAAGGAGCCCAGCTAGTCTGTGGGGATTCTAGACACAAAGAATTTACTCCAGGGTTGTCTCCAGTCATATTACAATCCTAGGGAAAGTTCTCTCTACTCCACTGTACACAGGTCTATTGCACCATTTGCACTTGCTTGGTGCCTTGAACGTCTTCTGGCAGCAATGGAAGCCCACGTGTGGAGAATGTAAGGGATGAGATCAGCAAGATAGACCCAAGACAATACCTTTGTCTCTCGTTGCGGAGTTAGTTCCAGAAGCCCATTTGCGAGACATTATCCTGATGCTTCTGACAAAAAGAAGGGCCTTCACCAAGCCTTATGAAGTTCATGTACAAGTCAAGATAAATAAGTACAAAAGAAAAAGCCAAGACCCTGAATCAGAAGCAACTTGTGTAAAAAGAGGGACTTGTTAAACTGTAACCTGGAAACCCACACGACTTCACATCTCTGACAGGCACTGGGAGCAAATCCCCAAAGGAGTTAGAGGTGCGATCTGCTAAGGACTCAGCTTGGGGAGATAAGAACTACTCTGGGTTCCTAGGTAGATGACTTAAAAGTACAAGAAATAATTACAATCTTCTAGAAGCAAGGGGAAGCCAGGCCTTGTAAACACACATCAATATGAAAGATTCTTAAATCGATGAGGCCTTTCATGGGAAGGCAATGTGGTGAAAACAATATTGACGAAAGGTAGTCACTAAATTTAGAAAGAAGAAATCACTGTCAGGAATCTCTTACTCCAGGCCACCACTTCTGGGTTGATACAGATTGGAGAGATTAACCAGGACCACCACCCATTCTGACCAACAGAGGGCTAAGCAACCGTATCCAAGACCCCGCGAGGAGCATTACCCCTTAATTATTTTTCCTAGCTGGATGTAAAGAGCATCAACTCCAGAATGAGGAAAAATGATTGAATGCTTCCCAATTATTGACGAGACAGGTGAGGATGGTTTTATATGTAGATAGCTCTGCTCTTCCATCTATACTCTTGTTAAACCTTCAAGTAATGTCAGAATATCCATACAATTAAAATGCTGCACCACTACAAATCACTTTCACCCAGACACCCCAATGATGTGCAAGTTTTAAACTTGTGATTCTAAATTTTTTTTCTCGTGCCAGTATCATCCATTAGGTTTATGGAGTGTCTCCATATTCTTAAACAGAAATTCATCCCTTTTTTCCTTTCATCCCCATTGGTCTAATCTGTATCTTGAAAGCCATTTTTTGGCCCAGGAGGTTGCTTGGATTTAGACCGCTCAAGTAGGATCTTTTTTTTTTTTTTTAAAAAGGAACCTTTTGGGTTTTTCTAGGCCCTACCCTGTTATTGTGGGCTTTGATGAAGATGAAAGGCATTAGAAGCAAACAGAGGAACACTTTGAGTACAAATACATCTTTCCTTTGCCATCATATAACTTAATTCAGAATCAACATGTGTCAGCACACGAACAGCTCAAGAAGGCAGCAGAGCAAGGTACGAGTGGAAAGCAGTCTCTGCACAGGGCAGCTAGAATCACTTTTCATTGGGTTGTGGGCCCCTCTTAATCCTCGTCTATACATTCAGGTGGCTATTAATGAAGCATGTTTCAGCATACAGCTTAGCTCATAAAATTTGGAGGACTGCTAACATTACAATTTATTTCCTGCCTCAGAGATAAAAATTTGCTCCCAGTTTAAATTCCACCTCTGAGTGACCAAGCACAATTTACAAAGGAGAGGGTGATGCTGTAGAATCCCACACCCCAGAGCATTCTTTTAGATCAAAGCCTTTTGTGTACATCTGGAGGCAAAGCTGGGGTGAAGGGTGGATTCAAGTGGTTCATATATAATCTGCAGGAACAGCAGGTTAGCTGTTTGGCAAATGGAATAATTTTGGCTGAACTGTTCAAGTTCTCTACATGAATCCACACTTAATGGCTAGAGCAATGGGGATGCTTCCCTTCTAGACACACATATACATAGCATATTCCTATGTAATCAGAAAGAATACCTCTGAAGATCTCCTGGATATGTATATACATTTTATATGGATACACACTCACTTAAAATAAAAGCTAACAAAACTCATGTTCACTGGCCATGTACAATAATATCCTCAGATGCTTACTCAGTTTTTATGAAGGGACAATAAAGAAAGAGTGAAGATGGAAGTGGGATACAGCTCCCAACACTGTGCCCGCTTCTTCTCGCCACGGGTTCAACTCTACAGAGCTGCTGATGCCATCTGAGGTGAAGGGGGGGGGAAGCAATAATTCTGCTCTACATTTTTGTTCAATCATTCTTAAAGAGGCCATCTCTAGGCACTTTAGCTCTCCTAGAGTCATCTTAACCATCTTTCTTTGCCTGCAAATATTCCCATAGCAATCAGCTATGATGTCACAAACATATGAATGAGCAGAAGCAGATGAAGTTGAATGAAATCCTGCCTTTAAGTAAATAGTCTCAAGGAACAAAAGGAAACAGGATGAGAAGAGAAACAATGAAAATGTATTTACTATGCAAGCAATACTGCTTATAAGTGCCACAGTTTTAACTCCCCTCTAGTCATAGGAATGTATTCACAAGGAGATGGTTTCTGTTTGTAACTTTTACATTTTGGCGGCGGGGGGGGGGGGGGGAAATGGTGTGTGGATATTTTAGTGAGGTAGGGCTTTCTATGATCAGAGTATAATTTAGTGGTTACTTAGGACATTCCTGGAAAGCACATCAGCCTACAGGGTCATGGCTTTTCACTTTAATGCAAATCATGACTTGGCCTTTGCATGGGCAAAGAGGGGCAGAATTTCCATGGTGCCTTTGATGGGGCAGAAAGCTGCACTTGAGAGCTACAAGAGCTGCTGGGTGCAAAGCAACATGGTCAGATACTGGACTTGCATCCATTCTACCTTTTAAGAAATACATCTTTGAACTGGGTTTGTTAAAGAGATTAGGAAAGTGGTAGATACTTGCCACTTCCATGGGGCTTTTCATGCATAGATCTCAAAGTATTTCACAGAGGTAGATAAATATCTGCATTTTACAGATTGGAAAGCACACACAAAGGCCCCAATTCAGGAAAGCACTTAAGCCCTTGCTTAACTTTAAGCATGTGCTGAAATCCCACTGAAGTCAAGGGAGCTTTAAGCACATGCTTAAGTGTCTTTGTGAAATGGGTGGGTGGGTAAGAGTTTTATCCAAGATTCCATAGCAAGTCAATGGGAGAACCAGAAACAGAACATAGGAATCTGGATTCTGACTGCAGTGTCATTTTAAAATAAGCAAACACCTTTTATAATACATCATAAAGAAGTAAAAAGGACACAAACCTAGTCCTCTCTCAATCCTTGATAGGCTACCTTTAAAGAGACACCATCAACATATGATTCTCATCTTCTACCAGTAGCTCTTCACTTTTTTCCATTCTTACCTTCTAATAAATTACTTAATTTTCACTGTTTATGCTGTTCACCTTTGGCATTTCCCTCAGTTTGAGCCATACAATTATGTTTTGCTTTTCCTTTATGAACAGTGACTGGTCAGTTTTTGGCCTGCCAGTAGAAACACTAACCTTGTTTGAGACCATAACACGGGAGGGAATGTTTAGATCCAAAAACACTCAATTTCCTTTTATAATTAAATCATTCCTATTTCTAGACTTTACACTTTCCCATTCTTTATATGGAACACATCTGTTTACTTGTGGCATGTCATTATAGTATCTTAAGGCCTTAAAGTAATTATTTCATCCTCACATAGCACACCTTGGTTATAAGTGACATATCAGGGAAATGAGGCAGAAATAGATTAAGGCCCTGATTCCTGCAATGAGATGTGCATAAGCAAATCCCTGCACATGTATGGAGTCTCACTGACCTCAATGCATTTCACTTCAGGAGCAGGGACTCTGCAGCTTGCCCAAGGTCAGATATGAAATCTTTGGCAGAACCAGGACTAGAAACTGGAACTTCTAAGTCCCAGTTCAGTGCCATACCCTCAAACACACATTCATTTGTTTGACCCCACTTTCTCTAATGCTTTTTTAGAGACCTTTAGTTTCATCACAAGGAACCAACATGCAGGTATCCAGCTTCTGTTCTGAAAACAAAGATAGGGAGGAAATAGAGATTTTCATTTTTATTGGATGCTTCCAATGTCATATCTAATATTATACAGATACTCATTTCCCATTCACATCTTTGCATATTCCAGCCATTCAGTCAATTACATTAAAAGAAGAAAAAAAATGCACAACTGAAATAAAATAAATTGGTAAGCTGGAAAAATACAATATAAACTGTATCATATTCAAGAAACACTCTTTATAATTAAAATCCCACTTGCAACAATTAAAGTAGGATTTTAAAAAAATCTTGATTTTTATTTTTAAATAGGTGGCCTTTATGTATATTTTTATTTCTCATTTTCATATGTACAATTCAGCAGGTCTCTCTGCCTGCCTGTGGCAGAACACCTGAAACGTAAAAACAAACACTGAAAAGGAAAATTATTAACAAAAAAAAGTTCGAAGTTCATCTTCCAGGAAAGTACAGTATGGTCAGAACGTTACACACATGCTTCTTTCATCTGCATTAAGGCCTAAGCGACGGATGTGCTTTAATAAAAGCAGACAGTGTGAAGAAAAGTCCTTCCACTTTTCTCTTCAAATTCCTGTAACAGCTCATCTATTTCGTTTTCCATGTCTTCTGTGTGCTGTATCTAAGAAGAGGAAGAACACATCAGTAATTGACATCAGATGATGCTGATCGAGTTTGTAACAAGGCAGCTCTCCTTTGTTTAGGTTTATTTCTAAATCGGACCAAATTATAAAACATTAAGGACTTCATTGGCAATTTGCTAGTAATTCTAAGAATGCACCCAATATGTAGATACACATATGTATTCTTTAACATACAAAATAACATGCAACTATAATATCGACATGTAATTTGTACCACATTTGATTACTAAAGATGCAGCTTGGTTGTTGAGTTCACTACTAGCAACAAAAACAAATCCCCAAAGGAATTCAGGCAGACAGACTCGCACATTGGGCCATATTCACACTGGAATCAGAACCATTTTTCAAACAAACACAGTGGCCCCATATACATTAGAAAGACCACTGTGCGAGGCAGCAGGTTAAATACCGTTGTCCCTGACCTAGTTACAACTTTGTCCCATTTTGCGATGCGGATGGCACCTTAATCCTATTTCAACACACAGCCAAGACTTGAGCCAGATTACAAAACACAGTCAAGGTCCCATCTACATTGTGATCCTCGTCCCCTACTACCTATATTAGCAGTGGAGGCTTCTAACTAGTGTGGCCAGGAATTATGTCTTGTCCTCAGACAAAAGAGAAGACCGAGAGAGACTATATAGGACCTAAGAAAGTTACATCTACAGCCCCTCTAGTTCCCACTCAACATATTGGTGATATTTTTCTTCCGATCAGACTGGGTAACAATAGCATAACAAACAAACCAATTTACTTAGAGCATATTCTTGGCAGCACTACATATGAGCATGTTCCTGGATCATGCGATGCGAGGAGACCTCTCCTCCACCCCACCCAGTATTCCCTGCGAAAGAATCAAAGTAGCGGCAAGTTCCACATTAGGTGCAAGTTCCACAAGCACACACAGGAGACTTGAGAGCTTTGCCATCTCATCAAGCCTACAGAAGGTTCTGGAGACTGAAAGTGTGTGTGTGGCATCAAGAGATTAGACCAGACTCCCTGTGGAATACCAGTCTGCCATAAGAGTGGAATATCAAGGCTTATTAGCTTGTGGAAGAATTTTCCCTTTGCCTTCGTGGACACGATGCTAGATTTCTTTAGAATTTAATGCATCAGCCAGCAAAGATACAAGTGTTGATTAAATAAGGTGGTAGGGCTAAGACTATTGAAGGTGGAAAGTAGAAGGTACCAGCTGCTTAAGCATTTTACGTCTCCCCCACCACACATACAAATGAGGATTCATTCTGGGCAACCCTCCGAAAAGATGCACTCCTCATTCTTGTAACACCTCAGAACCTAACATCTAAAAATAATCACTGTATAGTAAAAGCTTGGGTCGACATAAGCGCCTGTAAGTATATACGGTTTCCATGCACACAGTGAAGTGTTAGCACATCTGGGGTTCAATGTGTAATAAGTGCTGATGCGTGCAGGCTATGCAATATTGGATTTAAACAATAGTTGCTAAAAGAATTGCATATTCATTCAAGCACAATGCCCATGGCTAATTATGTATTTGTTTTAAACTTTTTTGCCTAGAAAAACATTAATTCAATGATGATTCATCCATCTAGGCACATCCGTTCTGAAGAGAATCCTAAGGAAGGATTCTAGAAACATCAGTCTGTCAATATGGATTTTGTTTTAGGTAAAGATTCACCTACCACAGGTGAAACAAACAAAAACAAACTAAGTAATTTTTTAAAAAAAACCTTGTAATCAGCTAAGTCCAAGGTGCCCATATGGCATGAGAACTTTATACTTACACACTGACATAGCTCACAAATAAGGAAAGCTCCCAGAGTCGCCTCCTCATGATTATCCTGAATGTCCACGTTAATCACATGTACGGGTTGGCATGTCTCCTGTTCTCTGGAATTCAAATCTAGTTGGGAACACCACACAAAACAGCAACACTTCAGAAAACCATCAGGCTTTAAATGGACATCCAAGAAAATATTTGTAAGGCCTTTATGGGGAGAGAGGGCTATAGTAACGAAACAGGTCTTGTCCTGTCTCAGTCCTCCCTGAATCTTGTTTTAAGAGGTCAGGCTATTTTATGTTTTTCTATTTTGCTGTGCAGCACCCCCAAGTATTCAGTGAAGCAAAAGGAGATTGGCTATAAATAAAATAATTGAACCTTCCAGAAGGATACAAGAGCTCACCTGCCCAAGCACAAAAGTTACTTGCCCAGCCTTTACTTGGATGATCATAAAGACCTAGGCAAAGATTTTCCAAAGCAACTAGTGATTTTGGGTACTCAACTTGAGACACCTTAAAGAGGCCTGTTTCTCAGAGAATGCTCTGCACATATCCTCTGCAAGTAAGGTCCCTTTAAGGTGTCTCAAAAGCCAGGGCTCAAATTCACTAGTCATTTTTGAAATAACTGGCCTTAATGTGTTTCACTCACAGATTAAAAAAGTTAACACTTCCCAGGGAAGCATATTCTGCAAGGCTGTGGAATATCTATTAGTGTGGTTCCTCACTACTCTATAAAGCTTCCAGTCATGTGCTCTGCATTAACAAGAGGCTCTCCTTCCCACCCACCTCCTGCAACCTCAGCTTGGCAAAGTTAGCCAAAGGCTCCGGTTTAACATTTCATCATCCATTCATAGCAGGAGCTATGCAGCAGCACTCAAACCCTCGTTCATTTGCCAATTATGAAGAGTCTCGTCACACTGTGAAAGAGGTGCACAATGTGGAAACTGAATGAGCAGTTGCCTGCCACCACCTACCCTCATATAGAGAAAACGCTCTTCTAAAATACTAGAGCAAGAGCTGTTCTCTGCGAGCAGCGCATGCTGAGTTTAGTGGCAATTCATTCAGATCTCAGGCCGCTTACTATTGTAAAAGCCAAACTGGGTCCAAGCCAGATCCCTTAAAGCCCCCAGAGCTCTGCAATAGTACAACTGACAGAAACCCAAAGGAAATAGACAGTGATTTGGAGAGCTGGCAACATGCTGATACGGGACTAAGCAGGCAGGCAAAACTTTTATTTAAACATATAAGATACTGGATTTTATTGGCTGCTTTATGAATTTAAAGACAACTCCTCACGATTCATGGAATATTGCATGTTGAATGGTTACCGAGGAGGCTGGGTTCTGTTCCTGGTACAGACACTGACTGTATACCCTCAAGCAAATGATTTAGCCTCATAGTGCTCAGTTTCCCCAATTTGTAACATGAGGACAATCCCCCTTGAAAAGCACCATGTATGTGCAAAGCACTGTTACATCTATACTATCGATTTATACTCCCCAGGCTAATTTTACCATTAGTTGGAGCCAAGCACTCTGAATTTTAAGGGACAGCATTTGTAGGGATGTTTAAGACAGGAACTTTGTCTCCAGTGGAGTAGTAAAGAGACTCTTCTAACGAACCATAGTGCGTCCTTTGTATTTGGTGATGGCAATGCCGGCCAAAGATAAATGCAGGGCAACAATTCAGCAGAAGCTCCTCTAGTGACTTTGCTACACTGCTCCGTTCCTGCCTCCGCTCTCACTTCTAAGCACCACCACATTTGCATTAGCCTTCAGCGTGTGGCGGCACACGCCCATGAGGCTCCTCAAGATTCTCCAACAGCCCCTCTGGCACACTCAGCTGGGCTCTGTCAACAGTGGCAGCTGTTCTGTGACAGCATTAAGAGAAACAGGTAAAGAGGGCTTCAACTGAGAAAGAACCACCAAGAAAGCTATTGAACCTCCATTTCCTTGGGCATGTCACCTCTTGGCTTGATTTACCCCATTCACAGGATGGGGATAGCACGTCTCTACCTCTCTGGCACATTATAAGGATTGTTTAAAGGCCTTTAGCACAAGAGAGTGCCATGTAAGCATTAAGCATTCACTATTCGGCAACTGAACGGTTGCTTACTTAGTAAAAAGAAAAGGAGTACTTGTGGCACCTTAGAGACTAACCAATTTATTTGAGCATAAGCTTTGCATCCGATGAAGTGAGCTGTAGCTCACGAAAGTTTATGCTCAAATAAATTGGTTAGTCTCTAAGGTGCCACAAGTACTCCTTTTCTTTTTGCGAATACAGACTAACACGGCTGTTACTCTGAAACCTGCTTACTTAGTGTAACATGAACCAGTTTCCACTTCTCTCAATAAAAAACAAACTTAACATTTCTTGATACCATTAAGCACTGGAGATAGCTCTCAGACTATGGGATCATCCAAGCTACAGTTTTTAATAAGTTTATAGTCAGGTTGTAATGGAGCTGACTCTATATATCCACACCAAGGCTGTTAGCCCACGGCTTCTGACTGTTTTGGCATACCTGGCTTCAACCCTGCTTATGGACAGGGTTGTAACATGATTGTCAGGCAGTAACTAGGCTCTAATGCAGGTCTGCTGAAATGCAGATGGGACCCTCTAACCTTGCCTAGCTAGCTAAGAAGATCTGGAGGACCTTAAAAACTGGAGTAATAGCAATGGGACGAAATTTAATGGTGCAAAGAGCCAGTTCATGCACTTAGGGACTAACAAAAAGAATTTTTGCTATAAGCTGGGGATTTATCGGTTGGAAGCAACAAAGGAGGAGAAAGACCTGTTGTATTGGTTGATCACAGGCTGACTATCAGCCGTGAACGTGATGCGGCCGTGAAAAAGGCTAATTCAATTTTAGGATGCATCAGGCGAGATATTCCCAATAGAAACTGGGAAGCGTTAGTACCATTATACAAGGCACTGATGAGATCTCATCTGGAATACTGTGTGCAATTCTGGTCTCTCATATGTTTAAGAAAGATTAATTCAAACTGGAATAGGTGCAGAGAAGGGCTACTAGGGTGATCAGAGAAATGGAAAAATCTACCTTATGATGAGACTCAAACAACCTGGCTTGTTTAGCCTAGCCAAAAGAAGGCTGAGGGGAAATAGGATTGCTCTCTATAAATATATCTGAGGGATAAATACCCGGGAGATCGGTTATTTAAGTTAAGTACCAATGCTAACAAGAACAAATGGATATAAATTGGCCATCAACAAGTTAGGTGAAGATTTCTAATAGCCTTGGAATAGCTTTCCAAGGGAAGCAGTGTGGGCAAAAACTTAGCTGGCTTCAAGACTGAGCTCAATAAGTTGATGGAGGGGCGGTATGATGGGACTCCCTACAGTGGCATGTAGCCCACCTGCGACTTCTAGTAGCAAATATCCCCAACAGCCAGTGATCGGGTACTAGATGTGGAGGGCTCTGAGTTACTACAGAAAATTCTTTTCCAGGTGTTTGGTGCTTTCCAGGGTCTTGCACACATGCTCAGGGTTTAACTGATCACCAGTTAAGGTTGTGAAGGAATTTTCCCCCAGGTCAGACTGACAGGAACTCTTTGGCGGGGAGAGGGGGAGTGCCTTCTTCTGCACCAGGGGACATGGATCACTTGCAAGATTAAACTAATGTAAATGGGGCATTCTCTGTAATGTGAAGTCTTCTAATAATGATTTGAGGACTTCAGTAACTCAGCCAGAGGTTAGTAGTCTATTCCAGGAGTGGCTGGGTGGAGTTCTGTGGCCTGCAATGTGCAGGAGGGCAGACGAGATGATCAGCCTTAAAGTCTAGGAGTCTTCCCACTGCCAGGATTTGCATGGGGTGGGGGGGGGGAGGCAGGGGGGAAAATATCACATGGTGCACGGCTCTGATAGAAGAGCACCCACAACCCTCTGCCTCTGGCAGTCTTCAGCTGAATCAGTAATCTGCGGAAAATCTAGGCAGCTCTCCTAGAACATACAGACCCAGTTATGTATTATGGAGATGTGAACAGGCCAACATAGCTGGTGAGACACTGCTGTGTGGACACACTGAACCAATGTTCGCCATATTTATGCCAGAGCCTGGTTACTGTTAATATGGTCTAAACTGTAGTAAAGATTGGGCAACTGACACACCTAGACTTTTGTATGGACTCATTTCCAAATGGCAACTTCTGTTTTCAGGGAAGTAGGTAGGAGGGTTGTCTTGCATCTCTCTCCTGCAAGGTGACGCCCTCTCCATAAAGACAGGATGCACCATATTCAGCCTGCTGGGATTCCGACCTCAGAAGCTTTTGGAATCTTAGTCTGTAAATGTACTTGACCTTCAGGATAGCTCCTCCAATCCCACCAACCTGCTTTGAAGGCACCTGCACACCCCACTAACATCTTTTACAGATATAGTTGGCATTTTCCCAGCCAGCCATCACCTTTATGACACATCTGACCCCAGATCAGGGACCACTAGTCTTTTCCCAGATGCATCTGCCAGCTGACGCCAGATGGGTTGGATACAGATGTTTCCAATTTGAGAGGGACTAAAAGGGTAATTGAAGTAAACTTAGTTTAACCATCCAAGGTCCTTACCTTCTACTACTTGATCATAGACTCTTTCTTCACAAGTTAGAATCAGATCAAACACATCTTTGCAGTTCTGGAATCTTTCTGGTCGTGGCTTGATTCGCTTATTTCTGTCCAACATGTGTAAAATCCCATTCTGTGTATATCTGAAGTTTCTAGAGTTAAGTAACTTGGAAAGTAAATTTTTGTATTTTCAGTAAAGTAAATGCTTCCATTACTCTTTATTTGCCTTTTTTTGCTTAGAAGCTAATAATTAGGACCAAAACAAAAAACAAAAACCCCATAAACCCACCCAAGGAAGAGATAAAAGTTGTCTCCTATTTGAAAATATAAAGGTCAATGAACTTAACTGAACTCTACAGCAATCTCCTAAAAACTGGTAAAACAACCCAATCAGGAAAATTCATAGAGTCTCTGGAATACACCGCCACCTTCACAGAAATTTACTATTCCTGTCCGTACAGAAGCAAAAATCACCCTCGAAGGCTCTGAAAATGAAGAAGCTTTAAGAAACGTCTGTCTTTTATAGAGCGAGTTCCGTAGCCACAATACTTGAACAATTAATGACATGTACCCGTTTTATATACATAAAAATGTATGTCTTCTGTTTGCATACAATATTTCCCACAGTAAGGGCCTATATGTTACAAGCCAGTCATATTGTGCTCTTAATGCTAGTTGCAAAAATGTGTGGGACCTACTCAGAACTGGGTTTGTATAACTGATCTTCTTAAGGGAATTAAAAAATCCAAAGGAGAAAAGTGCCTTGAAAATATGTCACCAGGCCTGGGTGTGCTGGAGAAAGACATTGATTTATGCTTATTGGAACTTTATACAGTCTCCATATGAAAGGGATGAATTTCATCTGCTGCTTAGTATCTATTACAGTGGTATGACTAATCTCAGGGTCAGGATTCACACACTGCATTCCAGTTCCATACAGGAATGGGACATACTGCTGTCAACACCATCATTATCTTCCCAGGCTTCTGCAACATTCGGTTTCAGTAAAATATGCCAGCATACAGGGCCATTTTAACCTGTGGCTCATTTATGCTTTTTGTCAAACCACTGCAGAATCAGGCCTCTAGGATTTTTTTCAATTGTTTTTTAAACTGTTCAACATACAAAGTCTTGCTATAATTTGAAACCTAGGTGAAAGACCACTTATTTATTTCCAGACACTCCATTTCTAAAAATAGATATTTTCAGAAGGTAATACACCAAACTTAAAGCCAGGTTTCAGAGTAACAGCCATGTTAGTCTGTATTTGCAAAAAGAAAAGGAGTACTTGTGGCACCTTAGAGACTAACCAATTTATTTGAGCATAAGCTTTCGTGAGCTACAGCTCACTTCATCGGATGCATACTGTGGAAAGTGTAGAAGATCTTGTGTGTATAAAAAGATCTTCTACACTTTCCACAGTATGCATCCGATGAAGTGAGCTGTAGCTCACGAAAGCTTATGCTCAAATAAATTGGTTAAACTTAAAGCCCTTAGGCAAAACCCTCTCTGGAAGCAGTTTCAGACGTGGATTAGGAAGGAACACCAAAAGTGTGTGGATAGAAGAAAACCTATTAGCCAATGCACATCTTTCCTCTCACCTTAGAAGAAGCAGTGATACTTACAAACAAGTCTTTGGAGAATGCAAGTTTGCACTGGTTATTACCAGTATAAAGATGCACCATTTACAAATGTGTGATTTTTGTGTCAAGAAATTCCCCTCTTTAGTAGCCAGACCCTTTCTGATCTTGAATCTTGCAAACATTGAAGTGAGCTATCCATTTTTACATTCTTTACAGATTCATACTCCTCCCAGATCCCCTCTAACTTCTTTTCTAAAGATCTAGTTTCTAACTCTTTGAAATAATTTAGGACTCAAATCCCTGAATCTTTCATTCTCGTTATCCTGTGAGTTCTAAGATTCCCCTCTGCTGCCTGGGTAACCAGATCTATTCAGACTATCTCAAATCCATTTTCGAGTGGTGTTGAAGGAACTGCGTTAAGTCTCTTCCTCTAACCTACAGATGCTCACCTATGCCCTCCTCAACACTGAATTCTGATGTTTAATAAAACAAAAGTTTTGAATTGCATCAAAAATTAACCCCAGCTCCTCTGCCTACTCAGTGTCCTGCTGTAGATAGAGTGGATAGTCTATTTCTATTATTTTGGTCTTTCACTATCAGCCTACATTCTCTGCAGTGAATTGTCCAGACCACTTGCTTAACAGACAACATTCTTCTGAATGTCTTTTGCTCTGCAAAAGAAAGATTGGCACTGCCCTTTTTATATCCTCAGCCAATTGTCATCTCACTGCAATGTTTCCTTCTTCCAGATCACTAATGAAAATCACTCCCCCAAGCCTTGCGCTATCCCTTTCTCCAAAAACGCTTTCACTTGGAATTATGATTGGTCTACAATGGCCAATTAGTTATCCACTCAAATAGTTCTATAGCACTTACTAGGTCCATAGTTTCACCAGGTCACTCTTGGTTACATCCTTGAAAAGCTCCACTGGATTTACTAGCCACGTTCTTCCTTTTGGGAGTCCATGTTGTTCATGCTTCTGTTTTAATGGATGTTAGTTCCCCGGATGTGCCTAAAACATATGCTTTCCTTCTACTCTCCAATCTATCAGGTATGCCCCCAATTTCTGCTTCCTTCAGAATCCTGATTTGGATCCCATCTGGTCCTGGATTTTTCGGTCTATATACTCTCTTAATCACATGCTCTGGCACAATATCAGTTTCTCCCGGGTATGTTTCCTTTCTAAGATAAAATATGTCTCTAGCATCTGTCCTTTAGCTTTCTTTGCTGAACACTAAGTCAGGGAATTACATTTACTAAAAAGCCCACAGTCAAGTTTTACCTCTTCTGCCAACTTAGAGCTACTTTCTCCCAGGGGCCATCTGCCTACATACAGAATAAGAGGCCAGAAACAAGTATTTTAAGATTTATGCCATTTTCATATATTCTCTTATTATACACATTGCACCTGAAAAAACCAACATACCACACGTTGAAAAACTGGAGGTGGTAATGGTGAGTGTTTGCATTATGTACTCATGATTGTTTTCTTTCCCTCATCACAAGCTGGGGTGAATTTCAATATGCCTTCATGGTGTGACACTTGTGTCACTGTCTCCACTATGCTTGCCCAGATATCTTGAGAGTCATTTGAGTCAGACCTTCCTCTTCTGCCCACACAGTGTCCCACCCCCACCGTCTCCTCCCCTATGCATTCCAGACACATTTTTTGGCATAGCCACCTCTCCAGATGGTGTACACAAACTTTTCCTTTGACTTTTGAACAGCAATGCTGGCTCTCAGCTCCAGCAGGAACCTCACCACTGTGATGTTCAGCAAGTCAACACTAGCAGCATATGCATTTCTCCAGGATGTTTTCAACCTAGACAAACCACTACTTGTCAATTGTATTATGCCCATTTTACATCCTTGATCCCACCGCCTTTTATAATGGGCCTGATTCTGATCTCATGCCACAGTAACTCCACTGAAGCCAATAGAATCCCACAAGGGTGAAACTGAAAAGCATAATTAGCATTAGGCTCAAATGCGTTTGACTCTAGGCAGAAAATGTTGCCTGCATGCACACCTAATTTCTCCTGTACCCTTAGCACTATGTACTAATTTTTAGTCAATAGGCCACAAGCTATTTACATGAGCAATCTCTCAATTTTACGAAAGATGTATGGTGTTCATTTCTTGGTATGGAAAAACTCTTTAGGTCTTTGCAAAATTTAAAGAACTCAACTCATCAGCTGTCCACCATTCATTCCACACAAAGCGAAAAAGATCACAATGAACAGTAAAACAAACTCAACTTAGTTTAAAGTTTTGTTTTTCAAGAGATCATCTCATAGAAGATTATACTCTGTCCTCCCACCTTATCCCAAACAAGAATAAGCCCACCCACTGTTTGCCCCTCTAATCAGTTTATTCATAACCTCCCAACTCATAGAATTCAAACACACAGAGATGCACACTAGCTCTGTGCTATTAGTATATTAGTTGGCAGATACATACAGGCAAGTCCTCAGCAAAGTGAGTGTCTTCCTTCATTCCTTATAGTTAGCAATACGTATCTTAAACCTTCACAAGCAATTCAGCACAGCTGGCAGCGCACGTGCTGAACAGACGACTCTGAGCTCAGACTATTCCCACCTCAAAGTCTAGCTCAATGCCAAAGCCAGGGGAAGTACCGGCCTGAACGTGTTTAGGTTACATATCACGCTGGCACCTCCTTTTCTTACTCCTCTCAAACACACAGTCACGCTTTCATCCACACTAAAGAAGCTATTCTTACGAGCAGCACAGTAGACGGCTTAGAGTCTGATGTCACGATGTGGATAGAAAGGGGACTAGATCGCCAGGCTCAATGGGTAGTGATCAATGGCTCCATGTCTAGTCGGCAGCCGGTATCAAGCGGAGTGCCCCAAGGGTCAGTCCTGTGGCCAGTTTTGTTCAATATTCTTAATTAATGATCTGGAGGATGGCGTGGACTGCACCCTCAGCAAGTCTGCAGATGACACTAAACCGGGAGGAGTGGTAGATACACTGGAGGGTAGGGATAGGATACAGAGGGACCGAGACAAATTAGAGGATTGGGCCAAAAGAAATCTGATGAGGTTCAACAAGGACAAGTGCAGACTCCTGCACTTAGGACAGAAGAATCCCATGTACCTCTACAGACTAGGGACCTAATGGCTCGGCAGCAGTTCTGCAGAAAAGGACCTAGGGGTTACAGTGGACGAGAAGCTGGTTGAGAGTCAATAGTGTGCCCTTGTTGCCAAGAAGGCTAACGGCATTTTGGGATGTATACGTAGAGGCATTGCCAGCAGATCGAGGGACGTGATCGTTCCCCTCTATTCAACATTGGTGAGGCCTCATCTGGAGTACTGTGTCCAATTTTGGGACCCACACTACAAGGATGTGGAAAAATTGGAAAGCGCCCAGCGGAGAGCAACAAAAAATGATTAGGGGACTGAAACACATGACTTATGAGGAGAGGCTGAGGGAACTGGGATTGTTTAGTCTGCAGAAGAGAAGAATGAGGGGGGAATTCGATAGCTGCTTTCAACTACCTGAAAGGGGGTTCCAAAGAAGATGGATCTAGACTGTTCTCAGTGGTAGCAGATTACAAAACAAGGAGTAATGGTCTCAAGTTGCAGTGGGGGAGGTTTAGGTTGGATATTAGGAAAAACTTTTTCATTAGGAGGTGGTGAAGCACTGGAATGCGTTACCTAGGGAGGTGGTGGAATAGCCTTCCTTTGAGGTTTTAAAGGTCAGGTTTGACAAAGCCCTGGCTGGGATGATTTAGTTGGGGACTGGTCCTGCTTTGAGCAGGGGGTTGGACTAGATGACCTCCTGAGGTCCCTTCCAACCCTGATATTCTATGTGTTGTATAGTAAGAGGACACTTTGGTTTATTGCTATATAGTACTGGTACAGGAATTAAAACTTAGTATTTAAGACATCAACAGGGATTCTTTGTCGCCAACTCTGAAGAGTGCAGCAATGTCCTATCATTATAAGGTTTAGTCAGCTACTAAAATATTAAAACAGTCTTAGGCTTCCAAACCATGGTGATTTGGTTAAGAAAACTGGATCAAGCAATCACTTTCTCTAAACACCCACCCAAAATAACTTCTACAGGACTGGATCTATATTGCATTTGTTTAGCATGAAGCACTGCCAATTGCCAACCTGTGCTGCTGGGTTCTTCCATCCTATTGTTGCTGCATTGTCTTTCTTCTTACTTAATGAGCCCAGCTCGCCTCTCACTTAAATGAATGTAAATCTGGAGTAACTCCATTGCAGTTAGTGGAATTGTGCCGATCTTAAACCAGTGTAAGGAGAATGAGGCCCATTGAGTAGATACTTAAGACAATGCAGCAGAACCCGAGCTTTTTTTTACACATTCTCAGTTGGAATTCTCTTCATGCAAACATTTATCTAAAACATTTATCTAAATTCTAAGTTTAATATTTTTGCTTCCTATTTCAATAAATCGTCTAAAAGATGTATTTCTGCTACTTAGCCTGAAAATTTCTAATTAAAAATTTAAAGAAGTTCACTTTATCCAAGTTTCAGTAATCTCTCTTGTACGACTTTGTGCTTCTAACCAGTTAGACGTGTGTCCTTTTTCTTATTCCCAATTCCGCCATTTACAGTTTTCCAGAGGCCTAAAGATTTATAGTTCTATGATTTGCAACTATTTCAAAAGTTGTACTAAACATGCCAAAATGTTTAAACAGAGTGAATCATGTAATAAAATACAGATACAGTGGTTGGGGGATTTGGTTTTTAAAACAAAAACAAAAAACGTATGGCTTGAATGTGTTAGGTCCAGGCTCTCTGTTTATGTTTATACCACAATAAAGTTATTCACCACCTTTGAGTACTGTAGTTATTCTAAATTCTATTTCAGAAGTTAAAATTTAAGAAAAAGTTAGAGCATAGTCGATCGTACTAAAGGCTAGGTTCTCTCCCCAAAGTTTACAAAAGCATCTAGTAAGAGTAATATTCTGTTCATCGTGTAAACAGCATGATCTGAGATGTAAAATAATGTGTTAGTGCAAACTTCTCTGAGGGTGGGATAACACTCTTCTGTATGATTCACGTATAGTTGACCATTGACAATTCTGGAACAAGGAAATACAGAGATTTTAAGGGAATAAATGTACATTACCATCACAGACGATAGAAGTCACTGTGAGCCTCACACTCAGACCCTTGAAGCGATGCTAAGTCAAGCTGCATTAAATGGAAGAGATCCCTCAGAAGCTGACTTAGTGTCAGCATCCAGATGTTTTCTATCCTCTCCCCCCACATTAAAGATGCATCTTCACAGCTGTAGGCCAGACCTAACCCAACTCTAAACCTGTGGATACCATTTTCAGAGATTAGGATTTTAATTGGCGTACACTTCGTATATGGAACCACAAGGGGACAATAAGAGAAAAAGACAAGGTGGCATTAAAGGGAAACGGCTCATGGGGGCGTGGAAAATTACCACCATACAAGCTCACAATGATGTAAAACTCTAGTTTTACTTTTGTAGCAAGGCGACAGTGAAGCTGTGATCTTGGCCAGGGCACCAGATATTCTAGTGGGATTTGGAGCACAGAAACCAGCTAGCCTGAACAGAGTCCATTCTTTTGGAGTTAGGATTAGGGAAAAGTCTTGCACTTGATGGTGGCAGATTTCTTTTAAGCACTTTAAATGGCAAAAAAAGAGTGCAAAGTTTGCTGAGACAAGAGAATTAGATTGTTAGAGAACTTTCAGATACCACATAACAGATGTGTTCTGGACATCGCAAAGTGAGGCGAGATTCCACACTTCACACCAGGGAGAATCAGAAGTAATTAACTCCATTAACTTCAAGGGGAGTTACTCCAAATTTACATCAGGGTAACCGAGATCAAAATCTGCCCCTCTGTTGAAGTGTGAAAGGGTTTGATCACAGAAATCAGAAAAAATGGCTTTTGAAAGATCTAACCCAAAGCTAGTGACCAATGCTATTATATTTCCTCATGCATTAACCTACTACTGCACTGTGAAAGGGCAAGCACCCCAAAAAGGGAGGTTTATTAAAAGAACTCTTGCAATATCACACAAAATTTGCAGCAAGGGCGGTTTAGGTTGGACATTAGGAAAAACTTACTGTCAGGGTGGTTAAGCACTGGAATAAATTTTCTAGGGAGGTGGTATAATCTCCATCACTGGGGATTTTTAAGAGCAGGTTGGACAAACACCTGTCAGGGATGGTCTAGATAATACTTAGTCCTGCCTTGAGTGCAGGGGACTGGACTAGATGACCTCTCAAGGTCCCTTCCAGTTCTATGAAAATATACAGACATATTGTGTATTAAATAGTACAGCCAGCTATTAAACTGCTCTTTAACATTGAAACATTAGTCCAACTCCCAAAATTGTCCTGCAATGTGACATCACGGGGAATCTCTGATCGGGGAAGGCAAGGAAGTAGAAGAGCAGGAGTATTGCAAGTCAGGACTTAAATACATTAGCAGATGTGTTCACAAAATGAGCCTAGCACATGCTTTTATCAGTCCTGTCAGTTACATTAATTAATGCTAAACTTTGCTATGCATTTATTAAATCCAGCATGAAGACAATCCTAATTAATTAAACCAACTCTGTATAATCTTACCTTGAAATGAAAAGGGATGAAGTTATTACACTAACATCCTGTCATTTTAAAAAAAGAGAGTTACAGGGGAACTAGATGACTCAGTAATGAGATAGGGAGCTCTACATCATTAGGTTGCCAGAAGTTACCACCCTCTGATGGCCAACAGGGAAAGAATGGGAGCTTCCAGTCAAGTTTCCAACATGTAGGTGGCCACACCGCAAAAAACACACCCACACAAAAACAAAACCACATCTATCAGCGCTCACCATTGTACCCATTGTGAACAGTCTTCAAAAGACCAAGAATGGCAAATGAACTCCTTTTTCACCTATGGATGTGGACCATTCAGAGAAGGACTGAAGCACATTGTTGGGGTGAACCAAGGGGGAGGAAGCTAATGGCCATAATGTACATTTTGTGGATAAAGGCTTCTGTCTCCAGGACTTTCATCCCAGCACCTTTCACAAGCATTAAAATAGGGAAGTTACTATAAAAAGAAAAAAAAAAAAAGAGAGGCAATTCTTGCCAGTATCATAGGATATGGTTTCCGGTGCTACCTCAGCCAGACCATGGCAAGAACTACTTGTACATAAGCAGGCAATTTTTGTAACAATGCTTGTAACAGTAAAGAAGAAAGTCCGTTTCAAACTCAATATAAAATAGGCCAGGAAAAGTTGCCCTAAATCAATTGTTCCATTTTATTTTGGGATTGTTTTCCCCGATTATAAATAAAGTGGGGAGAATGAGTCACCAGTTATATCAAAACACAGAGAGGCTCCTGCATGAAACATAGCTGGAAGGACACTGTAGTTGTACCACAATTATTGCTGTGTAGGGTGGTCAAATTCCATATTGATGGATGTGGGACAAAAACCTCCTATACAGAGAGGACAGTAAAATACTGGCTGTTTGTATGGTTTAGATGTAAAAACCTTCACAGTTCCCCTTCTTAAAATATGACCATTCCTAAACATAGGACATTCTTCATATCCATTTCCAGATGCAACAGACTTTGCATTTAGACCCCACCCACCTATTTTGTCTGCTCATGGTCTCAGACATTCTATGGTTAACTGAGCATTTTACATACACAATTTAAAGTACAGAACAGATGTAGCAGTAGGATACAGCCAAAACAAGTTCTTTTCCCTCAAATGCCCTTGGATGTTTACTTTATAATTCTATGTATTCTAGGGCCTACATTTTCAAGTGACTAGTGATTTTGTATGACTAACTTCAGACATCTTAGAGGTCTGATTTTCAGACAGTGCCTAGCATCCACCCTTGGAGTATCAAGTCCCTTTAAGGTGTCAAGTTGGGCACCTAAAATAACTAATAGTTTTTGAAAATTTAGGCCCTTAATGCACAAAGAAAATGGTTTCACCTTCAACAGGAACAGCCCTTGGCCTGAACAATGGCATAGCTCAGACATGGGTAACTTTATTGGGTCACTACTTCGATTGTAAGCTCTTTAGGGGGAGGGACTGTCTTTTTGTGCTCTGTGTTGGTACTCCTCACACGTGGGGTCCTGGTCCATGACTAGAGCTTCAAGGCACTGCCAAAATATAAATAAGGGGAAAAAATAATTCAGAGTAAATAACTAAGGAAGCGATGAGGACAATGAAATGGGAGGAACAGGAAATAAAACTGGGCTTGTACAGTCATGCCGGGGGAAGGGAGTTAAGTGAGGGAAGGAGGAATAGATCACTAACTGTGCACCCTGATACCCTGAGTTTTCCATTAATTATGTACTATTCACTCTTTGTCCAACTGGGTTTAGCATAATCTGTTTCTTCATAGAGATTTCAGCAGCATCTGAGCCATAGAGCTCTAATTAATTAGAGTTGGCACACAGACAACAATGCACAGATCATCTTCCTAGGCCAACTATACTTTAAAATAAACAGCAGTAGTATCTGATGCATTTAAATTTCAAACACAGCTAGACAATCATGTGTTTATGGCACACAGCATGAAGAGGCAAGGGCAATACACGCCATGGGTACTTCACTCTGCCAGCCCTTTCCAGCATAGGAAGCCATTGTCATAGTTGGACAGATATTCTATTTTAATTAGGGCTGTTGATTAATTAACTCACAAGATTAACTCAAAAAATTAATCATAATTAAAAAAATTAAATCAGTTTTAATCACACTGTTAAATAGAATACCAATTGAAATATATTACATATTTTTTCTACATTTTCAAAGATATTGAATTACAGACTAAAGTGTACACTGCTCACTTCATATTATTACAAATTTTTGCACTGTAAAAATGATATAAAAGAAAGTATTTTTCAATTCACCTCATACAAGCGCAATCTCTATCATGAAAGTGCAACTTACAAATGTAGATTTTTTGTGACATAACTGCACTCAGAAACAAAAACGCTAAACTTCAGAGCCTACCAGTCCCCTCAGTCCTACTTCTCGTTCAGCCAATCGCTAAGACAAACAAGTTTGTTTACACTTACAGGAGATAATGCTGCCCGCTTCTTATTTACAATGTCACCTGAAAGCGAGAATAGGCATTCGCACGGGACTTTTGTAGCCGGTGTTGCAAGGCATTTATGTGCCAGATATGCTAAACATTTGTATACCCCTTCATGTGTCGACCACCATTCTAGAGGACATGCTTCCATGCTCATTAAAAAAAGAATCCATTAATTACATTTGTGACTGAACTCCTTGGGGGAGAATTGTATGTCTCCAGCTCTATTTTACCCACATTCTGCTATATATTTCATGTTCTAGCAGTCTTGGATGATGACCCAGCACATGTTCATTTTAAGAACACTTTCGCTGCAGATTTGACAAAACTCAAAGAAGGTACCAAATGTGAGATTTCTAAAGATAGCTACAGCACTCCACCCAAGATTTAAGCATCTGAAGTGCCTTCCAAAATCCGAGAGGGACGAAGTGTGGAGCATGCTTTCAGAAGTCTTAAAAGAGCAACACTCTGATGCAGAAACTACAGAACCCAAACCACCAAGAGAGAAAATCAACCTTCTGCTGGTGGCATCTGACTCAGATGATGAACATGAACATGTGCTGATCCACACTGCTTTGAACTGTTATAGAGCAGAACCCATCATCGGCATAGATGCATGTCCTCTGGAATGGTGGTTGAAGCATGAAGAGACATATGAATCTTTAACGCATCTGGCATGTAAATATCTTGCGACGCAGGCTACAACAGTGCCATAAGAACACCTTCTCACTTTCAGGTGACATTGTGAACAAGAAGCAGACAGCATTATCTCCTGCAAATGTAAACAAACTTGTTTGTCTGAGCCATTGGCTGAACAAGAAATAGGACTGAGTAGACTTGTAGGCTCTAAAGTTTTGCATTATTTTTGAATGCAGTTTATTTTTTTTAACATAATTCTACATTTGTAAGTTCAACTTTCATGATAGAGATTGCACTACAGTACTTGTATTAGGTGAATTGAAAAATACAATTTGTTTACAGTTTAGTATCTGTAATAAAAAATAAAGTGAGCGCTGTACACTTTGTATTGTGTTATAATTGAAATCAATATATTTGAAAATGTAGAAAACATCCAAAATATTTAAGTAAATGGTATTCTATTATTGTTTAATCACCTGATGAATTTTTTTAATCACTTGACAGCCCTAATTTTAATTTCTTGCCCCTACTGTGTAGCACTGTTGGTACCATGATAATGCTCAAAAGGGGCTGCATTTAAGCAGAGTCTGAATATATGGTTTAATATGGTGCACGGTTTAATACCGGAAAGCCTTCTCAGGCCCACAAAAGGCACTATGCAAATAGTGCATGAGTACAACTACTGGCATATATTAGGTAACACTCTGTACATATTATCAAGTTAAGCTTCAATCCACCCAAGTATTTCAAATGTTCCATTTTATACACCTACCAAATGAGCCTTTTAAACATGAAATTCACAACTGATTTAAGATGAAAGTTTGTCGCTATCTAAAACACAGTGGGGATTATATTAAAAACCATTTGGTAAATTGTATCCAGCTTTTAACTTTGCGTTTACCAAAGAAGTGGACACACTTTTGGTGAAAACATTTTTATAGCTATCCCCGGCACCTAGGGCTTTTAAATCTTCAAATAAAAATCTGACATGCGAATGACTCATGCTCTGGGTACAGTAGTCAACATACCGGTACAGATACCATAATTTTTCTTTGTAGAAACCAAATGTTCTGTTTTGCTATGCAGACAAGCCAATTATAGCTGTTTGGACTGGCATTTACAGGTCTCATTTTTCCATGGTATCATCTTAGCTTTCTAACTGGCTACTGTTTACAACGTCAATTCTGTATTGTGTATGTGTCGTATTAGCAGAAATTAAAACCAAACATTTCCTCCAGGTGGCCTAGAAAAAAAAAACACTGATCTAGCTTTCCAGTAGTTTAAGAGCCTTCCTTATTTCTCCAGGGAATAAGACTGAAAAAGAATCAGGATTAAAAGTCCCACACTGCAGCCTGTTACAATTTACTATTACAAGAATATGGCTAGATCCATTTCAGTTTGCATGGAAACTGCATGTTTTTAAACATAAAATTTATGTAGTTCAGACCGTGTCTATATAGCTCATTGTATTGTGTAAAGTAACTCAGGTTCCGAGTATTAGATCAAGTGTCTTAAAACACAAAAAGGGGATACTTTGGGGTTAAACACATTTGAAAAGTTTTTCGGTGTCAATGCCTTACACAACACTGGAAATAAAGTTAAAATATCAAGGTTACTTATCATTAATACCAGTTCTTGATTTTTATATTCCTCTCCACTTGGACAATGAAAATCAGATTAGTCACTTTACTTTTGTGGATCATGTGCTAGTAATGCTATGAAGTTTGGATTGCAATCAATGCAGGGGAATGTTTACAACTAAACAAAATATAGTTGTATCACAAAGTAGGGGAATCCTTTAACTGATCTTAGTTTTCGTAGTATTTTTAAAATAAAAATCTAAATTTTAGGCCCAAACTAACTTGTGACCCTTGAAGTATGTTTAATTGTTCATAACCTTGAAATGATTTAAGTAGGACCAATGCAGGCGACTGGACTAGATTGACCTCTCAAGATCCCTCCCAGTCCTACGATTCTAGGATTCTACATTTCAACTCAAATAACCTTTGGTTCTCTTACTCCCAAAGATCACACAATACATAACACTTATCTAACATTTTTCTGGTGCCTCACAGAAGTGTTTACTGAACTACACAAAGGAATTGTGTCACCCTGCACTGAACTACAGCCAGGAACAGTTCAGTAGTGCACAGTAGCACCACACAACAGTTTGTGACAGTAAGTGAAGGTTTAGGTTAGATATTAGGAAAAACTTTCTAACTACAAGGGTAGTGTAAGTTCTGGAATAGGATTTAAGGGAGGTTGCGGAATCCCCATCACTGGCGGGTTTAAAGAACAGGTTGAATAAACACCTGTCAGGGATGTTCTAGGTTTATTTGGTCCTTCCTCAGCATAGGGGAGCTGTACCAAGAGGACTTCTGGATGTCCCTTCCGGCCCTACATTTCTATGATAATCATCATATTTAGTTTGAAACTGTAGGTGGAAAACTTAGGTAGGCAGAATGCAATTTCTGACATTTGAATTTAGCACGGACATCAGAGGTGATGCCATTTATCTTTGTGATAAAGGCCATAACACCACAAAGTTTTAAATCACATCTGAAATACAGCACAGTGTCTGATGTTATTCTGGAGAGCTGATCCCACATGGGGTCAGAAGAAAGAGCTCCTACCCATTGAATCACCAGAACCAGCAGCATGTGGGATTTCCTCTGAGATCTCATCTAAGCACTAGCCAGGCTCAACTTCACTTAAGGAAGCCACAGCACCAGGTGGAATGGAAACAAAACAGGTTTTCAAAGGACATTTTCATGTGGGGAAAACAAGAGCACTCAAGATCAAACTAAACCAACATACTCCCTATACTAGCCTGACTGAGGTCATTTTTATTCTATTGCATTGGATGAATAAATTCAGCATGAAAATGCAAAGCTTTTCATTTTGCAAATCCACCTCGATCTGGTTTGCCAAGTCATCCTTAGGATGACCTGTTCAGTTTAATCCAGGAAATAGGTGTCAGATTAAGATGCTCCTTGTGATGCCAGTAGCTTTTAATCTTTAATATTTTGTTGCTTAGTGCTCATAACAAGAAGAATGAAATCTAGTATTTATCCCCTGAATGGGCAGCAGCAAGGCTGGATTCCCAACACAGCTCAACCTTGCCCTGGAGGAACAGCCTCTGGCTTAGTTTAGTCTTCACGCCCCATTCAGTCCATGTCCTGTCTGCTCAGACTGCTAAGAAGGGGGCCAATTATGATGGTAGTGGTTTGCGTTGAAATGCCTTGGCCACCCATTGCATTTCACAGAGTCTCCACACCACCCACAACAGTAACAGCTTCTGTTCATTGGTGAAACAGGGCAAGGTTCAAATTGGCAACCTACAAGTGAAAGGCTCTAATTATTAGTCCTCTCTAAAACGGTCAGTAACCCACCTCCAGGGACCATGTCTCACCATTCTCTTCCTCGTCCTGTGGGTCTTGCCTTTAACTTCGCTACCCTTTCTCACCTTTGACAGGGTGGTCTTTCTGCTGCCTTCGTCAACGGAGCCTATGTTTACACTACAGGCTTCTGGCACCATAGCACGGTTGATCGGGCGTGGGCAAAGGTGTGATTCCTAACTGACATAGCTGTGCCAGCTGAAGTCTCTAGTGTAGACACAGCTATACTGTACTGGTAAAACTACACTTTTCTTGGTATAGTTTATTTCGCTCCTCAGGACTGAAATGGGGAAGATAGGGCCTTACAAATGTGGTCACTTTGAGATCTACTGATGAAAAGAGCTACATAAAAGCTAGGAGTTACTGACATACTGGTACAAAGTGCAGCTTTGCCAGCATAGCTGCCCCCAAACTAGGAGCACTTTGCAGATATAGCATACTGGAATTCCGGTAATGGTACAGTGCTCCTACTGTAGATAGGTCCTAAGTACCAAGCCCCGCCTAGTACTACACACCCATGCTGGGACAGCCTTTGGCCCTCTTCCCTATTAACAGGAAGCAGCTGTGCACAATTTTGATTGCTCCTACTTGAGAAAGCTTCTCAATTGCTTTTGCATTTGGCATTTTAACCTATGTTGATTCTTTTAAAAATTAGTGCCTTGGAGAGAGAGTGTGGATTTGAGAGAATGATCACAATCAAGAAAAATGCAACCCTCAGATCTCCTAATCATGGCTGTGGAGGTGCACCTAGGAGTAAGGGGATGAAACTGAGCAAGGTAAAATTTAGGCCGAGTAGCAGAGAAACACTTCCTAATAGCGAGCTCTATTAGACCGTGAAATAGTCTCCTGAGGGAAGCAGTAGAAGCTGGAGTCATTTATAAACACAGACAGGGACAAAAATCGCCTCTTCCAGGGAACAGCCCAGCACTGGGTTAGATGAGCTGGATATGCTAACAAAAAGGCATTTCCCACTGGACAGCATTATTTGTTTCCTTACTATGCACAGACTGGCCCGCGAACTTAGTGCATGGGTCATTTACAAAGAGGACAATTGCTTCATGACTCGATTTTCCCTTTTCACTGCAAGGTTGAAAGGAGCAGAAAAACAGCATGTGGGACTTGGCTGCATTGCTCGCTGGCCTACAGCACTGCTGGTGCTCCTAGAGCAAGCTGGTTTCTACCCACACCTGGCCAGTGGCAACGGTGCTAATGTGTCTGAGTGGGTTTTTACTCCTGGGAATGACAGCAAGAGCAGCATCACAGCACATCACCTTAATGGTGGGCGGGCAAAACAAGGGTGTTTTTGAAAGCCAAGCTGTATTGGGAGAAATTCCCTCCCAATCCCATGGCTGCTTCTTTTCTCGGCATGCCTAGCAGCATTTTGCTGGGCCCCAAGGCTTCCGTCACGGCTCGCTTGTTAGCGCTCAGTGCCCTAGAGCCCATCTGTGGGAAAAGAGATTTACAGTAATGGGGAGGGGGGTCCCCAGTCAGATAGTCGTGGAGCACTTAGCAAGGGAACTGCAGGATGCTGACAAGCTAATAGAGAGCAGCACGCAGAGGGACACTAACTTGGCAGCAGTGGGAAGGGAGTTGAGAATGAACACAGAGGATCAAGCAACAGAGAAGAGAGGGAGCCCATCATAAGGTTTCAGATAAGTAGCCGACTTTGCTCCTCAGAACATAATCTTGGGGGCAATGTGAGGGAAGGCCTGGAGGGATGAGGAAGGACACGTCTGGGTAGATTACTGGCAATGTTAAAGCCTGAGTACAGGGAAGGAGGCATTGCAGAATTTTAGGGTAGACTAATTATCCCAGATGCTGACCCGCTCCCTCTCCGAGACAGCAGTGGCATTTTCTTTTTCCAACTCTGTTTAGTGTCACCAGAGCACGTGGTTCTGTGCACAGCCACAATCCCTCAAACTGGTTTCAGCTGTCCAAGACGGCTCTCCACCGTGGAAAGGTCTCTGGAAGTAAATTCTATGAGTTAGGACAGTCACCCCACTGATTGGAATAAATGCACGGGAGTAATGTGGCATGGATTAGAAAATGCCATATGGGAAGCAAGGGCTAATTTCCTCGCCCTTCCCTATCCAATTTTTCAAACAGCGCCCTGTCATGAATGTGGCAGCTTTAAGAGTCTGCACAGGCCTGCATCATTCCAGGAGCAGACTTATGCTGGCTTCAGCTGACATTTCCTCCACAGGAGCATCCATGGAAACTGCTCAACACCTACTCATCACTACTCAGATGAACTGAGATATCCCTTTCCCTATTCCATATTCCTTCCTCCCCCTGCCCCCAAAAGCTCTGGATGCAAAGGATGATTTGGGCTCATATCAAGGGAATTTCAAGAAGAGATTTTCAGAACAGTATAAGGGTTGTCTTAGGACCTAGTGCTAGAACAACCATATCTGAATATACTTATTGTTGGCTGGGTTCTAGCAACTTCCTGACCAGCATGGAGAGGGATTCAGTTTTGAGAAGCTTGTTATACACCACTACCTTACATTGCCTACAGTACTTTTATAACATGCTTTTCAGAGCAAGCCCATTTCACATCAGTTCTCAATGCTAGCATGGGTCTACTCCCGCTGTGAACATGCTTGTAATGTTGCTGGAGACTTCCAAATCTTCTACTGGGCAGCAACAATGCATGATAGTCTAACCTCTTTCTCTGCCGCAGGACCCAGGGGCAACAGCTGAGAAACTGCATCTTGAAAATATGGATCCCTCCTTACCTCAGCTACGTTTTTGGGCCAAAAAAAAAAAAAAAAAAGGCAAACATTTCTAAACTGCCTTGCTTCAGCCCACATCTAACAGTAAACAGTCCTAAGTTTTTTTGTTCCACATGCCGCAAGAGCAAGATAGCTTCAGCGATAAGATATATCCAGTTCAGAAAGAAGAGGTTTAGCAATAGGTTTATCTTCAACCACCTTGTGCTGGACCAGTCTAAAGCATCCACTCTGCAGTGCAGCTGCATTCCCTCCCCTCCCCCCAGGAAAGGTTAGCATCCAAAGCATTCGCAAGCACATACTTTGAGTACTCCTGTTCCATATGGTATTCAACATACCTTATTCCTAATCAGAGGATTAACAGCATTTTTCCCCACTTGTTCATAATTTGCCGTGGCCTTGGCTGTTTAGATGATCGTTTGCAGGCATTTGCATAATGCTATTTATAGCGCACCCAGCCATTTGCTGCCTGCCCTTTATCTCAGAAATTCACTGTAGAAAATCATTTCTGAAAAAGTGCTGCTTTTTAAAGACATTTCTCAGAGCTGATTAAGCACTTTTATCTGGGACATGAAGCTCTTCCAGACACTTCTTACACACATGCTGGTAGCATACATTAACAGAGAGATCACCCAAGCAGAATGCTTCAAAGCCAGGAGTAATTTCATACACAGAATGTTTTCTTTGGGGCTTTCTTTTGGCGGGGGGAGAAAGCGGGAATACTGCTGAGCCAATTTGTTTTCTGTTGGGAGCGCACTGCATGTGCATTTGCAGCTGGCGATGCATTACGTATCCTCCCACTCCCATAACGGCCCTTCCTACTCACACTGCCAGATATAGTATGCCGCATGATGATCCAGTGCTATAAAAGTCTATGATGCTCTGCACTCCTAGGCCTCTCTCCCTGAATAAAGGAAACTGTGCCAGAATATTCATGTTAGAAGCAGAGCAAGCACTCCACTTCCCCTACACTTGTGGTATAAATCGCCCTTCCGTTCTTAAAAAACATACTCAATCTGCTCCCCACACATAACTAGCCACACACTTGGGGGCCTCACACCAGAAGCAGGACAGACATGATGTGGCTGACTCAGGGCTTTTTCCTGCTCCTACCTCTCTTCTGGATTCCTCCCTTCCCAAGATGTAGGTTATGGGTAAAAATTTCAAAAGCACCACGTGACTTAGAAGCCTAAATTTCATTCAAGTCAATATAACTTGGGCTCTTAACTATCTAAGCCATTTCTGAAAATGAGACAGGCATCATAGGCCCTTCTGAAAATTTTACCCTATTCTGAATCTAACATCTAATCATATCTGCCTGCACAGAGCCTCACAAAACAAGCCACACAGAAGTTTATTCTCAACATGTTTTAGGGGAACATATAATTTATACCTAGACCTCCCTCAGATGCAAGTTTATTGCCAGAGGAATTTTGTTCAGTTCACTCTGAATTTCAGTATCCTGCATCTTTAAGAGTATTGATATTTTACTCCACATGCATTTGTGATTTGAACCACTGATCAAAAAGAACAAACATCAAGCTTCACTTGCTCTTCTGTACCTACATATGCCAACAGGGTTGGTTTTCTTGAGCTCAACATTTCATGTCTCTGGGGGCAAGAATAGCAGAATTAAATCAAGAACTATAAAGGCTCAGATTATCAGAGATGTAAATCAAATTCACTACAAAGGGACTCTCCCAAAAGAACCTTCTATGATTTAAATTGTTAGGTACTAGCGTCAAGTTACTAGATGCTTTAGGAAAACGAAAAGCTGTGATTCCACAAGGCACAGTTAGAGAATATATTGGTATCTGCTTAGTTTGGGAAGTCTGGTGAGGAATCCTGTTGGTAGCAGGGAGACTAGCTCTGCCCTAAGGGAAATTAATCTGCTCTACAGCTAAGCCCCTTCATGTTACCAAGTGGCAGACATCATATAAGCATTACATATACAGAAAAATAACCCACACTCACTGCAAATGGATTGCAGATAAGCCTTCAAGACAAGAATGCTCAGATGTGTTTAAGATCCTAGACAGTCTCAAATAGCTGAGAAGGTAGACTAGGAAGTGGCTTTGCTTACAATTATGGAGAAACATCAAACAGAAAGGCAATGTTCTGGGCTACCTTTTTAACAGGTCTGTTACAAACGGACCCAACCTAATTGTAAAGGCTTGGTAGACACATCAAAGGAAAAGTCAGGCCTAGCAATTGTACTGCCTTGACTGTGACTAGTGACACTACTGTGGCAGTTCTGATGATTGCTAACCTACTACTAGAGAAAGGATATCAAAGGAAAGAGCAGTGTAAGCTTCCCTCACGTTGCCCCCAAGTTTCCCCAATGCTGACTTGAGCGAGCCACCTTTAGCAGAAAAAGGGTGCGGCAGAGCATCCCATTTGAGCAGAGCGGTGCACTTAACATACAAGCAGGTTTGTAGGGGACGGTTTGCTCTGGAAATGAAAGTTTATAAAGTGGAAGTTACATGCTATTTAGGAATGCATTTAAGACTCACATCTGAAGAAGTGGGGTTTTTTTCCCCCACTAAAGCTTATGCCCAAATAAATCTGTTAGTCTTTAAGGTGCCACTGGACTCGTCGTTTTTAAGACATGTACACATCCATTAAATGGCATGGTGATTTTAAAATATTGAAGTATTTCACATATTTAGATTTGATTTCTGGAACAGTTAAAATCCCAAGAGCCCAACACAATCCCAAGACAGTCATACAGCTCTGAAGAACTCAATTCCTAGGTGATTTGCAAAAATCTCTACTTCAGGCCACTACTATTTTGCCTAGGTAGGGTTCCAATTCATCCAGCTGCTACGCTGAAAAGTTCTCTTCCTTCTTTTGATGTCCTCTACTGTCCCCTTGGCATTTTCAAGGCTCTTAGAGTCCAACCCAAGCTTTGCCAGGGAACCATTTCTTTTGAAGGAATGAATTTGCTCCCCCAGCTGCAACATTCTGTGATAAGAATTTTCAAATGGATTGGTTTCAGTAGCTATTAGTCAAAATAACACATTTACAAATATGCTGTATGTAAAGCTCAAATATTGTGGTTATGAATGCAGTAAGAATACCTAGATATTATAATAAGTTTGTTTTAAAAATCTGTATGCAATAGAGCCCTGGCTGAGATGGGCTTCTGCTACCAGCACAGAAACCAAAACACCCACAGAACTGGCCCTTTGAAGAATGAACTTCAACGGGACAATGCTCAGATTAGTTCAACAAGCATGATGGAAAAGCAGAAGGGAACTAAAATAAGCAGCGGCCAGGAAAAGAGCAATCTGATGAAGTGGCAATGACTGAAGTTCTCAGCTCACAGTGGCAATGAATTTAAACATGCCCTAGAGGTCTTTTCTGCACAAAAACTGTATCACTAACTATACCGCTATAGCTAATGTGGTACAAGCGCCCTAGTGTAGACTCAAAATTATAATCAGTTTAGAGATGCCTTATACAAGTATAGCTATTCCCATTTCAGAAGGGGAAGCAGCTATACTAGTGTAAGGCATCTTTACACCAGTTCAACTACATCTATACCAGAGGCTGTACTGATTTAATTATTTTGGGTAGGAGTGGAATAGTTAAAATCGGTACAAGAAGTGTGTGTAGACCAGGCCTAAAGTTCTACAGAACAGTGGATATCAGGACAAGGAAGAGGATCTCTCATAGGTCTTGCACGCAAACTAAACACGGAAACAAAGTGGTGTGACATAGCAATGTTATTGGCTAGAAGATTGTCTCTATTAGTCTATTGCCCCATTTAGAAGTCATTGTCAGCCAGTTTTAATCAGAAGCTTTCATTCAAGCAATTTTTTAAGTAAAGATAATGGTAGGGAAAAGCGATAATCTTAACCTTCTGGAGATACATAAATATTGAGGCAAAGCATCTATGGGAGATAAATGTCAAAATGTTGCCAAAATATCACAGAACCAATGCCCATTGTAATTCCTTTCCATTATACTAGGACTGATGGCAGGGTCAGCCTCTCATTCCTTAACTCTTTTTGGAAAGCCCATGAGTGGAGAAACTAGGAGGCTCATGCCCTGCCTGGATTAGAAAAGGTTTGCCTATATAGCTATGCCAGCCAGCCTTCCTAGTGGAGACACCTCTTACGCCAGCAAACAGTTCTTTTGCTGGAACAGGTCATACTAAGCTGTATCAGCAAAAAACTGTTTTGCTGGTATAACTGCATCTACACTGAGGCTTTTGCTGACAAAGCTATATCGGTTAGGGGTGTGATTTTTCTTCCCCCCACATTCCTAACCGACATAGCTACACCTGCAAAACAATTAAGTGTAGACCAGGCCTCAGTGGAAGCTGATGCAAAAAGCATAAAGGTGGAAGGGAGAGGTGGAAACAGGGAAGAGGCAGTGGGAACTCGTATCTGAGAAGCGAGAACCAAGCTGACCAGGAGGAGCTGCAGTCATTGTACAAGTTACCTGGGGGAGAGGCTAACAAGCTGTCCAGTTTTATAAGAGTCAAGCATTGCACTGCTCCAGGGACCCTTTGGTTATATGGGGCTCAGCACTAACGGAAGATGTAGGGTTGTTAGTTATTTTGCCTGATGGATATTGGTGCAATAATGTAAAAGGTGTTCATTACTGATCTGCTTCACTGATTGGCTTGGAAAAGAGCTATTTGCTTCAGCCAGAGCAATGCATCTAACACACTTTTCTAGAGTACATTAATGTAATAAATATTGTACTCTAGAATCCTTCAGAATGAAATTTAAGAGTGTTTTACAAACTACAGAGCACCACTGAAATGCAGCCAGACTTGGGAGGGAGGGAGGGAGGGAGTTTACCAACAGCATTAGCAAGAGAAGAGGTAGTCATTTTGGCAAAGTTAATCAGGCCAAACTCCTCAACTTGCCTTAAGATCTTAACGGTCTGTCCAGAGTAGATATGACCTCAGGTTAAGGTCTCACCTTTACTTTGAGTATGCTATTTTTATGGACTACCTTCTGGTCTGTGGGGGGTTGGGCGAAAGGTGTACATTCATCCAAAGCTGCCTGGCTGACATGCATTTCATTTGATATCACTGAAATTCAACAAATCAAGGAACTTAGACTTGCTTTGCACAATTTTTAAAGATTTCTTAAAGATCAGTTTTACATATGAAAGAGTCTCAAGCTCTGGATCTTTTCGGGTATACGCCTGAGCAGCTGAGACTCACTATGGCAAGAGAGGAAATGTATTTGAGTAAAAATTTAGAAAGAAAAGACGAGATCTACTCTTTGATCCTTGAATGGAGCCTGCAGTTAATATTGCCTCCTTGAAATGGAAATACCAATTTAATAGTCTTTCCATTTTAACATGAATGCAACAAAGGTGAGGTGCAGTCCTTATAGAAAAGAGTCTAATTTTAAAAGGATCTAGTAGTGAACATTGCCTTTGAGAACTTTTTTTTAAGGTTTTGAATCAATAAATCTTTAGTCCCTTCTCCAGAAAGCTCTCGTTCCTGCAAGACTGGAAACTTTGATATGCAGAAAGTTGGACCTTTTAGAGACTGTTCAAATTCCAATTTTTAATATTACTTTTCCCTCTCAACTCAGTTTCTCAGACATCCGAGTCTTCTAGCGAAGAACAAAACAGCAAAGAGTGACATCTTGGCCTCACTTAATTAAAATCAGTTTTGTCGTTGACTTCCATGGAGCCAGAATTTCAACTCAAGGGTTTAAAGCCTTTCAGTGTCAGGTATCAAAAAAAAAAAATTGTGTAGCACAGCACAAGCTCCACGGAGCACAGTCTCCCAGCCAAGGGCCAGGACAAAAGGAATGTAATAAAGTAGGCCGGCACCTTCCAGCCAGGTGGACCCCAGAGTGCTTTACAAATCAGCTGCAGGAAACCACTTCGCCCACCACTGAATGGCAGCCACTTTAGGTGGAAGATGACAGCTGCTTATTAGCATTACACAACAGTTTAAGAGTATCTATAGCCAATTGAAACTATAGAGGGAGTTGAGAGGGGCAGAATATCATTACCCAAGGTAGAATTTGGCCAGGATAGTCTTATGGAAAGTGCAGAAAGGGAGTCCTTTGAACCATTAGGCATTCAAACACTTTCTAGGGGTTCCGACAAGGAAGTGAATAGCCTGAGGCACAAAAGGAGGTTTTCTGAATAAAAGGGAGGCCAGCAAGTGAGCCTCACTGCTCCTGGCTACTTCCCTCAGTCTGTCCGCCTCTTGGTCTCTCTCAGGCCATGAAACATCTCTGATAAGGTTGGTTTCTCTCCGTTACATCTCAGCAGGGAGAACAGAGCTAAAAGCTAAAGCTCAACTGGGGACATTAAAAAGGTCAGGAGTGAAGAGGGGGAAAGAAACTGGAGCACAATTTACTCAAGTAAACAAGTCCCAAGAGTTAGGTTTCATTCAGGAAATGGCACCTCAGGCAGAACAGCACCTTTTAGGGACAGTGTTTCAGCACTGACTCAGAAGATACTGGTGCTGATTTACACTTAGGAGACATAAGCCGTACACATATCTGGCATAAACTGTCATAGAATCATAGACTATCAGGGCTGGAAGGGACCTCAGGAGGTCATCTAGTCCAACCCGTTGCTCAAAGCAGGACCAATCCCCAGTTTTTGCCCCAGATCCCTAAATGGCCCCCTCAAGGATTGAACTCACAACGCTGGGTTTAGCAGGCCAATGCTCAAACCACTGAGCTATCCCTTCGTGAATCACCACCTTGACTCACTTCAGCACCTTGCATTTTCCTTGGAAGTTTCTCATCCCAGCACTAGCCTGGTTCTACCTTGCTTTGCTAGTAAGATCTATCTAATGGACAACCAAAGCTGGTATGACAGTAAGTAATGTTATGTCCATTTAATTCTGCTCTTAACTAAAGGTATCTCCCCCCACTATGTCCATTCACCCTCAGATCATGCTGCTTTCTCCAAGATACCCTGGAAAAGCAGCTGTATATTCATCTTTAAGATTAAATGTAAGGAAAAAAATCCAAAGTTTAAAAACACAGTAGAAAATTCGAAAGACTTCACTTGAATAGATATAGCCAAAGCACCCCAGGTTACCTGCAACTTTTTTACTGTAAAATATTTAGCTGCAGCGGTATTTACATGTTAATTTTAAAGGCTTCAGCTATTTTTCTTCCAAGGAAAATGTGCATTTTCTTCAGGGCATTTGAAATCAGATATAAGAATAACTGCAAATAACCAAGAAAATAAAATTCTCAGTGAACTAGACTCTACGGTTTTGTGAAGAATTACTCTGTTCTCAAGCTAAGCTCAGGCTCAATTATTGTAAATTGCAGGCAATCTTTATGCTAGCAGTATATAAGTAGTATTAAATAGATTCAGACAGAGACAGACTATTTTTAAGTAACATTAAGTGTGTTACTGACAAGTGGAAGAAAATGTAAAAGGCTAACATTCTTAACACATACTGTCAGGCTTTTCTCATCCCTCATCACAGCAGGAGTGCAAGATGGTGTAGTAGGCTTAACGTTGAATCACTCGGCTCTCTACTCATTGTGCTATTCCTTATTTCAATAATTGTTATTGTCTGAAGTTCTACGTTAGCCCAATTCTGCATTCATAACACCCAGCAGGAGCCTCTGGGTGCACAAGAAATGCAGGAGATGCCCTTTTAGCAACGCTTTCCTTCCCACAAGGGCATTACAAGATTTTTAAAAGCTTTCAAGTCCAATCGCCATGCACTAGAGATCAGGTCTGAGACTCAGATATTTATAGCTTATGCCTCCCTGGAGTTGTTACTATTTATTGGTTTAATATAGATTGCCTTTATGTGCCATTCAAAGCACGTTATGTATCCAACAGACATCCTGTTAATGGAGATTTTTTGATTTATTACAAAACTCTCTTTACATTTGTGACATAAGCTTGACAAATCAGTTGAGTGGCTACAGTTTATCAAGCCAATCCAACTGCTACATCTGCATATAGAAGATCCACCAGAACTACCCATGCTGTCCTTCAGGGCAGGTATCTCTTTTCTATGCTTGTACAGCACCCAACACAACAGGACTCCAGCGTAGTACCAGAATCAATATTTATTAACAAGGCTCTGAAAGACCAGTGATCTTAACTCAATGCAAGGGCTAGCAAGTCCAACAGAAGTGTTTACATTATGAGTCTAAGCTCTGTTCAACTACATAAAATGAAGGGTTCCCCACCCTGGATATCTTTAATCTGGTAAAGATATTTCATATTAAAGCCCGTAGAATCTCCTGACTGTAGATCATGTACCAGATTCAGTGGCCAATATTATTTTGATTTTGATTTCAGCAGAGCTCGTTCCCGCTCCCCAAATCCCCCAAAGACTGTTCCCTTTTTAATTTTATCTTATTGGCTACATTATTCTGTGTATTTTCTTCGCTAAGATTTAATTTCAATGACAGCAAACCCAAGTATGTGTCAGGTAAGGCAAGTCCCTCCCCTCATCAACACTAAATAAAAATCTCTCTAAAACAACCCATAGATCCCGTTACCTGACTTACATATCTCTATAGCACTTCTCATCCAAACAGATTGCAAAGCATCATACAGGCTTTTAGTAAGTGATTGCAAAGGCGACAGATCAGGTCACCTACCACTGAATGGCAGCCGACCATGCGGTTTAGCGAGGCTGTTAAAGAACAGCACACTGCAACGCTACTCAGTTGTTCCAGGCAAGTGAAAAACTATGTCCTTCCTCATATTTTTCTTTGAGAATTGTTTCTTAGAAGTCATCTCTTCGACCACTCAGAACCTTTTCATTTCTTTATCCTTCCCACCCGCACTGCGTTTTTGGTGGCCTTGTAGACCACCAAAAAAGGATCTACCAATCCATTTGAGAATCACTCCAATATCTAACTGATGCTCAAGAGAATTTGCATAGGCAAAGTTCGCCAAACTGGAATTGGGGCAGAACATGTGGCTAAAACACCACTATCTTTGGGACCTTTACTGAATACAAGGTTTCAGGACTGTGGCACCTTTAAAGGCCATATACGTTCTTCAGTGCATGACAATCAGGTCCATTAAGGTGGGATGTGCAGCATAATAGAAGACCCAATGGTATCTTGCAGAGCTACTTAGTGCAGGATTCTGATCGTACACTCAACTAGGTGGTAACTCAGCCTCACTAAATCAAATCTTGTGTTCACACATTAAAAATTCATGCTTGTTAGCAGGGCCAGTGCTCCCTATGATGCAGATTTCTGTGGCACAGCAATACTGAATTCCGCAGAACACTAGAATTTCTGTGGCAATTAAATTCATTAAAACCGATTTGAATTTAAGGGGAAAAAAGTGACCATTAGTACACCATTCCTTGTGTTGTTTTAAAATTAAAATCTGTTGAATTTAATAAAAAGGTTTTGGGTTTTGTTTGATTTTACTCTGGCACAGCTTCCAAATTCCCAGTTTTCAATGAGCTGCAGAATTCTGCAGTGACAATGCATAACTACACTGCAGAAGTTGTCCAGAGGAAACAAGGTAATTTGAATAGCTACAGCCGGGACTTATGAAACTCAGAACTGCGACAGAGGCAGCTAGGGGGGAAATTTTCAAAGGAACAAAAGGCAATCAGGCACCCTACTCCAGGGTTGCAAACTCTTGCCATTTTATCATGAGTCTCGCAATATCTGGCACTTCTCTTGAAGCTCCAGGAGCCATGTTATTACATGAGAATCTCAGCTTTCACTTACAAAAAGTGTTCTAGCCATCATGGTTTCAGAGAAAAGCTTGAAGACATGAACCCTAGTGACTCAGAAAGCAAATAAAAAGAACCCTAAGATTTATTATTGAAAATCTCATGTTTTGAGGGGTCGAACTCTGATTTTTCTATGCTTCGGATTGGTAATACTGCAACTCCCACTGACTTTCAGTTGTAGCTGGGTGACTAACTTCTGCTTGTGCCTTTGAAAATCTCCCCCTTCAGGTTTTTGGCACCAGAGTAGACTATGTCTCCTCTTATCCTTCCCCACCCCTTTAGTGAGAGGCCATAAAGATCCAAAAATCAAGGTCGATGAGAGGGAGAAGGATGGACTTCAACTACTAGTTCCCAGCCTCAAGTAGCCACCTCAGTGTACTTCTCCCCCAGTATCTACCAGTGAATCCAACAACAGGGGACAAGCACATTAAACTGGAAGTTTCAAGCTAAAATCATCAGCAGCAAAATTTATGTTGACATTTCAGCTGGTTTCACAGTTAATACCTTACTGAAGTGAATGGAGCAGACGTAACCAACACAAGGGTAAAATCATCAGAAGCTGCTGAAGCCATGCCTATATTAGGGCTCTCACCAGTGCAACTGAAAGGACAGAAGCACTAGTAGGAAGTTTCCTAAAACTTCATAGTGTGGACGCTGCCTTCGATTGCAGAAAAAGAGGTGAATGCTGTAGTCCTGTAAAACATGGAACCCTGGTTACCGCAAATAGGTAACAGTGGATTTAGAAGTCTCAAAATCCTGGTCTAACACACAGAACAGGCCTCAGTTGTCTGACCCCAATCTGAACAGCTGAAGATGGTGTTGACTGGCACTAGAAGTGGCAACGTCAAGCCTAGTGTGAGCGTGGCTGCCAATTTTGGGTACCAGAAGAAAGTACATGGGAGGGAGGTTAGGAAAGGGAGAAGATAAATGATCCAAGACTCCAAAACCTTTTCCCTTTAGAAAAGATATTTTCATAAAAGGTATTTCCATGTAGATAAGTATTCAAATATACAGAGGGATTAGAATATCAGCTTCCTGATCAGGAAACGGACACTGACTGCACACGACTGACAGACGTGAAAGGAACAACTAAATTTAACAAAACGGTAGTACGCAACTTTGGTCAATTGTCACAAATCAATTGCCATGATGGGAATTTCTCTAAACTTTATTCCAGCTCCTTAAAGGACTGCTTCTTGGAAGAACTAGTTTCTAGAGCACGCAAGATGGGAGGCTATACTTGAATAGGAATTGATTCAACAAGCAGCTCTAGAGAGGCTATTAAGTAACAGTGACCACAATACAATTAAGGTCAACATCCTCAGAGGAGGAATTGTCCCAAAAACTAGTACTGTAACGCTTAACTCTAGAAAGAGGTACAAAAAAAGAAGAGGATGAAGCTCTGATCCTAGTCAAAACGCAGCATGGAGCTGCTGAAAGCATATCAAACTCCCAGAAGGCATTTATACCTCTAAGCAAAAAAGGAAGCTGGGAGAAGGTTGCACAATATGGTTAAAAGGGCCAGATTCAAGAGGTTATTTGAGCTGCACAAGTCTCCCTCAGAAAATGGCATTAACTGTAGTGAAGCCAACAAAAAGGAACAAAAATCTAAGAACTACGGAGGACTCTGAAGAGCAAATAGCTGAAAGACATGAAAACAAAATAAATTCCTTAAAAAAGACAAAAGTTGGAAGCCTGCAAGAGAATTGTCTGCTGGGCTACCAGGGAGAAAGAGGACCAATTAAGGAGAACTGGAATATTGTAGAGAAACTATCCATAAAAGTTCTGAAGAATGAAATAGCTGGGCTGGAACAAAAATAGGAACTCCATTAAAGCAGCTACTAACTAAACAGAAGGGTAGCAAACATATATATTTTTAGAAAGGTGGCAGGTGTGGGTCCTGGGAAATAGACCAGTAAGCCTTACTTCAGTACCAACCTCATCCAGTATGGCAATTCCTTTGTTTTTATGTCTTCTGAGCTAAAGATGTGATCCTGGTTCTTTCCTGGTTGTTGTTAACATCATCTTGAGTTTTCCGAGCAGATTAAGACTAATCAGAGAATGGCTTGAAAATTGAATGGGGAGGGATGTTGGACTACATTGTTTCAAGATGGACCTCCAGCTCTCATTTTTGTCTAGACCACATTCCCTACGATATGCTGATAAAGAGTTGCTCTGCAACATCTCAAGCTTAGGGCAACTCCTTCTGAGATTGGACAGTCCTTCTTACCACAACAGAGAAAGGCTGCCTGGCATACAGATTACACTCTTCCAATCCCTAAACCAGTGGCTCGGGGGGGGGAATGCGGCGCGGCAGGAGAAACCAAAGAACTATGCCATAAAAGGATCAGAGCAAGTACCCAAGGAACTAGATTTATCAAAGGACATTTCCCCCAGAAGTTGAACTGTTGAAACTTCCAGATAGGAAATCCGGACGTTCTGCAAGAAAAAAAAGCCTGCTCGGAGCAATTGCTGGCTCCAGGACTTTAAAGCCAAAGCAATCTGCTCATCTCCTTTCTCAGAGCAGGAGAATGTCTCCTTACTTCACCACAGTGATCATTCCTACAGATGAGGGTTAGCAAGAAAAATGTTCTCTGGGAGTTATACAGACTTCTTTCTGCACATGCTCTCTGAAAGGGCTGAGTAAGAGAAGAGCTTTCAGTGATGCCTTTTCTCTTGAGGAAGAGCTAGTCAACCACACCCCACAGAGTCTATTTCCAGGTGGCTGGGTTGGGAAGCTTTAGGAAGCCGCCTCCTCAGTATTTGCCTCTGGACCAATCATGGGAGAGAGGAGCAGTGGGAGAACCCCTGAGAGCAATGACTCAGACACCTTCCCAAGCCAAACTGAAGAATTTAGGGAGACAAATAGTGACGGCTCCCAGGACAGACAGTTCTCAATGTAGGTCAGATCTGCTGCAACAACACATAGCTGTACACCTCCTAAACCTACCACCGTGCTCAAGAAAAGAGATTACGTCCACCTCTGCTCATCTGGATCCTGTGGAGACTATGTGCATTAGAGCTGGGTAAATGTTTAGAAAAAATTTCCCCCTCCTACCACCAATAAATAAATATTGTAGATTTGGGTCAATTGGAACATTGAGTTCACCTAAATATTTCAGTCAAAACAATTGAAAAAAATCAAAACATTTCATTTGGACATTTTTTAAATAAAGGGTTTTGATTCTATACAACTTTTTGTTTTGAAGTTTGTTTCAATTTCATTTGAAAAAAATATTTTAAAAGATCTCAAAATTCAAACAAGTATTTTGTTCAACCTTAAGCAAAATATTCAACTTTTGGTTCGCTGAACAATTTTCACTAAGACAACTCAAAATTATTTTCCCCCATAATTTTTTGGTTATTCACGCAGCTCTAATGTTCCATGCTGACACATGCTTCACATTTCTCGCCCCAAACTCTGGGATGATCAGAATGGTCCCTCAACTGAGGCACATAGACCTGCTCCAACACTTAGTACTTCACCCTATTCTCACTGAGCTTTATCATGTTGCATCTCACCAGTGAAGAGGAATACATCTTCTTGAGAAGGTGGAAGAAAGGGGAGTAAACCAGGGGTAAGGGTCTGCTATGGGGGAAACCACGAGGCCATATTTGCCAGCAAGTTGGTCTGTCCACATGACATAAGCAACAGCTGCCATTTGTTCAGGTTTGTTTGGTTTTTGCAGGGAGGGAGTAACTATAAACAGAAACAAAGATTAGTAAGAACCAGGGAGACTAACTGAACCAGAATTTTTACTTGGAGCAGAACCAAACCTGAACCAGAATACTGTCCTACCTACTGAACCTGAAAAAAAAAATTTCAGTTACAGGTAAAAATAAAGGTTCCGCATTTTTTAAGATCAATATTTTAAAAGACTATTGTAATTGTGTTTTCTTTATAAGATAGGCATGTGAATGCTACCAGAAAGGCCTGTTCCGGTATAATGAGAATAGAAAGCTGCCAGGCCACAAGAGTAAGATAGGAGAAAGGAAGCTTAGGAGCTACCTACATACCATGCGAGTTCCCAGAGACAGACAAACCATCCCCGAGACTCTTCACTGGGGAAAGATGAGGTAGAATACTCCCTGGTCCCAGAAGTTAACAATAACTCATCAAGCCCAAGGAAAACGGTAATGGCCCCTCAACCCTTCTCCCCCTTAGACAGGCCCTCCCACCTATACCCAACCCCTAAGGCAGCTCCTGCCTCCAGTTGCCCCAAACTCAAATGTATCCTTTAACTGTATAGGTCCAATATGAGATCGAATAACAGATGTTATTTTAGTTTGCTCAAATTGTTCATAAGAAATAAACATGATTATTTCTTAACAGAAAATACTAGGAAAACTCACAAAGTTGAAAAATAAACAGTAAAAAAACCCAAGAGTTTCAATTTTAAGTTAACTTCTATTAAGGCCTAAACTTGATTTGAACTGGTTACTGGCCCATTTATTTTTTTTGATGGCTTGAACCCAAACTGAACCCTAACATGCTTAAAGCAACTGAACCAAACCAAAATAAATACTAGTTCAACTTCCTAGTAAGAGCAAAACAAAGTTTTACAATGGTGATCCCGTTAAATGGGTCTAGATTTTAGGGAGCAGAGCTCAAGTCCCCTCTCCTGGATTTTCACCATTTTCTCTTCTCCAGAGAAGAATCTGTATGTTTCAAACTTGTACATACTTGGCTTCAAGCATCCTTCTTGATTACTAAGACTAGGGAAGTTACTCTCTGCATTAAACAGAACTTCTGGCCTTCTCTATATACCTTCTCTTTCCTGTCAGTCCCAAGGTTGAAGACCCAGAGCTGGAGTGCAGCTTACAGCCAAGGAGCAGGGACGCCAAATGCACAGGCTGGTCAGCAGGGCAACAGTGCAACAGCCCAAGCTCAAGGAGTGGAGCTAGGCTGCTTAGAGACCATAACAGAAACCCCATCTTTGGAACTAAATCAACAAATGTTTTCACCTATGACCCATAGATGTGTGGGTGGGTGGAATGGGAATGAAGGCATTTCATGACATAGTAAATTAACACTGCCACAGAATTTAGGAGTTACTGCTACAGAATTTGGTCCTATGGTGCTTTGGAACCCAGAGAGCTGTGCACAGAGACTGACCTGATGAGCCAGTTGGTGTCTGGCTTTTGGAAACTTAGTCCTTGATTTCTCGCATGTGTGGGTCTGTTTTCTGCAGTGTCACTGTCTCTTTTTAAAAGGCATTATTCAGCTAATCATTATGTACTTCAAAATAAACCTACTACCTTGTTTACACAGCTATAAAAAGTGGCAAAAGTAATCACTCCAACCACTCCAGAAGATGGCCACGCCTCATGAGCAACAGAGATGAAGGAGACTTGTATATAAGCACATTTCCGGGAGTTGTGGATTGCGAATTACCCCAGCTATAGGGATGCAATAATCCCTAGGATATTACTGGAGGGGAGAGAAAGGAATGAGCCTCTAGCAAAAATGTCAACCCATTTTCCCCACTGAGATGTGCCTTTCTCTCCTCTAGTAAGATCAATGGGTCTTAAACCACACTACACCTTGGAGATGGCAGTTAGTCTCCTCAATGATCTCCAGAGTGACCCCTATTCAGGATTTCCTGCTGTCAACCAACCAGGGATGAGTCAGCTACTCACCACTTCACTGGAACATCAGAGGCACTTTGCATGCAGCTCCTCATGCTGCCATATCAACTTTGGGGATGTGTCATGGTTATAATCAGCAGTGACCAGCCACAGGCATCGCTGCCCAGTGAAAGCCCCTACAGTAGACAAAGTAGCTGCTTGCCCTGGCAGAACTTGTCCCTGCTGGAAACCATGGTTAGCACCACAGGTGCCAACAGCAGCTGTGCTGATCTAGGGGTTGCACCAATACAGCGACAGTGATGGCTAAAAACAGGGCAAATGCAAGGCCTTAGTCAGCTCCATATTTCTGATGGCAAAAAGGGCACTATTCTGCAACATGGAGCATTTTGCCGGTGTTTTGCCAAGACATCAACTTTAATCAAAAGCTATTTTCAAAAACATTTGGTTTCAGCCAGCTTCCCTGCAAATGTAATACCCTTTTAAAGATTTGGGAGAAGAGCTTCACAATACGGATGTTAATCTTTTCTAATTGGCAACCTTTTATTTTTTGTATTTAACGTAGCTGAAATTAGTTTGATAATAAATTTACATTCTATCTTTTATCTAGATGGATCCCAAAGCAATTTACAAATTAATACGTAACAATTTCACCCACCAGCTCTGAGGTAGAAGGCAACTGTTTAACTCCACCTAGCAACAGTAGTTTAGGAAAGGAAGAGGTTCTACATCAGCAGTTCTCAAACTGGGGGTCGCAACTCCTCAGGGGGTCGCAAGTACATGTGCAAAACAGAGACCGACTGCTAGAATATATGGAATTTAAATCTAGTGTTTTAGAAAATTACACAAACCTTTCTGTCGCAATGTAGTGTATTTACTTCAAAAAGTATTGTAAACGTATAATGCATCTATCATTGTTCCTAAATAAAATATATATTTGTATTATCACCACCTTAAGAAAACTGGACTCTGGGGATTGTAGCATCGTGCATGCATGTTCGTTGTCTTGAGACTAAAAAAGGTGAGACCGAGACAACATTAGAGGTCTTGATTGTTCAGCAGCTGAAGAGCTATAGCCATCTCAAAGTTTGCCTTAGCACTGCCCTGCCCCCCGAAGCCACCCCTCTGAGCGGAAAGGTCAAACGTTATGCAGAAGTGAGGTGGCATGATATGGCATTGTCACCCTTACTTTTCCAGTTCTGCATTGCTGCTAGTGCCTTCAGAGCTGGATGTCTGGTCAGCAGCCACCGCTCTCCAGCCGCCCAGCTCTGGGACAGCACGTGCCAACAGCAGCAGCGCCGAAGTAAAAGTAATGGGGTGCTAAGTCTGCTGTGGAAAGTTTTTTTTTTTTGCTTCCTCCCAGTATAATTAGAAAAAAATATGTTTTAGTCAATTTAAAAGGGGTGAGAAAAGGTAAATTCATTTTAAACAAGGTTACAAATGTAGCATTTAAAAGTGTTAAATATAAAAAATTGTTTTTAATTTATAAGGGGGGGGAGGGTGTTGCTGTCTGAAAGGGGTTGCCAATATAAAGTTTGAGGATCTATATCCATGAGAAACTTCAAGGAGAATTTAGGTAGGCAGAATATAATTTAAAAAGTTGGATTTTGGCCAGGCTACAGACATTAACATTTCTCATGGGGGAGGGAACGGGGGGGGGGGAGGGGGGGAAGGATGAGGAAAAGAAAGAGCCATAAGTGACTATAAGTTGTCAGGAGGACCTTGATTCTACTTTTCATCTAAAAGAAAATTTGAAAAATGTCCTACTGGGGATGCTAACACCATATGAGACATTGGTTTTAATTAAAATGATTTTTTGTGGTTTAGATCCCAAAGCTTAATGAAATAGTAGATTTAAATTACAAATAAAACAGATAATTTTAACATGTATTTGCAGTTTTTATATTTGCACATGAATTTCTGCTAAGAATTTGGGACCTTTTTAAATTAAACATTTCCATTCCCTTTTTAATATGGACTCAGAGGAAAGAATGCCACCTATCGATCACCAATATTTGCCGCATCACTTGGGTTTTCTTTGGAAGGCTCCCAACTACGAGCTTGGTCCTATTAAAGCAAATGAGAAAACTCCCACTAAATTCCATCAGGAGCAGATCAAGGCCTGCAGAAGCATGACCCTACCTGAGGGATTTGACAAAAGGCAGTATGGCTGAAATTGACATGCTCAATAACTAAAGATCTATTTCTAGTTAACTGCTGGTATCTGCAGGAGCAGATTCAAAATTGAGTCCACAAGTGGGTTTCCCTTCCCCACACAGATGGTTTCTTAGTAGTAAAAGGGTGAATATAAAAGTTTGGAGCTATATTTTAGTAACAGACTGGGCTACAGAACAAGTGTATTTGGCACACAGGTACTGGTACCAATATTTCTGTCTCCTGTCATGGACTCTTTGATAGGTATTTTTCAGATTAAACATATGGACATAAAATTACTATTTTCTGTATGTCATCTTGTTTCATATTTATTCTACTTATCTGACTCTGTATGCTAACCTTTAACAGGGTCTGGGGCATAATTTTCAAAAGCATCTAAAATCCTATTTTCAAAGGTGACGGGCACTTCTGAAGCTAAGATGATGTCTATACGTACAGCGCTGCTGCGGTCTGGTGAAGACGCTCTATGCCAACACAAGAGCTCTCCTGTTGGCATAATAAAACGACCTCGACAAGTGGCAGAAGTTACGTCGGTGGGAGAAGCTCTCCCGTGGACATAGCGCTATGCACAGGAGCTCTTATGTCGGTGCAACTTGTATCACGCGGGGGAGAGTTTTTTCACACCCCCGAGTGACAAAGTATGTTCACGTATGATAGGTCTACACTACAGGCTTATGAAAACAGGACTTTGGCAACTAAGGGACTTCAATACTATTGAAAATGTTGCTACTCGTCTCCCAGTAATGCTGAGGGAATTTAAACAGCTGAATCTCTCCTACATAGCAACAGCCGCCCTGATTACTTAGTCTTGACAACTATGTTTATTTCATTTTAAGTGTTTGACTTCATTTTAATTTTAAAACACTAATCTCTTAGTACTACATGTATATCCCTGCAGAGCCTAGCTTCGTTACTTCTGCATCCCCAACTCCTTCTGAACTAAAAGCATTCCTTTTTAACAAGCTACTCTTTTGAAAGTATTTCTCATTCTTCTACCTATAACACAGAGAAGTACCTACATTTGTAAATATGTCCTCATTTAGTGTGGAAGATTACTTATGGAAAGGTTTATAACCTACAGCTATAACACTTGAGAATTTGCACTAATATATATTTAAGTGCAATCCAGATGCTTTTTATTTTTGTATAAGTGTGGATTCTCTTGTTGTTCTTCCCTCCTCCCCACCACTGATAGAGAAAAGAGTTTTCACACACCTTGCCATTCTAAGCCGCTTTTTACCTCAGCTGACTGATGTCCACACCATCGTAGAACTTCAGGCCTGGTTGGGACGGCTGCTTTCCGAAGCAGTTATCAATTCGTTGACTGGCTAGCAGATGATGGGCTGGAGTAGTTTAGCCAAAACTACTTACTGAATATCAAGTGTCCACAGTGCACGTATCTCCCCACTGGCCTACAGAACTCAAGCACGAAGTCACTCCTAAACACAGGAGCACACTGTGCTGCATTGGACCTATATTCCCATACTGAGGTAATGAGATACACAAACTGGCCCTTGTCACTAAGAACGGCTGTTTCAGACAATGTGGAAAGGCTGAAGGTGGCAGTTCTCCCCACTTAACTGAAGATAGCAGGATTTGGGGAGCATAAGGACAAGCCAAGGAATTTGGACCCCCTCCTTCTCCCACATCCCCTTTGAGACACCAAAGGAAAAGTAGTTCCCTCCCACCCTACGACAAAGCACCTCTTTCCCCCCCTCAAAGAGTAATCAGCTGCCCTAACTGAGTCCAACAATGCCATGGTCCCAAAGATAGCTGCTCCTTGGCTCACAGGCAGGAACAAGAGGGGTCTCTGGTTTTCACGAATTTAGGAAAGAACTTACCCACTCACCCAGAGTCTGGAAGTTGAGCTGCCTTTTGTACTGAAAAAGTATATCTGTTTCAAAGAACTTGAATTTGCAACATTTGAGGGCATAAAATATACAGACATAACTCCTTCCCCACCCCAAACTGGGCTTTTGCTTAAACGGGAAAATCAAAATAGAAAGGAGTGCTCAATGTCACTCTGCATAAGTATCTGTGGCTCAGAGCATAGCCACTCCGCCTCTAATGTGGAGCAGAGCTCAAAAGGCAACTCCAGAGAAGATACTGGATAGAGGACCAGATGTGTTTTAATTTTGTTGTATCTTAAAACAGTACTACGTTCCCAATACAACAGAATAGGCAAAGTGGTAGTCACTGCAAATTCTTAAGTGCTTGAGAATGAAGACTGCACAATTCAAACAGTCCTCTATTTGAAGGGGGAAAAAAGTGTTTGCATTGAGATGTGCACCATCTCAATTAGAGGATGGATTGGCTGGGAAATATCCCTTTTCTTCACCAAAGATGTGATCATACAAAATTAAGTTATGTACCGATTCAATGGATGCCCTACATTTCAAATTTAAAAGATACTGCTACTCAGCCTTTTCATCAGAAATTGGGTTCCCTAATGTCCTTGCATAATATGGATATCCGTTTTGGGGAAAACCATGTGGAAGGAAATTTCCAACATAGTATCAAATTTAATTGTACTGTACAGCTTTATGGAGCTGCTCGTCTTAGCTGAGTACATTCAGAAAACTCAACACGAAAGAAACCACCACTACTGGGGTCTTATGGAGCTCAAATTTAATGTTTTCTAGTCAGCAAATACACAACTAAAAACCTGCTGACTCAAATCAAGCCACAGTGAAACCTGCACTAAGGACCTCCTCCATGTCTTAACACAATTTTAAAAGTCTACTCAAGTCTTGCAGTACACAATTTTGTTGAACCAATAGTTGAAAGCCCATCTCTTCTACTGGGCTACTGAACTTGTTGATTCCTTGGGCGGCCACTTAAAATAGGTTTCACTGTATTCCCCATTTTCTAATCTTCATCTAGTGCCTGTTTGCCTGTTCTCAGCCTTTTTAAAAAAAAAAACTGAAAAATTTCAGCCATACAAAAATAAACTGTTTAGTTATATAATAGTGAAGCTTCAAAAGATATTAAAAATAAATATTTAAAAGATAACATTTTAGCTGCCATTTCCAGATAGCTATAGAAGATAGATATCAAATCTAACATTAGCAAGATTTTACTAATTTGATCCAAAATTACTTTTATGCAGCTCCCTAGAAGTTAAAAATCTAGGTCACGCAACAATAAAGGATGGGACAGACTGCCATATTATACCTTGTTATCCAGACTCGCTTCAGAGGCATCACATTTTGTAACAAGGGCCTTGTAATCTACCATTAGAAATTAATAAGCAAAACCTACATAAATTTAGTTTTCCCTTTCACACCAAATTATATTTTTAATATTAAAAATCAGATCCTGCGTAGAGAACAAGACCCCAAACAAGTGCCCTGATCTTGCAAACTAAAGATGTGTTTGGGGTTTTTTTGTTTTAAATATAAAGAATAGATGTCCTAAAATACTGTGTGCTCATGGCTGATGTGAAGAAAGGTAGTGTGCCTGACCCTTGTCACCTCTGGTCTTTGGGAGTAAACCTCACATTTAATTGGGCTTTCTGTGCCCATTCTTGGAAATATACTTAAGGAATATGTTTTTGATGTACAGCCAAAACCAGAAATTAACAATTAGCTTCTTGATGAGAAGAGAAAATATTTGATGGATTATGTTCTCTCCCCTTAGGCCACTAGGCTACTCTAAACTTTACCTGTTTGCTTGACTGAGCTACATATGATTTTCATTCTTTTGGTGGCAGCTCTTGGCATGCCCATTGCCAGGAATGGGCTCTGCACTGGGAAAACATAGCCCGCAGTGCAGTTCATGGATGAAGGTGTAAAATATTCATAGTTCTGTTCAAGAACTAAGTATGTTAATTTACTATACAAGAGGATTTTGAATGCATGCATTATAACTCAATAGCAAGTTACAAGGGGAGTGTTAGAGATCCTAACAGAATGTGAAACACCTGCCTAGAACCTTAAAACAAAGCTCTTGCCAGTCAAGCAGCTGTGTATTCCTTATGCAAAATAATGAATTACACCTTTCAAAGATGAACCATATAGGGTTTTTTAAAAAGGTCATTCCACGGGGATACAGTTCTTTGTCTTTCCTAAGCAGATCATTGTACATCTGATCATATGTTGTTTTGAAATCATAAACATTCGGCTTGTCTGGTGCTGGTCCTGGCAGTTTCACATGAGTCCCTGTTCCAAAGGATCGAACACTGAATCCTCGTTTGCTGAAAGACACAAAAAGGGATTTATAATTAGATTGGAAAGATTTAAAACCTACATGTCTAGGTGCTGAACAGCAACGCACTGGACTTGGAAAAAAAATAAGATTCTTAGAGACCTGTCAACTCTGAATCCAACCTTCTAAACACATTTAAGATAAAAAATTATACATTTGCAATTTAATGCAAGTCTTGGTGCACAATACGTATCCTACACTTCATTTAAATAACTTTAGTAATGTTGCAAAAAAGTGGCAGCCAGAAAGTGTGAAGTTGCGGGCAGTCTTTGTCTGATATCACAACAAAACAAACTGGATTGTATTCTTTTTCAAACTCACAAGCCTTTTTCCATTGTGTTCTAAAGAAGCTGAAATTATGTGGGTTTTGTTTAACTCTGTTTCTCTAATATCCTCATGCCAAGAGTTGTCTGTTCAACCACAGAGTGGAAAGTGTGCAGGAAGAACTCAAAACTGTTACATAATCAAAGGTTGTACTTCCTGCTGTCTCCCAAATTTTGCATCTGTACGGGTGCAACCCTAATATGCAGCATAAGCACAATGAGAGACTGAAAACAGAAGGGGGAAGCTTTATTGATGAGCACAGAAACTATGAAAAAAAGAGACATGGTTAATAAGACAAACCTTTATTTTCAAAACATTCCACACTCATCCATAAACCAAAAAAAAAAAAGCCCCCAAAGTTAGAACAAGCTCCCCACCTGTATCTCCCAAGGAAGAGAAAATTAAAGCTTTGAGATTGAAAAAGTTCATCTTGATCTTCCTGATATTAGTGGTTGAAAAAGAGTTAGCAAAGGGACTCAAAACTGCTGTACTGGTACAAATCATGACTACACTAGGCATTTGCACTTAGACATCTGTGTCGACGCAAAAACCAAGCAAGTGCAGATAAGGCCTTAGCCACAAGACTATCACCAATACAGCTGATAATGTGTAGTTCTAATACACCAAAATGTCAAAACACTTCATTTTTTGCCAATCCAAAATCAGTTTCTATGGAAGAGGCAATATTCAATAGTAACAGTTCTCCTATTGACTCCAGCTGTGCACCTGAAACACTGATGCAATCTAAGCCACTACAAAGGATTTTTTGATAGTACATCTATTATGGGAAGGCTGGAACGTAAGAAAGTGAAATTTGTCCTCATGTCCCACCCTTTAATAATGAGTAGGGTTTAATGGAGAGAAATAACTCTGCTACAGAGTCCCAGTATCTTATAACAGAGGCCTTCAAGTAGAATCTGTAAAGCTGTAAGGGCCTTTCACAGAGCCTATTTCATGACTATAAAAATATATCTGCACCTATATAGCATCTATTCTCAGACTGCCCATGACTAATGCATGAGATTCAGTGTGCTACTTCTGACAGTTAAGCATGCGTCTCCCCTTCAGTTTGAATTATTAATTTTGGCACTGAAGCCAGATCTCCATTTCAAACTCCAGCAGGAAGATAAAGCAGATAGCAGCTCCTGAGTTTGGCACCAGTCCTTGGTTTGATGCTCTCATATTCCACCATGGCGAGTCACTTGCAGCACACTGTATGACCGATACATACTTGATAACCTATCAGGACCACTACTAAACACAGATGAGAGATACTGCTTTGGAATCGGTCCCAAAAGGAACAGATTCCTCTCATTTAAAATTCTGAAAAGAAATGTATACCAGCCTAAAATTTTACTAAAAATTATTAGTGCACCTGTAGGTCTAATTTTCACAATATTGCATCTTTGAAAACGTATTATACCAGAATAGAATTGTATACATATGCACAAATACAGCTCTCCTCTGGCACACAACTGGGTGGGAGGAGGAAGAGGTTTGAGCTGGACTGTCTGGACATCATGGGAGCTAAGTTCTATGAAAATGGGCAACCTGGAGAGCATAACGAAAAAAAACCCATCAAATTAAAATCACTGAATTTACATTCTGTGAGCCTTCACTGAGTTTTATAGAAGTGGAAAGGAAGGGAGTGACGAGATTTTAAGGAGATGAGTAAATAATACTGCTGCTGAATTTAAGGGCCCTTGCCACAGAATTTGGTTCTAATGTGATACAGGATACACAGGACCTTGATTACTGAATTATATACACTAATAAATCAAAACTACCAGGTTCTACCCCCACCCCAACCTTGCTAAACACGGATGTAATCAGGAAGTAAAATGTGCAAAAAACCGTAATACCAAGATCCCATGAATTTCAACTTCTCCAAGTATTTTCCCCTACCAAAAGCTGTAACTGCATCATCGCTGTATCTACACCCTTTTAAGGATATTCGGGCTGATTATCAGGAAAAAATCTTCCTGAGAACAAAACTATTAAGCTATGGAATATGCTGCCAGAGAAAGTGATGGAAGCACCCCTGCTTGGGCATTTAAAACTATGCAATGGAATACCAGAACATATACTGTAGGTAACGATGCTGAATTGGCAGGGTGATAGACAAGATGAGCTACAAGGTCTTTTTCATTTCTAACCTTTGGCTGCTGTTCTGACTCCCCTTTTGGCCCACAGACCACCCAAGAGACTTTACCACACTACTGTTACCAGGAAGGAGAAATTTATTTTGGAAAAATCAACACACAGTATAAGTTGACATCTTATTAAATGACTAGCAATAAATAACTGAATTCTAGTTTTAGTAGTAGCTAATTGACGGTAACCACCTTACATACTAAGCAAAAAAGCAAACGTGTACAGTGTATTGACAATCATTATGGGGTAAAGAGGAGGTCGGGGGATAGCAAAAAAAACTCCAAGCCCATCCATTATTTTCACTGCAAAGAAAGGCAGTTTTGTTTATCAATTTTATTCCACTCCATTCACCCCACCCGCCACACCAACAAAACAGTTGGTTGTCTAACCAGGAAAAAATGGGCTGAGACACACAAAGGTTTGCAGAATTTGGGTTCTAACGTATAAGTGACAGATCCTCTTATGCTTGGTTCTCACTTGTTTTGACTGAAGTCCCTCTATAGCAGCTTTCAGGGTACCTACTTAAGAAATGCACTTGGCAATTTCAATATCTAATAAAGCAAGTGATTAAACAAGAGATCTTATTTATTCTTATAGATTCACTACTTCTAGACCCAAATTACAGGTCTTCTGAAATACTTTTACCATTTTAAAAACTTCTCCAATTAAATTGATAAGCATACAATGCTTAACAACCCAAAGGTTAAGTCTCCCTGAAATGTCAATTTACTGTTTAAAAATGCACATATGCAGCTTCCAAAAGATGGCTATAAAATTTCAGCAAATTAAGTCAGCTGTACAGCTATTAGGACTATTTTTAGTTACTTTCCTCCTTTCATTTAAATCAGTCCATGCTGAATTGCACAAGTACGAATGCAGAACATTCACTGTTACAGATCAGAAAGACATCTGAAAGGAGGAAGGAGCAGTATCAGAAATGATAGTACTCAGTATTTCAAACAGAACACTAATTTTTTTTTAAATTAAATTATATAAACCTGTCTACCAATTTTTTTAAAAGCACCAAATGTGCATTGTTTAAATTTAATACAAGTACAAACATCGGAATCAGCTAAGTTTTTCCAACCAGATTGAAAATTAGTTTGTCCACAAATTTTGCCAGAGTCTGATGGATACTTTATTGACTTGTAGCCAAAAGTCATAATAAACCAGGCATGTCTTCCATTCCATTCCTGTCAGCAGCTATTCTTTTAATAATTAAAACAGAAAAGAAATTTCGAGGGCAGACAAACAATCAACTGCATGGTGCTGACTTTTAGATATCTTTTCACTAGGTCATTATGGAAAGGGGGGGGGTGTATGCACATGTGCGCACAACCCCACCCCGTTGAATATTTGTGGAGTTAAGATTATGAGAAGCAGGATCAGTCTGTTGCTTCACATATACTGCAATACCACTGCAAATATCTTCTACTCCCAGTATGGCTTCCCAACCATAATCCTATATCACCAAGCTCAAGCCTACCACATTTCTCATATTTAGGGTTATTTGGTTGGCTATTTTATTAATGTATGAAGTGCCACCAACACCCTTGACCTCGGCAAGCTGCCACTTGAAAACAAAGGATTGTAATAATGCTAAGCTTTGCTGAGTATCAGCACATAGAAGAACTCGTCCATTAGCCTGTCAGAAAGCAAAGGGTGCGAGGAATCTGAGCGAAGTAGTCTGTCAGTATTGTTTAGGAGGTAAAAACATCTGGCTTTCTAATTCTGATGTGATTTCTGGAAAAGCATTTCAAGAGTCTGGCTTGCTTTTTAAAGACCCAGACTTGCAACGTCACTGAATTGTCAAAACACAAAAGAGACCGAAGTTATCAAGCCCTGAGATCCAGAGCAGATGTGAGCATGTACTGTGAGCAACTGACCTTCAGCATTTCAATTCCTTGCTCTCCAAGTATCAAATTGCAAGAAACAAAAATAAAATACAAGTGTTTAATTTTAAGTGTTTATGCACATCCTATTCCCAGGGACTGAGTGCTCTGTCTCTGTAGTGCTCCAAAACCTTCTTGGCATAGATTGTGAAGGACCAAGCTTTATCCTAAACTCTCATGTGTTCCCACACCACAAAGAAGAGGAAGGCTGCCTTAGTAATGTATTTGTCTTACCGTGCTTTTTATTCCATCTTCCCCTCTTCTCACCTTCCTATACTTTCTCCCTCTCCAATAATTCTGAACGCTCTACTGTTTCTGCACACAGTGGAGACAGGAACTGTGATATGAAACTGAGGTGATCCTGGTAAGTTTCATTCTGCTAGACCAGGGGAGGATAGGTGGAATGGATGGAAGTGGAAAGCGTATATGATTTCCCACAGTTGAAGAGAGGAAGACTCATTTTTTAAAAGATTAATTTCTCTTCCCTTCCCCAACCTTTGGCACAGAGGCTAATCTCTCTGTTACTCATGCCTAGGCCATTTTCCATACTTACATTAGTTTCATTCTACTGCCCCTACTGGGCAAAAAAGTACAATAGGAGAACCACGACAGATGGAAATTTTAATGATGAAATTCAAACTGTTCAGTTTTTGTAAATTTTGCTGCATCCGAACTAACACCAGATCTGTTTTGTAGTTGAAATACATCAGTACATTTCTACCTGTGGAATCCCAGAAAGGCAGTGTTTGTTACAGAAATAACTTCATAGGGGAGCTAACACCAATCTCCCATTATTCTTACATGAAAATTCAATTTTTATACTGCTGTCTAGTATTCAAATATTTTCTTAACTTCAAAACAATTGAGATGCAGTTACACAAGAAATGTGAACACAAACTGGTCTGAAGTAAACATCAGATTTATATCAACTTTCATTCCTGTAGCTACAATAACCAATAAGATGTTTTAAAGTCCATGAAAACAGGTTGTCAATTATGAGAAGCGCTTCAGTAAAAGAACAAATCCCCCCATTTAAAAATTTGATATGGAAATAAGGCTCACTAATAAATTCTGTACACTACATGATGTAAAATGGTATCTGGAAGGACTACAAATAGTGTGAATTAGCCAGTCTGTACCTGTGAAAAACAGGTTTGTAAAATGGAGCTCCCTTATCCCTCTCCTGCCCTTTCTCCACCCATCTGTTTCTGCCCTACAGTCATCACTTCATCAAGTAGTGGGATTTCGCAATACGACTCTGCCATAAGATAATGGCGTAAGAGAAGATTTTGGCACCATACCCTTTTCTTCTTCCTCTTTCTCTACCCGCCCTCCCTCCCAGGTCAGGATGGTGGAATTGCAACAGTCAAGTCATTTTCTTCCACTTTTTTCTCCTTGATTTTTTCTGTTCGCATACCACAATACCACTGGCTGAAATGAGTCACGGGAGATGCAGACATACTGGCCACAGCTTTCACCACAACACTTACCACAGCCACCCTCTCTCAAAAGGTAAAAGCTGCATTTGATGAAGTCTGCATCTCATCTGAAATAATAAATAGAAACTTTTCATTGGCAAGGCTTCCTACCCCAAGATTTGAAATTCTGATGCATTCTGACTTATTTTTGAGACGTCTCTCTTCCCTAAACAGTCAGAGCACAGCTCTCAAAACCAAAGTCTTTACACTGCATTAGTAGTGGCCAGAGTACATCTGTGCGTGTCACTTACACAACATGTTGTGCTTTGACATAATCTGAAAGTGTTTCAGCACATTTCTGGTAACTGTACAAAAAATTATTGCTAGTGCCAATTGAATTACTCAGCACAGCCTTCTTCTGCTAAGCAATTAAACAAGTTGGATTAGTGAGTGAATCCAGATAGCTAGCACCAAGCTTCAGTAATACCAAAAAAAAGAAATCTAACATTTACAGTACAGGATAATTTATACAGAGTTTTGCATTATCAAGGTCAGAGTAAAGTTATTTATAACTATATGGGAAATATTAAGGTAACTCCAAGTACACCATCCACAGCAACAGCAAGACAATACTAGCGCACCTCAGATCACTGCTGATCACTGCAAATGCCTCATTCTAACCCAATGCATTAAGAGGTCCATTGATGGATGTAAGATTTGTGTAAATAATTTCCACGAATGCTAGTTAAAGTTATGAGCCTAGATAGGAGACTGTACTCACACTCAGGGCATGTCTACACTTGCAATTTAAAGCTGAAAAAGTCCCTTTTTTGCACAAAAACCATGGGAGCGTCTACACTTACTAATGACTTTTTGCAGTGAACCTCAGAAGTCTCACCGCAAAAAGAAAACCACCTCCACGAGAGGCATACAGCTCTTACTGGTGATGCTTCTGCAGTGATGTGGAAGTGAAGACACGTTCTTCCTGTTTACAGAGCTTTTAGCCCCCGCAGGATATCCCACAGTGCAGAGGTGACCACTCTGGGGGGCCAGCAGCTCTGCTGCTCTGACACCAGGTAAACAGACAACCCCACCCTCCCCCTGTAAAGCCCTGGGGAACTTTGAAACTCCCCTTTGTGTTTTCTTGGCAAGTGCTCACTTATCATTTGGCCAGGTGACAACGCTTGCTCCATGGAGCAAATGATCCCCTGCTTGGACCAATGCGAGCTACTGGAGCTGATCACCGTTTGGGGAGAGGAGACCGTGCAGGGACCCAGGATGCCCCACGATCACCTCACCCCACCTTTCCACAAGGCCTATCATCAAAATAGAGAGAGCTGAACTGTGGGATAGCTGCCCTCCGTGCGATGCCTCATCGGGGATGGAAGTACTGCAAATGTAAACACTCTCTGTGGAAGTAAATGGGTTCACAAACCAGCTCTTTTCTTTCAGCGGTTCACTATCACCACTGAAACTGACAGTGCAAAACTCTGCAAGTTTAGACATAGCCTTAGTTTAGCAATAACTTTACACAGATAGGCCCTGATTCGGTATGCATGTGCCCAGCTTTAAGCACAAAGACAGTTTCAGTGAAATCAGGCGGACTATTCATATGCTTAAAGTTAGGCACTAAGTTAAGTACATTGCTGAACTGGGGCCATGGCATTTTCCACCAGACGGATCTCTACGCACTTGACATACAACTCTACTTCTAGGAACACAACAGTTGTTTAACAGCTGACAGCAGTGCTCAATAGCACTGATGAATCGTTAACACTTGAAAAAGGACACAGCAGTCCTTATTCAGTTTTAGACGCTGGTGACATCTAAAGCAGAAGAAACAGAACTTTAGTCCAAGCAGATAAGTTAATATTCTGGAACCTTATATGGCTTGTGTTCTAAAAAGGAAATCTCACCTAACCTTAAACTCAAAATACTGCTGAGATTCTTCTCTCAAGTGGCCAATATTGAACATAATAATATAAAGGGATGTAAAATAACTGCTTTATTGCAATTGAATGGCAACAACATTGTTTAGGAAAAAAGTAAAAGTTCAGTTCCTAGGCAAGTTTAGCACACACTATTATAATGAATAAAAGTAGAATAATGAACAGCATTTCTTTAAATAATGTTTTCAGATTAATCTAAAGTTGGATCCCACTCAGCCAGTACGCATTTTACTCTTAAAAACTGCATTTGCAATCTAAAAGCATATTGCTGACTGGTTTCGGTCTCTGAAATCTTCAGAAAGTTGACAACTGGCTCAATTTCTACGTTAGCCTTTTTGAATATGTTTGTCAAATAAGTCAAATTCTATCAATATAAAAATGTAATAAATCAATGTTGGCATTTGCTCATTCTTGCTGGTTTCAAGCTAAACAATTTAAAAACATTTTTTGTAAACTAAATGGGGAATCTGACAAAAAGTTAAGCATACTCTTCATTTAGTTCAGTTGCTGATTGATACTACCCAATTGGTATAGAAACTCTGACTGAAGCTTGTTTATTGTAAACTGTACTTGGTTGAACTTCTGTTTCTCCTATGTGGTTAAACCCCCAATATTACATGATTTGTGGTTTAAGGCTCTAATGAAGTTTCTTATAAGCTTTCAACTCTCATTCTGTTTACACCATTAATAATATACCTCACACCCCACCTCAATTCTAAACATACAATTTACTAAAAATGAACTTGTATGAATGTATATGTAATGCATAAATCCTCACTCAAAAGCTACAAATTCTGAATAAACCAGAAGTCAGCTACAAATACAGAAATCCTAATTTCAAGAGACTGAGGAGTTGTTACTATATTAGTCTGAAATTGCAACAGTGTAAACACAGTAGGCATAGAACTCTGCACTGAAACAGTTCAAAAGTACATTTCTTTTTAGGAAGGCACTTTCAGTATGGTACTTTATATATAACAAAGTATATAAATTCATTAAGAAGAATTTGGAAATTCTTATTTGAAAGGATTTGCAGATAAAAGAAAATCCTTGTATCTGCTATAAGTGACAGAAAAGGAGAATTTGAATCAGATAAATTGTGCATACTCAAGGTATAGAGCAACTGGTCAACTGTTGGAAATGGGCCATCCTGTTTTCTCCTGCTGATAACAGTTCACCTTAATTGATCACTCTCATTATAGTGTGTATGGCAACACCCATTTTATCATGTTCTGTGTGTGTATGTATATCTACATCTATCTTCCTACTGTATTTTCCACGGCATACATCCAATGAAGTGGGTTTTAGCCCACAAAAGCTTATGCTCAAATGAATTTGTTAGTCTCCAACGGGCCACAAGTACTCCTCGTTCTTTTGGGGATAATACTGCAAGCTTCCAAATACTGTCTTGTAAATTAATCCCAATTCTTTTCATCCTGTTTCCATTTGTAATTCCCTACATGCTTAATTTATAATTTTGGACAATGCACTATACAAGTTGTACCCAGTCTATTCGGTATTCAGATCTGTTCATTGTCCTGTCTTGCATTACTTCAAGGTGGATTTTATTTCCCGAGTTCTCAATGGAAGATGGACTTTCCCAGCCTTTAGAACCTGCCAGTGATTTTCCTAATTTGATTACAAGGGGTATTCCCTTCCTCCTGGACTGAGCACACTGTACTGTGGGCCTAGACACAGACACTAGGTTCAGTAAATGAGTTAGATCACTTTCAGTTAAGGCTTACAAACTAATAAAGAACACTGGACTGTGATGCAAACTGATAAAAGCAAGGAAATAATTGCAGTTGCTATAGCCCCTATATTATGCCTGCATATTGGAGGCTTCACGCTGCCTTTTACCCCAGTAATTTAGTCTTTCCTTCACTGGCTTATCACACCATCATTCATTCCTGTAGTTAGCATATAAATATAAACGTATGTTCAAATTGCCATGTTGAGATGATCCAATGTACACAGTGCTGTCCATTTACAATGAGGTTACAATAATGAATTGACAAACAGTTCTCTGTCCTGAAGAACATAGCTGTAGAACAAATAAAACTTTGTTCATTTACATTAATTTATAGTCTTTTCTGGCAACAATACACCTCTACCCCAATATAACGCAGCCCTCAGGAGCCAAAAAATCTTACTGCATTATAGGTGAAACCGTGTTATATCCAACTTGCTTTGGCCTCGAACATTTCCGTTATTAATAGTCACTTCCCATCCCGACTGACCCCTCAGAACTCCCGACCCATCCAACCCTCTCCCCCTTTGTCCCGACTACCCCTTCCAGAGACCCCCCCCACCCCTAACCACCCCTCCGAAGACCCCACCCCCATCTAAGACCCCCTGCTCCTTTTCCCAGACTGCCCCCTCCAGAAACCACCCCCAGGACCCCACCCCCTACCCAACCCCCTGACTGCCCCGACCCCTATCCACACCCCTGCCCCCTGACAGGCCCCCTGGGACTCCCACGCCCTATCCAACACCCCCGTTCCCCATCCCCTGACCACCCCGCCCTCAAAACCATCCAAACCCCCCTGCTCCCTGACCGCCTCCCGAGACCCTCTGCCCCTTATCCAACCCCTCGGCCCTGGACTGGCACCCTTAACACGCCACTCAGAGCCCCGTGTCAGAGCCAGACACACTGACATGCTGCTCCGCTGGAGCACGCAGCCCCGCCCCCCAGAGCACTGCTTTACTGTGTTACAGCCAAATTCGTGTTATATCAGGACATGTTATATCGGGGTAGAGGTGTACTACTATAATGTGTCTTCATAAAAGGAAATATAAATCTGAACTATTTCAGTGTAGGATTCTATGTTTGTTTTATATACATTCTCTATTAATATACTGCAGTTTCACAGACTGATACACATTATACTGTAACAATACTATCACCAAACCCAGGGACTTTGATATTTAATTATATTTTTATAAAAAAAAAGTAAATGGTTCAGAACCATGATGCTGTGCCTGCCACTAACCTATGTAACCATGGAACTTTATTACTGTTACCTTCCTCCTCTCCCCCCCCCCCCCCATTCCCTTTTGCTGTTTGCTCAACTCAATTGTTGCATCTCGTCTTAGACTGACCCAAAATACTTGCAGGAAATGTCATTTTACAAGTTTATACAATACTCAATATGAGCATTGATCCCAACTGGGGACTTTGAGAACTGCCACTATACAAATAAAAGTTACATTATGAATAGATCATGATTCTTAAACTAAAAGAAATCCATTTTCATTAGAATTCTTCACTGACAAAGTTATTCTCCCCCCTTCCCTAAATGGCTACTGCTCTTGCACAACAACTTTAAACCAGTTAAGGGGTGGCAAACAGTCTCAGAGACCTTGACAGTATCAGTGTATTATAGACCCGTTTGTATTTAAATTTTCATGATCCAAGAGAGAAACGGTAACATTCTACTGTATTAAGCTTACATATACACATGCAAAGGTACTATCATTCACTGTGCAAATTCCCATAGATAACTATGATTTTATGTAGTATTACTGCATACATTTAAAATACTATGCAAGAGAACATGTCACCATGTTGTAGTGGAGTGGTTCTCAAACTTTTGCACTGGTGACCCCTTTCACATAGTAAGCCTCTGAGCATAACCCCCCTTATAAATTAAAAACTTTACATATTTAACACCATTATAAATGTTGGATGCAAAGTGGGGTTTGAGGTGGAGGCTGACAGCTCACGACCCCCCATATAACCACCTCATGACCCCCTGAGGGGTCCCAACCCCCAGTTTGAGAACCTCTGTTGTAGTGTATCCCAAGTGAAAACTATAAAAGTCATTACAACATAGGATAAGCCAGGTGTGGCTGAGTATGGTTACAGAATGACATCCGGTTTGGCAACTTTTAAGATATGAAAGTCATTTATTTGGTCAATATTGTTCGGGGTATTTTGTGTTTGGTTTTATATTTCAACAAGCTACATATATGCAGTAGTTTCACAGATCTTGTTCGACTTTTGTATCATAGCGTTATAGTTGTAAAAAGTTTAAATATAGTTGTAAATAATAGATGAGGGACTATATTGGGACATTGGGAAATCCATTTTAAAAAAAACAGAAAGCAGCTATTGTTTGATCTTGTAGGACATTTGCAGCCATAGAGAACAAAGAATATAGAAAACATACAGATATCTGACTCTCTGTAAGGCATAAGTGATAGTATAAAGCTATACAGAATGTCAGTCTGACAAACAGCCTTAGCTAAGTTTCCAAACTAAACCATACATCTCACCCTAAATGGAATCCACTGTGCTTCAATTTAAAAGGGTCAAGAGTTTATAGATTTCTCAAAAAAATCTTCAAATTTTAACCCTCTTTAAAAAAAAAAAGGGGGGGGGGGTTATAGCAGAAGCAGACCTTTAAAAGATAATTTGATCAATTTTGAACCATCCCAAATCCTGAAGTTTCTATACGCAAGAGCACTGTTTTTCTTTTTTTCCTTTTTTTTGGGGGGGGGGGAGGGAAGAGAAAAGAGTTGAAATGTGTCAGAAAAACGTTTTTATTTGGAACTGGCATTTCTGAGTCCAAAACAGAGACAAATATTGAGATTTTTGTCAAGGACAAGTTTTCAATTTTATATCAAACCTACCTGAAACACCTGATAATTTCATGCATTTAAAAAAAAAAGCATAAGACCCTATTACAATAAAAATATTGAAAACACCCCACATAAACCATGTATTAAGACTAACAAAATAAACGGTTTTAAAATTCTATAGTGCTTCAGGCAGGTCAAAAATATCATAAACTGAGTAAATTTTTAAGATGATGGGCAGTATTGACAAATGTTTCCTCCACAAATTAAGAACTAGAAAAAAAATAACACTGCCAAAGTGAAAAGACTTGACTTAAAAAAAAATTAGTGTTTTTTTTTTTTTTTAAACAAAATCTGTAAAGCCTATACCCATAAATACTGAAACTTGAGAGTAGGGTAAACAATATTTAAGATATGAACTATTTAATAGAATTTCCTCAACACTAAGAAAAGCCCTGTAACAGGGTTTTAATTTTATTGTTTCAGTTTCTCAGTGCAAATATTTTAAAATAAACTACAAACAGAATAGTTTTACAACCCCTCAGAGCATCACGTTTCAGAAAGCTCTTTCAAGCATTTTTAGATATCATGTAAAACTCTGCCCATCGTTTCAAAGGGACAGTATCCTGTATTATAAAACCTAATTTTTTGTCTGAGAAACTTTATAAAATGCAATATAAATGCCTCTATGCTATTTTAAAATTTCAGTAACAGTTTTGTTCAATTGAAACATTCCCCCACATTGTTTGATGCAATATCTAGTTGTAGTGTGCTTTGGAAAAACATGTAAAGTACTGTAGGGCACAATCCCACAATAGCAAGATGGATGACTGGATGATCAAGTAGGTATTTTCCATCTCTGACTTAAGAGTCTATAAACCACAAATTGAAGTTGACTAGAAAATGAATATTTTCCATTGTCCACATTAGGAATATGTAAAAAGCAAAACAGCATAAATGAACATAATGACCATACTGGGTCAGACCAATGGTCCATCTAGCCCAGTATCCTGTCTTCTAACAACGGTTGGCACCAGATGCTTCAGAGGGAATGAACAGAAGAGGGCAATTATCGAGTGGTCCATCCACTGTCGTCCAGTCCCAGCTTCTGGCGGTTGGAAGTTTAGGGACTCCCAGAGCATGGGGTTGCATCCCTGACCATCTTGGCTAATAGTCACTGAAGGACCTATCCACTGGGAATTTTCCTAATTCTTTTTTGAACCCAGTTATACTTTTGGCCTTCATGACATCCCACTGCAACAAGTTCCACAGGTTGACTGTGTGAATAAATACTTCCTTATCTTTGTTTTAAACTATCTGCCTATTATTTCAATTAGTGACCCCAGGTATATATGTGTGTGTGTGTGTGTGTGTGTGTGTGTGTGTGTGACACTTCCCTATTCACCCTCACCACACCATTCATGATTTTACAGACTTCTATCATACCCACCTTAGTCATAGCTTTTCTAAACTGAGCAGTCCCAGTCTTTTTAATCAATCTCACACAGAAGCTGTCCATACTCCTAATCATTTTTGTTGCCTTTCTCTGTAGTTTTTCCAATTCTGATATATCTTTTTAAGATGGGGTGACCAGAAGTACATGCAGCATTAAAGGAATAGGCTTACAATGGATTTATTTAATCGCATTATGATATTTTCTGTCTTATCTATTCCCTTCCTAATGGTTCCTAACATTCTATTTGCCTTTTTGACTGCTGCTGCACATTGAGCCAGAATATTCAGAGAATGATCCACGATGACTCCAACATCTCTTTCTTGAGTGGTACAGCTAATTTAGACACCATCATTTGGATGTATGTTTTCCAATGTGCATTTGCACTTAACACTGAATTTCACCTGCCATTTTGGAAATGGAAGCAGTAAATTTCTATAACTTATTACTTTTTTAATTGTCTGAAGCATTATCAGCACACAAGAAAGAAAATATTTTTTATCCAGATAGCCATTTAATGATGATTTTAAGGGATTGTTAACTATTAACTCATATTGTTTAAAACCTAAGTTTTGTGCTAACAGGCTAAGAGCTCATTTGCAAGATCTAAGACCAATAGAAATGTTTTCATGATTTTTTTTTTTAAATCCCAACAGAACTTGCAGCATTGGGAACCTGAAAGTGACTTCATCCGTTTCCCTTGTAGGAGCTGAGAGAAATACAAAGAGTAAAACAGCAAAATGTGAAAAGTATACTGCATTTTTAAAATCCCTTAATTTTTAATATTTTTTAGTGTTTAGTAACAGAAAAGGCAGTTTTGTTTACAACAGGATGTTTATGATATTATTGTCTCAATGAGTCTTACAATGAGTTTGACTATTACTAACATGGTAAATTGCCTTCGACCAAGATGGCTGCCACCACCAGAGAGATATTTTATTGATCACGTGCCATGTGTGCTTTAAAACATTTTAAATACATTCCTCAGTTTATTCCTAAACTTTCCTTTCAAGTGATTTTAAGCCAAGACCTAGATTACTTCCTTGTGCTAGATAAGGGAGCTTCAACACACACACTTTCTGGCTCATCACTTTTTTCCTCCCTCCTTTCGGTCTCTCTCGTGTATTTTCCGCTCTAAACTAAGTGAAGAGTTGAAAACATTTGCAGCACTAACTATGCGAGCGGCCATATTCCTGAAGGGGAAATTGAACGTTCAGAGCTGAGCGGCCTGTCCAGTGTCCCTCTAACAAGCCAGCGAGAGGGGGCTCGAGTCTCTGAATCCCGCCGGTGTATTCAGAGAGGGCGGATGACGCCGGGGCAGGTTGGTTTTAGGCTGCCGAGCCCCCCAGAAGCCAGCCCATGGGATTGCTCCGGGCCGGCAAGCATGGGGTTGTTGTGGGGGGAGAGATGCGGATGTTAATGCTCCGCCAGAGCCCTGGGACCGGGCCAGCCTTATCAGAGGGGCGGAGCAGCCCGGGGAAGCCGGGATAGGGCCCAGACCCCTGGCCAAGGAGATTAACCCAGCCCGGGACTTGAGCGAGGCCAGCGGAGGTGGGGCCCCGTCGATCCCTTCCAGCGAGAGTGTGAACCGAACCGCCCCATGTCAATACGGGGGCGAGACCCGATGGAGACCAGGAACCGGGGTCAGTCTCACAAGGAGCGGTTCAAACCCGCCCCCGGGCCGGGCTCCAGCGGGGCCGAGCCCAGGTGGCTCGGGCAAAGGGAAGCGGGCGGGAGGGAGGGGGAGGCCGGCTGGGGAGTGCCCAGGGCCGGGAGGCTCAGTCGCCGGAGAAGATTACGAGCCTCCCCCAGGATAGCGGGCTGGGCCCGGTGCAGGGGCGGGGGGATCCGGTCCGGGGCAGGCCCCAGGGCAGACGCGGCGGCGAGCAGCCCCCGTGCGTGGGGAAGACGAGGGGCGGCCTCGGCGAGGGAAGGGGCCACGACGGGCAGGGCAGGCCCGGTCCCGGGGAGGGGGGAGTGACGGGCAGGCCCCGGTTACCTAAGGATGTTGTGCGCCTCCATGCTGCGGTTCTGGTTGCTGGAGCACACCACGGCCACCCGGAGCGGCGAGGAGGGCATGGCGGGACGCGGAAGAGGCCCAGCTCCCCTCCGCCGGTATCGTGACTCCTCTGGTCCCGGCCGTCCGGCTCCGGCTGCGGCTCACATAAAATGGCGGCCAGAGCCAACGACGGGCGGCGCCGGGACGTGTCACCAGGGGCAGCGCCGACCTGCTTCCCCTAACCATAGAGACCGCGCGAGAGCGGAGCCCTTCGCATACCATCGAGAGGCGGGCCGAAAGAGAGAGCGCCACCGCAGGGAAGGTCCGCCAGCCATAGAGAAGACGGATCTGTGAGCGTTACACCAGAGCGAGGGGCCTCCAGTCATAGAAAGGAGAAGAACAAGTGTGACAGCGCCGCCCTAGTGGAGCAAGAGGGCCTGCCAGCGCTCTGTGCCATGCCCAGGGGAGGAGGCAGAGAATGTGCTTCAGAATGAATTGCCTTTTGGACATCGGTTCAAATCCCACCCAGGCTCTCAGACATAAAAGCCAGGCACACTTTGGAGCTGGTGAGAAATGAGTTTGCCGAGTCCCTAAAGGGTAGGTGATACCATCAGAAAAGCCTCTGGCACTAAGTGACAGTCTCAGCAGGGAAACTCTCTAGAACTCACTTTCTTATAGAAAAAGGCCCTGATTCGCCATTGCCCTGACCCTCATGCAGCCATTTAAATTTACAATCCTAATACTGAGGCATCTGGCACACATTTGGCAGGGACACAAATGATTACACAGAGTGCAAAGCCAGGGGCAGGGAGGGGGAACAAGAGGGTGGGGGGATAATTCCTACCTGACAATTGTAGTGATCAGTTTATCCCCCAGAACATCCTTTTTTTAGGCTATAATAACTACTAATACCATAGATTCTAAGATGATGAGCACCTTATAAATACCACAGAGAGACAAGGTGAGTGAGGTAATATCTTTGGTTGGTGAAAGAGACAAGCTTCTGAGCTACACAGAGCTCTTCTTCAGGTCCTGTAGCTCTGTGTAACTTGAAAGCTTGTCTCTCTCACTGTCAGAAGTTGGTCCAATAAAAGATAGTACCTCAACCGCCTTGTCTCTCTAATATTCTGGGACCAACACAGCTATAACAACACTGCAAAGATCATTTAATGCACTTTTTCACTTTTATTCAATCACCATCACGGGACAACTTTTTTTTCCAGTTAAGTCTTCAGTGCAATTCTCAATGGTAGCTGACACAATTCAACCCTGACCTGAGACCTCTTAAAAGCATTTTCTGTGCACAACAGAAGGTCCTTATTCTTTGTAGTCCCAAACAGTGATCCACATTGGCATGAAGGATGCCAGGTAAGTAATGATGGAAGCTCCCATCTGCACAGAGCACTTCCTGTCTGGCAGGGCTACAATCCTTACATGAACTCCTTTACGGACTTGCTGCTCTATCTCTTTAAACAGCCTCTCATTTAGTCCCTGAAAAAGGGATGAGCCACCAGCCAATACCACATTGCCATACAGATGCAGGCAAATATCCCCATCACGCTTTGTAACTCTGTTGGAAATCAGAGTATGAAGCTCTGGGTGTATCAATGCCAATGCTACGTGAAAAGATTTTCTGGTGCTCTGCAGAGGTGAAGACCAATTTTGATGGCATTTCCATCAGGAAGTTTATAATCTCTCAGGACCTCCTCTGACTTCTTCTTAATCTCTTGGCTGGGGTCTAAAGCCACATAGCAGGACTTTTCCTTGATATCTGACAGTTCACCATATTTCTCTTAGCCCTGCTCATGAGAGAACAGCCACTTGTCGAGAGGAGCCTCATGAGGTATTCAGTGATATCCCTGCCTGCAACATCCAGCCTGGAAACAGCATGAGGTAAGCAGTGTCTTCATAGATGGGCACTGCATGGGTAACTCCATCTCCACTGTCCATTACCATTCCAGTGGTATGAGCCGATGCATACAATGCCAATGTCGTCTGGACAGATAGATACAGACCTGGTACCTTAAAATGCTCAAACATCAGCTCAGTTATTTTTTCTCGATTGTGAAGGGGATTCAGAGGGGGCTCACTCTTTAGCACTGGCCTCTCGCTGGCATCTGTTCTAAGCTCACACGCCTAGATGTGTCTCCAGAGCTTCTCCACGTCATCTCAAGATGCAGCCCTGCCATGGTCAATAGGATATTTCAAAGATAAGGTCCCCCAACTTGGACAGGGCTTCTTCTCCAACATAGTATTCCTCCTGACCATCTCCAGGCACAGCTGCTTTCACTTTAGGGTGACCAACCACTGAAATAATGACAGATCTTGATGTCATCTCTCCTGCAATGCCAGCTTTACATGACCGGATCCATTGTCAAAAATCACAGCTCAGGTTTGTAAGATTTTTTAATCAAACATTACAGCAGGAAGAGAGAATGAAGCTGCTGAGGTTGGCGCTGGGGCTTGGTTTTGGTTTTTTGGAAATTTAGTGAAGTTAGAATGTTCAGGGATAAATATTCTAGATTCCTGAGGTCACAAAACAATAATAACAACACTAAATTTTGATAGTGCATTCCATCCAAGGATCCCGAAGCTCTTTACAAAAGTAGGAAAATATTATCCCCATTTTACAGATGGAAAATCAAGGAACACAGAGGTTAAGTAACTTACCTGAGGTCACAAAGGATACTAGAGACAGATCTAGGGGTAGAGCCCATGGTTCCAGTCCTCTACTCTGATCACTAGACCATCTGCCCTTCCCAAATCAGGAACAGAACCTTGTTCAGAAATATGCTGTAGCTCAGCCACAAATTATGGGCTTCATGTGGGAATTATTGTGCCAAGTTCTCTGGCCGGTGTTATACAGGAGTTGACTAGATGATCATTAATGGTGTCTTTTGACCATCTATGAAGCTAGAGTCCTGATACCCAGGTGCCTGCACTGACTATGTTGCCTCCCAGACAATCCAAAAAGATAAGCATGAATTTGAAAACTTTTCCAGTCTGCTCATGGCAGAGTCTATATCTGACACAGTTGCAGCTATCTGCTTTTGCCTCTTGAGGGTCCTTATCCAAGCAAAGGTGCCGGGGGCAACAGAGGTACATTGACAATAAATTAAAGCCAGGTCAGCAAAATTGGCATGGATGGGCATTTAAAGATGGAGGCCCAAATGAACTGGGTTGCTCTGTAATAGAGTTCAGCTTGGACTGTGGGAGGACTGAGCTGCGGGAGCATGGCCCCTCAGACCAGACTGAACGTACTCCTGCTGGGTTTATCCCACTCCTATATCAGGCCTTTGTTCTGCAAAGAGATCTGCATGGACTTAAGGCTCCTTCTGCACGGAGCTCTGTGGAAGACCCAGTGGTTTGTCTAATTTAAGTAAATCCAAAAAAACACCTGCTCTTACAATCATTCAACTTTGTAAGTAGAGTAATTCTTTGTACAAACATAAGAATGGCCCCACTGGGTCAGACAATTGTCCATCTAGCCCAGTATCCTGTCTCTGACAGTGGCCAGAGGGAATGAACAGAACAGGGCAATTTTGAGTGATCCATCCCCTGTCCTCCAAACCCAGCTTCTGGTAGTTGGAGGTTTAGGGACACCCAGAGCATGTGGTTGTGTCTCTGACCATCTTGGCTAATAGCCATTGATGGACCTATGCTCCATGAATTTATCTCATTCTTTTTTGAGCCCAGTTATACTTTTGGCATTCACAACATCCCCTGGCAATGAGTTCCAAAGGTTGGCTCTGTGAAGACGTACTTTCTTTTGTTTATTTTAAACCTGCTGCCTATTACAGAGCAGTTCAGCTGTATTCACCTCTTGGATCAGATCCTGTACTCCACTTAGGACTTCTCTCCAGTTGTGGGTTCCAGGACTAGGTGCCTCAAAGAGGAGTCATTTAATGTGTCTAGAAATTTCATCTCTGCATCCCTTCCTGAGGTGACATGTTCCCAGTCAAAATGAGGATAGTTGAAATCCACCATTATTATTGTGTTTTCTGCCTTTGTAGCCTCTCTAATCTCCCTGAGCATTTCACAATCACAGTCACCACCCTGGTCTGGTGGTTGCTAGTATGTTCTTACTACTATCCTCTTAGCCAAGCATGGAATTTCTATCCCTACAGAGTCTATGGTATTGTTGGATTCATTTAAGATTTTTACTGTATTGGACTTTATGCTTTCTTACTCATATAGAGCCACTCCCCCACCAGCACTACCTACTCTGTCATTCCTATATATTTTGTACCCTGGTATTTCCACATCCCTCTGATTATCCTCATTCCACCAAGTTTCTGTGATGCCGATTATATCAATATGCTCATTTAATGCCAGGCATTCTAGTCCACCCATCTTAGTAGAAAGAAAAGGAGTACTTGTGGCACCTTAGAGACTAACCAATTTATTTGAGCATAAGCTTTCGTGAGCTACAGCTCACTTCATCGGATGCATACTGTGGAAACTGCAGAAGACATTATATACACAGAGACCATGAAACAATACCTCCTCCCACCCCACTCTCCTGCTGGTAATAGCTTATCTAAAGTGATCGCTCTCCTTACAATGTGTATGATAATCAAGGTGGGCCATTTCCAGCACAAATCCAGGTTTTCTCACCCCCCCCCCCCACAAACTCACTCTCCTGCTGGTAATAGCCCATCCAAAGTGACAACTCTCTTTACAATGTGTATGATAAACAAGGTGGGCCATTTCCAGCACAAATCCAGGTTCTCTCACCCCCACCCCTTTTTTTCCAAAAACCACATACACAAACTCACTCTCCTGCTGGTAATAGCTTATCCAAAGTGACCACTCTCCTTACAATGTGTATGAAAATCAAGGTGGGCCATTTCCAGCACAAATCCAGGTTTTCTCACCCTCCGCCCCCCCCCCCCCCCCCACACACACACAAACTCACTCTCCTGCTGGTAATAGCCCATCCAAAGTGATCACTCTCTTTACAATGTGCATGATAATCAAGTGGGCCACTGATTATCATGCACATTGTAAAGAGAGTGGTCACTTTGGATGGGCTATTACCAGCAGGAGAGTGAGTTTGTGGGGGGGAGGCGGAGGGTGAGAAAACCTGGATTTGTGCTGGAAATGGCCCACCTTGATTTTCATACACTTTTGGTCACTTTTGGATAAGCTATTACCAGCAGGAGAGTGAGTTTGTGTGTGTGGTTTTTGGGAAAAAAAAAAAAGGGCGGGGTGAGAAAACCTGGATTTGTGCTGGAAATGGCCCACCTTGATTATCATACACATTGTAAAGAGAGTGGTCACTTTGGATAGGCTATTACCAGCAGGAGAGTGAGTTTGTGGCGGGGGGGGGGGGGGGGGGGGGCGGAGGGTGAGAAAACCTGGATTTGTGCTGGAAATGGCCCAACTTGATTATCATACACATTGTAAGGAGAGTGATCACTTTAGATAAGCTATTACCAGCAGGAGAGTGGGGTGGGAGGAGGTATTGTTTCATGGTCTCTGTGTATATAATGACTTCTGCAGTTTCCACAGTATGCATCCGATGAAGTGAGCTGTAGCTCACAAAAGCTTATGCTCAAATAAATTGGTTAGTCTCTAAGGTGCCACAAGTACTCCTTTTCTTTTTGCGAATACAGACTAACACGGCTGTTACTCTGAAACCCATCTTAGTAGTTAGACTTCTAGCATTTGTATATCAGCACTTGTCCATTTGTCTATATTCAGTTGCTTGCCTTCATGAGTTGTGTTTAAATGACTGTTCCTCGCTAACTCCCACTTCTTTTCAATCCTCTTTACTAGGCGATAGACTTCCCCCTTTAAAAAAAAAAAGGAGGACTTGTGGCAGCTTAGAGACTAACAAATTTATTAGAGAGTAAACTTTCGTGAGCTACAGCTCACTTCATCGGATGCATACAGTGGAAAATACAGTGGAGATTTTATATACACAGAGAACATGAAACAATGGGTGTTACCATACAGACTGTAACAAGAGTGATCAGGAAAGGTGAGCTATTACCCACAGGAGGGTGTGGGGGAACCTTTTGTAGTGATAATCAAGGTGGGCCATTTCCAGCAGTTGACAAGAACAGTAGGGCGGGAATAAACATGGGGAAATAGTTTTACTTTGTGTAATGACACATCCACTCCCAGTCTTTATTCAAGCCTAAGTTAATTGTATCCAGTTTGCAAATTAATTCCAATTCAATTCCAGTGCTACTCTTCCCCCTTTAATAAATTCATCCCTAAGGGATGCCTCCACTCAGATCGTGTGACCATCCACATCTGCCAGCTTTCCCCAATCCCTTAGTTTAAAACAATCCTTTCCAACTTTTTCAATTTTACACTCCAGCCATCTGGTTCCATTTTGGGTTAGGTGCAGCCCATCCTTCCTGCATAGGCTCTTCCTTTCCCCAAAGGTTCCCCAGTTCCCAGTAAACCTAAAACCCTCCTCCCTACAACATCTTTATGCCCTCCAAGTCTGCAATTCTAAGTCCAGATAGGTACTGAAATCCCTAAGATCAGTCTTATTGTCTTGTCATAGATCTGTCTTATTTGTGCAAACATTTGTTGATTTGGCTTTTAATTAGCATATGCACAACAAGAATAATAAGAACAAAGCCATTTCAAGCTCCATTAGAAACACAAGTGGGAGATAATCTGTATATAAGTCTTTGCCAAAAGGAAAAAGGACAACATCAGTGAAGGAGACTTTGGGGTAGATTTTCATAAATGGGAATTGAGTGCCTAAGTGCCATTTGAGCCTTGAAAAAAATCTACTCTTTTGATTTCAATTGTCTATACAAGTATTAAAAAACAAAAGAACACAAACTTTTTTGAAGTGCTGGATTGCATGCTTTCCAATTTAAAGGGACTCTCTTTCAGGCAACTGGTGATCTTTATAAGACCTGAACAAACCTAGTATGAAAATAAATATTTAATTATTCAAAGTTTTTATTTAAAACTTCCTCTGCAGCCCCCATGCATCTGAAGAAGTGGGTTTTTTCCCCACGAAAGCTTATGCCCAAATAAATCTGTTAGTCTTTAAGATGCCACCAGTCTCCTCATTGTTTTTGGGGATACAGACGAACACGGCCACCCCTCTGATACTCTGCAGCCTAGGACATTATGGTGAGTGCTTGAAAATCAGAAAGTTAAACTGACGAGAACTGCTCCTGCTTGTTTACATAAGAAAACGTCTTCTTTTGGCTTTATGACTCTTGCTTCTGCTTGATTTTTTAAATCCAAAAAGGTCAGCAATTTATTGAAAGGGCTAAAAGCAAGCAGAAGACTCCTTGATGTAGAAGTGCTACCTCAGTAGTGCCAAGGAGGGGTGTTTTTCATCTTTTTGGGTGTGGCCTTTTTTTATTTCTTCTCCATCAGCATCCTTAAGACTCTGGAGTCAGACAACTCTTTTTCAGCATTCGGTCACGTCAGCAGCTTGGGTAATGCTGATGAGGCTTCGGAGGGAAAGAGAAGCTGATTCCTTCTCATTGGAAAGTGCTCTTCCGAAGAAATCCACATGCATTTCCTTCTCTGCATTTGTCCTCCCTTGCTAGGAAGAACTCATGCCCTAGGCCAGCAGGCAGGGTGGTACAATCAGATCCCCTCCTACCCAGATATGTGTGAGTTTAGCTCACAGAGCCTGGGGATTTGAGCATTCTCATAGTTCTTCATCTGTACAGCATGTTCCATGCACCTCAGCAAGCAGGGAGGTTTGGCAGCTGGGGAGGGGAAGGCAACATCAGCACATCTGTGACTATGGGGGGGAGGGCCCTAGGCATTCTTGCCCCAGATGGCAATGCACTGTTGGCCACTGGTGCCACTGCAGTACCAAGGCTGCACCAGCTGTTGGGGAACTGGTCTGCTGCCATTCAAAAATTGGGGGTGGGGGCAGGGGTGTTCCATTCCTTCCCCTCCCCACAGCAATCCTCCCCGTGCAGCCTCACTGCTCTCGGTGTGATTTGTAAAAGGACAGCTCAGTGCAACAAACACAAAATATCCCGTCACAAGACTGCAGGCTGCGAGTCAGCTGCTTTAATCAGCTGCATCACAAAACACAGTGGGGGTGTCAGAGCAGGGGGGACGGGACTTCCACAGCAGGAAGAGTAAGGGAGCGGCTCCAGCCCATAAAACTCTGGGTAACCCCTGTTAACCTTGTTATGACTGTTTTCATTGTGCATGTGGAAGCATTGGCTTGTGGTCAGAGCAGGGCTCGAGGATTCCTGGGTTTGTTTCTGGCTCTGCCACTGATTCACAGTGGGACCTTGTGCAAGTCCCTTTCTCTCTCGGGGGCGGGGGTGGCCATACGTGTATGATTTGAGCCTGAGCCACAAAGTTCAGGGTGTTTAGAGTTGGAGTTTTTGCTCAGCCTATTATCTATTGACAGGTCTATGACAGCAGAGATCTATGGTACCTTTAAAGCCACAGTCGATCTAAAAATCCCTCTAGAGCCTGTGTCTGAAGCTCAGTGCATTTGTCTGGATCTGAGATGCTGCCATCTGACCGACAAGGGTTTCGCAAAGGAGAACCTGTGATGAGAGCTGCTTGGGAATGCATGTGCCATCACCAGCCAAGTTACATCAAAGGGAAGACTTCGATGGATAGCAGCATAAGATGTCCTCAAGGCAGGCTGGGTATAAACAGGCTTCCCTTTATCCCTCACTTTTCTGACTTATCTGATCAGCACTGTCGATATGCTGGAGCTGGAATCGCTAGGAAGTGTGGCCATCAGTTTAATACTGGCCATTACGTTGTTCCCAGCTCCCATCCGACTCTGACAAATGCAGCCACATTTAAATCATTGAGGAAGCACACTTTAGCACTGTCTAATCACACTGGGGGGTGGGCACAACCGCCGCCCCCCAGTCCAGAGCTCCAGAATGGTGCTAGTCGAAGACTGCTGCTGTTGTCTCACTGAGTACAAACAGATGCCGTGGCAGACGCTGGTGTCATTATTACGCCGAATCATCGGTTTGAAGGGTTAGTGTGGCTCTCTCTCATCACCCCTTCACTGAGCAGATGTTCTTCCACCACTCACTTCAGGGCCTGCCTTTTTATATTCCAGGCACACAATCCCAGAGGCCGTATGAGAGCTTCTTGGAGAGCAAACGGACGGCCCACCCAAACCCTGCCTGGAACAAGCCTGCAAGGAGGCGTCAAGGTCAGCATTATGAGGGCATGTGATAGGACAGAGGCCTGAGCCTGTAATCCTTCATTATGGGAGTAACCCTTCTCATGCAGGGCTCCCATAGTCCTGCATCAGGGTGAATGGAGGAGGAAGCATTACTCAAGTTAAATGATACAGAGAAAGTAAAAGTCCTAGCAGGTCCATAGCAATCTACCCACTCTCATGGCAGGACTCGGCCCTTTCAGGGGAGATGCGCTTTAATCCCCGTGGCAGCTGAAAGTCTCAGCTTACAGCTAGCTACTCTTTGGGAGCAATAGAAAGTAGGGTCTAAGTCAGGGCAGCCCTGAGGATGCTCTAATATGTGATGGGAACTTGGCAGGCCCCTGTATTGCCCCAGGTATATGCTGCCCAAAGGTGCCTTCAAGCCATCTGAACCCCTCTTTCCCCCCCCCACCCGCACTTTACTCTGTGCACTGAAGTGAAGTAACTGAGAATCAGGCTCATCGTGTCTCTCACGCCTCATCTCTGTCCCAGTCAAGCTAGACGTATTCAGGAACTCTTAACCTCTCTCCCAACTCAGTCCCCAAGCTCCTCACTCATTATTAAAAAGAAAAGGAGTACTTGTGGCACCTTAGAGACTAACCAATTTATTTGAGCATGAGCTTTCGTGAGCTACAGCTCACTTCATCGGATGCATACCGTGGAAACTGCAGCAGACATTATATACACACAGAGATCATGAAACAATACCTCCTCCCACCCCACTGCCCTGCTGGTAATAGCTTATCTAAAGTGATCATCAAGTTGGGCCATTTCCAGCACAAATCCAGGTAAAAGAAAAGGAGGACTTGTGGCACCTTAGAGACTAACCAATTTATTTGAGCATGAGCTTTCGTGAGCTACAGCTCACTTCATCGGATGCATAACGTGGAGGAGGTATTGTTTCATGATCTCTGTGTGTGTATATAATGTCTGCTGCAGTTTCCACGGTATACATCTGATGAAGTGAGCTGTAGCTCACGAAAGCTCATGCTCAAATAAATTGGTTAGTCTCTAAGGTGCCACAAGTACTCCTTTTCTTTTTGCGAATCCAGACTAACAGGGCTGTTACTTTGAAACCTGTCACTCATTATTGTCCGAAACCCCACCTCCAACCTGTCACCATCATCCTGGCTGCCAGAACAGAATACAGGTAAATCCTACCAGCCAACAGGAGGCTCCTGTGTCTGCCTCTCTCCGCAGCAAGCTGCAGGTCGGCCAAGGTGGGATTTAAATCCATGCGTTCTCTTGGCCTGGGCTAGGAGAGCGGGCTGCGTGAAATTCACAGCTAGACGGGAGAAAGGCAGAGGAACCAAAACTGCTCTTCCAACATATTGCAGTTCCTCAGCAAACTGCCTGTTCCAGGGCCGGGGGAAGGCAGCTCCCACGGTGATTTCTGCATTCCTGAGATAGGAAGCAGACAAGGGCTGGGCTGCAGTCAGCAATTTCCTCCTCTGCACGGGATGGAGGCAGGCACTTCATGGCCGACAGCTTTGTTTCCAGTTTAGAAAGAGGGCAAAGCTGTGCATGATCAAGTCCTGCAGCTCACATCTAAACCCAGGGACAAGATGCCAGAAAGGCCACATTTAGCCCTGAGAAGGGGGATTAAATAGGGGTACCATGGCCCTGCTGCATGCCAGGATTTGATGGGGCCGTTGGTCCCAACTCCTTCCTCCCTTTGAAACCTCTCACTGACTTCGGTAGCAGCAGGAGGGGGATGGATGTATACAAATGCATAGCCAAGAAGTGTTGTTAGTGTGTCAGATGCTTTGATTCAGAAAGCACGTCATGCTTCAATCCACTAACCCCGAGCACCTTTAGCAAGGGAGTCTTTAGCATGTCAAGAGCACCTTCATACAGGCAGATCTCAAAGCATTTTGCAAATAATAGACAATAAAATGGCTGACCCTCATGTGACAGACAAGGAAAATGATGCACAGAAAGGTTGGAACTCACCCAAGGAATAGGAACCATGCTTTCCTGATGCCGGCTCCCCAGCTCTGACCACTAGACCACACATTCTCCTTCAGGTGCTTGGCAAAAAGGGGGCCATCGAGCCCGATGGTGATGGGAAGCAGAAGAGCCTTGTCTTAAAATGCAGAAATTCTGCTCCCATTTTCTCTCCCAGTTCATATTTGCCAACTGAAAACCTGCAAGGAACAGCTTTGAAACAAAGGGAAATAAATCACCATCAGGAGTGCTTGATGGATTAACTTTGTGAGCAAGCAAACCCTGTCTCTGAGCTATCAAGGCAGCCTTCAGCTTCATGCCCAGAGAAGGCCAGCGTTTTGCGGACCGCTGCCAGGCAGATGAATGCGCAGGGTATGTCTTGCGACCGTGGGAAGCAGTTCCTCGCCTGCACTCCAACGGGCATTGCAGCCCCTGTATTTCAAGTTCCAGCAAACTCCAGAAGAGATAGAGGCTGAATTTCACTTGGCTTTGCCTGGAAATCTTGAAATTCCAGAGCCTGTGGTCACCCTGAGACTTGGGATCCAGGCTCCCCCCGGAAACTCAGACCACCCCAAATGATTCACAAGCCTGTGCCAAACTCACCAGGAAGCTTGTTTAATTTGTCAGTTTGTTGCACAATTCAAATCCGCTGAGTTTCACCTGGTGTCACGGACCCAATCGAGAGTTGGAAAAGATACACAGTTCGGCTGGGTCATGCCACCAACGTTTTGCTGCAGTACGCAGAGCAGTTCTAGAGTCTCCCAAAGGTTAGTCAAAAACCAGCCTGAGCTCAGCGATGCTTCAGTCCTGCTTGTGCTGAATTTCAGCCCTCAAGGCAACAATCCTCCAGCACCGCAGTTCTCAACCTTTTCCAGACTAGGATTCCCCAGAACTTTCACCCCCATCTAGCCAGGCCCCCGGTTAGCAATATGGGAAGGGCAGGGTAGTCATGGCCCCCAGGTTGAGTACGGCTGCTACTCTAGCTGATTTCTCAGCAGAGGAGGCAGGAGGAGAAATGTGCATCACCTGTTGGACTTCTTAAATGGGAAATCATGGGATGGATCCAAACAGACCTCAGCACTCATTAGCCACTGTGTGATCCCCTCCGCTTTTCACATAATCCCAATTGTTCCCCCGTCTATAACACACCCCCTTTCTTTCTCTTAAGCTGTTCTTCACCTCCATTGCTCATAACATCCTGGGCAGGGCCATGCAGCCCGAGTCTCCCAAACCAGCAGGTGCCAAGTTCCTCATTAATTACAGCACTTTTCAGCCTTAAAGAAACCAACCCCAAACCTTAGCTTGACGGCTCCCCGGCAGTGCCGCCCGCAGAGATGCGGTTTCAGTGGAGGGCACCAGGGCCTTGCATTGGACAATGCCAGTGGGAATGCGGTGAGCAAAGAGATTCAATAGGCACAAGTAGCTGAAGTTAAGGGCAGAAATGAAATCAGCTGGCCGTAATCTTGATCAATGTCTGCAATTAGATGGCAGTGGCGCACACAGACGCTGCCATCTGGCGAGAACACAAATTCTAACCTAATGAGGGGTTTTCATCCACAATTAAAAAGGAACTGACTCCAGAGTTGTTTGGAAGAATTTCTGCTTTCCCAAATGTGTGTATATATATCATCGAGAGAAAACAAATGGCAAGCTCTTGAGAAGCTCTTAAGGAGTCGCTAATTCCTTTCATAACCTCTTCAAGGCATTCAAAAGCTACTGGAGCTTAATCAAGCACCTCTCTTGACCGCAGCTGTTTGTTTAGCAGTTCACATAGAAGGCAGGAGGATGGGTGTTAACTGAGGGTGGATTGTCTCTGGACAGCTGAGTGGGGCCAAGCTGCAACACCAAGGAAGCTCTAAGTATGACACAAAAAGAAAAGGAGGACTTGTGGCATCTTAGAGACTAACCAATTTATTTGAGCATGAGCTTTCATGAGCTACAGTTCACTTCATCGGATGCATTCAGTGGAAAATACAGTGGGGAGATTTATATATACATAGAGAACATGAAACAATGGGTGTTACTATACACACTGTAACGAGAGTGATCAGGTAAGGTGAGCTATTACCAGCAGGAGAGCGGGGGGGGGGGGGGGGGGGGGGGACACTTTTGTAGTGATAATCAAGGTGGGCCATTTCCAGCAGTTGACAAGAACATCTAAGGAACAATGGGGGGGAGGGAGAGAAATAACATGGGGAAATAGTTTTACTTTGTGCAATGACCCATCCACTCCTAGTCTTTATTCAAGCCTAAGTTAATTGTATCCAGTCTGCAAATTAATTCCAATTCAGCAGTCTCTTGTTGGAGTCTGTTTCTGAAGTTTCTTTGTTGAAGAATTGAAACTTTTAGGTCTGTAATTGAGTGACCAAAGAGATTGAAGTGTTCTCCGACTGGTTTTTCAATGTTATAATTCTTGACGTCTGATTTGTGTCCATTTATTCTTTTACGTAGAGACTGTCCAGTTTGACCAATGTACATGGCAGAGGGGCATTGCTGGCACATGATGGCATATATCACATTGGTAGATGTGCAGGTGAACGAGCCTCTGATAGTGTGGCTGATGTGAATAGGCCCTGTGATGGTGTCCCCTGAATAGATATGTGGACACAGTTGGCAGCGGGCTTTGTTGCAAGGATAGGTTCCTGGGTTAGTGGTTCTATTGTGTGGTGTGTGGTTGCTGGTGAGTATAGCTCACGAAAGCTTATGCTCAAATAAATTTGTTAGTCTCTAAGTTGCCACAAGTCCTCCTTTTCTTTTTGCGGATACAGACTAACACGGCTGCTACTCTGAAATCTAAGTATGACAGCAACCCAACTGGAATTTAGCCAGCAGCTCTGCCAGAGGATTCTCTGATGCAATCAGATCTCGATGGGTTGGGTTGGGCAGGTCAGTCCTAGGAGGGATGGGAGAGACCCCATGCAACCAGAGTTCTATGTGAAACCGGAATTCCATGCAACCAGAGTTCTATACCGGAAACCTACTGACCGCTATTCCTACCTACATGCCTCCAGCTTTCACCCTGACCACACCACACGATCCATCGTCTACAGCCAAGCTCTGTGATACAACCGTATTTGCTCCAACCCCTCAGACAGAGACAGACACCTACAAGATCTCTATCAAGCATTCTTACAACTACAATACCCACCTGCGGAAGTGAAGAAACAGATTGATAGAGCCAGAAGAGTTCCCAAAAGTCACCTACTACAGGACAGGCGTAACAAAGAAAATAACGGAACGCCACTAGCCGTCACCTTCAGCCCCCAACTAAAACCCCTCCAATGCATTATTAAGGATCTACAACCTATCCTGAAGGATGACCTAACATTCTCACAAATCTTGGGAGACAGGCCAGTTCTTGCCTACAGACAGCCCCCCAACCTGAAGCAAATACTCACCAGCAACCACACACCACACAACAGAACCACTAACCCAGGAACCTATCCTTGCAACAAAGCCCATTGCCAACTGTGCCCACATATCTATTCAGGGGACACCATCAAAGGGCCTAATCACATCAGCCACACTATCAGAGGCTCGTTCACCTGCACATCCACCAATGTGATCTATGCCATCATGTGCCAGCAATGCCCGTCTGCCATGTACATTGGTCAAACTGGACAGTCTCTACGTAAAAGAATAAATGAACACAAATCAGATGTCAAGAATTATAACATTCATAAACCAGTCGGAGAACACTTCAATCTCTCTGGTCACGCGATTACAGACATGAAAGTCGCTATTTTACAACAAAAAAACTTCAAATCCAGACTCCAGCGATAAACTGTTGAATTGGAATTCATTTGCAAATTGGATACAATTAACTTAGGCTTGAATAGAGACTGGGAGTTGCTTAGTCATTATGCAAGGTAGCCTATTTCCCCTTATTTTTTCCTACCCCTTCCCCCATCAGACGTTCTTGTTAAACCCTGGATTTGTGCTGGAAATGGCTCACCTTGATTATCATACACATTGTAAGGAGTGTGGTCACTTTAGATAAGCTATTACCAGCAGGAGAGTGGGTTTGTGTGTGGGGGGGGGGGGGTGAGAAAACCTGGATTTGTGTTGGAAATGGCCCACCTTGATTATCATGCACATTGTAAGATTATGCTCAAATAAATTGGTTAGTCTCTAAGGTGCCACAAGTACTCCTTTTCTTTTTGCGAATACAGACTAACACGGCTGTTACTCTGAAAATTGTAAGGAGAGTGGTCACTTTAGATAAGCTATTACCAGCAGGAGAGTGAGTTTGGGAGGGATGAGAAAACCTGGATTTGTGCTGGAAATGGCCCAACTTGATTATCATACACATTGTAAGGAGAGTGATCACTTTAGATAAGCTATTACCAGCAGGAGAGTGGGGTGGGAGGAGGTATTTTTTCATGCTTTATGTGTATATAATAAGATCTTCTACACTTTCCGCAGTATGCATCCGATGAAGTGAGCTGTAGCTCACGAAAGTTATGCTCAAATAAATTGGTTAGTCTCTAAGGTGCCAGAAGTACTCCTTTTCTTTATGTGAAGTGTAGTTGCTGATGATTCAAAGGTGATGTCTTTATTCCAGCTCCTGCCATCCAGCCTTCAACCTAACATTTGATGCAGCAAAGCACACCCCTGCCTTGGGCCGCTCCTTCTGCTCTGGAGTTCTATTCATGGAGTTTGTTGACACATATTTATGCACCAAGCGGCCCTCTCCTCCCCTCTCCTCGCTTATCCATCCAGAGATGAGCCCAAGTCACAAGCTGAGATCCAGATCCAAACTTTGCTCCAGCCAGAGGCTGTCCAGATTTGGGGGTTAGTTTGGCCCACTGTGGAGAGAAGAGGCAGATGTGAAATTTTGAATCTGAACTTCACCAAAGTCTGGGGTGGGGAATCAGGTCACTTCCCAGAGTTCGGTTTAGCCCATCATCTAGACATAGGGACCGTGGCTTGGACTCATCTAAAGGTTGGTTGGGTCTGGATCCCAGTTTTTGATTCAAATCCATCTCTGGACACTCCAGGAAGGATTTGGAATAGATGCAATTTCTGCTTGCTTGTGCACTCAAATAAAGGCTGTTGCTGAATCAATTAAATGCATTCTTCCAGCTGCCAAGACCGACACGCCACCTATGGTCAAGCCTCCCCACGATCCCCCAGCTATGGCCATGCCTTCTGAGCCAGGTGGAGGCAACTCCAGGGCAGAATGTCACTCATAATCCCTTCTCCAGGAAAGATCATTAGTAGATACTGCTCAGCTGGGGAGAACATCCAGGCAAAGTCCAATCCACCCTCCACAGCCTGGGCCTTACTGGCCTCTTTCTTAGGCAGACTCCTTCCATTTAGGGGAATGGTCTCACGCCTGATCCACAAAATCATCATGCCTAGAGTGAAAGGAGCCAGCCCATCATCAGAAGCCATTCGCAGCTTGCCCTCTTGTGACCAGATGCTGCCACTGCAACAGGGTTTGCTGCAGACGTAGCAGAGAATACCAAGTTGGTCTCTTCGGGCCCTGCAGGGACCGTGTGGAGGAGCCAGGGGAAAGGTTCAGCCTCCATCGTCAGACTGTCCCTGCTGACTCTACTATGCCTGCCCAGAGTGATGTCAGTTAGCTCCAGTTATCATGGTGGGGATGGTGCAATGTGGACATCTGGGATGCTAGGATTAGGAAAATGGGGGAACCCCTCCCTGGACAAGAACAGTGAGCTTCCTTAGGAAAGGACAAGGAACCACAGGTACCATCTTTGTAATTCGGCAAGGGACAGAGAAGTGGATAGAAGTGGCACCAGCAGGACAGCATCTGGGCTTTTATAGACCTAGAAAAGTCATACGATAAAAGGGAGAGCATGATGCTCACGCCGGTGCTGAGGACAGGGGGAGTGTCTGAGGATTTAATAACTACGGGGAATGCATGACACACCTCTTAGAACGGTGATCCAAAGACCAACAAGTCCCTTCCCTTTTCGAATGACAAGCCCTGTGGAAGTGAAAGTTGGACTGTACCACGGGCTGGCTCTCTGTCTGTGGGAAAACCCCAATGGGAAAAGGTGAGAAGCTGCTATATGCAGAAGTGATAACAATAAGGGTATCCTCAAAAGAAGACCTACTAGAAACAGTAAACCAGTGGTGTGACACTGGGTAACTGTATGCTAACAGGCCTTGGACTATGTGCAATAAATGGGCAAGTCTTTCTCAGGGCCGAGAACTTGTCTACATGGGGACACTCAGGAATATTCATCCAGATTAACTAAAGGTGTGATTTTAAAGCAGATTAGGGTTTGTCAACACATGAAAATTAATACATAATAAAGTAGAGTGTGAATTTAAGGTGGATTAACTAGTCCTGATTAACTCCATGTGTGGATGCTCTTATTCTGGAATAAGAGTGTCCATTCATGCATTTAATCAGGACTAACTCTTGTTTAGTTTTACTCCATTAATCTCTATGGCCAGAATCCCTGTGGCACCTCTACTGACCCAGAAAAACTATGTCCAAGAGAATTTGCACGGTAAGATCTCTGGAGCAGGGAACATGTTTTGGTCTGTGTTTGTAATGCACCATGTAAATGTCTGATGTTACTGAAGTATGCTTAATAAAGTAATCATAAACAATAATAGTGAATAGCTTGCCTAGCAGTCCCTATATTTGTTCCTAAATATGCCTCATTAAAACACTCTGTTCATATGTCTCTCTCCACGTGCCTGTCAGTGCAGACTAGGGCATCCACTAGCGTGTCTTGTAAAATAATCATCCAGACGTTTCTATCAACGCTCACCAACAGGCAGTTCCCCGAAGTTTTAGCAGCTGCTGCTTCAGGTTCTTTTTTAACACTAGATGGCAGCCAAGTGTCACTGTGAATACAGACAGGTGGGGACAGAGAGATGAGGTCTAATGACCTGCAACATTGTTAGATCCTGAGGTGAATCCTGAGCTGAATTCCTCCCAAATTACAAGCAGGTTGGGGGGGTGGGATCCTGGATCAGCCCCCATCTCTGTGTTGGAGGCCAGATGATTCTCTTCCTGGGATCCCTTTTGTTTAAAACAATAGCAGATGCCTCCCTCTGTCTCTGTAGTGCCTGGCATGGTGTTTCAGGTTCGAGTTGCAGGCATTTAACAAGGGAAAAGTCCCTCGTCCCCGTTTACAGAACGCTGGGCAAAACTACGGGGCCCCTCTGGGTGCCCACTGAAATGCACTGGGCTTGGTGAGCAGCTAGAGAAAAAATGATCACAGCCCTCCTAACTAGGGAGAACCGGCCAGAGCCTGTCCTCAGCCTCAGTCCTCTTCCCCCCAGCCTGTCATCACCTCTCTCCCATCTCTCTGCTTTGCTGTCTCGCCTTGGGCCATACACACAACTCGGCAGTGTCCCCTTTCCTGGGGCAGCAGAGTGGCCAAGGACTGAATGGCCCGTGGGGACTTGAACACCCCTCTCAGTCCTAGAGGCAGCTCCTCCAGGGCTGGGTCTCAACACGCTGTCAGATCAGCATGCTGGAAGACTGCCCTGCCACATTCCATGTGGTCCTTGGGGGTAGTGGACAGAGGCCTTTGGTCTCCAGGGTGGGCAATCCAGCATCAGATCCACACACAGGAATCACAAAGCGGACCAGCTCTGATTTGAATTCAGACAGACCCTGAGTAAAAATACTGATTCTGTATTAAACATGACACGGAGGCAGGCAATCACCCCACACTCCAGGCCCGGTCTGGCCCATCTCACCCCGGGCCACACATGCCGGGCACCGAGCTGATGAGTTGTTCAAGGTTTTCTGCTGGAGCGGTGTATTGATGCAAGGCGATGACTATCCTCGGTGATTAATGTAATTGAAGGGAAGTGGATGGCGATGCCGGAAGAGACAGCGCTAAGCAGGCTCCGGCTCCCCAGCTCCCTCCATAATTATAAAATACAGAGGGCATGAGAATCAAGAGCTCCCAGGGACGCTGTTTGGGACTGGAGCTCGCCACGAAGCTACTGAGCTTCAGCCCAGTCAGGAGAACGGTCTGGAAACCGTTTCCGCCCACCCCACCCCCTTTTCCCTGGCCTCCAAGCGACCGGAATGAATTTTGCACGATGAATCAACTGCTAAGAGCCCTGGGAACAGCTGTGTAGCCCAATCAATTTGCCATGAAGATCGGTACAAATTAAAGAGCGGATCCTGTGGGGTACTGAGCACCCTTCACTCCCACTGAACTCAAAGGGGCTTTAAGGCCCTCATGCCTTGCAGGACTGGGCCCTGAGTCAGCATTCGAGGGGTTTATGAATATATTAAACTGGGGACTCAGCGCCCTTGCACCAAGCTGGAGAAGAGGTAATTAACAACTCTGATTGGCTGCCTGAGGAAGGCACCAGCTGTCCAGCTACCCAGATTGTGCTTGGTCTGGTTGGTCCCTTGCTGCTCCATGCAGAGCCCAGATGGCTCACAGGGGCTCCAGCATGAAGTTCCATCAGAGTGTCTATGTAATACCCTGGCCACAGCCCCTCCTGGGTCCCGTCCAGGACTTCGGATCAAATAAAGGCACATCCCAGAGAATCCATCCAAGGCTCTGCATTCAGCCCAGTGCATGGTGGGACAGGACTTGTGGCGCTGGAATCAGCGCAGTGTGAATGCTCATGCAGGGTAGACACAATCCAGACCACTCTTAGTTCTGTACCCCAGAATCCCGTCCCAGTGCTTTGATTTAAATAATCTAGGAGATGGCCCACAATTAAGGGTTTATTCTGTTAACTTTTACATTTGTTCTGCATCCTTAGCCTGCAAATTAACAATCTATTTGTTGTGAAATATAAATCAATGGAACATACAATTAACGGGACGGCGCCTAGTCGTCAATATAGTTTCTTTGGGGCAAAGTCTGAGATCCTTATACAGGTAACAGACGTGTTAGTCTGTATTCGTGTAAGTCTCCCACTGAGGTCAGTGATTTTTAAATAGACCCCCTAGTTGAAATCAATGGGGAATTCTGCTTAAAAATTGATGGTACAATATGGGCAGAACAAGAACTTCAGAATTAAGCTGCAGGCATTTGGGGCCCACTTGAACCTCAGAAATGGCATCGGGTTTAATGTTTTAGTAATTAATTATTATTATATTGGTTTAACATTTTCCTGTGCCCTTAATACACATTTAGCTAATCCCGAGGCTCCATAAAATAAGAGTTACCAGCTTCTCAATAAGATTAAATAGCAGGGGCGGTGTGGTGAGGTCTCAGGTTATTAGCGTTTCATTCTTTTTTACAAAATATACTACACCAGACAACAATGTAAATTTTCTTTTCAGCCATTTTTATTTTCTTCCAGAATTCAAGCTGATGGGATGAGCTCTTTTGCATATAGCCTCTTCATGGGTGTAAGGGGGAAATTAACAAAGTCTTTGCATTGCGATGTCCCATTTAGCTTTGACAGCCATTCCTGATGAGCAGGAGACAATGCCTCCTGCCTGGGTTCACCATTTCAGAGCAAACATTTTTTACAGTTGCAAAGCAAAAACTTAAATATTACCTTATAGCATGTGATAAAGATATTATAAGAGAGATCAGCCACTTACAAGCATTTCATAAAGTCTAAGCACTAAACACATTGTCCTAAGTCCAATACCCATCTTAACTATACTAACCCCCAGGGGGACAGCAATGGATTTGTCCCTACTCAGCTGAGGCCTAAAGCCTTGCCAAGAGCTGGCACCTGGTTGGCCAGCATCACAATCAGCCGGAGGAAAAAAGCAGAACCCTCCCACCCTGTGGGAAAGTGCCACGGATCAGCCTTTGCCCATAAAGAGGCCACGACACTTGGGCCCGGCCTGTGGTAGTTTGACAGCTGCCATCTTGGCCAACACCAAGGACTGACCCGGGAAACTCCAGAGCTAAAAGCGGGAGCTGCTCCAGCCTGAGCTCTCCCGCTTGGGCCCATACCAGACTCTTATCCTCTGTGGAGGGGGTGCATCACACACATTGACCAGTGAGTTATAGCCGATCAAGAGGCTAACTTCCCAGCCCTCAAACCAACCTCAGGGTCTCCGTCCAAAGCAACTGCCCAGCGGGGGCCATATTGGGAGAGATGCCCACCTCAGGTGCCTTGCAGAGCTTTGGTCTCCCACCTTCTCCAGCCACCTGTGGTGTTTCCAGAAGACGCTTTGGCTGCTGGGTGCTGGGGACCCAGCCAGCCATGATGAAATGGCATCCTCGTGCCATTCAGAGCCCTCAGTTGCCCCCTTATAAAGTAATCCTGTTCTCCCAGCTGCATTCTCTCTGCTCCAGGGCTGCAGGAAGCTCTGGACGCTGCCAGCAGCAGTCTGGCTGCGTTAACATCTGTACATTCATTTCTCCTGCCTGAGGGAGCCGGCTCCTTGCCTGAAGCTTGTTGACAGCTTTTATCTCCTACGTGACAGCCAGGACAACAGCTCCAGTTTCCCAGGTTGGTGTCTGCAGCATTGCACGTAAGGACCTGCTTAAATGAACAGGCAGCAGAGGACAGGGATCCCTTATCTTGAGATGGGAAACCTACCGGCTGCAGTCATGTCATATGATTTAATCACCGAGCCACCTGTGTCTTCGGTCCAAACAGCTGGTGGTGGACATAGCATCCCTGGGGAGGGAGCTGGGAAAGGCAATGCTGTTCTGCCACAGAGCTGGACCCAAGGCTCTGCGTTCTGCTTCCAGAGTTCTGGGTGTCTGGGTACAGGGTTGGGTATGGAATAATCTGGGTGGGTCAAGGAAGGGAGGAGGACCATGGTGGGGCGGGGAGGACACAGCTGGGGGAATACAGGGTTTTGTTTCCTTGAAGCTTGTTTCTCCACCGTGTGCGCCATCATTTACACCAGTGCCTAGAGAGTAAAAAATGCTCCAAAGCAGGTCTGAGCAACACCACAGGGGGCCAGGCCATGCAGAATGAGGTTCTTTGGATGGCTCTCAGCCAGCCTGGGAATTGGCAGGTCTCATGCCCATCAAACCCCTGATCTGACAAAGGCAACAAGTAAAGCTGGTCGGAAAATGGGTTTCCCCTCTCCCCCCCCGTGGACAGTTTTGACATTTTCATTGATTAAATCGAAAACAGACCTTCCAAAAAACTGTTCAGGCTTCCAATGAAAAACCCAAAGTTCCAAGGAAGTCACAGACCTTCTACAAAAACAGTCAGTTTGTCAACCCCCCAACTTCCACTGAGAAAAAAAAAGTGGATGGAAAAGTGCCACCCAACCCCAGCAATGGGAGAGGAGGGCTCCCTGGGAGATGGGGTACTCACCAACTGGAAGGACTGGCCATTGCCAAGGTATAGTGAGGTTAAGGCTCCTCTACTGCTGAAGGTAATGGGAGTCTGGCTACTGACTTAGGTACAGGGCACACGGGCCAGATTCTCAAAGATATTTAGGAACCTAACTCCCATTGATTTCAGTAGAGTCTGGCTAAATAAGTCTGAGAAACCGGGTCTTCATGACTTGCCCAAGCTAACACAGTGAGTCAGCTGGAAGAGCTACGCCGAGCACCCAGGTGCCCAGCCTCCAGGCTGTGTGCTAATCAATAGGCGATGCTTCCTTTCGGGCCAGTACAGTGTGCAATCCAGCTTACACGGGCACAGCAGTGGGTCCTATGTGAGAGCACCAAGCAGACCGCCAAACAACATGGAGTTTATGTGGGCCTGAGGCTCCAGGGAGAATGAGTCAGTGTCACAGACACACATCAGAATGCCATTCCACTGACCTGACACCTGCCAAAACCAGATGACCCCAGCAGGAGCAACAGAGAAAACCTTTGAAGAGGATATTTGTCGCCTGCCCTTTAAAGACAAATCAGTATCGCCTGGAGCAAGCCTCCCCCGGGGAGAGGGACACTATGGCAAACCTACTTCAAATGAAAAGGAGGACTTGTGGCACCTTAGAGACTAACCAATTTATTTGAGCATAAGCTTTTGTGAGCTACAGCTCACTTCATCGGAGCTCACGAAAGCTCATGCTCAAATAAATTGGTTAGTCTCTAAGGTGCCACAAGTCCTCCTTTTCTTTTTGCGACTACAGACTAACCCGGCTGTTACTCTGAAACTACTTCAAATGAACTCTTTGCAGGGCCTTGCTGCAGACTGACTTTGCAATCTACCCTTTGCGCATCCACCTCCCCAACTCTTCCCAGCCTAGCTGGTTGCTTGTTTCAGTTTGAGTCCAAATGGAAATGTAGGTCTCCATCTCCTGCAAGTCAGGGAGGACACAACAAGCTGCTACATTGCCTTACTGGCTCTCATTCTGATACCAAGTCACTTCCAACCAGGGAAGGAAGCCAGCCTGGGCAGCTCCAAAACAGGCTGCCACTTTGATTCAAGTGGAACTGATTCGTGTTATTGCTGCTCTTATGAAATTGCAGCCATTTAAGGATTGCAATAAGCAGAGGCTGGGTTATGTACCCCGGTCTGGGCTGCCCCAGTACAACAGCACAATAAATTAGCAGGCAAGTTGTTATTAAACTGAGAACTGCTCTAGATATCTCTCCAGCTACATATATTTTGTTTACGGGCTCTCTCCAATGTGTACTTAATGTGCACTCAGAAAACCAGTTATTGTTAATTAAACACTATTTGATTATTAAAAAAGAAGGAATGATGATGAATTAAAACCGCGTGTCAGTGATAAATCTAACCGGCTGGCAATTAACTCAAAGCGACAGAACCCATAAACGTCTCATTACATCCTTGTTTGTATATCACACTTTTATGAGCCTTTAATCAACTGGAAAAAGGCAGCCAAAGCTGCTTCATGGCATGCCTAGAAAATCAGAGGTATGTTGGGAAAAAGGTAACCAGAGACTTTACTAAATGCAGGAGAGGGGGAATTCAATCACTAGAGACCAAGCCCCATTTACTGAGAACTCCTTAAATCAAGACACTGAGACTTGGTAACTGTAGCTCAGATCCCCAGCCGGGGTAAATCAGTGACGCTCCACTGAAGTTGATTTACTGGAGTTGATTTACACGAGCTGAGGATCTGGCTCTATGAGCTGTGTGTGCTCTTACCTACATGGGAGGTGTAGCTGGTATAATCTCGTGTGAAATTTAAACTGATATGGGGAGGCCATTGTTTAGTTTAAATCCGTTCCCAAGTTACATAAACTAAACTGGAAAGAGGCCCTCTTATAGCAGAATGACAGTGTCCACCTAGGGTGGTGTCCGTATAACTATCTCGGTCTAACTGGTCATACTTCCCCATGTAAACAAGCCCCCGGTCATGCTGGTCTAAATCTGCAGTAACTCCAGGGAGTTATCCAGCGTTAATGAGAACAGAGCTGGCCTTCCCCAAGTCTGCACTACGGACTCACACAGCATTGGCCAGACCCCCAAAGCTGTGGCCCAGCAAGCACTGGGCTCAGTACAAAACCTGCAATGGATGGTCTAGGGGCAGCTTCTTCTTGAGCACTTCCATAGTCCTGGTTGGGAGGGTGGCGGGGATGTCCCAGGACATTGCAGAGTCGCTCTCGGAGAGAAATTCCCAGAGAACGTCACCCTGGTATAACGTGACCCCATGGGTCAGCCCCGAGGATGGAACCCGGGCCCTCGAATGGTACGAGCATGAGAAGTGAAACCCTCTATTTACCCTCAGAGCAGGCACAGCATGGCCAGCGGCAGCCCCAGCTTCCTCCACTCTCACTCCTGACCTGGAGGAGCGAGAGGTCCAGGCCTGAGGCTGCCGGCTGGTGGATGGGTTAGTGCTGATTGTGGAGAGGGTAGCTTTGTGCTGCCTCCCCTGCGGTAGGATCAGGTGCCCAGGAGTTGCTGTCAGTTGCTCTAAATCCGAGGACGAGTCTTTCCGAAAGTCCAGTTTGGGGGAGGTGCCTGGTGAACATGACTCCTGTGGTGTGGCTGGTGCTGGGCCCACCCATGGAGAACCAGCGGTCAGGTTTTCCGAAGAACGAGAGTTTAGATGACAGAAAACAACAAAACCGCCATGGAAAGCCGGACCCCCATCTGCGAAAGACCCGGCAGACGGCAGGGTCCAGATCTGCCAGCCATAGCCTCCCCACGGAACGGAGCTCAGAGATCTTGTAAACCTTTAGGGGTAAGGGCCATCTTTCTGTCCTGTGTCCACCCAGCTGTGCCTACTGCAATGGAGGTCCTGGTCCAAGCTCTGAGGTGTTATGATAATACAAATAGTAATGACAAAAGGAAACCAGAGACAGGGTGCAAACAGGCAGCCTCCACCCTACCCTACAGACAACACAATGCACAAACTTACCCCCCTTTCAGGCCTGTGCTTTTACTGGTAGTAATTAACAAACAGACCTCAGCCTAAGCCTCTTCCTGAGCTTTGGTTTCTTTCAAGGTTTTCCCCGCAAGACTAATCTGGTGTTTGCCCACAGCTCTCTATTCTCTCTATAGACTCTCATTATATCATTATATCCCTTGGCTGGAGCTAATCGGACTCACCTGCTCCAGTGAGTCAGCTGCAATAACCATCTCGGCTCCTGTCACTCCGGGTGTCAACCACAGTTTGTATCTCCTTCCAGGAAAAGCAAGAAAAATGATGCCGGCAGTGAGCATGTGTGTCCGTTGCTGTGTCCCTTTCTTGGGCTGTATTGGCAGCAAGCTAGTTCCTTATTTATGATGCCGCGAAGAAGCCGCACTGTGATAACAACATTTCTGTTCTTGCACACCACATGCCCAAAGCATCTAAAAATACCCCTTGTTAGCACATCTTGTGAGCAATGCAGAAAGGTGGTTCCTTCCTCACTGCCTGAGTTCACAAAATAACGCCACGTGTGCTTTGAAATCTTGGAGTGAAATGCACAGAGATTACCCGAATCAACTCTCCATCTCGACACCACATTGTCATTCTTGCTAATGATCCCAAAGCAGAGAGATGTCAAAAGAGATCAAAGCAAAGCTCCAGTTTGCCACCCATGGAAATATCCCTGCTGGATGTCAGACAGTGTGGGGTACTGGAGATGCACTCGCCAGATTTCTGTTGAGGAAGAATACATGCAAGACGGGAGGGGAAGTTTTGCTTGAGTAACAACTCAGTATTGCCAATTCCAATAGCTCAAAAACTATGAGTCAGGTCCCCAAAAAGCATGAGATTTTTTTTTTTAATAATAAGTTTTAGGTTCTTTTTATTTTATCTTCTGGTTTCTGAATCTACCATGATATATGCCATCATGTGCCAGCAATGCCCCTCTGCCATGTACATTGGTCAAACTGGACAGTCTCTACGTAAAAGAATAAACAGACACAAATCAGACGTCAAGAATTATAACATTGAAAAACCAATCTGAGAACACTTCAATCTCCCTGGTCACTCGATTACAGACCTAAAAGTCACAATATTACAACAAAAAAAACTTCAAAGACAGATTCCAATGAGAGACTGCTGAATTGGAATTAATTTGCAAACTGGACACCATTAAATTACAGGTTTCAGAGTAACAGCCGTGTTAGTCTGTATTCGCAAAAAGAAAAGGAGTACTTGTGGCACCTTAGAGACTAACCAATTTATTTGAGCATGAGCTTTCGTGAGCTACAGCTCACTTCATCGGATGCAAACCCTGGAAACTGCAGCAGACATTATATACACACAGAGATCATGAAACAATACCTCCTCCCACCCCACTGTCCTGCTGGTAATAGCTTATCTAAAGTGATCATCAAGTTGGGCCATTTCCAGCACAAATCCAGGTTTTCTCACCCTCCACACCCCCCACACACAAACTCACTCTCCTGCTGGTAATAGCCCATCCAAAGTGACAACTCTCTTCACAATGTGCATGATAATCAAGTTGGGCCATTTCCTGCACAAATTAAGGTTCTCTCACCCCCTCACCCCCCTCCAAAAACCACACACACAAACTCACTATCCTGCTGGTAATAGCTTCTCCAAAGTGACCACTCTCCCTACAATGTACATGATAATCAAGGTGGGCCATTTCCAGCACAAATCCAGGTTTTCTCACCCCCCCCCACCCCCATACACACACAAACTCACTCTCCTGCTGGTAATAGCTCATCCAAAGTGACCACTCTCCCTACAATGTGCATGGTAATCAAGGTGGGCCATGTCCAGCACAAATCCAGGCTTTCTCACCCCCCCTTTTTTTTTTCCCCCGGGGACACACACACACACACAAACTCACTCTCCTGCTGGCAATAGCTCATCCAAACTGACCACTCTCCAAGTTTAAATCCAAGTTTAACCAGAACGTCTGTAACTGGACAGTCTCTACGTAAAAGAATAAATGGACACAAATCAGATGTCAAGAATTATAACATTCATAAACCAGTCGGAGAACACTTCAATCTCTCTGGTCACACAATCACAGACATGAAGGTCGCTATCTTAAAACAAAAAAACTTCAAATCCAGACTCCAGCGAGAAACTGCTGAATTGGAATTCATTTGCAAATTGGATACTATTAATTTAGGCTTAAATAGAGACTGGGAGTGGCTAAGTCATTATGCAAGGTAGCCTATTTCCCCTTGTTTTTTCCTTACCCCCCCCAGACGTTCTGGTTAAACTTGGATTTAAACTTGGAGAGTGGTCAGTTTGAATGAGCTATTGCCAGCAGGAGAGTGAGTTTGTGTGTGTGTGTGTGTCCCCGAGGAAAAAAAAAAAAGGGGGGGGGTGAGAAAGCCTGGATTTGTGTTGGACATGGCCCACCTTGATTACCATGCACACTGTAGGGAGAGTGGTCACTTTGGATGAGCTATTACCAGCAGGAGAGTGAGTTTGTGTGTGTATGGGGGTGGGGGGGGGTGAGAAAACCTGGATTTGTGCTGGAAATGGCCCAATTTGATTATCATGCACATTGTAGGGAGAGTGGTCACTTTGGATGGGCTATTACCAGCAGGAGAGTGAGTTTGTGTGTGCAGGGGTGGAGGGTGAGAAAACCTGGATTTGTGCTGGAAATGGCCCAACTTGATGATCACTTTAGATAAGCTATTACCAGCAGGACAGTGGGGTGGGAGGAGGTATTGTTTCATGATCTCTGTGTGTATATAATGTCTGCTGCAGTTTCCACAGTATGCATCCGATGAAGTGAGCTGTAGCTCACGAAAGCTCATGCTCAAATAAATTGGTTAGTCTCTAAGGTGCCACAAGTACTCCTTTTCTTTTTACCATTAAATTAGGCTTGAATAAAGACTGGGAGCGGATGGGTCATTACACAAAGTAAAACTATTTCCCCATGCTTCTTTTCTTCCCCCCACTGTTACTCGCACCTTCTTGTCAACTGTTGGAAATGGGCCATCCTGATTATCACTACAAAAGGTTTTTTTCCTCCTGCTGATAATAGCTCACTTTAATTGATCACTCTCGTTATATATAGTGTGTATGGCAACACCCATTTTATCATGTTCTCTGTGTATATCTATATATCTTCCTACTGTATTTTCCACTGCATGCCTCCGATGAAGTGGGTTTCAGCCCATGAAAGCTTATGCCCTAATAAATTTGTTAGTCTCTAAGGTGCCCCAAGTACTCCTGTTCTTTTTGCAGATACAGACTAACACGGCTGTTACTCTGAAACCTGAGCCTGTAGGATGCACTTGGGTCATGTTTTCAAGCTTCACCAGGCTACTTCTACCCTGCAGCCAGGGGTGTGATTTGCAGCTTGTGAGACCTAGCCATGTTAGCTGAACTCTCACCAGCTCAGTAAAAAGAGAAGTGAGGCTGCACAAGCAAGTACATACCCAGGGGCGCTAGGTGGACTTGTGCAGCCTCCGCTGAAGCCCGCACCGCCATATCCTCACTGCTATTTTAGTGAGCAAGCTAATTTAAAACTAGCACAAGTACATCTACACAAGCTGCAAATCACACCGCTGGCTGCTGTAGAGACATAGCTGCTGCAACCACGAAGACTAGAAACTTTTTTTTATTATTAAAGCTGAGATTCTGACATGCTCACATGACTCCAGGAGCTGGGGCTTTGGGAAAAACACCAAATATCAAGAGACTCATAGTAAAATAGTGAGAACTGGCAGCACTGAGAACTATGCACTCTGTTTCGTAATGATCTCCCAGCAGAGCTGAGTACAGTGACTAGTTGTGTATTCAGTGAGAATACATTCACCTCTTTTCTCTGCTCATGATCGTTCCATGAGCAGACTGCAATTCTCTCCAGTGTGGGTGAAATTCAACCCTGTGCAGAGGAACAGCACAAGTTCTCAGCAACCCTTAAAGCCCTCATAGTGGTACACAAGTCTTGTGCTGGCCCCCTGCCCAAGGGTGAATTTCACCCTACTGGGTTCTGTTCACTAACTCTATTTCTAGGGACACATCACAAATAGGTTGCTCACAGCGGGCAAATGCCTGTGCATGAGAATTGAGAATCCATCTGGCACAAGTGTTCTGGGCCTGAGAGTTTTCTGACTGCCCTCTAGACAGTCACGGGAGCAAATTCAGCCACACAAATGAACCCCGAAGGGGCACATATGCAGCCCAAGCAAATCCACTTTCAAATTCAAGCTAATGCCAGTGGGAAATGATTTGTGGTACCCACCCATCTCTGCTTCCCAAAGCTAGTCTCTCTTCTCTAAAAAGAAAAAGGAGTACTTGTGGCACCTTAGAGACTAACCAATTTATTTGAGCATGAGCTTAATGCTCAAATAAATTGGTTAGTCTCTAAGGTGCCACAAGTACTCCTTTTCTTTTTGCGAATACAGACTAACACGACTGTTACTCTGAAACCTGTCACTCTGAAACCTCTCTCTTCTCTGCATCTTCCTCTCTAAACTATAACCTCGTGCCAAGGGAGAGCTGTCACGGCTTTTGCAGCACATCCCTTCCCGTAATTTTCAGTGTGATCTGGCCTGCAATCAAACTGCTTATTAAATCAGAAAGCGCCTCCCTCAATTACCCGATCATAAAAGGATCAAAGCCAGTTCTTAGCTCAAGGTCAGTTTTATTGATTTTGGGGTTTCCCCCCTCCCTGGAGAAACGAAAATGAAAGTTCTTTTCAGCCTCTCCGACATGCCAGAGCAATTCTCGGGCTGCTAGAAAGGGACCCAGCAGCAGCATTATGAGAGCCATAATTATCCAGGGCTGCTTTTTGGGAGATTAAAGCCCTTATTAAAGGGAGCCCTGAAACAGCTGAGATTGTTACACCTGAGTAGAATTGAATTGCAGCGCACAGACTGCTTGTGACTTTGGAGATGTCCGACATGTGTCATTTCTGAAGTGAGGCTGTGCTGAACTGTCCGTCGAAAGGTCTCTGTATCATCTGGAAGAAAAATCCCGAGTGCTCCACCGTGCAGCAGAGGGCAGCTCAGCATTAGAGTCCTGATCTGCCTCTGTCAAAGCCTTCAGGAATGCTCCCAAAGCCCAGCCGCACTTGGGTAAATGTCCAAAAAGTCACCAGGGGGAAATAAATGGCGGGTTGAGGGCAGGTTTGGTAAAAGCAGTTAAGATCCCTTGAAAAATTACACTTATTAAAAAAAAAAAAAAAGTTTTTTTCATTTACAAAGAAAAACACTCCAGACTTGGCTACTTCTTCACACAGTACATAGGCAACCTGTGGAACTCACTGCTGTGGGGAGTCAAGGTCAGGATAAAAGGGCTGCAAGACAGGAGGGGACTGGGACAGCCGCCGGGGCAGAGGAATTGCAGAGCACGGATCCCTCCAGCAAATTGATGAGAAGGTGAGACAAACAACACCCCAAAGAGGGAGAAGCTGGACAAGAGGCTGGGGAAGCCCACAGAGGAGAAGAGGCAGGAGTAGCTCAAGGAGCAGCAAGGGACTGGCTCAGGCTGTTCCCACAAGGGTCTTGAGCTGGAACCCAGTGGAGTGGGTGTGGCTTTTGGAGAAGGTCTTCAACCCAGGAGACCTCGGGCTGATTAGCCCCGCTAGAGCCACAGAACGTGACTCCCCACCACGCTGAAGGGGACAGAGACTACTGAGGACCCGGCTGGAATGGGGCGCAGCGATATAAGGGGGACGGAGCCAGGGAGGGGTAGCTCCCCATCTTGTCACAAAAGGGTGTTAACAAAGGCCCTCATATTGCAGGGCCTCTAGGAGCTACTGTAATACAAATTAATAACAACAACATCCGCAGGCCCGGGGAACCGTACCTGTGCTCTGTGGGCCGATGACTCTAACCTCCATGGCTCAGTCCAGCACCTGGCACCTGCACGAAATTCCCCTCGGAAAAGAAGAACAAAGAATATTAAAAGATCAACTTTCTCTGGCCCCCTCCCTGATCTGATTTAGTTTCCTCCCTTCCTAATTTCATCTCATCAGTAAAACCTGTTTACCCAGCCAGTTCATCCCCCTCTTCCTGGAATGGCTGTTTTACCTTCATCTCCTCTCCCTGCTAGGCTCCTTTCCCTTCCATCTTATCTCTAAGCTCTTTCCTCTGAGTTTCTGTCTCCTGACTGGTTTGTTGAAGTGCTGTTGGCCCTGAGAAAGAAAGCACAGAGCTCTTTCCCTTTCATATTTCGTCCTTAAAGAGAGACAAGTCACCAGCAGTTTTGTGGCACTAACCTCATATGTTGGCTTCTTTAGGCAAAGACGGTTTTAAAGAGAACAATCTGAGAACTCATTTCGCAGCAGCACTTGACCTCAGCCTGCTTTCTTCCTCTTAAAGAGAGAGACCCATAGCCACTTTCCAGCCTTAACTGCTCCTCTAGAGCCTTAGAGGGAATGTGAGCATTTGCTAGTGGGGCAAGAACCAGGGTGGTCCAGTGGCCAGAGAACAGGACATTGGGAGACCCTCCCAGCTGTCAGAGTGGTAGCCATGTTAGTCTGTATCAGCAAAAACAAGGAGTCAGTCTCTATGGTGCCACAAGGACTCCTCGTTGCTTTTCCTCCCAGCTGTGTCGCTGATTCACTGTGATCTTGGGCAAGTCAACATTTTTATGCCTAAATTTGCCCCCATCATAAAACCAGGATAATGACAGTTACCCCGCTTTGTAAACCATCCCGGGAACTAGGGGTAGAAACTCTCTTGATAAGCCCCAAACCTCTCACGCTGCTTGCAGCTGTCATGGGTACTTTGCCTATTCGTTTATGACGTTCAAGCACCAGGATAAACCCCTGCGATAGTCTCAGGGAGAGGGGGACACTGCAGGACAATCTTGCACCTATGTTCTATTAGGTGCACAGCTGTTTACAAAGAGGAGCCTATTCAGAAGTAGGTAACTTTGTAATTTCCAACCATATGATCAAGGATTGCACACAAAGCATATCTAGCAAATGGTGCTACACTAAGTGTTTTCCAGTCAGGTTGCTACATCATGGTGAGTTTGCAGTTAGGAATCCTCAGTGTCTTTGCACCTGAAGCACCACCTGGAAGCCAGTTCCTGTTTGCATGGTTCCATCTGCCAGCTCCTCCTCGAAGCTTTGGGGCTGTCACTGAACAGTGCTCAAAGGGTCTAGTGAGCGGTAAAATTATCCCTTTAAATAAAGGTGTCAGGAATCTGGGAATGTCACCTGGCTTTGTGTGGGGGTGAACTTGATGTTCATGGAATTGAGGAGCGGATAGCATTAGCTAGGCCTAGGCATTGTGCAGGAAAATGCTGTCCAAGCTGCCTTTCCCTGTCAACACACCTTACTCCTGGCTTGTGACACCACCTGATCTGTGATCATTAATTATCCAGAATTGGAGGGTGGTTCAGGGGTGAGGGAAAACATCCACTGTGAGCTAGAGACTAAAACTCAGATGCTCACATATTTTCACTTGTAACCAAGTCAGGAACTGAGCCTGTGTTGCTAGATGTGAAAGGCTGGAGGCACTAATGCCAAGATCCTCAAAGGTTTTTAGGTACCTAACTCCCGCTGAAATCAATGGGAGAGAGACACTGTACTACCTTTCAGGGTATGAGCCGAACCCCCTGAAATAGGTCTCCTTAAGTATTTCAATAACTGACACTCCTGCCCCGCTCCACCCCCACCTCCAGGCCCCAACCAAGCCCAGCTGCAGCTACATTCCCTGCTGCCACCACACCGACTGGAACCAGTTGACAGGCGAGGAAGTCGAGCTAATCCTTGCAATAGCATTTTAGCCGCATTTTGCTGCACCACATCGGCTGGATTCCAGGGCTGGTGACAGTAAGTGTATTAGCAGATTTAATCTTGTTGTCTGTGGAAACCAGCTTCTGTTCAGACACATTCGCTTCCTTTCAGGCTCTCTGTGTACTTAACACATTTTAAAGCACAAGTAATCCGCAAGCCTCTTTGTTGAGAAACTCAGAGGTCTCTGCCTCTCTAGCAGGGGAGACCCACCTTTGCCCAATAGGTAACCATGGGTGAAAATAAATCCTGTCTCCAATGAAATAAGTGGCAAAATTCCCATTGATTTCAATGGTGCCAGGATTTCACCCCACATCTTTATATTCAAGAGACCACAGACCTTGGCATGCAGTGCTCCGGCTTGATAGGACCAGAACCAGACAGAGCAACCTAGGACAGGAATGAGCAAATCTGTGTTTAAAGATGAAGGCAGTTGGTGGGGACTGCACTGAAGGACTCCACAGGCTATATTTGGGCTGTACTTTGGCTGACTCTGCTCCATGCAAGAGTGATGCAGATAATCCTTTAATCTGGATTTTGGTCTCAGCAAACGTATTTGTTTTTCCTATTCTTCAAAAAGCAATGAAAAGTCCCATTGTGCAGAAACAGAGAAAAGATGATGAATTTCAGTTAGTAATCAACATCTAGTAGCTGATTCCCCCCCCCATCTGTTACACCATTGAAAACCCATTAAAATATTTTACACATTGCATAACTAAATTCGTGGAACTCACTGTCACAAGATATTATTGAGGGCAAGAGTTTAGCAGCATTCGAAAAAGAATCAGGCTTTTTATAGGTAATGAGAACATCCTCAGTTACATTAAATGGTACAAAAATGTTATAAGGGCTCTAAACTCCCATGCTTCAGGTATAAATTGACACCTAAATCACAACGGTCAGGAAGGAAATTTCCTCTGTTGATAGATTACTCTATAATAGTCCATCTTTTGAAGCATCTGGCACTGGACCCAGTCAGAGAAACAGGATATCAGACTAGATGGATCACTGATCCAATAAGCCAGGGCAATTCTAGATCCAAAAATCTGTTATGAACTATTACTAATGGGACAGCGGCAGTTTTATCCTGGCACCCAGTGATTTTTTACAGTATTTTAGTTTTTTGTCCAGCTGCTCAGACACAGTAAGGTGTTAGCTCACCATGGCATGAATGATCCTCAAGCGGAGAAATCCCTTCTGTCTTATCCATTACCGAACAGGCTTTGCATGCATTACCCAAAGTGCACTTGTACCTTCTCACGTGATGGTCCTCACTGGACTGCACTGCTCCTCATGGGGGCGGAGAGGGGGCGAGTTTGCCATTGCTCAGTAACAGAGAAGATGCAGAGAAGCTTGCAGCCTGATTTGCTAGCAGGGGAGCCTGATCTGTCCAGCTTTTTGTTCTTTGGTCTGTGGCACTGCAGTCAAAGAGGAATTAGCCCAGAGTAGCTGGAGGAGATAAGGCGACATGAAGCTAGGAACAAATGAACATTCCAGCGACAGGGGCGGGTGTGTGTGTGTGTTGCTGATTTACCATGCCAGAGCCTTTCAGGTGATGCATTTAATTAAATAACATTGAGACCTCATATTTCAATGGACAACAGAGACTAGTGCAATTAAAGCCTGCAAGAAACAAAGACAAATAGGCTTTCAGTGAAGGTTGCCAGTCTTTGCTAAAATCATATATTTAAACTTTTTCTTTTGTAGGTAGCAAGCTCTCCAAGACATTGGGTGTTGGAGCTCTCACTCACATACCCCTCACCATTGAAAACACCAGTACCCACCCGTATCCACATTGGATAATAGCTTATTACATAAAGTAGCTCCATTTCCATCATTTTCGTACTGTGATCTGTATTACTGTAGGCCGCACTCGAGAACAGGGCCTGTGCAGACACATCTACACAGCAGGCACCTACACCTGTAGGCAGAAACGCTAGTAGCGTGGCCACGCCGGCGCAGACAGCGGCTCAGGCTACCCACCTGGGTACAAACCCGCCTAGGTGCACGCTCAGGAAGTCAGCCTGAGCCACCCCACCTGTGCGGCCGGCGCCACGCTGCTATTTTTAGCATGCTAGCTCAAGCAGAGCTAGCACCTGTCTACCCGCCCTGGGAAACACAGTCCCAGCTGCAGCGTAGACAAACTCATAGTAAGAGGCAGTCCCTGCCCTGATGAGCTTACGAGCTGGAAGCAGAGTCTCAAAGAGGAGACGTAACCTGCCCTGTTCACAAGCAGGTCCAGGACTAGAACCCTGAGTCCTTGGTCGGTGCCCTACCCACTACACCACACTGCCTCTCAGTGGGATGGCTCAAGAACAAAGCATGAGTAAAGGTGGCCAAATAAAGCCCTTTATATAAGATGCTGCTGGATTCTATCCTTGTCTTTGTTAACGAGTTCTGTGTCTCTTTGGACAAGATGCTGTATCTCACTTCCCTCCTCTGGGAATAATTATCCAGACCAAGTCACCCCAAGGTGCCAGGCTTACTCTGCTCATCCATATGAAGTGCTTTGAGATCCTCAGTTGGAGGGTGCTATGAAAAGTGATTTGGTTTGAGAGAAGCATTATTGGAAAGTGGTAAAATCATATGAAGTTCCAGTTATTACAAATGGTAAGTTATGTACGAACACTCCTGTAGTGCCATAAGAATTGGTGGAAAATTAAGCAATTGGTTCAAGCCAAAGTTTTAGATATGGCAAGGTGGCATGAAATCACCATCGCATTTCATCGAGTTCTTAAATGGGATGTTAGGAACAGTAGACGAGTTGGAGAGCATGACATTGGGTGATCTAGAGTTAAGCTTATGCAGATGGTAACCGGCAGACATGTCTGAAGGATGATGACACTCTTTGCTACCTTGGAAAATTGGTGTGGTTGACTTGGCCCTACAATAAATGCAAAGAAGTGGTTGCATCTTAGAAAAGGGACAATCGATGAAGTGTTTAAATGCAGCAGCAGTGAAATCCTAGAACAAGTAAAATCTAACGTGTACCTAGGAAGCTTGATCAGTGCTGACAGTTCCAACAAGGATATGATTAAAAGGAAATGGGCTTTAGGTACAAGTGATGCACAGAAGCTGATGTAATTATGGACGGGTAAAAATATTAAATTTGGTACCAAAGTGAAAGTGTATCCAACCAGTGCATTGAGGGTATTACTCTGTGGTCTGGAAGCAGCTGCATTAAATGAAACAGCTGTCAGAAAGCTGAAGGCAGTAGGGAAGCGAGTTCTTCGGAAGACACCAGGTGTAAAGCGGAACGATCTTCAGCCAGATGAAGACGTGGGAAGGAGAGTAGAATGTGAAGTCAGGGAACGGGATTGGCTGCGGCTGACAAGATAACGATGGTGGGGACGCTGCAGAAGATAAACAGATCACAGGAGACCAAATAAAATAATGCAACTGCAACCAAGGTTAGTCAAACCTAGAGGCTGACCACCGAGCAGATGGCAGGACATGGTACACAGGGACATAACCAGATGGGGGTTCAATAGAGGAAAAAGCCCTGGTCAGGAATGGATGGTGATGCTGTTCTGCTCCCCGTGTCCATAAAAATGGTTTGGGATGAGAAGGAGGAGGAAGGGGGAAAAGCCCAACTCTGCTAGGCTGCTGTAAGCAGATTCTTGCCTCGTTCCTAGTAGACATTTCCACTTCAATCACTGAGCAAGGGAAACCTGCCTGCATCTGCATGCAGGAAAATGAGCACGTCCATCTTCATACTAGCAGTAGGGAACACCAGCCCCATTATGTGCAAACACATGAGCCTGCCAAGCAAATAAAGGATACCGGCACCTCTTCTGGGGCGAGACAGAAGAGAAGCAATAGTGGGTTTGTTACCATTTAGGTAGAGCAACACAACTCAGCGCGAGCACTATTAGTGACTAGATAAACTGCACACCCAGGGTTTGGATTGCCAGGTGAAATGGCATTGTGCCCTGCCACTATGGCAGCTCCACCTACATCAGCAGAGAGAAAGTAGGGTCCAGTGGTTACAGGGTCAGCTGAGGACTTGGGAGACCTGGGATCAATTCCCTGCACTGCCACAGCCTTCCCAGATGACCTCAGGCAAGTCACTTAGGCTGAGATTATTGAAAGTATTTAGGCACCTAACTTCTATTGTTTTCAATGGGAGTAAGGCACCTAAATCCCCTTAAAAAGCCGCTCTGGGCCTCAGTTCCAAGTCTGTTAAATGGGCATGATAGCACCGCCCTACCACACAGGGGTGTCATGTGGATAAATACAGTAACGATTGTGAGGCACTCAGGGACTGCGGTGCTGGGGGCCAGAGAAGTACCTATAATAGAAGGATCAAACCTCTCCATGTGGATCAAGTCCTAACTGGCTGTTGTTACTTATCTGCTAAAGCATCTCAGGCCAGACTCCACCCTGACGTATACTCCACGCAGTGCTATTGGTTTCAGGATGCCTAGCTGTGGAGAACCTGAGCCCTGTGCGTGTGAACAGGAGGAAGATTATTGTCTCTGCAGTAAACATACCCATTGTCACAGGGCAGGACAGAAAAAGTTCTCAGGAGACTCAGATTTGAATGCAAAAATCACTGTCACTGTGTAGTCAAGGTTTAATCCAGACTGACACCAATTTATTATAATCATCATGGTGGTAATGCCTAGTGGCCCTGACCAAGATTCGGGCCCCGTTGTGCTCGGCACTGTACACACACACACACACACACTGTAAGGACTGGTCCCTGTAATTAGATGCAGCAGACAAAGGGAGTATCATCATCTCCTTTTCACAGATGGGGAACTGGGTCACCGAGGGATTAAGAGACATGCCCAAGGTAGGAGTCTGTAGCAGAACCAAAAACTGCATCCAGGTGTGACGAGGGCGCCAGCATGGGGCCAGGAAGAATCTGGTACATCCCGTCACACCGAGTCTGAGTTCACTGCCTTAATCACAAGATCATCCTTCCTTGACCTCACAGCCTCTAGCTGCCTTTCCTTCCACTCTATTTTACAATCCGGAACCAAACAAACAAATCAATAAGTAAAAGCCCTACTGGAATCTGAGCCCTACTGGAGTGTCTCTCTGTTTCCCCGGAGCTCCCTGGCCTGGGGCCTGGTCAACCAAACCTCCTTCTCTCTACTCAAGGGCTGAATGAATGAAAGAGGCCCTCTTTCATCCCTGGTGATAATCTCTTCAGGTCTGAGTGGAGACAGGCTCAGCCATTGCAAGGGAAGCTTAAAAACCCCACCACTCTGAAAACAGTGCAAAGACTGGATCCGGTTTTCAGCTTGGGTGGCCCTCAAATAACACTCGGGGAAGGAGAGAAGATGCATCTCTCACAATTAGCCTGCAACAGACCTTACCAAGCATCATTACTATAACTGCAGGACTTTTACGCAGGGACACGATAAGGTAGCTGTTATTTACCATTCCCCTCTCCTCAACCTACCCCCTCTTCTTTCTACAATGCTTTGGTGAAAACCAACCTAGTGGCCTGCAACCCTGCAAGATTACTACTCCAGGTCTCCATGGAAGCAAAGCACCAGCCTTCCCTTCACCTCACAGAGAAGCAAAGCACATTGAATTTTCCCTTTGATGTAACACAAAAGCGAATGGAATTAGAAAACAAAACAAAAAAACCCACCTTAGCCTGAAGCTGAGGCCATCTCTGCCTGGGAGTTGAGATGATTCAAAGGCAACGCCAGTCAGAAGAGTTCCGTTTGCTCACCTTTCTGCAAATACCGATTTTTCTCCCATTTAGCACAAGGGCACAGAGAAAACTTGCTTGCAGGCAAAATTCAGCCGGATCCTATTTTAACAGCTGCACACGTGGCCTGCAGACTGCAGGGTATTTGTGTTGAAATTAGCAGGTAAGCCCTGAGTCCAAACACCCCTTAGACTGCAGCATTTGGATTTTTAACACCCCAGTTGCTAAGGTATAGACAACACAGCAGAAGCTATTTCCATTTTCCCTCCGTAATATTAATATACAATGGTCAGCTCCCGGGCTGGTGTAAATCAGCCCAGTGCCATTGAAGTCCATGGAACTGTGCAGAGATACACCAGCTGAGGATCTAGCCCCAACTTTTTATAGCTGTCTGAAATGGAACAGGATTAATCACACCCCTTCAGCACAAGCTGTGTATTTTGCAGAGACTGGCTAACAATGCTTAATTTAATTGCCCCATTTTATACAACCACTGAGTTTAACACAGTTTGTCTGGATCAAATTAATATCAGGGCACATACACGTAACACACCCATTATTGCTACATAGGAAATTCCTTATTCATGCTGTAGAAAAAATCAAAAGATCAATTGCAAATGGGTTGTTATTGAACATGTTGTTTTCTTGTTTTGCTTAACATCATATACAAAGGGAGAGAATTATCTGATTTTTCCTGCCCCAGCACTGTGATGTATTGTCAAGATTTAATTCACTGAAAGCCAATGAGAAGCCATACAATATTGTTTTACACCTCCCATCCATAATGCATAGAAATGAATGTAATGCTGTTAAGATAACCCTTCTGAGAGTTGCAGCAATTCCCCCAACAGGATTAAACCTTTGTAGTACATCTTGTTGCTCTGGTTTCTTACCCCTCCCGCCCAACATGCTGCAGAAATACAATCCAGAAAAGCAGATGACATTGCTAGAGGGTGTCTCTTTATATGGGGTAGAGCGGGGAAGATGTTGTAGCAAGTGGATTTTCCCTACCACTATCTACCAATGCAGTTTATTTGAAAGATCCCCCCATAAATCTAGGAATTAACTGATGCTGTTTCTGCTAGTGTAACTGAGATCAGGAGCTGGTTCTGTGAGTACACAGATTAAAGTAATTTGGGGTTGTAGACGAGGCTTGGGTCTGGAGGTAAGTACAGCTCATTTAACGGTTAGATTGGGATAGTTTCTATTTAAAAACAAAAGACGTGTTTATCCTCACACTGATCATTTTGGCTCAGTGGAACTTCTCACAGGGGAAAGATCAGCACTATCAGATCTGATTGAAGGGCTAGGGCCTTACCTGTATGCTGCATCTCTCTCCCCGCTTCTTTTATCTATCTAGACAGCAAGCTCTTCAGGGCAGGGACTTTGTTTCTCCCCCTCAGTATTTGGAAAGTGTTTAGGGGATTAGGGGTACTACCACACTCTAAATAAATAACAGCTCACGTCACCCACTCCAGAAATTCAGCCACTTTGGTGAACTACCAGCCAGGGCTGTTTTGACCATGTTGTTATTAGTGGGGAAAGTGATTCAGTAGGGAATGTAGTGTGTTCAGAGTCTTCAGCGCATGTATTTAACTCTGCTATTAAAATGCGGTAGATACTGTAATCTCCTCTTTACAAAGAAGCTCAAGGAGAAGATATGTGAAAAGAAATTGTGTAATGTTTGGCCCAAATTATGGTTCATCTATGATGAGAAATGAAAAGTTAATTTTTAATACTCTTATTTTAAATGGCACATAAATCTGAATGAACCATTGAATATCAAACTGAGTAAGACCTAAATGGATTGGGCCACAGCTTCAGCTGATGTCAATGAGCATAGCTCCCTTGATCTCAATGGAATGATGCCAATTTACATCAGTGGAGGATCTGGCCCATTATTTGGAAAATAAAAGTTGTTAAAGTGGATTCTATTTACTAAAAGCAGGTTAGAAGTCAGATGGTCTGGATTCTAATGTAGGGTCTGCCAGAATAGTTCTGTGTGACCTTGGACAAGTCATTCAATAACCTTTCCGTGCCTCAGTTTCCTCATCTTTAAAATCGAAATAAAAATACTTACGCTTGCTTGCAAATCACTTGAGAACCTCAAATGAAGCAATGCTGCAATTCTATTATACTGGCCAGAAATCAAACCAAAAATATGGGTGTGAAAGTTTAACCACAGCTGAAAAGTCCAGCAGAGCTGAGAACATTCTTGCTGTGCAGCTGAACCACCAGTGTTGTTGCTGTGGTTTTTTTTTTTAAGGAAATATTTTTACAACGAATTTGCTGAGAAACGCAGACAACAAATGCAGCACTATAGGGCCCAATCCAAAGCCCAGTGAAGTCCATGAGTGACTTTCTATTGACCTCACTGTTTTTTTGTTTCAGATTCGTAGATATGTGGGAACTGAACAAGAACAAATAAAAAATAAAGGTGTGTACAGAAAACTTGTTTGTTGGGGGGAGTGGGAAAAATCTTTGTGCAGGAGTATTATGCTGACAATGTTTTCCATAAACCAGGTGCTCCAAAATTCCATGTGTTTCTACCTGTATAACCAACGATGTTGCAATAATTTTACAGCAAGTAATATAAGTAGGACAAGCCTTTGGTGGGTTTATTCACTACTTGAATCAGAAAGACTTCTAACTCACCTGATCAAAAAAGGTATCAGTCAGAATCTATTACAGTTTTATTATTTTCTTTTAATTCATTAAGGTCAACTCCAAGGTGATACAAGGCTCATTAGTTATACATTTAACTTTCAAGTCTGGCAATTCATGGCAAGATGAAGGACAAGACACCAACAGCGAGTGACAGAAATTGGTCGAAATGTACAATATTAGCTCCATTCTAGTAATCCTGCCCAGAATTGGTCATAGGGTAGACGCATGCAAAGCCTTCAAAGGAAACAGGGCCAAATTTCACTGTGGGTTTAAATCCACTGAATTCAATGGATTTACACAAAGGATGACATGACTCCACTAGGTACAACTTGTCTTAATATTCTTGGACTAATTTCAGATTTCACACATTCTCTCTGTTTGGGGGGAAAAGTGAATGAAATTCTCTGTCAGGGCTCATCCCCCGATTGCAATTATATTTTAAACAGTCAGGTGGTTTTAAACCAAGGTTCATAGGCAAGAAACTCATGAAGGGAAGAAGTGTACTTTACTGCAAGCTGCTTGTGAGAAGAAAAACATGAAGAAATAAGGAAAAAGAAAGGTATTTTTGTCTGACAGAATACAGACCTTCAGCTTCCTGACCACCCTCAAATTATTTCAGTCGTAAAGGGAAATAAGTTTGCTTGCTGGATTTAAAACACACAATGTGGAAAAAAAGAGAAATGTAGGCTGTAGTATGGCTGCGCTCATCTGATTAGTACAAATATTGTATTTTAACAACAGATCCTAGAGGGTTTCTACATATGCCATCTACATACAAGTTTTAGTTCTTCCATACTGCCTAAGAAATGGCCAGTGGGCATTTACTGATTATAAACATATGTGTTTATTCAAACACTTGAGTTTCATATGTGATCTATTAATAATACACCGTTACACAAACCCTATTTTCCCCCTACCGTTATTTTTAATGTGATATAATGTTAGATTTTTGTTACACCAGTCAATTATGCGGAGACAATACTAAACAGAAACTAACACAGAAGCTCCAGGAAGGTAATTTACTCTATTTTAAATATACATTAAAATTCAAGTAATATTCAGCGAGTCTAAGTTTATTTTCCTATCAAACAGACAAAACACTGTGGGAGGTACACATGTTCCTATAACATTTACAACAAGAACAGAAAGGTCAATATAAGTGGGTCAAACTTTCAACACTAAGGCACAATATAATGAATACTAGAGTTTAGCTAAAATCCTAGTTTACTATCACTTCGAGTGAGTGGATTACAGCTTGTGTTCCTGTATTAAAAATACTCAGCTACTACATGACAGAATTCAGCGTTTAGGAGGTGTTACCTAAGTGGAACTAAGGTGTATTGCATGTGTCAAAGATGGGGTAGCAAAGACTAGCCATAGTAGTTATTATTGTGTATTTTTCACACCATTAGAATTAAAGCTCAGGTCATGTTTCCATTATGAAGCCCAGTTTTCAGACTCTGTTCAATTGGCCCTTTTAAACTGCAGCAGGCAGAAACCGGAGAGTCATTGGCTAGATCCATTTTTTTTGTCTAGAAACATTGTGACTTTTGAAAGGGCCTAGCGCTGTTGAAGCCAATGACAAAACTCCTGTTGATTTCAATAGGGGCAAGCCTGGGCCCGAGTTGTTGAGCTGCGCAGCATAGGGCTTGATCCAAAACCCACTGCCGTCAATGGGAGTTTTTCCACTCAGTTCAGTGGACTCTGCATCAGTCCCCGAGTTTCTTAAGCTGAATTGATCTACGCTCTTTGGCCAAGTTTCAGGATAGCATTCCAATTCAGGAAAGCAATTAGGCACATCTAAATCAATGGGATTTAAGCACATGCTTAAAGTTAAACATGTGTTTAAGTGCTTTTTTGATTTGAGGCCTCTAAAAATAAGTTTGTTTACTTTTCAAAACTGCAGGTTTGCTGGCACTTCATGCAGATTCCTGATTTTTATTTTTAACTTATGGAGATATTTTAAGTTTGAAAACTGGGTATGGCTCAGGCAGAATAGCTGCTTTGTAATTTATTTTTTTTAAACCAAAAATAGAAAACAAAATTCCAAACCTTTAAATGATACACTTGGCAAATTTGCTATTAAAACAGAAAGACCTTGGTATTTTAACAACTGCTCTGCAAATAAAATGAAGGAAAACACCTTCATAAAGAAGGTGGTACCTAAAGAAATATGTGCTAAAGAACAAGCTTATATTTTTGAATGCTTTAAATCAGCACTAATTAATATGCCTAATTTTGATCCTATTACTAAACTTACTCTATTTTCCTGTGAATTTTCCTGTGTAACACGATTGCTAAACAATGTAACAATCTAGGTTATGGCACATAGTGTGAGGAGTTGGGGCTTTCTTTGTCCCATCTCTTTTATCGTCTTGAGGAATGTTTAGTTCTAAAAATCACAATAAAATGCACACATCAACATTATCTCAAAGGCAGCTTATAACCCAATCTTTCAGCATTCCGTGACAACACTTACTTTTCTCTTAGTAATGTCTGCATGCCCATGCCCAAACCACAATTACATACCTCACAAATATTTCACAGTATAAGTTCTTTATCACAGAACACTGATGTTCAGACACCTGAATGTGTAACTATTTCTCCCCTGCTTCTTTCTAAACACAGTTTTCTTTAGCTATTTAAAACTTCCCTTGGTCTAGTCAAGACTGATCTATAGAAAGTCCTCTATGGAAAATAATACCGGATACAACTCAAAAAATCTTTGAGTCATACAATGGTACTGAGGTGCCTCAGGTTGTTGCAGATCTGCTCTGAGTGATAGCACTGGTTTCCTCCGGATTTAAACTTTCATTGTCACCGCTAGCAGGATTAGAAAGGTTATAGGCTTTGGTAACCCCCAGATAACGCTTTAGTCAAAGTCTACCCCCTACAGCACTGTGATCAATATGCATTTTGGAGTCAGCTAGGAAGAGAAGTGTCCATCAGTACTCTGGATAGAGAGGAATCCACCATGCCCCAGCTGGGTATAGGATTCCAGGCCCCTGGCTGAAGAGGGAGCTCCAGGCCTCGGTTCCAGGGGCCAGTTCCATCCCCCTGGCTGCAGAGAGAGCTCCAGCCCTGGCTTTAGAGGCTGGGTCCAGACCCTGGCTCTAGAGCTCCAGGGCCGATTCCCGTCCCCTGGCTGCAAAGGGTGCTCCAAGCCCTGGCTCTAGGGCCGGTCCCAGGCCCCGCGGCTGCAGAGGGCGCTCCAGGCTCCGGCTCTAGGGGCCGGTCCCAGGCTCTCGGGGCCGGTCCCAGGCCCCCCGGCTGCAGAGGGCGCTCCAGGCTCCGGCTCTAGGGGCCGGTCCCAGGCCCCGCGGCTGCAGAGGGCGCTCCAGGCTCCGGCTCTAGGGGCCGGTCCCAGGCTCTAGGGGCCGGTCCCAGGCCCCCCGGCTGCAGAGGGCGCTCCAGGCTCCGGCTCTAGGGGCCGGTCCCAGGCTCTAGGGGCCGGTGCCAGGCCCCCCCGGCTGCAGAGGGCGCTCCAGGGGCCGGTCCCAGGGCCCCCGGCTGCAGAGGGCGCTCCAGGCTCCGGCTCTAGGGGCCGGTCCCAGGCCCCCCGGCTGCAGAGGGCGCTCCAGGCCCCCCGGCTGCAGGGGCCAGTCCCAGGCTCCCCGCGGCTGCAGAGGGCGCTCCAGGCCCGGGCTCCGGAGCGGCCCCCACCCCGCCGGGGCCCGCGCCCTACGTGCCCCTCTTGGCGGCGGGGGCGGCGGCGGCGGCGGCCGGCGGCATGAGGTTCTCGGTGATGTAGGCCACCAGCAGGCAGATGAGGACGAGCATGACGCAGATGGAGCCCCCCACGGCCGTCATGGCGATGACGATGTCCCGCAGGCCGGCCGGCTCCCGGCTGAACTCCACGCACTCGGCGCGGGGCGCGCCCGGCCCGCCGGCCCGGGCCAGGGGCTGCAGGCACAGGCGGTAGCGGACGCTGCCGTGCGCCTCGCGCAGCAGGTAGTCGCGGCAGGCGGCCCCCAGCTGGACGCGGTCGCAGTGGAAGCGGGTGTAGGTGCCGGCCCAGGAGCAGTTGAGGGCGAAGCCCCGCAGGTCGCCGCCCGGCGCCCCCCACTGCAGCAGCACGCTGCCGTTGGCCAGCACGTTGGCCACCAGGGCGCGGCCCGGCGAGCGGTGCGCCCGGCAGCTGGGCGGCGGGCACTGGAAGTCCCGGGCCGGGCTCCTGAAGCAGAGGCGGCCGCTGGCCTGGCCCTCGCTGAACACCTTGTAGGGGCACCAGGGCGCCGCGCCGGGGCCGCGGGCCGGCGGCGGGTCCCAGGCAGCGGCGCCGCCCGCGGCCAGCCTGCCCCAGGCGGGCCCGGGGCGGCGCGGGCAGAGGCAGAGCAGGGCGAGCGACTGCAGCAGCGGGCCCGGGCGGAGCATGCTGGGCGGGCGCCCGGGGCACGGAGCGGGGCCGGGCGCCGCAGCGCTAGCGGGCGGGCAGGGGCAGCGCTTCGCCGGCCCGCTGGCTCCCTGCGGGTCCGCGGGCCCCAGGCATCGCCGGCGGCCGCGAGCGACGTGCGCCGAGCCCCGCGCGGAGCCGGAGCCGGCCCCGGCTAAGTTCGCCCCGCCAGCGCGTCCCCGGGGCAGGGAGCCGGCGCTGCCTCCTCCCGCAGCCGAGCGGCGGCAGGCGCCTGTCGGACCCGCCAACTTCCAGCCCAAGGGCCGCGCCGCCCCCCTCCCGCCCGGGCGGCCGCCAATGGAGAGGCGGCTCCGGCGTTAACTCGCGCTGGGCTGCGGCGCGCAAACCCGCCTGCCCCGCGCTTCGGCAGCGCGCGAGCGGGGAGAGGATGGAGCCAGAACCCGAAGGGAGAGCGGGTGGTGAAACCACAGCCCCGGCAGCGAATAGCTCAGACCCCCCCCCCGCGTCCTGCAGGCAGGCGCTGAACGCGGTCCGGCTTGCAAGACGGTGGGGGGAATAAGGCTTGCTCCTGACCCTCCAGCCCCAAAGCACCCAGTCCCACGCCCGTTGAGGCCAGGGGAAGGATTCCCCTTAGCTTCAGCTGGGTTTTAGAGCAGACCCACGTGCATTTGGATTAGGGTTGCCAGTTCTGGTCGGACCTATTGCTGGAGGTCCGAAGCTTTAAGTAGAGATTCCTCTTTAACTCTTGGAGACTCCAGGACCACCCTAAAGGGTTGGCACCCCGAATTTGGATCACATCAACACCCACTGTGCTTTATGGAGAGGGATGAAGTCAAGGGCCTCTACCCAAAAGTTCCATCAGTGCTTGACTTTTAAATTATCCCTGCACCTGTGCAGTTCTGCCAACAGTAGCAATGAGAGGAGACTTGGACCAGTTTCCTTCCTGTAGATTCAAATCAAGGGTGGATGCCTTTCTAGATAATGTGCTTTAGTCAAACAAGTAACTGGGCCTGATAGAGGGTAACTGGGTGAAAGTCTCTGGCCTTGCTTAGGAATGAGGTTAGAACAGGTGACATAATGGTCCCACCTGGCTCTTAAAATCTACAGAGCTGTGACTGAAATGGGGAGTAACAGAATTCCTTTCCCTTTGGAACAAAGTATCACTACAGATCTGTTTTTCAGGGTTACCCCTTCGCTGCATGTTGTACAGGGTAGGCCCAGGCCAGCTGGCACTTCCTGCCATGTAGCCCAGAGTAATCCCATTGATTGACAGCACTGTACTGGTTAGGAAATGTTTGTTAGAGGGCCCTTTGCTAGGGAAAATTGTAGAACGTTTCCTGGCCCTGCAGATTCATGCAGCTCCACCAGCGTTAGCAACGTTGAGAGCTTTGGCGGAGACAGGTTGCAGGGCTGCCACGGGTGTTTCTAACACCCCATCACCTAACCCTGCTTGGACCAGACTGATATTGACCCGAGGTTAAAACAGAAATGCTGTTGGAGGGTCACACAGTAAGTGGACAGCAGGAATAGAACCCAGGTGTCCCGCCTGCCCGGACCAGGCTACGTCAAGGTGAGTGAGTGGTATCTTGGTCCTGGACATGGTTTTGTCTGGGTTTTCTTATAAACTAAAGGTTATGCTTTCAGGTTTAGAATTTCAATCTTACTAAGCATGGCCCTGGGGAGCAGGTAGGGTTTATTGGCCTTTCTGCAGAGGAATGGGGGAGGAGGGGAACTAGAGCATGACATACTGGGTCAGAGACAGACTGGGAGAAAGGCAGTCAGTGGCATAGCTTGGCTACAGTCATCATAGCAATTAGAGAAGAAAAAGGACTCGTTAAGGCATTTAGTCCAGTCCATTGCTAGCTCAGGATACATCAGCGCTCTAATAAATGGCCGTGGTTGGCTCCAGTAGCTGCCTCGGGACTGGGGGACTTGGGCTGGAGGTGGGTCCTGTCTCCACTGCAATAAAATATACGAGGCACCAAGCCTCAGAGCTCAGGTCAGTTGACCCGGGCTGGCAGGGGTAAAGGCTGCAGGGCTAAAAATTGCATCGTAGACACTTGAGTCTGGGTTCTCAGATCCTCCCCTCTCCTGGGGTCTCAGACCCCAGGCTCCAGCCAGAGCCCGAATGTCTACGCTGACATTTTATAGCCCTGCAGCCTGAGCCCCAGGAGTCAGCTGTCAGGGGCTCTGAGACTCAGTGCTGTGGGTTTTTTACCAGTGTACACACACCCCCAGGGACTTGTAATCCCAAGTCACTTCCAGTCGCCAGAAGGACTCATCATCCATTCACTCAATCTCCTGGGGTCAGCCATTTCCTGCAGTACAGAGGGAAGGCGAAGACAACCACTGGTGGGGACATAACACCGGGCACGTTTGCTGGACCGCATAATGCTTTCAGAAAGCTCTTGAAAGATTTATGCTGGGAGCGTGTTCCTGCCGGTCTTGCCGTTGTCAAAATGCGGAAGCGGGAGATTCCTGAATAACTAAAGGATGATAAAAATACACATGTAACCTCAACTGTTTGAGGATCCTTTGCACAGTTAAAGTGGTGGAAGCTGCTCTAAATCTTGCCTAATTCCAGGCTCCACCCAACGCTATAATTTGCTCTAATTGTTTTATAAACAACTTTATGAAGAGTCTTTAGTGGTTTTAAGCAGCAGAGAAGCCGGAAGTTACTACTGTACTTTCCCCTCCTCCACCAGTCAAGGGAGACTATAAATATTGCTGGAGGACAAGATGCTTCACTTTGTTATTGATTTTTTTACCTTGAAATACTTCCTGGTCCAACACTGGCCCGATCATTGCAAAATCTTGCAAGGAAGAATTTTCAAATGACAGTTTGTAGAAAAACGTTGTAATCAAGAATACGGTTAATGTTCCCTAATCAAGAGTTGAATGTTTTCTTTAGTGACAATATTAACTTATTTAGCCCATATCACCTATAACAGTGACCGTTCTCTGAACGTATGGTATAAGTGGCATAGTATTAAATATCTAGTGCTGAGAATGTATGGTTTCTTCCTCTTCCCCCATCCTACACCATTAGTGAATAATGATATAGTCCATGTATAGAGATTTATATTACCTCTTTGTCTATTATATCTGCTGCTTTTGATGCCAAGAATTAGGTTTTAAAAATAGCTACCATTTGGTGTCACAGATAATGTGTGTGCTGCCCCTGCTGGTATGCATATATTATGGTCAGCATCAATTACATGATCAGTAATGCTGCACACGCACATACGCACGAGAGGAAACATAAAGGTGAAGTATTGGCTTCTGATTGAGAACACAGAAGGCCGGGAAAAATCAAGGTTTGTCAAATGCCGGGGGCAGGGAATCAAGGTTTGCAAATGCGGGAAGGGGGATTAATGTTTGATTTCCCCCCCCCCCCCCCGCATTTGCAAACATTGATTCCCCCCCCCACATTTGCAATGTTTGGCAAATGCAGGGAAACATCAGCATGGGCTTAAGCTGATGAGACCAGAATGCAAACAGGAGAGCACAAAATGAGAACGAAAAGCCGTGATAAGGAATGATGCATCTGAAGAAGTGGGATTTTTTTTCCCACAAAAGCGTATGCCCAGATAAATCTGTTAGTCTTTAAGGTGCCACCGGCCTCCTTGTTGTCATTATAAGGAAGTAGTCACAAGTGTCCCTTTGAATGAGAAGAAAAGGGAATCTTAGCTGTGTTGTGCAGAATGACTGGTATATGTGATTGGGACGTTTGTTCTAACAGCAGAATGTGCAACAAACACTTAAGTGGAAATAACAATGTAATATAGAAAATGCAAAGCAATGTGTCCTAATATAAACAATATAGGAGTGAGAAATCTGGATAGATGAGAATTTATGCTTTTCGGTGAGGAACATTTATTAGCATGTGAAAGTTTGATGTATAACAGAAGTTGTAGCACTGAAGTTTGATTGAATGCATTTTACTGCCTGAGAAAATGACTTGGCCTGAATTCAAGCAGTCACTTGAATGCGTTCAAAGCATAATTAACTCCTGTCTGAGATTTATTAAAACGTAGCCTCATTTTAAATGTGGTGAGCATTTATATGACCAAATTGTCTACCGTTGAGCCAACTTCTCTGAGTGACTTACCTTTTCAATTGTCGTTCGCAGTGTTGGAGCCCTGTTGGTCCCAGGCTATCAGTGAGACAGGGTGAGTGAGGTAATATTTTATTGGACCAACTTCTGTTGGTGAAATGTACAAGTTTTCAAGCTACACAGAGCTATTCTTCAGGACTGGGGAAGGAAATCCGAGCGTCAGCGAAATGCAAGGTGGGGCAGATTGTTAAGCAGGCAGGGCTCACGCATGCTGTCAGAGACCACATCATTTTAAGTGAGCACTGAACTGTTACACCAGGGTGGGAATAGGGAGTGCTATGCTACTAGACATGCCTCCTCAGCTCTTCCAGGTCAGAAGCCTGTTGAGAAAATGTATTGTCATTAAGGACCCAATAACACTTTTAGTAAAAGATGGGGGTGTCTGGCAGGTGCTCAGAGCCCATTCCACCTTCCGTTCTTCCTCCCTGAAGTCTGTGCAGCGCTGCCATCCGCTGTTAAAACAGATTCCACTCTAAAGCTGGCTTCATTTTGGTGGTCAAGGATGTGATCCTGTACCTGCCTCACGGGCAGTTTGTCAAGCCTAACTAAGGAATCTTTGCAAAGTTTGCCATAGTCATGCCACTAAAGTCCCTGCGGTGTAGATGTAGCGCTAGCCTGGGCCTTATTTTATGTCCCTGTTAAATCCTATGGGGAGGGAAAACCAGAGAAGTCCTGTTAGTCTACTGCAATAGAAGGGACTGCCCGAGAATGCCTCAGAACAGCTGTCTGGATTTGTTAAGGATTTTTATTAATCACTCTATGGCCAATATTGTAATGTTGCTTCCTTTGGGCCTAATTCAGCTACTCTACCTCATGCTGAATAGTACTTTAACTGCACAAAGAATCCCTTTGAAAGCACTGAGGCTGCTCACTGAGTAAAATGCTACTCTGCGTGAGTAAGGGTTTCCAAAGGAGACCCTTGGCTTTAGTAAGGTTGTTAGAAGTGTTAGTCATTGAGGGAAGAGCCTTTGGAGACCCCTGAATACAGAATCGGCTCATAGTGAATTTGGCAAGAGTAGTGGGGAATGGTCTCCAGTTATTTACAATTTCTTTATACCTATGCATGGTAGTTTCCCCTCTTACATCCCAGAGCACTGGTACTCTGCCAGCCAGCTCCAGAATGCAGAGCATCGTAGGTATATGGGGGTCTTCCAGCTGGGACAAATTTCCTTCCAGAACAATTATACGAACCTTGAATTATGCAGCATCTCTGGCTGAGCATTCAATTGAACAAGTTGCTGTGAGTTCAAGACCTCTTCAAGGGGACAATGCACTGTGCTGTTGTGATCATCGGGCCTACAAATTGACCCTGTTTGTGAGCTCAAGTGGGAAAAGTGAGTGAAAGTTAATAAAGTGTCACAATAACCTGTAAGAACAAATGTTGAAGGGAAAAGGTGCAAAAGGTAGACAGAGTAAAGGAGTCATTAACAACAACAAAAGTTTTCCTGCTGTAGCTCAAGGACTGTGTTAAGATCATGCGTGGTGAACAAGAAAAGCATAGAACTGGAACTCAGTGACCCAAAATTGGTGTGTAAGAAAGTAGGTGGACAAAACAATGAGAGGATGGGCTATTCCACCCACTGCTCCCTTTTGGCATCCTTCCGCTAGGAGAGAAGTGGACACACATGCTGGTGGACTGAAAGACGGGAGAACAGGAAGGAGCGAACTTCACTATCGGGGCTGCTGCCCTAACCACCTCCTGGGACCCAGGCTTCCATTGGGCCTGCACTGGGCTGACCCTGAGACACGTCCTGGCCAGAGAGAGGAACCCAGATGACTTCACCACCTCTGCTGGCTTTGGCTAAGTCCCAGATGCCCCCTGAGATGTGAACCTTTGTGGCCCTTTTCCCTTGTGTCTCTTGTTCCTTTCCTACCTTATTTATTTTCTACGTTTCTCTTTTTGCCTTCTGTCTAGTAAGAGGCTGACTATATTTTGCAACCCTGCTGTGAGCCTGTAACCACAAAGAGGCTGCTAAAAGCCATGCCCTGAACAGCCAGCCCCATAGCAGGAGAAATTTGCAGAGAGGCTAATAAGACCTTGTGCTGTGCCTGTGTTTTTCCAGCAGTGAGGTTGTAAGTGAAAGTCAATACCAGAGACAGAAGCTGCACTTAACACTCTGACCTCATACCAACCCTGAAATGTACTTGTTTACAAAAATCCAAGCTCTCTTTTGATCGAGTTTTGGAAGGGCCAGAAGGGAAAAAACAAAAGCAACAAAAAAACAACGTTTTGCTTCAATTCCTGAGACATATGTTTTATCAGCCAATCGGAGACTTTACATCAGGAAACACCTTATCCTACATCCAGCAAGTATGCATCCATTTGCATCTGTTGTCCTGAAACTGTTGTATTTGCTTGATGTGATTAAAATGTCACCTGCACATATGCTGCAGAGCCCCTCACCTGGCATTCTGGTCAGGATGCATAATAATCCTTAGTGTCTTGATAAACACCTGCCTGAAAGAACTGGACCAGTGCCCTCTCCCGAGTTCTCTCCACGCCCAAGTGACCTGCCCACAGGACATCATGGGCTAACTTCAGTATTGGGTGGGGACCAGGAGCTGGGTTTGGTGGGCTCTGGTTTGAGTGTCCCAGGTCATCCTCCCCAACAGGCACCCTCAAGTTCAAAACAGGAGTATGGAGAATTCTGGGCTGGGTCACACAGTTTCCCATTCACATTAGCCAATCAGATATATACAGGACTAAACCCTGGGTCCTCCCTGACTTTGGGTCAAATGGCTAAGCCCGGCATGGCTTCCCCAGGAAGTTGTCATGAAAGGTTTTGAGCCAAAGCTTTGGCTCAACATTTGTTCCCTTGACATCTCAGTCATTTAACTGTACTTTCAGGCTTGTCCCTAATCTGCCGTAAACTTTCTGGCCATGCTGCCTGGTCCAACCCTTTGCTCCATCATCTGCTTTTAAGCAGCCTTCGAACAAGCTTTAGTGCTCTTGCACACAGATGTATCCCCACCATTTTGTGGCTTTTCCATTTTTCCAGTCCAGGGCAGAGTAAGGGGAGTAGAATACACCTCCTATTCCAGCCCACAGTTTGGAGGGGACACTAGAGGAGGTATTATAATGGGGGGCAGTTGGCTCTAATCCAGACAGTTAGGACCCAGGTCACCCAGGGCTGACAAAATTAGCACAGTGTTGTGTAGATTTTAGATCCACACCTGGGTTTGGTAGACAGTCCACAGAGAGGAGCTACTTAGGTCTCAGCAAAGGCCAGCATACGCTGGCTGGATGTTAAATGCATTCTCTTAGGAGGGAGCCTTGCATTTAGGGCTGAGTTGCTATATTCCTTCCAAGTCCTAATTTCAAAGATTACTCATTGCTGCTATGCAGGCAGGGAATTAGCCTCCTAATTTAGATAACCTCTGCTGAGTCTCTCTGAATCAGCACACCGGTCTCATCACTACTAGGAGTTTATTTTCAGCACTTAGCCTAGCCTGTCCCTGCTCCCACCATCTGGGAGCCACAGGTGAAGGAGAACATGGAAAGGAATGGAGGAGGAGAAAAAGTTCAGGAAGAAGCTACCTGCATTATTCATCTCACAGTGCTGACTTGGGGGACGCAGAGATGAAACCGTCACCCTACGAGTCACTGCTGATCTTATCTTGGTTTGTAGAACACTGACGTTTCTGGGGCCCAGCTGAGAATTAGGGATGCATCTGGGCAGATATATTCTCCTCTGATTAATCTATTTATAGCAGGTGGTGGGGACAGAATCGTGTTGCTTCCTGCCGCAAGGTTGGGAGGAGGCGAATGCAGAGCGTAGGCCCACTATTAACCGTTTCATCCAAATCACGCTAGCTGACGCCTGTTCCTTTGTAACTTACCCTGAACTCCCTAACGGATCACGGTGTGGCTTCCTGTGGGAGAATGCATTACCGGCAGCAGTGGAGACTGGCTAACGCGCCTCAAGCCTGACCTCCAGGGACAACCTGGCGTAAGAGGCTGTCTTACGGGAGGCAAGGAATTTGCCATTCTGTCCCTGGCCTCTTTGCTGAGGAGGGCAACTAAGGTACCACTTAGTGCCTATGGCACTGTGGACAAGTGTCCCCTAGGCCCCAGGTGAAAGCCTTCGTACGACATTTTGTGTCTCCAAAATATTTATACGAGTTGCCCAAGTTCTGAACACTCAACTCCTGCTATATTTAAAACAGCAGGATATAGCAGTGAGGCGCTTGAGTTGTACAAAGCAGAGAGATTTGGGAACAATGCTCAGTAGCTGGAGTTTTGTGGAATTACTCCAAAACTCCAGGGCCCAGTTAAAGCTTCACTCACGTGGGCAAGTGAACGGTTCCTGGCTGTAGGTCTCTGGCCCAAGGCTGGAAAAGGGGAAGTACTCCAGTTATGAGTGGTGTTTGGCGAGGGGAGTGGCTCCATGATGTGCAGAGATATTAACACAGCCTCAGCACACACGCTAACTAGCCACCCTTTCCACTCCCACGGAGCGCTCCCCTGGCCGGCAGGGGGGTTTCTGCTGAGAAGGGCGTGGGGACGTCTGAAGGTGGCACATTGTCTTCCCATGAATTTCAGGCTGTTTTTCATTCGACTAAGGAATAGCAGCTATTTTGGACAAGACAAATAAAATCGGGGAATAGGATTTCTTAAAGCCCTTGTTAAGCTCAAATTCTGCTCTCACCCCTAGGCAACTGCATTGCAATTAGTGGGGGTACGCAGGCTTAACAGAACACAATTGAGCCCCCCCAGGGTACAGAATTGGGCGGGAGCGGGTACAATGGCCACCATCTTGACTGACACACTGGGGACTGAACTGAGCATCTCCAGAGCGAAAAGCATGAACCAAAGAGTCAGGGTGTCTTAGCTGGTGGCTGCAACCACTCACATCTTCTGTGGGTTGGCACAGAGGGGGTTCTGTAGCAGACACGCAGCAGTGGGATGTGTGCGCGCTTGTGAGTTTGGAACTGGAGCAGCTAAGCTGCATCCCCACCGTCTCCGGGAAGTTCTGAATAGCACTGACAGAACTGTGCTGGTCCCAAGTGGCCAGGGATTAGTACAGTTTGCTCTAATAATAAATCCAAGATCAATGGCAGGGGCTCACAGCGAGCGAGTGCCTGGTAACAAATTCAAAGGCAGGCACCTGGGGAGTGATTGGTCCTTATCTCCCTGAGAACACACTCCTGCGTGGATTTCGTGTGACAGCCAAGACTATAACAGGGTTCAGAAAGGATCTGTCCTCCATGAACTTATTGAATTCTATCAATTACTTTTAGCCAGGATGGGCAGGGATGCAAACCCATGCTCTGAAGTGTCCCTAGCCTCTGTTTGCCAGAAGCTGGGAATGGGCAACAGGGGGATGGATCACTTGATGATTCCCTGTTCTGTTCATTCCCTCCAAAGCACCTGGCCCCGGCCACAGTAAGAAGACAGGACACGGTGGGCTAGATCGACTATTGGTCTGACCCAGTGTGGCCGTTCTTATGTACATCTGCTCCCTAGCATGTTTTGAAACGCACCTTCCTGTAATATTGCTGAGGGCCAGTAGCACTGTTAATGGAATAGTTCAGAGGGGATGGTACAGGAGAGGGGGACAGATGATTGTACAATCGCCAGAGAGGTGAGCATTGTTTGCCACATCTGGCTCTTTTTCCCCCTCCCCTCCATGGTCCCTTCCAAACCGTGCATAAGAGCGTTCAAACTAGCCAAGAATGACAGAGAGGGATTTGCTGCAAAAGTACGTCCCAGTCAGAGCCCACCCCGACCCCAGACGACTCTCTCTGCTCAGTAAGACTCACCACTGCTCCTTCCCTTCGCCACAGCTGCCCCCTCTCACCAGCATTTAATCAGGACCAGCAGCAGAGCCGGTTGTACGGGGTTAGCCACGGATCCGTAGGAAGAACCCAGCTCCTGGTAACATTGGCAGCTGCGAAGTGGAAAAATGGTTGCTGCCTCTATGTACCCTGTGCCAGAGATTTATCAAGGATACATTCAACACAGCTGATCATTCTGGTCAGGAGACACAGGAATGAATCCACCCTGGGAGTCTATTTTGGTATAACCCTCCCCCACTCCTAACCACCCGCCCACAGTCCCCATGAGAGTCAGGCTCCCATCGAGCCACCAGAAGCGACCCAAAAATTTACCAAGTTGAGATATTTGCCCCTTGCGCCCAAAGGTCTGTTTTAGTTTCCACTCCCACTGCCCCTGCTCTGGGCTCCGGCTGGTCAGTTGCTGATGGACCCCAAGTGTTTAAACGACCAAGATGTTCATTTTTTCCTAGCAACACCATTTCCAGGTGGGGTTTGCAGCAGGAGGCATGATCCAAGTTAGCAAACAGACACCATTTTAAAGAAGCACCATTAACCAAAGGATTTAGAAAGAGATTCCTTTGTATTAGAGATCAGTCAAATGAGTCCAGGGCAGCAGCCTGGGCCAGTGCAACCACTGGTGTCTCGTAGTTCTGCAAACATCTGCCTCTCCCGTGCCCCAAGCAGTAAAAAATTTTAAAAAAAACCCTTCATCTGAAACAGGGGAGTGAGGAATAATAAAAGGAGGGGGAAAAAATCAATAAGCGCCCCCGAGAGAAGCAGCAAGATGTGGCCGTGCCGGGGGTCAGAGAGCCCTTCTGCTTTCTCCGCCAGCGGGCAGCGCGGCTGGGATTGCACCGGGCACACACACACACGATGTGCGTTTGGAAGTGGCCTGCTTGTGGGCTGGCCACACATTCCTCCAGCCCCGCCTTCGGAAGTTCATACTGGATCCATGTCGCTCGAGGAGATTCCTGCAACTCCTCCCTCCTGCTCCCATAACACGCCATTCTCCTCCCAGGCGCTCTGAGCCGCTGGCACCCTCAGTAGTAATCGTCCTTCTTGCTCTCAGCTCCTGGGATGCCCCCACGGTCCTTATGCTCCTGCACCAGCTCCAGGTCACCGTTATCATCCACCTCCCCTCCGTGATCCTCCTATTTGCAGGGAAAAAGGAGAGATGGAGAAATCAACACTGAACAGAAAGCAAGAGCCCAACCCAGTCAGCCAAGGGCTGGCCAACATTCATGGTTTCGCCACCAGTTAACGTGGGCTGGGATCCAGTTCTGGGTTTGATTCTTAATCCTGCCACAGCCTTCCCTGGTGACCTTGGGCAAGTCACTGAAAGTCTCTACCCCACCTGTTAAGCTTCCTTCCTCTCACCCTGTGTCTTGTCTCATCGGTTTAGATGTCAGCTCTCTGGGGCAAGGACCATCTCTTAGGCCTAGGTTACACTAGAAAACTAGGTTGGTTTAACTACATTGGTCAGGGTTGTGAAAATTCCACCCGCCCGAGTGGCATTGTTAAGCCAACCTAAGTCCCCATGTAAGTCGCGGGGAGGTGGATTTCCTACTCCCATGGGAGAACCCCTCCCACCGGAATAGGTAGGGTCCACGTGGAAGCTGCATTGCTGCAGTGTTTTAAGTGGAGGCAAGCCCTTACTGTGGGTCTGCACAGTGCCTCACTCACTGGGGCCCTGGCCCCAGGGCATGTCCACATGATCCAATACTTCAGACTCTGGGGAATGCCAGGGCTGCTAACGGGCCATTTGGCTGTCATTCACAGCTAGTGAACATCCCCCAGTATTTAACTGTGTGAACCCCACAGGTGCAAACTGACCAAAGTCCGATTTTTCAAGGACTACTTGAAAAATACTCAGTTCCTACAGGCAGTGCATACAAGAACATACCCTTGGGATTTAGGGAAAGGGTGGGCGGGGCTAGACTCCTAGGGTGTTAAATGGCTGTGATTTACAGTTAATTGGCCAGTTAACACCCTGTCCTTCCCTGGGTTCTGATGCACTGAGTTGGCATCTTCAGGCATGGATACCCAGCCACCTACAGCTGGCAAGCAAATGGAGGTAGCTCTAAGTGGCACCTGGCTTGTGCTGTCCTACTCAGAGATCGGCGCTCAAGATTTAGCACAAACAAAACATTCCAGGGCCTCATACTGCTCTGGAGCTCAGCAACCTTTGAACTGGCCCCAGCTCCACAGGGGGAGCCTCTCCAGGCAGCCTAGGGCCCTGAGCGCCAGCTGTATGAGAGTTGTTGGCCTGTGAGAGCATCACTCTCCCTTGCAGGGTGCTTACATGCAGCCGTGCGACTGCTCATTACACGTGTGGGCCCGGACTGGTACTGACCAGGAAGCAGGCTAGGGAGAGCCAGGCACAGCTTGGGTCTGTCTGAATAAGATGCCAAATCTGGCGCTGATGTAGCAGTTAACATTCTTTTGCTGAAGCCTGAGGCGCCTTGCTTCCTGCCCCATGGACAGCCCACCACCCACAGGGAACAAGCAAGGTGGGCTTTCTCCCCCTGGGAGGCTTCTGACCAGCAAGGACACTTTGGAGCACAGGAGGGGGAGGGGGCTCCAAGGTAGATTTTTATTACCAACCACGCTCGCCAGCAGCCTGGTCTCTCTCTCTCCTTGTCGGTTTCTAGGAGACAGGCTGCTGCTGGCTTTGCTGTCGCCAGCTTCACTGAATCAGCCAGGCCTAGAGCTTTGCTCTCTAAACCACTTTCCAACAAGCACATCTAGCCGTTAAAATAGCAGAAGAGTCAAAAAGTGCTTCCAGGCCCCTCTCAAATCTCAGATCCCTGTCCGCGCAGGCCGGACGGCACGGGGCCACTCGAATCGGGTACAAAGCGCAGCTCAGGCTCGGAACCCTACCCCCAGGTTTTGGAAAGGTTCCACTCCAGATCCGCTGCCTAGAGGCTATTGGGACTGACTTCCTAGAAACACATTAGCTTAGGGGTTTGCAAATCTCTGTTTGGGGCCAACATCTAAACAGAGATGGTCTTGGGGACTTTTCCCCTCCCATTTCCTGCCCCCACCCCACCGTCTCCCATCTACCATCGCATAACATCCCTGTGACAACTACAGCACTTACATGGAAAAACAACACTTGGCCGAACTTTAGCACACTGTAATGCAATTCAGTGGCTGGAATCAAAGAAAAGGAGCCAGCATCATCAGGTCTCCAACAACCACCAGCTCCATGCGGTTTGGGAAGTGCGGCTTTAGAGTGAATGCCAGGGCTCCATCCCCACCAAACACTGAGCTGGTGCGCCATTGCAGAGCTGCCCTGATGCTACAGGAAAACTCCAGTACAGAATGCAGAGATTGTGACGGCTAGAACTCGCTACAAAGGGAGTAAGTCCCTGACAATGGTGAATGAATAGCCAGGTTTTTAGAGGAGGGAGGGGAGTCCCTGGAGGAACCCAAATGACCCCAAGAGAGAGGCACGCTATGTCACACCATCCAGGCCTCCAGGAAAAGCTTTCTAAAGCAGTGCAGTCAATTACGAAGGGCGGGGAGAGGAGCAAAAGAGGTCAGGAACACTCTGCGTCCCATCATGTCACTTTCTTTGCCAGCAACCACCCTTCCCACAGGGAGGAACAGCAAAGCTCGTGTCCTACATTGTACAGGACTGCTGCGTTCCTCCCTTGCAACTTCAGGCTGAGCCCACAGATTTACCACCCATCAATCAACAAACAAACGCCCCACACGGTGATCTCAGATACAGAGGGAAATGACTTAATGCCCCCAGATGAGGCAGCCTTCTCTCACATAACACTGTCATTTGATATTAGGAAATAATGCCCCTTCTGGGCCAAGGAAGCCCACCCCCCTGCATATGGCAAGAGGAGCCTAGTGTTCAGAGCACTGGACTGGGAATCAGCAGGTCTGAGTTCTATTCCTGGCTCGGCCACTGGCCTGTTGGATGACACGGCGCCTCTTCGTGCCTCAGTTTCCCCATCTGTAAAACAGGAATAATGCTACCTCATTTGTAAAGTGCTTTGAGATTTATGGATGAAAAGAGCTCGACATTATTAACTATTTACTCTTCTTACATGCCATGAGAGAACATTCAGTGGGCTCAGTGGAGATGGTGGGCTGAGGGCTCCCCTCTGACCCAGTCGCAGGGCCAGATCTATGGCTAAGGGCTGACCTCGCACTATGCATGGTGTTACGCACAAGCAGTCCCAAGCTTTTACAGGGTTTGTGGTGGGGATCTGGCTGTCGACTGCAAACCCCAAGGAGCTGTTTATTCAGCTTGCGCTTCAGGCTAGCCTGGGGCAAGCTCTTAAGTAAAAACAGTGGGAGCAAGTCGAGCCCATCAGCCAAAGGGCAGTGGTAAGAGAGAGGCAGGAGATGGGGGGGGTAGGGGGGGAAGAGATCTAACTGAAGCCTCCCCTAGCCAGAGGCAGGAAGGGAAGGGGACACTGCATTGGTTTAGCTGGCACTAAGGGGAACAGCATTGCCAACCCTAAATGATCAAAAACCATCAGGTGGGGCCCCAAAATCATGAGACTGGCTTCAAAATCATGAGATTAAAAATACATAAGTGTGAGGCCTTTGCCTTTGGAGCGTTTAGGGTTCACGTTTTCCAGCTGCTCTCCTCTTCTCATGGTTATTTACTCCATGACAGAGGCTGCATTGCAGAGCTGGGGTCAGCGCTCCTCCACATTCCACCCTCAAACCCAGCCCAGACTGGCAGATTGTGGGGGCCTGCTCCACTATCCACCGAGGTCAAGGGAGTTATTTCAGCGATTTCCATGTGACTGGGATCAGCCGCCCCTGATCTGCAGAAGGGCTCAGCACCCACAGCTCCCACTGAGGCTCAGGGGGGCCTCTGAAAATCTGGCCCCTTTCTGCCATTGCAGGTCATTCATTTCCCAAACTGTGAGCCAAAAAACCTCAGAATCCCCCCCTGCGAGGACACATCCAGCTTCCACAGATGGCGGCTCCTCAGGCACAGAATGGAGCAGGTGAGGAGAGCTGGGCATTGTCTAGAAATTGCTCATTAACCCCCATGCAAGTCGTCCTCGCCCCCAGCCTTGCATTTGCACCTCCAAATTACAGATCCCTCTTGTCCTGGTTTTGAAGTGGAAATTACATTTAAATGTTACAATCAGATGGCAGTAAAAATTCAAAAGGACTCCACAGGCAGCAATAAAGGGCATCTCCCTGTCTCTTCACAATCAAAGACCTCAGGGAGGCTCTGTCCAAGGCAAAATTAGCTTGCCGGGGTGCTGCGATTTAGATACTGAATTCATTTTGGGTAAGGAAACTTAGATCTTGATAAAACAGCTCCCCATACACATAGACACAAAACTCCCCGTTTAAATGGAAAGTGGTTCCCGCAACCTTTTCTCTTTTGAAGTTAAATGGAAATGGTTCAATTGAAAGCTCTGCCAGCATGGCTGCGACAATCAGGTTATTCTAGTGCATAATGCCAGGCAGCAAAAGTGACTCAACATGGCTACAAGCAGAAATGAAACAGACATGGTTGCGGTCACTGCCTAAGCTAAGGGCAGGGCAAATAAACCACCAAAAATAAAACTCGCCTGTAGCGTTGACAATTTCTGACAATGCCCCAGCTCCTGGAGTCCTGTGATTAGGTGTGAACCTCAGCTTTAATTACTTTAAAAAAAGTTTCTAGCCCTCCTGGCTGTGGAGAAAATTTTGAAAATGTGACCCCATAAAAGGTCCATAACCAGAAGACAAATATTATATATTATTATTTATTATGTGCATTACCACAGGAAGAACCACCAAAAATTGTTATTTTAAAAAGTCTCTGGCATAACAATAATCTCTCATTGTTCTATTCCTGGCTCGGAGATGATGTAGCCCAGTGACAGTACCAGCCAGCGTTTAAATGGGGGAGGGGGAGAAGAGGGGCAGCAAAGGGTCACAGACCTGGCCAAAAAAAAAACAATTTAAATTGAGCTGGGTTCCTGTAGGGTGAATTTTAAGCATTGTCTGACCAAACCTGCTTCTCCCAGATGACAACAGCCATCACCACTACCACGACATTTTTCAGACCACATTAAGCCCTGAAAACCCTTGGCCTAAATTGTCCAGAAATGAGTTGAGACTGAGACTGCCTAGCTTCAGACACCTTAAAGGGTCCTGATTGTCACAAGGCGGGTGCTCAGCACAGGCTGAAAATCAGGCCCCCCTTTTACACTGTCTCAAGTTGGACACCCGAGACCACAGGTCACTTTTGAAAATGCAGGCAAGTAAGGAAGAGAGGCTACCCCCGGTTGCAGGATGGTTATCTCAGAAATCTGCAGCTTTGTTTTGTTCAGACAAGTTAACTGTGTGTTTATGCCCCATTGACTTGTGTACATGCTTGCATGTTTTGCTGAATCAGGGCCTTCATGGCCCGAGGCGTGAAATCCAATCACCCACCTATCTCAGCTTGCATAGCAACAAGCCATTTTTAACCACTGATCATGCGTTTATATCAGCAGTGTAGCAGCTTTCCCCTCCATGTCAGCATCCCCAGAAGGAGCCTTGGGATTCCTGGTCTGGCTGCCGCAGAGTTAACAAGAAGTAGCTGAAGATAGGTAATTGCTCTGCTTTGAAAGCAGGCAGAAGCCCAGAGGGGACAGTTTCTGCTGGAGGCACTTATCTCTCGTCCATTATTAATAAACTGGAATAAACAGACGCCACAGCAAAACACAGAGACGCACCGAGGCGGAGGGGGGTTTTCAACTCTGCTCCCAAAATTAGACAATTTAAACCAAAAGCTGAGCCGGAGTGCAGAGCTCTTAGCAGGATCGGGCCTTGGTTTGATCAGGGTGGGAAAGCCACACTAACTCAGGGTGGGGGACAGAAGGGAAGAGCCTGAACAGCATGGGGGCACCTGTACAGCCTCCGTGCTTTGGAACGGCTCACGTATGTCATGACTAATGTGGGGGGAGGGGAGGAGGATTAACCAGATTAAAACCTTGTTCATCCTGTTTATCATCCAGGGCCTGATCTGCACAGGCGCTGAGCACCAGCCAGTCTAACTAAGGAGAAGGACAACTTGGGGGGTGCTGAGCTACGTTGGAAAGAAGGCCCTGTGTGCGCGCATCACGCTACTACCCGAGGGCCCCCATTGGGATCGGGGCCCATTCTGTTAGGTGCTGCACAAACGCATCGGATAATAATGTCACCTAACTCCTCCACAGTGCTTTCCTTCAGCAGATCTCAAAGGTCAGTATCATTATGCTCATTTTATACCTGGGGAAACTGAGGCACAGAGCAGGGAGGTGACTTTCCCAAGGTCACCCAGCAGGGCCAGGAATAGAACCCAGCTTTCCTGAATCTCAGTCCAGTGCTCTGACCATTACACTGCAGAATGGCACAGTCCCTGTCCCAAAGAGCTTACAGGGACAGGCAGCCTGACTCCTATTCCTAGGGCGTTGTGAGATTTCCCCTAACAGCTGTCCCAACGCACAGGTCTGCCCAACCGCTGCACCAGGCTCAGCTCCTGGTCTCAAACACACCCACAGCCGCACGACAGAACAGGAAATGAAGAAGAACCTCAGTGTCGTACAATTTCTTGCTCCTGATCCTCTTGGTAGTCGTCCATTGGCTCTTCCCTGGCTTTGTCCGGCCCAGCGGCATCCTGGAAACACAGGAGGGCAGACACTGGTAGGTCAGCCTGGTTTAAAGCTCCCAGAAGCACACACCCCACAACCCCAATCCTGATGGAGTGGCAACGCAGCTTTGGAGACCCAGATTTTCATGTATTAGAGCCCCAGGTCTGGAGGATGCTGAATCAAGACCCTGGAACATCAGAGGTGACCCCATCTCTGTTGGGTGCTTGTCCCCAATCAACGCTTCTGCCCCTTTTATCCCACAGGCAGCCAGGGGGGCAGATGGAAGCAGCCAAGTCATTGCCCAGCAGCCACACGCCTTCGCGTCTGCCTGAGCATGGGAGCGCTCTCACGGTAGGGATCAGTGCTGTGCCAGAGCCCTGGGTGTGCAAGCGGTCACCCTGGGTTGAACAGTCCCTACAGACAGTGGGGAAGCATCTGTTAGAGAGAGAGACAGAAAGAACAAGCTAGCTGGCAGAGCTGGGCAGCGATCGTACGGCTGAGCTAGCATCCAAGTGCCAGGGGAGTGATGTTCTGGGCTCGAGGAGGCACCAGTCCCCCACTCCTCCACCCCACTGCAGTTGCCCAAGTCACATTAGCAAAGCACAGCCGAGCTCAGACCTTCCAGCCAGAAGCCGGCAGCCAAGACCATGAGTTCTACTTGCTGCCCATTAAAATGAGAGATGGCAGCTGCTTGGGAGGCAGCCTGAGAAAACGAATAGCAATTCAGCCTTCCTAGTGCACGGAGGGCTGCAGAGTGCCCCTGCGGCCGGGGGAGGCCACTGGGCTGTGCAGCTCGCCCCGAGAAGGTCTTGAACAGAAGACAGGAGCGCAAGGGGGGGTAATGATCGAGCACTCTCTCCACCCACATGCAGGGCCACAGCCTCAGCTGGGGTCAATCAATGCAGCTTCTCTGACTGTAAGTAAGCTCTGGTGATTCGCACCAGCTGAGGATCTGGCCCATGGCTACTGCCTGTTTGCAGGCTTGCAGGGAAGGAGCCCGGGCTGCTGCAGGGCACCATGGCCGAGCCTGTTAAAACAGGGCATGGGCATTGTGAGAAAGGGTCCGTGGAGGGGGAAAGTCACTGGGTCATTCTCCTCTCAATAGCAATGGCTGAGGGCTCTCTGCTCACTTGGGAATATTCATATTCCCTGGAGTCACGAGTTCGAATCCTGGCTGACTCTGTTCAGCTGTTCATCGTTCTAGGAGGCAGCATGGTCCAACAGGCTGGGAGCCAAGACACCCAGGTTCTATGCCCAGCTCCTCCACTGAGTCAGAGGTTGGCATGAGTGGCACTGGCTCAGGAGAGCACCAGGAGTGGTATCGGGCAAGGCATTATGCCCCGCCTGAGCCTGACTCCACCCACAGCAGCCTGCCCAGCCGCAGAGTTAGAGACAAACAGAGCCGGATCTGAGGGGGATTTTCTTGGAGCCTCTTGCTGGCGAGCGTGAAATATTAAAGCTTTCGATAATTTACACTTCCCGGAGAGAAGGACTCAGATATGCTGATGCAGCTTCTGATTTACAGGCCTTCACTCAGGGCAATGATTCAGCACCTCCTCATTCACCTGATGGGCTGAGCTGCGAGCAGGCCGTCCGCTCCTGCCCAGAGCTGCACCGACTCATGCCACCCTCCAGACCCCACAAATAAGACCCAAACCAGCTACCCTTACCCGAATACCCTCCCCATTGGGCTCACCAGGGAGCTAATCAGAGCCTAAGGGAGCAGTGCTCCAACACGAAAACCAGCTGACCACCCCGCTCAGAAAAGGAGAACGGAAGCCAGGCTTTGTGCTAAGGTTTGTAGCGTTCACATGGTGGAAAGGAGCAGGCTGAGCAGGGAGATCCAGTGAGAGAGAGAAAGGGAAGGAAACAAGAAAGGAAAGGGGGGAAAAACAACAGACAGGGGGAGTGTTCTGTCCTCTGGTTAGTTCTGTCTTCTCTAGGGCTGTTAACTTTTTCCTTTCTTGTCAGCCATCTGATTGCCAATGCCTTATTTATACCTTGTGCTTATGCAGCTCTGGTGCTGCAGTATCTTGATGCTGCAATATAGACCGTAACAAACTTGTGAGGACAGCCATTCAGAACATAACAGTGACAGCAGGGATAGAACGTCCTCAAAAGCATAGGCCTCTCCCACTTGGACTACGGGAGAATCACTGCTTCCTATGAGCAGTATAGGACTTATGACACACAGTGCAGTTCTGATTCCATCCAGTAGTTCATTAATAAGAAACTGACCAAGCTGACTAAGGAGTTTAAATTTTCCTCCCAAAGGAGTGCTAAGTTTGCACAAGTTCTCTCTGCCAGAGCCCTCAGGTCTTTCCTCCTAAGGTATCGGCGCTCTGTCCAAACAGCGTGAACAGCTCAGCCTAGCCCTATCCAAAGACAAATAGTTAAGGTACAAATTCTTTTCCTACTAAGGGGCTGGAGGGTTTTATTCAGCAGGTGCAATCCTGCAGTGGTGGGCTCTTTGCTTCAATGTCTATTCCATTGGTTTGGAGTGTTTTTAGACTTGCTACCAATCATCGGTTTAGAGCCTGACAGAAAAATGCTCCTTTTAAAAACAAGTGACACAGAGAACTCTCGGCAGCCTGTCAAAACAAGCTAATATTTCCCTGCTCCAGAGTCTCGCTCCAGACACAAGAAGCGCTTCACAAGATGCGAGCGATCATCTTCTTGGAGGAGACAAGATTCTCCCTCGCACAGCGTAATTGCCACCAATCCACCATGGTTGCGGCCACATCACAGAAACATGGGAATTGCCAGACTAGACCACGCAAGGTACATCTAGTCTAGTGTCCTGTCTCTGACAATGGCTACAACCAGGTGCTTCCGAGGAAGTCACGAGAATCCTGAAGTAGGCAGAGGGGGGATAATTGGCCCCCCTACATTCGATGTCATCCTGGATTCTAATAGTTTAAAGTTGGCTTAAGCCCCAAAGTGAAAGATTGTCCAAAATGTTGATTGTCCTTAAGTGTGACAAAGCAGGATATTCTGGCTATCAGTTTCCCTTTGTGAGTCTAGTTAATTTCGTGGCCTTAACTCCCTGGGATTAAACTGTGAAGCTCATTGCCACAGGGTCTGTGAAAAAAGATTTCCTTTGATCGGTTTTCAACGTTTCACCTTTTAATTTAAATTGAACATCTCCTGGCTCCTGTGTTGCGAGACCGAGAGGAGAGAAGTTTCTGAGTTACCTTCTCTAGACCTGGCATCAGCTCAGAAGGGGGGGGGGGCGTATTGAGGGCCACGGGGCCCTTAAGGCTCTAACACTACAGAGATGGCATGGGATATGCCAGGATTCCCAGTTTTCAGCCCTCCTGTGGTTACACCTATTGCCAATGGTGGCAAGTGGCCATAGTTGGAATAATAAAGTCCACCTTACAACCACATTTCTGCCCCCTTCCCTTCACCCCCTGAAGAATTAAGGTCTTGGGTAGCCCCGCTCCCAAAGTGGCACCAGAACAGGCCTAAGAGCAAGTGAGACATGTTGCGCAATAGCTGGGCAGAGAACAGGTGCTGCCATGCCAGCCTCAGAGCAGGTGGAAGAGGGAGAAAGGAGGGCAGCTTGCCAGTGACTCCTGGAAGCCAAAAGAAAAATTGGTCATGACCCAGCTGGGACTCCATAGCTACAAGCTGCCCAGGAGCAGGAGATGATGGGGGAAGGGTTCTCTCACTGCCAGCCCATCACAATACAGCACAGGAGCTTGGGAGTGAAAATTCTCTTGGGGGACATGCATCCTCTCCCTCCCTCCTCCCACTTGTAGGGCCAAGGACCCTCTTCATCCCCCCCCCCCGACACCCCTCCCTGCAGAAATGGCTTCCCCATCACATTACATTACCTTCAGTGGCTTCTTTGTCTCCTCTTTCCCTAGCACGCTGGGTTCCTTGTATTTGTCTGATTGCACCACCTTCTCAAAGTCCGGCCTCTCCAGCTCGGCCTCCTCAAACTCATCTTCCCCTTGGTTATTGGGGTCCTGAGCAGGGTCTGCGGCATCATCAGGCATCTGGGTGAGAGAAGCCTCTTTTGAGCACCCAGCACCCTCACACCCAGGACACACGGTGGCCAATATGAGCTGGCTTTTTCCATCGCTTAAGCCCAGGCCAATGGGTGGGAGAAGCTACAGCTGGGAATGCCAGCTTCCAGGAAGGGCTTCCCAACTCAGTGCAGCAGTCCTCCTCAGGCTGGATCTCAGGGGTTTCCCCAGATCAGAGTCTCCTCAGATGAAACTATGAGAAGTTACGGCTAAAGGAGGTGATGGGGCCTAGCAAGAACAGGCAATCTTTTTTGGTTACCAGTAATCTGCCCCCTTCACCTCACTTTCCACCCCTGCTGAAATCCCATGGCATTGTGTGTGTCTATTCTTTAGGTCTCTCCATCGGTCCAGCTACGTCGGTAAATGAAGAAACACTCAGCAGAAGTTGAGTCTTAATGAAGTTCTTAGGAAGTCATTGCCTGGAATCTTTAGCAACTGAAGGAAGGAAACCACTTCACATCAGAAACTTGGTTTCCCTCATAGGCAATGAAATAACTCATTGGCAATAGGTGTGATGACCCTAAATCAGTCCCCCCGGAAAGGAAGAAGCTGTACTCTGTTTATCAAACTGACCTCAGAAGAAAAAGCTGCCTTTAGCCAAAACAAATCTGCATTTTGACAACGCTCTACACCTTGTTATGTGCGCGATGCTTTCAGATCTAAAGCTCCGGGAACCATAAACCAAGATGGTGTCCTTGGCACAGATGTTCTCAGGAGATACATTGAACCCTGAGCTCCAGCAGAGAGGGGCAGACACACAGCTCCAAGCTGTGGGAGATTCAAGACTTCTGCCTTGTAGCAGATCAGATAGAAACATACCCTGTCACTTAAATAAAAGAATGGATCAGGAGGGAGAGGTGGCACCATCATCTCCTGTGCTTAATATCTACCATCATTTTGTTTTGGTATTCTCCTCTGTAGGTCACCTGTGAAGAGTCTGTTTCCTCTAGTGGAGCTGGATCAGTGTTGACTCCTATCAGTGGGGAATTACCAGTTGGCATTCTCAATGAAAACATCAATGTCCTCCCCTCTAGGGAGGGCAGAGAAAGGTGAAAGCCTGTGCATGCGTCAAGGTCATGGATAAAGGTGTGATGTCCCCACAGACCTGCAGGCACCAAGGTGGGCAAAAGAAAGTCAGACAAGCTGGAGGTTCAAGGCCCTGCTGACGTCATGGAGGCCAGAGAGGAACGCTATAGAATCATAGAATATCAGGGTTGGAAGGGACCTCAGGAGGTCATCTAGTCCAACCCCCTGCTCAAAGCAGGACCAATCCCCAACTAAATCATCCCAGCCAGGGCTTTAGAAATGTGTAGGGAAAGATCACTTAGCTCTGAAGTTACTACTCCTCTTTCTCCACTTTGGGGAGCATGGTCTCTCTCCTTTAGCCTCTCGAAGCCAAGAGAAGGCAGATAAACGGAGCTGAAGCTCTCCCGATGGACATCGATTACCGAACTAATATCGCTTGGCACTTCCATAGCACGTCTCACCTTCAGAGCACTTTACAGACCACCAGCGAATTAGCCGAGCTAGCCCTACCGTCGTCATAAACACCAGTCAGTGCATCGCGTCCCCGGAGCTTGTCAGATAAAATGATGTGCCAGTATATTTTTTCCCCTGCAATCTGACCATCTTTACAGATGTTTGAAACAACCTCCTTCCACGAGGGCAGTGGTCCTAGGTCCTTTTCTACAACCAGCACCTGCTCCTCGGGATCCCTCCCCCCATCCACAGAGCAGAGATCTAACTGGGGCCTATTTAGCCATATGGAAAGGCTGGGTGCTGAGGGCCCCCTGAAGTAACAGGTTTGTGGCCCCCAAGGTGAGAGATTCTGCAACTGATTATATACAAGATGTCATCAAACAGCAAATAAATTATCCCCCCTCCCCTCATGTGCACACATGCTCTGTTTGACCAGCTCTGCTTCGCCTAACACCCATCAGAGAGAGGTAATTTTTCCTGTTTTTAAGCTAGGAGAAACGGAGGCATAGAAGTGACTTGTCTGATGAGAACGCATGGCAGGGATTGGGATTAGAACTCCCAGCTCTCACTCTGTGCTGACCATACCTCCCCATTAGCACTCGAATGGATGCTAGGAAAACCCCTACTATTCTTCACTAAAACAACACCTCTTGGGGGCAGGGGCGAGAATAGAAAGGTTCTGCTTGAATGGAAGAGTTTGGTGTCCAATCAGCTTCAAGTGATGACAGCATGGTGACGTCTCTTACCATTGGCTCCTGGACCAATGCCTCTTTTCGGGTGTGGATATCCTCTTCTCTTTCAATCATCCCAGCATCTGCAAGAAAAATGAAATGAGTAAATCCGTCCCAGCAAAACCCACAGGGCACTGGCAATGTGACCATTTGGTCCCGTGCGCTGTGGAAAGTTCTCTCTCACTTAGAGAAAGAAAGTGAACTGATCGCTCGTGCCTATCTGGGAAAGACACCGCATTGGGTTGTGATGAAGCATCACTGGAACCAGAGAGCAGGCTAGTTACCACACTATGGAACAGGTATAGAGTGGAAACTGATGCAGTGTTGTCTGCCTGTCTCTGCAGACAGTCTGACACAATAGCACGGAGGGGTGTGAATTGCTCCCCATTCATTGTAACGGGTTAATCCTGGTGCCTAACGATAGTATGTTAAAATGTCAACACTGACTGCTTCATCAATGATCATGTTAGTAGGCATCAAGCTAACGTGCTTATTTGCCACGGCTGGATGTAAGGACAGCGCTCGGGGAGCTAGTTGCTGTCAAGGGCAACAGGGAAAGGAGCAATTCAGTCCCCTGCCTCCAAGATCTGAAGTCACTAGTAGAGGCACTTTCACAGCCTCTTTGGTGCCAAAATTCAAAAACACCTCCCGCATATTCGTGGGTGCCAGAAACCCCCTCTACCCAGCTGCCAAAACCTCTCCTGGCATCTATGGTGCAGGTACATGCTGGCGACAAAAAAACCTCTGCGACTATTGACAACTGATGACATGAGGAGGAATGGAAAACACATTTAACACCAAAACAAACGTACACTCCCAGGAACATGGCACAGACTGGCAGTGCAGGGGGGATGGGTGCAACGTTTCAGGGTCCAAATCTTGGCATCCGTCTTGTGTGCTGCGTAGGACAGTGGCCTCGACTCATTGTTCTCCCCATGTCAAGTTTGCAAGACAGACAACTCCACGTAACAGTAACAGCTTTTGGGGGCAAGGGATTTGTAAGGCCGCCTTTTTGGAGGCTTAACGATCCTTGATGTGCCAATTACACCCATCTGCTTCCTGTTAGGTGGCAAGGTAGCTGGAGTCACACCACAGGGCGATTGGCTTACTGAGCCACCGGATGCTCCGTCACTCCATCTGTACGTTCAGGAATTAGTCTCGCTCTCGGTCCCTTGGGCGACTGCAGAGGCTGGGTGGTATCCATGGAAACAACCCAGTTGTGCAGCCAGTCAGAGCATTGCTCCCAGCCCAGCTGTGCCACGGCGGGTTACAGGTCGGCGCCACTTTGCCCTTCGTCGGCGCTTGGTGGTTGAAAACGAAAGGCCGGCGCCCCATGTGGCAAGGGGGAGAGGAAAGGGGAACCACACAGAGCGTCAGTTTGTGGGAAGCAAGGTGGCTCATTATGTTTATTTCTCCCGTCATACATTTGGGGCCCTGGACAGCCCTTTGTTTTGACCAGCGGGAGGCCCAAACCCCACCGGATCTGGATCCAGATCCGAGTGGGTCCAGCTACCGCATCTGGTTGCGCTGGCTCCAATGGTCATGCTGACCACTGCAGAGGCAAGCAGAGCAGGTTGATGGGGTGATGCAAAGCAGCCTCCAGGATCAGGCTGCCCCGTTCGGCCTGGTGTGTAATCTACAGGCAAGTGCGTCCCAAGGGACGGATGCAGCACCAATCTGTAGCTCTCTGAGGGAACGCAAGGTGCCGCGCCCACTCCTTCACCCCCCAGTCTGGCAGGAGCTGGGAGAACTGAGGAGGCAACGCCCGGGTCCCCTGAGGGTGCACAAAGCAAAGGAGGGGCATCCCATTGGGCTCTGGCCAGTTAGAAGCTGGGTTTATGAGCTGTGAAGAACATCCCAATGAGAATCATGGCGACCACAAGATGGCAGACGGGGGTGTAAAGCAGCGCGCGCTGGAGGGAACCACGGGGTGCTAACAGAATCATGAGATGAGTTTCTAAGATGATCCCCCCATTCAGAAATGATCCCCTCTCCCATTAAACAGCTTCATTTGCTGTAATCTCTAATCCTGGCGTGCAGAGATGGTTCTCCCTCCAGGCTTGTGGTCCAAGTCTGGCTGCATTAGACCCGGTGTCTTTGAGGCCTGGATGCGTTTTTAGTAGCAAAAACAAGCAACAGAAAAGTAGTATTTCTGCCTGAGACGCTTCTCAGGACCCCGGGCGTGGGAAGACAGCTGAGCACTAATCGCCCATTTTGACAGCCCATCATTTATTATCCTTCTCCTAACAATCCTTGACAAGAATGGCCTTAACGAAGGCCGGAGGCAGGGAGTTGGGTCAGTGTTTCTGTGCTGTCTGTCATCAGCATTAGCCAAGTTTTCCCTCTTGAAACATTAAGTAAGAGACCAAGAGGCAACAGGACTCCCAATTAGATAGTTTCATGGCCTGGGCTGTAAAGTCGTTCCCTAAGGCGTTAATCCCAATTAAGACGTGGAGGCCAAGTCCTGCTGGTCCCAACACTCCCCCCATCCCCACCCCCCCAGTGCGAGCCTGTTTCCTTCAAAGAAGAGTTTGCTTTGATGTGAGGCAATTAGTTTGATTGTTCTGAGGGAACTTGTCGAAAGCAGGTCATTTAAAGATGAAATACCAGCTGGGTTCTTCTATGGGAAGGGACAAAGCATCCGGGCTTTGAAACAAGAACATGGCTTCTCCTCTCTTTCTCACACAACCCCCACACTTCTCTGTGTCCAGTTGTCTGGACCCGATCAGCACAGGATCAGTTTAATATCTAACATGTCCAATATTTGAGAGGTTCTCCTGCACTGGAAGGGCACTGACCCAATGATCTAGACCTTTCCTCCCTATCTTTATTATGGCCTTATTATCTAAGCCTCTGTTAGTCATACCAACCTGCATCTCTGCCCCTCACCACCACCGCTATTCCTAATCCGAGCCCTCTCCTGAGCAGAGAATGAAAACTGTGCCAAAATCCACTGGCAAGGGTTCAGGCTGAGACCACCAAACTCATTTTCGCTTGTGATTTGAACCCAGATCCCCAGAGGCTGAGGATAGAACCCAGGAGTCCTGACTCCTAAACTTCCTGCTCCACCCACTAGGCAACCTAAGGAATATTGCATTCAGAATCCCAGTGACAGTTAGATATAGGTCACTGACCAAAGGCAACGGAGACTTTGTTAGCTCAGCTTGGTCTAGTAACCCCATTCAGTTGCATTGATCAAATCTGCATTAACACGGTTAGCCTTTTAGATCCGAGCAGTTAATCAATATTTGGGATCTTGTGGATTGTTTCAGTTAGGGACAGAAATTGATGATGGAGTCAGGTATTTCTTTGATGCAATCCTGTTTATTTACAAAGAACGTACATCAAGTCCTGTTTCCCTGAACACACTAGGAATCAAAAAGCAGCGAGACAGTTTCTCTGTTCAAAGATTCCAGCCAGCATTCTGCTCAAAAGCTCTCACTTTCGTTTTTTCCCCCTCAAGGTCACACATTTCTCTCGCCGTCTCTGTGGTTTCCTTGTTGCCTTCACTGTTTGAGGTGTTTCTGCCGCTTCTCTCCTGCACACAGATGCACGGCTACAATCAAATATATCCCTCATCCTTGCATTTGTTATCAGATCCCCAGGAAACTCCTGGAACCACATGGCCCACCCACTGCCCAGGCTTGAAAGCAGTCTAGTCCTTGGGCAATCATGTTCTATTGTTTCAGCTATCACTAAACAGAGGTGCAATTCATTGTTCCCTCAGTTCCCCTGTTTGGAAGACTGAAGCTGTCCTGCATGATAACAATGACGTGGTACCATCGCCCAACCTTCAGCGTAACAATATTTATACATTGTGCCTGTGAACTGAAGCAGAGATAAAGGCTCCTCCCTCGCAAACCTCAGCTGGTGAATTATTCATGAACCAGATTCCTGGCCTGATGATGGGTCAGACCAGGTCAAATGCTTCCCCCTTCTCCCCTTTTTAATGGCTTCCCTTGCAAATACATTATTAGTTGGCCGAGCCAGTCTGGGGAGTCTGAATGCATTTGGAGTGGCAGAGGATACAACTCTAACATGTGCCAAATGGTTTGAGGGCTGGTCTCCCCCAGCTGCTCAGACGCACAGACTTTGAGTCTTCCAAGATAGTTGCAGCGGCTGCAGTTGTCTGACTGACTAAAGGAATTAGCTGGCCTTTGAAATGGCTTGCGCTTCGTCCCCAAAGGATACTGGGAAATTCATCGCCATGATTGAGATTGGAATCCCTCTTCCAAAAAAAAAAAAAAATAATAAAATCACATGGGAGATTGAACTCAAGTTTTGCAAGACACAGTGGAAGGGGATTCTCCATCCCTCTCTTATAGACAGGAAACAAACTGCCGCAGCCTGTGTGAATTCCTGGCACATTGCTTTAGTGCGTATGACGTGCATGGCCTGGAGAAAGGGGACAGGTCAAGGTTGGATGAAAGGGCCACCCTATCCCCAATAACAAGATGATGCGCTGCACTCCTCCGATGACAGAGGAGAATAAGGGCAACAGCCTCTCCTGTAAATTACTACAGGAGGCTGGTCCTTCCTCCATCTATCCCTAGGAAAACAAACTCCTTAGTCATCCATAAGGGGACTGCAGATGTTACGCATGCTTCCTCCCGGACACAGGAGCAGGGAGGATGTCAGGTGATTCCCAGAGCCAGGCTCCATTTCTGCACTTTGCAAGGCAGGGAGGAGAAGAGTTTTTAAAATTCCTAGCAATTGTACCTCATTCACAACGAAACATGCCTTGGTTTATCTGTGCTCTGAGCCTATCGGCGCTAACCCTAAGCAGGGCTGGGCCATGTCAGTATTTGAATGGGAGTCCTCCCAGGAACAACGGGGGAGTGTATGAATTAATGCTAGAGACACTGGGGGCGGCAAGCATTCTCCTGCAATGCTGAGAAACTAAACAGGACCGAGCTAGGGCATGAGGCAGAGGGAACAAAAGGGACTAGAAACTAGGGCAAAAATGACCAAGTTTGGATTATTTAAAATACATGATATCTCCTGACAAAAATTTCAAATTAAAATTTCTCTTCAAGTTTTTGAGAGACTTCCTTTATTCAAAAACCTCCCCCTTGGTAAGCTCAGGTCATTATTGTACTTCACTGCATTTTGGAAACCATACCCATCTCAAGTTCCTCATCATCCGTCCCTTCCTTGTCTCCTTCCCGATTGGCTATCGCATGCTCTGCCCCTCTTTGTTGATTGGCCAGCAATAGATTGCCATTCTGCTCAGATCTGGTGTCAAAGTGAAGGTGCTTTGGGTAACCGTGCACTTGTTCCTCATCCATTCGGGCGTTCACTTTGTTAACAATGTCTTGCCAGCTACAGCAAAGAAAGAAATAAAAACAGAACAAGCCACACAGCTTGTTGGCATTTCATAATCTAAACGCAAGCAGGGGAAAAAAAAACCAAACCAACACAAAGAGAAACTCACCTCCCACACATGCAAAACTCCTGCCTAATTGTACATCTCCGGCAAAGGGGCCAATAGAATTAGTTATCCCTTCAAGCTACATGAAAAAGCTACAGAACAATTAATATGCTACACAAATGCCAAATAAAATATGCTTTATAAATGCAATGTATTGTTAGAACTGCTTTAATCTCTTATTCATGCCCTGTGATAAATTATCCATATAGCAGTGGCAATATTTTCTAACTCCAAATTGATACATTTTCATGCTTCCCACATATTAGAAGGCATAAATTTGCCTTTTTGGAAAAATACCAAACCAAAAGTCCTCTAAATAAAGGCTGAGACATAAAAAGTAATAATGCTACGTGTACCACAGTCTTCTAGTAATTGGTCCAAACTCTGAAGAATCATCATTGAGAACTGTAGAGTTTTGAACTACGAGTGTAGAAAGCTTTTTTAAGAAAAATAACGATCCAGTAAAAGCTTTGTCATCCGGCATGTTGGGGGAATGGGGGGGTGCCAGTTAGTCAAATATTCCGGTTCACTAAGAGTTATACTTACTGATGGAATACCAATTTTCCGGGATGAGGCAGGGAGAAAGGGTGTGTGTGGGGGGATACGGGCTCTGGGCTGGGACCAGAAATGAGGGGTTCAGGGTGCAGGTGGGGGATCTGGGCTGGGGCAGGGGGCTGAGTGCGGGAGGCGTGAGGGTGCCAGCTGGGGGTGCTGACTCTACGGTAGGGCCGGAGATGAGGGGTTCAGGATGCAGGAGGGGGTTGGGGTGTGGAGGTAGTTTGGGTGTGGGAAGGGGCTCAGGGCTGGGGCACAGGAGGGGTTTCGGGATGCCACATCTGGGCAGCGCTCACCTTGGGCAGCTCCCCACAAGCTGCGACATGTCCCCACTGCTCCTAGGAGGAGGCGCAGCAGATGGCTCTGTGAGCTGTCTCTGCCCACAGGTACCCCCCCTGCAGCTCCCATTGGCCACAGTTCCCGGCCAATGGGAGCTGCGGAGCCTGCACTCAGGGCAGGGGCGGTGCACGGAGCCCCCCATGGCTGTTCCTCTGCTGAGGAGCAGCAGGAACACGTCGCCGCTTCCGGGGAGCCACACGGAGCCAGGTAGAGAGCCTACCAGCCCCGCACCAACCGGACTATAAACCAGACTTTCAATGAAGATCAGAAATTCCGGTTTATAGAGCTTTCTAGCTGGTAAAGTGCCAGATAGCTCCACTTTTACTGTATAAGGAACTTCTTGTAGTGTAGCACGGCAGATAGCCTTTTCCTTGTCTATTTTAATAAAATCTCTCTCATAAGCTCTTTGTAATAATTGTGACAGATGTTGTGGTGAAAAAGTCTACTTGGGTATCCTCTTTCGGGGAGGTGGTGGTAGGGTGTCTGTCTCTGTTAGCGCCCAACCTCTGCGACCAGCCTGCGAGCCTGACTCTGAGCTCTGGGGAAGAATGGGCAGCTCCTTCTGGCCAGCCATGAGCTAGGCTGGGAGTTTGATCCTTCCCTGTGAATGCTATGCCTCAAACATGCGCCTGTTGCTACCTGCATCCACTGTCTGTCTGTCTGCTTCCCTCTTGGCACAACAAGGCTTTAATGATGGTTGGCAACGGGACAAATGCTAAATGCCATACCCTTCTCCTCAATGCTGCCATCTCTGCATGGTACCTGTACCAGCCACTGAGCTCAGAAGCCCATCTCTACATGGCTAGTCAGAGGCTCCACTCCCTGTCTATAAATGTGCATTACAGATGCAGAGATGGATTGTGGAGGGGGCTGTAGGGGGTGTTTAAGGTAGAATACCTATGCAGACGTTCTCATCCAGTGCCAGAGGGAAGTGTCTTTTATGCAGGGTACAAAGATGGCCCAGACTTCTCCAACAAGGGAGTCTGTTCTCCACCCAGCTCATTGCAGAAACGCCACATGATGGACAAGATTCAAATCACCCAAGCACCTAGCCTCGCGCTTCTGAAGATCTATAACACACTAAGAGCCAAACCCAGACCTTGAGATTCACTCGAGTGGCACCTACCTACACCAGACCCGAACGTGGCCCTGATTTCTGAGGAACGACTTCAAATTTTTAGGGGGTGAACCTAAAGGTTCAGAATCCAGGGAAAGCCCCCAGAAGACCAGTTTGCTTCTCTGAACACTTTGTTCCTGGGAAAGCAGCAGGGGAAACTCTCCAGAACAGCTACAAACCCTTGCAACATTTCACCACTTCCATCACCAATCCCAGAGGCACGGAGACTTTCAGGAGTGAAAAATGATGGGCACTACCAGAACTTTTAAACCTCAAAAAACGGCTTCAGTTCACGATCAGATTCCTCCTTTATACAGCCTGAGATCCCCAATTCAGATGCACACACCAGCTGAGATTTTCAAATCTGCCTGAGAGATTTGGACACCCAGTTGCCATTAAAATTAGTGGGACTGGTGCATTCAACTCATATGTCTACTTTGCAGGTTTGCCCTGGGTCCTGGCTCATGCGCATGTGAGCACGTTAGCTAAACCCGCCTCCGAGAATCCACATTGCTATGCCATACATGCCCTATACTCTGTAGACCTGTGTCCCCACTGGGGCTGCAGCTACCTGTGCCTGGCGCGAGGATTTCTGGGCGTATCCCAGAATTCTTGGTGCCTAGCCAGCTGGAGCCACGCTAGGATTTGGTTCCTGGTTTGTTGTAGAACTTGTCTGTCCTCCCTGAACCCTTGTGTGGAAGTGGTTTCAGCTCGCCAACACCAGCTCCCTTCTGCCTGTTCCCACCAGGCTCAGCTGCTGCATTTAAAGCCAGCACACCGCCACTGCGCAAGCTTTTAGAAAGGAAATTGCAGCCAGAATATCATCCTGGATCACCCACCACAGAAACAATCAAAATGTAAATCAACTATCAAGGGCCTCTCTGGAATCTGCTGATCTAATCCACCCCTGCAATAATTCCTCACGTTGGACAAATGGCTTCTTTGCCTCTGGCAGGCTGCGTGTTATTTTTGGCACGGACATCTCCAAGAGAATGTCACTTTGATGTTCCCCCACCCCCTCACGCACTATCCAGGTAATAGGACAGTCCCTAGCTGCTCCGACGACTTCTTGACCTTAGATCCATTCAGGGAGAATGCTGGGTCCGTGCCATGCTGTGGCCTCCTTCTCCATGTGCCGAACAGCTCAACGCTTGCGTGCTCGGACTTACAGAGGGGAGTTTGTCACCAGTAAGTGTTATATGCAACCACATACAGCGCTGGTGCCTTTAGTGACACCCACCTCCACTGACTTTCATGGCTCTGGAGCCCCGTCACAACAGAACCCCTTCCGTCTAGTATATTTTCTTAAAGCCAGTTTGCTTCTTAAATCCAGGTTATTAGTACGATTGCTGTCTCAGTGGAACGTAGAGGACCAGACTGAGACCCGGGCCCTACTGGGCTACATGCTTTACAGATACATAAGAAGAGGCAGTGCTTGCCCTGAGGAGCTGGCAACCTAAGTGAACAAGAACAAGAGGGAGGAAACGAACTGTTACTATCCCCATCAGAACTCAGTTGACAATTCAGAAGCGGTCTCTCCCCCAGCTTGACTGCAGCTGCAGATCTAACAGGAACCACATCTTGTTTGTTTCAGTAAAGTAAGTAGATGTAACCTGGAGATATGTAGGGAGCTGATGAGCTGAGAAAGATGCTCTTTTTGGATCAGAGCCAAACTTGGAAGAACTGCAGTATCAGAAAGTGTTTTCACACGCAGAATGCTCATTCTGCTAACTGGTCAGCAGAGATCTTCACTTAGATGGTCAGCTCTTTGGGGGCAGGGACAGTATTTTTGTTCTGTATTTGTACAGCGCCTGGCACAACAGGTCCCGGTCTGTGACTGGGACTCCTAAGCGTGAGCGCAATACAAACAATAAGTATCCATTTCATGATCTGAGTGTAACGGTATCCACCTACTTCTGAATCCACCTTTATTTGTAAATTACCCAGAGAGCATTCGTCTCCTCTCCCCTATACCAGGGAATGAAGGCTGAGTGATGGAGGTTGCTATGTACAAAGAGGCCTTCTGCATTTGTCTAATAAAAACTACAGCCCCTCAAGAGGCTCGGAAATTTCCATACGAAAGCCTCACCTAAATTCAAGTGCATCTACTCAGGAGAATGCACCAGAATTTAACTCAAGAGATTTAACAAACATTTTAAATCAGTGCAATGTTTATATGTAGACAAGGTCTAGGTGTCCACCTTACAGTCATGTAAGGCTCTTCAAAGAAGCTTCCCCTGCTGGTATGATGGAGACATGGACCCAAGCAACAGCTCCATCCACAAGATGGAAGAAAATCCACAAATGAGAAGAGGATAGAACCTTCACCTCAAACCCAGATGCAAAGCCAGGAGAAGTCAGCATCTCAATTGGGGCCAGTTGCCTGCTACTTCTTGATTACCATATAACCTTGAAGATGACAAGCCTTCAGATCTTGCTTTGATTGTTCCCACAGAGCTTGATGGATTACTAATTAATTAGTGGAAAACATGAGTGAACCTCAGCTTTAATACACAGCTTAACGCCTCTTAATTAGAGAAGCTGATGGGATCCCTTAACGGCCCTGCTGCCGAAGATGTCTGGCTTCCACTTTGCTGTATTTCTTCAGCTTGCTAAACAACACCATTTTTATTTTTAAGTTCCCCACCGCAGAGAGGCTGGCAGAAGTCAACTCAAAATTCTGCTCTGCCATTTCTTCCAGCTAAGACTCAATCCATGCCCTGCACCCTGCTCAACAGAAGCTCCTCTGTCTCTCCTTACTGCACAACACCTACAGGACTGGTAGACAAAGCCCACCCTGCTGGCTAAATGCAGCCCGTGGAGAGCTCCGCAACATGGCACCCTGTTGCCCTCCCCTTTCACATGGAAATGGAACCCACCAGGCCATGCGTCCTAGCATGCAGCGCTGCATCTTGACACGAGTGGCCTGCAGCTTGAAGCAAGACGGATGTTTCATGGGCAAATCAAGAAAGAGCAGAGCATGCTAGGACCTGGAGTCTTCATTTGCAGCTCTTTATATGGAAGATAACACTGAACACCCCAGCAAGGGGAAGAGTTCAATGGGCCAGTCTTGATGACTTTCTTTAGCATTCTTCCCCCTAAACTCTGAGAGTAAGAGCAGAGACCTGCAGTACAAACCTTTGCATCTGCACCTGTTTGTTCCCTGCCAAGGGATGGTTGGCTGGAGCCGCCTCCTTCTCCAACGTAGATGGGTGTTTCAGATGGGGCACCACCCGTCTGGGAGCATGGTTTTCCTCACTGGTTTTCCCCTGAATGCTCACCACCACCTTGTGATCCTGCAGAGAGGACAAAGATCTGTACAATCTACCTGGCCTCTTGGACCCGCACTGCCGCCTTATGTTTGGAAGGTTCCTGGTTTTGGATCACATCCTTCATCAGGGAACATTGGGACAGGAATTGCTCTGCAGGGGAGATGCATTCCCTGCCAGCCATGCTACCATTTTCTGAGAAAAGGAAAGTAATTCATGTCCCAGAGAGTTAAGAAAAATACCTTTCTGTTGGGCGGGCTATGTGAAATGTACTTGCCCTGTCCTCAGCAGGCCAATGCCCATGGGACAAAAGGGCAATCCTATGGTCACACCTTAAAACAAGGGTACAGTAATTACTATGTAACTACACTGCGATTAGTGTTATTATACTGTGGTTTGGTTTGTCAGGATGTAATTAACACTTACTCATCTTCACAACATCTCTGTGAGACAGGCCGGTGCTATTAACAACTCTATTTTACAGATGAGGAACTGAGGCGTCAAGTGACTTGTCCAAGGTCACACAGGAAGTCTATGGCAGAGTAGGGAGTTGAACCCATTCTTGTGAGTCCCAGGCCAGGGCCCTAGTCACTGGACCATCCTCCTGAGTACATACAGGATGTCCTTACTCAAGGCTGAGACCAAGAGTGTTTCTGGACCAGGCCAGCCATGAAAATCCACATCCACATGTGGTTTGAAACATAAATATAGTTTGGGGGTCCCCAACCAGAGGCTGCATAAAAGATGCCTGCAGTGATGCACAGAGAGAGAAATAGGCACTGACTGATCAGGGACCAACACGGCCAACAGCCAAGATTTCTGGTGCCTCTTTCCCCCACCTGCACTCTAGAATGTGTCCCCCACCCCCGTCTCCAGTCTTCCCGCATACACCAATGCCCAGCTTCACTTCGCGGGTACCTACACCTGGCTAAGGCAGCATTTTTAGCTCTACCTGCCCATCACCGTGGGACCCTGAGATGTGGGTTCCTGGCTCTGCCGCAGACTTGCTGTGCGGTACCAGGAGAGTCGCTAACTGGTGGGAGTCAATGGGAGCTGTGGGTGCTCAGCACCTCGGGAAAGAAGGTTCTTAATCTCTCTAAAACAGCTGCAATATGGGGATGATCATATTCCCCCACCTCATTGGGCGGGGGGGGGGGTTTACGGGACAGTGAAGGGGGGTGTTGGGCAGATAAATTCATGATGGCCACAAAGTGCTCCGATGCCATGGTGAAGAGGGCAATAGAAAAGGCCATGAATAACTAGGATAAATATGGATGAGCAGTGCCCTCCGGAGCTAGATGAATGAAAAGGAGAAGGAGAGGACTTGGCTGGTCACCCACTAATTCCCTGTCCATTGGCTGATGGTGGAGTCCATTCCACTGACCGCACAGCAGAAGAACCAGCCTGTAGCTGATCCCCATGGATTTTATGGGCCTCATCCAAAGCCCATTGGAGCAAGTGGACAGGATCCTCCTAGTATGTGGCTGAAGCCCTAGGTCCACCTCTGGACTGTAGCTAGACAGCGAAGAAGGGTAGACAGGATGAGGTTAGATGAAGACACCCATGGCGACCTATTTGCAGAGCGAGTATCCTCCCAGGAGCAGGAATCCCCGCTGCCATAGGACTGCAAGCTCTAGCCCTTCTCTGAACTACTGACCAGCAGTTTGCAAAGGGAATGACTCAGAGTCTAGCGAGAACAGGGAAAATGAGAAGCAGAAACAGTCCGACCACTTCATTAAGTCCTGCTTGGCTGCCCCGCAGGCTGCAGTCAGCACTCTCCCCCTGGAGGAGAGCACCCAGGGAAGAGGAAACGCAAACACCGCGCAAAGGATGGTTTCCTGAAGACTGAGCGAGAGAGGGAAGAAATCTGCAAATGGAAACCAAAGCTGGAAACCAAAAGCGGTCAGACTCCAGGGGAGGAAAAAAGTCATCTCTCACGATCAACAGAAATAAAAACACCCTGCTTGTTCACAATGAATCTAGGGGCAGCAGTTGCTGCAGAGTAGCCCATTAAACCGTGTCACAGCACTCTGGGGACTGGAAAATGGGGGGTGCACATTAATATTTAGGGAAACGGTCAGATTCCAGTGCAAAGCTGCTCAGAATTCAAAGTTTGCCACACTTCACGGCACAGGCACCCCCTGACATTTTTCACCTGGGGCGCACTCACCCAGCAGTGGTGGCGGGGCCTGACTCCCCACTCTGGTCGTCATGACCCAGCACGCGAGATCGCAGAGCCACTCACCAAAATTTGACCTGGCAACTCCGTCTTGATGGAGGAGCTTCAGAGCCAAACCCGAGTGGCGCTGAGGCACTGCACAATGGGTCACAATGCCACTCGGTTTGGGGGCCCCCTCAAATGGGAGCCTGGGGCAAACTGCCCTTTTGGACCCACCCTCTGGGCAGCCATGTCCCCTGCCAAGGGTATGCACTGTGCGTAACGTGTGTGTGGCTGCGGGCCCCACTGCTTCATTACAGACTGCAGGAATTGACTCATTTTTGTGCTGAACGATGTCTACTTCCCAGGACAGGGGGCTGGTTTCACTTCCAAATTTAAAATGAGGCTGCTGGACCCAAACAGACCCTGTGGTTCTCGCTCACTCCCTAGCTCCCAGCCTGTGCTGTCTAGTGTCACAGGCTCTCCCTAGGTCCCGGCCTGGATTACACAGCTGACTGCGCTCCACTTACCGAGTTCCCATTCTGCACACTGTTCACTGTCCGTGTGAATCGGATCACAGGGCTGTCCCCGTGCCCCTGTGGCCAGGCAGGCAGGGCTGCTGGTGGTGGGTTGGCTTCCTGCAGTGGGGCGGGATGGGCGAACAGCACATTGCCCTGGGGCCTGGGGCCATCATTATTACGCGAGGTCTGGCCTTGGGGCAAAGTTCCCTCTCCCTGGCTCCTGACCCCAGAGATCTGTGGTCTCATCAGGCTCCCTCCAGGGGGCTTCTCCTGATCCACAGGGCTCAGCGGAATTTTGGCCCCGTTGGCTGCAAACACCTGGAAGGAGGAGAGAAGGAAGAATTTTACAAGGCTGTGTTAATTACGGAGAGCAGGAAGGGAGAAGAATTAGCCCCAGGTACTCAGCCACCCCATCAAGCAGCATTCCTCTCCCCAGGAGACTTCACATGCCCAGGTTGGAACCCAGCAAGGCCCAATGCCAGGGTACAGTACCTTCTGCCTAGAGAACTGTAAATGGTTGCTGCCCAGCATCGGGGGCTGTTCCTTCAATGCCTGGAGCTGCTGTTGCCCCTTCACAGGTCCCACTTCCTTGAAACTTGGCATCTTCTGCAGAGCTTCCTTGAGCTGCCTGAACTCCTCCATCTGGGTCTGGGGCAATGAGAAGGGCAAATAAACACTCAGGTGACAAAGGGTTAATATTTCCCCGCTGGGAAAAGTCATCACTACAGAGTCCTGCTCTCCTCTAGACTGCGGTGGGGCGTTCGTGTGCAAGAAGGAGCTGAAGAGAATTCACATCTATTGTCCAGCACCACCCCATCACTGACTGCAGCAAGCCTCCAAGAAGAGCTAGTCTCTGCCATGGTCATTCTCCCATCTGTCCTGACTGCACGGATGTCCCGCATTTCAGACTCAGTTTTTCCCTACCCCAGCAAGCCTGATGGCGTCCAGCTTTTACCATCCGTTTTTTACATCGGAAATGCTGACCCATGAATCCGACTTTTCAAACAGTGCTATTCACAGCCTATGTTGCAGAATGGATTCCTTCTGCACTTACACCTCTGGTTTTCTGGTCCCTTTCATTCTGGGTCACATGTACGTTCGGGTCAAGGCTCTTTTCCATGGAGCCATTTCTCAGTGGATGAGTTCATCTCAGAGGGATTGACAATAATTGGCTTAATTCTACTTGACAATTCAATTTACTTCAATGAAAATGGATTCCCCTGGACTCCAAGGCAAATGTAACACTTTTCTCTTTGCTGCGGCTTATCAGCTCATTTCCTCCCTCCCCACCCTAGAAAGCGAAAGGGCTTGAAAAAGCCTTTCAGGAGGAGCTTGGCACGCCTCTCCGTTTTATTCATAGGGAAGTCTGCATGGGAGGAGGGGAGGGGAATTCTTTTCATCTGATTGCCAAACCGGAGTTGGGCGATAAGTCTTCCAAGCAGAGAGGAAAGTTTGGGAGGAAACTTCCTTGAGCAGAGGTTGTTGATTTCAAGTCTCTCCTTTGCGATCATATTTTGCTTTGACCTCAGGGGTGGCAGTGGTGGTTTTTTAAGAACAGACAAGGCAGCACGGGAAAGGAGGTAGGGAGTGGGTTGTGGGACACAGAGGATCAGCCCAGCTGGTAGGAGATTAGCTAGATTAGAACAAACCAGAGAGATTTCATTCTAGCAAACCCGGCACAGACTGATTCACTCTGCAAGGCCTTGGGCGAGAGTCATTTCGCCCCTCTGTACTATCAGAACACCAGCTAGTCAATGCTCCTGTCAATTTACTAAGGCGTGCCAAGTGCTCTGCAGTCCTTGGATAATGAGCACGCTCTGTAAATTCCCTTTGCATGAACACTCACCTGTCATCTGCAGCAGGAAGGCAAGATTGGTGCAAATCAGCACCGCACTGATTACAAGAATTGCTGGCTGATGCAGGAATCTGCTTGCTTAGCTACCAAGAGCGAAATCCTGGCCCCAGTGAAGTCGATGGCAACCTAAATTCAACCCTCTTGTGCATGATTATGATAGTCTTTTACTGTGTGATCACAAACTCTTCTTTCCACAGGACACAACACAAGGGAGTGAAATAAGGTAACACAAGCAGCCTTAGTTCTGGCATTTCCTAATTTCCGAGTACTTGACTTTGTACCCATAATAATCTTTTAACATGTTTTTTTAAATGTCAGAGAGAAAGGGTTTGTGTGTGAGAGATACACACACACATAAAATATGCTTCATTTTCCCAACTGCTTTGCTATAATATCCCCAGCACAGAATCCACGAAAGAGCATTTGAGAGGTGCTTAGCTAAAGAATTATTCACCCTTGATCCTGCATTCGCTGCCAAGGTGCAAATGCTCTCAGCACTTAGTGAGCCAGACAAGAATATTTTAGCTACAAGGGTGTCTGGTAACGGACATGGAGCCTCTCACCGGTAGCACTTCGGGTTTTGACCCCGAAAACCTGCCACCCTTCACCAGCTGTTCAATGGCCTATACAAGCTGGCTCGGTCTCAATCTGCTTTGTAGAGGACAGGTGCCCACATCACTAAATCCACATTTGAGGCTATTTCTGAGAGTTTTGGTAAAGAGGCCAAAACGATGCAAAGCTGAGCTGCATTTCAGTCTGCAGGAAGGGTGCTGTCAGGTAGGGCAGGGGCACATGTCTGGAGCCGCTTGCATCACCTGCTGGTTTTGGTGCTGGTTAAGGATGCTGGCCTATTTAAATCTCGGGCGGGAGGGCCTAGGCCCACCCAAAACTAAAGCCCCGCCCCCAAACTGAGGGAGGGTCACCAGCACCAGGATCCAGCTGATTTCTCAGAACAACAACAGGCATAGGAGTGAGGGTCAATACAAGGGCACCAGCTGGAGACACCAGGCAGAAGACGCCAGACAACGCCCACCACTCCCTGAAGGAATGAGCGGGTGCTGTCCAGAATTTGTGAAACAGTGAGAGACAGAAGTAGGCCCCAGTGGAGGGAGCTGGATTGACTGAGGTCCTTTATTTATTGGGCACATCAGGGACCGGGCCTGTGCGAGCCGTCCCACCAACCTGCCTCAGCCATGAGGAGGAGGGGAAAGGCAGTTCAACCACCAGGCTAGTCTCCGAGTACATTGGTGGTCGTTTGGGCACCTGCCCATGGGGAAATTTACTCAGCTACCCCCTCATCCATCCAATTAAATGTCACATGGGCCAGCAAACAGCTGTCACAGAGCAACTGCGTTCAGATCCAGAGACCTGGACTTGAGCCAACAGCCGGCGCTGGATTCAGGGAACTAACCTGAAGTGATGAACCCTTCGTGATGTTGGCACTCCCTGGAGCCATCCAGAGCAGAGCAGGCCAGGAAACAAGAATAATGTTGCAGATAAGGGGAAGAAAAATCCCCTCCCCTCCAGCCCTTAGCACCCCCGGCGCCTGGCTCAGGGGAAGGATTGGCTGTCAGCCGCATCCGGCCACAGCCAGCTCCCCGCTTCTGAGCTTAGCGCACAGCCCAGGAGAGTGTGACAGCAGGCTGTTAATTAGCAACAGAACACGTTAATCCAGCCGGTGACATGACTTCAGAAAATATATTGACAAAGCAGCTGGAGGGTCTGGCTCATTTCGAGGGCCTCAGAAAGACACTGATCTCCCCCTCGGTCTCTCCTGTCCCTCGGTAATCTGCAAAGTCCCGGTCTGCGCAGTGCCGCACTGGAAATGCAGTGCCTGCCCGTAATGGGGGCCCCGGGGCTCCCAGCCCTGCCTTGGAGCAGTGGGACTCCTGCAATGTGCTGGGATTCAGGGGCCGTGTTGATCGCAAGCGCCTCTCCAGGAAACCTGCATGCGTTACATGCTCCTTGCGCTTCAGGCCTCCCTCTCTGCCCCCTGCCTCAAAAACTCAACCCCCGTTCGGCAGCTTTTACAGCTGAACAAGGACATGTTGTTGGTGTCGCTCTTAGGAACCCTTCCAAGGCCTCCCCCTCTGCAAAAGCATCAGCGCACGAAGCAGCCGGAGAACCATTTTCTACCGTTTGCGAGTGCCTATTTGTATTCCCAAGCAAGTCCCTGTCTCAACCAGGCAGGACTGCCCTGCACTATTTCTCTCTGCAGTTAATTGGATAGCCGTCGGCAGAAGGTGACCGAACACCACTCGGGATGGAAACGTTCCTGAGATCTGGGTTTAATGACACACGCTGGTTATTGCGGGAGGAATTAACCCACAGAGAGGTTGGTTAATGCTTACTACTGTCTCAGTCATGCAGCAGGGATCATTGTGACTCCAAGGGCTGGGCCCAGCCCAGTGCTCGGAGAGGTTTACGGGTCCTGAAAGCATCTGTCCTGCTCCACCAACCAAAGCACCTTTGCAGCCATCTCAGCCAGAGACGTTCAGCAGCCGCCTGTATTTGTCATTTGTTGTTTGCACGATGGTCGTGTCTATGGACCTCAGTTAGGGATCCAGGCTCCCCATCGTGATATGCCTCACGCAAACACCTAATGAAAACACAAATCCCTGAAGAGCTGCTTGCATCAAGAGCTAGGATTAGCAGTGGAGACTTCAGACCATTTGAGAACAGGGGCTCAGAGGATTTTAGCAAAGATATGTTGGAACTCCAGTGGCTGGGGAAGAAGCAAGCTGCTAATCAGAGTGGCGTGATCTCACGGTCAGTGGTCTCACACCCTGCTACCACCCTTTAAGAGTGCAGAACAGTTGTCCCTAATACTAGGGGACCCAAAACCTTGCCAGGATCATACTGGTCTCTTAGTCTAGCATAGCGGTGGGCCTCAGCCCCAAAGCTCAGATCCAGATTTCTCCCCAGCTCAGGGTTTTTGTTCATCACCTTACAAGCAGATGTTCCTGAATCTCTTCCTCCCCAAAGCCAAGGGTTTTGATTCCCGTTCTAGTAGCATGATAGTCTTGGGACTCATTCTGGGCCTAACAGAACAAGTCCCAGATCAGTGTAACCTTTGATCTCTGAGATGATATTGGGGTTGGGTCAGTTTGGGATAAGCAGAATTAAAAGATGTCATGGGAAAATGTCCGTACAACCAACCCCACAAAGCCCCTGCAGGAACACAGGCTGCGAAGCTCTTTCCAAAGGATTCAGACTGAAAAAAGCAGATCATGGAGGACTCCAGGCTCCATAATACAGAGAGCTGAGTGCTAGAGGTAAGTAGATCCTTGGGGGACTTGCCAGACACTTTTGGATGGTCTGAATTAAAACCACACCGGCTGCTTCCCTTGCCTAATCTGTGAATTGTGTAACAGACTTTTGTGCTAGAGCAGAGAGAGAAAAAACAAACAGCCGTTCCAAGTGATTTCCGTGCTGGTGAAGAGCACTGAGGGGCAGCCCTGGAGGCTGAAGGCTTCCCTTAGCGAACAAAGTGGACACAACATGAACAGGATCAGAGCAATGTTCCCCAACACCTCCCTCCAGACCTGCCTCAACCCTCATCTTTGTGCTGAGACTGCTGAGCAGGGCACCGAGGAGAGTCAGTTGCAGCATCGGTCTTGTAACGCAGACCCCTCAGCTGAGACCATCAAGTCACTGCACACAGAGCATCAAAGGGTAACAGCTTCCAGTTGCATTGAACAGCCCACTTACAGCCGGAAGGCTGCATGTCTCATTGCCATAGAACCGAGCTGGGGTGGGAGGAGGGAGGGCAGAGCTGATCTGGACACTGGGGCTGGATATTGTCTTCCCCTCCTCAGAAGAAGAGACAAAAAGAAAATTCAGCTGGCAAGAGGCTTCCCCAATGAATGATCCATCAAGGTAGTAATGGAGCAGCAGTTCCCTTTGAAAGGCCGGGGGCTCTATTAAAAGCCTCGGAGCTGGAGGATGTGCTGCAGCCCCTCCTAGGCTGAACCCAAAAGGTAGGGCATCGGAAATGGAATGGAAGATACCTTCAAGAATCGTCTCCCGAACAAAGCTTAAACAAATACTGAACATACGAAGGGCCTGGGTTGTGGCAGATTTCCGTCCAGCTCTTAGGCACTGGGAGCAAAGAAGGTGGGTTTCTTTCTGCTGTTTAAAAACAAACGACCTCCGGAAGATGCTAGGGAGTCCTCACCCCTCGTTTTCAGATGGCCTCCCAGTCTATACATGAAATCCAGTCGGTCCTCTCCATTCAGGTATCCCACTGGGATGGGAAAGCCAGAGTCAGGAAAGTCTATGGTGCAACTCAGTGTACACCACTGACTCCACAGACAAGCCCCACCTGGGAGAGCCGGCCATGCCCCAGCCAGTGGAGAGCTGTTCCCTTCAGTATTCCCTAGGGCTCTGGCTAATTAAAGCACTCCAAGGATGATGCTCCCGTCACTTCAGTTCAGAGTTTATTCCCCGGGGGGATATTTTTCATTCTTGGGATGCTCTGCTCACATTTCCCTGTGTTCAGCTTCATCCAGACCTCCTGTGACCGCCCCTAAATAAATCCCCTCCCTTCCTAGTATCACACACTTCAAATGAGACCACTGCTCAGCCCCCCCCAGCACCTTCTCAAAGCACTCTGCAAGCACAACACTTTAGAAAGCCACTAGTGCTGGTCAAGAGGCCAGGGCACAAACCAGCAACAGTGGAAAGCCCTGGGAAACCTTAAGGTCAGGAGATTCCTCATCTCATCTCAGCCGGCAGCAAAGCCCAGTCTCCGATTTAAGGTCTAGGTGCACTGAGTCACTAGACCAAACTGGCTTTACAAGCACAAGGCCTCTTGCCATTAGTCCCTCTGCAACTGGGAAGCCTTATCCAGTTGGCGTGTTTGCTCTAAGCCGGTTATAAACACCATTCACCTGACTTCAGGATCAGGCCATTGCGTTCTGGCTACCTTGTTAACAGCATCTATTACCTGAGCATCAAGCAGCTGAGAGTGGACATCCTGGTGGGCCTGCCGGAGAAGCTTGCTCTCCTCTCGGAGTTTGAAGATGGTATCTGTAAGAGGAGGGAGAGAACACAGGTGAACACAACGGTTCGGCTACGCACGGCTCCTCGCTCGCATCCCGTTCACTCACGTGGAAACGCCGGGGCTCTCAAAGCATGAGGAAGAGCAGGTGGCACGGCTAGAGCATCCTCTCAGATACAAGCCACCAGCCCCTCCGTCAACCCAAGTAACTCCCTGCTCTAGAGAGGGACCTAGACACCAGATGGCAGCCGGGGGTGGTCAGGGGCCGTCATTATTTTTATGCCCTTTGCTGGTCAGAATAAGAGGTTTTCCTTCACTTGCAGCTCAGCTGTTCTCCTGCCGCTTACTGGCAGGCAGGTAGTCATGCCAGAGCCCCTACTCTGGAAGGGGGGCGCTTCAGGCAGGGCATCTGTGACAGAGTACGGTCAACCCCCAACCACATACAGCAACTGCAGAGCGCATCAGACCAGGGGGCCAAGCCAGCACAGCCTCCCGTCTCCTCTCTCTCAGACAACCAGTGGCTTCAAAGGATGGTGCAAGAAAGCCTGGAGAAGGCAGTTCTAGGTTAACCCGGCCATTGGGAAAGTTACTTCCTAACCTGTTCAGCGGCTGGCTTATGCCCTGAAGCATCAGGGCTGTACTGCTTGCAAACTCTTCGTATCCTCACGAGAGCATGAAAGGCTACGCACCAATTCCCACATACCGCATTGCACTGAATACAAGAAAGGACTCTGTATCCCCAAGGGAAGAGACAGACTGTGCCGGCCTTATTTTGGGCTCTGCCTGAGGCTGTATTAAAACACCACTAGAATCTCAAACCTGCACTGGTGTGTATTTTAGCCTGCAAATAGATCGGAGGGACCTCATGGCAAGCGAGTGTGTGGTATTTTCACTCCTCATACAGCCACTGGGAGTGGCTGGGTCATTACACATATTGACTCTATTTCCCTATGTTAGGTATCCTCACACCTTCTGGTCAACTGTCTAAATGGGCCACCTTGATTATCACTACAAATGTTTTTTTCTCCTGCTGATAATAGCTCATCTTAACTAATTAGCCTCTTACAGTTTGTATGGCAACTTCCACCTTCTCTGTATGTATGTATGTATATCTTCTTACTATATGTTCCATTCTATGCATCCGATGAAGTGGGCTGTAGCCCTCGAAAGCTTATGCTCTAATAAATTGGTTAGTCTCCAAGGTGCCACAAGTCCTCCTTTTCTTTTGGAGGATACAGACTAACACGGCTGCTACTCTGAAACCTAATTACAATGGTGTCTCTATTCACTGTGCATGTCACTCCCGAGGGGGGGAGGGTCTCATAGCCTGGGTCCAGCGGTTTTTCTAGCCCTGCAGCCTGTGCCCAAGTCAGCTGACACGGGCCAGCCCTGAGTGGTTTATTGCAGCGTGGACATACCCAGCGGGGCCAAGATGTCACCTTTTGTCTTTAGAGCTTTTCTCTAGTGCAAGTTCAAACCTGGTCAAATCTGCAGAAAGCAGAGGAGTAGCTCCCCATGGCGGGAGAAATCCAAACCGCATGGATTAGAGCAAGGGCCTGTAAGGGGGAGACCTGGTGTTACTACACATAAAGTCCTATAACAAGGGAGTGGAAAAAAACAGCAGGGAACATAAAGTGGGGGTGCGCGTGGGGCATGGGAGAGAAGCAGACCCCAGCTCGCTCAGCACTATTTGCAAGCCTCAGAGGTCTTTGAAGAATCAGTATACAGTGATCCAAGGATCACAAAGTACTCTACAAAAGTGGGTAGTATCTCCATGCTACCAGCTGGGAGGCAGAGACACAAAGCAGTAAAGTGACCAGTGACACAGATGAGCAAGAGCCGAGAACACAACCCAGCTGCCTTGCTGGCAAACACCCGTTCTAACCACCTCCCTGGCCCAAGAGTGGGTAATTCTCGACACAACACCTGGTAAGAACCACCTGGTTTCCAGCTGCTCTGATGCCTCCTTTATTTTCAATGACAGAGGGATCACTTATGCTCTTTCATTGACCGGGGTTTCAGCCACCACCTTCCCACAAAAGAAAAGATTTACCAGCCAGCTTAGAGTTAATAATGCAGGAATGGTATCGTACCAAGTGAACGAGCAGCCAGGAAGATGGGCACTGAATGTCCATTATCTCAGGCTGAAGTCAGACTCCTTGAATAGATTTTTTCCCGCCCCTAAGTGGTTTTTCTGAGCTTTATTCCCCCTTTGCTTTGATAAAAATCATTTTCCTCGCTGTTTTTCGCTGTGTGTTTCCAAGAGAGAGATGGAATCAAATATTCGGGTAATCTGTTTAGCTTGCACGTAGGGTTTATTTTTCCGCCCTAGCAGCATTACTCAAATATTAGTAAAAAAAAACCCATCAGCAGCTTTCACTCTCTCAGACCCAATCCAGGGGCTAGAAATGAACCTCGAAAATTTCACGATCTCAATAAAAACTGAACTAAATAGACATGCTCTGCAGGAATTAGAGGTATCAGCATTCCCTGCAGCAATTTTTGCCATTAGAAGAGTTTTATGTATGCTTACCGCGAATTAAAAAAGGGAGGGTTAAATTTACTCCAAAATGTACCGTATATACTCGTTCATAAGCCGAATATTTTTGGTAAAAAAGGGACACATCAAAGAGCAGGGGTCGGCTTATAAACAGGCCTACACCAAAATTTGATGATTTTAAATTCTATGAAATCATTGAATTGAATATCTAATACATTGTCATTTTGTTTTCCTGGAGCGTCTGCAGGTATGGAGCCCCTCAGTTCGCTGTTCCCAGCCAATGGGAGCTGTGGGAAGTGGCACGCTGAGGGGCTCCGTGCCTGCGAACACTCCAGGTAAACAAAACCTCCCGACCTGCCAGCGGCTTACCCTGATGGGCTGGGAGCCAAAGTTTTCCAACCCCTGAAATATAGGGTCGGCTTATGAAAGGGTCATACAGTTTTTACTATTTTTACCTATCCACCTTGGGGAGTCGGCTTATAAATGAACGGGCTAATGAATGAGTATATAGGTAGGTTCTAGAATTTACGAGACCGAGTATCCGAGCACCTCTGTGTACCAAGAGAATTAGTTTGGTGGAGTTTGTGATGGAGAGGTGTGCCAGAAGGATACGTCCTTTTTGTCCGTGATATAGACAATGGAGTAACTGCCACAGTCAAAATCAAAGGGGGCTGCAGCAGAGAGTTTCCAGTAAATGTTGGCCTGCACTGCGGATCCACTTTTTTGCACTTGTCTTGGACATGATAAATGAGAATATCAGAAGGGAGCCACCTTGGAATAAACGGTTCGCTGGTGACTTTGTGATATGTATGGAGACCCGGCAAACCAACTCTGAACAGCGGCAACAGGGTGAAAGTTGAGTGAACGCTGGTAAGACTGAGGTGATGAAAGCTGAAGGAGGAGGACACACCATAAAAAGAAATCACAGGCAGACGGCTTAGAGAGTGAAAGAATACCTAGGATCAGTGGTTGCGGACAATGGTGCCCCCCAGCATCGCGCAGAAGCTGCTTCGTGCAAATGGTGGGAGCTGACCCACATGTGACAAAAAGATGCCAGTAAAATTAAAAGGAAGAGAACATAAAACTATAATTCAACCTATCCTAATATACGGAACAAAAAGACTTGGCCAGCCACACGAAAATAAATCTGAATGCTCTCCATCACAGAGAAGAAGGTGTTGAGATGGTCAAATGTGACAGAAAATGAAATGAAATTATAAGGGGCCTAAGATTGGATTGCCCCAACTGAAGACAAGTTGAGGGAGATAAGGCTACATTGGAATGGACATGTCCAGCAGAGATCTGAGACTCATAGCGATAGGCCAGCCCCTGCAATAAACATGGATGGAAGATGACCAAGGCAGAGGCCAAAGGCTTGGTACAGGGACCAGATATCAGCAGACCTTACAGAGACCAATTTGCAAGACAGCCAGGTGTACAATCATGTGTTTTGGAAAAACTCTATAAAAGTCGGCAACCCCAAACAGGGAAGTGGCAAGAAAGACGATGACAATGACTTAGCAAGATTAAAATAGCCTGATCCCTTGGCCCTGTGCCATAAGCCACAGGGCAAAGGCTCCATCTAGCTGGCTTTTTGAAGTGTTCTTTACACATGTGCTGAGCAGCACCCCTTCTGAAGGACATGAGCGTTATACTGTGTACAACATCCCAGAACCAAACTCAGCACATGCAGTTCATCAAACCGCCAATTGTGAAGCAAGAGATGGGAAACTGGAGTCGGGAGAGAAAGAACATAGGGGCTCAGCCTTCAGCTCCTCAGAGGAGAACAGTGAGGCGAGAATTCAGATGTTGATACGCAGACGGTACTCAGAGAAAGTAGGTACACACAGGTGTACTGTGGGACACAGGCATGGAGAATCCCAGCTAGACCCCGCCCCAGCGTGTTTCTATCCTTCTGCTCCGGCAGAAGCTCATGCCACGTGGGCAACCCACTGGCTAGCACAATAGCACTTCAGAGCCTTCCATTTTGGATTTGGACAACCCTTAGGATCCTCCAGAGCAAGCCGTTCCCTTCCGCTGGGTCAGTGTCTCACCATGCAGCACCATGAGGACTCTGGGTACCAGAACAAGGGCCCAGATACCATGGTGAGGGGTGTGGTAGCAATACCTAGACCCAAAGAGGGAGGTGTGGAATTTCAGTACTGTCCTGCCCGTTCCAGGCAGTTTGAAAACTTCACTGCCACAGAGGCCATGTGCCTTCCATGCAACTTGTGCTGAACTTAAAACACTCACCACTTAGACTAGCGGGGCCACCCTTGGGCAGAATTCTACTCTTAACTGGGCTTCCCTTAACTGGGCTTCCCTACGATTCGCTTGAAGCTTAGTCAGTGCTCATGATTGATGCTGGGCGACATGGTTCAGCCAAAACTTCCCTCCCGCCCCTGTGAAAAATGCAGATGTGGCGACGCCGAAACATTTTGTGATTCTGTATCCGTTTCACCAAATGGTTCGTGTAAAACAAACAAAAAACCAAAACCCACCCCAAATTAAGAAAGTCAAAACTCCTTTTCGGGTTTGAGACTTGAACTTTCATTCGTTTTAAAAAGGCGTAAAACCCACTCAAAAAATCGAGATCAAGCCTTTTGCTTCGGGTCGCATGACACGTCGTGTTCGACCCAAAACACATTTTGGAAACTGCCAGCGAGCCAGAAACTCCGTTCTTCGCCCAGCTCTGCGGGTGAGAACCCTGGGGCCAACAGCTTCTGTTTACCCACAGGACAGTTTCTGCATGGCTGGCAGCAAGGCAAGCTTCCCCACGGACCCATCCCGAACCTCCTGCGGTGAGAGGCAGTTCATGGAGCCTGAACTCTTCAGGCCTTGGCCTCTTGGCTCAGACTGCCAATGGGGATGGTGCACGCTATGGACCCTGGGAACCAGACTGAGACCCAAACTCACTCAATACAGACCATTAAACAGCTTTCTGTCTCTACTGACCCAGCCTCCCTCCCCTGCCTCTCTCATACACGCATGCCCAACTAGCCTGTACTCTGTTCAGGATCCTTCTGGCGTTTGCGGAAGGGAACGAGCAGGAGCTCACAGGCGGAAGGGCACCCTCTCCCACACCCACGCCATCCGTCGCGCCTTCTGCTCCCAGCGGCCCAGCTCCCCGCCGCGCTCACCCTGCAAGCCCGTGACTTCACTCTCCTTCTCCCGCTGCAGCTGGGCGTATTTCTGGCTGTGGGTCTCCACCGTCTTGCGATGCTCTAGTTTCAAGCTGTTCTGCTGTAGCTGCAGGTCAAGCAGCTGTTTCTTGACATCTTCGTGCTGGTTCTGAACGGGGAGGGGGAAAAAAAAAAAGCAACACTCAGGGTTGGTGCAAATCCCCCCCCCCCCCCCAAGCGGCTGTTTGATCCCCTCCGCTGGGACGTTTCCAAAGCACTGCCAGCCCACGTAGTTGCAGTCCCACCTCTATCACAACTCTCCAGTACAGGGCCCTCTCTGCAGCCCACCTCAGCCTCACGCCCCCGTCTCCAAAGTCCCCCTGGCATCCAGGAATAGAGTCGAAGCCAAAAGTCCATTCCACACTTGTATTTCCCCTGGCCCTCTCCCCACCTAGACACATGCTAGAATAGTTTACAGAGTAACAGCCCCATGCCCTGAATAGCCACACCGGACGCTGAAATGCCCTCAACTCCACTACGCAATGCTATTTCCTGGCCTATTTCTAGTGCTGACCACCCAGACAGCATTATTTTAGTGCAATCTCACCAGGCTGGACTGATTCATAGACATTAAGGTCAGAAGGGACCATTATGATGGCCTAGTCTGATCTCCTGCACAATGCGGGCCACAGAATCTCACCCACCCACTCCTGGCAGGCATCTGTTCTGTCCCTGGACACAAGCGTCACCCACACCCTCTACTTTACACACATGCCCTGGAGCTGGAGGGACACCTGTCCAGGCAAGAGGGTTGAGCCTCCAAGCGCCAAACAATCCCGGCCTCTTGGCTGAGGCTGTGAAGGCCAGTCAGTCAGTCAGAGCCACTCACGGCAGTGGGTGTCAGGCTGTCAAAGCATTTCCGATGGGATCTGGGACTGTGACCCACCTGCCTGTTTCATTCAGCCCTCTGATGTGTTTCAACCGCCAAGTAACGCTGCCCCGGGTGAGGCTTGGGGCCGTGAAGTTCCCATATGGGAGTAGGAACTCCTGAGAGCTCGGGATGGGGGATCTGGATCCAGGCTTTTGGCTCATACCCATTATGAAAACGGCAGCAAGCCACAAAACTGCCTGGCCCTTTAAGCCCAGAAAACTTCATATTACTGCCAACGAAAGCAGGCCACCTCCTGCACTTCCCACTGTCATCTCACTGGAGGCTGATAGAGGGGAGGAGAGGGGACGCAGAGATTTATTTTCAGGGATTCTTTGCCCTCTTTTTCCCCCGGGGTAGAGAGTGGAGGCTTCCTCTTGAAGTTGGTTCCTGTAGTGAGGTGCCAAACAATTCCAGACACATCAAGGAGAGAGTTTCTAACCCTCGCTGAGGGAGGGATTTGGGGGAGGAGGGACCTGAGAAGGCAAGGAAAAAACTTCTCGGTTCTGAGTAACAGTACAGGGAAGAAAGAACTGGAGACTCTCCATGGAAGCCACCCATCCTAGCACAGCACATGGTGCACGTCCCAAAGTCTCCAACCGGCCGATGGATTTAGCATGTGTTTTCTTGGAGATGCTCCTCACCCAACGTGGCCTCCTGCTGCATTACGTTTTCATTGGTCTGGCACATGGTTCTGGATTTCACCCAACGGCCATGACCTTCCCTCACCATATGCATGTGGCACACTGCGCCAATCCAGACGTCCTTTCCAGAGCTCCTGCCACACTGTGGGACGTTACACGGAAAGACAGAAGAGGTTTCCACGGTGCGTGTAGTTTGATCTGCTAAGCCAAGTTTCCTGAGTCCTGCACCTTTAAACAGGACCAAATTCCCCTTCCTACCGCCATTTTGTGTCCCGATGTTGCCTGCCAAGCACACACACACTGAACTCTTGCTTGGGGAATCTACCTTTGTTCTCTCTTTTGGGTTTGCCTTCTGAAAACCTGCTAGCTGCTTTCCCCCACTGCACCAAACTGCTAGAGAACCCCTTGCGGGGACCCCCTCTCCACTAGTACAGACAGCTCGGAGCGGGAGGGAGTCCCACATCTGCTGCCTCAATCTGACCCATGGGGGACATGTACGGCCAACAGGCCACATATCAGCTCTGCTCCAGACAAAGGCGAGGGCACTGGGACCAGGGGTCTTAATAAGACTCATGGGCTGAGCTCAGAGGGAGTGGAGTTTCAAAAATGCAGGGTGAATAATTTGAAAACAGACTCCGTCTCCCTGCCCTCCCCACACTAGAGAACAAAACATGTCAAGACATCCTTTTGCTCAAACCCAATGAACCAGAATTCACCTCCTTTTGGTTTCCCATAGTAACCCCTTCCACACTTAGTTTGCCAGCACCAATTACATATATAAATTGACCGGCTCGCAGGTGAACTCCTGGCCTTTCAATACAATAACTCTGCAGGGCTGCAGCAATCATTCCAATTTGTTTCCCTTAAATGATTTTTTTAAAATGCCATCAGTGCTTGGAGTCATCCTCGCGGCTTCATGTAACAATGGGATGTACTTTTATGGGGCCTTCAGAAGTCCATAGCACAAACCGTCTCCTGCTGAACAATCTTACTCAGAGCAATAAGGTAAAGAGAGAGACGCCAGGGAGGTCCTCACGTACATATAGTACGGATGAAAATAGTATACCAGGATCCACAGAGTTGTCCCAGTGCTGATTTAGGATTTGTACCGCAGTAGCACCTGGAGGCTCCAGCTGAGATCTGAACCCCATTATGTAAATGCTGTATAGAGAAGAGACTGTTCCTGCCCCAAACAGTTACAGTCTAGACAGACAAAGGAAGGATTACGATCTCCATTTTACAGAAATAGGGAACTGAGCAAAAAAAGACTAATTGACTTGCCCATGTCACCCAGGGAGTCTGTGGCAGGGTCAGGAACTGATCCCAGATCTCCAGAGTGGCAGGGCCTGTCTACACTGCAAAAGAGGTGTGTCCTTAACTTGGGTTAGCGAACTTGAGTTAAAATAGCAGTGAAGAGATGGCAACTTGGCGTTTAACCAGGATTAGCTGCTCATGTTGAGCCCCAGGCTGCTCTACGGGCTTTAACCCGAGCTGCTGTGTCCTTACTGCTATTTTAACCTGAGTTAACCTGAGTGAAAAACACATTTTTTTTTGCAGTGTAGACATACCCATTGTCCAGCTCCTTCATCACAGGAGCATCTTTCCCAGCCTGCCATTTTAAAAATAAGCTACAAAGAACTGTAATGGTTTGTGAACACAAGGCTTACTAGGGGTCCAAAGCAAATTTAAACTTGCTCCAGGGGATTGGTCAGCCACAAATCAGCCTCAGGAAAAATATTCTGCTTAGAGCAAACTTAATGGTTTAAAAAGGTTTGTAACTCAAAAGTGGGAAACATCAAGAAACAGAGAAAGTGAGGCAGCGAGGTTAAATAACTTGCCTGAGACCTCAGTCAATGTTAGGGAGAGAAGCCAGGAGTCTTGGCTGCCATTCTACCCTTTACAAGTACACCGAGTATTCACACACTGCAGTGTACCAAGCCAGAAGTCTGGCATACACGGCACATGGTTCATTTTATGAGCGCAGGAGCACTTCTCAAGTCACAGGAGAGCCTGGAAGTGGGTCCCTCAATAGCTCCAACAGGGTTGCAGCGTCCATAGCTTCTGGAGGATTCTCTGCACCTCAAAGTCTTTAAACCACGATTTGAGGACTTCAACAGCTCAGACATAAGTTAGGGGTTTGTTACAGGAGCTGGTGGGTGAGATTCCATGGCCTGCGTTGTGCAGGAGGTCAGACTAGATGATCATAATGGTCCCTTCTGACCTTAAAGTCTATGAATCTAAAAGCAACTGCATGAGTGAGGAGGACATGCTCCAATGTGTGGAAAAAGGCATCGAGCATAAACTCAGCAAGAGAGATAGAAGCCAGTGGCAAGTTTGGAGCCAGAGACAGAAAGTCTGACCACTGCTTTCGGCTTCAGGTTCGCCAAATTCCTATAGACAAAATTACAGGAACAAGTTTAAATCTGGAGAATGACCCAATGCCACTTGTTGCAGAAGCATGACCACCACCATCCTGGTTGCGAGCAGGAATTGAGTCATGACACTCTACAATTTGAGAGAAAGTCTAGTAACTGAGAACTATAACAGACTCCTCTATGCTGTGGAATGGCCACACACCGGGTTGAGAACACACTGAATAGTGCATTGCACCAAGAACAGAGAAAGTGATGTACTGCAAGCAAGCTCACATTTCACATTAATGAGAATTAATTAGCACTTTTAGCTGCAATCCTTCTCTAATACATTTCACAGTGGACTCACATAGGTCCCTTTTTAATGTGATTTCAGCCAAATATAGTTTTAGATTACTTTCTTACATTAAAATAATTGATTGACTTAATATAAAACTAAATTTTTACTATTAATTTTTATTAAATTTAATTTAAAAAGGAATTCGTGAAGAGATGGCATCTTGAATTAAATTACACTGATATTTCATTAGCCTTGGATCAATTTTTCTTATTTATTTATTTTAAACATATTGGGTTGCAGAGCAAGTTTTGTGCTCAGTTTTTGGGTTGTTGACCAAAGACTGATTTTAAAGATCTGACCTATGGGAAGGATGGTCCAATGGTTAGAGCACTAGCTGGCAGCCAGGGTTCAATTCCCAGCCCTGCCACAGACTTCCTGTGTGACCTGGGGAAACTCACTTAGTTTTTCTGTGCCTCAGTTTCCCACATGTAAAAAAAGGGGAGGGGGCTAAACCATTCCTACTTCAGAGAGGTGTTGTGAAGTGCTCAGATATGATGGTAATGGAAGCCATAAAGTATTTAAGATGTATAACGGATCTATCATAAAACTTCATTCAGTGTTCCCTACATCAAGCCCTTCAAATTGCAGCTGAGCAAGAGTATATCTTTTAGAAAGACATCTAGTCTTGGAGAGGTTGAGAATCACTGATCTGCGCCATGTAGAATACAGCATAAGACCTCCACATTCACTTTCCTGCTCAGAGGGTGTGCAGTGCCTGAGACCTCTCTGCCAGCTACAATTTTAATTCTGGTCAGCATCTGGAAACATGCATTACAAAATAAACAGGTTTCAGAGTAATAGCCGTGTTAGTCTGTATTCACAAAAAGAAAAGGAGTACTTGTGGCACCTTAGAGACTAACCAATTTATTTGAGCATAAGCATCCGATGAAGTGAGCTGTAGCTCACGAAAGCTCATGCTCTAATAAATTGGTTAGTCTCTAAGGTGCCACAAGTCCTCCTTTTCTTTTTACAAAATAAACAGTTCTCTTGTGGCTTACAAAGCAGCTCTGCAAATATCAGTTGATAAAAATGAAGAGGTAAATAATACATGCCCTGTACCACGAGTGCTAGGAAAATGCCATTCATTGCAAGTTCCCAGTGTATGGCAATGTCAGGAGGTCTTGGTCTACAAATCCCTTTCATTCGAATCCAGCTCTTTGCCTTTGCAGACAGTAAATGGGGACGATGTGCATTCTTCTGATGAATGTTTAAAAAAAAATTCAGTCTCCACTCGAGATGCAAAGAGATGAGAAATCACATCGCTGATGAGACAACAGGAATCCAGACACAGGCTTCTGCTACTTGTGGAGAAAGCCCTGCACCTTCCCCCATGAGACTCATTTCCTGTTACAAATGTTTATCACACGCAGATACAGAGGGGGCAGCAGCCCCTGAGTCAAGCTGGTGGCATCTCTCATATATGTGCCCTTTCCTCTAGGAAGCCAGAAGAGGGCCTCAGTTTCCCCTCAGTGGAAGGGGGGATATGGTCTACTTTGCAGGGATTCTGTGAGGTTTAATTCCCTCCCATTTGTGAAGCAGGTTGAAATCTGAGGATGGGAGGTGCAGTAACAGCACCAAGGAACAGTTGTACATGCTCCCCTCTCAAACGGGAAGGCAGAGAGTGTTCCAGGGTCCAGGTGGAATGGGAGGGGGGAGTGGTATAACCCCAGCACAGACAGTTTTCACCAGTCAAAGAGGAGGAGTCATGCACTGACTTACCTTCAGTATCTTATGCTGTGAACTGAGGGCCCCATATCTGTTCATAGAATCTTGCTGTAACAAAATATCATAAACACATTAGAATGCAGAAGATACAGAGGCAGATCAAAACCACACATCAACATCAGTGTGGCTACTTAATCATACCATTAAAAGTACCTGCAAGTCAGCGTCCATGATGTTTGGTCTCCTGTATAAGACTAAGCGTTGTATCCATTTAGCCTAAGAAGGGTCACTTCTCAGTGAGTGCTGCTAGAATGGATTAGTTTAAAATAACTAACTACTCCTTTAGTCTGGGCAGGAAAGAGTTTTCCTGTCCAATAAGACTTTTTGACATTTAAAAAAAAAAGAAAAAAAGAAATCCGATCACAAATTGGACAAAAACTTGAAAGCTTGAAAATTTTGTTAACCAAAAATCCAAAAACATCCCTTTGGTTGAGTTAAGCAAAATGTTTCTTTTTGATAATTTTGAAACATTTCATTTTGATATTGACTCATTTCTTTAGTGCAAAATTTACTTACATTTCTACGTGAAAAGTTGTTTTGAGACCAAAAAACCCTCAGAACTTTCTGGTTTGACAATACTGAAATGAGAGACTTTAGCAACCTGGAAGCTTTTTTTTTTTTTTTTCAACCAAAAATTTTTCAGCACAGGTGTTTCATCGAACCCACCCGTTTCACAAAAAAATATTGGTTTCAAGGAATTTTTTCCAGTTTAAAGAAAATGAAGGGTCATACTCTGCGCTCACAGTGGTGTAAAACTGGAGTAACTCCACTGACTTCAATGGAGTTACACCAGTGTAAGTAAGATCAGAATCTGGCTCCCGAGCACATGCACTGAGATGCAGACAGGGAAGTTAATTAAAATTAAGGGGCAGGATTCTGCTCTCATTCCTCTGGTGTAAATGCAGAGTAATTCTTGCTGACTAGTGATTCTCACCCAAGCAAAATGGGCTGGAGGAGCTTTGTAAAGGAGAGAATTCCCTGGGAACTGGGATGAGGGCTCTTGTTAATGAGCTGCAGGGGAGAGACAGACAACACAAACCCTAAGGCCTCGCCTACATGCGAAAGTTACACCAATTTAACTAAAAACCAATCTTTGTGCTGGTTTTACTGCATCAGTTTAAACTCCTGGATATGGGTACAGCTACCAGTTATAAACCACGTATCCAGAGAATGGTTTGCACTGCTTGAAACCAACTCGATTTTAATCAAACCAGTGCAGTTAGTGTGCAGACAAGGCCCAAGACCCAGAAGGCAGGGCCCAGATTCTGTTTTTCCCTATGAAAACTCAGAGCTTGCAGGGTGCAGGATGTGAACAAGATGCAGAATTGTGGCCTTTTCACAAGCATCTCTGCTCAGATCTGTATTTGGCAGCTTTAAGTAGCCCGGCACAGATCACAGGCAGCACCATGGAATTGCGAACTAAGCACAGTGTATAGTTGTTGCACTCTTCTAACCCACAACTCAAATTACATATTCAATAGGACCCAAAATATTACCACCAAGTGAGTTTCAGGGACACAATTGCTATGGAGCTGCATAGCCATCAGTCTCTTCAGCAAGTATATCCACTATGCTAATTCCATTACTGCGTGGTATTTAGCAGTCACAGTGGAACCGATTAAATGTTCCACCTAGTCTGGCGCCCAGTTTCCAGCAGTGACCAATTTCAGATGCTTCGGGGAAGGAGTAACAAGTCCTATAATCTAAAGTGAGTGAGTTACCCTAGGGATGTATTTCTTCCTGACCCCAGCCCTGAAGCATGAGGATCAAGATTCCTTGTCGTTTTCTCCCCAGTAACTGTAGATGCTCTTCACATTCACAGGAGTATCTCACCAGTACACCCCATTAACTTCTTCATTACAAGTGAATATACTATTTAACCATAAAGGTTCCCCTTTGTTTTCTGTGCTGCTGTATTCATGGCACTTGGCAAACTGCAGTGAGGATATAAATGAAGAGGGGCTCTAGCATTTGCACGTCCAGCTGTCAGGGGATTTAACACCACAAAGAGTAGTTATGGGGCTGAAAACCCTGGAATGGGACCAATCTTGCATTATTTCAGCCCCATAAATAGACACAATAGGAAGCCTGTGAAAATCAGATGCAAACGCTGAGCTTTCTGGGCCCCTAGGGACTCGAGTAATAAAGTTCTGCCTGAATTCAGCAACACTGACACTTTCATTGCTGCTGGTCACACACCATCACATGCAGTGAACAACGGCCAACACTTATGCAAAGCTCTCTGTTTTGCAAAGGGTCAGGGGCTATGAATATGATGACAAAGGGCTCCCATCTCCATTGAAAGATGCCCTCGCCCCACCCCCAAGGGGAAAAAGACACCCCCCCTTTTAGCAGACGGGGGTTGGCAGTAAACCCCCCCTCCCCCAAGACGCACTGTTTTGCTCTGGCTCTCTGCACCAGGTAGCTGGTAATTTAATATGCACATTGTTAGTGACAAACACCCACCACCCATTGGGACGGGGCTGCAGGGGGAGAGGTTGTTGCTACTCATGATCTCCCCTGACTCAGTTCTGCTGCCACGCTCCCACCCACAGACCAGGAGAAACCATTTACCTCCGTCACAGGGACAGTGTCCACAACTTCCCTGCAGTATAGTTCCTCTCTTCTGGGCTGTCCCTATGCTTAGTTTCTCAGGTGAATAGAATTCTGTCCAATACAAAGACAACTGGCCTTTCCTTTGCCAATAGGCAGCTGAGCAGGACTCCATGATGCCAGGGAGGCTAGAAGTCCAGTCACTCAGTTTGCCATTTACAGATCTGGACCAAGAATAGGGACTTGGGCTAGCAACATCCCCAGAGAGACACAGTTCTTTTCTCCTTCCCAACTGAGTTGAAATAGACCCTTATTCACATAAGACTAATTGTTTGTGTAGACAAGTTCACAGCAAGCTGGGGTGTGAATCTACTACACACTAATCTGTCGCGGACTAACTGGCCATATGGACCCTGCTGATGCGTGTTAACAGTTTGGGCTTGTCTACATGGGAACATCCAGGAAGATTAATCTGAATTAACTAAAGATGTGAATTTGAAGTGAATTAGTTAAACCACATTAAATCCCAATATGAATGCTGTTATTAAGAATTAAGGTGGCCTTAATAATTCAGTTTAGTTTAATTCACTTTGGAAATGAATTCAAATAAACTGAATTAAGGCCACTTTAATTCTGAATGAAGTGGTTCACACAGGTGTTAATGAGGTTTAACTAATCCAGTTCAAATGCACACCTTTAATTCATTTGGATTAATTTTTCTGTATGCCCTCATGTAGACAAGCCCAAACTGTTAACGCAAGTCAGCAGGGTCCACATGAACACTTAGTCCACAGCAGGCTAGCGTGGGATGGATTCACACCACAGCTTGCCAGGAACTAAACATTCACATGGACAAGCCCTTAGACCATTAATGATGAAGTGACCCAGGATTCATCCTGATGGGATACCTACTGGCCCAAAACTCTAATGCCAGCATCATCCCCAATGTATGTTGGTGTGCAGCTGTGGAAATACTGAAAGGATCTCTCTCTCTCAAACACACACAGAAACATACTGTACCTACCTTCTCTTTGTTGAGTGCCTCTTGAGCTTCTAATTTATACACCAAAAAATCTAGAAAGGAAAAAAGAAGAGAGTGTTTAATTGGATGGAATTTACAAGGATCTGTTTTATAATTTTCAGAAGGAGAAAAACTCCTAACCAGGCAAAAGGCTGATCCAGCCAGATGGAATGCAGAAGCTTTTAAGAGACTTAAAGAACACCGAGGTCCTGTCCGCTCTGTGCGATCAAAGACAGTGTAGTACTTTCCATTAAACCTGTCCGCCCTGCTGTCCTGGCCAAAATTTCCCTTCTTCCCAATACAGTATAGTGTTCTAGATCGCTGCCACTCTGCACCCCAGGAATGGCTGCATTTCAGCAGGTGCAAAGATTGCGCAATTCTTTGGGGTCCTTTGAGACGAAAGATGCTAGCAAGAAATACATTTTAAAGCTACACGGTGGCATTTCTCCCAGCACGGTGGTGGGCTTGAAGGAAAACATCAGTGGCAAGCTGCAGCATACACAGGTGGAGGAGGCAGTTCATTTTACAGCAAACTGATTTATCTGCACACAAATTTCCACAAGGGCTGGCTGGTGAGCACTAGCCACAGTGAGCCAAAGCCGGCTCCAGGAGTCCAAAGAGAACCTTGGGCCATCTCATCCTCTCTCAGACATGATTTACATAGGAAGGCTGGACTGTCAATTCCTTAGGGCAGGAAAAGTCATTGCACTGATCGGGGTCCCTAGGCTCTACCATAAAACAAATCATAACAAAATGATTCAAACAGACTCAACTTAACCCACCGCAAGAGGCAAAACGTGAAGATAACAGTGTCTATGATTAAGGAAAACACAAGTATAGCTGCATTAGATCCAGAAAGCCCTTTGAAAAGATGGCCTGTCCTTTCCTGAGGCTTCATTGCTTATGCCAAGCAAGGGACCCAATTGCTATCTCTGGCCTCCTCAAACTCCCATGACTGCTCACCTCCCTTCAGGGCCCGCTCCGCTCCGTCACTGCACCTCAATGGGGCCCTACAGCACCAAGCTGCTATTCCGGGCTTGTGTCCCCTTGCCTGCTTCGAGCAATGTCCATCAATCCTGATCTGCAGCATCCCCCACTAGTCCAGTCTGGGGACAACACATAACGCACCTCATTGTTGTCCTGCTCTTCAGCATCCCCCGATATCCCAGTGCTTGGGCCTCTAATTAAGCTGCCTGGTTGATGCTTCGATGTAAAGAAGTGTCCAGCAAAGCCAGATGCACACATTTCCACGTGCAACCCAGCTCCAGTAGACAGGCATAAATAGCACTGCATTCAGTTCTGTCTGCACCAGCCAACGGCTCCTGCAAGCCTCATGAAGGTGTATCATTTATTTGCTACACTGCGTCCTCTTCTTAGGATGGGAGGTTAGGTGAATTCCCCACCCCACCTCGGTACTAACTAGATCTGATCACAGTATTGTAGATCTGTCACTGGAATTGGGAAAGGGATTCAATTATTCGGTGTCTTCCTGCGTGCTCCTCCCTCTGAATCAAACACACAAATAAGAAGGGCCTTTCCATGAAGAACGTGGCATTGGTGCTCTCATGCATCTCCCAAATTCCCACCACCAGGGTTTCCCTGCATTCTCCAAAGGACTGTCACTGCGGGAAGAGACGCAGCTCCCATAGACAGCCAGGATCTGACAGTGCCAGCCCTCGTTGCTGACGGTACCACGTCACGGGAGCAGGAGTTAACACAGAATAGTTAAACCCCATAACACATTGGTCGGCTTGCAGAGATCAGCACAGGGCCAGGAGCACCCATGCTTTGTTCAATCAGTTCTAAAGCCAGAGATTCCCTCCCTTGCCCAGCTTAGTCATCAGGGCCACAGTGAGATCAGAAGTGAGCTCCTAGGACGCAACAAACAAAGGGGTGATACCTTTGGGAGCACCAGTGTGCCTCAGATTTCTCCTCGCCACTGCGAGAGCAGCCCCTCCAAGAATCCTTCTCTGTGCTCTTACTCCCAAGAAGGCTGTGTAAATCACTACTGCCAGGAGGCAGAGTGGCCTAGGGGATAAGGCACTGAACTGGGAATCAGGAGACCTGGGTTCTATTTCCTGTGAATGACCTGCTGCGACTAGTCATTTCCTGACGTGGTGCCTCAGTTTCCCTTCACCAGCCTTTATCTATTTAGATTGTAAGTTTGTCGCGTAGAGTGAAAAGGAGTCCAAATCTTGGTCAGGCAAGAGGCTATGGTATTTGGTTAGGCTAGGTAATGGCTCTATGAAACTTATGCCCCCAACTTCCTTAGAAGCTTCAGAGAAACAGAACTGACCCTAACTGCTGTGTCACTGGGAGACAAGCACATACCACTCTGCACGGATGCGCTGGGGGTGAAGCTTTACATTTTACCCCCCAAAATGCCGAGCAAACTGTAGCCCAATATCGTACAGACTTGCCACCCTCCATTTAAATGGCACAGCAGCACATCAGCTCAGTGCACAAGCTCTTTGGGGCAGGGACCGTCTGTTGGATCTATGTCTGTACAGCACCTGGCACGATGGGGTCCTGGTGCAAGGACGGGACTCCCAGGTGCTACCACAACACAAAGAATGGTAATCAAACCCCCCTGGGAAGGGATGGGTACAGGGAATTAATGCATTGGCCTCGCAGATCCTGGTAGAGTAACCGTGCCAACGTCCTTGTGCCCAGTCACCAAACCACTACATGGTTTGCTATATAAGGCTTCCCAAGAGGGGGCTACCCTCCTGCAGAGTAATTGCAGAGCATACAGCTGGTCAGGACATTGGGCTGTGTGTGGTGAAAGCTAACTGAAGACAGTGCTACTCGTCCTTCACTTCACGAGCATCCAATGCTATGTTTGCTTGAAATAAATGGTCTACTGGATCCAGTCATGGAGAAAAGCTCCTCAGCGTTCTTAGAGCCAAAATGCACACAGCCCGGAGCCATTCAGAGTCCATACACGCTCTGCAGCAATCCCTTTGGCAGTCGCCTCATTTCCTAGAGCAACGCTGACAAACTATGAAAGAAATCTAAATATTAGAAGACAGACATTCAACATTTGAGTCAACTATTTAGCCACAGACTCATGACAAACTTGGCTGATACATGTCAACGTTTCCAGAAATGCAGGGAGCTTAGGAATGAGACCAAAAGGAATAGACGTATTTCTCCACATAGCAGCTTTGAAGATACAAACCAAGCTGTTAAATTGCCAGCAACATTCAGGGCTAACGTGATCTGCCATCCAGCATTCAGAGCTACGAGATACAGGCTCTAGCCCCTTCACGTCTTATTTCCTATTCAATTTCGCGGTCTTAAAAATAGACATGTTCATCTCTGGATTTCAAGCTAATGGGAGGTTTTACAATCTGTAGCCAATGTCAAGAACAAAGAGCTGGCAATAATGCTATTATTAATTATTATTATTAAGAAGCACTAGGCAGCTGCACATCTTCAGAGCACCTTGCAAACACTGAACCTGTAATGGCTGTATTGATTTTTGTGAAACTGACCAAGCTAGTTCACCTTGATGTAAAGTTTACGCATTTAAAAAGAAGAGGCACGGTCCAGTGCTGGGTTTAGTTAACAGGTTTGTGGAACTCAGACGTTACGTCACAGGTGTCAATGCAAGAGCCTAGACAGACGGATTGCTTAGACAGGGACTAAATACAGGAGTAGGAGCCATTAACTCCAGAGTTCCAATCCCTGATCTCACACCACCTCCTCCCTTTGTGGCCTCAGGTGAGTCACTAACCATTCTGCCTCAGTTTCCCCATGTGTCAAGCAGGGATAATTCCCACCTACCGCCTCATGAGGATGTTGGGAGGATTCATTAACCTTTGAACAGTGCTATGAAGGTGGAAATTACTCTAGGTGCTGTGCGTTATTCCCTAGCGAGACTATTTGAGTTGCTGCCGACCTCTGCTATGCCTGTGCAAGAGACTCACCTTCTTTAGTCTTCTTGTGTTCCCCTCGCTCTTTCTGCAGGGATCGTTCAAGCCGGGATCTGTGCTCATACACAACTAGGGACGCGAAGAGAAAGGGAAAGCATGACATAAACCAGCCAAACAATTATGCATTCCCCTGCATTTGCTCCCCACAGCCACGGAGTACAAGTGTGTGTAGGGGGCACATCCTGAGCGTCCCCTGCAGTGGGACAGAGCATCATGCAGAGAGGGGGAGTGGACTTGAGCCAACAGGTCTTTCCTCCTTCTAACTCCCCCTTCCTATTTCATGACTAGGAGACAACAGGCCCTGACTTTCTGGACAATTAGCCCACGGTGGCTCAGGTGTACCAACAAGACCCCATGTCAAGTGCAACAACCGCCCTGCACTGCACAGCCAACCTTGGCTCCCGTGTAAATTACACTTCAGAACAAAGAAGAAGGGCCAAATGGAGCAAAAACCGGGCTCAATGCTCCATTTAGTGCTGGGACTGCATCACGGTGGAGTTACTAACCCACTGGGGGGCCAAAGCTGGTTATGCATCAGCAGCTCTGTAGGGTTAAACAGCCCATGGCGAACCAGCTCGGTACAGATTGCTGAGTCACATCTCTGGCTAAGGGCAGTTCTTATTGATGGGGCTGCTCAGCACGGCTGCACTCCCGCAGGCAGGGAAGGAGAAAGGATTTATGGAGCCTCTGCTCACAGAGACAGGTGCAGGCACTTTTTCAAGAAGGCACAGAACTGGAAAGATGTTCCTGGGGCACGAGAACGGCCTCTAATTGAGTCTTTGTCCCCTGGTTATTTCTATTGTTCTTCATGGGAAGGGAGGGATGGAGCAGGAATTCATCCTGAAGCCTGAAAGAGACAATCCCTACAATACAAGATTCTCTCACACACTCCCAAAAGGCCCCAAGATCAGCACTATCCAAGGGCCTGGGAGACTTCTGTGCAGAGGCAGAGGGAGTTGATGTTGCACTAACAACAACGTCCTAGGGGGCTACGGAAGGTTATTACACTTTGCCCTTGGGTAGCCCTGCGAGCCCAGGATTTCAGATCACCTTATGGAGGTGGCTAAGTTTTGCCATCCCCGTTTTACAGAGGGGAAGGCGGAAGCACAAAGAGCGGAATCAACTGGCGCGAGGCCACAGGGCAAGTCAGTGGGCGAATCAGGGAAGAAAACGACGCTGGTTTCCTTCTCTAACCACCTGGGAGGGCTACGCTTCCATATTTGGGACAGCGAGAGACTCAAACCTGCCCAACCCTCCACTCAAATGCTCACAGCCATTGCCTTAAAAATAAGGGCTTAGCGAGGACAAGTTCACAAGACTTACCCGAACCGCTGAGAAAGCCTTTAAAACACTGAACCCCTGGATGTCAGTGCAGGACATGGGCCATTGTGGAGGATAAAGCTTAAGGGGAAGGCTACAGACAGACAAGTGTAACAACCGCCCTGCGATGCACAGCCAAGCTTGGCTCCCGTGTAAATTACACGCAGGAGCCATTCTGACATGCTGTAGAAACAAAGGAGGCTGGCTGCAGAGTACTGTACATCTCCGGAGATAATTCTGCCAGGAGGGCCTGCGTGCTGGGGAAATGCCAGGAAGACAGAAAATCCTTCCCAAGAGGACTGAGCTTAGAAGCAGTTCGCAGAGGGGGGTCCACAGTCTCCCTCAAGAAAAGCCCAGAGCGAGTGGCAAACCAGACAGACAGCCAGACTAGTCCCTATTTCACCAGGGCTGAGGTTTTGGCATTGGTTGCATTTCACTTCACAATGCAAGTGAGACCTTTGAAATTTGCCGTTAAAACAGGAGAGAGAGAGAGAGAGAACCCGACCCAGTACACAGTGGCCAATACCCTGGTGGTTATAGCACTCACCCGGGATGTGGGAGATCCAGGTTCTGCTCCGAATCAGGGAGAGCAGAGAGTTGAGCTGAACCACTGGGCTCCTGGCTATTCCGTGTGTCTCTCCCTTCCCCCAAAATTCCACCCTGGACTTGAGAAAATTTCATCAAAATTGATACATTTCCACGGAATGTTTCTGTTGTGACGAATTGGCATTTTCCAACACAAATGTTTCATCAAAAGGTTCCTGACCAGCTCTACCGAAAATGACCTCTTCTCCTGGGAGCATCATATCCCCCACTGTGGGCCCCTACAGGAGGTATGGGCTACTGCAGGGGTGGGCAAACTTTTTGGCCTGAGGGCCACATTGGGGAATAGAAATTGCATGGTGGGCCTGAATGCTCACAAAATTGGGGTTGGGGAGGGGGTGCGGGCTCTGGGGTGAGGCTGGGGATGAGAGGTTTGGAGTGCAGGAGGGTGCTCCATGCTGGGATTGAGGGGTTTGGGGAGCAGGAGGGGGATCAGGGCTGGGGCAGGGGGTTGGGGCATGGGGAGAGGCTCAGGGGTGCAGGCTCCAAGTGGCACTTACCTCAAGCGGCTCCCGGAAGCAGTGGCATGTCCCTTCTCCGGCTCCTATGCGTGGAGCGGCCCCTGATCCTTAGAGCGGGGCCATGCGGCTGCTTCCGGGAGCCACATGGTGCAGCCCCCGACCCAGCACCTCGTCTGGAGCACCGGAGTGGGGCAAGCCCCAGACCTCGCTCCCCAGCGGGAGCTCACAGACTGGCTTAAAACAGCTCAGGCCATAGTTTGCCCACCCCTGGGCTACTGGCTAGGCAACACTTTCCCTTTCTCAAAGCTCTTCTCCTATAGGCTGAGAGCACCGAGCCTCCCCCACGGCTGATCCCGTGCTGCTGCTCCTTTGCTGCATGGAGAATTGGGGACTTGGAAATGGCTCTCGCACTGGGGAGGCCAGAGTGGAACAAACCCAATGCTACTTTGAGAAGCACATCTAGATTCTGAGGAGCCAGATCCCTAGCCAGTGTAGATCAATGTTGCTCCATTGAAGTCAAAAGAGCTACACTGATTTACGCCAGCTGAGGATTTGGCCCTAAAAAAAAAAAATCAAGCTGGTATGGCTTTGATTCAGATGCACCAGAAACAACCGTTATACGCACCCCATTGCTCACCCCTTCCAGTGACAAGAATCAGGAGTCTCCCTCTAATATTGAGAAGCTCGCAGCGTTTTTTTATTGGGTTTAGAAAGGGATTCCTTATCCTTTAAAGCAGAATTATATTTAAAGGAGCTATACAATCCTTCTATTCTTCTGATGGGACCCGTAACCAAGTCCCACTCTGTAATAAGTTACCAAGGCCACTCTTCAGTTCACAGAATGCTTCAGTTCACACCTTACACACACACACACCCCTTCTGCCCCTGTCAACCCGAACCATCCCAAGGAGCTTTTCAAGCTAGACAGGGATCATGCCACCCAGCACTGAAACGCAGCCAGCAATTCAGCAAACCATGTAACCCTCCGCAGACACACAGAGCGTGGCAATCCGAACGGGCGTCAAGTGGAACAATATGTGCGTCAAGCATGGTTAGGGTCAGAAAAGGGGGACTATACAAAGTAATAGCATTCACTGATTTGATTTACTCAAGTCAATTTCACTCACTCACTGCTACTCCAAACCAATTTCAGTTGTTTTTCTGGAAGAGTCAAAGGGAAGGAGTACGGAGGACACAACAGTAAGAGCCGGGACTCCGGGGTACTAGTCCCAGCTCTGTCACAGTCCTGCTGTCTGAGCCAAGCCAGTCTCTTAACCCAACTCCGCCTCACTTTGCCGTAAAGCGCTTCCCTGCCTCCCAGACCCAGTGCCTGCAGAAGTCTCTCTTTATACCTGGCTGATGCTGTGCAGACACATTTATAGGGTCTCTTGTTCAGCTGATAAGAGGCAAAACACGGTGGACGAATTTTAACATACCAGAGAACAAGCACTAGGGTGCCGTGTCACAACATGGAGGACCCATTCTCCCAGAGTTCACTACTTCATTGGTGCAACTCATCCTCACTTAGACCTGGCTCTAAGACACTGTGGAAGCAACAGCAGCAGATTTGGGTGGCGCATATGTATGTATTTTAAATCCACACAGAACGCAAATGTTGTTCTTAGTGCTAGAGACACTTTGGGTCGGACAGGATTCTCCACGTATTTGAGGAAGAAAGAAAAAAAAATTTAAAAAAAATATCAGACAGTGATTTTTAAAAGGAGGTTCCACGGATCACCAGCTAGCATGTGAGCCCAGGGCTCACCATAGGGCTGGTGCATGCAGTTACCTGAGAAGCTCAACTGTATTTCTCTGCAAAAAGCGTCCAGCAAAAAACCACAAGGCTGCTGTTTATGAATCCCATCCCCTGTACCGCTGAATGGGAAGGGACCACATTCCAGCCCATTGTTTACCAGCCCACAAGGGGATATAAAAGGCGATGGAACTTTTTAAAAAACCACCACAGCTTGACAGGTTCTTTTAAGCTGCTCCAATCCTGGGAGTAAACATCCCCAGAATTTAGGCTCTGTTCCAGCATGTTGTGCTGGCTCCAAGACCCAGCCATTCTGAGCTGCTCCACCCTAACCTAGCAACTTGAATTGTCTTTATCTTCCAAGAACTTGCAGGTTGTGTGCGCCAGATAAAGGGACGGCTGAATTACCCCCTTGCTTGGGGCCATTAGCCTTTTTTATTTTTATTTTTTAGAAGACCAGTGAGCAAAATATCCAGTAGGTTTTTGCACTTAGGCTAGTGAACTTTCCATGGCAGTCTTACCAGATGATCAGGCATTTTGGGGCTATTCCATTTATAAAATATACTGGACCAGGTAAGGTTGCATTAACAGTGCTCTTTTGTGATCACAAACCCAGACCTAAAGTTTATTGGTGTTGAAGGCATTCGTATACCTCCAGCCAGTGTGGCCTGGCAGGCCATCAGATACGAGGCCTTTGTAAAATCATGTCATTGTCACAACCATCTTGCTGCTGCTTCACTCTTTGCACATTTCTGGTCTGAACGAATATTTCATCTCCATTGGATGAAGTGAGCTGTAGCTCACAAAAGCTCATGCTCAGATCAATTGGTTAGTCTCTAAGGTGCCACAAGGACTCCTTTTCTTGTTGCGAATACAGACTAACACGGCTGCTGCTCCGAAACCTGAATCTTAACACTTGTTCTACGGTAGCATGTAGAGCTTCCACCTGCTATCAGGGCCACTTGCAGTTTCTACTGGATACAGGCATCTTCACTTCCTGTCCTAGACTGTTGCGTAGTGCTGCCGTGCACCATTTGAACAAGTGCTTTGTTCTACCCCAGAGACGAATGTGTGTCTAAGAATCACTTAGCTCACGAAGGGGCACATCCTTGGCTGGTATAACTTTTAATAACCCTACTGATTTAGCTATGACATTTACACCAACTCAATGTCTATCTCCATTTGTTTAAACTTGTGAAGGATCCTTCAGAATGAAAGCCAATTAATGAATTATGGAAAACGCTTCGAGAATTCAAGAAAGAAAGATAATCTTCCTATAGAATTTGCAGACGGATTTATCAAATTCTGAAGCAGAAGGAGAATTTTCCATTTAATTCTGTTAGATGGTTTAAGAAGTTCTCTACAATGGATATTAACTCCATAGAAGAGGCATTTGAGGATGTGGAGAAGATTTCTCCGCACTGAGCCCTTTCAGTTCTAGGTCACGCTTGAGGGTGACCCATTGGCCAAGCGAGGTTTCAAAGTCAGAGATTTGCCTCCGGGGAACCAATGAGCTGGTGCCAGTAATAAAACAAGAGCCAGAATGTACCAGAGGGAGCAGCCCGCTGTACAAGCAAGGCCCCACCCTGCCAGTGAGTTTGCAGAAAGGCTGCTGGCAGCTCTGTCCCTGGGTACCCTGGAGAGCATTCCCGCTTTCAGGGATGGTGAAATGTGCACTATGGTATTAGAGGATTAGTTGCTCTGTTTGACAGACACTCCAGGACAGCCATGGCTTTCTGAAGGATGCTATGTATGGAGTATATACGTCACATGCTATTTGTCAGCCAGTCAATGGTACAGAGTCCCCGAGACCCTGAAGCACCCTTTGTGCACATGGACTGTGGTGACAAAGAGCCCTTCACAATCATAATCACAGTCACTGTTGCATCCCTTCTAAGCAAAATATCCCTGCACTCAGGGTTGCCACCTGTCCAGTTTTTAGCTTCTGTGTCTGGGTGCCATTTTGGGTTGCCAGGTGCTCGGTTTTCAAAAAGGGGACCTGGCAACCATAAATAGCACCCAAACCAAAAGTCGAGTTACCGTGGGGCGGTGCTAGGTCATTAACCCATGGCAGCCCCTGCTCAGCCGGGGCCACCTCCTACGTGAAGGCAGGCTCCTTGAGACGACCCAGCGAGTGATGGGGGTAGAGCCTTCTGGGAAGAGGCGGGGCAGGGTGGGGCCTCAGGGGTTCGGTTACCAGCAATTAGAAAGGTGTCCCTAGCCTCTGTTTGCCAGAAGCTGGGAATGGGCGACAGGGGATGGATCACTTGATAATTGCCCTGTTCTGTTCATTCCCTCTGGGGCACCTGGCATTAGCCACTGTCGGAAGACAGGATACTGGGCTAGATGGACCTTTGGTCTGACCCAGTGCGGCCATTCTTATGTGCCAACCCTACTGCACTCTGACCTCACATAATCGAGTCAGAATATGGCAGGTGCTGGAGGTTATCCACAGAGGGTCATGTAATTCTGCCACTAGTGAAAAAGAAAAACAATCCCCTTCCCTCCAATAAATTGGCCATAGAGGTATCTACTATGATTCCTCATAAAATATAGCTCTGAGGACATCACTGGACAGCATTTCAACAGAGGAATCCGTTCCTCAAAGGGAGTGAAGGTCTCAGTTCAAAGCAGGTGAAGCAAAGAGGTTGAATTAACATGCAGCTCCAGTTATCCTAAATCCAACAGGTATCATCCCCAAAAGGAGAAGCAGTGGGATAAGAAGAGAGCTGGGCCTTTTGCAAGGGCTTTTTGGTCGAGGAGCTGGCTCAAAAGCCGAAAGGGAGGTTTTGTAATATGGACGTGAAATCCCATATAGTGGGTTTTGCAAGTGTTCTGGGGTCCTTCAAACAGGTGTTTGGAGACCCCAAATGTTCATAAACAAAAACAAATGACTGCAGTTGTGTCTGTGACGAGTGGGCAAATGGTTTCTATTTCTTCCCATCCTCATCTCCATCCTATTGTCTCCCCATCATGGAATGAAACATGGGACTAGATGACTCACTAGTGGGACAGAGCCCTCCCCCTGCTCTCCCCTAAGTCACAGCATCCAGTCTGGGCCAGGTGAATAGCGATCAAATTAAAGGGAGCAGGTTTTGCGCACAAATAGCCTGGAGTTGCCAGTTCTGGAGGGGGTCAACCACACGTTATATCCTCGGGCAAACACTGAGGAAGTTTGTTAACATACAGTCACTCCGTACAGCTGGGCTGCAGTAACATGCCGAAGTGCTAAGAGATTTCTTTGTAAAGTGACGGCGGAAAAGGGAGCTGGATGAGACTTGGGAGCAGAAGCAGCCCAACTGAGGCGCCGAAAGGATCAATCGGCTCCCTCCCACTGCCACTCACCCCTCACTGCCCCGGGAAACAGACAGCACAGCACCCGGTAGCTTGTGACCATCCGAGCCCAAGCCACGGCTCCTCAAAGAAAAAGCCGCCCAAACAGAGCAGCAGTCGCAGTGTTCAGGTGGTCCATGTCATCAGTTTAACCTAGTAAAAGAGACTTCGATCTCTACCTGCATTTAGCTGGAAAGAGTTTCAGCTCCTAAGAACATCTGTCTAGTGAGTGATTTCATGTCGGCAACGAAGTCTTTAAAGGCTCTGTCGATCCTCCCCCAACCCGCCTTATATCGATGAATAAGATCAAACGCTCGTGGCAATTAGGTTTGATGGAACATTAAAGGGCAGGATGGGAAACCAAAAGTGCAGTCTTAAAAACTCCGTTAGCAATAACGGCAAGTTCATAACAGCAAAGGGCAAATCCTAGGTGGGTGTCTCAGCAGCACTCAGCACCGGCCCAATTCTGCTCCCGCTGGAGCGAACAGGACTTTTGCACGGCAACGGGAGCAAAGGTAGGCCAATGCTGAACATTTCTGAGAACCCTCGAGGAATCGCCAAGGGAGAGAGACTGGAGGGGAATCGAGGGTGTGACAGTAGACCCCTGGCCAGAGACATGCTCGGAACTAGAGCTAGTGGGAAAAGTATCGCCAAAACCTGATTTCGACAGAAAAGGCTGTTTTCATCACAGTCTGCTCTAAACCATTTTAAAATAGTGTTGATTTGGACAAAAATTCTTGTGGGGGAAAAACACTCCTAGAAAGGAAGGTACAGCATGACAAAAGAGGGTGAGAGAGCCATGCAAGTGTGCCCAGAGGCAGAAGGAACCGGGTGGCGGGAAGTATTTCCTGTCCAGAAGACAAGCCATGCTGCTCAGTCAATCTTCTATGGGCCCACTGTATCCCAAGTGGGATTGTCTTAAAAATGAGGCTCAAGAGTGCGGACTTGAGCCTTGCATTGCACAAGCTTCCACTGACCGACAGCAGCACCGACTGCTGCTCCAATCCTCAGTCCCCTCCCACTGAAGAGGACAGGCCGCACCATCGGGGTTTTGGGCACGACCAGGGAAACCAAGTTTATTTGAACTTTTGGCCCAAGATAGGATTTGAACTGAGGATTCCAGTGGAAACAGGCCAGCGCACAGACACCGCATTTGATTGGATATCCAGGGCTTACTTCAGGGCTATGAGAATTTGCAACCCTACCAGATCTCTAAGGCTAAGCAAGGCCAGGCCAATAATTGGATTGGGAGGACACTACGGAAATCCTGGGTGCAGCACAAAGTGGGTGTCGGTGAATTGACAGGACGAACTCTGCGTGGGCACCAAACCGGCATGGCGTTGGGGGAGCACTGCACATCTAGAGGTAGAATGTTCCAGCCAGGTGTGATCAGTAAAGACTTTTCACAACATGTGGGGGCTAGCTTTTGCGGTCTGAGTGATTCCAATTTGACCTTCTACCTTAAAAAAAAAAAAAAAAAAAAAAAGCAAGCAGCCACCCTCTGTACTTTTAATTGAGACTATTCCCAACTGATCATGCAGCTATTGCATTCAACACCACAGGCGGCTGCATTTAAGTAGCAGGGGAAAAGATCCCTAGATGCATTATTATTTCTACAGAGACCCCAATTTGTAAAATGCTTTGGAACATTCAAGGTGCAACGAGTTGCTATGTATGCACAATAAGCAAATCCCTGTTGCATTAAAAGTGCCCAGATTTTGGGTACAAACTAGTTCTCTTTCCAGGTTCTTATACCTTGCCCTGTGCTGTAGCATCAGCAAACAAGCTGCTTGGGCTGGAGGTTTGCAAAGGGGATGCTCCTCAGTGGTTTGGGCATTGGCCTGCTAAACCCAAGGTTGTGAGTTCAATCCTTGAGGGGGCCATTTACGGATCTGGGGCAAAAACTGGGGACTGGTCCTGCTTTGAGCAGGGGGTTGGACTAGATGACCTCCTGAGGTCCCTTCCAACTCTGATATTCTATGATTCTATCATGACGGAGGCCTGCTTTGGTGCCTGAGCTAGGAAGCCTGGGAGTTTGTTTTTCTTTGGCCAGCCAAATCACATGCTTCCTCTCTGTAGCAAGTCTGAAACAGCTCCCACCTGAGTCCACTGCAAGACTCAAGCTGCCCAGTGCCTCCCAGGTCAGCTGCTCTGAAACTGTGTCAGCCACACGCAGGAGACAGCCAGACGAATGCTTCCTCCCACCCACCCCCTCCCCGACCCACTAATTGGTCCTAAAGCAGACACAACCCACTGAGGATAAATGGGCCAGCCAGCTTGCTCTCCCATTACATGCACAAAAGAACATCTATGCTGTGCACTGCGGTAACCCGGAGGGAAAGCGAAGGATTGTTTTGTGTATCAGCCACATGACAGATAAAGTGCCAGAGAAACCTCCTGATGGATGATGATTTTAATCCAGTTTGAAATCTGAAAGCTCCCCAAGAGCTCTCCCTGATTTGCTGATACCTCCTGCTTACAGAAAGGAGACTTGTCCAGGCTGGGGCATGGTGCTGGGCTGTGACTGGGTGGCAGAGGGGATAAAACAGCTGCTTCCAAAGAAAATCCTTTCACAGCTGGGTCCTTTTGCACACAGACGACCATCCCTCACTGAAACCTTGCAACACATTACACGGGCCGCAGCCAAAATCCCCAGATGTCTATAATCAATCTTGAAAGGCTGTCACATCATCATCTGCTTGATCACTCGGCAGCAGGCAAAAACAATTACTGCCCTCCCCCGCCTCCTCCAAAAGCCTCCCATACACACGGCATGCTCGGTGCCAGGATCCCATGGATGCAGGACGCGTGGCAGCAGGGACTCCGAATCAGAGGAAATGCTAGGAATGCTTTGATGGTGTCTAAAATATTATTGTGCAGCCACCCAATTGCGCTAAGCTTCAAACTAGGGTTACGTACACGTCTGTGTATGCTATTTTATACACCCACATGGGAGTGTACATACGCACACACACATGGCTCTATTATACGGACATGAGCTTAACCTACAATTCGGAAGTCCTGAAATCAAGACTGAAGGCCTTTCTAAAAGACATGCTCGAGCACAACCAGGAGTTAGGGACTCGAAGCAGAAATCACTGAGTGAAATTCGCTGATCTTCATTAGACCAGACATCAGACCAGATGATCACATGGTCCCTTCTATTAACCTGGCCCTTTTGTAGCACCTACAGTGTAATGCATACAGACTCGCAACATCCTCAAGGGGGAGGTAAGTCACGTCTCAGTTCTGTCTACACAACAGCAGCACGGCTACAGCGCTGCAGCTGGGCCCCCGTAACCCCTGTAGCGACAGAAGGAGTTTTTTTTAAATCGAGGTAGGTAATCCTGCTCTCCGAGAGGCAGCACCTAGGTCAACTAAAGAATCCCTCCATTCCCCTAGCCAGATCTCCATGGGGGGTGGGGGTGGGGGGTCAACCTAACTACAGTGCTCAGGACAACATTTAACACTTAATCTCTCTGTACCTCAATTCCCCTGCTATGTAATAGGAATAATAATTCTCTCTTTGGCCATCTGGTCTATTTAGACTGTAAGCTCTTTAGGGCAGGGACTGTCTCTTATTCCGTGCATTACAATGCCCAGCACAATAGGGACCTGGTCTCGGCTGGTGCATCGAGATTCTACTAAAAATAAAGGCATTGTCCATTCTGCCAGGATGCTGTCAGGTCTACTGTGGCCTAGAATCTAAGCCAACTCTGAGAACAAGGGAAATGCTTGGTTCTTTTTTAAATCGTTCCCCTGCAGGTTTTATAACCCGTGAACTAGGCTTCCAAGGGAGGCTGTGGAATCCCCGTCATTGGAGATTTTTAAGAACAGGTTGGACAAACCCCTGTCAGGGATGGTCTAGGTTTATTTGGTCCTGCCTCAGTACAGGGGAGCTGGAGTTGATGACTTCTCAAGGTCCCTTCCAGCCTGACATTTCTATGATTCTTTATCTGGTGTTTTTTTTTTTTTTAAAGCCCCAGCTCCTGGATTCAGATGATTAGGTGAGAATCTCAGCTCATTTTTAAAGTTCCTAGCTCTCATGGTTACAGGGAAAAACTTGAAAGCATGACCAGAGTGCAATCTCAAGGTTCAGAAACCCAAAGACAAAGACAAACAGCGTAAAACTTGTCATGATTGTCAAGCCAATCCTGTAGTTTTTTGGGCCCGGCTCCTGATGTTTGAACACTTGGGATTGTCAGTACTGGGATCAGGAGGGGTTAAAGTTCTCAGTCACAGCTGCTTGATTGTCAGTTTGGTTCCTGAAAAAACTGTACATTTGAAGGGGAAGGGGGAGGAGAGAGAGTGATCCTTTCAGTTTTCAACAGGCTCTTCGTAACTCAGGCCAGGAACTGCTGTTTAACTTTCCATCCTGAGGACCTGAAATCATCCTTCAACGCAGGCCCCCTTCTGTTGGAGTGGCTCAGCCAGCCGGAACACGAGCACAGCACTCGCAAGTCTTCAATGACAACTATATTTTTAGAAGCACTTATCCAGCCATTTGCTCAGCGAGAGGTCACCCTGGGGGTTTTCCCTGCCCTGCTCGCTCCAAGTCAAAGTCAGCACACAGTCACATATGAAGGAGCTTCAGTCAATGACACTCTGTCATCTGAAGGTCAGCCACCTTCCAGAGGCCCTCTCTGCACTAGCCTTCTTTGTAAGTTTCTCATTTGCCACAAGGAGCTCCCAGTCTAAATTAAGCCGGGACACAGCCAGGGATGGTGGTAACTCTCTGATGGCGTGGGAGATTGGACATGGTGTTCCAGCAGTAAGAAGGTGTGGCTGCTTTGGCTAGCAACGAAGATGCCTGGAAGACTGGCAAGAAATGGCACTGTTGGTTTTTAGGATCCCTTTGATTCACACTTTCACACTGAAGTTCATTACATTTGCATGAGCAGCCATGCGGGAGGAGGAAATTTCCCCTCTGGGTACTTTGCATGAGGGCATTTCAGTCAACTGCGCTAGTTTCCAAGAACACCGATAGTTTCAAGACATAAGCAAGGGATCATCAAGATGCATTAACCCGAGAGGTCAATATTGGACACAGTCATTACAAACTCCTGCCACATGGGCTTGTTTATATGTAGGGCTTCTGTTTTTGGGGGTTATTCATTTCATCTTTGGGAGATTATTTTTTAGCAATTCTTGAGTTTTATGTAGATGTCCAGAATCGGGGGTTTTCGAGGCTCTCTCTTTGTATAGTCATGTAATATTATATACATTGCCCATTACAGTAGTATATACTGTAATGAGTAATCTCTCGTAATGATCCCTAGTACGCTTTAACATACTACTCTTTCAAACAGCACTACATTAAAGCGCACTAGAGTACCTCTAGTGCACACCAGCAAGGTCTACATGGACCAATTAATGCACATGTTTGTGCGCTTTAAAAATCACACCCCCGAAATCCATATTACTGCTCCATGTAGACAACCCCTTAGATACAACACATTTTTAAATCAAGGGTATTTTATTAGTGTTTAACTGGTTAAAACCTAGAATCAGAAGCCCTCATTATGTGTCACTTCAAAACCACCTCCTAACAGTGGGAACAGCTGCCAAGCCCAGACAAGACCAAACGCCCCCGACTCTGGTTAAATAACACGGTGCTGTTAAGAACCGCAGCAGAAAGAAGTGCATGGTGCACCATGCAAGGGAAGTTTCATGTCAAAAGAGATACTTGCATGTGTTCTGCAATACACAAGTGTTCACTCAGCCACATCCTTTGTGCAGCATAGGTCTGCTCTGACAGCCCCATAAAGGTATGAGGTGCTACTATCTCCATGATGCAAATGGGGAAACTGAGGCATGGAGCAGCTATATGTAATGACAAACTTGAACCGAAACCCAGATCCGAAAATCCTAATCCGCACTTCACAAATTAGGGCCATCTCTAGGCAATGACAAGCTCCAGATCACACAGGAACTCTGTGGCAGAGCCAAACACAACCCCCTATCTCCTGACTCCCGGGGCCAGGTACATTAAAAGCGAGGTAAGCCTTCCCTGCAGCCAATGAGAAGGACAAAACGTTGCCTTCCATACCACCAGGTATTTAAGGAGGTCGGAGTGTAACTAACAGAGCTGGAGTTTAGCCAGAATTGCAGGGCTAAAGCAGTGTCACATGCTGCCAAGCAAACTAAAATACAAAGCCCTGAGCTTCTGAAAAGAATGGACTTGAACAAAAATTAAATGAGAGCTAATTTTGCTAATCATTTCCTGCCATTACACACATTCCCCTGAGCAGGAGGATTTGCTTAGAAATACTAACATACGTGAACTGTGTTGATGGGGACAGGTCTGAGCTCCCTCACACCTTCCTGACTCTGCTGTTAACCTTGGTGTATCTTTTCCTATGACAAGTTGTTTCATGTCCTCAGCTACCTGGTGACACAAATCGCTTTGTCCTTAATAAAAATCTACAATTTCAAACTTCAAACGTTATGGGATGGCCTGGTTAAGGCCATATCCTACTGACCTCTACTGGAAGGAATCAGGAATTCAGCTGTGTGTCCTATGCCCTACAGCATGAACAGCTAATGGAGATTCTATGTTAAAGTTTGGGATAAGAAGCCAGTGGCTTTGGAGCAGAAGCACCAGGGCTCTCGCACAGCTTTGGAAGAGAAGTTCCAAGGGCAGCATAGCGAATTTCCAAGGTAGCCCTGGATTTGTTACAATAATCAGGCGTGGTTCTTGCTTTGCTAGGATGAGCGAGTGAGTGCAGCAATTGCGACGGCAGGATTCTGAACAGATCTCTCAGAACTGCAAACTACAGGCAGTTTCACAGCACACAAAGTCCCACACCAACTTCAGTGTAGTACTTTGCCCTGTGCTCCTTTCTCTCCCTCCCCCCATGCTAAGCACCCAGGTAGCTTCTCTCTCTGCCGCGCTCTCCTCTACAGAGATCAATTGAGTCCCCCTGCCAGATTGCTTCAGTCATGTCACAACCTACTGCCGCCATCTCTGGCGTAGCAAACCCCCACCTCTCAAAACACCAAACTGCAGCTGCTTTCAAGAAATCACACATAGAAGGGGGGTGTGGGGGAGCGGGGGCAGCAGATTACAACCCAGAATGAGAGCCAGCATTACCATGCAGCTCCTTCTAATCACAAGTGGTGGCAAAGGCAACAAAGCACATGACGGATGCCCAGTGGCGGGGGTAGGAGTATTAAAGTCTTCTTGTCACCCATGTATGATGGTGGCTCTTTAAGAGATGGAGAATTCTTCCGGCCCAGAAGTCTGTTTAATGCGTGAGTGTATGTGCCAGGCCGCGGGGCAGAGGTCAGGGAGAACCGGATGGGGCTGTAAGTACATCCTTTCCATCCCCCAGTTCCAATGCGCTGATAGCACCATTTGCTAATAAAATAACTGAAATAAGGTCACACCTGTCTCAGTCTCTACAGTCAATATGGCCATTGGCAAAGAGCATCTAAAACCTTCTAACACCCACACACAACCCTCTTCCCTGACCCTGTGAGGAAAGAGTAGAGGCAAAAGGGAGGCATTTTTAAAGCCACTTGCCACAAAATTTCAGGGCTCTGCATTAGTCTGGGGTGGGGGAAATGTGGAGCCTCAGCGGGAATGAGATCTTAGGCAGGGCACACCAGGCTGCAACCTGACAGAGTGCGCCCACATACTTAGGAAGCCCACCTCGCTTCCTTTCACATGTCTGATACAAGCAGCAAGAGTTCAGAGCCCGCCCATTTTATTCCAAAGCGATTTCAGCAGCTGCTTGGCTCCTGTTTGACAGCAGAGCAAGGGAAGATACATTTGCCTGTGCCAACAAGAGGACATAACCTGGGCCACGTGTCATTGGCTCCAGGGCAGCCCCGCAAGGAGAACAGGCTCACTTCCTCCCCTCCCTTTCCTTTCCCCTGGCAATAATTTGTGGCCTGTCGCTCCACTTGAAAACTTTATTTACAGGAGAGCCAGAAGCGTTGGCCACTTGCTATGCTAGCTGTGAAGGGAACAGGAAGTACCTGAGAGATGGGAAGAACTATGTAGAGTGCTGGGTGAACATTACCTGCTTCAGCCTCCTGTGAAACACTGTCTCCATTTTACCCAGAGAGACGAGGGAAACTGAGGCATAGAGTGGGTAAAGCGACATGCTCGAAGTCTTAGAGCAAGACAGCTGCAGAGCTGGGTACAGCCCCCAGGAGCCCTGCACCCACTCCCCGGCTTTAAGCACCAGACCAGTGCTGCTGGTGGAGGTATGGGAAGACAGCATGAGATATACAGCAAGATGTGCAAACTACCAATGTACCTGAAGGTACCTATCAACAGTGCTGACAGCTTTGCAGATGCCAGCCTGTTCTGCCTCTCTTGCCAACAAAATTTGAATCAAACTTTCATCTTTCTTAAAATAACTGGACAAAATGTTCCCAAAATATGAAGGGTTTCCATGGCAATGCCTGTATTTGCTAGCCGTAAGGTGGAAAGCGACCAGGCGACTTGCTACCCGTTCACGCATCCAAACAAAAACTTTCTCTGAGTGGAATAACATTATGAACCTGACTTCCGTATCTTCCTCTGTACTGCTCCCAGAACCAGGTCCCAGAGATCGGTGGTCTCAACTTATTCTTTTAACATCCACCCCACCCCGATGGTGAGCGTCAGCAGAAATAGTGTGGACTGAATATTTACACCACTGATCCTTCTATCTGGACCCAGCAGTCTCTGATCAGAGGTCCGTGTGGGAGGCCTCTGGTGGGGCGGTGCCAGAGGCATCACCTGTTGCTGCCTTAATGCCACAAGTGATTAGCAGGAAAAACGGACGCAAACTGTAAGTAGTGAACACATACACAGCACGCCACAGATTTACACTTTGCTACACCCCTGTGAGGCAGGTGAAAAGTCACTCTACCCATTTTACAGATGGGAACACAGAGTCCCCATTGCAAGAAGAGCACGTGCTGAGTTGAATGCAAAGTTCTGCACAGCACATGCACACTGGCACCTGCGGGCATGCAATGCAGCATGCACACACTTTGGAGGATTTGACCCAGAAAAGAAAATGCCTTGAGCAGGATTATGCTGAAGCAATGGCAGGGATAGAACCAGTAGACCTTCTTAGCAATGCAGGCTACCATCCATAAGATATAATTTTATATCTGATGGAGGTCATAATTGTTCTGAGCCTGAGGAACAATCTTGTCTTTACATGCCGGAAACTAGTTATTATTTATGACTAGAAATATGTTTAAGTGATTCTCTTGTCCTTGAGATACCAGAATCAGAGTGGCGTGTAGCCATATGAAATGTGTTCTGTGGGCCTTCATTCCATAGCTGAGTCCACCCTACAGATGCAGAGCTCTTGGCTCCAGAGAATTGGACTCCAAGGAATAAATCCCTTTACTTAAATCTAACAAAGATACAGACAGGCTCAGGACCTTGGGATAATGCTGGTGTTAATACTGGGAGCTCTAGTTTTAGCAAAGAGACAAGAAGTCTAGAATGCACAGTCCAGAAAAAGAAGAGAGTTCAGAACAAGAACATGTATCTTCCATCCTGCCGTTCTGGGAAATCTCTCCAAGAGCTAAAATTAAATATTCCCAAGTTTGGAGATTTTGTCTGAAGGGAAGGGGGGGGGGCGATTTTTAAAAAAAAGTTTACTGCTATACTGCCAGTATAAGTGGGTGGTCCTTCTGGAAAAATTAGAGAGAGAGATACAGCCCCACAAAAGCGGTTTCCCATTGGATTCCAGGAATGAGCCCTGCATAGTCAATTCCCCCTCAGCATGCCTCATTGCTGTGGCATTATATTGGCATCCATCCACAACAAAACAGACAGGCAGGAGCACTACAAGACCTGCAGATCAATTTTCTCACTGAATTGAGGGGGTTTCTCTGCTCAAAACAGCTGTACCGGATGTTATGATCACTTAAAAAAACCTTCCCTCCCACAATTTGGTATCCTGGCACCTAACTTCCCTCACCCAGAGGAGCTGGGTCTGATTCTGCCGAGCGAAATAAGAGTTAATTGATATAATTAAAAACTAAAGTCACATAAACGCTTGTGCTAATGAGCCAAAGGAAACTACCAGGGCATAAACCCGGGAAGAGCAGAAGTAACGGAACTCAACAATGAAACCCAGGCACAGGGGACCGACCCCTGGCGCTATCCGCAGCGAGAGACGGAGATGCGTAGCAAGCCTATTGCCAGACAGGGAGGTTAAAGAAGGAGCCGCACTGGAAGCGGGGCAGAGGGGGCTCAAGAGGGGCGCGCACACGGGGGGTTCACTCACCTTGGAGCTGGGCGGACAGGGCTTCCTGCTGCTGCCTGTATTTCAGAGCCAGGGCTTCGGCGCTCTTCGCCTTCTGCTGCAAGTGGCCGTACATGAAAACCCCGGAGCCCAAACACGCCACCGCCACCAGGCAGAAGCCCGTTTGCAGGAGCCCCTTTTGCCTCCGCGAGCACATGCCGGTGCCCATGACGAGCCCGGAGCCGAGCGGCCCCGCCGCTGCGCCGCCTCCCTGCTTCCCCTAGAGCAGCCGCCGGGCGCCGCGGCGCCAGGCTCCCCGCCAGCGGCACATCCCCGAAGTTCTCCCCTTCCCCAGCCCCTTGCTGGGCGAGGCTGCTTCTCTCCCGCCCGCCCCGAGAGCGGGGCGCAAGGGTCCGACGCCTCAGCGCCCGCAGGCGAGGGGGCCCGGCACGCCGCCAAAGTGCCCAGGGAGGCGCCCGCGCGAGCCTGGTCCCGGGGAAGGGGCCGGCGGCGGCTGGGGGCGGCTGGAGCGAGGGGCGGGAAGCAGCCGCGGGGAAGGGGGCCGTGGGAAAGTTTTGCTTCCCATGTGCTGCAAAAAAAAAAAAAAAAAATAGGAAGAATCCGAACTCGGCGCGATGGAGGCGTCTTGGCCCCCCCTTTCCTGCGGGAGTCTCCCGACTTTCCGGCCCTTGCCTCCTCGCCCCCCCCTCCCCCGGCCTCAAACTTGCAACAATTTCAAAGAGGAAGCCACAGCCCCCGGCCGGGGGCTCCGGGGGGGGGGGACTGACAGGAAAATTGACCAATGCACCCGAGCGGCTGCTGCAGAGAGTCCGCCCTCTTAGGAGGCGCTGGAGGACCCGCGGGGGGGGGAGGGGGGGCGTGATTTGGGGAGGAGCTGAGCTGGGCCGGGGGAGCAAAGCGTGGGGCGGCGGGACCCAGGAAGGATCGAAGAGGAGGGGCCGAGCCGGGGGGAGCAGGAGGCTGCAGCAGCAGCAGCAGCATAGGGGGGCTTGGGGCGGTTTTGAGGAGGAAGAGATTGGATGGATGTAAGCGTGCAGGGGGAATTGCCGGGAAGGGGGGCAGGCAGGGCTGTAGCGTGGGGATGGGGTATTGGTGAGAAGGGGGAGCAGGCAGGGCTGTAGCATGGGGATGGGGTGTTGCTGGGAAGGGGGCAGGCAGGGCCGTCGCGTGGGGATGGGGTATTGGTGAGAAGGGGGAGCAGGCAGGGCTGTAGCGTGGGGATGGGGTATTGGTGAGAAGGGGGAGCAGGCAGGGCCGTAGCGTGGGGATGGGGTATTGGTGAGAAGGGGGAGCAGGCAGGGCTGTAGCGTGGGGATGGGGTATTGGTGAGAAGGGGGAGCAGGCAGGGCCGTAGCGTGGGGATGGGGTATTGGTGAGAAGGGGGAGCAGGCAGGGCCGTAGCGTGGGGATGGGGTATTGGTGAGAAGGAGGAGCAGGCAGGGCTGTAGCGTGGGGATGGGGTGTTGCCGGGAAGGGGGAGCAGGCAGGGCCATAGCGTGGGGATGGGGTATTGGTGAGAAGGGGGAGCAGGCAGGGCTGTAGCATGGGGATGGGGTGTTGCTGGGAAGGGGGCAGGCAGGGCCGTCGCGTGGGGATGGGGTATTGGTGAGAAGGGGGAGCAGGCAGGGCTGTAGCGTGGGGATGGGGTATTGGTGAGAAGGGGGAGCAGGCAGGGCCGTAGCGTGGGGATGGGGTGTTGCCGGGAAGGGGGGGCAGGCAGGGCTGTAGCGTGGGGATGGGGTGTTGCCGGGAAGGGGGGCAGGCAGGGCCGTCGCGTGGGGATGGGGTATTGGTGAGAAGGGGGAGCAGGCAGGGCCGTAGCTTGGGGATGGGGTATTGGTGAGAAGGGGGAGCAGGCAGGGCTGTAGCATGGGGATGGGGTGTTGCTGGGAAGGGGGCAGGCAGGGCCGTCGCGTGGGGATGGGGTATTGGTGAGAAGGGGGAGCAGGCAGGGCCGTAGCGTGGGGATGGGGTATTGGTGAGAAGGGGGAGCAGGCAGGGCCGTAGCGTGGGGATGGGGTATTGGTGAGAAGGGGGAGCAGGCAGGGCCATAGCGTGGGGATGGGGTATTGGTGAGAAGGAGGAGCAGGCAGGGCTGTAGCGTGGGGATGGGGTGTTGCCGGGAAGGGGGAGCAGGCAGGGCTGTAGCGTGGGGATGGGGTGTTGCCGGGAAGGGGGCAGGCAGGGCTGTAGTGTGGGGATGGGGTACTGCCAAGAAGGGGGCAGGCAGGGCTGTAGCGTGGGGAAAATGTGGGGTGGGCGTGGGAGAAGTGTGCACATGGATGCACTTGGCTAATGGTCCAAACTAGCCCAGCTTAGAATAGGGATCCTGCAGGGCCCAGGCCTATGGGCTGGAGGCAGCTCTGGGGATAATGTATCTGGGCTGCAGGAGAAGCTGAGACTGCGACCATGCGGCTGCAGAGAGGGTGAGGGGCTGGGGATGGAGCATCTGGTCTGAGGGAGTAACAAGGACGGGGTGGAAGTGGTACTGGGGAGAAGCCAGAGGCGCTGTCCGCAGCAGGGGGTTGGCTCTGCCTCTTGCTCCTCTCCCCGCACCCCAGAGAGAACCAAGCTGCCCAGCTGCAGGTCGATAGGCCGAAGGGGCGGTGCCAGGGGCATTAACGGCAGGACACGAGGGCCAGCGGACAGGATCGATAAGTCACTGTTGTTATGAGGAAGCATATTTTATCTGGGCTGTTTTTTTCCAAGCTCCAGCAGCCCCCGAAGATGGAGGGCTTGGCGTTGGCCCAGTGTCTGGGGACGATGCGTGCCTGCGGCTCCCCAGTTAATGGACCAGGGGATGCTCAGTGTCCCATTAGTATTGTAAAGGAAGCAAGGGAGAATTTTGTCATGCTCTGCAGCTTCTGCCTGTTGTGGAGGTAGCTGAGAGTTAAACATTCATCAGGTCACATTTGCTCTCAAACTGACATTTTTGTGGTGTTGTTTTTTTCAATACAAGTTTCTCTGACACTTCAGGCCCCTAGAAATCCAATGGAAACAGGCTGATGGACTGCTGCTCCCCTCGCCCCCCTCCCAATGGAGCCGTGGTGGGCTAGTGCAGGAGAGCCTGACGCTGCAGCAGACAAGAAACAACCAATTTATGGAATTGTTTCTGTTTTCTGAGCTAAGATGGGTAAAGGGAAATGGGGTTTTTTTCTAATGAGTTTTGCTGGAGTAAGAACTCCAACATTTGGGTTTCTCGCTCACAAAGTATCACTAACTAGTAGAAGTTTTATTGGGCCTTCTGCTTGTTTCCTGTGACCTGCAGTCAGGCCATCGATTGTCATAGAGGGCAATTCTGATCTGGTAGCATTTGACCCCCACTTGTGTGGATGCACATAACTGCATAAGGTACGGGGCGATTGAGGATGCAATATGGGACTTCATCACTGTACAAGCATACTTGGGTGCTCCTCTTTCTTCATGTGCCTCCTTTCCCCTCCCCCCTTTAAAACCCTCCCACAATGCTGAATGACCCTTCTCCCTTCAATCAAACATCTGTTCAAAAACGTGTGGATACTTTTTTTTCTTATCTTATTCTTGCTTTTCCATTCACCCCCTGTCATAAATATAAAGGGAAGGGTAAACCCCTTTGAAATCCCTCCTGGCCAGGGGAAAGCTCCTCTCACCTGTAAAGGGTTAAGAAGCTAAAGGTAACCTCGCTGGCACCTGACCAAAATGACCAATGAGGAGACAAGATACTTTCAAAAGCTGGGAGGAGGGAGAGAAACAAAGGGTCTGTGTCTGTCTGTATGCTGCTCTTGCCAGAGACAGAACAGGAATGGAGTCTTAGAACTTTTAGTAAGTAATCTAGCTAGGTATGTGTTAGATTATGATTTCTTTAAATGGCTGAGAAAAGAATTGTGCTGAATAGAATAACTATTTCTGTCTGTGCATCTTTTTTGTAACTTAAAGTTTTGCCTAGAGGGGTTCTCTATGTTTTTGAATCTAATTACCCTGTAAGATATCTACCATCCTGATTTTACAGGGGGGATTTCTTTATTTCTATTTACTGCTATTTTTTATTAAAAGCCTTCTTGTAAGAAACTGAATGCTTTTTCATTGTTCTCAGATCCAAGGGTTTGGGTCTGTGGTCACCTATGCAAATTGGTGAGGCTTTTTATCCAACATTTCCCAGGAGAGGGGGGGGTGCAAGTGTTGGGAGGATTGTTCATTGTTCTTAAGATCCAAGGGTCTGGGTCTGTAGTCACCTAGGCAAATTGGTGAGGCTTTTTACCAAACCTTGTCCAGGAAGTGGGGTGCAAGGTTTTGGGAAGTATTTTGGGGGGAAAGACGCGTCCAAACAGCTCTTCCCCAGTAACCAGTATTAGTTTGGTGGTGGTAGCGGCCAGTCCAAGGATAACGGGTGTAATATTTTGTACCTTGGGGAAGTTTTGACCTAAGCTGGTAAAGATAAGCTTAGGAGGTTTTTCATGCAGGTCCCCACATCTGTACCCTAGAGTTCAGAGTGGGGGAGGAACCTTGACACCCCCTCTTGGACTTCTGGTTCTGACCTTGGTCCAGAAGGTACCAAAATACCACTAGAGAGTCCTTTAGGGTAGTTGTAGCCTAAACAGCAAATAATCCACCTACAGGAACATCCCGATGACTTTAAGGAAGCGAGGGTTAGTGAGGTTTCCATCTCAAATCTGCAGACCTAAGAGGTTTGGAAAGATTACGTTGCTGTAGCAGTCCAGCTCTTTCATTCAGAAAGCCACTTCACAGAGAAAGATTCTTCCATCAACCCATCTCTCCCAGTCCCCTGCCATGTGATGTTGCCCTTAGGGTGACCAGATTTCCCGATTTTATAGGGACAGTCCTGATTTTTGGAGCTTTTTCTTATATAGGCACCTTTTACCCCCCACCCCCAGTCCCGATTTTTCACACTTGCTGTCTGGTCACCCTAGCTGCAGTGGTTCATTCTGCAGACCACCAGGAAAGCACCCGTGAGCCACCTTTTGAGCAGTGTCCCACAACAGCAGTGAGCACTGCTGAAATCCATAAACACAGCGTGTAGCCCTGGATGAGCCATACCCACCCCTGACAGATACCACAGGCAGCTTGGCTCTTTCTTACACTTTGTCAACGCTTGTCTTGGTGGGCCAAGAGTGTGAGGCAGAGGGGGAAGTAGGCACAGCAGATTAGTGGCCGTGCTGACAACATCTACATTTTACAGTATTCTGCCCTAGTGACTGAAACAGAACTGGGCTGGACAAAGTTTTCTTCCCCCCCTGAAAATTTTCAAGATATCAACAAAATTATCCGACTACGAATTGGGAGGAAAAGTCAAAATCCTGACAATTTTCACAAACCAAAAATGCAGAAAAAAAATCAATTCAGGCCAATTGAAAGGTTTCATTTTGAACAGTTTTGTTTCAGTTTTGACCATTTAATTTTTTTATTACTAAAATCATCTTAAATTTCAAAACAAAAAGTCATTTCAAACTGAAAAAATTGGATGTTTTCATTTTGGAAATGTTGAAACAAAACAATGACAATTTCAAAACTCTGTTATTAATCAAAACTTCTTATTGAGTTGAAAATGCATCAGAACCAACCCATTCATTCCCTCAAAAAGTTTAATTTTTGATGAATTGGAATCTTCTGATGAAAAAAACATTGAGTCAAAAAATTCCCTCGTTCTCATTTAGAATGCTGCAGTAATGATTGTAGGTATTGTTGCATTTTTCTCACTGACTCTTTCTATTTCTAGCATCTCTTGGGCACTTTTGATAAGTTAATGGCTCACTGGGCATGGATCCCAAAACCTTTCTCCTCGATGGGTCAATTAATGGGCTCTGCTCAAGAGTGGTTTAGTTAAAGAATTTCACAACAGTTGCTTTTAGCTGCATTTAATGTTCTTCTGATGTCAACTGATAATCTTTGGAAGGGATCCCCACACAATACACACACCTGTGCACACAAACACACACACAAAGTTTTTATGTTGCATGTGCACTCCAAAATTTGTCGGCCCCGGTGCATGCTGGCTCTTCCTCCACCTGCTTTCTCACACAAGTCAAAATGCTTTCGACTCCTAGACTCCAAGGCCGGAAGGGACCATCATGATCATCCAGTCTGACCTCCTGCACATCGCGGGCCCCAGAACCTCACCCACCTACTCCTATAATAGACCCCTCACCTCTGGCTGAGTTACTGAAGTCCTCAACTGTTCTTTTAAAGACTTCAAGTTACACAGAATTCCACCATTTACTCTAGTTCAAACTAGCAAGTAACTCATGCCCCATGCTGCAGAGGAAAGTGAACCACCCCCCATGTCTCTGCCAATCTGAGCTGGAGGGAAATGCCTTCCCAGCCCTCAAATATGCCGATTGGTTAGACCCTGAGCTTGTGGGCAAGACCCACCAGCCAAACACCTGGGAAATAATTCTCTGTAGTAACTCAGCGCCTCCCCATCTAGTGTCCCATCCCCAGTTATACGATTCCCAGGGAGCATTTATACCTAAAGTAAAAAGAGGCTCTGGAGCGTACCAAATTTAGGGGGCTACGAAGCTGAACTGTTCCCTCATTCCCATAATGAGAAGAGATGGCTTATAATTAGGTTTCATTAGAAGGAGCCTCAGGGGAAGCTATAAGGTTAAGCCATTTTTCAAAATATATTGTTTAAATTATTATTGTTGTTGTTTTGGTGAGGGGGGGTCAGGGGGTGCTCTGGTGACTGATCTCAAATTCGGTCTGTTGCCTTGATTTTACTTCCTGGGCCCACATGAGCACCTTGAGTCATCCCACAGCTACCCTGCTTGTGGTACTCCCCAGGAACTCTGGGATCCCAATCCCCCCAGGACTCTGCCATGTCTTAGGGACAATCCTACAGACCAGAGTGGGGTGGGCAGAGAGATGGTGCTGTGTGGCCATGATACTAAACATAATTGCCTCCATTCAGGCTGCAATTCTAGATCTCGATCTTTGCTCTAAGAGCAAGAGCATGAGCTTTGACTACCTGGGCTAATGGACTCTCTAGCTAAGTCGCAGTAGAGGTAGACTCATCTTATGTGTATCAGGCATTCAAGGGAGACAAAGACACTGTAGGGGACTCTCCCATTATGGGTTTATAGAAACAGAGTCTGATTTTTAGCCTGCACCAGTCTCAACAATACTAAGTACTTTTCATCCTCAGAGAACTTTACAAACACAAATTAACCCTCACAACCCCCCACCCCAATGAACAGGATTAGGATTAGCCCCATTTTACTTATGGGGAAACTGAGGCACAGAGGAGTTATGTGATTTCCAAGGCCACACAGGGAGTCAGTATGAGAACAAGGTTAGAATTTAGCCATTCCTGGTTCCCAGTCCTTCACTCAGACCACATCTCTCTGAAGCACAGGGAGGAAAAGTGGCATGTGCAAAAAAAAAAAAAAATGAGAGAGAGAGAGATGGGCCTATGCTGGAACCTAACATGTGAGTGCCCTGATTCAAATCCACCTCTATGGTTTTGGTTCTGGGTTGGCTCCAAAACGGGAAGGGATCTGTTCTCGGAGTCCAAGTAGCGTGTGGCTGAGATCTCAAAGATAGCTAACCTCACCAGATTTCCATGATCATTCAAGATGGCAGAAACTCCCAGACAAATTCCTGCAAAACCCCCTCCCCCCCACTCAAAAGACAAACTCAACAGCCAGAGCCAAAGTCTCTGCCCTCTGAATCACAGTTTCCAGTCAGTCTCAGCTGTTCTTATTCTGAGGCACTGCAGTGTGTTGCCAACTCTCATGACTTTATCCCATGATATTTGGTGTTTGGATAGTTTACTGTGATAGCTCGTGTTTTTTCTTAAAGCCCCAGCTCCTGGAGTCAACTGATTAGATAAGAATCTCAGCTTTCATTTTAAAAAATTAGTAAGGTTCTATCATGGTTGCCAAGAAAAGCTTGAAAACATGAATGGAGTTCACCTTAAAGCTCAGAAACCAGAATTCAAATACAGGGAACCCCCAATTATTATTATTTTTAATAACCTGGGTTGGGTTTTTTAATCCCAACTCAAGATCTTTCGGTGGGTTGGCAATACTGCTGCAATGACTGCACCTGGCCATGCATGACAAGAAGCTATTACGGGCAAGTCCAATGGTTCTGTGGAAGTCAGGTACCTTTTTAATTAAAGGAAACGAGGATTGGTTTTGAAGTGACAAGCTGCAAACAGAAAGGGGCAAAGAGTGTATTCTCCTTAGAAAACTGATCATGGTGCAATTAGTGCTCTATAACTCCCTTGCCTTCTTCTGTACAATGCCTGCAAAGCAGGAGAAGTAATTTAAAAGGAAGTTGCTTCCCTGTAAAATATGCACAGTCTTAACTGCTCTACGGAGGTGCAGACAGCATGGCTTTTTATTAGAGCCAGGGAACATTCCAACTCCCAGCTGTAATTAAAAAATTTAGCAGGAAAACAATGGAAATCTCAAGCTAAGGGTTTGTTTTTTTTCCCAAGGTGCTGCAAAACTGGAGGCCACTAACTCTTTCCACCAACTCTGATATATATATTACCCCTTTGCCATAAAGCTAATGCCCCTTTTACTCCTGGGTAGAGCTGTGCAACTAATGCCTTTTTCGGTTCTTTTTCGGTTCACTGACAACTCAGGGGAAAAAAATTCTTTAGTGTCAAACTGAAAATGAATTTTTTTAAATTTTTCAGCAGATCAAAAAAAAACCATTTAGTTTTGGGTGGAACTATACACTCTGATTAGATTTCAAGTGTTTTGTAACGTTTTTGAATAAAATAGAAGCACATTTTGAATCAGAAACATTTTGACTATTTTGGAATTTTGTTTTGGGTTCTTAATTTTGTTTGTTTTTATTTACAAAATTGATAAAACATAAATGGCATTGCCAAAGTTCTATTTTTAACTGAAAGAAGTTTTGGCCGAAGTATGTCCCTGCTGGTAAATTATTCCAATGGTTGACTACTCTCACTGTTAAAAATGTGCACCTTATTTCCAGTGTTAGAGATTTGTCTGGCTTCAACTTCCAACCACTGGATCTTGTTAGACCTCTTTCTTCTACACTGAAGAGCCCTCTATTATTAAACATGTGTTTCTCATGCTATCCCCATCAATTCACCCCTTAATCTCTTTGATAATCTCAACAGATTGCGCTCCTGAGCCTGTCTCTATAACGCATGTTTTCCAATCCTTTAATCAGTCTCATGGCTCTTCTCTGAACCCTCTCATTTTATTGACATCCTTCTTGAATTGTGGACACCAGAATTGGACACAGCTTCCCCAGTGTTCCAAGATATATTGAAAAATCAACATGAATGGTCCAGAAAGCTTCTTAGGTAGCTTCTTTGAGTCTGGGGTTTCCTTTTGGGTCCTCTAAATCCTATCAATACACAAGAAGAGGTTCTTTCTTCCCTTCCTCTTTCTTGTATGAAACAGAATAACCATTTTCTAAGAGCAAAAGGATAAATGCACCCCTGGCATTGCAACAGCAAGGACTCACATGCATGAGCTACAGGACTGCTGGACTCTTGTACGAGCAGAACCATGCTCCTCTGTGGAATTTGTTCGTTTGTTTCCAACTTACATGAAGCACCAGTTGAAACCAAGCAGGCAGGTGTCCCTGCAGAAGCAGACTGAAAATAGATCTCTGCATCTCCGTGTGGGGTAATTAAGTTACTATTGGGCAATGTTGGAGGCACAGGTATACATCTCTGTAGCTAATAGCCACCTTCTGGCACAGAACCTGGTGGATGGAAATTAATCTACCTGTAACTGTATTTTATTGCATCAGAGACACAAGGTGTAACCCATTTCTCAAATCTGGATATTAAAAAACCCTGCTCGGAGACGAGCAGTTATCCACTTCCTGGCATACTTTAGCAGTGGAGACAAGCTTCCCCTTGACAATAAGGGTCACATGTAGAACCCAGACAGGATAAAGGCTTCAAATACAAGGACAAAAACTCCCCTTGCAGAACACACTGCAGGATTCTACCACAGTCATTGTCTAAATCACTACAGTTTAAAATAGTTGCTCCCAACAAGTAAGTCAGGTGGTATGGGGGGATCTCAGACCCAGACAAGAAAAACACCACCCTCTGGAAGTTGATCAGGGATAAAAGGGACAAAAGGAGCAATGGGCCTGGGACACAACGGGTGGATCTGTGTTCAGATCCAAACTTTCCCAATATTCAAGCTTTGTTCAGATCTGGGATTTTGCTTCAGCCCATTATAGAGATGGGGCCAGTTGGAAAGCACAAATCTGGATTTAGAAATTCCAAAAGATTAATCCAATTTTAGGTCCATCTGTAGAAAGTGACCTTTTCTGGAGCAAGCAAGTCCCTCCCTTGAATGACGGCAGAAAGAGGTCTGAAGCACAGTTCAGCAGCTCTGGTACCTCCTGTGAAGAGCAGGACAAGTGGCATTTGCTTGTTTGGTTGTATTAAATTATTTTAAAAGTAGGGAAAATTACCCTGAGATAATGGAAAGTTTCAAGAGGAGAAGCTCACTTGTGTAGCAGCCTGACCAATCAAGACCCTGGACTTTCAGACAGCTTGAGAACACAGAGGAAGCCTTGATGCTGATTGGCTCATATAGAGATTTATGTCCAGTTTGTAAAGATTGATACATCCTATTGACCAACCTGCACCCAGGCTGCTGGTCCAATGGGCAGCAGAGAACAGGGAACACAGGTGAGATCACATACATATTCCAGCTGTGCGGTGGGTTGTGGAACATCATGCAGCCTACAAGAGAGGATGCAGGGTGTGTATATATCACAGAGTGCCACAAGTACTCCTTTTCTTTTTGCGAATACAGACTAACACGGCTGCTACTCTGAAACAGAGGACAAAGTTTTCCCCTGTGTACCCTGGGCACAAGGTACATGGCACGGCACACCACTTACGCTCTATTTAAGCTCTATGTTGACAGCTCAAGTGAGACAATAATGGTGCAAAGACATTGTGCTGGCTCTCCACACAGAAGACATAAGAACAACAAAAGAACGGCCATACTGGGTCAGATCAAAGTTCCATCAAGCCCAGTGTCCTGTCTTCCAACAGTGGCCAATGCCAGGTGCCCCAGAGGGAATGAACAGAACAGGGAATCATCAAGTGATCCATCCCCTGTCGCTCATTCCCAGCTTCTGGCAATCAGAAGGCGAGGGACACCATCCCTGCCTATCCTGGCTAATAGCCATTGATGGCCCTTTCCTCCATGAAATTATCTAGTTCTTTTTTGAACCCTGTTATAGTCTTGGTCTTCACAACATCCTCTGGCAAGGAGTTCCACAGGTTGACTGTGCGTTGTGTGAAAAAATGCTTTCTTTTGTTTGTTTTAAACCAGCTGCCTATTAATTTCATTTCCACCAGCGTGAGCAACAAACATGGGCTGCCCATGGCAGATGGAGAGGGAGCGTCCCAAATAGTTTCCAAAGAGGAGTAAGCAGCACTGTCCCCCGTTTATACAGACAGAGAGATCAGGGAACAGAGAGCTTGTAATTTGTTCAAGGTTTCTGTGGGGAGTCAGTGACAGATATAAGAATACAATCCAGCTCTTCTGACTCCTCATCCTCTGCTTGGTCCACAGCTGGCTTTAGGTCAATCACAGCCCTTAGAGTGTTCTACATGGAGGCAGACAATCCTGAGCCCTTGCCTTGAGAGGCAAACAGCCCTTTGGCAACCACACTCATGTCAGAGCAGGGAAAATCTGAGGAAGCCAAGGGTGTGCAGGGAGTCAGGGATTCACAGTAAGTAGAAACCGATGCTAGCAAATGATGGATTTATTCGTTCCACGCTGAACACTTTGTGCTGGAGTTTTGTTTTGTTTTTTTATTTCTGGCTCCTGAGGCTTTTTTGGTTTCCAAATCCATCCTGTTTACATCCCTGATAGCCACAGAGCACAGCCTGGTTTAATTCACATTCACAGACCATTGCGAATGCTGGGAGGCTCGGAAGCCCAATGGCTATTGGAGTGTCAAGTGCCCGGCTCTTTGCAGGTTGGATGCTTTCTCTGGCCCAGCTGTATGTGACAGAAGGGAGAAAACGCACAGCCCTGCTAGCCCACCAAACGGCGCCGGATTCACACGCTCCCTCCTCCCTCTGCTGTGGCATTGAGTCGTAATTGGTTTGGGTTTCCTCCACCCAGTGTTCTATACCGGCCTGTCTCATACCCAGCCAGGCAGAGCCAAGGAAGCACAATCGCAGAGGTGAATTTGATTTTCAATTGTGCAATTAATCGCCCCTTCTCTCCCTGCAGCAGCAGCTCTGGGCAAAGATTTGGAGGCTGGCACCAGTCATGAAACCCACAGGAACTTGAAATGGAGTTAAGACAATGACCGAGGCCATAAGCCAAGCCCTGCTTAACCACAGGGAAATATTGCAACGTGGGGGAAGGGGAGGGCAGGAGTTCTACAGCTGATTTGTTTGAGCAGCAGGAGAACTCTGCTTTTCAAACCTCAGTTTTCAGGTGTTTGCAGGAGCAGCTTGCAGGAGTGTTTGCAGTGCAACCCGCAGAGTTCAGTAACAGATCTGAACCTTCTGCAAGCTCAGGGTGGGGAGGGTTTGAATCCAGAGGTTTAGTTTGGTTCCCTTTCCAGTGGGCTTCATTATAGATGGAAGGTGGGTAGCCCCCACAAAGCGACTGAGTGGCTTTAGCTAGTGTCTGACCTTTTCATCCCAGGTGTCCATTTGGTTTTATTAAATCGTGGTTCAGGCCACTTGTGAGCAGGCGTTTGCTGACCTCAGCACAGGTCCTCGCTGCATCCACAAAGCCCAGTACAGTTTAGTCCTCGACTGGTAACCTGCTCTGTGCTGTGGCCCATGACTGCAGTACTGAGGGCGTGGTGCACTGTCACAGATATTTGTTGGACCAGGCCTGGACCAGTAGAGTATGCTGCAGCTCACCGCTAAGCACGCTGGTGGAGCTGTGTAGGCTGCATACTCGCTATCACTCCAAAGGCACACAAACAGGATACTAAGTAAGAAGAAACACCAAGCTGTTGACTTGCAGCAAGAGCAGATCTGGGGAACAAACATGCATCCCCCTCCTCTGAACCCAATCTAAATCTACTGGCTGCACTGAGTGACTCCAGGGTTACAAATGTTTTCCTAGCTGAATACAACCTACCCTTTCCCTCTGCACTCTCAGAGTCCATCCAGAGTTGCTAGACAAAATAGGAGTGGGTTATTAGTTATTGGGATCCCAGCATGCTAGTTGCTACACACACATAAAGAGAGACAGTCTGTGACCTGGGTATAAGACAGACAAATGGAGGGAGGGGAAACGGAGAAAGGAAGTGACTCACCCAAGGTCACTCAGAAAATCATTGGCAAAGCCAGGAACAGCCCCCTAGGCTCCTAGTCTAGTGTTCTCCACTATACCAGGATGGCTCCCACTGTTAGTAGACGTCTGTGAGATCTTCAACTTTGGTACTGAAATCTAGTGGTTCTGAGTCCAAGCTTCTCTGTGAACATTCATTCCTTTGTATTGGCCAAGCTTTCACTAAAGTTGGACACAAATATTTTGCACTGCCTAGATGGCCATGAAAACCTGAGGCAGCTTTTCAGAATGCGCTGAGTGGTGAGCTAGACAGATCCCTGGTTAGCTCCCTTGGCCAGTCACTAATGAGGGTGTCAGCCAAGGAAGTCCAGTTAGAACTTTGTAAACCAACATGCCCAGGAGTGATCAAAGAGCTCCCCTAGCCCCTCCTACTCTGCTGGGGTTTGATATAACTGTGGCCAGCTGGACGGGTAAGTCATTTATAGTGGGGTTTTCAAAATGGCCCATTTGTTTTCCAAAGGACTAATGCTCCGCAATCATTTAGGTGCTTTTGAAAATTTTACCCCATGCCTTGTTTCTACTGTACAGTACATTTTTAATGGGAACCTTTCAAAATGTATCTGTCACGGCAGTGCAGTCTATGCTCTTTGAGCTCTATAATGTTTTGCTAATCAAGGGCAGAAAGATAGCATTAACCACTCAAATATTCCTTTAAAGAGCCAGTGGCTAGTTGATAGCCCTCAGCCACCTCTGTCCAGGTATACATCCCCAGTAGTTGGAAAAAGCCAACTGGATACATTAAATGGCAGTTGTTCCTCTATGTTGCAAGAGATGAAGCTACAGAAATGTAAATCAGCCTCCATTCTATATTACACTGTCAGAAATTCTCTCTCTCGCCAACAATCAAGTTGACACTAAGCTAATTATGCAGAGATCTTTAAACATGAAAAATGATTACTGGCCTAAAGTTCCAAGCTCAATTCTTCTGACCCACAAAAGAGCCTCAAGAGGAAGAGTCAAAGAGTGGCTTTAAATGGCGATTGTTTGTTTCTCACTTCCACAAAAATGCAAAAGGCGAAACTGTCAGACAAAATACACAACGGCACCTGTGTTAGAGAGCTGCAAACCCTGCCTTCGCACATGCCAGTGGGCAACTAGGCACCAGGCACTCCTCTCTCACACACTATTGTATGTTAGCCAGCACTGCCTGAAAAATCTGATCTCAAGGAGCAATTACAGTCACATAAAGTCTGAGTCGTACACAAACGTAAACCACAAACCTCATGGAAAGTGACTCTCCTGGCCATTTTATGTCATTTAGACACTGGAAAAAACCTATTTGAAGTAATTTTGCCCGAGGGCCTGTTTCCTTCGCCTCTTGGATAGTGTAGGATTGTTCAGTGTGGGACTTTTGCTAGTGAGTTGTGCAGGCTGCTTTTAGGTTCTGAAGTAATGTGACTTTGTCAGGTGCCTGGCTTGGAGAAACATCTCGCAATCAGATAGAACCATTTTCCTGATCCTCAGACCAAGTTTTCCTTCTCGGACGGTCATCCAGTTTCTCCTACTTATCGCCCCTTACTGCGCCCCAGACAGTTCATCTGCCTCCTGGGTGTTTATATCCTTCAGATCCCCGCAGACATGCTGCATGCCCCTGCTCCCAGCTACTCTATGCCAGGCACAGTTACCTCCTGGCATCTACTTTCCTAAATCAATCCCTCAAGCTCTCTTGACATTTCCCCCCACAGCAGGCTTGTCTGGCATGTGGAGGACAGTGCCCAAGCGGCATGAGCAGCTTCTGCCTGTTCACATGCTACCTCCATGGGGCTCAGCAGGGGCACTCGAATGGGAGCACCCCCACTCCCCGGCATCACAGAGAGAAGGTAGCTGTCAGGGGTATCTCCACAAGGGCCTGTCTGCTTTGGCCTTCCCTCCCTGCACTGGTCCAACAGAGCCAGGGCATGTTGCATCCCCGAGCTGTGTGCGTTTGGGAGGGCCACAGTGGGAGTGTGAAATCCTGGCCCCACAGATGTCAGCAACAAAACTTCCCTTGGCTTCAGTGGGGGCTCCTGGACTAGCCTGGTGTCATACATGTATTAATCAAAGGTGTCCAGGTGCAGTGAGAGCAAAGGGCAGGGGCTGCTTCCCCTGCCGTGTGTCCATACATCAAACCAGTTTGAGAAAGGAGTCAAAGAGGTTGGGGGAGGGGGCAAATTCAGAAATTCAGTGCACTGCACCTGTGTACACCAGAGCTGAATCGGACCCCAGGAGTGCCTATTAAAATTACCTGTTTGGGTGCTGCTAGATCACGTTGGCCTTTCCCACATGTGACAAAGGTGGGATCTCCAGTCTATCAGGAGACAGAGAGGCCAGAGTCACGCCTGGTATAACCACAATTGATTTCATGGCAGCCATGGCAGGGATGAATTTGGTCCAGAACATTTCAAAGGTTAGATCAGTGCAGCCGGATCATGTATTTCACAGGCTCTCCCAGGCATTAGCATTCTGATGCAGTGCAGATTCATGCCAGAACACAGCCTCTAGAATCCTAAGGTAAGAAACAGCAGGGCATACGCCCTGCTAGCTCCTTACACCAGCGCAGACAGAGCTCCCTGGCAGATTTTCATGTGCAATACTCATTTAGGTTGACAAAATATGTCAAAGAAAAAGCTGGGAAGCCATTTCTTGCAAGTCCTCATAAACATAACGCCCGCTACTAGAATGGTTTCCTATATTTAAATACTAATTTGTTCCTTATCTTTTCTGTTTTCTAGATTCCAGGGACGTATCTACCGAATGCTAGAGAACAGATCTAATCATTCAGATACTCTTCATCAGGAATATTTTCTTGCTGGACAACCGTAAGTCCCTTCCAAGTGGATTAAAGAGACACCTGGCCAGAAATTCCAGCTGCCTATTGCTCTGTGGGTGTGTCTCTAAGCCCTAAGAAGGTGAATCTGCACCTACCTCAGTGCAGACGAGAGGGTCTCAGGAGCTTCTCTAACATCTACCATCTGAGACACAGTCTCTAAGGGATTGTACACCAGCTGGGAATAGCTGCAGTTCAGCATGAGTTGGCCACACCCTCTACCTGACCTCTATGCCAGGGCTGAGTTCAGGCAAGGGCTGATGATAGCAAGAGGGGCTGAGTACACTGGCTCTGAACCAAATCAGGCCACTTATTTCGGTGCTGAAATATGGAGACAGGTGCTTTTACTTTGGGGCCCCAGTTAGAAAGCATTCACCTGAACCACCCCGTGCCTCAGTTTCCTTATCTGTAAAATAGGAGTGATAACATTCCCGCACCTTTCTAAAATGGTTTGCAATCCTGGTATTCCATGCATAACGTGTTCCTTGTTATTTATTATTAGGATTATGCTAACTCTGCGAAGCACCACTTTGAAAACGGTAGGGGGTTCTAAATGGTGACTCATTTGTTATTATTCCTTTGGTTTTCATTGTCATGGCATAAATACTTGGTGAACTCACTGAAGCATGCAAACATCCAGTATAAATCAATAAATAACCATAAAGTGGGTGGTATTAACTAGTATTCTGGTACTAATGTGTCTGTGTACGTACACCTCTGGTATATATTCCCTCTGTTCTAATGCTGCAGCCAGTATGTCATTCGGTACCTTGGCACAGTGGTGTCTAGCCTGGTGTTTTATGCTGTACGAAATGTCCAGCAATTAGTCTTTCTTGCTTCCATCTTATACCTTCTCGATCATACAATGCCTTATCTCCACTTGTATTACATGTTTGCATGTCTCGCTTCTAGTTCACACTAATTCGTTTGCAATTGGGGCAGAAATGCTTGATGTTTATTTACTTTTTAAAAAAATCCTAGCGTCAATTTTCCCTCTTTAATGGTCTCGAGCAGTATCTGCCAAGTACACTTGATGTTTTACAAATGGCAGTAGACAGAACAAATATGTTTCAGAGTAACAGCCGTGTTAGTCTGTATTTGCAAAAAGAAAAGGAGTACTTGTGGCACCTTAGAGACTAACCAATTTATTTGAGCATAAGCTTTCGTGAGCTACAGCTCACTTCAGCGGATGCATACTGTGGAAAGTGTAGAAGATCTTTTTATATACACACAAAGCATGAAAAAATACCTCCTCTCACCCCACTCTCCTGCTGGTAATAGCTTATCTAAAGTGATCACTCTCCTTACAATGTGTATGATAATCAAGTTGGGCCATTTCCAGCACAAATCCAGGTTTTCTCACCCTCCGCCCCCCCCCGCGCCAAACAAATATGTTGATGAGTTCCAATGAGGAAGTGTGGATTCAAATCATCCAATTCTTCCAGGCTATTTCATCTGGAAGGAAGCACTCAGGCCAATTTAGACACATTTTAGAGCTGCACAGGACAGGAACATGACAGGAGGAGTGGGGCATAATAATTATTGAGCACGCAAAACAAATGGCAAACGTCATGGATTTGGTGACTTTCTCCCAAAGCTATGCAAATATTTCTGTACATAGCTAATTAATTATGAGCATGGGGTTATTTGCCTGCCTGCTTTTGAAAAAAATGGAACCCTTTCTATTCCTAAACACTTATAGCTCCATCTATATTATATTATGGGTGGGGCTGGTATGAGATTGCCAGTTATTAAGGCTGCCCAACAGGTCTCCTTAAAAGACCCGGATTTCAGTTGCTGATAGCTTTGCCAAATGTTAAACTATGCGGGGTGCATGTTCCAGGCCAAGCGTTATTTGGAAAATTTCAGCCCAAATAGTTTGGCCATTTCCAAAAATGAGGCCGGGGGAAATAATTTGCTTTGCTCCATGTTTAAAAATTCTGGTGCCCATTTCTTTGAAAAGTCCACAACCCTCTTTGCCATGGAGCAGGGACTTGACACTGGGCAGGCACATGCTTTTTGCCATCCCTGTGAAAATCTGCCCCCCCCGGCCAAGTTATAAGCCTCTGAAAAATTATCCCCAGAACAGTTCCATCCTGTGCATTGAATGAAGCAGGTGGAAAACCAGTATTTGATCACATAATTAGTGGCTGTATCAAAATGCTTCTACACATGAGGGCTGCATTAAGGGTGCATTAAATCTGGCATTTCGTAGCTTTTGAGTGCTTGATATTGGAACCGCAATAAGGCTCTTTCAATGCAGTATTTCCATGGGTGATATTTGTTTAGACTGATAAAAATGTGCTAATCAAACCAGCCAACCCCAAATCTCTGTGTGCGTCTCCAATGACTAGCCGTGACAATGACACTTCTCAGAGGAGTGTCATAGGTGAGGGGAACACAAAGGGAGCACAAGAAATCTCAGCCAATGGATAACAGGTTGCAACAAGGTTGATTCACCTCCAGTGTGAAGTCAATGGAATTCCAGTTTTACGTCAGTGCAACTCCACTGTTTTCAGTGGTATAAAATTGGAGTAACATGGGGGTAGAGCAGGGCCCTCAAGTTCCATCCCACGCCCATTTAGGAAAGGACACCCCAAAACCAAGACGATGGGTAAAACCCACCCCTGTGTAGGGCTATCACAAACCCGTCTGACTCCTCAAGCCCTATTTTGGCATTGATCCTGGCTAGCACAGAGATGGCCTCTGTGACCATAATTCCAATGACAGCTGTGTTCCACTGGAACAATGCTACTGTCAGCCAACGGGCACGAGACAGAACCTCTGTCGGAGCTGGCCCACGCATGTGGAACTCACGGCTGGAAGAAGTGAGAACGATCACAAGCCTCAGAGCAATCTGCGAAACCTGCCTGCCATCCTCCTTCCCACACAGAACACCCAGCGCCTGGCAGGTGAAGAAAGCATAATCCTCTTTGAATCTAGAGGAGACAGATACCGTGGTGATGGATGGGTGGAGCCGACCCTCTGCACAGGAGAATATTATTATTAATTCTTTTTATTGCAAATGCCTCTGGGAGCACCAGTCCTGGACCAGGCCCGCAGGGTGCCAGGTGCTGTGCAAACAAAATAAAGAGAGAGTCCCTGCCCCCAGAAGCTTGCAATCATTTCACCCTACATGAACAGATAACCCTGCTCAATTTAATCAGGATAGAAAGCTGATGGCCACAGTGGACTAATCCTCTAAGTAAGGGAAACAGGACTTGGTCCTTTCTGAGCAGCAGATGAATAAGGGCTGCTATTCGGACGAGTGCATTAAACATTGGCCTGCAAGGAAGGGCCAAGTGGGTTGCTGGGTAGTCCGTGCTTCTCTCCCATAGTCACAGTGGAATAGAAACAAACCTACTGACCCAGCGTCGTTTCGTCTTTTGCGATGCTAGAGACGCATTGCCACTCCCTTTGAGTTCCCCTGCACCACTTACACTCTGCTGTGAAAAGGCACGGTTGTTGCAGATCCTTCTGCAGAAGTCCCTTGTAAAACACTCTGGGAAGGAAGATTAACAGGTTCCTCCACTCAGTGGGGTTAAATATGCAGCAACATTGGTAAAATATTAAAGCAATAAGTCACAGCTTTTACAGCCAGATAAATCCTCCTGCCGGTACCTTGCAGCCAGAGAAATGTAACAGATCGTTTCTTCTGCCACTGGGCTTCTCTTCATATCATCTGATATACTTACCCAGCCAGCGTGTTGCCGCAGCCTTTCCTTTTTAAAAAGCAGATCTAGTGGGTGAAATGAGTTTGGCAGGTCTCAGTCAGTTCCTGATTGGCAACTGCCCACATCACATACTCTACCTACATGGCCCAGCCCATCGTAAATCTGAACACCTCGCTAATATGAAGGAATCTAGCCTTGCAGCCGTCCTCAGAAATATTAACACTATCCCCATTTTACTGAGGGGGTGTGGAGTGATGAAGGGGCAAAGGTTCAGAGTTCAGTGCACTGGCCCTAGGCACGCTGCCGGGAACATGTGGCTGAGCTGGGATTGAACGCCGCTCTGCTGAGCCCAGTCCTGTGCATTAACTGCACCCTTCTCGGTCACGATGACAACTGGCACTTTCAGCAGTGAGGGGGTAAGGACTGAATGAGCCACTGAGATTAAACGGGTCTCGCCCTCTTTGAAGTGGCCCCTCCAGATCAGAATCATAGAAGTGAGGTCCTGTCCAGTCCTACAATAGGTCGTCTAGTCCAGGCCCCTGCATGCAAGGCAGGACTCAAGGAGGACACTCCGGGGTAGGGAGAACCTTGCCTTGATACTGTTGATGCAGCTCTAAATACCCCGAGAACCGGAACAGCTGTTAGTGCAGGCAGCAGGCACATGGCACCTGCTTGGAGAAGCGGAGTAGTCCCTAAAGCAGGAAGAGTTGGCCTGGGACAGGAAATGAGCACAGGGCTGAAAGATCAACCAATCATCAGGACCTTCAGTGGCAGCTGGTAGGCAGGTGTTGCGGTTCATTTGCTAGCCAGACTGCTACAGCACTGATGGGATTATCCACAGAAAGAAGGTCACCTGGTATTGTGTCCTCCCCCTGGGGGCCTCTGACCTTCCCAGAAGGTCATTAGATGGGCAAATCAAATACTTGCAATAGTGCCTTGGCTGAAGTCAGCAATGAAAACTCCTCCGAGTGCAAACTGGCTCCCGACGCAGGGAATGACGACTTTGCATCTGTACTGTGCGGAGAGCGACCTACACAGCAAACCACTTCTCTCTTGTTACTAATCCATGCATATGGCACCTTTCATCACACAGGATGCACTTCTCCGACCCAAAGAGTGCCCCGGATGTGCCTGGTCGCAGGAAAGCATTGACATCATAGGCCTGGGTCTCGGGCTCCAGCTCCTGGAGATATTAATGTGTCAGAATCTCAGCTTTTGTTCGAAAGAAAAATTAAGATTCTAGCTCTCATGGTTGTGAAAAAAAATCTGAACATAGGAACTGACTGTGATTTATGCAGTGCTGCCTGCCTGAGTCTGCAGAGAGCCTGAAACGATAGCTCTGAGAGAGAACGGCCCTGTTCACGTCAGCGGTATGTTGATGCCAAAAGCCAGAGCTCTGGGGAGCTTCTCACCACCACCCCAGAAGAGGACTCTGTAGGTATGTCCTGATTAGGAAAAAGAGGTTGAAGCGAACCCCGACCTGACATGGATATTCCCCTGGGGGACATGCACAGGAAAATCTTTCCGCTCGATTTACTTGGTCAAAGTCAAGCCTAGGCTCCATCGACAGTTTATTTTAACTTTTAATTAACAGCCCACAAAGTAGGGCTCTAGCAATCTCAGTGCCCCGGGGACCTCCTACCCTTCCCCCCTCCCCGCCCACCCCCACATCCTGTCCTTTTAATCACCTCACCTCCCAAATCACCCCTCACCTCCCAGCAGGGAAGTTTGGCAAGTTTCAAAGTGGAAGTGGAGCGTGCAGCTGGTGGCTGGTAGGAAAGGGAAGAAAAAAGCAACGTGGGATTTGGGCCACAGCCTGCCTGGCCACGGCATCGCGAGCTGGTGAAGAGCGAACTCCCCTGCAATCAAGGTGCTAAACATCTGGAGCCTCCACTGGAGCTGCTGGGAGTGGAGGGCCCCCAGCGCCTCCCAGGGCATGTTCTGGGGCGGATTCTGCATTGCCCAGCTCCTGGTGTTATTTATCCCAGTGCAAGGTGGGTGTAAAATGCCCCCATTCTGATTGGGCAACTCCTTGCCGTGTGAGCTGGGGAAGCGGCTTCTCTTCCCTGTGCCTTCATCTCGCCACCTTCCCGCTGTCTGTTTAGGATGCAGTCACCTGGGGAAGGTGCTGCACACACAGCTCCTGCCAGATCAGGACCGTGAGCTCTGCTGAGGTCTCCGAGTGCTATAATAATTTGACACCCGCTTTGCATTAGTGTAAGTGTGAGGACACACATGCTGCAGGGGAACAGAATCAGGCCCTCCATGGCTTGCAGGATGGGCCCCCCAGAACCTCAGCCCCTAGCAATACAGAACAAAAAATAACCTGGCATTTATTCCAGTATCCCAAAGCACTCCATTATCCCGCGGTTCTAAGACCCAGTCGTTGCAAACAACTGCACACTTTATTTGTGCATGGTTTCACTGACCAGCATTCCTTGGGCTTAGTTCTGAGCTGGCACCTACCTTCCTGATCTCAGCTTCCAGGTGCATAACTGCAGCCCATTTCCATTCAGAAAGAGACCCACCTACTCTGCGCATGCCACTCTCACTCATAGACATGATTTCTCATGTTATCAATTATTTAGGGCGCAGTCAACTCTTGTGTTTTGCAGCACAACATCACAGCGCTGGCTGCTCAAAGAAAGAAAAAGAGTGGCTGTTAATATTTTCCTGATTAATTAGCTGTTTGCAACACACATGGCAGTGAAGCACTTGTTTAGATGTTACCTGTGCAAACATAATCATTGCTATTAACAAATGTATCTCTGTGTAACAGCAGCTCTGCTTTCCAGCCAGAGCACAAATGAAACAAGGCAACTCTGAACTGGAGGAGAAAAATAAATATCGGATAGTTTGTGTGAGAAACAGCTAGCTAACAAAGGCCATCAATTATTAAAAGCCTGTCACATGTTTTCTCCGTACACAGGGAAGTGAACGAAGGTGACAGGTGGCTGGATTTATGCTGTGGGGATTTAAATGGCACCAAGACAGCTTGGATGAAAGAGTTAGGTAATCCAGCTCTTACAAAGATGGTGGCTGGTGTATTAAATCTATACCAATGGAACTGTTACCCTGAATCAGTCCCTTAGTGGTGAAAGGGCACCAATCATGTACGGTTTCAGAGTAGCAGCCGTGTTAGTTTTTATCAGCAAAAAGAAAAGGAGTACTTGTGGCACCTTAGAGACTAACAAATTTATTTGAGCATAAGCTTTCGGTGTATCATGTATGGGTGACACAAGGAGGCAGTGTGACCTACTGGAAAAAGCTTTTTGACCCAGCTTCAGGAGACCTAGGTTCTATTCCCTGGCCTGCTGGGTGACCTTGGGCAAGACATTTCACCTCTCTGTACCTCAGTTTCCCCATCTGTAAAATGGGGATAATGAGACCACGGTCCTTTGTAAAGTGCTTTGAGATCCGCTGATGAAAAGCGATAGATAAAACTAGGTATTATTATTATTCAAAGCTAAAGGAAAGACGTGTGCCAAGCTGATTCCATGTGTGATCCTTGCTCCTTTGCCCGTAGAGGATGACAGAATTCCCACCAAAGTGAGGGCCAGCGCAGGAGCGTGTGTGTGAAGGGAGAGAGGGAGAAAGAGTTCTGAACATCCAACCCCATTAGTTCAACATAAAACACTGTGACCGTCACCTTCCAACCTAACCTCAGGGAAACTGTTTCACTTTTGTCAACTCGCCAACGTGCAAAAGAGAGAACCACAAACCTTAACCAGTCAGTGCCAGATCTTCCAGTTCTGCTCGAAACCAGGAAATACCCTGTCAGGAGCGGAGGGCGAGCCCAAGAGGAACAGAAACGTGTCCTGACATCTTTATTAAAAGCACTGATTTGGACACTTCAGCTCTGTGCTCAGTGCAAACGTTCCTGCACGGTCTCAGCTTGCTTCAGTGTTCCCAGGACGAGTCAGACCCCACACTGCCCCTCTCAGGAGGCAGGTGCAGAAGTCACAGCTCAGAAGGAGGGATTGAGAGAGGGGCTTTAAGCCCCCTTTCTGCTTCCCAGATGCTGCTGTCCCCAATATGCTGCAGCCCCCCACAGTTGCCCTACCATATGGCAGCCTGCCCAGCGCTGTCTATGAGTTGCACTGCAGCCCAGAGTATCCAGAGAGCAAGCCACTAGGTCTAGTGGGAGCGGGGGCAGCATAGGGCCATGTGTGTCGGCCCTATGCCGTGGGAATTCTCCCCAGGGCTGTTGAAACGACTTTGCTGCCCCAATACGCCAGGGGAGCAGCGTTTAGGGGCCAGTGAAAGGGCTAAAGGGATCACTGCAGGGGGGATGGAGCAGAGGCCGCGAGGAGGGGAGAGCCCCGGGCCGCACCAGCGCCAGAGTTTTCTGGTGTCTGACACAGCAAGTCACTCCCCAGCAGCCCCGGAGGGATGCTCTGTTTTGTCTGAGCAGCACAGCTGGTCCTAGAGCATCCTCGCAGACCAGCTTTGGGGACGGTGCCATCTAAAGGCACAAAGTGATTTCAGACGTGACTCATAGGAGCAGGCGCTGTTTGCCTGTCAACAAGCAGACACGTAAGCCCCGTTGTTGTCTCCCTAGGAAGAGAGAGGCACGTCCCCGCGCTGATGTGCGCAGCGAGGCCGAGAGGCGGGGGTGGGACCCCGAACCTGCCCACAACGCCAACCAGATCTCATCAGGACTGAGACAAACAAGGGTCAAAGCAGCCCAGACGCAGCCTCTACGCGACATTAAACATTCACCTGCTGAGAAGCAGGCTGTGCTGTGGCTCCTCGTGTGCCCGTCTGAAGGGAGCAGACTTCTCGCGAGGGGTCCTGGCTTCCACCACAGCCACCCTCAGTTCTGCTCCTCACATCCATGGAGGCCTGGAGCCTCTTCTGAGCACTTCGGACACCCAGTGACAGACAGGAATTGATGCACTGAACATCTCACGGGCCCACGCGTGGAGGGAACAGGATCTGTGTGCCACAATCATATTGTAGCCAGCCTCTCTGCAACTGTAGGATCGGGCCCACTCCAGTGATATTGTCCCGGATTTAATCACAAAACCCCCAGGATTAGAGCTGTGCTGATGACATCGTCCATGATTTAAGGACCAGGCTTTGTTTCAGTTAGATGCCAAAGCTTGAGAGAAGGTTGGCAGCAGGGTGACAGCAGCGTAGGGTAACACAACCCAGTTTGCATCAGGCCCAGTGGGATGAGCCCATCATCCTTTGCAGGCCAGAGGATCATGGGGGAGAGCAAGTCCTGGCATAATTAGTGGCTGATGCTTCCATAAGCTGTGTGATTATCAAGAGCTGCTGTCCATGAAGCCAGCTAACACATCCTTGCAGCTTTGCTAACACATAGACAAATGAAGCAATTAGAGGAGCATTAGCAGGGAGCTGTAGTAAGGCCATGCTAAGCAGCAGGGCTTTGGTAAGGTCTCACAGAGCGGGCAGCCCCACATCCCCATCAGTATTTCCACTAGCCAAGCTGCCATTCAAACTCTCTGTCTTTCCAAAGAAGGGGAGCCGGCAGCGCTGTTTTACTCCAGGAGGAGCTGAATCGCATAGAGTGGATGTGGTGATTGGCTGTCTGAGCTCGGGTCATGAGCAGAATGTGCTGGGATGCTTGGAAATTCCCACTGACCAGCAAAACGATTCGAGAGGAAAAGGTGCAGCAGATGCTGAATGGCTAGGAGAGTCAGCAAAAATGTCAGCGAAGCGAAGAGGAGATCTTCACTGCACACAGGTGTGTTCTTAGCTCAGGTTACCTAACTCGGGTTAAACTAGAAGTGAAGACATGGCAACTTGGCTTTTAACTCCAGTTAGCAGTTCAAGGGGAGCCTAGGGTTGCACTTGAGCTGCTAGTCAAGGTAACAACACACCCGTTTTTTGCAGTGAAGACATCCCCTAAAAGACAGTGCTAGACCCCAATATCCTAGATCACGTCACAAAGAGATAGTTGCTGCCCTGAAGGGTTTCTACAATAAGAACTGATCAGGTTTCAGTCTCTCACTTCTTGCCATGTCCTAGTTCGCCAGTCCTCCATGGAGTCCTCGAGCAAGAATAGCAGAGAGGAGAGCTCATATTCCTAACGTAAGAACAACCAGGAAAAATCCTTTCAGCCGTTCTTTATCCATCAAAGAGAAGCAAAAAAGGGACATAATCCCAGTTTCTTTTTCTTTTGCAGATCACCTTTAAGGCTGGATTGATTGCAATGGTGTGATCCAGTCAGCGGAGTCTGCTGAAGAGGCGTTCCATACCAACACACACCACGTCCTCTCCTTTGCTGTAGGGCAGAAGCATTATGGCAGCCCACCGATGTTGCAGAATAAACATGTGTGACGGGTTGGACCCCCCTTCTGGGATGCCATCTGATATATTGGGATTTCACTGAGCCCCTCCTGCTCAACCAGCCTGGGTTGAGCCTCTCCCTGCTTTAAAGAATTAGGCTCTCCGGCCTCTTGCAGCACACATACAGGTAGGACCACAGCCGCTGCAGACACAGACTCAAGTCAGCTGTGTGTGAGAGGACTCCCACAGCACTCATGTGCCCACCCCTTTTGGGAGACAAACCCAAAATACTACTGTCTTGCACTGTATAGAAAAATCTGCACAGCGCAAGCTCATAAAAATCCGCCCACTTCCTCAATGTGAAGAGAGATGCGCATGACTTCTTGCCCCCCAACCAGTTAGAAATCACATAAAGTGGGTTTCATAATAAACAAAATAAGTTTATTAACTACAAAAGGTAGATTTTAAGTAGTTAAAGGGATAGCAGACAGAACAAAGCTGATTACCTTAGTAAATAAACAAAAGCCGCAAACTGAGCTTTAATAGACTAGATTGATAGGATACAAATTAGCAAATGCTTACCCTGAGTGATAAACAGGCTGGCAGATTCTTAAGGCACTAACTGCCTTGGCTTTCCCAGGTTTTCTTACACAGGCTAAAAATCCTTCCAGCCTGGGACCATCACTTCCCACAGTTCAGTCTTTGTTCCTCAGGTGATTTCAGGTGGTGGTGTTGTAGGGAGAGTGAGGACACCTCGAATTGTCATTGTCCCTCTTTTATATGTTCCCCCCTCTTCCTGGAAAGCTTTTTTGCTGTGCCCTGAGTCAAACCATGCCCATTGTACAGAGCTCTCTCTGAGAGGTTTCTATTGCACACCGTTCCTAGGGTAATCCTTATGCTCATGTGCATGTCCTCAATAAACCACTAACATTGTTTGTATTTCAAATGGGCTATGTTGGATGAGGCCAGAGACATGGTCAATACTCCCAGCTTCAGATACAAAAATGATACATGCATGCAAATTGGATAAACACATTCGGTAAATTATAACCTTTCCAATGACATCTTACAAGACCCATCTTGCATAAAGTATCTCTTAGTTATGCCATATTCATATCCTAACCATATTTTAATGAAGAATATGGGGTGTAACATCACAGCATGATCTTCCCTAAACCTTCCTCAGTTGCCATGTTGAGGTGAAGGGGAGAACAAAGGGCCTGGAATCAGGCTCCTCTGAAACACAGGGAGGAGATCAGACTGCTGTAAAGGAAGGCTGCCCTCAGGATAAATGTGCATAAAACCTGTTGCTGAAATGCATCAGAAGCAAATCCCTCTTGAAAGACAATGCTTCCCGTGCCAAAATTTATGAGTCATCAGCATGAGCTAGCCTTTAAAGCAGGGCAACAGGAGTCAGAATGCTTGGGTTCCAGGCCTGGCTTTGCTGTGGGCTGTTCTATTTCTGCACCCTCTGTGCCTCCCCATCTATCCAGGTGTAAAGTAGATGCAAAGGTACATACCTACCTGCTTCAGAGGGGGCATTGGGAGAATCAGTGGTTTTAACTTCTCCAAGATCACCAGCTCAAAGGTGCAATGTATATTTGATTGGCAAACTCCTTCCCACCAATTGGCTTTTAGTACTCTCCTCCCAGTGTTACAGAAAGACAATGCAATTCTTTGTAGGCCTATTCTGTCTCATTCTAGCAAGGGCGGAGGATCAATCTGGATTCACAGGTCTTTAAAGTCCCAGCTGTAGCCATCTGGTGAATCAGTGGGTTGTATAAATGCTTGTTTAGTTGCTAAGCATCTGATGAGCAGATGAAATGAGTGGAAAACTAGCTGAGTCGGCAAAAGTACCACTTCACACAAACGAGTGAGCGGACCAGAGAAGAGAGGAATTGGAAGGATGGTAAGTACTGAAGGAGAGGGGCCTTTGCTTTTCTGTGCAGGTTCCAGGACCCCAACACACAGGTGAGTGGATTTGAGACAGTGAATAATGAGCCATCACTTAGGCCCTTTATCTAAGTGGAATCTACATTCTTGGGATTTGAGAATTGGTGGTAGGGTACTAGGGTATCTAGATCACTGTTCTGGATCTACTCTAGGATAGTAGTGAACAAAAGCTGTTGCCTTGCTCTGGTTATTCAGTGGCCCAGGTATAATGAGTTTGGCCGTGTGTGTCTTGGGCTAGTTCCCAGAAATAACATCCACATCAAAAAAACCAACCCAACTGGTCCCTTGTTGGGAGTGTCCATTAATGTGGGTTGAAGGTGAAGCCCCTGTCTTGATCCCAGAGAAGCAGAACAGGTTGGAGGCATGATGATGGGATCATCCATCATGAGGGGATCGTCTCTGGATGCCTGCACAGCCAAGGTGCCCCGGTTCTGGGAGGAGGTGGGTTTCTCAGGCTGGCACAGGGACTGCTGACATGGGCACTTGGATATAACAGGCCTGCCTTGTGTTGCTTTCACCAGGCTTTCGGGGCACGCCAGAGCAATGACACTGGATGAGCTGTCTCAGGGCAACACGATGCAGGCGATTCTGTATGGTGCTCTGGTCCTTCTCTGCCTGCTGAGCAACAGCCTGGTTCTCCTAACGGTCCTTGCCATGACTGTGAAGCATGGTACCATGGCTGCCTCTGACCTTCTCCTGGCCACTCTCTCCACCATCAACCTCCTTCTCACAGCGCTGTGGAACACGCTGATCTTGTAGCTGACCTGGGGCTACAGCTCTCCTTGTCTGCCACTTGGTGTAGGGTCTTCATGTTCACCTGGGTGCTCTTGAGAGCTATGAGCACCTGGGCCACTTCCTGCCTGAGCATCTTCCATTGCCGTATCATAAGGAAGCAGCATCCCCTAGGGGCTAGGGAAGCCAGAGGGGCCGAGGACGCAGCTATCACTGTATCTGCCCTCCAGATAGTGAATGTGTTGTACTCTCTTCCTGCCTTGGTGTATTCCAGCCATGCAGCAGTTGGGAATAGCACTCTCTCCTTGATGCTAGTGAGCAGTACCACCAGGCCTTTGCTGGGCTGCACCTGGGCTTTCCCCTCCCAGCAGAGTGGGTTGGCCTATGCCACGGCTTCCTTAGTCATCCACAAAACTGTGCCCGTAGCCCTGATGCTGGGCGCCAGCGTGTACACCTTACACAGACTGAAGGGGCATGTGAGAGCCATGGAGGCCGAGAACGGAGTGGCCAGGTTTGTCTCTGAGCAGAGAGCTGCCAAGGTCATCCTGGCCTTGGTCGTTCTGTTTGTGGCCTGCTGGGGGACCAACACGCTGGCAGTCAGCTACCACAGCTTCACCAGCAGGCCCCCTGCACCCTTCCTGCTTCAGGCTGCAGATTTCTGTGCCTCGCTCTTCTTGGGGATGAGCACCCTGGTAATCCCGGCAGGGCATAGCCAGCTGCGCAGGATGCTCCGGAGAATGATCTGTGTGTGCTAAGAGGGTTCTGGGCATGGATGCAACAGGGACACAGGAAGTTGTTCTATAAAGGAACATGTGTCCAGCCTCTGGAGGATCTGGAAATGTCAGCTTCCCCCCTGACTGAAGGCTGAATGACCTTTCTATTCACACCCACCTGTCTTAAACTAAGCTTGTCTTTCTATTAGTTGAACCATATCAGTCTAAAGCCTGACAGGAGACAGAAAAAGCCTGCAGAACAGAGTTTTGGCACTTACCGTGCTGTATCCTGGACCTCTCCATCCATACTCACACTTGCTCTTAATAAAATGGGTTGGATGCACTTCACAATAATAAAGAAATAATAATAATAATGATCTTTGCCTTTCTGGGGCACCTTTCAGCTCAGAATCTCAAAGCACTCTGCAAACGTCGACAAGTCAATCCTTCAAAACACCCCTGACTTACACCAGGAAGGAACTTGGCCCAGCATTCTGTGGCGGAAATCCCTCTGGATGTAACTCAGTTGAAGACAAGGAAGTTCCCGCAGGGTGGACATTGGCTCAGCATGTCTGAGGATTACGTCGTCCGTCACAGTTTGCTGCGAGGTTGCTGGTAGTACACTGCCCCCAGCTGACTCAGTGAGCCCATGCTTTGCAACCAGCTCCTATCATGGGGCCAAATACATCACGGTGTTGGCAAAGAAATGGCAGCTCCTTTGTACTGACACTTGAAAATATACACATAAAAGAACAGAGAGTTCTAATGCTAATTAGAACTGTCGATTTTATGAGCTAGATCCTCAGCTAGGGTAGATCAGCTTAGCTCTGTTGAGTTCAATTGCACTTCGCAGATTTATAGCGGCTGGGGATATAACCTGCGGTTTTTTAGAGTAGCACCAGACTCACCAGGTTTGCTTCGCAGGGGCTTGCACGGTTTTTTTTTGTTTGGGGTTTTTTTTTTGCTTTTGAGCTCCATGGGCTCTCTCCCACCTCATCTGCCAATACCACACCCCCAATGAACCAGAAATCTCAGTGAAATCCACTCTCACCTGCTTTTGTGCCAAAAATCATGCAAAACTATCACCTTCCCCATCACCAAAGGAAAAACCAGAAGTCAGAGACGCAAAGTGGACTAATGGATACAGAACTGGACTGGTAGAGCTCAGGGTTCTATGCCTGGCTCTGCCACTGGCCTGCTGGGTGGCCTTGGACCGGTCCCATTGGCGTGCAGGAGGCTCTGGCGGGGAGGGAAGGAGGAGGACCGAGGGCATGGCAGGCACAGAGGAGGGGGCGGGAAGGGGTGGAGTGGGGGCAGGGCCAGGGGTTGTGCAGTGAGCACCCCCTGGCACATTGGAAAGTTCGCACCTGTAGCTCCAGCCCCAGAGTCGGTGCCTAGACAAGGAGCCGCATATTAACTTCTGAAGAGCCAAATGTGGCTCCGGAGCCACAGGTTGGCCACCCCTGGGATAGACTATATGTTGCAACTTGGTATAGTATATAGGACACTGGCCTGGGAGCCAAGACTCCTGGGCTCTAACCCTGGCTCTGCCACTGATGGGCTTTGTGCCCTTGGGCAAATCATTTTGCTTCTCTCTCTTTCCCACCTCTTGGCTGTTTAGTCTGTAAGTTCTCTGGGGCAGGGACTATCTCTTACTAGGGTGACCAGATGTCATTTTATAGGGACAGTCCCGATATTTGGGGCTTTTTCTTATATAGGCACCTATTACCCCCCACCCCGTCCCGATTTTTCACACTTGCTATCTGGCCACCATATCTCTTACTGTGTGTACATACAGCAGTCAGCACAATGGGACCCTGGTCTAATTGCTATTGTAATACAGCTAACGCCCAGGAATTACTTCCACATTTATAGATCTACCGGATGGCTTTGATTTGGCTTCCTCTACCCTGGCTTTCACATCTGTCCCTTTTTGTTTATTTCAGCTTTCTGGTCACTGTCCTGGTTTTCTATTTGCAGCCTGGTTGTTCTTGGCACAGGGACTCTTTGCTTTCGGCGCTATGGAGATTTTGTACCGTTCCCTCAGGGAATCTTTGTCAGGACAGCGCCACGCAAAAGTAATCCGTGATTAATAACCGAGAAAAGGGAAGAGAGTCCCTGGCCCTGTGTGCTGAAAGGTGAGATTGTTTTGGTAAACACAGATTCAGTCAAGCAGTTCCCAGTTTCAGCATCCTAAGGATGCTCCATCACTTTAAGGCTCAAAAGCTTTTAGGCAGTGAGTATTGTCTGAGCTGATCACTGCTGGACGGTTTGGATGCTACCCTTTAAAAGAAATCCAATTTAGTGATTTCCATCTTTATTGCCCAGAGCCCTCTAATTGTCCACAGAACAGACAGCAGTCACGGGGGGCAGGATTTACACACACACATCTGTACGCATCAATCCAGACCTTGAGGGAGTACTTCTAAGAGCCTCCTCCTGCCCAGTTGAGTTTGAATTGGCCGGATAAGGCTCATGCTCAGGACCATGCCTTCTCAGACATGTCACTCCCCACTCACGCCCTGCCCCTTCCTTCACCTTGTAAACATGTGAGCAAGGAAACGGGGAGGAAAGTGGCTTGGGCTTGCTCAGTGCAGAGGGCTCTGATTAGCCCTTACCCTTGTGTCCACGAGGAGACTCTGCTCACACCTTCCGTTCCAGCACAACAGCCTGGTTCATCCTTCCGAGTCCTGAGGGTCCAACAGACGCCCCACACTCCTTCGAGCCACGTTCTCTCTGCTAAGACTGTCAACAAGGGATCCTACTAAAACTGGGACCCACCTCCCCAGCCCGTCTCTTGTAGGCTACCAACTGGCACAGCTCTTCATTCCCTGGGAGGAAATGAGTGATGTAGACACACAGTACGATTGTGTTTACTTCAACGCTCTCAGGTATTGCCTGGACTAGACCCACCCTAGGAATGATGCTGAGAAGGGGATCAATGCTGCTGCTCTCAAGCAGGGGTCAAAACACTGCGAGAGGCCTCTGAATAACAGCTGCCTGGTGCTATCACAGCACAGCAAAGGCACCTGGTACAGCCAAGAAGTGCAACAGGCGCGGCCGCTGGCTCTGCTCACCCGCCCCGTTGCTGCAGCTCAGCAGAGCACGTTTCATTCCAACACACGCGCCGCAACTGAAAGCGCTTCTTCAGCGGGAACTTCCTTCCACGCCTTGTGTTTTCCCTCAACGCTTTTATTGCACGGAGCTGGGATGCAAAAAAATCAACGCCAGCGAGGTACAATCGGGAATGTCAAAAGGGACACTAGGCCGATGAGCAAATAAATACCTTCAGATAGCTCTGGGAATAAGAAGCGAAGTTTAGAGGGGAAGCAAAAGTGAACTAGGTTTGCCCACAAGCCTTGGCAGCTGTACCCACCTTTTGCCTGGCACTTGGCTTTCGGCATGGGTCTAGTGTACTTGGTATATTTCTGCTGTGAAGGCAGGTGTTTGCAGCACACCCAGTTTGGAAGAGCAGTGATGTTTTTAATCCGGTATCATTTTCCAGCGAATAATTTGGTGGTTTACTGAGAAACTGCATAAAAAACCACGTGGGATCAACCTTTCTCCTGCCCAAACTGGTACGGAGGTTGTTAATCCAATCAGAGGCCACTCTCAGTGCTGTTATCACATCAGAGCCAGGCACCTGGGCAGAGACACAACACAATTGGATCAAGTTGGCCAAAAATTAAAGAGGACCTCGACTGCCAGGACAGGAATGGAAACAGCCCTGACAAAAGAGGAGAAACAGTGAATTATAGTAAGAGCTTAAATCAAAAGCAAGGAGAACGTCTCTGCAATGCTGCAGTTTGCAGCCACACATATGAGGCCCAGAGGGGGTGGAAACTTGGCAGGGGAAAGGCTGGCTATTTTCAGTGATCCAGAAAAAACTCCCATCTGACAAACAAAATATCTCCTGATTGTCCTGCCTCTCAGGGAGGTACAGAGATGGGAATTACAGGGGGTGACAGGGAGGAGAAAGGAACTTGGAAGTCAGCAAGTAGGAAAGGGTGAGAGATGGAGCAGGCTAGAGAAAAGATGGTGACGAAAGCGGGCCAGGCCAAGAGAAATCCCCCCCACCCACCTTTTTCCTCCTTTCAAAATCCAGTTCCTGCCTCTTTCCAAACGCTGTCCCCAAAGCTCCAGTGAGGGATCCCCACTCTCCCTACAAAGAGTATATCAGGGATACTCAGCCTGGAAGGTCTGGAGAACCACCTTCCCTGCTTTGGGATGACCAGCTGTGGTTCCTGCTCAGTGCCCATCACAGATATTACACTGCAATTCGCGGTAGCAGCTGGGAATGGATCCCTCTTCGATCGTCGTTCAATCAAAGTGTCCAATGCTGAATCAGCTTGGTGGGTGTCATTCAGGCTCCGAGTGGAACGGGTGCCCAGACACAAAACAGTAACCACAACTGGTTCCTTTGGGCAGTCTCTGGGGCAAGGCCAATGGCTAAGCGGCCCAAAGGGCTGAATACCACTTGCACTCCTAGACATGGTCTTTCCAAGACATGGCTGAGGCCCATTGGCAGATACTTGCCCTGGCAATGCCTGTCCCAGGCTTGATCTGTGAAGAAACAAAGGACAGTCTCTGGAGCTGCCAGGCTGGCCCTACTTCCAGCCCAATACTAAATTCACACTTTAGCATTTACTAAAATGTTTATATATGAACATACATATAATTGTTGATACTCGATCCATCCCTGCTGTTCCTCCACAAACTGTAACAAACTCCGAACAGCACATTCGACGGTGTTTGCCAAACCTGCATTAAAGCCAAATGGGGCCGGGATCACAATCCTGAGGAATTACCAATTAAATTTTTTTTTTTTTTTTAAAGTTCATCATTTGAACTATCCAGCAACACCGGGCAAGGACTGCTTGGCTATTTCTGAAGCCATCCAGCCTCTATGCAGCAGAAACAGGATAAAGCAAACAATCTGCTGATATCTTTTGCAAACTGACCATTGACCCCAAGTCTGGCTTCTGGCTTGTATGTTCAGCCACTACATCTGCAGTGCCTGCGTCTCCCAGAATATTGGTAGTTACATGAGGCTGCAGAGTGAGCGTGCAAGGAGGTTACAGTGAGATTACGGTGTGCAGTGCTGGGGGAGGGAGGCGCTGTTGATGGGAGTTGCTGCGCAAACAGAGCAAAGCTTTGATGGTTTCCAGACATCTCCCACGGCAGACCGGGGAGGGGGCAGTAGCGCAGTGGAAGGTGGCTTTAATTAAGGGCCAGTTCCTTTGAGCCTTGCTCACAAGAGCAGCCCCAGTGACACCCCAGCCATACACGTCCGATGCCGACGCTCATCAGACCCCAGAAAACACATTGGTTGATATAGACAGCAGGGCGGTGGCCATGGAAGTTAGAATCCGCTAAGGATGGGTAACAACTCACCTGCCGAATCAACTAGCCCTGAAAATGGATGGCGCTGGAGCGCTGGGCCCATACCCGGCCGTCGCTGGCAATGAGACCCGCGGGGGCTACGCTGCGACGTGCCATGAAGCCTAGGGCCTGAGCGGAGCCGCCGCAGGTGCAGCTCTTGGTCGTAGTAGCAAATATTTACATGAGAACTTTGAAGGCCGAAGTGGAGAAGGTTCCATGTGAACAGCAGTTGAACATGGGTCAGTCGGTCCTAAGAGATAGGCGAGCGCTGTTCCGAAGGGACGGGCGATGGCCTCCGTTGCCCTCAGCTGATCAAAAGGGAGTCGGGTTCAGATCCCCGAATCCGGAGCGGCGGAGATCCCGGAGAAGCTGGCGGAAGCCCCAGGGAGAGTGCTCTTTTCTTTGTGAAGGGCAGGGCGCCCTGGAATGGGTTCACCCTGAGACAGCAGCCCGAGCCTTGGAAAGCGTCGCGGTTCTGCCGGTGACCGGTGAGCTCTCGCTGGCCCTTGAAAATCCGGGGGAGATGGTGTAAATCTCATGCCGGGCCGTACCCATATCCTCAGCAGGTCTCCAAGGTGACCAGTCTCTGGCATGTTAGAACAATGTAGGTAAGGGAAGTTGGCAAGCCGGATCTGTAACTTTGAGAAAAAGATTGGCTCTAAGAGCTGGGTTGGTCAGGCTGGGGCATGAAGCGGGACTGGGCACGAGGAGTGGCAGCGACTCTGGACGCAAGCTGGGCCCTTCCTGTGGATCGCCCCAGTTTCAGCAGGCGTTGCTCACCTCTCCCGCTCAGCGGGAACGAGGCAGGGAGTGGTGTTCTCGAGAGCCAGATCCTCAACAAGGTAAATCAGCATCACTCTATGGATCTGGCCCTTTATTTCAGGAGGTACCTCATGCCTGTTTTGGAGGGCTGGCCTCTGCAGGAAGAGGGAGATGCACCTAGATCTCAGTCCCACAGTCCACTGAACTTGGATTTGCTAAACACCTGTAAAGCTCCAAACATCTTCATAACACTGCACAAAGAACAGTGATAAAGTTGGGGTTCCTGACTGAGCCTCTGACAACACTTCAGCTCTCCTGCTCTGCCTGCAGAGCGTTACAAAAGAAAATCAAATATCTTACACTACCCCCGTCCTCTTCCTTCCTGTCTCTGGATGAAGTTTTCCCCTGTGCCGAGACCCAGCGCGAGGTCTAGGCACCCCTTAAGTCCACATAATGGGATCTGAGTGGCACCTAGTCCTTGCAATAGCCCTGGGCACAGGGGTGGATTTCCCCCTTTACATCACCACAATGCTGCCCACGTCACCGGCACGCTCGGAGAGACAGGCAGCGCTCGTCAGGAGCGGTGTCAAAGGCTAGGAAGACTTTTCAGAGGCAAGATCAAAACATAAAAGCTTCCCGGAACAGCATGCGAGGGTGGCTTGCTCCCAAGTAGCAGCAGAGCACGGATGGCTCTTTGAGGCACCAGGGGTCAGATGTTGGGAAGAACATACCCCTCTTCCCGAGTGAAGCAGTGTTGCCACAATAACCCTTTTGTGGTCACAATGAAAAGGAGACTGAATCATTCCACCACACACAAGCAGTGCTAGGAAGGCGACACCAGGGACAGAGACGTGCCGTGTGCTGCCATGGCTTGGAGAAATCCCCTCCAAAGAAGAGAACGCGGCTAGGCAAACTACCCCACCAGCATTCATCTCTAAGGACCATTGTTATATAGTTCACCTAATGGCTTTGCCAGGATTCCTGGCTTGTTTGAAACCTAATCTGTTACTTATCTGCTATGACTCACCTAGCAGTTCCCTAATAATGGACAGGGAGGAAATTTGCATTAAAAACCCCAAGTGCTCAGGGATTCAGACATACCCCATACTCATTGAAAGCTGAAAGTCACCAGAGTGTTAACCTGGGATCATACTTTTTCCATAAGGAGATGGGATAAAATCAGTTTCACAGTATTTCAGTGATGGGGGATGGTGTGGGAGTGGAAAGAGACCTGCTTTGGGGCCTGTTTCTATTAGATAAGCCCTGGCTTCAAAGTTGAAATCCAAATGTGGATCCAAACTTCAGGGATCCTGGTTGTGATTCAGGAACAGTTCTAGTTTGTCATGTTCTCCTGTAACTTAAAAGTGGGCTCGGTTTGAAATATTGTTCTGTTTTCAGTACAGAGAGACTGGGAAACCAGCACACACAAGGACACTCTACCAAACTAACCAAGATGAGTGGTATGTGCTGGTCACTGCCTAGGGTGGCAGCAATCTACATTCTGATCACAGCATTTATACACATTTGAAATGTATTAAACATGCAAAGCTACCATTTGCAAGCTTAGCTCTTTTGAAGGAAAAGGGTTCCTAGAACCAGGTTTTCAAATATAACCTGCCATGTTAAACACGGAAAATGTGCATTTGTGGGCACGACTGGGTCGCTGCACATGCAAATATGCACCTGGGTATAAAATACACCTTTTCAGGCATAAACAGATGGCTATTTGTTTGAAATCACAAGCCCATACACTGCGACAATCTCTCGGTGGCTTCCCCAAGCCCAGATCTTTGAAGATCTCTGAAAATGTGTTGGGCCACATCTTCAAACAAAGCCTCCAAATTTGTGCTCCCAGTTTTCTGTCCACAAATATTTGCACCTGCTGACTGAAGAGTTGGACATCTAGCTACTTGGCTTAGTGCAACAATTACTGGTCACAGGGGCAAAGAGGCAGCTATGAATGCTGAGGCTGAGTTGCATCCCCTTTTAAAATGCTGTCTTCTTACAGGGCTACATTCTCTTTCCCGCTACTCCCATACAGCTTCATTGACTCAGAAGTAAGTGCCCTTCCATGCACAAATAGCAGGTGTGCCTATGGAACAGACTGCAGAATTCGGCCTGTCTTGTCTGGGAGCATGATTTCTGGGTAATGGTGACATCCAGTGGTAAAGGCGGGTGATTGCCACCAAAGGTAACAGAGAACCAGAACCTGACCCAATAAGCACAAATAATTATCTCCCATTTATCCAAAATGGCATTCCCCCATCTTCTCCTCCCCACGGCAAAGGTTTTGAATAACCGCCCTGATCTTCCACAAATAGGGCTGTAACCGTCGTTTGCGCGTCAACGTACACAACAGAAATCAGATCAGAGGAGCAAATGTGAGCTGATCCCTTCTCTCTTAGGTCTTGATATGGCCCCTGTTACCTTTTAAAGTATTTACCCTCGCCACTCCCCTGTGAGGGAGGGAAGTTCTATCATCCCATTGTACAGGAGGAGAACTGAGGCACAGAGACAACGTGACCTGCCCAAGGTCCCACAGGAACCTCTGTGGCAGAGCAAAGGATTGAACGTGGGTCTTTTGAGCCCCAGACCAGCCCCGCTAGTAACTAGATCACGGGACTCTCAGTTATAGCTATGTGTGTATCTGAATCCTTCCTGCACCATCAGTGTTCTGCCATCTCTGTTTATCCTGGGCCATTCTTTGCCTGTCCTCTGTGTTGTTAAGTCCCATGAATTTTCCCTCTCTGAAAACTGTGTGGAGGGATTCTTTGGTCGGCCTCACTTGCGGGTTCCTCCAGCTGCCCAGCAGCAGACATGTCCCCGATATTTCCATCATCTTCTTTTCTGGATAACTTTGAAGAGAAAGCACTGCTGAACTCACGGATAAATCCCAGCTTTTATTATAAATTCAGTCACCATAATACCTAGTATTGTCCTGAGGCATTTTCTTTGGAAGGCATGGAGATATCTGTCTGGACCTTTGGGGGATTTCCAGCATTCACATCCATATGTTAAGGTGGAAATAACATTTGAGTTGAAGATTAATAGTTTGGTCTTTAAGCTGTAGATTTTCAATGGCCAAATCTTGTGTAAGCTGGTGAATGCAGTTGTGCCTTGCCAGTTCATGACATTATTTCCTTCTGGATGTCCCTATCGGTATGTTACAGCCCAGGTATGTGAATTGACTCACCTCTTGTATTCCTTTGCCTTCTACATAATGCTTGAGTTGGGGGTTGCTGGGATTCTCATTAGATTTGTTTTTTCATAGCTGGTTATTAACTCCGTCTTTTCTTGCGATGCTGGACAGTCTTTCAGTCTTTGCATGCGTATTAATTGAGCTGTCACTTAGAAGAGCTTTGTCAGCTGCAAAATCTAACCTTCCAGTGGACTACTGTTTAACTATGCAACAATGCCTTTGCTGCACCTGGCTGCACTTTTTCCTCATAATGAAAGCAATGGCAGCAAACAGGAGAGGTGAGCGAATGCACTCTTAACATAGGAAGCTAGTATTTTAAGTAATAGCTAGATGCAAATCTCTAGCCTGATTTTCTCTTGCCCTCTTCATTGTGCAGTCATTTACCTCAGTGCATTGTGGGAGTCAAGTACTAGTACATTCACTTGTCACTGGGGTAACTGACTACACAAGGTGCTGGGCAAGGGGTAATTAGGCTGCAGGTTTTTTTTTCTGCTCAAGACAATCCCATGGCTGTATTTGTTAGAAGATCTACTGCACACCTAAGATGCTCAAAGAGGCATGCAAAACAATCACTGGTAAGCAGAATTAAGGATATGATTGTAACCTCTCTTGGCATCAGTGCAAAGAGGAGTTAGGTCTTGGAGGTGGGAAGGGGAAGCATCATAACACTTAAGACACTGGGCCATTTTCAGGAATGAAGGTACACAAAAGGCTCATCGTAATTCAATTCTGCTGATCTTTGTCCCCTTTGTTAAAAAGATGATGATTGGATAGAATGAACTGTCAGAAACGCAAGAAAGAAGAAGCCCATGACTTGGCTATAAACAATGGGGATGAAATCCTGGCCCCACTGAAGAATATGGGAATTTTGCCAGCGATGTCAATGCGGCCAGGATTTCACCACTGTGATTCTAGTCACCATATGGAGCATCTGTGGGTGCTAACCATAGAGGTTTCACAGCCTAATGTGGCTTGGCACCTGCTTGATTCTGGAGACCAAAGAGTATTTTCGTCCTCAGCTGGGCGTTCTCCATCCTAGTGTTCTCTTACAGCGAGCCAGCCTTACATTTTCAAAGTGCTTTACTAATTTTTACTAGTGAATTCTTCTGCCATCCTATTCATATCCTCAAAATTGTATTTTAGAGAAGGGGAAATTGCACCACAGAAAGATTAGGGCCAATATTTTCCAGTAGCAGTTGCTGATTTTGACTGGCCCAAATTTTGGGTGCCCCGATGTGAAACACCACAAAGCCCTGATTTTCAGACATTTGCAAGTCTGGTGGAAGTCAAAGGGAGCCGAGTGTGCTTGGTGCTTTTAGTGTACGTACAGTGCCTAGCACAATATACCCTGCTCCCCTAGTGGAGTACTAGTGCTACTGCAGTAGCTGATAATAATCTTATGTCTAAAATTTGAGCTGGGCACACAAAATTGAGGCACCAACAATCAGTGGCTACATTTGCATATTTTGGCTTTCGTCAAGGGCATGCTGCAAACCAGAGTTGACCTGAGCATTGAGTTCGCCTTTGGCTGAAGGGGCACACCCACAACAGCCTCTCTTGGAGTCGTTGCCAACACTAAGCTCGCACATAGCAACACCCAAGAGTAACATTTTCTACTGTCTCCGCTTGCCTAGGGGACTCCGTCCCATCCTGGTGGGCGATGACCGGCCTCAGTTATACACACCTTCTCCACCTCCCATCTGGACCCCAACAATGCAATATACCTGGCTAGGAAGACTTCACCGCTTGGGGACACTTCAGCACATCCTCTCAACAACACAGGCTACCGTGAGCACATCAGGCCTGCCCTTCACTATCTGCACCGGCCTCCCACAGAATAGAGAGTCAAGTTCAAGGTCTCAGTCCTTATCTTCAAGGAGCTCACTGCCCTGGGCCTAGGGTACTTAAAATGCCGGGATGAAGATTGCGGTCGACAGCTCCACTCCTTAGGCCCAGGGGAACTTTCTGCCATAAGGGTAAAGCTTGTCTGTATAGAAGACACAGCTTGCTCAGGGGCTGGTCTGAGACCGTGGAATGAATTCCCCCAGGAACTAAGGGTCATCGCAAACCACATCACCTTCTACTCCATGTGCCAGGCACAACTGTCCAACTTGCCTTTCCTAACCTAAACATAGAGCAGCGTGGACATTTAAAAAACACAAACCCCACCACCATCACCACCAAAACCACGCTCCACTGCATACACAATTCTCTCCCTAGGGAGAAACGAGAGAATGAATGGACACGTGGCAGATGTCAGTCACATCCCTAAATGCATGACTGGACAGAGCTCAGGTACTATGGTGACGAAGGCAGAATAAAAATCTAGAGCGAATAGAATAGACAGTTGATCTAACAAACTGTGCACACACACAAAAAGCCATTTGCAGTGCACAAAGTTCTTCTTCTTGATTGCTCCTACATAACTCAGGAACCCTGCTTCATATTTTTGAGACACATCTGCTGGCACCTTATTTGTGAACTATTTGCATACACACAGACATCTCTTGTCATACTTAAAACTCAGGATGTCCTGGCTCCCAGTCCCATGCTTCTCACACCAGATCAGAACCACGTGCGTCTTCTGGGAGAATATATCTAATGGAGGAAAGTCACCCCATGCAGGGGAGCCAGCACATGATCCTAAGCGCCATGGAAGTCCCAATATAGCACCATTTTAAGGAGTTAAGTAGTGTACAGACCTTGTACTGGCTCCTTATCCATGGATGAGCTTCAACCACTGTGCAGTGAGTGGGGAGGGGAAATCAGTGACTCATTCAAATTTCACATGCCTAGTTACAGCCCTGTCCTCCAGTAGCAGAGGAAGCCTGCTGTTATCTAGGGCCCTACACATGGGAGATGTGTATCACGAGTCCGTCCCAGGCCAAACAGACCTATCACAAGACTGTATCATCACTTAGCCCTGCCTCTGTGTAATTCCTCCTCTGCAACTTGAATATGAGGGCATTTCATGTAGAGGCAACGAGGCCGTGTCAACCATCATTCATTTCTCCTTTTATCCTGAGCAGTAAAATATGACCCAATAAACACAATCATGGTTTGGCAAATATTCACACTTCAGCTTGAAAAACAATGCTGTTAATTTTACCACATGACCCAGCAAAAATTTGGCTTTTCCCATTCATTTCCCTCTCACTACAAACTCCCGAAACATTATAATGGTTTAACTCATTATCTCAGGCCCTCCAGCGTTGCTTTAGGCTCACTACCATCTACCACGGAGAGGGAGCTGGCGAATGGCCTTGCACACACAGAGCGAATTGACTTGAAATGATGGTTTGACTTTCTCCAGAATGTAATTCAGCTGTAAATTATTATAACAGTTCATGTTTCTTGACTAGCATTTTGTCTTCCAGGACAAACAAGCAGTCATTTCTACCATGCTCATTCTTCTTTGGATGAGGGGAAATTAGGAAGGGTACAATATTGCCACCACTGAAAGCAACGGGAGATTTGCCATCAGTTTCAATAGGAGCAGCATCTCGCCAATATATTTAAATAAGAATAAGAATACCTTCCTCCCTCCGCTTTCATCAGTAGATCTCTCAAAGCACATCAGTATATATCCTCACAACACCCCCGTGAGGCAGAGCTGTGCTGTTATCCCCATTTTTACAGATGGGGAACTGAGGCACAGAGAGGTTGGTGTCCAGATCCACAAAGATGCTGAGAAACCTAAGTTCACTGCACTCTACAAAACTCCTGCCAAACTCAGTTGGCATCTAAGCTCTCTCGGCACCTAAGTTTTAAGGTAAAAGTTCCCTCAGCACTTACGTTTCTGCCTCTGGGTGCTCATGCTGCTCCCTCCTTCTAGGTGTCTGGATGCCCATCTCCCGCCTAAGCCCCTGATGAGTCACAAACCAGGGAAAGATAGGTGTGCTCAGAGGCCACCTACTGGACTGGGTCCCATTCCAAGGCTGGCCAAAGGAGGGGAAAGTGCAAGTGACTGTATAATTTTTAGCCCAGTGTTAGAGGGCTCACCTGCGAGGTGGGACACCCTGGTTCAATGCCCCCCCCCGACCCCTTCTGCCAGAGTAGGAAAAAGGATTTGAATGGGGGAGGCTGTCTGCTCCTCCTCTAGGAGAGTGCTCTAACCACAGGAGTACAGGAAATTCTGAAAGGAGGGAAGTGCACCCTCCATCTGTCCTATATAAGCTGTTCTACTGTGGATAAATAATGAAATCGTGACTGGAGCAGTGGGACTGGACCTGGGTCTTCCATCTCCCGCCTGGGTGTCCTCACCACTTGGCTACAGACTCTGTATGTTGCTTGTTTCTCTCCTCCTCCCACAATGACTATTGCACTTGCAGTTCAATAGGCACTGAGCCAGATGTAGCCCAGTGGTTAGGGTGCCCACTGAGGATGTGTGCTTTGATGATTGGTTGCAACCTCCCTCCTGGCTTTTTGTTATCTGACCTGTGACGGATGGACAGTTTGGGCCAATCAGTTTCTTCACACATGTAATCATCTTTGCTCTACATTGTTCCAATAGCCCTATCAAGCTGTTAGCAGAAAACAGAGTAAAGGTGCACTGCACACTTCATAAAAGGTAAAGAAAATAGATCAAAGAAACGGTAACATTTCTTCCTACCTTTGAGGTTTGGCATCATGGCTAGTAATTTCACTGTTAAATAAGGCAAAAAGATCACCTTCTCAAAGCTGCTCTATGCAGGTAAAGCTGAATCCAGCATAAGAATCATATCACAACTTCCGAGGGGACAGGAGAATATGGTTTCCACCTGTGGCTGATTTCCTCGTTGGCAGAGATGAGTTGATGGAGCCGCAGGATACTTGATCTTAGTCTAATTTATTTAAAAAGCAATGCCAGAAGGCAAAAGCAAGATTTACTCTAGGTGGCTGAGTATGAACGTAGGTGTGTAGAATGAGGTATTTTTTGATAAACACTTGTGATTGTAAAACCCAGTCCTAGGGATATTCAGGGAACGGGAACATAAGAGAAACTAATTCATATCAAGATCTGAGTATTTATTGACAAATTGATTTTTGCTGCAGTCACCACCTCCGTATCTATGTTACAACAATAACTGTTCCAACCTTTATAGCACCTTTCAGTCAAAGATCCCCATGAGCTTTACAAATTAATCAGAGCTGGTTGAAAAATACCAGTTGGTGTTGTAGCAGATTTAGCGGTTTGTTTGTTTTTTTAATTTCCTCTGAAAATTTTTTGGGTTTTCAATGAAATAGCGAAACAAACAATTTAAAGGTTTCAGAGTAGCAGCCGTGTTAGCTACAAGCTCACAAAAGCTTATGCTCAAATAAATTGGTTAGTCTCTAAGGTGCCACAAGTAAACAATTAAAAAAACCTCCAAAACAACTGCCTCAAACAAGGGCTTTCGGTTGACAAAACAAAATTTCAAATGAAATGAAAAATTTCTGTGAAAATTTCAGTGGCATTTGGGTGGGCTCAGCGACTCTTTAATCTTTTATTTAGATGCCCAAATATGGCGTGAGAGGACCTAACTTTATGTATCCAGATCTGGACACTCGGGCCATCTTATCCTCTGTTTAAGGGAAAGAAACAGGCACGGTGCGGTCAAATTACGGGTAGAAGAAGGTCGGTAGCAGAACTGGAAACAGAAATCAGGATGACTAATCAGCCGCCCCCTTCACACTAGCGAAAGGAACAGAGCGAGCAGCCGAGCCGGGGAGCTGTGAAATGTTCCCAGAAAGCGAGGGACTGATCTATCCCCCAACGTGCAAAATCGCTGTGCTGGGGGTGTGGCAAAAACCCTCCACAAGGGAGAGGAGACATAATGGAAAACAAAGCAAAAATCTGCCCCAAGGTTGGCGCAGCTCACGCGTGCACCGCCTCGCCCCCCCCCGGGCAGGGCGGCCCCCGCCCCCCAGATCCGCATGCTGGAGCTGAGACAAGGGGGCTTTGCAGCAGCGAGACCCCAGAGTTCAGGAAACTCCCGCTCTGGGGGCCCGCTCCGCCGCGGGCTCCGCACCCTGCTGCGTGCCCCGGGGCGGGGCGGGGCGGGGCGGCGCGCGGGGCCCTTTGCGCCCCAGCCTCCGGGGCAGCGGGGCGCTTGGGCCTTGTAGTCCCGGCCCGGCGGCAGGCCCCGTGCGGGGGGGCGGCCGGGAACTACGACTCCCACAATGCTCTGGGCGCCAGGCGGCCCGTCGGCAGAAACCGAAAGCCCGGCGAAGGGAGCCGGCGCCTGGATGGGGAGGAGACGCGGCGGCGGCCGTGGGGCGCAGGCTGCGGGTCGGGGCTGCTCCGGCGTCTCCCGGCGCCAGGCGCTCCCGGGCCGCGGAAACTTTGTAGCAAGTTTGGCCAGGTCAGCGGGCGGGGGCTGGGAGAGCTCCCGCGGGGGGGGGGCAGGAGGAAAAGGGGGGGTGGGAAGGTCGGGGGGGTCAGGAGGAGGAGGAGGAGGAGGAGGAGGAGGAGGGGGGGTGGGAAGGCTGGGGGGGCGACAGGAGGAGGAGGAGGAGGAGGAGGGGGGGTGGGAAGGCCGGGGGGGCGACAGGAGGAGGAGGAGGAGGAGGAGGAGAAGGGGGGGTGGGAAGGCCGGGGGGGCGACAGGAGGAGAAGGGGGGGTGGGAAGGTCAGAGGGGGACAGGAGGAGGAGGAGGAGGAGGAGGGGGGTGGGAAGGCCGGGAGGGGGGACAGGAGGAGGAGGAGGAGGAGGGGGGTGGGAAGGCCGGGGGGGGACAGGAGGAGGAGGAGGAGGGGGGGTGGGAAGGCTGGGGGGGGACAGGAGGAGGAGGAGGAGGAGGAGGGGGATGGGAAGGCCGGGGGGGACAGGAGGAGGAGGAGGAGGAGGAGGGGGGGTGGGAAGGCCGGGGGGGGACAGGAGGAGGAGGAGGAGGAGGGGGGGTGGGAAGGCCGGGGGGGGACAGGAGGAGGAGGAGGAGGAGAAGGGGGGTGGGAAGGCCAGGGGGGGACAGGAGGAGGAGGAGAGAGGGGGTGGGAAGGCCAGGAGGGGGACAGGAGGAGGAGGAGGAGAAGGGGGGGTGGGAAGGCTGGGAGGGGGACAGGAGGAGGAGGAGGAGGAGAAGGGGGGGTGGGAAGGCTGGGAGGGGGACAGGAGGAGGAGGAGAAGGGGGGTGGGAAGGCTGGGAGGGGGACAGGAGGAGGAGGAGGAGAAGGGGGTGGGAAGGCTGGGAGGGGGACAGGAGGAGGAGGAGGAGGAGAAGGGGGGGTGGGAAGGCTGGGAGGGGGACAGGAGGAGGAGGAGAAGGGGGGGTGGGAAGGCTGGGAGGGGGACAGGAGGAGGAGGAGAAGGGGGGGTGGGAAGGCTGGGAGGGGGACAGGAGGAGGAGGAGGAGAAGGGGGGTGGGAAGGCTGGGAGGGGGACAGGAGGAGGAGGAGGAGGAGAAGGGGGGTGGGAAGGCTGGGAGGGGGACAGGAGGAGGAGAAGGGGGGGTGGGAAGGCTGGGAGGGGGACAGGAGGAGGAGGAGGAGAAGGGGGGGTGGGAAGGCTGGGAGGGGGGACAGGAGGAGGAGGTGAGGGGGGGTGGGAAGGCCGGAGGGGCGACAGGAGGAGAAGGAGGAGAAGGGGGGTGGGAAGGCCGGAGGGGGGACGGGAGGAGGAGAAGGGGGGGTGGGAAGGCTGGGAGGGGGAGAGGAGAAGGAGGAGGAGGAGAAGGGGGGGTGGGAAGGCCGGGGGGGACAGGAGGAGGAGGAGGAGGAGAATGGGGGGTTGGGAAGGCCGGTGGGGGGACAGGAGGAGGAGGAGAAGGGGGGTTGGGAAGGCCGGGAGGGGGACAGGAGGAGGAGGAGAAGGGGGGGTGGGAAGGCCGGGAGGGGGACAGGAGGAGGAGGAGAAGGGGGGGTGGGAAGGCCGGGAGGGGGACAGGAGGAGGAGGAGGAGGAGAAGGGGGGGTGGGAAGGCCGGAGGGGGGACAGGAGGAGGAGGAGAAGGGGGGTGGGAAGGCCGGAGGGGGGACAGGAGGAGGAGGAGGAGAAGGGGGGGTGGGAAGGCCGGGAGGGGGACAGGAGGAGGAGGAGGAGAAGGGGGGGTGGGAAGGCCAGGGGGGGACAGGAGGAGGAGGAGGAGAAGGGGGGGTGGGAAGGCCGGGGGGGGGACAGGAGGAGGAGGAGGAGAAGGGGGGGTGGGAAGGCCGGGGGGGGGACAGGAGGAGGAGGAGGAGAAGGGGGGGTGGGAAGGCCGGGGGGGGGACAGGAGGAGGAGGAGGAGAAGGGGGGGTGGGAAGGCCGGGGGGGGGGACAGGAGGAGGAGGAGGAGAAGGGGGGGTGGGAAGGCCGGAGGGGGGACAGGAGGAGGAGGAGGAGAAGGGGGGGTGGGAAGGCCGGAGGGGGGACAGGAGGAGGAGGAGGAGAAGGGGGGGTGGGAAGGCCGGAGGGGGGACAGGAGGAGGAGGAGGAGAAGGGGGGGTGGGAAGGCCGGGGGGTGGGAAACAGGAGGAGGGGGGGAAGGCCGGGGGGGACGGACAGGAGGAGGGGGAAGGCCGGGGGGGACAGGAGGAGGAGGAGGAGAAGGGGGGGTGGGAAGGCCGGGAGGGGGACAGGAGGAGGAGGAGAAGGGGGGGTGGGAAGGCCGGGGGGGGACAGGAGGAGGAGGAGGAGAAGGGGGGGTGGGAAGGCCGGGGGGGGGACAGGAGGAGGAGGAGGAGAAGGGGGGGGTGGGAAGGCCGGGGGGGGGACAGGAGGAGGAGGAGGAGAAGGGGGGGTGGGAAGGCCGGGGGGGGGACAGGAGGAGGAGGAGGAGAAGGGGGGGTGGGAAGGCCGGGGGGTGGGAAACAGGAGGAGGGGGGGAAGGCCGGGGGGGACGGACAGGAGGAGGGGGAAGGCCGGGGGGGACAGGAGGAGAGGGGGTGGCAAAGCAGGGTAGCCTGGCAGCTCATTCATGGCAGCGTCTCTCTGGCTGGCTCTGTATTTGGTCCTGGTCCCTTCCTCCATCAGGGCAGAGCTGTGTTCTGCTCCTGCCTCTCTGTTGCGCGTGAGGCTGGGGGTCTGTGCCTGTGTTCCACAGATGGTGCCATTGCATCACGCTGGCTGAGGGGCCCCAGGGAAATGGATGGCTTGTGGGGGTGTGTGGATTGGGTTAAGGACAATCAGGTGCAATCTGGGAGGAGAAGGAATAATTGTGCGGCTGGCTCTTCAGACTCCCCCATTGTGGAGGGAGCTGGGGGAGTCTCTGGCTGTTAAGAGTGTGTGGGGTGGGAGTACAGGTAAGAGTCAATCTTCGGCTTTCCTTGAAATCCCAGTTTGCTTGTTCTGCCCCAAAGAACCTGACTCCTGTGTGCGTTCTCTGCATCGGCTGGGCTGGTTCCTGTAGAACCCCTCCTGGCAATGTATCTTCTGGATACGGTATTAATTCAGAGCCATGCGCCTGTGGGAGATAGCCTGGGGTGGGCCATCGAGCGTGCTCTGAGCTTATCAAAGCTTGCTGGGCCTGGGCCTGGCCGGGCCTGGGCCTGGCCAGACCCAACGAAGAAACTTTAGAAGTGAGGGAAGAGGAGAGGCTGCTAAAGCAGTCACGCGATGATAGCCAACTGGGGAGACCTGAAAGCTGATCCCCAGGAACTAGGAAGGCTTGATGCTGGTTATCGTTGATTGACGGGCAGGGATAGATGGTGGGATGAAGTGTAGCAGGATGTGTACTGTAGTCAGGATGTTCACAGTCTCACTTCAGCGGTTGTGGGACCGGTTCTGATCTTGCACTGATGTAGATCCAGAGCAACTCTGTTGGAATGAAACCGCTGCCTGACTCAGTGCAAGAGCAGAATTAGGACCAGCAGAACGCTTGGTGTCTTGTTGTTGCTCAGTGTTGTGGGAAGGAGCTGAGTCCCGTTGGTCCCCTAGTGGCACTCATGATGTTCCCAGGGCTGATCAGGTTGCTCCTTGGATTTGTTTCCAACAGACCCTGATGTTTCAGTGACTTCAGAGGGAATGAATGGGCTTGTACAGCATATTAATCTGCTGATCGTAATCCTCCTGGTTGTACTACACACAATCTGCGTAAGAAATGAATGACTGGCTAGACGCTAGGTGGGAATGTGTATCTGAGCTTCTTCTGAGGCCTCTGCTCGGTCTGTAGACCAGCCTGTGATATTCCCACTCAGAGACACCTCAGCAGGAAGAGGAAGAAACAAATCAAGCTTTGTGGTTAATGTTGTGATCCCCAAATGATATACTCGGGGTTGCACTCAGTCCGATATCACTTCCTCTCAGTCCCAGTTCCAAAGGGTGAAGGAGAAAGGGTATGAATACAGCCAGGGCAAGGTGTGTAAATTTCACTCCCTTTCCATGGAGTGGAACGGCTCCATGGCAGGTCTTGCCCAAGGGATGAGCTCCTATCTGTGGCATTGGCTCCCTGTGGCCGTTTCTCCAGGGTCCAGGGCTGCTGGAGTCAGGTGCAGTTTGGTTTTTGTTTCTCTTCTCTCTGGCTTTATTTTTGGTGGGTGGTTTCAGTTGTCCCCTTAGGGGGTGAATTCATGTACTTCGCTGTTAATTAAATGTATATTGCAGATGGGTGAGTGCTCTGAAAAGCTTTGAGCTTCCCAATAGATTTCTCAATCAGTAAAGCACCTGCTGCTCTGTACTGGAAATTGCTCACAAGTGAAACACGTGCTGCTTTCTCTGTCTGGCGCACCAGGGGTCTTATGTTTGTACAGTACTTACAAGCTGTCCAGACCTGGGACAGGAGCAGGGGAATATAGCCTGTCAGTGGTGGTAGGGAGAGGGCCAAATTCAGACCTGGAAAGTCAGCAGCTGCGACTCCATCAAAGGCCCAGCACCAGGTCTGCATTTGGCCTAATAAGAGTAGCCCACATGCACTTAGCCTGCTGTGAATGTCACTGGGTGCCTGACACAGCGGAGTGCTGGTGGCGTTCTCCCTGGAGATGCTTTAGGCCAGACAAAGTCAAAATACACTGTGGGCATGTAGGACTTGCACAGCAAGGGACAGAGTAGCCGAAGCAACGGATGCTTCCCATCTTTAATGTGTATGATTCTAAGAGCCAGGCTCAGTCTTGACACAAGCAGATTCAATTCCAGTGACTTTAGTGGTGCTGAGCCTGAGCTGGATTTGACCCTCCCCCCACCCCCCCGCTGCAGCTCAACACTCGCCCTTCTGGCTAAGAGCTATCACCAGATCCTTTGTGCCTCTCCATCCCTGGAGAAGGGATTTACTTGGCTCAGACTGGGCACCTTTGTTACTTAGAAGACCGAAGAGCTGGTAATTAGATAACGCCTACTCTCATGAAGGGCAATGAAGAGACCATGAGGGAAGAAGCTTTAATCAGTCTAATCCTCACCTGCCCCCCCCCCCCCACACCCCATGCCAAGCAACCAATTACTGTGGTAGCTAAATCACTTGTCTGTGGCTTCAGCTTGTTGGTGAGTGAATAAGGAATTGGGAGGAGAATCCCTGATTTCTGAGGCTTTGTTTTCTGTAAATATTCTGCATTGTTATGGTTGGAGTGCTTCCACACATCACATGTTGATTGGTGTCAGAAAGAGCATGTTTGAGTAACCCTGACAATGAGCTAGCAGAATCGGTGTCCCCTTGTTCCAGTCCATTGCCTTCTGCTCACCATCACTAATGACCTTGTGCTTCTGTGGCAGTTACTTTGAATCAGGAGGTTGAGGATTCATGTCCCTTCACCACCAAAGCTCTCTTTCTTGAGGCAGCATGGTCTTGTGGATAGGACATGGACCTGGGGGTCAGGTGACCTGATTCTATTCCAAGCTCTGCCACTGACCTACTGCGTTACCTTGGGTGAGTCATGTCACTGCTCTTTGTCATCCTACTCTTTCTGCTTGTCTATTTCTGTTGTAGCAGGGACTGTCTCATGTATTTGGAGCCCTGATCTCAGTTAAGGGGCTGCTGCAGAACAACCTAGGTAATAACTTTCCGAGTTGTCATTTGGTACCACCACCTTTGTTTCTTGGGGTAATTTTTGTTTCTGTTTTTATGCAGAACCCCAATACATTTCCCTTTCTAGACCCCCTCCCCAGTGCAGACTCATGGTCTGGGGAATACTTTGTAGAGCTGTTTACATTTGATTTGGGGCAGTCAGTGTTGCCTATATGTTTTCACATGCTTTTTGAGGAGCAGAGTGGGGAGAATCAAGCTTTGGAGAATTTTCCATAACCTGGTGGGTTTCTATTGCTTCTTTGAATAGGCTGTACAGGAGCGTTGGGGACTTTGTACCTCCAAGGTATGGTACCCACTTCTTGCTGCTGCTCCCACATAGAGAGCCCACAGCATATAATCCTAGAACTATAAGGTTAGAAGGGACCTACTCTAACCCCCTGCTATGTCCTACTGTCCTTGTTCAGTCTGCAGTGGCTTTTTATGCTCAGTGAAGTTTGTGACCTTTTGTGGCGCTTGGTAGCATGGTGGCTTTTTTCAGATCAGCATTCACGACTAATTCCCCGGGAGCTGTGATGTCACTGACTGTTCCTTGCTGACGCTCGGCATATGGCAGCGGGAGCAGCAGAGGTAGTATTGGAAATGTCACGTCTCTGTCAGAGCTTCAGCTGATGCCCCAGAAGTCTCAGAGCCTGCGGGAGCGGCACATATGCAGTCGCAGTGGCTGCAACCATCTCTGTTCTCTTTGTTTGGAGAGGGATATATTCATGGGAACCTGAACCATCTTGACTGGTGATTCTGGGAGTAACTGACCATCATAGGCTGTTCTGAGATGGCAGCGCTCTTCTGATGGCTCCTGAAATGTGCCAGTTTCCTTTCTCCTCTGATCTCTGCTCGTTGCATGCAGCAGCCAGCCACACTTGCGGTTGAAGTGGCTTGCTGTGGTGGTAACTTGAAAGGCATTCTCCAACTTGATACGTCCGCAACTACTGGGTCACGTTGCCCTTGCCTGCCTGTTCCTATTTCATCTGTTTTGTTTTTCTCCTCTTCTCAGATATGACTCTTCCCCAGGCCTTGTAGACTTCAGGGTCGTGCTGAATGGAGCCATGCAACTTGTGACAGCTCTGATCTTGCCTTTCTGTTTGAGATTTTGTTTTCGGAGGTGCAGGGGTTGATGGCATGGAATGCAAAGTTCAGTGAGCGGACAGCTTGCAATTCCCCCCCGCAATGCATTCTGATTTGTAGCTCACCAGGGGTGCTTATCGGGGCGCTAGACTGGTGTCATAACACAGGTGGGGGGCGGGGAAGGAGCCTGCTGTGTGACTTGCCTCAGTCCTTTTGTAAACTCAAAATTGAAAGACCTTGAGGACTTGGTTGATTCCAGTTTTATTTCTTCTCCTTGCTCCCTGTCTCAGTTAAGATGTGATCAGACAGAATCTCGTCATCTGCTCCTGTTGATTCAGGAAAGCACCAATTGCCATACTCCTCTAAAGAGGTCAGATTAATGGAGGTTGCTATTAGCAACGAAGAACATCCTCTGTTTTCCTAGCTTCTTGGCGGGTTGTGCTGTCCCTTCAGGATTCAGGGAAGGAACCTTTCTTGGCCAACAGTATCGTCCGCAAGATGGAAAACCTCATTACCCTGTTGGCTTATCCAGCCCCAGCAGGGCTTAAACAAGTAGACTTGTTTGCCAGGTGGGCAGGCCTTGCAAGCAAACATGCCAGTTAGGTAGCATGGCCTCATTTCCAGAGGTGCTGAGCACCCACAGTTCCCATTGACATCACTATGGCTATTGGGTGCTCAACACTCTTGGGGGAGGGACAGAACCAGGTCTCTAACCTTTCGATGTTGCCTGGGTGCTCCAGAGGCCAGCCTGCCTGCCCAGACTCTGCTAGCCTCTGTCTTTTATTTTGGACTTCTGATGCCTCTCCTGTTCTGGCTGCTGCTAAATACTGTAAAAACCCTCTATTTTTCTCTGTCTTGTTGCTTTAGGCTCTGCGTGGAACTATAGTACCCAGGGGGGAAGAGGGGGAATCTCATCAAGCAGAGAGTCTTGTGCATCTGATAAGTGAGGAGAGTTGAGTCTTTATTAAGCATGGGGCAGATAGGATCTGGGCAAGTGAGAGACATTTTTGCGTCTCCAAAGCAGATTACTGCTATTGTGCAAACAAGGGACTTAGATTCATAGATACTAAGGTCAGAAGGGACCATTATAATCATCTGGTCTGACCTCCTGCACAACGCAGGCCACAGAATCTCACCCACCCACTCCTGCGAAAAACCTCACCTATATCTGAGCTATTGAAGTCCTCAAATCATGGTTTAAAGACTTCAAGGAGCAGAGAATCCTCCAGCAAGTGCCCCATGCTACAGAGGAAGGCGAAAAACCTCCAGGGCCTCTTCCAATTTGCCCTGGAGGAAAATTCCTTCCCGACCCCAAATATGGCAATCAGCTAAACTCTGAGCATATGGGCAAGATTCACCAGCCAGATACTACAGAAAATTCTTTCCTGGGTAACTCAGATCCCACCCCATCTAACATCCCATCATGGGCCATTAGGAACAGTCTTAAAATCCCAACTGCTTGGTTAGCAATAAGCACTTTGGATATAGTCCTGACACCTTAGAATTCTTGCCCTGCAGGGTAAATGCCATTGAATAACACGGAGTTCGGTTTTTGTTTTTGCTTTTAAAAAAAAGGGGGGGGGAGAAAATGCCCTCACTTCTCTGTGGGGCAGAGGGGTTTTGAGGATCCAGCCCCCAGTCTGAGAGCTATAGGTGCTCAGCACCTCTCAGGATCAGGCCCAGCTACCTACAGGATTTGGGGCATACAGAATCTTGTAAGTAAATGGTAGCAAAGAGAGGGTTTGGAAGGGTTACATACACTGGAATGCCAGGCTGATGGCAGAATCAAACTTTTGGGTTAACCTGCTGTTTGGACCCATTTTAGGTGTCTGTTTTACTCTATCCTGGCATCAGTGGGGCTTTCCATGTGCCTATTGAATGCAGAAATGTGGTTTGGACAACAAGTTACATCTTCCCCTCAGTCCACCCATGGAACTGTCTTTGTCCTCAGGAGTTGTGCATGAAGATGGAGAGATGGGTTACAGGTTATGGCAGGCATGGTCTGGCAACCAGGGTGCAGGATCAGGAACCATTCCTAGTTTTGCCACCAGTTCACTGTGGAATCTTGGGCAAAGTTGTTCACTTCTGTCTCCCTATATGCAAAGTGCTATCACACTCTTCTTAAAGCACATAGATCACTGGAGGAAGGATGATAAGAATGAGTTTGAAGTAGTTTCTTGATATGGGGGGGAGAGGGGAGAGGAGAGAGAGAGCGTGTGTGTGTGTGTAACTGACTGGAGGGCAGCAGAGCATTTACCGGAGTGACTGACTATTATGCAAATTTTTTTTTAAAAAAGAGTTCAGTATTGAGCTGACTTATGCAAGTACTATGCTCCCTCCTTGCTCCAGATAGACAATGTAACGGCATGGCGCCTGCTGCTCCACTTAATGCTTTGGCAACATTTCCATGATAAAGGTTCATTTTCACAGGCTGTAGGCCTTGTCCATCAAACTGGTCTGGAATGAGCCTGGGCACTTGAGATCTCACTCTGGTAACACTCCCCTCCCCTGCCAATCATCAGGAGCCTGCAGCTGGGATCAGATTAGGTGACAGTTCAGGCTTGACGCTGAATCACAGCTGTGAAATCAGAACCCTGAAATGGCACAAGCTGTCTTCATCTGACTTCACCTCCAAAATGCGGGGAAAACATCTCCTGGGAGCAACTAATCGCCCTTGAGATTTCAGCCACATCCACTCTGGGAAATGGAACTTCTGGCGTTTGGATCTGATCTCTAAGCACAGCCATGAAGTGGAGGTGGTTCAGACCTAGAGATTCAAATGTGACAACCCTGAAATTTGCAGGGGTTCGTACCTGAGGTTCCAGTTCTGGCGCATCTTCTTCATCAGTTTATGCAGTGCTTCATAGCAGTAAAAGGATAAAACATGGAACCAACACTCTGCTGAAAGGGGTGCTTGCTGAACACCCAGCTGTTCTAGGGATGCAGGAAGAACAGAAGATGGGTCTGGACGGCTCTCATGTGTATTATGAGGAGAGCCCTGAATCCCTTGTCACTGAAATGGGAGATTCCATTCAGCACAGAGTGGCTAGTTTCGGTGGACCACTGAGCAAGTTGTACACCAGCTGTTTCTGATGATGTATCATCATTCACCACTGTACTCTTCTGTCTATTCACTTGAGTTCATTCTCTCCCTCTTCGTGAACTTGGCTCAAAAATCAAATGTGTGACTTGAGAGACCTGGTTCAATTTCTGGCACAGCCATCAACTTCTTAGGGCCAGTTGCTTGATCTTCCTTGTGTCTTAGTTTCCCACCTGTAAAATGGAGATTTTAAAAAAAGCTCCCTTTTGCTCACTCTTTGGGTATTTCTATGCTGCAGTCTGTGCACGTGTGTAATTGCAGCATGTGTAGGCACACCTGAGTTATTTTTAATCTAGCTAGCTTGTGGGCCGATAGTAGTCAAGCTGTGGTTTGCTCACACAGCTCTGCTACATGTGTTGCAATCACACACCCTGATTGCAGTGTAGATATACCCCTTTGTCTGATCAGATTGAAATCCCTTTGAGACAGGGACTGTCTCTTACTATGTGTTTGTACAGCACCTGGCACAATAGGCTCTGAACTCGGTTGGAAGTTCTAGGCGCTACCATAACACACACAGACTCCAACTTTTTAAAAAAATTTAGTTGGTGTCTTAACTTTGCCAACTTCTCCCACATTTGGGACCTGCTCAGAGACTATTTGCTGGTTTGGGGGGAACTTCAAAGCAGGGGTCAAATTTCTGAGAGAGGCTTGCATGGTAAGGTTACTGAATAATAGTAAACCTGATAGCACTTAGATAACCCCAGAGCAATGTCTTTATCAAGGTGAAGGGAGGGATGTTAAGTCATTATCTCGTCTTTGCAGCTCCCCTTCCATACATTTGAAGGGTCAGACAAGGTCTCCTTCCCTGCATAATGACAGGTTTCAGAGTAACAGCCGTGTTAGTCTGTATTCGCAAAAAGAAAAGGTTACGAAAGCTTATGCTCAAATAAATTGTTTAGTCTCTAAGGTGCCACAAGTACTCCTTTTCTTCCCTGCATAGCCGCTTTAGACTAGAATAAAGCCAGCGAAAGATGGATGTGAAATTCAATTTAGACAAAGGATCAATGGGATGGCATTTGTCAAGGACAGGTGTTGATCACAACAGTGAGATGCATTCAGCCTGTGCTGCTTTTACACATCGCGCCGGCTGAGTTAATTTTAGCATCTTCTCTCTGAACATTCCAGTATTTCAGGATGTTGCTGCTCTATACAAAACAATTATGCATAATGAAATGGGAAGAGGCTGATCCTTGAGCAAAGGCATGTGAGTAATTCCCTCTTTGTTACTTATAGTTAAATGTGGTCTAAGAGCAGACAAGGTGTAGGGCATGTGAACAAGCCAAAGTGCTTACAAGTGACGTGGAAAAGCTCTGTCCTTGTTCTTTTTTAAGGGAGGCAGCTGTAGCATGTTTAAAAGCTTGCTACTGGGTAGGGTCTGTCATCTGAGACTTGGCTTTGTTCCAAGCTGACTGATATTTAACCTACAGAAACATCATCCTCTCTCTGTCTCGTTTGTTCTGTGCCAGGCTTGAGTCTCTGCAGTTTTCTTGTGGATGCCAATTTGCAAAATTTAAGCCAAACGGAAATTCTAATGGTGTAGGAAAAACATCCCGGTCATTGATGAGGTATAAAGCATAAAGTAATGGTCGGCTTCAGGCTGGAGGTAGGTGGTGTGGGGATTGATGGCTTGGCAATGAGACATGGAACCTTTCACTTCTCGGTTAGTGGTGTTTGTAATGAGCCGACCTCCTCTGCAGGCCCACTGTGTGAGCACTTTGTGTGGTAACAGCTTTGATTTTTATTTAGCTATTAAAGCACCTACCTTGTGCATGAGACACTTTGATGATTTAAAAATACAATTCATTCAAAAACCAGTGGATCAGCAGCAGATCTCACCCTATGTTGAACCAAAAAGAATACAGCAGGGTGGATTTGATTTAAATCAAATTCATTTAAATCACTAGTCAGGAAGACTCGATTTAATCATGGATTTCTACATAAAAGTGGATTCTTGTTGGTTGTTAAAACATATTCTTCACAACCCAGAGATGTAGGTTTCATTTTTAGAAGGTACACACTATACATTTCTAAACAGTGATTTATTTTGAAAACTTTTCAGATTAGTTTTACAGCTATGTCAGCAAATGAATGATTGTTTGGTTATTTCACTTACCAACGGTAATTGGGGCAGATATTTATGAAGTTACTGGGAGGTGACCTATCTCCAATTCAACAGGTTAATCATTAGTATTTGGAGGATTTTCTTGCCATGCTGTATTAGGAGGAGAACATCACCAGACAGACACTTAAATTGTTTTATTTAACTGCAACAACAATGTTACGTATTCTGGATTTTTTTCTTCAACAGCAAACATGTAACATTTTAACAAAACAAGCATCTGAATTTTTGAATTTAAACATTCAAGTTTTTTAAAATCGGGTTTGTTTTTGTTAAAATTTTTTAAAATAGTTAAATGAAATATTTAAAAAAAAAAAAAAACCCACCATTTTTACTGTTAACAAGCATTTTATCTCTGGAGACCTAAATCCACCGTTTGAGAACTGGAAAACTAAACATCTCCGACGGTATCTTCTAGACTGAGCACTGAGTCCCATTGGGTAGATAGAAGGATTAACCTAAATAATCTCTACAGAAGCCCCCGGAACCCCATAAAATTGAATCCCTAATCCTAAATCCATGAACTATTGGAACTCCTTTACAAAACTTTTCTTAAACGTTACATGAATATATTGTCTCATAATCCCTATTCCGTGATGAGATATCTTTGAGCTATAATGCATCTTAATTAAAACTATTTTTAGCTAGGTGTTTTCCCCTCAAAAATCCTATTTAAATAAAATCCATTTATTTATTTATTTATTTAAATCATTATCATTATCCACCCTGGAATATAGTGTCCCCACCTTTCACACACCCGAAGTCTCCTCCTGCCCTGCCCTTCCCCCTGAACAAATAAATGGGGCTTGAGGTATTTTCTGAAGCTCAGTAGATTTGGTCTACTCCAAACCATGACTGTGGAGAAATTGTATTCAGTCGAGTGTCATATCTCCACCTGGGTTTAGCTTAGTGAAGTGCAATGCTTGTGGATTTGATTCATGGATGAGGTTTGGACTCTTGCAGATTCTCGCTGCTGAATCCCAAATATAGTCATGACTATAACACCAGCCTTCGCCCATAAATGGTTCTCATTCAGATGCCAGTTCATATTTTTCGTGGGTGCCTCTTGTGTCCCCTGTGTAAAATAGACAGTCAGGAGGCTGTGCCAGGGCTGCATTTGGATATGAGAGATTGCGAGAGAAGTCCTTGCAAAATCAGTTGTGGTTTGCTTGAGGATTTTTAGATAATTCTGAGTGTAATTTGCTAATTATTGTGTGGCAAACGATTGGCATGTTAATCACAGGCTCCCCCCTCCCGCCCACAGTAAACACATTTAAATCACAATGAATGGTTCTGTTACGTGTGGGTATGATGATTATTTTGGGCACCAGAGATGTGCAAAGTGGTTTTACAACAGGCGACACTAAGCCCCAAAGACTGGTATGGAGCAGCGTGAAAACGTTTGTTCCCTGACGATGTGGCAGAAGAGCTGTGCTGGAGGAGGAACGGGATGGAGGTTGGTTTTGACTGGAAAGCAAGTGGGGGAGATGATAAATGGATCCAGGATTGGAGCCTTTAAGTCAATGGGAGTTCTGGCTACCTTTCAATGGGAGTAGGTGTGAAATCCTAAAAGAGCAGAAGTTTGGATGAAAAGCAGGAACTCTGGGGCGGGAGAGGGGCAGAGATGAAAGTCAAGAGGGGTGGTGTAAAGCTTTGGAGGTGATGAGAAGACCAGACAGCAAGCCCAAAATGCGGAGCCAGCTTGAGGATAAAGGAAGTGGATAAAAGCCAGAGGAGATGGCCCTTCAAGGGGAGCTCATGCCCCATTCATCATGCTAATAGCCTAGAATGTAAAGTCCACCATGCACTAACTGTTAGAGTGACACGTGTTCGTGTTGGGTAGAGAGGTAGCGTTGGGTGCCATGGAAAAGGAAGAGTAAATCTTTAATGTTCAGACCTATTAACCATTGGAAGAACTTTCCAAGGGTAGTGGTGGGTTTTCCATCAAAGACTATTTTTCAATCAAGGCTGGATGGTTTTTTGAACAGATCTGCTTTGGGAATTATTTCGGGGAAGTCCTGTGGCCTTGTGACACAGGACGTCTGATGAGCTGATCACAATGGGCCCTTCTGGCCTTGGAGTCGATGAATTTTCAATGGGATGTAAGCACGTTCTTAGCGCTTTGCTGCTTCAGGGCCTAAATCCTTACTGAAGGCAAGAAAACCAGTGTGTAAACGTGTTACCTGAGTTTAATCTAGAAGTTAATGCTGAGACTTGGTAACGGCTCAACAGCCTGCTTGGGTCAAATAACTTATCTACCTCTGGTAAAGGCCTAACTTTTAGCACTTTTCACCAGAGGATCCCCAGGCAGCTCAGCTATGGGAGTGTTGTCCCCATTTTACAGATGGAGAAGCTGAGGTCTAGAGAGGCCTGCTTGTGTGAACAGGATTAGCCTGAGAGAGGTTAAGTGCCATGATTTCATGATGAGTCCGTGGCTGTATCGGGGAGTGTCATATGACAGTGCTAAAGAATTGCAGAAGAGACATTTTCTTCTAACAAAGAACCTCATGAGAATAGGGAAAACAATGTCTCTGGCTCACCCCCTGGACTGCGTGCACACATGCTCGCTCCCTCATTCACCAGAAATAGAACCCATGACTCCTGCTTCCCACTCTGTCGGCTAGACCCCACTGCTTCCCTCCTTCCTGTCCTGCAGAGATGTTTCTTCAGGAGGTGAAGTTGCATCATTTCCTTCCCTCTGTCTCTGTTTTTTCGTGTCTCACCTCAACCCAAATGTAACTGGGCTGTGGAGCAGCATTTCTGACAAGAGGGCGCCACAGTAGCATAGGAATCCAATTCCTCTCCATGCTCATTGATGTGTGCTTCAGTCCTTTATTGGAGCTTGAGGATCTATTTTAGAGGCCTCCCAAGGCTGGTGTCCCTCCTCATTTTAAAGTGCCATGTAGGGACTTAGCACACAGAGTGCAGCTCTCACGGCCTCTGTGAGGTTTAGCATTGGGGGAAAGGTGCCATTTTGCTAGCCTTGGTGACATCCTTGGGACAAATATAAGATGGTGTGAAATTCCCCATTCCCTGGAAGAAAGGATTTCAGACTCCACACCCTGTCCAGTCAGTAGATCTCTGCTGAAACTGCCAACAAGAGCGCTAATTAGTTCCAGTTGCAGTGCGAATGCTTACAGTGTTGTCAGTTGCATGATTTCAGCATCAATCTTGTGATGACTGGTTTTTCATCAAGCACCAGCTCCTGCTGTCAAGCAATTATGTGAGAATTTTAGCTTTCATCTTCTACAAGTTTTGTTGGGTTTTTTGTTTTTTCCCCCCTAGTGATCTGCAGGAATGGCTAGCTTTTGTTTCTACAGCTTGTCTTATTGAGGCTAGATGGTTGCCCTATAGTTCGACCCCCAACCTGGAAGAAGGGTGCCCTGCTTTTTCATCCCATCAATAATGTCACAAATCGGCAAGGCAGCAGCTGCATTTACCAATTTACACAAGATTTGGTCATCAAAAATCTACAACTTAAAGACCAAACTACAAATCTTCAACTCAAGTGTTATTTCCACCTTTAACGTATGGATATGAAAGCTGGAAATCCCCCAAAGGTACCAATTTACATCTCATCACCTTCTGAAGCAAGTGCTTCAGGAAGGTACAAGGTATCAAATGGAAGCGATTTATAACAAATGCTAAGATTCATCAGAGTTCAACTCCCTATCTGTAAAGTTGTCCAGAAAATAAAATGGAAATATCTGTGTTTAAAAATGAAACCAGATTATCTTCCATGGCACGTTTGCCATCGGGTAGCAGGAGGAACGCCAAAAGGAGCCAACCAAAAGAATCTCTCCGTCGAGTACTACTCAGAAAGGGAAAAGCTGATGGGACTTAACGACATACAGGTTGTGCAAAGAGCGGCTGATGGTAGACAGGAAGGGCGGAGCCTTGTTCATGCCCATAGCAACGTTTGACAGCATGGGAAAGATTCAGATGCAGAAGGTTTTAGCCTCATGTTTGTGGAGAAAGGTTTGAAAATGTGACCTGAATGTCCCCTAAAGGGTCAGAAAAGAGCCTAAAGTGTATTATTTTTCAAAAGTGTCAATTCTGAGGGGACCCAACTAGTTATGGTTTTTTTAATGAATTTTTTTTTAAATACTGCAGGGTTGACGATTCTGTGTTTGTTCACTGGGTCATGAGCTGGAATCGAGCTGGTGACCTAAAGGTTTTAGACCCACTCTAGTTTAAAGAAAACTCTGGCCCCAGTTTGGACATGCTTGAAGAGATGGGCAGCTCTGAAGCTCTCATGACCCACCGGTATGAAAATGTAGAGCCATTCTTTTAAAGTCCCATGACAAGGCTAGTGCTACATTGCAGGGCTGGGTAGACTCTGCTTGTCAAAAGAGGGATAAACCCTGTCAACTGTCCAAAGTGGATAACTAGAAAGTAGCGAGTAGCACACTGAAGGGTCAGCATAGGCTCTTAGCAGCATGACTTCTGGAGGCCACCCACACAGCTGCAGAGAAAGCCCTTAAAGAAATCAGATGTAATGAGTGGAAGATAGCTGTCAGACGGAAGGAACTCAGGCTTCTGCTTGCACCCACAGCAGGAGAACTAGGTAGTAGGCCAATGGGTGTCACTTCACCATAACGATTCTATTATCCGTTTAATGAGCTGTGTGTGTGGTTTTTATACATTTTTTTAGAGATGCTGAGCCCCCAAAACAAACAGAAGGTAGCATTTAAAATTTTGGGTTTTTTGGCAAAGATTAAATATATTTAAAGGTGAGTGGGGATCCATGAGAGCCTTATCGATGAGGAAGTGGCAGGGAAACTCAAGGAACTGATCCTAAATGCCTGAGATGCCTGTATTTGCAGCTGTGCCAGTGATTGGGAACCACTATTGTGTCCTTGTTCCTGGACAGAATCCAGCTGAAGTCAATGGGACACCACCAGGCTCAGCACTAGCCCTTTGTCCTCCCCTTCGCAAGTAAACATGCTGTAATAGTTAGTGGTTTGGCACCTTGCTGCTCTACTGCAGTTCCTAGAGGAGTGGACCTTGATTCAGACATCGCTGGCACTGGTGTGAATCAAGAGTAACCCCACTGAAGGCATTGGAGTTAAGTTGCTCTGAATTTACGCTGACTGATGGGAGAGCAGAACTGTGCCCCAGGCCTGTAAGTCTGAGCAGCCCTGTGCTGTATTCCTAGTTCGCAGTGCTGCATGTTTGTGTACTGAAAATTACTAACCCACTTGTGAATTTGCCTGAGCTACAGCAGGAACAGGAAAGGACAAAGCGAGTGGCATTTGTTTTGAGGGAGCTAATTGGCCTGCAGTCATTTTATGTCAGCGTCTCTGACCACAAGGCTTGGGTAGTGTTTATGTGATAGTGTTGCATGAACAGAGAGATGCTGAGGACCAATGTGAAGCACAAATCCTCTTTTCTTATCTGCTACTAAAATCACAGCTTGAGTAACCACCTCTCTGTTCTGCCTGTTAAGCACTTATCTCTGATCCAAAGGGATCCTTGTCCATTTCAGTGATCCCTTTGGATATCTGCATTCAGTGAATGAGATTACAGCTACTTCCAAATATTGATTTTTTTTTTATTTTTAAAAAATAGGGCCCTTATTCACACTTCATTCTCAAAATCCTTGCAAAGCTTTCTGCTCCTCATCAATGAAAGCATCACAGCCGCATTGGCTTGAATTCTGTGACTGCCACCCTTCTAACTTCCTAATGTGTAACTGGGAGGGAGCACAGTCTATGGTACAGGACTGACAGTGGTAAGATGGGGATTTACATCCCAGTTCTGCCACTGATTTGCTTTGTGAGCTCAGGCAATTGTGTAAACGCTACGGGCCTCAGTTTCCATGTTTATATAGTGGAGGTGACTCTCTTGCTATATTTGTATGGGACCTAGTGAAATGGGGGTGCAGTTCCAGTGGGGGGCCTCAAGGCACTTCTGTAATAAAATTGAACAATAATTTTTACCCGCTTTGCAATGATATGTGAACAAAATGGTTAGAAAATTCCTAAAAAAATAAATAAAACCCAAGCAAACCTCTGAGCAAAAACCAGTGCTAGGAAGATGTGTGCTAAAGTTCCCTGCTCTGTCACTCTGCTGCTTGCTGCATCCTGTTCCCCCAACCTTTTGTTTCTACATCATCTCTTTAGGTTGTAAGCTCTTTGTGGCAGGGATCTTATTTTGTGTTCCTAGAATAATATTGGACACTTAGTGCTCTTCACCCATAGATTTAGAAGCACTTCACAAAGGTGGGGAGGATCATTAACCTCATTATGCAGAGAAACTGAGGCACAGAAGAGTTAAGTGACTTGTTCTGGATGTCTAGCAAGTCAGTGGCAGACATAGGAGTAGAACCCAAGGCTCCTGAGCCCTGTCTGCCATTATGCCCCAGTGGAGTTTCTAGCATGCCGTTGGGTGATGTCAATAATACTGTGTGAGCATACCCAACAGGATTTGGTCCCTAATCTAATGCCTTGCACTTGGCTGGCTGAGTGCCGTACCTAGCGAAGACAATGGCAAATGGATGGCATGTGCCTGCAGTCTGGGCTAGTAAGAACTGTCCCTTTAAGTGCAAGTCACAGCTCTCGGGGGCTGTGCCAGATGACAGCCAGAGAAGAGGGAGGCTTTGTGCTGTATTTTAAGCCCCGTTGAGGGTAAATGAAGAGCAGGGATTTCTCTGCAATCACAGCTTGGATTTTTCTTCCCACCACACCCGATCTCCAGGCTAAGCAGCTCAGGCAGCAAATTTGTGTAAGGAGAAACCCCAAAGGAGTTTGCTGCTCCAGCCGTGGGGAGGCTGGACCTATCTCAAGTCTCCTGCATTCCTGGACCGTTTGGGGAAGCTTGCCACCTGGTTTCATTTAACAAAGTGGGCCAGTTTCTCTGTTCTTGGTGACAGGGAAGGGGCTGTTTTGTACTGACGTGTGGGGCTGCTGGTTTCCAATTCAGCACCAGCGTGTGCCCAGAACAGTGCCATTCTGAGAACTGAAACAAAACTGCAGCAGCTGTTTCTCTCTGTGGGAACCTTTCTCCCACTTCCTCCCCACCTCCACACCATTCAGCTTCTTGACTCTGCTGGTACAAAGAGGAGGCAGACTGCAGGCTTCCAGGGTGCTAAAATAGCAGCAAACAGAAGAACCTGGGATCTTCCGTGCTTAGTTTACCCTCTCCCTGTTGAGTCAAACATGGAGACTTAATGTTGAATCTTTCTGGGAATACAAACCCCTTTTCATGCCTTCCCACCCCTACCCCCCAGCCTGGACTCTCCAGATACCGTCAGTTTCTCCTGTGGCAGCTCTTGAGAGGGCAGATCTATTTTAATAGCTGCCTGTTTAGATATGCCAGCTGTAGCCTTTGAGGGGGTGGGAATACATCTTGGGGGGGGGGGGGGTGGAAGGATGTAGCATGAATCTTAACCTCCCAGCTGCCTGTTCGGACTCGCATTACTGGGTGGCAAGGAAGCTTTTGGATCTTCCTGGCAGACCTTTGGTCTGCTCTGCTGTGCTCCAGAGAAACTGTCTGTACTCGAGCACGTCTGCGGAGATGCACCTGCTTTGCTGCTAACAGGTAACGGCTTTTCCCAAGCTGAGTTGCGTTCGGTGCTGTCTGTGCCGAGGCAGACTGTCTGTTTGAATAGCTTGGGAGGGTCTGATGATGACGCCCCTGTCCTCCAGCCGCAGGGTTGTTCGTAAGAAATGCGCCTCGGTGCGTCAGGTGCACGTGTTTGGCAGTTGCCGTGGCACCCATTTTAAACAGAGGCTGGGACCGAGCGTCTTCGCAGGGTTATTTGTCGAATGCTTGCCTCAGTTCTGCATTGACTTCTAGGGACCCTCCTGCCGATTCTCCCTCTAGGATTCAGGTCGGTTCTAACTCCATAACTTTAGAGTGGGGAAGTGTTGGCACTTGAAACTTGTGGCTCAGATAACTCTGGCCTCAGTCTGATGGGCACCAGCGTAGCTCCACTGACCGCTCTCAGTCCCCGTGAGCCTTGCCCCCACCCCATTACACGCCCTACGTTTGAAAGACCAGGCAGTTGTAACCAGTTTTTGGAAAGGGTTTCTCAGCCTCTATTTCTTTCCACCTTCTTCACACCCACCCCACTACCTCTAAGTAGAGTGAAAATGAAGAGCGGGCACTCTGACCTGCTGGGTAAATGTTAGACACTGCAGGTCTCCATAGAGATGGATCCTGCATAGTTACAGGCTGGTTCATTGACCAATTACAGAAATAAAAGTCTTTCTGGGGGCTGGAGAGAAGGACAGGGACAGCAAATCAGGCTGACTTTTGAGAGAGTGGATTTTTTATTTTCAAAAGTCTTTTGTGTATTAAAGATAGAAGGTTTGGGACTTTTTAAAAACATTAACACAACGGGAAATGCAGATTTTTTTCCCCCCCCTTTCTACAGTTTAGCAACAAACAGAAACCCCCCAAGTGCTTGGCCTAGTATGTCCTAGTAATCATAAAGTTTCATTTCAGCTAACCCATGTGAGCTGGGGGAAGGAGAGTGAGGACTGGGGGGAGAAGTGCAAGTTTGTAGCATTGCTTGGCGTATTGGGGTCGGGGGAAGTGGACTCTGCATTTACTACACAACTGATCCCTTCAAGTGGGCATCTTTAAGGCAGGTAATGTACCCCAAGGACAAGCAAACTTAGTCTGAGGAGACAACCTCATCTGGAAAATACAGCATTGCTTTTAAAAACGCTGTTGGTTGCTATGCTAAAACTGCCCCAGCTGGTCCTTCCTGGCTCCTCCCCTTGCCCCTCTCCACAGCGCAGAAGTAACTTGAGCGCCAGCAAGTTAGCCCAGAAAGCCTGCCTGCTTAGTACAGCTTGTTTTGTTTCCAGTGCCGTAGGATGTTGGAAGGTGCCTGCAGAGGTGAGCAAACAGCCGTGTAGTTGCAATATCGCAGGCTGGCTTTCTAAGGCTAGCTTGACCGAGGAGTTGTGCGCGCCGAGCGAGCAGGCAGTGTTTCCCTATTCCGTTAGCCGAAGTATTTTCTTACCTCTCTAAAACGGGATTGGTAGCTCTCGCTTCTGCACCACAGTAGTGTGAAGCTCTGGAGCATAATCTGGATGCTCTTGATTTACATGAAGCTCTTTTAGGGTCAGGATTCATGGATCCTGTTCTGTCTCTCGGTAAGTTATTTTAAGCCCCAGGCTTGTGGCAATAGAAGGTGGCACTTTTCCCTTGGTCTTCCTGGCATCCCTGCCCCTTGTTCCCCAGAACTATATGACTCAAACATCTTGGGGGGGGGTGGGAAGGGGTGGGGCTCTTCGTTTTAATGAGCCGTGCGTTAGGAGAGGAGTGCTCCCACTTCATCTCCAGTAAAACTCAGGATCCCGACTGCTGCTGACTTGTCAGACGGTGTATGTTGTAACTGCTCTAGTCATCTGGGTGGAAACAAAGAATGTTTTGATTCTCGTCCTTGTCTTACTGTGCTGAGCACATACAGCTCTCCCACAGATTAGGTGAGAAGGCAACATGCTCGGTACCCGCTTGCGTGCGCGTGAAAGGCACACGGCAGAAAGGCAGCATTCTGGGTCAGCAGTCAAGGGACTGCATGAAGGTCGCTGCCGCACAGATAACTTCATTAGCATCACAAGCGTACAATGGAATACGAAACAGCCTGGAAAATGACTTTTGCTACGGACTGGTCTATTGGAACCTCAGATTGTCAGAGCAGAGCTGTGGAGAAGGTTGGGCTGGACCCTTTTGTCTCTTCTTATGAGCCTTATTCACAGGGGCTGGAGACTGTGAGGCCAGACTGAGGCTCGGTACGGGCGTGGCGGGGCAATAAAATGGTCTGGTGGTAGTTGACTTTCAGATCTGTATTCATTACAGTGGCTGTTTGGATTCCTTATAGCTTAAGAGGACTAACTAGCTCAGCGTCCCTTCAGGTCCCTCTGGTATCAACACAGACCTCTGGCAGCTCTGCCGTGCGATGGCCAGTACCGACTCATAAAGCGAGGTCTGCTCTAACACCAGCGACGACCAGCCGAGCGGTGGGGTGGCGGAATCTCTTTCACAAAGTGCCCCTATGCAGGTGTGGGCGTCCCAATGGCCACGGTGCAAGTAAGGCCTGTCGCGAAACCATAATGCAGGGCAGAATGCTGCGAAGGGGGAAGGGATCTCTGGATGCACAGAGAAAACGATGTATCAGCTGCGCTCAGGGTGCAGAGTGACGTAACCCAGGCCCTGCTGAAGTGAGGCCGGTGCTTGGCTATGAGCCCACCCTTCCATGCACCTTTCACAGCACATAGGGGGTGTCAATCCACCTGTGGCTTGAGTAGCCACTGGCTAGCTTGCTCTGCTGTTTAGGTAGCAAGGGAGTGTCCTCAAATCACAGTAACTTTTTCCTTTTGCGGGTTTGAGAGGCAACCGGGTGTGATTACTTTAAAAGCAATAATTAGTTCCCTTTTAAAGACCAAACCCTCTGGAGCCCTGGCTGCATAGCTCACTCTAGGCCTTGGGGGCGGACGAGTAGCATTCAGCTCCTTGCAATGAGGGGGACACAATTCTCCACACTTCTTTGGGCCACATACTGCTCTAATTCCAGGCCTCTCTCACACTTTGTCAGTCACAGATTCCTCTCCCTCTTGTATGCCATGCCTTAACCTACTCAGGTGTGACAGCAAGACTTTGCCCAGGGGAAGCTGTGGGGGAAACTCCATATTAGCCACACTTAGGTCCCCTAGCTTGCTCTCCTCCCCTAGCTTTCTCCATCAGAATAGCTGATTGTAGGCCCCTAGGGAAGTAGTTTGGCTCAAAACAATGCAAGAAGAGCCCATTTACGGAACTGTGATCTGGAACAAGGGGAGAGCAGGCGAATCCACAAACTGATCATGTTTAGGAAATGCTACAAAACCTTCTACTTCAAAAAAGCCTTTCCACCATAAGAATGGCATAGAATGGTACGCTCAACACTGAGATGCCCCTCTCTGTTTCTAAATCCCCTACCACCACAAATTGATTGATTTTTTTCCTTTCTAGAATTTTTTTTAAAAAAAATTAACCCCACAGCCATAGAGTTTTGACTATGCAAGGTTCCAGAGATCCTGTCAAGCCCAACAGGGACATCGCTGTTAATGATTTTTAGGTGGAAAGTGCTCGGATACTAAGGGGATAGAGTTTTCTCCTGCTGCCCAAGAAATAGAGACCAACAGGTGGTCTATTAATAGTGCCACTCTAAAGCAGTGTTATAAAAGGGGATCCTTTCTCTGCCCTTTGTAAGGAAGGAAGTACTCGGTACCCCCATTTTACAGAGTGGCAAGTTGAGGCAGAGGGCTTGAGTGAGTTGGCCCAATTCATGCAGTGAATCAGTGGGAGTTCCTTGCCAATAATTGTGTTTTCAGGCCATGCTTCTCTGTTCTGGTCATTTGACGTATCATTTTTTTCCACTGAAGAAGACTTACAAATAAATCTGATCTTCCCTGGAATGTCCACCTACATTTATATATGTGATGGTCCAGTTATGCCTCAAGTCCATAGGGTGCCACAATAGAAATATGAGTGCTGCATTATAAATTGTTGGATGGAAATATGATTGCATATGCTCATTTCGCTTTGCCCCCGTCCCCAAAAGAGCGAGAACTGGAAAACAGCATAAGAGGAGACAAGGTTATTAGAAGTTCTGTTGTTACCCTGCGAAGACTGAACAGAAATCTAACCATTTTTATTTGCCCAAAATGTTGTATTCTGTTCCTCAGTGGACATTGAAGGTGGTACATGGCCAGGGGAGGAGTTTATTCTTAGGCCTCGCTAATTCTACTGTCATTGTTGGATGTTATTTTTAAACACCACAGTGCCACACAGGGTACCAAGTAGCTCCTGCTCCACTCCATGAACACTAGACATCACACTTGCCTTTCAGTTTTTCCCGTGGCAGAGAGGTGCCCGGCCTGGCTGGAACTGGCCCTGCATCCAGCATTTGCAAAGGGATGTTGTGTTCGTAGTTTCTTGTCAACATCGGCACCTTGGTATCCTGTACTGCTTACTTGTAGAATGTCTTAGGGGCCAAGTGCAGTGGTGGTGTAGCTGTGTTTGGTCCCGGGATATTAGAGAGACAAGGTGGCTGAGGTAATCTCTTTTATTGGACCAACTTCCGTTGGTGAGTGAGACAAGCTCTTGAGCTACGCAGAGCTCTTCTTCAGGGACTAAAGACCGCTGCCGTGGGATCGGGGGAGCCAGGAGATGCACTAGCATGAAAGGATGCTGCTGGGGCAGATTTTCAAAAACACAAATAGCAGTTAGGACTTAACTCCCATTGAAAGCCCATGGGAGAACCTAATTGCCACTTGTGCCTTTGGCAACCTACCCTCTGCCCCCCGCCTTACTGGTGTGAAGAGCCTTTAAAAATGTACACAGGGGCTTTGTGAAGCCGTTGGTTGAAGCACAAAAGCCAAGGTGCTGCATTGTTTTTCCAGTCTTCCAACTTAATCAAGCTCAAAAAACATTGCCATCACCTCTCTTTGGCGGCAGTTCCAAATATCCCCTGGTTTGACATCAAGAGGAGATCATGGGAGTTATGCACCTAATTTCCTGTCTGCCCCTCTGAAATCTTACCCCAGAGCGGTGCATTCAACAGAAGATGTCAGGGTTTTTATGCAACTATAAGTGTGCATTGGAAATGTTCTGGCTAGCTTGCATGTCCTGCCCATCTGTTTTAAAGCCTGGGGTGCGAGGGTCACTGCATTGAATAAAAACCAGCTTAACCTATTCAATCTGCCAGGCTGATTTCATAGCCAGGGTCTGTCAGAATGGAAGCAACAACACAACAAAATCCAGCCCTGCTTTATTTATTTATTGATGGGGTGGATTTGGAATTGTCTGTTTCTGTGCAGAAAAGAGGCTTTCAATTTGCTTGGTAAAGGCAGCTGTCACTTTAAATGCAACAGCTGGGTTGTAATTAAGATTTAATCTAAATGAGAGAGGAGCCTTGTAAAATAAATATATATAATTTTTCCAGCTGTGCACACTGATGACATTGCACATGCAGGAACCAATGACAACACTGATGATGATGTTGTGTTTAAAGGCCTGATGATTCAAATTTTTTCCCCTGCTGCTCGGGCTCTGTAGCTGGTTTGCCAGCCATTGTTTTTCTGAATGAGAAGGATTTGAAAGCATTCGAGTGGATCTGTAAATGGAGACATTTTTGTTCCTTTAATTTTGCCTGCATAAAAATGTTTTTTCATGGTTTCTTTCACAGCTCACCATCCATTTGACCAATTATGCAAAGGGCATTCTGGAGCGCCGGGGGCTGCCATACTGCCAGCATTTCCTTTCCTCTTGGGTTTGCATTCCTGCTGGGTTAATAAGACGAGCACATGTCATACTTTTCTGGGGGGAGCCGGGAGAGGAATAATAAACCACCCCTAAATCGCCTCTCTGGGGATCAGCGTGGGAGCGAGTCATGGCTGATAGGTCGTGAAAGTTGCACTGCCTGCAGTCTGTAATTAGAATGCATCCTCTCCTGCATGTGGCTTGCTGTGATGGATGGTGTGGGCCTCTGGCTGCAAGGGTTGTCCTCGCAAAGGCCACTGTTCCTTAGTGTGGAGATACTCATCCGTCAAGGCCTTACTCTCTCGTGTGAATCTAGTTTGGGCCTTGCAGAAGTCTGTAGAAGGGTCTTGAATGCAGGAAAGGTGAGGGCATGGCAAACAGATGGGAAGGTGTTCGATGGGTAGGTGATAGCATCTGGAGTGGGGGGAGAGACGGATGGAAATGGGGAAAGGAGACTTAACAGGGTGACGGAGGAGGGTGTGTGTGTGTGTGAGAGAGAGAGAGAGACCTAAGAGATGAGAGGGAGACTGGAATGGTATTTTGTGGGGCTTTGTAAAGGTTGGGGTATATGTACAGTGGAAACACAAACCCCACAACAGCAAGTCTCAGACCCTGGGTCCACTGGCTCAGGCACATAGGCTAAAAATAGCAGTGTAGATGTTCAGGAGCGGGCTGAAGCTTCGGTTCTGAGCACCTCCCCCTCTTCTTGGGTTTCAGCCTGAGCCTGGACGTCTACCCAGGTATTTTTAGCCCCTTGGCATAAGCCTCAGGAGCCCGAGTCAGTCGACCTGGGCTCTGAGGCTCGCTGCCTCGGATCTTTTTTTTTTTTCCCCCAGTGTGGACAAACCCATTGAAACACGATGGACAGTCGGTTCCATGTGGACCGATATGTCTCCTTCCCTGCTGCTGTGTATCCCCACCCTGCAGTGAGTTCTTTGTGAGCACCCATATGGTGCTCATCACAGGATCGAGGCCTTTGCTTCCAGGAATTATTTCGGGGCAGTTCTACAGCCTGTGTTTTGCAGGAGATCCGATTCGATGACCGTAGTGGTCCCTGCTGGCCTTAGAGCCTATTGGCCAGAAGAGGGGAGATCATTCCACAGGACTTGCCAAGCAGCTGTGATGCGTGTTTGTGTCTAAAGAGCGTGTGTGATATCAGGGAAAAATTGGTTATACAAACAAATCAAGTGGAATGGGACAGGTAAAATGAGAACATGATGGAAAGGCTGTAGTGTGTCTGAAACCATGAAGTGATGCTGCAGCCACTTGAGCTGCTTGTTTGTATGTTTCCTGTTTAATTTATTTTTTTTCAAACCTCACTTCTGTTTTTACGATTGTGCCAGATGTTCGCTGAATTAGTGCTGCATGTTTAAACAGAGCAGCGACTGGATCATTAAACATGTTTTTGAAATAGTCTGGTGTTGGGGCAGTTATAATTAGGACAGTGTGCAGACAATTTATGTAACTTGATGGAAAAAGCAGAAGGCTCTGTTTTTGGTTTGCAAAGGATTTGATCTAAAGGATGGGAGTCAGGGGGTGGAGGGAGAGGAGGACTCATACTCTGGCATATAGATGCCTACAGCAGCTGTCAGTAGTCCAGAGAGCCCCAAGGTGTTTGTTCTGCTGGTACTGTGTGTTTGGTAACATGGGGAATTGCAGTGGTGATTAGCAAGCAGGACAGCAATATGGATTTTTTTGGCAGGTCTGGGAACCCTGCCACCCCCATGTCAAAGACAACTGAAAAGCCATGGAGCCATCACCTGAATTCTCTTGGGTGGTCTCCATCTCCTCCCTTGCAGCACTGGAGTTGAGAGGCTGCTGCTAATGCGGATGGTGGATTGTGCATCTCATTTATCCATGCTCTGAAGGGGAAGCGGCTATTCCCGCCCCCACCCAAAAGTCTGTCTCCCACCAGAGCCAGGCAGCTGAGAATAAGTTATTTTTAGGGCTGTTGATTAAAAAAAAGTAATTGCAATTAATCGCACTGTTCTACAATAAAATAGCAATTGAAATTGGTTAAATATTTTTGGATGTTTTCTACATTTTCAAATATATGGATTTCAGCACAGGATACAAAGTATACAGTGCTCATTTTATATTATTTTTTATTACGAATATTTGCACTGTAAAAATGATCAACAAAAGAAATAGTATTTGTCAGCTTACCTCATACAAGTACTGTAGTGCAATCTCTTTATCATGAAAGTTGAACTTACAAATTTAGAATTATGTACAAAAAAACCCTGCATTCAAAAATAAAACGATGTCAAACTTTAGAGCCTACAAGTCGAATCAGTCCTACTTCTTGTTCAGCCAATTGTTAAGCGAAACAAGTTTGTTTACACTTACAGGAGACAATGCTGCCCACTTCTTAATTACAGGGTCACCTGAAAGTGAGGACAGGGGTTCGCATGGCACTGTTGTAGCTGGCATTGCAAGATATTTATTTCTTTTGTTGATCATTTTTACAGTGCAAATATTTGTAATAAAAAATAATATAAAGTGAGCACTGTACACATCGTATTCTGTTGTAATTCAATATATTTGAAAATGTAGAAAACATCCAAAAAATGTAAATAAATGTATTCTGTTATTGTTTAGCAGTGTGATTAATTGTGATTAATCGCTTGACAGCCGTAGATTTTTTTTTTTTCCCCCCTAAGCCTCCTCCAGTTCAGATTTCATTGTAAAGGCTAGTAATAGAGGTCTGGATTAAGCTGTGTGTTAGATTAGGTAGCCAGACGTTTAAACTCTGTCAAGTGGAACTGTAAGAGTCCATGATTTAGCAGTCTCTTCCATCTGCAAACTTCTAAGCCACAAGATGGATGGATGCTATAAATATATCTAGCTACTAGGCTCTGATCCTGTCTGACATGTCCCAGGCTTCTAGCCGGACCATGCTTTTGGGATCTTAGTAAACTATATCAGAGGGAACAAATCCAGAAATGTCTCTTAGGAGGAGCGAATGGCCTAGATGACCTATAAGGGCCCTCCATGAAGTGGTGCTCTCCCTCCCTTCTTGTTGTCAGGCATGGCTCTAATGCTGTGTCACCCCCCATTCAGGGGCTGAAACCCTGCATTATGATTTGGGGTCATTACTGCTGAGCTATGCAGGTCTGTGGGTTTAACTGTCTCCAACCAGTGTCTAAAGGGTGTGGGATGTCTCTGGCTGGAGAAGGTCTTGGAGTGAAACTCTAGAAATGGCCAATCTGAGGGAAGAAGCTTAGACGGTTCCTATTTTTCAGTTACTGGTAAGTCTCAAACTTCAATGAGGGGCGAGTTTGGACATTAATGCTGGGATAGTTGATGGGTTATGGACTTGGTCAGTGTATAGAGATGGAATAAGATTTGTATCCTATCTATTTTAATTCTTAAACCAAATCCTCTCACTTCAGAATTTCCAAAGCTGGTTTGATTTCACAGTTCATGCAGTGATGATTATTACAAATCTTCCTGCTAATAGCATTGCACGCTGGAGAGTCCAGGTGTTTCTTTAGCAGAGTTCCTTCACAGTTCAATGGCTGGGCGGCAAAATCAAAACTTGTGCAGGATACATCTGTGTGTGTGTCTGTGTGTGTGTGTGTGTTTTAAATCACTGAATCATCGAAACTTGTCTCTGAGAAGGGAGTTTTGCAAAAACTAAAACTTAATCTCAAATTATCTTTATATACAGCTTCCCTGTCCTGGCCATGCACGCATGTTCTTATGTCGTCTTAAACACGAGGAAGCAAGAAGAACTAAGGCCTCCTCTACCTTCCCTTTTCTCCCCGATCAAAGCAAATATGAGAGAGAGGCTCAGTGGTGTACATGGGGAAACATGTTTGCACTGCCCTCCTGGCCCGCTAGGTTACAAAACAAAAGAGTGGCTGAGATCCAGAGGTGGCTGCTTAGCTGTGGTAGGGGAAGTGAGTGCTGAGTATGTTCACCGATTGTGACCTGCTTTGGGATGCAAAATGGCTGCAAAGAACATGCTCTTTGAACTGTTTGCGCACCATGTTTAGGGAAGGGGAGAAAACACTTCCTCCTCCCAAAGGTTGAACTCTAAACTGAAATTAAGATGTGCCCTGGCCAGTGGGGCCCCTCTTGTAAATAACAAATAGCTTGTAATTTAATGCTGGTATGGTGTGTTCATACTAAATGAGTTAGCAGTTTGTCTCCTACCTAATTATGAAATAATCTTGAGTGGCTGACCAGAACCAACAGACAGACAGTACAGAGCGAAGAAATGTTTTAAAAATCCAGCAGTAAATCACTGCATGGGATGGAGTGTGATCTAGTAGTTACCTCGTCCACACTCAGTTCTGCACCTGATTCAGTATGTAATTATGGACAAGTCATTTCTCTCCTTTGGTTTTCCATTTGTAGTATGGGAAGGGGATGATGATAATAGTGAGCTAGCTCCCCAGGGGCTTAATTCATTAATGTTTGTAAAGCCCATCGAGATCCAGGCTTTGAAAGCGCTGTAGAGCAGCAAAGCACTAATAAACCATCTCCGTGCAAGTGTATGAAACCAGCGGGCATCTAGAGTGTATGTGAATGAACACTGATGTTGCCTCATCTGCCCTTTAATAGCCCTGTGAGTGGGAGGATCTGGATATTTTCTTACCAGACTTTTATTGACAAAATACTGGAGATGATGTTGACATTGGAGAGAGGCCAGGACAGAGCTATATCAACAGGTAGGTTGGTAATCTCTGTGGGGGAGGGCCAGACAGGGAGTGCAGATGCTCGGGGATGAGTCTGTATTGCTGGGTCATGGCAGTTCCCTCTTCTCTGAGCATAATCGACAGTGGCCCTTTAGGTTCAGCCTAGCAGCTTCAGAAGTGGTTTGTTTTCGTATTTGACACATGAACCTTCCTCAGACATTTGTGAAAGAAATGAGCAAGAAACATTTTGATCTAGTGCTAAGAACAGTATGCAGAGAATCCTGAAATGCAGTTAAGATCCTCGGTTTGTTTGTCTGGCTTAGTATATGACTCTTTATTCCCACCACATCTTTAAACTTCCACCATGTAGGACAAAAAAAGAAAAAGAAACTTGAACGCTGAGGGGTGGCTATAGCAGCGGCAGTGTGTGTTGCCTTTGAAGTTTGGTGCTGCACTTTTGTTGTCAGGGTTGGGGCACGATTCCACAAGATGGAAAGCGCCCTCACTTCCCACTGGAATCACCGGAAGATGCTCAGCACCTTGCAGGATTGGACATCCAGATGGAGGGCTGTCATGGGGAGATGGGTCCAGCCTCAGCTGTGACATACTTAGCTCGCCTCCCAAGGTGGAGAAAATGAATAAAGGCAGGTCATGGGGCTATATCAGGCTTCTGGGGTGGAGATAGGACAGAAGCCAGCTGGATAGGAGGTGGACTGCAGGTAGGAAGCCCTGTAGAGTCTCTGCTTGCTGGAGAGAGACTCAAAGGAGCCCAGACTGGGCTACGGTGTGAGAGCAGAAGGTGGATAGACTATCTTGAGAAGATAGACCAGAAGAAGGGGGTGTGTTCATCTTGAGGCTGGTGCCAAAGACTTTATCTTGCGTTTAGTCTGGACTAAGTATCACCTGCAATAAATACTAACTAGCAGAAATTACAAGGAACACGATGGTCAAATGGATGAATGTTTGTGTGATATGCAGTATTGTAACATGTTACTCATCGCGGGAATTCCTCTTTAATATCAGAAATAATACAGAATCCATTTTAATCTCTATTTTTAGTTCACATAAATTGCAATGCAAAAACATTTCCTATCCTTGCAGCCGTTTTTATTCTGGCCCCATCATTCTGCAGCGTATCTCTAACCACCTGCCTCTAAAAGGGCTTAGTTTCAAGTGACAATTCATGGCAAATGTCATTTATGAACATTTAGGGCCGAATGGGAGCTGTTTCAACGGCATCTTAAAGCAGAATTTAGCTCTCTTTAGTACTTCATTCAGAAATACAAAGATCTTTAGGAAGAGACTGAATGACCTATTAGGATTAAAAAAAAAAACATTAAGCTAAAAGCCAAAGAATACAATTTTCACCTCAATGACAACTCTTACGTCACTCTTGAAAAGGAGACTTAAGCACTTGGAAGTCTGTTTCATTGACTTTCTATGGGTCTTAGCTCTTAAGTCATTGAGGTCCTTTTTGAAAACTTTACCCTATATTTTAAATAAAAGTATTTCTTCAAATCACAGAAATGGGGTGGGAGGGAGGGGAGGGGAGGGCTTCCCTGACTTTTCTGATGAAAGACTATTCACTAATCATTTAACCAAGACTGACAAATGTAATCCCCTTTTAAGAGCAGGATTTTTACTCTTGTTTCAGAAGAAAGGTTATTGCTTAAGCAATCTACTGAACTGACTAAAGTTTGAAGTTAGTGAATGGGACAGGGATGTAATTGCAAACTATAATCCCTCATTGTCCTCTAGTTGGAAACCAAAATAGCCATGTTAGTGTTAATAAGTTGCTGTTAAAATTTAAAATCCCAGCAACATCTTTCTCTCTCTCTCTCTGGGTGATTATTTATTTCTGATTTTCATCCATCTCCAGCCCAGGACAAATCTGTCTTACTGGAAAAACACAGTGAATGTCTTAAAGAAAATCAGAGGCTTCGTGGATTCTCAAAAAGGAAAGGAGGACTTGTGGCACCTTAGAGACTAACAAATTTATTTGAGCATAAGCTTTCGTGAGCTACAGCTCACTTCATCGGATGCAAGATTGGATACAGACTAACACAGCTGCTACTCTGAAACCTGTCTTCATGGATCCTGTATGTGCAAAAGATCAGTGAATAATATTAACGCAGTATTTGGGAGGGAATGAGTGCTGCGGTACTGAATGGCTGGGGGAGACCAGGAATAGGCAGGAACTAGATTGATTTGGGGGTAGGCTGGAGATTCCTTCACCTCTGGATCATCAGTTCAAATCTAGCCAGCATCAGTAGCGGCAGGAGGTTGTTACCATCTGATGGTTATTCGACCTGCATGAAATGGGTTTCTTTAATCTCAATTCTGCTCCCAATGGACTGGTATCCTTGCAAAAACAACCATGGCAGTTGAAACTAATTGATGACCTTTGTGGCAGCCTGAAAATAACTTGGCTCCAGACCGCATGACCTCCCTCCCTTAACTTGCTGCATTTTTTTTTTTTTAAATAAATTGTGACCTCAGCATTCTTTTCTGCCATGACAAGCAGCCAGCCCTATCTGTGACATACTTTCCCTCCAGGCTGCCCTGACTTGCTAATGGCTCATCCATCAAAGACGAAGCTTACTTTTTAAATGTTGCTGAGTGTGGCTTTTCAAAGGCTAAGGCTTTGGGTTGTCTTCAACCCCCCCCCCCACCATATTTTAAAATGAAAACTATTTATAGGGGTGCGGGTCTAATCTTAGACCTGTTAACCAAGGCAGGGACTCCGATTTAATGTGTGAAAGCAGTACAGTTCATGTGCACGTTCCCTCTTTAAAATGTTACCAGTGGGGATGATGCTTCTGTGCCTGGTTTCTCGTTTGATCATGACTTGCTGATTGTGTTGAGAGTTGAGCCCTGTGAATTGAACTGTTTAACGCTTGCTGTGGCTATTGACACACCTCCCTGTAACAGGCTATAACTCTTCCCTGTGCTCTTTTTGTTTGGGATTGATCTTATAGATAAGTAGGAATGAAAGCCACATGAATCCTTGCAGTGCGTTCTAGGCTTCCTTCTCAATATATTTTTGCAGTGTTCTGACACACTGTTATTTCCCAGAAACTTTTGCTACAGTCTCCTTTAGTGTTTCCATAGTCTACAGAACTACAGTTTGCTTTCCGGTCTTCTGAAGATGACCTAAATGTAAATGCTTGAATGACTGAATTCTCGACCAATGGAGGAGTGGAGGAAAGATTTTGAAAGGCCTTTATTAGTTTGTAACCATAGTGAAGATAAATAGTTTGAACACCTTTTGGTGAAACCTATATAATACGGAAATGAACTGGGTAGTGTATGGGCACTGCGGCCCTCTAGTGTTGGAATCAGGACTGCTGAACTATGTGTCATGAGACCTATACTGATAGCAACTAAAGGAAGCTTGGTGGTCCAACTTGGTGGTCCCACTGGACCAGCTCCTTCCAACCCCCAAATACATCCCTTCCCCTCCTCTCTCCAGCAGACCTGTTCTACAAAAAGGAATCCTCCATGCAGTGTGACCTTGCATATACGGTGTGTGTGTGCGGTCACGCTGTGCAGGGGACACCATTTTGTAGAGCGCCTATTTCAGTAGGTAGATTGCGGCGGTGCCCTATGATGAGCTTCCGACCCACAGCACTGAAAATGTTGGACCTTGGCGGGGGCCTGTACGTTTGTAGGAAGATGATCTGTGCTCCGTTCATGATGAAAAGCAGGAAGTTCTAAGTTTGCCCTGGCACGCAGCATACCTATAACCATAAAATCTTAGCTGGCTGCAAGTTGGTTACGATGCCAACCAGATCTGGGACACCAGTGCGATAAGGAAAGATTAAAATGATCCTGCAGCTCCTCTAACGAAACACAAGCTGCTGCACAGACGCTATTCCAGATCATGGTGTGTGGAACGGGGGAGCGAAGCACAAATTGGAGTTGGCTTTGTTCATAACCCTGTAGCGATCAGAGCTGTGCAACATGCTCCCAAAGAAGGAACTCCTTTGAATTTCTGGGTTTTATTATACACTCTGAACTGGGCTCGTGGACACTGTTGTGGGCCCAGTTTTCAGGAGAGGTGGGGAAGGAGGCAGTGTTCTGTGAAAGCAGGTGAAATTTGGCTGTTTCAAATGTCTTTTTGGTTTAACCTCAGGCTGAGGCCATAGTGGTAGGGAGCAGAGTTCCTCAAACAGAAGTGTCTGCGCACATCCATGTGATGAAACCTCTGTGGCTGGTCTAACAGTGTGGTGGGAACCAGCATTGGTAACAGGACCCTAGTTGGTGGGGAAGAGAAGCCTTTTTCCTTCCTTTCATTTCCTCCAGCTTCTCACGCCGGGGGAACATTATGGATGGGACAGATGCTCATAACAGAGCACTATGTGAGTAGATGTAGTTTTGTTTGAGGGCCTAAGGAAAGAGCTAAGATTCATACCAACTTAAATGCTGAAATTGTTGTCAGCTTGGGTGAAATCCTGGACCCATTGATGTCTGGGAGATTTTTCCATTCGCTTCGATGGAACCAGGATTTCACACCCTGTCTGCAAGGGAGAGAATTTTATTTGAAGTTCCAGGATGTTCTTCTGTAGTATAACACCTTGCTACCCAAAGCAGTGTTCAACCATTTTGGTGCAGGCGGGGGAGAGGCAGGGGGAATCTGAGTTGACCAAAGATGACCTGTTGGGTTTGACTGACTTGAGCAGAAAATGCAGAATCTAGAAAAACATTAATTCAGTGAGCCCTTGTAGGCCTAGTTTGTTTAGCCAAAATGATTTACACGCGCACCTTGCTGTGAAAGTCTTGTGCCTTGCTGTACAATGTATCTTAACTGTGTGCTTTCTTACTAGGTGTGCTGGGCACACGGCTCCCTCCGTCTTGCCTTTGAGATTCCCTGCTAGTGAGGGCCGCTGTACAGCGTGATGGACTTGGACCCATATGCAAGCATGCAGGTCGGGATGCGGGTGGTCCGCGGAATTGACTGGAAATGGGGCAATCAGGACAACGGCGAAGGGAACGTTGGGACTGTGGTTGAGATTGGCCGGCAAGGCAGCCCAACAACACCGGATAGGACTGTGGTGGTCCAGTGGGATCAAGGGACCAGAACCAATTATCGGACTGGATTCCAAGGAGCCTATGACCTTCTCCTGTACGATAATGCACAAATAGGTAAGGCCAGTGAAATATTAGTTGGACATTGACAAGAGGTGCAGCCATGTATTTCAGTAAAGCTTTCTGTTTTGGCATACACAATGTCTGGCTCAAATGACAGCCATCCTCTCCATCTCCAGGTCTCGGAGTTGCTAGGGAGACTCGGTATGGGTGTAGATTGGTAGCCAGGAATTCTGGCATACGAATTCTGTGACACGGGAGGGGGGGAATCACTAAATATGTGTCTGATTCATTTGTAAAAGGAAGATAATACTTCTCTGCGTGTATTCGTTAGTGTTAGCACTTTCCATTTTCAGAGTGCTGGGCAAGGTACCAGTATCACGGGAGGTTAAATATCATCAGAGACAGCATGTGAACTAGGCTGCCACGGTAGTAGCCATACATGCCCAACAAGTCACCTGGGTCTTCGTCAAACATTCCGTCCACTGCTCTTGGCTCATTGTCTTTTCACGCCTTTAAATATTCTCACATTTAGAATGACAGAGCACAACTGCCCAGCGCTTTCACCTAAACAACAATATCTTTTTTTTTAAGGGGTGGTGGGGAAAAGATAAACCTCAGCTACTTAAAAAGCAGAGGCTGGTCTGAAGCCAAACCCCAGGTCCAAGCAGCCCTAGAACTTTGGGAAAGGTCTGACCCCAGGCCAGATGTAGCTTCTGGATTCAGCGGGTGCACTGTACTAAACTCTGTTGTAAATTCATGGGGGGCAGCCTAAAATCCATAGGTCAGCGTCACCCCCCTTCACCTCCTTGCCGCACTAATCCTGGCCTGGTGTGGAGGGGAGCTGGAGAGTGATCCTGCCCCACACTCACCCGGCAGCAGTGGCTCCTGTCCCATTGGGCTGGGCCCAGCTCCGGGTATTGTGACCTTACACAAGGAGCTGCAGTACCAGTGGTCTTTGCCCTCATAAATATCATTAATATGAACCTGTAGGTACCTATCCATGAAGTATAAAAAAAAAATCCATTGTCTTTGCACCCTCGTTTTTGCTTTCTGTGGGTACTGTTGAAACCATGCTAAAGCTATCCTTGCTGACAGACTCAAACTTTGCAGCTCAGAACCAACTCTTAAGAAAAGCAGTTTAATTTCCATCACCTTCGTGTTTGACTCCAACAGCTTGAAAATTGCACTAGCCCAAAGTCTAGGACTGGCAAAATGCCTACAAAACTTACTGTTAGATCTGAGATACCATTACATGGTTTGATAGATACCTTGTAAGTTTCTGGGGCCAGATGTGGATGCTTTATATCATTTGAATGCCAGGTATCAGCCTAAAATTTCTCTGATTTATTCTACTTTGCAGTTGAATTTTGATGCGACTTTTAGCAGCTATTGTCCTGAGAACCCTGAAGCCAGAAACCAATGCTTTATACTATTGGGAAGCAGAGACTCAAGGCTGCTTTCAGATGTAATATAAACTATTTGGGTCAAATTCTGCCTGCAATGTAAATCCAGAATGTTTTACTCAAAGTTAGAGTTGCTCCGGACTTGCACCAGGAGAGCTGAGCAGAGAAGTTGACCCCCTGATCTCTAATGCAAGCAGTTAGAGAGATGCTGAACATATGTAGGAAACTATTGCAAAGGATTGTGGGAACAACTTTTCAGATATGGATGCCTGAGGTATGTAGGCACCAAAATAAAAATGCCCCTGATTTTCATAGTTGCTGTGTAATGCCAGATCCCTCGGGAGCTATGAAAATCAAGCCTCTCCTGTTTAGAAGACTCACTCTAAGCAGCCAGAAGCGAACATTTTGGCATAGTTTTACCAATGTTGCTGGGTCATGTAAACGATTTCCAGTATTCTTGGGCCAGTGATCAGAAGGATGTAAGGGAGGGATCCACTTGTGACTGCTTTGGGTCCCGGATTTTCAATTGTTCTTAATGAAATCTGAGAGGAGACTGGTGTCTGGAGATGGAGAATTCCTGTTTTAATGAATTACTCCTGGGTTTTGTGTGCATCTGTGATCGGAGAATAAAGGGAAATACATTTTGATAAAGCAATTGATGTATTTAATAAAGATTTTCATTGTTGAGCAGAAAAAACTGCTCTGAAGAAAATCAAAAGTTACTCCCATGTAACATCATTTTAATGAAGCATTTGAGTTCATTTGCTTTATTCTTCTGTCGCAAGAGCATGAAAAAGGCACTGAAAGCAGCCATTAACCGCTAATCCAGAGTAAATGGGAGGTGCTCCCATACAGATGCTCACTGAGCTTCCGAGGCCCCTTTTCTTGTTGAGACTTTGCATCTTAAACCGTTATTAAAACTTCATTTTCAAAGTAACCCTCCCCATGAATGCAGAACAAGCTCCCCAGTACTCTGTGCACTGCTGCTGCTTAGTTATGTTTCAAATTCTCTGAGACACGTGTTCAACATCAGAAGGGCTGAAAAGCGAGAACCGTTCCATAGGAAAGCTTCCCAAGCAATCTCACTGGAGTGGTGCTTGAGCTGGGGCGTGAGTGCTGGGTTGCCAGTGGCTGAGGGAAAGATCATGTATTTTCGTGGGGAGCGCTCTGATCTGAAACCCTTTCTGCTTCGTGCGCCAGGCTGAGCCGTTAGCCTAATCCTCCTCCTGCAGAGGCTGGCGAGGCATGGCTAGGTTCGGTCAGGCAAGCCGATGTGGAGGAAGCAGGAAGAACGGGCTGCTTTATTTTGTTGCCGCTCTTCTTAGGAGCAGCTCTAAGCATGAGCTGGGTAGGCAGCCACCTAGGGCATTAATGGCTAAGGTTTGCCAAAAGGTGAGATTCCCCAAACCCATCGAGTGTCAGTGGGATCAGAGTGCTTAACTCTCCTGGGCGTGTCTGGAAATTCCAGCCCAGTTTTCAAGGCTGGGGGGCACCATGCTGCTTAAACACTGCCGCAGAAAAGCTTTCTACTTCTTCCTCAAGCCTTGAGGGGTGGCTTGTGAAGCCAGCTGGCCAGGAGTCAGTCATGACTGCTAGTGGGGAGAGGAGGGAAGACCGAGGAGAAAGATGGAGGCGACCTGGGAAAAGGAAGAGATGGAGACCTGCTGTCGTGCCTCAGATGAAAGACAGAGGGAGGGAACCAGAGGATTCTTTTCCTGGGGTACCAGGATCCTAAAGCCTGCCTGCCCTTGTCTCGCAACTGATAGCAAATTGTCTGAGGCTAACAAGACATCCCTTGGGCTTCCTATAGATGGAGCCAGAAGAGGACCTCTGCGCTAGAATAGTATAGTCAAGTTTTCAGGAGTGAGGATGAATGCATGGAAAACTGAAGTGCTCAGATACTATTGGAGTGGGGCATAGAAGTACCATAGATATATAAAAGCAGTGTTTAAAGGCTTTGGCAGGAGTTAAAACAAGTAGAGCTGCAGGACGAGTGTGTCAAGCCGATCACCTTTTGCGAGTGGACTCTGCCGGTGTAACATTTCCTAACAATAAACAGTCCAACTTATTCTCTGTGCAGGGTGTGGGTAGGAAGGTGAAATGGGAACTTCAGATCCTCTTGTACAGGAACCTGCTGAAAGTGGTTCACAACAGTACAGCACTCGGAGTACCCTCTTAAGTCAGGGGTTCTCAAACTTCATTGTACTCCGACCCCCTTCTGACAACAACAATTACTACACGACCCCGGGAAGGAGGGCTGAAGACCGAGCCCTTCCACCCCGGGCAGGGGGGCCAAAGCCCGAACCCTGCCCCCTTGGGGAGGGCGAAGCCAAAGTTTGAGGGCTTCAGCCCTGGGCGGGTGGAGGCTGTAACCTGAGCCCCACTGCCCAGGTCTGAAGCCTTCAGGCTTCGGCTTCAGCCCTCGGCGGTGTGGCTTGGACTTCTGGCTTCAGCCTCAGGCCGCAGCAAGTCTAATGCCAGCCCTGACAACCCCACTCAAACAGGGTCACGACGCGCTTTTGGGTCCCAACCCACAGTTTGAGAACTGCGGCTCTAAGTAATGCCATCTGAGCTCTGTCCAGTGCATTCAGCCTCTGATGGGTTGTGTGTGTATTTGGGTTTTTTAGGTGTGCGCCATCCCAACATCATCTGCGATTGTTGCAAGAAGCACGGGATCAGAGGCATGCGGTGGAAGTGCAAGGTGTGCTTTGATTATGACTTGTGTACGCAGTGTTACATGAACAACAAGCACGACACCTCACACGCCTTTGAGCGCTATGAGACTGCCCACTCACGACCGTAAGTCCTTGGCTGCTCGCCAGATGATGAAAGTTAACCATGTTGAGTTGTGAAAGTCCCAGGGAGCTGTTTGGGGAGCTTTGCGGAAGAGTGTGAGGCTTGCGCCTGTATTCTTGTCAGTAGGATTGGTTGGGGAAAAGAAAAGTTTTTGTTTGTTTTAAAAAAATGTAATTTATTGAAACATTTCTGGATTTTGGAAAAAAAACAAACCAGAATTTTCATGAAAAAGTCATGTTAAATGTTCAGTGTTTCTGCCAAAAATTTGCTTGACGTTTTAGACCAAAACAAACTTGAAATATGTAAACTTTCAATCAGCTCTGCTATTCGGGATCTTGCACTGTACTCTTGTCTAACCGCTGAATGTCTATAGGCAGTTCCATTGCCTGCAAGAGTTCCAGAATCAGGCCCACACTCAGTACTGCCTCTTTAACAGCAAAGGGCCCCTGGATTAACTCTGTACTGTGTGCTGGAGCCATCTTTTTAGCATTTACAGAGACGTCTAGTGTTTCTGGAGAAATGTTCACAATTATGTTATTTATCAAGCATCCAAAGGTATACCAGGCTGTTCTCCTTGATGTCCATGACTGTTGCTGTAACTTGTAACAGGCAGACAATGCAAGACCCAACTGCTGGGTGTATGCTGTCATGGGGAACAGACTCCCAGCTCTGTCACAGTTTCTCTGTGCCACCTTGGAAGTGTCACTTAGCCTCTCTGAATCTCTACTATCCAGCTGTGAAAAGGGGATTTTAATACTGACCTATTGCTGTACAGAGGATGTTTTGAGTCTTAATGTTTGCAGAGCCTTGGATGACTTGCCCATGGATGTATGGGTACAGACTGCCAGATTAGGGAGAAGAATGCCGGAGTCCTGGCTCTCTTATCTCCTTCTCCCCTCTCTCCACAACACCCCTTCTTTCTAACCACTAGATCTCATTGTCTATGCAAATCCTCTTCACTTATATAGTGGAATGCAGTTCCTGATTGTCTATAATGCGGCACACAGTGTTTATAAAAACTGTTGCTTTTGGGATTCGGGGTGGGAGGAAAAGCAGTCATTCACAACAGTCCTTCACCACCTCCCAGTTTTCTCTCCAAACTTCAACCTCTCCTCTTCCCTGTCTTGTGGTCCATGAGCCACCCAGCACTTGGGATGAGTCCACTGAGCTTGCAGTAGCTAAGCCTGGAGTTTGAGGTATAATTCTGAGTGTACTTGGATCCTGCCAGTTTGTCCCAGACTCTACCTGGTAGGTCTGTCTACACCAGTGCTAAATTGGAGTAAATCATTTCTATTCTGAGTTGATGGGCTTTCATCCAGACTTCACAGTGATGTAAATGGTTACAGAGGTGGCAGGGCAATGGAGAGAGAATCTGGCCTCTGGTGTGTGAATCGTGTTTGTTTAGTGAGGGAAGTAATGTCAAAGGAATGCAGAGGGCCTGATCATGGGTGAGCTGTAGAGAGGAAGAGTGCAGGGGATGTCCTTCTGTAGGCGTTACGATAATACAAATAGTAAATCCCTAGTGCATCAGTGCCACCGAAGGCCTTTCCATAGCCTTCATTTACACTAGTATCAGAGTTCCTCACAAACTTCAACATAGTTATTCTCGCAACAGTCCTACAGGGCAGGGCTGGTGTCCCCATTATACAGATGGGGAGCTGAGTGATGATGCGACTTACCTGTGGTGTCAAGGAAAGCCTGAGGTGGAGCAAGGACGTGAACCCAGATTATCAGCTAGTGCCCTAACGATTAGGCCATCCTTCCTCTCTGACTGCAAAGCTTTGAGGGGCACAAGACCCCGAGGCTGGCAGTAGGATAGCAGGTGGGGTGCTAGCAGTCTGACCTGTAGCTGAATCCCATAATCGTTTTTGGATGAGTATTTGCCCTGGTGAGCCAGGTACCCTCTCCTCCCTCCCTTGAAAGACACATTTGCAAAATTTTTTCTCCTTCATGTCAGTGCAAACATTTTATTATATTGGGTGTTTTTTTTAAAGATTAAGGCCTCCTGGTATGTTACGCAATCGACACATAGATGACTTACTGTACCCCCTTCCCTTGCGTGGGAGTGACTCCCATTGGAGTTAATGGAAGTTCTGTTTGTGGAATTGAATCAGCATGGACACTGTTCAGAGTTCTAGCAAAATGATGCAAATCATTTGATATTCTGTCAAAGAAGACTGTCTCTCTGAGCCTTGCGGCTTGTGTTATCCATTAAGATTAGAACATTTCTCGCGGTTGCATTAATATGACAATCCAACCAGATAACATTGTGAAATGAGCTTTGGGATTCCTGCAATGCGTTCTCTCTCCACATATAATAATTAGTCTGTTGCAATGCTACAGAGAAGTAACCATTCATCCCATTCAGCAGAGTGGTTTAGAGCTTAGCCGTTAAGTTGCATGATCCCAAGTCCAAAAACAATTACTGTAAATGGCTGTGCTGACCCAAGTCAGCTTCAGCGCTCCAGTTCCCATGGACTTGCAATGATTGCATAGGACACTGCTGTATGTACCGTGCATACCTTTCAATGCCAGCTCTGCCATCCTTTCTGACCCTGATCGGGAACACCCAAGAATAACGCCCTTTTTTTTAAATCAAGGCGGCTGCTGGGCAGCTTTCTCCCCGACTCTCCTGTATACAGAACGTGTGGTCTTTTCTGAGGATGCTATATGGGAAAGGAGGCAGATGGATCAACTTGTCCTCTTAAGGCCACAGCACAATGTGAACTCCTGAGCTGCTGGAATTGGGCAGTGGTGCACAGGGTGCCAATGTGAAGCAAACTGCTGGAAGCTATGCCAGTAAAGCTGTTGGACCTGTTCCTGCCTGGTCTGCTTGGATTTACCAAGACAGCTCAGGGAGGGGGGCAGTTTTACAGTCTAGTGCACAGAGAGTTGCCTGAGCCAACTCTAACAATCACTTTGGACTGGGCACACTGGGTCCTTTTTGGCACCATACTGAGGCAGTCTTCTCCCCAAGAAGTCTCAGAACTTTCTCAGGCTTGAGATGAGAGGGGTTTTTTTGTTTTTTACCCTTTTCCTGCCATTGTCTGTCTTACGTACAATATATTTTTTTTCCTTCGGAAAAGCTTTGCAACAGAGAATGGAGCTAGTGTAATTTTCCTGTTTTTTCACAGGAGTCCTGCCATTGAATGAGAGAGGCCCATTGCATTTTAATTCTGCCAGCAGCTTCCGCTAACTCGTGAAGGTGTAAGATTACCATGAGGTGACTGTGTTTGCTGGTGAACATCCCCAGAATTCAGTTTTTAATCCCAACTTGCCTGTCCATCCCCTGACGCTTGGTTGGAAACGCTCACAGCCAGCCAACAAATGGGGCATTTCAGGCAGCTAGCCGGGGAGTTCCCAGACTTCATATAAATGCATGTTGCTTGTAGTCCTGCTAAATTCATAACTCTTGCAGCCCACACACAACATGTTGACGAAACTCCTGGTGTGTTCCTCTGGCCAGCTAGCAGCATGGTGGGTGGTGGCCATTTTCTCAGTTCTTCAACAAGCTGGCTTAGCTGGCTTGAAAATCTGGCAATTCGTGTGAAAATGGAGGGTTAAACACTCAGTGAGTGAATGTAAAGCAGGGAATTGCTTCCGGTGCATAGGAGGCAAGTGGGAAGCTGGGAGATAGAGGGACCAGAACAGACAGACTCAGGGGATTGTGGGATAGTATTGATGGACTATTTAAATGTGAACTGGCAACATGAGCTTCAGCTGTGACCTCAATGCAGAGGGAACGAGGCTTGATCAAACGCTATACCAGAATGCTGGCTTGTACATATTCCCCTGAGTCAGCCACTGAGCCCAGATTTGGCCAGGGGGTGGTGCATGTTAAGGAGCTTTGTGTGTGGACATTAGGGGTATTTGGGCATAAACATATGACAGACCCCAGGTATACTGTGCAGTGTAGACACACCCAGACTGATTCCTTCCTGTTTATCTTAACTCACTTTGAAAGTGCATTAAACTGAACAGGAACAAGTCACTCTTATTCCAGAACAGGAGTAACTGCACTGCGTTAATCAGGAACAACTCTATGTGTAGACAAGTCCTAACTACAGCATTAAGGACTTGCCTTGTCCTCTGAACTCGGTCTGGTTGGGACTCGTACGTTAAGCAGCAGAATTGCAGGTCACTACCTGTTTTGATTGCTACCTCCATAAAACCTGTTCACTCTGCAGTCCAGCCTTCCATAATACACTCAATTAATCCTATCCTCCTCCTCCCAGTAGTGTGTCAGGCACTTGGATTGCTTTCACAGGATGCGACTGCGTTCAGGGGAATATTTGTTATGGTATCGGAGTTATGATGTGTGTTCGGTGGGATATCGGGATTATGAGGGACTTTTAACACCGATATCTCAGGGGACGAGGGTGTTAATCCTGCTTCTATTGAAACCAAAGACAAAACTCCCATTGATTTCAGTGGGATAGCACCATTTGCAAGCATCTAAGGAACACAGCCAAGGTTGGCTAGCCCAGAATTCAGACACAGTTCTTTTTGCACGTGGCAGTTTGCAAAGACCACCAGAGTCCTATGGTTGCGCTGTTGGTTTTTCAGTTTTTTCAACAAAAATGCTTCAATTTTTTTTGCTTTTTAAAATTGGCACCATCCTCTCATGCCCGCCCTGTATCTGTGCTGTTGCAAGGGCAGAAATTCCTGTCTCTAGCTTCCAAAGAGGACTTTGTTAACCAAAGTGAGAGAGGGGAGGAAAGCCCCTGAAACATTATTGACTAGTTTATTTGACACTGGACTTCAGAAAAGATTCTGGCTTGGATCCTAAGCTTCAGCTCTGGGCCTCTTATTTTATTTTATTTTTATTTCTATTCTGGTCACTCCCAAAAACCCAGCCTGGACGGAGATCTCCATCAAACTAGGTACTGTACAAACACACATGACAGCCCAGTCCCTGCCTTAAAGAGCCTACAGTTGAATGCACCAATCCTGCAGTGAACTCCATGTGGGCAGGCCTCGCTGCAGGGTCTAGACCTAATTTGACATGACTCAACAGATGAGTGTGGCCTGCAGTAGGAAGGATGGAGGCTGGGCATAATCAGACTAATGGCCAGTTCATGCAGCCCTTATTGGCTCAATGTGAGTGACCTTCACCATGGGTATTGGGCCCGCACAAGGCCTGCGCACCGCTTGCGTCCCACGTACAGCTTGACATGCTGGAGGAAAAGTCCCCATTGGCCCCCTCCCATGGTCCTGTCGTCTCTGAAGATGCAGGGAAGAGAATCCAGTAGCCGCTGCCAGGCAGAGCGTAAGGGTGCATGGCACCTGCTGTTCATCTTGCTTGTTTTGAGTTCGAGTTTTACTCAGTCCAGTAGGAAAGGGCTCGTATTTCCATCCATTTCCTTTCCGCGGTGGATTGTTCTGCTGTGGGGTGGGGGAGCATGGCACAGATCGAACGATGGATTTTTAACAGTAGTGGGAGGTGTGTGGGAATGGCTCATGAGCTGTACCTCTCATTGTGTTTAAACCCACAGTAATCCCAAATAAATGGAGCATACGTTAGCTTGAGCTATGTCCCTCCAGGTATGGAATGGATGACAAAACGGGACCCAGCACAAACCTAACAGCGATGTGAGAGAGCTTTCGTGAGTCTAAATAGGGAGAGAAGGAAGCACAATGGTTGTATCTAGGTTGCACACTTGGTTTTTCATGCTGTTTGCTACATTCAGTGTCTCTGTAATTTACTCTGTGAGGTCTGCATGGGTCAGAGAAATTGTAGCTCCAGAAACACAGGGTGGGAGCTTCCTATTGTGGAAGGCTGCAATTTTAAAAATGAATCAGAAATACACACTGGGCTCAAACCACTGGGCTCAGAAGGGAGGCAGGATATCAGAGTGCTTTTTTGTTTGTTACCCTGCAGGATATTGTAATATAACTGTGAGGTACATGTTTTTATGCAACAACCTTCACGCTGGGAATTGCCAAACTACATGAAGCAATTTTATTAAGAGATGCTTTGCAATTTGGGAGTAGGAGAGACTAGGTATAGCTTTGTTTTGGTGCAAGGGGAATTCCATGACTTTTTATGTCTTAGCTGCTGTAGTCTTGTTTCGGGTTAAGAATGGAGTAAAAGCCCTGATGTAAAAAAATGGAATGAAGTAATCAAAAAAAGAGATCCCACATAGATGCTTCCTGGTGTTGTGGGTTTTTTTTAAGTGCCTCTCTTGAACATCTGATATTTGGGCTGCAAAAGCAAATTCCCTAGACGAGGGGGCAGCCTTGCCGAAGAACAAAACTTGCCTACTTATGAATCAGTGAACCCTGAGCAGTGCCAATGGGAAAGCTGCAAAGAGAATGTGGCTTGTATCATTCATTTTAATTTTTTTTCTGTAAAGTAGAAGAGGGAACCTGTGGCAGCTCTCCAGAGACCTGCAAAGCCTGCATGTTAAAAGGAGATTGTAACTGTGGTTTTTTTTTTGTTTGTTTTAAATAGGCTACGATAGACTTAATATTTAGAACCTCTTATCTCCTTTCTCCTTCTGGATGTGGGGATCTTTTGATTATTTAGGATTAGGAAATGAACAGCCCCTAGCGTAGCAACACTTTTTCAAGCCTCGGGCAACATACTACGCTGAGCCCACTTGGGTGTTAATGAGCACAAACATTTAAAGCAAGGAAGCTGCTCGGGGGAGAGCCCACCAGAGTTTGCAGCATCCCATGATCTTGGTTCAGTGGAACCATTTCCAGAAACTGCTGGCTCTGTTACAACATTTTCACCACTTCCACCTCTCTTATTTGTGGCCCCATGGGGTGGATTTGAATGTTGGCGTTTTGGGTGACAAGAGAACACAGTCCCCTCAATGGAACTGCATTGGCCTTCAGGGGGAGGAGGGAGTTAATTTGACATGGGACATCCCCTCTTCCCATGGACCAGTAGCCACCTGTCCGTGTCTCTTCCCATCCTGGCTCCGTTAGCTCTGTGTGCTTGGCCCAGAGACATGGCTGTGTCCTATGAACTGTTTTGCCCCAGTATATCACCATCGTTAGGCTCCCCTGTGACTTTGCAGATGAAAAGTGCTCCATAAATAGCCTGTGGGACATGTTTGTGTAACGAATGGCCATCCGCTTTCCCTCCCTTGCTGGACCCCAAGTGGATGAACTCTGTGGCTAAGCCGAGACAAGACAGGCACTGGAGTGTGTGCGAAGGCTCGGTAAATCCGAGGATTTAAGAGGCCCTAAGCACTGGCAAGCACACTGGGGGGTCCCAAATCAGCTTTGGAAATACCCCAAAAATACCTATTCACCTGAAGGTCCTTTAAAGCCCCCAGGGGACCTTAGTTCAACCCACTGGCAGCAGACAATTCTGATTGTTACTCTTGTAACCTGGCTCTGGTATTGCCTGAATATTGTATGTGCTGGGACTGGTCAGCAAGTTACTAGCTGCTCCAGGAAGGCACAACAGGTCCATTTAAAAATGAAGCTAGAGTTTGCTGGCTCCTGTGCTTCCAGCCAGGCTCTTTGGGGTTCAGCATTTCAGCGCAGGGCATGTCAGAGTGCTTCGCTCATGCAGCATCCCTCGAAGCTTATGGGGTGGCTAGACCTAGGCCTTCTGTTCCAGGGATTTGGCCTGGGTGTAAAAGGTGATTTGCACTAGCGGGACTTCTTACCCCAGTCCAGCACTCTGATGCTCAGGGGTTGCACTAGGACAGCTCGATGGGTGTAGCTAGAGCGGTGCCACGTTCCCAGTGTCAGGAAGCAGGGCACTTGGCTGGTGCTGTTAACAAGTAGGTGGGAGGAATTCTGCTTCCTGCCCTCACCAAGGTTCTAGCTGCCCCACCCATCGCAACTGGTTGTTTAAAGTATTTTGAGTCTGGGAGCTCTCGCCTAATGTGTTCTGTGTTGGCTTCGGTTCAGTATCTGTGTCGTTGATTGCGCTGTGCATCATTTCTCTGGGCTTATGCCACATCTCGGTTAATTGCACTCCAGCTTCCCACCTGGCCCGCCACAGAGAATGGCCACTCTCATCTTGTTGACCTAGACAGCTAACCCAGTACCAGTTTCTTTAGTGATGGGCCTGATGCCTTTGTACAGGAGCAGCAGAAGAGGGTTTTGACAGTCAATGCTTAAACGTTAAGGAGCAGACTCGGATGAGCTATGGTTTTTAATGCTTTCCATGCCAGGACTCTCCTCCCACCTGGCCAGGATCTAGCCTGGGGTGGCTAACCTGAGCTTGAGAAGGAGCCAGAATTTACCAATGTACATTGCCAAAGAGAGACAGTAACATATCAGCAGCCTCCAATCAGCTTCCCACTCCCAGCACCTCCCACCCTGCAGATCAGCGCCTCTCCACACCTCCCGATCAGCTGTTTCATGGCATGCAGGAGGCTCTGGGGAGGAGCAAGAGGAGCGAGGGCAGTGCAGGCTCAGGGAGGGGGCAGGAAGGGGTGGAGTGGGGGCAGGGCCTGTGGCAGAGCCAGGGGCACCCCCCTGAGCAGTGAGCACCCCCCGGCACATTGGAAAGTTGGCACCTGTAGCTCCAGCCCCGGAGTCGGTGCCTAGACAAGGAGCCGCATATTCACTTCTGAAGAGCCGCGTGGGGCTCCGGAGCCTCAGGTTGGCCACCCCTGATCTAGCCAGTTCCCACTTTGCCCCTGTCTAACAATATGGAAAGGGTGAGGTAGTTGTGACCCCTTGTGATGGCTGTTTTTTTGTGACCCCCTCTCCCTGATCCCCAGCCAGCCTGGTGGTCATGTTCCCCGGGTTGATAACCCATGTGAGAGAGTCCCAACCCATGCTGGGAGGTTAGAGACCATAGGAAGGGCATGGTTAGAGAACAAGATTAGGAGTTGGGAAATCTGGGTTTTAACTCCAGCTCTCTGCGACTCCCCGTGTGAACTTGGGGAGGTCACTGCCACTCTCTGCCTTGGTTTCTCCATCTCCAAAATGGGGATAACAACATAGGACTGCTAGGAGGCTAAATCCATGTTTGTAAAGAACGTAGGGATCCCAGGATCAAATGCTGGAGTATTTGCTGTATTACTAGGTCAAGTTCTGAGAAGTTCTTTCCTTGGCCTCTAATCTATCTTGACTTGGGCGAAGCTCCCACGGAGCAAGGAGAGTGTGAGAAGTGGGCGCATTATGAGTTGTACAATGGGAAAGGAAATGCCGGGGGTGATGGCAGACCGTGGGAGGGAAGCCTCAGAGTTCCCGCGTGGACCTGGATGAGGCCTGAGTGCTCTGCCCTCCCTTTCAGACCCAGTTTTGAGCCTGATCCTGCAAACACACACACAGGAAACTCTGCTTCCATTGTCTTCAAAGATAGCTTAATGTTGATGAACTATGGGAATAATAGACAAGGAACTTGCTCTCCTCACTGCTCTTTGATCTCTCCCGTGAACCTTAGTGAGCCTCACATTGGAGGCATGTGCACAGGGAGCTGCGTATTTCTGCAGATATGCGGCTGTTCAAAAATCCACTGAAGTCTCTTCCTCCCGGGTTTGACTGAGAGAACTCTGGAGATTTTGCTGAATTCATAACTAACTGTAGATGAAGTCCTAGCCTACAGGCTGTCAATAATAGCAGTATAACCAGCAGCCCTTTCTGTTCAGTCATTAATGGCTTATCTGGGAGTTGAATTGTAGAGCTAAAAACCTCCAGCTAGTCTAATATAGTTTATCAATAAGAAAATTGGTAGTTTTGTGAGATGGTAACATCTCCCTTATCTTTCATAAGCAGTGTGGAATTGATGACAGTCAACATTGCCCTGAGGAGCCCTTGTCTGCTTGATATGCTTCCTGGCTGAAGGTAGTGGCTAAAACTTTTTTTAAGGTTTGTAAATAGAATCATAGAATCGTAGGACTGGAAGGGACCTTGAGGTCATCTAGTCCAGTCCTCTGCACTCAAGGCAGGACTAAGTATTATCTAGACCATCCCTGACAGGTGTTTGTCTAACCTGCTCTTAAAAATCTCCAGTGACTCAGATTCCACAACTTTCCCTAGGCAATTTATTCCAGTGGTTAACTATCCTGACAGGAAGTTTTTCCTAATGCCCAACCCTTGCTGCAATTTAAGCTCATTCATTGCTTCTTGTCCTATCCACAGAGGTTAAAGAGAACAATTTTTCTTCCTCCTCCTTGTAACAGCCTTTTATGTATTTGAAAACTGTTATCATGTCCGCCTTCAATCTTCTCTTCTCCAGACAAAACAAACCCAATTTTTTCTATCTTTCCCTCATAGGTCATGTTTTCTAGACCTTTAATCATTTTTGTTGCTCTTCTCTGGACTTTCTCCAATTTGTCCACTTCTTTCCTGAAATGTGCCTCTCAGAACTGAGGCCTAATCAGTGGAGTAGAGCGGAAGAATTCCTTCTCGTGTCTTGCTAACAACGCTCCTGCTAATACAGCCCAGAATGATGTTTGCTTTTTTTGCAACAGTGTTACATTGTTGACTCATATTTAGCTTGTGATCCACTATGACCCCCAGATCCCTTTCCATGATACTTCTTCCTAGGCAGTCATTTCCCATTTTGTATGTGTGCAACTGATTGTTCCTTCCTAAGTGGAGTCCTTTGCATTTGTCCTCATTGAATTGCATCCTATTTACTTCAGATCATTTTTTCAGTTTGTCTGGATCATTTTGAATTATAAACTTATCCTTCAAAGCACTTGCAACCCCTCCCAGCTAGGTATCATCCGCAAACATTATAAGTGTACTCTCTATGCTGCTATTTAAATCATGGATGAAGATATTGAACAGAACCGGACCCAGAACTGATCTGTGCAGGACCCCACTTGATATGCCCTTCCAGCTTGACTGTGAACTACTGATAACTACTCTCTGGGAATGGTTTTCCAACCAGTTATGCACCCACCCTATAGTAGCTCCACCTAGGTTGCATTTCCCTAGTTTGTTTATGAGAAGGAACCCTAGCCAGTGGGAGCTGCGGGGGCAGCACCTATGGGTGAAGGCAGTATGCACTGCACAGAGCCGCCTGGCCCCTCCTATGCCTAGGAGCTGAGGGACATGGCACCACTTCCAGGGAGCCCCCTGAGGTAACTGCTGCTGGGAGCCCGCACTCTGAAGCCCCTCTCACACCCAAATTCCCTCCTGGAGCCTGCACATCATGCCCTCTCCCACACCCCAGCCCTGAGCCCGCTACTGCACCCTGAACTTCTCATTTCTGGCCCCAGCCCACATCCCTCCCACACCCAGCCCCATGCCTCAGCTCAAAGCCCTTTCCTGCACCCCAAACCCCTCATCCCCAATCCCAGCCCACAGCCACCTCCCAGACCCTGAATCCCTCATTTCTGGCCTCACCCCAGAGCCTACACCCCCAGCTGGAGCCCTCACCCCCTCCTGTACCCCAATCCCCTGCCCAGTAAAAATAAGTGAGTGAGGGTGGGGGGAGCGAGCGACAGAGGGAGGAGGGGATGAAGTGAGTGGGGGCCAGGGCCTTGGGGTTTGATCCAGGCTATTTCCTATTCTTCATTTGCCAACAATATACATACTTTTAGCAACAGATCTTATCTCCTGGATTGGCGAATTATAGAGGAAGGGTAATAGCAGAGTGCTTGAGAAATGTTTTATATCAGTGGTCCCCAACGTGGTGCCCGCGGGCGCCATGGCCCCCGCCGGGGCATTTATGGGTGTCCGCCATCAGGGCCAGCACCAAGGAACAAAGAGGAGAGGAGCGCATCCGCCAGAGAACCTGTCACCGAAATGCTGCCACCGTGCACTTCCGGCGGAGAAGCATTGCGGCTGAGAAGCGTTACTGCCCGCCACACTCTTCTGAAGGCAGGGATGTGCTCTTGGCCACGGAAAGGTTGGGGACCACTGTTGTATATTACATAATTTCTAATGCTAGATTGCTGTATGTATTTAGCTAGTGTCCTCCTTTAACTGGGGACAAATTTCGTGGCTGCAGTTTTAGCCTCTAGTTAACCGAAAGCACAACTCTCCCCGCAGGATGCATCCAGTGAAATGGGCTGCAGCTCACGAAAGCTTATGCTCAGATAAATTGGTTAGTCTCTAAGGTGCCACAAATCCTCCTTTTCTTTTTGTAGTCAGCTAGGTAGCTGATTGGGTCTCCAAACCAGGTACTTGGACAGCTGAATAATGGAATTGGCGCATATAATTTCTTGATGGCATGTAACAGGCAACTCAAGGCTGTTTTCATAATCAGGCCCACAGCCTGAGTGGTTACAGTGTAGGCCAACTTTAACTCTAATACAGAAGCTGAGTGACAGCTTGCCCATCTGATTACTTGCTATTCCATAAGAGGGAGGCATACTTATTTACCATAGCAACTTCTGCACCGAATGTTACCCTAGACTAGCTCTGAGCTGGTGGCCTAAAATCTACAGCAAGGGGCATTTCAGGCTGACTGCGGAGTCTGTGTAACGTGTTTCGATGAACGGCATGAATTTCCCCAGTTTCACACCCTGACTTCTCCCTCTTCCCCCTCTTTGCATCAACCTTTTCAACGTGGTCATCAAGAACACGTAGCTCTCACTCGCTCTCTATTGACTTGCTGCAAATAGCTTTCACAAATAACATTTCCAATTTATAAAAGGGAAAGGCTTTTATCATCTCATGCACTTTTCACTATGAATTTTTTGTTCACATGGGTCTGGCTCTGCTCCCATTGATTTAGGGTGGTGCAGGATTGGGCCCTTTTTGATTTCCTCTCCGCTTGGTCTTGGCTGCAATAAGATATCTGATCTGTAATTGCCAACAGGTGAAGTTCTCTGTGATGGAAAGCTACAGTGTCAACAGAGTTTGAATATTCTTTTATCTCCATGTTGTCTAGTCTTGCGCTAGGTAGCATGGAGGTGAAAATACCTGGGCCCTCTCAAGGCCCCTCTTTGCTACAGCTCCCAGCAGAGTTATCAGTAATACAGCAGGACCTGTTGGGAATTACTAGTCCAAAAAGATCCAAATGTAGCTAAGGCTTTTCTGATTCTCCTGCATTAGCACAACACAACAATATTTGCATTGCAAAAAATACACTAGAATTACTGCCAGAATGTTTTTTGCCTTTGTAAAAAAATAATAAAATGAAGCCATTTTCGACTTGGGGCCTAATTGTCAAACAGTGCTGTCCATTTAAGAACAATGTAAATTGCAAAGCAATAGGGTATGTCTGAACAAAAGATCTCTGTTTTCAGTTATTGCCATATTTTTTTTTTTTTGGTTTTACATTTGGCTGACAAGTTTGTGTTGGCTAGGAGGAGAGGATTCGATGCGATGCAGGAGTGGAAAGATGAGTGTATGGGACCAGTAAGAAGGTGTATGGGCTATTGTTTGCGGTATGCTTTTTTAAAAACTCTTTCCAAATAATTCTGATCAGATCTTTCAGTTGTTAAGATACTTGGTTCTTTCAAACCTACACCATCAGATTAATTGGGATTTGGATTTTGTTGTGTTTCCTATTGTCTGTCCAAAAGTTTCTTAATTGTTAAGGAAAATGGAGTTTTTCTTTCATTTGTATAATTGATCTTTCTTGGGCTATGTGAGCAAACTGCCAGTAGGAACTGCTCAAAGAACTTCTTAGCCCCTGTTTTGAGCTAATTGTAATGTTAAAGGATGAGTAACAAAATATGTCACTTGGCATTCTCCCCAGGGCCTTTGCATCATTCCCAGCACAGTAATCTGCCATTTAAAAAAGGGCTTCTTATGAACATCATTGTGGGGGGGGGGGCCTGTAGAACATTCAAAAACACTTCCAGTCTAGCATTTTTAATTTACAAATAAATAAATAAACAAACACATAAATGTATATATTTATATATATTTGGAGACACAATGGCAGGTGTGTTTTCTGAACCAGAAAACCAGTTCAGATAAAATAATCTTCCAAGTAGTTGCCTGTTTTCAGAACTAAACTATCTGAGTCAACCGTTTTTAAAGTTTTGAAATATTCCGATATGTCTCCTCTTTTTCCTTTCCTTTCCTTTCCTTTCCTTTCCTTTCCTTTCCTTTCCTTTCCTTTCCTGCCTGTCTGAGTTACAGCATCTAAGGCTGTAAATACCCTGGTAGAGACATCACATAGAGATCTGATATTGGCACTCGGTAATGTCCCTGGGCCTTCTAGAAATTGAACTTAATTTTCATTCAGTGGACAGTGTGGTTTTTGAGGGTTTTTTTTTCCAAGTCACTGGTTGAATGTAAAATGATTTTTCCACTAACAATCAATAACTGTTCCCTGTCTGCGAGAGACATTTTATTTGATGGAAGCTAAAAGGCATAAATTACACTCGTAAAGCTGTTAGCCAAGTGCTGCAACATTTTGCAGGAGCTGATGTTTATTTAGCCAGGGCAGTCCACAGACAGGTTTCCTTTCGTTTGCATATATGAACATATTTATTATGAGGTGATAAAATCCCTGAACTCTGGGTAAATTCAGATCCGCGCAGGGCTCTATGAATGAGTCAGGAATGGGGATCCCATCCCCAACCCTGCATGCTGCTAGGGACCTGCTGGAGCAAGGGAAAGGGAATCTCTTCAGATGTTAAGCTTCTTCATGAAGAAGCTAAAGTCCAACAGATAAGTCACTTTTCAGGCAGTGCAGCCACGTTGAAGGGAAGGCACATTAGGGATTGTTGGCAAACCAGTGGTGTATGGCTATTGTATTGCTGTTTCATGCTATAAATTTGATCGTGTTGATAATCTTTAAAGTCTCCCTCTGGCTGAAACTTGGCAGCTCTGAATGAAGTGTGTTTATCAAAGTCCTGGCGATTGCGATGAATCAGCCAAGCTGAAGCTATCTAGTCTCTTGCTGCATGATTTCATGATTAAATTATTGAGGTTAATGGATGTTATGCAGCCCTCATTTAGAAAAAAAGAAATGGAAGCCATCTAGGTCTCTGTAGCCTTAAACAAGGTTGTGTGGTTGTGAGTAATATTATGTACATAGAGATGTACTAAAAAATCCAGAAGTCTGATGCCATTCGTGCTTGATTTCCATGTTATTTCTTTATCGTATGGAGAGTGCTATCAACGTATGCCTGGGAGTTACCTTGAGAGTATCATTACTTTTTTCAAGGGGGTGTTGTCTGGTATATTTTTAGCATGAACTGGGTATTCCAGGAGACAAAAGGTCAATAGCTGTACCTGGAGCCAGATCTTTTGCAACCTTCTTTCATTTAGCCCTATTGCATCTTAATTTTGACTACAGTAACCTTACCTCCTTCCTGTTCCATTCCATTTGTCTTGGTTTATACCATTGGAATTGGGTTGAACCTGTGAGGTTTTTATATAGCTATATCTCGGTTGCTGGCATGGGGCAAAATCTTCATCCTCATTTTCTCTTGTGACCTAATTTTACCTTTTGACATTATGATCTGCCGAGAGAGAGAGAGGAAAAAATAAAATGTATTTTGGGTTTTAATACATGTGACTGCATTTGGAATCTGTTTCTCATCTCCTGAATTTTTCTTTTTTTCTAAAATAAGCCAAGAGTTTTCTTCCTGCTTCCTGATTTAATGTGACAGTCACTTTCAAAATTCCTCAGTTATAGAAAGGAGGAGCCTACACAAAGGGTAATGGAAATTAAAAACCAAAATTTCCCTTTCTGAAAGTCTGACTTTTGCTTTTCTGACGCAAGCCTTAGCAAAGAGGAGTTCAGAGCTTTCAGCCCCAATAACTGCTGTCAGTGCGAATCCTCCGATATAACTTAGTATTGTTGTATGTTGTGACATTTTCTGAGACATCTGTTCCATAGATTCTGCACTAAGACAACATCCGAGGCACTGGAGAAGCCATTAGCAGGTGTTTGAATTTCTCTTTCCTAGGAATAACAGCATGAAAATAAGCTATGGAAAATTAAGGCATGAATAAGCTCTTGACAGTGAGATCTGTTAGGCAGAGGAATATCTTTGCCAAGGGAGATGGCAGCCAAAGCCCTAGGAAGCCTTAATGTAGGGAGCAGTCTTTCATTGGCATGCACCGGGCTAGACTAAATGACCTAAGGCACTATAATGTGATTGTTTCCTATGTGAGCAATTAAGTGTAAAAGCTGCATCTGCTCTGAGCTGCTGTGGGGCCCTCTGTGAAAGGGGGGACTGCCAGGCTCCTTCTACAACCTAATTGTAGGGCTTTGCATATAATCTCCATATATTTTCTTGTATCTTTTGTTTCACGTTGTCTCTTTTGTCCCCTCCCTTGTGCTGCAGTGCCCAGGGCCATGGTACTGTGGCAACCTCTTTCTCAGCATTCCCTTGTCTTTCATATTCCGTATCTAAAATCTTTGTCTTCCTTTAGTGGATTTGTGTGTCAGCCAGGCTGTTGTTTTGATGCTCAAGTAGTTTCTGAGCTCAAGCTAATTCCATTTTGGCCCCAAACAGTCCAGCGCTTCAGGAATAGTTTTATTTTCATTTACGATGCTCGAAATATTATAGAGCACCCTTGATAAGACAGGGCAGCATCTTTGACATTTCAGGTTTGCATATGTACACTCAGGCCCCCCCCCTCAGCTTATGTTTTCTTCTACCTGTGACTGCAGCTCCCAGAAACAATCTGTTGGAACAGATTTCAAATCATGTGACCTTTTCTGGGTGACATTGTCTCGGCAATCCTGCTCAGAGTCTGATGCACAGTAATTCCCATCACTAATTACGTCTCCAGCCACTAATGATTCAGAACTATTGAGTACTAGCAAGAGACAGGCAAAAGGGCTGCATTTAATAACTGACGTGTGGGATTTGGATGGCTCAGGAGATCGGTAATTGGATATAGATCCTGTTGCATCTAGGTCGCTGGTTTGCATCCTAGTCAGTTTGGTAGTGAAGGGTGTCTGGGTGGCCTGAGTGAAATGAGTTACTCCCAGTTCAGTTCCCAGTGAACTAACGTCCACGTCGCAGAGCCCACCGCCTTGTATATAACCATATAATTACTCTCCTGTTGGTAGTCTGATCAGAGAAAACAAGCCTTGACTGCAATGGGATCAGGATTTCACCCTCTGTGTTGAGTGTTTGTATTGTAATATGACTATTGAAAAGGAACAGAACAACACCCCCCCCCCCCCCCCCCCCCCCCCCGACCCAGTGTTGGAAGAAATCTAACAAAGGCTTCTTGAGTAAACAGGCCATGATTTTTACTTTCTCCAGCCCCCAAGGAGAGGCTACATACTCCTAACCAAATATTTCTCACCTTATTCATTGAGCTTCCTCCATTGCTGTTAAAAATACAGTCCCTTGTAAATCTAAATACAGCCAAAGAAATGACATTTGTGTGGACAAGTTTTTAGCCATTTGCTGTCTTTGGTGATGTCAGTTGCATTTACGTGTGCATGTATTAAACTCACTCCTTCCAGGAAATTCCCCTTTGGTTCATTAAAATACCTGTGTCATCTGCAGGTAGAGGAAGAGTGGAATTTATAAATTCTTTGGTTGAGGCCAATGCAGACACTGAAAGAAGATACTAGATGAGATTGGCAGGTCCAAAGTTTAATGCACGTTTTTAGAAATTCTCTGCAGGTTTTTACTTAGCACACATTTAGTACAGCATTGGCACATGGGCACATATATTTTGTGGTTGCCATTTAGGGGCCTCAGTTAGAAAACTTGCCCTAGGGTGGCTTCATGAACTTTTTGTAACCTCTAAAACCAAAGCATCTGCCCTTGTCTGGGTATGGGGAGGAGGCATGTATGCTGCATCTCCGTAAGGAAGTGGCGGATTAACTCACTGAAATTCTTGGTAGGATCGTCCCCAAAATAGGTTTGCGTGAGTCCTGATCCCTTAGTCACCAGTGTCATCCATCTAAGCCTTGTATTTGGCCGGAGAGCAGCTGTCTGTGCTGCTTACACCTGTTAGAATTTCTTTTATCCCCAGCTGGGAGTGGCCCAATTTAATGCTTTCCTGTGAGAGTAAAGTGAATCCAGAACTGGTTGTGTAGTTGTCTGCTGATATCCAGATCACTCAGAGCTTTACCTAAAGGATTCTTGTTCTTCAGGGTCTTTTTTCCACACTGACTTTGTTTGTCAGAAGCAAATTTTATCACCTTTTAGATCATTAAGTAGCCTCAGAGGAAGTATGGTCTTGCATTTGAGGTGTTGTAGTGACTCACGATCTGGGTACGGTTCCCAACTGCAACAGAGACCGCATGGTCTAGCGGATGGGATGTTACTGGGAGCCCAGGTGTTGGTTCTGTCCCGATCTGCTGTGGCCACACCTCGGCTGTGGCACTTACCTCCTCTGGGCCTCTGGTGGTTGTTTTGTAGTTTACAGGCTCTTTGCGGCAGGTCCATCTGTCACTAGGCGTATGTACAGAGCCGGAGCAATGGACCCTCAGTTGAGGTCTCCGGTTGCCACTGTAATGCAACAGCACCTGTCTGAGCCTGGGTGAATCATAATAGTCTTGTGCCTCAGTTCCCCATCTGTAAAGTGCACAGTGTTACTTCCCTAGCTTTCAGGGGTGTTCAGGGTAAATCTGTTAATGTCAGTGGGGCACACCGATGGGGAGAGCCGTAATAATTCCTAGACAGAAGATGAGCTTAGTCTGAGTACCCTCAGCACTTCGGTTCTCAGCATATTGATTGCAGAAGAATAGCTTCGTTTATGTACAGTGATATGCTCCTAATGTGTCAGGGGGACCTTATAGAAATCTAATACTGCTGGAATTTCCAGGGCAGAAATGGGCCCAGCTGCAAATGGCTGTCTTAATTAAAATTGTTATTAAAGGCAATATTGAAATGATTAAATTTATCCCCAGGGTATTTTTGCAATACGCTCGTAACCTTGCTTGCTGTCCGGTATTTGGAGCAAAGCACCTCAAATTAGATTACAAATCAAGATGTATTGGTTCAGGACATCTGGCCCCTGCATCGTTGTTCTATATGGCTGGTCAGCAGCCTGCTCTAAAGGCAGCGTAGTTGCAGGCAAGGTCACCCCTTATGTGAGGCCAGGAGAACGGGGCGGTTAGAGTGGGTGACCTCCAAAAGTTTGAACAGAACTAAATCTTCATCCTCTTCTCCAAAAGGGAAGTGTCAGTATTATTAGTATTACGGTAGCAGATCCTAGCTGAGATTGCGGCCCTGTTGTGCTAGGCCCTGTGCAAGTATACAGTAAGAAATAGGCCCTGCCCCAAAGAGCTCACAGCCTACCTAGGGGGTGGAGAAAAAGGAAGGTATATTACTCCTGAGATGAGGCGCTGAGGCACACAGGGATGGAGTGACTTGCCCAAGGTCACCCAGGAAGTCTGTGGCAGAGCTGGGAATTGAGTCCCAGTCCAGTGCCTTCTCACCAAAATCATCCATCCCTCTCACTCTCTGCCTTATGTGGGTGTGGGTAAGCGGATAAGTGATCGTGCAAAATATTGATCCCAGAATGGAAGGGGGAAATTGAACCTCTAGATCTTCGGGGCCAAGATTCGGGGTCTGACTGTTTTCCATGTGCTGAGTACTTGGACTTCAGTGGGAGTTGAAGATGCTCAGCACCTTACCAGACTGACCCCTCTGTGGGGGATGAGTACTGGAGGAGACCGTGATAAATTGAACTTTTAATGTCCATATTTCAAATATTGATTTGTAAGAGTGACCCATTCCTGCAAAGGGATACAATGATTGGGGTGTCTGTCAGCTTCATACGTCACTTCTTGATGCCTGTGCCTCCCTCCCAGTGCTTTGTCTTCAGTGCTAAAAATGTACATTTTTTACCTCAGGGTAGCTAACGTGCATAAGCTTATCCTGAGGTTAAAAAGCCACTGAAGGCAAGACATGCTAGTTTTAGCATGAGATAAACAGCTTTATACCCCCTCCAGGGAGTGACTTTGGCGAGTTCACATCATAGTAAAACTAAAATGCCAGGTTTTCAGAGTTATTTTTACCTCAGGATAGGTTAGTTACTCTGAGGTAAAAAATGCACCTTTTTTGTCAGTAAAGACAAGGTCAGCGTCTCCTGTATGGGAATTAGCTGTGCGACCGGTTTCCTCATGCTGCCTATCGGCCCCACTCTCATCTCGCCTCCTTTGGGCTTCAAACAAGCCCATTTGAGTCCTAAATGTAAGTGAAAAAGCAAAAAGCTGTTCTCCTCCATCCCTCCTGAGAGACAGGGTCACTTTCCTTTCACTGTTCTCTGCTGTTTGCTGGGAGGGTGAGGTCTTTTTTGTTCTGCCCATTAATCATCACTAAAATTCATGAGCGACATGCTGGGCATAGTGTTGTCAATTGCAGGGAGAGGACCTGACTCTATCCTACAGAGCTTTGTAAAGAAAGGGCAGCAGAGGGTGAAACTGAACCATACTGGATCTTTGGCTGGGGCATAATGTCTCCAGCAGCGATGTTGGCAAGCTCTGGGCTGCCCTGACCTGTTAATGTTCTGATAGACTTTGCAGTCCCCTTTTCCTTAGAGCATCTTGGTAACTGACCTGAAGATAAAAGTTCAAGCAGGAAATTCACACACTGTCAAAACTAGTTCATTTATACAGAGAAGGAGTAGCTGTGTAATTTATGTGCAATGCCACATCAGTCAATCTTCTTATCTTTTTCTCGAATAGGTCACTTGAAATCTAACATTTGGTGACTTTCCGTTTGCTCATGTTGGGAGTGTTTGTTATAAAATAAACATTCTGCTGTCTGTGTTCTCCATGAATAAATGTTAATGTCCTTTCCTTTCGCATTGTTTTCAATCACTTTGAATGGGAACGTATGAACGTGCACATTGCCAGATGGCTTCAGATCCAGGCCAGCTAGTCCAGTGTCCTATCTCTGACAGTGGCCAACTGCAGAGGCTTCAGAGGAAGGTGCAAGAAACCCTGCAGTGGACAGATATGAAATAATCTGCCCCCCAGGTAGTCCTCCTTTTAATCTTTAGTAGTTAGATTGTGTTAAACCCTGAAGCATGGGATTTTGTATCCTTTCCAAAATTCTGAGTATCTTGTTATCCATATAAATGTCAAAACCTTTTCTGAATGTTGCTAAGTTATTGGTCTTAATGATATCCTGTGGCAAGGAGTTCCACAGTCTCGTGTTTGACGTGAAAAAGTATTTCCGTTTACATCAGTTTTCAATTTACCACCTTTTTAAATTTTGTTGAATGTCCTATTGTTTTTGTTTTAGAGACAGAAGTTCCTGGTCTACCCTGTCTAAACCATACATTACTCTTATCATGTCCTCTCATTTATCTCCTTTCTAAGATAAACAGTCTCAATCTCTTTTCATGGGAGGTGTTCCAGGTCCTTAATAATTCTCATTTTCCTTCTCAGAACCCCTTCTAATTCTGCAATACCCTTTTTGAGATGGGGTGACCAGAACTGCGCACAGTAGATGAGGCTGCTTTATAGAATAGCATTATGCTATATGTATAGATTATGGACACACGTTTTTAAAGATTAGGTTTCCCCACGTTTAACTCCTAAATCTGTATTTAGGCACCTAAATAAAAGTGGCCTCATTTTCAAAGGTGTTGAATACCTGTAGCTCCTTGAAGTCAGCGAAAGATCAAAGTTGCTGAGCAAATGTGTCTTTCAATGTATTCAAGGAGCTACAGGTGTTCAGCACCTTTGAAAATCTGGCCACTTTTATTTAGGTGTCTAAATCTGGATTTAGGAGCTTAACTTTGGGAAACCCAGCTTTGAAAATATTGCCCCATAATCTTTTGTAACCTGAACTTTGACCTTCAGTTTAAAAAAAAAAAAAGTAGGAAGGAAGGAAAGGATCTGACTAATAGTTCATAAGATGGAGTTCACCACACTACAATTGCAGAAAAGTTATGAGTGCCATGAAAGCTTAATTTAGGATTTTTGATTTCACTGCTCGTTTTGATTGTCAAGCCTCAAAAGTTATAAATCGAGATCCTCAGCTGGCCTAAATGGTCATAGATCTATGAGTGGAGCTGTGACAATGTGAACCAGCTGAGGATCCAGCCCATCTACTGGAGAGCCACTTTATATGTCTCCTTATTTTCTCAGTCCTATCTTAGTTCTTGCTCAAATGACAAAAAATTAAAATGGTTTTAAAGTTATTTAATTAAATAGGTGGATTTAGGAGTTGAGCTGAGGGGTTTTTTTATGTGCCTGTGATACAGCAAGCTTGTAATCCTGCTCTGAAAGAGACTTCCTTCAAAACTCATTCAGTTTACAAGCTCCAGAACTATTGTTCTTGTCTAGATCTGAGCCATATGGTTTGTAGGATGCAAGAGTTAAGAGACCACATTTTTCTGAACAAAAAGACAATCAATTTTTCACCACTCCCCCCACACACACCCCCAGCTTTAGATCCTGCATCACAAAGTTGAAGAAAAAAAAATCTGCTCGGTTGAGGTCTGAATTCAGTCAAGTAAATAGTGGCCTTGTGACTGATTAGTTAACTGGAGAAATTGAGAGCAATTCATAGAATATAAGGGTTGGAAGGGACCCCAGAAGGTCATCTAGTCCAACCCCCTGCTCGAAGCAGGACCAATTCCCAGTTAAATCATCCCAGCCAGGGCTTTGTCAAGCCTGACCTTAAAAACCTCTAAGGAAGGAGATTCTACCACCTCCCTAGGTAACGCATTCCAGTGTTTCACCACCCTCTTAGTGAAAAAGTTTTTCCCTAATATCCAATCTAAACCTCCCCCACTGCAACTTGAGACCATTACTCCTCGTTCTGTCATCTGCTACCATTGAGAACAGTCTAGAGCCATCCTCTTTGGAACCCCCTTTCAGGTAGTTGAAAGCAGCTATCAAATCCCCCCTCATTCTTCTCTTCTGCAGGCTAAACAATCCCAGTTCCCTCAGCCTCTCCTCATAACTCATGTGTTCCAGACCCCTAATCATTTTTGTTGCCCTTCGCTGGACTCTCTCCAATTTATCCACATCCTTCTTGAAGTGTGGGGCCCAAAACTGGACACACTACTCCAGATGAGGCCTCACCAATGTCGAATAGAGGGGAACGATCACGTCCCTCGATCTGCTCGCTATGCCCCTACTTATACATCCCAAAATGCCATTGACCTTCTTGGCAACAAGGGCACACTGCTGACTCATATCCAGCTTCTCGTCCACTGTCACCCCTAGGTCCTTTTCCGCAGAACTGCTGCCTAGCCATTCGGTCCCTAGTCTGTAGCTGTGCGTTGGGTTCTTCCGTCCTAAGTGCAGGACCCTGCACTTATCCTTATTGAACCTCATCAGATTTCTTTTGGCCCAATCCTCCAATTTGTCTAGGTCCTTCTGTATCCTATCCCTCCCCTCCAGCGTATCTACCACTCCTCCCAGTTTAGTATCATCCGCAAATTTGCTGAGAGTGCAATCCACACCATCCTCCAGATCATTTATGAAGATATTGAACAAAACCGGCCCCAGGACCGACCCTTGGGGCACTCCACTTGATACCGGCTGCCAACTAGACATGGAGCCATTGATAACTACCCGTTGAGCCCGACAATCTAGCCAGCTTTCTACCCCCCTTATAGTGCATTCTTCCAGCCCATACTTCCTTAACTTGCTGACAAGAATACTGTGGGAGACCGTGTCAAAAGCTTTGCTAAAGTCAAGAAACAATACATCCACTGCTTTCCCTTCATCCACAGAACCAGTAATCTCATCATAAAAGGCGATTAGATTAGTCATCAAGGGGAGAGGAGGGTTAAACGTTTGTTTCAAGACTGAAGCAGCTGAGGATCCTACCTCCCATAGTCCAACTGTTTGACTTAAATGATAATTTTAAAGTTTCTCCATGGTTCCCAATACAATTCTGTGTTTCCTTTTTTTGAAGAACCACCTCCTACCAGGAAAGGAGGTTTTGTTTTTGTTTTTGCTTGACCCTCAAATGGTTGCTTAAGAGAAGTAACTCTAACTTCGGGAAACCCTAAGTTGCATAAATAGAGCAGAGGGAGAAATTAAAGAAACCCGTAAAGAGAGACAGCATAATACATCTTTCTTTCCTTATGGTTGTTCTCCACTTGCTCGTTGTGTCTCCAAATGGTTTGAGCAGTGTGTCTCTGCTGTCTCCTTGCAAATTGCACTTTGGAGTCAAATGAATCTTTAATTGCTAGCACTGAGATCAGCACAGTGATAGTTTAGGATGTGTGAGAGACCATATTTAATTTAAAAATAGACTTGAGCAGGCAAAATGTGACGGTGGGATTTGTATTTATACATAAGACTAACTGAAGACAGTCTCGGGTCTTAAAAACCAAACCTGCTGAGTTTGTCAGCTCTTCTTTTCCTCTTTGTTGGTTAACAGCCTACAAATCCCATTGGAAATGACAGTAGCACATTCAATAGTTACAGATGCAAAATCCCTGTTATAATGTGATCAGACTTCAAGGGAAATCATAGTGAGAAACTCCATGCATGGAGTGAGCTATCTTGCTGTTGGAACAAAACCGTCATCTTGCCTGGATCTAGCTTTCAAGAAGAAAGGACAATTTACTGTTCATTTCTGTATTACAGTAATAGCCAGAATCTGAATTCAGAACCCCATTGTGCGAAGTGATGTACAGACAGATAGTCCCTGCACTGAAGAGTTTACAGTCTAAATAAACAAGACAGACAAAGGGTGGGAGAAGGAAATCTGCTCCTCCTCCTCCCAATTTCACAAATGGGGAGAGTGACACGGGGGTAAAGTGACTTGCCCAAGTCACACACGGAGTCTGTAGCAGAGCCCAGGTCTCCCACGTTGCAGCCGAGTGTCAGAACCATAACCCACTCTGTCCTCCCTCATTCTCGTTTTAAAGCTACAGATGTTGTGTAATAAACACAACTTTTATCAAATACTCTGTGTGCATGACTGATTATAAGGTGCTTCAATGAGAGTAGAAAAGCATTCCACATAATACAGTAGAACAACAGCGCAATGCTACGTTGCATTTTAGCCATGTAGTGCACAGATAAACACTAGCTTTGAGGGCAAATATTAGGTGTATCTTTCAAGGCATGGATATAATATGATGCGATAAAATGATCATTGCTTGGTGTTTCTAATTAGCTGAGCTGTGGGACGCTGCTTCCTGATTATGCTCTGTGATATGAAGCTGATAGCTGTCAGGTTTGCCGTGGCCTTGATGGTATAAAAAAATGTTTATATCTTCCCTCCATCAAGTTACACTCTAGATAATGAAAAGCCCGCAATTAGCAGGATGTGTGTGCAAATATGTCCTTTTTATAAACACGTTAGGATGCTCAGCACATGATGGAAGATCCATCAGCAAGCTAAAGAAGACACAAGATTTAGGATTTCGGTGAGTTGATAAACACCATTTCCAAGAATCAGCGTAAGGAGTTTATCTTCCTGAGTCCCAGTCTCCTGACTCTAGGGGTATTAGAGGGGGAATAAATAAAGCATTCAGAGTTCAGTGCAGTTTCACTATTGTTTTCCTAACCTCCGAGCTGCACCCAGTCACTGTGCAGATATGGATTGCACTACTTTTGTACAAACCAAGAAAAAAGGACCGTTGTCCGTAGACTGAGTAGAACAAACCGATTCTTAAGAACTTGAGCTGCTGAGGATTTTTGTGGAATAGAAGTCTTCTGTAGGGGGAGCAGAGACCGAAGCAGCAAACTCTGGAAGGGCGGAGAAACGGCCTAAACGTTATGGGAATTGGAAGCTGTTTTAACAGGACATCAGAACCCATATTTACCATCATGTAGGTATCGCTTTTAAACCTGGGCTTTCTGTGTTTGACTTGCTGGATTTCTTGGAAAGCTGTGTTTAGCCATTTAATTCCTCAGTGGAGGGAGCAACTGAGTTGCTTTCTTGTTACTAGGTACTTTCTAGAGTTGTGCCCCTGTATAGAAGGCTTTGGGAGCAGTGGGTGCCTGAGGGGCTCCTCAAAGTTCTGTGCCCTTGTGTGATGGAGTGGGGGTGTCAGGTTTGTGGGAGGAGCAATTACATCACCCTCAACCCCCACCCCCTCTTCTTTCATTGATCTGTTTTGAAGGATTCTGCTCAGTGTTTGAGCACGGTAGTTTGGATTGCTGAGTTCTGGTGTTCCGCTTTTGAAACGTGAGTAACCTCGCATGCATTGTACTGAGACTAATATACCCTCATAATATGGTGCAAGACCATTTAATAATGCTCTGAGCATTAGATCTTCCATAGCATTCTGTGAACAGTTAATCAATGAGATTACTTCGGGCCAGATTCTTCGTCTGTTTTACCATGAATAGCACCGTATTCTATAGGTAGTTTGTAGAGTCCTCCTAGAGTAAGGTATTACTAGACATGAGTTAAAAGTATCCAAGTCTGACCCATTAATAAGCTTGTTTCCCTGCTGTGATCTCAGGTTTGCAAATCTCATGAAATCATTTTTACCCAAACTTTCTAAAAACTCTGGTTTCCCCACACAGCAACCTCAAGAATACTGAGCATATTGAAAAAGGGGGACGCTACCTTTTTAGTCCTTGGTCCTGGATGTGCTGAATGGTGTGTGAAACTGCATTAAAACTTTAGATCAACATGAATTCCCCTTTCTCAGTCATCAGAGGGTGTTCTAAAGTCCAGAGCTATGTGAAATAGACCATCTTGAGTGTCTGCTGTTGCCAGCCTCCCTGTCCTTTCCCTCAATGTCAATCCTCCACAACCCTTTCCTTCCTTGTCTTACTCCTCTTCTGTTAACTCATCCCCACCTTGTTCTATGTGCTCTTGGCTCTTATGCTGCAGTCTGATCAGTGTGGGCAGACCTGTGCACTAATATAGTCTGTCTGTCTGCCTATCATTCGTACTTCTGTTGTCCACTTTACCACAGTATGCACCCAGGAATCTGAATGTATTTATCTTCACAATACTCCTGTTATCCCCGTTTAACAGATGGGAAACTGAGGCATGGAGAGGCTAAGTGACGTGCCCAAGATCACAGTCTATGGCAGAGTGTGGAATCAAACCCATCCTTCTGCAGTAATTTGAGCATTGCACAAGTCTAAGGGTCTTCCATAGAGATCAGCCTGCAGGATCAGGGCGTTTGCTTGTATGTTGTATCCTTTCTCCCAGCCCTTTGTCCATTTTGCCTATTTAGATTGTAAGCTCTCCAGAGCAGGGTTTGTGCCTCACTGTGTGGTTGTACAGAACCCAGAGCATTGGGGCCCGAGTCTTAACTGAGTCCTACCCCAATGCCAATAATAATAAATGGGTCTATCTTCTCTGGCTTTTGTCTTTCAGAGTCACAGTGGGTCCACGACAGAACTTGCCTCGTATCACGTTAAAAGGCACTTTCCAGGGGGCCAAAGTTGTCCGTGGCCCAGACTGGGAGTGGGGTAATCAGGATGGTAAGGATTGTAGTTCCACTCCCCCTCCCCTCCCCTACACACAACCCTCCTCCTTACAAAATCTTCTATAAAAACAGTAGATAGCAAGCTGCGAACCGCAAATGCACACTACAGCAGGGACCGTGCTGGAGCTATTCAGATGCTACTGGTTTTCTTTATTAATCGCTCTAATTTAGTATGTGTTTGCTTGTATTCATTCATTTCTGTGGCATCTCTCTCCTATCTGAGGCCTGGTCTACACTACAAACTTAGGTCAACCTTAAGTCGATCTAATAATGTATGTGTCTACTCTACCAAGTCCCTTTCACCCACCTAAGTGAGCCTGTAAAGTTGACTTCTGTACTCCACCTCTGTGAGAGGCGTAGCGCTTGATTCGACACCCACAGGTCGACCTGGGGATAGTGTAGATGCGGCGTTGTGTAATTCAAATGAACTGGCCTCCAGGAGGTGTCCCACAGTGCTCCGCTGTGACCGCTCTGGAGAGCACTTTCAACTGTGTTGCATGTCAGCCAGGTACACAGGAAACAGCTGCCCGCCTGTTAAAGCCCCGGGAACTTTTGAATTTTTATTTCCTGTTTGATCAGTGTGGAGATTGGAGAGCTCATCAGCACAGCTGATCTTGGAGACTCAAGGCCGCAAACGCTCTCCAGCATGGAGTATACAGGAGGTGCTGGATCTTACTGCTGTGTGGGGAGAAGAGTCTGTGCAGGCAGAGCCCCGATCCAGCAGAAGAAATGCTGACGTCTATGCCAAGATTGCACGGGGCATGTGGGAGAAGGGCTACACCAGGCACGTGCAGCAGTGCTGTGTGAAAATAAATGAGCTTCACCAAGCGTACCGGAAGACGAGGGAGGCGAACAGTCTTTCTGGTTCTGCCCCACAGACATGCTACTTTTATGAGGAGCTGCTTGCGATTCTCTGCTGCGACCCCACTGCTACCCCAAAACGCTCCGTGGATACCTCCCAGGAGCCCCGGTAGACCTCTAACAACACCGAGGAGGACATGGTTGAGGAGGAAGAGGCGAATGTGAGGCAGGCAAGCGGAGGATACGTTCCCCCCAACAGCCAAGAATGGCCTTTTTTAAACCCTGGAGCCCATCCCTTCACAGGACCAGTTGGTGGTGGAGCACAATGCTGGGGAAGGCACCTCTGGTGAGTGTACATTTCCAATCAAACGGTAGGGGTTACATGCTGCTATTTATTTTTAATCTGAACGAAAAAGTAGGTGTAGTGGGCATTGGTGGCCACTCCAGCTATGCAGAGGGTGCTCTCCGAAAAAGACTGTTTATGTGCACAGGGGTGGCCTGGGAATCCTCCATGGAGATCTCTAGGAAGCTTTCCTGGAGGTACTCTGCAATCCTTTGCAGAAGGTTTCTGGGAAGGGCTGCCTTATTTTGTCCTCCATGGTAGGACACTTCCCTGCGCCACTCCAGAATTAACTCTGCTGGCATCATTGCAACACACAGCATTGCAGCATAAGGACCAGGTCTGTACCCAGTCGCTTGCAGCATAAGCTCCCTTGCTACCTCTGTTACCCGCAGGAGAGTGATATCGCACAGGGTCACCTAGGGGAAACGGGAAGTTTTCAATGCTAGCCCTTAAACTGCAAACAATTCAACAAGTAATCACCCTCCCATTGGGTGAACTCTGGGTGTCACAACCAGTTTTTCCCAAACGTGGGATAGTTGTGGTTGGAAGGGATAACCATGTATTGCAAGCAGCATTTGAAAAAAAGGGGCAGCGACTTGCTATTTGTCTCCCTTTCCCCCAACCTGGTGCCGCTTTTTTTTTTTTTTTACACAAAACAACTATTTGCGGGGCCTTTACACTGGTGCCTGTCCTCAAGCACCATCCAGGTTGCTAGGGGAAAGGGGGCTTTTCTCAAGTTCCAACCTGTGCTCCCAAGGGTGTCTTCACAAAAGCACAAGGCCTCTTGCCCATGCCTCGTGGCTGGAGCAGCAAACAGACTCTTGCAATAGCCAGCGGTTGTGATTACGTGGTGGCTTGCAGTGAAGTGTATTAAGTTATTCAGATGCTACTGGTTTTCTTTAATAGCTCTAATTTAGTACGTGTTTGCTTGTATTTTGTTTTATTATTTAAAAAAAAAAATTGACCTTGCACCAGAAACCATGTATGCACGGTCAGTGCTACCCTTGTTCTTCGCTTTCCTTGCAGCTGAAACCTTGTCCATTGGCACATCCTCCACATGGGGACAGAGACTTTCCCAGATTAGAAGACAGAAAAAGAAGACTTGGGAGGACATGTTCAATGAGTTAATGCACGTCTCCGAGAGTGACAAGACGGAGCTTAGAGCATGGAGGATTACATGGTCTGAGAACCTGGACGTGGACAGGGAGGACAGGAGAGCATTCAGGGAACAAGAGCGTGCCACACAGGAAGAGATGCTGCAGATTATGAAGAAGCATTCAGACATTTTGAGGCGTCTGAGGTTCAAGAAAGGCAGCTGGATGCTATAGTCCCTCTGCAGTCAGTGCTGAACCTGCTGCCATCATCGCCAAGTTCTACATCCTCCTTCCCCAAACGTCCTATGAGGTGAGGAAGGGGAGAATTTCAGTATCCCTTGCACTCAACACCAGGGGAGGGTATAAGGACCAGAAGGTGCCCATTCTTGCACCTTTGATTGTTGTTGCAGTTCATCTGTAAGCAAGCTTTCCTTGTTTCTCCCATTGCTTATTTTATCTTATGTTTCTTTGCTGTGTCTGTGTTTCTGAGCATAATAAATCTTTTAACATATTGAGAAGAAAAAGCTCTTTATTCATTCAACACATGGTGGTTGGTGGGGTTGGAGTTTACAGGGGAGAAAATGCAATGGAGGGGACAGCTTGGTAAGGAACAACACAGATAAGTGTCACATTGCTCTGCTCTGGCTCATTGCTGAAACTAGTTTTCAAAGCCTCACGGAGACGCACAGCCCCTCGATTTGCTCTTCTTATTGCCCTGGTGTCTGGCTGATCAAAATTGGCTGCCAGGCAATCTGCCTCAACCCTCTACCCTGGCAGAAACTTTTCTCCCTTTTTTATTTCACAGATACTATGAAGCACACAGAAGGTAGCAGTAACAATGGGGATATTGCTTTCACTGAGGTCTAATCTAGTAAGCCAACAATGCCAGTAACCTTTTAAACAACCAAAGGCACATTCCACCACCATTCTGCACTTGCTCAGCCTATGGTTGAACTGGTCCTTAGTGCTGTCCAGGCTGCTGGTGTACAGCTTCATGAGCCATGGGAGCAAGGGGTAGGCTGGGTCTCCCAGGATCACGATTGATCTTTCAACATCACCGATGGTTATTTTGAAGTCTGGAAAGAAAGTCCCTGCTTGCAGCTTTCTGAATAGACCTGTGTTCCTAAAGATGTACACATCATGCCCCTTTCCTGACCATCCCACGTTGATGTCGGGGAAACAGCCCCTGTGATCCACCAGCACTTGCAACACCATTGAGAAGTACCCCTTTCAGTTTATGTACTCTTTGGCAAGGTGGTCTGGTGCCAAGATAGGGCTATGCGTTCTGTCTATCGCCCCACCACAGTTAGGGAACTCCATTGCGGCAAAACCATCCACTATGTCCTACATGTTGCCCAGAGTCACTACCCTTCTTAGCAGAAGTCTGTTAATGACCCTGCAAACTTGGATCACAACAGATCCCACGGTAGGCTTACCCACTCCCAATTGATGCCCCACTGACCGGTAGCAGTCTGGTGTTGCAAGCTTCCACAGAGCTATCACCACTCGCTTCTCTATTGTCAGAGCAGCTCTCATTTTAGTATTGCTGTGCTTCAGGGCTGGGGAAAGTTCTTGGCACAGTTCTTGGAAAGGGGCCTTAAACATTAGCAAGTTCTGCAGCCACTGCTCATCGTCTCATAGCCGCATAACAATGCGGTCTCACCAGTCAGTGCTTGTTTCCCGGGCCCGGAAAAGGTGCTCAGCCGTCTCAAGATACGTGACTGTCACCAGCGACTGCGAATTGTTCCACTCTGTCTTCCAGCAAGGGTGTTTACATGGCATCACTTTGTTCCATGCAGCGGCTCCTGTATCGGCTGTGTAAATACTGAAGGATAAGGCGTGATGACCTTTGTGGTCCCTTCTATCTCTATGGTTCTATGAATTTATACTCTTAATCCGCTGAGAGATAGGGAGATAATACTGTGCCCATTTTACAGAAGAGGAACGCTCTGGTACCCTGGCACAGTTATATCAATCTGCAAATTTACGCAACACTTCACAGAATGTAAAGAGACACTCTGCCCCAAGGAGCTTACCGTCTCAGTGGAAGTTACCATTTCTCCCTGACAATAGTCAGGTTCTCTGTTAACAATGGTCAGTGGTGAATAGCTTCTGCCGCCTTACTGAATTGTAACTGCAGAGTTGAAAACAGGAGAGTGAGGCAAGAGAACACATCTGTGCTGTCTCTGGTCCTGCCCTAAGTATAATCATGATCTCTTATGGGCCTGCTCTGAAGTCCGATGTCAATCCTTCCATTGAAGTCCGTGGGGTTTCATCGGCGCACGATGTGCAGTAGTTAAAGAATCTTTCCTGCACATCCATGTTCCAAAGCCCGAGTATTTACAGCTTGTTTCCCCAGCATGAGTTAGCTGTAAAACTTCCTGGTTGAGAATAACTTTTTTTGGGTGGGGACCAGATCTGGGCCAGATTCTCAGTTGGTGTAACTCAGCATCACCTCATATGACTTGAATGGAGTTGCATACATTTATATCAGCTGAGCTTCTGGCCCTCAGGTTTTAGTTTCCTAGAACCACACCAATTATATATTTTGCTGTTCAGGGCAGGTTAAAAGTGTAAATAAAGGTAATAAATCCTGTAAACACTGTCAGAGGACACTAGTGAGCTGGGCTAACTAATCTCACAGCCCCATGTGTCTTATTAGGGCATTAGCAGCCAAGTGTGAAATTTTCTACTGTTTAACAATCTCACTTTTAATTTTGCTTTGTGGCTTCCATCCCGCCCCCTGCTGCCTGAAACCCTCTAAAGGAAATTAGCATTGACTGCCACAGAATTTGCTGATTAACCAAATGCCCCTCTCATGCTGGACTGAGCTCCTCCGACCTGGTCTGGGCTCTGGCAGCTGTGTTGGCTCTTTGGCCCTTTTATTGATGATATTTCTTTCTACCTCGATCTGAGCCCAAATGTCCCTGAAATGAAATGTGGATAACTGCCACCTCCCTGCTTTATAGTGAAGGATCTGAAAACAGATGGAATAGGGGAAGGAAGGATGGTGACTTTTATCTAGATCCCTACTGACATGAAGAAATGCTGAATGCTGTTTGTCACTTGTAGCTGCATTCACACTGCTCAGGGTCCAGGGCACCTGCTGGGTTTTGTGTGTCTGTAAGTGCCAAGCACACTTGTGGTGCTGTATTCGTGAACAACAAACAGTACAATTAGGGAGCCCTCACCCCACCCCAGCTTGTTGACCCCACGGCGGAGGGGAGGCTTTTACCTTTACCAGCCTTTCGCTCTCCTGTTGATGGTTGTCTTGGTCCAACTGTGGAACTTGCATATTTTTGCTCCCAGTCTCCCTGCCTTCACCTCTCCCACAACTATTTTAACAAGGCTTCATGCCCCACCATCCTCTTGGGCCCATGTCTCTTCCCCTCTAAGCACAATAGAAGTTATGTGGGGAGGTTGAGTCTCTCTCTTGCTCTTCTTGTTTGCTCAATAACGAGCTCTAAGCTACCCCAATGGTGAAGCAAACGTTCCTGTTTCACTTGCCAGCGAACAGCTGGCTTTTTATGTAAATCTTTAAAGCAGGAAGGATCCCACTGCCTGGGCAGAATTCTCCTTCACTGCCCCTTGGAGAGATTTCGTCTTCCCCTCCTCCTTTTCCTCTGTCCTTGCTCCTCAGAGAGCCGAATCCAGCATGCCCAGAAGGAGAGAGCATTCATGCAGATCTCCTGGAAGGTGAACGCACTTAGCATGGACTCCTCACCTCCATGCTCGTCAATAGTGGTCTGCCACTGCCACGCTGTGAAGTCCTGTGTATTTCCTATGGGGCTGCTGCTGATCTAGAGTGGTCACCTTATTGACATTTGTTGTATTGCTATGGGGCTAAGAGACTCCGAGTGAGCTCAAGGACTGTCCTTGTACCAAGGAGCCTAGTCTAACTAGGCCAGACAGACTGGGAGGGGAAGGAAAGTATTGCCTTCCCTATTGTACTGAGGCACAGAGACATGAGGGGACTTGCCCAAGTTCACACAGGGAGTCTGTGGCAGAGCTGGGCATTAACCCCCGAGTTTTAATCAAGTGCTGCGTCCACTTGTTCAATGAGGCCTTTATCCTTAGCCTGCCACTAGTGTGTTTAATTGCCTCTCGTGTGCGTCACTGGCAGCCCAGAATGCTATCCTCCTCCACTGGGTTAGTGCAAACAGCTTGCTCTGCAAGGCGCTGGCCCTGCTCAGCAGAGGGGAATGTGGATTGAATGCCTTGTCCCTTCTGGGCTGACCTTTTGTACTGACTGGAAGAGTCTTTCGGCAGATGAAGATTGTGACTAGCTGCCTTCTAGCTAGGGGCCTTCTCCTAATCTTAAAGGCTCTTTCAGGCTTAACAGTGAAGGTTGCATCCTGCAGACACAGTCGGCAACCGATTATGAATTGCAACTACTGAATACGGACTGCCTGGCTGGTTATCCAGCTCACTGCCTAGGAACGGGTGTAGGTGTGAATCACATGCTGAGCTGTTTGTGTCTGCTATTCCTGGGGGAAGATTTTTCAGAGGCAATGTGGGGGAGTTGGGCAGTCCATTCCCATTGTACGTTGGCAGGAACTGGGAGTCAAATTCTTATTTCTGTCTCGAAAATCTCCCTCTTAATCAGTGATGGAGTGGACTGGGAACGTCTCCTGGGCCAACTGGTCCGCTTTTACATTGCACAGTTGGCTCTTGTTATGGGTGTGTCATAAATGCAGAAGGCAGCACTGCTCATCTGAGGATTTCCGAGAGCCTTGCAAACAATCAGAGCCTCAGAATCGACACTGCGAGTTAGGAAAGTGTTACTGCGCCCATTTTAGAACGTGGTAAACTAGGGCAGGAGATTTGCTCCAGGTCATACAGTGAGGCAGTGGCAGATCTGAGAACAGAACCCATGAGTCGACTCCTTATCCCTTGATAGCCCACACTGCCTTTGAGAGAGAATGTTTCCTGTAAGCAGAGCCACAATGCTCGCCTGATCTGGGGAAGCTTGTTCATACCCTTCAGTCTCCATACCTACAGGGAAGAGGACGGTGAAACAAAGCTTGTCATTGTTTGCTTATCTCACGAATGATAGAGAGCAAGAGAACTAGGTAGGAGTTGAGAGAACAGCCATGTTTCTGCTTGGCCACACTGTGTCGCCTTCGCACCATGCATTGTCTGTCTGGACAGTATTTCTACGGGCCAAGGGAAGTGGCTTTTTAAAGGATCCTCTTGCAGAGTGTGGCTTTTGCCCATCCATGCTTGCGAGCGGAAGGGTTGTCCAGTATTCATAGAGCCTTATGTAATGATTCTCTCTGAGCCAGCAGAGACTGGGGTCTGTAATAGCTCAGTTTCCCCAGTTAAAAATAACTGTGCACTCATACAGTGCCCTTTGCAGCATGAAATGAGGTTGCAAAGCTCAAGATGGAAAAACATAAAGGGGCCAGAATAATTGCAGTGTCTCCTGATTTTTCCCTCTTCCTCTCCCCCGAGAAGGGATAGGTGGTTGGGGGGCTCTGTGCTGTATGCAGCCAGCATGCTGCTTGCCAGCAAAGCGCGCGTTTGCATTGGTTTTGTGGAGTCAGCCTGTGGGCTCCCAGAAAGGGCCCTGCAGAAATCTGACCCAAACGCTCACCTGCAGAAATTTCACTGCCACAGTCTCTCCCTCCTTCCCCATGCCCATCTGGTGGCTTTGTGCCCACTGTTCTGTGGTATTACTTTATTGGAGAGCTGACAAGTGTATTCATTTGCTTTGGCCTCTCTCTCTCTCTCATACATATTTTATTTATTTAAACTTAAAATTCTACAGAGAACATACTTTTTATTTTTTTAAAGATGAGGATAAAAACCAAAACCCTAGTCATCTGGAATCATTTAAAAACATCCCCTGGTGCACTATTTGCATAATTTAGAGGTCTTGGCCCCCATGTCCAGGCTAAATTCTAGTCTAGCTAATTACATTCTGCTAACATAAATCCCTCTACAGATTTGGAACTAAATACAAAACTCACTCTTTAGATGAGCTTTCATGCAATAGCCATCTTAGTCTCGTCACTTTATATAAATTTAAAAAACAACCCAATACTAACTTCCAGTCCATTCTTGCTAGGCTAGAACATGGTGATGGACATTTAAATGGTATTTCATCGTCCCTTCCTGACCTAAACTACTGAATAGGGAGAGATGTGGTCTGAATATGGGACTGGGAGTTAGAAATGTCTAATTATTGCTGTGAAATTGACTCCCTTTGTAGCCTTGAGCAGCTCATAGAAGCTCTTTTTTGCCTGTTTCCTTATCCATAAAATAGAGATAATATTAGCTATTGCCCTTCACAGGGAATCAGTTAATTAACATCTCTGGAGGACCATAGACATGCTAAGCATTATTAGTCAGTGTTGCTCTGGTGTTACAAAGCTGTCTGTCATCCCATTTTCAGGCAATGAACACCTCAGTGGCAGGCCGATGTCTGTGTAGTAAGGCTCTGTGGGAGTGTAAGTTAGTTGGTTCTTATTTCTCTTTTTAAATCAGGTGGTGAAGGTAAAACCGGGAGAGTGGTGGATATTCGTGGCTGGGATGTGGAGACTGGCCGCAGCGTGGCCAGCGTCACGTGGTCTGACGGCACCACAAACGTTTACAGAGTCGGGCACAAGGGAAAGGTGGACCTGAAATGCATTGTGGAAGCATCTGGCGGCTTTTACTACAAAGAGCATCTCCCGAGACTAGGTACGTGGCATGTTGACTTTACAATACGGGACTGTCATAACACTTGGTTGTTGTCAAACATGCCTGAGCATCTATCACTAAAGCCCATCCTGATTTGGCAGAGAAGATTGAATAGCTAGATATATAAAGTTTCCATGTAATACATGCCATTTAAACAATAACCGGAGTCAAAAAACAGGTGTGTCAGGTAGCCTGGTCCTCCAGTGATATGAGAGTAGTTGGCTTTGGACATTTGGTTTGGATATCAAGTCCCATTGGTAGGAAAGGTACGTAGAGGCCAATTAGTTGGTTTTGTAAATGTAGGAAACTCTTTGGGGAGTGTCCATTAGCTGAGCAGAGAGTTCAGCCCAATGGGCATCTTGCTAATCCAAGGCTTCTCATCCATTCAAGCTGTAACGAGGCGGCCAGTGCTCCTGTGTTCGGAGTGTCTGAGCTGTATACTCCTGCTGGACTGGCATGCTGCGGGGACTGTGGCTTGAGGGAGGTTTTGAGAATCCAGCACCCGAATACCTGCCCTACCTGGGAAGATAGGAATGTAGCTGTGGTAATTGGTGATGTCTAGTTCAACACCATGCCTCAGCCGATCTCAGCTTCTAAGGCTCTAGGGAAGTGAATGAGGGAATCAGCACAGAATCCTTTCTGAAGCCTCAAGGTTTTCCGTTAAGGCCCACTGAGGTATATTTAATCCAGGCGTTCAGGGCCCAATCCTGCTCCTCTTGAAGTCAATGGAAGGATTGCCACTGGCTTTTTGTTGGGGGTAGGATCAGGCCCACGCAGGCTGTGGTCCAAGCGTCAGGGAATGGAAGGGTTGGGCAGGAAGTACATCTGGGCAGAGAACACGAGTGAGACCCTCCATAAAGCAAGATCTGCACTTGCTTGTGGAGGGAGCTAGTCTTCAGCAGCGAGCAGGTATTTGCCAAAGAGGGAGATGTTAATTGGTGGAAGCAGATGTAGGAGTTTGGTGTCACCAGGGGGGCAGCTTTCAAATAGATTCCTTTGCATAAGGGACCAAAATGCCTTTGCAAGAGATGCCCCCTTCTTGACTTCTAGTACTATCCAGTTAGGGCCAAATCCAGCTCACAGAAGTAATCCCATAGACTGCTCTCCCACAGTGTGCGTATCCACGACTGCCTGAGGAAAGTGAGCAGGATTTTTGGCCTTAATGCTGTCCCATCTCCCATTTGGGGGATCGTTCATTGTTATGTTAGAAAGGAGCAACAAATACAGATGCTTTACTCTCTGTGTGTGGGGGTGTCTTTCTTCCGTTCAGGAAAGCCTGCTGAACTGCAGAGGAAAGAGAGCACAGAGAGGCATCCCTTCCAGCATGGGGACAAAGTGAAATGCCTGCTGGACATTGACATCTTACGAGAGATGCAAGAGGGGCATGGTGGCTGGAACCCTAAAATGGCTGAGGTACAGTTATTTCCGCTCACTGCTGCCCTTAGAAAAATTACTGGTTACTTTGGCTAAGAAATTTCCAGAAACTGTGTGTGTATAACCTATTACCTTCTGTTCTAAATACATAGCATAGTGCACTCGTATTCTTTAGTGCCAGAACACTGGAGTCAGATTATTATTTCTAGGTGCATATAAATCTGTAGTGCAAGATATTTGCCATACCTAGTCTTGCAGATTCTAAGAGCTTGATCCAAAGCCTGGAAGTCCATGCAAAAACTCCTGTTGATTTTCAGTGAGCATTGGGTCAGGTCCTTGAGGGTTGGACTCCATTCCCTTCTTGGCTCTGCTGTAATGTGCATTAGTGCTAACAGCAGTTACATGCAGTCCTCTACATGAAGAAGTATCCCTATATGTGACTAAGATTTCCCTGTCCATATGTTCCTGCTGGCACTTAGCTGGTTCTTTAAATTTTGTTTTGAAGCAGCAACCCATCTGCTGTCATCTGTTGTGTTCTAAAGAAGTTCAGACAGTAGATCCAGTGCTATAGATGAAAAGTAAATGTAAACAAGGCCTGTTAGTGGAACAATTAGAGTAATTCAAGGGACCATTTCGCCATAGTGGAAGGAACAAAAAAGCTGCAGAAAAGAGCAAATGCTGTGGGAAGTGTTGTTGTCATTGCAGGAGAATGGGGCAGTCATTTAAAAAAAAAAAAAAAGCCTGATCTTGCAAACCCTTGACTCTTATTAGCAATTCCTTTCTCACCTGAGCAGACTGAAAATGACTGGGATTAACTGTGTAAAAACTATTCACATGAATCATGGGTTTACCGGACTGGATCACTGGCCAAAATTTTAAAACCTGCATGCTCAAAGCTACCCACCTGCATTGAACTGTCATGTTCTTCAAAGGTGCGGAGTACCTGTATTTCCCTTTGACTTTAATGGGCTCTGGAGCTGGTGAGCACTGCTGAAAAAGTTCTGGGGGACTCATAATCTGGGACCCAAACGGCTACAACACTGCAGACGTTAAAGTCAATGACATTGATTTTTTGCTGAGTTCGGTGAAAGTTGGATAGAGCCGTTCAGAGTCTAAATGTGGGTTTGGGAGCCCAATATAAGGTACCCTGATTCGCAAGTCACACAGCTGAAAGATCATTCAGCTATTAGCTTTAATATTCAACTCTAAGGCCCTGACACAAATCATAGAATCGTAGGACTGGGAGGGACCTCGAGAGGTCATCTAGTCCAATCCCCTGCATTCATGGCAGGACTAAGTATTATCTAGACCATCCCAGACGTCTGTTCAACCTGCTCTTAAAAAACTCCAATGATGGACGTTTTAATGATGAATGCTAAATTAATTGATTTTAATGGAGAGATCCATCTTTTCCCTGCCCCCACAAATCTATTCACTTGGGATTTAATACGTTGCTGAGGTTGCCAGAAATAGGTAGTCATCCTTCAGTAAATGTACCATCAGACCACAGAGAAGATAATGCAGGTCTCTGAGCAGCGTCACTGTCCCATTGGACTTTTCCAGTGAGGCCATAACACCTTTTGGTGACCTCTGCTGCATACATGAAAAGCACCTGGAGTCCTGACTGCAAGGACACTGCTTCCAGGCACCTATTACAAAACAGACTAAAGATGACTCTGTAGGGGAGGGGCAAGAATCCGCATGAAATAGGCTGCATGCGTACGCGCTCACAATTCTAATATCTGCTCAGCCCGAGTCCGTGAGACTCATTCAATGGAAGCCTGGTGAGAACAGGTGCAATTCCTTTCCAGTTTGAGTCTGAAACAATATTTTGTGTATTTTACGTACTTTTTTTTTTTTTTAAAAAAAGCAAATAAAAGTCACACCCTTGAAATCAGAAGTCTGGGTGAACAATTTTTTTTCGAATGAACACCATCAGATGGCAACTCAAATATGCCTCTGCATCAGCCAGTGCTATGCAGCTCAACAAGATCTGTTGTTTAGCAAACAGTATCTTAGTTTGTACAGCGCCTGCACATTAGGGTCCCGGTCCATGGCTAGAGCTCCTAGGTGCTATGGTAATACAAATAATGATTAAAAATAGGCTAACCAGCAAGCGGCAGATCCTTGGCTGATGAAAATTATCCTAACTCATCAATATTTCTCTCTCTCCTCTTTCCATATTTAAAGTTCATTGGCCAGACAGGCACTGTGCACAGAATCACTGACAGAGGGGATGTCAGAGTTCAATTCAACAGTGAAACCCGCTGGACTTTCCACCCAGGAGCTCTGACTAAGGTAAGTGCTGATGTGGGAAACTGAGCAGAACAACAGCTGTGCGTAGAATGACAATGACTGTGGTCCCTGAGGATGTGACATAATTAGTCTTGGACAAGAGCCAAAGAAAACGCTGCTAGACTAGAGAGAGTGGGGACAGGCTTAATTTCTTTCCAGCCATCAAGGCTTGATTTCTAGCTCTATAAGCTCTTGAGAGAGTCTGCTAAGAAGAGGTTGGGGTTCAAAAGGAGGGTGGTAATCGGAAGGATGTGATTTTTAATGCCCATCTCCTACAGAAGGATGCTAACATGGATGAGGGAGGCATAGGTACTGTAGGGTTGGTTTTCTCTCCTTTGCAGTGCGACTCTTCGAACCACTTGCACAGATTTCTCCAACGAAAAGGTTGTGGGTAAAAGGCAAAAATAATGTGGGGTTTGTATTTACCTAAATAATTTGGACTCTGTCAATAACTAAGCTGAAAAGTTGTTGACAGACAAAATCTCGTAACAGCTAGGGCCTGCTCCTGCTCCTCTAAGAGCTAATGGGAGCTAAACTTCTTTTGACGTCAGTCGTACATGATCAGGCCTTTAATGAATTAAAAGTTGGAGTGCTACATGGAAGTGAAATGCTCTCCCTGTCACATCTGGCAAGCACCTTCTCTTTGCTCCTTCAGGTTTGTCCTTAAAGCTGATCTGCAAAAAATGGGTGGGGAATTGGGTCTGAGCATGGTGGGGTGTATTGTTTCTTTTGTTTGTTTAAAAAGGCCTAGAAGGGTTTTGGTCTGGTTTTGTTCTTGCTTGTGTCAGCATTAGAATTTCAAGCCTTGTTTGCCCTTGGAAGACTCTGGCAACTGGACAATTAGTGAAATAATGTGGAAGAGTGAAAGCTGAGCAAATGGGGGGGAAAGGGAATTTTTAGTTAGAATATTTCAAGCCCTGGGTGGGGGATGCAGTTGTTGGTTTGTAGTTAGTTAATATTTAACTCCAATGCCAGTTAAGTTTTAGAGAGAGTATGTCTCTGCTCCTGGCCCTTTCAGTTTATGGTTTATTGTGAATACACTTTCTCTGAGACAACCAACAGCATCAGGGAAGACCAGATGTGACATGCCTGATACTTGTTAGGTTAAAAAAAATCAAGCAGCAAAGAAATTAGCCCAATTTTTAAGAAATCCTTTTTAGCTCACCTTTAAATCCTACCTCTTCCTATGATCCATCCATTTTCTCATCAGTAATTTCCCCCTCCCCTGTTAATCTCTGCCTTGTGTGTGTGTTGTTTGGGGCCAGTGGCTGATGGATTTAATCCTGTTGGATAACTTCCTACTCTTCGAGTGGCCCTATTGACGCCAACGGGGTTGTTGGTCAAGGACGGGCCGACCCAGTGCTTGTCAGGGGTCTGCTCATTAGGCTGTCGGTTTTGGGACCAGCAGATATTCTTTGTCAACATATGTAAAGGGTAGACGTATGGGGCTATCTGTGTTTATTAGTGATTTCTAATAATGAGATCGGAGGCCCCGATTCAGGAAGGTAATTATTTACATGCTGAAATGCTTTTCTGAATCAAGGTCTGAGTGAGCAGTGCAAAAATATTCCCTGCCGACGTTCGTTCTTGATTTAAAACTGACTTGCTTCCACTGCACTGAGGCCCCTTTCTGCGTCGCTTTCTCTGAGCCTCTTTGTGTTTCACTGGAATAGACGTCTGCCAGAAGCGAGCTTGAGTCACATGCCGGAGAATTCGCACTAATCACATTTTATATTTGCATGCATGCTTGTGCTCGCGCTGCTCCTCCAATCAGGGAACAAGAGCAACACCATGTAGTTTATCTGACCACTTGCACCTAGTCAGTGACTCTATCTGGTATCAGAGTAACAGCCGTGTTAGTCTGTATTCGCAAAAGAAAAGGAGGACTTGTGGCACCTTAGAGACTAACCAATTTATTTGAGCATGAGCTTTCGTGAGCTACAGCTCACTTCATCGGATGCGTAACATTTCTGTCTGGTATGAAAAGCTTGCGTGTCCCCTGGTTTCTAGGGAAAGTACCCCCTTGTCCCCTTCCTGGGCCATACCATTGCCGACGCTGCTGTTATGGCATGCCTGGCCTCTCCTTGTCCACAGTTGTATCCCTGGTGTGAATGAGTTGTAACACAGCAGCTTTACTCATGGGAAAGGGGAGGTGGCCCCTCTAAATTGCATCTCCGTTCCCAGGGGTGCTGCCTGGGGACAGTTATTTAACTCTGTGTTCGTCCCACACAGCACTCTGCTTGTCAGGACTCCGAGGGCCCTTTGTGGGCCTGAGAAGTGAGGAGGTGGCTGTAAGCAGACAAGTCCCAGTGATTATGGTTAGGGAAGCTACTGGGGTTTTTCTTTTTAATTAAAATGAACCCCCTGCCAGACACACAGAGCCCAGGAGAAGCTGATGAGCCTCACCCTCCAAGGCAGGACCTGTATGAACAGTGCAGCCACACTGGTGGCTCCTGCTTCCTTGCACCTGTCTGAATGCCAGTGTAGACATGTTAACCTCTCACTTGTCTGCGGCAATTCCTTCTGGTTATCTCCTTCAGCTGCTTCTCTCTTCCCCACACTTCCGCTGTGCCCGTGTGTCTTGTCTCGGCTGCTGATCTTTAGCTCTTCCAGGCTTCCAGCAATAAACCTAGCCTTTAGCAAGCACCTGTCATCCTCAGAGCACCTGACAAACTAGAACTAACCTTTTCTTTCCTCTTGCTCTCTTGGCTTTGCACGCTTTCTTGCCACATTCTTTGGTCACTTCTGGCTTCCCTTCCCATCTCTGCCTGAGCTCTCTGACAGATACAAGTCTTTTTTTGTCCAACTCCTCCTGTCTTGGGGCCCTGCTTTATAAAGTTGAGGTTACCAGTCTTCCCTAAAGTGATCTGGCTTTTGGAACGTGGATGCATTTAAACATACTTGGTTATGTGGGTGACGGGCATAGACGGGCAAACTGGTCCCTCTCCATAGAGCAGGAACATCTGGCAAAGGAAGGAAATGGATGATCTCTGACTTCCCATATCTGGTGGAAATAGCAAACAAAGTTAACACCAGTACAGAGTTAACTATATTATTGAACCCTGAGTGCTGCATCTGGCATGGAAACGGGGCAGACCTAGGGAAATCCCTGTGCAATCCCAGCTGATATTCATACGCGTAAAATCACGTGTGAGTGGCTGCAAAAGAAAACCATTTGCCCTGCGTAATCCTGCACGTGGCTTTTTTTAAATAACATGACTGATGTTTTTGCAAAGGTTAGTGCTTTATGGAATTGTTTTGTTATGGGTTATCTTTTTTTTTTTTGCCTTGGTTTTTTGTTTGTTTCATCCCATAAAAGCATATGCCTTTCTTTTTCTTTTAGCTCAACACCTTTTGGGTTGATGATGTTGTCCGTGTGATAGATGATATGGAAACAGTGAAGCGATTCCAAGCTGGTCATGGGGAGTGGACAGATGAAATGGCACCTGTGAGTGTGCTCCAGTTCCAAGACAGTCCAGTAACTTGCAATTTCTAATCCATAAAAAAAAAATGTTAGCGGCTGGATATGCTAGCCTCCTTGCTCTTCAGCACCCCCTATTGGTCAGTGCATGGAGACATGTGGGCATGCTAATGGCTTTGAGAAAGAATGTTGCTTAATGTATCTGGTCCTCAGCAATGCGGCCTCCCAGCAGCGTTCAGAAAATAAGGGAAAGGGTGAGTTGGGGAAGGGGAAACACCTGTCAAAGGAGATAGCTACCCATGAGTTTAAAAGGAAATTCTGCTGAAATTTTAAGCAAACAAATTTAATGTCTCCCTCTTTTCTTTTCTTTAATTCTCAAGGTTGAGGGACAAACCATTGCAAATGGAAAACTCTCCTCTGATCAGATTCATGGGGCAAAAGAGCAGAATACAGAGTGCTCCATAAGCAGCAAAATGCACAGCAGAGACCGCCAGCTTTGTCTGCCTCTTAGGGTTCTGTAAACCATGCTTTGTTGATTCACTGGCTTCCTCTCCAGATGTTTGTATTGTACCTTGGCGTCCCTCTTCCCCTAGTATGTGAAAAGACATCCGTTTTGTATACAACCAAATAAGAAACTGTTGAGAACACTTTTGTGTGTTCTTGAAGTGGGAGTTGTCGTCTGCAGCGTCTCAGTGAATGCTTCTCTTCACACGCTGGGAATGCTGTCTGGGAATCCACCCTTAGAAGCGTTACCTTGGTTCTGAAAAGCAGGAAATACGTTGCTTTCCTTTTAAAAAAAACACAAAACAAAAAAACCCCATCTCTTCCCATTGCAGACGCTAGGGCACATTGGCAAGGTGATCAAGGTGTTTGGGGATGGAGACTTGAGAGTGTCTGTCGGAGGGCAGTCCTGGACCTTTAACCCAGCTTGTCTCACGGCCTACCAGAGAGACGAGGATGCAAACCTCATGACAACGGAGAACACCAAGGAATCCAAAAGTGAGAGAGCAGGGAGGGAGATGTGGTCCAGTTCTGGCCAGGGCTGAAAAATAACCACTTCATCTTTCTAGGGTAACAAAAGTATTTCTCTTTAGAACGTGTCAGATGTTAACTGACTAATCGCTACATCACCCTTCTCCAAGCAGAGTCCCAAAAATCGATTTTAACCAAATCAGGGGAGCACCGATAGCCTCAAGGTTAAGCCTCAGGACTAGGATTTAGGACTCCTGGGTTCTTTTCCTGGCTGTTTTGTAGGATTGCTATTTTGGCAGTGGGTAAATGGCATAACCTCATGTGCCTCAGTTTCCCAGTCCATAGCATGAGTATAATGATGCTTCCCTACTTTGCAGTGGGTGGGAAGGTTAGCCCACGCTAGCAGTGAAGCTGGGGTTTGGTTTTGTTGTTTCCTGTTTTGCGAATCTGGTCATGAAAGTTATGGCCGTATGTTTGAGAAAGGGGAAGGCTTGTTGATTTGTCTTGCAGAATAAATTGATCCTACATCACGTACCCCAAGAAAAGTTAGCATAAAAAAAGAGAGAAACTGCTGGGGAACAAAGTTTGTGGCTCCATTCAGGAATTAGTTTAAATCCTGTTGAACTTTGGAGGAAACTAGAGCCAAACTCGATGACTTAGCACTTTCTCTGATGGAAAATAACAAGTGGAACTCCCATCAGACACCAGGGAAGTGTAGTGAGTGCAAACCAAATCTGAAATCCTGTGGTCAGGATTTTCCTTTCTCCTGCAGGATATGAGCCTTTTATTGTCTTCCAACTCCCTCCTTCCCTATAGCTAGGAATTCATGTTATTGCTTGCCCACATATAATGACCGTTAGGGAGGGGTCTTCTGCAGGCATTGAACCTGGGATCTCTGGATTTAGAAGTATCAGCCTCTGTTGCTTGAGCTAAAGGACTATGTCTGTTAGCTGGAGGCAGTAAAGTAACAAGTTCATAAAGCTCTTTATATGGACTAGTCAGTATAGAGGGACAAAGGCCCATACTGGGTCCATGTGGTCACACATACAGCGGCTCGTTGCCACTATGTAACCTGGGGCTGTTTCTCATCCCCACACAGGCACTTTGATCTCCATCCTAGAGAAACTGCTGTGCCAGAAGATGGAATTGGATCATCCAGGGCGCTTGGTCGTTGAGGCGGCGCATGGCAATGCTGTTAAAGTCGAGGACCTGGTTCAAAAATACCCAGACAAGGCAAGTCTCAGAGAAACCCTCCGAGGTCGATGTCTTTTGTCGTCGATGTGTAAAGCAAATGGGGGGCTGCTAAAACCTACTGTAAGGAATTAACAGCAGGTGACTGGTTTTTTGCTTTAACTGACAGTCCTAGAGCTTGCCTCTGCTTCAAGGGGTCCTTTGCTCCCCCTGGCAGGGCTGTGGGACTCTGGCATGCAGAATTTCCCTGTGCCATTGTAGCTCAAGAGGAAGCGTTGTCCAGTGGTTAGAGCGGGGGGGACTAGAAGTCGAGAGCTGAGTTGCTGTGGTATCTTAGACACCTTTTGTGTGCCTAAATTTCCTTTCCTCCCCTCCCAAACGGCGGATCCCAAAACTCACTGCTTTGTAGCACGGGGCGGGAGGCTGAATTCCCTGGTGTGCATAAGTTGCTTTGAGATCCAGTGGAGGGCGTTGAGGCATTATCCCAGGAATTTAGCCGGGATAACTGCCATGTCATAGCAGGGCACTTTTTGCCTGGGTTAGGGCTGGGCAGGAAACCCCACTGATCTAGCCTGGGCAGTCTCCCTTACGCACCAAAGTACATGCAGGCTCTATGCTAACAGACCCACCAGCTTGAACTCTGCCCTCTCCTTTCCTATATCCACTCTTTAGAATTCACATAAGCAGCCTGACATTCCTAGTTTCTAGTGGCAACCAACGCAAGAAATGTGTATTTCAGTGACAGGCCTGCTTTGCTTGAATCCTCCAGGAGCCAGGCAGCATGGCTGGAGGTGCAGCCCCAGGCTACCTGCTATGTTCTGCTGCATCGGGACTGAGTAGAGATGTCTGGTAGGATCAGACCAGTGGAGCCAATCCCAGAATAAATTACATGAACACAGAAACCATTCTACTGAGGCAGCATGGTCTGGTGGTCAGGGCACTCGACTGGGACTCGGAATTCTTGGGTTCTATTCCCACCTCCACCATCGCCTTCCTCTGGGACCTTGGGCAAGTCATTTAGCTTCTCAGTGCCCCATCTCTGTAGAATAGGGATAGTGAGATCTGTTGATGAAGGGTGCTATACAAGAGCTAACCCGTATTACTATGTACCTGTTGTTTGCATTCTCCGTGCACACATACTAGGCACTTGTGATGATGTGGCCCTCATCCTAATGCATTGCCGATAAAGAGAAGAGTTTGTATACAGATGCCTTCGCAGTACAGTTTGGGGGCTGGGTGGTCTCTGTAGCCACCTATTCAAACACTGGAAGATTGCCCAAGATCCTAGCTACCCCCTTAAAAGCTGCAGGTTTGTGCGTGAGTAAATGCATCTGTCACAAGCCAGAGAACTAGAGAGCAGAATGCCTTCGCATGGTGTCCTTGGAAGCAGCTGGGAAAGGAACATAAATCCTCTGGAGGCCCTGGCCATGTGGCAAGCGGGAGCAGATTGATGGGACATTAACAAACACCAGGATCCATTCTGAGAGGACTATAATGAAGCTGAGATCTAAGGTCTGACTTAATGGTTTGCTGCCAGATAATTGTTCCAGTTCATTACATGCAAAGTTAGGAGATACGGGGAGGGAAAGAATATAGCCAGGCACCAGTGATGGGGTCTAATCTGAAATGGGAAAGTGCCACGTGTCAGGATTAGGTCAGGAATAGTCTCGCTGCATCCTGGCCTCGGAGAGGAATTTGTTCTTTCTACTAGACAGTTATAAATAGCGAGAGGCAGGCGGATCCAAGGGCTTGCTCAGCAAAGTGAGATGAATTGCCTGCCAAGGGGCTCCCAATGGGGCAGATACCAATGTTAAGCCCTTTACATAAGGGGGATGCATTGGCATCCAGTGTGTCATTACCAGAATCACCATCCTGTCTAAGCCCAAGAAGGAAACCCTGCACAAACTACTGCTTTGCACAGGATCAGCTGTAGAAAAACTCCCTGTGTTACTTGCCAAGCCATGAAGCCTTTGCCAGATCCCTCACTCTTTCCCTTTAGCCATTCATTGATTTCATTAGTGTCCCTGCCCTCCTGTCTTGGCCTTCTACTTTGATCTTCAACTCTTTGATCCTTAAATCTCACAGCAGCAGGTCAGCACTGTGATTAGCCCTCCAGGCTGCCCGGTATGTAAGTCTGAGTGACTGAGAATACTTGGTGCTTATATCATATTCTCCTCCTTCAAAGCCCAGTGCGAACATCAACTGACCTCTCGCCCCCCTGCCAGGCAGGGAGGTATTGTTGGCTACTGTAGCTTTTGGCAGAGAAGTTAAGAATCAGCCCTGGTCCCTGTGGGATTTGACACAAGATCTGGGATTAGACACCCAGGAGTTCCTGACATAGCATCCAGGTCTGTGCTTGCACCACTCCCTTTTTGGCAGGAAGTGCCCTTTCACCGTTGGGGTCTGGAATGAGTCAATATGTTGGTTGGGGCAGGAAGTGCCTTTTATTTTAGCTTTGTACAGCAGCCAGGGCTGTGCAGTGCCATTTAAAGTGGTGTTGGGGGCATAGATTTCCTGCATACAGTAAACTTCAGTGTGCCACCCCGCTCCTAAACCCTAGAACAGAGGTTCTCAATGGGGGGGGGCATCAGACTTTTGGGGGCACAGCAAGCCTCTGATTCATAGATTCCAAGGCTGGAGGGGACTAATGTGATTATCTAGTCTGATCTCCTGTATCACACAAGCCATGGAACTTCCTAAAATAGTTCCTGGGGCTGAACTTTTAGTAAAACAGCCATCTCGATTTAAAAGCGGTCAGTGATGGAGATGGGAAATTGTTCCAATGGTTAATTATCCTCACTGTCAAAAATTTGTCTTAAATTTTCAGTCTGAATTTGTCTAGATTCAACTTCCAGCCCTTGGAGTGTGTTAGACTTTTCTCTGCTAGATTGAAGAGCCTAAATATTTGTTATCCATGTAGATACTTACAGACTGTAATCCAATCACACCTTAATCTTCTCTTTGTTAAGCTAAATAGATTGAGCTCTTTGACTCTGTCACTGTAAGACCTGTTTTTTAATCCTTTAATCATTCCTGTGGCTCTTCTCTGAACTCTCTCCAATTTTTCAATATCCGTCTTGAATTGTGGGCACCAGAACTGGTCACAGGATTCCAGTCGCAGTTGCACCCGTGCCAACTACAGAGGTGAAATAACCTCTCTGCTCCTACTTGGAATTCCCTCATTTATGCATCCCAGGATCACATTTGCTCTCTTGGCTTTATCATCACACTGAGAGCTCATGTTCTACTGATTATCCACCATGACCCCCAAATCTTTTTCAGAGTCCCTGCTTCCCAGGGTAGAGTCCCACATTCTTTGTTCGTAGATGTATTCGTTTACATTTAGCCATATTAAAATGTGTATTGTTTGCTTGCTCCCAGTGTAACCATTCCAAATCACGCTGTAGCAACAACCTACCTTATTAGTTATTTAGTACACCCCCAATTTATGTAATCTGAAAACTTTTAGTGATGATGGTATGTTTTCTTCCTCGTCATTGATAAAAATGTTAAATAGTGTAGGGCCAAGAACTGGTCCCTGTTGGACCCAACTGGAAACATACCCGCTTGATGACAATTTCCTGTTTACAATTACATTTTGAGACCTATCACTTAGCCAGGTTTTAATCCATTTAATGTGTGCCATTTTAATTTTATATTGTTCTAATTTTTTAATCAAAATGTCATGCAAGTACCAAGTCAAATGCCTTATAGAAGTCCAAGTATATTACATCAACACCATTACCTTTATCAACCAAACTCAGACTCTCATTAAAAAAACAAACAAAACCAAGTATGTTTGACAGTAGTTTTCCATAAATCCATGTTGATTTGCTTTAATTACATTATCCTTATTTAATTCATATTGAGTCCTGTGTCAGCCCAGAATCAATGTCAAACTGACAGGCCTATAATTACCCAGGTCATCTCATTTACCCATTTTAAAGATTGGTACATTAGCTTTCTTCCAATCTTCAGCTCCATAGCCTGTGCCCAGCACAATGGGCCCCAGATCCTGCTTGGACCTTCTGGGTGCTGTAGAATACAAGTAATCATCTCTCTTTCCCATCAAGTTATACAGAGTCTTGGAGCAGGAACAGTGCCTGAGTGCACATTGAGACCTTTCCTAAACAATTATGTGCCTGGATCCTTCCATTATTGCAGGTTGATATAAAGAATCAGGGCAGAACCGCACTGCAAGTCGCTGCCCACCTGGGCCGGGTAGAGGTTGTGAAGATCTTACTGCAGGCAAATGCCAACATCGATCTGAGGGATGAAGAGGGGGACGCGGCTCTCCATTATGCAGCTTTTGGGTAGGAGCTTTTTCTCCCTTCGTACAAGTGTAACCTCAGGGATGCTCTGTGCCAAAGGCCTGATGCTCAGCTGGTGCAAATCAGCATAGCTAGATTTGAACCAGCACCACAGAGAGGGGAAAGGCCTCCAACCATGGAGCTGCACTAATATATGCCAGCTGAGGATGTGGCCCTCAAACTCCAGGGGTTGGTTTGCATGAAGCCCCAATCTCCATGCGAAGGTGAATTCTCCATGGTATGAACACCTTGGTAGAAAACGGGGGTTACTGGGGTTTGGGGTATGTGAAAGGAAGAGAAGGTGACTGAATTTTGAGTTCCTTTTTTGAATGTCTGTGTACAGTCTAGACAGACAGGAGGCTGAATTCTGTTCTCTATTACCCTGGTGTAAATCCAAGGGAAGTCCATCAAAGTCAACAGGGGTTACTCCAGATTTACATTACGCCAACAGAGAGCAAAGCCTGGTGCTCCAGTTAGGATTTTTTTTTTTATGAGACAAGAGAAGGATGCAAGAACCAAGATACTCATGATGTTGCATGTCTAATAGTTGTAGACAGAGAATCTCCATCTTTTGATCATAGTGTCCAATTTTTTTTTTTTTACACCAGGAATCAAGCTGAGGTTGTCCATGTGCTCGTCAGCCAAGGAGCCAATGCAAACCTGCTGAACAATGCCAAGTGCACAGCCTTCTATGTCGCCGTCAACAAAGGATTCACGGAGATCGTGCGGATCCTTTGTGAGCACAACTGTGACGTCAACCTCCCAGTAGGTTATTTTCATGCCTCGTATCATTGAAGATATTTTTGCTGCTTAACGGTTGTGGGTGAAAGTCGATCCTGAGAGCTTGGCAGTGTCCTGTGGTGCTGGGCTGGCTTCTGCCTAGAACTCGCAGCCACCCTGCTAGTCTAGTTCTGGGTCCCTCCCTGCACACCGACACCTCTCTGCCCGCGCTGGAGGACCAGCTGGTGTGGGGTTCTGCTCCGTTTGCTGCTGCCGTTCCTGGGAGAACTGTGGGGCTCTCCCGGGAACCGCAGCAGCGAAAGGAGCAGAATGCGGGGCTGCCGTGCAGCTCCATGCCAGCAGCTGCTCCGGCACGGCTGTAACAGTACTGCCCCCAGGCGGGGCTGCCTACAAACCCCGGACAGGAGACGCTAGACGCAGCTGCATGGAAGGGCTGGGGGCGGTACAGCTGGGCTGGAGGGGGATGGCCCCACGTTCTGCTCCTCCTGTGTCTTTCCAGTGTGGCGGACTGGCTATAAATATCTTACTGGTATGGCGGACCGGACCGACCGCCCTACTTGCACCACTGCCTTAACCCGGTCCAGTAGCACCTTCTGCTATTCCAGCAAAGGGTGACCTGTTAATTGCATTATATCTGAAGGCTCCAACGATGCCTCTTCCTGTTCCCGATATCGGGCGGGTGAGATTTTATTTTTCAATCTGGTATAAAGGAACTTGGGAGAGCAGCAATGAAGTCACTGGGCCTGTCCCGTTTCTAGGGCTACCGGACTGGTCTGTAACTAGTCTTTAGAGACCAGTGAAGTAGTTTTTCTTGTGGGGTGTGTGAAATTAGGGGATTGGCAGCCCAGGAAACTGAAGGCCTCTGTCTGTCCCCCACGATCTAGGTTCTGGCTACACAAGCATGCCCATCTCCCCTGTCCGTGTGCCTCAGCCTCAACTCATAAGGACTCCTCCTAGGAGTGAAAGGAGAGACCCCCACTCTCCAGCAGGCCCGTTCAGACCTTGGCTTCCCTGCTGAGGCTATCATCAAGATTGCCAGCCTCGAGGCTGGCCAGTGGCAGGGGTGGCTCTTTCGGTGATGTGGATGCTTGTCTACTAGGAGCTGAGGCCCAAAAAATTCATTTCATGTAGGCCATCGAACTGCCATCGGGTGGTGGTGACTCATGGTTGTTTGGCCTGCACTTGCTCTGTATCCTTGTCTCAGCCAGCCCCTCAGGGATGGTTTGTTGGAGTGGAGTCTCTCTGATGTCACCTGTGCTTTGCTATGGCTCCCTGTAGGATTCATTTGATGACACCCCCCTGCACTATGCCATCACTGCCGATTTGAAAAACATCATCGAGATCCTCACCGAGGTACCGAACATCGATTTCACAATCCAGAATCGCCAAGGCTTCAACCTGCTGCACCATGCTGCTCTGAAGGGCAACAAGCTGTAAGTGAAAGGGGGAGCTTTTAGCGTGTGACCCTGTTGATCAGGGTGCGGTGTGCGTCGCTGGGAAACCCACAGGGCATGGGAGGCCCCCTGGGACGGGCTGAGGACATGCTGTGTAATCCTGACAGGGAGCGGAGCCTGGGTCTGAGCTAGAAATTCCCTGCTCTGCTGGTGATGAATCGGGGACAGCAACCGCGGTTGGTGAAAGGGGCATTGGGAGACCAGCGGACTCTCTATGAGGCTGGGGAAAGGGGATGAAAAGCCTTTTGAGGAAAGGGCTGAGGCTGAGGACATGGAAATGTACAGAGCAGAAATGACCCTCCCAGCAGAACTTGGCTCCCTGGCTGCCGTTGCTTGTGCCACCCCTCATCCAGACCCCTTCTGCCAATTCCCAGAGGAAATCCCCTTCTCCTTGGGGGGTGAACTAGGTGCTTCTCCATAACCAGTTTGTAGTATCTGATATTGTCCTGTTAGGGGACAGGTGCTTCCCTTGCAAAAGGAGGTGGACTCAGGACCTCTCAGATCCTTTCCCTATCTCTAACCCCATGGTCCTGTATCAGTTTGTTAATTCTCTGCAGAAATGGCTCCTCAGTCAGGGAAGACAAGGCTGAGATCACCACAATCATTACACCAAGGATCGGTGATTGTCGGCAGTGCAAACACAGAGCAGTGTCTTAAGCAGTCACCTTTCTGCCCCTCTCCCACCTTCTCTCCTACAATACGCCCGTGCATTTAGCCTTGCGAAGCACAGCAGAGTCATCTTCTGAGATGGAACCAGAAATAGGTGCTTAATATTCCAAAAGGCGATTTCCTAAGCCTTAGCTGAAAAGAGTCCCGTCCCTCTGCTCCCAGGGAGCAATGAACACATTCCTAAAATCTCATCTCATCTTTCAGGAGAAATGGCAGCAAAGTGCTTCATTCGTTTGTTCATTTCTTCTCTGCTGCCTTGTGAGCAGCCTCTGTTTCTGAGCCCTGGAAAGCGACCCACACACAGATGTGATTTCTGGCAGAGGTCTGAAGCCTTTTCAAGGATTATGAGATCTGTGAAAGTACAAATAGCTCAGTTTCCTGACAGCTACCTGCAGACAGGCTGCACCCCTCGCAAACTTCCCGGCTACACGTCTGAGACCTGTATTTTAAAGCAGTTGGAGAAGTCTTGTGTGTCTAGTTGTGATTGCCTAGGTAAAGCTGCCACTGTAGATCCATTAAAAATCATGGTTCTGTGTGTCTTTTATAAAAACTAAGGCCATGTCTACACTAGAAACTTTTGCCAGTGTAATAGTGTCAGTGTGAGGGGTGGGATTCTTTACAACATTTTTATACCAGGAAAAAGCTCTGGTATAGATGGAAAAAAAAAAACCTTTTGCTGGTGTAGCTTATTTCATTGGAGGAACTGATATAACCCTCCTCTCCACTCTGGGAGTTATCCGAGCAAACCTTCTCTAGTGGAGACAAGGCTACAGATTTCCTGACTTCTCAAAAGACTGAGAGGGTCCAGTGAACCCTGCTGTGTTGGTTAGAGAAGAGGAGAATAATTTTTTTTGACGCCTCAAGTCAAATGGCTAGCACTCAAAGATAGCCAGATATCCATTTCTGTGAGGAGGCAAAAGAACCAGGGGAAAATGCGTGCAATTGCTGACACCAAAAATAAATATAGAACACACAACCAGTTTTCCCTTTTTTGTTGGTTTTGGGGGAGGGGGGGAGTCTTGATGGAAAATTGTCAAGCAGCCCCCTGATTCTTCCTTTGCCCCTCTCCTTTCACTGTGCCTTCACTTGTAGCAGCCTCCTTCTTTCCATGTCTCAGACCTCCCCCACTTCTCCCATGGCTTCCGATCACTGATCTCCTTTGACTGTCTGCCCCAGTCCTGTGCCTGGAGCATTCAGCTGTTAGGGGTGGGACATTGCTGATGATGACTGAAAACACGGGGTCAGATCCGCCCTGTGTGCGTCCTCCATCAGACTGGTCTGGGGATGCATCCAGCTCATTACTAACATTGACATTGTGAATTTATCCCGCTTTATTAAAAGAAAACAGAGGGCTTTTGTTTGACTTTCCTAATCCAATCTGTAAGATGGATGGAGCTTTCTGGATCACTGTCCTTGCTCGTGGCACTGCCTGTTATAACATTAGGAACATTAATCACTGCTCAACAGAGGAGGCAGGCCTGTCTCTTGTGCATCAGTCTCCTGTTGACAAGTAACTCTCTGGGCTCTCCTTTAATCTCGTTAACCTCCCAGAGCCATAAAGAAGATTCTGGCAAGAGCCCGGCAGTTGGTTGATGCTAAAAAGGAAGATGGCTTCACCGCCCTGCATCTTGCTGCCCTCAATAACCACATGGAAGTAGCAGAAATTTTAATCAGAGAGGTAAATAACTTGCATGAGAAGTGGCAAGTTCATGTTTCGGGTCATCGCCAGTTCTAAAAGGAGTGTGAGTCTAAAAGGTGTGAGTCTAAAAGGAAGGGGGCGGTGTCCAGAGCGTAGAGCAGAGGGACTAGGAATCACTAGGGCAACTGCTGCAGGTTCTGGCTAGGAGTGAAGTATCATAGCTTGGATCAAAGGGGACTAGGAGCCCTGATTTCAAGGTGCTACTCCTGCCCCTCAGGACAATATTCTCTAGTGGTGAAAGTAGGGGACCAGAAGTTGGGAAGTAAATTGGAGTTTTGCTGTTGACTTTGGTGGGGCCAGAGTTTCAACCCTGGGATCTAGTTCCAGCTTTGGAGAAAGTGGTGGCTGGAGTTCAGGACTCCTGGGTTTTGTTTCAGACTCTGATTTGTTGTGCTTGGCCTCTGTTTCCCCACCTCTGCAATGGTGGGTACCTCTGCCTCACAGGGATGCAGTAGCTTTATTAATCAATATTTGTTGCCACAGAGATCCCTAGGGGGCACTGTGTAATGCAAAGTATAAAGGTGATTTTATTATGTCTGGTGTAGTCCCCACTGCTAACCCAGCTTCAATTTAAAGTGCATTCTGACTCCTAGCCAGCACTGTCCTCTGCAGACCCAGTGCTGGCAAAATGACTGTTGAGCCTTCTAATAGGGTATCCTTTCAGGAGAGGCTAGCTGCGTGTTTGCTGCATCCTGTATCCTGGCATTAGAGAGATTTTCCTATTACTCCTTCAGCGGTCTGAGTCCTTGAGGGAAACCGAAGCAAAAGAAACAACAAGGAATCAGTCTTGCTTTGTTGAGTTTAGGAGCTGGTCCGTGACTGTCTGGACTTGTTCCAGGCCTTCAGTTTGCAGGTGTCAAGTAATTTACTAGCTGTCACCTCCAGATCATTACCAGCCAGGAGGAAATTCCCATGCACTTGTTCCCTTGCAATAACCTCTGCATCTCCTGACTGTCGAGGCTTTCTGGACCTTGGGGCAAGGATGAAAAGTAGGATCCCTTTGCTGCCCCCTTTTGGATCCCCCCTACACTGCACTTGCATGGGGATGGAATTGATAGTCCAGGTCTTCTCCCTGTGCCATGAAACTAGTGTTCAATGGGGGTGTTCCTGGGACTCTGCCACTATTTCTCCACTTAGTGTTTTTCTCCCTTTAAGGGTCGCTGTGATGTCAACCTCAGGAACAGCCGGAACCAGACTCCCCTGCACCTGGCAGTCACCCAGGGGCACATGGACTTGGTGCAGCTGCTGGTACGCGAAGGCAGCGATGTCAACGCCGAGGACGAGGACGGAGACACAGCCATGCACATTGTCTTAGAACGGCAGCAACTGATGTCAATCATGGCAGAGGAACAGGAAGGTGGGGAGGGACCGTCCCTCTTTTCCAAGGTGAGAGAGAGAGGGAACAGCGCCGCTTCAGGGAAGTGCCTTGTGACGTTGGAAGGGCCATGGACAGTCGGTTAGGGTGGGCGGCAGTCTCCAGTGGGAAATGGTGGAGTCCTTTTAAACCAGGCTGTACTAAGCACTTGGGAATGTGTTTGTAGGGAATGACCCAGCCTTGATCAAGGGGAGAAGGGCTGGATGTGACCGAAGGGGCCTTTTTCTATCTCTGAGTCCTATGATACTTGGCTCTCGGACGTGAACTCCCCCATCGTGCCCCCAAGAGCTGCATCAGTATCCCTTTCTCCATTTTACAGATGGGGCAGAGAGAGGGGAAGTGGCTGGGCCCCAGTAGCAGAGCCAGGAGTCCTGGCCTTAGTTCATAGACGGTGCTGCACTGGCTCACTTTTCCTGTTGGATGGTACTAAGAACATAAGGACAATTGACCTGCACGGTGTGAAAGTAGCTGGGTAGGGAACAAGACACCGTGTGCATGTGGCAGGGGGACTACGTCGTATCCAAGCAAGAGGTAGTTTTCATCTGTCACCTTAGCTCCATCCAGGGGCATGAGAGAGAGTATCACGTACTGCCTGTTGAACTCTATAAAGGGTAAAATCCTGGCCCACTGAAGTCAATGGCAACACACTCATTACTGTCAATGGTGCCAGAATCATGCCTACTCCCCTCTCCCTTCCCCCCCCCCCCCCCCAATCATTGATTTCACTCTGTTTGGGGCAAAAGGTGTGAGAATTTGAGCAGAGGAGTGTGGCTGTTTCACGTCTTTCCCCCATCTCCCGTTCCCCTCTGTGAGGAGGAGCTGGAGACTGAAGTAATTGCTTCCCAGCATTCCACCTCTTGCTATAGTCCTTGTTGGCGCATGCTCTGAAGGCCTGGAGGCTTCCCTTTTACAGTTCCCGCTTGCAAAACAAACACACGCTAGGAGCGGGGAACGTTGCGGGGCACCCCCAACCAGACCTCAGGAGCCGTTATCCTGCAAGGCCACGAGTACAGTGGAAAAGCTGCTTTTCAGCATGCCTGCTCTCTCTCTGGGCCAAACTTGTCCCTGGTGTCACATGGCTGACTTCAGTTGTAATTGCTCCAGGGCTGAATTTCACGTTCAATCTGAACTCAGGAAAACTCAATCCTTAGGCCTCAAATAGAGGGGCCAGGGCACGTCAGCTATTGGAAGCTTAGCCGGGCATGTCAGCATAAAATTAGCCCTTCAAACTACTCCATCACCTGTTTACGTACATCTACACTTGTGTGCCAATTTACAGCGGAAGCTGTGTGGGCAAATACCAAGTGCACGCAATCTGGGTGAGTTGAGAATTATTCCAGTGCAAAGATAATTTGACAAATTAAAAATCTGACATCAAATTCAAACGCAATTTACAATGATTAGAAAACCAACAAATCAGTATAATTCAGTTCTGCACACAGTGCGTCAAACTGCCTGTTCCCCCCCTCCCCCCTGCCCCATCCTACCCATATCTGCTCTGAAAATTCCACCTCTTCCGTTCATTAGCTTGCTGTAAGCCATGGCACCAGCTTTGATTGCAAGAACTGATGATGCCAGTGGGTGGTACAGGAGGCACAAATAGGTCCCCCCAGCAGGGCAGAGGATGATTGCTGATTCGGTAATCAGAGCCCAGCCCCAGCATCCCCACTTTTTGCTAGTCGCAGGCAGTCTGTCAATCATTCCTCACTCTTTATTCTACCAGTCTGGGAACATGAGCAAAGGTGGCTGCAGAACAGGCAGGTTTCTAGTAACTCGCTGAGCTCTTTTTACAGAGGCTGACTAGCTTTTGGGACTGCCATGCTGCAGGCCCTAGGAGTTAATACTGCAGGCAGAGATTTTTCAAAGCTATCTTAATGGTTTTGGATGCCCAGTTCCCATTACTATTAATTGGATTGTGTCCTCCGGGGGCTTTGACAGTCTCAGCCTAAATGTACAACTCCTTCCACTCTTAAGTTTATAGGGCCTGATGTAAAGCCCTTGTCAAATAACATCCTCTGTTTGCAGAATAGGTACGCACCCAGCAGCCCAGGCTAGCCTCCCATATGCACTTCCCCCTAGCTATTAACGTGCCTAGCTCTAGCATGGAGGGGGCACCATCGCCCAGGCATGGGGGGCAATTTAGTCTCAGTGACCCATTCAGTCCTGGCCTCTGTGCTGTGACTGGCAAGTAGGGTGCAAATAGCAGTGGTGGTTTCTGTGCTATGGACGCCTTTCTGCTGGGGCCTGGGCTGAGATCCCTGCATTCATTTCAGGTGGGCTAGCAGATGGCATTACCCGCTGCTAACTGGAGGCTGGAGTGTGCTGAGATTCAGATAGTCCTTTCAGTTCTGCAGCATGCACATGACCTACTGGGCCAACCAGTGGATATTCCCCTGGGATGCAATGGTGCATTCAATAATCTAAGAAGGCAGGGACCTTCCCTGTTCCCCTCCCCCTACATAGCCGCCACTTGGGACTCCATCCACTAACTATTCATCCCTGAAGCTTTAATGTAGTGTCTTTAATGTACCTTGTAATGGAAATATGTTTGTGCTGCCTCTGTGCAATGCAGCTTCGTCACCTGTCTCTGCTCCCAGGAGGCCCAGGCGTCTAATCTCAGGAGGCCTGCAGCTGAGAGCTTGGCCATCAGAGCAGCAGGTGGGAGGGGGAAATCCTGCTTGCCTGCGCTGGGACTAGCTCTGCCAAGAGCCTTAAGATCAAAATACAAAAGGAATTGGTGGCAGAACAAGGGTCAAGTGGAAGAGGTTGGGGTGGAGGATGGGATACAGCACAGACTTCCTCTGTTATCAGGCTGTTCTGATAAGTCTCCAGGCCAAACCCCCAGGGAATCCCCAGAGCTGAATTACATTTCCATATTTTAAGCTTCTCGGTGAAGCAGATCAGACTTGTATCATTGGACTTATCTGCAGCAAACCTTCAAGCTCAACAAACTGACTGATAGCCTGCCAGCCTAATCTGGTGCCACTCAGACATGCTCTGAATTTAGCTCTCTGACTTCAGTGCAGCATAGAAAGGCAAAGCAAAGTTGGGTCTTGCTGGCAGAGTTGTAAAATAGAATGGCTGTTGGGGTGTGTGAAATTGGCACTTCGTGTTTCATTTTTTACAAAACCAGCTAGCATCTTCACAAATTTAACAAATGGAGCCTTCTCTGCATCAGCTATTATCCCCATTTCACAGGTGGGGAAACTGAGGCCCAGTGGGCAGTGGGGAAGCGGTTTTCCCAAGATGAAAAGTGACCTGGTGGCAGAGCCAGGAATACAACCCTGGTGTCCTGAGTCTCAGTCCCATGCCTTAACAACAACACTGTCCTCCCTATACTTTAGTCTCATCTTGACATGGATGGATTTGACCAGGCTGCTTCCTTCCCTTACCCTCATGTCTCATTAGAGTAGTGCAGAGCTTAGGTGCCTTGCTGTGTGTCAGTTTTTATAAGCTATTGCCAAATTAATGAGCCATCTGTTGTGGTTTTCTCCCTGTAACACGCACACTCCTCCTCCTTCTCCTTTATTGTGTTGGAAATTGCAAATACCAACAGTTAGACCCTGCTCTTCAGCCTGGCACTAAATGAGTCACTAGTTTTATGTCTGAAAAATTGTATGTGTAAGTTATGGGCAGGGTAACTGAGAGAGATTGGAAGGCCTTGTGGTTAACACACTGGACTGGGGACTAAGGAGATCAGCGTTCAATTTCCGGACTTCTTGTGTGACCTTGGTTGAGTCACTTTAATTTCTCTGTGCCTCAGGTCCCCACCTCTAACGTGAGGATGATAATCCTTCCTTTCTCGCACCTTTTGTCTGTCTCATCTGTTTAGATCACTCTCTGTGGAGCAGGGAATATCTCTTACTACAAGAATGTACAGCACCTGGCACAATGAGGCCCGGTCGTGGCTGATGCCTCTAGGCACTACTGTAGTAAAAATAAGTATGTGACTTAGATGTCCAAGTATCTGATTGTGTTCACAGATAAGGGGTGCAAAATTACACCCGCAGCTCTTTGCACCTGCAAATTGCAAGCCCGAGAACTGAGGCTGGTTTTCTAGGGTCTGACCCATAGCCAGGTTTCTGAGTGCCTTAACAGAGACTTTCTCCCCCTCTTTTAGCTCCAGGCTTCCGGCTTCCTTGGAAATGTAGAGCTGAACGTTGGTGCTGCGATTGCGTGTTACCTAGCACAGGAAGGAGCAGATATTAATTACGCCAACCACAGGGGAAAGTCTCCCCTGGATCTCATTGCAGATGGAAGGATAGTCCAGATCGTCAAGAACTTTTCCCAGAAATTCAGGTAGGCTACACAGTGTGACCACTTCCTAACCCCAAATGTATAGGTGCTAGCCATGCCAGACCCTCTTAGTCTGCTCTGCAGGGTGTGGGGTACCTTCAGCTGCTATTGACTTCTGTAGAAACTGATCTTATGTGAATGCCTTGCAGAATCGGTGTCTTCTAGGAGAACTGGCTGGTGGTCGGTCCCAGCCTTTGACATCTCTCTGATGCCAGTCTGGGGGCCTGGCCTAAGCTTAAAAGTTTTGCTGGTATAGCTACGTCACTTCCCATGTAGTTATGCTGCCAAAAGCCCTAGTGTAGACACATTTATGCTGGCAAAAAAGCCCTTGTTTGTTTCATTTGGGGAACTGGTATAAGCTAGACCAGCAAAACAGCTCTACGAGGTCTGAGCCTCTCCTGTTTGGGGGCTGCTGGCAATGTGTTTCCAGCTTCTTGCTGGGTTCCAGGATGTCCTCTGCAGCTCATAGAGAAGGATGTAGCCGACTAGCTACACTTGGATAAACTCAGCAGCATGTTAGCCTCCCAGCCTCTTACTGCAGGATGGGATGTCATTTGGCCCTGTAACAGGGCCTGGGCACCGCTTACCTGGGCTCTTTGCACAGAGGTGAATTTCACCCTATTGGTCTCTGAACATCGAATCACTGGAGCTGACCTCTATCTTGCAGTGCAGTTCTGGGATTTGTTTCACTCTTAATCTGCTAATTACAGGATCCAAGCAAAGTACAGAAGGCAGTGAACCCCAAATGCCATGTAAAGGGTGGGTTCTGGAAGCCCCTGTAGCTGGACAATGTCCATCTTTAAATTGATAAGTGAAACAGATGAGCAAATCTGTCTGATACACCCACAGGGAGAACAACATCAAAAATGGCTTGGCCTTTGGTTCCAGTTCTGCAAAACCTCATTGTTTGGGTTTTGGCACGTCAGACCTGAAACTACAGGTGGTTGTCATCAGAATTCTATTTTATTTGTAGGGCCCTACCAAATTCACGGTCTATTTTGGTCAATTTCATGGTCATAGGATTTTTAAAGTACTAAATTTCATGATTTCAGCTATTTAAATCTGAAACTTCACAGTGTTGTAACTGTAGGGGTCCTGACCCAAAAAGGAGTTTGGGGCAAGGGTGGGAGGTCGCAAGGTTGTTGGGGGGGGGGGGGGGTTGCGGTACTCTTACTTCTCCATGGCTGCTGGCGGCGGCGTTGCCTTCGGAGCTGAGTAGCTGAAGAGCAGCAGATGCTGGCCGGGAGCCCAGCTCTGAAGGCAGAGCCGCCCCCAGCAGCAGCACAGAAGGAAGGGTGGCATGGTCTGGTATTGCCACCCTTACTTCTGCACCGCTGCTGGTGGGGTGCTGGGCACCCCGCCAACAGCCGCCGCTCTCCGTGTGCCCAGCTCTAAAGGCAGCGCAGAAGTAAAGGTGGCAATATTGCAACCCCCCTAAAATATCCTTGTGACTCTCCTGCAACTCCCTTTTGGGTCAGGACCCCCAATTTGAGAAAAGCTGGTCTCCCCCATGAAATCCATATAGTACAGGGTAAAAACACACAAAAGACCAGATTTCATGGCAGGAGACCAGATTTCAGGGTCTGACACACATTTTTCGTGGTCGTGAATTTAGTAGGGTCCTACTTATTTGCATCCCCAACCTCTGGAGAGGAGCAAGGGTTCGGTAAATGTTTAGGGTTTGGGATCATTTTCGTATAATCTGTGAAGTTCCTTGGTTTTGTGATTTAGCATGTATCCACTTTCTTCCCTCTGCTCGATTAGCTTGGCTCAATGGAGAACAGGGGAAGCATGTTTGTGTGTAATAAAACCCAATAAGCGGTTAGGGAACATTTCCCCCCATGAAAATGCTTTGAATTTGGTGCATTCAAAAAGGGGGAGGGGGGAATCCTCTTCAGAGGGGGTGACTTAGCAGTATCCCAAGATGGGTAGACTCCATCAGCAACATGATTGTTCCTTCCCTGGCCCCTTCCATTCGCACACTGCTAGATACATACAGGATAACTAGGAAAGAGCATCCATGCCGTTAGTGTCTGCTAGAATGGTAGCTGGCTATTGGAGAAGCACAGAAAGAATCAGACGCCAAGGGGTTAACCGAACAATTCTGCGTCTTCTGCATGGGAACTTGAGTACGATTTAGTGGCTCATCGTGTGACAGATGCCATCTTAGACCTGTCAAGTTTAAATAATGCTGTGTGAAAAAGACAGATGGTGTTTACCAGTTCAGTAACTCCTTTGATTTACGTTACGTCCTTTGTACTCGGCAACTGCTCCAGAATGATGGAGGGGCAGATTTAATTAAGGGCAGGCTTCATCTATACCAAAACCAGCCTGTCTTTGTTTTCTGTGCCAACACAGAGCTGAGGTGGGCGGTATTGGTGGTACTTGCCTCAGGATCTTCCCCAAAGCTCAAGGGTGTCATGATCTAGGCTCCACAAAGTTGCACTGAGATTCCAGACAAGAATCCAAATCTATAGGGGGTCTATGCAGTTTGACTGTGGAGTTGAATCCAGACTTTCCCAAAGTTACGGTGAATGTTGTGGATTCAGGAGTCACACCATTGAGGTCAGGGTCCGGCTCAGAATCCAGACTCTCTGGGGTTCAGATGTAGGCACTGAGGTCAGGCCTGTCCCACGTGCTTACGAGAGCAGTGTAATCAAAGGCCTTTTCTAAATATCCCAGCTCGCTGACTTTGCACTTCTGATGGCTGTACTGGCAGGGGCCCGCTGTCCTCATCCATAAGAAGTGTTACATCCTGCACAAATATCTTTCACTCCCCCTCATGCATTTGGGCTAGATCCTCCGCTGACGTAAACAAAGGGAGCTCTGTCAAGGTCAATGGAGCTTCATAGACTTGCGCCGGCTGTGGATCTGGCCCGTTGTCTGGCTCTGAAGCATTTCCCCATACCCGTCCCTGCCGTGATAAGGCCATTGGGGAGAGCTGCTGAGCTGCCTTCTGTGTGCGGGGTGTTGCTCCAGCCAGCGAGGACGCTAATTCTATGTGGTGGTTGCAGGGATGAGCAGATTTCTTCAGACGGCTCTGTGGTGACCTACCGCCTGCACAGAGTGCACACCACCCCCAACACAATGACCAACCTCAGCGTGGCCAGCATGGCGGCCCCTTCCGAATGCCTGGTTTGTTCTGAGCTGGCTTTGCTCATTCACTTCATCCCATGCCAGCACAGCATCGTGTGTGAAGGTAGGTCGCTCCCGTTGGTTCCTTTGCCAGTGCTCACTCCACCTCCCCATTCTGCTTGTCTGGGGAGCATCTTGGGATGGGACTGTTGGGTGCTCACCAGAGCAACCCCAGGGCAATTCCTGCAATGGCCTTTTAGATGCGACACCCTAGGGTCTGGTCATGGAAGCTCCCACTGTGCTGCTGGATTGGGACCCATTGCAGCTGCCCTGGATGGTTTAGAAGGAAGTGGCGGACGGTCCAGTTCCAGCCAGCAATGTTTTCTCCAGCAAAACCACTTCCAAGGGATTCCCCCACCTTCACCCCTACCCCCTCTGGCTGTCGTCTTCTGTTTCCCTTTGAATCGTATTAACAGATCAGCAAGTCTGTTATCTCAGCCGGGTCCCTCCGTCTGGCCGCAGACTTTGGTTAGGAACAAGTGAGAGAGCCCCATCTGTTCGTGTCAGAATACGGGACCATTTTGCAGCTGCTCTGCAGGGATTTGAGTCTGGGGGGTAGGGGCAGGGTTTATAATGGCCATTGTGGTAACGCAGCTGCTCAAGTGTTGGGCTGTTGCATGTGTAACTCTAGGGAAGGGGCAGCTGAAGCGTGGACCAGCATGTAGCTGAAGCGTAGGACCAGCATGTAACTCAGGGAGAAGTCAGCGTTCTCAGCTCCATGCAGGCAAAGACAGTCTCTTACAGTCCAGGTGATTCTTGGATGGTTTAAAAATGTGATGTCCTTGTGTATCCTCTTTGCTTTTGGGCTCATTCAAGCACCACTGGGGTTAGCTGAAATCTCTCTTCTTCTCCCGCTCCCGGTAGAATGCTCCAGGAGGATGAAGAAGTGCATCAAATGTCAAGTGACAATAACCAAAAAACTCAAGCAAGGTAGGTTTGCTCTTGTTGTCCACGGCTTTGAATAGAAAAGGCCCCGCTGAATGTTTGTTTAGGCTACAGCCCGACAGATGACTGCTTGATCTCGGTGAAATTAGCTTGGGGAAGACATTCTCAGTCTGTCTTGCAGCGCTCTCACAGTAATCACCCCACAGCTAGTCTCAGCAGAGAAGCCACGGGTGAACTGTCTTTCCTCTTTAGAGGCAGTTGTTACAGGCCAGCACAGGGGCCCCGTTGGCAGGGCAGTGTGTGTTTGCCTTGCCACAGCCTGTGCTGTGAATCGATAGCAGACATCTGTCTCCAGGTCCGTCCGTCCAGCTCTTTGCACCAGAAGTGACTTCATGGTGGAAATTTGTGATCCAGGAAAGCTTGTAACATGCAAGAGCCTAGCTTTGCCCTTGTGCTTTAAAGGCATTTTAACCTAAGTCCACTTATGGGAGCCAAGTAAGCGGGGTTGCGGTTAGTCCCAGGGCAGTTAGGTTTGACTGCTTTGATGGAATTCCTCTCCTACCTTAGCCTGGATTGCCGCAGTTTTATACAGAGAGTGCCTTTCATTCCCAGAATTCAATCTCCTGCACAGGGAATAATACTGTAATGAAGGCTGCATGCTGGTTCCATGCCATGGGGCAGCAGACTCCTGCTAGCCATGGTGTTCACCCATGTCGCCTGCTGCAGCACTGGCAAACAGGACATGTGGGAGTGGATGTTTCTGCACCCCTCTGGCAGAGGTCACTGAAGACAAACATGCTGCTGCTCACTTGGGTGGCACCAGGCTGTGATCTTGCAAATGGGCCTGATGCCAGCTGGTTGCCTCAACAGAAGTATAGAGGAGCCAAGAATCTGTCACATGATATAGATGTACAGAGCTGGCCAGGGCAGAAATCCTCCCTAGGAGCATCCATAGGCAGGAGTGCCCTGTTGTTGCTGCATTCTTCAGCCATATAGAATACAGGAAAATATAATGGCTCTGCCCTCCCGAGTTGGAATCTCTGCGAAGATTCCAGTCCATTGCAGCAGTCAGGCTTTTGAGCATATCAGCAGGATGTCAGCCGGCTTGGGCCACACCATCGTCACCATTTATCCCTAACTTCATCCTAAAAATTCCTTACAAACTGAACTGATGTGGTCACTTCACCCACCACTGGAATGCAACCGCCTCTGGGGTGAATCAGGGCATCTGTTTAAAAGCACACAGCAACATGACCTAGTTGTTTAGGAACAGAATGTGAATAGTATTATCTCTAGCTGAAAGCAGATGGAATTTATTTACCCCAGCTGGAATTTGCCTAGTACACGGAGCTCTTTCATCTCATCTGAATTAGAACCAAGTATCTCTACAAGTTCTGCTCTGTTGAACTTTGCACATAAGGAGAATTAAATCACCCTCTTGAATTCTGTGGCTTGTGTTGTGCAGGAGATCACAATGCTCTCTACCAACTTTCACAGCTCTGAATCTATAGCCTGAAAAGCTAGAGCAGAGAGCTGACACAGTACTGCAGACAGGAATTTAAACTCAGCGTAGCGAGGGCATGCAGTGCCATAACACGTCGCAGACCAGTTACTGAGGAGCAGCGTGCCCAGCTCTTTGCTAGCATTGCACTTTTCTCTACTTCCAGGTAGTGGCAGCTGCTTCTGGAATGATGTGGGAGGATGTGCATCTCAGACTACAATTTATATGCCCCTTAACAATTCCGCACAAGCCAAAGGAGAGAGAAGCACTGGCCACCCTTTCACAAAATACTTACCTCTTACTTCTCAAACTGTCTAGACAGGGAGTGCATTGGAAGGTGCTTGCGGAGGAAATAGGCAGAGTCCCCAGCCACTAACTTGCTTCCTGTTCCCCACAGACAGCACAGAGGTGGAGTGCAGCCCCAGCGCCGAGTCCACTGACCAGCGGAAGCTGATGGAGGAGCTGCAGAGCCGCTACCGCCAGATGGAGGAGCGCATCACCTGCCCGATCTGCATCGACAACCAGATCAAACTGGTCTTCCAGTGCGGACATGGCTCCTGCCTTGAGTGCAGCGAGGCCCTGACTGTCTGCCCCATCTGCAGGCAGGCTATCCGGGACAGGATTCAGATCTTCGTCTGAGGATCTGCGCCCTCCCCTCCCGCTCCTACCTTCCTTCTCCCTTTGTGCATCCATTTAGTTGAGAATCATGACCCATCCACTGTGTTTGTCTGACTGTGAAGCCATCCTGAAAGGGGGAACGTAAATCACAAGAGTCAGTCGTGGGGGAAACGCTCTCCCCATAATGAGAGCGAGCCACCAAGCTTGTGGGGAACCAGCCCTCCCGCCCTGTGCTCCTCTCCCAGCATGGATGGCGCCAGGCGGAATGCTGACCGGATGCCACCGTGCTTTATGCTGACGACTGGAGGGGCTACGAAATCAGCGCCTGGAAAGAGTGCTTTCATGTGCAGACATTTCAAAGGCTGTCCCGCTCTTGTCTAGTTCTCTGCAGCGTCTGATTTGCAGCCTTACGCAGCTCTGGCAGGACAGGCTGCGGCCCAGTCCTTCTCATTCCCCGGCAGGCTGTGGCAAAGCAATACTTTCGCACTTCACACAAGGCGCTATCCAGTGGGATCAGGCACTGCCCCGGCTCTCCCGCAGGGTTGTCAGTTGTGGGGGACGCTAGTTAGACAATGTGTTCTCAGAACCAAGCCTTTGGGGCATGACAAGGTACTTGGATTTGGGCAGGTGGGAGGAGTCTGGAACTGACATGTTCCCAGAGAGAGAGAGAGAGCGTGTGCCTTAGAGATAAAGTAGTGAACATTTACTGAAGAAATCATTGTTGCAGCACGTATTTTTGACCTCTAAGTGACATTCTTCTGCCAGCAATCTACCTTTTTTTTGCAGCCATAATTCCAGAGACTCTTGAGCTTTTTACCCATAATGCCAAAGGCAGGTGTCAAATATTCCAACCAAAATGTAAAAATATAAAATAAAATACGACTAAGGCAGAGGAGAGGAAATTTGTTTTTCTCTTTCTGTTTGGCAGAAAAATTTATTAAAATAGGACCCTTATATTCCATAGAACATTAATAGGATTGTGTGAACAATAGTGTAAATCCTGGGGTCAGCTCGATTCCAACTGCATCATGTTTTCCAACCAGTTGATTTGGGAAGAAGCACCATCCTGTGAACTCTCACCCGTACCTGTGACAAGGTTCTCAGGGTGTCTCCCTGAGGAGCTCCCCTGTGTGTGTTGTATGTAGCTTTGTTCTATGCAGTTATGCTGCAGACCAGTATAATCTTTTCTTATACCTAGAAAGCAGTGCATAAAATCAACTGGAACACAGCGTTTCTTTCTTAAATTCGTTCATTACCAAAGGGGTGGCAAAGGATTCAAATTAGTTTTGAATCCTTGTGCGTGTGTAGTGGTTACAGGAATACATATTGCCTAGTAGTAACGCCATAGTGTTCCAGGAAATTCTTATGTCACAGTCCCCACTTGGTACGGATAATATCTCAGAATGCTTTCTCAGTCGAGTTTATTACAATGTCTGTGCTCTTTCCCAGGCAAAGGTACAATCTTGGGTCACATTTAACCCCCAAATGTAGATTATTTGTAAAAATAAGCTTTGACAAAACTAAGACATAGGTTTCAAGAACTATATTTTATTCCCAAGAAAACAGATTTTCTAATAAACAAACACTCCCCTCTTTGTGTTTGCTGCGTCGTTCTAAGTGAAAACGACTATGAATGTCCATCTTCTATTACCCTTTCTCATAGGAAGTGGTACCAGAGACTACCAGTGCCTGCCGATGATGAGAGGTACAGCCGGTTTCAGCAGTGTAACTGAGCATGCTCAGTGCAAGCCAAGCAGAAAATCTGGGCGGGGCCCGTGGTCCCCATGTCCCCCACCCCACCCCCATGCGTTGCCTCTGAGTGGTACTTGATGCCTCAAGTAATCCCATTCAGTGCAATGGGGCTGTTTATGAAGTAAGTTGCTACTCACCGTAAGAGTGATAGAATATGGCCAAATGGGACTCCTCTGTAAAGAAAAGTGACATTGACGAGCCTTGTTTTTATTGTCCAAGCTTGGACAAATGCCGAAAGCAAATAATCCACATGTAACAGCATGAAGTACATTTACAGTTGGATTTTCATAAGGACTTCCTGTTGGCCTGACTCTGCTCCCACTGAATGCAGTGGGAGTTCTGCTGTGGAGTTCAGTGGGAATGGTTAGCCCAGTGCTAAGATCATCTGAAAACTCCACCATGGACTTTCCAAAATTCTTTAATAATCTAAGGTGTGATTAAGATGGGTCAGAACATTTTTCATTTAAAAATAATAATAATAATAATAATAATAATAATAATAATCTGATTTCTTTGAACCTGACGCTGTCCCTATCAGGGCCTGATCCAAAGCCAATTAAAGCCAAGAGGAATTTTTCCATTAATTTTAGTGGATTTTGAATCAGGCCCTAAATCAGAATGCTGGTCCCAAATCAGTCTGAAGAGTTAGGGGAAAAATAACATCAAGAGTGCTAGGCATCTCCTTTGTAATTAAAATAAGCTTTACAGTCCTCAAAGTACAATACTGTCAGAGTCTATCCAATCAGTGACCGCTGCTCTTACTGCTCTCTGCTGTAAATTAATGATTTTACAGGCTGTACTTAAATCCAATATGGTACTAAGCATTAAAAGGACATTTTCAAAAGTATGCCTCTGCTGCAGCAACCACCAATGCATTTGACAAAAGGAAAAACAAACCAATGCACTCTCCTGTATGTCAGACGTCTGTTTGTGCTGCTTGGGGGACTGCATATCGTGCAGCTTCTGTCACACTCATCTTGAAGACTCTGATGCTGGACTTTGTCAGCGTACACAGAAAAGGATGCATCGGATCTCTGACTTCTTGGCTTTTTTAAAAAAAAGTTCTTTGTGCCCGAGGTGAAGGTATCTTGGATCACTGCTGGGCCTGTGAAAATAGGGAGCTGTCTGTAGTGAGAATACAGAGTCTTCAACCTTCAAGGTGCATAGCTGCTGCAGAGAAAATGTCTTTCCATTTTGCAGCAAATAAAATTTTTTTTCCTGTTTTCCCTCTTTTAATTTTTTATTTGTTTCTCCAACTTTAATGGTTTCTCAATGAAAATTTCCTTCCAGGCTCTTCAGATCTTGTGCATAGATCAAGACCCTTTGTGTTGCCAGAGTGGAGGTGGAATTTGGTATGGTCTGTGCTTTAGAGCTATGGGTATCTTTTTATAGGTGGATTCCAGGGAGCAATAAAATTAATTTCCTGCCATTGGTTTAGTCTTCAATAAGAAATCTGAGCAGAGATTTTTACCATTTTCCAGTCTCTTATATTTGGTAGGCTTATACTGAAAGTTTGAACCAGACTGCAGTCAGTACAATTTTCACTCATTCCCCTCTTTCGGCGGTGCTTTAAGATAGGAAGATCTTCTAAGTGGCTTTTCAGAGGGGTTTGAGGAAATCAGTTTATCCAGCCTTTCCTGCCATTTAGGAAAAATAATCAAGTTATTCACAGTTGGCCAGAAATCAAGATTGTTTTTCCATTAGGAAGACCTAAGACTGATTATCAAAGGCCAGGGTTTGACTTGGAAAAGGCAGATTCCCTAAGCGACGTTTGATGGCAGAGGAAGGATTCAGATAGACAAGAGGGTTTGGACCTAGCAATCTAAGCACAGGACTGAAACCAAAGAATCCTTGGGTCTTCTATTCCTAACTCTGATGATGATTCTTTCCAGGACCTTTGGCAAGTCCCTTAACCTCTCTGCCTCCATTTCTCCATCTCTAAAATGCATGATTGGGTTGTGAGAATTGATTAAGGTTTATAAAGCACTCCAGAAGATTGGAAGCGCTACATAAAAGGTATGTGTTCTCAATTCCTGACTACCTGATAGAACCTCTGTCCTCCCCCTGCAGCATGAACATCATTGCATTGGCCCATTAATACCAGACCCCCATCGGTTCACCTGGATGGGGTTGGTAGACAATACTTTTCATATTCAGCTCCGCTGGCAAGCAGGGGGTTAATTCCCCAGCGCAAACTTCTGTTTCTGAAATACTGTTCCAGGCTGCGTGTCAAATGCAGGTTTGCTTTCTGGAATTACTGTCCTGGCTTTTTTATCAGCTCTGAGTCTGAGCTGTCCACCCCCAGAATCCATTTCCTGAGCACACGACCCATTTTAAAGGCCATCGTGCATGTCTGTGGAGCTCCTTGCCATAGCTTGGCGGTTGCAGTGGTGAGATGGTTGACGAGCGTGTGCAGAAGTGTATGGAAGAGCCAGGACTCTAGTGCACTGAGGCAGATACCGCCCTGCCTAAAAGAGCATCAAATGGTTTCTGCTGAAGTGGGGATGGCTCCTTCGACCTCTGCACCTTGGCATCGGCCAGCGACATCCGTGGTGGGCTCTGTGTCTGTGGAACAGTGCAGCTGTTGAATCCCTGCCCTGCGGCAATGCAAGTTGTCATTCTGATGAGAAGTAGGGACAGGGGACATTCTGCATGTGAGGCTCCTTCAGAACATGGAGAAGAAGTAACCATTGGAGCTGGAGGATTGAGGCATTTCTGGGAGGAAAGAGACCGAGATGGACTAGGTAAGGGCTATGGTCTCTCTGCCCCCTTGCCAGGGCTGAACTGAGGGCTTCTGAGGCCCCAGGTAGCTAGGGGGGAGAGGGAATCCAGCACTGATTTGCCTCCGTTGGTGACCCTGCTGACTCGGGGAGACTTGTTGCTGGGTAGGCTAGGTTACCTGGCTGGCCTGGTCATCCGGCTGCCTGCAAGGCTATTTTCTTGCTAGGGGTCCAAGACAGCCCCAGGACAGAGACAGTGGGGGCTGAATCTCTAATGTATGACAAGAGGACTCCTCCCGCTAGGCAGAGATGGGCCAAGAAGTGATGGTGAGATTGGGCTCGGCATTCAGTTTAGCTAGAGATTACCAGGGGGCAGGTCCAAGGCTGAACCCAAGGGTGGGGTCAGGGGCTCAAGAGCACCCAAATCAATCACCCGAGACTTCTGACAACTTGAGCCATGTCTGAAGAAGTTGTTAAGACAGCCAGACCTTTCCAATTAGGGTGGAACTAGGGTAGGGAATTGGAATTCCACTCCACTCCACACACACTCACTCACTCTAAATTCAGTTGGGTTTGATGGGAGGAGCCAGTTTAGGCCCAGAGTGGTATATTCCACTTTGCTGCTGATCATGTAAGTGGTAACAAACCGAGAAGGGTCAATTAAATCGCTTTAGCCAGTGAGCCAGCACCCATTTAAACACAAAAAAACACACAGTGGCCTTTTATTCAGTCAAAGGCTACAGATCCTGATGAACTCTGTGTTAGATACAGTTTATTACCATCTATCTGCCTCAAGACAAGACCTGCAGGCACTCCGATGAACGGGTTAAGGGGTTGCCTGCTTGTTCTCTGAGGCCTCTGCATTTGCCTGTCTTCCCTTGAAATGCTGTTTCGTACCTTCCAGCAATGGCAGCAAAGATTAGATCCCAGACTGGGATCTTTAAGGTATAAGACTTAAAATAAGAGACAGCAGCTGAGACAGATTAATGCTATAGCCTAATGAGATTTATATATAATCCCCTTTAACCAACATTTCAGGTCAGGTTTCCAGTCTCTTCCAGAAAACTAATGTCTTTTGTTGCATTACAGCGGCCCTACTGATTCAAATTTATTCCCACATTTAGAGCTTGGAAAAGCAAGCTCTTACCAAAGCTTAAACCCAGTACCAAAGCTCCCATGGATGTTCTGTCTATATTGGAATTTAAATTATGTTGTAGAAGCCTTTGATCCTGTAGCAATGTTGCAGTGAAATCAACAGTTCTCCTCACATGCGTAGTTACGAATATGCTTGACTTAAGTACTTACATGGCCCCCATCATGGTAGTATCTGAGCATCTCATGATCTTTTCGTCCTCAGTGGGGAAATGCTAGTATCCCCTTTTTAAAGACGAGGAACTAAGGCACAGAGAGACTAAACAACAAGCCCAAGGTCACACAGGGTTTGTGGCAGAACACGGAACTGAACCAAGAGCTCCTGAGTTGCCATCCTTCCTCTTAACCATTGGCAGGATCACCTCCTAAAGGAATCCACGTTTCCCTGCAGTAATTGCCACCCAAATAGGATGGCTCTGAAATCGTGAGCATGAAAATGATTATAAACAAGAATGAAACGGACTTCTTTGATATTTTTTAATTTCATTTGCCCAAGTTGAGATAAACACACGCTGTAGACTAACCGCATGAAGAGGGGAAATAACGGAATTTTTAAAATGGACCATTGTAATGCTCTTAAGGTGTTTTTCTCTACCACAGCTAAAGGAGCATGTTGGCTTACAAAATCCAGGCAAAGATTGTCAGACATGACTAGTGGTTTTGCGTGCCTTGGTTGCCGGATGCTCAGTCTCAGACATCTTTTTCAGACAGTGCAGAGTACTCTGCCTCTGAGAGCTGGGCCCTCTTAAGGTGTCCCAAGTTGGACACCCAAAAATGGCTAGTCACTTGAAAATCTTGGCTGCAATTTATAAGTTGACACTGGTTTCGCATGTTGATTTCTTCCAACTAATCGCTGAATGAGGCGCGGGCCTCCCTTCATTGTCAGTTTGGCTTAGTGGGAGGAAGAGCTGGTCCGTCTTCTCTCCTTGGTTTTTAGGAATCTTTGTTAAGGTTTATGATGGGTAAGGTTGCCAACTGTCTAATCACACAACCCAGACACCCTTGCCCTCCCCCGCTTCTCTGAGGCCCCACCCTCCTCCCTCCGTTGCTCACTCTCCCCCAGCCTCACTCACTTTCACCGGGCTGGGGCTTGGGGTGCAGGAGGGCGTGTGGGGCCCAGGGGCTCAGTGTGTGGGAGGGGGCTACAGGCTGAGCCTGGGGCAGGGGGTGGGGTTCGGGAGGGGATGTGGGGCCCAGGAGTTCAGAGTGTGGGAGGGGGCTCTGGGTTGAGCCTGCAGCAGGGGGTTGTGGTGCAGGAGGGGGTGCAGGGTACAATCTCTGGGAGGGAGTTTGGGTGGGGGGGCTCAGGACTGGGGCAAGGGATTGGGGTGTGGTAGGGGGTGTGGGCTCTGGGAGGGAGTTTGGGTGCAGGAGGGGGCTCTGGGCTGGTGTAGAGGGCTAGAGTGCAGGAGAGGGTGCGGGGTGCAGGCTCCCAGCCTGCCCTGGCCCCACGCTGCTCCAAGCAGCTGGCATGTCCCTGAAGCCCCTGGGTGGGGGGCAGGAGGCTCCATGTGCCGCCCCCACCCGCAAGCACCACCCCTGCAGCTCCCATTGGCCACAATTCCCGGCCAATGGGAGCCATGGAGTCGGGGCATGGGCAGCGCACGGAGACTCCTGGGACCGTCCCAGGGGCCGCAGGGACATGCCAGACACTTCCGGCAGTGGTGTGGGGCCAGGCCGGGTAGGGAGCCTGCCTTAGCTGTTCTGCGCCGCTGGACTTTCAGCACCTAAAATCTCCCAGTTTGGCTTCAGTAGCCTCCAGGAGATAGGGCCTGATTCTGGGAGACTCCTGGGGAAACCTGGGGGGTTGGCAACCCTAGTGATGGAGTGTATCAAAAAAAAGAGTTGAATTAGGCCAGGAGGGCCCAATCAGTCAATTAAGCTGCAAAGGGGGGAGATTTAGGCTGTGTGGAAGGCACTAATTAGAAGAAGGCTCACCTGTGAGGGGACAGGAAGTGTTTCTATAAAGCCAGGAGGCTGGAGACCGTGCGAGGGGCATGGCAGGGAGGAAACCTGCAGTCTCTGTCCCTGAGGAAAGGGAGAAGGAAGGGGAGGTAGGAACCCCTGAGAAAAGGGGATAGGAAGGAACCCAAAGCCCTGGCTGGGATGATTTAACTGGGAATTGGTCCTGCTTTGAGCAGGGGGTTGGACTAGATGACCTTCTGGGGTCCCTTCCAACCCTTATATTCTATGATTCTATGATCTCGTAGGCCTGAGGGAGAAGGGGCTGACTAGGAAGGCTGGGAAAAGAAGCATGGTAGGAAGCAGTCCCCAGGGAAGAGAGCAGTAAGGGTGGTGCAGTCCCAGGCCTTAACTGCTCACAATGGGGCCCTGGACTGGAACCCAGAGTAGACAGTGGGCCTCGGTTCCCCTGCCATCCCCTGCAGAGTGGCATTGCTTGGGGCAGTGAATGGGGCAGCTGCCTGACTCCCTGCTGGAGTGATGTAGTCAGGGCAGTGGGCTGAGGATTGCCCAACTCTGCTGGTGCTGAGAGACTTTGAGAGTCCTGCCCGCCTCCACTCCCGCCCAGCCCAAAGGGGAAATCAAGGTGTGACCTGGCTGGAGGGCCCAAGTCATGAAGCAGCTGTACTGCGACTCCGTGAGCTGGGGGGGAGCTGCAATGGTGGAAGAGAAGAAAGGGGGCGCTGAACCAGGTGGAACTAATCCCTGGAAGCGCCAGAAGGGGGCACCACTGAGCGGTGAGTAGAGTACCCAGTGACAAAACCACAGAAGAGTCCTCAGAACAACCCCTGTCATTGCTCTAGCCCCCGCAACTCTCACTTTGAGGGTAAGTGCCTCAAGAAATCCTGCAGGAGGAAAGTGGCTGAGTTAGTATTTTTGTGCGTGCTCTTCTATTTTTCCTGGCAAATCCTATTCTCATCCAGCTGGGAGCCTGGTATTTGAATTGGCAACTGATTTTGTTTGCAGTTTTTGTGCAGCTGGTCTTGCACGGAAAGTCATTTCTGCAAACCTGCCTCCATTCTGGGCAGCAAGAGGACACAATCTCATTCCGATTCCTCCTGCCTCTTCTAAGGCCTTGTAGACTCAGAGGATTTGCCCCCATTTCAGTGTTGCTGCCCCAGGGCAAACACCTAATGCAGACAAGCAATAATGTTAATTTAAAGGCAGTGGAGGTGCTTCGCAGTGGTCATGGTGTTGTCAAAGAGCCTGTAAGAAATTCCAGTTTTATAGAATGGAAAAACTCTCTGCATGGTCAAGAGATTCCTGCCCTGGAAACACCATTAAAACCTGCAGGAGCATGTGTTAAATAGGGTTGGCTTTATTATATTGATACTTGGAATACCTGATCCTTGGGGCTTGTCTAGAGTAGACTAGGAGAATTCACACCAGCGTGACTACAATTACATCGGTGCGATTCCCTGACATAGACCCCAAGCACCAGTATAAAGCAGGACTGGATGGAATCTCTCTAAACGAGAACAGCCACCTGTGCCTTTGCATTGACCTAGCTCCTGGGCTAACAGCTGGTTCACAAATGTCTGTAAGAGCTCTGTAAATGGCTTTCATTATTTCCAGTGGAGTACAAAGCCTGCTTTATTTCTCAGCCTTTCCCCCTGCCCCGCTCATCAGAAGATGCTGATATCGTGACAGGCAGACATTCTTTAAGCTTTCCTCTGAGAGTGCCCTTCTGGGAATCTCCCCACCACACACAGCCCTCCCTTTGCTCTTAATATGTGAATTTAGTGCTGGTGGGGGGAAAAAGCAGCCCTGGAAGCCTCTCAAGGGCCAGATCCAAAGCTCATTGAAGTTGGTTAATGGGAGGCTTTCCATTGGCCTCATTGTGCTTTGCTCCGACCCTTCGTCCATCAGAGGTACGGTATCCCTGATTGCCAAGCACTTTGTGCCTGCAAAATCAGACCCAGAACACCAGTGTGAATGAAGCAGATACATTTCACTTTTCAGTTGGGGAAAGGGTTGCAAGGTAGTCTCATGCTGTAACCACTGGATCCCATTTCCCCTGATACAACGAGGACACCTGTCCAGTAAAAACTGAAATTAAGAAACACCAAACTCATTCCAGGCTCTGAGCCAGGCATAAGAGGGCAAATGATTCTTGGTGACTAGCATGATGTGTGGAATCAGTCATCCTTAAACAGGGAGCATTTGTTAAAGAAAATGGCCTCATCACACAAACAGGTCCACCACAGAGCTTGAGTTCCAATTTTGTCTCTCTTGTTTACCAGAGACAACACCCTATCTAGAAGTCTGTATGTGGTACACAGACACTTAGTGGCTGACTAATATACAAGAAGTAAATATGATACACAGTTATTACGATGACCCTATCCAGTGACCAGAAGTTGAAAGTCACTACCTAGCCTATTATTGTATCCCCTTAGCCAGATGGCTTAACTGTCCATTGCTTTTATGCTCTGAACAAATGGATGAAATTGTTGAGTAGCTCTTTTGAGGGCAGCTGTTTCATTTTGTTTTTTCTTCTCCATCTGCATTTCCGACTTCTCAGCGGTTATGAGCAATGTTTGTTCTTCTGCCTTTTCAGAATCTTCCACTATCTGGGGAAGAATGTTGTTTCTTTTTATTCTGGTGCAAATTGTCCTACAGTACTCCTCCCTCCCTTCCCCCCGAAAAGAAACAACCCAAGAAAATCCTAGCAATTTGTTGCTGACTGGGATTTTAATGCCTGTTGTCTGTTTGTTTGTATTTTACTTTCCCATTGAGATCTTTGGGCTTTCAACAGCATTTCCTCCCAGCATCGAAGATTCCTTGACTGTTTAGAGGTGTCGGGCATTTTCCTTTGTCCCGTCCCTCCCCTTCCCTCCCCTCCTGCCCCATTCCTATCCCAAATGTGGCAGCGTGTCATTGGGCCAGCATTTCCAAAGTGCTCAATAGCCAGCCATCCCCCTGGGAAATCTGGCCCATTCTCCCTATTTTACAGATGAGCAAAGCTGAGGCCCAGTGAGGTGAAATGACTTGCCCCAAATCACGCAGAGGCAGAACTCAGAACAAAACCCAGGTCTCCTTTATTACCAGGTCTGTGCTCACTGGACCATACTGCTTCCCTCAGTGTGAATGTAACACTGGATTGATACACGGGTAGAATTACAGGTCAAGTACTAATGTAGCTGGCCAAAGTACAGCAGCAATAATATCTGCTACAGGGTGAGTCTGGTGAGCAGTTTTCTGCCCCCTTTTCAACACTGTCCCCTCATGCATTGGTGAATGTTGCTGCGTCCTCTCAGTCCCATAGTGCCGGTCGCTGACCGACCACTGAGCTTCTGGTGTGGCTGAAGCCCTCGTAGGGCCAGGCTATGGTGGATGCTTCTGAGCTGCTGCTCCAAATCCACCCTTTAGCAAAATATTCCATCTCCTTTGCCTGCTAGAGGAAGACCTTGTTTTCAGCTCATGTTCTAAACGGCAGATCTCTCTCTCTTTTGTTTTCCCCTCTAGAAATAACTGTAAGGCTTAAGCAAAAGCTGATGACAAGGAGTAATGTGCTATTGAGAGAGATGAAGCTCTGGGGTGGCAGATATTCTTTGTCTCAGGTTGGACTGTGATGTTTCCCAATGCTGCAGCAGATTAATAATCCTTTATACTGCATAGTCCGTTTACAAGGCAGAAGTTTTTCCTGCCTTTGCCACAGGCAGCAGTGAAGTAGCCAGGCAGGAATGCCTCCAGGGCTACCCAAATGTAAGGGTAGCTTTTGCTCTGCGAACCAAGAGCTCCACTGAGAGTCAACAACCGTTTTCAGATGGGCCATCAAGCAGCCAACGCATGGAAAATACCGTTCAGCTGCCACCACCCTGGGCTGGATTTGAACTGGTGTCCTGGAGGTGAAAGGTCGCTGCCAATGCCCTGAGACATCGAAGGTGACATGAATGGAGGATGAAGACGGACCTATCCTCTGACTTCTAAGGTGGGCCTTCCAGAACAGAGCTGAGGACCGGCGGAGGGGTGACATGAAGGAAGTGTGCCCTGCCACTGCACATGGTCTACTTGTTCTGTAGAGACATAAAAGGAGTTCCAGGCTCCTGATCTGTCACATGGCACTGTTTAGTTTAGGGTGAAATTCACACCTGTGCAGAGGGCCAGTAGTGCTTATAGGTCCCCACCATTATCAGGTTCCCACTGTGTGAGGTGCTGTGCGTACATGAGACCATTCTTAAGCCCTCTGTTGTTGGAACAGGAGTGGTGCATAACCCTTGTGCTAGCCTGTTGCACAGGGGTGAATTCTACCCTTAAAAGTTTGACCCGTGTAGCAAAGCCAGATCTGTGTGGAAACTGTCCAGAGGGAGGCCATGCTATGGTGATGTAACCATTCTAAATGAAGGGAAGAGGGAAATGCAAACAATAATCCATGTGAATGCAAATGTTTATTTTATGAGCTAAAAGCTGGACTTGGGAATGCAGCCACTTACTGTGCATTATACACGGAACAACCACGCAATGCTCCAAGCCAAATACACCAGCAGCTGGGGATGAAAAAAATAGAGCAAATATAGAAACCTTGCTCCTTTAACGAAGGAAATGCAAAAGTAACCCAATTCTTGACATTTTGGGGTCTCTAAGTGATAATTTTAGTTCTTTGGAACAGGTCAGTCTCTTAGGGTATGTCAAAGCCACTTGGAGGCAGCTTTCCCCCATGTGATATTTACCACACAAAGTGTCTTAGGAAATGCATCCCTGATTGTTGGGGAGAACCAGCCTCCTCAAATCAGATCCAGGTCTCAGTCAGCACTGCTAACTGCTGGGAAGAGAACACTGTGTAGTTAGCAGATACATTTAAGTTGGTTATATCCCCGCATCATCCCATATGGCTTCCCTCAACTGTAACATGTTCCACTTCAGTTACAACTGTGTGCGAAGACGCAAGCCAGTGTTGCTAGGAATATTTTCTGTCCAAATGTAGCTGGACTGTCGATTCTGGCATATAATCCAAGCCAAATATCCAGACAGGAGAATTTAAAATCTATATTGGATAGAGCGTTGGATTCATAGCAGCACTCTGCACTTGTCTAATCCCTTTCATCTCAGGATTTCAAAGCACCTGACGAAGCTAGGAAAGTATTTTCATCTCTGCTCTGCAAGTGGGGGTGCAAAATCAGAGGGGCTAAGTGTCTTATCCGAGGTGTTGCAGGGAGCCTTTGGAAGAGCTGGGAATGAAACTCGGGAGTCTTGAAGTCTGCACTGCCCCCCAGAAGGGAATCTTGAGAGCTGGGCAGCAGGATGTGAGAGCAAAGCGCGAGTGGCAGGCTGTGGGGAAGGTACGAGTCCATTGAGGGCTGCATGTGAGAAGCCATTGAGACAGATACACCTTTACTAAGAACTACCACTTTCCGAAGTCCACTAAAGGACCCAGATGTGACGGTGACTTTCTCCGGGATACTAGGTGCTCACTCGGTTAAGATTATGTATCCCTTACAGCTCTGTGAGCATCCAAATAAAACCTGTGAATAGCCCAGCATCAGAACTTTCCTCAGCTGACCCTTCAGGCCCTGCTCTCACTGCCAAAGTAGCTGAGGTTTGTCTTGGCCAGGTTGTTGAGCTGATTTTTCTAAGCAAGTATTTGGTTTAAAAAGTTCTAAAGGATCCTGCAGCCAGCAGCTGGTTGGAATTGCACACAGGGAGGCGAGTTCCTGTGCTGATGGTCGCAGCGCCTACCCACACAGTGAGAAAGGAGAGACGCCTGCTTTCCAAGAACCACTCTGGTTTGAAGATCTTGGTCGCCCACTTCCCATCCAGGAGAACCATTTCCTTCCCTTTCCCCTTCAGAGAGGAGTGTGTGACACTAAACACCCCTGAGCTCCTGTAACTTCTCAGCAGCCAGTTTCCCAGTGACCCGCTTGGGGTCAGACTGGGCGGGGCTAAAAAGTAACAAGATTTCTGCTCATATCCAGAATGTGTCAGATGGTCTCTGTCAACTCAGGTCAAAGGCCTTCGCTGTATTAAACTTCAGTAGCCTCTTGAATAACCGATATAGTGCAGCAATTGGAGCCTCCAGCAGGCTCCTTTATCAGCTGATTCATAGTCCATTCAGAAGAGAAGTGGGTCCAGAATCAGAACCCTCCATCCAAACTTTGCTATTGTTTGGAATCTGAACCCAATCCATATTTTGCAGATAACCCTATAATTTTCTAGAGCAGGCCAAAGCAAGCCTCCAACTCTTCCAGACGTGGCGGGTGTTTGGGTTCTGAATTCAGCTTTTGCAGACTTATACCTATGTGGTCTTGGAACTCAGCCTGGGACTCAGAAGACTGGGGTTCAAGTCCCAGCTGTGCCACAGACTGTGACCTTTGGCATGTCAGAGAGGTTAGTCTCTTTGTGCCTCAGTGTCCCATCAGTAAAATGGGGATGCTGACGCTGCCCGCGCTCACCAGGGTGTGGAGGATAAATACAATAGAGTGTGAGGTACTCAGTATTCCGGTGGTGGGAGCCGCAGATGTACCTGTACAGATGAATATCAAGTTGAGACACTTCTTGCATTGTTGGTGCTTACTGGCCTGACAAAGGGCTGACACGCTGGGCCGTGGTGGTGGCACGCATACGCTAGTGAAGTGAACGTCCCTCCGGCCGTGTTCGCTAGCGGGGTTTTTCATTTGCGTCAGTACTTCTCGGCTGTAGCACAGACAGGACCAGAGGGGTGTAGTTCCCAGCACGGGTAGACGCACCTGGACGAGCTCTGCTCAAGCTGTAGTGCGAGTGGCTGTTGCCGCACGGGTGGTGGCTTGGGCTAGCCCACCGCCCGAGGCGTGTATTCAGGCAGCCACGCTGCTGCTGCTCGCATTGCTCGCTTGACCAGGGATCACAGCCCATGCGGGGAACTGCCCCTCCCAGCTGCTTTGTAGAAATACCCTCGCTGGACAAGCACCACGAGTCCGAGCCCACAGACCAAGTGCCCATTGCAGTTCTAGCTCTTCCTTGCCTTCAAGGCTTTGCCCCGGCTAGGTCTCTGCTCTCACTGCCTGCTCGTCTTCCTCCTCCTTCAATTCTAACCGCCCTTTCCTACCCTACCTTCTCCCGTGCTGCCCCCTGCACTGGCTACTTCCTCCCTATGCGCCATGCAATCTGACCCCCCACCCACCCTTATTCCAGTTCTAGTCCCTCTGTGAAAGGTACTGCTGCCTCAAAGAGGCCATGGCGTAACAGTGAGGGGAAAATGTTTGTAAAATTTCATGCAACCGTTTTTTTAACTTGTTCCAGGACATTTCAAAATCCCAGAAACGTAATTTTTCACTAAATTCCCAGGAAGTGACCAATTCCGCACTGGAAGCATGTGAACTTCCAACCGGTAATAGTTTTGGTTATGAACTAAGGGATTTTTTTTGTCTCAAATGAGATCGTTTGTAAAGACACATCAAAGTGCAGAAATCATCCACTTTCTGAGGCTTTCAAATGTCACTTTGGATTTTTTTTTTTTAAAACACTAGCTGGCAGTGAGCATTTACCCTCTTGGGAAAGCAGGAGAATTGCAAAGTCCTGCGTCTCACATGCCTGGCTGTAACCAGATAGCACAGTGATGTCAGTTCATAGCCTCTTGTTATCAAACATCTAATCCTGAAAGGCTGTGCTGGCCGGAAAGGCCAAAAAATCACAAGCACAAGATGAGAGAATTTCTGGCTAGGACTTTCAGTAGCAACTAGTGATTTTGATTTGGTGCATTAAAGGGGCCTGATTGTTCAGGGCATGCCAAGCCCCCTCCCTCTTAAAACCAGGCCCTTTGGAGTCCCCAGTCGAGACTCTTAAAATAAGTTAAGGCACCCAAAACTGCCACTCGCTTCTGGAAAGCTTGATCTCTGTGTCTCAGTCCCAGATCACTGAGCACTTTACTCCCCAAACCAAAACACAACGGGGTCCTTTAGGACTCTCTTGCCCATTTCCAGTAAGGAGTGAGTTGATGTTTAACTTCATCTAAGCTTTTGTAAACTGACCAAAATCTTCAAAGCAAAAAGGCTTTTGCTGCTTTCAGCCCACAGTTGCATTTTTCATTCTGCTCCTGTCAATGGCCTCTGGCAAATGACCGCTCTTCTACCGTGAAGTATCCCTCATGAACCGTTCCCAAGGCATGATGCTGGCTTCTGGATTCCTTTTTCTTCCCCTCCCCTTTTTTATTACATAAAGCTGACAACTACAGATTTGTCCCATGCTGACACTCAGCCAGTCAAATGAAGGAGTTCATGTTCATCCCAGCTTGCTTCACTTTGCTGGTTCCTCCTCCAGCCCTAACTTTCAGCTCAAGTAACATGATACTTCTTGGCAGGGGCTAATATAATCCCTAGCACATTGGAAAGCGGCTTAATGTAAAGTCTGCATTTTTTTAAATTGCTTTTTGAAAGGCTGGTGGTGGTTCCACACAAATTTTGACTGTAGGGCTCCTCGCAAATGCTCCAGATGCAACTGCGAGCAGGGGGGTCACAAATACAGTCCAGAAATTGATTATTTTCTCCCTCCCCCCTTTTTTTAATTAAAGGCAGACATGGATCAAATGGAAGGACTTTCTGCAGACAGAATCAAGGGCTCTCTTTCATCTGACGAAGAGAAGTGTGGTAGATATAAATACATTGTGGGATTTTTATACCTTTTCCCTCTGGTGGCTTTGTTGGCTACTCTGAAAGATCCAGTTGGAGCTGCAGCTCAGAAATCTCAGGTAGGGATGGGATCAAATTCTCAAATGCTTGGAATGGGATACAAAATATGGAGAGAGAGAGAGAGAGAGAGAGAGTGTGAGTGTGTGTAATGCAACGGTGACCTAAGTTAGCTAGAAACTCCTTTATCGCTGGCTTGTCAACTCCAGTATCTGTTTGTATCTAGTGAGTCCCTTTCTGCAAAAGGATCTGAAAGGGAAGAACCTGAAGATTAGGGTTAGAGGCTGATTCCAGACTTCTATTGATATGACAGACATTTTCTTTGCTATATCCAACCAGTAAATTATCTAAATCTCTTGGTGTTTCTGTCCCACAACTTGGCATGTGGAAAAACTCTTCAATTTGGGAGAGAGAGCAAGTAGCCTGAGAACTCAGCTCTCCCAGCCCAGTGTGATGTGGCTCATGCATATCCCAGCCTTGTAGCAGCTGAATCAGCAGAGCTCTCTCTCTACTGGGAACTCCGCGGAGAGGGCTATTGCGAGATCAGAGGGTCCCCAAAGTAGTGCTGGACCCACAGAACCCAGTAGCTGCTGCTGTGATAAATTATTCTTATTCTAGGGGCATCCATTAGCAAGGTCTTCCGAAGCAAACTGGGATTCCTGGGGAACTAAGGCAAAGATGAGGGGGCTCCCAGTAGCCAATTTGATTTTGCTGCTTATGTCCCATCATGAAAAGTCTCTCTTGCTTCCTCTCCTGTTCGTATGGATCATTGGCTGGCAGTGGTGGTTCTAAGCTATCTAGCTGCACTAGAGCTTCACTCATGGAAATGGGACTCTATGAATCGGACAGAGATAAACGGGAAAGAACTAAAGTCTCTGCAACTCTATGCGGTAAATTAGTTTAGACAAATATGGACAAACAGACTCTGCAATAATTGTAAGAGGGTGGGTGGGTAGTGTGAAATAGGTGTACACATTCATGCTATCTTTGTGTGTCTTGGACTCCATTATAATGAGTAAAGATAGTCCTGAATCAAATGCCTGGATCTGAACACCCTCAAAACCTCTGGGTATTTGAAGGCTTAACTCAGGTGGGCCCCATCTGTACAATGGGCTGAATGGCAGCCCAGGTCAGAACATTCCCAACAGGCTTAAGTTACCTCCGCTGGGTCTGATTCTCCCTTACTCTGTTACGAAGCTAGAGCTGGGGAGGACAACGTGGCTTTAAACCACATTTTTAAACTCCTTTTATCCTGGGTCAGTGCCCAGCCCCTGATGTCAGTCAGAGCAGCTTCAGGGTTGCTTTAATGTACGCTGTGCTTCCCATGAGCCCTGAGAAATAGACAATAGCATCATGTCCCCTTGCTGCACATCCGGTTTGCTCTGACACCCAGGGACTGGGAGCAGGGCAGGGATGGAGTCAAGATACCAGCTCTGCACCAACTGAGGTGGCCCCCTGTTCAGGGTATTCCCAGGGAGCTGTTTCTACCCATTTTTATGGCTGCCTTACATTGCCAGAGCGGCATAAAAGGGCCCTACCGTAACTGAGAATGGGCACCACTAAGGCCAGTGGGATTGCTCCTGCCTTAAGAAAAGCAGCTAAGGCAAAACCCAAGCACGTAGGACTTGCTTAATTCATTGTCATATGTGACCTGCTTTGAAATTCTTGGATCAAAGGTGCTGCAGAAGAGCAAAAAGTACCTGATTAGTTGTTATCCCCCGGTCCACCTGCTCTGGTGTCCTATGCCCAGCACTGACCAATCCCTGGGCACCAAGGCAACCTTGAAGTCCTTACATTTAAAGAATTCAGTTGTTTTCAGTTACTCCCCAGAGAACAGGAATCCATGTCACAAAACTGGGTCAGACCCACAGCTGAGCTGGCGTGAGGCCTGTCTCCCCGGTGAAGACAAGTGGTGCTTCCAGGTTAGGATTCAACCTAAGGTTGGGACAAGGGGGAGAAGCCAGGTAACCTATAGTTGGTGGACCTGGCTGGTGGACACAGAAGAGACTCAGGTTCCCAGCTACAGTGGAGTCTCTTGGCCTTTTGACAGGCAATGTTAGCTAAGGGGCAGGCCGTGCTGTCTGGTAACTAGAGCGTGGGCTGGTAGACAGCATGTTTGGGTTCTATCTTGACGCTGCCCCTAACTTGTTGTGTGACCTTGGGTCTGTTGTTTCACTTCTCTGGGCCTCGGCTCCTTCATGTGTAAAGTGAAGATAATTCTTGCCTTCTACACGGGGGTGTTGTGAGGCTTAATTAAGCCACGTTTGAGAATTATTAGTCGTATTGCTAATATATTGTATTATTATTGTTTTGACATCCTTGGAGCAAAGACATACAGTAAATACACAGTACATTAATCCTGAGCATAGGAGGCAGAGTTAGTAGAAGGTAGCCTTCAGGGATCAGTGTCACACCTCGTCCTTTCCCTGTCTGCCAGGAGAACTCAAAAGAGCCAGGCAGGCCTCTTGCCTAATCCAATAAAGTTGGGGACAGCAGCAAACTAAAGGGATTGCTTTTATTGTTTTTAAAGTGTCTCCAATGCTTCCAGTTTACTTTCAGGGCGTTTCAGGTCCACAATCCAACTTCATAAAGAGCTACCCCGGCACAAATGTGAGCCCGTTTGACTCATTCACCCAGTGTTTCATCTCGCACATGGATGATGCTAGAGAAAGTTGGCAAAATAAAATGAAGTGAGAACTTTCCAGGAACTGCTGCGATCCCTGTGGCCACAGACTCTCAGGCTTTGACTCATTCTGGGCCACCCAGCACAAGTTAGGGCTGTACAGAGGCAGGTCTAGTAACTTACACCACTGACCTAAGGTCCCTTAGACTCCGGAGCAGTGAAACTCTGCTCCCTTTCCTTCCTGCCTGTCCTCTGTCACTAAGAACTCCCCCCAACACACCCCCTTACTCCAGGGTCTGGGGGTATAGTTGTGGGAGCCACCTTTCCCAGTGGGGTTTCCTGGTTAAGAGGAAATTCTCCACTGACTTTCTACTCTATACTGGCATTAGCAGACCAGAGAATCCAGCCAATAGATGTCAGAGACAGAAATGGCTGATGAGCTCCCATCTAGTTCATCTCCTGCCAGGAGAGGACTCCTCTCTTTTGGCCATTCCTGGTGCTTTGCACCCTCTGGTTTCTTGCATAGTAACCTTTAGAGCAGGGGTGGGGGGGAGGGGCCGGGGGCTAGCCTCCCCAGCTGGGAGCTCAGGGGCCGAGCAGGACGGCCAGCCCGTGAGCCATAGTTTGCCCACCTCTGCTTTAGAGCATTCTGAGTAGTCTGTCAAGATAAATTTTGCTGTGTATTTTCTGTGCTAACACAGTGCAGACTCCCACACATGAATGGACTCCCTAAAACACATTCCCAGCCCCAGGCACTAGGAGGGAGTTGGTGGGGGGAAGATGAGGAGGTTGGTTTTCACCAGATCTCCTCACTGGGGGTACAGTTTAGGAAGATTGCAGCATCAGACAGTCAATGCTTTGCAGTCCTACCAGAAGCATTACTGTTTTGGGAGGGACACCCAGGGGCCCACAAGTAGGTACCAACATATGCAAGTGCCCTTAAATGGGCAGGTTTAGACATGCTGCTTGAGCGGCTCCAACTCCTTTAACCTCCTGTTTGTCTTTTAAGGAAGATGCCATATCGCCTGGCTTTTGGGGGGTGAGTGCCCCAGCTCTCCCACACCTACCCCGTACACGGAGAAAACGATACACACTTACACCAGGGCAGCTGAAATGGGACCACTTCAACCTGACGTACAGGTATGAACATGTGTTAACTCTGCCTGTGCCGGGTCTGCAATGTTTGCTTTGTGCCTTCCTGCATTTGACACGTACGTTTTCCAGCTGTGGATCCTTGTGCTAATTGAACTGCTTGTGAGCAGTGGACAGCTGGGAACAATTAGTTATCCAGACACACATTAGAGTAGGCTCTCTTCATACAAATACTGCTAGGTCTCTCCCATGGGTTGCACAGATCATGCTCCGAGCAAGACTCATTATATAAGGAACCAATGCATGGTATGCCATTCATGGTATGATGCTTGCTAACATCTGCAGAAACCTACAGGTTTCTACTGGATTTGGTGCTGATCTGGGATGAATTCCGGGTTGACACCCCTACAATTCCCTTTGACTCCATCGTGTGGTCCATTCACCCCTCCAAGGTAAATATATTTGGTCCTAGTTCACTCTGGGTGGGCTCAGCACTGGCTGAACTGCTCTCCGTGAAGTTGTCTGTAAAATTCTCCGTGTCTTCAATGGGAGCAGAGTTAGTCCAGCACGAAAACTCTGAGCTTGTGGCAGAAGTTGAACGTTATCTTTCAGATTAGATCCTAAAAACCAAGGTTTCATAGGATGGTAGAATTACCTGGCACTTCTCATAAGAATGGAGGGTTCAACTCAATATCAATGGCCAAATTTCCTACCCACAAACATGACTGTCCAGAATATTGTGTGCCAGCTGGCTGCTTCAGAAGTGGCTGTACATTGGTGACACGTTGTAGCTGTAAAGGGAGTGATGATCTGTTCTGGAGGGGGTGGAGCGATATGAATGTACAATGATGATGGCATTTTCCTTTGTGAAATAAGCAGGCTGCTTCTGCCAATAGCTCAAAGACCAAGTATCTGTGGAACCAAAAGATAATAAGGAACCTAATTCACCACTAGTATAAGCTGGTGCAAGTCCTTGAACTTGGTGGTGATGCACCAGGTTGCAACAGAGAAAATGGCCTTGTGTGCGCTGCACAATATGTGTCATATAGACTCCAACAGGAGAGCACACCCCAAACTTGAGTCAAAACAATGCTCTCTGGAATGACACAATCCTAAATCTATAGGCCAGCTCCTCTGCTGGTGTGAGCTGACATAGCTCCAAAGTTGTGCTGAATGACACCACCTGAGGATCTAGCCCTTTTTTGTTACTTTCTGGCCTCACTGCAATAACTGAAATTGCGAAGTGTTCAGCCCTTAGGCAAAACACCCCCTGAAATCACCAATGGATGAATAGCTTCTGGCCTGCCAATGTGTGCCCATCAGTGAGGCAGGCCAACCATGATGGACAATGGCATTGATGTCCTGACGGATGCTTTGCCTCTTTGGGATGCTGAGGAGCAGTAAGCAGACGTGCTGGATGGTGGGGGTCTGTTGAATGTTTCTCACGTACGTTAGCAGGAGTGTAGACACAGCAAGCACAGTGCAGCGAGTGTGCCTGGGGAATCCCTCCAGAGCCAGCTGAGGCCTGGTAGGTGTGACCATGCCATTCTGGTGAACCTCAGGCAGCAGGCCAGGGATCTGGATGTGGTTTGTACCTCAGCCTTGGCAGGAGTCCTCAGGTGTTGCTGAAGAAAGGTCCCTTGTTAACATCCTGGCTGAGAGGGGAGGGCACCCTTCTGGGAACTCCTAAGTCAGTTAAAAGTTTATTCAGTGTAATATGTGGTGACAACCACCCCTTTATGATACACCCCCCCCCCCCCCCCATCTGGCCAGTCCTTTAAAGTACAGCAAGCCCTCTCTGAAGTGATTTGCCAAGGCAGCAGCTGCTTAGCAGATGCAGGTCTAACCAGATTAGTCTCAGAGACCTGAAAGTGGCCTCTGGCAGCAGGGAATGCCTGTCATAGCCTCCACTCTGCATTAGGAGGAGGGTTGTTTTGGGGCAGGGAGAGTCTTGCTCCAGCTGGGAGGCTTCCCAGACCAGGACTGAAATGGATGGGAAAGTCTCTAAACCAATAAACAAGAAAGGAAGGAGGATCCAGTTATATTTGCATTAATTTGATGTAGGCAGCGGAGAGGAGTGGGGCTCTAGCTGCCTGTGGCTCTCAACCAGCCCCTTTCACCTACACAGGAGCTACGGAATGGGAGTTCCTGAGGCACTGAGAAAGGGGTCGAGTGGACATTTCAGTGTGAGCAGCAGGCACAGACTGGCACTCCCTGCTCAGTCTAGTAGTGCCACTCCCTGGTTTCCCTGGGTAGCAGTTCCATCTCGCTCCTTCAGCCACATAGCTGTCTCACTGCAACTTGTCCCATGTTCCCCTTCTCCCCAGCACCCACTGAACCATCCCAGTCAGCACTAGGTCAAATCCCCCAGCAGCCATTGTGGGGTCCTTTTCCCCACAGCCTGGCTCTTGGGGTCGTAGACTGTCCTACGTGCACAATTGTCATTGTCACCTTGTCCAGTCAGTGGTGGTGAGCTGCTGGCCAGTCCTTCCAAATGGACAGCAGAGATCAGTGCCGGCCACCAGCCCAGACAAATAACCAGGGATGCTGCAGAACAGCACAAATGCCCCGGCTCCCTTCAGCCCCTGAGCAGAGCAGTGAAAAGCCAGAGCCTGCTGTAGCATGGGCAAAAATTAAGAGCCATTAACTTGTTGGCTTCATGTTGCCCACTGAGCATTGTGGTATCTCCTCATTACACAGATTAAAGAGTTGATCACCCTAATTAAACTATCTGCTATTCTGCAAATAGGGCCTGCTCTGAACCCATAAAGTCAATGGAAAGGTTTTCACTGATTGCAATGGGCTTTGGACTAGATCAATAGTCTAGTTCAGTGAAACTCTTTAAGAAGGGAACCTTTCCAGGTGAGCAGTACAGGAACCTTCAGTTGATGCAGGAGGATAGTCTGGGATCTGTCTAAAGCCAGTCTGTGCCCTGGTCTACACTAGGACTTTAGGTCGAATTTAGCAGCGTTAAATCGATGTAAACCTGCACCCGTCCACACAATGAAGCCCTTTATTTCGACTTAAAGGGCTCTTAAAATCGATTTCCTTACTCCACCCCTGACAAGTGGATTAGCGCTTAAATCGACGTTGCCGGCTCGAATTTGGGGTACTGTGGACACAATTCGATGGTATTGGCCTCCGGGAGCTATCCCAGAGTGCTCCATTATGACCGCTCTGGACAGCACTCTCAACTCAGATGCACTGGCCAGGTAGACAGGAAAAGAACCGCGAACTTTTGAATCTCATTTCCTGTTTGGCCAGCGTGGAAAGCTGCAGGTGACCAGGCAGAGCTCATCAGCACAGGTGACCATGATGGAGTCCCAGAATCGCAAAAGAGCTCCAGCATGGACCGAACGGGAGGTACGGGATCTGATCGCTGTTTGGGGAGAGGAATCCGTGCTATCAGAACTCCGTTCCAGTTTTCGAAATGCCAAAACCTTTGTGAAAATCTCCCAGGGCATGAAGGACAGAGGCCATAACAGGGACCCGAAGCAGTGCCGCGTGAAACTGAAGGAGCTGAGGCAAGCCTACCAGAAAACCAGAGAGGCGAACAGCCGCTCTGGGTCAGAGCCCCAAACATGCCGCTTCTATGATGAGCTGCATGCCATTTTAGGGGGTTCAGCCACCACTACCCCAGCCGTGTTGTTTGACTCCTTCAATGGAGATGGAGGCAATACGGAAGCAGGTTTTGGGGACAAAGAAGATGAGGAGGAGGAGGAGGAGGTTGTAGATAGCTCACAGCAAGCAAGCGGAGAAACCGGTTTTCCCGACAGCCAGGAACTGTTTCTCACCCTAGACCTGGAGCCAGTACCCCCCGAACCCACCCAAGGCTGCCTCCTGGACCCAGCAGGCGGAGAAGGGACCTCTGGTGAGTGTACCTTTTAAAATACTATACATGGTTTAAAAGCAAGCATGTGAAAGGATTACTTTGCCCTGGCATTTGCGGTTCTCCTAGATGTAGTCCTAAAGCCTTTGCAAAAGGTTTCTGGGGAGGGCAGCCTTATTGCGTCCTTCATGGTAGGACACTTTACCACTCCAGGCCAGTAACACGTACTCGGGAATCATTGTAGAACAAAGCATTGCAGTGTATGTTTGCTGGCATTCAAACAACATCTGTTCTTTATCTCTCTGTCTTATCCTCAGGAGAGAGAGATATAATTCATGGTCACCTGGTTGAAATAGAGTGCTTTTCTTCAGGGGACACTCAGAGGAGCCCATTCCTGCTGGGCTGTTTGCCTGTGGCTAAACAGAAATGTTCCCCGCTGTTAGCCACAGGGAGGGGGGAAGGTTGAGGGGGTAGTCACGCGGTGGGAGGAGGCAAAATGCGACCTTGTAACGAAAGCACATGTGCTATGTATGTAATGTTAACAGCAAGGTTTACCCTGAAAGAGTGTAGCCACTGTTTTATAAAATGTGTCTTTTTAAATACCGCTGTCCCTTTTTTTTCTCCACCAGCTGCATGTGTTTCAATGATCACAGGATCTTCTCCTTCCCAGAGGCTAGTGAAGCTTAGAAAGAAAAAAAAACGCACTCGCGATGAAATGTTCTCCGAGCTCATGCTGTCCTCCCACACTGACAGAGCACAGACGAATGCGTGGAGGCAAATAATGTCAGAGTGCAGGAAAGCACAAAATGACCGGGAGGAGAGGTGGCGGGCTGAAGAGAGTAAGTGGCGGGCTGAAGAGAGTAAGTGGCGGGCTGAAGACAGGGCTGAAGCTCAAATGTGGCGGCAGCGTGATGAGAGGAGGCAGGATTCAATGCTGAGGCTGCTGCAGGACCAAACCAGTATGCTCCAGTGTATGGTTGAGCTGCAGCAAAGGCAGCTGGAGCACAGACTGCCACTGCAGCCCCTCTGTAACCAACCGCCCTCCTCCCCAAGTTCCATAGCCTCCACACCCAGACGCCCAAGAACGCGGTGAGGGGGCCTCCGGCCAACCAGCCACTCCACCACAGAGGATTGCCTAAAAAAAAGAAGGCTGTCATTCAATAAATTTTAAAGTTGTAAACTTTTAAAGTGCTGTGCTTAAAGTGCTGTGTGGCATTTTCCTTCCCTCCTCCACCACCACTCCTGGGCTACCTTGGTAGTCATCCCCCTATTTGTGTGATGAATGAATAAAGAATGCATGAATGTGAAGCAACAATGACTTTATTGCCTCTGCAAGCGGTGATTGAAGGGAGGAGGGGCGGGTGGTTAGCTTACAGGGAAGTAGAGTGAACCAAGGGGCGGGGGGTTTCATCAAGGAGAAACAAACAGAACTTTCACACCGTAGCCTGCCCAATCATGAAACTGGTTTTCAAAGCTTCTCTGATGCATACCGCGCCCTCCTGTGCTCTTCTAACCGCCCTGGTGTCTGGCTGTGCGTAACCAGCGGCCAGGCGATTTGCCTCAACCTCCCACCCCGCCATAAACATCTCCCCCTTACTCTCACAGATATTGTGGAGCACACAGCAAGCAGTAATAACAGTGGGAATATTGGTTTCGCTGAGGTCTAAGCGAGTCAGTAAACTGCGCCAGCGCGCCTTTAAACGTCCAAATGCACATTCTACCACCATTCTGCACTTGCTCAGCCTGTAGTTGAACAGCTCCTGGCTACTGTCCAGGCTGCCTGTGTACGGCTTCATGAGCCATGGCATTAAGGGGTAGGCTGGGTCCCCAAGGATACATATAGGCATTTCAACATCCCCAACAGTTATTTTCTGGTCTGGGAATAAAGTCCCTTCCTGCAGCTTTTGAAACAGACCAGAGTTCCTGAAGATGCGAGCATCATGCACCTTTCCCGGCCATCCCACGTTGATGTTGGTGAAACGTCCCTTGTGATCCACCAGAGCTTGCAGCACTATCGAAAAGTACCCCTTGCGGTTTATGTACTCGGCGGCTTGGTGCTCCGGTGCCAAGATAGGGATATGGGTTCCGTCTATAACCCCACCACAGTTAGGGAATCCCATTGCAGCAAAGCCATCCACTATGACCTGCACATTTCCCAGGGTCACTACCCTTGATATCAGCAGATCTTTGATTGCGTGGGCTACTTGCATCACAGCAGCCCCCACGGTAGATTTGCCCACTCCAAATTGATTCCCAACTGACCGGTAGCTGTCTGGCGTTGCAAGCTTCCACAGGGCTATCGCCACTCGCTTCTCAACTGTGAGGGCTGCTCTCATCTTGGTATTCATGCGCCTCAGGGCAGGGGAAAGCAAGTCACAAAGTTCCATGAAAGTGCCCTTACGCATGCGAAAGTTTCGCAGCCACTGGGAATCGTCCCAGACCTGCAACACTATGCGGTCCCACCAGTCTGTGCTTGTTTCCCGAGCCCAGAATCGGCATTCCACAGCATGAACCTGCCCCATTAGCACCATGATGCATGCATTGGCAGGGCCCATGCTTTCAGAGAAATCTATGTCCATGTCCTGATCGCTCACGTGACCGCGCTGACGTCGCCTCCTCGCCCGGTATCGCTTTGCCAGGTTCTGGTGCTGCATATACTGCTGGATAATGCACGTGGTGTTTAATGTGCTCCTAATTGCCAAAGTGAGCTGAGCGGCCTCCATGCTTGCCTTGGTATGGCGTCCGCACAGAAAAAAGGCGCGGAACGATTGTCTGCCGTTGCTCTGACGGAGGGAGGGGCGACTGACGACACGGCTTACAGGGTTGGCTTCAGGGAGCTAAAATCAACAAAGGGGGTGCCTGTACATCAAGGAGTATTTCAGGCAGGACTTCACGGAGGGTTCCAATAAGAAATGGTGCACCTAAGTTATCGTTCTTATTGGAACAAGGAGGTTAGCCTGGCCTCTGATTGATACATGGCTAGATTTACCTCGCTGCACCTTCTCTGTGAGTGACTGCAGTGTGACCTAGAGGAATGAGTCCCCTAGACAGGGGAGGAGGCAAATGAGTACAAAACAAATCTGGTCTATTTCTTGTTTTGACCCACTCCATCTATCTTTTACATCTTTGGCTGGCAGCAGACGGTGCAGAAGGACTGCATGCCATCCACATCTCATGGCTGCTCGGCAGAAGATGGTACAGTACGACTGCTAGCCATCCTCATCTCTTGCCTGCCTGGCAGAAGATGGTACAGTACGACTGCTAGCAGTCCGTATCGCCTGCCCGCTCACCATAAGACGGTTCAATAGGACTGACTGCAGGACTAAAGAGAATGACCTGGTCAAGTCACTCCAGATTTAGTCCCTGCGCCCATGTCTGCCCAGGCGCTCCCAGCCGACGTGGCCAGGAGCACCTCGGACATGACGATGACGGCTACCAGTCGTACTGTACTGTCTGCTGCCACAAGGCAAGGGGTTGCTGCTACTGTGTAGCAATGCCGTACCGCGTCTGCCAGCACCCAGGAGACATAGGGTGACGGTTACCTGAGCGGGCTCCATGCTTGCAGTGGTATGGCGTCTGCACAGGTAACTCAGGAAAAAAGGCGCGAAATGATTGTCTGCCCTTGCTTTCACGGAGGGAGGGAGGGAACGGGGGCCTGACGATATGTACCCAGAACCACCCGCGACAATGTTTTAGCCCCGTCACGCATTGGGATCTCAACCCAGAATTCCAATGGGCAGCGGAGACTGCGGGAACTGTGGGATAGCTACCCACAGTGCAACGCTCCAGAAGTCGACTCTGGCCTCGGTACTGTGGAAGCGCTCCACCGAGTTAATGCACTTAATGCACTTAGAGCATTTTCTGTGGGGACACACACACTTGAATATATAAAACCGATTTCTAAAAAACCGACTTCTATAAATTCGACCTTATTCCGTAGTGTAGACATACCCTTTGTCTCCCTGCAGAATCGTGTCCTTCCCGAGAAACCTCATTAATGAAAGTGACACACGGAAGGGGGTGGCAGCTGCTTTCCGAATGTGGAGCAACGTTTCACCATTCAACTTCAAGGAGGTGCCACCCAACTTGTCTAGTGACCTGGAAATAGGTAGGTCTGCAAGGACCCTGGGGTCCTGCGCTAAAGAGAGTGGGCTCTGGCACTAGGGGATGTTCTGTCTCCAAAAGGGGGTCTGTGTTCCTTGGAGCATTTGGTTGCAGAACTTTTGGGGTGAGACCCAGGAGTCCTGCAACTGGAATGCTCCTCCCCACAGCACAGGCTGGACCACATCCTCTGGCTGGTATTGGAGATGCAGCCCCAGACCTTCAGTGCACCTGCCTTCCCTCTGGGAGGAATCTAACTCAGTGTATTCGGCAAGAGAAGGGGCTATAGTATTTATCACTTCCCTAGCGCCTGCTATCCAGGGAGCTCAGAGAGTGAAAACTCCCAACACCCTGTGAAGCAGGATTATCCCCATTTCAGAGATGCGAAAACTGAAGTGCAGAGAAGTGAAGTGACTCACCCAGAGTCACAGTGAGTCTGTGGCAGACCCCAGAATAGAGCACAGTTCTCCTGGATCTTAGACGGGTATGCTGACTGGTAGCCATGATGCCTCCTGGTATTTTATTTATAGAGAAATCCTAATAGCACTCCACATGCCCCAGGAGGAAGAACACCTCAGCAGTATTCTCCCTGCTGTTCAGCCTGCTTCCTCTTCCTCATGCAGAGCAAGGTCTACCTGTATATTTATATCACACTTGTCCCCACGGTATCTGAGCTGCTCTTACAGGTACAAACACACTAACTGAAGAGGAAGTTCAATACAGCTTCTCCTTCTCTGGGCTAGCAGTGGTGCCTAGTGCACAGAACACTGGACTGGGACTCAGGTGACCTGGGCTCTATTCCAAGCTCTCCCATTGGCCTGCTGGTGTCCTGGGGCAAGTCACTTCATTTCTCTGTGCCTCAGGTTTGCCATCTGTGAAATGGGGATAATGATACCTCCTTTGTAAAGTGCCTTGAGATTGCCAGATGAAAAGTACTGTACAAAAGCTAGCTATTATTATTCTCTCTCCCCACCCTGCTAGCTCTCCAGGTACTCCAGACCATTCTTTAAATCCGATTAGTTATTCCTTAACTCTGGTTCCTTTCTCACCATCCACTGTGCAATCCCTTGCAAAACCAGGCCTCAGCTTCAACCTCAAGGATTCGGCTGCATGTTGGTAGGTTGCTTCAGCTCCCGTTTCCTTGTTTATCTCCACAGATCTTACTGAGCCATTTCCCTTCTCAGCTGCTATGCAGGTTCACTGGGTGCCTTTCTGAAGCTCTCAGCCCTGGGCAATCACAATGCAGTTTTTAATCCTGGATCATCTGGTTAGTTTCACATTCTAGATGTAAATTCCTTTAAGGATTTATGGCCTATGGGAGACATGATAATTCCTTCCTGTGCAGACTGCGGTGTCTTCAGGATTTCCAGCAAAGTTTCCATTGTTTTGCAACATGTTTCTCGCTCTGCTATTGTGTGACACCACCTGAAAGCAGATGATCCACCTCCCCAGGGGCCTTGCCTAACAGAGCGAAATGCTGCCACGTAGGAGCTCCACAGAGCCCTATTCCAGCAGGCACCTATTAAGAACTGCATGAAATGTAACTAGAGCGCAGGCCTGAGAGCCAGGTTCTGCGCAGTGGCCTGGAGCAAGTCACTTAACCTCTCCATGTCTGTGTTAAATCCAGATTTAAAATGGGGACAACACTTATCTGCCTCCCAGAGGCATTTGTAAAGAGCTTTGGATGGACATTCGTTGCAGGCAAGTGGTTATAACTAAATAACCCTTTATAAGTAGCAGCAGCTCAGCAAAGGAGTTCAAATTATGGCCTGGGCACTATTGTAAAGACTTGGTCCCAGCCCAAGGATCTTTGTATGGTTTTAGATGATCATACCTCGCCCTTCTAGGCATAGGCACTGACTCCATGGGTGCTGCGGGGCTGGAGCACCCAAGGGGAAAAATTGGTTGGTGCTCTGCACCCACCGGCAGCCAGCCCCCCCCTCACCCCCGCTCACCTCTGCCTCCTCCCGAGAGCTCCCCCGTTTCATGTGGCAAGTGCTGGGAGGGAGGGGGAGTAAGGGGAATGCAGCGTGCTCAGGGAGGGAGGCGGGGCTGGGGAGGGGGTCCAATGGGGCAGAGACGGGGGCGGGGGGGGGACACGAGCACCCACTAGCACCAGAAGAAGTTGGCTTCTAGTGCGTATTTCATCTCTAGATCTCAAAGCTCTTCACAAAGTTTCCCCAGTTTACAGATGGGGAAACTGAGGTGCAGCGATGCGAGTTGTTGATCCACCCAGCAGGCCAGTGACAAAGCCGGGAGTAGAACCCAGATTTCCTGAGTATCAGTCCAGTGCCCTAAACGCTAGGCCACCCTTATAGCAGAGTCTCCACCAGCTGTCAGTAGTAGCAGAATTGATAGTCTCCTCCCAGACCTCTAGGCAGTAGCTAGAGAGCCCATTGCAGACATGGGAGGGCTCACTCCTGGGAAAACATGGAGAGATTCTGACACTGCCTCAATCACTAAACTAATTCCCCTGTGGGAAACCTGGATTAAGCAGAGGCTACAGGCTTGTATGCCAGACTGGTGCATGTAGTAGCCCTGTACAAGAGACACACAGTGAAAGGCATTTACAGTTGCAAAGAAAGACCAAAATGATCCAAGCTGCATTAGATGACTTAGAGTAAAAGTTCACATAGCTTCTTGTAGGAGTGCAGAAAGCAGTTGTTGACCAGAATGGGTAGAGATTGGGGAAGTGGTTTCACGTGACGGGAGGTGGGCATGCTGGGCTGTGGTTGCTCGTGTCCATACAGTGCTTAGGCTTAGCATTTGTTGGATTGGGTCACTGCCTCCTCTTCAGTACCCTGATTAAAGAAGAAGGAGTTTCCACTTGGTGTTGAAACAGGAGCTCCTCTCTGAAGGGAAGCTTAACTTGTGTCCTTTGGAGACCACCCTGAATCCAATGTCAGCCCAAACAGTTCAGAGTTGGACCTGGTTTGTATTATTCAACCCTCATTTCTAACTATCTCTTTAAGTTCGGTTTTCCTTCTGTGCATCTGTAGGATGGAAAACTTACATGTTAGAATATGTCCCTGAGACTCTTGTTCATTCAGTCATGCATGTATGAAGTATACTGACTAGTCTCACTCTATGTATTCTCTTTCACAGGCTTCTATTCCATAAACCACACTGATTGCCTGGAGTCACTCATCCATCATTGTTTCGATGGGACAACAGGGGAGCTTGCCCATGCTTTCTTCCCCAAAAATGGAGAAATCCATTTTGATGACCATGAATATTGGATATTGGGAAACACCCGGTTCAGCTGGAAAAAGGGTATGTAACTTGTCTCCACGGGGATCTACATCTCCAACAGACTGATTGCATCTTTCCACAATGATGTTGCTCACTCTTTTCAAATTCCTGAAAGGTTCACAAGACACACATGCCGATGGAGGAGGTTGTTGTTAGGGAGGGACCCGCCATGTTGCAAAGTCTGCTTCCAGACTGAAACTTCCCCAGCACTCAGAGGGATTTTGAACCTATTTTTAGTTGTTATGGAGGCACAGTATCAGTGTCATAATTAAGTCTGCAGGAGCCATTATTTTCTAGATAGATATTACCTTTGATGGACCAACCTGGCGCATGCTACTGACCTATAAAAGGTGTTTCACCCCATCAGTTCAAGCCTTTTGGAAGATGTTTCCAACCATGATCCATTTTTCTCAGTGTGTGTGGAAGGGGGTGATGAACCTGCAGCTAGCTAGATTGCGTTGATATCCATTGTCCCTGCAGAAGGAGAGGCATTACTGACTTCATGAGACTGTGATGGAATGGAATGTATAACTTTATCAGGGGTTTACTGCTGTAGGGGCCAACTTCCTCACGCAAAGTCTCAGCAGCTTGAATAGAACTGCTTGTGTAAGGTGAGCAAGATTTGGCCTTAGGTGTTTATTTAGGTGCAGATTTTCTCACTGTTTAATCAATACTGGGAGAGACAAAAGGAAAGTTTGGTGTGATTTTTGTGGCTGTTGGTATTGCTGTCGTGTGACTGAACTCCAGCCATGGAATATTCTCGTTTTGGTGGCTGTTCCAGCTCTTTCTGAGTAATTCAGTGGGCTCCAACCACATTACAAATAATCAGGACTGGCTTCAGTCCAAGCAGCTGTGCTATCTCTGGGGAGGGCCACGTTATGTTACTTAGATTTCTTGGCATGGTTGTTCACATTTTTGTTGTCCTCTGTAACCAGCTTTCCTGCATACATGGTCATTTTCAAGCTTGTGGGCACCTAAAGTTATCTTGGTGTTTTTTTTTTTTAAACAATGTCTAAAGTAACATTAAATTACAAGCAGATGGTCCCTGACCAGTCAGCAAGCTCATTTCATAAGGCAAATGTTATTTCTTTGAAGTTAAGTTTTTTGTTTGTTACCAAAAAAGCAGGGTAGGAGAAGCTTTAGAAATGTATCCCGTGTGTTCCTGTTTTTTATCATTTTAGCAGAAGGTCTTTTATCTCTTTTGTGTGTGTGTGTGAGAACACATGTTCTGTAAATGTAAGTAATATTACATATATGACATATCTGTGCCTGTGTATGTTTACTAAGATGTTTTTAAGTGACTGGTGATTCTGGGTTTCCAACTTGAGACCTCTTAGAGGGACTTGACTTTTCAGAGAGCCATGCTCTATTCTTCCTGACAATCAGGGTCATTATAGTACTTCCGATTAGGCAACCAAAATCTCTAGTTGCTTTCAAAAATATTGACATTTTATTTATACACACTATTTTCAATTCACAAAAAAGATCATAACATGACCGAACAGTTGACATGTAAGTGAAAGACTGGGAACACCAAGGATGGAGAGGAATTACTTATGGCTTGTCTCTATGGGGACACTTGGGAAAGTCAGGATATGTCTGCACTACAGAGACTATACTGGCATAGCCCCATAGTGTAGACGCAGCCTACACTGACAGAAGGGGTTTTTCTGTTGGTGTAGGTACACAATCTCCCTGAACAAAAAACTTGAACTTTTAGGTCACCATAGCTACAGCTGTAAGGCATATGAAAAATTCAGATTCCTGACCAAGGTAGCTATGCCAATTTAGCTGCATCTACACTGGGGGTTCTTTGATGGAAGAATGCTTTTGTCGATGTAAAAAGAAAAGGAGTACTTGTGGCACCTTAGAGACTAACCAATTTATTTGAGCATGAGCTTTCGTGAGCTATAACTCACTTCATCGGATGCATACCGTGGAAACTGCAGCAGACTTTATATACACACACACACACATATATATATATGCTTTTGTCGATGTAGCTACTGTCAGTCAGGGAGGCGGTGTTCCTATACCATCCATCAGTATGGGCTGTCTTTGCACTTTGGGGTTATGCCAGCATAGCTATAGTTGATAGTCTCCATGGTGTAGATGTACTCAATGTCAGCTGTGTCAATGAAAGCCTTATTTCATTGTCATAGCTGTGTCTACACCTGGTGGTTACATCGCCAAGGGGTGTGTGGTTTTTTCACACCCCTGACCATGTAGCTATGCCAATATAACTCTTGAGGGTAGACCAGGCCTTAATTTGAATTAGCTTCTCAAGTAGATTAGTTAAATCATATTAAAACCCTGTATGTATGCTCTCATTCAGAATTAAAGCAACCTTAGTTTGGTTTAGTTTAATTCACTTTGAAATTAAAGCCGCTTTAATTCTGAATGTGTGTGTTTCCACACGGATTTAATTGGTTTAACTAATCCACTTTAAATGTACAGCGTTTTAGTTAATTCAGATTAATTTTTCCCAGTGTAGATGAGCCCTTAGATAGAAGTAATGGGATACAATTAAGAGAGGGAAAATTTAGGTTTGCTATCAAGGAAAATATCCTGCTGGTGAGAGTTACTGGGCTAGAATAATCTCCAATGGGAAGTAGTGGAAGCACTTGTAACATGTTATAGTTAAACTGGATAAAGCACTAGAAATAGTTCTGCAGTGATGGGGGGAAAGACAAGGGCTGACTTGCACTGCTGTGCACGGGGCCAGCACAGACCTATACACCGTATAATTCCCACTTAGGCCTATAGCAGGCACACAACATCAGAGTGCTTAACCAGTGTGAAATGGGAGGGTCAGATTGGCAGAAAATTGGACAGTTGTTGGACCACTTCTAAAGGTGGAAGTCAGACTGAGTAAAGCAGCAGCAGCATGAGAGTCTCCTAACTCCCTGCCAATATCACCTCTGTTCTGGAGAGGGTAGTTCAGGCTCTGCGGTCAGCCTGGGTCTCTCTTCTGAGGCTGCCTGCCAGGGGTCAGATATGGGTAATAATTTTTTTTTATGTGGACACTGGTCCAGTGGCTTACAGCTCATTACAGTCACTGTGCATCTGAATTGCTGCCTTCAACTAAAAGATCCTGCATCCTACTGCTAAAGTAAGGTAGGAATTAAATGATGTATACAGTCTGGTGCTGGCCCTCTGCACAGGGGTGGATTTCACCCCTAATCCTTTCCCAGCCACTGCAGAATTATTTCAAGTGCTTTTTTACATCTTCAGGACAAGGATTTTTGGATTTTGTTTGACTTTTTAATTTTAACCTGTTGCGAAGTATGTCACATGCTTACAGAGCTATAGAAAAAACAACAAACAGCTCAGACAACAGGGTTATGAAACCAGTTGGGAGAGAGAATTTCAATGATAATCCAAAATGACTTGTAACAACATTTTTTCCCTCAAAGCACAAGGAAATAGAAACTAGACCAAAACAAAACCCCAGACAAACCTTCCAGGGACTAAGGCTGTTTGTAAGGCATTTAAAGCAGGAATGTCAACGTATATTCAAAGAGAGATGGAGCGAGGTCATGTTACAAGATTCTCTAACATTTGTATTGGGGGAGGGGAGAAAAAACCGCACAAACCCTGAGCTGAAGATTAAATGCATTCCATGGCAGTGTGATGGTGATACTAAAAATCCGATGTTCGTATTTTATGGGTGTTGTCTGCTAGCCAGCAAACCATATACTTATCAACTGGTAACTTGTTTTTCTGCAAACAGCTGCTGGTACAACGTTAACCACATTTGGGTTTGCAGTAGTTACAGTGGGTGAGTGTTTGTCGTCCCCACTCCACCAAGAAGGTGGCAGAATCCAGAAAGATATCCGCATAAACCATGAAGCTCCCTAAAAGCTATTTCGAGGAAACGAGGTATCGCAGTAAATTTCTTAGCCACATCAGGAATGATGGGTACCAAGTGAGGAACAGGGTACATCTGTCAAGGGTTCAGAGCACGAGGGGAACTGAAGAGTTCAAGTTCCTAGCTGAGGGCAAGAAGAGCTGTGTGTGTCACAATTCAATTAAAATCGTCATTCCAAAGTCTCAGGGTACAAAGGGTGGTTCTGGGGCTCAGGCCTCGGCCTGGAACAGGAAGTCGGGAGACCGGAATTTTATTCCTGGCTCTGCCACAAACTCCTAGACCTGATTTCCCACTCTCACTGGTTTGGCAGCAATGTAACCCCATTGACTTCAGTAGAGATGCTTCTGAGTTGCAGTGACTTGAATGAGAGGAGATCCAGTCCCTGTAATTGCTTGCCTTCAAAACAGCAATGATGATACTGATGTTGCTGCAAGGCTGACTTCACTAATGTTTGTAAAGCACACGGTGCTCCTCAGATGGACGATTCTTCAGAAGGGCTGCAATATGTGGGGGCACAGATGCAAATTAACATCACAATAGACAGGGACAGAAGATTCTCTCATCCACCATCGAAAAGTGCCTTGAGACACAGCCAAAAACAAAGGTAAACCAGCATTTCCAGAGACTCCCATTTAATGCATTAAGCAAATTTGTAAGATGCGATCTTTCTCTGAGCGCTGCTCTAGTTCAATCACAAATTGACTTGATGCAGAAATTGTTGGGTGAGATTCTCTGGCCTGTCTTATGAGTAGATGATTATCATCATCATCATCCTTCTGTTAAAATCTATCCATCTCTGCTGCTAAGTCTCCAAGAAGTTGCAGTTCAGTTCTACATCTTAAGGGGATGCTAAGTCAGTACAACAAAAATGTAACCTGCCTTGTAGGAGTTTTATCCCCAAGTGTACGCAGAACAATCAAAACAGCGTGCTTTATACATGTAAATGGCTAATGGTTTCATCCTTAAATGATCATGTCCTAGTTAAGCATGATGCTGTAGGAATAACAAGGGAGAATGTTGCCAGAAACACATTGGCCTGGTCATGCTGGGGTTTTGTCCTGATTTCAGGCACAAATGTAGCAGCTCTAATGTAAATTCTTACAGGCAAAGCTGCTGTTTGCACAGTGCATGAAACCAGGGTACGAGCTGCTGGTGCAAATATCCACTGCTGATGCACCAGAGATGGAATTGGGGCAAATCCCCAGACAAAACAATTCCTGAACAAAGTCTGAAATTGCGTCCTGACTGAGCTGAATCCATTGTTATACTTTGAGGTGAGTGAACAGAACCATGCTGTGTAACTTCTGCTGCTGTTCTTTTCCTCTCCCAGGTGTTTGGCTTACAGACCTCGTACATGTAGCAGCTCATGAAATTGGACATGCCCTGGGACTCATGCACTCCCTGAACTCTAATGCCCTGATGCACATCAATGCCACTTTAACTGGGAAAAAGACCATCTCCCAGGATGACATGTGGGGGATTCACAGACTCTATGGTGAGATGAGAGGAAAGGGTTTGTTTCTTGTAGCTGTTAGTGTAAAGAGCACCAGACTAAAGGCCTGATCCTGAGCAGCACTGATTTCCTGATGCCTATCATGGCTTCAAAATGACATTGCTCTGCACAGCTGTCTACTGGCATTAAGGAATAGTGGGTCAGAGCCTCACCTAGTCTCGTAGCTCCATTGAAGTCAATGGGATCAGACCTTCACCTGGGGCAAATTCACAGTTCCACTGAGGGTCCAGCCTAGTGCTGCCCATTGTTAATTAATGTAAATACTGGAAAGTGCACACTACTTATGTTCTTATTTAAGGCTGATTCCTACCCATGGCAGATCAAGCTCACACAATGTGATCCAATGTTGTTTTATTGCACATCACTTTCTTTCACATACAGAAATGGCACTTGTCCCTTTAATGCTTTGTCTCCTTTCATTTCAGGCTGCACAGACAGACTATTCGTATGTCCATCATGGACTCGGAAAGGTTTCTGTGAGACTCGTAGGAAGTTGATGAAAAAGCACTGTCCGTCCAGCTGTGATTTCTGCTATGGTATCAGCTCCTCTTCCAGGGTTAAGGGTCATAAGAGTTGACAGAGGGACAATGTTAAATTGTGTGAGCTATCTGAATGTTAGTGACAAATTACTGAATCCTTTGGTCTGGAAGAGTCTTGTTATCAGTGATGCCCTTAACACCCTTGCTTTGCCTATTGCATTTCAGCCCCAGGGTATGTTGTCTAGAGTATGGAAAAGTCTGCTGTCCTGGTCAGTGTTCCTCCTCTCTGATTTAACTTTATCCCAAGACCCTGAGAGTTTGTGAACACAAGAATTGTTCCATGTGCCTTGTGCTGCTTCCCTATCAGATCCTCTTGAGGGCAAAATTCAGAGGTGAGGTATTTGGTACCATAATTTACATGGCGAGGTGGGAAAGTTGTGAGCTAAAGTTGGTTAGTCTAACTTGCACTTGACCCTCTAGATCTAACCCATCCCTTTGGAAATCTGAAACCTGGTAATTGCTTTGTTAAACAAATTTTAGGCTATTCCCCCATCTTATCAGAGAGGAAAAAGTATGTCATTAACTGCAGTTACTACACTTTGGCTTTGAAGAATGCAAGCCGATAGTGCTGAATTGCAGATTAGGTGTCGTGCCTGCTACAATGCAGTAGGAACATATTTGTGAGCTCTAAGGTGCCACAAGTACTCCTTTTCGTTTTATATTTGTGAGCCTGGACTAAAGGAAAGAGGGCACTGGGGTTGTGTACCTCCATTCAGACTAATAAGTATGTCTTAGAACAGCATTTCAATGACAGTGATTATATTTTATGTAAACTGTTTCCCTGCACAGATTCTCATGTAAATCCAGGACCTAGGATAAACCTTCCTCTACCCCCCCTTCCGAAAAATCAGCAAATATCATGAGACTTGCGCTAAAATCACAAGTGTTGGCAAGGCTGTGGTGATAGAAAAAAGTCAACCAATGTCATCTTGTGCCATGTAAACGCACTGAGAGGATGTTATTTGTCTATGGAAATTATGATAAAGTAATGCCTTTCCAATACTTGCTTATTTAGGAGGAAGCTTTGAAGAACTACTATACAGAAAAGGAAATCTAAAAGGCAGTGTGGTTCCTCAAAAATACTGTTATCTTCAGCAATGCTTTCCAATGGCATAAACTGACTTAGCTATTTTTTTTCCCTCCTTCTGGTGGACAGAATTCCCTTTTCCAACAGTAGCACCAACTCTTCCTCCACTCAGGACGAAAACCAAGATTGTTCCTGAAGGCAGGAATGTCACCTTTCGCTGTGGACAGAAGATTATTCATAAAAAAGGCAAAGTTTAGTAAGTACTCTTCCCCCATTCCAATCATTTGGGACACGCTGCATTTTACAGACAAAAACAATATCAGACATCCAGAAATAATGCTCTGAGATGGGTTTTTCTTTGAATTAGTAGTGATTTCACTGGAGTAAACAGTGTTCAGAACACTTTTCCTCATGGAAGTGACACTACAAAGTAGCAGTTTAGTCTGAGACCCATGGATTTAAGGCTTCTCTTTATAGCCATTAAAATTAGAATGTATCATTTATTATTTGTATTGCAGTAGTATTTAGGAGCCCCTGTCAGAGTGAGATGATGCTGCACAGAACAAAAACACGTTTTACACTTAAATTGTGCGGGACTAAGAACAGGTGGAGGAGCACAACAAACAATGTAGAATTTAACCCACCAGGGAATGCTAGAGCCCCTCCTCTCAATGTGGATGGGATGCTTTACTGAATGCAACAGTTAGTGTCAAGTATTATTAGTTTTAAATTTTTTAAAGAACCCAGAATCTATGTGCAACACTATCAGAATGTCTCTCTTTCACAGTAGCTTATTTACTTCACTTAAATAGTAGGAACAATAACTCTAACCCCTAGGGAAATTTTCTGGTCTATGTTATATTAGAGTAGATCATCACAATGGTCTGTTCTGGCCTTAAATGGATGAATCTATAAAATTAATACTACTTTCAACCTATTGTGGCAAGTAACAAAGATTAGAAAGGGAAGAAAATCCTTATTTTTCACTTGGCTACAATGTGCATGACAGGGCTGTCTCCCTGGGTCTTTCACAGGACAGAGCATGAGAATTGTGTTTTAAACATGATAAAATCACAAATACTGCCAGTAGGACTCAAATGGGGTCCTATTAATAACTCATTTTTAAAATTTTCAGATGTATTTAAAAATGCAGATAAATTGTGAAGTGCCTAACTCCCACTGATTTCAATGGGAATAGAGTACCTAACCTGCTTGGATGTTTTGAGAAGGTCAGTGGCACCTAACTACCTTTGTGGGTCTGGGTCTGGCCCTAACGAACTTCTGAAAATAGAATTTAGGGGCTTAAGTGATTTAGATCCAGATCTTCAAAAGGTATTTAGCTGCCTGTTAGACATGTCTGAAATTGCCACTAGAAGAAACCTAAGTCCCTAGGGAGGTAGAGGCTTTTGAAGTTTAATCTACATTTCAAATTGGTCTTGTCTGTGCTATGATACAACCCCAATACAAATTCTTATTACTGACAAGCCTCTTCAATGCATTTTGATCTATGCTGTGTGTTTAACTCTCACTATTTTCCTTATGACAGCTGGTATAAAGACAAGGAGCTTCTGGAATACTCATATCCAGGTTACTTAGCCTTAAATGATGACCACATGAGCATTATTGCCAATGCAATTAATGAAGGAACCTATACCTGCATTGTGAAGAAAAAGCAAAGAATCCTGACTACCTATTCCTGGAGGATTAGGGTTAGACACTAACAAGGGTCTTGAATGAGGACATCAGTTACGGCTAGTTGTTTCAGACAAAAATCCCATCTTCTTCCGCATTTTATGTTTAACCTCCAGCAGAGCAACCCAGCATAGAACTCAGCTGCTACCCGGGGAGGGGCAAGAAAGTTGGACATTAGAGAAATTTTTCCAATGATCAGGAGTTTACTATCAAGCAAAAGAGGGGAAAAAAATCTTAAAGCCAAGATTACCCAGGTAATTGTAGATCATTTAGAATAAAAATGGGTCACCAGCTTGATGTTGCAATAGCTTTGGATATATATTGGAAACAAAAGGACTGGTTAATGTTCCAGGGTTTGTCAAGCATTTCTTTGTACTTTAACTTTCTAAAATGCCAATATATGGCAGCAGGGCTTGAAACAAGAGACTAATCCCTGGCTATATTCTACATGGATGCTGTTATTTGAGCACTCATTCTAGAGTTAGACCTCCTTCAGTTTTTCCAGGGAAAATTTCTCTAATTCCAAATGTTACATAACTAAAATAGCCAGGGAATGCGTCTTCCCCCTGTAAATGTTTCTGTGATTTGTATTTATCACAATGTGTTGTTTACCTCTGTCTGTAGCTTCCAAGCCTGCATCAGATGTCATTCTTAGATAACAAGTTACAAATAAATCACTAAAATAACTATGGAAGTGCTTTTGTTTCTTGGATCAAGTAAACATCTGATGGATAATGGGACAGCCCCACATCAGACAGCAACAGGGCATTGCTGTTTCTAGACAAAAACTATTACTTGGTTTTAATGCATACATCATTACTGATTATATATTATTCATCTCCTGCAAGTTCTATAGGTCAACTAGAGGACAGAGCCTTAGCTCCACTGCAGTCAAGTTTACAGTGGCTAAGTTGCTTTACATCAAAGTAGGCCCTGTTCATCTTTCTACCACATTCCTTCCCCCCACCAAGACATAGGAACTATTTCTAATACTACTGCACTACCATTTACAGCTGGCTTAGAATAGAATGTTCTCTGCCTGCAAACTCCCTTCTTTTAGAGGGCTTTTCCCTCTCTCTGCTCATGGAGTCCAATGACTGGTTGGTCCCTCCAACAAGTTTATCCTGTCCTGTTTTAAATGACTCAAGAACTAGGCTTTCCACCACTGCCCTTAGCTGTTCTACAGTCAAATAGACCTTACCCTTCAGGTGTCTTTTTTTTCCTGAGCTCAAATTCTAAAGTGTGAATCTCCTTCCATCATTATTTCTGCTCTAAGAATTCTAATTTGTTGATGGTCAGGTAAAGGCCGCCAATAATATTATGGAAGTGCTGAAAACTCCTGTGTCTTTAAGAGGAGTTCCCCTTTTCTCACCCACCACCCGTTTTTTATCTAGGGCTACATAGATGGCTTCTGATGTACCATTTCTGACTATTCAGCCCAGAAGCTCACATTTGCTTTCTCTGCTGCCATACTTCATTGCCAGCTACTATCCTGGCTGTTGTCTATCACCATGTGGACATTGCTGCTTTCCTAGAAGTTTCCCATTGACCATACTTTTCATTTTAAAATAGTTCTAACACCCATCATATTTATTGCCCTGCCCTTATTGATGTTTGTAGTTGCCAAATGTAAAATATTCACATTTAACTAATGTGGAGTTTTACCCCTTTCTTGTAGGTAACCAAGATGGTAAATAAACCTACATCTAACACTAATCCCTGGCTCTGATGCATTTTCTTGCCATAAACTCTAAGAACGACTGTCCTGGTAGTTATATATCGGACCATGCTTGCATGCATTTCAGGAAAGACAACACTATTAATTCAAAGGCTGGATGATAATCTAGTGAAGTTCAGCAGTTAAACCTGGGGCAAGCAATAGGACAGGTGTGCGTGTTGAAAGATGTTTGCACTAGACAGATAGGTACAATTGTAAACTGCCCTATGGACAACTTATTTTGGAGCTGAGTTTAAAGCCTTTCCAAAGTGACATGTACTAAACTATGAAAAGCTGATCTTATTCCAGAAAAAGTGTGTCCACAGAGGGATGTATAATCTCACTTTAAATCCACACCTTTAACAGTATAGCTAACTAACTCTAGGAATACCTTTCTAATTCCACATCTCCTGTCCCACCTCATTGTGCCCAAGTATATCACAGGGACAATTTTCCCACAGCTGCTGAGAGACTCAGTAACTGGCTCAGGCAATTTTTTTTTTTAACATCTCCTATTCAGTTTAAGCATGGTGGAGCACAGGGAAATCATCATGCTTTATGATAAGGTTTTTTGTTTTGCTCCCATTAACTGCTGCTGTAACTATGGTTCTTTCTAAAATTTCACGATTCATTTAACAACCACATGTGATGTTATGTCAATAAAATAGGCATCTTAAAGCTGCAGCAAACTCAAATTACAGAACCAGCTTTCTTCCATCACTGTTACAACCAAAATGTTCTCAGGTTACTTACAGTGCTGTGGGGTTAAAGTGAACTTCCATCTACCCAGACAGAGACAAGAAGAGATCTGAGGAGGGAAAAGGAAAAAAAATAGGTGTTTCTTTTTAGGGTCTGGGGGTCAGTTTACAGCTAAATCTCACTTTCTGAGACTGCAGAGGCCCGACTGCATCAAATGTTCTGCTAAAAGTCCCTGCCTTGTCTCATGTTTGGGATTAATTGTAGCTCTTAGTTTCTCTTCCACCCATCACAGCGTGGATTTCAATCTCTCTATGCCCCAGCTCCCCATCTGTAATAGGTGGATAACATTTCCCCTGCCTAAGAGGGTTGTAAATTTATTAGTGTATGTGAGCTGCTCTGATAGCGTGTTACAGAAAGCCTATCAACAGAAACTCATGACACCCCTCCAGCCTTGCTTGTGGGCTGAGATCTGCTAACAGAGACCCCCTGCTCCCAATGACATTTCACAGGGGTTCTGAGAGAATGGATCCTGAAGGAGTAACAGCTGTGTGGTTTTGTTGTGGAGGGATGAGTATTTTGTTTATAGGCTTCCTGTAGAGCTAAAGTCTTCTGTTCAGCTGTTTTCCCACAGAGCCAGGCTGGCTGTTGCTCAGATGGATGGTGGAGGAGGGAATGCAGGAAGTGGCTTACTTAGCAAAGGAGAGGATCTGCAAACCATCCAGCCCTGCCCTACTATCTAGATGCCATTCATACACCAACTTTAACTAACCATGATGATTTCTCGAAGGGTAGAACAGGACTATGACAACAAACCTACTACATTTCTAGTCTTAGAATCATAGACTATCAGGGTTGGAAGGGACCTCAGGAGGTCATCTAGTCCAATCCCCTGCTGAAAGCAGGACCAATTTTTGCCCCAGATCCCTATATGGCCCCCTCAAGGATTGAACTCATAACCCTGGGTTTAGCAGGCCAATGCTCAAACCACTGAGCTATAGTCATTGATAGAATCTTTCTGGAAAAGCAAGATAAACACAAGCAAAACAAATTTAGAAATATTTCAGGCCTTCGAAGAGCAAACAAGTGCCAATCCCATTTTCCCCACAGTACAGGAAAAATCAGATATTTAAAAGCCTTGTATTCCCATTCCTATCACCCAACTTTGATACTAAAAACACTTCACCATGGTGGAATTATAGTTAAATTTCACGTCTGCTGTTATAACAGTTGATTACTCTATCCTCAAAGCGAACTTTGTTAACAACATTGCAAAATGTGCAAGCATTACAAAAGTCCTTCCATTTCTGCTCATGCTCAGAGTAGAATCTGCACATTGGCCTGTGTTGAAAGCTTATGGAAACACACCAGACTGAATTCAAATGCTTGAAAAGAGTGGTTCTGAACAAACTGTTTTCAAAGTATTTTCTTACCATAGTTCAGTTTTACAGAGCTTAAGATTTAAAAACAAAATTTACCCACCTTAAAGGCTCAGCTTTAATATGGAAAACACTTGGCCAGTCACACCCAAAATGTATATGTAGGGCCTATAAAAAAAAATATCAGATTTACGGCTGGGAAAACATGATTAGCATTTCACTATTATTTCTATTTATTTGTACAAAATGGATTAACATGGGACTTGATTTTATCAAATTAATTTAGCTACTTTCTGAGGGTAGGGGAACAGAAAATAATCTTTTTTGTATGGACATGTCAAGCTAGGATCATACACAGTAAGCACTCCATATGGAAAAACAGACATTTTTGAATTAAAAGATTACGTGTTTTCTTTGCTTGTTTCATTAATCTGAGGCAGACCAACTGGAATGCTGCTCCACAGAGGCAAGTAGCAATATTCCCTTCCCCTGGAACATCTGGAATCACACACTTTTCAAAACCAGACAAAATTCCCATCTTAATCCAGCTAAATTTTACTAAAAAATCCTCTCTTGCTGGGAATCAGACTTTTCTATGTGCAACGTCCATTGGTGGCTATAGCCACTGTTGCCAAGGGAACGATACAAAAGTTATGATGCGCAAAGTTTACAGTGGCATTTGACACACAATATAAAGTCACATTTTTAATCCTTTATCAGCTATTGTGCCGGTCACTGCCAGATGTTCTTCTGCTCTGCAGTCTGAGAGATGTAGTATGGAGTCTGCTTTTCCATACATTAATAACTGCCACATACTCACAATACAGTATGATCTTGCCAAAATTTTTAGTCTTGTTACCTGTCTGCTTCTGAAATAAGCAGACAGGTAACAAGACTAAAAATTTCCTTCCCCTCCCCTCCCCACCCCCATTCACCACAAATTAGAAAATTAGGCCTAAGAGAAAATATTTGATACACTTCTATTTTCCTCCAAGAATATTTTACTTTTAAAATTTATGACAATCTGTATATATAAAAATCCTGTTTCTAAGGCTCTGATCCAGCAAAGCACTTATTATGCTTAACTTTAAGCACATGAATAGTTGCACTGAAATAAATGGGACTACTCATATCATTCAAATTAAGCACTTTACTGGATTGGAGCCTAATTCTAATTGCATGAATGTCCAGCTTTTTATAGTATTCCTTTCTGACATCTCCGCTGAAAAGGATAGATCAGTTATAAATTAGAAACGCAAAAGAGTACAACATTTCAGGACAATTCCTATGGAAGGCTAGTCTATGTAGGTGTTGGAAGGTAGCACTGTAAATTCAGTACACCTACCTTTTCTTTTGGGGAAAAAAGGGGAGACATTAACAAGACTACCTTCAGAAAATAATGATTTAAATCTTTTTGATTTATAAAAAGAATATTGCAGTTCTTGGTCTGCACCACAGCCATTGTGAATATATACATACAGTAGGTCAATCCATCAGAAACCACTTGGGGCTCTCAGAAAAGGTCAGTAAGTATTAAGCGCGGCACAGAATAGGAGAGACATCAGAAATGCCTTTAGGGTTTCTTGCTGAAATAAGCAACTGAATTCAAAGAGATAATAATCTTTACAAAAGAGCTTTTCTACCTGTGCTGACAATATGCTTCAATTGTGTAAGCACAAATGGGGATGATGGAGAGAGAAAAATCTCTCTAAGTTTCCTCTCTAGAAGATTTAGTGCCACCACCATCCAAGTCTGGTGCAGGTGAAGAAAATGAAATCCTTCACACTGTTAAACAATTAAAAATGGATTTTAATTCTACAAATTTACAAGCAAAAAAAAAAAAAAAAAAAAAAACAGTTCCGAGATTGTACTTCAAGTTTTCCTTTTTGAATTTTTGTAATGATCCTTGGCTTTTCGGATTAATTCATTCCAGTCCCCTGAATGAAATGCAGCAGTTATATTCCACACCCAGCAAGATGACATCTGGCTATTTCTGTGTAAAATACAGAGTCTTCCTGATGCGAAGAACAAAACTGGAGCACTTTGAAATCCATTCATCAACAGCATGGTTGAAGTCAAAGCTCTGTCTTTTTCCCCTCCTCATATTAAGTTTAAAACTTGAGGCTGAAGCCAGGTCCTGCTGCAGATGCTCCTTGATTTGTGGTAGTCAGGTGAAAACCTGTATCTTTCAGATCATCATCACCCTGTGAAAATGAATATATAATTCATGTGTTTATAAGTAAGAAATGTATGTCTCACTGTTCTAACACTACAATAAAAGCAAAGTGAACAATATTTATAAGATACAGGAAATACCATGTTAAATTTAATGGCCTCACCATTGAGCTCTAAGTGGAGTTTTATTCATGTTATTTAATCAACACCCCAGGGCTATATTTCCAAAAGGACTTCATTATAATTTCCTATTTTGGATGCTTGTTTTTGAGTGCCTTTATCTCTGAGCATGCAAAAACTATTGTGACTGCACGATCTGCATTGGTAAATCAGCATATTAACCAACTGATCAAATACAGTTTGGGCACATCTGCCATTTGAGATTTTACACCCTCAAAATTATGGACATAGAAACTTACGTCATCTGTTCACAGGTGATCAAAAGTAGCTTGAGCACAACCAATAAAATGTATTGTCTAACATGTGCTGGACTTGGGAAGGGAGAGAAGAAAGCTCTGAATGAGGAGTCTGAAGAGTACAATGAGATTTTGCAGCGGATTCAAATGGCTATGGCTTCTCAAGTCAAGCTTAGCACATAGGAAGCCCAGAAAACGGAAAAGGTACGAGCCTCACTTTTCTGGACTATTCCCCTAGCCCCAATATTGGAGGAAGCAGGGCAGCTTCCCCCTCTGCACAGTGGTGCCTGCAATGTACCAGGCATGGGACTTCAGTCTTCATCCATGATCAAAATGCCACCATACTTGCCACATTCACTTTTTAAGAACAATGAACTTGCTAGTAAGTCTAATGATTTCAAACCCAATACGGTGATACAGTCCAGTCTATCAGTTTTCACAACAATAGCACCAGGAGACACAAGAAGGGACAGTAGGAGATTCTATGCTGGATTACCTCAAAATTTGGCTCTTTACCAATTTGGGAAACTTACCAATTGACTATACCCAAGTCCTCCCTCTGGAGGTCGTGGGCTTGTGCCGCGCTTAACTCTTTGTTGTTCACTTTTTGCTGGCCATGTTGGAAACATGGATGGGTCAATAGGAAGGGGAGTCTCTCGGAAATACTCATGCTTCAAACCATCTTCAGCAGTGATTCTTCTGCCTGGATAGTATGTCAAGAACCTGAAAATTATTCAAAGGGATGGAGTGGGACGGGGTTTAAAAAAAAAAAGCAGAGAAAAGGGGGAAAATTAGCTCAAAGGGGAAAAAAATATGCCGACATCCAGTTTAAGATATTCCCATTTTCTGAAAAAGGATTATTTTTAAAAGTAAATAAAAACTGGAACTTTACATTAAATTATTTTTCAGGGGTACCAACACCATACACACTCAGCACCACTAAAGTAAAAAATAACCCTTTTTGAAGATACATTTGTTGAGTTGCAGAGATCAGGAAAAGCATCTGGATGAATGAGTAGTCAGATATAGCTTAGAAAGGATCTAAAGTGGTTCAATTAACACAATTTTATATGTTGCTTCACTCTGTAGTAAGGATGACTCTTACACAATTCTGTAATATAACCTGACCAGTCAATCTGTGGTCAACTATTTCAAGCACGTAACAGTACAAAAGGTTTGTCTCTATTGTGCCATATACCAAGCTTAGCATAATATGACCATCATACTGCAAACATTTGGAGCGAGAGAGAAAGAGAGATTGGTCCCTCTGACTTCAATAATATGTGTAAAGTTTAGCTTGTGCAGGACCAGGGCCTACATACATGCATCCTGCACTAATGATCTCTTCTAAGAGACAAACCCATCTTAACCTAAGTAATTGTGAGTTATACAGCACTGTACTGACAACCATCTTTACTAGGACAGACTTTGGCAGGTTACTTAAGGGATTCGAAGTAATATTGTTTTACTCATTCCAAAGAAAAATAAGCAACAGCTGATTGGCATGTTTAGTGGCTAAACTGAGAGGACTGAAAATCCTCTTTTACAAAGGATGGACACAGACTTTCCATAGAACCTGGTACCTGAATCTGTCCTTTCCAGGTACATACACATGGCATGAAATCTAGGAGAACTTTTTAGGGGAAAAAATCCCTCAAGCCATTGCCAGCATCCTTTAAAAAAAAAAAAAAAAAAAGAGGAGGAGGAGAAGAAGAAGAAGAAAAAGAAGGGCAGGGAGAGACAGGGAACAGAGGATCAGGGATCTAGGGATAGAACTAATTATGAAGACAACCAGAACAGCTGATTTAACAGAATTGACAAAATACAGATGACTATTTTTTCCCCTAGCTTTCCACTTTCCTCTTATGAATTCTAAGATCTGTTTCCTTTTCCTTCCCACCCCCTCCAGTTTAACTGTAACATTATGACTTCACTGTTGATATCAATGGCCATCAGTAAGCTGCAAGAGGGAAGACTCACAGGACAGGATAATTAAATGCAATATGAATGATCTAAACTACTACTTGGAAAACAAACATTATATTTTAGGACTCCAGTCCTTGACTCTGCCAGCACAGTGGAGTAATAAGAGGTGTTACATGTCAGGATTCAGGTTCACTAGAGGTAGCTATGTGCAGGCCAAGAATAGAATTTAGGGAGTTGATAATTCAAGAGACTTGAGATGCATCAGTCTCACCTTCCTGAGAAATTAAATTAACCAAAAAGAAAGCCATGCCTTGATGCAGGACTGTAGAAATTCTCCATAATTATAGATCTGTAATAAATGGATTCTTCCTCTATTCCAATAGAAATTTACACTTACTTGTTCATGAGATCAAAACCTGGATCAGAAAGGAGTGCCCCAAACCTCTTGCGTAAGTTGTTATAGGGATACTCTGTGAATGTCATCTTCTTTACAGCAGGCAGTTCATTGTACCCAGGCCAGATTTTCTCACTGGGGGTACCCAGGTCCTGCAAATCAAAATATTATCTTAGAAGAACATACACACCGCAGTGCATCTTTCTTGTTCCTTCCACATATATGATTTGATAAATATCAAAACACATAAAATAAAAGCACAATCTTTAACAACATATTGACCACATGTATATGCTGAACAACAGAAGGCTCTGTTATATCTATATCAGAGCTGGGAGGGGGTGTTAATTTGCTTACTATATCCTTCTAGAGCAGTGCTGGGCTACAACAATTATCAGTGACTCCAAGAACATCAGTTACCTTAAAAACTTTGTTAATCTGGTCAATTTCTGATTTTCCTGGAAACAGCGGTTTCTGAGTTAATAATTCTCCAAATATACAACCTACTGACCACATGTCTATTGCAGTGGAGTATTCCTGAAAATAGATAAAATGTACAAATTACAGGTGGAATTACTTTACTAGACATGGTTTGCCAACCAACTTAATGATGATTTGATTACTTTGGTCACTGTACATTATAATTATTTCACTGCATGTGAACCATGCATATTCTCAAGTAGAAGTTACTATGGATGATAAAATAGTTACTTATTATACACAGAAACATCACATACTGAAATGTGACACTCACAAAAATGTTTTTCTCTCACCCCATGTTGAGAATCATTCCCATCACAACTAGCAGAGGGAGTCCTAGCCACTGCCCTATCATACATTAGCACTGTGTTCTGCATTTGACCCCTCTGCCCCAAGAATAGTCTCAGTTTAAGGGGCAAAAATCTGACCACAACAGTAGAACTCTCTTCCTAAACAAAAGTAGTCTTTTCACCTGTAACAGCCTGACATATTGCACAGCCCCTGATTAATAAGATATGGTGAAAATCTTGGACCCAGAGCATAGGTTCTCTCTAACTCTTACACCATCTACTTTTGTGATTCTTGCAATGGTTTTTCTCCCAACCCACATTCTACTAACCAGACCACCAGCTAGAGTTTCATAAAGGCCTCTTCCAAGCCTGCAGTATGGATCAGCTAAACAGCGGGTGGACATCGTGATCGAAGTGGTGCCAAATGCTTTGCTTTGCTGTTTAAAGCTGTGCATCAAGCTTCCACACGTTGTAGAGAATGGGAGTAAGATGCCCCGCCCCCATTGTCCCCTCCCCATCTCCAAAAATCAAGCAATCCAGTTCCCTATATGGCACTGATGAACATCACCAGTCTCTAACAGTAAAACCCTGGTAGTTCGCTCCTATTAATATTCCAAAGAAGAACAGTTACACCCATCCACCTCTCTTCGGAAGCATGTAACCTTTTCCGCTTATGGGAAACCAAGTAAAATTTCCTCCACTAAATTAGCAATTACAGTATGGTTTCGGCTCCATATTTTTCCATCTCTAAATCTACTATGAAAAATCATCCATGCATACTTTGTAGGTCAACTGCAAAATAAATAAGGGGAAAAAAATCAAGGCGCTATTAAGACTAACTGCCATCTTAGTTCACAGATAGACAGAACAAAGCATACCTTGGCGCCAAGTAACAGCTCTGGTGCCCTGTACCATAGTGTCACAACTACTGGTGTGTAAGGCTTCAGAGGTGACCCATACTCTCGGGCCAGTCCAAAATCTCCAACCTGAATGAGAATGGATCATCATTAGCACTAGCCACTAAAAAACGCACAGTAGAAGCTGGTGTCATCTACAATGCCAGTGTGCATTGTGCAGTCATTTTCCTCCACCCTCACTCCCTTAAAAAAAGTTATTCTGCTAATTCCTTGCAAACTTAAACCACTGATTTAAGTTAGTCTTGTAAAATTCTGTTTGCTCCCTCATCCAAGGCGATTACTTTATTTTGATTGGTAAGGCAAATATAATTTGGTTTTTTTCCATTACTGACCATCATGGCAAAGGTCTAGTAGATTTTCTCCCTAGGCTGGTAAATTTTCATGGCAGAAAAAAAATATTAGATGGTGCTAATTGCAATCCCATAACAAATAGCAAAATTTCATATAGTGTGAAAAAGAGCTGTCTTCTTTAGGAAAGGACACAGTATAGGCTACATACTACATTAATACCCTAAGGTTTCTGAATAATAGTTACTTTGTAATTTTGCCTCTGGATATTAGAGCTGTGAAACTGCAGAAGACTGTTATATCCTGATCCTACTTGTTACATACCCTTCCAGTATTTTTTTTTAAATAAATTAAATATGTATAATCTGTCCCCAAGAATGAATACCCACCTTTTAATGTTATTTCCTTCAACAGGAAGAAAAATATTACAATTTAGAACTTATACAAGTACTTTTCAATTAATTTATTAAGTCTTACAATATGCTTGGGAGTTAAAAAAAGTGTTATCCCTATTTTACAGATGGAGAAATTGAGGCACAGAGACTACACAACTTATTTAAGGTCACACATGTAGTAAGAAGAGGGCCTGAAACATAAGGTCTTGTATTAGAGGCCTGATATGAGGCCTGAGGCCTGGGTTAAGGTAGTTAAAACCTTGCTGATATGAAGCAAAGTCAAGTAATGAGCAAGAGGCAGGCCCTACTCACAGAATTTGGCAAGCATAGGGCTGATATTGCAAAAACACATACTCCTAAGAGGTGCTAGGCACAAAACACTCACGTAAACACATTCCAGAAGGGTGGCACCAGAACACCCCAATAACCACACTCCCCAAAGATAACAGGAACATGCGGACCGATCTTAAGGATAGGGTCAGGATGACAGCATGATGAATAGAGATGTTTTGATCGAACCAACAGGTACAAGGCAATGTGTGGCGCCCTAATACATCAGAGGGTGATGCGTAACTTGTTTGTATTGGTGTCTAAAGATGTATCTCAGAGGAAATGTCTTTGTCTGGCCTAGGAGATCGTGGAAAGTCCCACCACTAACTGAGCCAGTCCATTTTCACGAGCATATACGAGTATACCTGTAACCATTGAGCTAGGGCATTAGCACCGTGCTTCGTCAGCAATAAACCTGACCAAGCACCTTTGCTACAAACCAAGTCTGTGGATTTATTGGGTGGTTCACTCAAGGTCTGATGTGCCAGCTGTCTGCGCAAAGCTGGGAGAACACGCACATGGCCAAACATCTGACAACAAACACATATAGTCTATAGCACAGCTGGGAAAAGAACCCTGATCTGGCTCCTAGTTATGTTGTTATAAAAACAAGACAGTATTTCCCTTGACCACTAAACCATGTTTATTTATTAGTCATATCCTAGCATAAATCGTACAACCATGACAGGGCAGTCTTTGTATCGAATGGAAAATTTTATTCTATTTTGCAACAGTAGGTTTTCTTGCATGCTACAGCTGCAAGAATGGAAATGCAACACACTATCCAGATATTAACTGCTATGATGCAATGAAGTTCAAGGCCTTTAAAAAAACAAAACAAACACACACTGGATCCTTACTTTTAAAATGCCTTTATGACTCAGCAGCAAGTTGGAGGTCTTCAAGTCCCGATGAAGTATCCAGTTGTCATGAAGGTGCTTGACTCCACGCAATAACTGAATCATCAAAGTTTTCACTTCACCTGGAAGGATGAAAGAAAGAACCTTGTGTGTTCAGTTGAAAGATGAAGTCTACTAGTACTATGCTTTTTGAAACAGTTAAATCAAGAGCATAGAACAAAACATACATAACCAAAAAAAGTACTAGTTATGCATTTCATTATTAAAAAAGAACCAACTAGTTTACAGGATTAAGGGGAAGAAAGCAGGGGCTTTTATCAATATGGACCAAATCCTGATCCCACTGAAGTCAATTCAAAACTCTCAATGACATAAATGGTATCAAGATTTGGCTACAGAATTTTAGCACAAGATAGTGAATGAACTGTGTTCAATTTAGTGTTTTCAGCACAGCCCATGCAGAACAGGCATTTCTCACAATGCCTAGGTGACTGTCAAACAAATCAGATAACGCTAACATGTGCCTAAGTTAGCAGAGACAATGGAATTGCTTTTCAAGGGTACAGAGTAATTCTTCCAGGAGCATCTGAGGAAGCTCACACTGCAGCACATTCAGATGGGAGGAATATGGTGCAGTTCTGGGTACAATTAGTTAAATCCCCAAATATTTCATTTTTCAGGGACTAATCTTGTTGCATAAAGTTAAGAGAAGGAAGTCTTGAATACCTGTGTTTCCAGCTTTCCCATGACACCTAATATTTGAAGTGAACTAACTAACTAAATCAAGTAAACCTGCAACCCTAATTAATCAATCAAGGAAACTTCCCCATCAGTTTATATATTTGCTTCATCATCATCCATCATCATATATGTTGCAGTAGCATCCAAAGGCCCTGAGCATCATCAAGGCCACATCATGCTAAGGGCTGCATATATAAACAAACATAGGCTGGAATTTTCAAAAGAGCCTAAGATAGTTGACTACCCTATTGAAACTGAATGGGAATTGGGTACCACACTCCGCATAGGCTCTTTGCGAATCCAAACCATAGATTCTTGGGAGACGCTTGTATATTATAGTGATGGTCACTGATCTAAGCTTCTAAATAGAGAGGCTAGACAGACAGGTAGAAAGATGAAACAGTCCCTGTTCCAAAGAGCTTTCAGAAACAGTTCCATCTTAATGATATATTCTGTCACACACTAAGCCAAAAATGTGTCAGTATAATTCAGGGACATATTATATTGATGTTCTTGTAATTCACATGATTTTAGCTTGGAAAGTTAAAGGATGCTAGGAAATACAGTACCTGGTAAAAATGGCTGTTTCATGGTTTCCATCAGACTTTTGAGGTCATGTTCTACATAATTCATTACGATATAGATTTTATCCATATTACTGCCCACAACAATTTCCTAAGAACAAATACAGCACATTATCAAGGAAACCAAGCAATATTTATAAGTGGTTAAGGATGACTGGCAGGAATGTATTAGCAGGTAAAAAAAGGGACATCAAATTTATAAAATTCACAAGAAATGTATGACACTGAAGTGTTTAGACAAGTTCATTTTTTATAGCTTTTAAACAGATTTTATAGAGAAAAATGAGCTATTTGATTATACGAGGCACACAACTGCAAACTGAAAGAAACAAGCTCTAATGAGCAAATACTGTACTTAAATCAGACCATTATAGGGCATTTTAACAGTCAAAGAGTAACACTTCAAGAACAAAATTAATGTTAATATAAAAGTATTGGTGGTCTTACTCTAACAGTGACTATATTTGGGTGCTGTGCTTTCAGAATGGTGTTTATTTCTCTTAGAGAGGTAATGGGAAAGCCTTCTTTTTCCTTTTCCATTTTCAGTCGCTTCAGAGCCACAATTTCATCTACAAAGAAAATAATATCTTAAATACAGAACCCAAATTAAATATCTAATCAAAGACAGGTTAAGAGGACACTTACAGCACAGTAAATATTTTACTATCTTTTTCAAAGGAAGTCCTTATCCAGGCATTATATTAGCTTGTGCGTTAAAGACTGGACTAGACTGAGGTCATGGATAAGAATAAAATCCAAAGCAATTTTTTCCCTCACATCATTTCCTAGGATTGCTGATTATAGGTTTTATTACAGTTCAATAAAATACAAATGGAAAGAGAAAAAACAAAACTACTACTGTACTATATGATTTGCCTCTCATACAAACATTGAGTTAACTTGCTGGAAGGAAAGAAATGCATCTTGGGTTAAATTCACCCCTATGAAGAAGGCCAGCACCACTTAAAGCCTCAGAATATTAGTGTGAATTATCTGCATTGTGCTAGCACTTACGGGTTCAAATCTGGAGTCAGGACCCCATTGTGCTAAGCACTGTAAAACACATACCAAAAAAGGCAGTCTCTGTCCCAAAGAGCTCACAGTGTAAAAGTAATACAGGATTTAAACGAGGAATAGGCTTTATGCTAGTCCCTGCAGAGGTGAATTTTTCCTCTTATGAATTAATTCTATGTGGTAAGAATATAAAATTAACAGTTAAAATGTGAATCATTAGAACCTACTGACCGCTATTCCTACCTGCATGCCTCCAGCTTTCACCCTGACCACACCACACGATCCATCGTCTACAGCCAAGCTCTGCGATACAACCGCATTTGCTCCAACCCCTCAGACAGAGACAAACACCTACAAGATCTCTGTCAAGCTTTCTTACAACTACAATACCCACCTGCAGAAGTAAAGAGACAGATTGATAGAGCCAGAAGAGTTCCCAGAAGTTACCTACTACAGGACAGGCCTAACAAAGAAAATAACAGAACGCCACTAGCGGTCACCTTCAGCCCCCAACTAAAACCCCTCCAACGCATTATTAAGGATCTACAACCTATCCTAAAGGATGACCCAACACTCTCACAAGTCTTGGGAGACAGGCCAGTCCTTGCCTACAGACAGCCCCGCAACCTGAAGCAAATACTCACCAACAACCACATACCACACAACAGAACCACTAACCCAGGAACTTTTCCTTGCAACAAAGCCCGTTGCCAATTGTGCCCACATATCTATTCAGGGGACACCATCACAGGGCCTAATAACATCAGCCACACTATCTGAGGCTCGTTCACCTGCACATCCACCAATGTGATATATGCCATCATGTGCCAGCAATGCCCCTCTGCCATGTACATTGGTCAAACTGGACAGTCTCTACGTAAAAGAATAAATGGACACAAATCAGATGTCAAGAATTATAACATTCATAAACCAGTCGGAGAACACTTCAATCTCTCTGGTCACGCAATCACAGACATGAAGGTTGCTATCTTAAAACAAAAAAACTTCAAATCCAGACTCCAGCGAGAAACTGCTGAATTGGAATTCATTTGCAAATTGGATACTATTAAATTTAGGCTTAAATAGACTGGGAGTGGCTAAGTCATTATGCAAGGTAGCCTGTTTCCTCTTGTTTTTTCCTACCCCCCCCCAGATGTTCTGGTTTAACTTGGATTTAAACTTGGAGAGTGGTCAGTTTAGATGAGCTATTACCAGCAGGAGAGTGAGTTTGTGTGTGTATGGGGGTGGGGGGGATGTGAGAAAACCTTGATCTATGCAGGAAATAGCCCGACTTGATTATGTAAAGAGTTGTCACTTTGGATGGGCTAGCACCAGCAGGAGAGTGAATTTGTGTGGGGGGGGGGAGGGTGAGAAAACCTGGATTTGTGCTGGAAATGGCCCACCTGTTGATCACTTTAGATAAGCTATTACCAGCAGGACAGTGGGGTGGGAGGAGGTATTGTTTCATATTCTCTGTGTGTATATAAAGTCTGCTGCAGTTTCCACGGTATGCATCTGATGAAGTGAGCTGTAGCTCACGAAAGCTCATGCTCAAATAAATTGGTTAGTCTCTAAGGTGCCACAAGTACTCCTTTTCTTTTTATTAGATATTAAAGTACCCCTATTTATTATATATGTCAATTACAGCGATCAAAGATATCTTTGGCGTGTTGCGGTGGTGACTTGCATAGACCCGGAAGTGAGTGAGCACTTACAGTCAAGCAGACAATGGTACCTCTCCTTTTGTAAACCATTTCAGAGAGTAATGTTAATGTCAGCCTCAGAGGAAGGCTACATGCCAGGTAGGCTAGAGAAGGAAGTGGCCACTGTAGCTATATAATACAAGCAATGAATTGAAAGAAAATAATACTTTCCATTTGTATAATTCCTTTTCATAGAGGATTTTAAAACACTTAAAAAAAACAATGAATTCTCACTCTGTAAGGATGGTATTACCCCAAACTTGTAGATGGAGGAATTGAAAGTTTAAGTTACAGCAAGTGAGTGTTAGAACTGGGAACAACCATAAGTCCTGTCTCCAAGTCTTCTGATCTAAATATCAGAGCAAACCTCCTCTTAACAAATCGCTCGTTTTGCTCAACACGATAAAAGTTTACAAATGACAGGGTTTGTTTTTTGTTTTTTACCACCTGTCAGATATATTTTAACACATATAAATTTTAAATTTATATATCTATATATGAGCCTTCTGGTGAAAACAGCCAGCTTGCAGGAAAGCAATGTATTATTTGTGACAGCAGCAATAGGGGGAATCGTATCAGAGATGATAAAACAGTTTGCATCTTGCTGTGTCGGCTGCTGTGCACAATGAAAAGAAGAAGTGACACAGTACTAACACTACATATGTTATTACAGGGTTAAATTAGATCCTTCTTCCAGTTGATAAATCACTAAAAAAAAGGGGGTGTGTGTGCAAATTAGCTTACATTTGGCTTTTGCACTTCTGGTATCAAATGGGATAACTTTTCAGCAGGACAGCTACCACCAGAAGCAAGTTCAAAAACCTGGATTTATTTAGTAAGTTTTCAAATACACACCACAGTTTATACCTGGTGAGAAGTGTTTCTCAGCATGTGAGCTTTTTAACTACTAATTAAAACAACTTTAGTTTCCTTCAAACAAGAATTAAAGATGGACTTCAAAGCAAACAATAAAAGTGAGCTAACCACAAATTTCTGTAAAGAATGCCCACCACACACAAACCACTTCTTTTATAAAACCATTTAAATCATTTTCCACACCTATAATGACACCTATTGGTGTGTCTACATCTAATCAATTGGCAGATCACCCTGCTATGCTCAACTAAATCTAGTAGCTCGGAGGCAGGAAATCTCTACCTATAGGGCTAAAAATCCAACTTTTGTTAACAATTTCTACATGACTATGTCTAATAAAAAGACACAATATCTTCAAAAGAATCTTATTTCAAATGCACACCACACTGAGGGGAAGGAGTCACTCATAATAAAGAGCAATAATAGCTAAAAATAATATTTTAAACAGTCTTTTCTTTTCAGTGGAGGATTTAGAAAATGATTTTGCCTTAGACCATAACTCTACAATGGTTAACATAATCAAATCCAAGAACAGAGTAGGTTAAAGCACACACTTATCCAGCTATTCTCCCACTTCATTATATTAGAACATTTGATACAAGAAGAGATAGATTGGTCTTGTGGTTAAAGATCAGGACTGAGAGCTAAGAAATCTGGGTTATATTTCCAGCTCTACTGCAGACTTCCTGTTATGTTCCTTACAGAGTTATTGTACAGCTTAATTCTTTCACATTTTTTCAACACTTTTAGGTCCTGGGATAAAAGACTCTACAGAAATGCAAAGTATTATTACATTAAGTTTGCACAATGTTTATACTTAACTTCAAATTTACCTTCTACAAAAGACTCAATAACTTTTTTCCTATATTGAATGACACCCTCCTCAGAGTTCAGAGCTTAGTGCAGATCCCATGCCAAGCACTCAGAATATCTAACAGGCCAGCACAAGTTCTTAACATGACAACATGACATCCAACTTTGGACTCCTTCTGTTTAACACTGTATACGGCATTACCCACTGTACAAGTACTGTTGTTACATTTCATTCATATTGTTACCATCGTCTTAATGTTTAAATTGTCCACTGCACTAACACTGGTATGTAACATCATGTTGATAGTAATGGGGAAGGTTAATATTGTTTTGAAGAAAAAAGACTTCCAGAAGAATTTCAGCACCCACAGTACAAAACAGGGAGAGCACGAAGTGCTTAGGTTGCATGCAAGAGAATATTCAAAATAATTAGTAACTTCAAGCACAGGTGTTTGTTTTCCAAACTGCAGATCCCTAAAACATACAGCTTCCCTGTAGATCACCAAGAGGTGTAGCCCTAAGATAGGTCACTTAGGTTTTTTTAATATTACATAACACTTTGCCCTTAATGCTTAATAAGTGTTGTGAAAAAATTATGAGTCCACTTAATGAAACCAACATTTTTAGCACTGTTTTAAACAGGCACACTTGTACCAACCAGTTTTTTTGTCTTTTGCCCTGTATACCACACCATATGTTCCTTCTTCAATCCTGTTCAAACACTGAAATTCCTCCACGCTACGACATCCCTGAGAAAACAAACAGAAAATTAGTCTGTAGGATTTACCTTTTTAAAGACATATAAGACACAGTATGGCTGACTTTATATGAACAGTTTGTTATCCCAGAAGAATATAAAATAGATCTATGCCCAGGAAAACTATATTTTGTTCCAAAGCATTTTTACCTAGTACTCTAAGAAAGTGTCCTCTCAGGAACAAAAACTATGTTTAAAGAAGTATTTAAAATACTCCACCTCAATAGCTCCTAAGCCTCATTCATTTCTACAGATCCTGAAGAAATGAGGATTTCAGTCTCAGCAGCAGAGGAACTAGCTCCACACCTTAGACTGATGTGTCTCAGGCAGGCCAATGAGCTGCATTTGCATTCCCTAAGCATGTGCTGATCCTAGCCATTGACAGCAAAAAGAGATAGGATCACATCAATCTTGACTGTCTAGATCAGTGTTTCTCAACACCCAGCCCGGCACTGATCCCTGAGATCCACCTGACACAGTTTAGGAAGGCAGCAAGCCGGTCCCCGGTATCAAAAAGGCTGAGAAACACGGATATAGATACTTCCTCTTGTTAAAATAAAGGTGGCATAACATACATATTAAATACACAAATTACTTCCCATTTTACTTTAGTGTAAATGTAAAAGTAAAACATACAAAGATTTATCTAGAGCAAACGCTCAGTTATACATAATACACGTGTGTATCTCAGTATTCTGCATCTATATTAGTTCCTATGTTGCTGCCCTAGCACACGACATTGCAATACTGATCTGAGGAGGAGCTCTATCTAGTCCACTATTCTGTGTCTGGAAGTGGCTAGTACAAGTTGCTTCAGAGAAAGGTGCTTACACACACACAAAAAAAAAACACATAAAGAACTGTCCACGGGGAAGTTTTTTCCTGAATCTCAATCAGTTGGAGCTTTTGTTTATGCCCTGAAACATGAGTTTATATTTCTTACACTTTTTTATTCTATCTAATGTACCTGTGGATGTTCTCATTATCCATATAAATGCTCAGTCCTTTTTTTTAATCCTATTAAACTGTTGCCTTTATGGATATCTTCTGGGAATGAGTTCCACTGGCTAAGTAGGTGTTGTGTACAAATATTTCCTTTCATCTGTTTTAAATTTATTGTCTTTCAGTTTCATTGAACATTCTTTTTCTATTATGTGAAAAAAAGCAGGAATGACAACTATTTGTTTTATAAGCTTTTGGGGGCAAGGGCTGTCTTTTTTCTGCACTTGTACGGTGCTGAGCACCTTGGGATTCAGGTCCGTGACTAGGGTTCCTACGTGCTATGATAACAAACAACAACTTATTTTGCTCACCTTCTCAGTTCCCTGCTTATTCATCTCCTCTATAAACTAAAAACTTTTCACTCTCCTCATAGGGACATCTTTCCATTCCAATAAACATTTATATTACTTGTGAACCTGCCTATACCTGCAGTAACTATTTTCAGATGGGGTCACCAGAATATCACAATATCCCAATGTATTATATCCTTTTTAAAAACTAAAAGTTTGAACTTGTTTTCACACACAACTTTTAAAAATATTGTATGTGAATATTTGATTGATGGAATATATGCCTGGGCTCACTTGACACCACAAGATGCTTTTGGTTGACCCCACCACGGTTTATGCACATAATGAATCTGACATTGGGCAAATGCACTGGACAATATGACATAATACTGTTTTATATCCAAGATGCTCTTGAGAGTACATATATCATTTTATGTCACTATTCATGGAAATCCCATCTAAGATATTCTGGAGCACTTGTGAAATGATCCTCACCTGCAGCGCAGGAAGGTACTTGGGTAGCTCTTGTTTCAACTCAGTGGGTGATGAAGCTGGAGAATCAGGAACATAATCTCCTTCTGTCATTGTATTGGAATGTGGGGTCCCCTCCCCCACTTCCTCCTCTTCTCCTTCACTTCCTGCTGAATCTCGATCAAACCTTGACTCTGTAACTTTAAAATTTAGAATCAGTCGTGGAAACAGGCAGCCATTTGGGATGTTTGAATTAGTTTTAGACAAACTTGTGAGGGAATAAAATTGTGATCATAAAATTGAGATACTAAAGAGCGTGGCACGCAATTTGAGTGTCCTGTTAAGAGATGACAAGGAAGGTATTTAAAGAAGCATGATTCTTTTTTCTATGTTTGGGGAGTATTTCATGAGGTTCAAGTATAGTTCCTTGAATACATTTTCAGGGTTAAATATTGCACTTTATAAAAACTAAATCAGTATATGAACAGTATGCAAAGACTGATTCAACTTTAATCTGACACATCATATAGTGCAATTCTGACTACCAAGAGGATGGGCCCGATTCAAAATCACAGCTAGAACATTAGGTAAGTTCAGATCCAAGCTTCTCTGACTCTTACAATAGGCCAACAAAAAGCCCTTGGATCAGAACTCTCACCCAGACTTTGGGGAAGTTCTGATCCAGGATGTGTCTACTCTTGAGTACAGATGACCCACAGTACCAAATGGTGTGGTGGATTATACTACTGATGAAAATCCACTAGCAAGTTGATTTCAAAAAGCCAAGCTCATTTTATGCAAGATTTCAACTTAGACCTGCAGAAGTAATATCCGCCCCCATCCACCAACAGGATTTCTTATACAAGCCTACTTTTCATAATCAAGTCCTGGTAGGCTTGAATATCTTGAAACCCTTTCACATTCTAGACAGTGCATTAAAATCCATAGTTCATGAAACAGAAAAGGAAAAAACTGCTACAGCTAAAGCCAATGTTTGTATCTTACCAACTGGAATGTGATTTCCATTCTCTCGCTCTTCTTCTTCACTCATTTCTTCTTCACTCACCTCTTCTAAAAAACAGAATGCAGTCCAACAGAAAAAGCTTAATATCATTCTGATTTCATGTACATAGATGCTTAATACAGTGAAATAGCAATACAAGTGTTACAGAGTAATGTAGAGGTCCCCAAACTGTGGGATGCGCCCCCCCTAGCGGGACATGGAGTAAAGTTCGAGGGGGGTGCAGCAGACCCAGGCCAGCCCCCATGGGGGATGGGGAGGGAGAGCCACCCAGTCCCACCCCAGCTGTGCTCCGGCCCTGCCCCCAGCCACAGCTCCTGGCCTCACGCCTGGCCATGTTCCCAGCCTGAGCGTGGCTCCGCCCCCAGCTGCAGGCCCGGCTGCAGTGCTGCTCCTGGCCCCGCCCCCAGCCTTGACCCTGGGCACCAGCTCCATTCTTGGCTCGAGGCCAAGACTGGGGGTCAGGGCTGGGAATGGAGCCACACGCAGCCATGGGTGCAGCTGCCAGCCCCCACCGCAGCCCAGCTGCGGCTCTGCTCCTGGTCCCGGACCCACCTGCAGCTGTGGCTCCAGCCTTGGCCCCCTTAATCCTGTCCACATTCCTGCCCTCCCAAGCCATGGCCCTGCCCCCAGTTCAGGGGGCAGGGTGAGGACAGGGGTAAGGGGGGGGGGACACAACCCTCAAAAGTTTGGCGACCACTGGAGTAATGCCATTTCAGCAGTTTTACAGGTCCTGCTCACTATCTACTGTTAGTAACCCAGTACCTCTGTTTCACTTGATAGGCAGAGTTTCTCTGACTGACACAGAGCTGAACTACATTAAGTGAGCCAGGAAACACTAACATTGGTGGCTGCTGTTTCTGCTTATTTTCTTCAATTTTACATTATAAGCTTATAATGTAGCTTTGAAAATAGGTTTTAAAAACCCTTGACTTTTGGTGAAAATGTGGTGCATGAAGAAATTTCATATCTATATATTTGCTATTTGTGCCCTAAAATGGAAGTTTTGGAAACAAATATGCAAGCAAGTTAAAGTGTTACTGACTGTGATTTAGGGCTCTATTGTGAGGACTCCCACAAGAAAATCAATGACACCTGAAACAAATGATTTATAGCCCCATGATTAGTGACAGTCAGAAGTTATGTTGCAGTCACAGGAAGGAAGAAAGTTAGTCCAGTGACATCAGCTTAGCTTAAAAATTTAGAAATTATTGGTGACAGAGAAATTCAAATAACTCTTATAAAACTTCTTAAAATTTGGTGGTTACTTTTCACCGATTTAATAGAAAAACATCCAGCAGTCAGGCCCACATTGTTGTGCTCATTTTTTGTTTACTGATTAATGACACACAGATAGCAATTACTAGATTTGCTTAGTTAATTTCTTTTGTATTATTTCCATTTGTTCTTTCAAAAATGAAAAAAATCTAATAAAATTTCAAGCAGAAAATAATTAGAGATGGTACAGACTTCTCTAGTCCATCCCACAGGCTAGAATAAGACTGTTCCCTATAGAACATTTGCTAGTGTCCAACATGGTTTTAAAAGTAGTCAAATGATGAGGCTTTCAACACCTCTCTTATAAAGACAAAAATATCACCGGAACTGTCCATCTTGGCTTCTTAGATTGATAACTTGAATATGCCCTCATACAGAAAGGCTAATATATTACTTGTCCTCACAAGTTTTAGGTTTCTATCTTATCTGTGACCAAGGAAAAAAAGAAAGTGGGCAACGTAAAACTGTAAGCACAAAAGTGCTTTGGGTGAGCATTTTTGTGGTCATGTTTTACCACTTACCAGCTGACTGTTCAGACACTTCCTCAGAATTGCTTCCTGTCTCCTCTTCCTCCTCCTCCTCCTCCTCCTCCTCTTCTTCCTCCTCCTCTTCTTCCTCCTCCTCCTCTTCCGATTCTCCACTGCTAGATTCCTCCTCCTCTTCCTCTGAACCAGATCCAGATTCTGTCAGGGGATAAGCAGAGAACACAAAAGTAACTAGGTGCACCCTCATGTGAAGGATCTTCTCATAAATATGATTATTTCCTAGGGTAAATTCTATGTATTTGATTGTGTGTAATTACCTCCTGACGAAGACTCTGCTGAGCTAGTTTTTCTCTCACTGTCACTGATGTCTTGCAAATCCGAAAGCAGGTCTCTTTCTTCTGTTTTCTCCTCTTTTACTGAGAAGCAAAAAAACAGACCAGTTTCTAAGCATTACCTCTACTTTATCAAGTGCTGAACACACGAGAACCCTAGATTTTCTTCTTCTTTAAACCCTGGCCAAATATTTCAGTCATGTCCAGCAGAATGTACCTGCTGGGCTATTGAATGTACTTGGTATAGCGTCACATACTGTTGCTTTCAATGATACGTAACTTTAAGAACTGCAGTGCAGCAGGATCAACAGTGGAAGAGTTGGACTTTTTTATTTTTTTTTTTAAAGTGCACCGAGTTATTAATAAACCCCACTACATGAATTGTGAGGAACGCACAATTTGGTAGTTAATTCTGTAAATAAAGTACCCTTAGAGCACAATTTCACAAATACAAACACAAAGATCAGCAGCACTTCTGACTATTCACAGTAACACGTTCAGTGACTACAATCATTTTTCAGGTTTACAACAAAATAAAAACACAACTGAACTTTAACCAGAGGATGTGGTTATTTCAATTCCTGAAAATTTTCCATTAATAATCAGAGTCTCTAAGAATGTGGAAACCCAAAGAGCTATTTTTATGGCTTGGGAGCCAAATTGAACTTTCCAAGCCAGAATATTACCTGAAGTGCTTTCTTTCTTGTACAGGATGAGAATCGTAGTAATATTTAAACTATACTGCAGTTTCTGAAGAGTCGAATTAAGCTTAATAAGCTTAATTATTCAATGGTTAGCTCCTTTCTCCTCTAAGAGTATTCAAGGGGATAATACAAATGGTGGTTTTTTAGTTTGGGAGGGAATTAAGATACAAATGTAAGAAAAAGAGTCAGCGGTCACTCACCAATGTCAAGAGACTAAGGCATTCAAGCATAGGCAACATTGTTATATAGCAGCGGTTCTCAAACTTTTGTACTGGTGACCCCTTTCATATGGAAAGCCTCTGAGTGCGACCCCCCTTAAATATATAAGAAAGTGGTTTTAATTTATAACACTATTATAAATGCTGGAGGCGAAGCGGGGTTTGGGGTGGAGGCTGACAGCTGCCCCAGGTAATAAACCCCAGTTTGAGAACCCCTGTTCTATAGCATAAGTCAAGTTGAAGTATATTTCATAGCACAGACAACATTTTTAACCCTCAAGGTCAAGAACAATCACTGCAGAACTGTATTTATTTTACAGCAGATGTGATGCATGTTTGCTGGGGAGATAAAATCGGCAAAAAAGTGCTCTAATTTGGCACAAACATTGCAATATTTTGGTAGTTGCTACCAGCATAGGTTACAATGCCCTTCAATTCCTGCAGCAACTCTGGAGAGGGAACCATTCTGATGAATACCACGTATGCATATCTGTCTGGTCTGCCCTTATCTTTTTCGAAAAAGGGCCTTCTCTGCTTCTTGGTCACCTCTATCAGCGTAACGTCCTCCAACGTAAGGAATGCCTAAAGAGGTGCAGATGCAGTTACTAACCTGCATCCCCCACCTCTGTCCCCAAAACCCTCTACACCATTTAAGTAATAGCACATACCACCAAACCATGCTGTCCAAACAAGAATAGTCTCCCACTCCTCAAAACATCCTAGAAGCAAAACACAGTTCATTGCAACAAGGTCCGTAGGCACAGGGGAAGTAAGGTGGAAAACAAGTTACCATCACAAGCCTCTCCCGCGACTAGGAAAAAACTAGGAGGATGGCCTTTCAAAATAGAGCGGAAAATATTTTATCATTGCCACCAGAGAGACCGAACTAGGAACCACAACTCTAATTTTATCAGCCCCTCCTCCCCCATCCAGTTCCTTCAAGTGCTTCTCAAGGATAGGACTATTATCAGCATCTGAGTGTCTGGCTAACCTGAGGGGGAAGAAATGCAGGGCAAAAGAGTCAGTGTCCAGAAACTTCTTGAGAGCTTCCTGGAAGAGATACCAGAAGAGGAGATCAAGGAGCTGCTTAGGGATGAACTTTTCTTGGAGCAGCTTCATTCAGTGCAGCACCATTTCTGGCCTCAGGTAAGAAGCATTGTCTAGTGGGAAACATTCTGTAAACCTGGAATGACCAGCAGTAGCTGCTTAATTTTAGGATGACAAAGGCCACTTTCACTAGAGATTTGCACAAAGCTCATCCCAAAGCTGCAGCGCACCAACATGAGAGCTCCCTTAAGTGTTCAGTATTATGTGGTCATTGCCACTTGGACGCTTGCCATCCTTGCTTGCTACCAGCCAATAGCTGAGGTGCAACAGCTGACTTCCAAAGCAAAAGCCACCTGGCAGCAAGATCTCAAATACATCTCCATCTCCTTCTGCATACCTGCTGTTGTCAGCATTGCGATATGGAGCACAGTTCTGTTCATGCTGGCTGACAGCAATCTGAAAATAGGGCTGGCTCACAAAAAAAAATAAAAATAAAAAGATGAATCATGGGATGGCAGGACTGATCATGGGAATTTGTGAGTTTGACTTCATGTCCCAGAATTCCAGTTGCTTCTGCTATGTAACATACAATGAGCTGCGAGGGAAGTCCCAGAATGTAGAAAGCCCAGCAAGGCAAAGCACCATGGGATACCCTCCCACAATGCACACGCTTACTATGAAGAAAAATCCCTGCCATGTGGACATAATGATTTAAATTGACGTAGTAAACAGCTGGATGTATGAATACAATTACGGTGAAATACCTATTACGCAACAGTCAATGCACCAAAGCTCAGTGGAAAATACACCCTCTAGTTAGACAAGGGCATAATAAATGTTTAGTGAAATTAGTGAGCATTTCTCAAGACTTGTTATTACTAAAAAGAAAAGAATGATTGAGTTTAACAGCATATTATATGGGGTCCCTGCAAACATCAGCAAATCATCCAGATAATAGTTTATTTGCCATTCCTCATCCATACTTTGGTACCATGCCACCATTTGTCCCTCAAACTGAATGATACTTTCAAGAAAGTATCATGGAATTCCTTCTAGCAGTCAAAATAAAGCTTCCCCCATCTTTTTCCCCCAGCAAGTCCTTTTGACGGTCATGCAATGGCATATTACCAAGTGCAAACACTACCTGGCTTCCTGCCATCTCCTTGCTCAAGCTTCTCTCTTTGCTGTCGTAATGGGCTGCGACTCCAGGTTCTTATTTTTACTTTGTCTCCATAATCTTCCCTCACTGTTCTATGATGTGCAGAAACTAGTGAAGAAACAAAAACAGAAACCCAAAAGGCGTTACATTTTCCTGCTCCTAATTACAAAGGTTCTCCTCTTCCATGGCAAGCTGTCTCAGGCTCAATTTTTGTTTCTTTTTTAAAAGGAAAAGAACCCTAACTGCACCTCCCAAAAAGAAAAAAAGAAAAGAAAAAGAAAAAAGAGAGAGACTTTGGTGATAGCTAATGATCTGGATAAGGACTCACTGTGCCCTTCTAAAATGGAATGTAGCAGTAAAAAAAAAAAAAAAAATTAATACATATGTGGGCTACATCTACTGAGGCATCATAACTTAGCGGCAGGAGGTGAGAATCCCTGTCTTTACCACTCTCCGAGACCACATCTGCAATACTGCATTCATTTCAGAGCGCTCATTACCACAACAAAGTAGACAAACTGAGGGAGGTGCAGAAAAGAATTAAAAAGTTAAGAGGCAGGAGGGATTGATTCAGGAGGAAACATCAAACACTAAATAAGGTGAAAATGGCTAAGCAATGACTAAGTTGGAAGACTCGATAATTGTCAATGAATACTCAAAAGGTGTAAATATCAAGAAGAGAAAGGAATTGTTTAGCATGATGAAAGAGAGTACAAGTAAAGAGTAAAAGGGATGAAATTAAGAAATATTTTAGGCCAAATATTTGGAAAAAATTTCAGAAAGTGAGACCTACAGGACTATGGAATAGTCTTCCAAAGAGAGTAATGAAAGATACAGAGTATTTTCCCTTCCATTTCCTTTCTACAACATTCATACACCAATATTTGCACAACTATACTATTTTTTTCACCTTTTGGTAAAAAGGTTTATATGTCGATTCCCACATTCTTATAACTCGTTTTTCCATTGATTTGGCCAAACTCCTTTCTGTAACTACATTCTTCCTGTACACATTCCCCCTGAAGTTTCAAGTGACTATGAATATCCTCTTCACTTCATGTCCTGAATTGCTCTGAGCTGTCCAAAAGCTGCCACATTTCACCCTAGTGGTAGCTATGTTTCAGAGGTGGATGACGTGACCCTTGTGCATTGTTTAAGTTTTATAAACAGTGTGTGGACTGGGGACAGAAGGCGCCACATAAATTTAATATATTACTTCATAGGGAAGCCTCATAAGAAACATAAAGAAAAGGAGTACTTGTGGCACCTTAGAGACTAACCAATTTATTTGAGCATGAGCTTTCGTGAGCTACAGCTACTTCATCGGATGCATACCGTGGAAACTGCAGCAGACTTTATATACACACAGAGATGTTCTCTGTGTGTATATAAAGTCTGCTGCAGTTTCCACGGTATGCATCCGATGAAGTAGCTGTAGCTCACAAAAGCTCATGCTCAAATAAATTGGTTAGTCTCTAAGGTGCCACAAGTACTCCTTTTCTTTTTGCGAATACAGACTAACACGGCTGTTACTCTGAAATAAGAAACATAAAAAGTACAGTGCATCAATTGCAACCTCTCGAGAGATGGCTTTAGGTAGATCAATCTTTGACCACCATAGTGGAATCTATATAGGCATTTTAATGCCACAGTCGTCATACTGTCTAGGCAATTCCTAACTTCTAGTTACTAGAGCACCTTATATTATTGAAATTGAAATATTTTGCAAAATTGAATTAACTATTTATTATTTAGTGTTTGCTTTCTGTATTTTATTCAATGTAAACATTTAAGCTAGACTAATTTGTATATAGTAAATTTCATTTACTAGTTCTCATGAAGTTTAAGGGAATGCTTAAATAAATTTTTTTGTTTTTTTTTTCAAAATCTCAAAAACATTTCTATTAATTCGAAGACTCTCCGGTATCCCAGTGATGGGCACAGTATATAAACCTAAAGAGAGAAAGTACCTGACAATACCCTTTTAAGTATATCTGAACCATGCAGAAGTCAAAGCAGGTAAATGTCATTATCCCCATTTTCCAGGTGCGGAAACTGAGGTATAGAGATGAAGTGACCTTTTCCAAGATCAGCTAGTAGCAGACCTAGGAACAGAATCCAGGTTCCCTCAAATTCCGGTCTAGTGCTCTATCCACTATACCACAATGCCTCTCATCATACAGCTACCACACAATTTGGCATACATGGCAGTCAGCCTAAGGTCCAGGACTGAAATAGCAAGGGTGCTGCAGCTGAGGACTGAGATGCAGTGGCAAAGATGCATGTAAGGGACACTTGCATAACGTTTCCCTGCAATTTTCCTGGTTCTAGTCTCACTTTCAGAAGCACCAAATAAAGGGACATCGGAAAACCTATTAAAATGCAAACCTCTATTAAAATGCTTACTCTATACAGTTAACAATGCTGCAATGTTTGTGTGTATGCTAAGCCAGCCATTCTCTCTCACATTGGCAACAGAAAGTTCTATACCATGTTTAATTTCCTCAAGTTCTTAAACGGCTACAGTCCCCCTCAGCTTAGTACAAAGTGCAAATGAGAGACTAACAGCATGAGAACTGATTACAAAACAAGAGTCATAATTAAAGGTAATACTGGCATCCTAGATAAAACACAAATGGGGAGTGTCCTTATTTTCTCTGGTGCCTCGATCTAGGCACAAATCAAAAACACACAAACATCAAAAATCCCTCATTTTAATCGTCACCTAAATGTATGATGCAAGGGACGTAAAATATTCTGCAAACTGGAAACATTTCAGGTCCAGTTTGAACACTGTAAGTGGAAATCAGTGACCAGTAAAACGTTTATCTTGTACGTAAATAAAGAAAAGGTAAGCAAAGGATACCATGTCTACTGAAAACTGACTAATGACCTGCTTCAATACCAATAGGTCTGAGTTCCACAGTACAGAACAAGCTATACAAGCTCAAAGACTTTGCATTCTTTATCCCCCTGTGCGATTTTGTCCTCTTGTCCATGACTAATAAAGAAGCCAGACTCTCTCTCTCTCTTTTTAAATAAAACCCTGGCAATGGCCTATATAAAAGATGTTTGTTTTATCTAAATTCCACTGTTGTTCCATTTAACACACCCCCTTATACTGTTTACACTGAACTAGTTACCTTCTCGTCTGGCCTCCCGTTCCTTGCGCCTTTCTTCAGCTCGCCTTTCCCGTTCTTTTAGTTCCCTTTGCTCTTTTTGTTGCTCTCGCATTTTTCTCTCCCGTTCTCGTTTTCGCTCAAGCTGCTCTAGACGATCCCTGGAAACATTCATTTGCCTATTTTATATAAGTGAAGTCTGGGCTTTTGTTTTTGTAATCTAAAGCTGTTACTATTGCAATAATAGACTACTAAATTATTCAATTTCAGTGCCAACTAGCAACAAAATTGTGATATCATTGTGCATTTGCCCAAGCAGCCCTTTACAGAGGCAGACATTAATCTTTTATAACAGATTTGCTCTAGTCTGCCTTTCTTTATCAGTTGGCACAGAGTGTTGGGACCAACTTAAAATAAGGTTCTGCAGTCTGTCGGAATTTAAATAAAAAATAAGCAGGCTTAAAAAGCTGATTTTTTTAAATGAGCCTTGGAAGCCCACTGTATTCTACAGAACTGACTTGTTCACCAATTATTACGGCACAATAGCAGCAAACAGAGTCTTTAGTGTTAGAAAGATATCCGGTAATGAAATCACTTCAAAAAGTGCTTATATGCAGGTGAGATCCCAGCCTCTTATTACACCGCATGTTCATGGGGGTAATGGCACTGTCATCAGATTGCACTAAATTTTAATCTAATTGAATTTCTTTGGGTGTTGCAGAGTAAGGTTCGTTTTTTTTACCTCTCCCTCCTGGAATGCTCCCTAGCCATTTCCCTCCTCTTCTGCCTTTCCCATTCACGTCGAGCCTTATCCTGCTCTTCTCGATGTCTTTTCCTACGTTCATGCTCACGTTCCTTCTCTTTTACCCTGGCATGCTTCCCTAATAATAAAGATAAAAATAAATGCTGGATTGTTATAGTCAAGATGTTCCTATTCTTCAAAATCAAAAGAACAAACCAGGGTAAAGCACTAATTTCATGGGCTTTGTTGTTCTGGTCTTAGTATGTACTAGCAAAATCCTGACTTAGGACTGTGTTGTAAATAAAATTAAATGATAATAAAAACTTGCATGTACCATACTCAATGTTAAAAATATAAAGTTGACCAATAACAGGAAAGCAAGGTTTATTATTATTTATGACTTTACAGCAACAGCATTTTAGGAGCTTGACGGATAGGTATAAAGACAAAGGGCTCAATCCTGCACCGCTGGAGTCCTTGGAAGTTTTAACATGGACTTCAAAGGCAGCAGGATCAGACTAAAGGTCCCTGTCGAAAAGTGGTGAGTGGGGAACCAAACATACGCACACGAACCGCTTAACAGAAGAAATGAAGGAGTCAGACAAAACTATTAAGCAAGAATTCCTATGAATTTCACATTTCTTTTTCAGAATTTTTTACTCCATTTCCTCCACCCCGGCTCCCTAATCTATCCACCTGTTATATCTTCTCTAACTCTTTGGGGCAAGCAACTGACGTTTACTATGGCTGTACGGTGCCTTACACAATGTGCCCCAGTCAACTTGACCTCAAAGAGCTAGCGCAATATAAATGTTAAGTAATAACAGCTACAATACCTCCTTCTGCTGAATGACTACGATGTCTACGTTTCTCTTTCCTCTTCTCATCTTTCCTGTGATGTGCTTTTTCCTTCCGTGACATCTGCTGTGGTGGTTTGATAGCCAAGGAATCATCCTCCTCTCCTCTAAAATGCAATTTATATGAATAAGCACAGGAAAGTAATAGGTAATTTATAATAAGTATGAATTGTTGCTCCTTTTCCACCCTTTGTGAGAAGGAATAAGTATTTAATCTAACAATATTTAGCACTTCAATAGCACCTTTCATCTGAGGAGTTTGGAGCATGCTACCAACATTACTAATCCCTCACAACCTCTTGTAAGGGAGGTAGGTATTATTAAATTGTTTTTAATAGATGGGTAAACTAAGATATAAGAATCTCAGTGACTCAGGGTAAGTATCAAAAAACCCCCAGCAAACCTGCTTTAACCACAACACACAGAGAACATTTAGATTTTATTGCTTTTAAGGCAATGTCCACATCCAGAAGCATTTTCTTCCTCTATTCTTACCTATCTTCCATAGAATCTTCTCTCCTGTAAGGTGAATTCCTGATTGTTATCTCCATACGGTGATCTCTCAGCTCCCCCTCTTCAAGGGAATCCCGCTTTGAATCCCGATCATCAGACTATGGTGGAAGGGGGAAGGAAGGATAAAAACAAATTGCAGTTAATTTCTCTTGCAGTGAGCTGTATTTTTTTAAACTGATGTTTAACTCCGCTGCTGGCAGTAAAGCGAAATGATCTATAGGATACTCAACACAAATCAGTGGTTTATGTACAGATTTTAATTATAGCTGTCACGCAGTCAAATGTAGTTAATACGTTGTAATATCTGAAACAATATAAATTCAGTCTACTTAAGTAAAACTAACCTGCAAAAACTCAAAGACTTTGCTAATTTATGGTAGTTTTTTAAAGACAAAATCTTTCAACAAATACTACAAACAAGTGGTAATGACACCTGTAACAACCCTTTTGGATTAGAATAAGCAAAAGTTATTTAGGGCCAAAAAAAATTTAATCATTTGACAAAATGGGCCCAACATTTTTTCTGCTGCAGTCAGGAACAGGTTTAAAAACAGGAGCACTATAAAATTTCAAAAAGGCCAAAATAGTCTAATTATACTGCAACTAACACTTCCAATTAACCAGGCTGATTTCTCAGACAGACTTTTCAACAACTGTGAAGCAAAGTAAAAGATCTAGTGTGTTACCAATCAGGTTTTAACAAAGCACAACATTTTGGTAAGCTTTGACACTGAGAGATAGTGCTCACCTGTTAAATATGGAAGTACAAAAGAACTTCATTGATAGTGATAGAGGAAGCCTTGTTCTAATGGAAAAATGAGGGGAAAAAAATTAAACCTCCTCACTTTAATTAGAACTATTTCTTTACAAAGAGACAGCTTACATTTTTAATGCGTTTTATCTCTGCCTTCTCTTCTTGCTCCTTCCTTCGTTTTTTTTCCTGAAGAATTTCATCTAAAGTTTTCACTTTCCAAGAGTCCTTTTCATCACCCATTTGAGTCAGAACAAACTGAAACAGAACACCACATTAATGGAGGTAGATATATTTGAAATATAATGTAACCAATAGCATTGCATATATCAATGTTTTAGGTAAGTTTTAAAGGAACTTTTGATATACAAATAAACATTTAAAAATGATATGATGTGCCAAGTTTCACGGAACCTTATGTAAAGGGAAGTCAGTTCGCATTTGACTTAAGCTATACCAAAATAAGCTTGGTTTCAAATCAGAGTATTCACACTGTTTGTGCAACAGTTTAATTAAATTGGTTTAAAGACCAACTTAAGTTAAATCAGTGCAACTTCTGCAATAGTGCCTCATATTTTGCCAGTCATGATGATCCAAAGACACCTAAATGTACTAGTCTTATGACTTATTACTTTAGCACTGTGAGGATGTGGGAAAAGGTAATTTTCTGTGGTTGCACAATTATTTATGAAGGATCTGTCCTCAAGCTGCTACTGCTCTGTCACCAGCACACAGTCCTTCCACTGCAGTTCATATACCACATTTTCGTTTGGCAAAAAACTCCGCTCTTTCTGCTTTTTTCAAAATTAATTTGATGGTAGTCAAGAAGGCTAGACTGATAATCCTAGTTTTCTATTAATCCAACATTACAGACATAGCAAGGCTATCCCTCAATTACATACCTTGGGTTTGACCAGAAACCATATCCTTAAATTAAAAGGATAATTCTGTCTCTTCAGTCCCATTAAATGCTCAGCCTCTTTGCTAAGACTATCAACAAATATGTCAGTACTAGCAGTGGGCACATACCAAGAGCTGGACTAAGACCCACTAATCAATTTCATTTAGGTAACATAATGGCCATCTAATAGTAGCAACAAATCTTGGCCCTTTTCAACCTGTTTTTATTCCTACTTCATACTATTCTCATTTGCTGCATATACTAAGCCTCAGTTACAAAGTGAACAAGATCCTGTCTGTATCGCAACTTTTGAAATGTACTAAAGTAGTTAGTAAGGACAGCAATCACAGTACAAATTTAAAAAAACCCAAACATTTTATAAGCATGGTCAAATCCTCTTGGCAGGTCATCTTCAGCTAAACATGACTTACTTTAAAAATGATTCAATCACAGTACAAACACATCTTTACATAGTTTTCAAATCTGTATTTCAATTTTCAGAGGCACACACGGGTAGAAGCTAGTTTCATATGTAAAGTCCCACTAGTAGAAGTGGCTGAAATAGTCACAAAAATTCAGAAGTGAGCCTTTTGGGAATTTCTTTCAAAGCTGTGCACATTTTCGCATCCATGTCTGTCACCATAGTATATGCACAAAATATTTTTTTCCCCCAAGTGGGGTGAGTGAAAATGGGCCAGATGAAGCTAGAAAATGTCAAAATATTTTCTGCCTCTTCAAACAGCCCTTGTTAGAAATCCTGGTATATATCCGACCCACAATTAATCCGAATGGGTCACAGATTAAAAAAAAAAAAGAGACTCTCTCTGACAAATGAATGAAGACATCCTGGTTTAGCATGTTGTTTATTAAACTGTATTATATTCAAATACTTTTCAAATGTGGGTCATTTTTGAAGTAAGGCAGCAAGGGCTTCCAAGAAAAAGAAAGAGGATGGGTCTCTGCAGGTTGCCTGGACAGAAATGACTTATACTGTATATAATGACTGCGGAGGTGGTAAGGAACAAGGACAATCTTTTCCTCCTTTGTAAAAGTGTAGTGGAAACAACATTACAACCACTTCATGCTATGATTCTCTTGTGGGCTGAGCTGCTTGAGGCCTTGCCTACATAGGAAAATGTTACTGGTTGTAACACACCTGTTCCTCCACATGAACCCTCCTATTTCGATATAAGAGTGTCTGTTTCGGTTTAGTTTGTCACCGGGGAAGAAGTTTAAGCTATACCAAAGAAGCTGGAATAAGCATGTCCACAAGGGAGGTCATAGCCATACAATTATATTGATTTATATTCACACCTTAGGTTATACCAAAAGACTTTCCCCTATAAATAAAGCCTCAGTGCTTGGCCTTCCATGCATGCTGCCCTCCTGCCATTTGTTGCCTCCCTCTTGAAAACAATGATTTTATACTATGTGTAGCATACTAAATTCACATACAAAAAGCAACAATGTGTAGGCAATGCAAGCCCTATTGCCTTCTAAATCCTCTTGGCCTAACTTCTTCAGTGGCAGGATACTCCCAGGTGTGTCTTATTACGTTCTGCTGGACCCTAGATTCCCTATCAGTGAGGACTAAGACCCACAAGTCAACCAACAGCGACGTTTCAGATACCCCTTCCTGGGGACTTCCCAAGCAATTTCCTAATGCAGAGGGACATGGTTTGACGAATTCTGAGTGCAACACCAGGGTCCCCCGTCTCTCCCCACGCTCCTGTGCGGATTTACCCCAACACACAGCACTCTCAGTCTGTCACCTCATGCTCCCAACAGTCTCACTCGCCGGCTCACCCCCGCCCCCCACACCAGTTCCCTAAGCTCCTCTACCTCACCGCTCCCATCCAGCCTCACCCCGTTAACCGGTCCCCAATCGCTACCTCGCCCCTCTACTGATCCTCGCCTCTCACTGGTCCCCTCGCCCCTCAGACACCCCAACATTAAGACCCCCGGCCTGAGCCCCCAAGACTCCCTTGTCCCCACAGGCTCCCCCTCCACACACCAGTCCCTGGGCGCCCGACACCCAGCCGCCTCCTCCCCTCCGGGCCCCCCGCCCCAGGGCGAGCCCCGCTTCTAACACAGGGGCCCACACGGGGGAAGCGACTCGCACCACACTCACCGCCAGCACCGCCCGCCGCCGGAGACTAAGGAGAGAGGCTGCAGCGCCAGCCAGCGCGGAACAAACGCGTCACTTCCGCTCCCCAGCGCATCCTGATGACGTACTGACGTGACCGCGGTGCAGTTGGCCCGGCCAGCGGCGTAGGCTGCGCGCATGCGGCCAACTGGGGGGGGGGGGCGGTGCGCGGCGGCCCGGCAGCCCCTAGGCCCGGCGGGGTGAGCGATGCCTACGCGTGAGACGGCTGCCGCGGAGCCTACCGGGCCCGGAGACCAAAGGGGCTACGTGCGGACTCCCGGGGCCCGGCCCCTCAAGGAGGCACGGTCCTGTTGGTTACGAGCACTTGGCAGCTGCGCGCAGTGCCGCTGTTCAGTCTCACCCCCCTGGGGAAAGAGGCGCGTTGTCCCGCTCTTCCAAGTGGGGAAACTGAGGCACGGAGTCTCGGCTGGGGCCCTGCAGGGCGAGGAAAAGACAACACCATCCCCGTCCTCTATTTTATAAGCACTAGCCATTCAGCCTCCCTTCTTGCAGTGCCATTAATGAGTTCTTTGCAGATCCTGCTATTGTCGTGAAAATGATTAAACGGTCCATGGGGCTTACTAGTTCCCGGGGCCACTTCTCAGCCACCTCCCTTGGCCTGCAAATCTCGTTCTGAATTCTATCTCCTTACGTTTTAGTTCATTAAATTCTTCGATTGCATTTGCAAAATAAGAATAAAAAACTGACACTACAGTTTATATTTCACAGTTATTTGTTTTGAATATTAGAAGTAGAAATTAGGGCTGTCAAGCAATTAAAATTAATCACAATTAATCGGACTGTTAAGAATAGAATGTCCTTTATTTAAATTTTTTTGATGTTTTCTACATTTTCAAATATATTGATTTCAATTACAACACAGACTACAAAGTGTACAGTCCTCACTTTATTTTTGATTACAAGAATTTGCACTGTTTAAAAGCAAAAGAAATAGTATTTTTTCAATTACCCAGTACTGTAGTGCAATCTCTTTATCAGGAAGGTTGAAGTACAAAAAAAACAGCATTCAAAAATAAACTAAAATTTTAGAGCCTACAAGTCCACTCAGTCCTACTTCTTGTTCAGCCAATTACTCAAACAAGTTTGTTTACATTTGCAGAAGATAATGCTGCCTGATTCTTGTTCACATCACATGAAAGTGAGAATGGGGGTTCTCAAAGCACTGTTGTAGCCAGTGTTGCAAGATATTTACATGCTAGATGCGCTAGAGAGTCATATGTCCCTTCATGCTTTAACCATCATTCCAGGGGACATACATCCATGCTGATGACGGGTTCTGCTTGATAACAATCCAAAGCACTGCAGACTGATGCATGTTCATTTTCATTATCACCAGCAGAAGGCTGATTTTCTTTTTTGGTGGTTCAAGTTCTGTACTTTCCACTTTGGAGTGTTGCTCTTTTAAGACTTCTGAAAGCATGCTCCATACCTCATCCCTCTCAGATTTTGGAAGGCACTTCAGATTCTTAAACCTTAGATTGAGTGCTGTAGCTATCTTTAGAAATCTCACATTGGTACCTTCTTTGCGCTTTGTCAAATCTGTAGTGAAAGTGTTCTTAAAGTGAACATGTGCTGGGTCATCATCCCAAACTGCTATAACATGATATATATGGCAGGATGTGGGTAAAACAGAACAGGGGACATATAATTCTCCCTCAAGGAGTTCAGTCACAAATTTAATTAACACTTTTTTTTAAAATGAGCGTCATCAGCATGGAAGCATATCCTCTGGAATGGTGGCCAAAGAATGAAGGAGCCAACGAATGTTTAGCGTATCTGGCACAAATATCTGGCACTGCCTGCTACAAAAGTGCCATGCCTGTTCTCACTTGCAGGTGATATTTTTGTAATTAAGAAGTGGACAGCATTATCTCCCGTAAATGTAAACAAACTTGTCTGTCTTAGTGATTGGCTGAACAAGAAGTAGGCCTGTGTGGATGTGTAGGCTCTGAAGTTTTACACTGTTTTGTTTTGGAGTGCAGCTATGTAACACGCAGACACAAAAAAAAAAATCTACATTTGTAAATTGAACTGTCACAATAAAGATTGCGCTACAGCACTTGTAGGAGGTGAACTGAAAAATACTATTTCTTTTGTTTATCATTTTTACAGTGCAAATATTTGTAATCAAAAACAACATACACTTTGATTTCAATTACAACACAGAATACTATATGAAATATAGAAGAACATCCAAAATATATAATAAATTTCAATTGGTATTCTACTGTTTAACAGTGCAATTAAAACTGCGATTAATCGCTATTAATTTTTTTTTAAGTTAATCGTGAGAGTTAACTGATTAATCGGCAGCCGTAGTAGAAATTAAGGGTAAAGTCCCCATAAAACTAAATTTTGCTTATTTTCAATAACCTCTATTAAAATAAATTTCTCATATAAAATATTTAATTTTTATTTAACAACTTAAGCCAAAATTTTTCCTTGTGGTTCTGTAATGAACTAGGAGGTACTAATTACCTCCAGTTTACCAGCTAAATCCACACCAGATGCCTTACCTGTTTATTCTGGATTGGAAATTTACAGGAAACTGTGTGTCCCCACAGTGAAAAAAACACCACAACTGGGAGTCTCACTGCAAGTGTCAAGAGAAGCCAGGACAGGTATACTGATACGTTCGTTATAATATGGGTCATTCTGACATTAGAGTGCCTCTGTCTGGTTCAGCTTTTATTGCACATATTCTGTCCATAAATAGGACAACTTCAGGTTTCAGAGCTATCATGCTCTGGTAATCTTTTATCAACATTAAAGATTTTTAGATTTTAAGACCAGAAGGTACCATTATGATTATCTAGTCTGACTTCTGGCATGAAAAAAAGGCACAGAAATTTAACCAAGAATTGCTTGCATTAAGCCCTAATTTCTGTTGAGCTAGAGCAACTTTTGATGAGCTAAAGCATCACTGTTAGAAAGACATTAAATTAACAAAATCAAGACACCCAAGTAACCCAAAAGCTCTGAAGTAAAGCAATAAATGTCATAGATCAAGGACAGGTTTCAGAGTAGCAGCCGTGTTAGTCTGTATTCGCAAAAAGAAAAGGAGAACTAGTGGCACCTTAGAGACTAACCCATTTATTTGAGCATAAGCTTTCGTGAGCTACAGCTCACTTCATCGGATGCATTCAGTGGAAAATACAGCGAGGAGATTTATATACACACAGACCATGAAAAGATCAAGGAATGAATGCACACTAGGAGGCAGCACATTGAAAGAACAAGCATTACAAATTCTGACATAATGGTGCCTAGACCTTGAAAACAGGCACTGTGAAGAACAAACAGCAGATGAAGAAAGCCATATATGGTTATAGCAGATTAAGAAATTAGATGACAAAAACCAATCAAAGTGGAATTCAGTTTAATTATATAATTATAACAAAAATTAGCACTGTCAAACAGAAGGGTTGTTGAAACATTAAACCTCACAAACTCTCACCCCAATGAGATACAAATGTATGAATCTTATTTTGCAGATGGGCAAAATTGCTAGGGTGATTAAGCAACTTGCCAAAGGTCTCAAGGCAGTTCACTAGCAGAAATGAGACTGCAATTCAGATGGCATAATCCCCAGTCCCAGACTCTAATGTTTAGACCACACTCCACTCCTAGAGACAGCATTTAGAATCTAAGGATATGACTACACAGGGATAAAAGACCTGCAGCATGGCTGCAGTTGGCCCAGGTCAGCTGACTTGGGCTGACAGGGCTCGGGCAGTGAGGTTAAAAATTGCTGTGTAGACATTTTGGCTCGGACTCCAGCCTAAGCTCTGGGACCATCAACCCTTGCAGATCCTAGAGTTCGGGATCCAGCCCAAACGAACCTGAACATTTACAGCCCCAAAGCCCAAGCAAGCCCCGTGAGTCAGAAATAGCTGACCGGGCCACCATGGGTTTTTTTTTTTAATCCCTTTGTAGACATACTCTAAAAAAGTCCTGACTTGTTAGCTGCTCTACTCACCACAATACGCTGCTCCCCACTTTCCCCAGAAAGAGATTTACATTGTCTAATAGAAAAAGGCTGGTTTGTTTCCTCATCATCCCCAGTATGCCTGGGGTTTGGGAGTTTCGGCTTCATTACTAAGGTACAGTCACTGATCACTGAAGAAAGTTTTCATATATATTTAAATAACCACATTCACAGATAGAAACTTACATGATGGAATTTTTTATTTTTTTCTTAGAAGAAATAATGAATAAAAACATTATACATTAACTTTCTTCTTTTCAAGAATAAGTAAAAAACGAGGATGTTTAATCATGTCTGTTTGCATCATACACAGGAACAATCACGACTGGTATTCACAGGATCAGATATTTATTACAAACAGAATTAACAGTTATATTTAATTGATTATGCATGAGGGATTTTATTTTTTTTTAATAAAGTACTCAAATGTCCTACCTTACATAAACACTGGAATTGTGACTATACAAAATACCTACAAAATAATATGTATCATGTATTTCAGTCCAACATTCGTAGTTTGGTATCAAATACATAAAGGTTTGGCCCTGACATAGAAGCAGCAATTAGAGTTACTGTGTTTTCAAGTTTCTCAGACGCTAAAGTATCTTCCACTTAAAGGACTGCTGAACGGTGAGCCAATACCCTTATCTAGGGTGACCAGAGATCCTCATATTATTGGGACCATCCTGATATTAGGGGCTCTGTCTTACATACAACTATCTCGTTCCCCCGGGGAAAAAAAGGGTCCCGATTTTTCTCACTTGCTATCTGGTCACCCTACTATTACCCACTTGATAAATTCCTCTCTTCTGTAACATACTTATTTAAATCTTCATTTAGAACCCTTTGCCTGCACTGAAACAGCAATTCACTGATTCTTTCTTCTGATCAATGACTAGTTAGCAAAAACTTGGCTCTGAGGGTGCTGAACCATGGCAGCTTTCTGAGGCTTCCAGGAAGCCTTGCTTTATTGCAGTTCAGGAGCTGAAATTCTCTCCAAGTGGATACTGATGACCATTTCTGGTGTCCTGCTCCTCCTTCTCTTCTCCATCCCTTACCGACAGGATAGAGAAGATGTGATTAGATTCTCTCCTAAAAACAGTTAGAAGAGGAGCTGCCCAACTGGGGTAGTTCGAGTCATATTTTCTTAGATAGGGTTACTAATGTGACTAGCAAAATGTGGTTCGGGAAGCTCCATTAAATTAATAAAATGCTGCTTAAATAGGCATGAAGTGTTCAGCTTTCAAGAAGTGGCTTAAAAGCTAAACATTCACCCCAGTTCTGAGGCATCATGTTGGACTGTGCAAAAACTGGGCTTGGGAGCACTTTCATTCCTTAAGACAAACACAAGAGTGATTATAGAGATCTGCAGTGGCTGGAAAGAGAACAAGAGAAAAGAAAATGTCCGAGTTATTTTCAAGACACCTATCCCTTGCTATTGGTATGAGGGGAAACTTAAAAGCAGCTACACTGGGGATATAAAATATTAAACGGTGAACCAGTAAGCATTAGTCTTACTGGTTAACCCACCCTAACCGTTAACTCCCAACCCTAGGCCAGCTGGCTGAAGCAGCCCCAGTCCCGAGCCAGCTGACCTCAGCCCCAGCCCAACCAACCAACCCCAGCCCCTCTCCCTTTAATCGGTTAACCGATTAAACCATGTAATTTTAATTGTTTAAACAGTTAACTTTTTAAACAATATTTACATCTCTAACCTACACCCACTAAAAGACAAAAACATAGGGGAAATAACCTGCAGAAAAGGGGAGAAACTATGAATAAAAGTCAGGAATAGGCCATGAGCTAAAATTTTTAAAACAAACAAAAAAAATATTAGCTTTGATTCATATTTGAAAAAGAAATTATTCCTTATGACTGCTTAAGTAAGTCACTTGTGCTAAAATCCAGGCAGCAGAGTCAATGTACGATAATGGAGTCTTCACAGTAACTCATTTGTACCACAAATGCTACTCAGATTTTTATAAGAAAGTTAGAGAAAGATCAAATTGCAGGGTGACTAGAACACTGGGATCGCTTAGTCATAAGGGGAGAGAGGGATTCAACATGAAATGGTCACAACCTAATTACAATTAACCCAGCATTTTATATCCATGGGGAGATTAATATATATAATAATCATTGTCCAACAGCAGCTTTATTAACCACATCTTCAGATGGCAGATATGTAGTTTTGAGGATAGTATCATCATCGTTAATGTACATAATGAACTGTTTCCTTATATCTGCAAGTCAGTTGGTCCCGTCAGTCAAGCATCAGTATGCCATACTAGGGGTGAGGGGGATTTTAAAATAAATACCCGCCCTATCCTACTGTGATTTATGTTTACCCTGTGGTTTTCAGTATCACTCTCCTTGCCAAATTAGCTAGGTATTTACACAATGGTTTATTTGAAGGCCCTTTGACATCCCAGAAATCCAAGGCGATATATTTATTCTGATGTAGTAAAATCATGCATGCAAAATAAGGATATGCCCTTTGATTTTCAAATAAACATATTATACACTTTGGCAACAGGAAATCTGTCATGTTTTCCAAAGAGAAAACATTAGAGAACTCTGTTCTTGGACTTCAATGGACCTCAAAGGCCTGACTGTTGAGCCACGTAATAATCCAAATCCAAACAATCTTTGCATGCAGTTCGCATATTTTCTCTTTAACAAAAAGGCATATACAATCAAAAAGAAACTGGCAGTGAAAATAATGCATTGGGTAACTTACATCAGGACAAGCTTAAAAAAAAAAAATCAAATGTTTTCATTAAGCCACTTATATTACATCTTAGAATGGCAGTTCATGGAAGATGTGTACTTTTTATAAAAAATATGCTAGACAGTTAAAATATTGGTTCCGTGCACAATTATTGACAATTATCTACCTTTATGTAAGCCAAGAAGTGATACTGGACTTTGAAAATCTCAGTGAAATTGCGACTGTAAATTCTTGGCAGAACGCTAAGTCAACTATTGGAAGGCAGAACTTAAAAATGAGCTTGATCTCAAATAGTCCACAGCTTTACCTATGACTTTGCATCTAGATGACATTCATCAGAAATTTGGCTGATTCACGTAGTTGATTTGGCTAGATGTTGAGCTGTCACAAGGCAAATGGAGCTACAGATCTGTTTATCCCTTGTGTAGATGAGAAAAAATAGTGCCAGGCTGGAAACATATGCCAATTGGCTATGTGCAGAATGTGTCCAATAAATTCTACTGACTATGCTCAATTTATTTATGGGATAGATGGTGGACTCTTTCATATAGACAGACTCTTCTGAAGCTAGCATCTTGTCAAACAGAACTCCAAGCTTAACTTTTTATTTCCCTAAAGGGATCTAGACATGCAGCAGATTTGCCCAAATAAGTAAACAGGTCTAAAGAGACCACTACAATTGCAAGTTATATCTAACAGCTAAAAGGAAACAGTTTTATATTGCAGCACGTCCACTCTACATTAACTACTGGATTTTTAAACAATGCATAGCTTTGTTTCGGTGTGTTCCCAATATCCCTGACCTTACAGCACAGACCACTCTCCAGATCATGTCAGATGGTCAGACACAAAGCTAGTGCAAACATTAGTGTGTAGGCAGTAAAAAAGGATGAACAATTTGAGAATAATACCTTAGCTTTGTTTTTTATTCCCAATTTTTCACAGCCCAAACTCTTCATGATCCCCAGATTGCATCTTGTTTGGATTTGTTACTTGTAGTTTAATGCTTTGGTTTACTGGAGAAAAGCACTTATTGTTTGCAGTTGGAGGGGCAATTTCTTTTATATTAAAAGCCCTATATGAGTGAGCAAATCCATCACTTTGTTTGAGAGTGAAATCTGGCTGTACCACAGATCAAGTTGCTATATTTTTGTCTGGTAAAAGTTAGACATGCCTATGGCATGATACACTGTGCTTCACGGCACTGATTTGGGTTTCACTAACATTAGGTAAAACCAGGACTACACCGGTTATTGTAGGGAATTTCTAAATCTTGATTGATGACCATGGCTGCCCTATGGAGAGAGAGGCCTATGCTGTAATTCTGACAACAATGAAGAAAGATTTAGCGTTTTTTAAAAGTGAAATAATCAAAATGAAGCTGAAGCTTTCTACCTTCTTTCTCTCAAAGCACTGATTTTTTTTTAACATTATATCATGCAAAATTAAAAAAAAAAACTTAAAAGAAACAGACATCAGAATATTCTCAATTTAAGGTTAAAACTCTATCCATTCTGACTTATCACTGTAACAGGACATACTAAAATATTTGAGCACAAAAGCTAAAGACAGTTGTAACCCCGAATTTCAAGAAGTCTATTGTTTTTTTACTGCTCTCCTATAGATTAAAACAAACAAACTCATTCCCCTCTTGCCTCAAAAATATTTTATGATAAATTACAATGCAAAGGAAACTTTTGTATTTCTAAAATTAAGACAGTACTTACTATAGAAATGCTGATGCCTCATTTATTTCTGAAAATTTCCAGTGGTTTTTGCCTGATAGCAACTATACTTATTTGTGTTGACTCCTAGTTTATAGGCATGTGTGCGTGTTTCATTTTTGCAGAAACATGCATGTGGTCGGTACCCAGGCAAACTGCAATGCTCCAGTTGTTAGAGAATTTCAAAGGAAAGCAAAATTCTCTTTGCTGGCTTTATACTCAAGAGTAGCTGCCTATTTTCATCATTTACACCAACAGCTGTGTAAGCAAAAATTACTGATTTTGTCTTTCAAAGTGCTTTCTCCCAGATCCTCTCCATGCACACAGGCAGTCTAGGATGTTTAAGAAGAGTGGCAACTAGACATTTTTTTCCTCCGCACTAGTTTCATCCTACTGCAAGCATGCAGAAAACAGGGATGGGTCATGTTATCACATTACTTTGGTGGGGCTGGGGCACAAGTTATTTTTCCATCTGACACTGAAGTTTTATCTCCAGTATAGTCTTGTTATTTATTTGCAGAGTCAAGAAAGGAGTATGACGCCAATGTTTACCATATTGGATTACTCTTGGTCTTCTGTTCTACATGTCAGTTTCTAGTAAGCCAGGGCTTATAGGATCTTCTCCTTTTTTCCTTCTCTGCAGTGAAGTCCATTCTTTCACCTGTTGTGAATTCAAAGAAACCAAGCATTGCCAACAGCTAGGGTAGCGTCCATTTAAGAGAGAGTTCCTCTGAGTTATGTCAGGTTGTGGTAGAAGAATTAAGAGCCGTATCACTCATATGGCTTTAAATCCTTGGATATTAGTGGCTTGGTATCTTCAGTTGTGTTCTGTGAGGCTGCCACTGCCAGGCTTTGTATTGTTTCTTGCTGATGTTGCTTTGCCTTGTTATATAGCAAAACGCCAATTGTTACTAGAACTGTCCCAATGGCTGAGAGGCTTGTAATTTTGTTACCAAACACAATAATACTTAGCCAGATTGACAACGCATGCTTCACAGTACTAGCAACACTGAAACAACAAAACACAAATATTAAGGACTGAAAGGCTTTGACACACACAATATATTCAAAAAGAAGAGTACTTGTGGCACCTTAGAGACTAACCAATTTATTTGAGCATGAGCTTTCGTGAGCTACAGCTCACTTAAGTGCTCACGAAAGCTCATGCTCAAATAAATTGGTTAGTCTCTAAGGTGCCACAAGTACTCCTTTTCTTTTTGCAAAGACAGACTAACATGGCTGTTACTCTGAAACCTGACAATATATTCAGTATGCTCTAATCACACTTGGATCTTTCGGTGCTTTATCTTGCAGAAAGTCAGATTCCACTTTTCCTACTTAGGCAAATAAAAAAGTGACTGTGGAATTCTTTAAGTATCAGCAATTACATTTGCATAATATCCCTAAACTGAGAGCTAGTGGGAATAATTAAAGTCACCAAGTAAGAGACATGCTATTTTTTGAAAAGCGTACAATAGAATGTCACTAATTCTCCCTTGGCTAATCCACTTACCTACTCATTCCCACCAGAAAACTGGCAGTATTAGCAAATATTTTAAAATTAGAATCACATACCTAAAACTTCATTCAGCAATTTGTAAGTGTATCCCTATGTAGTTGCTTATTTATGTGAAATGAGGCCAAGAACTGTGCGTATCTGTCCCACAAGCATAATGCCAAGGGTCAAATCCTGTTTTCCTTACACACAAAAGCAGTAGTCCCTTTGCAACCAATGGTACTACTCATACAAGGAAAGTACAAGGATTTGGCCCTATGTTTGCTTTTAGGATTTGGAAAACATCCTTATTAATTTGGACTACATATAGAATTTATTTTATTTATTCCACCATATAGCATTTTCAATCAGTTACCTGTATGAGATGGTCTAAGGACGGAAAGAACAATAATTTTGACACAATCTATAATTTTACCTGAAAGTTACAGGAGAAATCTTTCCCATCAAGGCATATGCTGTAACACTCTGCAAATGGAACAAGACTCCATCTATTAGGAGCAGTACAATGACATCTTGGTTGTAACTGAAACGCCTTCCACTTTTCCCAATCACTGGCACATCCTAAAGCCAAAGAATGGAACAGGATTTTAAGAGTCTAGCTGTGTCCTGTTTTCTTTTACAAGCAAACATAGGCTAGGCAACTTAAATTTTACTCCTAGGCCTAAGGGAGACACTTCTTTATACTGGAAATAAAGACAGGAATATTTAATCTAATTTTCAGAAGTAGGAGATGGAATGTTTATACCCTTCATGTTTTATCTTCTCTGCAGGAGAGCCTAAGCCCTATCTATCTGAACTTTTCATTATTTGTCACTTATCCTGTGTGATATTTCCTCCTTTGAATATTAACATGTTACAACAAAAAGCTTCTCTATTAACCCTCCACCAACCCTGACACCTAGCCTCACGTGAAGTTATTATGACAGATTTAATTTTGTAACTGTTGATGTAATTTGATTGTCATGATGACTTGGTCCATTCACAATGAGATGAGTTCGTAACCCACCCTAAACAGAGCACACTGACCCTGAGTTAGTGTCCAAACTCATCCCCTCTCAGTATCTACCCTGAATTCATGTTGAGGTCTTAACCAGCTATTATAACACTACTAATGAAAGGTTTTAGCACCAAAATCTCAGGTGATTCAGCAGAAGAACTCTCTATTCCTGTAAAGAGCCTAAAGTCTGCCAATCTGTTGTAGTCATCTAGCACAGGAATTTATGGTAATCAGAATTAGAGGCATACGTTCTCTCACTATTGCTGCTCTCTTCCTCCCTTTGTATATGAAATGGTGATCACACAAGAGGATTTTAAAGAGAACCAAGAACCATGCATCTTCTGAATTAAACACTGATGTGTGCAAGCACCGCATGGGGATATTTTTGAAGACATCTTTAATCTAGCTAGCATGGTTACAATAATTGCTTTTGTGACAGATATTGTAACTGCCTACAGGATCTTTGGTGGAACATATCATATTAAGTTTATATATCACTGTGGTCCAGGGATTGTATGCAGGATTGTGATCTACTGCATGATGGAGGATTATCACAGCTCTTCCAGGAACCAAAACCAGTAGGGGGTTATTAAGATGACTCACATAGGATTTAAACACATCCAGAGGGGTACCACCCTTTGGTATCCACGCATATGCTGGTTCAAACTGGATTTTCCAGAGACCAAGTAACAAACAAAGAAAGGGTTCTGGCAAAGAAGGACTGCAGTTAAAATGACTCAAGGCCTTCTTTCTGATCCAGCAAACAGGATCTTCTCTCCAAGGGGGGACAACCCTTGTTGAAGCGTTGGAAGGACTTTGTCCTCTTAGGGCCCCAATACACTGACGTGTGACCTTTAATAAGCTTTCAGCATGCATATAGGAACTTCCATTGTTTTGTATAGGTTTTCTCAGTAAAGCTTTTGCTTTAAGAATGAATGTGCTTGATTAGAAGGAACCGTGAAGTAATTTGTAGCTGCTGGCAATACACTGTTCATAGCCATTGGGAGAAAACAAAGCACAGGTGCTCACATGTAGGCAGACTGGCTTGCTGGGGACCTTACAGTGCAAGGCAGGGAGCTGTGCAGCCTTCAAACCCCAGTCACGGGGTAGAGAAACGCAAGTCTCCACCCCAAGAGAGGTGATGGCTAGGGAGCCAGACACCTTAAGTAAGTGCCTTCAAGGGACCATGGAGGGGAATATGGGTGCAGTTACTCTGAAACTATGATTGCATTTATCTCCTCTGTTGTCATACATAAGGTAATAGGACAGGTTTATCTATCATTATTTTTGCTATTCTATCACTATCTTACCACAGCATATCATACTTTCATGTACTGTTAATTAAGTCAACTTTTTTCTGCTGCATTTGGTTAATGCAGTTTAATGGTTGGAACACAGAAATGGGAGCTAGGAACCACACAGTTCTACCCAGCCTCTAACAAATTGTATCTACTATGCCTCAATTTCTTCTTTTATAATTAAGGTTACAAGTACCATGTGAATACAAAGTGCTATTATCCAAGAAGCCTACAAACATTAGGATTTATTTTTTAAGTCTTCAAGTGTCTGCCTCTTTGGGTATTACCTCATCCACCTTGCCCCTTTGGAGGCATTTATTCAGACTAAATTACTTGCTCCCTAAACTCCTGAAACAAACTTTCTCTTTCTGGTTTACTTGTCATGTCATATCTATATGAAACTGCTTCTTAAAACATAATTTTCTGGATCTCTTGCTTAAACACCACAAGTAAACAGGGATGCATGCCAGCATGATTGTACGGAAGGGGAAAAGAAAACTGAAAGTTAGCCATTTGGACAAATCAAACAGCAACATTAATAAGAAAAGGAGTACTTGTGGCACCTTAGAGACTAACCAATTTATTTGAGCAGCTCATGCTCAAATAAATTGGTTAGTCTCTAAGGTGCCACAAGTACTCCTTTTCTTTTTGTGAATACAGACTAACACGGCTGTTCCTCTGAAGCAACATTAATCTTTGTTAACAAATAAAAATTCTTACCATGAAAAATATCCAAGCTGGAATGAGCATAATAACTGCAGCAGCACTTGTGTAAAACTGAAGTTCTGGAGCACTATAAATGGAAATCAAATAATACAAAAATAAATATTTTAAAAGCTTTTCCTTAACTGTAACAGAAAGAAAGCTGTATTACATTTAAATAGAAATCTCTACACTGACACTTTACAGTGGTCAAAAAACCTTTTAAAAGCTTCATGGAAGATAAATTCAAAGTTTCTGAAAGAACTAACAAAGTTTGCTTTCCATGCTGGCTGAGATGGTCTTGAATTTAATAGGCAAGCTGTTTTTAAAAAACAAATTCAGTTTAAAAAAAATTGTGTTTATGGAATTGCTTCTGAACAACACACTGTAGTGTTCATTTAACATTCTGTATCGTTTGTTTTTAAAGGTGTTGTAATTGTGGATAGGCAGAATTTGCTGCAATAATTGATTACTGATTCATGCGTTCTGTATTGTTCATGCCTTCGTGTACTGTTCATGAGTTTTAAACTGTGGAATGGAAATTAAGGGCCTGTTTCTGCAAGCCTACTGATTTCAGTGGGAGTTCTATGCAGATGGAGGGCTTCCAGGTTTGGGCCCCAAGGAGTTATTTTTGTGTTTGGGAGTAAGTGACTGTCATTTTAGGTATCCTGAGGGAATTTCTGGTTGATCATGATTTCATCTCCCCAGCAAATGCTTATGGGTATTTTGGATACAAAAGTTTTTCCTCCCACTCCTGACACACAATCATTTAAAGTATATAGGATACCTGTCATCAGCAAACTACATAGAGAAGACAGAAAGTCTTGTCCCAGTCCCACATGACTATAAACAAGTAGTTCCCAGATGTTTCCTGGGACCGTTCTGTACGCTGTATATTTGAAATATTATAGATACTTACGAAAACCTATATTTGTCTCCACTGAGCAGCTTTTTGGAAAAAACATTTTGCAAACTGGGGAAATAAAAATAAAAAAAATTGTCTGTAGGTGCCATTTATAATGAACAGATGAAGCAATGAACTTAACGGTAATTTCCATAAGACACAAAATGAGGTTTTCGATAAAATACTTGCTGACAGTCACATACAACTTCAGATTTACACTGGGTTTTCTTCTATTTCATGCATTTAAACAGATCACAACAAAGATGTATTCAGAAAGAAGTCCTTTAGTAAGCAATTTAACTTCTTTTGCTGTGTGTGTGTGTGTGTGTATATATATATATATAAAATAAATGCATATCCTATAACATACTGTAAAAAGTTTTTATATCCTGTTTTAAATTTAATTAATTTGCTTTAAAATTCACATTTTATAAATAGCACACGATTCACTATTAAGTAATACACTTTTTAAAAAGAAATGAAAGCAAGATCAGAGAATTACAGAAGGCACCATAACACAATTACTGTATTGAACAAAATCTTCCCAGACTTATAAAGTTACCACAATACAACAATATTAAAATGATATATGGTATAACAACTGCACTACTTTTTTCTTTTAACCAGTTAAGTCTCAGATTCATATATTACTGTCTTTGGAATATATACAAAACACCAATCTACTCCACACATTCTATATAAATATTGACATACTGCAAGTGAAGATGCTAATTTACATTTTTGCATTGCCTTATTAACTTTTAACATTCAGAAGCAGCATAAGGTTCCTTTGCAGTTAACATTGTAAATATAAATGATTTAGACTTTAAATTTTCAAGTGCTTCACAGAGAACTGAACTAAAATACTCTTTATTTTTCTTTTACTGTTCAGCTGTGCTCTAGGAAACAGTGATAAAAATTAAAACAAGACAAGAATATCCAGCCTGTGATGGTGTAGTGCACTGACATGGGCATTTAGAACAAATGAGTACGTAGGTTATTCAGTATTCAGACTAATCTACAACACTGCAATTAACCAAAAGCAGAAGCACACACCTGATTTGCAGGTACATAATTTTAAAAATAAAAAATGCACACACTCTCTCATGCCTGTACTTGCATCTGCCTTGAGATATAGACACAAATTATTTGAAATATAGGCTGGAGGCATCACTGTCTTGCACCTTGTATATTTATTTATACTTGTGCTAAGTGAATACAAATGAACATGTGTGGAGAATCAGGCCTACTATCATCTTATCTGCCTATTTTGTTTTAACACAGGGATGGATATCTGGACTCCAATTAGATCTAAAAGGCAAAACTTTTAAAGGAAATGACAGACGCTGGACATGAATACTAATCCAAATACAACCATGGCAAGAACCAGTGTCCCCTGTAAACAATTCTGGACCACAGAATTTGACATTTCGTAAACAAACATTCCCAGCAGTCTATTACACTGATTATTTTTGAATTGCTCACCATTTAATGGAGACATGCAACTGAAGAGTTTTGTAGACAATCTCGACTGCCTTAAACATATTTAAGAATCAGAAAGTTCTCCGCATTTTAGTTTATTTATTTTACCTTGCAATCAGATACGAAAAGGCTTTCTTTACAGAGAGAAAAGTGTTCTTATAAATAGAAATTTATTAGAAAACTGTCATGGCTTTCTGATTACTTTTTTAACTACAGTCAATGATTTACCATGCCTGAAGTTTTCCATTTTCTTGTGTTATCTGAACTCATTGTTAACCTAGCATATTAAAATATTACCCCAATAACCTAACTTAGGAGTATTTCAATTATCTTATTAGCAACATTAAAAATATATATCTGCTCAACCTGAAGTTTAGAGGTGCTAGTGCTCTTCCATACTATATTAGTTGCAACTTATTTGTGCATTACTAGTTTTACGCATTTGGCAATTCTTCCATAACATGGTCACATATTTTATTAAAAAAAAACATAAGCAACTTATATTAACCCTTTGTGTTCACCAGCAATAAGAACCTGCAGTTGACTGGCTCTGTCCCACCCTCCGCCTCGTAGTTAAAAGACAAAGCTACCACCGGCTACAAACCAGGACACTACTAGTCACAAATGACAAAATGGTTGCATGCTGGTAATCCCTTGTAAATAGACTTTGTCAAGAATCATGAACGGAGATAATTCAATTGTACACGACTTTGTAGCATAGGAGTTGTTCTATTCTTTATCCACTGTGTTCTGACAGGTATGGCATTCTCACCTCTAAGAGCACTATGTTTTCTATTAAGAAATAGATATCTGAATACCAAGAATTAAAATACTGTATGGGAAACACCAGCTGAACTGTACAGCCTGGGACAAGATATGGCTTAGTTTACAAATAAACTAACAATTCCTTCTCTGCTCCACATGCAACCTTCATCAGGCCTCACCAGTCCATGATGTTAGTAGACAAAGCTGCCGAAAAACCCAGAATGTTGAAACTGATTTCAGTGGCTGTACATAGAGCTAATCCTCCCATGACAGGAATGAGAGACAGATTCACCAGCAATCCTGTAAGTAAAAAAATAAATAAATAAAAATTGGCTTTAAACCAGAGCTGAGTGAGTAATGGATTTTTCTGTTTGCTAGCAGTTCCAATTTAAAAAAAAAAAATCAATAATTTTGGGTCACACAAAAACTAATTTTTGGGGAATTTCAGCAAAAGGAAAAAATTGAAAAATATCTGTTTCAAGTTGAACAAAATGTTCTGTTCTACATAAAACTTTTGTTTCTATTTTGAGTGCTTAATGTTTTTGCATCTTTTAAAATAAAATTGAAGGTAATTTCAAAATGAAAACATCAAAATGTTTCATTTCAAAAATGTCAAAATGAATCATTGTATGCAGTACTGAGCCCTGTCAGTCCCAGGAAATTAGTGAGACAATGTGGGTGAGAACTTTTATTGGACCAGCGTCTGTTGGTGAAAGCGACAAGCTTCAAAGCTTACACAGAGCTCTTTTTCGGGTCTGGTTTTTCCAGAATATATCCTAGTTATGATATACTTTGTACCACGTATGCCTTGTGAGGTATCACTGGAAAAGTCATAATCTGTTGAACATTACTGTCCTGTTGAAATGTGTGTGTCACTACATATGAAGTTATGAGATTTTGCTATATGTTTGTTACTGAAACGTGTTGAGAGTCTGGGAAATGCCCACAGACCAGCTCCTTAGAAATAACAAAGGAACTGTGAACACAAATCTTACATGTCAAGCCTCATGTACACAAAAGCAAGAAATTACAATTCATATGAAGGACTGAATGCTGGGCAAGTAGGCAATGGGGCTGCCCAGGACTGGATTTACCATGAAACTAACCATCCGGTGGCACGGAGCCCCCAGTGACGGGAGGGCGGGGGGAAGGGGGGGCAAAAATGCAGGACAAATCTCATCTCACAACCTGTACCTGAGTCCTGGCCGGCAGCATAGCAGGGCTCAGGCAGGCTGCATGCATGCTATGGCCGGTGGCCCCATGCTGCTCCTGTAAGCATCCAGCTACTGGCATGTCTCTGTGCGCCCCCGGTGGGGGGGGAGGTGCCCGCCCTGGGTAGCTCACGGAGACCCACTGCCCCCTTCACCCCAAGGGGTGCACATAGACGTGCCAGCAGCAGGGCTAAGGTGGCTCCCTGCCTGTTCTGCCTCTCTCCCTCCATGCAGTGCCGCTCCTGGAAGTGGCTGGCATGTCCCTGCAGCTGCTGGGGGGGTCTCTGTGGGCTGCTCCCGCCCCGAGCGCCGACACTGCAGCTCCCATTGGCCAGGAACTGCAGCCAATGAGAGCTGCAGGGGCAGCACTTGTGGGCAGCGGCGCGCAGAGACTCCTTGGCCCCCCGCCTAGGAGCTGCTGCCAAAGGGGTGTGTGCGCCGGTGGCTTTGGGAGCTGCATCTCCTGAGGTAAGCGCTGCTCCCCTGCCCTCCTCCCACACTCCAACCCCCTGCCCCAGCCCAGAGCCTGCACCCCAACTTCCTCCCAGAGCCCAACCCCCACACTCTCTCCTTCACCCCAACCCCCTGCCGCAATCAAGGTACCTCACTTTATTTTAAAATACTTCCCATTACTTATAATATAGGGGGAGGATGAAGAAAAAAAGAATGAAAAATGGGGGCGGGGGGGAGGAAGATGTAAGAGAATGATCTTTTTCTTGGCTGGGTCCCAAGGGAGGGGCCCTGAAAATGAAGCTGTGCACAGGGCCCCACTAACTCTATATCCGCCATTGGGGCTGCCTAACCCCAGGACATAGTAAAGATTTTTCCAGCACCTGGAGGAGAGTATAAAATAAGGGACAGTGACATCATCAGGCCCCCTCTCTTCCCCAACCTTTACTGAAGGCAAGAAGATCACTTGGAAGACAAAGACACATTTGAACTGGGAGAAGTGGTCCTAACTGGAAGAGGTTTCCAGTTAGCACAGACTGTTGTAGGCTTTTGGGTCAGAGAAACCTTCAAATCTGACTTAACTTGATAAACTTTAGGAATTAGACTGAGATTTTATCTTTACTTTCTTTTTGTAACCAATTCTGATCTTCAAGATTATGTCATTTATAATTACTTGAAATCTATTTTTCTGTAGCTAATAACTTATTTTTATGTTTTATCTAAGCCAGTGTGTTTTTGACTGCAGTTTGGGGAATCTACTCAGGTTACAAAGGCTGGAGCATATTCATACCCTTTGATGGAACAACAAACTAATTAATGAGTTTACCCTGATCAAAGCGGTTTTAAGCAGTTTAAAATGGACATTTCTGGGGTGCAAGTCTGGACTAGGAATATGCGGGTGTTGCCCTGTATGTAATTCAAGAGTGGTTGTGCACAGCACTCTGGTATATGTCTGTGGGTGACTTGCATACTAGAGGGCTGGGGTGGGCGGGCAGAGCGGCCGCTCACATAACAAAGCAGGGCATAGTGCATTCCAGACTGTAGAGTTAAGAGGGCACAACGATCCAACAATCCAGATTGTACTCTGGGGCATGTCACAATTACTTCACGCACCCTGTCTTTCTAAAATGAATAATTACGACAGAGTTTTTTTTCCCTGAACAATTCACCTAACCAGAAAGGAAATCATGAATTGTTTCAGTGTTGCTGAATCTGCCTTTTTTCAGTGAAAAAATTCTGGCCAAAAAAATTCATCCAGCTCTACTTTACATTACTGTACTTACAAAAATGCAAGGTAGCCTGTTTCCTCTTGTTTTTTCCTCCCCCCCCCGATGTTCTGGTTTAACTTGGATTTAAACTTGGAGAGTGGTCAGTTTAGATGAGCTATTACCAGCAGGAGAGTGAGTTTGTGTGTGTATGGGGGTGGGGGGGATGTGAGAAAACCTGGATCTATGCAGGAAATAGCCCGACTTGATTATGTAAAGAGTTGTCACTTTGGATGGGCTAGCACCAGCAGGAGAGTGAATTTGTGTGGGGGGGGGGAGGGTGAGAAAACCTGGATTTGTGCTGGAAATGGCCCACCTGTTGATCACTTTAGATAAGCTATTACCAGCAGGACAGTGGGGTGGGAGGAGGTATTGTTTCATATTCTCTGTGTGTGTATAAAGTCTGCTGCAGTTTCCACGGTATGCATCTGATGAAGTGAGCTGTAGCTCACGAAAGCTCATGCTCAAATAAATTGGTTAGTCTCTAAGGTGCCACAAGTACTCCTTTTCTTTTTACAAAACTACATGCGTCAGATAATACAAATTTAGAAAAACTTAATGAGCTCCATCTTAACTTGTTTAGTAATGACTCCTCTCATTTCAAAACTAATGGATATTTTAGTTTCAATCAAAGGAGATTTCAGACAAGCTGTTGACCTGCACTTAAAGATATTATAGGTGTACTGAGTTACCAGCACATCTGCCCTGCAGAGGTAAATTAAAATTGACCTTCTCCAGCCTTGGTTTTCTTGTCAGTGTCCTCAAATGGCAGAAGAAATTAATATTTGCCCTCCATCCCTGCAATGGTGCTAATCCTCCTTCCTCTGGCTTCATTCAGTCCTCAACCCCTCAGACTTCATGTCAGGAAGAATTCACATTGCTGATTAGGGCAAGGTCCCTCAAAGACGAGAAGATTGGAATGCAATTGCAATTCAGTGGTGATTATGAAAAAGCATTTAAGAGGCCAGTTTTATTTTTTAGCCTCAGGCTGGACACAGTGAAGACACTCAAGATTTTTAAAATGCTCGTCAGATCAGCAGCTTTCCACACGGGAAGAACATACACATAAACATCATTTTTAAAAAAATGTATCTAAAATATTGTAACAGTATTTTTTTTTTTGGATCAGAAAAGCAAATTTCCAACCAACACTGTCCTTTGACAAATTACTTTTTATACGGTCCTTGCCTGCTCAATTTATAGTTGAGACTCTGTTCAATAAGGACAACTTTTCCAGCTGCATTAATCACTAAACAACTCAGATGGAATCTCTTTATCAATCGCCAAATAGCCCACATTACATTGCAAAATGATAACATTCCAACAAACTACTTACCAGTGTATTCCCCTAAAATCATCCGGGACATAATGACAGTAAAAATAGGTGCAGAGCTTTTAACTGTTTCAGCAAATGAAACAGCCACATTTTTCAAGCTTACTAGACCTAAAACCACTGTTGCAAACCTGAAAGAGAGACATACAAAGTCAAGCAGAGACAGTAAAACAACGCTTAAAAGGCACATTTTAGCTTTAGATGCTTAACATAATTTAGTTACCGTGCCACAATTTTTAAATATACACATTTGTGGTATAGTAACTAAATTATGTATGCTACATTTAAGCTTCCTATTTCATCAGAATGAAAGGTCACTTCCATTCAGTTTCCTTTTAAATCATAAAACACAACAGTGCTGAAAGACTCTGTTCAATAGCTGCTACCAGTTTAGTAAAAAACAGTTTAGACTTGAAGCGAAGGTGAGCCCAAACAATGTTTTAATAGCCTCTCATCAGGCATGATATATAGTCTTGCTCTGTCCAAGGCTATAGCAAATACTTTCTTTTAAAGGTGTAGGTTTAAAAACAAAATGTAATTTTATAAATATTTTAAATAACTTCTGATACAAATTGCTGGGAAAGGATAATAGGAGGACACAGCAACACCACAATAAGTAGTAATAATCAGAACGAGAACAAAGTACTAGTCTTACAGAGAAGAGAAACATCACATCACCAAAAGAAAACATTGAGAGAGAGAGATTTTTTTTAGATGGCAGATTAAAACCGATGGAGTGCAAAGAGTTTCAAAGACTTGTTTTTCAGAAGAAAAGAGGTGTTTAGAAAGAGCAACTAAAGGATGGATGGATCATTGTGAGATTTCTGAGAAAAAGTTTTGTATGAACAATGCCCTCTGCCCTTCTCATGAAGGAAGAAGAGATGTGAAAGTGGGTCTCCTGCAAGGCAATACACAGTGCTACCACGTATACTGCCCGCCCTGGAAATATTCAGCCATTTACCTCATCAGTCCAACAAACAACATTGTCATGATGAAATTGGGAGGGTAAGAGATACGTGTTTTGTGCTGGTACAAACAGCATGGAACAAACATTTTTATACAGCCAATGAAAGTGGTTGAAAGCATCTGAACAGCACCTAAGAAAAAATGAGAAACCAAGAGGGGTCAGAAGATGAATACAGCATTAAGTACCAAGCTATTAATTAGATTAATTTAGTTTCAGAGATCCTTGGTAGGTGTCAACAAATATGGATGCTTATCTCTAAGCTTCATAAAATTCTAGTAAAAGCCCTTTCCCTCTGAAACGACCAGCAGGATAAGAGACAAAGATGGAGGATTAACTGTGTGCCTATGCAAATTAGTTCACAGTTACCATGTCCCCCTACTCCTTAAAAAACAGATATGTTAACATGGTCATATGAAGATCAAACCTTTGCAATTCAGTGAGACCTTAGATACATGTAGGTCTCTGGAGATAAGAATACAAATAATTTATTTAAAATTAGACTTTAAGTTATTAAAAAAACCCCTAAAACACAATTTTACCACTCAATAGACTACAAGGTTTCATTGTATACAAAAATTATATAGCACTCCTCTTTAAAGCGCTTTACAAACATTACCTTACAAATCGTCACAGAATCTCTATGAAATAGTTTTATCCCACCTTACAGAGGGGGAAACTGAGGCACAGAAATTTAGCAGATTCACTAAAAGCCAGACGGAGTCCATGTCAAGTCCAAAATTACAACTTAGGCATTCCTAGATCCCAGTCCTGTGCTTAGACCACTTGACCATGCTGCTCTCACTCTGAACAAACCGCTCGTCAATTTAAGTCTATCACACAGAATCTGACACTCAAATATTTTAATGGAACCGAAGCTTATAATGAAAATCATAATTACCTAGCATGCTGGGTTCTCCTTCCAGTAGTGAAAGAATGTATTTGTTAAGAAAAAGGGTACAAAAGCTAAAGAAAAACCACAATGTGAGGTAGATCAGAGCATGATAATTCCAGATGCCCAAGTCCGACTCAATGACTGTAGTCTCAGTGATGGTTATTTTCAGTACATTTTCTTCTGGTACACTGTCACTCCTGGCAATTACAATTTTCTCACTCCTGTTAGCAAAGAAGGGGCCCAACTGAAATAATGATTTCCCCTTTGACTTTTCCTCAGGGACAGGAGGATCAAAGTCCGCTAGAGTCTGAGTGTTTGTTACAGACGACATGTTGATGTCAGGAGACTACTGTTTGGTCTTAACATAAAGCAACATTGACTTGGTACAGAACTGCACAGTGAAGAGACAAAAATAATGTCATGTAACTAATCTTTCGGCTCCAATGGTCCATAAAAGTTTATTTGGTCCTCCAGACAACATCTTGTTTAGAAATAAACTTCACATACTGGTGAACTTCACATTCCTTCTGGTGGTCAACTGCTTTTTCTGAAGATTTAAAAAAAGAAGAAAAGTTCACAGTTATCTGAGTACACTTCCATTTTCTGAATATTTCACATCACAGAAATGCCATGTTTCATCTACAGCTTATGAAGAGGATAAAGATTTGTATTTGTTTTAAAAACTGATTTCTCCCTGCTAGCATGATCAAGATATCAAGTCCTAGAAGAAAATCTTGCCTAAACATAGCTTTTGAAGTGCTCAAGATAGCACTGGCAAAATGAAACCCCAAAGGTCTGTTTTTTCCTCTCCATCAAAATATATTAAGTGAATACCTTCACTTTCAATTAGAGAATCTATTCTTATTCAATGTGCTGTTCTCTGTTCTGCTTATTCATAGATTCAAAGGCCAGAAAGGACCATTGTGATCATCTGTCTGTCTCACCTCCTGTATAACACAGGCCATAAAACATCTCCAAAATAATTCCTAGAGCAGAGCTTTTAGAAAAGCATCCAATCTTGACAACCAATTGGTGGAAAAATCTCCATGTAAGAGTCAATCACTGCTTTACAACTCAGTTATCGGCAACAGAGCATGTCTCTTCCTTTCTATTCTCTTATGAGTTACACAAAGTCTGGTGAACCACAGAAGAATTTAGTGAGTAACAGAACAAGGAACAACACTCTATGCTGTCTGTTCTTCCACATAAACTAGGTGACATAATCACAGTAAGGCAACTGATCTGTTTTCACAAATAGGGTCCAAAGTTTGCAACAAGGACTAAATTGTTCTACAGTAACTTTTTACCATCAGCATAAAAAGCCACCAACAGATTTACTTTTTTAGTTTTTAGTCCATATTTTGGGAGTGGGGGAGAGTGAAGACAAGAGAACAGCTCAGGTAGAAAGGAAATGAATTATAGGTGGGGCTTTTCATGGTTCCAAACAAGTAGTTCCTACACGAATGAGCAAGTTGGAAAGGTATATTTAGAGCAATGACACAGACTGAGGCTCGAGAGCCACAAAAGTGGCTCTTTACTTTGTCTCCTGCGGCTCTCTGCAGCACGTGATGTTAAAACACTGTATGATTTAATTATTAATAAACTAAATTATAAATGGAACAGGATGCATTTACTATGTTATTAACCAATTGTAGTAGATAAAATAATAATACTTGGTCAGTCATTTTGCTATGAGAATACATACACACACAAAATGGTAAATGAAACAATAAATTCACATTACTGCGGCTCTTTTGAATAACGTTGATCGCTAAGTTGACTCCTGAACCACCGAGGTCTTAGTATCACTGATTTAGAGTATCAGTGGCTCTGAGGACACTCAACTGATCGAAGAGTTTAAAAAATGCCACTATTTGGTGGCAGGTTACCATGGCCATTTTGGAAACAATGTCTGCAATGAGGTCGTTACACAACAGTGCATCTGAACAATGGCAGCACAGCAAACACTACACAGCAAGTATAAAACCCACAGGAGTTAGCAAGAGCTAATGCACTGGTTTTATGAGAAAATGTTTATTCAGTAAATTGGCCAGGATACATATTTGCTTTCTTCACTTTTTTTTTTTTAAGCCAGACTTGACAGGGGCATTACAAAACCTTTGATAAATGAGACTGAAAAGTTAATAAGTTTTCACCATATCACACCTCTTGTATTCCCCCTGAACTTCAACTATTTTGTATTGAAAGTTTCTACTTTGCAGATATGACTTTTATTCTGTAGCAAAATGGACCTCCGCCTACCCACCCCTGGCCCTTTTTCTTCTACCAGCAGCAGAACACCCATTGTTATGAAGTGATGCTAGGGCACTGGCTCTTCCTATACTGATTCCAGTACATAATATATTCATGTTGATCCAAAAATGCTTTTATGGTGGTTAATTTCACCCATGAGCTAAATACATTCAGTATTATTTCTTTTAAACAGACAAATTGCTTAAGAGTGCTGCAGCACAAATTCTGGGCAAAGTCCTTTCTTCTCTAAGTCTGACACTTTGAAGCACTGAGTTTTACATAATTGTAAATTCTATAGTAATACAGAAAGCCCCCTTGCCCTCTGATCCAACTAGTTCAGCCTGGATTCGCCCACATGCACCCTCAAACATTCATGCAGAACAAGGCCATGAAATTGTAGGATCTCATGATCTGAGGATGACCAATTTCTGAACCTGTCAGTGAACCAGAACTGCTAACATTTAACATTTCCCTGGGAAAAAATGAACATTTTCTTCTGTTGCACAGGGATAGATTTAGGCTCGGTACTGCTCTCTCTCAGGTACTTATAAGTTACCACACTACCGCAGTATCTGAGAACTTAATCTGATGACTTGGCCTGACCAAAGGAAATGAATGGTAGCAATCTCATTAAAAAATATGTCCAATTCTAAAGCTCGCTAGCAGGAACACCGTTCATATCAGCTCTAGTCATTATCTGCTGATTATAAATTTATTAAGAATAGTGTTAATTTTCCAAAGGTTTCAGGGAGACAGCTAAAATATTTGGGAAAAATAAGAGATTCATAAAAGTCAGGTTTGAACCCAGCCAGTCAACCAGCTTCCCAAAACACCCGTCAGCATAGTGAAAGACACGTCCCTGTTCCACAGTGATCCAGGATTGGGGGAACCTACAACAGTGTCTCTGAGGAGAGGCACATGAAATCCTAGAGGTGGGGATGGGAGGTAAGCTGCTTCAACTGCTGACTGGTTCTCAGTAAATCTGTGTTTTATTATACCTGTCCATAAGTTTTGAGAAGTATTTCAACCAATGTATCCTTTCTCACAGAATTCCCTTGATTAAATTTACATTGTACACTGCTGAATCAGTAAAGAATAGGCGTTCAATGAACCATAATGTAGTGAAAAATTTAGTTCCAGTACTAATCGCATTGACTTCAAAAGCATTATCTTCCTTGAGCATAGTTACGAATGTGGAAGTGTTCACAGGATGGGACCCTAAATATATTTACAACATGACAACCAATGAAACATGTACGGGAAACTACATTAATGCCATGATGAACAAACTAAAATAGACTACTGCAGCTGCTAGCCAAGAGAGATATTAAATGTCATAAAATATTTATCTTTATCATTCATAGCCATTTAATGTACAGCAGAATTGGACTGAGTCTTCTGTCTTAAGATCAGTGCTCTGTTTATTGAACTGTTAATGAAGATAGGGAATCCAAGATTGAGTTCTTTGCCACATATACAGTAACTGTGTCCTCCCTTCAAGAACTTGGTTTTAAAGGGGGAAAAAAGGTACAAGGACACAAACCATGGAGATTACACAGCAAAACATCTTCCTAGGGCAATATGCTGGTCTCTGATCAGGAAAGAATTCACTTGTTGAATTCCTACTACAGCAAAATAGACCTATTTTCATATAAATGCAATTTTTTAAAAAAAATATAAATCAATGGAATAAAAGGGAATGATGCAGAGTGGGGGAAAGCAATGTGTCAGTTACTCACTATAAAGCAATTATACTGTAGTAATACTCAGCTATTTCTGCACAAGCATTACATTTGCAGGGGATTAACATAAACTGAAAAAAATCACTCTCTGGCCTGGAGGTGGGCTTCAACTGTCTTCAGAGCAATCCACTACCTGGAGATATAAGACAATAGTGGCAAACTTCAGGGAGGACTCTCCATCTCTGGAGAACTTGATGGGATAGTACAATGTTTTTCTGATTCCTTCCAGCATAAGAATTAAGACTTCACAATTCCCACACTCAAGAAACGAAACTCCCAACTGTAAAAATTGTTTATAGTGCAAAGTAACTCCACGCAATAATGAAAGACAGGAAGTGAAGAATATATCCACTTGAAACTGCAGTGAGAGCTTTGGTTGGTGCAATGTAATTACACAAGTTGGAATTTAGCCAAGTCACTTGGGCTTTTTAGTGACAAATGGTCAAAAAATATCAAGATGGCAGCAGTTTTAGCAACACTGTGTCCCCTACTTCCATTCTATTATTTTTGTTCAGTAATGAAACAAAGGAAAGACTGCTACCTACTGAATCAGCATTACTATTTCTTATAGCCCCTGGTACACCTTGGGAGTATTGCATCAAACCAATGACTTGCCATCCCCTTCTGAGATATGAAAGGATCACAACATATGGTGGCTTGGCTTTGCCCCTTGGGTACAGATGTAGTGAATCCAAAACAGTGGCTAATATTTTGTGGCTCCCTTGCGCCCGGTACAATCCTGCTGAAATATTCATAATTTGTAGAGAGAATAGCTACACTTTTTTTCCTTTTTTTATTTGGGTAGAAACATTGTTCCTGGTTTCCTACTTTTTAGCTCAGAGAAAATACCCTGAATATTTAAGATGAAAGTGCCATCGCAGCCTTGAGATGGTGCCACTGGTGCTATAGTAACAAGGGCAACAAAATATAATAATGAGGTTCCCAACCCCCGCACCATTGTTATATCATATTTGGTATCATTTTGTTAAACAGCATGACATTCAGTAAAAGTTAACACTCTAGCAATGAAAGGATTTTAAGAGAAAACAAACACACACACCCAAATTACTGACCTGCTACCTTAAATTAACTGGAAAGTCTGACACTGGCTGAAATAGGTCCCCATCTGGGATTAATTTGGTCGTCTTCCCCTGATACCAACAGTCATGCTGTTTACAGATAGATGAAAACGTGGCAGTAGTTGGGAGACTGGGTTGGATTACACACAGAAATTGAATCTTCTGGCATGTTAGAACAAGCAGCAGGCAGTGTACTTTATAGAGCTTCCCTAGTTCACTCCCAACACCAAAAGTGCATTAAAAATAAAGCATGCTACATTAAAAATTAGAAAATTAATATACAATAAAACCTTTGAGTGACTCAAATCAATGCTGGAGTATAAAAGAAGAAACTAGATAAGAATCCAGAGACTGCTACCTCTTAGTTAGGCATGAAAACATCACATTTGAGAAGCTATTTGAAGGATATCCTGCACTTGTAGACTCATAGGATACATCTATACTGCAAAAAAACCACCCACAGCAGTGAATCTCAGAGCCCAGGTCCACTGACTTGGACTCATGGAGGCTGCACTATGGGGCTAAAAATACCAGTGTAGATGTTCCCACTCGTGCTGGAGCCTGGGCTCGGAGACGCTCCCCGGATTCCAGAGCCTGGGCACATGCCCAAGCCCAAATGTCTACACTTCTATTTTTAGCCCCATAGCACAAGCCCAAGTCTGCTGACCTGGCCTCTGAAACTTGCTGCCACGGGATTGATTTTTTTTTTTTTTTTTTTTTGACGTGTAGATGTACCCAAAGATTCCAAGGCCAGTGAGGACCATCATATAACAGGCCAAAAAACTACCCCCAAAATAATGATTTTTGAACTACAGCGTATCTTTTAAAAAAAATCCCATTCCCCCTTCCTCTCCATTTCTAAAAGTTCACAGTTTGACCATAAATACTCTAAACTGAAACTGACAGCTCACTGAAGCAGCAATATTTTCTTAAGGAATTTGATAAGAAAAGTGTTAGACAACAAATAAGTGGCCTTTGTCATAAATATACTCGTACTGATGGCAGCAGCCAGTTTGCACAACTATAGGAACAACATCAAGGTGACAGTCTGTAGGATACTGTGTAATGGATAAGCCTGTCTTATCTAGACATTTTCTTCAAGACAACCAGTCATCATAACAGTTCTGCAGAGTATAAGGCAATTGTTCTTCTCCAAGTACTCACAAAGAAAACATACTTCTGAAGAAAGATTTTTTTTCTTTCTAGAAAATATGAAAGAAAGGACCAGTGTCCTTTTAAATCAACATATACCTGCCTCTGGAAATTTCCACTACATGCATCCGACAAAGTGGGTATTCACCCACGAAAGTTTATGCTCCAATACGTCTGTTAGTCTATAAGGTGCCACAGGACTCTTTGCTGCTAAATCAACATTGATCAGTAAGATTACTGATAATTACATTCTGCTATCTATCTACAGTTCTTTAGTCAACACAGATTTGTTCATACTAAAGCATAACATTCCAAACTAATGTAACTGAGTATGGTGGACAAGTTAATACATAGGTCTCAATTAAAGCTTATGTAGCAAGATAATCAATTCCAACTAGAACTGGGAGAATAACTGATTTTTCAGTTTGGTGGCAGTTTGAAATTTAAAAATAAAAAAACTGGTTTGGGTCTGTTCTAGAGTAGGGATTCAAACTTGGATCTCCAACACAGGGCCAAATATTATAAGGCAGGGAGAGGTTGGCACTACCTCTTCCTTCTCCTTTTTTGTGAATGGCCAAAACTTTGTGTGTCAATTTTGCAAATATTTTCAGGTCAAACAATACTATTCATCCAAAAATTTTCCTCCAGCTTTACTTACAACAATTTTAAAAATAGGCAAAAGTTTTTACCTCTAGGAATGCATCAGAGATGCCAAGGAAACAAGAGGCAGCTGGTGAAAATCCAGTTGGAGACACTGAGCAGAAATTGAGTACTTGTGGCACCTTCGAAACTAACCAATTTATTTGAGCATGAGCTTTCGTGAGCTACAGCTCACTTCATCGGATGCATACCGTGGAAACTGCAGAAGACATTATATACACAGAGACCATGAAACAATACCTCCTCCCACCCCACTCTCCTGCTGGTAATAGCTATTACAGACCCTAATAGCTATTACCAGCAGGAGAGTGGGGTGGGAGGAGGTATTGTTTCATGGTCTCTGTGTATATAATGTCTTCTGCAGTTTCCACGGTATGCATCCGATGAAGTGAGCTGTAGCTCACGAAAGCTCATGCTCAAATAAATTGGTTAGTCTCGAAGGTGCCACAAGTACTCCTTTTCTTTTTGCAAATACAGACTAACACGGCTGTTACTCTGAAACCTGAGCAGAAATTATAACACTGACCTGAATTTTCCTTGCACAATCCTTTTGAGAACTTCTGTGGCAGAGCTACAGATGATTGGACTGTTTCCATCCAACTCTGCCTAAGAACACCCAGTAATCTTGTTTACAAAGTGAAAAAGCCAAGAGCCTTTCAGAGCCAGGTTCTCATTAACAACAAAAGACCAGGAAAGATAAAAGTAACTGCAGATTCAAAACCAACTTGGGTATCAAACCTTGTTCTATATAAGACTGCCTCACTATCTAACACAGGATCAAAATCCTCACAACAGTTATTTAAACTAACTTTTTGGAGGCAAATGTAATTATGACCCTCATTTAGAAGTGTGTGTTATTATATATAATATGCAGAAGTTGCATAAGACTAAAATCCAGATACACAGGATTTATGTCATAGATAAAATATGCGTGCACACACATTTACTGTTTTAAATTGACCAAAAGAAATACATTAAATACATGAAAGATAGCACGTCAAGAAAAACAATACAAAGAACATAAAAGAATCACATTATAAAAGAAAGCATGTATGCTAACAAGAAATACGATATACAATAGAGTAGAAATAAAAAATATTATTCCCAATACACTTGGTATCTTATTTGTTAAATGCATATTGCAGCTCAATATTTTGAGTACACTGCATAACCTTATAACAATCTATCATGGCAGTTCCAATAAGCATCCTGAGTATTTCTATATTTGAAGAATTTTAATTGGAGGGTGCTGAGAATTTCTTGTGTCTGCGATGTGTGGTCTAATAGTTTCTTCTGGACACTTCAATTTCTCAGCTCATGTCATTTTCAGGTATTTCACTGAATCTTTAGTACAAAATTCTGCCCTTGTACCCAACTGATTGGCTTCATATCAGATACCCTGAGCACCTGACCTAGGTGTGTCTGCCATTAAGGAAGCAGACTCTAAAGATCAAGATCTGCCCTGTGCACCTGAGAGGAGAATTTTCCTCTTAGTCCACTTATTTTTCAGAGACTGGAAATTCAATAAGCAATTTGAAGAGACTTCTTGTGATGACTGGGACAACAAATTTACCCTAATTGTGAGTTCAAGTGTAAAAAGTATATTAATGTTCATAAGATATTACAATAACCTATAACAACAAATGATAATGAAAGTAGGTCAAGTTGTTTTTAATAGTGAATGTTATAAACAGGTGCAAGAGAACCAGACAGAGAGACTAAATTAGTCCAAACAAAAAGCCAAGTTGATATGATTCCAGGACTATGTTGGAATCATGTTTGGTAAAAATAGATTGTACTGGAAATTAAGGAACCAAAACTGATGTGTTGGATATTAGGCCTACCTGGTGGACAAAATAACAAGAGGATGGGCTATTCCACCCATCACTCCCTTTTTGGGTCCTTCAAAGAAAGAGACTTTGGAGTGAAAGAACAGATGGAGGCTACTGAAGCAAGCTTCACTATCATGGCTGCCAGCCACACAACCTGCTGGGACTCTTGGCCTTTGTCATCCTAATTTTGAGAGGTGTCCTGACGAGACCAGGCCAAAGACAGGGACACAGATAACACTGCCACCTCTACCAGCTCCAGTTGAAACCCATACACCACCCTGGATGAAACGGGATCAGACTTCAACAAGAGCAGCAGCAGCTCCAGCAAATCTCAACTAACTTTTTCTCTTTTACCCAAAAGAACAGTTACCACCATCTTTGATACCATCTAAGAGACTGTCAGACAAGGGTGATTTTCCTTCTTAAACTCTCTCCAGATAAAGGGAAAGGGAACAAGAAATGTTGCTAAAATTAAAGCCTTACTTAAATGCTTTAACTGTTTTTCCTCCTTTTCTGTATCTCTCCTAAAAGGTTAAAAAGGATTCGTCATGGTACTAAGCAGAAAGGGCGATGGAACAATTTGTATAGTGGAGGTGCTGAGAGCCATTGAACCAAACTGTAAACCCTGTATATGATGGAAACCACTTCAAGCCAGGGGGTGCGTCAGCACCACTAGTTCCACCACCTGTGCTAAGCAGACTGAGGTCTCTGCATACCAAACCCTGAACACTGTTCAAAACTGTTTAATGTTGCACAGTGAGAGTTTATAACACTGTTAACACTTTTGATTAATACAATGCACCTCAAGAGGAACGCAACCTAGCAAAGAAAACAAAGAAAATCTGTGCTATGTTCTCTCTACATACAACACCTATATCTCTTATACGAAACAGGATATTCTCCATGGGCAATTTCTGCAAAGTATACTGTAAACAAACTCTTTTTCATCTCAAAACACCAGAGGAAGATGGTTGCAAACTATTTAAAGTAGTGAATAAAGCTAATCTACTGGGAAAGACAAATCCCAGCCCCCTTCCTCTGCCAAGCATAGTACCCTGCAGACAAAAGCTCTGTGTGCACATCTCTCATTTTAATCTAGTATGAGATATGGGTCACTTAAACATTGCCTACAGAGTGACAAACATGCATAAAATATAATTCTAAACATTTACAAACATACATTTCATTATACAGAGATCAGAACACTCAAGACACTTATGAGCAAGTATTTAAGATGTGGCTGCTAAGCAAAGACCACACAACACTCGCTTTTGAGAAATGTCAGCATTTGAACACTAAGAGCAAGACTGAAGTTGTTTGATACTTCATTGGGCCCAATAGGTGAAGCATCTAAAACGGAAGTAACTCAGTGAGAGAATATTCAGCCCTAAGCACCACCCCTCCCTGACCTGATGTCACCAAACAGGGTTTTATTTTAAAACAGCACTTGGAACTAGTGTGTAGATAGGTGCCACAAAAGTGTCTCTGCGCCCACAACAGCTTTGCCAGTGCATCTCAAACCCAGTGCTACCATTCCATGCCTCCATTCTACTGACACTCTGGGCTTGTCTATACTTGAAATGCAACAGCGGCACAACTGCACCACTATAGAGCTTCAGTGTAGACACTGCCTATGCCAACAGGAAGGATTCTCCCATCAGCGTAGTTAATCCACCTCCCTCCCCGAGAAGTGGTACCTAGGTCGACAGAAAAATTATTCTAGTGACCTAGCACCATCTACAGCAGGGGTTAGGTTAGTTTAACTATGCGGGGATGTGGATTTTTCACACCTCTGAGCGACGCAGTTGGGTCAACCTAACTTTTTAGTTTAGACCAGGCTTAAGATCTGCTAGTGCACCACAATCTTGGAGCATCTTTACTATTCCAGTTCAGGGAATCCCACACAGCACAGCAAATGCATCTAAATCAATCCTGACCGAAAATCCAGTGCAAGGCCTCTCTAGAACTCAACTGTAAATCATACAGCAGCTTTGCAATGCAGACATCTCTCTCCTGAAGACTAGACTGAGCTGATCAAACAAATGAATACACGTGTTTTTTTAAAAAGTAATATTTTCACTCATGAACTACTCCAGGCTTTGAACCTTCATCTCCAGAGGTGAGAAGCTGGTGTATTAAGCCAATTATTAATTAGCCTCCAAAATGGAAACATTAAGAATTCTAAGGCATAAAAATAAGAGCTGTAGTTCAGAATTGATACTCTTATCTGGAAGGGTCCACCTTGAACAGAAGTGTAACTCAGCACACACATTTCATGCCACATTCCTGACACCTGCACTTTCTGGACTGCAACAAGCTGCTCCACACAGGCAGAGCCCTGCACTCACATTGAGCCCTGGGTTTAAATACTTATAATAGAATGATACCACCGCCTAGTAGCTGAATTCCTGATAGTCTTATGCAAGGAACTTTGCAGGAGGGAGAAGGGGAGGCCTACAAACTTGCATTTATTTCAAAACCTTTTTTTGTTGCTAGATCACCACTGGTTATGCTATGAAACAAGCCTTAGTTGTTTCAAATTCCGCAAACTGTCAGCCATAAAAGTGTTTTTAGTTATTTTACTTCAGAGGTCAGAAAAGTAAACACTCAAAACTACTGTCTCAGGGAGAAGCAAAACTCATAGTCAAAGATGATCAAATCAACACCTACATAGCACCTCGATCACAGATCCCCAATCATTCTACAAAGCAATGCAGGTGTTATTATGCCCATTTTACCGAGAGAGAAACAGACACACAGACTTGCCTAAAGTCAGTTTGTAGCAGTCAGGATTAGACCCCCACAAGCTCCCAACTCCCAGTCCAGGGACCCCACCCCAGATTATACCTGCCATTGTGATACTGCACCTACCCACTACCCCCAACAAAGACCACCTCCTCCAACAGAGACCCACCAAATAAACTGCCTACCCCCTCCTCCAGCAAACACCGCCCCCAAATAACCACCTGCCCCTCCCCAGCACAGACCCCCCCCAATAAACCGCCTGCCCCTCCCCCAGCACAGACCACCCCAATAAACCGCCTGCCCCCAGCAAAGACCCCCCCAATAAACCACCTGCCCCTCCCCCAGCACAGACCACCCCAATAAACCGCCTCCCCCCAGCAAAGACCCCCCCCAATAAACCGCCTGCCCCTCCCCCAGCACAGACCACCCCAATAAACCGCCTCCCCCCAGCAAAGACCCCCCCAATAAACCGCCTGCCCCTCCCCCAGCACAGACCCCCCCAATAAACCGCCTCACGCCAGCAAAGACCCCCCCAAATAACCACCTGCCCCTCCCCCAGCACAGACCCCCCCCCGAATAAACCGCCTGCTCCTCCCCAGCACAGACCGCCCCCAATAAACCGCCTCCCCTCAGCAACGCCCTACCCAAATAACCGCCTGCCCCTCCCCCAGCACAGACCCCCCCCCAAAAATAACCGCCTGCCCCTCCCCCAGCACAGACCCCCCCAAAATAACCGCCTGCCCCTGCAGGGGGCCGCCCCGCCCCACCTGCCTCTCGCCGGACCTCAGCCCGGGCCCTCCCCGCCGTTGCCACCACCTGCCGCAGTCCCGGCGCGAGCCATTCCGCCACTCGGCTCCCCCCGCCCGGGCCGACCAAAGCTCTGTCCCCGCCCGCTGCCGGCAGGGCCAACCGGCCTCCACCGCGGCGTTGGGAGCGGGGCCGGCGCTGCGGGCTGGCCAGGAACGCCCCACCCGGCTCCACCGGCAGCCTCCGGGGCGGGGGCCCGAGCCCCGCACCCCCGCGGGTGGGGTAACACCCCCCGTCCCCCAGGGGCCCGAGCCCCGCACCTCCCAGGAGGGGTACCTCCCCCCTCCCCCAGGGGCCTGAGTCCTGCACCCCCAGGAGGGGTAACACCCCCATGTGCCAAAGGCCTGACCCCGCACCCTCCAGGAGGGGTAACACCCCCATCCCTGGGGATCCTGAGCCCTGCATAATTCCAGGAGGGGTAATGCCCCAACCCTGGGTGGCCTGAGCCCTGCACACCCCCAGGAGGGATAACCCCCCAACCACCTGTGGGGACTGAGCCCCCCCATTGCCCCCACAGAAAGGTTAACCCCTCAATCCTGGGGGGCGAGAAGCTGAGCCCTGCATACCCTCCCAGAAAGGGTACCCCTCCAAATCCTTGGAGGGCCTGAGTGCCTTTTGCCCCCCTCCAGCACCTAGGGAGAGGCCCTCCCACAGGGTGTAGTTACACCCGCTCTTCAGACATGGTCCCTTTCACAGCCTCTCCAAAGAAAAACAAGAAGCAATTTTCTGGCAGGGAGCAGAATGCTTCTGAAGAGACAGCCCACCACCACCATTCCAGGGATGGGGAACCTGGGTGGGGTGGCAGGGTGACGGGGGACAGCCCCCTAATGGGGGAAACAAACAAAGGCTGTGAACCCATCCTGTTTAGGAGTGCTAGTTGGGCAGTGCTGAGGTTGCCATTTTTGAGACATGTTGCCACCTCATGATGTGGCGCTGTCCACAAAGACACTTTGGGGCTGCTTGGACTCTGGAGGTTCAGGATGTGGCCATGAAAACCAGGCTTGTCTCTTGCATAGGCAGCAACCTGTGCAATTGTGTGAAATGAGGACAAGACCTCACAAAACCCACCCACACGACTAGCCCCCCTTGGTGGCAGGCTCAGCAGTGCGGCCAAGCAGTAATGAGCTTTGGGGCCAAAATCCCCTCACATTGCTGGAGAGATTTCAGAAACAATACCTACAATTCTGGAGTAAACAGCATTTAATGAATAAACACACATAAAAATGTAATGGACTAAATGAAGGAAGCCCTGGAGTTATTTGTCTCAGTCCAAAACTCTGCTGACTGTAGACTAAATCTACCCAGCTACACTGCAGAAAATCCAGAATAACTCTACTGAAGTCAATGAATCTGGTCCAGTCTCATTATGATAGATGCAGGCTTGTAATACTGATAGATACATGGGTAATACTGCCCTCTACTGTTACATATGTGTTTCAAACCTCCCCATGTTTAAACATACAAAGTTTAAACTCCCCCCACCACTGCCAGAAAGGAGGCTCAACTTTCATAAACGCACTGAGTCCAAAAGTAAAAGAGAAAACTATGTGTCAAAAGTAAGGTCTGAAGACTCTACACTTCAACCTTTATTATCCAAACTTTCAATATCAGCAATTCCTAATTATCCGCTACAGGATCATATTTTCCAACATCTATTAATCACATTGAAATTTTTCTAAAACCTGGTTTATCTGAAATTATTCATTGTCCTCCTTTACCTTTCAATAACTGAGCTTCATGTGATACTCCACAATATAAACCCACTAGGGCAGGGACCATGCATGAAATTCTGGCCCCATTGAAGAAGACAAGGACAAAACACTCCCATTCACTTCAATGAGCCCAGAGTTTCACTCCATATTCTCTAGAGGTCGGAGGCTATTCTGGAGCCTTAATCATAATAAATGTGCACTGACTTGGTTTTTACTGGTAGTCCTGTAAAATGTCAAGAGTATCTTCGATCACAACTGCAGTCAGGAAAGAATGTTATACTTTACAGGTCTGAGTGGGCAAATAATCTACTCAAGTCTTCTCAGTGATGATCAACATCTACAGAAGTGAAAACTAGAGGGTATTATTATTTCAATTTTTCACATTTAAAATGTCAATATAGACAATTTAGTAGTGTGGTTCAGAAAATAATTGGGTATGGTACAGCAACTGAAAAACACAATCATGCACCCTTTAATCTAAGTATATGTACATTGGTGATTCCAGGAGAAACAGACAAATGCTCAACATACAATTTTATGACAAACATTCAACAAAATGGGAAAAACAAATAGGAATTTCTAAAATTGCTAGTTCATTCTGAGAGCCAAAATTGGGGAGGCTACTAGAATCTGGCTAGTTTGTGACTGTGGAGAGGGGATAGTTGGTGTATTGTCTATTACTGGGTAGACAACATGTTCAAAGGAAGAAGATTTAGATTAGAGATAAACAGGAACTACATGTACACGAAACAGAAATATCAAGTCAGAAGTGGATATTTGGGTGCAAAACTCATTCAATTTGTTCTTCAGAGATTGAGAGTTCACTGCTCAGATTTTGGTCTAAACTATTTGACAAGACAAGTTTATTAATGAGAACAAAGAAGATAAGACTAAGGTGAACTGATTTAAATAACTGATTTTAATCACTATTTAAACCAGGAAGCAGGAAATCTTGATTTAAATGACCTAGATCAGTTCATGGAGAATAGGTCCATCAATGGCTATTAGTCACAATGGCAGGGTTGGTGTCCCTAGCTTCTGTTAGGTCACTTGATGATTACCTGTTCTGTTCATTCTCTCTGGGGCACCTGGCACTGGCCACTGTTGGAAGACAGGATACTGGGCTACTTTGGTCTGATCCAGTATGGCCATTCTTATGTTCTTATCAGTCTTAACCTTGTTTTGCATTTGTACTTTTAGTTATTTTCCTAAAGGAAGGTCGATTCTCATTGATTGGTTACCATTAAAACATCTGTGACTAAATATAGCCTTTACACTACATTTGCTGCTTTTTTTTGGCTAATCAGGAGGATAAACTATATATACACATTTATTTAAGCAATTACAGCATATACATCATAAGCAACATTTCAAGACTCCAGTAATAAATATAAGACTTCTGATAAAAATAGCAAAAATTGGCAACCTGCGCCATAAGGAAGGCTGAGGCTGAAGGACCAAGCTCTGGATTCCAGCCTTGCTGCGGAAAAGATCAAAAAATGCCTGAGAACGGGATATTATTGGTACCTGGGTAAAAAACACTGGCTTCCCTGCTCTGCAGAAAGATGGAGCACTTGATCTAACAGCTCTTTTCTCTCTATCTTCTGTTAATTTATCTCAGTATTATTCTGCAGCAAAGACATGCTCAGAGAAGACATGGTTTGAAAGCTTCTTGATCTTGGTACATCACCAGCCAGAACTGTAACCAGCTCCTTTCAGGTCAGTGGAAATACATAATTTAATAAGCAGAAGCAAGTACTAATACAGCTGCCTGCACGGACAGAGGAGGTTACAGCAACATACTTAGTATACTCATGTCACTGAGCCTAGGCCAAAGGGTGTTTCTGCCCCCAGCACAGTCAAGCACTCCAGTTTTAATGCTCCAGCGGGCACTAGATCAGATCCTCATGGGGAAGATACCTGCATGTGACCACTTAATTATATTTATGTCACAATATATGGGGGGCAGGTTCACCCTCCAGGGACCCCTCTCCAGCACCAGCTTGGGTTGGGCTGTTCAGCCTCCAGGAGCCTCTCTCCAGCTGTTGCAGGGTCATCCTCCAGGGGCCCCTCTCCAGCACTAGCTTCGGGGTGGGGGGGTTCAGCCTCCGGGGGCCCCTCTCCAGCACTAGCTTCGGGATGGGGGGGGGGGGGTTCAGCCTCCGGGGGCCCCTCTCCAGCACTAGCTTCGGGGTGGGGGGGGTTCAGCCTCCGGGGGCCCCTCTCCAGCACTACCTTGGGGGTGGGGGGGTTCAGCCTCCGGGGGCCCCTCTCCAGGTGTGGGGGGGGGTCAGCCTCCAGGGGTCACTCTCGAGCTGCGGGGGGGGAGGGGAGAATTCAGCCCCTCTCCAGCTGTATGAAGGAGGGAGAGGAAAATTCAACGGCAGCCCAGCTACGGGTCGCGGGCGGGGGAAGTGACGTCTAGCCGGTTGCCAGGCCCCGCCCGGAAGCGCGCCGCGGACCCGGATGCCGAGCCCAGCCGCTGCAGCCATGTAGCCACCGTTACCGGCGCGAGGGGGGCGGTGTGTCGGCGCTGCCATGGAGCCGCTAGACAACAGGTAGGGGAGGGGCGGGGCCTGGTCCCAGCGGGGACCCACCCCCGGGCTGCACCTTCGGGGGAGGGGAGTCGGGGACACCCCCCTCCCTCCCGTTGTTGCCTTGGGGGGGGGGAAGGAGGAGTTCAGCCTCCCCCTCTACCTGTCACTGGTTGGTACAGTCCAGCCAGGAGGGCAGGAAGGGCTCCCTCCGGCCCACACCGTAAGTCGTCACTTCGGTCCGCTTGTGAACGGGGGCGGGGGGATGACATCATTGTGTCAGTGTGCAGCGCCCCCCCTTCCCCACCGTCGACTCACGGCACTGTCCGGTGAGCTCATCCCACAGCGCTGGCTTCACCACCCGGCCCAGTGACGTCATGCATCTCTGCGCTGCCCTGCGATGAGGTTGCCTCGCTGCACGGCAACGTCACAGGCTCACTGCCCTGTGACATCATTGGAGCCCGGCCCTGACCTGTGACGTCGTTGCATCATCCCACTTGTCCCATGACATCACAGAGGCAACACGGACGATGACGCACATTGTCGATGACCGCCTGCTGCCCAGGTTCAGCGGTAGCCTAGACGCACTGCATCACGCCACTGAAGATGCCATCGCTTGGCCAGACGGCTGTGCACACACTAAATAAAGAACAGAGGCATTGTGGCACTACACTGCTCTGTCACATCAGCGCACTACCAGCATCACATCCAGCCTTTCCCGTAACACATCGCTCCTGCCCCAACCTCATGCTAGGCCAGAACGTGCCTGAGGATGTTGCATGAGGAAGGTGCTATGATGCAGCAGCACAAATGCACCCTGACCTCACGTTTTGCACGAAGATGTCACGGTGTGATGCATACCTCCAGTGGCATCCCCCTGCTAAAACTGGGCCATCCTGGAAAAATTGGGAGAGATGGCAACTGAACATCTGCAGCCACATCTCTTAAATAGGTACAGCTTGGCAACCTCATGAGGAGGTTGTAAGACCATGTTTACTAAATGCTTTGAGATGGTTGTACTCCTGTCTTTCCTTCCTGCAGAATATTGCTAATAAAACATATCTTAGTTCCACTCTTTTTTATTATCATTTAAGGGATCCTCTTTTTCCTCCACCTAATGAGACTGCAGATCTTCCACTGCCAAATTTAACACCAAGGCATCAAGAACTTATTCCTACTCCCTGTGGCCCTGTAAGTACCTGTACTATGTAATCTTGATTTAGAATATGTCATTTTAGTAATTTTACAGCAGAAAAGGGTCCATAACCCATCAAGGAAAATCTCTTACAAACCATCTATAATATGTAATACTTTGGCTCTCTAAGAGGCCAGATGGGCTAGGTGTGTTAGCAGCATATTTAGCTCTTTTAAAGATGGACATGCAGCTGTAAATCATTGTTAGAGGTGAGGGCAGCATGAAAATGCAGATCTAAAATGCGCACAATGGTATCATCTTTAGTGCCATTAATTACAGACACTATCAGGTTAAAATCACATTTTTAAAAACCCACACATTGCCTTTCATAGGTTACAAAAACAACTTAGATTATTAAAAAGGAAGGCATTTTTTAATGCTCAGTAATAAAAATAACTAGTCATTCCCTCTTTAATTTCTAGTCAGTTTCAGAGTTTTGTACTTGTATAACATTGGGTTGCAAGCACAGCAAGAGAATGTGTGTTTAAGACTTCTTCCTACTGGAATTTTAAAAGAAGCAAATGGGAAAAAAAATTAGAAAATGAACCAGATTTGATCTGGAATTGCTCCCTTAAAAAAAGAAAAAAACAAAAACGAAACAGTAAAAGGTAGGGAGCGTTGAAAACAATGTCCACATTGTCAGTTGATTCTTTACTAGCCCAAAAGCAAAGTACCAGAAATGCCACAGTCCAATAGTTTAAACAGCTTGAACTGTATTACGTATGCCTGCATAGCTTTTGTTGTAAAAATCCAGAAGACAATAGACACAAATGGTTACTTTATATGTGGTCTCATTAGAAATTTTTAACTAATTACTTGTGTTCATAACTGGCAGAGTATTTATGCTGTGAGGTTTTTGTATTTGCTGTTGCTGTGATCTATAAAGTGAAATCTATTATTACATATCACCCACTGTGAAGCAAATTCCATTATTTAACTCCAGTGGGTATGTCCAGATGGAGATAAAAGCCCTGCAGCATGGCCGTGGCTGGCCCAGGTCACCCGACTCAGGCCACAGGGCTAAAAATTGCTATGTAGACGTTTGAGCTTGGGCTAGGGCCCAAGCTCTAGGACCCTCCACCTTTGCGGGGTCTCAGACCCTGATCCCAAACATCTACACAGGAATTTTTCAGCCCCGGAATCCAAACCCTGCAAACCCAAATTAGCTGACCCAGGTCAGCTGCAGGTTTTTTATCCCCATATAGACATACCCACTGTGGCCAGTGTATTGCCAATGTACTTATGTACGTGCTTAATTTTAAGTATGTGCTGAAGTCCCATTGATGTCAGTGAGACTTGCACATGCTTACATGCTTTCCTGAATAGTGGTGATCTTAAGCATGTGCTTATGTGCTTTCCTGCACTGGGGGGTCTGTGTGAATAAATCCTAATATTTTAATGGAGAAATGTTACTGGTCTATACAATAGATATTGTACAAAGGGAAAATGTAATAAATACAACCCTATCATATGCAGTAAACTAATATGTAGTAACCTCTTACTGTCATCAGTAAGGGAAAGTTACAAAATGAAACTATGTGGCAACAATAATGTTCTGCTAAACCCTGTCTCCAGATGACTCATCCGCTCTATGTGCCTGTTAATATTTAAGTCTTTTTCGTGTTGCTAATGGCACAGAAAAATGAAGAACTTTGTATCTGTATGGCATAGTTTCTCAGTAACTCAGCTGGATCTGAGGTTTTGGCTGTCCTGGGGAAAAGAGAAAATATGGCTCATTTACATTCTCTGGACACGGCTGAGGAATCTGAAGGATTCAGTTAATTTTCTAACAAAAGTTCGATAGCTAAAAACACTTTTTTGTGTCAATGGGGAAAATATCACTTGATATGTTTTAGTATGTGTATTTGTATGGGTCAAAACCTTGGATTTCAGAGGGTGGAGGGTAACAGCATTCTGGCCTTCTATTCAGGGCTACTAAGAGCAGAATTTGGCCCCTCTGGATAAACTTGAAAATTAATGATCAGGTCTAAGGATAGGAACTACTACACAACAAACTGGCCATCTCTGGTCCTGCATAGTTTTGGAGTAATTTCTTCCGTTCCATAGAGTTTCCCTTCATCTTTGTAAGTAATGCCCTGTAGTTAGAAAAGTATCATTTAAATAATTTAGTGTCATGCATTTTTTTTAGAAGTGTTAATGTTCTGATTTTAAAGAGACCTGTCTGAGTTTAAATATTTTCTATTCCAGATAAAACCTTGGTCAGAATTATCCTCTCCTGTCAAGATCTACTTCTGTGTAACTATCCTCTCTCTGTTGAGCGTAATAGGACTAACCACAGAGACCCTCTTTCGACAGACTCATGAAGATTTCACCATTTCTCTTATACAGTTAATTGGAGTTGGTAAGAAATGACCAGTTTCTGCACTTCAAAAATAGATGCACTAATTCATTATTTACTAATTTGGTAAAGAACACTCAGATTTTGGATTTTATTCTAGTTGATATAATATACACATTGAACCTCAATACCTGCAGAGGCAGCATTACACAAGTTGAGGAGTGTACATGCTAGATACTTCTGTGGCAGTTGTTTTTTGGTGTTATTGTAGAAGGAAGATCGAGTGTCATGTAGAAAGCAGTTCTCTGAATAGCATAAAATAAACACTCTGGTTTTAGGATGTTTTGGCTTAGGACTGTTTTGCTGCTTCTGTTATTATTTGGTTAGTATAGTAGTTTCCCACTGAGCAACTGTACCAATGATTTCGGTTTTGGACAACTATCATTTTACTAGACCAAGTCCTCATCTGTGCCAGAGTGTACCTGTCAGCTCCGGTTTAAATTTCTTATGCTCTAACCCATCACGGAATTTGGGCAGGTCAACGTGCATAGTATTTCTGGTCATCCCTGGTCTCCTTTGAGTGATATCTGGTTCCAAAAGTGCCTTCTTCCACTGCAGGAAAACAAGCAGAGGCAGTTTGGTTCTTAAACATCAGAAAGTGCAGACCATCTCTCTGTGCCAACCCTTGAATAGTTCTTGTCCTTTTAGTTTAAATTGCTGCTCTATAGGAAGCATGAAATCTATAGAGCCCCACAGATAAAATATTTCCAATTATCATAACTTCAATAGAAACCATACCTCACCTTTTGAGATACTCCCTAATTAAATCAAAATGAAGCTTCATTTGAAAATAAATAAAACAAAGGTGTGTGAGGAGGCCCTGGCATGTGGTACTAGCAGGTTTTGGCTGTTAGCTGGCCAACATAAGCCTAGGAAGAACTGCTCGTCTGTGTGGGAATCACACCTGGAGACTGAGAAGGGCAGCAGGTCTTCACGCTGGGTGTAAGCAATTGCTGCCAGCCGGCTTTGGTGTTGTCACCAAAACACAACGAAGGCCGTTGATGATGTTCCATATTCTCTAATTAACACACGCAGAAACACATTAATTCATTCGGGAAAACTCTGCTCTGATTAGCAGCTTTTCACACAGGAATCATCAGTACAAGATAGAATTTTGGACACTAGTGCAGAGCACTAGTCCAGCCAATCAAGCATCCTGCCTCTGTTAGTGATAGAGTCTGAGTCTTCAGAGAAAGATGAAGAATCCCATAACATCCCAACCCAACTATGCAGTGTTACAGATGGGGATAGCGAGAGCATTCCTGACTCCAACCTGTTTTTTTCCTACCTCTTATGGTTGAGCCCAGAATACTAAGTTTTCTACTCTCCAGCCAGTAGGTGGAGACAGGAAATCTATCTATCTATGCATCTCTACCACCATGTTCACAACAAGAAAAAGAGGTGTACGTTAACACAGGTGACCGAATAGGATTTTAACACATTACTTAAGACTCAACGTAGATAAGCCAAATTGCAGTTTTAACACATGAGCTGGTTGAGGTAATGGGAGAATGGGACTGGGACCAGGAACCAAAGGTGGGGAAGAGACGGGGCTGGAACAGGGACAGGTTGGAGGGGATGGGGCAGAAGAGGCCAAGCTTGGGTGGGGAATGGACAGAAGAGACTATCCCCACTAGAGCACACTCTCTTTCAGAGGCTGGAAGGTAACCCAGGATTCCTTGAGTCTCACCACCTCTCAGCTGTCAGCAAATATCTGTAAAATCCACTGGCTAGATTTTTTTTTCTTTTCAAAATCAGTCTCCTGCCCCCCTCCCCTTTTTAAAAAAAAAAATTAAGATGAGAATCATCATATTTGTTCTTCCTGGTTTTGCTGGAGGACCTCTTGGAGGGCTCAGACATATGATCAGTGAGCTCTCACACTTCACCTTAATTGAAGGGGCCGATGTCTTGAATCTCTAACAAAGATGTCCTCTCAAATGTGCATGAAGCTTTGGAATTTAACATGTGCTAACAAGAAATGAGTTTTAAAAAGAGTCGGATTAAAATCCCTTTCCCTTTTAATTGGTCAGCTTTCATCTCTCACGGTAGCATAGTTTCATTAGTTCTACTATCACTATACAGTCTTCCACGGTGGACAAGAACTGAAGTTCTAATATAAACAAAAATATCAAGCAGAAACCACTTTTCTTTTTGACAAAAACATTTCACATAAACAAACATACAAACAAAAAATTCACAAGGCTAATTTTTCAGTTTTGCCACTTATTGTTAGTGGCCTTATTTACCATCAGCAAGAGTGAAAGAGGAACAGTCCATTGTTCATTTCCTGGGGTGGTTTGTCTGGGGAAGAACACGTACCTATAAAATTATGGTTACATTAGCTGGGAAACTCTGATGATGCTCCATCCACATGTCCCAAAGAGTCAGACCCACTCACATCCCACTGGTACTTGCTCACTCGATGTGGAGGGAAGGAGAGTTGGGCAGAAAGTCAGATGAGTGAAATAGAGTGGGATCAGAGAAGCAAGTAGAACAGAGAACTGATTCTGATTCTCACAAAGGGAAGGTTTGTTCCTTTGTTCCAGTTTGGGCAGAAGATGATGCAGAGATGAACAGAGACTATTGACTAAAAATCTTGGTGTTCTTTGGGGTGCCTCACCACAATTTCACCCTCAGGTATCTATCCTAGGGTGGTTCTTACCTGTTTTAGGGATTACTATAACATCGTTTTTCAAACTGGGGTGAGGTGCGATGAAGTTATCATGGGGGTGCCAGGACCCAAGGTGAAGGAGAACATCCCTGCATCCTTGCTACTTTCTGAGGAACAGGAACCAGCACCTCTCTGCTGGCAGGTGTGGCAGGAGCAGCCAGCACACAACGGGAGGCCTGGAGGGAAGGGTTGGAGAGTAACCTACCCTCACAGTGTTTATTGCTGCCCCCCACACCCCCACCCCACTCAGCACATGCCTCAGATGCTAGGTTGGTGGCAGCAGGCAGTGGCATGAGGAGCCAGGGTTCAGGATCCGCAGGAGATCAGGATTGTACTTGAAGAGGGAAGAAAGGATTTAATTTCCCAGAAACAATATTGTTTTGTATGGTGTGTCTGGGCCAACTGTTATTTTGGGGGACTCTGCACACCTACTCCTAATGTGGTTTATGAAACCGTTCCCCAGCAGTCATATTGCAATGCTTTTGTCTTCACTAGTCACATTTGCTTACAAATCTCATCTGGGAGCACTCCATCTCTCTCAAGGACTTTATCAACATTTGCCTGGGAGGTGGGGGATGAAGCCATTCTTTTTTTAACTGTTCATTGTCAGCCGTGCTAACTGTACTTCGCAGCTGTAATAGAGCACTAAGCCCTACTATGGTTGAAACCGGTCAAGGTTTGGGAGAGTGGACAGCAGGTGCTGTCATTGCCTGCATTGTTAGTTAACTGCATTGTGCTCCAGTTAGTTTTCTGCTTGTGAACGAACCATAAAGAAATACCTACCCCTTTTCTGTGTGGTGGAATTCTGCTGCATTGAAAACTAAAGAGCTTTGTGTAAGCACATATCACTAACTGCATTTTCCCCATTCCTCGCCTGTGTCCTTGGGACTGGGGATATTTCTGAACGTGGGGATGGGGGAGAGATAGAAAAATGTGTGGTGTATGACGGCACCAGGCAGTCACCATATTCCATTTCCATGGGGTGTGAATCATGGATATGAGTCAGGAAGAAAAGGGCTCAGTGTATTTTGGGAATGGGGGTAGAGGACTATTGAAACTTGGGACCTGATACACACCCCTTACCCTAGCCATGCTACAGACTGGCACGGGTACAGGGCCATACCACAGCTTGAGGCATGTACTTACCCATACCCCTCAGCTATAAGTAGAGTTGCCAATTTGTTTGGATGTATACCTGGAGGTTTCATCACATCACATCATCTTTCATTAAAGATTAATCTTTAATTCCTAGAGACACCAGGACAATCCTGTAGGGTTGGCAACCCTAGGTATAAACTAGCTTATTTGTCCTCTACTTGCCTTCAGACACTTGCTTCTGTGACCAATAGGGGGGTTATTTATGACACAATCATGCACATAGACGTGTGTACAGTTGCTAGTATAGATGTACCCTAATGTTTCAACCCAGCACAGAAGTTGACATTAGACTGCTGTCAAATCTGTTTGTCTACCTTTCGCAATAGTCTATCCATTAAGGCTTGAGAGCTATCCCATAATGTACTTAGCCAGTTGAACAGTGCTGTAAACGTGTGTGTGTGAGCGTGTGTGGTTAATTCCTTGCCATCCATAGAATTATTGCTCTCTCATTAATTACTTCCACTAGGAAGGTTAAATGATTTCCCTTGCTTTTCTTTAACACACACACACACACACACACACACACACACACACACACACACATCAAATACTATTTCATAGAAGCTGCTAATTGGTTGAGGGAGTTGATAAGGTAATATTTTTCAGATGGAGTATGAAAGGCAAGCCAAAAAATGGATCTCATAAGTTGTGTGTTAAACACATTGTGTCATCTGCATCAGGGGTCAAGAACATATGCCCCTTGTGTGTTCTCAGTCCGAGGTGGTTACTGACCTGCCTTTCTCCTTCTCAGTGTTCTGCGTCTACTATGTAACCAGAGGGATCCTGCAGGAGAATCGCCAAGAGCTCATTGTCTTCGTTCTCTCCATCTTGCTGGTGATGTTTCGATCCATTGTCAACTTCACACTTGTCTCTGCTCAACAAAAGCCAAATGTCCTGGTCAGCATCTCAGTTTCATTCTCTTTGCTTTTCTCTAAATACTGACTTTGAAGATCTTAGGAAAGTAAAGAATCCTGCGAATGTGGTAAGACAGCTGACATGGGGAAAGTCAGGCATCTTATTCCATAGAGTTTTCGGTGTTCTTATAGAAGTTGTGGAAGTTTGATTATCAGAGATGGCAAATTTCTTTCTCTCTATTCAAGTAGTTTTGTGGTTCTCATCATGGGAGTATCTGAGTGCAGCACAAACATCAATGGATTTTACCTCACAACACTCCCTCTGAAGTAGGGAACTACTATCTTCACGTTACAGATGGGTACTGGCACAGAGCAGGTTAAGTGAGTTGCCTAAGATAGGAAGTCTGAGCTAGGAATTGAATGCAGGTCTCCTGAGCCCCTAGCCAACAGCCCAAACATTCCTACCATTATGTTCAGTGGGAAAAGCAATAATTTTGCCATGCTGGAAAGTTGCAGCGTCTGTTGGAAAACAAATGGCTGGTGGGGCTTGTAGTTTTGTTCTAATGGCTTGTTTACACAGCAATTTACTGCACTGCAAGCCAGGGTTACAGCAAATCCACCCTCACTGCACTGTAGCAGTGTCCACACAGGATATTAGTGTGTGGCAAACTGGTGCGCTGTAGATTCACAGCCTGGCTTGCAGCGCAGTACCTTGACATGTAGACAAAGCCCTATGTTATTATAAGCAAATAGGGTGCAGGATTTGGAGCTAAGCTGCATCCTTCACACACCTGTCACACCCAGACTGTCCTTCTAGGTACTCCTTCCCCCTTATTTGCATGCTATCCTCCGGGATGGGAAAGAGGTTCCTTCCTCCAGAGTGACACTGAAATATGAACTCTAGCAGGGAGGAACACTGCAGAAAATAAGCTAACAAGATTAAAACAGCATAGGATTGGCCTGCTCAGTTTACATAGCAATGGCTCATTCAATTCCTGTTACTTATTGGCAGTGAACAGAATCTTGGGGCTTACCAGGGGAAAGGCATCAAGGAAATGCTGATTAATTTAATGTACAAACCCCAGCTATCTGCCTGTATGGTAAACAAGAACCAGGAAGGAGATGAAAACAAAGCTATGTTTATTGATTCCAGCCAAAAAGAAGTTTCAGACTCAGGTGAAAAAACCATGGTATTAAAATGAAACTGCTTTTCCCATAGAAACCAGTAGGAAAGATTCTCTCCATCTCAGCCAATTAGACATCTTACTTGGTAACTCCCATGAAGTAAACTCAAAGCCAGCCACTGCCAAAGAAAGGTTGGCCCTTTACAGCTATTTCTTTGATATGTAAATTAAAAATCAAGCATACCATTGCAATGATGTTATGTTTGAATATCCAAGTTAGGGAATGCAAAGGTTAAGGTATAAATCTCCCACACTGAAGGTAGTGTATGATAAGTTGCACCTTAAACATCATAATTACATTAATGTACAGTAATCCATTACATCAAATGGCCAGAATTTTAGCTTTATGAGGGCATAATCAATGCCAGCTTCTATTCTAGCAGTACATCTTATGTGAAGTTAACTGCTATGTTAGAACTTTTGCATTTGCATGGAACCTGATTTCCTTGTTCCTGGTCCCTGCGATTTTCAGCAACAACAAATGAATATTAAATGTTGTCCCCATTTTTTGAAGATTAACCCGACTGTAGTGTGGTCAGTCCAGGTGTGCCATTGTAACTCTCTTGCTTTCCTTTCTCATCAGGCCCGCTTTATTCTGATCCTCTTGGTTGGATCCTTTGACGTGATCTGCGCCATCATCCTCATTCAGAGTCAAAGCATGATGGCCTTCCGAGTGGGCGGGGCTCTGGAAAGCCTCCAGTCTCAGTATTTTATGCTGAATCTCTGTTTTTCCATGTTGACCTTTGATCTTCAGGCGCAGGTATTAATACATTCTACATTGCTTCTCTCTCCCACTAATATTGACCACAACTTGGAATTGGACTAGTGTATGTAAGAGGCAACTGCAAGCCAGGTCTCCCAGGATCTCACCAATTGACTTACTGTGTGATCATCTCTAAAATTTTCCTAGTAATGCTTACCTCCCCTAAGTATCCTTCATAGGGAAAAATGGCTAAACCCCATAAAAATAGACCTAAAAAATATTTTCTCATTGTCCTGCCAGACAAAACAGAAGCGGAATCTTATTAGGAAGTCAGTTTGCCTGGAAGACCAGTGATTTCCAGAAGTACTGAAACTCGACTGTTTCAGTTTCCTAACATAGGAAAGGGATGATAACACAATAACTTTACAGAGTCAAGCTTCCTGCTTCTGTAGCATCCCAACTGCTACCTACACTTGGGAACAGGACACTGAGGTATGAGAGAATCACATTTTGATAAAGAACTTGATGTAGCAGAGCAGTCAGGTCAAGATGCCAACCTGAAACTACAGATATGTAAAGTGAACCACAGAGGCCTATTTGGAGAGAGATTGTACTTCAATACCTGAGCTACTTTGTTACCTATACTTTCACCTGGGAACACCTATTGCTGCCCTCCCTGTTCTTTTGCTGGGTTGATACATTGGTAGGGTATAGTATATGCCCTTGTCTTCTCTGTTTGGTGCTGGCTCAGTTTTCCTAAGAGAGAAATCTTGCCTTTTAAACTCTGCCCTTCTGTCGTTGCTGAGAGTTTGTGCCATCTCTTTGGACGCTGCTTGTTTGTGGGCATACACAGTTTAAAACCTGAAATTTCACTCAACTTCTACCTCTCACTTCTCAGCTCTGCCTTTGTGCTCTGCTGCTAAGGAGTCTGCATGTAATCACCCTCTTGCATAGCATCATCCTAGCAATTGGCGTCTTCTGGGCTTGCCTGAAAGTAACAGTTGGCATCATCGCAGTGAGTGTGAACCTCAGAGTGACTCCATGAACTTTGTAATGGGATGTGAACTCCTTGGAGAATGGGTTATCAATCTGGGTTGCAAATACATGAGAGGAGGTCACTACCACTCCACCCTTCCCATACTGCTGAATCGGAGGTGGGGTCCTGGCTGGGCAGGAGGGAGACCCGGGGGAAGGGGACTGGGGCGAGTCCCAGTATGGAGACAGAAAAGAAGCATTAGAGGGCCCTGTTTAAACGTAAATGACTATATTAAGATTGAAAATAAGGGCTTGTGAATTTAAAATTTTGTATTTGATCTTACTCAGGCAAAACTTCCATTGAAATCTTTGGGTGCTCAAGTAGGGAGTGCAGGATTAGAAGCAAAGTAGGTTAACCTCCTTTTGTCTGATACCCCAGGGAAGCATTAGGTGCGATTCAGATGCATTGAGTGTTTTCAGTTTGCTTCAACACTCATGGAAATTCTTAACAGCTGAAGGATAGTTTTATTCTGATATTAAATATATGCTCCTGGATGCCTGCAGTTGGTTTGTTTCCTTGCCCAGCTACACAGAACTAGCCAGAAGCAGGGGACTTTTACAATACTACTTCCTTCTAGATAATATGTCACATGAAATCAACCCTCACTGGTAACCTAGTTGTAACAGTCGTAGCCTCCTCTTCCTCCTATTGCTGGGAAATAATAGTACAAGCCACCTTAAGTGTTGAGGCCGGGAAGTCAGGTAGTGCGACTCCTGTCTGCACTCCCACTAGCAGCTCCCCACATACCTTTGTAAAGTGTTAGATCTCTGACCCCCATTAGATCCCTGTAGACAGACAGCTGGGGAAGTGGGAGAGGCAGCAAGATAGCATCACTTTTCCTCAGTGACCGGAAGTGCACAGCCACCGATTTGTTTTTCCACCACCACCTGCCAGCCAGTCCTCAGAAACCACCTGGCCTCAGCAAGTAGCCTGCAGAAATCTCTTGGGCCTCTGAGTCACCCGGAGAGAGTGAGCATTAGGACAGTCACTCCCTAATTAGATGGAAAGCTCTGTCCTCACACACACACAGGCCCTACACTGAGGCAGTGCAAGGCTGGGTATCTGTACATTAGTAACAGCAAATGCTCTAGTGGACCATCTGTCTTCTTAGCCTGCTCGGAGCCCTGTCTACACTACAGCTACCTCTGGTGGCACGGCACTGCAGGGGTAACAGTGCTGAATGCCAGCCCCATTGTCCCCCAGTGCAGACACAGCCTTGCACTGCTCAGGAATAAGAGAGTCAGTACTCATGGTGTAACTAAACACCTGGTATATTTAAAGGAATAAAAGGGCAATATCTCAGTGCTGCATCTTGCCAGCCTGTGGCACATACTGCTGCAGAGGTCAAAGACAGGGCAGCTAGATTTTAGAAGGGCTAGAGTGTTTCCCAATCAGATCCTTGTAGTTCTGCATTCCAAGGTAGGGGCACAATTCCATCTTGGGCTTTGGGGCATAGGTTCATTGCTACAGGGTCAGGAAGGGGACTCCCTCCCAGCCCCACAAGCTTCACACAGTCAGCTCACAGCAGAGTACATAGCGCTTTCTCACCTCCCTTTGTAGCAATGGGTCTTAACCTCCTTTGCTTGGAGCCCTCGGCCTGCAAGATGTCATAGATAAGCACCTGCTCTCAGGTTATTGGGAGGCAGAAACACAGAGGCACACGAATCTACAACAGGTGTAAAAGCTTTAACAACAATAACCTGGAAGTGCCCCACACAACATGGTCCTGTCTAGAACCTGAGGGACCTCAATTCCACTCCAGCCCTTCCAAAACACCCCCCTGCCTCCATTCCTTTACTGACAGTTACCCCCATCTCACCAGGTTTGGACCTTTATCCTGCTCTTATTTATTCATCTCATCTCCCTTTTCCTCTCCTGATATTTCTTTCTAGTTCCATGGTTTAGTCTGTTGTCCACCCCCATCTCTTTTTCTCCCCCCTTGTCATTTTCTAGTCTCTCTGTTTCCAGTTCTGTTCTTCCTGTTATGCTTCCCAATCTCCCCCATCCTCTTTCTACAGCCCTCGTTCATTGCTACTGCCATAGACAGTGCAGGGAGCATAGCACCACCCAGCGGAGGGGAGAGAACACAGGGCCAGAAGTAGGTGCCACAGCGAATCAGGCATATCCCCCATGAAGGGTTTGGCACCCCCAACTTTTGAATCCTTGCTGTAGAGTTTCAGGTACTGACCACTGCTGGAGGCAAGATCCTGGGCTTGATGGACCTGTGGTCTGGTCTGTCCAAACGTGGTAAATCCTGTGGGGACAGTTGTTCCAGACAGGTGCATGGGTCCTCTGTGACTCAGCACTTTCTCCTCTCTTTGGTCAGAGCTACTGTTCTGGTTGAGGAGGGCCAGAGGCCAGTCCTGGGTAGGGTGCTCACTCAGGTGTGATGTGCATTGCACCCTTCCTCTTTCCCTAACCCTGCGCCTGAGCAGAGACAGAAATCACTTTGTCCAAGTTAGACTTTTTTGCCACTCTCTCAGCTCCCTGAATTTAGTCTTCAGTGACTTTCTTTCCCTCCAGGGAGAAAAAGATTGTCCACACCCTGCACTTTTCAGTCTGCAAGCTAGGTAAACATTAATGTTGTTGGAGCAACTCAGGGTGTTGAGAGGAGAGAATGATTTTGAGGCACGTTAAGCAAACACCAGCTTCAAGGGAATTGTCCTCTAGTGAAAAGCTGGTGGCTTCTCCATTTAAACTAGCTGTCAGCCCCACGGGGAGCTTTACAAGGCTGAATGAATTGAAATTCAGGGCAGTGGAGGGTGAGTAGACTGGCTCAAACCAGACAATAGTCAGAACTACACTTTCCTCATACAGCCGGGCAAACATGCTTCAGTTCTGACCTGCACTATCACCGGTCACACTAGTCCCTGTTCCCTCTCAAACAGAGAGCCTCCATCTGTGTGTGGTGAGGAAGGCGAGCAGAGACTAGAGGGCAACAAGTGAGACTTGCCCCTAGGGGTACAGCAATGAAAGACCAATACATTAAACATTCTGACTCACTGAGCCCCTCTAACTCTGGGCAAGGGCAGGGGGCTGGTTTTGTGCAGAAGTCTTAATTAATCTAGACAGTTTGATGTTGGGTGGAGGCGAGGGGACAATTAAGGCATATGTCCATTCCTGCTAAGGTGCAGCCCTGAGTGAGGGGCAGGAGGGGACTCCCAGAGCTGAGTTAAACCACAGATTGGAACCAGCCATATGCCTCTTCGAAGTCGTCAGCATCCAGTTTTAAAGCTGCTTATATCTGATTTTATCTTACAGATTTTAAAAGAGTTAAAACCTCTGGTCTGGATTTTTCTGAGTCAGAACATACCAGAAGTGGCTAATCTCATCTACCTGCTCTACATGGTAACTCGTCAAGTGTTTGTTGATCTAAAATAAGTCTGGGGACAAATTTTTGCATATTGCTGGGTCCTTGTGACAAAGCTCTACCCCCACACATGCACAATCCGACTCCTGGTAAGGCAGCAGGAGTTGTGCATGTAGCCACAGCTCCCACTGAAATGATTGAGAGCTGCAGGCATGCCGTACCCTTCAGAATCAGGACCAGAATATTTATCTGCTAGCCAGAGAAAACACCCAGTGTGATGTTGCTCTTGAGTTGATTGCATACAGGGAGTGGCACTGGCAGTCTCTCCCACCGTCACAGGATCAGGAACAATTAGGGAAAGGAGGCAGAAATCCCCTAGCACAAGATATGCAGCTGTTGATAACACCACCCATCCTCCCTCAAGAGGTCTCTCAGCATACAAGCAGCTTCTAGCCCAGCTGCAGGCCCTCAGGGTCAGAGTGTGCTGAAGATTTCCCTAGGCAGCGCAACCGCCACCCTTTCTTCCAGACACAGCTAAGACAGCATAGACACAGCAAACTGAAATGCTCTGCATCTCACATACGTTTCCAAGGTGCTTATCACTAAGCTGTCTCCGCCCGTCCGCACCATTTGTGCGAGGAGAGAGGAGGTAGAGGATGAGCAAAAGTCATTTCCAGAGAATCAAAAATGAAGGATTTTATTCGATATCCGTTCCCGCATCTGGCAGCTTCACTCCTGATACACAAGTGACAACAGCTCAGGGAAAGTCAAATCCACTTGCACTTCTGCGTTGCCATGGTCAACCTGCAACAATCTTATCTTAGCAAGAGAGCCCGCCAGTGGAAAGCATTAACAAACAACAAGTCTCCAGATAGGAAAGTTAGAGGGAACAGAAGTTACCTCAAAATAATTCTGGCCATCTCTAGCACCTTTCATCTGAAGACCTCAGAGTGCTTCACAAACATCAGTGACCCTAGGAAATCCCTACTAGCAATCAGAAAAGGAGTACTTGTGGCACCTTAGAGACTAACAAATTTATTTGAGCATGAAATGCAGCCACCTTCCTTTCTCCCCCCCCCCCTCCCCGCCCCATAACAGTTTGACAGAAAGTGAAGAATGCAGCATAATCAACTGAAACCACCAGGGAATTTTTATACACAGAATTGAATCACTTGAGTTGGAATTTGGTCAGAATCTTGCTTGTACATCTCAGCTGGGCAACCCCTAGCACCGTGCTGGGACACTAATTCACTTCGGACTCAAAGCGAAGAGTGCACCAGCATCCCTAAAACCACTTCCTGCACCCCTCAATTTTGGTAGAGGGTATTAACCCTCCTGGTTATTAATCTCCTGGTATTAACATGCCCAGTCCTATGCAGCATGAGAGCTGAGTAGCTTACAGCCCCCAACTGGGACAGCTACACGACATGATAAAAAAATGTTTTTAATTGAAAATAACCATTCTGCCTTCACTCTGTGCTCCAGTCCCATTCAAACAAGGCAGTGACAGAATTTCACTCAAAATCATAAATCCTCACAGCAAGCAAAGTGGAGGGAGGAGAGGGAGGAGAGAGAAAGCTTGTTATAACTTGTTAAATCACTAACAAAAATCCAACTACACCAACATACTGCTTTGTAAGTGCCTAACCTTGGATGCTACGTACAAAGCTTGTCCAAGGAAAGCATGGCAGAGGGTGCATTTGGGCTGTGTGATTCTTGCACTATTTGGACTTTTCTGCTAAGTCATTATTGAGTCTGCAATATCAGAGCCAGATTAGCTAATGAGATAAGGAATGTTTGCTTGAAAAATTCACAGCAGTGCCCTGCCCAAGAAAGGGTTTGAGATGATGTGTTGGGACGCTATAGTAAGAACATAAGAATGGTCATACTGGGTCAGACTAAAGATCCATCTAGCCCAGTATCCTGTCTTCCGACAATGGCCAGTGCCAGGTGCCCAGAGGGAATGAACAGAACAGGTAATCATCAAGTGATCCATCCCCTGTCGCCCATTCCCAGCTTCTGGCAAACAAAGTAAAGGTGAATAACTAAGAAAATTGGTTGTGTAGGAGCCCAGAGATTTTAGGGTTTTGAGGGATTCGGTGTGTGACCAAAGCTGTTTCTTAATAGTTCTAAGTAGGTTAATGCTGGAAAGGCAGCAGGGACTACTGCGCATGGAACCATTTCATAGGCAATGGTTGGAAGACCCCATTGCTGATTTAAGTAGAAGCACTGGGGAAACAGAAGCTAGAAAGGGAAAGTGATTCCTGAAATAAGCTGTTTATGTAGGCAGATGCTAATAAAAACCTGCAAGGCTAAAGAAAGATCTGTCAGCCTACTATGAGAGTCATAAAGAGAGCGTCCTTACCATTCATGGCAACATCAGTGTAGTGAAAGCCATGTAAAATCAGCTTTATCCCCAAACCCACAATGGAGAGAGGTAACTGGACGAGAGGGTCCTGGGTGTCTTGTGCCTGATCTGGCTAATCTTTCAGTTTAGGGAGATCTTGTTTTCACATAGCTTTAATAATGCTATTAGTACCAGGCATAAGGCAGTTTGGTTGCCATTCTGTATCAGATCAGTGTGTGGTTTTGTGTGATGGGATCAGGCTGGAACAAGGCAAGGATAAAGAGATGAGTGGGGGAACGTGTTGGCGTTAAAGGACACGTCAAGGGGAGGGAACAGATTCCAAGCTGGAATGTTCAGGGGCCTGAATAAGACGGGTGCAGCAGAACTTGAGAAAAGGGAAATGTTTGTTTCTCCTTCATTTTTTAATATAGTACCAGTGAAAGGGGCAATAGTGTTAGCCATGGAGACTGAAGCACTGCCTATTTACAAAACAGGTACAGCACAGGAAGCAATATGGAAAATTTCCTACCACTATTCCTCCGCCCTGCCCTACAGGGATCACTGCTGTAGCAAAAAGTCTCCCTAGCCCATTAACTCTAGTCATTCTTCACAGACTACTAACAAGCTGCTGGTTGGGATAGTTTTTGTGATCTCTTGGGGTTGGATTAGGGAATCATTGTGTAACCAACACAAAACCAGAAGAAGAAACCCAACCACATGTCATAAATTCAGCTCCCTCCTTGGCATCCACATGGCTGCCTCTCCACATCCCTGTTTTGGCGGATTGACGGCTCATTACATTCTATGGCAGCAGGTTTCTGTCAATGCTTTAAGTGCTGATTGTTTGGTCTCTCTCCATTTTTCCTCAGGTTTTAAGTGACTGGGGCCAGGGAACGTCCTACGCCCTGGAAGCTGCCGTCTTCATTGGCTCCTGCATCTCCGTGGCAATAAAATCTGTTCTGTTCTGGGCACTGCTCCATGTCTATCGCAGCTTTGGGCAGGGGCTGAGAGAGAGAAGTGAGTTTCTAAGAGTATAAACTGGCCCATGCAAGATGACTGCCGTCTGTAGCATTTCAGCCACAATCAAGCAGGGAGTTTGGCAGGCAGGAAAGGAGATTTGGAACAACTGAGTTTTATGACAATAGACAGACCCTTAACTACAGCAGATGCTTCTGTAGCCTCTAAATTTTCTGACCTGGCCATAGGCTCCTCAGCTCCTGCAGGGCAGTGCGTGACACGTCCTCTTCATAAAAGTAACGTCAGTCAAAGTTGTCTCTTAGCCTAGGCTGCAGTGGGCACCCGCGTGGAGAGCAGCTTTATGTAAGATTTAATTCATGCATCTAGACTAAACAATCAGGCACTTTTTATCTTCATAGTGCTTTCCAAACCTGCTGAACCTCACAGCACCTCAAGAGGGGCAGCTTAACAGCAGGAAAAACGGAGGCACAGAATGAAGGGACTTACTGGAGTAATTGGCGCTGCTGGGATTTGAACTCGCATACTTCCATGGCCCACTCTTGTGCTTAACCACCCAGCCCCTCTCATACATCTTTTCTATGACAGTACTAGAAGGTGTCTCTGACAATGACCTTCCTTTTCCTTTTTCCTCCACAGTGTTTTCTTCCTATGGAAGGATTGACTCCTGAGGGGCAGCAACCCTGTTCGGTCCCATTTGGTGCTCTTATAAGTGAAACCACAGTGGGAAGGATCCCATCCTTCACCCTACAAAGCATGAGACGGGGTCCATTTCACTGGGGGTTTATTCAGAAAACTCAGCCCAACATGGGGAATTCAAGCACCTTGCTGCTTTGGTCCTACCATTTCACAGTTTGGTCTCTACACGTTCTGTAGTTTGCGTTGTGCTTTCTCAGGTCCATATGTCCAAGCAGTTGTGGCTGTGCAGCGAACTCTTTCCAGAGCCCCCTCTGCTTTCCAGACCAACGCCACCCCTTCCATTCCACCCTTGCTCCTGCTGACAGGATAGCACATCTGGCATTTTATTTCAAATGGCTGCAAGGACCACCACTTTGTGACCAAAGGCCAATAAGACGTGCATGTGAGTGGAGGTTTTACTTATTTACCACCATAGTGGAGATTAATTGCAGAGAGTTTAAAAGCAGAGCAGCAGACTGCTGTCTTCTGGCTCTCACATAGACCACCGAGACTCGGGTTTTGTGACTGAGCAGTGAGGCATAAGCGTGGATTGGCCTGCCATAGTTTCCCAGTGTGGTGTGCAGCATTGTCGCCAGTAGGACCACTGTGCATGAACCATCCTCCATGCACTACTGCAGATAGTAAATTGTTGTTTTTTTTTAAAAAACAAGATGTTTATATAATTGTTACACATCCCCTGGCTTCTGATATAGCTGTGGAATTGCTTGTACCATAACAGCATGGGTAGGCCTCTTGCTCCTCAACTGTTTTCTTAAATTGGAATATTTATTTTTTTAAATCCAACTAAAAAGTAGTTTGCAAAACAAACTCAGATTAACTAAATCTGACTGTGTGAGCGTCTAATAAATGTGCCCTATCATAACTGAGATTGATGGTTACATTAAGCCTTTAATACTGTAAAAAAGTTTGATATATTAATTGGAAGCTTTTGTTACTGGCTTTGTATTTTTCAATAAAGCGTAAACACAGTTTGGGGGTGGAGAGTGGTTTTACTAAGGTTGTCAGCATGGTAACTTGCAGGGGAATCCATCATATGGACTATGGATTGGAGCTACAACTGCAGTTTTTGTGTTGTGGGCAGAGATTCAGTTGGGGGGTTGATATTAGAAATCATGGATTAAGTGCTGAGAGTAAGTAGCTAGTGTAATATTTTGCATTTTTATGTATCATTTCTTACATCAGATGCTTTCAAAACATTTGAAAAATTAATCCTCTCTGTACTCCTGTGAGGTGGAAGTACATCCACTTCAGAGCTGAAGAAATGGAAGCAGATAAGTCAAATGATTTGTCTGAGGTCACACAGCACTTAAGTGGCAGCTCCAGGAGCGAACAAGGGAGTTCTGTCTCTGCCCCAAGCCATTGGACAAATACACTGGCTTCACTTCACTAAGACAAAATATTTTTACTTTTATGAATTGTTGCAGAAATGCAGAAGGTCAATGAGATTTGCTCAATATATTTTTTGAAATAAGCAAACTTGCCCTGGCTCTGTCCTCAGCAGACACCGTATGGTATTTGCAATACTTCTGCTGTGCAGCTGAGCTCTGCCAGAATGTTGTTTCAGTTAAAAAAAATGGACACCTTGCGAATATGTCCTTATTATTTACTATTCCTCTCTCACATCATCCTCCTAACAATGTGATAGCAGAAATGGTTTTATAACTAGAAGTAACAGCTGTGACCACACACAAGCATTAATCTAGAAAGCAAAAGTATGTTATATCTCAGGGAATTAACCTTCACCATTTAAGAAAAAAAGGTTCTTATCCCTGACTGAGGTCTTGTTGAGCTCCTCTGGCAGTCTCTGTTACATTTCACATTGAACTCATTTAAAAACAAACTTACTTAAGAGCAACAAGCTACCTATTGAGTTCATTTTAAAAGCACATTAACAGCCCCATGGATGTTTAATTCTTTAGTTACCAGCTCAGCATAACTGTCAACAGTAATATCTGAGCAATAAGAGGTTCTGTTAAAGCTAAGTTTGCTAGTGAATTCAGTGCATGTGCAAGTGAGGGACAAGTAGGGTTGGCTGAATCATGCAAGTTTCCCCACATACAGTTACGCCAGTGCATTGGAGTCATGATCTGCAGCACACCCAGTTATACCAATCCTGCGCACCTCTCACCAGCTCAGCCAACACCCTCCAAGCCTGACCTGCAACACTTTCCATCACGTCCCAAATATTCCAGATTGAATCATTATAGACTAGGGTGAGACAAACAAAATCACTTTCACCAATAACTAAGGCAAGAGCTGAATCTAGCTCTCAAGCTGAAAATCCAGCCTTACTCCACCAGCAACCAGAATATAAAATCATTGATACGGCAAGGATGGGATCATTTGTTCCCAACAAATGAATCCCAGCTATTTTATACAGAATCTAATGGGGCTACAGCTATCAACAAGCTTCACCTTGGGCAGCATGGATTTAGGATTGTAGCGCCTTTCACCTTCAGATCACACAAGTTCAAATCTGCACCGTGTCAGCTGTTACTGAGTGAAGCTGGCTGAAGACTTCACTCACACTGTCAACCCAGCCCCTGTCATCAGCACTCAAAGTTTCCCTTAATAGGATTTGAAAAGGCTAATGATTCACAACCATGAAAATTGTAAGTGCACATAATAGAAGGAAGATACAGTTGCTTTTTTTTTTTTGGTATGATCATCTGACCCATGGCTCTTTTCTCAGAACTGTTTCTAACCACAGATATCTAGAACAATTGCTCAACATGCTGACTTCGCCAGCCCATCTGTCAAAGTTCTTGGCAGTATTTACTTCCATTTCCCTAGTTTCAGACTCTAATTTTAATTCAGAAAAAGAACCCACAGGGACTTGGCCCAACAGTCCTTGCTCAGGCAGATCTCCTATTGAGGTCAGTGTGAGCTCTGCTTGAGCAAGGACCACTGCTTGAGGGCCAAGATTATCCATTTTATTTTTACTACTGTCTTCTCTCCTTACTGACTACAAGCCCCCCTTTGAGATGTTTGAATTTGCAATGGATTATTATACCTGCTGGCAGCAGACACTGATTTGGCTTTAGGGGAAAAAAAATATCAAAACATTTGATTTAGAATACACCCCGCAGAGAAGCACATGAATTGGAAAACAAATACAGAAGAAAAGACAACATTTTAGGCCTTCCAACTTTGCAAGTGCTCTAATATACCAATAAGGCATTAATTGTTATTGTGGATATAAATGCCAGTAAAAGCATTTTAACAGTGGTGTTTATTGTGAGACAATCCAGTTCAAGAATGCACTTGCAATTGCACTATATATTCCCTCCTCCCCCTTTTTTAGTATATGTTGATCTTTGAAAAAGTGTTACACAACAGCAGGACAACATCAGAAAGATAGTTCTTACTGTTGTCTTCTTCGGGCCAAATTCTCCTAATTTGCACCCTTTAAATCTCATTAACATTGGAGCTGCACAAAAGCAGAATTTGGCCCTATTTCTTTTAAATGAACTGGATGACATGGTGGGGAGGGGAGAGAGGTCAGGCCCCGATCAGTGAACCAAATTCTCCCCTCAGATATATACATGCAGTTCCCACTGGTTTAAATGGGAGTGATCCAGGTAGCCAAATGGCCCCGATTTTATTGCTACTTTAAATACAAACTGGAAAGAGAAAAGGAGTACTAGTGGCTGTAGCTCACAAAAGCTTATGCTCAAATAAATTGGTTAGTCTTTAAGGTGCCACTTTTAAGTCCTCCTTTTCTTTTTGCGAATACAGACTAACACGGCTGCTACTCTGAAACTGGAAAGGTTTCTGAAGATTACAGGCATTCCTGTAAAGCAGCTTTTTATGAATATAAGTGGTCCCCTTTTGTGCTTCTTCCTCCTCAACCTATAAGAAAAATTACAGGACCTATTTGTTTTTGACTGGGATAAATCTAAGGGTTTTTTTTTTAAAAGCACTTAAAACCCCGTAATTTAAAACTGGAAACATTACTTGGAACACTCACTTTGACAGGAGACAGAAAGAGAGAGCTTGTGACCCATATGTAAACAACTGTGGGAGTCATCCTGTCAGGTGATGTCAGGAGTCATCCAGCAAGGTGAGTTCAGCCAAATGAGTCCCCTGATGGGGCAATGATATTCCTCCACAGTAGAGGCAAGAAAAGAAATCACCGTCATGTGAAAGTCTGGGTGTGGTTTTGGGCCGTGCTTTGGTTACAAATAGCAATGTTTCTCAATTAGTGAGACATCTCTCTGCAGTGAGGAAGTGAAAACCCTCCTGGCACATACTCTCAGGCATGTCAGCTCTAATGTGGATACACCATTCAAAAACGGCCATATTAACCAGGTTCAGCAAACACTAAATTTCCTTCACTGCTTGTCAATCCCCTTCATGTGGCTTGAGAATATGCACCAGCTGTTGCTTTGTTGGACAGATTACAGGCTAGGCTAGTCAAGAAATCCTGTAAAGATGCCTTAGACTCCCAAGCTAATCAAAGATTCCTTAAGTATTTATCTCTGGGTACAGGTCAGGATGAGCTGTATGGCATCAGAGCAGAATGTTCATTCATAAACTTCTTTGGGGTCAAATTTTGCATAGAAGGATTGTGTTTAGTATTCTTCCCAGTGTCTCAGAGGTTGTCCTTAATTTCACTAGTTCTTTATCCCCTTCTCTTGGATCCTTAAGAAATTCAGTGTAGCTATGTGAACACGATGCTTTTGTTTTAGCCTACACAGCGAATGCCAGAAGCTTATTTTGTACCTTTCCCTAAAGATTGGAAGTCTTTTCTCACGAGTGCACACATACTCAGTTTCCACCTCCATATACCAGTAACACTATAGAAGCTAGTGTTCAATATGTACCCTAAAACACACTGTACTTTTGAGAAATTACTGCATATCTATTTCTATGATCTAGAGACAGGTCAAATGCTGATGCATAAAGCCAACTTTTAAAAAAGTTTATTGAACGGTTTGAAAAATATTTGATGTTTCAGGAATATGTAACAAGTTTCCAAAGCATTAACATGAAACATTAGGATTTTTAAAACGTAAGTATACACTGGATTATACTGTGTTACATCAGTTTTAGTACTTCAGTAACTTGCATTTTCCTTTATTAAAAAAAAAAGTATCCTTTTGGATATCACCAACTCATTTTTCCTTTCAAAGGAGTAAATTACAAATCTTTAGGCCTTGCCTACATAGGAAAGGGTTTGAAGGTATAGTTATACCAGCAACCCACACGCTAGCAGAGATGCAACTTGTCTCAGTAAAAGAGGTCTTTTGCTGGTACAGCCTAAACCATTTCCACAGAGTAAGCTACACTGGCAAAAGGATGGTTTTTTTGCCAATATAACTGCATCTACACTAGGGCTTTTGCTAGAATAGCTGTATCAGTAAGGGGTGGCGGAAGAATCATGCCTCTAACTGACATAGCTATGTTACCAAAAACATTTCAGTATAGACCAGGTGTTAGTAACCTGCTTGTGTACGGCCAATTAGGAGAGACGGGTCTTGTAGTGGGGGAGGTGGGGCATTCTTAGAATTAGATAAATTCTTAAAGTATTAAAACACAAACTCACTGTTTGGGGTTTTTTGTTTAAGCAAAGCTGGTAAGAAAACAGGATTAAGTAGTTTGTCCAAAGTGAAAACTGAAGCATAAATCCACCAGGTTACTTTCTTCCCTGTAGTCATGGTTGTAGCTCTCTCTATTCAGCTGTGTAGCAATCCACAGATTTTTGTCATCAAGGTGGCTTTCATAGGCAAAACTATGAAGAAACTTCACTCAGAGCCAAATAATGCAACTGCCTGTGTATGTTAGATTAATTTTAATAAGAAACATAAGTCAAATTTAGAGGGAGTAGTTACATAGGGTTTTAGAGATTACATTTTATGAAATGTACACTGAAAATTGAAGTTCCATAATTTGCTACATGTAATGAATGATATTTACTATTATAAAAAAGCACAAATAAAAAAGGTGCTAAAATGCTAGATTTTAGCTTTTTTTTAAAAAAAAAAAAACAAGTTCTATATAAGCCTCATTTTTACTTATTTTGCCTTACCATCTTCTCAAATGGTTTATTTTTTCACTTCCTATCCAGCAAAGCCTTCTGTCCATTCTCATTCATTTTAGTATATTTATACACTAAATGTTAAAATTAAAGGCTCTACTCTGTTCCTTTTCCCAATTATTGCATTTTTAAATAGGGAAATGTATCTTTTTCCAAAACAAAATGTTTCTGTAGCTCAGAAAGTAAACAGCTATTCGAAAATTGAATACTCTGTCGGCTAAAAAACCCGTAAGCAACTTTAAGCAGTGATATAACCATTATACTGTAAATTCAAGTGAAAAACAAAGATCTAAAGGTTTCAGAGTGGTAGTCCTGTTAGTCTATATCACCAAAAAACCAAGGAGTACTTGTGGCACCTTAGAGATTAACATCTATTTGGGCATAAGCTTTCGTGGGCTAAAACCCACTTCATTGGATGCATGCAGTGGAAAATATATCTTCCTACTGCATTTTCCACTGCATGCATCCGATGAAGTGGGTTTTAGCTCACGAAAGCTTATGCCCAAAAAGGTCTAAAGCTGTCTGAACATACTCAAGGATGTCACAGATTTTGCTGGTCCAGACGGAATTCAACCAATATTCTAGATAACAAAACATTTACATACTTAACATGACTTTATATTAACACAATTTTAGCATGATTTACACTGTTACCAGAGTTTAAATCTGCTGCTTTATGCAGAGTGCTCTCACCTTGATTTGACAAAATTTAACAGACTGGGGCAACATGCAAAAAAAGAGACATTAGCCCATGAATCAGAGGACTGCAGGGTAGGTAGAACATGGGAATTAATACATCCCCCATTGTTACCCCTGACTGCACAAACATTAATAAGAGCAAGACAACTATGAAAGTTCAATAGAGCTTCTTTGCAATCCCCCACTTAATCAGTAAGAAACAGATTCCTCTGCAATAATATGCTGAAGACTTCAAGATTAGCAGAGAACATCCATCCCTTTTAATGGTCTATGCAGAGATACATGAAGATGCTAGGATTTGAACAATATGGTTATGAGAGACTGCACCACAGAGAACATAAATGTAAACATTATAACTGAGTTTGATTTTTAGTAAAAGTGATTTCAGTACAAACCCTTTTTTCAAACTACTTATTTTCATAAAAGCATGTACAATAAAATATGTACATAAACAGGTTAGAAACATTTGAAAGACTTATAAAAGTACATACAAGACTTAAAACATCTTGAAGTGTGCTGAAGGCACCATCGCTACTATGCTGGGAATGTGTCCTGTTTCTGATCAGCCTATCAAGGCAATATCCCTTTTCTCCTTACTCAAGAGCTCCATCCTGCAAGCAGCACACTTATCTTCAATGGGCGTGAAGACCATTCAGATCCTAATTTAGAATGTGAGACTAGTTAACGTAATTAGTGGTTCAAAAGAAAAACAATACAGCCATCCTAGAAGAGACTCTGCTGGTTGGGTCAACAACACTTGATGAAAATCTGTAGTTTACAACCTCAAATGCTGCTGCTTACTCCAGAGGTTAAAAAGAGAAAAGAAAAAATCCATACCATTTCTAAGGGTCACAAACATGCTGAAAAAGCAAGGAACTGCTCAGGCATAATTAGCTCATCAACAAAAAAGTATGCCACTTCACCAGTTTGTCCACGCAAGCAGTTGTCAATGCTGCCTATGGGGACCCTAAATGATGTCCATTCAAATGGGCAGAAAGAAAAAGGGTTCTCGATACTTACAAAACTATCTGTATTTCTGATAGTAAGTTGTATCTGTAGAGTAACTGTATAGTGGTTCTTTCCCCTAATTCTTGCTATATTTTTATGGAAAGGCAAAATATTTAATTAGTTCACCTGATGGGAAGACATTTTGACTACTATGCATTCATTTACGTTAACAAAGAGCATTTTAAAAAGAAAAATTCCTTTGAGTTTTAGATGAGAAGTCTTAACCACAGAATTACAAATCTACCAAATTAACTGGAATATTTTAATGCCATTTTTCTATTATGTATCTAGGTACAACCTAGAATACTACTCTGCAAATTACTCGTTACAATCGTGTTTGAGGTGGTTTGTAGATCTGTGTGTTGATATTGATTAAAAATACCAACCCATTATAAATAAATAAAAAAAAAAAGGCTAACAAATCAGATTCTAAATTCTTCCACTCCTATTCTCAGCAGAGAGGAAGCAACATGATAATTTCTGGTCATCAGCAGAGCAGACTGATATGAGGTACGTCACTATTTAAAAAATATATGTATTGGTCTATTCCCCCTAGGCTGAACAAACATTTTTATACAAGGGATACTGCCATTTTAAGTTCCCACGAGTCTCATTAGGTGGCGACATTCAAAATTCTTCTTCAACAGCAAAGTGATTTTGCTTCTTCCGAACATTCCAGTGTAAACACTCAGCCAGGCTTTCAAACCAGTCGCTCACAGGATCTCGGAAACAGATCGAAGGGAGGGGATAGCAAGAGGTAGTGATGCTAATACTGCAATACAGGAATACCCTCAGTTAGTAATAAGGGAGGATAAATAGTAGTAAGACTGTACATTTGTGGTTACAGAATCAAACTGTCCTGGATTCCCAGATTTATCTTTTTCTTTCTTTAAATACACCCTTGGGACACTGGCTACATCACTAAAAATTCAACCCTTTGGAGAATGGTCAGTTTCCAAAAAGTCTGGGGGTGGCAAAGATGGGGCACAGTGCCTAAACAATACAATGAGCAGAAACAACAAGGAGTCTAACGACACCTTAAAGACAAACAGATTTATTTGAGCATAAGCTTTTGTGGGTAAAACCCCACTTCTTCAGATGCATGGAGTGAAAATTACAGATGCAGACATAAATATACTGACACATGAAGAGAAGGGAGTTACTTCACAAGTGGAGAGCCAGTGTTGACAGGGCCAATTCGATCAGGGCGGGTCGGCAGCTTTGCCTCTCCTGGAATTGACACCTCCTCATCTATTATTGGGAGTGGACTACATCCACCCTGATTGAATTGGCCCTGTCAACACTGGTTCTCCACTTGCGAGGTAACTCCCTTCTCTTCATGTGTCAGTATATTTATGTCTGCATCTGTAATTTTCACTCCATGCATCTGAAGAAGTGGGGTTTTTACCCACAAAAGCTTATGCTCAAATAAATCTGTTTGTCTTTAAGGTGCCATCGGACTCCTTGTTGTTTTTCTGGATACAAACTAACACGGCTATTCCCTGATACTTGTCACAGTGAGCAGAGTGCTTTACAAATGTTGAGATCAAAGCTCTTGGGAGCAGAGGGTTCTAGGCCAATCTGCCTTGCCCACGACCCTCTCTCATCTTACTCCTTGCTGGGGTTTAACAACCTCACCTTTGGACCAACTCAAAATTTAACGTCTTAAAATATTAAACTGTCACCATGATCCTCAAATTTCAAAAATAAGGGCAGCAAATACTAAAGAGTCTAACTTTTCTACTTAAGGACCAATCACCAAATCTAAGATTGGGATCTCTGACTCTTGCTGTCCACCTAATCTGTCCATCCCCTCCATTCTTCAAGTGGTCAGGGCAATACAGAAGACTCCAAGTGCAAGATCCTGGCAATTTTCCAATTCCCTGCCTGCCCACAAATATGAAACAAAGGCAGCGTGTCACACAGCATGACTGGTCTATGAAGGAAAACACCACACTAAGCAGAAGACAATTTTGGGTTTCTTCTTAGCGTATCCTCTCTGGGCTCTCACACTTCATTGTATCTATAAAGAGGTTAAGTTCTTTCAGCTACAGCACTGTGTCTCATGAGTTGCAGAATCCTGTCACTAAACGTAGCAAGGGCCCATCAATGCATCTGCTGTTGTATAAGTTTATTTGAGCACAACAAAGGGATACATCTGCTCTTTTTGATGTTTTATCAGCCTTGCCAATGGCACAGGACACAAACATGGTCTTATCCTGAGAGGTACAGAGTACATGAAATTCACATTCCCTTCACTGTACTCAACAGGTCTCACGATCAGGACCGGTTTCAGAGTAACAGCCGTGTTAGTCTGTATTTGCAAAAAGAAAAGGAGTACTAGTGGCACCTTAGAGACTAACCAATTTATTTGAGCATAAGCTTTCGTGAGCTACAGCTCACTTCATCGGATGCATCCAATGAAGTGAGCTGTAGCTCACAAAAGCTTATGCTCAAATAAATTGGTTAGTCTCTAAGGTGCCACTAGTACTCCTTTTCTTTTTATGATCAGGACCATAACTTGAAGTCCACAGAATTCTTTAAGGACATGCATTAAGTAATGTTTGTATGATTTTTCCTGACACTTCATTGCTTTTAAAATTGACATTGCTTTTAAAATGTAATTGAAAAAAAATTATTTTCAAGTGAGAAAATGCCTGAAACAATATAGCATTTTTAATTCAGCTTGAAATTTAAGGGTCACGATGGTCTATCATAAAGGCTCCAATCATTTCCCTACTAACCCTAACCCAAGTTTGAAAGTGTGGCCGCAGATACTTGTGTCAATATTACAAAGGAAGATGATAACAGTCAAAGAAAAATCTTTACCTGTCTCCATGGCAGACTTCCTGTCTCTTCCTCCCATCAAATGAAACCCATGCTGTGTTCCTGGCATCTGGGGACAGCATGATCTGAGGAAGAGTAAAGCAGAAGACTTAAGACTGAAATAATTACAAGAGCTTTTGTAGCTAAAGGGCAAAGAGGAAGCACTCCCCTGAATATTACACTTTGTTATTACTCTTCAGTGATCTAACTGTTGTACTGAAATTTAGCTTCCTCTCCTGCCATTTTTTACTGAAAGGTTTGGCATATTATGGATAAAAGTTTAATATTTTATATACAATTTACTTCATATGCAGCATATATGTCCCCTTGTTATATATGTACATTGGAGCCTTTTCCTAATGATGGCAATAAGCTGATTTACCAAAGGCATCCCAGTTACAAAAGACCTGAGCTGATAAAGAAGTCAATACATGACCCAATTCAATGAGATGAGATTATGAAATTCTCTGCAGACAGAGTCTAATCTGCATTCTAGAATGATAATTTGAACTTTGATGCAGGGTGAATCTAAGGCTTGCAAATTTAAAAACAGTTTTTCTTTTAAATAAGACATGCCATAAAGTGATCAACTACCACCATAATAGCATCATCATCTACTGTGTAAATAATTGTGGGTTTATAGAGATGCCATTAATAAGTAACGAATCCATGAAGCAAAAATTTATCATTTCTTTAAACTCTACCCTGCACTCTCCTGGCCACATTTTCTGCCCCGCACCCCTCTAAGAAATAACCCAAGACTTCCATATTATAGATTACTATATAACTGAAACAGTTATATAAATTAATAAACACAAAACACCTGACATTCATTTTTTGAACTCAAAAATGTATTTGTGAAAACAAAATCCACTTTGTACTAAGACCTTGCCTGTCAAACTTTTCAGCAGAACTATATTATTTAAATCACAGCAGTAAAAGACAAAGAGAGTTTATAACAGATGTGCTGATACCACTTTCACTGCACACCCGTGAAAGCTGTGATACTACTTTTGACACCAGGTTCTGATCCTTCACTGCCTTTCACCTTGTGTAGTCATCTACATCTATGCAAAATGGATATAAAACACTTACTAATTAGAATGGTAGTGTATTTACACCCACTCTGCACAGGTACAGATGACTATATAATGTGCAAGTCAGTGGAGACTCATGGTCTAGAAGTTTATTCTTCTAAGCAAGTATATGTTGCTTCAAGAGTACTTTACAAAGTTCTACAGTATTCAGTAATGTTTTGCCATGGTGGATAATAATGAACACATTCTACCCCCTTGTTTTTTTTCCAGTTTCAATAGTTATCGCCACAAGTTTCTATCTTTAAAAAACGAAAGAACACAATTTAACCTTGAGCTCAACTCCTGCAGGAACAACAATGGGTCTGAAGGACAGTGAGTGAGGGCAGATTGGGGTGATCATTATTGCAGGAACATTTGGATGAATCATAGATGCTCCTGCTGCAGCCGCATAAGCCGTGCTACCAGTTGGTGTGGAGACAATCACTCCTGTGAAGGGAACAAAAGTTTTATAAATGTGGCTGCTTGGCTTGATGCTGTTATTTAAAAGGAGGCCAAGAAACAGGACTGTTGCACTCCCTCCATTTGAAAATACTTTAAAAAAAAAAGAGCTCTTTCCAACTTTAGTCATTAGCTGGATTTCTCCTCCACTCAACACAGGTATAGTAGAGACCGAAATTTTTAGCTAAATGCTTTAAAAGATTGCTTATAAAAAGTTAAATTGGTGAAATGGAAACGTCTAAACCACAAACTCACATTTCATATGACAGGAGTGGTAATAAACACATAACCAGGAGTCAGAGACATCTTTCCAAACCGAGCACTGACAGAGACTACACCTCTAAAGCCTTGGGCGAGTCAAACAGAACTACTGTGCCTCAGCTTGCACTTTTGTATAACACAGATCTATTTACTTTCCTTAGAGGGATAGGAGGATTCAATTTTTTGAAGAGCTTTGCAGGTGAAGTGCTAATATTAAATAAGTAGTGACTTCATTAAAAAATCTTAAGATTGCAGCAAACTCAGACATCCAACTCCAGGATCTTCCCAAACCGTTTTTTCCCCCCTTGCCTTTTGTCCCTAATTCCCCTACACAAACAAGTGGAGACTTGACACCAGGCCTCCACAAAATAAGATACAATCTGTAAGCCTCTTTTCTGCTTTCAGTGCTGCTCTATGGACTGCAACAATTGTTTAAATGAAACTTACCACTCCTCTGCAGACCTAGTTTTCAACAACCCAGGAGCAGAAGCCAAGGTCTTTGATTTCTACCTCATAAAACAATGCACCCTTTTTTTAAAAAGTAGGCGCAACCTAAGTAAGAGCTGATTAGCCTGTCCCAGTCTTAACAGTATGAGGTATAGGCTTTTTGATTATGAAACGGACTTACCGTCACCTTGCACTGTGGTTATGAGGTGTCCATTTAGAAAAACATCCACATTGGAAAGGTAGGAGGAAGGACCTCGATCCACTACAACTTCATTTAGGACCTGACATAATGTACAATACCACTAATTATTTCCCTGGAAGCATAATATTTGACAAGTGACTAGTTAAGTACGTCTCCCAGATCTTTGAAAGGTTAACCCCCACCCACCCACCCCATTACAATGTCAGTTTAGCTTAGTCCTGGAGTCACATACTTTTGTTTTAGATTATTTGGTGCAATGGATCAAAAATTAGCTAAAGGGCAAAGAGGAAGCACTCCTCTGAATATTACACTTTGTTATTACTCTTCAGTGATCTAACTGTTGTACTGAAATTTAGCTTCCTCTCCTGCCATTTTTTACTGAAAGGTTTGGCATATTATGGATAAAAGTTTAATATTTTATATACAATTTACTTCATATGCAGCATATACATCCCCTTGTTATATATGTACATTGGAGCCTTTTCCTAATGATGGCAATAAGATGATTTACCAAAGGCATCCCAGTTACAAAAGACCTGAGCTTGATAAAGAAGTCAATATATGACCCAATTCAATGAGATGAGATTATGAAATTCTCTGCAGACAGAGTCTAATCTGCATTCTAGAATGATACATTTGAACTTTGATGCAGGGTGAATCTAAGGCTTGCAAATTTAAAACAGTTTTTCTTTTAAATAAGAGATGCCATAAAGTGATCAACTACCACTATAACAGCATCATCATCTACTGTGTAGATAATTGTGGGTTTATAGAGATGCCATTAATAAGTAACAAATCCATGAAGCAAAAATTTATCACTTCTTTAAACTCCACACTGTACTCTCCTGACCACATTTTCTGCCCCACACTCCTCTAAGAAATAGCCCAAGACTTCTATATTATAGATTACTATATAACTGAAACAGTTATAAGAAAAGGAGTACTTGTGGCACCTTAGAGACTGAACCAATTTATTTGAGCATAAGCTTTCGTGAGCTACAGCTCACTTCATCGGATGCATACTGTGGAAAGTGTAAAAGATCTTTTTATACACACAAAGCATGAAAAAATACCTCCCCCCACCCCACTCTCCTGCTGGTAATACCTTATCTAAAGTGATCACTCTCCTTACAATGGGTATGATAATCAAGTTGGGCCATTTCCAGCACAAATCCAGGTTCCCCCCCCACAAACCCACTCTCCTGTTGATAATAGCTTATCTAAAGTGATCGCTCTGCTTACAATGGGTATGATAATCAAGGTAGGTCATTTCCAGCACAAATCCAGGGTTTAACAAGAACGTCTGGGGGTGGGGGGGGGAGGTGTAGGAAAAAACAAGGGGAAATAGGTTACTTTGTATAATGACTAAGCCACTCCCAGTCTCTATTCAAGCCTAAGTTAATTGTATCCAATTTGCAAATGAATTCCAATTCAACAGTCTCTCACTGGAGTCTGGTTTTGAAGTTTTTTTGTTGTAATATCGCAACTTTCATGTCTGTAATCGCGTGACCAGAGAGATTGAAGTGTTCTCTGACTGGTTTATGAATGTTATAATTCTTGACATCTGATTTGTGTCCCACAGTATGCATCCGATGAAGTGAACTGTAGCTCACGAAAGCTTATGCTCAAATAAATTGGTTAGTCTCTAAGGTGCCACAAGTACTCCTTTTCTTTTTGCGAATACAGACTAACACGGCTGTTACTCTGAAACCTGAAACAGTTATATAAATTAATAAACACAAAACACCTGACATTCATATTCTGAACTCAAAAATGTATTTGTGAAAACAAAATTCACTCTGTACTAAGCCAAAAGCCAGTTCTCATTGGCATTGATGGATTTTCCTTTTGCTTATATGAATCAGTGGGAGATTCAGTGGTAAAGATTACTATGAGTAATTTTTTTGTTTTGAAAAGGTAAGGAAACCTCTGGTGCAGATACAGAATATTACAGAAATTAAACACAATGAGGTTGCTTCTGCACACTCCACCCACCTTCCTTCATTATCCTTAGTAACCATTCTGGAAATTATGTGGAAGCAGATAGCATAGATGTTATAATACTGGGTTAATATCATTGGGTGTAGATACAGTATGCAAAAGAGAACTGGTGATTATCTCAAGTGAAGAGTGAATTATTTCTTAGTTCTTTTGCTTATTTCCTATTTTATGCTATTCAGACTCTGACCTGATATTGCATGATTTGCTTGCCCATTTCCATCTCTAGACTTGTAGAGATCACTCCATTTTCTTCAATACCATTTTGTATCAATGTCTTCTTCTCTCTGTGTTCCTTTACTACTTTCACTTTCAATCTGCTCCGGAGAACAAGCGCTGCATTGCCTATAAGAAAAAAATAAAACCACACACACTAGAGAGTGGCACCTACTACATTATCAGGAACTGCACCATTTGCACAGCAAGCTGGTAGCATTCACTGTGAAACGTTTTTCCCCATTTTTCAGTTGCTCATTTCTCAAGTTTCTTTTGCAGGAGAATTTTCCATCCTTTGTCTTAATTCAAAACAGAATTTTTTTTTTAAAGGAATGAGCAAAACTTGAGTCAAATTTGAGTAACACAAGCATAAAAACCCACTTTCCCACATACGTTGTAATGATAAATCTGAGAATTTACATGTACATAACCTAAAGCTGCTGAACCTAGCAACCTTGCATTTGGCTTGTTTGATAATCCTCAGGGAGACATAAGACAGACAAAAATGAAGACAATCAGTTCATTTTTAAAAAGGTATGAACTCTGAAAGACAACAATTTAGCAACATGAGAATCCTGTTAATATTTTTGGATGTCTTAATTTTGGGATGCAAGCTGAGCAGCTTTATTTCTCAGCGACCAGTGCCAGCAGCTTTTTTTCCTTTTCTTTTATTTCAAACACAACTTAAATACCAAGAACTACTGTAAATGCAACTTTCAGGTTGAGAAATCAAGCACTCAAGAGTCAAACTTCGAAAGTTAAGATTTCTCCTTCAGTGCTAAGGCACACAGCTCATGATTTTCTATTCCCATTTTCCATATTCGGTGTAAACTTGATTGGTTTACTATTTAACAACATATCAATAGGCCAGATTAGATTCACAACATAACGTTCAAGAAGGAACTTTAATTTTTGGGGAAAAAGTAAGTACTTGTGGTACCTTAGAGACTAACCAATTTATTTGAGCATAAGCTTTCGTGAGCTACAGCTCACTTCATCCGATGCATACTGTGGAAACTGCAGAAGGAGGTTTTTTTTTTTTGCGAATACAGACTAACACAGCTGTTACTCTGAAACCTTTCATTGTAAGGAGAGTGATCACTTTAGATAAGCTATTACCAGCAGGAGAGTGGGATGGGAGGAGGTATTGTTTCATGGTTTCTGTGTATATAATGTCTTCTGCAGTTTCCACAGTATGCATCCAATGAAGTGAGCTGTAGCTCACGAAAGCTTATGCTCAAATAAATTGGTTAGTCTCTAAGGTGCCACAAGTACTCCTTTTCTTTTTGTGAATACAGACTAACACGGCTGTTACTCTGAAACCTTTAACTTTTGGAGTTTTCTGACTTTTGGATGCTTGATTTCTTACCATTTTAACTTGGCATTGTTTACAAAAACTAAGAAGTTACATGTGGTGGGGTCATCTACTGTATGTCCATGCAATTAGATATAGGTTTTTGCATTTTATATTCAGATTGTGCAAAACATTAGTTCTATATTCTTTCCTTACACACCACAACCAAGCAAGGAGTGATTTCTGGACCATTCCAACTTTTCAAATCAGCGAGGAAAACGATATTGAAAGTTAAATATCTATTTATTTATGTATTATAGGACTCAGCTGAGTCCTACTTTAAAGAAAAACTAACAGGACAAATAAAGGATAACTCTCTAAAAAGCAGCAAAGACATCAGAAGGCTTACCTTCTATAACTTGAGTAACTTGGGACTGAAAGTTCTCGAAGTTAAAGGGGGTGAGAAATCCAAGAGATCCCAGATGAAAAGCCATAACTGGAGGTACGCTGCCCTGTCCATAAAAAGAAGAATTGGGAAGCTGTTAAATGTTGCACAAATCAAACATTTATGTTATTTCCATGATTTTTAATGTATAAGAGGTACCATATTACAGCCCAGTCTGTCTGCAAATATCTTAATTATGGGTTTTACTTCAGTTGTGCATAATAGTAAAAGACAAAGGTATAATTCACCTAAGTAGCTCTCATGCTTTTTGAATGAGAAGGAGAGACTTGGCAGGAGCAGAATAAAATAAACACAACTTGGCAGAAAACTTCAAGATTGTCTCTAACATAGAGGACTTGATTAGGGAAAGGACCTCTAATTACTATTCCCTATAGGACTCACCTGAAAAAGTGAAGAAGCATAAAGCAAGGTACCATCTCCTCCCAGGCATATGATAAAGTCTATCTGATTGGAGATATCATCATAATCTAGAGGATAACATTGAAAATAAAGGTTTAATTTACATAATGTGTCACAGGTTTCAATTTATGGAATAAATTTGGCGCAGCACACTGATGCTAATTTACATGTGTAAATGATTGACACTATCAAAATAGCTACATGGGTTTATCAAGGATAGGTTTCCATCAGACAATTCTGATTCATTTGAATGGATCACTAAGGAAACAGAATAAAAAGGCAGTAAACCTAGATTTTAAGAAATCATTTCTGTACCTTCTCTGAAAGTGCAAAATTTCTTCTTCACTGGTCCAAAATTATCATCATTAACTATGGCTGGGTCTTCTAGCACTTTTTTTTCTACATAAACTATCATGTTGTTCTCCTAAAAGAAGCATAATTATTTACTAAAAAAAAATCTGTTCATGAAATGACAAGCGCCTGAGCAATATTCTATTAGTTTACAATGATTTAAATTACATATGATTATGTAAAATATTACAAGACTGATTGCCTACTTCTGTATGTATGGTTACAATTCTGCAGCATTTAAGCATAACACTTATTGTCATATGAAGGCCACATAACGATTGAATTAATGAAACTAAACTTCGGAATTTTCATTACATGCCTGTGATATGGTAACACTGCTATGTTTTCTAATATTTTTTCTCAAGGCATAATCAAATGAATATTTTACCCTATTCATCTACGTTAAAGAAGCAGATTCCTTTAAGCTAAATTAAGCTGAGCTCTTATAGCAAGAGTAACTTGTTTTAAAAAGTTTACTAATTTATTATTTCTGTTGTTCTCTATATGTATTGACTTATTCATACAATTCTACGTACTCCTTCTGCAAGAAAGCTAATACATACAAGTTAAATATGAGATGGTTATACTGTAACTATGCAAAAAAGTAAACGCTCACAATTTGAATTACCTCAGTAAGATAGACACAGAGTTCTTTAAAAGGCTGTAGCAGACTGGCATCGCGAATCTTTTTGATAACAAGGACACTCTTTGGAGGTTTGTTCCATGTCAACCGCTGACTTGCTGGGTCCTGAATATGCCTGTGGAGGGAAATCAACAGTATAACTATTATATGTGGGAAAATGGATTGTAATTTCTTGACTATCAAGTTAACAGTCCCCTTTTAGTCAAAGTATACTGGACTGAAAGAGAGGTGAATAAATCATGAAAAACCTTAATATTATAGCTAAATTTAATCTAGTAAAGAGACCAGACTGGCTACAATGCAATGCCACACCAGCTTTCAGCAAATATGTAATTGCACTTTTCATTGAGAACATTCTGTTCAGTCTTTATTAAGAAAACGTTCTAAGTTTTAATCACGAGAGGTCCGGAAAGATGCAACTAAACAATTATACAGTGATTTATAATGAAAGCAGTTTTCTTGGAGCCAAACTGCACTGCTTTATACTGTATAGGGTTCTGACTAGATGGACCATTTTTCTGCCCCAATATAGCAATTCTTATTTCCCCACTAAGTTGACAGACTAAAGTAATATTAAGGTGCCTACTCCTACAGGTACAAACATGCTAGAGAAGTTTGAGAACATGGGTCCTTTGTTTCTGGTGGGAGCATAATGATAGCTACTAAAGCCCTTTCTTGAACTACCAGACCACTCCACTCAGGGTGTGTCTACACAGCAACTAGGTTCCCAGTGCTGGCCCGTGCCAGCTGACTTAGGCTAGGGTCGCAGGGCTGTTTCATAGCTGTGTAGACTTCTGGGCTTGACCTGCAGCCCAAGCTCTGGGAACCTCCTGCCTTGCAGATCCCAGAGCCAGGACTGCAACCTGAGCCCAGAAGTCTACACAGCCCTGCAGCCTGAGCCCTGTGAGTCCAAGTTGGTTGGCATGGGCCACCCACAGGTGTGTAGATGCTGTGTAGACATACCCTAACAGACTTCCAGCAACTGTGCTCCCCGTCTCTTGCATTAGGGGCCACTCCACTTGGACTATCAGAGTGGTGAAGCATTAAAATGAAAATCTGAGGAAGCAGTAACATGAAAGACTACCTATGCTTTTCTTCCAACACTATAATATTCAGCACGGGTCTATATCAATCTAAAGAACAGTAAACACAGTTTTAATCAATGAGACTCTCAATCTTAAATCATTAAAACCAAAACAAGTCAAGAATTGTAAAAGGGAAGTTTTAAATATTTCAGCTCTAGTCTGGGAAGTTACCTACGTAAACATTTTATATTTCCTCTTGGGAGATATTACAATAGTGCTATTCAGAAGGCATAACTAATTAGCTTAGCTAAACAGCTGTTCACTTGATTCTATTCCTACACAAAAACTTCACTAAGGTTCTTGCTGGATGAGAGTGCATATTTTCCTTAAAAAAAAAAAAAAATTTTACTGTCCAAGTCACTTTGTCAAACTCACTTCTAATTTTACAAAAAGAACCTTAGCCTCAGATCTAATCTAACAATTAGACTAATATAACTTTTTGTGGATTTTTTGGGAAGGAAAAAATCTGTAATGGAACCTCAGTTGCAACCCTAAATATGAAGCAACAACTGTGGCTCCATAATACATTTAGCTGATTTAGGGAACACATCTACATTCTGCTCTATTTCTTTAGCTAAAGCTAAGTAAATCATTTTACACTTGTCCTTAGCAGTTTATAAGCATCTCATCTTTTTCCATATGCTGTAGATGTAATCTAGGCAGAAAAGTGGATTAATGCAAATGCTGAACAAGCCAAATTTGCAAACATATTTGGAATAGCCATCTTTTGATAGAGGGTTAAAACAAACACAACTGTTTTATATCCCCTAGCATCTCCAAAATACATAGGGTCAAAGTTTCATGAAGCTATCCTGAATTGCGAGATAAAAGTTGAAAAGATCAGCTCCTATATCCAGAATTGCTTATACGTATATTGTATGTACATATGTAGCATTAACTACAGACTGTAGTGAAATACCGAAACACCAAGTACACAGTCACTGACAAACAGTACTGTAGTTTTTATATAGATGTAACAGAATGTAAAAGTGAGAACAGGGATCAGAACTCATTTACCCCATACCATCTACAAGGTCTTCAGTTTCCTCCATCCTTTTCTCCACTATATTTAATCCTATTAGATGTTTTAGTTTTGAAGACAAAGAATTGTGTTTCAAAGGTCATCACAAACTAATACACACTTCAAAATCTCCTCCAATTTCACCATCCAACTACTAACTGAACTGTTATTAAAAATAAATCCTGAAGGAGTAAGGAACTGAACAATGAAGAAAAGTCACAAGCAACACATTTGAGATTAATTTTGAATTGCTGCAAAAATAATTGCAAAGGGAAAAGGGATTCAAATTTTACAAGTCATTTTCAACATTAATGACCACGAAGGAAGCAGTGTTGTTTCTCCTCTACAAGTTTTCAGAAAGTAAATTAGAATATCCTATCTCTGTAACAAAGAAACAGGATAAAGACATTTCAACATAATCAGGCTGGTTCTCTGTCAGCTGTAAAAACTGCAGATTGTATCAGTACGATGTCACTTAGTAATCTGAGAACACATCGGAACTCATATGGACTTTATTCAAACAAACAAGACAAACAGCTTATTATTTCACTGTACTCACCATTTCCGTGCAGTTCTATTAAACGAGGGATCATGCATAACATGCTTAAAGATTTTCATGGCTTTCTTCAAAAGTTGTGCAAGTGCAATAAACAGAACTCCAGAAAAGGCCTTGACCTAATCATTTTTAACTGAACTGCTACCTTAAACAAATCATTTTTGTCTGAAGTTGATATCCAGGTGAACGTTTCAAATAGTCCTGATAAAATGTTTTTGCTGCTTCACAGAAAAATTCCTTATACAAGTGCTACAAAAAAAGTATTTAGACACATCCTAATGTCTTTCATTTGCAAAACCCCCTTTCAAAGAAGTTTAACTGAGACTAAAAGCTACCAAAAATATAGTATTTGACTTCATTAAAATTCATTCCATTCAGTCATTTCAATAGCTTTTTCACAAACAAACTCTTCAATTCTGTCAAACACTAGAACTAAAAAAGACTCAGATTTTGTGCTTTTATATAAAGTGCTGCCTTCGCACTCTAGTGTAGGATTTTCTGTTACATTCCTCTTGCAGAAAGTATTTTAAATGACAATCAGAAAAATAGCTGACTTTAAAAATACAATTCTTAAAAGCTGAAACTATCATTTACAGTTTAGATTTCTAAACAGCCTTTCACTCTGATGACCTGAGAATGTCCTTATCTCCCCAGCAATTCTGAACACTGCATGAGCTGTCTTTTTCTTGGCAATCAGAGCGCTCTTAGTACTGCCTACAGTCTCTGTACTGGACTAATCTTGACGTACTATCATTATATTGTACAGCTCTGGGTCAGCCCATGGGGAGGAGTATATTTGCCACAATCAGGTGGTGAAATACATGATGTAAGCAAAACTTTAAACAAATTACAGTCTGAGCCACAGACTCCTGCTGACAGAGGGCATAAGGAAGTTAAAGACCTGCCTGCAGATCACAATTTCCTCCACACCCTCACTGGAAAAATCACCAACACACTTTGAGGAAAAATTACTACTTTAAATGCACATTTAAAAATCCAGATCACTTTACTTTGGAGCCGCGATCGGCCGAACCTGCAGACGCGGCAGGTAAACAAACCGTCCTAGCCTGCCAGGGGCTTTCCCTGCACAAGCAGTGGAACAAGTCTGGGAACCACTGAATTACAGTAACAGTGCACCCACCAACTTATTTTAAAGAGGTGTTTACCAAGATAGTTAGTCCAAATTGGTATTTACCTTCTCTCTCATCCTACTCCTGTTTACCAAATTAGGAATGAATTCAGCGTCTTCTCAAGAGAAATAGGCATAATTTTTATGCTATGCAACCGATGTCCACTGGCCAAGACCACCTGAAGAATTGAAGTAATGCCTTATTTCTGCACTCACTTTACCAGCAGTGCATGAGGTAAGCAAAACTGCCAGGCTGAGCTGAGTTTCACCTACAGCAGGTGTCACACGCAAAGCTCAATTCGTGAACTGCAACTACAGTATTGTAACTCTAGCACTATCAGCTTGAAACTAAGCAGCACAGGGAAAGAAGCATTTACCACACCATGATACCAATTAGCAGTTTCTGCACTTCGCAATGCCTATGCAAATCTTTGTCTCTCCCCCCTCTTTAAATGGAGAAAAATGCCAGTTTATAGGTAGAGTAACACAAGAATCCCAACAGTAAGGAATAAAAGAAAGGATGCCGCTCACAAACAGGGAAGAAATGGTAAAAGAAGTAGAAGTGGGTGGCAACCTGGGCAGCAGTAACCATGAGATGGTCGAGTTCAGGATCCTGACAAAAGGAAGAAAAGAGAGCAGCAGAATACAGACCCTGGACTTCAGAAAAGCAGACTTTGATTCCCTCAGGGAACTGATGGGCAGGATCCTCTGGGAGGCTAATATGAGGGGGAAAGGAGTACAGGAGAACTGTCTGTATTTTAAAGAAGCTGGATTGAGGGCACAGGAACAAAACATCCCGATGTGCGGAAAGTATAGCAAATATGGCAGGCAACCAACTTGGCTTAACAGAGAAATCTTCGGTGAGCTTAAACACAAAAAGGAAGCTTACAAGAAGTGGAAACTTGGACAGATGACTAGGGAGGAGTATAAAAATATTGCTCGAGCATGCAGGTGTGTAATAAGGAAGGCCAAAGCACAATTAGAGTTTGCAGCTAGGAAGGGATGTGAAGGGTAACAAGAAGAATTTCTACAGGTATGTTAGCAACAAAAAGGTGATCAAGGGAAATGTGGGACCCTTACTGAATGGGGGAGGCAACCTAGTGACAAATGATGTGGATAAAGCTGAAGTACTCAATACTTTTTTGGCTTTGGTCTTCAGAGACAAGGTCAGCTCCCAGACTGCTGCACTGGGCAGCACAGTATGGGGAGGAGGTAAGCAGCCCTCAGTGGTGAAAGAACAGGTTACAGGCTATTTAGAAAAGCTGGACATACACAAGTCCATGGGTCCGCATCTAATGCATCCAAGGGTGCTGAGGGAGTTGTCTGATGTGATTACAGAGCTGGGAAGAAAGTGGTGTATTCCTAAAACACTTTGTTAAAGCAACCCCTAGAGAAATGTAACCCAGATAACTGGCTGCTGTCAGTAACAGCACAAGAAAAGCTAGTTAAACATAGGGGGTAGCAGAAATATGACTCTGAAATAATGCATAAATGTGATTTTTTAAGTTGACAAAAAAATATGAATCACAAACACAGATATAGGATGAGTAAACCAATGACTTTACAAGACTGTATTTATATGTTTTTCTAAATCACAAAGATTAAGCTAATAAGCACACTGATTTTACTGATTTTAGTCCAGTTCAATGTACACTATCTGTCCTCCTCACAAGATGTTTTTTCAGGGCTTGTGTGGTGCAAATGGTACATAGATTTTTGGCTGCATCAGACTCCACACAGGCACTTCTTAAGCTAACTGAAAAAATCTTTGTTTAAGCACTGGGTAAAATACAGTGGATATTGATTAAAAACACAGATCAAGATATTCTCCTGAATGTAGGATGAAAATACTGTGCATTTTAAAAAGAGGCACTTACATTATAGTTTTAGGGTTTTGCAGCATACATGCCTTTGGTCCAAATGTGGTCACTGGGCATGGTCCATGCAAGGAGCGTGTCCTCCTGAAAAATGAAACACATGTAAGGGAAAGCTGAAGTAGGAATGAATTATATTCATTATCCAAATTACCTGTTTCTTTGAAGTAGTTAATGCTAAAAAAGGAAAGGTGGGGGAAATTTCATTTCTAAAGTCTCAGTATGCAGCTGATCAGCAAGTCAACGTAATTCTGTACAAAAAACTGCACACACAAAGTTAAAATGCAGTTGCTGTTATCTACGGGGCTGCATTTGAGCACCATATGTTGTCTTCAGTGATTATTGCAGTTGAAGCATTAGTAGAAGCTCATCTAGACTGTGTATTGAATATTTCTACATAGCATATGACTACACTTCTAGTATCCTAGTACCAAATAGACTTAGGGGTATGTCTACACTACGGAATAAGGTCGAATTTATAGAAGGCGGTTTTTTAGAAATCGGTTTTATATATTCGAGTGTGTGTGTCCCCACAGAAAATGCTCTAAGTGCATTAACTCGGCGGAGTGCTTCCACAGTACCAAGGTTAGAGTCAACTTCCGGAGCATTGCACTGTGGATAGCTATCCCACAGTTCCCGCAGTCTCCGCTGCCCATTGGAATTCTGGGTTGAGATCCCAATGCTTGAAGGGGCTAAAACATTGTCGCGGGTGGTTGTGGGTACATATCGTCAGGCCCTCCTTCCCTCCCTCCCTCCATGAAAGCAAGGGCAGACAATCGTTTCACGCCTTTTTTCCTGAGTTACCTGTGCAGACGCCATACCATGGCAAGCATGGAGCCCGCTCAGGTAACCGTCACCCTATGTCTCCTGGGTGCTGGCAGACGCGGTACGGCATTGCTACACAGTAGTAGCAACCCATTGCCTTCTGGCAGCAGACGGTGCAGTACGACTGGTAGCCGTTCTCGTCGTGTCCGAGGTGCTCCTGGCCACGTCGGCTGGGAGCGCCTGGGCAGACATGGGCGCAGGGACTAAATTTGGAGTGACTTGACCAGGTCATTCTCTTTAGTCCTGCAGTCAGTCCTATTGAACCGTCTTATGGTGAACAGGCAGGCGATACGGATTGCTAGCAGTCGTACTGTACCATCTTCTGCCGAGCAGCCATGAGATGTGGATGGCATGCAGTCCTTCTGCACCGTCTGCTGCCAGCCAAAGATGTAAAAGATAGATGGAGTGGATCAAAACAAGAAATAGACCAGATTTGTTTTGTATTCATTTGCTTCCCTCCCTCCCCTGTCTAGGGGACTCATTCCTCTAGGTCACACTGCAGTCACTCACAGAGAAGGTGCAGCGAGGTAAATCTAGCCATGTATCAATCAGAGGCCAGGCTAACCTCCTTGTTCCAATAATAACAACAACTTAGGTGCACCATTTCTTATTGGAACCCTCCGTGAAGTCCTGCCTGAAATACTCCTTGATGTAAAGACACCCCCTTTGTTGATTTTAGCTCCCTGAAGCCAACCCTGTAAGCCGTGTCGTCAGTCGCCCCTCCCTCCGTCAGGGCAACGGCAGACAATCGTTCCGCACCTTTTTTCTGTGCGGACGCCATACCAAGGCAAGCATGGAGGCCGCTCAGCTCACTTTGGCAATTAGGAGCACATTAAACACCACACGCATTATCCAGCAATATATGCAGCACCAGAACCTGGCAAAGCGATACCGGGCGAGGAGGCGACGTCAGCGCGGTCACGTGAGTGATCAGGACATGGACATAGATTTCTCTGAAAGCATGGGCCCTGCCAATGCATGCATCATGGTGCTAATGGGGCAGGTTCATGCTGTGGAACGCCGATTCTGGGCTCGGGAAACAAGCACAGACTGGTGGGACCGCACAGTGTTGCGGGTCTGGGACGATTCCCAGTGGCTGCGAAACTTTCGCATGCGTAAGGGCACTTTCATGGAACTTTGTGATTTGCTTTCCCCTGCCCTGAGGCGCATGAATACCAAGATGAGAGCAGCCCTCACAGTTGAGAAGCGAGTGGCGATAGCCCTGTGGAAGCTTGCAACGCCAGACAGCTACCGGTCAGTTGGGAATCAATTTGGAGTGGGCAAATCTACTGTGGGGGCTGCTGTGATGCAAGTAGCCCACGCAATCAAAGATCTGCTGATATCAAGGGTAGTGACCCTGGGAAATGTGCAGGTCATAGTGGATGGCTTTGCTGCAATGGGATTCCCTAACTGTGGAGGGGCCATGAACGGAACCCATATCCCTATCTTGGCACCGGAGCACCAAGCCGCTGAGTACATAAACCGCAAGGGGTACTTTTCAATAGTGCTGCAAGCTCTGGTGGATCACAAGGGACGTTTCACCAACATCAATGTGGGATGGCCGGGAAAGGTACATGACGCTCGCATCTTCAGGAACTCTGGTCTGTTTCAAAAGCTGCAGGAAGGGACTTTATTCCCAGACCAGAAAATAACTGTTGGGGATGTTGAAATGCCTATATGTATCCTTGGGGACCCAGCCTACCCCTTAATGCCATGGCTCATGAAGCCGTACACAGGCAGCCTGGACAGTAGCCAGGAGCTGTTCAACTATAGGCTGAGCAAGTGCAGAATGGTGGTAGAATGTGCATTTGGACGTTTAAAGGCGCGCTGGCGCAGTTTACTGACTCGCTTAGACCTCAGCGAAACCAATATTCCCACTGTTATTACTGCTTGCTGTGTGCTCCACAATATCTGTGAGAGTAAGGGGGAGACGTTTATGGCGGGGTGGGAGGTTGAGGCAAATCGCCTGGCTGTTGGTTACGCGCAGCCAGACACCAGGGCGGTTAGAAGAGCACAGGAGGGCGCGGTACGCATCAGAGAAGCTTTGAAAACCAGTTTCATGACTGGCCAGGCTACAGTGTGAAAGTTCTGTTGCTTTCTCCTTGATGAAACCCCCCGCCCCTTGGTTCACTCTACTTCCCTGTAAGCTAACCACCCTCCCCTCCTCCCTTTGATCACCGCTTGCAGAGGCAATAAAGTCATTGTTGCTTCACATTCATGCATTCTTTATTCATTCATCACACAAATAGGGGGATGACTACCAAGGTAGCCCAGGAGGGGTGGTGGAGGAGGGAAGGAAAATGCCACACAGCACTTTAAGCACAGCACTTTAAAAGGTTTACAATTTTAAAATTTATTGAATGACAGCCTTCTTTTTTTGGGCAATCCTCTGTGGTGGAGTGGCTGGTTGGCCGGAGGCCCCCCCCCCACCGCGTTCTTGGGCGTCTGGGTGTGGAGGCTATGGAACTTGGGGAGGAGGGCGGTTGGTTACAGAGGGGCTGTAGTGGCAGTCTGTGCTCCAGCTGCCTTTGCTGCAGCTCAACCATACACTGGAGCATACTGGTTTGGTCCTCCAGCAGCCTCAGCATTGAATCCTGCCTCCTCTCATCACGCTGCCGCCACATTTGAACTTCAGCGCGGTCTTCAGCCTGCCACTTACTCTCTTCAGCCCGCCACCTCTCCTCCCGGTCATTTTGTGCTTTCCTGCACTCTGACATTATTTGCCTCCACGCATTCGTCTGTGCTCTGTCAGTGTGGGAGGACAGCATAAGCTCGGAGAACGTTTCATCGCGAGTGCGTTTTTTTTTCTTTCTAAGCTTCACTAGCCTCTGGGAAGGAGAAGATCCTGTGATCATTGAAACACATGCAGCTGGTGGAGAAAATAAAAGGGACAGCGGTTTAAAAAGCGGTTTAAAATTTTATAAAACAGTGGCTACACTCTTTCAGGGTAAACCTTGCTGTTAACATTACATACATAGCACATGTGCTTTCGTTACAAGGTCGCATTTTGCCTCCCCCCACCGCGTGGCTACCCACTCAACCTTCCCCCCTCCCTGTGGCTAACAGTGGGGAACATTTCTGTTTAGCCACAGGCAAACAGCCCAGCAGGAATGGGCTCCTCTGAGTGTCCCCTGAAGAAAAGCACTCTATTTCAACCAGGTGACCATGAATTATATCTCACTCTCCTGAGGATAACACAGAGAGATAAAGAACGGATGTTGTTTGAACGCCAGCAAACATACACTGCAATGCTTTGTTCTACAATAAGAAAAGGAGTACTTGTGGCACCTTAGAGACTAACCAATTTATTTGAGCATTTGAGCTTTCGTGAGCTACAGCTCACTACAATGATTCCAGAGTATGTGTTAATGGCCTGGAGTGGTAAAGTGTCCTACCATGAAGGACGCAATAAGGCTGCCCTCCCCAGAAACCTTTTGCAAAGGCTTTGGGAGTACATCCAGGAGAACCGCGAATGCCAGGGCAAAGTAATCCTTTCACATGCTTGCTTTTAAACCATTTATAGTATTTTAAAAGATACACTCACCGGAGGTCCCTTCTCCGCCTGCTGGGTCCAGGAGGCAGCCTTGGGTGGGTTCGGGGGGTACTGGCTCCAGGTCCAGGGTGAGAAACAGTTCCTGGCTGTCAGGAAAACCGGTTTCTCCGCTTGCTTGCTGTGAGCTATCTACAACCTCATCATCATCATCTTCTTCGTCCCCAAAACCTGCTTCCGTATTGCCTCCATCTCCATTGAAGGAGTCAAACAACACGGCTGGGGTAGTGGTGGCTGAACCCCCTAAAATGGCATGCAGCTCATCATAGAAGCGGCACGTTTGGGGCTCTGACCCGGAGCGGCCGTTCGCCTCTCTGGTTTTCTGGTAGGCTTGCCTCAGCTCCTTCAGTTTCACGCGGCACTGCTTCGGGTCCCTGTTATGGCCTCTGTCCTTCATGCTCTGGGAGATTTTGACAAAAGTTTTGGCATTTCGAAAACTGGAACGGAGTTCTGATAGCACGGATTCCTCTCCCCAAACAGCGATCAGATCCCGTACCTCCCGTTCGGTCCATGCTGGAGCTCTTTTGCGATTCTGGGACTCCATCATGGTCACCTCTGCTGATGAGCTCTGCATGGTCACCTGCAGCTTTCCACGCTGGCAAAACAGGAAATGAGATTCAAAAGTTCGCGGTTCTTTTCCTGTCTACCTGGCCAGTGCATCTGAGTTGAGAGTGCTGTCCAGAGCGGTCACAATGGAGCACTCTGGGATAGCTCCCGGAGGCCAATACCGTCGAATTGTGTCCACAGTACCCCAAATTTGAGCCGGCAAGGCCAATTTAAGCGCTAATCCACTTGTCGGGGTGGAGTAAGGAAATCGATTTTAAGAGCCCTTTAAGTCGAAATAAAGGGCTTCATCGTGTGGACGGGTGCAGGTTTACATCGATTTAATGCTGCTAAATTCGACCTAAAGTCCTAGTGTAGACCAGGGCTTACTTGACTTGTTCCAGGTTCACCTCCATTCCTTACACAAGAAACACCACAAACTCAATAATGCCACTGTGACAGTGAAGTTTCCCCTACACAGTTCTGCCAGTGCACGTCAATCCTGACCCGCAACATTCCTGTTATTTCAGTCCTCGTTTCCTCCTGAGCAAAGGCTAGTAGATGTGCTGTTTTGTAATGGGACAAAAGTCCACTAGAGATAGTAGGTGAAGATCAGCTCACTTGACTGTGAAATAATGAAGTCTTGAGCATAAAAATGAAAAACTAAAATCAACAATATAAACTTCAAATTCTTCCTGACAGAGTGAAAAGTGAAAGCATATATTGTTAAAAATCTAAACTCCCATATCAGAATTAAAAATACATAATTCTTAAGAGTCAACTTTTAGTGTTTTTTTCCTAAACTACTGTAAAGATTATGCAAAAAAAGAAAAGGAGTACTTGTGGCACCTTAGAGACTAACCAATTTATTTGAACATAAGCTTTCGTGAGCTACAGCTCACTTCATCGGATGCATAAAGATTATGAATGACTAGTAGACAAGGTTTTTCCAACCACACAACATGTAATCCTAAACCAATACTTAAGCAACAACCACCAACAATAAGAATCTGGAGAACTTAGGAGTGTTCAGCTGTTGGATCAACCAGGTGATTACAGCTTTTTAGGCAGTGCAGCAAATTTCCTGAAGTTACAGCACAACATTAAGACACTACACCAAACATGAGACTCTCAGCAAATTTTTGAAGAAGGCTTCACTAACAAGACAAGCAAAACAGCACATATATTCCAGTTGTAATATTGCCCAGCAAAACAATGTCTGTGTTCTGTCTTTGTTATATAGTTCAATAGTTTCATGGCCTTCACTAAACATTTTGCAACAGAACACGTGTGCCTAGTTAAATATTTAAAACACTAAGAAGGAAAGCTACCAGGGCTTCTTTCATACTGTATTTTAGGACATCTGCATTTTAAATGATAAAGTATTTTAGCACAAATTAAGTGTTCTCCAAACAATCAACATACAAAAACAGCTGCAGATACACATTCAGAACTTCAAAGCCAAAGACCAAAACCTATTCTTTCATATCTTTTTAATTTTCTCAGGCCATGCTCCAGGGAGACACGGCAGTAACTGGTATTTTTTGTGATTAGACAGCTGTAAAGACTGCCTTGAATCAGTTTCCAAGGGACTTCAGTCCATATAACCACAAACACATTCATCCTAATTCAGCACACTTGTTTCCGAATTTTCTTAAAACACTATACCTTCATTAAAGATCCTACAGAAAAGGTAAAGCATCCAATTTTAGAACTAATAAGCTTTGCAAAATGATTGATATATATGGTATAGATACACAACACCCACTCCTAAAATATATTCTTAACAGGTATGCACATTTAAAAGGTACCCTATGTCTTAAACTGAGACATGTAGTGTGGTCCTTGATAACCATTTTCAATAAAATTCACCATGCCTGAATACATTGTCAGGTCCTGGGCAATGTACAAGCCAAAATGATTTAACCCCTGTTGTATTAATTTAGATAGAATAAATGGACCAAAGGTGTTAACTTAATCAATGTCTCTTTCTCTGGCCCAATCTGGTCAGGACATCCCTCTGGATGAGAATAAAAAAGATCCAGGGACTGAGGAGATAGTAGGAGTGCCAGTCATGACAGTGAAGCTTGCTCAGTAGCTTTGGTTTGTTCTCCTTGAGTGTTCTTCCTTTACCCATCCAGCCCCTCCAAAAAAAAAAAAAAAACCCTCTCTCTTTTAAGGATCCAAAAAGTGACTGATGGGTAGAATAGCCCATCCCCTCATTATTTTGTCCACCAATTAGGCCTAATATACAACACACCAATTTTGGTTCATTAATTTTTGGCTCCACATATCGGTTTTTAACAAGCATAACTTCAACAGTCCTTGGATTATATCACTGTGGCATCTTTAGTTTCAACTAATCAAGTTTCTCTGGTTCTCATCCACATCTGTATTTTAGGATTGTTCTATTATAGATTGTGACGTTTTATGAATTTAGACTCACTTTTTACAAACTGAACTCATGATTAGGGTAAATTTGTAGGCCTTATTATCACTACAGCGCCAACCCTACAAACACTTAGGCACTTTAAACATGAAATCAGTAGGACTGCTCATAGTAGTAAAGTTAAGCATGTGTATATTTGCAGTATCAGGGCCTTGTACATGTCCTGAATTACTAGTATTTTTCCTACAAGAGTTTTGTTTGGAACATAAAAAGAAAAGCTTCCTTTTCTCTCCATCACCAGCCACTGAAAGAATTCTTGCATAGTCAAAGGCTAAAGAAGCCAAATTAAGTGTAACTTCTGATAATTAACTGAATTATTATGTGGGAAAACACTATAAAGTGATGCAGACAGGTGGCTTATGTACCATCACCACTGAGAAATAGTGGATTGAAATTATGCAATAACATTTAAGGAGGGTACACGGAGATACATAGATTTCAGAGGAACAGCCGTGTTAGTCTGTATTCGCAAAAAGAAAAGGAGTACTTGTGGCACCTTAGAGACTAACCAATTTATTTGAGCATGAGCTTTCGTGAGCTACAGCTCACTTCATCTGATGAAGTGAGCTGTAGCTCACGAAAGCTCATGCTCAAATAAATTGGTTAGTCTCTAAGGTGCCACAAGTACTCCTTTTCTTTTTGGAGATACATAGAATATCAAACGCAAAAAATTCCTATTTTACCATCAATCTGTCTTCTTTGTTTGTTAACATTAATCTTTCCAACAACTACAATATGACAAAGGCAGTCACTAGTCAATTTACAGAATTTGTAAAGGAATCCCAAATGAGGGGAAAAAACCAAAATTCATAATTTCTAGATTCAGCAATATTAGCATTTTCTCTCTAGTATAAGGGGAGGCAGGCAAGTGATGGAGAGTTGAGACACACACTTTTCTGCTGCGGACATTCTAGTCCCAAACCAAATTTTTTTAAATTATTATTTGTTGATAGTCTGTGGTCAAATCACATGAACAGATTATATAGAATTTAAGAAGGACTATGCCGGCACGTCACAGAGCCAGTGGACTTTTGATTGATAAAATATAAAACTGCATTTCCATAGCATTTTTCAGAGCATCAAAGTGCTTTACAAACATAAGCAAAGCCTCACATTGGATAGATACCCATTTAAAGATTAACTTGAGGCACAGAGAGGTTATATAACTTATCAAGGTGTCTCAGAAAGTTAATGGCACAACTGGGAATATAACTTTGTAATCTTGGTTACCAGTAGAGACAAAATGAGCTCCCAACCCATTTAGAAATAGGGGAGGGACTTGGCAAAAAATAAATGTGGCAGTGAAGATGAGATGCCATGAAAATTTCATCCAAAGACTGACCTAGGTAGTATCAAATGTGATGATGTTTCGGAGATAGTAACAGACCAAGTTGGAGGCCTGGGGAAATGTGTCTACACCTGCAGCAGTGAGTTTCAGAACCTGGGTCAACGGACTCAAACTTGTGCTATGGTGTTAAAAAACAGCCACACAGATGTTCTTACTCTGGCTCTGAAACCCACCCCACTCCCCAGGTTTCAGAACCTGAGTGGGAGCATCTACATGGCTGTTTTTAGCATCGCAGAGTGAGCTCAAGTCTGTAGAACCCGGGACTGCAAGAACTGGTGTCACGGGGGATTATTTTGGCAGTGAACACATGCCCTAAACAGCATAAAGGACGGCATGTGAAGGATTAAGCCAAACACAGAGGCTCCTAACTGTACAGATAAGTACAATTTTTGAATCCTTAGTGAAAAGTGAAGAGAGGAGTTTTTGCTTATGGTATATTATGGTTTCCAGTGTTTAACTGGAAGTAGCTAAAGTCAGTTACACCAACCAATTAAACTGAGTAACAACAAACAACAACAAAGTGAGTTATACCAATGAACAGATTAATCATTCCACTGTGTAAAGAAACAGAGGCCATAAGACAACCTGCCAAAGCATTTAGTTTACAGTCTGGATCCTTTCCTTGAGAATAGTTAAGGACTGGTAAAAGGTAAAGTTAAACTCAAAAATCTCACTTCTATAAGACCTGGGAAATAATTAACAAAGCCATTTTAGGCTTGTTTAGTGATGTTTTACCTCTGGTACAGACCAGAAGTCCCACTTTTCATATGGACCACAGAATTCATGAGGTAGCTACTGTTAAATCACGTAGTAAAGACTTACTCCTGGGAGAACTCTGCACCACTGTGCATGCACAGAAATTATGTCCCCTGCAGATTTATTTGCTTCCCTGTAGAAAAATGACTTTCTGATGGGGAAGCAAAGGAAAGGCACAAGAGCAGCCCTGTGACCCTCCCCAGCAGTATGTTTCGGGGGCCCAGGGCAGCCGGCAGAGAGGTAAATCACAGTGGCGCAGGGGACGAGAATGGGGAAGACCCGGCTGGTGGCTCCTGCCCTGCACCGGGCTCAGCTGCTAGTCACAGCTGGGCTGAGGAGGATGGGAGCTCCTCTTCCCTTGCACAGTATCCGTGGCCGGGTCAGACCCATCCCCAGATTTCTCCCCTGGCTGAAGAAAGCTATGCAAACTCCCCCCACCACCCACCCGCTTCCTGCACCCATTGCTCCTCAGCTGCAAAGAAAGAGATCCCTGTAGAGGGAGTGCTCCCCCATCCGCCCAACGCCCGTGCATCCAGACCCCCTCATACCCAGACCCTTCCACCAAACCTCACCCCCGCCCTGCACTTAGAACACCCCCCTCCATGAGCCCCAATCCCCCTGCACCTGGACCATCCTGATGAACCACCCGCATCCAGATTCCCACCCCACCGAGCCCTGAACACCAGCATCTGGGCCCCCGCACTGAGGCCCCCACACCCATACCCCTCTGCTGAGCCCCAACCACCTTCACCTGGACCTCCCTGCAGAGTCCCATCACTGTTGCATCCAGAACCCCTCAACAAGCCTCTGTGCATCCAGATTCCCCCCCGCATCCAGATCCCCCACTGAGCTGTCCACACCCATATTGCCCCACACAGAACCCTCTCGACCCACACCTCGACCCCCACACACTAAGCCTCTCCACACTTGGATCCTGCCTGCCCACACCTGATGCACCTGGCACAGAGGGGCAGACCCAGTCCTTACACTGTGTCACGGTTGGGTGCAGCCTCACCACTGAGTCAGTGTCTTGGGGAGGGGGTGGGGGGGCGCACAGTTATCTCCCACCTCTGTGTAGCCAGTGGCCTATGCTCCCCAGTACCATGCTGGAGCCTCCGCATTTATTTGACAATAAAATTTCCAGAATGCCCACAGGAGTAAAAGACTGTTGCAGAGGGGCTGGGTTGTCAGATCATCAGAAATGCCTCCAGGACCAGAAGAAAACTTCTATAAGTACTCCTTCTGGCTCAGAAATTGGAAAAAACAGATTCTTAATTTTGCAGCAAATGTAATGCTGAAGAATCCAGCTTTCTAGGCATTTTTAATGCAGGTGACCATGAGTCCCTTCGTCCTTATTGTGAAGTAAAAGCAACATGAAGCTAAGACAGGCAGGTAATGGAGATCAAGAGTTGTGGAAAAATACTTTTTCCTCGCAACTTTTTATTTTGAGTAAATATTTGCCAATCACTAAACATTAATTTATCCCAGAATTCATTCATATAATCTAAGTGGTATTTATTTCCTCAGCCTCAAAGAGTTGAGGCAGTAACTTGCAAAATCTTGCAGAGTAAGATACCAAACATACCCAAATGAGTGAAGAATTGGAGCAAGCACTTCCAGTGTAATTGCAGAAGGTTATGATTTTTGTTTTATACATTTAATAGAAGGGTTAGATTACATGACACCGCCAATGGAAATGTGAGTTCCGAATTTCAATTTAGCCTCAAACAAAGAGGGGCATGGTCTAGTGGCCTGAACATGGGACTAATACCAGTTCTAAAACAAGTTTACCTTGGAGAAGTCACAACCTTTCTGCTTCAGCTTCCACCCGCTTCCCCTAACCAGTAAAATGTGGATAAAGTTTACCTACCTCCCATATCTATTGGAACAATTAGCTAATGATTGTAAGGCACTATGTAAATGTTACCATAAACATTATAGTCATTTACACTGAAAAGTGACAACAGGGAAATATACCTCTCCTGTTCCTGATTAATTCATGTAATGTGCTGACTCATTCCCAGCCCAAGAGAGTTTACAATCTGCCAAAATACAAAATTATATGAACAGTGGAAGAAAGAGATACAACATACAAGCAAGTGATTGCGGTGACATTCTGTGAGTTCCACATTTTTTTTTTAAGAAGTTTGAATAAAATTTGTATTTACTAATAAAAACAAATATAACAATTTCTCCCTTTCCAGCAGGCCAATAAAATTGACATTTATCGATATCAGAGACACATGGTGGGTGAAGTAATATCTCTTATTGGACCAATTTCTGTTGGTGAGAGAGACAAGCTTTTGAGTTTACACAGAACTCTTCTTCAAGGTGATTTAACTGATGTGTCAGTACAATGTATTAGTATAAATTTCAAGCATTACTGAGCCTGTCTGAGGAGGAGACAGTAATAGATATTTTCATACTTATCCTTATTTATTCTTTTATTATCAAGAAGAAAAACAAACATACAAGGACTTTAATGACACTATTTCTTAATAGTATATTAAGGATGAACAAGAATTCCAAGTATGTGTAGAGGAATGAAGGCAGCACTGATAAAGTCTTCATACATTTTGAAATTATAATGTTTTAAATTAGGATAGTAAACCATTCCCTTGCTTATGTACCTTCTGACAGCTTCCACTCCACTCAATTTCTCCCCCCTGCCCCCCAAAATTGTTCTGTCCCTTTCACCTACATATTTTTTCAAACCTTAAGGAGTGGCATGAAAGAAACTCCTTCCCGCTCCTCCTACAAAAGGCAACCTCTAAATACCTCTGTTCCCACATGTATTTAAGCAATGAAAGTTATACACAACGTCACGCGTTTGCAGTATTACAACATTGTGCATTGTATGGATTTGTACCTTTCAGGACCTGAGCCTGCATGCTGCAGCATAACCTCAACTCCTGTGGCATTCATTGAGAATAGAAACAGCTCAAAAGCTTAAGGGATCAGATCCTCAACTCTGATGAAGAAATCCATATTTGATACAATTTACCCACTGTACAGCACCATGTACATCTTTCTAAGGCATTATATAATTAAAATTAGGTTTTCGGTAAGGGTTTTATCAGGATTGAATACGTGTGCCATTTAATCAAAGGATAAGATTCTTTTATTAAGTGAATAGAGATAAGAAGGTATTACTACCATTTTCTATTCTACTTATAATGTACTAATGTGCTTTAGAAATGTATTGAACTATGGAGAGAGAGCCTGCTAAGTTGATATATAGAGAGGACTCAATTACAAATACTGCATAGCAAACCTAAGATAATTTTTATTTGACATTTTACAAGTTCCTTTGAACTGGTGGTGAAAGAATCACAAAACCAGACAAAGAGTGACTTACAGAAGTAAGTTTTAAGTAGTAAACCTCATTCAAAACATGAATGGCTACCCCGACTGCAAAGATAGATTGTAGTTTCAGAGCAATTTCTATCCATCAGAGAGCAAGCTAAACAAAAGAAAATGGAAATAAATTAAGAAATGTGTGCCCAATAGAAAAAAAAAAGCAGGTTTCCTAACTACCAAAAAAAAAAATTACTTGGAAATATTCACACCTAGAAAGGAGAGAGCAGAATTTAGGCCAACAGGCCTTTTACTCATGTAGACTAATATTAGGTGTTTAAAATCCTATGAACACAATCAAATTTCTGCACTTAAATGCTGCTAATTATAGGATATATTTCTACATAAATACTTTGTTTTCTTATATTGTACTGTGTAGTCCATAGGCAATAACAGGAAACTTCAAGCATTAAAAGGTTTCCACTGATCCTGCAAGAACAGCCTCCAAAAATTTTTAAGTACATTAGCCTAAAGAAACTCCACAGAAACAGACTAACACGGCTGTTACTCTGAAACCCCACTTATTAGAAAACATTTAATCAGCTTACAGTCTGTTTTGAGATCCTCTTCTCTTCAATTTGGGAGTCCCTCTCCCCCAGCCCCTTTCCCCCCATCCTTATAGTCTCACCTACAAATGCTCCACATTGCAGCAACAATACTGCTAGTAACACAGTTTGGATGGGAGAGACAAACCTCTCTGGTAAGCAGCTCCTTTAGAATTTTGCCATGCCCCTCAGGCATCTGGAGGATCAGAGTTCAGTAGTGCAAGGTACTCCCTCCCTCCCTCAAAGCATACTGCCTCCACAGTACAGTCTTTACCTGCCATTGTTGGTCTGAGAAATGCCACACCAGAAGTTAAATCAAGGATCCCCGTGTGACATAAGGGCATTACTAGTAGGTTAACAATCTGGCTCGAGGAAGGCAATAGAGATTTCTTGGTGCACTAATTATGATCTATGAATAAAAGGTACTTTTTTGCCACCCCTCATTACTATACAGATGAAACGCACCCAACCAGGTTCTTACTACCATGTATACTAACTCTAGGTGGAGCTGTTCAAAAGATCTGGTATCAAGTCCAGCTCTGATCCTACAATTTAAGGAAGACTGAACATTCCTTTTGGATTATATTACTATCAAGCTATTAAATTGATGTACCTCAACGTCACCATTTGTTCCATACTTCATTTTTGTAAGATGTGTAGAACTGGAAGTTGGATCCTTTGTACGATGGTTGACTTAAAACTGACAATAGTGTAACAAATTGTATCAATCTACTCTGTAAAACATTACGGAGTTCTATTAAATAAAGCCACATGTATCCTTGTAAAATTGTGTACATAAAGAACTAGAAATATTACTTGAACACCCGTATACTTATTTTCTGAGTTATGGGCAAGCTCTTTCAGTATATGATAAATGCTACAGCTATGCATTGCATCCACAATTCCTATGCTTTGTAAAAAAAAAATGTGAAAAGTTATTACTATGTTCAAAATTCTCTCTTGAAGCCAGCAGATGATAGACCAATGACTGTTTTTTTCCTTGGTAATATACTTCTAATCTCAGAAGCTATTTAAGGGTTACCTCACTATGTAAATACAGACTAGAAGAGCAAACACAAAACTTGGGTAAATTTCACTTTTGCCCTGCTTCTACAAAAGCAGGAAACTTCCTGCTCATTCAGAAATATTGGGGGGGGGGGGGGGGGGAGGGGAGAGAACCAGCCTTTAATCTCCATGTTCATGGTTCAAATCCATCCAAGGTCAGTAATAACCATTACCATGGATGGATATTCAGTGCTCTAAATGAAATAAGCTGAGCCCTGATTAGGGGGCAGGGCTTCTCTGACTAGGGGTCCTATAAAGGTAGCCAGCCAGTCGTGCAGCGGCACAGGGGAGTTTGTATTGTTTTTGCTGTGGGTGTGGTTTGTGTTTCCCAAATTAACAGGATTTGGGTGGAAAGGCTATGACAGATACAGAGGTAGCAGTTGGAGTGACTCATGTCGTGGAAGACACAATGAAGATGACTCGATGTGGAAGCTGCAGTATGTATATGAGCCTGGAGGTGGTACCTGGTAAGAGTTTTGTCTGCATGAAATGCTGTCTCATAGAGCTGATGGAGGAAGAAATCTGAGGTTTGGAGATGCAGGTGGAAAGTCTGGCTGAGTTTAGGAAGTGGTTTGAGCAGATTATGGAGCAAAGCCATGAGGTATCTGAAGGGAAAAGCTCAGACTTGCAGATGGAAGCAGGACTGAGGAATTCTGAGGGGAGACTGGGTGAGGAAAGTGGTCAGTGGAAGCATGTGACTAAAAGAACCAGGCAGAGGAAAAGATGGGCTAGTGAAGGAGAAACAGACCTCAAGAACAGGTTTGCAGAGTTAGAAAATGAAGAAGGGGCTCAGCAGGCAGTCACTGAAGGTGGAAGGGCAAGGAAGAAGAGAAGAGCGGCTAGTCCTACAGGAAAAGGGGAAGAGTCAATGGAGACTACACCAAATATGAGCCCCAGGAGGATACAGGATGGGTTGAAGAGGATTACAAGGGAGAAAAGGAATGGAGAATAGCACCGTCACCAGGAAAAGGCAGGTCTATGTGATCGGGGACTCTTTACTGAGAAGAATAGACAGGCCTGTATCCAGAGCTGATCCAGAGAATAGAAGGGTATGCTGTCTTCCAGGTGCTAAGATACGGGATATAGACCTGAGGTTGAAAACGATCCTAAAGGGAGCGGGAAAGAATCCCCTAATTATCCTTCATGTGGGAACAAATGACACGGCTAAATTCTCGCTGGAAAGTATTACGGGAGACTATGCTAGGCTGGGGAAGACGCTTAAGGAAATCGAGGTTCAGGTAATCTTTAGTGGGATTCTACCTGTTCCTAGAGAAGGGCAACAAAGGTGTGACAAGATTATGATGATCAATAGATGGCTTAGGCAGTGGTGCTATAAGGAGGGCTTTGGGATGTATGGCGACTGGGAGGCATTCATGGACAGAGGACATTTCTCTCAGGATGGACTTCATCTGAGTAGGGAAGGAAATAGACTTCTAGGATGGAGGCTGGCACAACTGATTAAGAGAGCTTTAAACTAGGAATTTGGGGGAGATGGTTGGGAGATGTCCAGGTAATCTCCATGCCGGATTTTAGCATTGAGAGGGAAGAAAACGAAGTAAGAAAGGATACAGCCCGTAGGTAGGAGAATGTATATAAGGAGAAGGGCAGTGTGGATACCAGTCTAATAGGTTATACTGGCTGGAGAATGACCGTGCTTAATAGGATACAGAATGTGAGCAAGGGCAAACAGCAAAAATTAAGATGTTTGTACACCAATGCAAGGAGCCTAGGTAACAAAATGGAGGAACTAGAGCTACTGGTGCAGGAAGTGAAACCAGATATTATAGGGATAACAGAAACATGATGGAATAGTCGTCATGACTGGATTATGGGTATTGAAGGGTATGTGCTGTTTAGGAAAGACCAAAATAAAGGCAAAGGTGGTGGAGTAGCATTGTATATCAACAATGAGGTAGAATGTAAAGAAATAAGAAGCGATGGAATGGATAAGACAGAGCTCGTCTTGGCAAAAATTACATTGGGGAAGAAAACTATTAGAGCCTCCCCTGGGATAGTGCTTCAAGTGTGCTATAGACCGCCGGGATCTAATTTGGATATGGATAGAGCCCTTTTTAAATGTTTTTAATAAAGTAAATACTAGTGGAAACTGTGTGATCATGGGAGACTTTAACTTCCCAGATATAGACTGGAGGACGAGTGCTAGCAATAATAATAGGGCTCTGATTTTCTTAGATGCGATAGCTGATGGATTCCTTCATCAAGTAGTTACTGAACCGACTAGAGGGGATGCCATTTTAGATTTGGTTTTGGTGAGTAGTGAGGACCTCATAGAAGAAATGGTTGTAGGGGATAATCTTGGTTCAAGTGATCATGAGCTAATTCAGTTCAAACTGAACGGAAGGATTAACAAAAATAAATCTGCAACTAGGGTTTTTGATTCCAAAAGGGCTGACTTTCAAAGATTAAGGAAATTAGTTAGGGAAGTGGATTGGACTGAAGAATTTATGGATCTAAAGGTAGAGGATGCCTGGGATTACTTTAAATCAAAGCTGCAGAAGCTATCAGAAGGCTGCATCCCAAGAAAGGGGAAAAAATTCATAGGCAGGAGTTGTAGACCAAGCATCTCAGAGAGGTGATTAAGAAAAAGCAGAAAGCATACAGGGAGTAGAAGATGGGAGGGATCAACAAGGAAAGCTACCTTATTGATGTCAGAACATGTAGGGATAAAGTGAGACAGGCTAAAAGTCAAGTAGAGTTGGACCTTGCAAAGGAAATTAAAACCAATAGTAAAAGGTTCTATAGCCATAAAAATAAACAAAGAAAGAAGAAGTGGGACCGCGAAACACTAAGAATGGAGTGGAGGTCAAGGATAATCTAGGCATGGCCCAATAACAAACACTTTGCCTCAGTCTTTAATAAGGCTAAAGAGGATCTTAGGGATAATGGTAGCATGACAAATGGGAATGAAGATATGGAGGGAGATATTACCATTTCTGAGGTAGAAGCGAAACTCAAACAGCTTAATGGGACTAAATCGGGGGGCTCAGATAATCTTCATCCAAGAATATTAAAAGAATTGGCACCCGAAATTGCAAGCCTATTACCGAGAATTTTTAATGAATCTGTAAACTCAGGGGTTGTATTGTATGATTGGAGAATTGCTAACCTAGTTCCTATTTTTAAGAAAGGGAAAAAAAGTGATCCGGTTAACTACAAGCCTGTTAGTTTGACATCTGTAGTATGCAAGGTCTTGGAAAAAATTTTGAAGGAGAAAGTAGTTAAGGACAATGAGGTCAATGGTAAATGGGACAAAATACAACATAGTTTTACAAAAGGTAGATCGTGCCAAACCAACCTGACCTCCTCCTTTGAGGAAGTAACAGATTTTTTTAGACAAAGGAAATGCAGTGGATCTAATTTACCTAGATTTCAGTAAGGCGTTTGATACCGTGCCACATGAAGAATTATTAGTTAAATTGGAAAAGATGGGGATCAATATGAAAACTGAAAGGTGGATAAGGAACTGGTTAAAGGGGAGACTACAACGGGTCCTACTGAAAGGTGAACTGCCAGACTGGAGGGAGGTTACCAGTGGAGTTCCTCAAGGATCAGTTCTGGGACGAATCTTATTTACTCTTTTTATTATTGACCTCGGCACAAAAAGTGGGAGTGTGCTAATAAAGTTTGCGGATGATACAAAGCTGGGAGGTATTGCCAATTTAGAGAAGGACAGGGATACCATACAGGAGGATCTGGATGACCTTGTAAACTGGAGTAATAATAATAGGATAAAATTTAATAGTGAAAACTGTAAGGTTATGCATTTAGGGATTAATAACAAGAATTTTAGTTATAAGCTGGGGATGCATCAATTAGAAGTAACGGAAGAGGAGAAGGAACTTGGAGTATTGGTTGATCATAGGATGACTATGAGTCGCCAATGTGATATGGCGGTGAAAAAAAGCTAATGCAGTCTTGGGATGCATCAGGAGTGGTATTTCCAGTAGGGATAAGGTTTTAGTACCGTTATGTAAGGCACTGGTGAGACCTCACCTGGAACACTGTGTGCAGTTCTGGTCTCCCATGTTTAAGAAGAATGGATTCAAACTGGAACAGGTACAGAGAAGAGCTACTAGGATGATCCGAGGAATGGAAAACTTGTCTTATGAAAGGAGACTCAAGGAGCTTGGCTTATTTAGCCTAACTAAAAGAAGGTTGAGGGGAGATATATGATTGCTCTCTATAAATATATCAGAGGGATAAATACCGGAGAGGGAGAGGAATTATTTAAGCTCAGTACCAATGTGGACACAAGAACAAATGGATATAAACTGGTCATTGGGAAGTTTAGACTTGAAATTAGACGAAGGTTTCTAACCATCAGAGGAGTGAAGTTTTGGAATAGCCTTCCAAGGGAAGCAGTGGGGGCAAAAGATCTATCTGACTTTAAGATTAAACTAGATAAGTTTATGGAGGAGATGGTATGATGGGATAACATGATTTTGGTAATTAATTGATCTTTAAATATTCATGGCAAATAGGCCTAATGGCCTGTGATGGGATGTTAGATGGGGTGGGATCTGAGTTACCCAGGAAAGAATTTTCTGTAGTATCTGGCTAGTGAATCTTGCCCATATGCTCAGGGTTTAGCTGATCACCATATTTGGGGTCAGGGAGGAATTTTCCTCCAGGGCAGATTGGAAGAGGCCCTGGCCGTTTTTTGCCTTCCTCTGTAGCATGGGACACGGGTCACTTGCTGGAGGATTCTCTGCTCCTTGAAGTCTTTAAACCATGATTTGAGGACTTCAATAGCTCAGACATAGGTGAGAGGTTTTTCGCAGGAGTGGGTGGGTGAGATTCTGTGGCCTGCGTTGTGCAGGAGGTCGAACGAGATGATCATAATGGTCCCTTCTGACCTTAGTGTCTATGAATCTAAGAGATTCTCGAAGTTTTTCCCAAGTGAAGCCCTATTAGTCGAGATTGTCTCATTGACCACCTCTCTCCAATTCACGATCACACAGACCACTTCCACTACAATTCACTATCACGTGACATCCACATATCAACTATAACAATTGTTTACACGGAAGAGTAACATTTGAAAAGTACAACTTTTTAGCTGTCTTAAATGCAAGGTAGCAGGTAAAAACAAGGAATAGGCAGCACCACGTCACCAGCCAGCTGTCTATGTGCTTCACAGACTACAGTTTGGGAACCTTACGGAGCATTCGTAGGAGAGATGCCAAGGACTGAACGGGCTATGGCACCACAAGCAAGGCAAATATATTGTCACTGTTATACTTATTCAGTGGTTATTTAGACTGGAGCGTTGCCTTTTATCAGTGCTAAACAACATTCTATCCAAATTGCATTTTCTGTATTTCTTGCCCTCATGTTCTATATGTGTCACTAAGGATTTGTGACCAGAGGTTCTCTGATACTAAGTTTGTCCACTCCTGAATACCTAACTTTGTTTATGACAATCTAAAGCAACTGAAGATCATGAAGTCAAATGAACGAGAAACAAAAGAACACATGGACTCTTAAGGAGATCCTGTCAAACAAGATATCCCTAGAAATAAAAAATATATATATATATAAAAGAACAAGACAGAGCATAAGCAGAACTGTTCTAAAATGAACATTTCTTCAATTCTTACCATAAGATGTCATTAGCTGTGATTCTTAATGCCAATGAAAGCTGCCCGCATAGGAAGAGCCTATATTATCATATTTGCATTACATAAATGTGGCACTAATGTTATATTAGTTTTACCAAAGAATCATCAGCGTAGAAGATTCGAGTCTAGTTTACTTCATACCTGAATTCTTTGGTGCTTCCGAGGGCTGGTGAAGCAGACAAACTACGAGTCTTAGCCCGACCCCGGATAGGGTTAGCACAGCTCCACTCATCATCATCATGACATGCTGAGCAATGAAAAGCAGATTCAGCGCTCTCATCATCTTTACTGATGCAAAAGTTTTCTTGTTCCGCCTCCATGGTGGAAGTAAAGGAACTTCAGCTGAGGGAAATACAGCTTCCTTTGGGGAAAGAAAAAGTAAGATTTTACTTTATTTCAAATTTTGGAGAGTACAAACCACAAATTAAATGGACACTATCTAAGTTCATAGACCTAGAACATGACACACACTTCTCAAGCTATTCTTGAAGAGATTCCCACCCTCCGGGCAATTTCAGTGCTCTGCCAAGTCACAAGAAAAACTGGCAGAAGGATGGAGGAACCGATTGAAGTGCGTGTGTGTTAATGATGCCAGTTACCTGGGTTGTTTAGGGCCACTTTGGGCTGCAATTTTAAGACCATTACAATCCTATTTTAAAGAATTGGTAGTCACTTTCTGTTATAAAAGGAGTACTGGACAAAAGCCAAAAGTCATTTTTAAAATTAAAATACCAAAATCTGAAATTACTGTCGTATACCTGGATTCATCCTCATCAGGTAAGTGAGACAGTGGGGCATTCCTAAGTTGCACTGTACAATACACTTGGTCTTAAGAGCATTTTTAGTAACTGTGACTCCAGACAAGGGGGAACAAGACATCAAATTATGCAGTCCAATACTTTGTTTCTACCAAAGCAACTTTATTAGCCTGATATCTCTGTGACCAACAACAAAGCTGTGGACCAAACGAACAAGAACTAAAAAATTCGGTTAAGCAGTTCCAGAATAGTGAACTACAGTGGAAGGAATGGACCTCCTAAGCAAAAAAATAAAACCATTTTGAGAGGATTTGGATAGTTTACTGAAACTATAACAAAACTATTTGAGCAAATAAATTTGTTAGTCTCTAAGGTGCCACAAGTACTCCTGTTCTTTTTGCAGATACAGACTAACAAGGCTGCTACTCTGAAACCTATAACAAAACTGATTTGTTTGGGATCTATTCATCTTGTTGTTCCCATCACTTCCAGCAATGTAACTTCAGGCACAGCTCCCATCTGAGACTAGGCAACTGTCAGAATGCCAGGAACAGCACTGCAATGGACCTGAAAAAGGCACTCTTTAAGTGGACTTTCTTCCTTAAAACCCTATTTGGAGAAGATGTGGCCCTGCCAGGCACACAAGTCTCAAGCCTGAGCATATAGTTTTACACTGGGTAGATTTCTAGCCTTTAAAAAAGAAAAACAACAACAACATGAATTTCATGAAGACAAAACTAGCATGATGCCAACTCTACTCATCACAAGAAGTATGAAAGAATCCTGCATTGCCAGGGAAACAAATGGATAAAATGATTTACTAGGTCTTTCCCACCTTAAAAATCCGAGAGTTTACATGAGTGTACCAATCTGTTAACAGAACTTCCTACTGAAAGTCTACTACATCATCAATATATATATTTTAGTCAGATATGGTTGATAGTTACATACGAGTAGCTTCTCTACATAAAACATTCTATACTCCCTCCTTAGAGAATGTAAGATAACAATGGAACAAGCCATTTTAAGTCTCATTTTAAGTCCCTGAAATGTTTACTTTCCCCACTAATATTAAGAATCAACATTTGTGCAGGTTCTTATCCATATCTGAATATAGCTGCTGAAGAATCCTTGTCTATATATAAACAGCAAACAAATTTCAGTTTAAAAAGGAAACTGAATCTAAGAATAAACAGTGATTACAATAATTAAGCTTGGATTAATATTTTATACTTACTCTTTAATAAGCTCAACAGAAAATACAAAGTTATCTTGCTATAATATTTGCAGGATTGCACTTTTACAACTGCAAATCCTTTTGAACAGATTTCCTAATACATACTAAGAAAAGGAGTATTTGTGGCACCTTAGAGACTAACCAATTTATTTGAGCATGAGCTTTCGTGAGCTACAGCTCACTTCATCGGATGCATCCGATGATAAATTGGTTAGTCTCTAAGGTGCCACAAGTACTCCTTTTCTTTTTGCGAATACAGACTAACACGGCTGTTACTCTGAAACCTAATACATACTGTGAAGAATGTGATAGTATGGCATATCAATTAGGAAAGACTGATAAACAAGGGAAGCTTACCAGTTAACCTTCCCTAAACATTAACCCCCAGTCCCGCACCGGCCGGGGCAGCAGGAGCCCCCCTCCCTTTAACCAGTTAAACGATATAGTTTTAATCATTTAAACAGTTAACTTTTAAAATTATATTTACATCCCTATGGTAAACAAATATGCTAATAGTAATTTGCTGTGCTGATCCCAGGATATTAGAGAAATATCTTTCACCAACACAAGTTGGTCCAATAAGACAGTTTTCGCGCTTACACAGAGCTCTTCTTTGGGTCTAGGAAAGCTACTCAGAGTGTACTTTCACCCAATTTGTCTTTCTAACAATAGTAATGATACTTTGCCACCCTATAGCACAGTGGTCTCCAACCTTTTTAAGCACAAGATCACTTTTTGAATTTAAGTGCAACCCAGGATCTACCTCAAAGAAAATGCAGAAATAACAGTAAACCCAAACACTCTTGCCCCTCCCCGTCCCCAAGGCCCTGCCCCGCCCCTTCTCTGAGGCCCTGCCCACTCCATCCCCCCTGCCTCTGACCCTTGCTCTCCCCCACCCTCACTCACTTTCACTGGGCTGGGACAGGGGATTGGGCTGTGGGAGGGGGTGCAGGCTCTGGGCTGAGGGGTTTGGAGTGTGGGAGGGGCTCCGGGCTGAGGCTAGGGCAGGGGATTGGGGTGCAGGCTTTGGGAGGGGACTGGGGTGCAGGAGAGGGCTCAGGGCTGGGGCAGGCGGTTAGGGTGCAGGCTCTGGGAGGGAGTTTGGGTGCAGGGGGGGGCTCCAGCCAGGCACCACTTACCTCAGGCACCTTCCGGGTGCAGCACAGCGGGGCTAAGGCAGGCTCCCTGCCTGCCCTGGCCCCACACTGCTCCCAGAAATGGCCACCATGTCCATGCAGCCCCGGGGGGAAGAGGGGCAGGGGTCTCTGTGCGCTGCCCAAGCACCGACTCCACGGCTCCCATTGGTTGGGAGCTGCGGGGGGTGGTGCCTGCAGGCAGGGGCAGCACTTGGAGTCCCCTGCCCCCGGCGCCACAGGGACATGCTGGCTGCTTCTGGGAGCTGTGTATGGAGCCCACTGGCCCTGCTTACCTCAGGCGGCTCCCAGGCGGCAGCGCAGCGGGGCTAAGGCAGACTCCCTGCCTGGCCCCGTGCTGCTCCCAGAAGTGGCTGGCATGTCCGGCAGCGGCTCCTGGAGAGGGGCACTTAGGCTCCCCGCACTGCCCCCATCCACAGGCACCACCCCCACAGCTCCCATTGGCGGCTGTTCCCCATTCCCAGCCAATGGGAGCTGCAGGGGCAGTGCCTGCAGGTGAGGGCAGCGCGCAGAGACCCCATCTCCCTCTGCTCCCGGAGCAGCTGCCGGACATGCCAGCCGCTTCTGGGAGCGGCGTGGGGCCAGGGCAGGCAGGGAGCATGCCTTAGCCCTACTATGCTGCTAGACTGTCAGTGGCTGATCTTCCGGTTTGGCTGCAGGAGGGTTGGCATGACAACCCTAGATCGAGACTGAGATAGACTATCAGAGGTTCCATGATCGACCGGTCGATCGTGATCTACCAGCTGGTGACTACTGCTATAGTACTTTGAAACAACTGGAAAGTTGCCTTACAAAATACTAAGCCTCTCAGCACCCTATTTTAAGATACAGCCATTGCCTCTAGCATGGGATACTGTTTCAAAACTATTGCTGGTTCATTACTGACTCAGATGGAAATGCCACCTACTGAATCACCAACCACCACTTCCTTCATTCCTGACATGAATTACATCCCCATTCCAAAAGGACACGATGACAAAAATAGATATAATTTAGTGGCATGCATTAGTTATCAATTTATAATGTCTTTCACTTTTCAAGATACACATGTTTAGTGGCTCAGTCACCTGTGAACTTGAGCTTGGAAATATTCATTTCAACATACTTTTGACTTTCCTAATACCTAGGAATTTCAGAAGAGGGGCCTGGCTTTCAGACAGACAAATGTGTGTGCCAATTATTTGATTTGTACATAATTACTGTGATCATGCATCAATAATACAGAAATTACTTTTTGACATGGAAAATTATGCATCTAAGCTCATTTGTATTAACTTTGTACCACGGTTTTATACAATTTCTCAAAAGGAATACTAGCTTCTTCTGAACTAATCATAAAATATAATTCACTTAAAAATTATCTAAGTTTAAGAAAATAAGCCAATTTAAATATCAGATATTAAATGCCTAAAATAAAATATGACAGGTTTCAGAGTAACAGCCGTGTTAGTCTGTATTCGCAAAAAGAAAAGGAGTACTTGTGGCACCTTGGAGACTAACCAATTTATTTGAGCATAAGCTTTCGTGAGCTACAGCTCACTTCATCCGTGAGCTGTAGCTCACGAAAGCTTATGCTCAAATAAATTGGTTAGTCTCTAAGGTGCCACAAGTACTCTTTTTTTTTTAAATAAAATATGAAAGGCGTTTTTCAACATATTAGTATTTTAAATGTGATGGCTGAAAAACCCCTTATTCATTTTATTTGGGTTCATTCATCACCTTTTAAAGTAGTTATTATTCTTCAAAGATTCATTTGTTTGTCACAGGTTTAGTGACACCAAACATCAGTTTTGATACAATCCTGGACTGTATTCTGAATTATGTAAAAGAACCTTCCCAGAACAAATGCCAGGAAGTTTCCATTTTGCATTTTACCTTATGGCTTGCATATAAAGTGTAACCAAGATTATATTTCATATTAGATGCTCACCAAGAAAGCACTACAGAAAGTCAGAAAAACAGAATTCTATTTCTGTCTATGCCTAGTGCTGCTTTAGAAGTGTACGTGATCCCAGTACACTGCATCTATGAATCTACTTAACATTTTAAGACAATCCAATGCCTCTACTCCCCCTCTACTTCTACCTCTTTGGTCTTTAAGGAATTATTGGTCTAGTATCAGTAAGTCTTTGAAGTGGATTCCTGTGTTCTTCTAAGCTAATATCAGCCAAACCCGGAGTAACTATAGCAAGTTACGTGCCTATAGTGCCAAGTGACCAATATGTTTCATTTCTTATGCGTAGCAAAAGCCAAATATTGGTGACAGCTCATTAGCAACTAAAATGACAATCATCCAAGAAGTCTATTTTTTTAATTAATGTGAAATTGTTTTTATGATTGTTATTCAGCACTCCTAGTGATTTTGCCAGGGTGCTTTATAAATAAATTATTAATTACTGAGTATTTATTTTGGCAGCTTGAATACTGTATCATTAGTAAGATCCATTCATTCTAACATAAGTGTTCAATTCTTATATTAAATTCAGCTAAAAAAGCATCAGGCAATGATATGTCAAGTTTTCACAGCTATTTCATTGTAACATTATCAAAGGGGAAAAAAAGTCTGAACTTTTAAATTCAAAATTATTTATTTTTTGTATCATCACAATGCCTAGGAGACCCAGTTAAGGGTCAGAACATCTTATGCTAAGTGCTGTACAAATACAGAACATAAAAACAAAAAACCCCCAGAGACTGTAAACTCTTTGGATTAGGGACTAAGTAAAAAGACAAGAAATTGATACAGATGGGGGAGAACAAGGAAACAATGAGACAGCATTGGTCAACATATAAGCAGTTTCTCAGCACAACAGCAGCTTAATCGCTCTCAAGTTTTTTAAAGGCATCTTGGCAAAGTTCTCCTTTGAGGAGATTTTGAAGGAGGATAATTAATTAGTTTTGCAGATGTTTACGGGTCACTCCTCCCGAATGTAAGGAGCAGCCTGGGAAAAAGCATGAAGGTGCCCGTTAGAAAATTCAACAAGTGGGCAGTGAAGGCTAGCATCTTCGGCCGATCATACGAGACGGCTGACATCTCAATACCAAACCAGGGATGACAGGTAAGGTGGGGATAGACCAGGGGTGGGCAAATTTTTGGCCCAAGGGCCACGTCTGGGTGGGGAAATTGTATGCAGGGCCATGAATGTAGGGCTGGGGCAGGGGACGGAGTGTGGGGTATGGGAGGGGGTGCAGTGAGCAGGAAGGGGGCTCAGAACAGGGGGTTGGGGCACAGGAAGGGGTGTAGCAGGGGGCTCAAGGCAGGGTGTTAGGAGGCTCAGGTGCAGGAGGGCTTCAGGGTGCTGGCTCCAGCCCAGCTCTGCTTACCTCAAGCGGCTCCGGGGTGGGAGTGGCGCGCAGCGGGACTAAGGCAGGCTCTCTGCCCGTCCTGGCCCCGTGCCACTCTTGGAAGTGGCCAGCATGTCCGGCAGTGGCTCCTGGGGGTGGGGTGTGGCAGGCAGTTCCACCATACGCTGTCCTCACCTGTGGGTACCACCCCCAAAGCTCACATTGGCCGCGATTCCCCATTCCCGGCCAATGGGAGCTGCGGGGGGCGGTGCCTGCAGGCAAGGGCAGAGCACAGAGCCTTCTGCCCTTCCCCACCCAGGGGCCACAGGGACGTGGTGTCATCCGCTTCCAGGAGCGACGCAGGGCCAAGGCAGCCTGGAGCCTGCCTTGGCCCTGCTGCGCCACTGAGCTGGCAAGCCTGCAGGCCGGACTGAAAGCCCTGATGGGCTGGATCCGGCCCGTGAGCCACAGTTTGCCCTACCCAGGACAATTGTGCTGCTATATCAATCCCTTCATATTGTGTTTACAATACCTAATGCGGTATATATGGGTGTTTGCCTCATTAATACTTTGCAAGGAAATCAAAGTGAAGTTAGATCAAGAATTGGTATGATATATGTATGAAGGCTGTTGTACAAACACACATTTTTATTAGATAACCAGAAATCGTATTGGACATTCAGATCACACCATTTGACCTGTTACACATCTATTATTGTTATTACTGATTTACTGTAATTCTCATAAGAGTAAGACGACCATTACATTCAGAAATCATTATCTTAGCTTCCTTTTCTATTAATTTGCATTATGCCTCTTCTGTGTCAATTATTCAGTAACTCAAGGAGTCCTCTTTACCAAGAAGCCAGTCAAATGGAGGATTTCTTTACATAGCTGTTTGCACCCAAAGGTTCCCCTTCAGTCCCACCAACAATGGAGAAGCATATGTCAGCTGGACAAGTGTTTGGTTTGTTTTTTTTATGTTTTAGTTACAGATTTCCCTCCCACCCCCTCATGTAGATGGAGTCAAGAAATACACTACAATCACTGATAGCACTTGTGACTCAGAAGCATCTTTCCAGTGGATGGTTATACAACTTCTAACTCGTCTATTTCCAGTGAAAAACAGAAAGCATCACTGTCAAGAGTCAAAAATACCAGAGTAGAAACTTTACTGCAGCAGCCCTCCTCCCCAAGATCATCTGTGCAACATTTCAAGCCACATTCTAGCTGTACTGTTTCTCTTCCTCTTTAATGTAGAGCAAAGATAAACAGAGCAGATATAACTAGATTGCAAGGCCCAGAACAAAACCGAAATTCCGAGCAACTTCCCCAACAGTTCAACCATCAAGACTGTGTCGTTTGATTAAAAAAAAGAAGCCACATTATTAACCAGCTGAGGACTCCTTCATATGACAAGGTGCAGTCACAGGCCAGAGGGGAAAGGAGTACTTGTGGCACCTTAGAGACTAACCAATTTATTTGAGCATGAGCTTTCGTGAGCTACAGCTCACTTCATCAGATGCATAGCCCGACTTGATTATGTAAAGAGTTGTCACTTTGGATGGGCTAGCACCAGCAGGAGAGTGAATTTGTGTGGGGGGGTGGAGGGTGAGAAAACCTGGATTTGTGCTGGAAATGGCCCACCTGTTGATCACTTTAGATAAGCTATTACCAGCAGGACAGTGGGGTGGGAGGAGGTATTGTTTCATATTCTCTGTGTGTATATAAAGTCTGCTGCAGTTTCCACGGTATGCATCTGATGAAGTGAGCTGTAGCTCACGAAAGCTCATGCTCAAATAAATTGGTTAGTCTCTAAGGTGCCACAAGTACTCCTTTTCTTTTTGCGAATACAGACTAACACGGCTGTTCCTCTGAGGCCAGAGGGGGTTATTCTATCTGTTGAGTAGTCTCTTTTTCTGCACCTAGGCTCTGAGACCACATCTGTGTGTTTCCATCCCCTCAGTGCAGATTTAAGAATGATTATTCTTGGTTCACAGGAACTGAGAGAATGTTATTGTCAGTTTTCAGAGCAGCAGCCATGTTAGTCTGTATTCACAAAAAGAAAAGGAGTCCTTGTGGCACCTTAGAGACTAACCAATTTATTTGTTATTGTCAGTGTGTTTCTTAGACACCACTTGAGACCATCTATGGCTTTGCTAAGGAAACCTGCACTGAAACTAGTTACGCCAGAAGGTACCCTCTATGCAAGATATATATGCACAAACCATATGCCAGCTGGTCAACTGTTTAAGGGCCTGTACCAATGAAGCCACATTTGATACACACAGTTAATGAACATTGGAGTAGCACATGGTACATCCACAGTGCTTCAAGAACCACCAAAAAGACCCAAATATCATCTTTAGGCTTGGATTGATTATTTTATTGGTAAACATCAGTTTCACCACATGCTAACAAAAATATTGACATTTTAAATTGTAAATATTGTAATTGAAATTTACAGACAGGCAAAGTAAGACAATATGCTGCTCGAGAAGTCAAGAGATTGATTTAAGGCTATTTAACATATATATTTTGATATGCTGACAATTTATGTTTTAATTATAAAGCTTTATTTTTGTGGATCTCAGTGTCTACTGTCATTAAATTAGTACCGTCGTGACCAGCTGCCCATCGTCTGGCCACCCCATAACTTCGCATAACTGTGAAAATTTAAACCAATAAAAATGAAAAAAGTCTTAAAATAAACACTGACATCCATCAAAATGACTAAAAAAAAAAGGAAAACTGAATTCTGCCAGGCTTCATCCCAGAGACCAGTTGTGCGCCAAGCATCCTCCCGCGGGCCTGCCCCGCAGCACCCCACGCAGGGGCAGCAGCCGCTGCCCAGAAGGAGGCACCACAACGACCCGGGCAGCCTGGCTTTGCTACCTCCTAGGAGCAGGTCCTACCCGCCCCCGCGCCCCCGCTCCGCTCCATTCCATTCCCCCTCCCGCGCTCGCCTCGCGCCGCCGTGCCCCGCTCACCGCGCTGCGAGCTCTTCCCCTCAGAGGCCCGCCTGCCGGAACCGGTGGTATTGGCGGCGGCTACTCCCGTCCAGTGAGTGCGGCCGAGAACCCCGGCGCGCCTCCATAGTCCTCCCTGGTTCCTCCGCCTCCTCACGAGACCTAGCCGCAGCCGGGCCCGGAGCCGGCGACGGGGCAGGGAAGGCGGGGGGAGGGGGAAGAGAGAGAAGAGACGACAGCCCTGCGCATGCGCGAGACCGCCGCGGTTTCCCAGCCAGAAGGAGGCGGTAAGAGCAGCTGGGTTGCGTACGCGAGGGTGGGCTCGGAGCCCGGAGGCTGAGAGGGGAGAATCACGCTCATGCGCATGCGCCAAACCTCTCACGACACCGAGGGGGGAGCGGGGCAAAGGCGACGAACATCGACGCGCATGCGTGGGGTGCGGCTGGCTGAGCGCTGCCGCTATCTCCCGTCTGGGTTGCCTCGTGTTCTGGCGCGTGGCGCTGCTTCGGCTCGGGGGCGGGGCGCAAAGCGACGCTGCGCTGCGCTGCGCTGCGCTGCGCGTAGGGGGAGGGGCCGCCAATGCCGAGTCCAGTGGGTTTGCTCCATTTGACGCGCCAGGCGGCTGGGACAGCGAGGAGCGAGGCTCGTGCTCTTTGGGGTCAGTGCGCTGCATCGTTTTGCACCCTTGGAGCCCCTGCCACCCACCTGGTCACCGTGTTACACATGCTGAGCGTTGCCAATTCCAGGCACTCATGAACCATGAGTTAGTTATTAAACCCCCACCACCACCACCAGAGTGGGTTAAAAAGCATGAGATTTAAAATTAAAAAAAATTAATTTTAGGCTTATTTTATTTCCCCTAATTTTTGAGCTTCGGTCATGTTTTCAGACATGAGAACTAGAAACGTCTCCCTTTTTTTAAAAAAACCAAAGCTGAGATTTCCATCTCATCGCTAGACGGTAGACCGTGAGAAGTGGGGCTGTGGGGAAAACAGCAGACTTATGGTAAAAGTGCAAGCGTTGATAACACTGTTAATGCTGAAAAAATATTTCATTTGTATTACTAAAGCTGTACTGTGCTAATCACTGTACAAACATATAAGAAAAAGACACCCTAGCCCAAAAGAGTTTACAACTAAAGTTTAAGATGAGACACATATTGTATTTATCAGAACGTCCCACAAAAGAACCTAGCAATTCTGCAAATCTCCAGTTCAGTAGTTTCCTCCCCTCCGGCCCGAAACTTCACATATGTAACTACAAAGATACTTGGTCACCTTTTTAGAAATCATGCTAATTGTGCTCCTTCCTACTGCCTTTTATCTGATGCCTGCAAAGTACTTTATAAATCTTCGCTATGCCTCACAAAACCACTGAGGTGGATGTGACGTTGCACTCCATATGTTTTATGGAAATATGCTTATGAATCTGACATAACTGGAATATGCTTTATGTTAAATACCCCTTGTACAGCGTTATTAGAAAACTTGTAATCTACTAAGTGTGTTCATCCTATTGGTTTGCATGTATTATTTCTATATCTGGAGTTAGGAGAATAAGATATAAACTTGTATCACTGCTGTAAACATAGTAAGTGGAGGCCATTAAGGGTGCTCCAGAAACACTCAGTTGTAAATGGCCTTAGTTACTTGAAAGTCTTCCTGTGTACGTGTGGGCCAGCCCATGGGGAACGGAGACTAGGGATCTTACAGTGATATGTGACTATGTCACCTGATAATGAAATCCATCTTAAATCTGGTACTTTTTCATTTAGAAGGAGGGGGGACCCAGAGAGACAAAAGATTCCCGCCTTGTGCCAAAGCTATAAAGGGGGGTGGAGCAGAACAAAAGGGGCGGCCAGTCATGAGAAAAACCCTGCTTACCACGTAAGATGTCTGCTGGAACTAACAAGGACTATACCAGGGGAAAGGATATCAACCTACTCCATCCCCAACCAGTTGGAGCCTCCTTTATATCCCCACATTTATGTCTTCAGATAGTAGAAAGAAGTTTGCTCTTTTATTTCTGCTGCCCCATATGATGACAGGGATTGTCTCTTTTCTATGTTTGTATAGAGCCCAGCACAATGAGGCCTCAATCCTGACTGCACCCTTTGGGTGCTACTATCATATACATGTATAAATATTTAAAAATAATCTGGAACTTGCTCTCTCCGTTTTCCCCTTGTGTACCCTACCAACGGTAGCAAGTGCACTAGTGGAAGCTGTGGTGTAGACAAGGAGTGATTACATCCTCAAATAAGTCTGTAAGAACTTCAGGGCAAGAATTAAGAGTTTCTAAACATCTGATGAAGTGAGCTGTAGCTCACGAAAGCTCATGCTCAAATAAATTGGTTAGTCTCTAAGGTGCCACAAGTACTCCTTTTCTTTTTGCGAATACAGACTAACACGGCTGTTCCTCTGAAACCTAATAGTTATGCAGGGCACCTAGCTGTAAAAAAAAAACAAAACAGAAAACTAATAATCCTTCTGCACTCATCTCCAAGGAAGGGGAGTGGGCTATACTCGTGCCTGCGAAGAACTGGTGGATTGTAGATACCACACTGAATGTTATGATTTCCTGTCCATGAAGGAAATTACAGGCCAGATACCTTCATGTTTCATTTAGGAACCATAGCATGTGAAACTGCACATGCCTCTATATGTGTGCCACATGTAATCCACGGATTTGTTGGATATGCTCTGCGTGGAGCTTCAGGTGGATTAAAACTCATCTTAAACCACTTATTTTGTTTAAGTGACTAACCAGTACCCAACGGCAGCCTGTGATGAACACACAATTGGTATCATACCCCTTCAGAACCCTCTTCCACCTTCCCAGCTGATGGGCATCTGTGGCTTGTTGACAATGTTTGGTTATAATACAGAAGGAAGACCAAGCTCAGACAAGGCCCTCTGTAATTTGTCCCAGTCTGTACAGGGTGTGTTGTAATTTTATCAGCAACATATTTAAATAGGCTAAATACAAACCAGATTCTAATCTGTGTGAGAAGTGCAAGTATAACATATGGGCTGTGTGAGGGGGAAATGAAGTCAATGATGAGATCATGAATAAATAGGGGACAAATTTCAGAGTAACAGCCGTGTTAGTCTGTATTTGCAAAAAGAAAAGGAGTACTTGTGGCACCTTAGAGACTAACCAATTTATTTGAGCATGAGCTTTCGTGAGCTACAGCTCACTTCAGCGGTTGCATACCGTGGAAACTGCAGCAGACTTTATATACACACAGAGAATATGAAACAATACCTCCTCCCACCCCACTGTCCTGCTGGTAATAGCTTATCTAAAGTGATCATCAAGTTGGGCCATTTCCAGCACAAATCCAGGTTTTCTCACCCTCCACCCCCCCACACAAATTCACTCTCCAGCTGGTGATGTTGTCACTTTGGATGGGCTATCACCAGCAGGAGAGTGAATTTGTGTGGGGGGGTGGAGGGTGAGAAAACCTGGATTTGTGCTGGAAATGGCCCAACTTGATGATCACTTTAGATAAGCTATTACCAGCAGGACAGTGGGGTGGGAGGAGGTATTGTTTCATATTCTCTGTGTGTATATAAAGTCTGCTGCAGTTTCCACGGAATGCATCCGATGAAGTGAGCTGTAGCTCACGAAAGCTCATGCTCAAATAAATTGGTTAGTCTCTAAGGTGCCACAAGTACTCCTTTTCTTTTAGGGGACAAATGTCTATCACACAACCACTGCCACTCTTTGTGGTAGTCAAAAGCAGAGGATTCAAGGACTGGATGAACTGTGGTGACTGAATTCCTCTACATTTCAGGTATGAAGCACACTAGTAGGGCAGCATAAGGAGAGAGTCTTGTCTTGCTGCTGGTCATACTCGACCTGTTTTGCAAATTTGTCAAGGGACTTATAGGGCGCTCATCATTAGAGTGTCTGAGCCCTTCCCAATCACTCGTGGATTTGACCTTCAGAACGCTCCTGTGAGGCAGGGAATCATTATCCTAATTTTACAAATGGGGACCTGAAACACCAGGCAGGGTAAGTGACTTACCCAAGGCCCCACAAAAAGTGTGTGGCATAGCCAGGAATAGAATCCATATTTCCCAAGTCTCAAGCTGGTGACTTAACACATAGGCCACTGTTCCTCCAAAGGAGAAACAGAGGCACAGAGAGGTGAAGTGTCTCGTCAAAGGTCACACACCAGATCAGCAGTAGAGCTGGGAATTTAATTTACGTATCCAGAGTCACAGCCCAGTGGCCTAATGCCCAGATGACATTCCCTCAGTCTCCAGTGCTGTCAATCACCAGCCCAAAATTCAGATTTAAAAAAAATATATTACAAAGTTTGATATTCTAGAAAGTTTAAATGAGCTGGGTGCTTTAACTGCAGTTAGGGTGATTTTGTTATCCTCATCTGGTTCTTATTAGTACTCCTGAGGGCATTCTTCACCAAAAAATGAAAAAGTCTGTGCACAATATTTTAAAATTCTGCCAAATTCTGCAAATTTTAGTTGTCAAATAAATGTGGAGGCTCCAGCATGGCATTGGAGAGCATAGGCCACTGGCTACACAGAAGTGGAAGATCACTTTGCAGCTCCTCCTGGGGGACAGACTCAGCCATGAGGCTGCACCCAACCCTGACATAGCACAAGGACCAGGCCTGCCCCAGAAACAGCCCAGTGCCCTGCCCCTCCATGCCAGGTGCACCCAGGTATGGGCAGGCAGGCTCAGCTTGGCAGGAGCTTAGTGGGGTGGGGTGGGAGGAGGGAGGAATACAGGTGTGGATTGAAAGGCTTCTGTGTGGGGCAATCTAGGTGTGGGTGGCTCAGTGGGGGATCTGGATGCACAGGGGCTTGTTGGGGGGTTCTGGATGCAATGGTAATGGGATGCTGCAGGGGGGTCCAGGTGAAGGTGTTTGGGGCTCAGCAGTGGGGTCTGGGTGTGGGGGAGATCTGAATGTGGAGGGATAGAGCTCGGCAGGAGGGTCTGAGTGTGGGGGTCCAGATGCTGGGGGGTGGGGCTCAGTGGGGTGGCAATCCACGTGCAGCTGGTTGGGGCTCAGTGGGGTGGTGATCCAGGTGACTCATTGGGGTTGTGCAGGGGGAGTGGAGCTCCTCAAGGTTGTGTGTGCGAGGGCTGTGAGGCTCAGCGAGAGGGTCGGGGTATAAGGGGGTCTGGATGTACGACAGTTGGGTGGATGGGGGAGCAGCTCCCTGTACAGTGATCCCTCCCCCTGCAGCTGAGGAGCGATGGGTGCAGGAAGTGGGGGAGTTTGCAGAGCTTCCTTCAGCCAGGGGAGAAATATGGAGGTGGGTCTGACCCAGCCCCGGATGCCATGCAGGGGAAGAGGAAGTCCTGTCCTACCCAGCCCAGCCAGGACTAGCAGCTGAAGCCGGCGCAAGGTGGGAGCCACCAGCCAGGTCTTCCCCAGTCCCGCCCCCTCCCCTACAGTGATTTACCTCTCTGCCGGCTGCCGTGGGCACCCAAAACATACTGCTGGGGAAGGTCGCATGACTGCTCTTGTGGCTTCCCTTTGGCTTCCCCTCAGAAAGTCATTTTTCTGCAGGGAAGCAAAGAAATCTGTGAGGAACTTAAATTCTGTGCATGCACAGTGGCGCATAATTCCCCCAAGAGTATTATTAGTTACCACATTAGTGAATATTCTTTAACACAGAGGATAAAATAGCAGTCCTCAACAGTCATCCTGACTCTTTATTTGGTAATTGGCTAAAAATTCTCCCTGCTTTAAAATCCCTCTCAGCCCCTCAGAACATACATCTAATCTTATGTAAGAAGCTCTCCAACTCAGCCACAAATAAAGTCCCCACCCCCAAAAATCACTTTCCTACCTATTGGTGGCTTATGGCCAAATCCTAAGAGAAGCTGAGAAACTACAGCTCCCCTTGAAGTCATCACAAACTGCCTCTCCCTTCAGTGAAAGCAGGATCAGGTCCCTAATTCTGTACTCACCTAACACATGGGGAGTGTCTTCGGTCAAATCCAAAGGGGTAAGTTACAGGAGGGCTTAGAATCTCTCAAAATTAATGCCTTAGGCATTAATGCCACTCCTGTTCCCATTGATATCAGCAGGAGTTTGTCACAGCTTTAGAAAGGAGTAGGATCAGGCCCTCATGTAGCTGCCATTGTAGACATAAACATAACAGTGGCCATACCAGGTCAGACCAAAGGTCCATATAGCCCAGAATCCTGTCTTCCGACAGTGACCAAAGCCAGGTGCCTCAGAGGGAATGAACAGGTAATCATCAAGTGATCCATTCCTTGTCGCACATTCCCAGCTTCTGGCAAACATAGTGTTTAGTTAACTCTTGCACAGTTGTCTCAGGAGATATCCTGTTTTCTAGGGATCAGATATTATTTTAATTGCATGATGTAATTATTATTTGTTAGTCCAGTCTCAAGCATATAACTCATTCAGAGCAGCTCTGGATAAAGATATCAGATCAGGTCAATTTTGCTAGGGTAATTTACACCATCTGAGGATTGGGCCAATTATTTGCTACATCCAGAATTGTTTTTCTCGGTAATGTAGGGAGATAAGAAAAGGTGGCTGCAGTTGATGGGTTGGTGCAGGTTGTTTTGAGATATCACATGTTCTCTAGTCAAAAATTCTGTGCATTTTGCAAGGAATTGGGGGTCAGGAAACGAAGTGAGTACAACATGGAACTGAGTGCCAGGAAATGAAATGACAGTGCACATTGAAAATGAGGAAGTTGAAAGCTAAGTGGTGGGGAAATGCCAGAGATTCAGTAGAAAGACGGGTTTCAGAGTAACAGCCGTGTTAGTCTGTATTCGCAAAAAGAAAAGGAGTACTTGTGGCACCTTAGAGACTAACCAATTTATTTGAGCATAAGCTTTCGTGAGCTACAGCTCACTTCATCGGATGCATAGAAAGGCGGTAGAAAGTAGAAAGACGGTTTGCTGTCACCATGACATCGGAGGATGAGCAATACTTTGAATTTTATTCACCCCACCATCATGGCCAACAATTGTATCAACCTTTGTGTATAGGAGAACACAATGTATGGTTCTGGGAATCCAGTGGTATTTTAGAGAACAAATTGGTATTAAAATGCTTAAATGATGCACAAATTTGAAGCAATGGTGGAACTTGAGGTTAGGAAGGAATTGCTCCCCAGCCAAGGAGTTGCAGGGTTTTTTTACATTGCCCCCAACCCTTTCTGGAGCACTAATAAAGACTGGCTTTTAGAACAAGATGGAAATATCCCAAATTATTTCCTGCAGCTTCAGAGGCATGGGAGGAGGCTGGCATTGGTAGATGGGGAACCTAAGGCACAAAGAGGAGACGGGACCAGCTCAAGATCATACAGAAAGAATCAAAAATAGAATCCATCTCTGCCTGCTCCTTTTCCCTACTCTTAGTACTAAATGATGTTCTCTCTCTAGTGAGATGCAATCCCTCTTACAAGAAAGAAGCAAAACATTTATAGCCCAGCACAGAGGGGTTATGCTCAGAGATCCAGTGTTTATGTAACAGTCATTTACCCCCAGATCTCCGGTATGCAAACCAGGCAGAAGACATTTCAGTTGCACTGAGATTCTTGCAAAGGTTAAGGGAACAATGCTCCTTTAGGATTTTGCCTTCCACTATTTCCAATTTGAATAAATATTGATTATTAAAAATAAAGATGCCAAAGAAAACAGATTTTTTGAGCCCATTGACAGTATCCCTTGCCTGCGTGGCGCTGCCTGCCGTCTTGTCAAGGCCATGAACTCTGGACTTGATGAACACTTATCCTTATTAATTGATGGAGATTAGATGAGATTGCTAACCAGCTGTGTGTCTCCTATTTATAACAAACCTATATGTACCGCAGTCATGCTGCAAGCTGCCCAGGTTCCACAGTGACCTTGGAAGTCCTGCTTCCTGGGCTAATGGAAGAAATGCAGCATGCCATGCCCTGTGACATCCTCTTGTTCCTACACAGAGCATAAAATAGTCCAAGTGCAGGACAGTTATATCCCTTTTGAGCACCTGCTTGCTGACAAGGAGCACAGAACAGGTAAGCGTGTACAGAACCTTATATTAGGCTGCACATAGTAAGGTGCAGTGAAGGTAGGCCCTTTGTGAGAGGGATGAGAAATGAAATGTTTGAGGGTCTCAGAATTCACAGTCCCTTGTGCCTCTTTCAGGAAAAGCCAATAGAAGGAAAACCTTTGGTACTAATACCCACAGTTCTTTCTGCTTAGGTCCTTGGTTTTGCAAAATATAAAGTGCATGGCTTTAGGTTTAATGGAACACTATTGTCAGATTCAGCCTCAGCCAGTCAGATCAAACAATAGCAGGATGTTTCTGCTAAAATGCTCAGCAGTGAAATCATTAACTTCTGAATTGTCATTAGGCCTCAGTTAACCTGTTGAGATGAAGGAGTTCATGTCTCCCTTATAGCTGTTTAAGGTTTATCTACCTGCCATTTCTGTGTAACCATGAGGAATAGGAACTTAATGTTTTTCAAAATGGAAGCTTAAATCCTGTAGAACCTGATATCTCCACTTGCTATGACATAGCAGTTAATAATGATGCTGTTTAACCACAAAACCACTGATGGATGGACAGGGGAATTATACAGTACTATTGCTTTAACTTTTCAGAGTGGTGTGCAAATAGTAACTGTGTTCTCATAAGACACCCCCATGAGGTAGGTAAATAAATATCATTATCCCCATTTTAAAGATGGGGAAACAGAGGTTAATGGACTTGCAATGCACTCACAATTCAGTGGCAGAGCTGGGATTAGAAACTGGGAGGTTCTGGTTTCTAGCTCCATGCTCAATCCACTTCACAATGTTTGCTGTCTCTGATAACATGATAAGCTTGAGAGCAGTTGGCAACTGGTGTACAGAAAGCTCAGTTAGCGTGAGTGGAGAGACTTAGCAGTAGAAAAGTGAAATGTCACAAAGGAGGGAGGGAGAACCAATGGCAAAATCTTTACCAGAAAACCCAGCAATAGGTGGATGAAAGAACCAAAATCTCAGTATTGTGGAGAGCGAACAACTGGCTAGAGAAGGTGCACTGAGTGTGTGTGTTCAGGTACCTCACTTCCTTTAGTATTGCAAGTAAATTTCATATGAGTTTCAGAGCAATTTTTAGCAATGTTAAGAAGGGATTTATTCAGAGGGAAATGTTCTTAAGGGAGTTTAAGCAGAGATTTGATGACTGGCCAAAAGGAATGTAAAGCTGAGATTTAAAAGGTCAGTTTAACATTGATAGTCACACCTAACCATAGAGAATGCCATTTAGAGGTAAGAACTGCAGGAAACTCAGCTGTGGGAAGCACAATCACCTTATCTGAGCTGCTATGTCTGGGCTCTGCAAGGAGGGGAAGGGTCACCAAGTTCTCTTGGTCTAAAATAAGATGGAGCTTGCCAAAGCCAACTACAAGCTAATATCCTAGGCCCAGCACACTCTGGATACAGGCCACATTATGGAACAGAAACAGCTTTAGTGCCACTGATACCTGTCCTCTGTCCATTGACAGGAGATCATCCATCCATTCTCATTCTCCTGAACCTCTCTGCAGTGTTCAACACTGTTGACCATGAGATACAGCTATACTGCCCAAGAAAAGTAGCAGGAGTCCAGGGTAATGCATTAAAATGGTTTAAGTCCTTCCAGGACGGACAGACGGACACACACACACACAATAGTGATGGGAAATTGCTCCTCCATCACTAGATCCCTCATTTGTGGAGTCCCACAAGGATTAATTCTCTTTCCTGTCCTATTCAACATCTACATGCAACCACTAGGTGAACTGGTCAGACATCAACTCAAGTGCCAAGAATATTCAGGTAACTAACAGCTCTACATATCCTTCACCACATATGGCCACATAATCACCACCAAATAGCTCGGTGGCTGAATGAGATCAGCTTATGGATGAAGAACAGGCGGCTGAAGCTGAACCCAAGCGAGATAGAGGTGATGGAGGACAGATGAAAGCACTTTAAAGAGTTTGCAGCCATGGTGACAGTCTCCTTTGATTAAAAGCCCATGCCCACAATTGGCCAGTTCAGTCTGTAGTTCAGGAGTGCGCCTGGATTCCTTATTGACACTAAGTTTTCACATAGTAACAAGCACAGTAACACTTTCTACTGTTGGATTTTTGTTCAGTTTTGTTGTTAATAAGAAGCCAAATGATCAGACTCAATTGGTATTTCTTAATCAAAGATTTAGTCAAAGATTAACACAGCACAATACAGAAAGGAAGGCCATAGTTACCAAAATGATCTGGAGACCAGAGAAGCGTCTGTAGGTCAGTTCACTCCTAATTCCCCAAAGCACCCATCCTCCTATATTTATTCAAGACAAAAACAAATTCCTTTCTCATACTGGACTACATAAGAAGTTCCTTTTTATGGTATCTTATCTTGTCTAATTAATAGGCTAAAGATATCTGAAAGTAAGTCCTTATTATAGAAAACATCTGTACCAACAAGTAATTCGTAATAAACTAAAAACATCACTCAATAGGTAATTATTTCATCGATCACCAAAGACACTTGTAATAAAAAAGTCTCTCTTTACCTGGAGACATTCTCCTCAGGTCAATGGGGCAAGGTAAAAAGTATTATACACATTCCATTATTTGGTCACACACCAAAATTCAAACTAAGTACAAAGTCCCTAGAATCATAGATACAAAACATTTCCATTCATACATTAAGGAGCATGGGATTTTATATACAAAGAATTGTGGGAATACAAAAAATCATGAGGAGTGGTTTATTTGCTAACAATACTATTGCTAATTGGCTTGTGGTGAAGAGACTGGACGAGAACTCAGGAGTTCTGGATTCAGTTCCTGGCTCTGCAACAGACCCCTTATATGACCATGGGCAAGTCACTTAATCTCTCTATGCCTGTTTCCCACCTATAAAATGTGGATAATACTTTGTTTTCATCCATCTTTGCCTGTCTTTAGGGCAGGACTATCTCTGTCTTTGTCTCTCTAGAGTGCCTAGCACAATGGGACTCTGATCTTGGCAGGGGCCTTTAATTGCTACTGTAATACAAATAAATAGATCTAAAACATGCTTTCCTATTACAGTATATTCCCAGACCCACAAAGGAGTTGGTTTACCCTAGATGGGGGGGGCAAGGAGGGAGATGTTTCTTATCGAGTCAGCTATCCTAATTCTTTCTATGAATGTAGCTTCTCTCGGATTGGGGGGATCAGACAGCTTTTCCTCCGGGCAAACTTTCCCTGAAGCACCTAAAGGACTATTACCGATAGCTACAAAATGTAAAACTTGCAAATAGATCTATGAAATGCAACATTCAGACTGGACAGGTTAAAAACCCAAACCTTGCGTCTATATGAAAAAAGTTAGTGGGTGGCTCAAGATCGTGAGTGCCAACCTCAGGGCAAACTGTCAAAAAGCAGGGCAGAAGCCCACACTGATTGTAATTAGATTTCACCAACCCAGTAACAAGTGTGAACGCTTGAAGCACTATAACAATCTTACCATGGAGTCACAGACAATCCCCTTGGACATTCCAGTGTATCTTGCCCTGCAGGCAAGCTGGACTATGTGACAGATGGTCACTTTACACCAAAAATCACTATCATATTCAGGTTACTCCTGGACTAGTCACTTACTCCAGGTCAGTTGTATTCAGATCTCAAACCAAAGATAATGTCTGTAGCCAATCCTGTAATAAACTAATTAGAGATTTGTTAACGAAGAAAAGAAATGTGTTATTTACAAGGGTAAAGCAGGAAACATACCTACACAAATGAGTTACAGTCTTAGATTTAAAAAGGTAATTTAAGATTCTATAAAGAGATCTATATGTCCTTTATGGCTGACCCACTGTGACACTACCCAGGGTACAATCTGGACTGTTGGGACAGCTGTGTCCCTCAATTCTCCAGCCTAAGGTGCCTTTTACACTACTTTCCTGTGAGAGCAACCACTCCTGGCCTTGATCACACACAGCCTTTAGCATGCAAATTACTCCCAGCTGAGTTATAAGAGTGCTTCTAGCCAGCCACTCCTGAATTAAATTGCAGAGTGACACCAGCAAATACCCAGTCCCAGATTGTCCCCAGAAACGTGCATCTTGTACCGCCCAGCTCTTTCCTTTGTGACAGGGTCGGGCCAGATGGCTACAGGAGAGTGATAGAAGGCTGATATATTAGCCCCAGGTTAAGTAGGTCCCTTTTCCCTAGGTAAGGTAAGGGGGCAGTTCCAGAACAATCAGGAACTTTCTGGAAACAATTAAGGCAGACAGGCTGATTAGAACACCTGTGGCCAATCAAGAAGCTGCCGGAATCAATTAAGATAGGCAGGCTAATCAGGGCACCTGGGTTTAAAAAGGAGCACACTTCAGTTTGTGGTGTGTGTGTGAGGAGCTGGGAGCGAGAAGGTGTACTACTGGAAGACTGAGAAGTACAAGCATTATCAGACATAAGGAGGAATGTCTTGTGGTGAGAATAAAGAAGGTGTTTGGGAGGAGGCCATGGGGAAGTAGCCTAGGGAGTTGTAGCGGTCATGCAGCTGTTACAGGAGCCACTGTAGACAGCTGCAATTCACAGGGCCCTGGGCTGGAACCTGGAGTAGAGGGCGGGTCTGGGTTCCCTCCATCCCCCCAACTCCCTACTTGATACCGGAGGAGTTGACCTGGACTGTGGGTTCCAACAGAGGGGAAGGTCTCTGGTCTGATCCACTTGGTGGCTCAGCAGAGACTGTGGGGATTATTCTTCCTTTTCCCCATGCTGGCCAGTGATGAAGCTAACTGAGTGAACGGCAGATTTGAGCCAAGAAAGTGGCCAAATTGAGGGCTGCCGTGAACCTCTGAGGTGAGCAAATCTGCCAATAAGCATAGGACCCACTGAGGCAGAGGAGGAACTTTGTCTCACCTTCTGGACCAGACAAGCTCATAGCAAGTCTGTCATTTTATTAATAGAAGATGATATGCACCAACACTTACCTCAAATGGAGTTTCTCAAACACTTCAGTCCAAACACACTGGCTTAGATAAAACAACAAAACAAGTTTCTTAACTACAGAAAGATAGATTTAAAGTGATTATAAGTAATGAGGCATAAAAGTCAGAATTGGTTACAAAGAAAGAAAGGGTAAAACGCAAACTAATACCTAACTTAACAAGCTAAGTGAATTTAAAGCAAAAGGTTTTCTCACCATATGCTTACAGCAGTCTGGCTGGATTCTTCAGGCAGCACCCTTCCCCTGAGTTCAATGATCCTTCTTTTGTCTTTCAGATGTTTTTGGTACCATGAGTAGAGATGAGGGGAAAGAGGTGATTTTTATATCTTTTCTTCCTCTTTGAGAATAGTCTCCAGCTGGAGTTCAGGTGGCAGCTAGTCTGTTTATACGGGAACCACCAGCTGTTCTATTGCCAAGATGTAAATTTCTCACACACCCTTCTTCCTGACAAAAAATGGCTGTGTAACCAGGTGATAGTCCATTTGATTTTGTTGGCACCTTGCTGAGGCATCAGTTTGTCCTTTTGTCTCTGAGGAACTAGTCTGAGCCTGCTTTTCTAAACTTGGAGCATGTCTCAGCAATGTCATACAATAAAATCTTATAATTTTACATACAATGGTTGCCACACACCATTGTATGTATTGCCAGGACAATAATGCTCAGCAGATTTTGAGTTTTCAAACTATACATCACAAGCCATACTTTTTACAAGACTGTGATAAATTGTGTAAAAAGGATGAACAGGAGTACAGACTGTCACACCCATGCAAGCAGCATGGGGACCTCTGACTTATGTTTAGGAATCTTTGCCCCTCGGAGCCCAGACAGCATAAAGATCCTAGTTCCTTCTTGTCAGGAATTTTTATTCTCTTTACTCTAGAAGCCAAGCTGATGGGATGAGTTCATGCACAGGCCTACCTTTCCTGGAGAGAGTGAGGAATGCAGTCAACCAGGTCTCTGTCCTTTGATGCTACACAATGCCTCATTTTCCTTCAATGGGCCATCTTGTGTGCAGGACAAGCACTTTACCTTAATTCATGTTTCTCTTCCTGTTTTATGAGCTACACAATTACAGATTTACAGTGCAAACCCTCAACTTAACTTGATACCATGGGATACAGATATAAATAGGATTAATACACACAGCATCCCACAAGCATTTCATAAAGTCTAAACACTAGACATTCTTATAATGCTAATATCTATTTTAACTATACTAATCCACATGTAAGCCAGATTGATTCAGTGAGGCCCTGGCATGACCTAGCACCTAGTCTGCTAGCATCACAGTGGGTGTTCAGTCCATTTTCACCTCTCAGCTGGCAGCGGTTATTGGAAGTTTCTGGAGAGAAGTCAAGGATTCCAAGCCTCTATCTCTTGTGATCTCTCCAGGTTATCTTTGGGGAACATGGTCATGTGGGGGAAGCTGGCACTTCAGTGCTCTTGCTACACCTGCTCTGTGGGGAAGGAGAAGTCATCAGTCTCCAGGGCTGTCATTCCAGCACTCAATTAATTAAATTTTACACAAAATTGTAAGATAAACCTTTACGTTGCTCTTTCTCAATATAGTTAGACTCAGTCCGGAGCCCTTTGAAACCTAGCAGTATGGCAATTCCTAAATCAGTGAGAGTTTTGTAACTTCAGTGGCAGTAAGATCTGCCTATTGCTTAGTGAGAAAGCATGGTCTAGCTGATAGGGTGTTGGGAGACCTAGCATTCATTATTCCTGGCTTTGCCACTGACCTGCTGGGTGACCTTGAACATGTCACTGCCTGTCTCTGTTATCCAATCTGTAGGCAGGTGATAATATACCCACCTAGTTAAAATGTTATTGCTACATATTTATTTATATCTGACAATTTTGAGCTTGGCTATGGAAATCCTGCCTACACTGGTATGACAATTTAATTTCACTCAACGAGCTGATAGTGATCCACCACACACACCCTTTAAAGGAGTTTCAATTCTATGCAGCCCTAGCTCTTCTTGGGCAAATTGTTTTTTTGGGTTTGTTTGGGTTTTTTTATCTCATCGCTGACCATGAAGCTTGCCCCACGGTTTACTGTTTGCAGCATATGAAACCATCTGACTTAACAGGAAATGCAGAGACAGAGGGTAAGGAAATGGGCAATACAGAGTAGGCTGCTTTCAGGCCCAGATTGGGGCAGAGTGAACAAACATTCAATTTTCATCTGGTTGCCTGCTGAGGCTAGTTTTACACTTCTTTGATAATGATTCATGTAGCAGATCGCAGACTCACTGCTATGGCACCTCCAGCTGGTTGCCTCAGGAATTAGCTCCTTTTCAGCCTCAGAGCACCCTCTGCTGGCCAGTGTCTTGCCTGCCTCAGGCCCCCCATGTCCCTCCCAGACGCCAGTGCCCCTTTACCTCGGGGTTCTGCCCTAGCAGTACCCATGCTCTGCATCTCCCCTCCTAGGGGAACCCTCGACCCTCTACGCCTACCTTGCCTCAGTGGCTACTGCCAGTCATCATCTAGCCCCCTTTACCTGTGGCAGACTGCAGTCTATAATGGCCACTCATCATTGGCAAGGGAGAAGGACCTGCTGCCTTTGCCTATCCCCAGGATGCCCCTCTGCAGCCCCAGTACCTTTCGTAGGCTTTCTACAAGGCCTGCAGCCTGGGGGTTTAGCAGGCTGGAGCGCCCCTGCTCCCTTTACCCTTCCCCAGCACTGCTCTGCCTCAAGTACCTGGCTCCCAGAGAGCTAGCCCTTCCCACTGCAGGGCTAGAGTGATATTCCTGCAGATCCTGGACCCCCAGCCCTCTTATCAGGGCCCAGCTGGGCCCTGATTGGGGAAGCAGCCACAGCTGGAGACACCCCAAATCAGCCTAGCTTGGCTGCTTTTAACCCCTGTTCTCCAGGAGTGGGGCGGCTGCCCCACTACAATCGACTAACCCTGATATTCATAAAATAGTCCAATGGGTGGGACCATTACATGGTTTTGACATGAAAGGTAACTGATAATACTTCTGTTGTATAAAGGTGACTAATACTTTGGTTTCTCTTCAGAGCAGACCCAGCTCTATGCCACTGGTCTATTGGGTGAACTTTAGCAAGTCACTTCTCCCTCTGCCTCAGTTTTCCATCTGTAAAAATGGGGGATAATGATAATGACCATCTTTGGAAAATGCTTTGAGATCTACAGATGAAAGGTGCTACAGAAGAGCGAGATATTAAGGTTATTAAAATCTTGGAAATCCATCAGTGCTCCTGATCAGGATTTATGAACGTCTGAAGTGAAATCCACACCGCACTTTTCATTACTCCATCCCAGGTTTTAAACAGCACACTGGGAGGTCTTAATCAGTTGTGTGTGGGCTTATGGGACCAAAGTAAATCCTGGATCTTGAGCTTTGGGAAATTCAGATCCCAATCCACACTTCATGCTTGCTCTAATATCTGCCATGGGATGAATCAAAAATCTAGCCAATCTCCAGTACTCCGAGAACCTTGCTCTGGCTAGTCTCTCATTCTATGATTAGCAAAGTTGCTGGCTTATTCTCAGGGAGCAGCTATACTTTGAGATGCAGATGTAAATTGAAGTTTAGTTTTGTTTTGTACCATGTATTCTAGAGGGAAAAAAGTCAGGTAATTTTGAAAACGTGAGCATACAGGAAATGTAGTGAAATAATCAGTGTGTGCCTCAAAGGCAGAACTAACCAGTGGCAGCTACGGGATGATAATGGAGTTAATTTTGAACAATAAACATTACACGCCATCCTTCTATATTCAGCACTACTGAATCAGTTAGGTAACCATCAAAAAGAGAGACAAAGAGGTCCAATCCTCTATTAACCATTGATTCATTTACATTAGAATTCCCCACATCTCAACCTTATTAACATTCTTCTCATGTATTTTTTTTTAAGCTGTAAGCCACAGCTGCTCAGATCACAGATGTATGTGAAAACCTTGTCCTTCAATACCTTTCTTCAGAACTCACTCAGGAAGTGATAGAGAAGGAAAAGGAAAAAAGCCCTTTAGCCTTCCACAAAAGGAAATGTCCCCTCCTGAATGAGCTCCCAGAATGACAAGAGCAGCTGCACCCAGCCATTTAATGATCCTTCTATTTGAGGCAGGTAGCTTAGTAAGTTTCAGATAAAAGGATTAGACATTCAGAGGGATAAGACTGCACCTGCACTTACAATAGATTGGATAAAATTACCAGGGTGATCAGTCCTGCTGCTTGATGGTAGAAGCTCATCTCCAGCTAGGGTCAGGAAGGAACATGCTCCCCCTTGGTCGGCTATGGGACAATTTTTTTATATTAAAGGGGTTTTATATTTTCCTCTGAAATATCCAGTGCTGGCTACTAGGGGACAGGGTTCCAAAGTAAATGGAGCACTGATCAGTTCTTGAGTGGTAGATATTGACACAGTCACAGGGCTAGCTGAACCTGTGTCCCCTTTCTGATTTCTCTCAGAGCACCCCGTCCGGTATCAGGCCTCCTACCTTTACCTCGGCTATGGTGGAATTCCATACTTTTTCCTGTCTTAGGCTTGGTCTACACTTGAAAGGTTATATCAACATAACTACATTGGTCAGGGTTCTGAAAAAAGCCACACCTCTGGGTGACATAGTTATGCCAACATAACCCTCATGCAGAGGCAGCTTTGTGAACAGAAGAGCACTTTCATCAACATACATAACATTGTTCGAAGAAGTATCCTTCCTGCACTGACTGAAAAACCCCTTCTTTCGGTGTAGGCTGTGTCTATGTTACGGGACTGTGCTGGCATAACTACACCGACACATCTATAAAGGTATAGTCTTCGCAACGTAGATATACACTTAGACCAGCCTGGGGCTACAGTACTGAATAATGCCCATCCATGACTAGTGAGTCAGCATTCCACCTACTGTCTGTCAGCTACAATACTGGCATGTAGACACATTCAGCTCTTGCCAAAGCAAGCATAACTCTAGCTGGAGTCAGTGGAGTTGGGCCTGCTTCCAACTGAGGCTGCGTGCATGTGCAAGGGAGAGAAATGGAGTAACCAAAATGTGCAGCTCTGCCCACTATCCCTCAGGCAATTCTCATTCTTTACTTGTTTTGGAGTTTTCCTGGGACCCTCAGTGTTGGAAATATGGGAGCCTGCAGCCAAATACCAGGTCATGTCAAACATTCCACAGGCTCTAATAATTGGCAGAGAGTCTTTTCTGAAAAGGAAATCTGATTCTGCCCTTTTATTATGGAAAGATGCCATATAGATCTCTGTCTAAACCCTCAAGTGCTCAATTGCCCCAGTCACAAAACCTCGGTGTGACAGTTTGTGCCCTTATGTTCACCCCTTCTATGATTAATTTCATACAAAGTATGCCTTGTGAGGTATCATTTGAAAACTCATAATTTGCTGGCCATTATTGTCCTGGTAAAATGTGTGTGACAACACTGTCTAAAAGTATAAGATTCTACTGTACAAGACAGGTTCCAAGTCTGGGGACAGCTTCAAACCAGTTTCCCAGAGACAAAAGGCTAGTAATGCATAAGCCAGGTGTCAACATAATCAAATGGACTATCACCTGGTTAAAGGTGAAGAATCATAGGACTGGCAGGGACCTTGAGAGTCCAGGCCCCTGCACTCATGGAAGGATTAAGTATTATCTAGACCATTCCTGACAGGTGTTTGTCTAACTTGCTCTTTAAAATCTCCAATGATGGAGATTCCACAACCTCCCTAGGAAGAAGGGAGGGAGAGCTCAGTGGTTTGAGCATCGGCCTGCTAAACCCAGGGTTGTGAGTTCAATCCTTGAAGGGGCCAATTAGGAATCTGGGCCAAAAATTGGGGATTGGTCCTGCTTTGATCAGGGGGTTGGACTAGATGACCTCCTGAGGTCCCTTCCAACCCTGATATTCTATGATTCTAAGGGCGAGCATGAGAAATTTAAATCTTGGCAATGGAACAGCTGGAGGTTCCAATTCAAAAGACTTTGTCTCCTGAATCTCAGATGGGGATGATTCTCAGAGAGAAAAACACCTATAAGAAGAGAGAACACAGGACATCATCTCTCCTCCCTTTCTCTCTGCCCACAACATCCTCAATGCCTAAAGGACAAGGAAAGGAGCATTGGACGGGGGAAGAGGTCCTGCTTGAATAGCATCCAGCCAGTAAGACTGGAAAAGCATATCGTGAGAGAGACATCTTGCTTTGAATTCACTGAGCCTGTTAAGTTAGCTATTAGTTGTGTTTTACCTTTTATTTTCTTGTCAAATTCTGACTTTTGTGTCTCATTACTTGTAATCACTTAATCTTTATTTCTGTAGTGTGACAAAGCTCTGTCCTTGCCTCCGTGGGTCCTGTGTTTCCTGGCAGATTTCGCTAGCCTCAGAGGCTCACTGTGACCCTCCACGTAACCCTTCTTTCTCTAGAGACAAGGGTCACAGTCTACTGAGCCATTTTCATCATAAGCCAGCAAGGGAGGTGAGGAGAAGTTATCCTTCCTTGCACAGTCTCTGTCTCCCAGTCTCAGTGATTAATGAGGGGGCAAAGGTGGTGGTGGTGGGGGGGGGGGAACCTGGGCCCTCCCTCTACTCTGGGCTCCAGCCCAGGGACCCTAATAGTATCAGCTATGGTAGCTGACCTTTTAGAAACATGACATGTACAATTCCCTGGGCTACTTCCCCCACAGCAGCCCTCACTTCCTCAAGTTCCACTTTACCCTTACCTCAGGGCCTCCTTCCTTGTGCCTGATATGGTGTGTACTACTCAGCCTCTCCAACAGCGCAACTTCCTCCCACAGCTCCTGACATCCACACCCACCTGACTGACTGGGAGGCTTTTAACTAGTTTCAGCCAGCCCCTGATTGGCTTCAGGTGTCCCAATCAACCTAGCCTTCTCCCTGCCTTCTGGAACGTTCTTAATTGGCCCCAGGTGTCTTAATTGACCTGGAGCAGCTTCCATTTCACTTACCCTGGTACCAGGGATTTGTTTAGCCTGGAGCTAATATATCTATCTCCCACTACTTTTCTATAGCCATCTGGCCTTGCCCCATCACAGTAGTTAGTAAACGTGTTTTATCTAAACCAGTGTGTTTGGATTCAAGTGTTTGGGAACCTCCATTTGAGATAACAGGGTTTGTACATATAATTTTCTATTAATAAAATGACAGACTCTCTCTGAGCTTGTATTGTCCAAGAGAGTACTGGGCAGTACAAAATGCACATTTCTGAGGACAAGTCTGGGACTGGGAATTTGTCAGTGTCACTCTAATATAATTCAGGAGTGGCTGGCTAGAGCACTCTCAATATAGCTGGTTGTAATTTACATGCTACAGGTTATGTGTGAGCAGACCAGGATTGATTGCTTTCATAGCAAAGTAGTGTAAAAGGCACCTCAGGTTGGAAAATTGAAGGAACACAGCTGTTCAACAGTCCAGATTGTACCCTAGGATGTCACACTGGAAACTGAGGCTTTTAGGGATTGTGTGTTGATGAACTTCAGTCACCTTGAGCCAAGCAGACATCTGAGAGCATAGAGTAATTATAGGGGATAAAAATCAGACCTTGGGATATGAGATAGACGAGTGCTTTGTGCAAACCTCTCAATCAGTGTAACAACGGTAAAATGCTACTGAGGCAGTGCCCCCTGGTGCCCATTAGAAGGACAGTTGCTTTCTTTGATTTACTGCTAGAAGACATTTGATAAGAAACAAATTTAAAACTAATATTAAAAGATTCATTTGCAGGTAGTAACTGTTTTTTTTTTCAAAAGGGTAAAAGTTATTAGAAAACAGGAGCATTTCTGGGATTCATCATAACCACTTTGAGATCTTCCTGTGGAAGGCACTCCAGGAAGGCAAAGTACTTTCCGAATACTCAGTATTAAGACTCACAGTTCCCCATGACGTATCTCAGTATTTTTATCACTATGTTACAGATGAAGCTGTTTAGTCCAGCAGAGCAAGCCATACCCATCAGACCATCTTTCCTCCCCTTTAATAAACATAATTAAGAATATATAGGTTACCATTAAAGATCAACAATAAGGGCCTGAGCTTCTATGGATGTGTCTACACTGCAGTGTGAGCCCAGGGTTCGAACTCCTCTTCTGTATACACACACATTGTATCCAGGGTCCCAGGACCCCACAGCGGTGGAGGGTCTGAGTCCAGCCGGGACCCAGGATTAAATCTCTATTGCTTTGCGGTGCAGACGGAGCCCCACTGAACTTGTGCTCTGGGAATCCGCCAAACAGGCACCGACTCCAGGGGTGCTCTGGGATTGGGGTGGGAGATTGGGGGAAGGGGTGGAGTGGGGCCAGGGACTGGGGCTGAGTGGGGATTGAGCACCCCTGGTGAAAATTGGAAGCGGACGCCTGTGCCGCCAAAGTATCCCACAGGCCAACAGTGCAGATGCTGGAGCCCCAGGTTGGGCTCAGGGTTCAACTATTGCTAAAATGGAGTTACAAATGAGTGTAGATGCTCAAGCTGTAGGTTAATAAATTTAGGCTAACGCAAGCTCTACTAACCTTGGGCTTGCATTGCAGTGTAGACATACCCGCTATGAGTGCCCAGCACAAGTGGGTCCTGGTCCATGATGGGGGCTCCTAAGCATTATGGTAATAGAAATCTTAAATATCTGCAACCACGTCATGGCAATATTCACCCTCACAGCAATTTAAAGGACCTGTTTATTCATGTGTATGATCAGAAATAGTTTTAAAAAATAGTTTTTTCTATGAACAAGCTCCAGTCAACCCAATCTACAACAGTGTCTGGGCCTAATTCTCAGCAGCCCCACATCTTGCACAGCCATTTACACCACCAGAAAACGAGTGTGTAGTGAGCGTACAATATGCCATTCTGCTTGGGCAGCATCGAGTACTCATAGTGCACTGTTGTGACTGAATGAGCAAACCTCCGGGATACAGCAGTTTAGACACTCTGTAACCCAGAGAAAGGTTTAAATAATAGAACTTTATATCACAATTTCTGTAACCTGTAAATGAATGTCATCCATAACATGGTGTTTCCTAATTAAAGAAAGCAGTAGAGATCTATTGCTGTAATCCCAAAACACTATTAATTCCAGGCAGTTCCTCAGAGCATGCAACAGGCCCCTTTTCTTGATGTAAAGCATGAACTCCTATGTACTGAGAAGTTACCTGATGTTTTTGCAAGCATTCTGACTGAAGGAGTCAGAGTTTTTACTGTATCATACATAAGCACAGGGTACAAGAATATCTCTTGGTAACATGCTAAATTAAGCCAGCCATTCACGATTAATAACCTCACGCTCTATTTATTTGCCAAATGTGCCATTTGTTTAGCAATACTTAATGTTTGCAGAGGTATCCCCACATACCATCTACTTTAGGGTTTTATACTGCTGCCTGTCACCATGGTATCTGAGCACCTTCCATGTAAAATCATAGCAATAGTGAAATCCCTAGTGGGCTTCATGGAATTGCTGGCAAGTTCAGGGTCAAAACTCTGCCTGGAGTAAGGGTTTTAATTTCTACTGTAAAACAACATATCCAACTTAATCACAAAAACCTGTGACCTGTTGCAATTAAAGATGACATGCAGCCCTTCTGAGGAAGGTGACAGGAAGGTTTCATCCTAGGAAAAGCTTTAAAAAAATATATAAAGTTGAAATATAATTCCACTGACTTTGTTTAAAAACAAAAACACGATCCAACAGATTTACATTTAGAGAGTTCTGTCTCAGCCAAGCTCCTCCTCCTCTTAAAGCATTAATGTTTTTAATTTGATTTTGGTGCAAGATGCCAGCCTACATTATGACTGGGATCAGTGTGCAGAGTCTATCAAAGCAATAAACCTACCCCCCAGGTGAGAGAGTGGTCACAACTCAGACAGCAACTGAATGCCGGGAACAAAAAAGGAACAAACAAGGACAGGGGGTGTAGGTTAGGGGGTTAGCAGAAAGGAACCCAGAGGGGTCACTGAGCAGAGAAATGCCCATTGTTCTGCAAAGGAGATCGAGGAGTCAGTGGCTTTCACCCAGAGAAGCTCTGCCCAGATGCGGGAACAGAAGAAAAAAAAATCCACAGAGATTCCCCCTCTTGTCCAGCTCTCTCTTCCTGGACTGACAGCCCTGGAGCCCTGAGGTCTTGCACTGAATGTGACACCACTGGCAGGCGTGTGTGTCTTTACTGCAGGACCAAGCAGGAGAAGAATTGTTCCAAGGGCCAGTCTCAATACTAGCAAGTGCAGAGAAACACTGCCATCATAAACTACTTGATCTGTATTGATTTCTTGGATGCACTGCCAAGGTGCACATAGCAGTAGTATTTGGGCAGATAAAATGTAGCCCTTTCCTGAGCTTGCCCCAGTATCAAGATCTCCCATCATGGTAAGATGTGAAGTGATAGAAAAATTCTCCCACACCATGTAATGTGAAAATTAGGGTAATTTGGTTTTTAAACTTACCCATATCTGGAACACCTGTAGATAAGGCAGTATGTCCAGTGGTTAGAGCAGGGGCTAGGAGCCAGAATGCTGTGGTTCTATTCCCAAATTTGTCCTGGATTCACTGTATGACTTTGAGCAAGACACTTAACCTTGCGAAGAGTTACAGATGAGTTTCTCACAAGCTTTCATTTTATATCACATTAACAGCAGGTGGCAGTAGAAGCTGCTGTTTGTTGCTTTTGATCGAAACTAGCCAAACAGATTTAAATCAGTTCTGGATTGTTGTTATTTAGAGTTATTTTTTCCTCAGGATATCATCTGTGCCTCTCTGCAATATGATTAAGAGATCATGTTAGTGGAGTGGAGCAACATTACAGGATAATAGTCTTCTGCTTTCGCCTCAGCACTTAGGGGGGAAAAAATGTCGATGCGAAGCCCAGAGTGAGATCTTAAAAACAAGAGGCCATTAGGTCTGATGCACAAAGACTTCATTTAATCAACAGTATGTAATTCACAGATTAAAAGAGGAGGGGATCTGCCAAGGTAGTCAAATCCTACCTAGCCTCTCACAGATGTAACTGAGCTAGTGAGGTGTGGTTTGCCTGCTCATCATGGGCAAAATATTTTGTAGTGGGCTTTGGTAAGACAGATCATAGAATCATAGAATATCAGGGTTGGAAGGGACCCCAGGTGGTCATCTAGTCCAACCCCCTGCTCGAAGCAGGACCAATTCCCAGTTAAATCATCCATGCATATATATGAAATGAAAAGGAGTACTTGTGGCACCTTAGAGACTAACCAATTTATTTGAGCATAAGCTTTCGTGAGCTCACAAAAGCTTATGCTCAAATATATTGGTTAGTCTCTAAGGTGCCACAAGTACTCCTTTTCTTTTTGCGAATACAGACTAACACGGCTGTTACTCTGAAACCTGTCATATATGAAATGAACTCTGGTCCTGATCGCACAAGTTCCTCTATCCAGGCAGACCACTGTGCCCTTGCAGGGGGCTCTGTCTTTGTGGAGCAGTTTCCAGGATCAGAGCCTGTGGTTATTCAAATCCCAGCTAGCTAAAATGCTATTTTCCCCAAATTTCAGATACATCCCTTGAGTCCTTCAGATGATTTGTATGAACACGTAAGAAAGGGTGTCTGTGCACATATTTTGTACATATTTATAGAATTAGAGCTGCCCCATACTTGAGCAAACCGAACAAAAAACTGCAAGGCAATATATATTCACATTGCCTTATTATTAATTATATATATTAGGATAGCACCTAGAGGCCCAATTGGGGATCAAGGCCCCTAGATTCTGGGCGCTGCACACACACATAACAAGAGTCAGTCCCTGCCCCCAAAGAGATGAGAGTCAATAACTTGTACCCTAAACGTTCCTAATTCTCCCAATCACCTTAGTGTCTTATTTCCCAATGCTACTAAGATTTCCCTCCGTTCATATAAGTTTCAAATTAAAACTAAACTACAATTCACAGAGCTAATGAACAAAGTTCAAAGCCCTTATGAAGTATATTAAACTCTCCCAAATTATAATGGTATCAAGGTAAGAGGTTGAAACCAAGACCTTGTTACAGGTCTGAGGAAAATGATGTTTTCCATGACACACAGCAAAACCTTCAACTCCAGACAGCAAGGAGAAGTGTGTGTCTGGCCATTCATGCATATAAATACCCTAAATAATACATAGTGTTACTGTGAGCTAGTTCTTGACACACATGCTTTCTGACAGATATGAAACCTTTCTGGGGCAGTCAGCAGCAGTGCAGGGAAGTTCTCTGACGGGTGGGGTCAGAATTAAAACCAGTCCCTGGCTATTTCCTCCAATCAGTTCTAGTTTAAAATCAGCCTCCTGAAAGCTCTTGGCTTTGTGACATGGAAAAGAGAGGAAAAGGAAAGATCCGCCTAACTTTCAACTGGGATGCAGCTGCCAAGTTACATAACTTTTCAGAGCGCCCAGACAGGATTATTTTATGGTCTAGTCTTCCCCCATAGAACTGAATTTCCATACTGCAAAGCATTAAAGTGACTCAGACAATACCAAGAAAAACAGGACTATGATTTGACTAGGATGAATAGACTTATAAATCCCCACTGATCTAATTGTGGAAGACATCCTATTGAAAACCAGGCAAAGCATAACTCAGAAGGATTCTCTTTTCCCACTAGGATAAACTATAAAAATAGGAATATTTGTGTTTTCCCTCATTTATATTCAAACAAGCTACAGTTGACATTTACAGTTGACATTCCATGTTACACTAATCTCACCCTAATTCTATTGCCATTGCCCTTTGCCACATACTGCACTGTGGCAAAAAGTGACTGGGACTGCCAAGTTTCACCAGACTGAGCAAGCAGATGTGTAATGGGAAGAGCAGATTCTGAAGAGGAAGGACAGTTTGACAGCTAAATGCAGAACCATAGATCAGAAGAGCTGGCTTGTGTTCCTGACTTAGCCATCATGGGACCTGTGGCAAAGTTACAAACCTTTCTGGTGCCTCAGTCTCACCATCTCTAAAATGGGGATAACATCAACCTCACAGAAATAAAAAGAGGCCCTATTCATTGCTTGTTGTGCTTTGAGAAGTTTGGATGGAAAAGAATATGAAAGGGTAAAGTATTAATCTTTATGTGGCAGCAGCAGGTAGATTAAAGCAAAAATATACCTTTGGGGATGGCAGGAGTTTTTCCCCTTCATAATTTCTTTTAAAAAAGGAAAAAGGGAAAACCCAGAAAGGTTTGGATTTGAAAGCTTCTGTGCAGTGTTTGCAACTGGAACAGTTCTGTGCTAGTGCAACAGAGCCAGGAAGCGAAACTACCTGCTTAACTGGCCATTCTGAAAGCAGTTAAAATGAAAATAAAGCAGTGAAGAGTTATATTTTTAATTAAGTAATAATCTAAAGTATTCAGAGAAGAGATAGGGACAGTTTAGATAAATATATATATGCATTTAATCTTCAAAGCACATTTCATCTCCGTGCAATCTGTAAATATTAACTAATGATAGGGTCTGAGTTGCAGGGGTACTGAGCGCTCAACTCCATTTGACGTGAAAGGGAGATGCAGCTCCTTAACACCTCTGAAAGATCAGGCCCAGAATTGTTAACTTGTTTTTTTAACAAATAATGAGATGCTGAGAAACCACTAGGAGCCAATTATACGTAGCCATCACTGCAAATTCCAGCTAAATCAGAATGGGTGGAGGGCTTTCATTTTGGCCTCAGTCAGAAAACGGACTCTAGTTGAGTATTTCTGGCTAATTTAGTCTTGGTGTTTAGAATTGTGTGGCTGGCTTCAAAGTACAAGAATGATCCATTCACTTATGAAGTACACTTAGCCTTTAGTTCCAATAGAGCCATTTCTTAGGCTCTATTTTTAATTGTTGGCATCTTGCATTTCTGCTCCTTTTTTTCCCTGGTGCCAACATCTAACACCATCACTTGACTGTAGCCAGTCACGGAATGAGGAAGATGAGTCTCACTCAAAGAAACCTCCAGCTGTTGATCAAAGAAGTCACAGGAGACCAGATTCATCAATATAAGTGGATCAGCTTCCACAGTTCCTCCTCTCCTAACTCACAGCCTGATACTTACTGGAATGGTCCAAGGGCCATCCCTTCTGTCATGCTGTCTGGGGTGACTCGTGACTTTTGAGTGTCTACCTCAGGGCAGACACCCCAAACTGTTGGTGTGTTTTATAATTAGATTTCACCAAGCCAGTAACAAATGTGAACTCCTGGGTCACTCACTGTAAGTCTTACCATGGAGTCACAGACGGGCCACTTAGACTCTCCAGTCTATCTTGCCCCTCAGACAAATTGGACTTAGTGATAAATGGTCACTTACACCAAAAATCACACCACGTTCAGGTTCCTTCCAGTCCCCAGAGAGCAGTCACTTACCCCCCAGATCAGTTGGTACCTAGATCTTACACCAAAGACAACACCTGTAGCCAATCCTGTAATAAACTATCTAAAAGTTTATTAATTAAGAAAAAGAAATGGAGTTACTGACAGGTTAAAGCAAGCAAATATATACACACAAATGAGTTACCATCTAAATCCTAAGAGTGGTGGAGTTGCAGTGATTTGTCAATTCAAAGTGTCTTTCAGGGCAACTCCAGGAGACAGCCCCTGGGGATCTCTGGCCCTTCAGAGTTCAAACAGCCAAAAATATGGAAAATTTTCCTGTGACTTGGTTTTATTTCCTTCATTCAGCTTCCTAGCCCACAGGATGAGCTTCCTTGCACGTAGCATTTCCCAGGTGCGATAGGGCCATTAACCAATCCTTTGTATTGTGATGGCCCATCTGAGTTTGATAGATGGATGAATGGGGAGGAGGGGATGATTCCCGTGCCTGAGTTCATAAGTTCAGAGCAAACATTTTCAAAAAGTTATAAAGCAAATGTACATATTTTCTTATAGCATGGAATACAGACATTACAACTGAGATTAATGCATTCAGCAACTAATAAGCATTTCATACTAAATACATTCTTATAAAATTAATACCTATTTTGAACAAAACTAACATACAGGTGACCTGGTCTGGTCTCCAGCTAGGAGGTTGTCAGTTCTTAGCTAATGCTTACAACCTGGTCAAGAGCTGGCATCTGGCCTGCCAATATCACACCTTAATTTTTCTCTCTCACACTAAACAGGAGTGAGATCTGCAAAGGCTTTTGGGAGCTAGAGGGTTAGCACACATCTGAAACGTGCAATGGACCAAATGCAGAGAAGTTCAGCTAAGTGATGTGGTCATCTTTGGAAGTATTCCCAGCTCCCTCTTTAGTGCAAACTAGTGTCCATCACTTCAGACAAGGAGCTGTCTTTCCTTGGATGTTTATTGTTCATTCAAGAGCACTGAACTCTACTGGGGTGATGGAGATGGTAGCTGTTTAAATAGCAGTGAAAGGTGCTCCAAGATGCAGGGGAAATGGGAGAATCAGGGCTTTTGCCTGGACCCAAACCTGCAACCCAATCACTTCTCACTTTGTCACCAGAAGCACAGAATTGTGAAATGGTGGTGGTGGAAAGTTGTGCGCTAAAAATAACTACCACCACCAGGCTAGATTCTTCTCCCTCTCAACGCTATGAGAAAACACCCTTTAGCTTCAAAGAATGCTTGATCACTCCTTAGTTTGGCTTGGTGCTGTTGACACAATGCAAGATGCACATGTCTTCCCAGGCTTTTCTATGGGAGGGGAAAATGACTGAAGTGCTACGGTAGGGATGTCATTGTGGGAGGTTTGGTTTTAGTTTTAATAAAAGTTCCAGGTTTGTCCTGTTCTGTGATTTGACTGGAAGTGTACACAGTTTACAAACCTGCACTGTACCTCACACCCAGGATGGTGTGGACCTAATGTAGATCAAAGTAATGTATAACAAAGAGACCGCGATACGTATCTAGTCCAGTCCCCTGCACTGAGGCAGGACTAAGTATTATCTAAACCAGTGGTTCCCAAACATGTTCTGCTGCTTGTGCAGGGAAAGCCCCTGGCGGGCCAGGCTGTTTACCTGCCACGTCCGCAGGTTCAGCCAATCATGGCTCCCAGTGGCCGTGGTTCGCTGCTCCAGGCCAATGGGAGTTGCTGGAAGCGGCGTGGGCAGAGGGACATACTGGGCGCCACTTCCAGCAGCTCCCATTGGCCTGGAGCAGCGAACCGTGGCCACTGGGAGCTGCGATCGGCCGAACCTGCAGACGTGGCATGTAAACAAACCGGCCCTGCTCGCCAGGGGCTTTCCCTGCACAAGCGGCGGAACAAGTTTGGGAATCACTGATTTAGACCATCCCTGACAGGTGTTTGTCTATCCCGTTCCTACAAACCTCCAACGATGGAGACTCTACAACAAGGGTGGCCAACCTGAATCTGAGAAGGAGCCAGAATTTACCAATGTACATTGCCAAAGAGCCACAGTAATAGGTCATCAGCTCCCCCACCCTGCTCCCAGCGCCTCCCTCCCACCAGCAGCCCCACCGATCAGCACCTCCCCCTCCCTCCCCACAGGTCCTGGTCAGCTGTTTTGTGGCATACAAGAGGCTCTGGGGGGAGGGGGGAGGAGCGAGGGCAGTGCAGGGTCAGGGGAGGGGGCAGGGCCTGTGGCAGAGCCAGGGGTTGAGCAGTGAGCACCCCCTGGCACACTGGAAATTTGGCACCTATAGCTCCAGCCCCGGAGTTGGTGCCTATACAAGGAACCACATAACTTCTGAAGAGCCACATGTGGCTCTGGAGCCACAGGTTGGCCACCCCTGCTCTACAACCTCCCTTGAAAGCCTATTCCAGAGATTAACTACCCTTACAGTTATGTTTTTCCTAATATTTAACCTAAATCTCCCTTGCTGCAATTTAAGCCCATTACTTCTTGTCCTGGCCTCAGTGGCTAAGGACAACAATTTATCATCTTTCTCTTTATAACAACCTTTTGCATACTTGAAGACTTATATTAACCCTCAGTCTTCTTTTCTGCAGCTTCTCACACACCTGGATATTTTCATGTCCCTTATTTTAGGTCTTTTTGCACCATTGTACATGGAGAGGGACAGGTGGGCCTAAAAGAATTGTCTTATGGAGGTAAAATGCCCAATCCAGACATGAGAGATTCCTCAATTGTTTTGAATAGGCCATCACAATCAAGAGAGCTTATCTTTTAAAAATAAAATAAAATAGAAAACCCAAAGAAAACATGTTGACTTGCCCTAACCTGGAAGTGAGGAGTGCTGTGAGTGTGCATTAATTGTCTTGTATTAGCTGAAATGATTCTTGTATTGATCTAGGTAACAGGAACTTGTGGGTATTTATACTGTAAGCTGGGTAGTTTTACACTGTGTGTGCACCTGGAGTCTGAGATAGGGATAAGTCATCAATAAAAAATGAACATGCTCACTTATTTTATTTAGAAAGTATAGTTCACAACAGATGTGTGGCAGGTTTCTGGATATACAGATTCTGTACATTGTGTGGTTTACTGTAATATAATTGTGCTAGAAAATACATGCAACTTCTGATATTATCCGATTTAAATGTAATCAGTGCTGGTAATATAAAAGATGCTCTACTGTAGTTCAGTGCAAGGCAGATGGTTTCAAAAGCGCTCAAGATATCAGAGTTCGAAGAGGACCCTCACCAATAGCGTCAACTCTTCTAGATTTCCGATGTTTTAAGCACTCTGGAGATAGCAATATTTAAGAAGGCAAAAAGCATCAGCAGCTCCTATAGGTTTGTGATGGGTGAACACTAACAGTTTGATTTTAAATCCATAAGTTCAGGCAATTCTTCTAATCATATTCACAGATGGGTCTATAAAACTGGGCTGGGTTAGTATTGTGGATAGCAGACCCTTTCAGAAGGAGAGAAGTATGTGAAAATGAAGATGGTTAACCACAATATTTCAGACCTCAAAAAGAACCCTGGGCACAGGTTGAGGGAGGAGGCATATATCTCATATCATATATGTAAACAGTGGATGTACTCATTTCATTTTGATGTCTATTGAAACTCTTGTACCACACCCATTACCATGGTTTTCTGAGTATTTGACAGGTGCTAATGTACACGTAGCACAGATTTGGAGCGGTAGTAACCTAAAAGGGCAGGCACAGTCTAAAAGCATTTTAAACCTAGAAAGGGAACAAGAAAATATTTCTAAGAGAAGTGGAAAACTGGCACCAGATCAAGAGATCATAGTGTAAACTTGGTTAATATTACACTTAGAACCTGGTTTTCAGTTTGCTTTATGTCGTCTCCCAGACTAAACCAATCAATCAGTCATTCTGGAAAGAGATTAAGGATCTGTGGTGAAAATAGATGCAAGTTTAAATACAAAAATACATAATTCCATATTACGTATGGTGGTATGACTCACACTTCCAAACACCAGCTACTATAGGCAACCGTTCTTCGCTGTGTCCTTGTTTTGTTAGCAATGAATTTGAGTCCTCATTTTGCATGAGGAACAGCAAAGCCAAAAATTGAAAAGTTTAATAGATGACATTAATATGCTCTTTTTAAAGGACTCAAAATTTAAGTTCAAACTTGTGAAAAAAATCTACATTTCTGCATCCTTTACATACAGTACAACATAGTATTATATACTAAACATGAATATTTACTGTGAGAAAATCCCTCTAAGCTGTTAGAAAAAAACCTGAATCTTATCTGAGAAGGAGCTCAGCCCTAAAAGTCAGAAATCATTTCTCAAAGATATTTAAAATAAATTTCTGCCTAAACAGGGTTTCTACACCACTTTGTGAGGATGATTACCTACATACAAGACTTAGGAGAGGCTCCCAATATGATCTGAAAGGTAACCCATTGATGGCAGATTTAGCACAGAGGTAGGGGGTAAAGGAAGGGGTGGGAGCCTGGGGTTAGAAGACTGTCAAAGCTACAATAAAGAAGTGGGAGGGAGAAGGGAAATGCATGCAGAACAGAGTGGAATGTGACCATCTCAAGTACCATTTACTCACTTTTTGATGGGAAAAAATGTTTTTGACTGAAAATTCTCTTGGAAATTGGCCATGGTTGACATTTTCTAGTTTTGATGAAAATTGGATGAAAATGTGATTTTTTCAATTTTCAAAAATTCTATTTTTGTCACACCATAAAGTCCATGAAAAATTTCAAACGAAAATTTTTCTCTTTTTATTGAAGAGTTTTCCCCCCATAAAAATCTATAGCATTTTCAACTTGCTATGGTAAAAGATGAGGGGGAAAATGTTTTGTTCCTCTCGAAAAATACACCCAAGGCCTGCATGTGGGTTGCCATCCATCATGGGTTTCCAATGAACCAATCACACTAGCCTTGTTCTTACAGTTTATGCCACAAGATGGAGTTGCACCCCTCTGTATAGAGGGTCAGAAGAACTTTGTAAGTGTTACCATTTTACACCATTGAGGGAGTCATCTAATGAGCTGGATAGTTCATACTCTTCAACAGACATTTTATTTTCTCCCTTGCGCACTGTGCCATTTAAAAATTGTTACATCAAACAAACTTTTCATTCTCTACTTCCAGCACACCAGGTGATCACCTGTCAGGGTCAATTATGTCAAGCAGCACGAATCTAAAGCAAATGGCTTATGAATAATTAAGGAAAAGAGCCTCCCTTTGTTCTAAATTATGGCAAAATTCACTTGGTGTAAGCCTGCAACTAGTTGAATGCACACACCACTCAGGGTTTGCATTTCAGAGGGAGATATTTACCAGGCTCTTATAAGGTGAACAGTGGTTTTATATGAAAGACTTAGAAAATGTGAATGGGAGGGAGAGCTATTCTCCACACACCCCTGTGCAAATGGAATATTGTGTAATGTTACACATCTGTGTACATATATACAAACTACAGCTAAATATTTTTCAAGGAATTTCAGTGAGTGAGGCTGACATCTGAAGACAGCAGCCCAGATTGAGGCTGTTAAGCATAACTAGTGATTTTGGGTACTCAAGCTCTGATACATTACAAGGGACCTGATTTTTCAGAGGGCAGGTGCCCAGCACTTTCAGAAAAATCAGTTGTTAATTTGAGTCCCCAGACCACTTTTGAAAATCTTGGCCTTGGTTTGACTGGAGAGAACAAGTACAATAGTGGTTAGCAGCAGCTCAAGCTTCTCCACACCTGCTAAAGTGAGACTCGGTTCTGACCCACAGAACAACCTCCAGATAAGAAGGGAGTTTAGTCTCCATGTCCGTTTTCTCCTTGGCACCTTTGCCAAGACTGCCAACAAGTTGGTGAATTACTATCAATAGCAGCAGTGTATTTTCTGATGGGGACAACTGACTTCTGGGAATTGGCTTGTGATCAAACTCATTTACCTGTAGCAGACTGTAACAGTGCATGGTCACAACTGACCCAAATGCTAGAGATCTGGAAATTAAAGGCTCCATATCCTGTTCCCACTCCAGTCATCCACCATTGAGTCCTATCAGATTATGACCACTCTCACCTGGGCAACAATCCTTATTGGTTTAACCAGCTTTTAAACCAGCCAGAACTTTAAACAAAAACAAATTAAAAAAACCCACATGCATCTGAGCTTTGCAACTGTCCATTTTACTGCGGTGTTCAGTGGAGCTGAGCTCTCACTTGTTCTGGGGCACATGAAGATGGTACTTTTCCTGTTTAATTACTAAAATGGTATTTGACTTTTTTTGGTGAATTAATATCAGCAAGGTGTAATGGTTAAAAAAAGTAAGCAGGCTCCTCAAATAAAATCCATATCCCCCAACTGAGAAGTGGGTAAATTCACTTTACCCAAGTTTATCCTTGACTACACTAGTGGCTATCAGGATAACTTATTATGCTACAGGAAGGTTTCCTTTAAGAAAGGGTCCAATGCCTGGCACAGCCTTTGCTAAGCAGAGAAACCAAGTGGCCCTCTTCAGGGGGTGCAGTGCTAGCAGTCAAAGATAGGGCAGAATTTGATGGTCTGATATCAGAATGCCAGGGATCTGCCAATCACATGCAGCCTGCTAAAGCAACATGCTACCCCACCTCCTACCAGGCACCAGGGGAATTGTGGATTGTCTGAGCATCTGTTCCCGAGGAGCTGGCCTACCTTCATCAGTAAAGCCTAACAATGCCTCGTCACATCAGAATAAATTACACAACAGAATTATTAAGGCTTTGAGTTTGTTTTAATTCAAGTGAATGATTCTGAGCAAGAGTATGTTTTGATTTACTGCTAAAACAGTTTTAACTAGAGAGATTAAAATTTTGGGATGCTGTGTACTTTTACAGAGACACTTAGGAGAGGAATGCATGAGGGGAGTGGAGTGTGGTACCTTTGGAACCTTCTAAAAATCTCCAGGCTCACTGGAGCAGAATAAATTTAATTAACAGATACATGAAATGTTTTTACTGTTAGTGTTATCCTCAGGTGAATAGGTAGTGCTCCAACATTTCAGCTACAAACTGCCTTTATCAGCTACCCTCTGGGTGACTAAGAACAGAGGCAGACACTAAGCTGGAGACCTTCAACCCCCTAACACACTATATTCTATACGGGCTCTATACAAGCAGTATTGTTTGGTTAGAGAACTGTTCACCCTTCTCTGTGCAGAGCAATAAAGAACAGTCGTTGCGGGGCATTTGGACCTTATTTCAGTGATGTGAAGCTTATTACAAACTAATCAATTTCACCCAGCCCATTAGGCTGGACAAATGTTTAGTACTTGATTAATCACCTGAAACAGAGGGGAGGAAAACACTCTAAGTGCTGTACAACGGAAGTTATCAGTCACTTGGAGGGACTGTTTTTTTTCCATCATAGCCTCCTCCCAGCCCCAAACCAGAAAAATGCAGGAACTACTGACGTTACCTACCTTAAGAACAGCACTGAATCCTTCTGTAAACCTCACAGATCATAATGCAATACATAGATTTGCATTTCAAAAAGTTACTCAAAATTCAGTCAGGGTTTTGCAATTTAGTGGTTCTGTATTATTCACTGTGCAAGCTCCTGGAGGCAAGGACCATACTGTTTCTATCTTGTACAGCACAGAGCGTACTGTCAGCGCGTTATGTCAGTTTGATAGTTGATATTTAGTGAATCTAGACTGTGGTTTAACTATGCACAGAACTTAGGATGCCACATTCTGCTCCACTGCTTAGATTTCAGAGTGACATTAGGACAGCTAGACTACTGGGCAAAGGGATATTTTCTCAATTATTTCTCTCAATTTCAGGAGATGTTGCTTTCTTGTAGAGTTAAATCCTTTAAAGAGGCACTTGCTTGGGGTGTGGAGAAGAGAATGTGAGAAGCAGCATCTAGGCAAACAAAACCATTGACTTTCCCTCTAGTATTGTGTTCCCTATCCCATTATTGCAGGTAACTGGTTTGAACAGCCCTACTTCTGCAGACCAGTTTGAACTTGTTATGAAGTAAAAGCCCTATTTTTAGGACAGGGTTTGATTAGAGCCCAGAGAAAACAGCTGCAGCGTCACGCCTTCTTTGTGATATCAGTAGAGGATAAAGAAAGAGGAAGGGATGTTACAGATGCAACCTCTGTTTGAATCCAGATCCAAACTTAGTCAAACTTTGAGGATGTTCAAATGTGAGGGGCTTGGCCCACTACAGAGACAAGGACAAGCTATACAGGAGCTAAGTATTAGTTTCAAGTTGTACATTATTCTCCTCTCTCCCCCAAGTTATAGTATTCAGAACAAATATATTTGCTAAATAGGAGGAAAATGGCCATGCTATGAAACATGAATCTCATTTAAACATACATCTATATTTTCAAGTACAAGTTTGGAAATGAAGATTGTCTGTTATATTTGTTATATCTTAGAGGGATCTAAAAATACATTGACATTTCCGATAAAGGTACTGTGTGTTCACTAACCTCTTGACACTGGGAGTCAGTAAGTCTTGGCAGATATCCCCTTGCTTGCAAAGGGGTTCCCAGCAGCTGCTAGAAGCAAAAAGTGAACATATGGGAAGGAGCATGGTAAGGTACATTTGGGCACATGGCGAGGAAGAATGATTGAACTGGTTCCATTATAGACTAGACAAATTCACAACTGAAACATCTGCTGCAAAAATATATCAAGGAAATGGAAAGTAGCAGCAGAATCACTTGGAACTACGGGTTTCAGAGTAGCAGCCGTGTTAGTCTGTATTTGCAAAAAGAAAAGGCGTACCTGTGGCACCTTAGAGACTAACCAATTTATTTGAGCATAAGCTTTCGTGAGCTACAGCTCACTTCATCAGGGGTATTGACTTACCTATGGAGGGAGCTACCCTGATCTCCAAGCAGTTGTCTGTGACAAGCCTTGTGTGCTGGGACAAGGGGAAAGAGATCCCACCACTGCACCAGTTGTCACGGAGTCCCTGGGCGATGCTCTGGAACTGCTCCCCATGAAGCCAGTCAGGACTCTGGGGAAGCCTCCTTTCTGTGAGCAGCCTGTCTGCAGGACACAGCTCACACAACTTCCACCTTCCTGGGTCTGACCTCGGAGCATTCAGCATCCTCTGTCCCTCCTTAGGCAACCTGGTGACCCCAAGCTCCCCAGGGATAACCATATCGATGCCGAGCTTAGTGCGGACACCCAATCGGCACTGCCCACTGCAGCCTAGAACCCCTGAGCTCCAGCGATCCGCCGGCCTCAGCCTCCCCAGGAGCTGGGATCACAAGCTTATGCTCAAATAAATTGGTTAGTCTCTAAGGTGCCACAAGTACTCCTTTTCTTTTTGGAACTACAGAGACATTTGGAATTAAATTTAAAGCATTTCTGCTCATTTTAAAGTGCTCTAGACGTTCTGTTCGTTTTAAACATAAGGAAGTACTTCTTCACAGAACTCACAGTCAACCTATGGAGTTGCTGCTAGGGGATGTTGTGAAGGCCAAAAGTATAACTGGGTTCAAAAAAGAATGAGAGAAGTTCATGGAGGAAAGGTCCATCAATAACTACTACACGTTGGTCAGGGCTGCAACCCCATGCTCTCGGGTGTGACTAAACCTCTGACTGCCAGAAGCTGGGACTGGATGACTAGGGCGGATCACACGGTAATTGCCCTAGTAATTCCCACTGAAGCATCTGGCACTTGACACTGTCAGAGACAGGCTACTGGGCTAGATGGACCATTGGTTTGATCCATTATGGCCTTTCGTACTTATGTAATGTTCACAGGCATAGAAGCTCACACTAAGGCTACAATTTAACAATAATTACAGAACCATCATCTTTTCCACACTTGCAGCTTTTGGGAAAAAAAGCAAAAACAAAAAAAAAAACTTATTTTGGGCTGAAACATTTTTTGTTTGGTCTCAGCCCAAGCAATGTTTTGGCTGAGTGGGAGGGGATGAAAGATTTGAGGAAAATCCAGTCAGCTGTTTCTGAGTCAGACAAAGAGCAGAAACACCCTTTTTCCATTTTAAAAAATAACTATGACTTACGTTTTGTGCACTGATAATTCAAAACCAACTGTTTTAAAAAAATCCTTTTTTAAAAAGGAACCCCAATATCTATCAGGATGTAGGTTTAAATGAGTAAATAAATAAATAAATGTGAAGGGAAAAGCTTCCCACAGTTTTGGTCAGTACAAAATGTATTTTATATATAGAAATTCAGCCAGGATTTTTTAATTTTTTTCCTGCTAAGCCTTATGTTGATACCTACCTACCTACCCACCCATCTCAATGCCAAATACAGAAATTCAACAGTGTAACCAATAAACAAATCTAGTAGGCCAGATCCTCAGCTGGGGTAAGTTCATAGAGCACTCTACTGAAGTTGAGGAAAGGTACGCACTAAGCAATTTTTAAAAAGTTATTGAACTCTTGACTGTTTCCAACCTCAGCAGTTGTATATTTAGATAAATGTAGCATCTTCCACACAAGAATGCTTTGGCCATGAATACCAAATGATCCATGCGCTATAGCGACCTTCACTTGGGAGTCTGTGCATAGACAGCTCCCAGCAATTCTTGATTAAGCTCTTGACTGGTTCTCACAATCAAATAGATAAATGTGTGTCTTAAATATTTAACAATGCTGAAAAATATGTCTGCAGCTGCTGAGCTCCAGATACTTACTATGTCCTTAGTAAGCCCTATATTAGCACATATTTTGCATTCCACATGGTGGCTAGACACTAACGGTAACTGTAAAAACACTAGTACACTCAGTGCACCCACACGGCTGAAAAATTGTGAAACAGTTCAAGTCAGCTCTGCACATTTGTCACTCCAACACTCAAGAAGACTCCATTCGTGTGTATGCTACTTAATCAGACATGCAATTTTTCCAAGCCTCTTGCGTAACGGCTTATACCTGGTTTGCCAATTAGTATTGTATGCAGTAGGGTAGAAAAAAATCCAACCACTTGAAAATGCTGAACTTAATCCAAAAGATGCATCAGAAGCTGCCACAGCACAGACTGCCATTTTTCTGATGGGCTTGTTTGAATTCACCACTCAAGATCTGTTAGGTTAAGAAGTTTTGTTCTTTAGGCAGAGCCATCAGCTGGAGAACAAATCAGTCAGACCAAATTCATGTCAAACTGCTTTATTACATCTTAAATAACAGTACATTTTAATATAGTATCTATCTTGCATCCAGCTTCCTTGAAGTACACTGACTTTAAAATTAAATACAAAAAGGTGAAGAAGAGGGATACAGGGTGCGGAGAAAGCTCTACAGAGTAGTTTCATGAAAGAGAGAGGGAATTCATCTTTTTTATGCCAAATCCAGGCCTAACGCACAATTACAGCACATTTTTGTACAGAATGTTGCAGAAAAACAGAATGGTGAAAGCCACTACTGCTGCTAGGGAGGCGCATTTCTGGATACAGTGAAGATAGGAGAATTTAAGAGAACAATCTGCTGTCCAAACGCTGCTGCTTTTAACATTTTATTTGAAAAGAAAGCCAGGAAAACCTGTTCATTACAAAAATGATTCTAATCGGATGCAAAGAACTGACTTTACAAGAGGAACTGGCTGTGAAGAATTAATTTATAAAGAAGATGGTCTGGGTTCCCCCACCCCCACCCTCACCCCAGAATCTTTGACAGCGATCGTTTGAACAGGCTGTTTCTTTAAAAAAAAAAAGTGACTTCTCACGCTACTCCAAAACGTGCATAGCTTTGTACTTGAAGTCTTCATAGATTTATGCACAGAGTAGCAACAATAAATGAATACAGCGGCAATGGTTACAGTTTTTAAACAGGTTATTTCTTTAAAGAAAAAAAACATCTAAGGACTTAGTCCAATATGCACTTTTTAGCATTTCTACAGCATGCGATTCTAAGAGTAAACCCACCCAATATGGCAAACGATCAAAAAAAAATTTTTGTTTAACTTAGAAAGTTTAAGATCATTATTTTCAAAACATTGATTTGTACATCATTTCATACACAAAGAATTGACTTAATACCCAAGCGCAGGACAGGTCTCTTTTGAAAAACAGAGATTCCTGGTTGTTGAGACTACGGGGTAGTGTTAGGGTATATAAACTGCCCTTGCAAGTGGGGACAAAGTTTTTTTTTGTTGTTGTTTTTTAAATCAGTGGGTTTGGGAGTGGGTGGGTAGGAATTGAGGATTTGCATTTGTTACCCATAAAAGGTGAAAGGTTCTTTAAACAAGCATTCAATACCATGTACAGCATGTGCTTGGTTACCTTACTTCTTAACATTATTCTATAGATGCCATGTTTTGTGCAACAATTATTTGTGATACTAGACAGAAATAAAAAAAAGTAGGGACTAAATTTACAGCATTAACAACCCCAGACGCTCTGGGCTAGGACTCCCTTGTTTTACTCATTTATTGACCATAAAGAAATGTATTTAAAAAGGAAATGTGGAAAAAAAAAATGAAATCCTTCTACAAACGTGACTTGAAAATTTGAAACCGTGTGAGATAAAACAAAGTTCTCAACTTTAACTTGAAAACTACAGTGAAGTTAAGTTTGTTTCACAATTATGCTCAAGTTTACTTTCTGGTCATGCTTTTATGATAGTGTTTCTTTTTTAAATTCTCAAGACAAAAAATGGTCCCAAACGGAATGCACAATTTCATTTGCTTACAACTGCAGAAATTCTTCTTTGAAAAGTAATTGTGCTCTTCATTTCAGCAATAGGAGACGGTAAAAGATCTTGCCCTTTGAAGTTTTGAGGAGAATGGGGGGTCCAAGTTAGTATGGTTGGATTGGATATGCTATCATTTTAGTTTTCAACCGTTGGAAATGTCTTCCAGTCACGGTGGAGTCCGTTGCTTGTCTGACACACAAAAAGTTTTGTTAAAACTTACGTTCGGACACTAACATTAAGTTCTAAGCTGGATGAACTAACTTCTGTGTCTGGTAAAACCGTTTATTCTCCCACACCCTCTACTCTATCTTCCCACATCAACATTTACATCCATTATTTTTATTTCACCGTTTTCAAAAGATTTAATAATATTTACCAGCCCAGATGTGAAAGCCATTAACCCACCCTGTACCATGATGATAATGAAAAAAGTCAATGATACCTATAAAAAAAATTACTTCCCCTTGGCAAGTAGAATTTTACAAGGCAGAGTTAAACTGCAAGAAGTTAATCTTATTTCTAGTGTTTTAAATTAGTTACTTTTCTAAACCAAACTGTGAGCTTGTAGCATAAAAGCAGTTGCAATGTACATTTGAAATGAGAAAAAATGAGATTATAAACAAGATAATTAAGGATGTTCTTCCCTACCCTCCCAAATACCTACAGACTTCAGTTCCAGATCTTGAGGAAGCTATCCCATGACCCTGTTGCTACTGCCATACCATCGTCAGTCACACCTAAGCAACTGACACGGTTATCGTGGCCAGCAAGGACACCTAGAAATTAAACAAAATACACACGCATATTACAGAATCTTGATGAATACATACTTCATTTCAAGCAACTCAATGATAAGGGCTTGTGTGTTTGTATTGGATACTCTAGTGATCAGAAGAATGGAACATTAACTTGGTTTAATATTTACACAAATCTGATTTTGATAGTTTTCTTTACCCCAAACTTTTGGCAGTATTCACTTGGAAATGATTGTAGTAGCCAGTGAGGGACTCCCAAATGAAGAATATGACAACATGAAGTGTTTCGGAGTATCAGCCGTGTTAGTCTGTATTCGCAAAAAGAAAAGGAGTACTTGTGGCACCTTAGAGACTAACCAATTTATTTGAGTATAAGCTTTCGTGAGCTACAGCTCACTTCATCAGATGCATACTTTCCACAGTATGCATCTGATGAAGTGAGCTGTAGCTCACGAAAGCTTATGCTCAAATAAATTGGTTAGTCTCTAAGGTGCCACAAGTACTCCTTTTCTTTTAACATGAAGTGTGTTAGCCACAAGATTTTCACTTGATAGGAATAACCTTCAATAATCACGTCAATTACAAAGTCATCACCAGTTTCTCAAAATACTTCTGACAGCACACCCCAAGCAGTTTTGAATTCTATATTTATTAGTCCATTGCTGCTAAATTCAATTACTTCCCCTCCTACAGTGTTATAAGTGTTATTTGTCTTGTAAAAAACCCTAGACTATAAAAAATGCAGAGTTAGGCTGGAGCATCTTAAACACACTTAATCTTGCATGAGCCCTAGCCCTCCTTTTGGGATTACAAGCACATGTATTACGAAAAGGCAAACAAAGACCGGCCACCTACCTTCATTAGATTTGCTACTATGGAAGATGCTTCCATTCAACCAATATGTTATTTTGAAAAATTGCATTGAGAGGGACTGAAAGAGACACTTACACTTAAAAAAAAAAAAAAAAGTAAGGGAGCTGTAGAACTACAGCTCTAGTTCTAATACTGTAGAAGTATTAGAGAGTCTCCCATTTGAATCAGTGGGCTTCTTAATACAATGAATTCTGCATTTCTGGAGCAGCAGACACATGAAAAATGTACAAGTGGTTAATAGCATCTTTAAAAATTCATAGTGCCATATAGGAAGCCTGCTGTCACTGCTGATGAAATGGCTCGGAACTCTTCTAGGGCACATTGTAGAAGTAGTGTGATACACTAGAAGTGTGTAAAACTGAGATTATAGTTGTGAGATTTAATGTAGCAAGACCCCAAGCAAAGTACCCGAGGAAGCTTGAGCAGTTAATTTGTGACCGATGAGTCAATGCATGTTAGGATTCTAACAACTGATTGCACACATCTGCAGACTGTCCTCCCTTCCTCCTTATTAAGTACTGTTCTCCTTCGGACTCTAACCACACTGGTGATTCCTTTTCCCATTCAACATCCCTCTACGGTGAGATTTATGCAGGGAACCAATAGGATTTCTGGGAGAGTGGGAGACAGATCAGTTGTGGTGGTGCATCTATTTTCACCCTTCCACTTTCCCTGCAGGAAGGACATGCAAAAGTCACTGCCTCTTATCACCCAAAAAAACAACCCCAACAAACCAGGAAACTGCAGAATCCAGGACTCCCAAGATAAACACTACCCTAATGAAACAGATTTGTACTGAGGCATGGTAATTTATTCTATAGGGACTGAAAAGTAGTTTTTCCTACTTAAAAGTCAACCAAAAGTACAACCTAGTACATTAGTAAACAGGCACTGAAGACAAATCACACTGCATTAGTATAGTATAAAATCAAAGCAGGAAATGGAACTAGCATTAGTCATTTCAACAGGCCAGCGAACTCATCGCTTCCTCTTAATCAGCTTCAAAGAAAAGAATGGTCATCAGGGACCAAATATAGTTTTCCCCAATAGAAAAACTATGAAGTGTAGTAATATGTCACTAAGAGTTCCCTAATCTGCTTGGATCACCCACCTAATAGTTTATCACAAGAAATTACTGGAGTGTTGGGAGCAACACTACCATGGAGATACAATAATTTACAAACTGAAATCCTGCAGATAATCCAAAAGCAACAAGTAACACCTTGTATTCATCTGTTCAACGCATTCTCTGGTGGAACAGCAAGTTACTTTATTTCTACAGCACTTGATTTAAAGCCAGTAGTAAGGAAGATAACACATTTATGAAAGGAAAATTCTCTGCCTATCAATATATGCTATTTCAGACTACCAATTTGTTTTCATTTCCATGTCTCTTTTTGGCCTCAAGTATCAACTGTAAATCAAGATTTCAACTGTAAATAACCACTGTGGGGAAACCTTGAATAAGGTGCATTTGGACAGCATAACCATGTTACACTTATTTGAAAAATACGTTCCTGGTACAATTAAAATCATAAACAGCACTGAAAAGTGAAGTAACCCGCTCTACACATCAGATGAACTTTGAGCTACTACTGTGCCAATCTCTGCACTGCACTGATAGAAGGTACATTTGTTGGGAGAGGCAGGGGAAGAAGCAAGCCATGGGAGCACTGCTGTTAGACTACAATGAAGGTACTAACACCACACAGAACGTCTCTGTTGCTGGTGTCTTCTCTATTCTGAGCACAGTCTCCCCCTCAGCCGTGATCAGGTTTGTACCAATTTTTGTTTATTACCTTTCTCCAGATGCTAAACAGAACCTAGCTTTTTGTTCTTGTGCTCGTTCCAAGAATTAGAAATACTTTCTCCATTAATCTATCTAGTTCCTCCTCTGTACATTCTATAATCATAAGCAGAAACTTTGTGGTCATTTATGATAATTTGTACTTTCCCTGTTCTAATATCTAATTAGTTTATATTTTAGGAACTGATGGCATCTATACTAGCTGGGTTGGTAAATTCAATACCCATCTCCTCCCATTCATTATACCCCTAAATAAAGTTACATAACCTCTTTTTCCTTTTCTCTTATTATGCATTTTATAAATACTGCCACAAACGCACATTATCCAGCTATGCCTTAAAGATAAGGTGTCATGTTAGCGAAATAGGTACTGATACCCTTACTGAGATAAGGTAACAATAGCATAAGATCCTCCCTGACCTTTGACAGTTTCTTCTTCCAAAACATGCAAAGTCACATTTCATATTAAATACACAAATAAGGCAGCTTTAGAAAATGTGGAAGATGAGGTAATAAAGGGCGAGTTTTTAAGAAGTACTATCTAGAACTGTTTGCTATGTGAAGAATTTTGAGGTAATAAATCAGTGGCTACAAATCTCTGCTTGACATTTACACTACCTAAAAATCAGTGCAAATTCTCAGAGGAATACTAAACAGCTTCAAGCACTGCAGTACAGCATAGCAGCCAACTCTTAACCTGAATTGTTTCAGTGAATTACTAATGACAATTATCTTCATATAACTATTACACAGTTATAGACCCTCCATACATGAAGTGATTAATAGTAGGTGTTTCATAAAGTGTCAAATACGTTTAAACAGTCCAAGTGTAAAATAAGCTCTTTGAAGGTAAAAATATATTTAATTTTCCCAGATGTCATTCTTTTACTGAGTTCTGTTTGCAGAGGGTAACTTTCTGTTCTCAGAAACCCCATATTCTTCACTAACATTTACAAATCTACCAGCATGTTGACAACACAAGTAAAATACCTTCACCTGGGGTTATCTCACAGCAGACCACATTATTGAGTTAATTACAGTAGGCTAACAGCACTGTGCTAATGTTTGATAAAGCACTGTCAATAGGTCACCCCTTTAGGTGCAGCTGATAGTATTTAAAACCCAACACACAAACTATTTACCTGCTCTATCAGCTTTCAGTGTGTCCCAGACGTTGCAATTAAAGTCATCATAACCAGCTAAGAGGAGACGTCCGCTTTTGGAGAATGCTACAGAAGTGATGCCACAGATGATGTTGTCATGTGAATAAACCATAAGCTCCTGGTCAGCACGAAGATCAAAGAGCCTGCATGTGGCATCATCGGAGCCTGTGGCAAATGCATTGCCATTTGGGAAGAACTTTAAAACAAAACAAAGATATTATAGAATAAGATACTTTGTGTTTTGCAGCTTTTGGGAACAGGGCTTTTTCCATTTGGCCAGCTACTATGAAATCTTAGATAATGATCTAGCATGTTTTGCACTTTCATTTGGTACCGTAGAACACTCATGCAGGCCAGTCGTCTTATGCCCAGAATTGGGAGCTAGGAACTCAAGATCTACTCCTGGCTTGGTTTGACTTTCTTTGTGTTCTTTGCCACATCCCTTTGCCTGCATGTTTCCCTATCTGTAAAATGGAGCTAAAAGTACATTATCTCCATCACAGAGGCACTAATGTTTTTAAAGCCTTCTGAAGATGAAATAATAAGTATTACTATCAACAAAACTTTAGTAACATACTATTTAAGCACCTAACAAATTGCCATGTACTGCAATAAACTTTATGCAATACAATGAATTGAATGTAGTTTTGTCAAATGTGGAAAACACTGTGTTTTGGAAAAACTATGCTGTAATACTACAGGATCCACTATGTGTTAAATTCTAACAGCTGACTGCAGAGTATACATCATGAATTTAAATCCCATTCCCCCAATTCAGAGTTCATACGCACACAGATGGCATTGATGTCTGACTCGTGGCCAGTGAATGTTTGCCGACACATTCCTTCTCTAACATCCCACAGTTTGGCAGAGGCATCACAGGCACCAGAAACAAAACACCTGGCATCAGGAGCCAGGGACAAACTCATGACATCCCCGGTGTGTCCAGTAAAGGTGGTCGTCTGCTGGCCAGTTTCAATATCCCAAAGGGCGCTTGACAAAAGGGGGGAGGGCAGAGGGAGAGATAAAATGACAAAAATTAGAACCATCAAATAAAACTGATTTTTTAAAGTAAGTCTCGCAGTACATTACCAGAAGTTCAGACAGTGTCAGACAGGGCTGGTTAGCCTGGACTTGGCTGGTTTGTCACTTGTTTTCTCTGGTTTAATTTTTGTATTTAAAATTAAAAGGGGGAAATTAATCCCAAAGTATGTGGGAAGAAGATGCTCTCCTTTGAGAGATTTCAGTATATCATACACAAACTCTCAGTCTTTGCCTTAAAAAGGCACCAGTACTTTCAAATGGAGCCACATATTATTTCTGGTTACAGAGGATCTGCTTCTTGGCTGGGTTACCAGCAATATAGACAGCATAGTGACTAATGTTCACCATTGTTGATACATGGAGTTCTGTAACATGGCAGTGCTCTAACACTAGCATAGAGCTGCTTTAGAGTAGCACCCACTACTGCTGCTATAGTTAAGGTTGAGTCAGTGTTTCCATTTTTGAGGCTTTTTGAGGGTGTATAATTCAGCCAGAATAATTCACTGTTGCCTCATGGCTGTCAGTGCCCCCACTTTTCCATTGACAGTAAGATCACCACAGTGACAATCACATAGTATAAAAAGGGGATGAAATACTGACTGCATCACCCACAAAAGCAGCAGACTTTCCAGAGATGTTTAGAAGAAAGCATTTAACTTGTCTGTTCTCTTTCCCAGTAAGTGAGCATAATGTAGAATTCTGCTTTGGCTTAGAACCAGTGCAGAAGCCAGTTTTCTTGTTTTCAGGTTCCCTGGTTATGTAAACCATATGTTCAGTAATTAATTCTGTATCAGCCTTCAGTAGTCAGTTCCAACTAGGATATGAAATTTTGCTTAGTGTTCCAGCCCAAATCCATTTGCAGCTAGAAAACATCATGCCCTTCATGTCAGTCTCCTCTTTAGTTCCCCATTCTAGGGGAGTGCAGGTTTAGAGGAAGGAGACTACTGGCTTCCTCCTTCCATAAATGAAGAAAACCATCAGCACAAAAGCAGAAGTTTTTTCTTAATAGAACCAGCTTTCATTATGAACCATGTGTGTTTCAGAAATACATATGCAGAAAGAAGAACAAGACAAAAAGGAATCCCTTGCCAGTAGCGAGGCCATAAGAAAAGGCCAGAATTTGTGTACTCAACACCCTACCTGGACTTAGAAAAATTATTACATGCAACAGTCAAAACCTGCTAAAGCTATATAATCAAGTACAAAGAGCATCACTTTAGCAATTTTTGGTGTATTTAAAAAGGTTTCCATTCCATTTTGAAAAATCATGTTAATATTAAAGAAATTCATGTACAATCAACATCCATCTTAAGCAGCCACTCAAGAAGGCCGTTTAATAGGAGGGTCCTTACGGGACCAACATAACAGTAGTGAATGTCTTAGGAAGACTTCAAAATAATTGCCGTAAGGACTGCTGCCTAGTGGATGTCCTACTATTTTCTCTTTAAGATTTATTTATTCAGTGAGTGAATTTTTTTGTTTACATTGAATTTTTTGATAAAATGAGTATTTATTGGTTAAGCAGTTGTTTAAACAGGCCACACTACAAGCAGCACAGAAATGCTGTGCAAGTCCAGAAATAGAGCTAACTTTGGGGTTACCTTTCCAGTTCTGATGGATTAAAATTAAATCCATTTTAAGTAACAATTCAGTGAAAACAGAACACAGACTGAATCTGTTGAACATCTTGAGTCTTGTTAAGCCTTATTCTATAGATCTGTTACCTAAAGGGGCTTTTTCTTTTGTTGGTTATGGCAGAAGAGCTAAAACTACATAAAAAGTACAGCCCACAAAAACGAGATTTCTTTGCTAGTGAGACTAGAGCATAACAACCTCTAGAAGCAAATGCACTACAGACAACTCCTATAGGAGAAAGCATCTATAAGTGTTTTAGCTGATCTCTGAAAATGGACTATGGAGTATAGAAATTACAACAGAACATTATGTTTATATTAAGCCAGTGGACCACAGAATAGAACATTTTTCAAAGACTGATTATTTTTTAGTTTTGTAATTAATGTTTTGTTAAACGTTCAGTGATATTCCTTTAAAATTCACTTCTGCTAACTTTTTGAGAAGATTTTCTGAAAGCTATTCATAATCTTACAGATTTAAATAAAAATAATTTTACCAATGTGATTCAATATTTAATATTTATTTTCTATAATAGTACTACAGAGCTTAATGGAAAAAAGTCATTAATTCACTCAGCCTATCCTTCCCCTGACAACCAATTGTCTATGGATCCATAGTCCATCTTATCACCAATAAGAACATATATGATGGACTTCAAAATTTGAAACAACGAATCAGTAACAGAGTGCAAAAGAGAAGTGCAAAATGTTGGGGGGGTTTAAAATGGCACTGGCATAAAATAACTGTAAAACATGCACTAATTGTGACTCTTTACTGCCTGTATACATCAAGTTCACTCCCCAATAATTTGATAATGGATATTTAAAAAGTACACAAGACTCAACTAAACAGACATTACCATTCTGTGGGAGCTATTTCTTCTGATCAGACACTGGTCCATAACTAACCATTGGTACAGGAGACTTGTTTGAAGCTATAACTCCAAAATGTATCAAAATCCATATTGTCAAAACTTTAATTCTTTCCTCAGTGAGCCATAATTGCTCTGAATGAGCTCTTATAGACCACATGTAAAGAGTTTTACATTTTAAAAATATTGCATTCTTTTTATCAGAGATGTTAATAAAAAACATCAACGATGAAAATTACTTAGCACATAGGTCTGTCAGTACCTAAATGGTAAGAAAAACCTATGGTCTGACAAATGAAAAGGAAAAAATTCGAAGTCTGGGTCTTCACACACCCAATGCATTTTATTTAAAAAGGGGGTATTCAAAAGCATAGTTTGTAGAGCTTAACAGCAGTATTTCCATTTGCAATTTCCTCTAAATTGCAAGCCATTAGAGGTTTTTATCCAGGCTGTCCTATGAGATTTCTACACCAAAGACTGCTTACATAGGATTCATACAGCACTAACACTATTGCTATTACTAAGTGTTATGACAAGTTCCCCCATAATATATTATCTATATTTTTGAATATGCAGCCATTAGTACAAATGTTACAGTTCGTAACACTGCTTACCAAGTGGTGTCTCCAGAGCTGGTAACAATTTGATTATCATCCAGGAAACGGCAGCATGACAAGTAACCTGCAAAAAGTAACACATGGCTGAACAAAGCCGCAAATTCCTGTCTACTTTTCAGATTGAGTTGGTCACGTAGCGAAGCATCTCCTGCACATACTGGGCAATGTCTACGCTGCAGTCAGAGATGTGACTGCAGCACATGTAGACATAACTCAGATAGCTTTGATCTAGCAAGATAAAATAGCACTGAAACTGCAGCAGCCTAGGATAGCTGTCCAAGACCATAACCTGGGCCCCAGGTGGGCTTGTATATAGCCTTTACCACTGTGGCTTCATTGACACTGGTACACAGCTAACTAGAATATGTCTACATGTGCTGCAGTCACACCAATGACTGCAGTGTAGATACACTCAGACAGGAAACCATCAAGAATAGTCAGAAATTCCACAAGTAGTACTGATCACAGTAATTGGTTAAGGACCACTTTAATTTATAGACTGAATCTTACAGCAATCTGATGTTTGCTGATCTGCTTATCCAAGCAAAGAGTAAAACACTAGAAAACACAAAAAGTCCATTTGGTTGTTAAAGAAAAAAGAAGAGACCTAAACGAACAGATGATAGTCTTTCACATAAGACTAGGATTGAAAATTCTCATAGGTCTTACTTGAGACAACCTGGGCTGTGAGCATCATAAGGATTCACATTCCAAGCAGAAGAGAGTGTGAGAAGAGATGTATCTTGCTTCATAAGTACGAAGACAACAAGAAGAGAGGAAACTGGTGGCCTTATACACAAGGGCAACAAACCCTCATGACATTACTTGGATCAATCTAACTCTCCTCTAGGGGGAAGCTGCTCTCTTGGGGACCAGCTGTGACTAGAAGAGCCCCAGCAGAAAGAGGGAGAGCACTCCCTGAGGAATGCAGGGGGGCCCCTCCTCCCAAGGCTTTACCCATTCATTAGCCAGCCAGAGGAGGAAGGGAGCTGACTCATCCCTTGCTCTCCCTTTTCATTAATTTAAATCCTAGCTCAAACTACAGGGAGCCTCTTTTTGTTTTATTTCAGGAAACTCCCCACTCCTTCCCCATGACTGTAGTTTTAAAAAAAACCGGTTACTCATCTTCTCGTAACTGTTGTTCTTCAAGATGTGTAGCTCATGTCCATTCCAATTAGGTGGATGCACAGTCGTCGGGAGCTTCTTCCCCTAGCACCACCCGTCTGATCAGGTGTGGACCCCCTGGAGTGGCGCCTTCATGGCAGTGAAAATAGGTTCCTGCCGACCCGCCGCCTCTTCAGTTCCTTCTTGCTGGCTACTCCGACAGAGTGGAAGGCGGGCGAGTCTTAGAATGGACATGAGCAACAAATCTTGAAAAACAAGAGTTACGAGAAGGTAAGTAACTGTTTTTTCCTCTTCAAGTGCTTGCTCATATCCATTCCAATTAGATGACTCTCAAGCCCTAACTAGGAGATGGAGTTGGAATTCATTGAATTGCTGATTGAAGCACCACTCTGCCAAATGCTGCATCGTCCCTGGCGTGCTGGGTAATAGCATAAAGTGTGAACTGAGGACCACATCGCCGCACTGCAGATCTCCTGGATGGGGACCTGGGCCAGGAATGCTGCTAAGGAGGCCTGTGCTATTGTGGAACGTGCCATTAGTGCTGGGACTGGAACCTTTGCCAGCTCGTAGCATGCCCCAATACAGGACATGATTCATGATGAAATTCTCTGTGACAAGACTGGGAGGCCTTCCATTCTATCCGCAACCGCCACGAACAACTGGATCGACTTACGGAATGGTCTTGTACATTCAGTGTAAATGGTCTTGAACGTCCAAGGAGGGCAGCCTTTTGTTCTCTACTTTCTGCGTGAGGCTTAGGGATGCAAGTTTGGGAGAAAGGCTGGATGACGCCTAAGCTGTACCTTGTCTTTATAAAAATAATGGTATAAGGGGGATGGGAAGTTAGGGCTTTAAGCTCCAAGAGTCTCCTTGCTGATATAATAGTGACTAGGAAGGCCACCTTCCATGAAAGGTAGAGCAATGAACAAGTCACCAGGGGTTCAAACGGTGCCTCTAAGCTCCTGAGGAACCTCCTCCACAGCTCCCGCATCGAGGAGTGTTTGGACCTCCTACGTGAGAAAATGCTCATGAGAAGGGTCCTTGAAGAGGGACAGGGAAGGGGGTAGCAGGGAGGGGAGGAGCAGAATTAGAGAGAATATCCCATTTCTACCGTGCGAAGGACTTAGTGGTCTGAAGTTATCTGGGACCAAGAACAGTAAAAGTGGGACAGACGGTTCAGAAAACAGGGGGAAGGATCCAGTGAGTAGACTAGTGCATTGCCCTTGGGCACACCTTCAAAAGGCTTGCTAAGAGCCTGATAACTGCCTTGATGAGCTCTGGCCTTGGCTGGGCTTATGCCTACCATTCCTACCCCGCTTCCTTGAGAAGTCCTGCCTGGGCTGGGGAGGACAGAAGCGCTGCAGGGGCTGAGGTCTGAAATGATTTCGCTGGGTAGCTGGGGTATGTAGCCCCAGTGATTTCTATGCAGCCAACGAATCCTTTAGGCTGTGAAGCCTGGAGTCTGTCTGCTCTGCAAAAAGGCCCATGCCTGCAAAAGGCAGGTCCTGAATTGTTTGTTGTACTGTCTGACCTGGCCGCACTCAGTGTGGGTGAGTGCCCCCGTCCATCTTCTTGTGCTGCTTATGTGGCACCAGAGAGTGCGAGCGGTGCTGTACTGCCTCCTCAGGCTTCGGTGCTAGGGAGCACTGGTGCCAAGGGTCTCTATAGCCAGGAATCCTTCCTTGGCCCCGTTTCACGTACAGAGGCCGGAGCGCTCTGCATGGAGGTGCTCAGTGCCGGATCCTGACAGCTGGAGCTGGCTGGTGATGGAGGGCCGATTCCAACAGGATCTGTTTCAGCCTGAAGTTCTGTTCCTTTTTAGTCCTTGGGCGGAACTCTTTACAAATCTTGCACCACTCTGTTTGGTGCGCCTCCCCCAGATACTTGAGACAAGATTCGTGGAAGTCGCCCATTGGCGTGGGCTCGTGGCAGGTTCCACAGGGTTTAAACCCTTGGGACCAAGGCATGCCCCACACCCCAAAAGGGGAGAGGGAGAAACCCCCAGCTCCTAGTTAAGAAACTATCTTAAACTAGGTTTCAGAGTAACAGCCGTGTTAGTCTGTATTCGCAAAAAGAAAAAGAGTACTTGTGGCACCTTAGAGACTAACCAATTTATTTGAGCATGAAAAGCTCATGCTCAAATAAATTGGTTAGTCTCTAAGGTGCCACAAGTACTCCTTTTCTTTTTATCTTAAACTAGAAACTATTTACAGAAAACTGAACTACAAGGACTAGGGGAAGCACTTGCAAAGGCAAGCGATGGCAGTTCTAACAACTGTCACTGGTGGTAAAAAGGAACTGAAGAGGCAGCGGGTTGGCAGGAACCTGTATTACCACCATGAAGGCGCCACTCCAGGGGGCTCCACAGCCGACCTGATGGGTGCTGCTGGAAGGATTTTCCCCTGACGACTGTGCACGCGGCACGCACACACCTAATTGGAATTGACATGAGCAAGCATTCAAAGAACTGTTTTTGCAGATGCTGCAGGTCTTACTGATCACTTGCTTTGGGGTGAGGAAGAAATTTTTTTCTTTGTGTTGTTGCCAAATTAGCATAGGCCTAGTGGGTTTTTTCACCTTCCTCTGAGCATACTCCATGCATGGTCAGGTTAAACAAGGAAGAGGATTTAGTAATTCATGGTAGTACTTGGTAGTAGTAGGGATGTTAGTTTGTTACAACTTTCAGCCAGTTTCCAGTGCAGTTAGAAGGCTAAAAGGAATGGCTCCCAGAAGTGAAAGACCTGGGATTTTGCTGAGTGGCCTTGTGCTCATGGGATAGGGGGAGACCTAAGTAAGGTCCCCACCTTTTAGTCCGATCTGTACCCTTCACTGGGGGTGGTCAGATTCAGAAGAGCAAGCTGAGTCCTAGGGGTAGGTCAAGGAAAGTCTACCCTGAGTTCTGGGTTATATGGGAGGAGCCCTGTAACCTCTGCACTGGAACCATTTAAAATACAGGTGACTAGGAGGGTAGTGCCCCTCCTCTCCATTAAGTACAACAGAGTTGCACCCTGTTGCTTAAAATCCATCCGTGTCCGTCCTCATTCACTGCCAAGTCCAGATCCAGATGTCACCCCCAATTACAGCTTTATTGCAGCAGTCCTGCTTAACCCTGCACTAGAAGAGCAGTTAATTAAAACTGACTCTCTAAGATTTCACACTAACAAATGAAACCAATCACCTCTTTTGATGCATCCTTTCTCGGCGTCTACAATATAGTATAGTCTTTCACCCTCTGTAGAGGCCATATTCACCCTGCCATGAACCCACATACTGCATTTTAGTGATCTTACTAACTTACAGGGCCCATCTCTAAAAGAGGCCACTGAACAGCTAAGATATACTGTAAAGATATTCTTGGCTTTTTATTGCTCAAATCTTTTTTTTTAGGATTTTGACATGCACATAGGCTGCATCATGGATACCCAACAAAAATGCATGTGACAGCTAGTTCCATTTTTCTTTACAACAGATATTAAAGAAAAGTACATTTTATGGATCATGGTGTGCTTGGTTATCGCAACTACTCAATATCTGTTTTAGTGGTCAGTCAACATCTCTCTATTTCAGACAGAGTACACAATTCCAGTGAACCAGGTAGCTAATCCATGCTTTGAAAGAAATGCAAGAGATAAAAAGAAGTTAAGTGCCATCTACAATATAGTTTAACACATTTTAGTTATTCTTTTCAACAAACAGAAGCTTTGGAAGGTTTGCCTGATTATAACGATACATGTATGAATAACCTTGGTTTCCTTCAATGAACAGTTTTCAGAGGGTTCCCTTTACATATATAGGCAGAGGCTTGATCAGGCAGAAAACCAGCAAGAGACACAGCTCGCCTGATGTTTCCTCTTAGAGCTGTTAAAGGTTTTTCCGGAGCCATGCTGGCAGCCTCTGGACTAAGAGGACTCTGTTTTGCTGCATCTTGGGATTTTGTTCTTTACAGAAACAAAGGCAGCATAAAGATGACACACAGTTTCAGGGTTCCAACCTTGACAGATATGACTTATTACAAGCTGATTCCCTCCCTCAGGTTGCTGGGTGTATTATTACTGAATCTGCAAGTGAACAAAGGCTTGCTGATGTAACACTGAGTATGTCACATACTATGATTATAAGCACATAGCTACTGAAGTGACTGGCACTATGTAATATCTAAGATAAACAGAGTCCTGTTACGTGCAGTCCAGAATCAGCACAGGCACTCTTTGAACCAAAGTTCCAGCCCAGACCTCAACAAGGAAGATATCAAGCCAATTTACATCCTATTTCTGAGTGGCTACTTCTTCCCATTAAAATCTTTCAGCTTCCTTTCCTTTTCCTCAACCGCACATTTCTTCAGCAGGTAGAAGTCACTCTAATGAATTACCATTTCAACTTCTGCTGTGATATGGGATGTTACAATGGTCTTGGACTGTAGAGGGGGAAGAGAAAAATCCTGAGCTCATCTCCTCCGCTTTTAGCTGCCTTGGTGGATCTTCTTATTTCAAGGAAAATGGAGCCCTTATATGGGTCCCTTTGTTCTCACAATCATAGCTCATTATCCAGTTTAACTTCTTTTTATTTCTAGTTATCACAGTCATTAGTTACTCTGATGAAAAAGAGTGGGCCAGATTCTGTGCTGCACCTCTGAAGAGAGAGAACCCCAGGAGGGCCAAATGTAGCCCTGTAGTCTCCAGGATTCTGGCATGGCCCTGATGTAGGTTAGAGAAACCCCAGAAGAAGCTGTAGCGCAGAGTACTCCGACCACTTTCCCTCCCTTCTGTCCACTTCTACCTCCAGCACAGGGCAGCAGTGTAGGACAATCTACACCAACGTAATGCTGAGGGGCAATTCCCAAGCATCCAGTTAAACGAGCTCTGTGCCCTCCTCCTGGAGGCGGAGCCACTTTAAAGGAGCCACTGTGGATCCTAGAACACTGGGCACTACAGTCCTAGTTTTTAGAGATTAAAAGGATTTTTTTAAGGCTTTCAGATATTTCTATGGCCAGCCAAACATCTCTACAGACTTCCAAGAGCAGTAAGATACAAGTCATTCTGAGGTTTAAATCTGAAGTTCAGGTCAGAGGTTCTTAGATGTCAGTACCCTGAGCAGCCAAGTAATTAATTTTGGGGACTCCAAAGGAATTATCCAGTATCAATGACTGAACATGTGGGGACAACAGGGTGGAATGTGGGTAAGTACCTGCAAAAAAAAAGGAAGACCTTGAAAAACAGACCATGGTTTACACTGAAACTCAAAGAACATTACTTCTGCCTTCCAGAACAACGAAGGTAATTTAGAGACCAAGACTGGAAACAATGGGCTTGATTTTCAGGAGGTGCTCGGCCCCCACAGCTCCAGGTGAAGGCAACGAGTTAAAAGGGCAGCATCTCTGAAAAAATCAGACCTCAAATCTTTGGGACCTAATGAAAACCCAGCAAGCTTGTCTAGTTCACAGAAATAAAAATTGGCACCAGCAGCCAGTCTGAGATATCTGATATCTGCAATCAGATAAATAAATAAATAAATAAAACAAATGCATGACCAATTAGGTTTCTCTCTCCAATTTGAGTTTGTAAATGTAGTGTCCTTTCAATATCAGGAAAGAGCTTGGATACAAAAAACAAAACAAAAAAAAAAACCCCAAGCTTTAAGCAGATATGCTATACTGTAGCAGTTTTACTTTCCATAAAGAAAAAAAGAGTTGCAAAATGAAATAATTCCCTTTTGTAATCACTAAATCTTCCCCTTCATGCCTTCCAAAGACTAAATATTTTGACCAAACTACATTAAGCTTCCTAGGATATGGTTTTACAATAAGAGCCCTCTCTAATAAATCAGCACCAACAATGAGGTAAATAAAGAATAATTTAAGACTGTGGACAAAGTGTAAGAGGTTGGGACTCATGTATTTAAGAAAAAAATTTTGTCCCATTTTCTGCCACAATATTTATTACATATAACAAGAATTTGATTATTTTCAATTTGGGCAATGCTGCACTTGGCAACATGTTTTCTGTAAGGGATCATTGTCTCTATTTGGGGACGTGAGCAATAAAGATTTATGAAGCTGTTAGAAAGATTGGTGAAGCCATTATATTCATTATTTAAATGTTTAAAGTGTTGCAAAAGTTGTGAGCAACAAAGAACAATTTTTGAAGAAAGATTAAAAACTAAAGATGTATAAATTGGCAAGGTGATGACTGATTTTGGCATGGGGCGCGGGAGGAGGGAATGTCACCTATTTGAAAAGTGAACACACAAGGGGGAAAAACGTATTTAACAAGGTGCAAAAAGGTAGACACAAAAGCTACAGGATCACACGATGATACTTAACTTTCTGGTTTAATATTAAAGAAAAATGTCTTGATCGAGACTAGTCTATGGAGTAGTCTTTCAAGGGAAATGATTGAAGCCTCATTGCGTGAGACATTTCAAATAAGACTGGACTGTATGTTGTAGGAAACCAGTCCTCTGGCATTGCAGGATTGAGTAGATGACCTAATGGATCTTTTCCATATCTAGTGTTCACGATTCATCATGCATTCAGCTCACAACTAGTTTACCCTTCAGAACTGATGCTCACCTGTGTGACCAGCCAGCTCACGGCTGACACGTACATTTCCTTCACGAGTTTTCAGGTTGTAAATGGAACAGATGTTATCAAGACCACCACAGGCCACATAGTTTCCAGAGGGGGCATATGCACAGGTCATCACCCACGATGAACGCAGAGGAATGGCATGGACCTGGAGCAGAGGCAGAATACATAATTTATCTTTAAGTCAATTGACCATCAGGAAGTTCTTATTTATATCTTCTCTGTAACTACACTACTCTCTCTTTAAAGGTAGCAGGAGGGAGAATAATGAAAAAGATGAAAAGTCCTTGTACTCCAAGGGCCAACCTTATTTCAGAAATAATTTGCGCATTTAACTTGTCAAAACAAATAGTATCTTAATTAAAACTTCAGAGTTGCACTCTAGCAGAGAATCCAGTTTAATAGGTAGCGCTATGAAAAGCCACAAGAGCTAGTCAATGGTTTTATGATTATAGATCGAGCACTATGTTTTAGCTTGAGAAAACACACTGGTGCTCAATTTATGGTAGGTAAAAAAACGTTGATTCCAGGATTATATATGACGAAGGAACAACAAACAGCAAAAAAAGACTTACTTTGACCCTCTTTTAATCGTGCCTTAAAACCCACTTCAACACTTACCAAACAAGTTAGCAAACCAAGGCCTTTCACTATTTAAACAAACTCCCCTTTTGCTCCCACATGCCATATACTAGCCTTCGTTGAGTAACCACAGTCTTATTAATGCTAACCCTGTCCTTCCTTCTCTAATCCAGACCTACTGTCTTCTTATTCCTCTTGTTGCACTGTGTTTGAAGTTAGTTTGTAAACTCCTTGAGGGATGGATCATGTTGTTATATCTATTATGAGGCTCTGTGAAATATCCCTGATTTCCTCATATTTCTTGACTAGGGATTAGAAAGGTGTTTGTCCCTCTGTGCATACAATCTCCATCTATAGCCATTACAAATCCTGCGGTAATGGGTGTGATATAAAAGTACAAATAGCAGAGTAATGCTCTGTGCTAAAAATACAGCCAACTAATTGCAAAACATGTATCTTCTACCATGAAGCTAATAAAATGCCTCAAGATGGTTGTTCAAATCTCATCCCTAGGATAGAACACATTTACGATCGCATTCTTTATTACTACTAACATCGTGCACAGCATAATTGCAATGAGCACTGCTTAGCCATAATGTGGTGCTAGAATATTTTTAGACAACCTGTTTTCAGCTGTAGACAAACTGTTTTCAGGTGTAAGCTATTCAACTATTAATCAAAAACTTTCTAGTAATAAGAAGATGCCCTCAAATTTCCTGGATTGGAAAGTCTTTCTTTCACTGAGTGGATCTTGTTTCAGGGGGATGATGTACTTGTAACTAGAGCACTTGATAAAGAATTCTATTTCTGACTCTACCAAAGACTTCCTGTGTGACCTTAATCAAGTAGCAACATCTCTGATTCAGTTTTCCCAATTCTAAAATAGGGATGCAAGTCGCTGTTTTCAAGGGATGTTGAGTGTTAATTAATGTTTTCAAGAATATTGAAATCCTAATATGGAAATCACTGTAGAAGTATTTTATTTCCTATTTCTGCACTGTCTTTTTCAATTAAAAACAACACTTCTGCTTATTTAACTGCCATTTACCTGCTGAAAATTTTTATTTTAAGTTCTCCACAACCAGTTTTGTAATAATTTACAAGTATTGTTTTTTCATCCTTCATGGAATTTATTGGAGAGCTCATAACAGTAGCCACTGGACACCAACCACAGCCATGTGACCACAAACCTTCTGTAACCCTTTTTCATGTCATGTTACTACAGCCAGAAAGAGACCAGTCTCTTACCTGCATTCTTGTAATTCTCTGCTTTATTACAGAGCCCCAACTAGTATGGCTGTGCTTTGTCTCACATCGCACATTTCTGGGAAACGTTTGCTAATTAACTTCTACTCCCTCTGATGACAGCTGCTCCTGCAGCAGCGAAGCAAAAATACACTCACTGAACAATGAAATATTTTTAGTTTCTCGGAAGCTGGGTAAACATATTTTATATATAATTAATGTGTGTGTGTATGTATGTATGTTATACAGACAGACAGTAGCTAGGTCTCTAACCACATTGTTTAAAATCATAATTTTAGAGGTCAGGTGTTAGGCCTAAACTAAGTTTTGGTTGTATCCCTTTAAGAGCCAAGGTAGGTAAACAATATTCCTCTCCCTTGTATTTTCAGTCAAATTTTAATTAAGCAGCAGTATGTCAATTACTCTCACCTTGTTTGTGGTGTAGCTATCCCAGATGATAAGTTTGCCATCCTGGGAGGCACTAACTAGAAGCCTGGAGAGAAAATAAGAACGAACAAAAACAATCATTGCAGGCAAATATGGAGAAAACAAAGCCAATTAGTTTCAAATGAAATGTTATCATAACTACTAAGATGTTTACATGAATGCTTTAAAAAAGTACAATGCAACATCAGTATTCTTTTAAATAACGTGCCTCATAGAAACAAGAGCAGATGCACTTCATGTTAAATATTACAGCAGTTAACAACAAAGCAACTCAATAGTTGTTGCAATGTTATGTGGTTAAATCACAAGATAGGAAGTCAGGAGATCTGGGTTCCATGCCTGACTACCACTGACTTTTGGAAAAGTCACCTACCGCTCTATGCCTTCCTTTCCCCAAGCATGGTATTTTTATTTTATTTTTTTTAAAACAATTTTTCCTCTCCCAAAGACAGCAAGAAGTTCACTTTTTTCTGATTGTCAAAAGATTCAGAGGGTGGGGGTTGGGAAAACGCATACAGAGTTATTAGTAAAAGCCTATTTTAACTGCTTCCCAGTTATTCTCAGAAGTTCATCTTGTTTCCACATACTTTGCATTGTCTTCTACAGACCTTCCTTATTAAAGGAGTCTGGGAAAAGGACCTGAGAATTCTTCTTCCCACCCTCCCCAGCGGATGATCTACAGATGCACAAATCAGGAGAAGGAGAAGTAGCGAAAATAATCCCTAAACAGCAGTGATGTCTCTTGATCCCTTTGAAACCTTGGAAATCACAGTGATAGGCACACTTAAAATAGGCAGACCCAGCTAATTATTTGGACCCATCTTCCCAATTTCTGCTTATTCTAACACATGGTAAAAAAGGTTGTTTCAGGATGAAAGCCAATAAATACATAAAAATAAATAAAATCCAGTGTCTGAGTAGAGTTAAAACCCAGGCCGACAGAAAATTTAGTTTACAGAGAAGTACTCTGCATAGAAGGGTAGAGTGTAGGGAAGGAAGGGGTGGTTTTCTTTTGTTTCCTTTTGGGGCGGGGGAATCTCTCCCCTCTCAATGGAGACAGACTGAAATACACCATTTTGTCAGAGTGGTATTCTTGGTCTAGTTTAAAATATGAGCTTTTGTTTCCAGGCTTCTTTTATTTTTTAAAGAACAGCTTTTCTAACGCCAAGAACAAAAAAAGTTCAGATTGCAGGAACAATCAGACAAAAACAGCTGAGAGTGCCTTTTTCTGTATTAGGGAAGCAGATATAAAATAGAGTTCAGATATGTAATATTTCATGCTCTGAGTCCTGACCTTACACATTTTCTTTCTGACTTATTACTGGGGCTAAGAGTTTGGCTATTCATCTTAAAAGGTTCAAAGTATTATGCCAAAGCACCACATCATTTCAATTTCCATCTTAATATCTGTACGTGCAAACCTAATTCAAGTGAAAAGTCCAAGTTTCAACACACAAGTACTGTGTGATAATACCTAGTGTAAGAGAATACCGGTCGTTTTCTAACTTTCAAAGCTGCTACTATCCTAAGAGGCCTTTGTGAAAAGTGTCATATTTAATTGTTTATTTTAAACACACACAGTCATGAGAAGGGTCCACATCTCAAGCCAAGTCTCTCCTTTTAAAGATACATTCATTTAAAATCCAGTGCCTGGCTATGACAAATCACTTAACCAAACACACTACTCTGAGCTTGCTATTAGATCGTCTATTCACAAATCTGACTGCTCTATTTTTCAGATTATGGTGTCAATACAAGGGCTAATTTAAACAGTACAATTACAAATTTGGGGTTAAGGACTTTCATACTGTGTGTACACAGTGCCTTATCCTTAATTGGGGCTTTTACGTGTTTCTACAATACATGCTCAGGGTGGTCACTTTAGATAAGCTATTACCAACAGGAGAGTGGGTTTGTGGAAGGGGGGGAAAGAAAACCTGGATTTCTGCTGGAAATGGCCCAACTTGATTATCATACACATTGTAAGGAGAGTGATCACTTTAGATAAGCTATTACCAGCAGGACAGTGGGGGGGGGGGGGGGGGGAGGTATTTTTTCAGGCTTTGTGTGTATAAAAAGATCTTCTACACTTTCCACAGTATGCATCCGATGAAGTGAGCTGTAGCTCACGAAAGCTTATGCTCAAATAAATTGGTTAGTCTCTAAGGTGTCACAAGTCCTCCTTTTCTTTTTGAGAATACAGACTAACACGGCTGTTACTCTGAAACCATAAAACATGGGTCACTTGCAGGTTTAAATGGCAAATTCTCTGTAACTTGAAATCTTTAAATCATGATTTGAGGACTTCAGTAATTTGGGCAGTGGTCATAGGTCTATTACAGGAGTGGGTGGGCAAGGTTCTGTGGCCTGCAATGTGCAGGAGATCAGACTAGATGATCATGACGCTCCTGTCTGACCTTAAAGTCAATGAGTCTCTGAGAAAGAGTTGTGGCTGCGTTAGGCTACTCTGCTGTGCACAGGTAAAACACAGTTGCGTCACTTGAGTCTGAGTTTTGAACTTTTAATCCAATTTAATGAAAATAACCTCTAGTCAGCTCCCCTTAAAATTGAGTTTGCTGATAAATACTACACTTACCTTCTGCGGATAACAGTATTACCTGATTTATCTATATATTAAAACTTCATGTCATACACTTTTGAGCCTTCTACTTCCGCAGGGCAGGAACCATGTATCTGTACAGTAGTGAACGCTTCTAGCACTTAATTAAAATTTCATTTAAATGTCACTAATTTCAAAAGCTTTGTTTCCAACAGATTCCATTTCAAGTAGCATGCCCTGAAATTTGTTACAAATCTTCACACTAAAACTAACAGAAAAAGGAGATAGTTTTCTCTGACCTTTCCATTTTAGTAATCTCAGGTGTTACTTACATCTATTTATGGTAACACAAACAACAATTTTCAGATTTTCAACTTAATTATGTCCCTTCAAATGACAGCATAATCAGTAAAACATTCCTACTGCATAGTAATCTTTTGAATCTCTCCTTTATTGTTAGGGGTATCGGCGCCTCCTAAAAAAGGATAAAGCTGTTTCAGAACTTGGAGGGGATGCATCATGTGTCAATTGTCTCTAGTGAAAACAGCTTTGCCTGGAACTTAAAATGTAAGTATCGTGAGTAGTGGTGTCTGTTTCCTACATGACTTTCTAAATATGCTAACAGTCAGAGTTATTTCCTGAAAACTGTATAAACAGACTGATTGGAAAGGGAGAAAATGCAGTGGGATGGAGATTGTTTGAAGTCAGATTTCTTTTTAGAAATCTGAATGAATTTAGTGTTCATAAAATGCAAAACTAAAATGCACTGGGTTTAAGCTGACAGTGAGGTAAGTGCTAAACTGCCTTCAACAATATAGCTCTGCGAAACCACCATCATGGATGTACTCTATAAAGATGAGACTATTGTAGACACATAGCTTTAAGGCTATATACCTGTTAAGGAGTGCTGATATTATGTTTGTGTGAAATCACTTCAACCAGAAGATGTATGTAAAGTCTTGTTCACAGATCTCTTAGGTTGTTGTATAATATATTTGAAAGGAAAATTTAAAAAAAAAAACACGACTTTGTTTTTATAAAAGTTACAAAAATATCTGACCGCCTTCACTTTTTGAAAGAAAGAATGTTAGATAAAAATAGGACAAAACAGAGATCTATGATCTTTATTGTGACATCAGAACTAATTTGGTGTTTCCTCTGGCTGGCTTTGCTCTAGTTGTACAACACAATCCTATTGCTAAAAATGCTTAAGTTACTGCAGGTGGGGGGAGACACTGGGTCATCACCCACACCAGCCCCTACTCTGTGGCTGCCTTCTACCTGTGTCAGATGGCTGTAGCTCCCAGCCCTAGCTCAACAGGTGAGACCCTCCTGACCCAAGTGGGGGAGGTCCCAGCACTCCAACTGGAGTGTCCGGTTTTTAAATTTTATGAAGTTGGCAACCCTAATATGCCATATCATTTGCAACATTGGAAACTATATACTTATGACAAGCTAATATAGTACTCCTATGAAATAAAATGAGATTCTACAAAATGTATGAAACTTCAAATGAAACTGTTACACTGTGTTTATCTGTTGCTCTGCCAACCCTGAGCAATTCAGAAACTGAAAATAAAAACAAGTACCACTCCTTTAAAAATATTTTCCTCTATATCTCCCCCCTCCACCCCACAACTAAGCACTTTGCTACTTTTGCACTAGATATACAGTAGAACTTCAGAGTTATGAATACCAGAGTTAGGAACTGACCAGTCACACAAACACACACACACACTTCATTTGGAACTACGCAGTCAGGTAGCAGCAGAGACAAAATAAGTAAACAAACAAATAAAAAGCAAATACAGTATAGAACAGTATTAAACAAACTACTTAAAAAAATAAAGGGAACATTTAAAAAAAAGATTTTGACAAGATAAGAAAACTGTTTCTGCACTTGCTTCATTTAAATTAAGATGGTTAAAAGCAACATTTTTCTTCTGTATAGTAAAGTTTCAAAGTCAATGTTCAGTTGTAAACTTTTGAAAGAACCAGAACGTTTTGTTGAGAGTTATGAACAACCTCCATTCCCAAAGTGTTTGTAACTCTGAGGTTCTACTGTATAAACAGACCTAGGATTTTAAGTTACTTAAGAATAGAACTGCTTATCAATCTTGTGTAAACAAGCTCTGTACTTAAGACTGAATTAACAAGATCACCTTCATTAGATTAACAAGGCTCCCTTCAGTAATTTCTGTTGATTAGAAATGTACTTGCTTTGACCAGATTAATTCACATATTTACAAGATTAAAAAGAAGCTAATTCACCTATTCCTACAATGAAGGAATACCATGTCTACTCATTTTAAGATGGACAATTCACCGGGGTGCGTGCTTTAAGATTCTTATAAAACTACACATTATAGTTGTCATCGACAGGGATACCGTTAGCATCCATTTTTTAATTGTCTGGAAATCACAGAAGGACTAATATCCTCAGAAAAAAATAAGTGCCTATTTTAAAATGCTTCCTCTAAATCACTGACAACAGTATTTTTCAGGCAAGAAGGGGTTGATATTTTGTATCTGAATTTAGATTATGATGCCAAAAATATGGAGATTAAAAGGGAAAAAAAGTGACATTTACTGTTGCTAAATTCTCTTAGTACCAGAATAGAAGCAAAGGTTATGCAACTTCAAATGAAGTAACCACCCCCACCTGCATCCAAGATCCCCTGCTCCTCAAAAAGAGCTCTGGTATTTTAAAATTCCACTTCTAGCGGAAAGGACTTCAGATGGATTATAGGCATGACCTGAAATGATGGGACTGAATTTCTAACCATACTGTATGAAAAACCAAATTGAACTTTTCCACAAGATCTTAATGAAACCCAAAAGATTATCCTTCTGTGCCAGTGACACTCACCTGGAATCAGTCCCCCAGTGCATTGCATAAATTTTAGCCAAGTGCCCCCTCAATGTTCTTCTAGTACGCATCTGAATTCGACCCACTGGATCAATGTTGGCTGTGATCTAAATAAACAAGTTATTATAGACCTTAGATTCTGCATTTATCTTACTCACAGAATATTCAGATACTTATTAATGCAGAAACACTTATAGTAGTCTATTGCAGAAAACCAAAGGATTCAATGCACACATTTTGGACATGTTCAGATTTAGACAAACAAATTGACTAAGAAATATGTTAGTGCTATGCAGTATTTGCTTGGTTATTCTCTCATTTACTATTGTTCCCCAGGCCCAGCTCTTTATCTGAGCATTGTAGGCAAAGCCCTAGCTAAATATAATTGCACAATATTACTCTGGAAGAACATGCATGTTATCCAGGCCCAGTGGGAAACAACTGCATGCATTAGAAACTCTCAGAACCCGGGGCAGGATTATGTTCAGTTTCTATCTTCTGAAGCCTCTAGTTTTAAGGTTACTACAATTTGTGGCAGAGGGTTCCCGCTGTGCCCCCCCGACCCCCCCAACAATAGAGATGCATTCAACAGAATAACGCAGCTTTCTGTTTTTAAAGAGGCTGGGAAGATGGGGTGTTTGTATCTGAGGCTTTAACTGCACCTAACATTTTGAAGATAAACTCCCAATTTAGATCTAGCATAAACTGCCTTTTGAACAGAAGATTTTCAAATGAGAATATTAATATTTTATCTAACTTTTAAAGCATAAAAGTATATTCTGGAATGAGTAAGTGAGTAGCAAAGTGAGGAAGAAATCAATACATTGTCGTTATACCATTACATTTAATATAAATAGTGTCTCTGGCCTGGAGCAAAGCGCTCACTCAAAAAATAGCACATAGCACATTTCCAGTAATATACGGAACGAACGAACACACATTAGTGAATCCAAACCAGTTTATAACTCCATTTTACAGGTAACGTCTGCATACTTGTCCTGTCTCCACCTAAAAAAATTATTTAGCAGAAACATTTGAGTAAAGAACTCTGCTTCATTTTGAAAACTGCCCAGACAAATTAACGTTCAAACTAACAGATCGGGCCAGATTTAAAATTCCTACACAATGCCCATCCCTTGTACAAATACAGTAGCTTTTTAGAGACTTTTGCACATGGGAAATATTTTAGATATTAAACTTAGCACATTTATTTTACATTTATGGGCAACTCTCTTTGTCACATATAAAAATGTCCCCAGTAATTTAAATGCTGAAAGAAGGCCTCTTGCTCACTACCTCTCTCTTGCTTGATGCTGCAGTGCTGAAGTTGTAGCACTGTATTTGTAGCATTACTCACTTCCACAGCAACAAACTGATATCAGACACAGGATTATTACTCCCAGTTCAAGCAAAAGGGATTAAACTGGGTGGTGAAAGGTAAAATCTGATTGAAAACACATCTGGAACAATAGCTCCTGGCAAAGGTTTCTTTATAAATGGCCTTCCAGGTTGCTCCAATGCGAGGGTCCTTCAAATTATAAATCCATCTGTATAATACTTGTATTTAAAAAAAAAAAAAAAAATCAGGGAAAGGAACTCAGTGACCTACCAAGGAAAGTACTACTTGATCCTACTACTGGCAGTAGTTCGCCATGCATAAGCAGCAGGATCTGTGTGTAATCAAAAAAATCACACCATGCAAAGAGTCAAAGGAAGCTAATGTTGCCAAGACTAGACTATAGGAAGAATTAAGATATTGTTCATAATTTTACACACACACAAAACTTTCTGTATTTACATTTTCCTTATGTAGATTTTTTGCAAATAAAATGTGAGCATCTGAAATGAGTACTTACCTGGGCCAGAGTGGCATCTGCACATGCTTTTCTGGCATCCTATAACAAGGGAGAATTAGAGACAACACATCAGAGACAGCTTAATATGTGCTGAACCATTTATGCTGACCATTCTGCAAAAGTTACTCGGAAGCAAAACCACTAGATTTGGGAAAATCTTGCAGTTATGATCACCCCAAGGAGAGAAATTGGCAGAGGAACCTATCAAGCCAGACTCTGTTGCCAATGTGTGTCTAGTATTCTTGCTGGAACCTTTATTTATTGAGAAGATAATTCTAGCATTTAGTGGGCAAGGGTAGGAAGGAATGTTTAGCAGCAAGTTTCAAAGTGTGATTTCTGGGGTAGTGGGTTATCCCTGAGTACTTACTGCTGACATTCTGTGCATCTTATAATGGATGGCCAAAATCCAAAATGCAAAGTATAAGGGGAAACTTGGACTCAACAGATGCCTTAAATAGGGGCTATACACAATATATATTTCCAACTCTGTTTAAGGAACCTAAAATAATTTGTTACATAGAGCTAGAAAACACTTCAGAATAAAAAAAAAAATCAAACTAAAGGAGTCTGAAAGTACACTGCTCTTCACCTGGCCAACAAATACTTTAGTCAATGCTTTAGTGTTTAATGCTCCATACCTTGGGGTTTTTTTTTTTTGGTTTTTTTTTAACAAGCAGAGATGAAAAAATGCAGGAAGTCTCTTTATTGGCGCCAAGCTTTTGTTCTGTTTAAAGAAGTTTAAAATTAATGAAGACAGGAAGACATGACATTAATTTCTTAAGCTAGTTATGTACACAAAAAGTCTGGATAACTTGTGAGTTGTCCTAGAATGGTCATTTATATGGATGGAGTCAGCTCAAAGAAAGACTCAGCTATTTTATTCATGTTGTGAAAATGTATGATTGCTTAGGCTTCTCATTGAAAATACTTCCAAGCGCATACTAGTAAGAAATGGTGGTGTTTATCATTTTAATTAACAATCTGGAAGAGGAAGTAAACAGCACATAAATAAAATATGCAGGTTATAAAAAACTGGAATAAGTTTCATTCACCAGCCAGAGGACTTAGATTAGAAGCAATGGCTGCCCAGGCAAATTTGGGCTGTCTATTCATAAGTATTAGTCACATATAGGAAGAGAACTATGGCTCTACCGCAATCATACTGGACAACATTATTCAGTTCTGGGCACCGAATTACTAGTAATATTGAGAAATTGGTAGGAGTTCAAACAAAATTGACCAGGGTTTGATTTATAAAGAAAGACTACTGGCTAAGTGTAGCTTGGCTAAAAAGGGAAGGGGATATAATATTTTACAGTTATGTGAAAGGTGTAAATACCTTGGATGGAGAGAAGTGTAGGAAGGTACAGGGAGTTACAATTAAGTAATGGGAGTAAGAAAAAGAAGTGTTGGCTAAATACGAACTGCTTGTCAGCAAGAGTTATTGGCCTGTGGAACAGCCAAGGGAAGAGTTGGAAGCCCCACTGCTGGAGACTTAAAACTAGAACAGACATAGCACGAGAAAATGTAACCGAGGGAACAATCCTGAATCAGCCCCAAGGAAATTAAACAAGTACATCTTTTCCATCTTTAAATTTCTATAATTGCATCCATGCAATTTGTCAATAATTTGAGAAGGTTCTTTACTCTATTTGAGCTTTCTTCAAAAGCACGTGCACACACACAAGGACGTGTTTAAATTATATCATAACAGGATTTAATCTTAAATACGTATCCACGGTTCTGCTCTTAGTCACTTGCTGACAATATTAAACAAAAACTGTAGGGAAATAAGTGAACTCTGTCACACTAATAAATTTCTGTCTGTTTATATTTGTGCTGCCATGAAGTCTATACTATAATCACAAGATACTTGCACATTTTCATGGTGCAATACAATATATTCCACTTTTCTAAATAAAAGGGAAACTTTTACCCACTACAGCACAAGGTTTTTTCATTCATTTTCTACTCTCAAATTCTGTTTATGAAAAGTTCTATTGATCACACCCTGCAAAGAACAGTTACTTATTCCACAGCAATACTGAAGATCTTCTAGATGTTGTCTGTGTGGAACCTACTGTAGATGTGCATATGCCTCGTGTGCAAGATCAGAATTTTTTGAACAGGTAAGTTCCAAAGACGAAGGATAGAACAGCCATGACATTCCCTCAGTTCCCTCTCAATTTGAAGCCCATAGTAGATGAGGACTCTGCAAAATGGGGATGAAGGGGAGTCATGAAATCCCTACTGATAACATCTCAAAGAACCTCAAAGAACCATTTGAGTAGTGTGGATTCAACTGCAACCGGCATCCACCCATGACGGTGGGATTTGAGGAGTCTTAGCTGCACCAACTGAGCAGTGATTGACGTATTCCTCTCCTGAACATAGCATCCGATATAGCAGCTGAACCCAAGGCATTGGGTTTGGCAAATGTCATTGGGTTACTCCACGTTGCCACCTTACAGATTTCCAATATTGGCATGTACATGAAACAGTTAGGGCATGTTACTTGTGTTCTGGAGGAGTGAACCTTGATGTTTGGTGGGAGAAATACACTGTCCTCCATTTTAATATTCTCGGTGATTAAATCACCTGATCTTTAGAATGTCCTGCTATGCCTAGACTGACAGGCTAGTTCAGACTATTGCCCCATCCATGTAACAAACCAAAGTCCTGGATACATTTAGCGTGTGCAAATTCTCTTTTCCCAGTGCTAAACATGGCTTCAGGAAGACAACAGGAAGGTTGACTGGTTTAGATGAAATTCTGAGACCACTTTAGGAATGAACTTCAGGTGAGGTCTTTGCACCACCGTGACCCTCTGGAATATCATATGAGGGTTTGGCTATAAGTGCCTGAAGTGCACTCACTCTTCTGGCTGAAGTGGCAGTCACTAGGAAAACAGTCTTCAGTGTGCTGGTGTAAAGAAAATTCTGCAAGAGGTTCCAATGGAGACTCAGTGAGCCTCTGGAGGATTATACTGAGGTCTCAGACAGGAGAAGGTTTTCTGATTGCTGCATAAATTATTTTCCTCAACGAGCTATTTCAGGTGGGTTCAGAAGTGCTCAAAACCCACAGGGTGGGGTGCGGGTGCTGATACCTCTTCTCCACTTGCTTGGGGGAGAGAGGAAGAGTGGCTGGAGTTTACCATAGTCCTCTGGCCAATTCCAGGATTTCTTCATTAATTGGGAGGGTGATCCTGGCTGGTGTTGTCACACTCGCATATTAAATGTGTCATGAGACTGTTCCTGTATGAACGCAGTCCCAATGTGCAGGGTCTCTGCAATTTGAGACAGGAGGTCCTCAAAGGCTTTCCGCCTGGGGACTGGTGTCACTCCCCTGAAGAGGATTCCTTGGGTAGAGGCAGGAGTCATTGTTGCCTCCCTGTCACTTCCTGCTCCTATGCACTCACATCCAGTTCCAGTGTGGCCTAGCCATTGATGCCATTAGGCAAAAAGGAATAAGTCAGCAATGGCAAGAAGGAGAATACCTCCTCTTCAAAAGGCAGCACCAAGAGGTGCTATGGAGCAGGTTCCAGTGCTGGTCATATCTGTGACACCAGGAATGTCTCCAGAGACATTATGGATTCCTCCAAGGCAGATCTCAGGTCTTTGCTCACCTCCATCACAGGTACCAGTGCCAGGTCTCTCACTCTGCCCTACTGCTTGGGGGATTTGTCCTTAGATTAATCTGTTTCATGTCCCTCTCTGGAACTCCCCTTTGGTTTTGGAACTACGTGTAAGCTTGGTTCAGCTACACGAGTTGGTGTCCCATTTGTGAGCAGGCACAGGTACCTACTTTAACACCTGAGGTGCCACGATAGAGGCAGTCAGTACAGATGCCGAGTCCATGAGCCCTGGGGTAGTCAGTGCCACGGTCTTGTGTGCAGCAGACTTCAGCAGTTGCTGTCAGCAGCATCACTGCTGACCACCTCAACATCAGTGGAGTCCTCTTCACCCACCTTCCTTCCACTGTTCAATCTTAGAGTGTGATGTGTGCTCGAGGGAGTGCTGGCCAACACTGGTTTGTGTGGTCTTGCTGTGGTCATGATTGTCACCTCTGGGTCTGCAGTAACCTGCATGAACCACTCTAGCTCATGTAGCTTGAACTGAGCTTGCAGGTGCTGGAGGAAAAGGACTTCCACACAGAGCACCTGACCGGGATGTGCCTTTCCCCTTGGCAGAAGACATTTGCTGTGACAGGTTTTAAACCCCGAGGGTTTGATTCCACCATGGAATGTGGCAAGCTGGTGTGAAGCGTCTTGCCCTGCTGTACGGCAGGGTGTAGTGGGGTTGTTGATGGACTTCCTTTTAAAAAAAAAATCCTTCCGTTAACTGGCTTAGGATCTCTGAAAAGAATAGTGTGTCACACACTCACTGGCTTCCGTCTCATTGCCACAGGCAGTAAGAGGAAAGTGAGAGAGTCGTAGCCACTCCATCCTTTATGCCCTTGTGCAAGAGCATGAGGATGCCAAAGGCATATGCACGGCTGCCAATACTGCTATTCAAAAAATCCGATCTTGAATGCATGAGTACCTACTCTGGGATTCACACTGACAAAATAATTGAAGAACTGTTGACTATGTTATGTATTATGCGTAGAGACTTCTATTCTCTTGAACAGCGATGCTCTGATTTGATGATCTAAAGTTGTTTGGCCAAAACTATTGTACGTAAATCCCAAATCCTTTCCAAAAATTGTGTTCTTTAACAGCATAGTTTAACAATATACAGGTTGTATAGTTTACAGTGATGCACCGTTGCCCTTTTAACAAGGTGGCTCCACAAAACTGTCCCTCTTTATGTTGCTGTAAGTCTTGAGCACAGTTCGAAAAACAGCTGTGTGTGACTTAGGATGGGGTCAGGGATTGGAATTTCTTCTCATTTACAAAAATGATTTGTTAAAAATAACTATGAAGGGAGGCAACACCACCTGGCAAACACACTTTCATTAAGTGTATTCTCTGGAAAGGAAATTGTTCCTGAAAAATATACTGCACTATGCCGTCAGTGTTCAGGGGTGCAGAGAATCTGGACATGAGGGAGACGTGTATTCTAACCCAAGGACTTTTAAAAACAAAAAGCAAACAAAAAAAAAACCCCAGACTTGTTGAAATCAGGTGTATTAAAAGGCAGCACATTTGCTCTTCAGAAATACTTTTATGAGCCCTGGGAATATACCGACTCTGATGGGATAATTAGCAGCATTTAAAGAGGGTGAATTCTATTCTAGCCAAGAAAGATACCCTAACCTCCTCTTCAGTTTTCTAGCATCCTTTTAATAAAGTAACCCTGAAATCCCCCTGCAGTAGCTGACATACCATTTAAACTCTCAGTAAAATGTGCTACATCTAAGAACAATGTAATCCTACTCTTATTTTGGTGGCTTTAAAAAAATCTAACTGCAGAATTACATTGGTGAGGTCCAACATGCTGTTTACTGTACAGTACTGATGGCATCTAATTTCAGTGTACATTGATATTTATTGGTGTGAACTCTTGAAATTAAGGTCAGGAATTACAATTACTCACATCCTCTCCCTCTCAACTCTGGGACGCTTGCCTTTTGCTGCTCCCTCATTTTAAGTTAAAAAGAGGTGTGGGGTTGAAAGGAAGGCGTTTACAATGTGAAAGAAAAAGTGACCGTATCAGCTCACTTAAAACCAGTGTTTGGCAGTGAAGTCAAGTTGTTCTTGTGTCTGTATACTTTCACATGAATGCCAGTTTTCTGATTTGGCAGCCCTGCTATCCCAAATAGCACAGACATGAAGACTGGTGTACAAATCACCAACCCAATAACATTTCAAATTAGATTAAAATTACTTGAAGTTTGGGGTTTCTTTTTACTGTATAAGTGATGAAAAAGTCATCTTTGCACACTTTTTAAAGAACTTACTCAGTTTACAAACGAATCACAGCGCCATACAATAGCAGCAAGTTACACATAGCAATAGCAGTATTATGAACTCAGTTACATAGGTGTTTAAGCAGGCACGGAATATGGTTCCTGTCACAGAAAGTTTACATAGACAGAAGGGGGAGGGGTTGGGATAGAACGCAATAAAAAGCAAGTGAGAGGAAAACTTCAGCATGTGTCCTGTTAGTACTACTTTTCTATGCACACTGTGAACAATGAGACGACTAGGATATAAATCTCCACAAAGTGCTTCCATAAGAGGTCTCAGAGAGGGTGAAGACCCTAGCACACTGGGTCAGGAAAAAGCGATCCAGGTGCAGGAGATTCAAGTAGAAGGAGGATGCAGTGCAAATTAGTGTGGCTTGGGTGGAACAAATGGGGTGGTGAGGGTCAAAAGGAAACACAACCAGAGAGCTTGTCTGGAGAAAAACTGTACATCACCAGTGTCAAGTAACCTACATTTTACTTGAATGAGGTAGAATGGGGGTCCAGACATTTTCATTACTTTTGTTGGTTTGGGTCTGAATCCTGTGTGGTATCAGAGCCATTATTTTGGGGCCTAAAAAAAATTGGGGGCTGTCAAAGTTTTTAAGACACACATTGCCATGATGACAACAGTTGCTGACAAGCACAACCTGCAGGAAGCAGAAGTGATGTTCTCTCCCCGCACTAAACCTATTAAGTCTTGCCAGTGTAAGTACTATAACTTGGCTATTGTGCCTCACTTTACTTCTGAGCTGGAAAGACAGAATGTATTTTGAGCAATAATCCAGTGCCCACTGGATCACAACAACTATTTTGGAATATTTTAAAAAAACCTCAAAGAATACAAAATCTAGTTAATGTAAGCTATTTATTTTTTGGACTTGTCACTTTACACAAACTGAAATTAAACTGATCAATTTCACTCAATTTATATAGTCAGTTTCTCTTTCTGCTTCATATGTGCTAGTGTTTCCAAAGAATTAAAAGACTTTGGGAATAATTTTGTTCATGTTAAGTTTCATAAAATCCTTTTGAAAGAAACCTACAAAATGTCCATTTGACAATAATCCTCTTTTGGAAATATTAAAACACTTCTCTTTTATTTCACTCAGCATATACATGGTGAGTAGATGTGCCAGCAAGTGAGAAAGAACCAGAGTATATTTGCTGTGATCTATAACTTAACAACAAGATGACCTAGTTTTACTGCTTGTGTATACCTTTGAGCATAAAGCAGGAAATAAAATCTAGACAGTAAATAAAATATAATATTGTACTTCAGCCAGTCTTTTTAAACTACTTTCTGAGAGGGCTGTGAGGAAGTTTATTCATGCTAAACTTCATGGCAAGTGATGAATTATAATTTGTTTAGTACTAGACGCTACTGGTCCAAAATACTAAACCAAGATATTATCTATCTAAAAGTGTTTTACAAATCAATCTGAAGACTTCATAAAAATATCAGATACTCAAACCTGATGCATTAGAGATCTGGACAGCTTAAAGTTTCAAGAGAAATGTATACTGGCCTTAAGGTCAGGTTAAGATACAGAAATGCTTTTAAATATAATCTATACACTCTTATATTATTCTGTGTGACTCAATCATAGAGCTCACTAGAAACTGGAATGGCTAAAAGCAACTTCCTATGGAGTTATCTGTGCTTACGTTTATAAGATATCCCATATATTAACTTTTGAAATATATTTTGCTTGTTAGGCTGAAACTTTCACGTCATTTTTGTCCATCTCCCATCCTGTTCCTAAAAGGACACAACTGGCATAAGTATCACTTGCATTAACCTAAATACACACATTTGATTTGATTTAATACATACTCTGATTTGGTTTTTCAGTTGCTCAGCCTCCTGGCGTAACTGGTCAAGTTCACTCATCTTCCTGTGCTAATGGTGGGCTTCACTGCCACCTCTGAGACAATCAGAAATCTGAAATACAGACACACGAGGATTTATTACAAAAATAAAACAAAAATCGAAGTTTGATAAATTAGTGGAGCAGAATGTCCTTTCAGTATAGCTAGAACTCAACCCAGATTTTTTTAACGATGGGTAAAGTCAGCTACAGTGGGTCCAAGGCCATTTTTCTCACATCTATTCAGAACAAGGTATAGTCACAACCCTTCATATCTACTGTTTCATTCTTTATGCCCAGGACTAATAAAATATGTGTAGGAATGTTTCCTCTCCTTTCCCTCAGGTCCCACTGCATTTTTCCTACCATAAAATATCTTCTTGATTGCATTTTGCATAAGCTGTAATACTGCATGAGCAAAACGCTGATTTTTTACAAACACTAATTGTGATAAACCCTTTTTCCCTTGGGGTAAAATTCTGTGTAAAAAATCAGTGGAAGATTTGTTTTTAATCAAAGAAAAGATAAAGATGTCTCTAATATTTATAGACTGGAGTAACAAACTGAGAAGCCAGGAATACGATAATACAATGAAGTTTCCTGAAATTTGGTGATTGTGAGGAATATGGTCTGGATAGCTGAGTAAACAGGGATTGTTCAGGTCCTTATGAGGCAAAAGAAACCAAAGGGACAGTATATTTGGGTGAGAAGCCCTGAAGTACCTGTTGGGGAACCTCATTTAGTTTTCTCTTGCTAGGTAGTAAAGTCGTACTGGAATAGATATTTGTAATGTTATGTGCAATTTCTACTGTAAATATACTTTCTGTTTATCCTGTGATGTAACTGAGAAGCAAATATGAGCTTACAGAAATTAGATGAAATATTAAAATGTTTCGTTTTATACAATTACGTTTGTTCTCACGCTTGCCACAGAGCCCCACTGTAAGACTTTTCATGTAGTACATAATTGGGGTGGGGCTAGCCAGTACAGAGGACTAAACAAAACAAGTTCAACTTAATACAAATAGCTAGGTAACACCATTTCTCGGTTTTTGAAATGTATTCTAGACACTGTTTCATACAAAAATTCACCCAAAAAACTGTGGATATGACAACTTATACCTGCTTTAGGAGTTCAACTAAGTTACTTCAGGCATAATTAAAACTGTCAAAAGAAAATAAAGCAAATGTGTGGAAAGCAAATGAGGTATTTTAGAAGCTACCTTGATCTTCCATATTTAGTATTATCCACGCTGCTGCTGTTCATTGTTTGCCAGTCATATACATTTGATTCTTCTATTCCTCCACTGTATGGCCATAATAGATTATGCATATTTTATGTATTATCAATGGACACTGTCTTGCTTTTAATTGCTACCCTTGTGGCCATCATTACCTCTTTTTCAGCAAATCAAACCTTCACGTTCCTGAACTTTGAAAACGACAACAGATATAACTTCTTATACTATTAAAATCAGTGTATAGAAATTGTAGTAATGTTCAGAGAACACAAAGCCATCTTCTCCAAAAGAAATTCTGGCAATTGTTTTAGAACAGCAATGAATGGTCGTCTACTAGGATAATGACCTAAGATCTCATTTACACTTTCTATAACAGTGTTAAAACGGTTTCATTCTGTCTACAGTATCAATTACACAGTTTAATGAGTTGGAGAACCTGCTGCTGACAGCCATTTTATGCAATAGCTGGTTTTCCTAGTGTAGATCCTGAGTTATTGGCTAGCATACATGCCTCTGGCTGCTGCATCCTAGTAGGAGATTGTCTGTAAACAATCTAGACCAGACAGAGCTAAAACACCATCCCTGAACCACCATGAACTTCCCACAAAGGCAATTTCACTCCAAGATGTTACTCAAACTATTTAAATATCTTCTGCTAAGTTTACAATACTTAGCCTTTAATAGAAATATTTTCCTAAACAAAACTATCATTTTCCTTTAGTGTTCTGGCCTAAAAATTCATAGTTACCCCCAAACTGAGTTTCTTTTAACGTGGTAGTACTAGGCACTAATGTAAAATTGCAGAGGTACAGTAGCAATTCTAATGAAATTTACATTTAGCTGGGAGGAACAAGGCATATGGCTGTGTCAGAATTTTAGAGCTAATATAAGAGTGGAACATTAACTCAATTTTACAGGCAGATTAAGTCACTAAATTAACCTTTTTAAAATACTTCAATAGTATAAACATCCAAACCAATTTATAAACGTGACATTATCGCTGGCTAAATTCTTAAATTAGAGCACTTGTTAAAAGACTTATTTTAAGAACAGTGTTTAGTTTTTTAGATAGATAGATAGATAGATATGTTATAGCAAATTTTTCATTTAGCAAGGCTGTTAAATTTGAGCTAATAAACTGCTGTCGTATTTGTTTCTCCCTTTAAGGGCTATCTATAGCATGTATGAAAATCTAAAGAACAGAACTGGTATTTATTTTTGAAAAAGTAATTAGGTAACTAGAACGGATCCATCACCACTAAAGAACACAAATGCTGTGCTAGCAGCTTCAGATATTATTCTACTGGGATTTAATCCGCCTTTTAAAAAACACCCACCTCACAGGTAGCCCTACCCAGGAGGAAAGATAAAGATAATTGCAAAAGTCCCCTGCTAATCAGCGATGAGATGGTATAGTAAAGGCAACTCAACAAGCAAAGAGATTCTAATCCACCAGTAAAGAAGTGGAAAATAGATGACGTGAAAGTAAAGTGCTAATGCTCTCTAAATAGGGTCATTCTGTTGCTTTCTTACAGCTTTCTATCGTAGTAAAAAGTACTTTAAAGTACCTCAGAACTTTAAACAGCTCCCAGAATCTATCAAGACAAATATCAAATGTCCAAAACTTCTGACACCATTACTTACAAATATACTGGTTTCAGAGTAGCAGCCGTGTTAGTCTGTATTTGCAAAAAGAAAAGGAGGACTTGTGGCACCTTAGAGACTAACCAATTTATTTGAGCATAAGCTTTCGTGAGCTACAGCATTCCAATGAAGTGAGCTGTAAGCTTATGAAAGCTCATGCTCAAATAAATTGGTTAGTCTCTAAGGTGCCATAAGTACTCCTTTGCTTTTTACAAATATACTGTTCTCTTCAGCACTCCAAAATATACTTACATTAGAAACTTGAGTCAGCTCCTACCAAAAAAATCTCCAGTCATACTGTTCCAGAGCCCAGACGCTGTGTTAATGTGGAACTAGGTCTCTTTCTCCCTTCAGATTCCAGGGTCATAGTTAAGCCCTTGTAAAACTGTTGGTTTAGCTTAGTACCCCATTCAAATCCAGTTAAGACTAAACCTGCTGAGAGCCTTATGCTGTCCACTATCCTTCTGACCCATATTCACCATTCTGTCTTCTTTGGAATATTCTTTCACTTCAGAATATTCTCCACTCTGAGTTCAGTACTAGGGACTCATCTGCTGAACCACACACCAGTCTTGAGAATGGAGCAGTCAATGCTCATCTTGTCTCTGCAGCTCAGCTCTCTTGCTTGGAGTTGTTTGTACTGCAATTTTGACAATGAAAATCACTTCAGAGCAATACAGGCACTTGACTAAACAGTGTTCTTTAGCATACAGGGTGTCAAATTTGTCACATTTCAGCTTCACCACAGATCAGTTAGACTGTAATTACAACAATTTTAAGTTATTGTTTAGCTCTATTTTAGCTGGTCAAGAATATAGAAATATCTACCATCAAGCAGAAATAATAGTCTCTGGTATTATACCTTTCGGACAACTAACTCCTCACCTCTGTGAAGTGGTGGTGTCCTCATTTTACAGGTGGGGGAACTAAGGTCCACAGGTTAAACAATCTGCTCAAGGTCACAGTAGTGTAATGACAGAATCAAGAATAAAACCTACGTCTTCTGGCTTGCAGTCTCCTACTCCAGTCACTGGAGATGCCATCTGCAGCTTTATCTTTAAAAAGTCTGGTATGGACTAATATAGCAGCAGACAAAGGACTAGCTACATATCTGTCCTGCTACAGCACATGGTGTAACATGGTTCCAATCTTCTACTCATGCCAGAAATTATAAGATTATAAACAATGGAATTATATTCTTCACCTACTTATTGAAATATAGTATTGTTGTTTTTTTAAAAAATCCTTAAAAAGTCTTGAAAGGAGACAAAAACTGATCCTAAAATCAGAATATTGTTGAGGAAGTTCACCTTACAGTGACTGAGCCTGGTAGTATCATTCTGGATCATCTGAATACATTTAGCAGTTTTTAAAGATATACCAGATGTTGCTTAATGAGGTGTGCAATGAAGGATACTACTGCAGATGTGTAAACCAGCTGAAGTGGGACATTACTATGAAGTGCCACATAGCCATTAAATATATAAATGTAATAGTATGAAGTGAGTATAGCCCAATATGTTAAATAGTTAGTTTAGTGGACAAGTCTACAGATGTTAGGACACTCCAAAATATGTACACACATTTCTTTCCACAAAGAAAAGCCTTCATTAAAAAAGTTAAGATAAGAAGGGTCCAGTGATGGAATCTCCTCTAACATACCTTAATTCCCACATTCACCACTTTCACTGACCGACGCTGCCCACCCTTCTATAGGTCCCACAAACCTCCAACACCACACTCCTAATGGATTCTCTGTGCTGTGAAACCTTGATTGTAACTTGATATTTTCTAACAAGAAACCATAACATCATACATTAATTTACCAGCATATGGGTGTTTAAAGATGTGTTAATGTTGCTGAATATGAGTTAACGTTTTTTGTGATCATGAGGAATGCGGTGTGTACATTGTTTTCCTGTTAATGATTAGAGATGTGACTTCTTTACAGGAGGGGGAATCTGACAGTAAAAGTGGTGAATGATAGGAGATGAGGAGTTAAGAGTTGTAAGGAAACCTAAACTTGACATTTCCTGACCTTTAAGGGTTGGAGTAAGTGGTTGGTCACCATCCGTAATCTTAGCTATTTTAAAAAATATTCTATTTGTGGCAATCTTCGTTGAAGCGGTTATGTAGGTCATGTGGAAAAGAGGAAACAGACCCTTTCACCATTCAATATAATATATACATGTAAACAGTAACGACAAAAATACAAAGTGTATAGAAGGTCAAATCTTTGATACACAACGTGCCTAATAGGTAAGACTTGGTTCTACTATAATTAAGAGCTGGGTTCCATTTCTAGCTTTTTTCTAGGTCAATCTTCTCTTCATATTGAAGACACTCCGAACTTCACTCCTGCTTACTTCTTTCTCTGCCTGCCTCTCCTCCTGCATTCCAAAAAGTGCATTTAAACAGGGGTACCTCCTATGTATCCTGTGAAAGAGTACAGCAGCTTTCCAAATCTCTTCATACTTTTTCGAGGTTCACAGGCATTGAGTCAAGGTCTCTACAGGAGCCTCTGCCTCAGAGTCACATCTCCCTTCAGTACACTTTTCACTGTGCAGTTCAGACAGGTACTCCCCTAGAATTCAACCTTCCTTATCTACAGTACCTCTAAGCTCAAAAGTGCCTTACTTAAGCACTTTGTGAGCTTAGTGAAAACCTCAGCATGTTGTTTCCTCAATATAGGATCTAGAGTACTAATGAACACTTCACCTTTCATCCAAAGGTCCCAAAGTGCTTTACAAACAATAAGCTACCTTCTAGGAGTGTAGAGAGGTTATTGCCCCCATTTTACAGACAGATAAACGGAGACAAGGCATTTAAGCAACTTGCCAATGATATTTAGCAAGTGAGTTGCATAGTCGAGACAGTACCAAAGAGTCCGGATTTTTACTCACATGCCTCTAGACATATTGCTTCAATTAAGCAAATACTATACTTGATTTCATGGCACTCCACAGCTAAAAGTATAAAAAATGTAAAACAGGCAAGCATCCACATCACAATATATTGTATTAACAAGATTACATCACAACAGTGAGTTCAACACATTCCTTCATTCAGAGTTAAAAATCAGCCAGTATACATTACAAACAACCCCAAATCCCAAACTTGATTTCTAGCACAATGCCACCAGAAACCGTTTAACCCAGATTTCCCATTTCCTCTGCAGGCCCTTTTTTGGTTTAAATATTAACAGGAAGTTTAACTCCTGCCAAAGTGACTGAGAATTCCCTAGCTAACACTCAGGAAATGAAAAGCCTAACCCAGCCATGGGCATAAGAATACAGAGGTTCTTCAAAACAGATGGTTTAAGATTTATGAGCGATTCAGCCAGCCAACCATCTTTGTGACTTTTCCATTCCCTTCTTACCAAGTCTCACAAAGTAAATTTTATGCTAATATCAAACCTCATGGGAAGGAGGTGGGAGGGAATATATACCTTTTGTGCTAATTTGAATCAAACATCACAAAATATTTTTGTGGCTCTATACACAAACAAGTCAGCAGAGCTTTTTGAGGCTCCAAAAATAAATTCACCTTCTCTTTAAAGCTAATTAACCCCAAAATTTGAGGTTATTAAACTGGAAGGGGCATTGTGTGGAAATTAGTTATTCTTGCTCCCCATATATGGACCAATACAATACAAACTGCCATGCAAAAAAGCTTTAAAAAGCACTGAACCGGCTATGCTGCTATGTCAAAGCTGTCAGCTTGAATGGGAAGACATTACTGTACTTCAATTTCTGTGGTTCTGAAACATTTTGCGCCTGAATCAATAATACTGTTGTCATACAAAAAGCCATATACATGCATTTTGTTTTCAAAATTATCACCTTGGGGGGTAAACAAACAGATATTATCCATCAATCTCACACTTACCTCCCTTTCCCTTCAATGTGCTACTGTGTCCTCGAGAACAACACACATCACTTCATCATCACCTTCACTGAACTCATTCAAAATCTCCTTCCATAAGCTGAACTGCTTAATTGAGTCTTTCTGCTGCGAGACTAAATCCCCCTAATCTTGTTGACAAAAATATATCTTGTAGTTAATTCTTTTTTTGTAAGAGACATTAAAATACACACTTGACAAGGTAGTTTATTATTCCTTGCAACTTCAAATGACCCACGTCCCTCAATTAATTTGTTCAGTTACTTGCACCACATACATAGTTACTTCATCGCCCCTTTTCCCACATTCAGAAGCTAGATAACACACCATATTGGTAACTTATTAATGTAACGTATGGAGGCTTTTACCTCTTATCATAAGAAACTATTTCAATACTCTTGCTGCACCTCAAAGTTGCATTTTTTAAACACTAAAAGGAAAAAAATGTGCAAGCAATATATTTAGGTATTGGAGACTTCTGAAGAATCACCACCTATGGCGTAATGGATTCTTGACATTTCTCTTACAGGGGAAAGGGAAGTTACTTTCGTGTATTTTTTGCAAAATAAGCAACAGGCATGTTATCTATACAGCTGCAGTAGTAGTGTTTGAGCATTAAAATCTCCAGCTACGTACTGTAATTTGTAGCCATTTAAAACTTTATAAACACCACCACGAACACAAAATAGTTATTGTGAATAGGGAAATAAGCTCAATAAAGAGTGCCCCAGTACAATGTTTCTGCCCTGAAGATAAAGCTCACGCATCGTAATGAACAGTAACACACTAATGAAAGGAGTGATGTATTGTTTAAGTCCAATCATACTAGCACTATAATTTTAATTTACAAAGTCTAAATAATTTAAAGTGCTCTATACTTAGCTCAATCTAATACACAGACTGACATTTACCTTAAGTTTTGAGTTGTGAAAAAGTCTAGCAGCTCTATTTTAAAATACATCATTCTTTAATCTACTTGGCATAGGCTGCAATAGCCTCTTCAGAGGCATAAAGAAAAGGTGTACTTGTGGCACCTTAGAGACTAACCAATTTATTTGAGCATGAGCTTTCGTGAGCTACAGCTCACTTCATCTCACAAAAGCTCATGCTCAAATAAATAGGTTAGTCTCTAAGGTGCCACAAGTACTCCTTTTCTTTTTGCGAATACAGACTAACACGGCTGTTATTCAGAGGCTTAGTGTGTGGTTATACTCTAGAAACGGGGGGAAGTGACACTGGGGCAAAGTTTACTGCACCTCACTTATTCAATTTCAATTTTTCCTCATTTTACAAAAAAATTAAGTTACTCTTTTTTTAAACAACCAGACTTGTGAACTCAACCCAGACTTTGAGAGTCAAACTGGGTTCTTTCCCTTCTACACATCACAACCAGTAAAGAAAAAAAAATTGTGCAAGGTGAATGATTCCCAATTTCAAAACTTCAGTAGAAATACAGAAAGCACTGACAGCATCATTTTGCTTGCAGTTCTCTCTATTACTGGTGATGATGCATGAGAAGTAAAATAATCCAGCTACACTGTATTATTGATGGTACTAATCATATCAATGTATAAAGGTTAATAATTAATGCCTGCCATATGACTGTTCACCTCTTAAAATTGTTATAAGACATGGTGCTGACAAAACTAATCTCATCTCCCAAGAAGAGCTATTTTTAGGGGCTATTGAACATTGGTGAAGTCCTAGGTGGCTGTTGTACTTTTTGAAACATACAAGAAGTCACACTGAGGGACCTACATTATGCCCACCGGACAGATTAGCAGATGCCTTTCTAATCTATCATATGCTATAAATCCTATTAGTAACACCAATGATAGCTTGTACACTTTCACAATGGTAGAGTCTGCATGCAATGAAGTCACACAAGTGCCACAGTTTAAACAGAATTCTGAGTTTTCTTCAGCAGTTGCCTTAACATTGATATTTCTTGCAACAACCTTCTCAGTTCATCAAAAATTTAGCCTGTTCCTAAAGGGACACCAACATTCTACGTCACATCTCCTTCGGAAAATTGTACCCCTACTGTTCTAAGTTACCCCTAAGATTACTATCAGAGAAAATGAAAAAAATATTTTTCTTTAATTTTATGCATGTGATAGCACTTTTTAGGTGATCAGTTGAGTTCCACTTTTGTTGATAGCACATGCCTTTTCACACTCCCCACAAGAGGGCATTTACCAATATCAACAATAATAGAGCTGATATGGAACAGGAAGCAAGTTGTAGCTATATACAAAGAGAAAGGGTAGAAGAGCAGGAGTCAGACTGAGTAAATTTGCTGATGAAGCTATAAGATCCACACAAGAGATGTTCTAAACAAAAGGAGAAGAGCCATAATATTTCAGTCTTTCCATAGTTTCAGAATATATTAAGGTGTATTCTTCTAAATATTCAATTTTCTGACAATCAGTCATTACAAAAATCAACTTGAGAGCATTCCTTTAAGGAGTTCTGATCCAAATTGAAAGAAGTCTCACTTATTTCTCAGGGCCTCCTAAGATTGGACTACAACAAATTACTCCTGGAAGAATTCTGCGTCACTGCGCATGCACAGAATTCATGTCCCCCACAGATTTCTTTACTTCCTCGCAGAAGAATGACTATCAGGGAAGCAAAGGGACGCTGCAAGAGCAGTCACGCACCACTCGCTAGCTGCGCGGGTCCATTGCTTCAGGCACCCAGAGGAGAGGTAAATCACTGCAGGGCTGGGGACACCCCAGCCAGTGGTTCCTACCCTGAGCCAGGATCAGCTGCTAGTCCAGGCTGGGCTGGAGGCAGGAGAGGACGGGACCTCCTCTTCCCCTGCAAGGAGTGGCTGGGGCTGTGTGTCAGACCCTCCCTCAGAAACCTCCCCCAGCTGAAGAAAGCTCAGCATCCTCCTTTGCTTTCTGCCTGCATCGCTCCTCAGCTGCAGGGGGAGGGGGGGGTCACTGTATGGGGAGCTGCTCCCCCATCCACCTGGACCTCCCAAACAACCCCACCAAGCCTCACCCCGTACAACCCCTGGCCCTCCATACCCAAACCCCACTCCACTGAACCTGAACTCCTGCATCTGGAGCCCCCACCCCTGCACCCAGACCACCCCGCACCGAGTTCCCTGCACTCAAACTCCCACCCTGATGAGCCCCAGCCTCCTGCACTACCCTGAGCCCCCATGCCACTGACCCCCAACTAGTTGCACCCAGACCCCCCACCCCACCGAGTCCCACTCCCCCAGCACCCAGACCCCCCACCCCACCGAGTCCCACTCCCCCAGCACCCAGACCCCCCTGCTGAGCCCCATTGTCCCTGCACTTGGAACCTCCCCCTCCCGCCCCCGCTTCAGTGCATCCAGTTCCCCCCCACAACTCTCTTCACACACATACACCTGCACTGAGCTGCCTGCACCCAAACTGTCCCACACAGAATCCTCTCACCCCACACCTGGAGCCCCTCCACAATTGGATCCTGCCTGGTTGAGCCTGCCTGCCCCACAGTGGTGTACCTGGTGCAGAGGGGCAGGGCCCCAGGGTGTTTCTGAGGCAGGCCCAGGCCTTGTGCTGTGTCAGGGTCAGGTGCAGCCTCACCACTGAGTCTGTGTCCCGGGATGGGGAGGCTGCAGGGTAATCTCCCACCTTCTTACAGCCAGTGGCCTGTGCTCCCCACTGCCATGCTAGAGCCTCTGCATTTATTTACTGACCAATAAAACTTGCAGAATTTTGCAGAGATTTAAAATATTGTGTGCAGAACTTTTAATTTTTTTGGTGCAGAATGCCCTCAGGAGTAACAAGTACTCTGATAATGCTTTAGAGAAGATTCATCCACACCTGAGATGAACACAATCTCAAAAACCATATAAGTCACTATTTGTCTCTTCATCTATTGTAGGATGTATGTGTGAAAGACTAGTGTCATGGAGGCACAGGCAGTTCTCTCAACTGTTCTCCAGTCTCACTTCTTCAAAAGAAAGAAAGTGAAGTCAAGCTATTAGGGTTGCAGAGAAAACCTTCAAAACATGGAGCGAAACCAATGCAGAAGTCTCATCCTGAGTTGGCAGAAAGCCTCAGGTAACAGTTTGAGGTGTCAATGAGCCCATTATTTCAGTGGGTGCTAACTTAGATGCCCACAACAGTTAAAGTATTTCACTGCTTATAAAAATGTGTAAGAAAAGAGAGGAAGAATCATATTATGGAAAGCTACACCAGTGTTTCACAAAATTGGAAAGGAAATACTAGGTACTAGCCATGGTGGGGAAGGAGGAGGAGGGCAGGAAGATGTATGCATTAAGATGGGTAACGGGCCTTTAATACCACATGATGGCATTATGCAGAGGATTTGGTAAAAATCTGACAGTTTTCAAAGTCTGGGAAACAGTGATCTAGACGGATGTGTCCTCCACGTGTCTATGAAAAGGACGCAGGAGTTTCTGCTTGAAGAGAGCTTCACCGTCAAAGCTCTGATATGACACCATCCTATAGTCAAAGATTAGGCAGAACTTGCCTTCACAAGCAGTCAGTGGAATATGTTAAAGTGAAGGATAAGACAATGCTAAAAACCTAAGTTCTTCTCCACCACACAGAACTAAGAGCCTATCCCCTCTGAAGCCATCTCCCTGTCAGCAAGGGACGAGACTGGGATCAAATCTTGTGGCCGTGCAGAGTACTACAGTAGAACCTCAGAGTTACGAACACCTCGGGAATGGAGGTTGTTCGTAACTCCAAACAAATTATTATGGTTGTTCTTTCAAAAGTTTACAACTGAACATTGACTTAATACAGTTTTGCAACTTTACTATGCAGAATGAAAATGCTACTTTCCCTTTATTTTTGTCAGTAGTTTAGCAGTACTGAACTATATATTTTTTATCATCATCTCTGGTGCTGCCTGATTGCATACTTCCAGTTCCAAATGAGGTGTGTGGTTGACTGGTCAGTTTGTAACTTGGAGGTTCTACTATATCTGCAGATCAATAAGGCTCGCTATAACTTTAATTTCTGTCATTTACAGCACTTCTGAAGCAATTTTTAAGAATATTAAAAATTACATTTTATCAATCAAATGTAATCTTAACTTCACATAAAGGAGACACTATCTGATGTGTTCCCTTCTGTGCTCCAATGGCATTAGCCTTTGCCGGCTCATTTGTCAGTTTCTCACACAAACATCCCTATGGCTTTCATATGTACAGAATGCCCTCCCTGAACTGATCTGTAAGTCCATTACCCTCTTTGGCAAATCTTTCAAGATTCACCTCTGTCACGATGCTTAAAAATCCCTAATTAATGAATGATGGTTTGAGGGACAGATGGGGTAGTTGACAATTACAAGTGTATGTACAAGCACTGTGTTTGATTGTATCCCTCTACCTCCAGCCTTCCAATATCACTTGTTCTTGATTGGGTGCTTCTATTTTATCAATTTACTACATGAAAAAGCAGCTTCTCGTGTTAAATAGAAGTCATTACAAGAATTAAGCACTACCTATAAAAAGATACTGAATATTAATTACATCTTCAAGACACTGCATAAAATTAACACCTCTGTGAGGTAAGTGGTGGTTAACCCTATTTTACAGATAGAATAGCTGGAGCAAACAGCTTGAGCCACTTGCCCAGGCCACAAGAAGAGACACTGTCAGAGGCAGGATAACAAGGCAGGAGGGGATTCTGGCTTTCAGTCAAAATTCCCAACCCATACTGCATTGCCTCAAGTTACTCGAAAGGCAAAAGAAAAACCAGGGATTGATTTTCAGAGGGGCTGATTCCCTCACAATTCCCAATGAAGTCTAAGAATCAAGGCCTTAATTTTTAAAATCCTGATATAATAAATTTAAAGACTAACACAATGGGTCAAAAGAACTTGAGAGAAATTCATCTTTAACAAAAAATTTCAGGCGACCCTCAAAACACATGAACTTTTTCATTGGCACATAGCCAATTCTAATGATATAATTTAGATTTAAAAGAAAGCCTTGTCACACTTACACAAGAATAAAAATAATGTTCACAAATATGTAAACACCCACTAAAATCTGCATTGTGAAAAGTTAAAACATTGTTTTCAACATTAGCATTATGTGCCTCATGCCTTCAGTTCCAAAGCACTGCTAATAGTAACAACTGAAGTAGTAAGAAAAGCTTGTTATCAGCACTTAAACAAGGCTGTTACTATTGGTCTTAAGTGAAAACAAAATATTGGGAATTACAAGAAGAGGAAGAGGTAAGACCTCAAAATCACCAGAAGTAGCACTGAGGAAAATAAAAGGATTTACAGTTGCGAAGTATTTCAATTTTCCCCCCAGAACTCCCAGTTTAGAGGATATTAACTGTTTGTACAAAGAAGTTTTGAGGTGTTTTTTAAGACTATGTACCGCCAGCACCATATGAGACTAACTAGTGGCCCACCTCCACATCGATGATATTGAAATCGACCTTCCCTTAGAGCTGTTGGCATGTTTAAAACATCACTGTCTTCACTACAAGGGTGTCAAATGCAGATAAAGTAGATCTTTAAGCCTGCTGTGTCAGGATAATAGGGGATTTTACTAAGTATAAAGCAGGAAGGCAAACTGAAGTGCAGTAACCTGAGATTAAAAAGCTAGTTTTGTAACAATCTTGACTTATTTTAAAATGTTGACACACAATTTTAAATGTGTTTTTCTGCTTGTATAGTACACTATTAATGAGAGAATTCACTTCTGGGGACCAACACTAAGGTTAAGCTACTTTGCATTTGGGGTCAACCTCATCAAAACTCCAATTTAAAGATGAATAATTTAGGAGGGACCATGAATTTGCCATCAAAAGTAGAGTATAAATATATTTCCATGAAGATTTCTCTATGTCTCACATTCAATCATTTCACATTTTAAAAAGAAATCAGCTAGTTTATTATCTAATCTTCCTAAAAGCTGAACAGATGAAATCTCACTGATTTAATCTGCAGTTAGTTTTTGGCATAAAATTAGGTGAGAACATTGAAAAGTAAACAACCCTAACTGAAGTGGAACTATAACAATGATGCACATCAGAATATGTAATATTAATTTTCAAATTAAAAACACTTACTCCAGCAGTTCGCTGAGCCACACCCTTCCTAGTACAGGACAGAAGCCACAGATCGTTCATACATTCTGGATAAAAACTAAGTTATTTGCCAGGTCCACATTAACTACAAGTAACTCAAAAAAGTTATACAAATCTATTTTGCAGAAAGTTTAGTTTCGTTTTTGGAGCAGATACTCCATGAGTATCCTGTGATGGCTGCAGGAAGCAACCCTGGTATCGGAAAATTTATTTTCAATGTAACACTGCAGTTAGTACTTACTTAAGAACAAACCAGACAAACCATAAAGAAAAAGAAAGATTTGCAGTGCCATAAGATTCCATTTTTAGATAGAATATAGTCTTGTAAAAGCAACATTAATAATTACAGGCCAACTCATTTTCATCATGCCACAGCACTGATTCAGTGAGGGCGTTTTTGTAATTCAACTGCTGGAGGCCCTGTCTGAAACAGCATTTCTACTCCTGGTAAGCAGAGAGCTTACAGCTCTCATCATCACAGTCAAAGGAATGGGTTTTTAAAAAACAGAAGAGAAAGGAAATAAAACCATAGAAGGAGAATGTGTTAAACAAGGTTTAGTCAGTTAGATCATTGCACCAAGATGGCTGGATGACAGCCAACAGTACAGAGCATGGTGGAAGTAATGTCCCAAAATACCCAAATCTTCCACCTTCAAGAAAGGAGATGGAAAAGCTGGGGCTAAGAACAAATACACTGCTTCTGAGAGGGTGCAAAAATACAAAAATAGCCGTTTCAGAGATAAAACCTCTCTACTGAAGACTAAGAAAATTGCCTTCTCTCATACCAAACCAGTATTCTGATTCCCAGTTTTTCAAAGATTTAGAGAATTGTTACACTGGTAAATGCTTGACCAGATTGTCTACTAGAAAGTCATCAATACTGAGGTATCCATTAAATAGAAGTCTTGGTCTTTTCCTTAGAGATTCCTGCCCCGCCCCACCCACACCACTTTTCCTTGGGAAAAAATATTTTGAAGAAAGCTCTTAGATTTCCATCATTTTCCACATTACCCCAAATCTTAACATACTCAAATGAAAATAATTAATAGAAAGAACTTGTTTTAAAATTATTAGAAAGAGTTTTAAAAAACTGACTCCAATGATATACTAAACACTCTTCTAAGCCATCAGATGTATGAACAGGTGCTTCTCTAATTCTGCTTACACCCTCCTCACACAGCAGTATAAACACATTCAAACACAGGATTTAGGAGCCAAACATGCTGCATGTTTGTCTGAATACAAACCTCCACCCCTTCCTAAGGTGGTTTTATATGTACACTGGCTACCTCCCAAAGACTGATATTTGAGTTTTATGAGGATTAAATTACCCTGATGGAGGCCTTTAAAAGCAGTCTACACCTGAACACTGTGAACATCTAGCATAACCATATGAAGTATTTTCAACTCAGCGGAGTACTACATTGATAGGAACTGCACCAATTAACCTCACAGGCCCGTAAAAGGTTGAGTTGGCTCCTAAGGTGGAGTATTTGGAAAGCAAGAGCAGAGAACCTCCTCCACCTGTGCCCAAATCTAACCTACCTGGGCTGCAAAGGAACCTAATGCTTTCGGCAACTCTTTAGTTTAATATTTCATTTTTAGGTGAATATTAAAGCATAAAGGCAAATCAAAATATAATGGCTGATCAAGAATTTAAGCACAGAATTTTTTATTTCTAGAAATACCTGACAAACTTTAAGGATTTTTATTCATTCGAGCTAAGAAAATATTTATCTGAAGTTTATAGTATCACAACTGAGCCTGGAATAAATTTCAAAAATTGTTGTATTCCATTTAAATTGAAATTATTTCACTGCTGCCTTGACCAGTTAATGCTTGTTCTTCAGTGATTTAAAATAGAAAGCACGTTTCCTAAGCATCTACTGAATAGTCATCAGTGCCTGAAGATTGTCAACAAGACACAAACAACTCCACTCCTCTTCATTTTCTCTAAGTAATAAATATTACATCCAGACAAAATACTTGAGAGTAAAACCAAAAGTGGCTGTATTACAGGATTCTCCAGTAGCAGTGAGAAATTCACAACAACTTGCCCATCAAATTAAGGTGATGTTTCTGTAAACAAGTGTTCTATGATGAGGAAGTGAAGATACTGCTACAGGAAAATAAAGTTAATTTTTCAGCAACATGAATTTATACAACTGATCCACTCAGAGCCTTCAACAAATTTATATCTACCCGAGTTCTGACTTGTTTTTGTCAGAGTCCTCTCATGTCGGGAGCATACTGCTGCAATACTAACTTGTAACAGGTCACTTAACTGCAAATGGTAGAGTTTGATATTATGCATGTATTTATGGCTGTACTACAAACTCACAGATGTATATTGTTCATTTCCCCTTTTACCCAGCCTCCAGATAAATGCACAAAGCTGTAGTTTAATTGGAAAGGTTGCTGTGTAAACTATTTTATCTTTGGCTTGCTACCCACCCACCTTTCTGTATCATTTATGACCTTATATAGACACTGTCTTCAGGAAATGTATTAAAGCCAATAATTATTTAAATAAAATGATTCTAGTGTGAACATATTTTACTAATTTAAAAGTGTGTCTAAAAAGTAAATTTATCTCATTGTGCAATACACTACTGCAGTTGATGCATTCAGCCACAATACCACATGGCTCTATAAACAGGAACTACAGTAGTAAATAAGTCATGGGTGTGGTCTCACTCCAATATACATAGAGCTAATCTATTATAATTCAATATTAATTCTATATAGAACTGTCTACTTCTCAGATTCTCTTCAAAACACAAACATTTAGAGAAAAAAATGTTTATGCTGCTCCATGTGCTTGAACAGCTTTTTACTTACTATTCAGCAAGCTCTTCCAAAGTCTTGACACCACCTCTTCTGTGAAACTGTGTGCTTTTACCTGCATTTGGATTGCATTGTAACATATCATAGCTGTGTAGGTGCATGACCATGTGTGTGTCTGGCAAACTCACTGTTTGTAGAACATATATACAGATGCTGCACACAATCTGTTGAAATGAAACCTCTGTAATGAGACTGCCTACTTCAAATCAAAACTCAAATGGATAGTTCTGAAGGAGTAACATCTTCAACAGCTTTATCTGTTCCACAAAAAGATTTTGCAGCAGCTGTATGAACAAGAATTCTCCAAATGAAAGCGTACATACATTCCAGTTCTGTGTTTATTAATTTTCACTAAAGGAATAATCATACCTTGAGTAAAGTTTTTACTTTCATCTCATACATATCCAGTAAATCTTGCTTTAATGTACCAGCTAACCATGACTCAGCTAATTTAACCAACCCTGTGAAACTTAAACAAAAGTGAAGTTTTACATAGCAATTATGTAGGGTACCACATAAAAAAGAAGTATTCCTAAGCTATGTTCTAGGAGTCCACATAAAATAACCTGATCAAAAATCAATTCCAATGTGGCAGAACAAGTATGCAAAACACACACACAAACATACCTGTTTCAGTTAACTATTTTTCCACTATTAAGGCAACTTTAATAGTAATATACAGAAATTCAGCCACAAAGATTTTCATTAGTGTTGATGTGGGGATACTAAAACCAAACTCGCTTGTGACAGCTCTGGTGGGCAGGGTTCAAGTACATTAGATTAGTGCTGCTTTATTTGTTTTTCTTCTTTAGCAGGGTACAGAGCAGAACGTCTGACAAAAGCAAAACTTAGAAAAGATAAATTAAGAAATGTAGAGTGTAGAGTTAAAGGACATGCCAGTTGGTCACTTCCGCAATCTTATTACGAACTTATCACTAAACACATTTTAGGTTTTCACAATACTAAATGGAAGAGTGCTAACTTCTGTTAGTAAGAGAGACGTTTAAATCTCACTTTTGCCTGAAATAATGCACTGCCAGTTGAAGCATCTTGCCGGCTAGCAAAGGCTGAACAAATTGAGCTAACATCTGATACCTTCAGTTGGTCCTCTTCCCTTCACAGAGAAAATAATTTAAGTCAACGAAGTTCATGCCAGAGCTTCCCCCTTTTTTCAGGGGAGAAAACAGCTTTTGTGTCAGATCACCACACTATGCAGAAGATGGTTAAAAGGAGTGTTTTTCTTCTGAATAGTAAAGTTTCAAAACTGTATTAAGTCAATGTTAAGTTGTAAACTTTTGAAAAAAAGATCACCAAAACGTTTTGTTCAGAGTTAGGAACATTTCAGTTATGAACATCAATTCCAAACATGTTCGTAACTGAGGTTCTGCTGTACATACAAGGCTTGAAAGGTTTTAACTGTGCAAAACACCTCTTTTTGCTTGCTTGTTATCTTATAAGTATTAGGAATGTCACGTCTGGTCTTCCCTAGTTTTGATGCAGGATTGGAAGTCTCATATGTGATTTGAGCTCTTTCACCCCTTAACTGATAATACAAGTTGTGTGGAATGGTCTTCACATTACAAGGTGAATCTAACAAGAATTTCTTTCCCTCCCCCCTGCCCCCACATGTTTACTATGTGTTTGAACACTTGATTCTAAAACCCCAAACTGGTGTTATTTCCCCCCTTTGATGGTTACCTGTTTTCATAAAGCACCATTTAATTAAAGGAAGGGTGGTCTTGTGGTTAAAGTACAGGAATAGGAATCAGGATGTCTGGGTTCTTTTCCCAGCTTTGCCACAAACTGTTTGACACCTTTCCTGTCTTCTACGTGTGTTGATGTAATGGGTTACAGATGTCATTCAATCAATGTCCGTCACCTACTATGAACTCCACAGAAATTACTATAAATACCTTTCATGGTGCTGCATAAATAAAAACAATTAAAGGCGTAATCCTTGCTGTTAAAAGGCTTGGAGCAACTTTTAGGAGCTGTATTACTGCAAAGCTGTCATACCAATTGCTGTAGAACAATTATAATATATTTACTAAGTAACTAATATTAATAAACCAATATGAAACCTCCAACCTCAGTTACTAATAGCTCTCAGCCCCTGAATTTACATTCTTGAAGTAACATTTTGGCTTCTGGAGTATTTTAAGTTTCCCAACACGGTTACTTGTGGTGATAAAACTGGCCCGCCAGTTCTGAACCCAAAAATAAGATTAAAAACCAAAACATGATCATTTAAATATTACATATTAGAAATCTGTAGATGGGTAAAAAAATACCACTGTTAAGAAGAATTAATTGACTGAAAGCCAGAAACTCGTGGACAGCTTGAACTGGCAGCTCTTGCTCAGTAAATCTGGGTAATTTTTATTATTTTATTTAAAGAAAAATATAAAGTGTACTACTTTTGAAAAACTAGTGAAGAGAACTTTGATATTTTCTACTAGGAAATGCTAAGGATCACAAATAAAACAATGCCAGGAGTTGAATCATCACAGACCAGAGTCCAGCCATGCAATTTACAGAATATGACAGTAAGGCCTTGTCTAAACAGGAAAGGTTCACCAGTTTGACTTAAGTCTGTTTCTAAAGAGATTTAAACCAGTGCAAACCTCAATGGGTATGTCTACACAACATTTTGGAGTGAAGCTCCCAGCTCAGGTTGACAGGCTCATGCTAGTACCCTAAGAATAGCAGTATATACAGTGCTTTGAAGTTGCTCGGGATGGAGTTCAGATTCTGAGGCCTAGTCATACAGATGGATTTCAGAGCCCAAGCTCCAGCCTGAGCCCCAAATGCAAAGCGCTGCCTACACAGCTATTTTTAGAACACTAGCGCAAGCCTTAGTCTGTCTACCAGGGCTGGGAGGCTCGCTCCAAAATGCTGGGTAGACAATTTATTTTAGTTTAAAAATGGCTTATTTCGGTTTTCCTTAAACATCCTCTGAATCAACATACACTAAACCAAACTAAGCCTTGTTTAAACCAAGTGTCCAAACAGCCTTTCGCACCAGTGTCCCTACACTGATTTTTTAAGTGACAGCTTCAGTTACCCGGTTAACTTACTTATATGCAAAAGGCACTAACAGTTGGGGATGATTCTGCTGGGAAAAGACCCCTCTACCACCACACATTTCAACTTACAGATAGATAGAAAAATATCATTGTTGCTGGAACAATTGTGCTGAAGGAAAAAACCATGTATTTGTGTTATTATTATTACTTCAAACCAGAAGGTGCGACAGCCGTTGCAATAAGCCCCTCCCAGTTACAACACCTATGATTGTTGCTGTTAAGGTAAAATGTCCATTTTTAACTGAAATCTGCTAATATGCCTGTTCTACTTCGTTTCATGGCACAAACTAAAAATTTGAAAGGGCTGTGTCCTACATCTTCCATGGAAACTGCACAGAGACTGAAGGCTTTATTGTCGATGCTCATGTTTAATTACCTAAGTAGTCACATTCATTTGTAACATAACATATATAATCACGTACTAGAGATACAACATCTTCAAGTTGACAAATCCAAATTAACAGGTTCTTTGCTACAATAATTTCTTACCATCTACCCTGCTGGTCACTAGTATGTGGCATCATTTCCAAAGAGAACGAAAGTCAAAAGAACTTTCAAATTCTATTGTCACTCATCAGAAAGCAATAATCTGAAGAGTTACTGATTGCCTAGTAACAGTGCTACGTTAGAATTAACAGCTGCATTAAGTTGTAAATGTAATGAAGTTTTCTGGTAAGAATATTCAGCTAAGCTAGAACGTAGTATGTCAACTCTTGGATTATTATTTATTGAAAATGTTGTGAACTACACAGTTCTTGAGGGACACAGTTTATATACAGGTTTCAGAGTAACAGCCGTGTTAGTCTGTATTCGCAAAAAGAAAAGGAGTACTTGTGGCACCTTAGAGACTAACCTATTTATTTGAGCATGAGCTTTCGTGAGCTACAGCGGAAGTGAGCTGTAGCTCACGAAAGCTCATGCTCAAATAAATTGGTTAGTCTCTAAGGTGCCACAAGTACTCCTTTTCTTTTTAGTTTATATACGAACTATCTTGGCTACATCCACTGAATCAGTCTGGATGAAGGTGCACGTGACTTTTCTCCACCATTGGACTGAATGAGTACACTGGCCACATTAATAGGATACAGCTGACAACTTGACTGGGGTTCACTGGCATTACCGTTAATGATGAAATCCAGAATGTTACTGTTCACACTACTTGAGAGCTATGGAAGAAAAAGCAATGTAAGAACCAAGTATTTTCCTAGCTAACTGCTCAGAGTGAATTCTATAGCAGCAGTTCTCAAGCTGTGGGTTGGGACCCCATTTTAATGGGATCAGCAGGGCTGGCTTAGACTTGCTGAGGTCCAGGGCCAAAGCCCGAGCCCTACCACCTGGGGCTGAAGCTGAAGTACCACCTGCCAGGGCCAAAGCCCAAGCCTCAAAGCTTTAGCAACCCTTTGGATGGCAGAGCTCAAGTGGGCTCAGGCTTCAGTCCCCCCTCCTGGGGTCATGTAGTAATGAAGGGGTTGTGGTGCAATGATGTTTGAGAACCCCTGCTCTATAGCATACAGGTGCAGACCATTCCCCTTAAGAACATTCTTCCTAAGATATCTGGGTTATCTTTTTACGTTTATAGGTTTTGTTCTCTTTAACTGCACTAGGTGTTAAATTTTCTTTCCTCTGTCCCCCCCCCATAGTTGTAGATTCCTTTTAGGACTTCTTCGGCTGCACAATCCTTCAACTTCTCCTTGATTTAAGCACCCTTCAGTTTCAAAATCAATGGAGGAAGAGTTTCTGGAGTTTATATATAGGCCTTCTTGCTTGAAGAAAAAAGTTGTTTTTTTCGAACTGTAGGACTGCACTGTGTATACAAGAATTCCCAAATTGTTGGTTTGTTCGCAGCTTTCAACATTAACAGTTTTATGAAATAGCTGTAAGTTGGAAGGACACTTTGGGCATTAGTATGTAACAAGCTCATCCAATTTTGTTTCAGAATTCTCTTGTTCAGTACAGATCTCCATTATAAGAGTCTTAACTGTCCATTAAATAGGCTAGCCATCTATGCTTTATTTGTTTTCAAATACTTAATGTCTAAAGATATTAAACTGAATTTATACAAACACTTCCCCCATCTTCATCATCCACTTGCCACTTCCTTCTTGGAAACATTTTATTCAATTCACAGCATATTACTGAAGATATTCTTGTAGAATGATGTCTGAAAGTTCAATACTTGGGAACCCAAGGTTGCAAAGCAGCATTGCTCCTATTAGAAAAGCAAAACTGCACATCTATTTCTGGTTACTGTAAATGCTGCTGTATTCAGAGAGATGTTTTACAAAGGTTAGTGTGGCTGGGCACCTTCTATGAGATATATTCATCTCCACATGCTTCTTGTTTTTCCTTTAATAACAGTATTGCCAGACTTGAACTTGAAGCAGATATTTTGCTTAGCGGACAATTTTTCAAAAGCCAGATGGAAATACACATCAAATAGAGTATTAGTAAACTTTCATTATGTGCAAGACGTGATTTATTAAGTGCTTAACTAGCTATATTTCTATTCTTTTTTTTTTTATAAAGCAGGTAGAGTACAAAAAGAAATAGTAAACTACTACATAAGTTAAAGCTTAATATATCTAATTGAATGAACAATGATTTTCATAGTGCATAGTTCTATTCACATAACCCTCACTTTTTACAATACAAGTTTCACTGTGATTAGATTTTTTACAGGGGTCACCAGTAGTAATTTGATGTATAACAACTACAAAGTGGATTCTAATATAACTTCTAGTTTTACAAGTCTTCAGGCTGAAGATTCCTATGGAGGTTGTTGTCTGAAGGTGAATTTTTTGAAGTCTGTATCTTCAAAATCCCTGTATCTATTTTTGAGATACCAGTAATGGGGAGCGGGAGGAGCGGAGAATCAGGCATCTACTAATTGCTGTGTTTTATCATTAAGTCAGTCAGGCCTTGGTGAAGACTTTTCTATCATTGTACATTCTCTGCCATGCCTGACAGGTCTAAGGGCTGATAATGGAACAGTTTTCATGAGAAGACATTGTAAACTCCCTCTGAAATAAACATACTGTGAAATCTTCCTATAAAAGTGCCTTACAATAAAACAAGAAAATATTACTGGCCCCAAAAGAAAGACTTACTTTTAGTCTCTCCCCACAATTTTGGCTGTATTCTGTAAACCCTACATCTTCATTTACCTGAAATAAACATCTATATTTTACTGTTATAAAGTCAGTCATCACAACATAAAACTATTCACGTGCTGCTGCCTTGTTAACATAGCCTTGCATGAAACTGCTGCCAGTCAAAAAAAAACAGCAAAGATGGCATTCATCCATTTTGCTTTTTCAGTGACTTAACTGTTTCAATCCCCAACAAAAACTACACTACGATGCAGTTAATGTTGTGAATGCAACTCAGTAAATACGGGGTAACATATCACACGTGACACCATTCAATAGCGATTTGATTATGATTACGGCACTTTAGTGTTTGTGGTCCCCAAGGCTGTTGCTACAGAGCAGAGTTAAGGTGCCAAACAAATCATTTTAAAAATTTTAACTTGTATATCTAGATTCACCAGTGCCTTCTCACAGCTTTAGTACACACTGTAGCAGCACAAAACAAGTAAAGTACACTAGCTAATTAAAGTGGGTTTACAGAGCAGTACAAAGTGGTTGGGAGTGTGAACCGCAATTTTGCCCTCCTTCATCCCAACATTCCCTAGCACACAGAAAACTTAGTTAACCCTCTTTATCTTGTCCTCTGTTGATTAGACTGGTGCAACAAGGCAGTTTTGGAAAATTAGGATTAGCGAGCATTTTTGGCCTTTTCCCCCCATAATGGAATATCTGTCATGGGATGGTGCATATCATCTCCTCCTGCAGAGGCACTCATGAAGAGCTGCCTTTCCCAAAACACCCACCACATTCCATCGTTACTAGCAACAGTGACACCAAGCTGTCCCCAAAGACTGGGTGGCCCCCATACTGCCAGAATATTTGGGATTAACACCTTTTGCATTTCCTGACTGATTTTAATTATCATATAACTGTTGTATCAATACTGTTTTTAAAGTATATAAATATACTGTATACTTTGTGACGGGGCAAGGCCAGATGGCTACGGAAAAGTAGTGGGAGATAGCTATATTAGCTCCAGGCTAAACAAATCCCTGGTACCAGGGTAAGTGAAATGGCAGCTGCTCCAGGTCAATTAAGACACCTGGGGCCAATTAAGAACTTTCCAGAAGGCAGGGAGAAGGCTAGGTTGATTGGGACACCTGAAGCCAATCAGGGGCTGACAAACTAGTTAAAAGCCTCCCAGTCAGTCAGGTAGGGGTGCATGTCAGGAGTTGTGGGAGGAAGTTGTGCCGTTGGAGAGGCTGAGTAGTACACACTATATCAGGCACAAGGAAGGAGGCCATGAGGTAAGGGTGAAGTGGAGCTAGAGGAAGTGAGGGCTGCTGTGGGGGAAGCAGCCCAGGGAATTGTACATGTTATGTTTCTAAAAGGTCAGCTACCATAGCTGATACTATTAGGGTCCCTGGGCTGGAGCCCGGAGTAGAGGGTGGGCCCAGGCTCCCCCCCCCCCACCTTTTCCCCCAATTAATCACTGACATTGAGAGACAACAGAGACTGTGCAAGGGAGGAGAACTTCTCCTTATCTCCCTCGCTGGCTTATGATGAAAATGGCTCAACAGACTGTGACCCTTGTCTCTAGAGAGAGAGAAGGGTTACGTGGAGGGTTACAGTGAACCTCTGAGGCTAGCGAAATCCGCCAGGAAACGCGGGACCCACGGAGGCAAGGACAGAGCTTTGTCACAACTTATAGAAGTAATATAAATATGGACTGTAAGGTTACTTCCTTAACTGCTTCCCAACATTTATAATTGTATCTCGTAACTGTGCACATTGTCAACACAAACCTGGATGTAAATATTAAAAAGCCAATGACTAAATTTAGTCTACTTATAAAATTTAAATTCATAAGGCTACTGTAGTGTTAAAATTCTTACTCAAAAAGCATTACTACTGCTATCTCAAGAGACTTGACCACCACCATCATACATCTCTCCACTGGGCAAAATTACCATAATAGAAACATTAGTAAAAGACTAGAAAATTCTTTTTATTAAATGTATATTTTTTAAAATCTTTAAAGTTAAAGTTCCTTGCTCACATAATACAATTATCTCCCTACCTTTTTCATAAGCTTGGGGAAGCCTGCATGAAACAGAGAAAGAAAAATGTTCATGATTACTAATGGAAACTGGAAAGGAATCAGAATGAAGAAAAGCCACACCCTAAAGCTGCACACAATTACATACTGCCTCTAAGTTAGCTTTTTGTCTTTGTTGCTTTATATATATCTATACATATCTATATATACATATCTATCTATATATCTATATATACATACACACACACACATCTTAACAAAACCAGAGAATAATATGTCTTAGTGTGGGGCTTGGTTTTTCTTTAGATTTCTAAGATTACTTGAGATCACTATAAAGATTTACTTTTCAAAGAGAAGAAATATTTGAGTAGTGTTAAGAGTGGTGGATGGAACACAGCTGTAAAATAGCATATTTTGGATCTATTCTACTTAAACTCTTACATATAGCAACACTAGCTGTACATATGGAATGCAAAGGCTGTTATTTTGTTAAGCAAGTTATATTACACTATCATTTTAGACAAAAAGGGTTTAAAGTATTTCAGAGCTGGAATTTCTTTATGCAGTTACCAAAACAAGAAATGCACAACTGTTAAAAGCAAAACCACACTAGAAATTAAAGGTTTTATATGGAGGTTATATGTAAAATACTCAGCATTCTACATGAATGTATCTAGCTGACACACTGCAATTTCAGACACACATGAAGAATGAATTAGGTTTCCAAAGGTATCAATTCCTCTTTAGGAGAAACCTAACTTCATAGCACATACATGGAGAAATAGATCCTGGAAAAGAAGTAGATTACCACTGTTGAGAAGAGACCTCTGTGAGGATGGTTTTTAGGTGACTAGATACAATACATATTTAGCAATTGGCTCATTCCCTCATCTTCTGCATGAAATTTCCTTTAGGAACACTTCCCTCAACCCAGTCACCCACCCACCTCCAAAACTGGCACCTTTAAGGAGACAGTAAGTTAATGCCTCACACAGGACTAAGGGAAGTCTAGTACCCTTACATGAATGAATATAATTTATTCAGAGGTGTAGACACTAGAAGTAACTGGGCACCAGGACTGAGGGTATGAGTTAAACCATCATCATAATGGATAAAGGAGCTCAAAGGCCACATGTGTCTTCTAAAATATACCCAAAAGCGTTGCGACAAGTGGTATTTTGGCACAGAAAACCTGTTCAGCGTTTCAAACACGAAGCTGGAATCAGAGATTTGACTACCTTCACCATGATGTTGATATTCTGTTGTTGTCATTGTAGGTTGCAGTGACACTTGAGAAGACTGGATGGTTCAGTGTACAGAAAATAGGGTCTTTTTCCTCAAGATTGTTTGTTTAAAACACTACCCGTGAGTTGCGATTCAGACCAGCTCAGGAGACAACTGTCTACACTACAAAAATATCACAATTGGCACTAACTGCAACTCTTTTTGCAGTCTTAGAGGAGAGGCCAACGGCACAAATGTGAACCTCCCTCTCATTCCCAGAGCTGGCATCTCCAGGTCAGGCTAGAAGCGCATCAGTGTCAAGGGGAAGATGGATGAAGAGGTAGTTTGTACTGCTGCTCATGATTAACCTGTTTGTTAAACTACAATTGTGGTCTCCCAGCTCCAAAAAAAGGTAGTCCTATGCTACTCACAATTAACAATCACACCAAAAATAGTTTGGGGGGGGGGGAGGGAGGGGCTGGCTGGAATCCTCTTCCTTAGGATCACATGGGAAAGTTATACTAAAAATCCAACACAATAGAACATAGCTGCAGTGACAAGTAAGGAGAGCAAAGAAAATCTAACCATACTTGAGGAAATCTAACAACCTTACCTGAAAAGTAGAATCCACGTTTCCAGGTAAAAAACATGTTAGTTGCACCCTCAGATTCAACTAGTCTGAACCAACTGAACTTGTAGCAGTCTGTCAAGACAACACCAGACAACAGTTCACTTAGTAATTCCTTGTCAAGACTGGAAGAACCAATTTTGGCCATAACAACTCTGGCCCAATTTTCAATGGATGCAAAGAAAATTGCTCCACTCCACAGTTTTTTTTTCTATAATTGTAATAAAAGACCTTTAGCTTCAAGAATGCTTAAAGCACATTTAAAAAGAGAACAAAAAATTATAAAAGAGCCACTAGGAAACCTGGGATGAGAAAAAAATATATGCTGTGCATTGAAAACTGCAAGACTGCAAAAGGGGAGGGGGGTGAACTTGTAAAGGACACATGATTATAATACACCCCAGTTAAACCTTGTTTCATGATATAGTAAAGTATCTGCATCCGATGAAGTGACCTGTAGCTCATGAAAGCTTATGCTCAAATAAACTGGTTAGTCTCTAAGGTGCCACAAGTCCTCCTGTTCTTTTTGCGGATACAGACTAACATGGCTGCTACTCTGAAACCTGCATGAACATGCAATTTCCGATGCATGGTTGTTTGACAACTATGCAAAGGGAAGATTAGAAGCAATTTAATTTTTAGAAAATTTAAAGTATGGAGACAACATATGTTTAGAATTTGTGTCATCTCTTATTACTAGATCAGCTGAATCAATGAGTTAATGGTTTTGGAGAGCTTAAAGAAAGGAAATTCCAACAGCAGCGTATTTTCTTCTAAAAACAAAAAATATGCATTAAAATCAAAGGAGTGGAAGCAGTCTGTGTTGTTGATCCAAGCAATTTACAACTAATTCCAGCTGTGACAGAGCAACCAATGACATCATCATAACCTAGCAAATACTTACAATAACACCCCCTCCTAACCAGTTTTCAAAGATAAACGTAGTTCTAGCAAAAAGTTGTTTCAACACATTTAGACACCTACTTCATCAACCATTTTGAAATGTTCCGTGCATTGAGCGCTCACACACATCTTTGCTAGGCTACTGAAAGACTGAGTCCTTCTTAAGTTATGTATCCTCCATCAGACAATGCACTGAATTAGATTTTACACCAGGTTATGCTGCTACCATAGTTTTCATCTCCTTACCTGATTGCCCCTAATACTGAACACATTAAACCAGTGAAATGAAGAATACAGGCTACGAGTGTTTCGTGAAAGCGCGGTTGGTTTTTACTGAAGAGGTTGTAAAAGCGATCTTCAAGAGATAATGTATATTTGATGTATCCGATGAAGTGAGCTGTAGCTCACGAAAGCTTATGCTCAAATAAATTGGTTAGTCTCTAAGGTGCCACAAGTCCTCCTTTTCTTTGTTCCTTTAGTGATGTAAAACTGGTTTGACTAATACTAGAACCCTATGCACCAAGCCAAATTATACTACAAAAAAAGAGTGTTCTACATTACCTAAAAGCAACAAAATAAGATCTCACCCAAACTATATTCTACACTGAAAAGCGTACAACTTCCAATGGCAGCAGAACCTAGATTTGTTGCAATCAACTTACACAGTTCTTGAGAGAAAGCACAGATCCAGAGACTCCCTCTCCCCTTGCCTAATATTGACCCCATGATAAAATTAACAAGTTGGACTAACAACAAAGGGACTATATCATCCAGTCTTTGGGGACTCCAACAGTGATTTGAACAAACATTCATCCAGACAGAACGGTCCTATTGATGCATTTTCTGAAGCCACAATGAGGAGTACCCTCCTAAAAGCTCCATCAGCTGATAGCTGCAAGTGTAGCTAACTGCGTAAACACATTCAAAAATACACAAGATGAAGTTCCAGCCCAGGAGATCACTTCTGTTGGACAGCATGCTCTTTTTGCCCATAAAGCTACTGCTTGCATAGAGCACAACTTTAATGCCTTCAGATAGTTACATATTGAGGATGCTTCTGGTGGAAAATAAAGCATTTCTTCTCAATAGCTCAGGGCCCTTATGCCAATACTCTCTACAGATGTTCCTGTAATCATAATGCTGCTTACTGAGAAGCACAGGGAGACTAAACTCATGGAGTGTCAGAAAAGAAAATTAAAAGAAGTCAGCCTACTTGGGATGGAAAGTTGGTGGTGCCTTTCTCAAATTTAAAAACAGCAGATATATGTTAATGTGGATAATGTGTGAGCTGATTTAACAAGTTTACATAGACAATCGTTCTAAAATTGGATTCTGATTAAACTAAACTCATATCCCAGAATATTCACTTCTTTAGAAATCTACTTCTACTAAGCCTCAGTTGACTATCATGCTGACTTGCATGAATAAGGCTTACTCAAATTAAAGTATGGACATTTTGTTTTTGCAAAGATTCCTAGACATCTTTAAATGACAAGACTCAGAGGCAACAATCCCACTTGATTTTTAAATATTAAAACACCTTCATGGTTCTCTGTTCATACATTAGTTTCCCCAACTAGGCTAGTAGTGTTCAGTGAATCGTGAAAGAATGAGACCTCCAACCTGATGAACCTCATTCACAATTACAAATACAATTTTTATAAAAGTAATGATTGTTTACACAATGCCAATTTAACTGTAAGAAAAACTGGAGTGATCAAGTTTATTTTTCTCTTTGCTACAGGTTTTTAAGTGGCATTTTAGAATAAGTTTCAGAGTAGCAGCCGTGTTAGTCTGTATGCGCAGAAAGAAAAGGAGTACTTGTGGCACCTAAGAGACTAACCCATTTATTTGAGCATAAGCTTTTGTGAGCTACAGCTCACTTCATTGGAATGCATCCGATGAAGTGAGCTGTAGCTCACGAAAGCTCATGCTCAAATAAATGTGTCAGTCTCTAAGGTGCCACCACAAGCATTCCTTTTATTTTAGGATAAGCGTTCATCACCGGACCTGTGAATATCAGGTAACGATGTAGGGTATACTCAAGGTCATCTACTACATCAATCTTGAAAGACATGTAATTTGCAATTTTCCTGAGGTTTCATTAAGAAAGAAGGATTTTCATGCCCTTGGTTACCAAATTCTGGAAACTGTATCACCTCTCATGCTTCATAATCTTCTCTGAACTGATAAGCAATTCTGTCTAAGTGTGGTCAAGTAGCAAAGAAATTACTTATTTTAACCCTTCACTGTAATATACTCCAAATAAAGCAAACTTATATAGATATGTGACAACAGTATCATAGGACAAACTAGCAAGCAGCAGAAAATTAAAGATGTGCCATACTATATACACTTTTATCCAGCAGTTCATAGTAAACATAGTATGTATAGCAACCACTCTGATCTAATAAGAGATGCCTTCAGTACTGAGGTACGACAACTGAATACAGCAGCTATATCAGAATATTTGAATTGATTCATACTTCAGCAAAGTTCAAATTTGTATGGTAAGTTTGTTGCATCCTCCCCTTGCACAAATCAGTGTAAAGGGAATTTGTTAAAGATAAAACTTTGGTATTCTTATTTTTTGAGATAGTACACTCATTAATTACAACTCAACATCCCCTTATTGTCACACACATTGCGTCATTGCAAAGACGACCTTACATCTCAGTAGCAAGAGACAATGGCACTTTAAAGAATCAAGCTACTACCTCTTTTTCTGCTCTGATGACCCATTAAGTCAATTTTCACTTCTGATCCATTAGTACTAATAGCAAACTGAAGCCATCATTTCCTATAGTACTTATAATTGATGTTACAGGAACATAAAGCTGAATATCAGGTGGGGTGAAAGGAACTGCAGAAGAGAAGGAATACAATAATTTAGGAAGATTTAGAATAAAAATGTATTATTGTTAAGCATTATCCGTGTTTGCTGTTGTACAGCACAGAAGATAAGAGTTCCTGCCTCAATGAGTTTATAATCAAAGAGATCACACAAAACACAGAAAGAGTTTCTACAGCATAAAGAAAAGGAGTACTTGTGGCACCTTAGAGACTAACCAATTTATTTGAGCATGAGCTTTCGTGAGCCACAGCTCACTTCATCAGATGTTTACCGTGGAAACTGCAGCAGACTTTATATACACACAGAAATCATGAAACAATACCTCCTCCCACCCCACTGTCCTGCTGGTAATAGCTTATCTAAAGTGATCAACAGGTGGGCCATTTCCAGCACAAATCCAGGTTTTCTCACCCTCCACCCCCCCACACAAATTCACTCTCCTGCTGGTGCTAGCCCATCCAAAGTGACAACTCTTTACATAATCAAGTCGGGCTATTTCCTGCATAGATCAAGGTTTTCTCACATCCCCCCCACCCCCATACACACACAAACTCACTCTCCTGCTGGTAATAGCTCATCTAAACTGACCACTCTCCAGGTTTAAATCCAAGTTAAACCAGAACATCTGGGGGGGGGGGGGGGGGGGGTAGGAAAAAACAAGAGGAAACAGGCTACCTTGCATAATGACTTAGCCACTCCCAGTCTCTATTTAAGCCTAAATTAATAGTATCCAATTTGCAAATGAATTCCAATTCAGCAGTTTCTCGCTGGAGTCTGGATTTGAAGTTTTTTTGTTTTAAGATAGCGACCTTCATGTCTGTGATTGCGTGACCAGAGAGATTGAAGTGTTCTCCGACTGGTTTATGAATGTTATAATTCTTGACATCTGATTTGTGTCCATTTATTCTTTTACGTAGAGACTGTCCAGTTTGACCAATGTACATGGCAGAGGGGCATTGCTGGCACATGATGGCATATATCACATTGGTGGATGTGCAGGTGAACGAGCCTCTGATAGTGTGGCTGATGTTATTAGGCCCTGTGATGGTGTCCCCTGAATAGATATGTGGGCACAATTGGCAACGGGCTTTGTTGCAAGGATAAGTTCCTGGGTTAGTGGTTCTTTTGTGTGGTATGTGGTTGTTGGTGAGTATTTGCTTCAGGTTGCGGGGCACTACAGTGCTAATAAACAATGGCCACATAAACACCACCCTATACCGGAAACCTACTGACCGCTATTCCTACCTGCATGCCTCCAGCTTTCACCCTGACCACACCACACGATCCATCGTCTACAGCCAAGCTCTGCGATACAACCGCATTTGCTCCAACCCCTCAGACAGAGACAAACACCTACAAGATCTCTGTCAAGCTTTCTTACAACTACAATACCCACCTGCAGAAGTAAAGAAACAGATTGATAGAGCCAGAAGAGTTCCCAGAAGTTACCTACTACAGGACAGGCCTAACAAAGAAAATAACAGAACGCCACTAGCGGTCACCTTCAGCCCCCAACTAAAACCCCTCCAACGCATTATTAAGGATCTACAACCTATCCTAAAGGATGACCCAACACTCTCACAAGTCTTGGGAGACAGGCCAGTCCTTGCCTACAGACAGCCCCGCAACCTGAAGCAAATACTCACCAACAACCACATACCACACAAAAGAACCACTAACCCAGGAACTTATCCTTGCAACAAAGCCCGTTGCCAATTGTGCCCACATATCTATTCAGGGGACACCATCACAGGGCCTAATAACATCAGCCACACTATCAGAGGCTCGTTCACCTGCACATCCACCAATGTGATATATGCCATCATGTGCCAGCAATGCCCCTCTGCCATGTACATTGGTCAAACTGGACAGTCTCTACGTAAAAGAATAAATGGACACAAATCAGATGTCAAGAATTATAACATTCATAAACCAGTCGGAGAACACTTCAATCTCTCTGGTCACGCAATCACAGACATGAAGGTCGCTATCTTAAAACAAAAAAACTTCAAATCCAGACTCCAGCGAGAAACTGCTGAATTGGAATTCATTTGCAAATTGGATACTATTAATTTAGGCTTAAATAGAGACTGGGAGTGGCTAAGTCATTATGCAAGGTAGCCTGTTTCCTCTTGTTTTTTCCTACCCCCCCCCCCCCCCCAGATGTTCTGGTTTAACTTGGATTTAAACCTGGAGAGTGGTCAGTTTAGATGAGCTATTACCAGCAGGAGAGTGAGTTTGTGTGTGTATGGGGGTGGGGGGGATGTGAGAAAACCTTGATCTATGCAGGAAATAGCCCGACTTGATTATGTAAAGAGTTGTCACTTTGGATGGGCTAGCACCAGCAGGAGAGTGAATTTGTGTGGGGGGGTGGAGGGTGAGAAAACCTGGATTTGTGCTGGAAATGGCCCACCTGTTGATCACTTTAGATAAGCTATTACCAGCAGGACAGTGGGGTGGGAGGAGGTATTGTTTCATGATTTCTGTGTGTATATAAAGTCTGCTGCAGTTTCCACGGTAAACATCTGATGAAGTGAGCTGTGGCTCACGAAAGCTCATGCTCAAATAAATTGGTTAGTCTCTAAGGTGCCACAAGTACTCCTTTTCTTTTTGCGAATACAGACTAACACGGCTGTTCCTCTGAAACCTTTCTACAGCATGTGTATGTGAGGGTGACTGAATTTTTGATATGGGTGGATCAAAGCGACTATTCATCCACAAAGAGATTAGCAGAGGACCATACAGAATGGGCTACTTCCATTACAAACTTCCAGCAATGAAGAGGACACCTAAGACGACAGAATTTTTATGAGATATGAGATATTGATATATGAGATATTTATGAGATATTGCACATAAAGCCATAGCATTATCCCTGGTTGTGCCTGAACTGAACTTTTAGGAAATCTATCATTTCACTACAGCTGTTAACATTAGTGCAACTCTGCAGGTGGCAGCAGGAGAGCGAAATACTAGACCGGGTCCTATTTATTTTTGTTTTAAAATCACCATGTTGTCTAAGTGCACTCTGAGGCCTGGTCCACTCTTAAAAATTAGTTCAACCTAGTTACGTAGCTCAGGGCTGTGAAAAATTTAGTGCCGTAGGTAGGATGACCTAACCCCCAGGGTAGACCCATCTAGGTCCACAGAACAATTTTTCCATGGCCCTAGCTACCACCTCTTGGAGAGATGGATTAACTAACATTGGCAGAAAACCAGCAAGATGGGAAGTGTCTGTTACAATGGCACAGCTGCAGTGCCGTAGCTGTGCTGCTGTAGTGTAGATAGGACCTGAGTAGGTATGGATCACATGGCAGTAAGTTATTCATCACCTGAGACATGCATTCCTTAGTGCCCCTGCCATGGAGCTGCTCTAACATTTATCTCCTAAAAATGCCTGGTGTAGCTGAGGCCTCAGGCTGAACACAGAATTAGCAATGCTGTTTCAGCCTAGAGGCTTAGAAGAACAACCTGTGCAAGTAAAAAGTAATATTAACCACAACAGAAAGAACTTGACTATTTTTAATGTGACTATTTATTCCTAAAAAAGGCCTCCTGACCAAAACTTTACTTTCCAAAGTAAGCATATAAAAACTAACATCCCTCAAGCGTTGAAAAAAACTGCGGCTGCAATATAGCAATTTCCTATCTGACATTTTAAACTCAAGTCATGGTTCATATCATCGCCTGCTGTGGAAAAATCTTTGGAGGGGTAAAAAAGTTCTGTGCATTTCACGACATGGAATGCCCAGTGTTGCTGCCTCATGGGGTGGAGGAACGCTAGTTGACACAGAAGTGATGCAAGGCATGGGCTTGCAATTGTATCAAAGCATCATAAAGAGGCTGCGTTTCAGCGTAAGCTCTGAATGTGGCCACTCTACCATTGGTTCCTGTCTGCTACTAGCCCCACTGAGGTGGGAGGAAGCTTTGATACTTCAGGGTTTTGTGCCATATAATCCACAGGATTTCAAGAGAACATGTGCTATCCAGAGAAGCCACTCCACAGTTCTGGCTCCCTCCAGAACCCCAAACTTGTAATGCTCATGGAGGGGGGCTCCTACCAACTTGGTCATATCAGTTGTGCTCCCGTCCTGCAATAGTCAGCCCCAAATCTCACTTTTGGTCTGTTATAGTCCCTTCTAATGTGCAATGTATGGGGCCTTAAGTATCTGAATACACAAATCCATCTTCTTAGTACTTAAAGCTCAGAATTATTCTGTGGACACAAGTAAAATGTTTTTACATCTCTTACTATTATGAATTCCAATTTTTTAGAACTGAATAGGAAAGTCAAACAATAAGAACTGAATGCCCCATTTCCTTCTTTGGGCACATGCTATTTTTAGTTGTATCTGCTTTTTCCATGTACATATATCCAATACTACTATAACTCCATGTGGGCGGAGACACGCTCCCTGAAGCTCAACTAATTTAAAGCGCTATTCCTTAAAAAAACAGATGAATTATTGGGCTACATGCTTCGAAAAACAAAGAACTCTCACTCTGAAGATTCCTTGCAGGAAAAAAAACACCCCAATGAGCTATTTGGTTAGTTTTTCACTTTCTGTGTCCCCTTCCCAAATTGTGGTTCACATCCTTCTGGCTATGTTACTCCAATTCTCCAGCCCAAATACAGGCTAAACAAGTCTTGAAAAAAAGTGGTGCAGTTCCACCACAAAAGGATGGCAGGATTCTGAGGGATCATGCCACTGAAGTTCTACCTATGGGCACATGGAGGGCATAGAATAGGCCGAAGGAGGTGCAGGGAGGGAGATGGCCAATAGATTCACAACTATGTAGATCCATTGACTACATCCTCAACGAAGGGGTGACAGTGGGTTAAACACACTTAAGTCTGGTCTACACTAAAGTTAGGTTGATGCAAGACAGCTTACATCGACATAACTATGGAATTGTCTACACTTACATTTCACTCCTCCCAACATAACTGCCCTGCTACGCCAACTTAATAACTGCACCTCCACGAGCAGCACAGAGTCAATGTTTATGTAGTCATGTTGACAGTGTAGACACTGCATCGCTTACGTTGACCGTTACTGGCTTTCAGGAGCCATCCCACAATGCCTCACATGGACTCTACAATAAATACAAATGCTCCTGGTGAGGACAGGCGCTGCTGACACAAGGAGGAAAGTACAGACGTGCACAAGCGGTGCAATTACTGTGGCAGCTGTATGCCAACATAAATTAGGTGGGCTTAATTTTGCAGTGTAGACATGGCCTTAGAAATATTACCAAAACCTCAGGTCTGCAGCAGAAAATATGGATTGACTGCTGCTACTTTACGACAGGGAGGAACTGTGCTCCCAATGGCCTATGAAAAATCAATTTGAGCTTTGAACACAATAATGCACTTGTGTCTTAACAAAAATGCTTTCCCCTGCTGCTTGACCTTGATAAAATCATAAATCGTGCTGTTGATGACATTACCACTGCACTGGAAGTGACATCAATATAAGTATTAGGACCTTCATGGTGGGATTAAATTGGAAAAAAGAGTGGTTGTGTTGGAACAATACCTTGTTTAAACACAGATATTGGTAGTCAAAAATAGGAACATTAAAGACATGAAAAATTAATTTATATTTAAATCTAGATCATAAAGACTCACCCAGCATGCAATCCATCAAATGCTCAAAAGAAAGTGATAGCAAAATTTAGTTTATTTCTTTTAAATGATCACCGTTTATTCTGTACACTATGCTAATTAAATACTTAGCACAGTCTCAAAATATAAAATTAAAGATTAAGATTTTACTTTAGATATTTTAATTTGCTGCGTACACTATATTTAAACTAGCATAATAAACCTTTTCCCTTTACAAATACATGCCTGCTAATCAGGAAATGGAGTCAAGTTGACAAGAATCAGCTATTGCTCCTGTTCTCATCACATCACTTAGGCTATGTCTACACAAGCATTTTTGTCAGTCAGGGGTGTGGAAAAAAAAAACCACACCCCTGACCAAACATAAATTTCACTGACAGCAGCGCAGGGGTGGACAGTGCTATGTCAGCGGGAGACTCACTCCCATTGACCTACCACTTCCAACAAGCAGCGGTAGCTTTAATTATGCCAATGGGAGAGCTCCCTCCTGTTGGCATAGAGCAGCTACATGGGAGACCTTAGAGTGTTGCAGCTGCATCAGTATAGCTGTGCCATTGTAAGGTCTGTCATCTAGACACAGCCTTAAGGTAGAAGAGCTTAAGAAGAGCTCTATGTAAGCTCGAAATTTGTCTCTCTCACCAACAGAAACTAGTCCAATAAAAGATACTACCTCACCCACCTTGTCTCTCTAAGGTATACCAAGGCAGCCAATAAAATTTTAACAACTTCTACAATGGTACTTTTAGCAGTGTGAATTAATCCACACATTAAGATTCCAACAATCCAAAAATATGAGAGATGGTCAACCTAAGCAAAGAGTGCTTAAACTCTTTTCTCAAGTAGTGCGAAGCTCAACAACAGTGCCTAAAAAACATCTAGGCATATTTTCCCATGTGCAGAATTAATGAAAAAGTGTTCTGGCCACAAGCCCTTATCCAGCAAGGCATTTAAGCCCATGTTTAAAGTTAAGCATGTGAGTAGTGTCACTGACTTCAGCAGAACTATTCACATTTAAATGTCTTGCTGGACTGGGACCTTAGTGCTGTAAAGGAATACAAACTGTATTGAAAATTAGTTTGGCTACTTATATTCCACCATAGATAAACATTATGCTTTACTACACAGATAAAGACACATTCCCTGCTTCAAAAACCTTGTAATATTAGGGCCTGATCCTGCAAAGCACTTTGGCCATGTCGATTCTTACCACTGACTTTAACGGAACTACGCAAGATGATCCCCTTGCAGTATTACGGCCTTAAGACAAACCGAAAAGGACTAACTGAGGGAAGGACTGAACAATGGTACTTGAACTGCCTTCCATCCATCATACTTATCACTCAGTCCTGGCTATACACTAATATGGAAGCTGTAGCTTGTTCAACTGATCTGAACATCTCTATCCTTGCTCTCCCAACCATCCTTACCGAATATAGGACTAGGAAGAGAGATTTCAACCCCTACAAGTATCTTTTGTGCAAAGACTTGAATACACAAACTTAAAAATTACTAGCTTATTTGACAGGTTTCAGAGGAACAGCCGTGTTAGTCTGTATTCGCAAAAAGAAAAGGAGTACTTGTGGCACCTTAGAGACTAACCAATTTATTTGAGCATGAGCTTTCGTGAGCGAAGCTCATGCTCAAATAAATTGGTTAGTCTCTAAGGTGCCACAAGTACTCCTTTTCTTTTAGCTTATTTGACAAATTTCAATGACTGAAATGTAAAAATTCAGAAGCCCAAACAATTAAGCTAGTATGCCAGTCTTAACAGAAAGAGAAGGACGCCAAGATTTAAACCATTCCAATTGATCTGTACTGATTTACTACTTATAAGTTCTCTGAAGACATACATTTTCACGCTGGACACCAAAGCTAACAAATATTTTTAGACGCACCCACTAAATAACGATCCTCAGAGATTTAAATCTGACACGGTTTTTCCTATTTTATAACAAACCTTGCACATTGTAAGCAGCACAACTGTTCTGTAACTCTTCCAATGCCATTGTCCACAGTAAGCATACAAGCAGAGAAAGTTCTCATTCCATCAGCCTTTATGTTGCCAGTTCATACACCCTGATTGCTTGCAGTCTCCTAGTTATCATTACATTTTGTCCTGCAAAGCCAATAAAAAGCTACATCAGAGCTCAGGAAAGTGGCAATGGAAACAGAGCTTTTTTACCTCTAGGCCACTGGTTCACATCCAGTTCAAGTTGGTAGTCACCAAAAATTATAGCCATCTTAAAAGCAGTTCAGTGACCCCCTATGCGAAATGTACTGGTCTCAATACAAAATCTTGGTGGACAGGTGTCCACATCCCAAAATCATAACTGCCATCCTTGTCACCAGTGGTACCAAGGACTGAACAGAAGGCTAAGGAAGGGTAGAGCAGTAGAGACTTCCAAGGTACTTAATTATGGAGGAGGGGGGTGTCTGGGAACACAGAATGCTTCTTGTCTCAGCAGCCAGTGGGTTTGGGGGAGTGGGGCTGAAGAGTGGTGTTCAAAATTTATCTGATGCCTTCCAGTCATAGGCTGCTACAAAAGATAGAATCTCTGAGTAGAATCTAGGGACAACACCACAGCAGAAGTTGCAACATCTGGAAGGTGGGGAGCCTCTGCTTCTCACCTGGGTATTATCCCTCTTGGCCAGCGCCCCCTATCACAGGCGGATTTTTTTTTAATAAATATTTTGTTAACGGGTTTATTCCTCTAGATAGTACACATCTAGGGAAGAGTGGGAGAAGAGGACAGAGAAGACACAGCAGCATTGAAAGCAATGTAGAAGGGAAAAAATAAGGGGAGGAGGAAGAGAGAAATAAGAGCAGAAACCAGCAATGAGAACATCACAGAAAAAAAAAGTCAGATTTATTTCAGGGAAAAAAAGCACACATGGAAGCGAGGAAAGGAAAGATGGTCTAACAACAGAGCAATATGATAAATTGTTAAAGGACCAGGAAACAAGAGATCGATGTTATCTCCCAACTCTTGCTCTGCATTTGTACAATGGGATTCCAAATTCTGTTGCTGCTTCTAAGTGCTATTGTAATACAAATAGGCTTTTTTTTTTTAAAAAAAAAAACACAGTAAAGAGAAAGTTATTTGAAAATATATTCCAATTACTTATAGTACAAGACAGCCAGTACATACAGCGGACCCTCGCTAGAGCGCGGATTCGCATATAGCACCGTCGTGGCAATGGATCCCAAATTTAAATATTTCAATTTTAATCCATGGTAACGCAGCCCCACGCATGGATCCCGAACTCCGCATTCTAGCGAGGGTCCGGTGTATTCTTTTAAACTGTAAGGGGACATGGTTTCAAGGCCCAGCCTGGAGACATGCTATTTTTCACTCTGGATAGTAGACTGAGTCCTCAGGCTAATAGGCATCAAGGAAATTCAAGACCTGGCTTAGTATATGAGTTCATATTTAGCTTTGTGGAAAAAAAAGAGGTTGCAAGTGAACAGAAACATTAAAAGATCACATTATATGCAGGCCATCCTCTTATATCTGGAGATTTGCCAGGATACTTTACCACAAAACTTTGAATGTGGTTTGAAACATCTTCTCCATTGTCAAGGAATTTACACAGCTTAACACACACACACTTCATTTTCTCAGGATATTCTATTCAATGACAGAAAGTGGAGGATTTGAGGAAAATGCTACAAAATTGCATCTAAAAAACTTATGATTAAATCTTATGTATACAACACTAAGATGCAATAGCAGGTTAGAGAACACTCAAGTAGCCACACCTACAAACTACTACACCTGGGTCTAAAAACCCTATATATTTAGGTTTCTTTCTGCTACCAACAAATATGTTTGTATTAACAAATGTGTTTATATTAAGGAATAAAAGCATTTCCCTACAGTGCTGAAAATCCAAGTACAAGGCTTTTCCCAGAATTAGAAAGTAAACAGATTATGAAAGGAAAGTGAAATTGACTAGTCTAGCTTCATTGTCTAAACTGAGTGAAGGATAAATTAAATTTTTAAATATCTGATTACACTTTATTTTTCTCCATTTATACTATGACGATGACACAGGTAATAAACTTTTAATTTTTAACCCAACACTGTCTCTTTCAACAAAAAGACTTCACTTTCTAACAATTTTATGCAGCTTCTAACTAATTCAGACTTTTTCTACAAAGAGCTAATAACTTGTCTAACAAAACCTGCAGTAGTTGCAGTGATTGTAGTTTGATTGTCCATGAAGTCCCAATACTCCCATAATAGTTGTCAGAAGCATTCAAAATATGAAAGAGCTACTGCATAACACAATTGGAAGCTTATTATGGACATAACTGGATATTTTTAATCAAAAAAGCTGATCAACATGTTTGAAGTAATTTAATTTTTCTGCTCAGTTGCTAATCTCTGAAAATGTCCTAACTGTGCTATTAACATTTTATATTTGTTAAACAGCAATAGTGGGCTTGGTACTGTACAAGACATGGAATTTACAAGCTAAGCACACTTGTGTTCTGCACACTGGACTGGACGGGACCTTTCTGCATTAAAACCCTGATTAGTGCCTATTCTGCAAAACCGGCAAGCTTCAAGGTCCAAAACTTGTGAACCCAAGGCAGCTGAGTATAAATTCATCTCATTCTAAGGATATATACAATTTGTTTCTAGCCCTGACAAGTAATACAATCTCAAACTTCAAAACACAGCGATTCTTAAATAATCTTATTTTCCCATATCATTGCCATACACAATTACAGCTACTTCAAATTAGTATAAAGCAGTATTCTAATTAGAGGATCATGATATATTGGCTGCTAAAATCATATATGCAATGAAGAGATGGCAGAAAGATAATGCCGTATTTTGAAGTATGGGATTCACTTACTGGGCCACTGGAGCTCCTCTTGAAAGTGAAAAGAGGAACTGCTTATGATGTCAGCAGCAGCACTAGACTAAAAGGGCTTCTCAGAGTGTGCTAGGCAAGGGAACTCCCACAGAAAAAAATAAATATAAACCGCTAAGGGTTTTCTTAAACCATTGAGAAAGTTTAAAGTGCGAGCTTGGACCAACCTACAAGAATTCTCTAGTCATCCAAGTTACACTTTTGAGCCTGATGAATTCAGCGTAAGATCCAGGGAACTACAAGACATCCAGTCTTTCAATGTCTGCATCCAAATGGTATGAAGTATTCAAGTGAGGATAAAAGCTGAAATGACTGCAGTTTCTGCCTTCTGTCATACTGACTTTCAACACATGTTCATGGGTCAGCAATACTTTGACTCTAGTGTATGGCTCCAGCTTATGAAATTTATGAAAATAACTACATCAATTTAAAAATTAGAACACTGAATTTATGGGTCATTCAGCTATAAGTCCAAGAAATATTTCTTATCTGGTTTTAAATAGCAAACGGAACAGTCATAACAATAAACAAGTTATCAGGCACAGAAGAGGTGCATACTGATTGCCAGGCAGTGTGTCTGCCAACGCTTAAGAAAATTCAGGACTTCGTAACCTGCAGCATAATTAAATTGCTATAAACATCAAGCAAGTTGTTGGTGATCTTTGTACAGACAACACTTCTGCATAACAGACAGTGGTCTCTATCCACTAAGATCTTCAGCACCCCTAATATTCATTACCTTATGAAGGGTGTGTGACAGGATTATCAACACTGCAACACATGCTTATTCTTTCTAATAGTTTAATAAAGTACAGGAATTTTTACTTCCTTGGTTGGCATATTATAATCTGATTTGGAGTCTCGGAGATATCAGCAGGATACAACAACAGGAACCCTTGCCCCTATTTGTCTGCCTTATTTTGTCAGCCCTATGGAAAGTAACAAGTCCCATTTTTTGTTAGCCCACTTTGACAAGAGCATCTTCTAGGACATGCATCTAATGGGAATTTCTACAATTTAAAATTAGCTATGAGAATTAGATTTCTTTTTAGTTTCTTACAGCACAAAAATGTCTACTTTGTTAAATTTTACTATGTTATTTATTATGACCAGAGCCAGAAGATTAATTTATATTATACCATCATAAACCTCAGTGTGACAAACTTGATGCTTATGTTGACGCATTTTAAACACAGCAAAAGTCTACTGTAAATATAGCACAATACTTTGCACCAAACATGCCATATATCGAACCTCATGGTCTGACCTAATGAATTGTCAGCCCAACAATTTAAAAAAAAGGTATACAGAGAACAAGGAAGAGGAAGAGAATTCATCTTGAGCCTGTCAATATAGCTTATTCTCCTGAGATCAAAACAGAACTTATGACGTAAGTCTACAAAAGAAAGCTTGCAACAAAATATCACAGAGTTTCACAATGCATACATAAATACTAAAACAAGAGGAATGATATAGCCATAGTCTCTATAAGTTCAAATCTTCAAACTGATCAATGTTCTTGTCTGCCCTTAGATTTTCTACTTTTAAAGCCCTAACGACAACATTAATTCTTGCAGAATGCCATGTAGTTCAAAACCATACAATAACCTACATATTTTCCCCTAGTAAAAAAAATGTCTGGGATAATCAGTGTTGCCACAGGCATTCAAATGACAAATTCAAGTTGTCCCAAGAATGTGCCAACCATTACTATTGGTCATTTAAATTCAGTCTCTAAAGCAGCTACCTTGTAATTTGAAAGTGAACAACTGTATATTCTTCTGTCAGAAAAATCTGTTAGTAATCTGTCTGAGCTTCCCACACAGCACAAAAAACCGACCCACAGTAAATACCTGTGTAAAGCTCCATAAACTTTCAGATAAAATTCTAGAGCACTTCTATTTATAGACAATGTGATTTCAGTAACATTCTCAGTTGTTGTAATTTATTTCCTCAAAACAACATGCAAGCTAGCTAGTACCCCAGAAGTGAAATTTACATGAGTTTGCTTATAAACAAATAAGCAAACAGAACACAAAGGATAGAGATATTTGGAATATAAAATGCAGAAAGCAAAAGGTCTTACATAGTTTACATAACAGACAAGAAGTATAGAAGTATTTGACTTTAGGGAAAAATGAATTCTTCTTTATGCAGGGGGAAGATCATTACAAAAGCAGGTAGCAGTTAAGATTATTTAGAATATGAACAGAGTGGTTTACAACAGCAACAATGAAAGGGTACATCACAATCTTGACTGTTAAGAAGAAATAGGTGAAACTTTCATGTCAGCAATGCCTACCCATCCTTGGTGGTTGTGATTCTTTACCTCTGTCAAAGTCTTATGGCAGCCTTGCAAAATTCAACTCACTCAACTTTCCTGGTCCAAGTACATTTTTGATTACTGAATAAGGGTGAACAAGCAGCTTTGGTGCCTTACCTGGTAGAATGCTCACAACAAGTTTGTAAGGCCACATTAAGGAGTTTGTGGAACCGCATATTTTGCTATTATAAATTTTTTCCTTTCTTGAAAGAGTTGTAGATAATGACAATATATTTTAATTATGATCCTTCATACTTGTATTCAGCCATATGGAATCTGCCATTGTAATAAAAGCAAACTAAACATTCTAATTATGGACAATCCAGATTTTATAATTAGGAATGCTGGTGAATTTTGCTCAGAGGAGTGTGGTAGCATTAAATATTCAACCATAAATACAACTGACAACAGCTGGAGCACAAATCAGAATTACTCGCAGCAACAACAGGACATATGTAAAATGCTGTTCAGCTATCCAGCATTCAAGTAATCCTTAGCATGTGTCAAAGATGCTTCCTTTTCCACACAGTTACCAGAAATTAGAGAGATTTTGCAGGCTAAAAATTTAAATACATTAGGTACTTTTTACAAAGCAAAGTTTTAATACTAAAAATATATATATATATATATATATACCTAGAGCAGTACATGGTGTTTCTACAAGACTAAAATTTACACAGTCAGACATGGTTTCTTCTTTTATCATTCTTTTCTTCTGCTGCTTATCCTCAGCACCTGGCTTTCCCTTTAAGTTATAAGTATTCTCTATGAAAATGTCAAACTGAAGATAATCTGGTCCTTGTCACTTTTGCTCCGTTATAGGGCTAGCTGCACTTCTGGTACGCCCCCTCAGGTCTTAGGCCTCGCATCTTTAGATATCCTGGGGTGGCATTCTACAATTCTGCCACTCTTGGGCTTCTCTGCACAAACATTTAACCCCTGGCAAGGTGGGGTGTGCACTGGCACACCAAGCACTGTCAGTATGTGTCATGGACAGTTCGGGAATGCGCTTTGATCTAGTCCTGTGTCAAAGAGAACTAAATTAAAGTGCATTAACAAACTATTAACATGCGTCAGCAGGGTCCACATGGACAGTTAGTCCACAGCAAGCTAGCATGGAGCAGATTCATGCTCCTACTTGCCATGGGCTAATTGTTCACATAAATATGACCTTAGTTAGATCAGGCCCCGAGCTGCAATAACCTGTGTAACAGTGCTTACTCAGAAGGTCTGAGTCCAGGAACTTGCGGCTCTTCTCTTCAGGAATATACAACCATTGGCTAACAACAAAACACCTTCTTACAACAAACTTATTTATTTTGCAGTAGGAACAGAGCCTGTAGACAAAAAAAGATTAGAAAACAAGGTACATCCATCTCTACCTTATCATGCTCTGATGGTAACCTAAGCAGGGCTAGCTTCTTTAGACTCCCATGATAGATGTTTGTCTCTCACCCTGGCTGCCCTGCACAACTATCTATCCCCTTCTCTTTAGGGGGTGTTAGCTTTTAAACTGTCCCTAGTTCTTTTGATCTCCTGGGTTTGCAGGCCTCTTCCTCTCCTAGCATTGTTTGAAGTGTTTGCTGAGAAGTGACTTATTGGCCATTCTTTTACCTTCCTGCTTGTTTTTTTTCCTGACACCCCCATATTAAACTAACTCAATATATTAATATAGTAAATGCCAGAACATACAATATTCATAAATTACAGAGCAGCTCCAAATCAGTCACAGAGCTAGAGAATCAACAGAAGTCAGTGTTCAAACTAGCATTTGAAATTACTGTGACTGACCAGTGGATGATTATTTTGGAGTCTCACCACCAATCATGTTTATGCTTCTGTGAAGTTTCAGAAATTTTACTATGATTTACATACAAGAATGAAAAAAAGCCAATCCCTAATTACAGTATGGCTGGGAAACAATGAGTATATATGCAATGTGTAGCAAATAGGCACTGTGTCTTAAGATGTTCCCAGGTTATAAAATGTAGGCTATGTGGTTATCCTTTAGCTAAACATCTAAGACTTTATTGCACAGGAACTTAAGGCACAGAAAAGAAAAAAAAGAAAAAAAATCAACCAGTGCCCTTTATCACACTAGACTTCCAGCTGGAGTCTTCAACCTAAATACAAGTAATTCTTTCTTAAAATTGAAATACTTTCACATCAGCGTAATCTAATTTCAATACTGCAGTTCAACAATTATCATATAAGCACCAGGGTCAAATTACATATACAAATATTAAAAAACTTGGATACACTATTGTTACCTGAGGTTCACAATACCATTTTTTTAAATGGGTAATAGAAATCTGTCCTTATATAATACTCTACCTTTAAACATGTATGCATATTTTTGAATATCTACATTTTTTGCTTGCATTGGGAAGCCTTCTAAGGAAATGCAAATTACCATTAGATGCACAAGTAATCAAAGACACAGTTAACAGTCAGCTCAAATCTTTTAAAAAGCTTTTAATGTTCTGCTAAACTACCAATTGGCTCAAGTATGTACAGATTGTGTATATATTTTTGGTCAATGCAAAAAAAAAAAAGTTTTCAGCTGAGAAAGCTGAAAAACTAATATAGATATGATACACACCCTTTGGAGATATATTAAATTGTGATCCAACATTAAACTGATCCATATATAATTTTTTAAAAGTTAATTTGTGACTTTGGTTGCAAGAAAAACAATCCAGATTTTCAATTGGGTAAACTATTTTTTAGCCTGCACTTAAGGCTATAGTTAGAAAACACCCTTGCTCTCCACCCTATCCTGACCATCAAAGTAACAGAATCTAACCAGCACAGGGTTATCAACGTTCTCCCTACCACAACCACTAATATGTTACGGCAAGAAATGTTGGCATTAGTCAGTGTAGGCATTGGGGGGGGGGGGGGGGAAGAGTCGAAGAGTCCTAAGAAGATTTGTCTAATAGTAATTCAACCATATGACTACATGATTTCTCATTTCCATTTGTTAGTATCAAACTAGTTGCTAAATGGGAGTCTCAAAACAATACGGTATGCCATATGGCTAAAACTGGATATTAAAATTGAGAATATCAATTACCAATCCACTAATGCTGAGAGCCAAAAATCCATGGACAGTAAGAATTTAATCCAATTCAAAGACCGCAACATGAGCCAAGCCTTATCTACAGGAGGCAAAACCTACAGTCATTTTAGCAGAAAGCTACAAAATACAAATTTCAATCACAAGAATAAACTCAATTAGTAAATGCATCACCTCCTTAATACTTCTGTACCTTTAACCTGGAAGTTGCAGGGAATCAACCTAAGAAAGAATTTATCTTGCTTTGTTAAGAATATATTTCTGGATCTCAGCTTTCTGAAGGGATCTAACTTAAAACCCTTCTTACAGGAACTACGTAAAAAGCACACATTTTAGCAAAATTACATATACAGTTTATATCCCTACATTCTGATTTTATATAGTTACCAGTATCTAATTTCACACTGTGGTTGAGAAATCATAACTCAAAACAGAACTGCTAAGGAAGATCAGTTAGTTGCTTCCTACATGACCTAATTTAAACCTTTAGAACACCAGGAAGTTGTTACACACAACACCTAACAACATCTTGTTTGGTTTGGGGGAAGGGTGTTATACACAAAAAAGATTATATATATTTGTTGTTAATGAATATATTCCAAAGCAATCACATTTACATGCTGGGTATACAACAACCAAAAGTCAAACTATTCTTCATATTCCACAATAATTGCTAATTTCCAAGGATATTAATACACAAATAAGGACAATAGTTTTAATTGTTTCAGTTTTTAAATTTAAGATCGATTTACTAAATGTTCACAATTGGATAAAGTTATGCATTCAAATGGTGGGAAACACTGCTAGCTTTTTTTACCTTAAGAAATTGTGAATTCTTATTAGGTTTAACATTCCATCTTCAAATATGTTTCTCCAAGTGAGGGTAAAGCCTCAAAGCTGTTCCAGCTGGATTTACAGTAGATTCTGAACATGAGGCACCAACAAAGATTTCATGAAAGGATGCTTGCTACACAATGACCTGACAACTATAAGGACTAAGCAGGGATAAATTTATATGATCTTAGTCGCCCAATACAGGAACCTACTTTATTTTTCAAGTTCTTACCATGAAAAACAAGAAGAATCTGAAATATTAAATACTAGTGAAGCTAGTTTTAAATTCAATGGCATAAAAAAAAATATTCAAACTGAAACAACACTGACAGGTTCTTAAAGAAATGTCTGTCCTTCAAATGATTTATTGAACTAATTATATAGATGTAGTTAATTTCTTCAATATTTATCTTCATTTTGAAAAATGCTAACATTATGCATTTCCAATACAAAACACAAAAACGGAAACAAAAACCTTAGTCACAAATAAGGTTTTTGTAGCCCAATACAAAAGTAAGCTATAAAACAGATTGGTTATACTCTAAATAACCAATGGCAAATGATGGATTATAGAAAAAATAAATCCACAGAGCAGTACTAAAACTCCTGATCCATTATCAAGAGTTTAGAGGTCATCTGAATACAGAAGACATATTACAAAGCAGCAAAATATTTTTAGAATAGTGCAACATGTATTTTAAACTTATTAACAGTCATTTGAAAATGCTTGGGAGTAAATCTATTTTATTAAATACTAACTGGAGAGTTTATTTTATTGAGGATGTGAAGTTAGAAATAAGGTTAACACTAGTATAAATAATAAACAACATCATAAACTACCAATAGGAAATTTATACCTTTCTGGAATATATACTTTTTTTAAAAAGTCATCTTGTAATGTAATTTTAAAATATGACATGTACCATATAAAACACAGAAAAAGGTTTTAATATCCAAATAACCTTTTTCTTCCACCTCTTTATAATGGAAAGAATAATGCCCTAAGTATGACAACTATTTCAGGTCAAATGCAGTTTTAAAAGCCTCCACATATCATCTGAACATTCTCAAGCAGAAGGGAGCTTCTCCTTTGTATCACAAAAAATGACTACTTGGGGTCTGATTATTACTAGACTGGTAAAACAAAATTTTACAAAGCTACTCATACAGGATTTTGTATACACATTCTGGATTATGGAAAAATGTTTTTTTAAAAGTCTATTTGTGGCTAAAATAGAAAACAAAGAAAAACGTTCCTAAATGCCATTATAACGGGCATTAGATGATAGAACAAAATCACGTTTCTGTTTTATTCAGTCACAGCCTATGTGAAAATTTCAACAAAACTATTTACTCCTCCCACCTAGTCTATCCTCCCATGTATTTGGGGGAAAACCTACAAAAATTAAAACAGGAAGAAAAACGTTTGTTTTACCATTCCCCCAATCCCCTTCCTACCACAAAAAAATAGGAGAAAGCAAACAAAAAACAAAAGACATCCAAAATACAAGTAAGGAATAAGATCTACTTTGGCAGAGCTATGATGAGGAGGAGTTGAAAATGAGAGAGCTGCCTTGCTGCAAACGCCATCTTGTTGCAGTTATTGGGCCCAGGCACAGAAGGATCCATTCATTCACAGCAAAAAGAAAATCAAACACACACCCTCGGTAAGCTGCAGCCACCAAAACAACTGCACTATTATCACCTCGCTCCCCAAAAATACACTCTTATCTAAAAAGACTGATACTTAGCACTTAAAAAGAGTTTAGATCTCAGTGCAATCTCTTATTTTTTCACATGCATTTTACATATAAATCGACAGCACTTTGTCTTGATTCACATCCTTCTGCTCAGCAAACAAGCTTCAAAATGTGGAATAAGCCTCCAACGACTAGGTGCAGAAATGATCAAACTGCAAAATGTTTTGTCTCTCATTTCAGTCAGTTGTCTACAAGAACAATTTTGCTGGATTTTTTTTTTAAAGCTTCCTTTTATTGTCAGATGTTCTTTCCTCTTTGTTTCTAGTGTGTAGACAATACCTAATAATGTGGCAGTTAACATCATGGAAAGGATGCCTTATTTGAAGTGAGTCCCAAGTAGTGACTTGGTAAGAGAATATTGAAAAATCACATTTGTTAAAATTTCAGCTAATCTTCACAAGTGATTAATTGACATCTTGGAATAAGCTCTATGTCATCCCGACTCTCTTCTAGACAAGATTATTTTTAAAGTCTTGCCTATTCCCTAATTTCATATTCATTACTTAAAATATACATGACTGTACATCCTTTTTCATTTTTATATGCAGTTTTAGAATTGAAATTTAAAAAGCTACACTTTGAAAACACCTTTAATGGATAAAAAATGTACTGAAAACCTTTTCATAACTAAGCTTTGAATTTGGGGGCAGGAGTTTTTAATATTTTTAACACTTCTTCCATGGAGAAACTCCCTTATTCTGCTGTAGCAAACATCCTCCATGATCTTCGATATTACACTTACAGGCACACAAAAATATGCAGCACCATAACAGATGGAGGAACAACAAATATGCAAGCTAGATTTAAAAAAAAACATAGCTAAGGGATTAACACAACTATAGACCATACCCACCCTTCCTCCCACAGCAAAAAACAGTGTGAACCCATCCTCCAAGCCTCAGATGTTCCCTTTTCTGGGCTAGGGTCTGCTTGGAGCAGCCTTACCCTGTTTGTCACACCCTTGTCTCCTCTTAATCAATTTTCCACCATTACAGCAGAAACACACCACAGCATTTCTTGAGACTCTCCCTCCCCCAACACTCTCTCTGTAGGGCTCGGTTTCTTTGCCAACTCACCTTTATACCTTAACGCACACACACATATACACACACACAAAGAACAGCACAGTGCCTAGTGCAAATCACTCCAGCCTAATTGCAATTAAAAATGGAACCCAGCAAAACCCCGGGTTCTCTTCCCTTCTGGTCTTAAAAAACCCTTCAAAAGAAAGACTCTCCCACTCCTACCCCCACCTCTTCCTTCTCCAGCAGCTAGAGAGAGACTTGCTAGGGGAAGCTGAAGGGAGGTATTTTCAATCTCTCTATGCTCGTAGGCGCTGGACAGGCTGGGGGCAGGGGAGATCAGGGGGCATGGGGGGCTGTTAGCGAACAGGAGGGGCGGAAGAGGGATTGATGAGGCGGGCAGGAGAGGGAGAAGAAGGCGCGGAGACACAGGGAGAAGGGTCCTGGGGAATCTGGGGAGTGGGGCAGCCGGGGAGGAGGGAGTGTCCGCGGGAAGGGGTCCCCAGGCCCTTACCTGCCCCTCCGGCCGCTGCTCATTAACGGGGCCGCTGTGTCCGCCGCCCGCGGCCCCTGCCCACTCCAGCTGCGTCCCTACCGGGCTGGGGGAGCCACCCGCGCTGCGTCTGGCCGGTCCCGGGGAGGCGGCGGCGGCTCGTGGGGCGCCCTGGCTCTCGGCTCCTCCTCGCGCGCTTGGTCCCCGCTCAGCTCCCCGCAGCCATCGGGAAGCGGAGCCAGGCTGGGCGCGGTAACCGCCCCGCCCGTGCGGCCCGGCCGGGAAACCCCGGCTGCCGGTCCCGCCCCGCCTCCTGGGCCGGCCCCCGAGCCCGCCCCGCGCGGCTGAGGAGGGTGAGGCGGGCGAGGGCGGTGGGAAGGGCACTGAGGAGAGGGGGCATGGGAGGAGGGGAGGGAAGTAAGAAGGGCAAAGGGGGAGGCGGGGAGGGAAGTGGGGTGAGATAGCAGCGGCGGGGAGGGAGAGAAGGCGAGGGGCACCGGGGCTAGGGAAGCCAGGGCCACCAAGGGACTGAGCAAGAGTTGGGGACGAAGCCTTGTTTGTGGGGTAAAGCTCCGGGTAGTTTCAGGCGCTGGGGCTTTAGCACGACACTGGCCACCCCCAGCACCATCCCAGGATTCATGCCCCCCAGACAGAGCCAGCCCATCTCGCCCAAAAGCTCTTTAATTAGCCTCTCATACAACAATGGGGGCCGAAGGGAGAGGGCGATGAGGAGAACGGAGATCAGGCCAAGTGACGTTTTTCTGGTGGAGCAGTTTATTTCTCTCTTCGGGACCATGAAACGCGGAGTGGTCAGTTTCACTTTCTGGTTCCCTGGCTCCGTGCAGCGGCTGGACTTCTCCTCCGGAGGACTCTCCGGCCCTGCAGTGCTGTGATTCTCTCGGGGAAATGTTTAAATCCGGAGGTAACGGTCTCCGTGTCAGCAGTTGAGGTTTTGTAAAGGATCACCAACTTTTTTAAAAAAATTAAATTTTGAGCTTCGCCTAAGCAAAGGTGCCCTTGCAAAGAAAACAATTCCTTTTATTACAAAGTTAACATGAGAATAAATTATCCCCCCCAAAAGAAAGTTGGGTTTGAAGAAAGAAAAGGACGCGACAATAGTCAGAGACCTCAGTGAGGGTTTTTTTTTAATTATTTTTAAAGATATAAGAAACCTATTCGCTTTCAGGATCTTGGAGAAAAAGCTACAAAGCAAGAAGGTTGGAAGTAGTTCCCTTTTACTTTACCCCTGGGACTCAGAAACCAAGCAGTGACATAATCTAAAATAATCAAACACAGATGTCCCTGTAGGGTTTTATTTGTATTGCAGCAGTGCCCATAGCCCCAACAGATTGGAACTCAATTGTACAGATATATAGTAAGAGATAGTCCCTCCCCCAGTGAGTTTAATCTAAATAAGCAAAAGCAAGGATGGGAAACAAAAATATTATTCTTATTTTACAGCTGGGGATTAAGGTACAGAGAGATCAAGTGATCTCCTGCATCCCAGTTTAGTGACCTAGCAACAAGACCTGTTTTCCTTATGGCAGAAAAGTAAGTATACAGATACACCAGTCTTTTTTCATTAACAGTCCCACGTGCATTTTCCTGTACTTTTACATTAAGTCACATGTGAGGACTTCTCTTTTCGTCTAACTAATTACAATGAAGCCCATAAGAACCAAACAAACTCTTTACCCAGTAAAACCCACAGAAAAAAGGTGGCTTAAAATCCTGTCTGTATGTGTATTGATAAAGCTAGAAAAGAAAAATAACACTAATTTCTTAATAAACCAAAGAAAAGAAGTTGCTCCTTGTAGCTTCAAAACTTTCCTCTGTAGGTCTGTAATTGTCTCCTTCTCCAGGATTTAAATTTCCAGGTATGTGAGGAAGTGCATGCTGGGAAATGTTCGTTTAAAAAAAAAAAAACACAACCCTCCACCCCCTCAGAATTGGATGGTTATGAGTAGTTACTAAGAAAGAGTAAGGATAGTTTTGGTGATTATGATTCAAGAGAATGAGTTACTTGATGTGTGTTAGTATAATATGAAATAACTTAGGTAACTATATTTTTATTTTTGTTTGTATAATAAATATTCAAATGTGTTTTGAAAAATCTTACATCTTGTGTTTGATGTTACTGGTAAATTTGAGGGTGGAGTCCTGAACAAAACAGGAAACTTTACTTAGGTGACTAGATCAGAGGACTGAGCATCACAATTCTTGGGTTACATTCCCAGTTCTACTATTGTTCTGTTGTGTAACCTCAGGCTATTTGCTTATACCCCATTCCTACAAACATTTATGGGTGTTTACCTCTATGGACAGGTACAGTCCCACTGAAGTCAATGGAACTACTCATGTGTAAAGTTGGGCATGTGCCTAGAGGTCCCAGATTGTGGCCTTGATCTCTTTTATGCTTAATTTCTCCCATCTGTAAACTAGTGATGAGACTTAACTATTTCAGAGGCTTATTGTCTGCTTTACTGGGTGTTGGTAAAGTGTTTGAAGTGTAATTATAAACACAACTACTGCAATGTTCCAGTCAAAACAGCCTCTCCTCTGAGTGGTAGGGTTTCTTATAGCGTATGTTTCATAATTGTTTATAGATACTGTATATAGGTGGGCATTTTTTTAAACACTGAGATTAAAATGTCATTTTTGAGACCCTAAACTTTGTGTTGAATGTAGGGGAGACCACCCAGTATTCAATATACAAAAAAGAGATGGCATATAGAAGCTAAAAACATGTACTGTTAAGCAGAGTTCAGGCCTGAGTGCTCTTGTGGAATTTCATCAGCTTTAATTGCCAAAACAGATTGGCCCCTTTCCAGTCTGTGTCCAGAAGTGTCTTGGCAGATTTAAAGTCCAAAAAGGTACTTTGTCTTTAAACAAGGCTCTGAGCTTGTTCAGAATTAGAAAACCACCTTTTAGTCTTCTGAGTGGTATCTTTCCCTGGGGTTAGGTCCCATCTCCTTCCCTGTATTACTAGACTTAAATATATATGGCATGAATCGTTTGTTATAACCATACAATAACAAACCAGTGAACATTTCTTCCCCTTAATTTCAAGCACCTGTGACACTAGATGACACACATTACTACTGCTTTGCCCTGCTTTATATGTCTGCTCCATTCTTACATGCTGCTCATAAAGAGAAATTTACATGAATCCTGAGCTTTTAGAAAATATGCCATCAGAATTATAGACTGCTCCTCAACCAGGAGTCCATTTCATTTTTACCTTTTTCAGTATTGTATGAGAACTATGGACTAAATTCTGTGCTATGTTAGATGTGGGCTGTGCAACCTACTTCAGTATATGAGGGGTTTGGTAAGAGAGTTGAACAGACAAAACCTTGTCCTAGTGTCTAATTTCAAGTTCTTCCTCCCTAAGTGCATACTCACAATGCAGCTTTGGAGCAGTTCCTGTAAGAAATGTTCCCATTCCAGTTGCTTAATTATAATTCTCCTCCCAACAAAAATTATGAATAATACGAAGTTATACTATTAGCCTGAAAATAAAAAAGGGAGGACGTTGTCTTATTTATTTATTTATAGACTAACTAACTGGACAAGTTAGTTCTGTTGAATTTTAAAAACTGTCAGAATGGTTTCTCTTTGCTGTCTGCACATAGTGACAATTTGAAAGTTAAGGTGTACACATAATATCCATTTTGCAACACAGCAAATGCCTAATTTTTACATAATATGTTACATAAAATGAAATGTGCTTAATACTATAACCCAGGACAAAAGAGTGCTGTAGTCCCCAAAGAAAAGTGAACGTATTATAGGAATCTAGTAAAGTTTAGCTGTCAGATGCCAGCTGAAACAGTGGTTGGAATCTTGAAACATATTTGCTAGTGTAGCTATGGCCTGGCTACCTAGGCTTCAGAAGAAACTTCCTCTCTGAGCAGGTTATTCCATAATTCTCCGTTATGGAATTTCTTGCACTTTCCTCTGAACCATCTGGTATTTACTGCTGTTAGAGACAGGATACTGAACTAGCTGGACTTTTGGGCTGATCTGGTATGGCAATTTCTATGTTCCTTTGAAAACTGCTTCAAACGTGGCTACAAAGCTTCACATGGTTATAGACTGAGGCTGTTTTTTACTATTACGTTCCCAGAAACCCTATGATCTTGGGAAGCAAGAGTCTTGCAGGTTGCACTCTAACATAAGATCAGTGTGTTACGGTGCATTGCACATTGCTAGTAAAGCTGTGAAAAATCGTTGTTCAATTGCACAGGAACTATAAGCCTTTTGTGTGGAACACAAAGAAGCTGGTTGATAAAAATGAGAATATTCTACTTAGGGTAGTATCATTATGAAACATTTGCAAGTAGGGAACAATTGTGCCACAACAATTTTAGTTAGCTGCCAGTTCCAGACTTAGAGGACTTCCCCTTTAGACCAAGATAGTATTTAATTTCATACACAGTGAAGAGCTATATTCTAGCTTTCAACCTCCAGATTTCACTCACACTCTTGCGGTCGTGTGATTGCTGCTAACACACAAAAAATTGAGGTCCAAGGGTTAAAAATGTCCGTGCAGACATTAATGTGTAAACATTAACTTTGGAACCATTGTGTACCAGAAATGCTGTCTCCGCCCTGCCCCCCAAAGGTCTTGAACTGAAAGGTGGAGTTGTCAAGTGGTTAGAGCAGGGAAGTGGGGTAACAATTACTGGGTTGTTTCTTGCTCTGCCACACTTACATGTGATCTTGGGCAAACCTTTTCACCTGTCTATGGGTCAATCACCCCACCTGTAAAAGTGTTACAATAATACTTGCCCACAGGGGTGTTGTGAGACTTACTGTTCATAAAATGCCTTGAGATCCTCGCTTGAAAGGTGCTAGAGAAGTGCAAATATTTTCATTCTAGTGCTTAGTTAGGATTGGTTTAAAAATAAATGGACTCAGATATGACAGTTTCTTCTTTTGTTTGTAGATCTTGTTTGGCTTAGCAATACCTGAGGTTCAGCAGGTCTCTCTTCTTCACCAAAATTACATAATATTTTAAAAGTTGCAGGGAACTGGAAATGTTATTTACCTGAAGGTTATTTTATATTTCAGATTTCCAGATGCCTAGAATTAATACGCTGGGACTCAATATTAAGCAAATAATTTGCAACTTTTCAGAACACATAACGTTAGTCTACCTAAAACTAAATTCCATATCTTCTGTTCCCAGCATGCACTGGGGCTTCTTGTTCAAAATTTGAGAAAACCTCTCTACTTTGATTGTCCTAAAATATGGTCAGGAACATACGGAATCATTTTTATTCAGTAGGTTATTACAACTAAGCTTAACCTGCTTCATTTTTACAGAACTAATATACACTGATTATCTACATCCACAGCAAGTGAGTTTTGGGTCAAAAGCTATATATCGAATGAAGTAGCCGAAAGAGAGAAGTGTGTGTGTGTGTGTGTGTGTGTGTGTGTGCGCGCACATGTGTCTGGGCACAAAATCTACTTTCTTGCCCTTTATCATGTTGCAAATGAAAGAAGATAGGTGAAATATTATCTTAAATCAGTAAGTAGAATTTATAGTACTTGCATGAATGATAAAAGCCCTGATCCTGCAATAAGCTCTGTGCTAGGCCCATTGCAGAACTCGGGCCTAATTTATTATATCAAATATCTTGCATGTTATAATGAACTTAATTCCATTATCATTGCAAACAATGAATAAAGTAACATTTAATAACCCATTACAAATTTTAATCTGGATAGCCATTGTTTAATGTTGCAGATGTTATGGATAACAATTGCTATAAAACTTAGTGGTAAAATGGAATTATTCTATTTATTACACATGCTTAGAATTTCAAAATTTTATTCCTAGGGCTTGACTGTGATAAGTGCTGAGCACCTGCAGCTCTCACTGACCTTAAAAGGAGCCATCAAGAGCATGCAGTTAGTGACAATTTCAGTAGGGGACTCCAAAACTGGGTATGTGATTCAGTGACAACTCAAGTCAGTTGACTTCCATTGGATCTATTGATTTCAGTGGGCATTGACTAAGGTCTTTTGAGAGAAATAGTCTTATCTCAGATGACAGGTGTCTTAAAAATATAATTATATGGACAGTAAGATTAGGTGTAAAAAGCAATTTGAAAATCATCAAATAGGGCTGTGAAAAAAGAGTATTGTTTAGATAGCAAATTACCAGCTAAAATTCAACCAACTTAGTTTGGGGAATACAGTTATTTCCTTATACCAATTATCTTCTCTTTTCTATTGCCATATATTTAATTAAAAAGAGAAATTGTATAAATTAAATATTTCTAACTTCAGATACTCTTCCAGGGAATAATCTGAAAGTGTGATGTAAGAGTGTTGCTGTGATTCTGGAATATGAGGTGGTCTCTTAGTTTATTATTTTGGTTGTTTTTAGAAATTTTAGTCCCCTAACATTTCTCAGTTGGAAGTCAACAAATAGAAGCCTTAGCAATATGTACTTTTCTGCTACACGTTCATTATTGTTGTACATTAAATGGAGCCATAGAACTTTTTCTTTTTTCTGCCTTGTCTTAGGGAATGGTATTTATATCTGTCTGGTGATAATCACCTGCTTATCCCAAAGTCTAGGAGCAACTGAACTCATCATAAGATTCATATAGCATTTTACTTGGATATAATTTGTAAAGTTGAAATCATTCAGATAAAAGAATAATACTATTTGTATGCAAAAATTAATCACTTTCTAAGAAACGGGAAAACTGCTGACAAAATACTCTACAATAAAACATATTATATTTCTAAACAATATGTAATAATGTCACTTGCAAACAATCTCTTTTGTGAACTGAGTTATACTTTGGGGACTAAATTAGGTCTTTACTCTTCTTGTTTAACAAAGATCATTCTCTCTTGGGTATATGATATATCCCTCCTTCTTTCTCTCTTACTTTAAATGCGTTTCTCTGACTCCTGCATACTTGGAAAAGGATAATGTTCTCACTTTAATTGTTATACAGAAAAGACCTAATACAGATGTCTCTGAAAAGTAGGTACTGCTACAGATTGTTCGCTGAACATTGTTGGTGTACTTGAACCTGCACAGAATTTAGAGAAAAACAGAGTCCCTGCCTGTCATGTGTTCAACAGGGCTATTATGTTTTGGTTTAGTGAAAAAGTAACCTTTATTAATCTTTTAAATTAATAAAATTTGTTTTACAACACTTAGGGTAATCTAAAATGATTTGATTGAGTTCTTTATCTTTCTTTCTGTCTAAAAATTTATATAAGTTAAACATGAGTTGGAGAGTATTTTATATGTATTTAAGGATGGCAGAAAAAGTAGAAATTTGGCAAAGGAACTAGAAAGAGAACTTGAATGGACTATTAATAGCCAATCAGGTATCACTGGCTGATTAGTAGTAGAAGTAGTCAATATTTCTATTATGGCAGTGCTCAAAAGCCCCAGTTAGGGGCCTCGTGGTGCTGGGGATGTACAAATACAGATAAGAGGCAATCCTTGCTTTCATTTGCAATCAGGGACTGTAAAGAACCCAGGTTTTGGTGATGAGAGAGGATTCTGGAACTGGAAGATTTTAGAAATAGACTGAGATTGATCTTCAAAAGGGAAATATCAGAAAAATGGCTAGGTGAAAATTACACATTATTCAACAGTCCTGCTTCTTGTGGTATTCAGAATCTTATCTGCTTATCTAACTGTTAAAAATAAGATTTTATTACTTTTTAACCAATTTACATTACAAAGCCACCACAGCAGTGGGAGAGCAAGCTGGATTCTATTCTAGCTCATGCAACACCTTGAGAATTTTGACAGGTTTCAGAGGAACAGCCGTGTTAGTCTGTATTCGCAAAAAGAAAAGGAGTACTTGTGGCACCTTAGAGACTAACCAATTTATTTGAGCATGAGCTTTCGTGAGCTACAGCTCACTTCAAAGTGAGCTGTAGCTCACGAAAGCTCATGCTCAAATAAATTGGTTAGTCTCTAAGGTGCCACAAGTACTCCTTTTCACCTTGAGAATTGTTAACCAATTTCCTGTTGCAAATCTTTATTGATAGTGCATAAGCCAGAAAGAACCCAGCTTTACTTTCAGATTGCAGGTTGAGTTTGCAGGGCTGTAGCATTAACTTGCTATGGCAAATTGTGCTGGGATTTCCACTGGTTTGGAGGGGGTCCCTGCCCAACCCCAGCTCCCTCGGAACTGCTAATGACCCAGTCAGGTGGATGGTAGCATATGAACTTCTCTCTCCCCTTTATATACACCTATTACTTCAACTTTTCTCCATCAGAAATTTAGGAATGGATGAACCATCCTTAGCTTATAGCCTTTAAGGCAGAAGCTGCAAATGAACTCTCTAATAGAGGTCCCAGCTGAAAGTGCACTCCAATTTGTGCAGTCCTTTTATTGGATGTGTGTATTATTTAATATGTGTGACCTCCCTTTCTACTGCTGTTTCAATAATTTAATTTAATCCACGTACTTACATATTCACGTATATTTACATTTGTACCTAATACGTTGTCTAAACCATGTTTAAAAACCCATAAAGCAAAAACGTTAATCTTACACTTCAGTCAAAACACAGTCAGGCTTGGATTTAGTCTTAAGCTGATCTCTTCCAACCAGCAGTTTCATAGACAGTGTCTTTTGTCTGAGAAACTGTACACAAACAATTCTGGGAAAAGTTCAGTGCCAAGGAAATTATTGGCAAAGGTTTACAGACCTATTCAGATTTTGTTAGTAGCCTTAGTAGGGGTGGAATGGTTATTTCTAATGATTTTTAATGTCTAAAACACTACGGCCAAATTTTAATATAATACATTATCTAACAAAATGTTAGTTCCATATCCTGGCATGCAATTTTCTGCAATTCTTGTACATAGCATCTGAATTGGCACAACATAATGTGGCATTGTTTTTATTACCAGGGAGTATACTTGGTATATATATGTACTGATTAAATGTTTATACATATCTGTGTTTATATATAACAGGGTTCAAAAAAGAACTAGATAAGTTTATGGAGAATAGGTCCATCAATGGCTATTAGCCAGGATGGGAGGGATGGTGTCCCTAGCTTGTTTGCCAGAAGCTGAGAATGGGCAACAAGGGATGGATCACTTGATGATTACCTGTTCTGTTCATTCCCTCTGAAGTATCTGGCACTGTTGGAAGACAGGATACTGGGCTAAATGGACCTTTGGTCTGACCCAGTAGGGCCTTTCTTATGTTCTTATATAACTTGGGTGGAAGTGCAGATAATTTATAATAAACTAAGGGCAGAATTTGCCTGTAAAGATATTTCAGCAAAATCTTTGTAAAAGGTTAATTCAAAATCAGATGTTTTGAGTAAACTCCAATATGACTAGATTTACTATACATATCTATTCTCTTACGGAAATATTTATTTTCATCTCATATAGTGATAACATTTATTAATATACTGTGGGGGGAAGGTTTTCACTCGAGGTAGCATATATTGTCATAGAGTCCATGAGCTCCTTTCATGATCATATGTTAATATATATATGAGAAATTCAGAACCATATTCCCCACCATCAATACAGCTGGTGAACCTCCCAAGTCAGATCCTAAGCTGGTGTAAATTGATGTAGTTCCATTTAAGTCACACAACTATGCCAGTTTACAGCAGCTAAAGAACTAGGATCCTCCCCAGAGTGATTTCTATGAGAGTTCCCAATTCCAGCAGCCTCCTCCCTAATCTTGCTATCTGCAGGCATTGCAGTGGGCCACCATCAGACTCTTCTGATGGTGTGTGTTGAAACAGAGCAAGGACTGTAACATTTCCTGTCTGTTCCGTTGTGTATATGTCTGTGTGAAGGCAGGTGTGCAATTCAGTGGTCCTGTAAGGGGATTGATGGAAAAGTTAGCCTTGATTTTGATCTGCTTTGAAGTCTTATCCCATTTGGTCCAACAACAAAAAAAAGAAAAAAACAAATGTAAAAGAGACACACCCAAAACCCTCACTCTGCCAGAATCATTAACTTGCCTTTCCTCAGAACTACATGAAACTTTGAGTTTTGCATCATTTTAACTCAGAACCATACATTAGCCCCAGCACCATTCAAAGGGATCACAAACCTTTTGCCTATGCTGGAGCTTTCTAGGCTTGCTGCTCTTTGCCATCTCTTATTAACAATGCAATGAAAATCATGGCTGTTCGTTTCTGAGGAGGAGCCCAGGTAGCAAATTGTCTAGATCACATTCATTTTTTAGATTTTTTTTTTTAATTCAAAGTCAATACTCAGTGAACAGAGGAGGAGGAAAAGGTGGGAGTAACTAGCTCCATCTCCTTAATTACATTCTTAAGTTCCAAGGTTTTTTCAACTTGCCTATTGCTATGGAACCCCAATCCCGGACACCTGCCCCTTTTGCGGCGTGAAGGAAACCCTGGCGCACGTCTACCTGGAGTGCGCCAGGCTGCAGTCCCTATTCCGGCTCCTCACGAATATTTTGTTAAGGTTTTGGTTGCACTTTTCCCCTCACCTCCTTATCTATGCACTCCCTGTCTGTGGCCCCACTAAGTCGCGGGACCTCCTGGTCAACGTCCTCCTGGCCCTGGCTAAAGTGGCCATCTATAAAACCAGGGTGAGGAGGTTGGCTCACCCATCTCCTGCGACTGTGCGGCCTATTTCCGATCCTCTGTCCGTTCACGCCTCTGGGCAGAGTTCCTCTGGGTGGCGTCCACTGACTCCCTTGACACCTTTGAGGAGCAGTGGGCACTGTCCGGGGTCCTCTGCTCGGTGTCCCCGTCCGGTTCCCTTCGTTTGACCCTTTGACCGCACTCCTGTCCCTGTTGTTTATTAGTTGTCCCCCGTAATTATTTGGTTTCCCAGGTCCTGTGGACCCCCCACCCCTTAAACTGGGGGGGATCCTTTAGCAGTGGGCGGGCTTTGCCCGCCCACTTCCTGGATCCCAATAAGGCTATGGAACAAAAAAGTTATTTTAAATACTTTCTGAGACTGGAAAACAGAAAATTAGCAACAGTATTCTGGCCAGGAGGGAGTCTTCAGGGAGGATCTTTAAGGAGGAAAGTGGGGTGCAGGGAGAGGAGAATCTAGTTAGGAGGGTTCTAGCATGATCTAGTAGTAAGAGCAGGAAGGACAGGGAATCAGGATTCCTGTGTTCTATTAATAGCTTTTCCCTGACATGTAACAGGGCTTTGAATGAGTCACTTATCCGCTCTGTACTTGAAATTACTCATCTGTTAAATGGGTACATCTGGGAAATGAATCCTAGCACCAAATGTGTAACTGCAGCATCAGTATGGACGTGGGTGTATGGAGTCTGGGTCATGCACAGCTCAGCAATGTGGACTCTCAGAGGCCGGTTTGGGTAGCACATGCCTGTATGCATGCTAACCAGGACCTGGATACATATTGCAGCGTAGATGTATTCTAAGAATATTTACTTAATTCACAGCGGTGTTGAGATGCTTTCCATAAGCCACCCTGAGATCCTTTGAAGAAAGGCACTATATAAATATGCACAGAGGTATAAACAAATGGGAAAAGGTGCCTTCTTCCCAAATAGGTGTGAAAGCAGTGTAAAGAGATGCACAGTTTTGGTTGAAGGTAGCCTAAAGTCTGCTGCATGAAGAAGGCAGTGGGTATGGCTTGGAGATCCATTCCCCAACCACAAGATAACAAGGAGAATAAAGGCAATTGAAGGACAGTAGTATTCCTGTAGGCCTCATCCTATTACCTTAATGGGCAAATGAATTACCAGTAAGTACATGTAAAATACTCCTGTAGATATGTATCTCCCCTTATGCATCTTCCTGGTTTGAGATTAAATAAGTTATATGGGGACAGTGCATATTGCTCTACCTTCACATGCTCTACTGGTCCTCATACATACAGTTGCACTTCCTGGCAGACCTACACCAAGCAGCTTTTATTTCAAGGGGCAACCCTCATTCATCATCTAATACCCTGCACCCACATTAAATCAATGTAGTCAGCATGCCATACTTCAGCTATATAATGCCACCCAAAAGTTCATGTATAGTGCTTTTCATGAGTAAATCTCAAAGCACTTTACAAAGAAGGTTAGTGTTATGTCCATTTTAGAGATGGGGAAATGGGGGCACAGAGACATGAAGGGACTTGGGCAAGGTCACCCAGTGGGCTAGTGACAGAGCTGGGAACAGGACTCAAGTCTTATGAGTCTCAATCTAGTGCCTTGTCCGCTAGGTCACTAGTTTTGCAAGGAACCCCATACTGTGATACAAATGTATGATTCTGCAGTGTATATTATTTTGTACCACAAAATAACAGAGGGTGCCTGTTAAACCAAGCTTTGTTCTGTATTTTTCACACATTTGTCCATTTTTCCCTTTGAAACATAGGGGATTGCCCAAGCTGGTCCTGCTCACTTGTGCTTTGCCCTTCCTCTTTTACACCCCTTTTCATTTTCCATTTGTTCAAACTGTGCTGGAAAGTCCCAGTGGAACAGTCTTTTTGTATGTTTCTCTGCAATCAGAATTGTGGCCAGGTACTTCTTCCATGTACTGATGATTATGCATCGGGGTCTTGCTCTGTTTTTCCTTCTTATTCATGTGTGTATCCTTAGCCAGCATTTTGCCCTATACTTTTAAACTTAGTTGGCCAGATCTTTGCCTCTAGAAGAGCTCCTTTGTCCCACCCCAGCTGTGCAAAGGGTCTGTAAAGCTGCCTAGCTGGATAAATGGATATTTTTTCATCACAGGTGAACCTCCATGTGGCATAAAGCCAATATAGGTGGCTCTGTGCTCCCTCTTCTGCCCCTCCCTCTGCCCACTATAGGGAGCATGATCAGACTGCTGCTATGCTCTAGTGATCATCAGCCAGAGTATTGATTCCTTGAGGTCTGTTTGTTAGCTGGTACAAATTAAAGCAGCCCAGCGGTTGATCAAACTTGTGCTGAGAGCTGAACCAGCCCCTGGCAGCCCCAGGTACTGGGAGAATGCAAAATTGATGTATAGACACCTTTTTCCATCACCTCAGGTTATGCATTGAGCTTAGGTCAGCTAAATCTGGGGATTTGACCCTGTAACTATGCCTTGTCCTCAGCATATATAGGGAAATTAAAGGAGAGAGGGTGAGGGTAGCCACAGTTAGGTGTATAGAAGCCTGTCTCACCTTCCTTCCCACCCACAATTACTGTAAATGTAATAATGATGCTAGATACAGCAAAGTGAATCCCAAGTGATAAATGGCATTATCATCATGATTAGACCCTGTGCTATATATTTCTGTGTTTTCTGCTAACTAAATAACCTTTTTATTACCATTTCAGTGGCATGAATTCAAACTCATGAAGCAGCTGATGAGTAAAAGTTAATACTAAATATTTTTTCCCTTTTAAGGGGCTTTTCCTCCGGGGGATCATTGCCTCATTGAACAACTAACAGATAAACAACGGGTACCTTGGAGATGCAGAGAGTTTAGGATCCACTTTGAGGATTCAGCCTAACTACTGAAATTTCCATGATGTTAAATGCATCCGTCCTGCAGTAAAGTGTGCCCATGGGAAATACCTCCAAATACAGAGGAGAATCCGCTTATCAAGTTGCATGTCAGTTTCCTACAGAGCACTCTTTACTTCTTGACAGAATGCAGTTTCAGGAAATGGCCACAGCCATCACAGGGAAGCTGTTACAAAACATGCTGGAATTATTGACGAGAGCGCTGTTCCTCCAAATAGACCATGTCTTATTTTACTGCTGCAGTTGCAACGTAGCTTCAGTGCTGCTGCAGATTCCAGGATCTAGACATCAACACAACCAGGTTTATAAAGCAAAAATATTTCACTCGGGGTTAAGATAAGAAGGATCCAGTGCACAAACTGAGGAGTTTATTCCAGTGTCCATTCATTAATAATCAAACAAGGGAGCCAACATTTGTGATACAAGAAAGGGCTAACTAAGGGAGACTCAGAAAATAAATGCCCCTTCATTTTATTGTAACAGATAGTAAAATTAATAGATTCACTAAGGGCGATTCCTGTTCCCCAAGAGCCAGTTTTGGTGCAGGGAAACTTCACTAGGGCTGCAGCTAGGATGGTGGTGAGAGGGATTTTGCAGAACATCTGGCTTCTTGCATCTGGCTTCTTGCATTCCATGGGTGGTCATTGGCCATGAGTAATGGATCTGGTTCTGGCAATGGAAAACAACTCAAAGCTAAGAAGGAAAAACTCCTGCCTAGCTTGCCATGTGGACAGTTAAAAGGCAATTCCAAAAGAAGTTGCTGTGAATGCTACATAATGTGCAAAGATGTTTATCAAAGCCTTTGCTAGTGCTCCACCTGGTAGACTGTTGTTTAAACTGCCCTGTGAGCCCTAGGGGCTGAGGGTACAACATGGGAATGAATAAAGAACTGGTTAAATGAGGAGTGCAAAGAGCTGTTGCAAGAGGAGCTGTGGGAATCATTAGACACCAGGTCCCATGGTATATGAGCGTAGTTACTTTTGTTCCCTCTTGTGAACATTTTGGACAGAAGAGCAGTGCATACTGGGAAAGGTAGAGAAAATTAGTTCAAAGAGTGCATTAAATCAGGATCAGTTAATCCTTGTGATTTGAGCCCAGCAGATTGGGGGAGTCCAAATGCAGCAGTGATTATGAAAGTGATCTGCATACTGTATTTCCTAACTCGACTGGGGCAGGAGGAGCTAGGATGGGAAATTCATGGAGATCTTGGGAGGAACAAGAATGAAGAAGTCTGTTTCGGGGGCAAGGCAGAGAAAAGAAGATAAATGAGCTGAGGAGCCCCAGTGTTTGGTTCCAGGTTCCATTCCATCTTGGTCTGTGTTCTTGCAGTGAAATGACTGCTCTATGTATCTCAGTCCCTCTGTGAACAGAGGGCTGAGTCCTCCAAATGACTGAATGAGAACTTTCCCTATGGCCTCCAGGATCTGATTACAAAGCATGGCCCAACTTTCAAACCACTTGTTAGCAAGGATCCCAGTTCAGCGATGCCCTCTCTGGCAAGCACCTGTTAGAAAAAAATGGCCGTTAAAAGCCAGGTTTCCATGCAACAAAACAAAACATACACAAAGTAAAACTTGTCCTAAGCCACAACCCAGGGGAACAGCTAGAAACAGTTGCCTAGCAGAGCTGGCTCTTTAACTAAAGGTCGAATGAGAGAGTACTGGGAGCCTGGGGAAGACTTTAAAGTGATTGTTTACTCGAAAAGGGGCCTTCAAGGCAGGTTCCACAGTATTCAAATAAAGTGAAGCCCTTTTAAAAAAGCAAATGGTAAACTTGGCCCATGCTCTCCTCCCCCTTCCTGCACTCCTCTCCCCCCTCTATCTCCCTTTTCATTTAACCTTTCTCCCTCTTCAGACAATGACAGACCATTGAGCACTATAGTACAGAGATTTGAACACCCAGCTCCCATTGACATTCATGGGAATTGGGGATGAAATATTCATTCCATTGAAGTCAGTAGGAGTGTTGACGCTGGCTTCAACAGAGACAGGGTTTCACCCTAGGTGTTTAAATCCTCTAGGTGGCTATGAAAATCCCATCCTGTATGACCTGTGGTGCAAATGGCAAACACCATTAAGGAAAGGAGGCTGGAGCACGTGCTCAGCTTTATGGATAAGATCTACCACAAACTGAGTGATTTCAATTATTCAGGGTTGGAATGATTTAAATCAAAGGAACCTCACAGTAGTAATCAGGAGCGCATTTGAGGGGATTTTTAGCTGTATTCTTATACATATTTTTGTGATACTTATTATAGCTTGTAAAAAATAATAAAGAAAATAAGCTAAATTTTATGAACTGTTGGGAGTGTGAAATCCCGGGATAAAAGCTAGAAAGAGATTCCTTAAAATGCCACTGAATGGGCATTGGCTTACCTTTTCTAGCTCACTCTTGCACCTATTTAGTCTATAGCAAAACTCTCATTGATTACAGTGGGAGTAGGGTTGGGTTCATATTCTTCTGAGCTGAAATACATGCTCCTTCACAGAACATATCCCTAATATCTCACCATTGTCACACTTTAGTGGCTGTTATATGTGAATAGTATCACCCTCTTAACTGAAGATCTCTGCTGTCTTTCTATTATCTCTTTGGTTTCCTCCCAGGAGTCACAGCACAAAGTTTGCTATTTTAGTGGGTAATCTTGTTTGGAGATAATCCCATTTATAGGTTATCCCTCCTGCAAAACAATCTTGTTAATAGAAAAGGAGTACTTGTGGCACCTTAGAGACTAACCAATTTATTTGAGCATAAACTTTCATGAGCTCACTTCATCGGATGCTGTAGCTCACGAAAGCTTATGCTCAAATAAATTGGTTAGTCTCTAAGGTGCCACAAGTACTCTTTTTCTTTTTGCGAATACAGACTAACACGGCTGCTACCCTGAATCTTGTTAATAGTTCCCCCACAGAGCAAACAAGGAATGGATAGCGGCAGCTGCAGGAAGGTTGTTGGGGAATTAAGGCACAGGAAAGGGTATGTCTACACTGCAAATAAAAACCCACATCTGCCCGTGCCAGCTGACTGTGGCTCCAGGGTCTCGGGTTGTTTCATTGCAGTGTAGACTTCTGGGCTTGGGCTGCAGCCTGAGCTCTGGGACTTTCCCACCTCGCAGGGTCCTAGAGTCAAGTTCCAGCTTGAGTCCAAAATGTCTACACTACAAGGAAATAGCCCCTTAGCCCAAGCCCCATGAGCCCAAATCAGCTGGCACAGGCCAGCTACAAGTGTCTAATTGCAGAATAGACATACCCGGAATCATAGGAGTCCTCAGTTCTAGTTCCAGACTTTGCGTGGCCTTGAGGAAATTACATCGGTGACAGAGAGATTAAGTGAACAGGCATAGTAATACTCCTCTGTAGGGTTGCCAACTTTCTACTTGCAAAAACCAAACACCCTTGCCCCGCCCCTCCGAGGCCCCGCCCACTCCATCCCCCATCCCTCTGTCGCTCGCTCTCACCACCCTCACTCACTCGCTTATTTTCACAGGGCTGGCTCACGGGGCTGAGGTGCGGGAGGGGATGAGGGCTCCAGCTGGGGGTGCAGGCTCCAGGGTGGGGCCAGAAATGAGGAGTTCAGAGTGTGAGAGGGCGCTTCTGGCTGAGGCAGTGGGTTGGGATGTGAGAGGGGATGAGAACTCTGGAGTGGGGCCAGGGATGAGAGGTTTGGATTGCGGGAGGGGGCTCTGGGCTGCGGTGCAGCGTGTGTGAGAGCTCTGGCTGGGGGTGTGGGCTCTGGGATGGGGCTGGGATGAGGGGTTTGAGATGCAGGAGGGTGCTCAGGGCTGGGATCGATCGAGGGGTGTGGAGGGTGGGAGGGGAATAAGAGCTGGGCTGGGGCAGGGGGTTGGGGCCCAGGAGGGGGTCAGGGATGCAGGCTCCGGGTGGTGCTTACCTCAAGCAGCTCCTGGAAGCAGTCGGCATGTCCCTACTCTGGCTCCTACACAGAGGCGCGGCCAGGTGGCTCTGCACTTCCCCATCCACAGGCGCCACCCCCACAGCTCCCATTGGTCGCGGTTCCTGGCCAATGGGAGCTGCAGGGGTGGCACTTGGGGCAGGGGCAGTGTGCGAAGCCCTCTGGCTGCCCCTCTGCGTAGGAACTGGAGGGGGACATGCCAGTTGCTTCCTGGGAGCTGCAGAGCGTGGAGGCTAGCAGGGAGCCTGCCAGCCCCACTACACGGCACCGCCAACCGGACAGTCAACAGCCCGGTTAACAGCGCTGACTGGAGCTGCCAGGATTCCTTTTCGACCAGGTGTTCCCGTCGAAAACCGGACACCTGGTCACCCTACTCCTCTGCCATACAGAGGTGTTGAAAAGCTCAATTCAGTCATGCTTGTGAAGTGCTTTGAGATCCTTGGTTTGAAGGAGCTGTAGATACAGAAACCATTATTGTTGTTACTACTGAATTACTCCTCACAGCCCTAGACATGAGAGCTGAGATCCAATGCCAGGAGAGTGGCATAAGAGCAACTTGCACTGCCTCAGATCCTGCTCTACCTGTTTTATGACGAAATAAAGGACATCACTCTCCAGTCTAATCAATCTGGTCTCAAAATTCACCGAGGAATGTAAAAGAAAATTATGTTTAATTGCAACCAGGCATAAATATCAAGGCAGATGTCTAAGAGCTTCATTTAGCAGAAAAGTCTGGTTAATTACTTGGGAGAACTTTTTCTTGAAGGCAAATCAAACAATCATACAGCAAAGAAGGAAGCATGTATCATTCTTCAAATAGTGCCATAAGTATGCATTAGACAGACAAGGTGGGTGGGATCTCTCGCCTATTGGGCCAGCTTCTGTTGGTGAAAGAGAAAAGGTTTCGAGCTTGCACAGAGCTCTGAAGAAAGCTTGTCTCTCTCACCTGCAGAAGTTTGTCCAGTCCAATAAAAGAAATTACTTCATCCACCTTGTTTCCCTAATATCCTGGGACCAAAACAGCTAACATGTACAGTGCTAACAATACTGCAAACATAAATGTGCACGGCATTTAACAAACAAATGTGCATGACATTTAGCAGATAAATATAGACAACATGGCCCCTACTCCAAAGGCTGTACAGTACTGGATAGTGGCCTAATCCTTGTAATGGGACTATTCTCAGTAGTAAGAGTATGCAGAATCAGTCCCTAGGGCGCGATTTTTACAATGAGCTCTGCACAGCCACAAGGCTCCTTCCGCATGGAGCTCATTGTTGGATTGGGGCCTATGTATGAAAGTTCTTGTCACAATTATGTGCAGCTTGTGAACAGTACCATATTCTGGTACAAAGGCCATTGATGAGATGTTGACAGTTAACATTACAGTGTGATTTTTTTTTAAAAGCCAGTTTTTATGCTATCTGGAAAACGGGAAAATGTGGGGGAAAAAACATATAAGGATATATAAAGACTTAGAAGGGCTGTAAAATCCACGTTTAACATTAAGTACAAATTCAGTTTTAGAGTATCCAGATGTGTCTGAATTTTTTTTATTTTCACAGTTCTAAAGTCTGAAGATTTCTGACAAACTCTGTGTGTGCGCGTGCGCATGTGTGTGCTGGTTTGAAAACCTGGGTCCCTCCATCCATGGAAAATTTCAAGCTTTATTAAAAAAACAGAAGATGCCAAAACTGCAAAGCTTTTGGCCAAAAACCACACATTTTTGGGTTTGGAGTTTTCCATTTTTCAGTGAAAAGTCAAAATTTTCAACAGAAATAAGCCACTTTACACAAACATTTTTGTTTTGCCAAAAATGCAATTTTCCATTAAAAACTGTTCTGATGGAAAATTTTTGACCATCCTAAAATCTTAAATCCACCCAACTGTCAAACCAAGAATTTCTAAACAGGACAAATGATCCATTAATAAAACAGATACTCAAACTGGCATTAATCACTCCCCATCTCAACAACAATAAATAATTGATCTCCACAGACAAACAAACTAAAAAGGAAAACCACTGTCAAGCTGTATGATTAGTTATTTGTCCAAAAGCCTTTAACTATAAACTAGCCAAACAAATTTGTTTCAAATTTTGTAATAAATTCCTTTTTAAACTTGACTATTGTAATGTGGGTTTCACAGTAGGATTGAGGACATTTTTACCTCAGAATTCTAACTGCTGAAAACCAGGGAGTTTATACTATACTGCAAGGGACATACCAACACATCCCTTAGCTACTAAAGCCCAACAACAGGGCTATAATATTGCCTCTGTGTGTTTAGGCTGAATTATGCTGATATATTACTGATGCGTATCATGCTAATCCAGAAGAACATAAAGACCATTGTATTTTCTGTAACTTCTACCACACTGGTACCAGTAGAGATTTGCATTGGTAATATAACAGCAGCAAAGCAACCCAGAGAATTGTTAGATATGTCCTTTTTTTTTTTTTCCCCTGAAACTAAGGACCCAATCCTGCAAATAATTAAAATTCCCACTGACTTCAAGGAGAATCTAAGGCTCAGAACCTCCCAGAAAGGACACAGCACCATGGAGGATTGAGATCTAAGGATGTTGTTCATTTCCCCATTTTAAAAAATGCTAACATATAATACAGTGACTGTCTCAAACACTCGAGTTTATAATAGTGTTACTGCAGTATTTTGTTATTTGTTTGTTTTGAGGGTTGATTGTGTATGTATTTTATTGACTTTGGAGTCAACAATTTCAACTTTTTTATTTAATACAATTAAATAGTTACCTTTTCCCACCTCTTCCTTTTGATTTCCTTAATCCTGTGGATTTTGGGTTAACATCATAAGGTAACTAAAACAAAACCGCTTTCATAAGTTAAAAAGACAGTTAGGAGTAAAATCATATTTAAAAATAATTCTTATCTGCTTTACTAATAACATTGTAGACTATTAGAATTTTAAAGAGTGAATGTACTTTTCACCATTTAAAATATTGGCTTACTTTGTGCACTTCACTCAGTGTGCACGATTAAAATAGACTGGTCAGTGTCATTTTCTTGGTCTCACGTGCTAGTACAGTGGTTCTCAACCAGGGGTATGCAGAGGTCTTCCAGGGGGTACATCAACTCATCTAGATACTTGCCTAGTTTTACAACAGGCTACATAAAAACTACTAGTGAGTTCAGTACAAACTTAAATTTCATACAGACTATGACTTGTTTATACTGCTGCTCTATATACTGAAATGTAAGTAAAATATTTTTATTCCAATTTATTTATTTATTTTCTAATTATATGGTAAAAATGAAAAAGTAAACAAATTTTCAGTAATAGTGTGCTGTGACACTTTTTTATTTTTATATCTGATTTTGTAAGCAAGTAGTTTTTAAGTGAGGGGTAATGTGGGGGTACACCAGACCAATCAGACTCCTGAAAGGGTACAGTAGTGTGGAAAGGTTGGGAGGCACTGAACTAGTACAGTGGGGTTTAATTCTCTGCAAGAAACAGTTTTCATAGTAATAAATAAATGAAACAAATGAAATCTTTCCAGTCATTTTTGTAAAACCACCCCCCCCACACACACCCCTCCAAAAATTAACCCGGGGGCCTCAACTAAGAGCACTATGTTGCTTTTACCCATATGCATCAGTCAGCAGATATGCATCTGAGTACAGCATAGCTCTGTGACATTTGGTATTGACTGTGTTGCTATTTATTATTTATTAAGTTCTGTCAGCATGAGCATTTACAGTGCTGTTGTGGCTCATTTATTTTGTTTCTCGTAGGCATGCATGCATGAGTGGGTGGTGTGGTATGAGTTTTAAACACATCCTGCCTCTGAAAGGCACTTGAACCCAGATGCAAGCAGTGGCATGTCAGGCTGCGGGGGGACAACTCCCCTTTTTCTAAATGTAAAAATTCATAATAAAGCTTTCAGGTTTTGAAGTCCTGCCCATCTTATGTTTGTACCATGTTAGCGAAAATTGTCTTCAGAAATGGTAGTCAAGAATTATTCTGACACAGTGGCTCTGTGCATTTGTGTGGACTGGATTCTCTTTCTGAGAACCACACTTGCTCAATCTCTGCTAGAGACTTAGGGCTGGTTTACACTATTTCTTAAGTTGATGTAACTTACGTCACTCAAGGGTGTGAAAAGGACATCCCCCTGAGCGACATAAATTACATTGATCTAAGCGCTGTCCACACCAGCACTATGTCGACGGGAGACACCAATGTAGTGCTCTAGTGTAGACTTGCCCTCAGTCCATTTCAACACTACAGACTTCTGCCAACACAGCTCTGTCGGTCAGGGGTGTGAAGAGGTGTGATCTCTGACCAACAGAGCTGTGCTGCCAGAAGTCCCTAGGGTAGATGCAGCTATACCAGCAAAACTAGTGGTGGTTTCTACTATGCTGGCACAGGCCGCAGCTTTGCCAGTATAATTGTGTCCCCATTAGGGACATTTTGCTGATATAATATATGAAAATTTTTATACTGGTTAAGTGCTCATAGTGAAGACATGGCCTGAATGTTAGAGCTGAGTGCAGCATAAAAGCCTAGAGAGGTAGATTTTAAATGACTACAAAACCTGGTTAAAAATCAGTGGGTGAAATTCTGTCCCTATTTAAGTCAATGGGAATTTCACCACTGACTTTGGTGGACCCAGAATTTCACCCAGTTACCCCAGTTCTGCAGTTGCAGTCCTTACTCAAGCAAAACTCCCACTGCATTCAGTTAGAGTTTTGCCCAAGTTCATAGTATGGACAGGATCTAAACTACACTTCTGGATTGTCTATACCATCTGTTCTGATCATGGTTGGTGTAGAGATTTTACAAATATTCGGACCCAAATTGTGTCTGTGGCTACTACAAAGCAGCACTGCAACCTGGGGTATTTCCAGAGGGGAAGAAATATCTTGTCTTCAGCACTCCTGAGCTTCCCTCTCGGGCTGTTTAGTTGAAGCATTTGGGTGAGGCTACAAATCATGTTAAAGCCACATTAGGATGTAACCTGAACAGACAGGGCCTAAATGTATTCTGTGCTGTTCTGCATTCAGAGAGGTGGTGAGGGAAATCTACTGGAGAGGAAGTTGAACTTCCTGTACTGAAGTTTGTACTGGAGCCTCCCCTGAATTCAAGACAATGCAGCAAAGGCCTCAAATATGAATCACTGAAGTACAAGGCACACAGGACTTGATTGCCTGCCAGAAATGCCCTTCTGAGTCCCTAACTGTGGTTGGGGAGTTATGTGTTTGTAAATTCATGTCCAACGTGTCTCATTTTTGGACTCTTATCAGCTGCCTCTTTCTCCACCCCTGCGAATGAGAAGAAACTCCCCCTGCCTAGTTTCATTTCTGTGAATATTGCTTCTGATTTGTGAAGAGGCTAATTTGGGCATCTGGGTTATAATGGGCACATGTATAAATGACTGCACAGGCTGAGCTATGAGAAACAGGAACTAAATGGCCTACTTGCAGGATCAGGGCCTACGAGGGCAAGTGACATACAGTACAAGGATGTGTCAAATGTACATGCTTGTTATATACCTGGATTCATTTGCAAATTTATTTTTCATAATTATACATGGATGAAGAAAGTGCCAAACTATCCTCATCTGTCTCTCATGCCCTCATGAAGTGGCTGATTTCTTGTCATGGTGCCGTAAAAATGCAGTGCTTCATAGTACAGTGATTCCTTACAGATCCGTACAAGGAGGGTCATCCACGTGTGAGAAATCACAGAGATATTTATGTGAGATGCTCAAAGGAGGGAATGAGTATGGTTTTTATCCTTATGGTATGGTAACACACACTGGCTGCTTGGTTATACTATCATCGAGTCACACCGACAATTCACACTAAAAAGTAAGGGCTAAGATCTGGTTTATGATTGACTCTTGTGGGAGCAAAATCAAGCCCTGAAGAAATATAGTTTTCTCCATTGTGTAGAGTCATAGAAATTCAAGATGGGAAAACCTATCCCGTTTCCAGGCCGGAACAGCATTGATCCCTATTCGCTTTTAGAAAAGGAGTACTTGTGGCACCTTAGAGACTAACCAATTTATTTGAGCATGAGCTTTCGTGAGCCACAGCTCACTTCATCAGATGTTTACCGTGGAAACTGCAGCAGACTTTATATACACACAGAAATCATGAAACAATACCTCCTCCCACCCCACTGTCCTGCTGGTAATAGCTTATCTAAAGTGATCAACAGGTGGGCCATTTCCAGCACAAATCCAGGTTTTCTCACCCTCCACCCCCCCACACAAATTCACTCTCCTGCTGGTGCTAGCCCATCCAAAGTGACAACTCTTTACATAATCAAGTCGGGCTATTTCCTGCATAGATCAAGGTTTTCTCACATCCCCCCCACCCCCATACACACACAAACTCACTCTCCTGCTGGTAATAGCTCATCTAAACTGACCACTCTCCAGGTTTAAATCCAAGTTAAACCAGAACATCTGGGGGGGGGGGGGGGTAGGAAAAAACAAGAGGAAACAGGCTACCTTGCATAATGACTTAGCCACTCCCAGTCTCTATTTAAGCCTAAATTAATAGTATCCAATTTGCAAATGAATTCCAATTCAGCAGTTTCTCGCTGGAGTCTGGATTTGAAGTTTTTTTGTTTTAAGATAGCGACTTTCATGTCTGTGATTGCGTGACCAGAGAGATTGAAGTGTTCTCCGACTGGTTTATGAAAGCAGCTGTTCTATCTCGGGGCCTCTCCTTCTGCCCCTCCACCCCCACGAACATGATACAGTTCTGTGGTGACCTAGAATCCTATTTTCGACGTCTCCGTCTCAAGGAATATTTCCAAAATACCTCTGAACAACATACTAATCCACAGAGGTCTCCCTGCCAACACTACAGAAAGAGGGATTCTAGATGGACTCCTCCTGAAGGTCGAAACAGCAGACTGGACTTCTACATAGAGTGCTTCCGCCATCGTGCACGGGCTGAAATTGTGGAAAAGCAGCATCACTTGCCCCATAACCTCAGCCATGCGGAACGCAATGCCATCCACAGCCTCAGAAACAACTCTGACATCATAATCAAAAAGGCTGACAAAGGAGGTGCTGTTGTCATCATGAATAGGTCGGAATATGAACAAGAGGCTGCTCGGCAGCTCTCCAACACGAGTTTCTACAAGCCATTACCCTATGATCCCACTGAGAGTTACCAAAAGCAACTACAGCATTTGCTCAAGAAACTTCCTGAAAAAGCACAAGATCAAATCCGCACAGACACACCCCTGGAACCCCGACCTGGGATATTCTATCTACTACCCAAGATCCATAAACCTGGAAATCCTGGGCGCCCCATCATCTCAGGCATTGGCACCCTGACAGCAGGATTGTCTGGCTATGTAGACTCCCTCCTCAGGCCCTACGCTACCAGCACTCCCAGCTACCTTCGAGACACCACTGACTTCCTGAGGAAACTTCAATCCATCGGTGATCTTCCTGATAACACCATCCTGGCTACTATGGATGTAGAAGCCCTCTACACCAACATTCCACACAAAGATGGACTACAGGCCGTCAAGAACACTATCCCCGATAATGTCACGGCTAACCTGGTGGCTGAACTTTGTGACTTTGTCCTTACCCATAACTATTTCACATTTGGGGACAATGTATACCTTCAGATCAGCGGCACTGCTATGGGTACCCGCATGGCCCCACAGTATGCCAACATTTTTATGGCTGATTTAGAACAACGCTTCCTCAGCTCTCATCCCCTAAAGCCCCTACTCTACTTGCGCTATATTGATGACATCTTCATCATCTGGACCCATGGAAAAGAAGCCCTTGAGGAATTCCACCATGATTTCAACAATTTCCATCCCACCACCAACCTCAGCCTGGTCCAGTCCACACAAGAGATCCACTTCCTGGACACTACAGTGCTAATAAACAATGGCCACATAAACACCACCCTATACCGGAAACCTACTGACCGCTATTCCTACCTGCATGCCTCCAGCTTTCACCCTGACCACACCACACGATCCATCGTCTACAGCCAAGCTCTGCGATACAACCGCATTTGCTCCAACCCCTCAGACAGAGACAAACACCTACAAGATCTCTGTCAAGCTTTCTTACAACTACAATACCCACCTGCAGAAGTAAAGAAACAGATTGATAGAGCCAGAAGAGTTCCCAGAAGTTACCTACTACAGGACAGGCCTAACAAAGAAAATAACAGAACGCCACTAGCGGTCACCTTCAGCCCCCAACTAAAACCCCTCCAACGCATTATTAAGGATCTACAACCTATCCTAAAGGATGACCCAACACTCTCACAAGTCTTGGGAGACAGGCCAGTCCTTGCCTACAGACAGCCCCGCAACCTGAAGCAAATACTCACCAACAACCACATACCACACAACAGAACCACTAACCCAGGAACTTATCCTTGCAACAAAGCCCGTTGCCAATTGTGCCCACATATCTATTCAGGGGACACCATCACAGGGCCTAATAACATCAGCCACACTATCAGAGGCTCGTTCACCTGCACATCCACCAATGTGATATATGCCATCATGTGCCAGCAATGCCCCTCTGCCATGTACATTGGTCAAACTGGACAGTCTCTACGTAAAAGAATAAATGGACACAAATCAGATGTCAAGAATTATAACATTCATAAACCAGTCGGAGAACACTTCAATCTCTCTGGTCACGCAATCACAGACATGAAAGTCGCTATCTTAAAACAAAAAAACTTCAAATCCAGACTCCAGCGAGAAACTGCTGAATTGGAATTCATTTGCAAATTGGATACTATTAATTTAGGCTTAAATAGAGACTGGGAGTGGCTAAGTCATTATGCAAGGTAGCCTGTTTCCTCTTGTTTTTTCCTACCCCCCCCCCCCCCCCAGATGTTCTGGTTTAACTTGGATTTAAACCTGGAGAGTGGTCAGTTTAGATGAGCTATTACCAGCAGGAGAGTGAGTTTGTGTGTGTATGGGGGTGGGGGGGATGTGAGAAAACCTTGATCTATGCAGGAAATAGCCCGACTTGATTATGTAAAGAGTTGTCACTTTGGATGGGCTAGCACCAGCAGGAGAGTGAATTTGTGTGGGGGGGTGGAGGGTGAGAAAACCTGGATTTGTGCTGGAAATGGCCCACCTGTTGATCACTTTAGATAAGCTATTACCAGCAGGACAGTGGGGTGGGAGGAGGTATTGTTTCATGATTTCTGTGTGTATATAAAGTCTGCTGCAGTTTCCACGGTAAACATCTGATGAAGTGAGCTGTGGCTCACGAAAGCTCATGCTCAAATAAATTGGTTAGTCTCTAAGGTGCCACAAGTACTCCTTTTCTTTTTGCGAATACAGACTAACACGGCTGTTCCTCTGAAACCTATTCGCTTTTGTTACTCCAAGCAATTTCTTGGACCCATCAAAAATCCAATCGCTTTCACAAGGGATATTTATATAGCACCTTCCACCCAGAAGCATTGCAAAGTGCTTTGTAGCTCATATGCATTTGCTTTTCCTATTTTCAAATGTTTCATTCATTTCTGAATGATGAAACAGCAGAAGTGGAAGTCTCTCTCTCTCTCATCTCCCCACCCTTTGTCTGTTTCCTCTTGCAAGGCCTCTCACCAGAGGGACACAAATTAGCAACACTCTGAACCAGCTCCTGAAATCACAAGGCTGTGTTGAACTCTCACTGTATGAGCTGATGCAATGTCAACCTTAATGGTGCAATAAAAAATATTGCATAGATAGCACCGGCAAAGCACAGAATTGAGCAGCTCTGTTTGTGAAGGTAAACAGTGTGATTAATTATCTGTCTCATGTCACATTTCCCATAGACCACTTTCCACAGCTGTTTATTACACCACCATGTTCAATAGAAATACCACAGAATACCACAGTTAAACCAGACCTGTGAGTTATAGGATATACTCTCTAAGAGCATTATATCACTCTAGTTGATAAATAGGTGGCAATGAAACTTTAATTGAAAAGTTCCTCAACAAAGCATTTTAGCTGGGGGAATGGAAAGGGAATAAAGCACGAAAGACTCATTCAATCAAACCAAAGATATTCTAACTTATTAATTTTTGCATTACAGTAACATCTAGAGGCCCCAGCAGGGATCAGGACCCAATATTCTAGGCTCTGTACAGACACACAGTGAGAAACTGCCTTTGCTCCAAATCACCTACTGTCTAAATAGACAAGACAGTCAAAGGGCAAGAGAAATGAGATACTATTATCCCCATTTTACAGCTGGAGAACAGAGGCATGGAGAAGGGAAGTGATTTGCCATAAGGTTACACAAATAGCTTGTGGAAGAGCTCAGAATTGAACGCAGGTACGCTGAGTGCCAAGATAGGGTCTTAACTGCAACATCCTTCCTGTTAATAGTAATGTCTTCTCCTGGGATGTTTTGTCTTCTGGTTCTATTTTTTAGAGTGTAAGCTCATCAGGGCAGTCTTAATTTCTACCTGACAGTGCCACGGACAACACATAATAAATAACAGTGTGTGACACTGTCCACAGTTATGTAATGAAAAAGTCTCTTGTAGGGAAGGAAGTGTAGTCCAGTCATTAGAGCATGGGACTGGGAGTCATGAGTTTGGAGCCATTTTCCCAGCTTTGTCACGGATATACTTGTGACAGTGAGTAAATTACTTAAGTCCTTTGTCACTCTATCTCCCATTTGTACAGTTAGGATAAACAACTGATTCATGAGGTATAGGAGGTTTGTTATGAATTAGTGTTCATAAAGTGTTTAGAAATACTCAGATGGATGACATTGTGGAAATGCAAAGTTTTAAAATATTGAACAGGCAGGTGGCAGTAGAGAAGAAGCTGGGCTTGGAATCTGATATGAAAATTTCCCTGATTTCTTAGGGACCAAAATCCATTTGTGTGGAGAAAGCCAGCAAAAAGACTGTGTATCACTGAAGCACAAAATTTTGAGGGCTTAAGTGAGGCTTAAGTGGTGCACAGGCTTTGGCTCCTTGCACAGAGTGAATTTCACCCTAATGGTGTATTTGTGCTGAGAGTAGGGTTTTTTGCATCAAGAAAAATGAAAATAAAGAGTCTTTGGCCCTTGGAGTTTCATGTTATATCCTGCTACAAAGAACTTCACCTGATATCGCAAGAAGCAAATATGGGGTTAAAACAGAGTGAAAGGTCACAATTGTAAAAATGATCAAACTGAATGAATTTAGCCACTTTCTCCCCCTCCATCTGCAGTACAGTCCACCATGTACTTTACAATGAAAAATAACAGAGCAGATATTTCCTTCTTTCCTTCCCATATTTCACATGACCCAACTCCACTGAATTTCACGATCTCAGAGCACTACAGCCGTGTACAGACACAGTTGTGGAGATTAGATAGTTCTTAAGGCTGCTTGCACCCATTGTTTCATGTTCTCTGTGTATATAAAATCTCCCCACTGTATTTTCCACTGCATGCATCCGATGAAGTGAGCTGTAGCTCACGAAAGCTTATGCTCAAATAAATGTGTTAGTCTCTAAGGTGCCACAAGTCCTCCTTTTCTTGTTGTTTGATGTGTGTATGTGAGTCAGCAGAAAGTTCCTAGTCTGACTGGAAAAGCTTTCCTGGGATTGGAGTCTCTTCCTCCTGCCCGTCTCATGAGAGAATGAGCACCAGTGTCTGTTGGCATTTTGTGGCTGAGATCTATATCCATGAGCAGGAATGCATGTTTAGTAATGGGTTCTGCTACTAACATCAGCAGTAAACAAAGAATATATGCAAGATGAAAGCATTCTTAACCTCCGAGGATAGGAGAAGAAACAATGGGCTTAAACTGCAGCAAGGGCGGTTTAGGTTGGACATTAGGAAAAACTTCCTAACTGTCATGGCGGTTAAGCACTGGAATAAATTGTCTAGGGAGGTTGTGGAATCTCCATCATTGGAGATTTTTAAGAGTAGGTTAGACAAACACCTGTCAGGGATGATCTAGATAATACTTAGTCCTGCCATGAGTGCAGGGGACTGGACTAGGTGACCTCTCGAGGTCCCTTCAGTCCTATGACTCTATGATTATTGTGCTCCAAGGCTGCTGAAGTGGGCAGCTTCACTGAAGTGAGTGCAAGCATGGTCTGGCCGTGAAACTAGATTCAGCTATTGTATGTTTCACAGGCTTGCCAGGTGTCCCTTTTCTGGAACGTCTGGTCGAAAAGGGACCCTGGCAGCTCTGGTTGGCAATGCCGACTGGGCCATTAAAAGTCTGGTCGGTGGTGCAGCAGTGGCCCGGGGCAAAAGCAGGCTCCCTACCTGCCTTGGTTCAACGCAGCTCCCAGAAGCGGCCACCAGGTCTCTGCGGCCTCTAGGTGCATGGGTGGCCAGGGAGGCACCGCCCGCTGCCCCATCCTGAGTGTTGCTCCACTGCTCCCATTGACTGGGAACCATGATCAATGGGCACTGCAGGGGCAGCGCCTGCAGGTGCAAGAGCAGCGCGTGGAGCCTCCCTGGCCACTGATGCGCCTAGGGGCTGCAGGGACCTGGCAGCTGCTTTCTGGGTGCTGCAGTAAGAGCTGCAGGGACCCCACACCCCAAAACCCTGCCCCAGCCCGGAGAATCCCTTCGTGCACCCAAACTCCCTCCCGGAGCCCGCACCCTGCCCACACCCCAACCCCCTCCCTCAGCCCTGAGCCCCCTCCTGCACCCCAAACCCCTCATCCCAGGCCCCACCCTAGAGCCCACACCCCCAGCCAGAACCCTCACCCCCCCGCACCCCAACCCCCTGCCCCAGCCCAGAGCCCTCACCTACACCCCAAACCCTTCAACCCCGGCCCCACCCCAGAGCCTGCACCCCCAGCCGGAGCCCTCACCCTCCTCCTGCACTCCAACCCCTGCCCCAGCCTGGAGTCCCCTCCTGCACCTAAACTCCCTTCCGGAGCCTGCACCCCCCCATACACACACACCCCAACCCCCTGCCCCAGCCCTGAGCCCTCTGCTGCACCCCAAACTCCTCATCCCCGGCCCCACCAGAGTTCTCACCCCCAGCCAGAGCCCTCACCCTCCTTCCACACTCCAACCCTCTGCCCCAGCCTGGTGAAAGTGAGTGAGGGTGGGAGAGAGCGAGCGACAGAGGGAGAGGGGATGGAGCGAGTGGGGGCGGGGCCTCAGGCAGGGGGTGGGAGAGGGGTGTTCGGTTTTGTGCAATTAGAAAGTTGGCAACCCTAATGTTTCTGGGTGCTTTGGGAACTCTAAAAACAAGCCACTTTTGTGTTATCATAGATGGTTAGTACTTATAATAGAAGAAAACCACGATACCTATAAGGCCAGTCAAGGAGGGCTGAAGAACCCCAGAAAGAGAGCTGTGAGCAACACTAAGAGGGAATAGATGAAGCTATGTGAAGCAAAGAGAAGACTCTAATGGTGCCCTTCCAGAATCTGGGGAAACACATTGTTGCAGCTGTCTGAGGAGCAGAAAAGAAGTTGCGACTGGGTTCTCAGACCACCACACCAATGCAGCTGTGCTCCGGTAGCATTTCTAGTACAGACGCACTCAGCCTACGCGAGCGGCCATAGCTGTGTTGGCGGGAGAAGCTCTCCTGCCGATATAGTGCTGTCTGCACCAGCACCTAGGTTGTGATAACGTACGTCGCTCATGGGGGGGCTTATTCACACCTGTGAGCGACTTAAATTATGCTGAAGTAATTTCTAGTGTAGACAAGCTCTAAGGTGTGGAGCTGTGGACAGATCAAGGATACTAATATTCAACAGCCACTGGCAGCTGCTTCTTCAACATGGGAACATTTGATGATACCCCAAAGTCTCTATTGAGAAATGCAACTTGCCATCCCTCCATTACAGATGTTAAATTTGCACTTGCTCTCAGATGGTGCCAATACATGTGAAAAGAGGAAGTGGGGTAGAGACCCAGGCAAGCAGCTGAGTGCAACATTATCAGACAGAGATTTCCTAGGCTGGGCCATGTTTATAATAAACACAGAGATGCTCACTGAGTTCTAAGCAACAAATTGGCCTCTTGGAAAAGGGAGATGACTAAGGGGAGAGGCAGATGTTCTATCTGGGATTTGGCTAGCATCTATGGGCCAAGAAAGAGACTAAACTGAATGGTGAGGAACTTGGATTGGTGGCTTCATCAGAGCAGGGAAAGTACTTCTTTAGTCTGCCCACATTACAGTCAGGGGAGTTTACTTAAGATTTATTTACACTACACTAGTGTAAAGGAGATCAGAATGTGGCTTATTGTCTACACCACTCCTACAGCTTCTTTCTTTCTTTCTTTCTTTCTTTCTTTCTTTCTTTCTTTCTTTCTTTCTTTCTTTCTTTCAGAACACTTTACAGTGTGTTGGCCAACTGTGCTTGTCTGAGGCCTGGTCTACGCCTCAAACTTAGGTCAACCTAGCTACATCACTCACAGATGTGAAAAATTCATACCCCTGAGAGATGTAGTTAAGCCGACCTAATCCCCAGCATAGACATCATTAAGTTGACAGAAGAATTCTTCTATCTACCTAGCTGCTGCCTCTCAAGGGGTTCATTTACTACACCAATGGAAAAAACCCATTCATCGCTGTAGCGAGCATCTATACCACAGCGGCACTGCAGTAGCTGTGCCACTGTAACACTTGTAGTGTGGACATGCCCTTCCTCACATCACCCACTGGCTTCAGATGGGGCAAATCACATGCGTGGATCAAACCGGATTTGGCCATGTGCGTGTTATGTAATAACACCATTACACTGCAGCCAGCTCTGAGGTGGAACACTTTTGCTAGTGGAACAACACAGCTTGTCTTTGTATTTATTCTGGTAAGTGAAAAAACGACTTCTTTATATGAATCTTGTCAAAGTCTGGCTGGCCCTTAAAGGGGAGTCGGGCTCAGCTTCCCTCATGATGCAGCAGCTGTCCCCCAGCTGATCCCAAATGGGTGGCTTAATAGCAGTTGTCGGACATAGCTGGATAAGGGTCATAAGGCCTACAGAGAGAGAGAGAGAGAGAGAATTCAGCTGGGAAGGAGGGGATGTGAGAAAGAAGGTTGGATGTTCTTGCTCTTGGAAGGGGCTGATAGGAATCAGGTGGAAGGAGAACTGGTGAAAGCCACAGGGAGAGAGTTAGCTCCTGTCATGGCAAGACTGCAGGGGAGGCAGCCCTGAGTGTTGGTGTTCAGTTGAGGAATGGAACAGCAGGGAAACTTAAGAGGGACAAATGCTCAAGCCAGGATGAGTGGAGGTTGCTTTAGTTGGACTTTTTTTGTTTGTGGTTTTCTGTCTTCTGTTGGGGGATGCCTGGGAACCTGAGAGTAGAGTGGGACTGCAGAGGAGCCCAGGATGGGTGAAGATACTGTGTTGGTAATTAGATTTGTATGGGACACTGGTTATATGGGACCTCGATACCCCATCAGGATTGAGACTTTAAAGAAGTCTGGCTGAAGGGCAAGGCACGAGATGAAGCAGACCATTGTAAGGATGGAGTGGTTGGTGGCAGGGCATCAGATGAAGAGAGCTTGCTAATGCCCAGTCTTGGGGGGCATGTTGTCCAGTGAGTCACTCTTCTACAATCTACATATGAAATTTAAAGGTAAGCAAGAGGTATGCATTCAACCTTCTCTCTCATACAAAACACTCTGACTTCATTTAATGCCCTGTTTAGACCCCTATTGTTTGAAGAAAGCTACATGCTTGCCAGACTGCTTCAGTCCATTACAGGACCAAGTGGATATGACTACAGTGAAGAGCTGGGAGTTGAGGGCCCTGGATTCAAGCCCTGCCCTTGACTGGCTACTCATGTCCCCCACAGATTTCTTTGCTTCCCTGCAGAAAAATGACTTCTGATGGGGAAACAAAGGGAAGCCCGCAAGAGCGATCATGTGCCCCTCCCTAGCAGCACAGGCAAGTTGGTTCAGGTGCTTGGAGCAGCCGGTAGAGACATAAATCACCACTAGGATGGGGTGGCAGGGCCTGGGCAGTTGTGTTTGAGTGAGTGAGTGAGTGAGAGAGAGAGAGAGAGAGAGAGAAAGAGAGAGAGAGAGACTATCCCTCTTGTTTGCTATTGCAGCACGCTTGGCATGGAGAGGCAGGACTTTGGGATGTTTCTGAGGAGGTAGACATGGGGCAGAGAAGAATGTAGCAGCCTGCCTGTTTAATGAATTGTTCCCATTGTCTTTGTGAATTCCTCCAGGAGTATAAAACAGGTGTAAAAGTGTTAAGGCTCCTTTACATTGCCAAAGTGGTGTAAAGGACAGTATGGCCTTATAAATGCTTATGGTGCTTTCGTGATTAGAACTGGTCTAAATTTTTTGACTGAAAAAAATTTCTATCAAAATGTGCTCCATGAACTGTTTGATACTGACCTTTCTGGAGATGGTCAGTAGCCAGTATACATTGTGAGTTTGATTCCCCAGTCCTCACTTGCTCTTCAGTTGCCTATGATGTAACACTGAGCATATGGCTGCATATATTTGTTGGCTAATCATAGAATCAAAGGACTGGAAGGGACCTCAAGAGGTCATCTAGTCCAGTCCTGTGTACTCATGGCAGGACTAAGTGTTATCTAGACCATAACTAGAAATAAAGGTTCAAACCTAGCTACATTCCTGTTAGACAAAAGGGGGTTGGGGATTTTCTCCCCCACCCCATTCCCCATCCATTGTATTGTAGTTTAAATAAATTACCAAAATAATTGAGACTGGCATGATTATGTTGCATTATTTTGACAAATAAAATATGCAGAATTTTAAAATATTGTGTGCAGAATTTTTAATTTTTTGTTGCAGAATTTTTAATATTTTGGTGCAGAATTCCTACAGGAGTAACTGGCTCTGGACCTTTAGGTGGGTCATTGTACATCTCTGACTTGGTTTAGCCCTTTCTAAAGGGGGGTGGTAATATTTACCTCCTCACAGTCAGTCTGGGAGTGAGGGAGTAGTCACAAATTCATGCAGATATTTTTTCATTGGTGTTTTTCTCTCTCTCTCACCCTTCGTTTATCTCTAGCTGTTTCTCTCTCTACTCCCCTTTTCACACTCTTCCTTATGCAGAACGTGAATCCAATGATGTTTTTGCACCAAAACCTTTTTGAGACTGTTCAAAATGGGGCAAACCAAGTCTTCCCCCTAATTACCACATGGAGCAACCCTGACTAGCCAAACCTCGTTTATGCTCAACTCTCTTCCCCCCCCCAACCCCCACCATCATGTCCCCTGCTACCATCACTTACTCTGAAAATCCCCTAGATTACCCACACAAAGCATTCGGTGTCTTCGCCCCCCATGCCATTTGGATAACTGAGCATGAGCTGTGTTGTAAAGAGACATCCGTTCCTCTCTAGTTTGCCCTAGTGTGGCTGTCTCTCTCGAAGGCAGGGTGTTTATCTCACAGTACAGACTGGGGGCTCTTGCTCAGCTGCTTTTCACCTTCAGGGATGCAGATTCCCTTGTAATGAAAGCATTACTAAGGTGGGGTGGAGGCAAGAGGAAGAATGCAGCTTTCTGGAGGTCCTCTGTCGGGCAGAAATTTCACAATACCCTTCAAAATACTTCATTAAATAAATCACTTCTCAGGATAGCAACTGAACGGGTGTAGCTCTGCTTTCACACTTAGGCACACTGATGCCATCTTGTGGAAGAACAATAGGATAACAGTGGTTGTGTATATACAAGGAAGGTTTCAGAGTAACAGCCGTGTTAGTCTGTATTCGCAAAAAGAAAAGGAGTACTTGTGGCACCTTAGAGACTAACCAATTTATTTGAGCATGAGCTTTCATGAGCTACAGCTCACTTCATCGGATGCATACCGTGGAAACTGCAGCAGACTTTATATACATACAGAGATCATAAAACAATACCTCCTCCCACCCCACTGTCCTGCTGGTAATAGTCACTTTGGATGAGCTATTACCAGCAGGATAGTGAGTTTGTATGTGTGTTTTTTGGAGGGGGGTGAGGGGGTGAGAGAACCTGGATTTGTGCAGGAAATGGCCCACCTTGATTATCATGCACATTGTGTAGAGAGTTGTCACTTTGGATGGGCTATTACCAGCAGGAGAGTGAGTTCGTGTGTGGGGGGGTGGAGGGTGAGAAAACCTGGATTTGTGCTGGAAATGGCCCAACTTGATGATCACTTTAGATAAGCTATTACCAGCAGGACAGTGGGGTGGGAGAGGTATTGTTTTATGATCTCTGTATGTATATAAAGTCTGCTGCAGTTTCCACGGTATGCATCCGATGAAGTGAGCTGTAGCTCACGAAAGCTCATGCTCAAATAAATTGGTTAGTCTCTAAGGTGCCACAAGTCCTCCTTTTCTTTATACAAGGAAGGGTTGTTCTCAAGTCTGTGCATGGCTTATTTATTTTTAGGGCCTTCTGGCTGGCTAGTAGCACTAATGCTGCTAGTCTAGTGTCAATAAAAGGAGCTGTTGTGGCCTTCATAGCTACACAACTATCTTCTACCTGTTTCTCAGAGTTCTGAAAATTCCCCTGGGCTTTGCCCCTTCCCTCTCCGCTTGTTTTGTGGCAACTGTCTTTCCAACTTGGGACACATGTTCTGGAGGAGCTGCTGCAGTGCAAACAGCAGCACTTCCTATCCCAAGGGCCTGAACAGATCTGTAGAGCCCCCAGCACCAGCTAGATAGACTGAACTCCCATGCGGCAGGGTGGAGCACTAGTCGCAGAGGCTACTGAGCAGTCCAGTAGATTATATATCACAGAGCAAGGGCTGAGAGCCCTCAGAAAAAGACAGATAAACAGGATACACAGGTTGAGTGAGGAGTGGTGTTTGGATCCAGATCTGCATTAGTCTAGAGTCTAGATCAGATTTTAGGCTGAATCTCAGGAGATTCAAGCCCCAAAATGTCAGCAGTTTCACTTGATCAGCTGCTATCACAAAATACGAGCCATCTGGTTAGGCAAGTTGCCACTGCTCCTGGGCCTGCCTTTGAACTTCTCTCCCCTCAGCTTCTTTCCTCTTCCTGTAGTTACTATGTTGTGTGATAAGGGGGTTAGACACCTGGATTCTGGGGGCTGTTACTCATCCTCACAAGTTGTTTACATTTGTTTGGGTCTCTCCATTCTCTGTACAACTAGTGGTATTAACCAGATGTTCTGATAAGCTTTACTGCTGCTTTGGATGTCCTTACCCTCCCCCGCTGTTCTCCCTCCACCCCACTTCTTTCAATTCTGCTCCCTGATTCCGAATAATATCACAACTTAGATCTTATGACTGCCTCTCCTTGTCTTCCCTAATTCAATCCTGTCCTCTACAAGCCTTCTAAAAATGGTTTTCAGTAACCAATTTGCTTAGAAGTTAACTTGCAAAAGCCCTGCAGGGATTTTTGCAAGCACAAAAAGTGGGGATGGCTTGGTGCATCCCAGAGCTGCGTTTTATTCAGAGTATTCCCCTATCCCTGAGACTCTTCAGCCTTTTGATGGCCTGAAGATCAGGAACTTACACCAGATCTACTGTAGTACAGGGAGCCTCCAATTCCTCACAAAGCAAATACCGAACACTGCTCATGCCGAATCCTCCACTCACTTACTTGAATGGTAGCATTTCATATCCACTTTGCAAAGCTGTAAGTGACAACACAAAGTGCAAGGTGCTGGTCAGTCAGGCCTGATGTGTTCTCATCAGCCTCTCTGTATATTAAAGGGCTCACATCACCCCCCATTATTGTAATATCTGAGCACCTCACAATCTTTACTGTATTTATCCTCACAACCTTTCTGTGAGGCACAACCTCCTGCCCCTCCCTCATGGCACAGATGAGGAATTGAGGCACAGAGAGACTAAGTGACTTGCCCAAAGTCATGCAGGAAGTCCGGGAATTGAGGCTGAGTCTCCCAGGTTAACGTCCTAAGCACTGGACAATCCTTCTTCTCTTGTGGAGAGGAAGTGGCCTGTGCCCATTGGCAGACTGCCTGCCATCTGAGTATATATTGGGCTGTGTGTCCGCCTATCATCAGCCTATTATTTCTTTTTTCATCTATAGGCTATTGGAAAGCTCAATGTATTTGAAAAACAAAACAAGACAAAACAAAAACACACACACACCCTGAAGGAAAAAAAGGAAGTGCTGCAATGCTGAACCACTGTACTGCTGACTTTGAAACAGGAAGCTTTTCCACCCTTCCTCTAAGTACCTGAAACACGTTAACTAATAAGCATTTGTATTCTCCAAAAGATGCAAAATATCTCACAAAAGACCTCTCATTTCCCCTGTCCTTAATGACCAGTCTTTCCTCAGAAAGTCAAACTCTACTTGTCATGAGCTCTTGCATTTTATATCTTAGTATTCATATAACGATTGTCTGGTAAAATTTAATTGAAATTTTTTTATGCCACACAGTAAGAGCTCAGTAAGGAATAAGGGAGAATCTGAAACTTTTCCCAGTGGTGTTTTGATGCACCACAGACCAGCCTTTTGTGCACTGGATTTGATTTTAAGATTTAGTATTCCATAAAGCATTTATTGCCTTCTCCATTTTTATAGAGCATAATTCCCCTAAAATACTTGCTGTTTCATAATCCACTCTCAATCTGATTCAACAGCTTTACTCACAGTTTGAAGCTTAGTTGCAGGCAAACTAAGGAGCCTGAGACATTTACAAAAAAAAATTAGCAAAAGGCTCAGGGAGCAAGGATGTTTCCAGCAGATAAGGATGATTAGAAGCAGAATCAAGGGAGAGCTGAGTGCAAGAATCTGAAAAATGAATGTATGCCAAATATTTTTATTTATATTTAATTTAAGGGAGCAGGTTTTATGTGTGTTCCACTCACCAATGTTGTCAACTCTGATTTTCTCACCAATTTTCGTATTTATTTCTGTCTTAAAGCTCCAGCTCCTGGAGTTCTGTGGTCATTTGAGAATCTCCAAGTTGTGTTTTTTTAAATTAAAGTGAAGACCCTTAGGTTTTTAGCCTTCAAGGTTGCTGAGAAAAGCTTGAAAGCATGACCTCACAAAAACCTTGGACTTATTTATTTTTAAAATTTTCATGACATAAGCCAATCACATGAAACACTTGGGGTTCGCAATACTGTATTTGCACAGAGCTGTTGGATTAAAACAAGTCTATTGCCATGAATTACTGCAGAGGAAGACTTGGGTTTTTGTAACTTTGGGTATGTCTACATAGCAACTAGACACCCGCGGCTGGCCTTTGCCAACTGACTCGGGCTGTAGGGCTGTTTCATTGCTGTGTAGACTTGTGGGCTTGGGCAGAAGCCCAAGCTCTGGGACCCTCCCATCTCACGGGGTCCTAGAGCAGGGGTTCTTAAACTTCATTGAACTGCAACCCCCTTCTGACAACAAAAAGTACTATACAACCCTAAGGTGACCAGATGTCCTGATAAAATCGGGACTGTCTCGATTTTTAGTTCTTTGTCCCGCGTCCCGACTGATGCACGGCGGGACGCCATTTGTCCCGATATTACGGTTTTGGCCGTTCCAGCTGGTTTTGTTGTTGTTGTTGTTGTTACTTTGGCAACTCCGCTCCAGCCGCTTTCTTTTTTTCTCCGCTTCCCCCATGTGTCCCAATATCTTGTCCGTTTCATCTGGTTACCCTATACAATCCTAGGAGCGGGGGACTGAAACCTGAGCCTGCCGTGGGGAGACAGGGGAAGGCAAAGCCTGGGATGGGGCAGGAGAGGCGAAACCCAAAGGCTTCAGCCCCAGGCAGGGAACCTGTAACCTGAGCCCTGTTGCCCAGGGCTGACACCCTCAGGCTTCGGCTCCAGGGAGTGGGGCTCGGGCTTCAGCCCCAGGCCCCAGTAAGTCTAAGCCAGCCCTGGTGACCCCATTAAAACAGGGTCGCAATCCACTTTGGGATCCCGACCCACAGTTTGAGAACCGCTGTCCTAGAGCCTGGGCCCCAACCTGAGCCTGGAAGTCTACACAGCCATGGAACAGCCCTGCAGCTTGAGCCCCGTGAGCCCAAGTCAGCTGGTACGGGCCAGCCCCGGGTGTCTAGTTGCTGTGTAGACATACCCATTGAAGGCTTCATTGGCAACTTCCCTGGAGCCAGAGAGCTGTACCTGAACTGTGCCTGCGAAGGAGCGGGGAGGGAAGGGGAGGGAAGCATACCAGTAAGGACTAAATCCTGGTCCCATTGAAGTCCATGGGAAGATCCCATAAGGGATCCTGATTTTCAGAGGACATGTGCTCAGCAGAGACTTAAATGGGACCAGAGCTTGGCCGTAACTTGCAAGCTGCTGAGCAGCCCCTACTGCTATTAGAGTCACTGGTAGCTGAGAGCACTTCTCGGGAGGTGCTCCTCACCTGCAGGCTTAGGTCCATTTTACTCTGATTAAACAGGAGTAAGTTGCCTGCACCAACTGCTGTAACTATGCTCAGTGGAGTCTAGCTGGCAGCATCGTGACAGCTCATATTATACCCTACGCAGATCCATGGTATCATCCACTGTGCTTTTTTTGTGGGGTGGATGGGAGAGATGCAGCTGGAGTTCACACTAACTCCACTGGGTGGTGCTGAGCAACTTTGGGACATAGGTGCTGGAACTAGGGGTGCTGTCGCACCTCCTGGCTTGAAGTGGTTTCCATCATATACAGGGTTTACAGTTTGGTTCAATGGCTCTCAGCATCCCCACTGTACAAATTGTTCCAGCACCCCTGCTTTGGGATGTCACAGGAGGCTTAGAGGCAAGTCTTGGAGTTTCATTCTTTCTGAACATGGATTCAAACCGCTCCTCTTTTCTGTTCTGAGGCAATGGGGGATGGAACTGAAGATCACATTGCCACTTTCTCATAATTATAGCCTTTTGGAGCAGTAAAAAGCTTCTGCTTTCCCATTTTGTTAAAAAGCACATGCCTGATTCTCCCCTCAGTATAGTATTATGCAAGTGTTTGGAGTTACTCCTGATTTAAGGTCTGATCCAAAGCCCACTAAAATCAATGGGAGTCTTTCCATCGACTTTGGATCAGGAGCTTACACTGGTGTAAAAGGCCCCTTGGACCAAGACACCTGAGTAATTTCACAGTCTTCCAAACAGTCCTGGATTCAAACCAGTGGCAGAAGTGAAAGACTCCATATCCCATTACCAAAATTCCCTGAGCCAGCCAGTCCCAGAAGCATAGTGACATTTAATATAATTTCAACATTAAATTGAATGTTTAATCATCCACCCCCCACTCCAAGCCTTCATGTAAAGCAGATACTGCACATCTTCCCAGGAGGCTGGCTCATGTTTGGATCATTCCTTCAGCTGCACATTTACTTTTCTCTCTTACATTCTAAATAAAACCTCCCTCAGACATTGATCACTTCTTTGCTTGATTCAGTGGAATCTCTCCTTCCAAAGCACTTGCCATTTGCTCTGTATGGATCCCCAGTTTCTCTGCATTGTGGCCACCTACCCAATCAGTTGGGGCTAGCTTTGTGTGTAACATTTCAGGCAACTGCATTATCACTGAATAACTATTCCATTAAAGGGAAAAAATGAATAAACCCCACACAGATTAACACATGCTCCTGCTCTGAAGCCCATCTGTGTGCAAGGCTGAACCTCATTAGCTGTAACACTCCTCCAAGGAGCAGCATCAGCAGATTTCAGTCTGAACAGCAGGAGTAAACTTATTAGTGGCTTTTCATATCAAATAGTGCCAATCCCCCTGACAATATACTTAAATAAACTTGCTCTTGAACCACTCCCTTTATTTGGCATTAGCCTCCGAGGCTTCTTCTCTGGGGACTGGCATCCAGCTGTCATTTCAATGGCCATTTGAGGAGCGCTGGCAGATTCTGGAAGGAACAGGTGCTGAATGTGGGGCCTGTCACTTGTTCCTCTTGGCAGAGGCTGATGACCAAGAGAATATTTTCATAAGAAGATTTACAGCAGCTAAAGCTATCTTGGGTTTAGCAGACTAGCAGTGTCATAATCCTGAATACTGAGCAGACAGCTTTGCTTACACTATAAAATAAGATTCCTTGTCCTTTGGTTGGATTTGCAGATGGGTATTTCCTGAGAGTGGAGAGCGCATGTTAAGAGGGGTGGATTTTGTATGAGACCTGGCCCTTGACTTGTTATACCAGCCATCTATTCCTTTTCAAAAGCCCCTTCATATTTGTAAAGTGACCAAACAAGAAGCTCTTTTCTGTGGCCTATCTCTGATCATACACAATACCTTGCACCTGAGAATTTCAAAGCACTTTACAAATACCAATGTATTAAGTCCCATAGGCCTGCCTTGGGGGAGAAGGCCAGTATCATCCCCAACTGGGGAAAAGGAGGCATGGAGCTGAAGCTCATGCATTGAGCTAAGCATCAAAGGTGAGACTAGAACCTAGAAGTCTTGCCTCCAGTCCTGTGCTTTATTCAGGATTGAACCTGCATTGAGAGTGTAGGTAGAAAGAACATAATTATCTGAGCTAGAATTTGGCTAAAACCCAAAGGACTGTATCCATAGGCAATATGGAGCTGATCCTACTCCCAGTGACTCTAGGCCCTACAAACACAAGTGGCATCAGTGAGAGATTTAGGATTCTGAATTGCTATGATTTTTATTTTTGTTCTTTTTTCTTTAAAGGAAAAGTTTGTCTCATACCCTTTATCCTCTGTATCCTTCTCTGCATGTGTTTTTCCATACCTATCTATTGTTCATGAATGGTGGCTAACTGGTTAATAAACCTGAAATAAGCAGGTACAGAGTGGGTAAGAATGAGTCATTTGAGTCATTATCGCTCTGCTGTAGGTAGGGTTGAGTGTCTCTTTCTGTTTAAAGGTGGACAATTCTCTGTGCTCTAAAGTCTACTTGCTGACTCAGATTGACTTGAAATTTGCTGTGCCTTTTGGGAGTGATCGGTAGTTTCAGTGATCCAAATTTGGGATCACTTGAACAAGGGGTACATGAAATACAGCCCCCTTAAAACAGAACTTAAAATCAACTAGTTCTAAACTTTTTTTTATGCACACCTGGTACTCAAGTCATAACTCTAATCACCCTTGAAGTAATCTCAGTCACTTAGCAGCTAGCTCAGCTAGTGCACAGTGCCAATTGCCCTTTGGGGAAGAACTCCTGGAAGTTACTAACCTCAGCATTTGGAGCTATAGGTCGGGGTGGGTAAACTGCCAAGCCAAAGAGACTGCAGTGCACATCTGTAACGAAACTAAATGCTCTGTTGAAGCAAGAGGGTTTTCAGGTAGGCTGTTGTCACAGTTCCTAAGCAGCTAAAGGTGATATGATGTGTTCATTGAACCCGAGCTGTGACCGTGCACTGAGTGTGAGCCCCACCCTGGCACTGTTCAGAGAATGGCGTGCTGTGAGTGCTTACACTCAGGATATGTCCTCTCTGCAAAGTTAACTCAGGTAATTGGCATCTGGGTTAGCCTAGCCTGGGTGTGAGCAGCTACAGTGAAAAGTCCTGCCCGACTTACTGTGTTCTCACTGGTGCTGAACTCCCATGTGGCCCTAGGACTCCTAGGATGTGCGCTGAGATGTCCTTGTGCTGCAGTAAATTGAGCTTCTCTATGAATTTTTCCCAATGAATTGTGAGAGCAACTGTTTGTCCTTCTGCATGAAGAGAACTGTGGGAAGGCATTGGATGACTATCAACATTCTGGTGAGTTAGTCCCCATCCTCACTGCAAAGCAGATGGGTTACTAGCCTAAGCAAAAGTAACACTTGGGCTTTAGCTTATAGCTTGGGTGGAAAGCAGTACCAGACTTCGATGGGAGGGTTTAGTGTGTGAACAGAAGGGGGAGGCCTAGTGGCAATGCCTGATTCAACTCTGCAGACCCTCAAACACTGAGCCCGCTCCCCGTAAGACACCCCAGACTTGCTAAATGTTGCCTCCCATTCACCTAGGCCCTGAGGATTCCTCCTGAGACACTGCCTTAGTAAGCCTTGGCGATCACCAGCCTGCTGTCAGTCCCCTGGCAAGAAGATACCCTTGTGCACCTCTGTGGACACAACCTACAGAACTGAGGCATACATGATCCTTCAATGCCCACATTCACCTCTCGTCAGTCACAGCTCTGCCAAGCAGCTCCAGTTATCCCCTCCACCATTCAGTACATCTACCTCTAACAGTGAAGACAGTTGAGTGTGTGCAGATAAGTGATGCAGTTCCAATCTGTGGAGCACAACAGAAGTAATGGTATATTCCTGTAGACCTTCCCCATGTCTCTTTATTGTGACACCCCCTTTACTGATCTATTCGCAGGAGCTATTGCCAGCTCCTAGGGTCAGAGTTAAGGTGGCATTGCTGGCGTGGCATATACCTTAAGTTTGTATTTGCTGGTTGGCTAAATTTAAGCCCATGCAAATCTCCCCATGCTAGAAGAACAGGAGCTCCCACTGGGTAATCTTAACACTGTATAACAAAGTTTGGGAGGCATCTGAGAAACAAAATGGATCAGCTTTTCCTTGTCTCTGTCTCCTGCGCTTCATGAAACAGCTTTCCAAGTACTGTGCCACTTGTAAGGGCAGATTTAAGCAGTAGAGGAGACTGGAAGTTTGGACACGTTATCAACCCTTTTCTTTCATCCAATTTATAGTCTACACTACAGCAGTAGGGCCAATGAGGAAGTGTTATGTAGTGGCTAGAGCAGAAAAATGAGAGTTAGGACTCCTGGATTCAACTCTTGCTTTTACTACCAACTTGCTGTATAAACCTTGGGCCAAACTTTCAAAAGCACTCTTTAATTTGGGGATATCACAGTGTATAGAAGCCTGATTTTCAGAGGTGCTGAGCACCTGCCAATTCCAACAGAAATCAATTGGCATCCAGTATTAGAGGCTACTTTTGAAGACATGGGCTTTAGCATTTTTGTGCCTCAGTTTCCCCATGAAGGGAAGAGAAAACCAACAGCTATTATTATTCGTTATTTGTATTACACAACTGCCTAGGAGCCCCAGTCAAGGGCCAGGACCCTATTGTGATAGGGGCTGTACAGACACAAAACAAAAAGAGAGCCTTTGCCCTAAAAAGCTCACAATCTATACACACATTTCTAAGAGGCATATGCAGTAAGTGGGCTTTGTTCTGAGGGTCTGATGAGTTTGTTATGCTTCCTAGAAGCTCTTCACAGCACTGTGTCAGGTAGGTAGGTAAATATTATTGTCCCATTTTATACGTGGGGAAGCGGAGGCAGAAAGGACAAGTAACTTGCGCAGCAGTGTCATAGCTGTCAGGAGTTCCTTGTTCCCAGTCCTGTGCTCTTTCTCAAACTTCAGGTTAGCCCTGCATTCTGCCATTGCTGAACACATAGGTCTTGCAAACCTCTAAGTAGGTTTTGTTCATGTCAGTGCCCTGCAATTTCTCTGATGTCAGTGCGTAACAGGTTCCTTAATCTCTGTGCTCGTAAAGCAGAGCAGTTATGGCACATTTGTCCAATTACTATATAATCAGTTCTGGCAATTACAATACACTCATTTCTGGCTCATCGGAGTTGCTATTCACGCCCCCATGATGAAGCGATCTGCCCCAGTCTCTCTCATTTATGATGACAGCCTGATTTGTGCAGCTTTAGCAGAAAGGGAGGGGAGGTTACCCCAGGCTGTGGTTATACAGCTGCAGGAAAAGCCGACAACGATAATCAGAAAAAAACAACATTTTTCCTTCTAAAAAAGATGCATTTTTCCCTCCCATCTCACACAAAGGAGAAATCCAAAATTTTGTTATCAAGCCAAGTGCACCCCAACTGTCACAAATACCCATTCAAATAAATCATTGAATTTGCTTGACCTGCGTCAGGGCCCCTTGCCCATTGACTTCTTAGAAGTCTTTTAAAGAACAGGATTATAGGCATGACTGTTTGCAGAAACAGCCAGTTGTACACACCTATTAGAGAATTTTGATAGAAAGTGAACTGTGAATTTGCAGATGCAAAGGATTCACACTGGAAGGGTGATCCTAAGAGGCATATTCAGCCAACAAAGGCTCAGAAACACCACCACATGACCAGTCCGTTCACTAAAAACTAGCCAACTCACCTTGAATTTCAGATGCTTGTGCACAAGCTAGAGGCCATGTAACATTCCAAAATTATTCTCGTAATAAATTTTCAGTCACCAAGAAAATAGAGAAAATTGTCATCTGATCGCAGATAACTTGGGAAAAACTAAATATTTGCTATAATTATACATTTGCTTGAAATATGAGCTTAGGCCAGATCCCCAGCTGGTGTAACTATGATGATTTATGTTAACTTCAGTGGTACTATGCTGACTGAGGATCTGGCCCAGTATTAGGGGAACCTTTCTTCCCAAAGCTCTTTCTGAACTATGTAAATATACTCTGATTTCATCCACTGTTAAATGCAGCCACCTCTGGACTGGAAGCTAGGCAGACAACCAGTGCAAACCAATCGCACATCAGGTTGTGGAAGATGTGTGGGAGAGGAAATATTGCTCCAATCAACACAATCAGGACAAAACCTGCTTTTATGAAAAATACCAGGGGATTTTTAATCAAAGCAAACAGGACTTTGACTTTAAACATCTGTTCTGAAAATGACCCACAGGATAAACCATATGAAACTAAATCCCCTACCTTGGGAAGATAAAGGGCTGAGCCCTATTATTATTATGTATTGTGGAAGCATCTCAGACATGGGTCCCACTGTTCTAGGCACTGAATGAACACACAAAGAGACGGTCCCTGCTTCAGAAGACCAGACCTGCTGACGTTAGAATGTGAGTTCCAGGCAGTCTCAGTATTTCAGACCTGCTGCTTAATCCACAAAGCCAGCCCCTCCTAGATAGTAATGCATATATTATTGATAAGGAGAATGTATTTTGCATAGTGAATAAATGGTATTTGAAGGCAGTGCAGGAGGCAAAGGCAGGACCGGGGATGTCTTCTCACTGCCTCCAACTGCGTTCAGTGTCTACTGATGCTTTACTTTGGATGTTGCAGGTTTATCACTTAATGTTTTCCAAAGATTATATTGCAGTGATCATAAATACCATTATGAATAAACCACTTTGATATTATTAAGGAGCTTTACTATAATGGGACATGAACTTGAATTTTATGACAGACCCTGGGTATAATTTGCACTGGGCTATAAAGCTCATGAATTATTGAGACAATTTACTTCCCTGCCTGCATTTCCTTCCTGAGTGAGCACATGTGTTATTGTGCTGCAAGCTGCTGACAGTGACGCAGGCGCAGACTTGCTCCAGCAGCATCTCTTTTCATCCCTGGCTCCAGCACAAGGCTGGCAGATCACAGCTGTAAACAACTGGCAAAGCCAATCAGATTGGACAGGTAAGAGGAAAATTGTATGCTGAAGAGGAAAAAAGTGAAGGTTCTGAGAGCTCTGAAGAGCACCCTTCATTGGAGCTGGGTGGGGTTTTACCCCCATCTGAGACACCACATGTGGGAAGAGGGGTGTGCATGCACACTAATGATTTGTAGAAAATTTTAGTGATTAGGAAAATGGCTGGACTGCAAACTCAGAAGTTTAACACCCTTTAGCCAAGCTGTGGATAAAGCTAATCTGTGAGACCATGTCTGTCACTTTTAAAAAATTAATTGTTTGCATTACATTAGCACCTAGAAGCCTCAACTGAGACCAGAGCCCCATTATGGTAGGTGCTATACAAACACAGAGTAAGGGATTCCACTGCCTCAGACTCGTGAAACAGATGAGACAGGATGGGAGGAGAAATCAAGGCACAGAGAGAGAGAGGAAGCGACTTGTCCAAGGTCAGCCAGCAGGTCAGTGGCAGAGCCAGGAATACAAGCCAGAGGGTGTGAGTCCCAGTGGAGTGCCCTACCCACTGGCCCACACTACATCTCCCCTTCCTCCCTCCCGCCTCCTTCCACACACAGACATTGTGTTCTGTCAGAGTGTAAACTCTGCAGGGCTCAGACTGCGTCTTCATGGGTGTTTGCACAGCATTAACTCCACATGCCCTGATCCTGACTGAGACATCCTAAACACATAGCAGCACAAGATAGGCAGCAGCAGACACCTCGCTTGACTTGGAGGGCACCCTTTTAGGGTGGGCTGCATTAGGAAGTAAAACCAGTTCCCACACCAGTGCTGCAGGGAGTTAACCAGTTCCAGCACCCTTCCAGAAAGCATGATAGAGACCAGGTGGAATGTGGTCTCCATGGTCTTGCCAAAAATGCCCCACCATTGCTAACACCAATACAGCTCCCGCATAGCCCTAGTGCAGAGGGGCTGCTGGCACTTAAAACACTATATCTGTAAGACCTAGCTCAAGCAGTGAAAACAACATGGCGGTTAAGAGTCTAGCAACCGCCAGCAACCTGTCTGCACGAGGGGTTCCAATACTGCCGGCACCAACAGCGCAGAACTAATGGCTGATTTTCGTAGCATAGATGGACCCTTAGAGGTGAAAGGTGAGTTTTGTATAGCACATTTTATTCTTGGCTTTTCTGCTGAAACTCCCAACATGTGGGCTGGTAATGTTCATTTTGTAAAATAGTTGGTCTAGAGACACATCTCTTGTGCATGCACAGGAGCTACAAATGATAAAAGTGTCTGAACAGAAGTCCAGTCAGAACATCTGGATCAATCAGAGCCTAATCAGAAATGAGTGCCTTGGGCCCATCTCTAACACAATCCATCCTAGGCATAGAGCCAGCCAGCTAGCTTGCTCCTCCTCATTTCTCAGGGTTCAGATTGCTCTGGCCAAATACAATTAAACCAGATTCATGGCCATTTAAAAAAGAAAAATCAGCTAAGTCTGAAAGCATCCCTGGCTTTCTTTCATTGAAACAATAAAGTCCTTTCCTTGTACTGGAGAAGAACAAGGTCCAAGAGCCATAAAGCAATGTCCTGTTGGTTGAACTATTTTTATTTCTGGTCATAAGATTATGAAAACATTATGTTTAATAGTCCCATTAATGCTACTGCTTTCCCAACCTCATGTCCTCAGGCCCTGCCATTTATTTCGCTTCCTTTTCTCCCGTTTGAATTCATAGCACAAAGGGACCATCATCCCAAGAGGTTTATTATTTCAGTTGATGCACTTGCTATGCATCTTTCTGTCTTAAATCCATTTGGATATTCATTGGCTATAGAGCCCATAATGTGCAAGTAGACACTGACAATGCGGCATTGTATTTAATCGCCCAGACTCCTTGCATTGTGTCTTTAGATCTTCCCATTGGCTCATTCCTCCTGTCCCCAAAGAGAAAAGGGAAAGTCAGTCTTTTCTTTTGTCTATTTTTTTCTTCAGTGGTGTGACTTTTCCTTCCCTCCACACCCAAAGGCACTAGCTTTTTAATCCATCTAATCTTCACTCATCAAATGGAACTGGAGTTTCTAATCCCCTCCTCATGAAGGAAGAGCCTCTGGGCAGTGCACAATTTTTGCTGGGAATTATTTAACATGTGAGTAGGAATCTATAGCATGTGGGCAAAGGTTCAAAAGGAAAACGTGCTACACACACACACACACAGTGCAATGCATGTACTCAGGTTAAAGGGATGCTGCCAAAGGGCTTAGGGTTCAGATTGAAGCTACCAAAAATCTGTAAATATGGCAGGGGATGTCACCTAACCAACTAGCTAGCCCCCGCCCCAAATAATAATAATAATAATTAAAAAAATCCAAAGCTTTGTCTCCAATCAATTCTAAGAAAGCTGTGAATATTGATACTCTGTTGCATTTCTCTACAGTTTTACACTGGAGGGTTTCTAAGGCTGCGTTTACACTAGAGAATTTTAGGAAAAATATTGGCTTAGTGAGACCCCTAGTGTGGACAAGACTGCAGTGGCTTCTAAGTACTTACATTTGCTGACCGCCATTTCTCTTGCTGACCGCCATTCTCAGTAATGGGTCTCTCTGAAGCCTAGATAACTCTTCAGGTCCTGTAATTTCTGGTCTTCACCAGGACTAGCCGCAGTTCCTTAACATGGTGGTAACATATTTTGGTCTTGTCCACATAATCAAGATCAGTACATGTTATATCATGGAATGGCCACTGCCACGCTTAAGCACTGTGCTGTACAGTTGTATGATCCCCACATTCAGTGAGAATTGGATTTCTCTTCCTCATCAGGACAATAAATAAAACTTTGCACTCACTAAAATAAACTCAGCACCTTTCAGCTGATGATCTCTAAGCACTTTACAAACATTAGGTAAGCTTCATATGAATTGTGCTTTCATCACTATAAAGTAGGTAAATAAATTCTTCCTATTTTTTTTAGATGGGAACACTGAGACCAAAGTTGTTCAGGCCAAAGTTTTCAAAAGTGGCCACTGATTTTGGGTGCCCAGGGGGGACACCAGGGTCTGATTTTCAGAAGTACTGAGCACCCATCACCTGCACCTGCAGTTCAATTCCAAAGGGCCTCGTTCAGGGATCGGCAGCCTTTGGCACGCAGCCCGTCAGGGAAAACCGCTGGCGGGCCGGGATAGTTTGTTTACCTGCAGCATCCGCAGGTTTGACCAATCGCAGCTCCCACTGGCTGAAGTTCACCGTTCCAGGCCAATGGGGGCTGTGGGAAGCAGTGTGGGCCGAGGGATGTGCTGGCTGCCACTTCCCACAGCCCCCACTGGCCTGGAGCAGTGAACTGCGGCCAGTGGGAGCTGCGATCAGCTGAACCTGCGGATGCTGCAGGTAAACAAACCGTCCCGGCCCACCAACGGATTTCCCTGACGGGCTGCGTGCCAAAGGTTGCTGATCCCTGGCCTGGCTGATCAGGTTCTCCATGTCTTGATTTGGGCACCCTGAAATGGAGATACTTCAAATCAGTAGCCACTTTGGAAAGGGTTCAGCCCATGTGACTTGTCTGCAGTTACAGAGGCTGGATTATCAGCCTGGTATAGATTATTGATGTGTTACACTGCCATCTTCACTTATTAGAATACCACCACCCCCAGGAAGGTGGAGAATGTAAAGAGAAAACCATCCTTAAAAATGGATCTTGGCTGTGAGCTGACTGTCTCACTCATGTTCTAAGCAGATGTAGTTAGAAATAAAATTCTTCCAAAAATAGGGTTCCCTGTCTTAAGCTCTTGAAGCCATAAAAGGTTTCCAAGACTCTATTTTTCCCTGGGGACTGATGGCCTAACCTTCTTCTACGATCTAAAAGGGAGAGATCACTTTCCATCTGGGGCAGACACTGTTACTGGTAGGTTACTGACATCCTGAGCAGCCTTCCTAGACACTGCAAACATGGTGAGTGAACTGTCTTTCCTTGCTATCCTAAACTGTAATGATTGGAGTATTTCTTCTGTGGACCTGTGATATTGATTAAACACCTTTCAAACAACCTGTTCAGGACTTCATGTGAAAACCTATTACAATATGGACCTTTCTAAGACAAACGATATAAAAACAATGTTGAACAGCTCTAACAGACAGTAGACTCATATTTTGTTAATTGCCTCATCTTGAATGACTACCTCATTAGAGAATTCTTGAATTTTTTAATATGTCCATTTAAATTAATTTCTCTTGCAAACTTTAAAAAAAGTGTTTAATAATTAAAGCATTTTCTAGGAAAAACGTGCAGGATTAATTCTTTATGAGTGGAGATGTGGTGATCCTGGAGCTTTCTGAAAGGTTATTTAACACCAACTCAGCATGTACTCTATGTTTCACAAAAGGAAAGGATGCTGTTTTAGACATTCAGAGTTTAGATGACTATAGCTCTAATAAATAATTACTGGCATGTATGCTGTGTCTTGTCTAAAGATCTCAAAATACTTTAAAAACTGGCTATAAAAACAGTACAAATACAGAGAACACTTCACTCATTGCTGAATGCAGCCACCTCTGGGATGGAATATTGTGGCTGTTTAATAGTATACAGCAATATTACATAATACTTTGATAGAAAGCAGGGAGCGACCTGTGTTGAACTGAAAATACAGGAGGAAAGTACTAAGGATCATCCATACGCAGCTGGGAGAAGTGAAACCATAAATGTCAAATGGATTGTTCCTTTGTATTAAGGATCTGCTCTTGGTTTCATTGACCGCAATGCACAGAATCAGATCCTAAATGAAAATCAGCCATAAGTTCCAAACACCCCCTGCAACAAATAACCAGGGAACCAGCCATTGTGGGGAAAATAGTAACTGAAATCATGAACAATCATAACCGCATCAAATTAAGCTCACGAAAATAAACTCAAAAAAACCCATGGCTGGGTGGGTGGCTTCACTAACTTATCAGTTTCTTTGTTGGGTCTCATTGCTCTGCCTTTTCCTCTGTTAAAGATTTCAGGAACTGTAGAGTCAAATATCCAGACTGATGGCTAGATGCAGTTAGCATCAGGACACAAGGCAAGAACTAGGAGATCAATGCAACTTTAGGGTTTCTGCCTCATCAGAGGAAAGTGGAGCAGGAGTTGGAGACAGAACATTAGTCTCCATTGCACATTCCCAGCTTTGGTCAATTAATGCCACAATTAATATTATTTTCAAATAGGAGGTATCTTTTTTATTTTGGTTTATCTTCAGTAGTTGAATTACAAATGCCTGAAAATAGCGATTTATAATGGAAAATCTGACATCCCCTTTCTGGCAAGGAGAATGGAAGGTGGCAGCTAAAAAGACTCTATTTGGGGCCCAAATTCATAAACATTAATAACCTACATGAGTTCAGAAATCCCATATTTTTCCAGACTTGCCCTGTACCATACAAGGTGAATCAGATGGCTGATTATGAGGTATCACGCTGCTTGCTGCCATTAAGGATATGCTGGGCATTTTGGGAATTAAGAGATGCAGCATCAGCTAATGGCTAGAGCACAGGACTAGGCTTCAAGAGATTTGAGTGTTAATTCCATCTCTGCCACTGGCTTGCTTTTTGACCTTGGTCACTTTACTTTGCTATATTTTAACATCTACAGTGGGGGTTGTGGAAATCAACTGACAGGTATAAAGTGCATTGATCTCGTCAGAGCGGAGATGCTAGACAAATACAAAGTATTATTTTCACAGTGGAACGAGAGCTCCTTGTTTGCTACAGGAATTTAGGTGGAATTCCCGAATCCCTCATTCACTATCTTATTCCCTGGTGGGACGAAGTGTTTCCAAAACTACTGAGTTGAGGAAAATCTTTTAAATGAGGATTTAAACAGTGAACAACTGCCTGTATTCTGGCATCTGAAGATGAGAAATTGATGAGCAGCACCCAAGCTCTCAGGAGCTATATGGTGAAATTTGAAAGCTGCTTAAAGCAACTTTCCATATGAACTGAAGTTCAAGGGATGTTGAGAACCTAATCCTGCCTTTGCTAGCCACGCCCAAAGCTCTTACTGACGTCTGTTGCAGTATGTTCGCCTGAGAATCTCTGCTAGGTCAGGATAGGGTTGAAGATCTGGAGGTGCATAAAGATAAGTAAAAATGCACAGAAAAATAATCAGATACTTTGCACATTATTTATAATAATCATTAGAACTTTAGCCCCACTCTAGTCCCTCTGATCTTGAAGAATTACAAAACTTTCTACAGACTATTAACCTGCATATTACAAAGGACCACTCACTCTTTACCAAAATGCCAGAACACAGCAGCAACATTAGGGAGAGACTGACTTTGGCAATGCCAGCAGTGGTAGATAAATTGGAATTCACACTTAAGAAGCAGGGAGAAGGGGAAGAGTAGAGAGCATAAATAGGAAAAGATGCCATAGCCTCAGTAGCTAAAACAAGCAATTAGAGAGAGGGGGAGGGGAGGCCCTTTAGAGAATAAAATACTTTAACTTCCCTCCTGCTAGGAATGCAGGAGCCATGCCTTGAATCTGTGCCTTTTCTCCACTCTATCTGAAACCACGTTTCCTTCTTTCACTTCCTGCACTGTCATCAGCTCTTTCCCCAAGATGTGCTTTGGTAATGAGGATACAGGGAGATCTTCCTTGCCCTGGACTCTGGACCACGGGAGCAATGCTATAAACTGAAGCTCTGTGGTGAAATGCAGGGCAGATTGCTACCCGTGGCAGTTGCTTTTAGGCTGGCTTTGCAGAGCTGCCCAGGAGTGAGGCTGACACAGCTCCCGAACACAGATGAGCGCAGGCAATAATATTTGGATCTGGATCCAGATATGGATTTTGAACAGCCCTTTGGGATTTGAGATTTGGATCTGAGGCCTTATGTGGTATGGTAGCTTTTCAGGGTCACTCTGCTTCAAATGTTGTCTCTGCTAGGGACTATCAGTCCCCAGGCAAGTTCTGGTGATGACTTACAAGCAGGAAGAGTTGTAAAAGTGAAAGCATTCTGGGGAACAGAAGTCAGACTGGAATTGTTATTACTCCCTCAACCCCCTTAAACAGGCACCAGCCTCGCTCTAGTCAGAGGACTTTTGGTGGTTGCAAAACTGGGCCTTAGCACGGCCATTTCCCCTTGGCAAAACTCCAGCTCTCATTGTTCACAAACCCAGTCTCATCATTGCTGTAACAATGCAAGTCACTAAAAAGTGCAGCACTGCCCTCTAGTGTCACCCACTGGATTTGTTGTTTGTCGGTTATGTCCTGTCATGTACTGTGCAGCACTATAAAAGTGGTTAGAAGTTTCACCCCAGCAGTTTTGACAAGTTAAATCTCTTACCAGGTTGATGTTTGCAGTGGGAGACCAGAGACAGAAACATTCAATGATCAGTATAAGCATTTACCACTCTGGACGGACACTAACATGTTTAAAACCTATTCAGGCTTTGTCTAGATTAGGATGTAAAGGTGTGTTAGAACAGGTCAGCTATCGTGGGCAAAATTTTCAAGTGATTTCAGCTCTTACATCTCATTTTCAAAAGTGAGTTCACCAGTTAGGAGCCTAAGTCCCATTGGAAAATCAATGGCATTTAGGCTGAGTGCCTCAGTTGCTTTTAAAAAGAAAAGGAGTACTTGTGGCACCTTAGAGACTAACAAATTTATTTGAGCATAAGCTTTCGTGAGCTACAGCTCACTTCATCGGATGCATTCAGTGGAAAATACAGCGGGGAGATTTTTATACATAGAGAACATGAAACAATGGGTGTTACCATACACACTGTAACGAGAGTGATCACTTAAGGTGAGCTATTAAGCAGGAGAGTGGGAGGAGGGGGGAATGGGGGCGGAAGAGGGAGGAGAAACCTTTTGTAGTGATAAGGTGGGCTTTTGAAATTGCTTTTGAAATTGAGACTTTGGCTATTGGCAAATTTTCCTCATAGCCTCTCTCTGTAACCTTGTCTTCCAAAATCTTCCTTATAACCTCTCAGGTTCCCCCTTAAACTTCAACTCTTACTTGTATGCTGTCGTGTCTTCTAGAACATATGAGCATGTGGGTAAAATGTTCAAAATGCCTACCTGCCCATGTTCTATGACCTCATCAGGATCATCAGAACTCAAAACTAGGTAAATGCGCAGCATGATGGCACAGAGAATTTAATAGGTTTCAGAGGGGCAGCTATGTTAGTCTGTATCAGCAAAAAGAACGAGGAGTCCTTGTGGCACCTTAAAGACTAACAAATTTATTTGAGCATAAGCCGATGAAGTGGGTTCTAGCCCACGAAAGCTTATGCTCAAATAAATTTATTAGTCTCTAAGGTGCCACAAGTACTCGTTTTTTGTGGGTTTTTTTTTGGGGGGGGGTAGATAATTTAATGTTGATTAGAGCTGCTTGAAAATATTCCAATTTTTAATGAAAGTTTTTGACAGAAAAATTCCTCTTTTCAATGACTTTATATTATAGGCTCTTTATCTTTTAATTCAAAAGTTCTCACACAAAAAATTAAAAATAATTCACAATTTTTTCTGTTTTTCTACAAGCTCTAATGTTGACAAATGAAGTAATAAGGAATAATTTGAACCACCCATATACACTGCTGTTTTTTAAATTAACTAACTACTCAGGGAGAAAGATCTGGGTTTACTGTTGGTTTCAGAGTAACAGCCGTGTTAGTCTGTATTCGCAAAAAGAAAAGGAGTACTTGTGGCACCTTAGAGACTAAGCAATTTATTTGAGCATAAGCTTTCGTGAGCTACAGCTTATGCTCAAATAAATTGGTTGGTTTACTGTTGGCAGCTCAGCTGAGAACAGCTGCTCAGTGGCAGTTAAAAAAGCAAACATAATGTGACAATGTTTAAAGAATGGGATGGAAGATGCTTAAAATATCACCATGCCATTTTCTAATTCAGTTCTGTTCACACTATCTCTAGAAACAGAACACTTTTGCTTCTTCTTTCAGAGATGGGTGATAGAAATGGGAGGCCTGGAAGGATGTCCCTGTGAACAGAGACTATGCAGACTAAGACTGTTTAGAGAGGAGATGAATAATAATTAATAATACTTAGCTCTTATACAGTGCTTAACAAAGAAGTAGGCATGATAGAGGTACAAAAAGAAATGAATAGCAAAGGTGAATTGGTGAGACGGTTTCTATCCACCCTCTCTCAGTACAAGAACAAGGGAATTTCAATAAAATTGAGAGGCAAAAAACTTAAACCTGATAAAGGAAATCCCTTTTTTTGGGGTACACATCACAATCACCCTGTGGAATTCACTGCCACAAGACATCCCTGAGGCAGGAAGCTTAGGAGGAGTCAAAAGAAGATTAGCCATTTATCTGGATAACAAGAACACAACAGTTACATCACATATCAAACCAGGATGGTCATATCTAAATGATATTTAATTCTTATGCTTCAGGGCACAAGTTAACCTCCAACTGAGGGGAATGAGGATGAAATTTCACCTGTGGACCACCTGTTCTTTATTGTTCACTAAGAGGACTCTAGCACCTTCCTCTCAAGCATCTGATTGAGGCCACTGTTAGAGATACAAACGAGACAGATCACTAGTTGATCTGATATGGCTGATATGTAGTAGGAAGGGTATCTGCTGGGTCATGCAATAGACCATGGCTACATAACATGGTCATCAGCAGGGTTTGAACCTGTGACCTACCACACCAATTGCTACCCTTTGAGCTATAGTAATACTGTCTTTAACTATGAGTAGGTGGCAGGATGTTGTCGTCTCTGAGGCCAGCTACTTTAGAGAAACAAGACAACATTCACTCAACCTCTCTGTTACACAGAACTCAGAAAAATAACTTCCCAGGCTGGGCTGCTATAGCAAGTGGAAAGCTTATTACCTTGTAATTGACAATCTCTGTCAGTGAGGAGGATATGGTGTTGCTTTTAGGTCCACAGACTATTTAAATGGCTTGCTGGTTGCAGTGACTGAAGGTGGGCTACCATGAATCAGAAAAATTCAATACAGTCGGGAAATATGTGGGACTGGGCACTAATCCCAGGGACTTCAGGGTAATAGAGAATGCAGTGCTGGCTTTGGGAAGTGGCCTTGGGTACTTCACTATGATAGGGAATAAAGCACTGGCTGTTTGGATCAAATGGAGCCTGCATCTGAACCACCCTGGATGTGGTGCAAGACCAATTTCCAGCCTTCCTTTAGAGAGGATCTATATATCCCCCTAGGTACTATTCTGATAGAAAGGCTCCGTGGATAACAACATGTCTGCCATACCACTGGCCTGGGGGTGGAACAAACAACTCTCTGTACTGTGGTGGGGGGGAGGATGGTAAAGAGAGAGAAGGAGCAGACTCAGTAAGTGTTCCCTGCTTACCACCCCTTTCCCCCCCAGTCAACTATGAGCAAGTTAAATATAGACCCAACACTTCTCCGGGGAGCCGGATGCATGAACTGATCAAATGCCACAAATCTGTAGCAGAGACTCCAGTCTCCACTCTGTTAGTTAGCAGGGAGATCTTCATTTTCAAATTTTTAGCGCAGGTCTCTGGGCAGCTCTTACTGTAACGTATGTCAGAGAATAGTCTTTTAAAAGCCATGTCAGATCTTTCTCCCATCATGGCTCCTTTGAAGACTCTGGGGCTACCATTTAAAAAACAAATACTTGAACACCTTGTAGACAGCTACCAGACACCTCCTACAGCTACCAGGCTGGCCTCAGCAGAAAAGACCATCAATCATGTTCTTATTCTCAAAAGACCAGCTAACTTTAACCCCATCCTAACACTCCCCACTCCCTGTTCTAATCATTAACAGCACTTGGCACTCAGACTCCCACTCCTCACTTAGGTCATGATTCAGGAGTGGAGTAACATGAAATTCTTTTAAAAAGGAGGACTTGTGGCACCTGAGAGACTAACAAATTTATTTGAGCATAAGCTTTCATGAGCTACAGCTCACTTCATTGGATGCATCTGATGAAGTGAGCTGTAGCTCACGAAAGCATATGCTCAAATAAATTTGTTAGTCTCTCAGGTGCCACAAGTCCTCCTTTTCTTTTTGCGGATACAGACTACTACTCTGCGGCTGCTACTCTGAAACATGAAAATTCTTTGGATACTGGAAAGCAAGCTGTCCTGTTTGGTAAATGGTCTCTGATGGCCCACATTTTTGGCTGGTCTGAGGGACTAGTAACCATTTCAAGAGTCCCAGCTTTCAAATGATGTATAGAATAATGTATTTTTCCTGTCACTGGTGCTTCATGAGATAGCAGACCATAAGAATCACATTAGTTAGAGTACTCTCTTGCACATACTCTGTGTTCTGTGCTTTTAGCTTAGCCCCTTGCCTGATGACCCTGCTGGTTGTGTTTCCTCCTGCACATTACTGAGCACATCTAACTAGAAAATTATTGGAAGCTGGCACAGACCTTTTGATTTATTCCTTTCCACACAGGCTGAGACACTCACACCAGAGCAGATAACAGAGTACAAAGGCGTCTTCGAGATGTTTGATGAAGAGGGCAACGGGCTAGTGAAAACAGATGAACTGGAGAAGCTTATGAGCTTGATGGGAATCAACCCAACCAAGAGAGAGCTGGTGACAATGGCAAAGGAGGTGGACAAAGACAGTAAGAACCTCCCCCGGTCCTATCTTTTACTATATTTCCTACCCTGAAACCAGTGTGTTGAGCTGCCCAGGTTCTGTGGTTCACAAGAGGAATCTACAAGGCAGGATAGACCCTAACTAGACTGCTTCTCAATGACTAGCATGTTAATGTACCCTAGTGCTTTGTTGTTCTTTTAGATAAGGGCACCTTCAACTGCGACAGTTTTCTGGTTTTGATGGGCATTTATCATGAAAAGGCTAAAAACCAGGATGAAGAGCTGAGGGCAGCATTCAAGGTCTTTGATAAGGAACACAAAGGCTACATTGATTGGAATACACTCAAGTAAGTAGCAGACTTCCTGAAGGTATGAAAATATGGGCCTGATTCTGCATGATGCTGAACATACCAAACTCCCATTGAATTACAAGTCAGGAACAGACCATGCCTTTAAAGTAGGAAGAGGAATGCTGAAGCTTTGGAAAGGCAGAACAGGTACTGGGATCTCAACACCCAGTCAATATCTGAGTTTGCCACTGGACTCCAGATTGACAAACTGACTGATTTAGACCCTGAAAATTGGATTTATCTTGATGTTATTTTACTGTTCAGTTGAGATGTTCCAGACAGGATTTTTTCCTTGAATGTTCAGTGTTTCCAAAAGATCAAGGTCCATATGTCTGAATTACACTGACATACAGATCTATGAAAGTTACATTCCAAAGAACACATGATCAACTGAAACAGCAATCAGAGCTGGTGAATAATGAAAAGAAAAAATTCTCATGAATCTTCATTCAGATTTTTAGATTAACATGTTTATTCTATGTTTGCATGACTTTTTGTTATCCTTCAGAGACTATGTTAGCAAACAAGTTTACTGGTAAGAATATTGGCAGAAATAGTGAATTTAAGTCAGATGTGGAGAGACTATTTTCTGAAATTGTAAAATCATATTGGAAACCTTAGCTACCATGCATAAAACAAAGATACCATGTGACCGATCAAACCATTCAACACATCTCAAAGATTGAATAGTAAATGAGCAAACTAGGAACCAAGAATCATTCACAGAAATTATTCTGTTAATCATTTAAAATAACTAGCATATCGAAGAAAAATCTTTAAGCCATTAGCAGACAATTTGTGAAAAGAAATTAGCCAAATAAGTCATTTGCTCAGCTCTAATACGAATGAACAGTCTCTAGACTATGTCTTCAGAAGGCATAAAATGACATCTCTCCATTGAAGCTATGCTGATTTCACCAGCTGAGTTTCTTGCTCTTTGTATTATCAACAACAAACAAAACTAAGAATTTACCAACACAGTAAGAACAAAAGAAAAAGGCAACAATAAAAGAAAAAAAGGATAAAAAGAAACGAAAAAAATTAAAAGATCACTTTATAAAAGTAGCAAATGTTTCTATTCTTCACTTTGAAATTAACCTAGATTTCCATATGGATATGAAAAAGATGTCTATTAGGCTGGAAAAGATTAATGCATTTAGCTAACTCAAGGTCATATCATAGGCAAATATTCCTCTGGTTAATGAGCATTAATCAAGCTCCTGTTCATAAATGTGTAAAAAAGGAGGCATGCAGCTTGGAAATGTTTGTGTTTATCATTCAGACACAAGGTTCCAGATTGTTTAACATCCTCAGAACTTGTCCTTGATAAAGAAAGAAAACAAACATTCTTTAATTTAAAAAGCCTGGGATTTGCCTCAAAGCTTCAAGCTACCAAAGCTGGCAGAATCAGAGGAGCTATGCAGTTTGTGCGACAGTAAGTTCCAAGAGAGCTAGTGCAGGCTTCAGGCTCCTGTAGAATCCTAAAAGAAACCTTCATTGCTAGCCATTCAAAAGGAAATGAATACATTAGCCATAATTCCGCTGGAAAAGCAAGATTGTTCTGACTGTTCTACCCTTTCATGACTTGGCCAACAAGGCCAGAAAGTGCTCAGCACCCAGTTGTTTCTCATTTTCACACTAAAGGTCAGATTTTCAAAAGTTCTCACCAGGTTGGATGCATTTTTTGTGCTGGGTTCTTTTGAAAATCTGGCCCCAAGAGGGTGCTGACCACTTGGAAATCTGGCCTTGAACTCCTTGGGAAATGGCTTCAGGCCCCAGCCTGTGCTGTTCTAATGATTTATATTTTCCCAACTCACATGATGTTTCAACAAAAGAAAAAAAACTTTAAATATTACCTTGACATTATTTCAACTCAAGAGTGAACAGTGCTGGTGCCCTTATTCCCCTCACCTTTCCCCCAAGGACAGGAACACTGCTTTGAAGATCTTTCATGGTTTATATATATAAGAACATCTTCTGTATTTTCCACAGTATGCATCCGATGAAGTGAGCTGTAGCTCACGAAAGCTTATGCTCAAATAAATTGGTTAGTCTCTAAGGTGCCACAAGTACTCCTTTTCTTTTCATGACCGTGAGCTTCTCTGACTGCTTTGGTCTGTGGATCATCAATGTGCTCTGATGATGGAAATTGCCTCCCTGACTTTGAATTACGCACCAAGCACATGGCAGGCATGATTGCCTGTATGCATTACAACTCAGCAAGCAGAACATAGCAAGATGGGTCGGGGCAATAATATCCAGCACGCTTTTGTGTCCTGACACGTACAAGATACTACAATCCTTACAAAGCTGCAACAGCCCCAGGGACACTTGGATAAATGTGTGTTTTCTTACATCGACTAAAGATCTGTATGGAAGTATCATGCCTTGGTGAATTAGGTTTCCTTTCATGCTGAAAGCTGGTGTTAGCTGTTCTATGCCCATGTCTACACATACACACAGGATTAATTCTGTATCTGAGAGTTTGTGATTGGCCAGTCCAGGCTTTATTTAGGATCAGAATTCTGAGACTCATGGGCGAGATTTCAAGAACTATTTTTCTTCACTAAGTGGGATCACAACATCTCAAGTTTCTGTTTGTGTTGGGGTTGGAAATAGACAATGCACTAGAATAGACACTGTAAGGAACAATCTTAATCCAGATCACTTAATAGGGCTTTACCATCTCTCACTTGTGTGATACTGTGTGTGGTCACTTGAATGTTTATTGCCATAATTCTATGCAGGTTTTCCATTAGAATATGAACAGAGTACACCATAAGTGTGGGCTAATGGTTAAAGTAGGGGACTGGGAATCAGGACTTCTGGGTTTAATTACTTGTTTTACCATTGATATGCTGTGACTGAGATTTTCAGAGGTGCTGATCACTTGCCGCTCCCAATCACTTTAATTGGAGTTGTAGGTGCTCACAACTTCTGAAAATTAGGTCATGTTTGACCTTGGCCAAGTGACATATCCACTCCATGCCTCAATTTCCCCACTTGTAAAATGCACCTAAATACCTACCTTTGAGAGTTGACAGGAAGAAGTTCATGTTTGCAAAGTGGTTTGAAATTTACCTATGAAGGGCAAAGTATTGCCAGATTTGGTCTGTATTTTTAGGTATGTACTGATGAATGCTGGAGAACCACTAAATGAACAGGAGGCTGAACTGATGATGAAAGAAGCTGATAAGGATGGAGATGGAACAATTGATTATGAAGGTATAGTATCCATACACAAGACTCTTTAGCAAATGAAAGGTGCACTGGGAAGATTATTCTGAATAGCCTGTAGTCAGCAGTCTTGGATCCGTCTTGCCTTACTCAGAAGCTTTGCCCACGGGAGTCACCCATTTTGACTAGGTGGGTGTATTCCACACAGACAGTGTCATGCAACTGTGAGAGGGATGTGTTGTCTAGGACATAGGGCTGAGTTCTAATGCTGGCTTTGACACCGACTCCCTCTGTGACCTTGGGAAATTCACTTAACCTCTTTGTGCCTGAATCCCCATGACTTTGTGTGGCCCTCCCTCCCCCTCTTCCTCTTCCCTCCTTCGCCCACCCAAGTGAGGAAAATATTTTCTTATCTCTTAGGAGGGTTTGTGAAGGTTAATTAGAGAATGTTTGTGAAGTGGATTTAACAAGACTTTTAAAAAGTGACCAGTGATTATGATTGCCTCAGTTTTGGGTACCCAACTTGAGACACGTTAAAGGGGCTTGATTTTCAGAGGCCGGGTGTTCAGCACTGTCTGAAAATCAGGCTCCTTTAAGGTGTTTCAAGCTAGGATCCAAAATTACTAGTCATGCTTGAAAAGTATGGCCTCTGTGTGTGTTGCGAGTTCTAAATAGATGTGACTTCAGGACTGATAATCTAGCACCTTTCACCAGCACTAAATTAACTTTAAAATATTGATTAAGGAAACCAAACTCTCCAGTTAAGTAGTTCTTCCTGTAACAAGAAAAATGGGGACTAAAGTACATGAACATTCATTTGTCAGCGATGTGATTTATATAGCAGAACTCAAGAGGATTTATCTGCTCCTCCAAAATAATTTATCTATATGACATTCATGGTCTGTGTGAAACCATTTTTTATTTAGAATCATAGAGTATCAGGGTTAGAAGGGACCACAGGAGGTCATCTAGTCCAACCCCCTGCTCAAAAAAATTTCTGTGCCTTCAATCTTCAACCTTCACAGAAATCTGCTGCCATTCCCAATGCAATCGGAAAGCATTGGAATAATATCTGTTCATGGTTTGGATTGACATTAAAAGACTGGTCAATAAGTGGTAGAGTTTAATGCAACCACAATGCATTTTATCTGACCTTTCAGCAGAAGGCAGTAGAAGCATACAGCAGAAAGAGATCACAATACCAACCCATTATTGATACATTAGTCAGACTTCCTGGAAAGACTTTGGATTTGTTACAGAGATTTTGGATGTCTCACTACACTGTCTTTTTATTAATACAGTATTGCTTTCAGAAATTTAATATTTCTCTGTTCTTCATTAGAAGATGAACAGAAATTTGGTTTCATGAATGAATATGCCCTAATAATACTGAGTCCTTATACTGGGTAGCTCTTTAGAAACACAGGTACAGCTGCACCAGCTCAGACATGTGGTTCATCTTGTCCATTATCCTTTCTGTCAATGGCTGGCCCCAGCTGCTTTAGAGAAATCCCATAGTTCAATAATCTGCCCATCGAGGGAGTGCCTTCTCAAACCTCTCATTAGTTAGAGGTTGGCTTGGGCTGTTAAGCATGAGGGTTTACATTCCTTTTCATCCTTGGGATGTTCTACAAATATAAATTAATCCCAACATCAAATTACCTCCATTTTATAGATACCTTCATAGTGATGTGCCCAAGGCCAGAAAGTGAGCCAAGATTAGAGCTTAGGAGTTCCTGGCTTTCAGCCCTGTGTTTAGATCATTGGACCACATTCCTCTCTTTAATATAACCACCTGCTCCCTGCCCTAACAACCGCCATCCTGCTCCTCCTACTCCGACGTCTTCTTGCCGGATCTCTGGTATGTTCACTACCATCTCAAGCAGGCCATTGTGGAGCAGGAGGAGGTAGGGAAGGAGGCCCTTCAACTACACAAACGGATGTACAAAAGAAAAAGGGGGGTAGCAGAAGGGCTCAATATGCAAAGTTTGGATTCAGGTCTGAACTTCCCTAAGGTTTGGGGAAGTCCGGATGCAGGAGCGCAATTCAGGCCCAACTCAAACTGCTTTTTATGTCGACATGTTCGGTTTCCACCTCCGTTTGCCACAATGTGAAATTCCCTGTTTATCACAGATGTATGTTGCCAGTGCTAGGGGAGCACTTTGTCTGGAAGAAGCAGAGGCAAAGCAGGGGTGAGAGGCTTATCTCTAACAATGGCTGACAGCTTAATTAGCTCCTCAAAGTTTGTTACAGCATAGCAGAACTTGCCTTGACAGCCTGACAGCACTAGCTTGGCACAAGCCATTTTCTCACTAAAGAGCTAGAGGGGTGAAAATGAAGCCATCGGGGCTGCATTGCTGCTGGTTTATTTTTGAATGCTCCGGCATTTCATTTGAGGTGCCATGTAACTAAGGTTCTGTCAGTTTCACACTAACAATTCTCTTCAGGTGAGAGCTGAGCAGGCAAATTCCCACTGAAAGAGGGAGGCGAGATTCTTGTGAGATGTGCAAAAGAAATTGCTCATGCCATTCTTTAACTGGAAGGGAAAATATTCAGTATCAGAGGCAGCCCTCCCACTGCACTTAGCCAATAAAGCCAATTAAAAAAAATTTACCCAAGGCAATTTAAAGACTCCCATAGACTCCAATGGCCTTTGGATGAGACCTTCATCTTTGCTCTGAACTAATGATTGTGTCATGACACTAAAAAACCTACTACATTTGCAAAGATTCCGGTAGGGCTTGTTCTCTGCTGTCATCACCCTAGTGACTTCAGTGGAGCTGCATCAGAGAATTTGCACTGTGGTCTGAGCATAGAACTGGGCAACAAGGATGCATGTGATGTGACAAAAGAGGGGATCCCCTTCAACTTCTGGAGCAAATCCCAACCTCTGGAAATTCAGATTTCAATGAACAAAGCACTATTTAGCCAAAAAGAATCCAACTCCTGTCCCTGTGGTGCGTCAGGCCTATCTTGCTGAGTGAGCGTTATAGAAGTATCCTGCAGTGCTCCTTGCCCTGTCAACCTGTGATGAACCCACTCTATGGCTTGTGCCAACAGCACAAGTTGAGGCTAATAAATCCTGCCTTGTCTATGGTTCTCTCCCTCTCAGAGTTTGTGGCCATGATGACTGGAGAATCCTTTAAGCTTGTTCAGTAGAGTCCTGCAGAAGAACCATATCCTTTGTTACAAAGATCCTTCCTAGACACCTTCACCTGCAAGGGCTGCAATTCCTCTCAAGATGCCGTGATCTGGAGATGTCTCCGAACACCACTCACACACTACCCAAGTCTGAGGAACTTCACCTGGCATTCACAGCAGGAGGAAGCTACAGACCAGAGCACAGCTGAGAGACTCCTCTCACAGCAGGCGTGGAAGCTCTTGCAGGACAGATTCAGTTATTCAAGGAAGCTGTTTTGGGCCATGGAAATTGTACAAGAGCCATAATTTATGTTTATTAATAAACTTTATAAAGAAGGTTTTTCCAATATGGCTTTAAAGAGTCCTGTGAAAGGAACATAGTGTACTTAGGAAAGGAATGCATGTGCTTTGCCAGGACTCTCACTTCTCCTGCATAAATCATTCCTGGGTCTGAGAATTGCTCCCAGGTCCACACCTACTTTTATCCATCTCAAAAAGAGTTCACACCTTGGTTAGAAATGCCTAAACTTCACTTCTGCATGGCGGACTAAATAAAGCTACCCGAGGGAGTGCATGAGAACATGAGTCACATTGCACTGAATTTCAAGCTCACAATAATTCAGTGTTTCAAGTGGGCTTGGAAAAACATTGAGGAAACCTGTGAAGAGATGCAGTCAGGGTTGGGTAGCAGATGGAAAAGTTTGTAATGCTGCAAGCTGGTTCTGAACCAAGAGCATAGCACATAAGGGGAAGGGCATTGGACTTGGGGAAAGCAGAAGGAATCCTTGTAACACTGCATGTCTGTGCTCCAGAGTACAAGTGGGTTAAAGCAAGCTATTAAGTCAGGAGAAAGCACTAGGGAATTGGTCCGTCCTGGCACATGCACTGTTCATTGTGGGCCAAATTTTCAAAAATATTTAGGCACCTAAAGGTGCAGATGGCACTTTTGAAAATCCATTTGGTGCCTATCTGCCACTTTAGATACCAAATACCTTTGAAAATCCAGCTGTTTGCCCCTACATTTTAGAATGAACTAGAAGTTATTTCTTCTAACCTATCTGTACCCTCTTGCTCCATAAAGCTTTTTAAATTCAGAAGACCCAACACTCAACTCTTGCTGGTGGGGAGGAAGGGGGAAGCTCATAGGATCTCTGGCCAAAAGCATGTGCTACCCTGTGAACTGAACATAGTGCTTATTTCTGCATAAGAACTAGGACTCTTCCTCCTGCATCAAGAGGTTATTGAAATGAAGTACTGTAGTCAAGTGAAGATATTCACCTGAAGACAAACACTCAAAAGGCAGCAGTTGTGGTTTTGGACTATATTTGAGGAACATATATGTTGCAATGGTTTAACTAAAGATGTGATTTTAAACTGATTTAGTTAATCTAGTGCAAACCCCTGTGCGGACACTCTTAGTTCAATTTAAACCAGATTTATTGCAGTGTAGCTTAAATAAATTGGGAATCAGCTTAAGCTAAAACAGCAATGAGCCACTCTTAACCAAAATAAGAGAGTCCAATTTTTAAACTGATTTAAGTTAAACAATCTCAACTCTCTTATGTAGACCACGCCTAAACAAATGCTATCTCACAGGCAGGAGTAAAACTGAGCTCAGTTTGCAAGTGACACAATCCAGTGGCTTTTCAGAAACCATTCTTTCCATGCTGATTCAGAGACCTGAACAGCGAGGGGGTTTTTTTGGCATCTACAAAGCTCAGACATCATTGAAAATATGATTGACAGTCTTCTTTAGCCTATTATATATTTGCATTGCACTAATGCCTAGAGGCCTCAGTGAGGGATCGGGGCCTTCTTGTCCTAGGGTAATTATGAATGGGTCCATAGTATTTTCCATAGCACACAACCCTCCAGTACAGGATAGTTCAAGCAGGCAGAGTACACATATTCATAGATTTCAAAGAGGCTTTGCTTTTATCCACAAAACACTGTCCAGACCAGTTCTTGTCTTACTCCAGCAGCCACGAATCACATCCTCAAATGACTCCTCAAGCTCACCACACTTGCTTTGGTCAGTGAGCAAATGTGACTTGTTTCTACCAGCTCTGAGACAACATGAAGAGCTCACACAGCACCCATCTGATGCTCAGCTAAGGGTACCACTAGATTTCTTGCACCTATATGCTCTTCTTATGCAACAAAAGGCCTTCACTCTGTTCCAGCAATGCAATCACAGAAACATTCCTCTAGAGTCCATGGTCATCTCCCCTCCTTAGGAAATTTTCCCTGTCCCAATCACTACTAGTCTGAACAGACCCTGTGTCCAAACATGAAGGACTCTCTCTCTCTTTGATTCCTAATATCTCATCTTTATTTACTAGCTTGGTCTTTCCTTTTAACTCTCTAGGGCTCTCCCTTCACTCACCTCTTAAGTAAAATAAGCAAATATTTTTTCAAATCTATCTTTATGTTGATTTTGAACAAGCACAGTTCACCAGGGGGTAATTCTTTCCCTAAGCTGCCCTGGGGAAATCCCTCAGCTTCCTGGAAACCACCAGCCTCCCCCCCAGACCAATTATAAGCTAATTGAGAGCCGGTTTAATATTTCTTCCCATCATGGACACAAACCTTCAGTGGTGGTAACTTCCCAGCACTTGTTTGCTAATAAAGCCTCCTATGCAATGCAGGCTACTGGCTCTTTTGGGAATAATTTTACTTGCCTACTTCACAGGGTTGTTGGGAGGGTTCCTGACATGGTTTCATTATTCAGATGGTGCCAGTCCGTACCATAAACAAGCACAAGTTGTCCTGGGGGGTGGTAGGGAGTGCCTGGCTAGCCCTTTGTACCTTGGCAATGGGCAGCAGATTGAAGAAGCAGGGAGAGCTCTCACCTCGCCAGCCAAGGAGGCTGGGGGATCTGTGGCGGGGAGGGGGAGCTGCACTCCCCACTTGATCACCTGAGAATAGGAGCTAGAATGTGAAATGAGTTGAGCAGTGAGCTGTAGGCATCAGTCCTACAATGTGAGCAGGCCCCAGCATCTGCACAGAGTCCCACAGCCTTCAGCAGGTCTCTGGTCAGGTGCAGGGGTTCATTTGCATACAGTGCTTTGCAGAATCAGGGCCTTAGTCCAGGTGGTAGCCTCCATATCAACAAACCTCCAGCCTGTTTTGGCAAGTCTCAGCGGCGATATCTGGGACTCAAATGGCTGTAGAGACTTAATACACCTGAAAGCACCACCCTCCAAATCAGTCTTGAGGAGCAGTGGGGCAGGGTGCCCTGCCTGACCTACCTCAGGCAGTTCTATGGCCTATGCCCATAGAACCTGAGCACCCTCAGTCACTACTGTATTTATCCTTGCAACATCTCTATGAGGCAGATCCACAGAAGCCAAAGTGAATAACAAGTGGTGGAAGATGGAGATATACCCCCTCTCTCCTTACAGTAAAATCTGGTTTTAATTAGGACAATTTCACAATGACCAGAATTACAATTAGCACATTGCAATTCATCGTGTAATGTCCTGGGCCCATCTCATCATATCCATGTACCTCATCGGGACTCTGGGATAGGCAAAAGAGACACACCACAGAGACTCCATCAGGTGTTACACTAATCCCAGTACGGAACTTTGAGAATTTTAGCTTGGGCTGTCTGAATACAAGTAGAGTACAAACACAACCAGTAACTGTACTGAGAGTAAAAAAATTTCATTTGAAAAATTGGATGGAAAATGGCCATTTTCCTCAACAAACCAATGTGCTGAAAATTTCCATCTCTTTTGAAATTTTCCAATTTGTTTGTAAAAAAACAAAACCTGAAAATCCCCAAATTTGGAGGGCAGGGGAGGGGTATTGTCAAACCAGCTCTACTCAGTACTTAACTTAGTTTCGAATCTCAGTGCTTTGAAGTAAGGAGTTTCCCGGTAACTGCATCCTATTAGATTGAATCACTCTGTACAACAGGAAAACTCTGAAAGTCAACTACAGTATCATTGCAAAGTGCAGCGTTTGGGATCATTTAAGAGAGGAATGTATGTAAGCGAAACAGCAGGAGTCTTTGTAGATAGAGGAGGCTGTGTTGCAGATAGGTTGTGAAAGAGGCAGGATTAACTTGTGCAGCATTTCAGAACTCATGTAGCTTTCTGCAAAAATAGCACTACGTGTCAGAAACCATACTGGCAAGTTAGAGTGAGCATGAACACTGAATTCTGTATCAAGTTCCAGTACAAAATATGCTAGCACTGGCAGGGAAGATATGATACTCATTGTACTGGCAAAAATGTTGGCAACCCCTAGAGAGCACCAGTTTCCTAATCAGAGCACAGCTATGATATTTAAGTTGCTAATTTAGCACCCCCAGCAGGAGCTTCCTGCACATCATTTGCAGAAAGGGCCTGCTGCCAGGCTTGAGGGTGTAGACCTTGGAGATTGCTTGTGCAAGATCTCTCACCAAAGAGGATGGCAAGCTTGGGGAAGATAAGACTGGGCTGTGAGCCCTACCTCCTGTTATTTTAATAATACCTAGCTCTTATCTAACACTTTTCATCAGTAGAGCTCAAAGCACTTTACAAAGAGGTCAGTATCATTCCCATTTTACAGATGAGGAAACTGAGGCACAGGGAGATGGCAGCTCAGATCCTCAAAGGTATTTTAGGCACCTCACTCCCATCAAAATGAAAGGAGGATCTAAGATGAAGTGACTTGCCCAATGTCACCCGCAGGCCAGTAATACAATCCAGGTTCCCTGACTTCCTAGTCCAATGCTCTGTTTGCTAGACCACACTTCCCAGACAGGCCAGCCTGCTAAACTAATCCACTGAGCAAAAGACAAGTTGCACAGGCCAATTACCAGGCTGGCTAGGAAATCACTAGTCAACACAAGTGAGAAGGGTTTAGCATTGCGGGAACCTGTTGAGGAGTCTCAAAATCAATTGGCTGGCAAGGAGGATGTTTAAGAATCTTGTTCTATCAATGTAGTCACACACAATAGCCTTGGACTCAGGAGACCTGTGTTGATTTTCTACTCTGTCCCTGGCCTTCTGGGTGACCTTGGACAAGTCCTTGTAGATCAGTTTACAAGGGAGGTACGTGGTGGTATCCTTATCTTCCAGATGAGTAAAAGTTTTTGAGACCTACTGATAAAAAGTGTGATGAAAGAGCTAGGTGTAATTCACAGTACTATTTTTCCCCTCTCCTTTTGGAATCAGCTGTACTGGACTTTCCCCATTTAATTATTTTAAAAATGTGAGGTAGGGCAAAACTGACTAAGTAAACAACCAAAACATTTTAACAGCTCTACAGCACTTAGGGTTTCACAGATGTCACTTTACTTAACAGCAGGAAGTTACACTGGGGGTGAAATACCAGTGCAGGCACAGCCAAGATGGCAAACAGTAACTGGTCACTCAATTACAGACCTAAAAGTTGCAATATTATTTTTGAAGTTTTTTTTGTTGTAAACTCCAAAGAGAGATTGCTGAATTGGAATTAATTTGCAAACTGGACACTATTAAATTAGGCTTGAATAAAGACTGGGAGTGGATGGGTCATTACACAAAGTAAAACTATTTCCCCATGTTTAGTCCCCCCTACGCCCCACTGTTCCTCACACGTTCTTGTCAACTGCTGGAAATGGCCCATCTTGATTATCACTACAAAAGGTTTTTCTCCTCTCTGGCTGGTACCCATTGTTTCATGTTCTCTGTGTATATAAAATTGTTCTACTGTATTTTCCACTGCATGCAACTGATGAAGTGGGCTGTAGCCCATGAAAGCTTATGCTCAAATAAATTGGTTAGGCTCTAAGGTGCCACAAGGACTCCTGTTCTTTTTGCGGATACAGACTAACACGGTTGCTACTCTGAAAAAAGTAAACGGCCAAGATGGACCCCAGGCTGGAAAGCATATGGGGCCTACTCCTATTTCTTTTGAGGTCTACAGCCAAACTTGACTTCCAACGTACGACAATAAGATCAGGCCCTTGCTCTGTTATGTCTGCAGCTAAGTGGAGTCAGTGATGTGGTGTGTCCCTATACCATTTAATCTCCAGCAGGGAGGAATGTAAGTTGAGCAAGAAGGCTACTTGTCAGCAAGTCAGCTGCATGTGATCTGAGAAATGCAATCCCAACCACACTGAGGCACCAGGTGCAGTTCAGGGTCTATATCATCAGCATTTCCCCTCATTAAATGTCTTTTACAGCAGCCTTAACTCAGTCATTAAGTTTCCATTTGGGCTGGAATCAAACAAGTAACTTCTTGTGTTAGGGGTGTTTTGTACAGCAAACTTCACAAATTGCTTCAGCCAGCAGAAGAGTGTTCCATATACTCATGAACTCCTGTTACCAAACACCAGGACTTCTGTGCCAGTTTGCAGATGTGCTGAACCAGGGACAACTCCAACTGAAGCCAATGGGAGCTGCAAATCTGAAGTGCAACTCCTCTTTTGGCAGCCCTAGTTCATCCAGTACCATCAAGACTGGCAAAACAGGAGTGGTTTTTGCAAAGCCAGGTGCAGCTGTTAGGAGCCAGATTCCAGCTATTCGGTTGGATCTTGATTTTCTCTTTCTACTCTTTTAAGCTGGTCTCTGAAGGCTCCTCACCCCACTACCAGGGCAGGGGAAGGCTTAATTGAGCCTTCTACAACTCAGGCAAAAAAAAAAAATCCCATAGAAAACAGTTTAAAAAAACCTGATACTAAATGCTAAAAGTTGGTGCAGAATTCCTTGGCTTGGTAGGTTTGTGTTAAAACTACCACTCACTTCCAACCGCAGCTGAGCCTCTTTGCTTCTTCTAGTACAAGTCAGACTAGTCACTAGTTCCAGTCAGTAGGGAGCTTAAGGACAAAACTTCACCAGTGAGAATAGGGCTAGGAGGGACAAAAAAAAAAACCACCAGCCCCAGGGCCCAGCCAAACACCTTTGTCAGAACAGAGGACAGCATCGGAAATACAAGTTTACACATCACTCTTCCCTCCCGCCCCCCTTTGTACCTGCATTCCTTCACCTGAGAGTGAATCCCAGGAGTGAAATACCAACGGAACTGGTCTCTGCAGTAATTCCAGAAACTAGATCAAAATAAACCCTCCCTAGAGAACAAGAATAGAAGTGGGAAAGGCATAACATCCACCCTACCTGCCAAGGGGCCTCGTCACCTCTCAGCTTAAATGGTACTAGAAAATGCTAAAATGATTTTGCGACACTTTAATCTGGCAATTATACTGCAGCCTGAACCCCATCTACAAAGACCATTCCCCTCTAACGAAAGGCTGAGCTCATAAGTCTGAAAGCTGGCGATGGCTAAAGGAAAAACATGAAATGGGAAAGATGACCTGCATTCCAAAATGAAGAATTTTTAACTGATTAAGCCAGGGCTGCTTCCCTTTGTGCTAGGCATTTAAGTAGCGGTAAACAGCTTTCCAGAGCAGTGCAATCATACATTAGTCCCCACAGAGCAGTGGTTCATTCATATAGAAACAGAGGATGTTTTCCCCTATAGTTTATTTCTTGGCACTGCAGCTTCCCCCACAAAGATGATATTTTTCTGCAATAAACACGCATTTGCTAACTATGTCACAATGAACTACTTACTTTTGAGACTGGTGTGGCTTCCCCTCCCTTTTAGCCTTGGTCCTGTGCATTGTTCTGATAGTTCAATCATTACCAGTGTGTAGGGCTTCAGTTCTCAAACAAGCAGCTACTAGACGGGTACTGGAAATGCTTACTGCTGGGTAAGCAGCAGCAGTGCCCTATTCAATGGGGATTTTTGCCCAATACAGTTGTTGCAGCTGCGGCTTTTCCTACCTTCATCTTTTTCTTCGTCCTGAGTTCACTTCACCCTTTTTTCTAAAAGATTTTGTGCATTCCGTTTCCTCCCAACAGTTGCAGTAAAGAGGAGACAGAAAATCACACTGCCACTGGAAAAAGTATCCTAACAATCAGAACTTATTCAAGCTCAAAGGACTAGGATTTCTTGGACCTGCAGTTTTAAGGGATAGAAGGTTTATATGGTTCCCATGCACACACAAAAACGGTTAGCGTGCAAGCCCCACAGTCCCAAGGAAATATAGTGTGGAGTTGAGCTACATGGTATGAAAGATCCCTTCAGTGCTCATTTCTATTGTTCTATGCTTCACATCTCTTTCCTTGAAGAGATTTCTATTGGACACTTTTCTGTGTAACCCTTTCTTAGGTTACTTAGATCTCACAATGGCAGATGGTTTCCATTAGAAAGTTAAAATTTTATTTATAGTTTAAAAAAAAAATCAGTGAAATAATAAAAATCCCATAAGAAGGTCAAGCACTGCAGCTTTATAACTTAACTTTTTCTGAAATTCATACTACTGACAAGGCATTCAGTGTTACCAGATCATTTAGTTTTTCAAACCCATTGGATTCAGTCAGCAAAAAGCATGAATACTTGAAATATTTTAATACCAAACCATGTATAAAAGTTTCTTCCAGGAGGCTAATTTGCACTGTAACTGACAAAACCAACAAGCATCAAACCCCCTCCCTCCCCCATCTTGAAAATGATGGGTTTTTTTAACGATTCGGGTCTCCCATAATTGGCACAAATGCCTTTTCCCTTGTCTCTCCCCACCACTGTGGAAATAACAGTGTGGATTTCAATTCATGAACTATAGTAGGGTCCTTGGGTGCCATTTTCCTTCAGTTTAAAGAAACATTCGCCGTTACGTAGCAACGAGTTCAGTGCTTCAGCAATTTGCTGGACAGTTATCCTTCTCAAAAGAAGAGACAAGCTATAGAAGCTCTTGAATTTGCACTTGCTCAAGACTCCATTTCTGCCTCAAGTTTGGGAAACTCCATCTTCTGTTCAAGAACAATGCACTGTTTGCATCATTCTGGCATCTAATGAAGGTGTCACTATCGCAGTACCATGCCCCTGCCCTTTTCATTGCTATATCAGTACAAGGGATTATTTTTCATTGGCAGGACACAAACTAGCATCCATGTATCACCCACACAGGGTATTTTTAAACTGCTGTCCTCCTATTTCATTTAATACCCTAGAAGTGTCAACAGAAGATTACTGCAATTGCAGGAAACATTCCTTCCACATGACAGATCATTGATAGGGACATCAGATTAGGCCTCTTCCCATGGTTACTTGCATATAACATCAAACTTTTAATGTCTTTAGTACTTCTCAAGGTCCTTGTATTGCTCTATCTCCCTCACCCCTAAATGGGCTAGAGCTGAGGTTGGCCTTGTGTTGCAACTTGTGGTTCTTCTGAACTTGGCTGTGTCTCCGGTTCACCGGTCACAGGAGCAGAAAAACCTTGGTGCTGATTTGACTCTTCTGGTGCCACTGACTCAAGGATGTCATTGAGTTTCTGGCCCACCAACACTGTCTCGATGTAGGGCTTAGCCATTTTGATGGCCTCATCATAGGAGGGAGGCAACTCCATGGCATAGAGGCTGTAGGCTGGGGGAGACATGGTGCTCCTATCCATATCCCCAAATGGAAGTGGGGCACTCTGAGGGTACTGGAAAGAGCTGTATGCTGTAAAGAGAAGGCACAATAAGGCTTGAACAAGTGAATAAAATACATCTTTGTATAAAGATCGACACTATTTTTCCAGTAAATTGTTCATCTATAACTGTGACATAGATGGAACCCACCCAGCCCCACCCGGAAAGCAATCAGGAGAAAATGCTTTTGTTTAGACCCATCTAATTATTATAATGAGGTGTCTGACATAATGGGTATATGCTGTAACCCAGACAACAGGATACTTATTAGTTGGGCTTCTACCATTCTGGTTTTGTGCTATAGCACCTATAAGAAGCAGTTTGGCTGGGACGGACAGAACAAAATGGCGGGGCAAGAATGGATGTGTGAGAGAACATGCACAAGGCCAGCCCATCAGGGATTTATTTGAACCGTTAGAGCACGAAACCCCAGTTGCCTTCTGCCACTTGCTCACTGTGTAGACTTGGGCAAGTCACTGAGCCTCTCTCTGCCTCTGTTTCCCCATTTACAACATGTGGGATGATAGTACCACACAGGGCCTGAGGTGTTGTGAGGATTAGTTAGTATCTGCTTTGAAGATGTGAAGAGCCAGGAGTATTGCACCCCCAAGTGCTAACATCTCCAGGATTAAAGCCTGAATTACCCCCGAATAATAGCCCCTGAAGAACACTCACAGGTCACGGTGCTGTGGGCAGTGCTATCGCCATCAACGGCGACGACCGTCATATCGTAGGGGCGTCTAGGGAATGTCTGAACTGGGGGTCTCTTCTTCCGGCAGCAGAACTTCACGCAGCTTGCTGTGATGCCACACAGCAGAAGCATGAACACTGTCAGTAGAATCAGCCTAGGAGATGCAAGGAGAGAGAAGCCCATTGCTTTATTATTAATGCTTTTCCTCTTCCATGAATAGGAGAGCTTTAACTCCTACGGACACTCTTTGCAAGGCCTGGCTTACCTACTACATAGGAGTCTTTTTTTATTGGTGCTGGCTCTGTGTGTGTAAATGCCAGCGTGAGAAAAGCCAGTTACAAAACTGTCAGCTTAATGTCCCCAAGCTTTGGTGCTACTGATCACTTGTTAAACCCTTCCTGACTCAGGGATGGTGTTAAGTTAAAAAATTCACAGGCCAGACTTTTTTGTATCTGTTGTATAACCTTATAATACACAACACCTAAATCAGTATTCTACTGAGTAAATGAGGGCAGTGCAAGAGTTTGGACTTCAAAAGGTGCTGTTTTCCCAGCATTCCCATCTGGACTTCGACACAATACCAGATCTAGACCTCTGAACCACTTAAGTCCTCAAAATAGTGCATAAGTGAGATTTAATGGGGCATAGGCATTTAATGGTGTATTGGCCCTCTACTCAGGGGTCAATTCCACCCAATATACCTAAAAATCTAGATTTTGGTGCTTCTGGCTCCCCTCTCAAATTTAAATTCTGGAGTTTTTTCCATTCTTGAAAGTGTTCTTGAATGAGTTAAGTGTTCTCATGAGCTAGTTAAGCAATAAGGCATGCCAGGCGGGATTGGGTTGCAAGAAGTGCCTAGGAGTGTTGTAAAGAAAGAGACCCAAAGTCAAAGATTTAAGTATTCTCATGGTACATTGGAGGGAACTTCTCCAGAACAGCTGACACACCAAACTTCCATGTTTGGATTCCTTCCCTCCCCCCAACTACTCACACAGGTCAGAAGAGACCCCAACAGTATTGTTTCCCTCCTCTCCAACCAATTTAAAGGTAATACTGACAGATCAAAAGCATGCCTCCAAAATAATTCCTTCTTAGCACCCCTAGATTACTAAATATGACAATTCAAAAGTAACCAAGATTATACTGCAGGGGATGTTTAAATCCAAACAAACTGTTTTCCTTTAATTTTAAAAGGAGCATTTCTATTAGTATGAGGATCACGCAAACATATCCCTTGTCCACAAAATCTGGAATTTGGAACCTACACTGAACAACAGCTCAAATTCCATACCACAGGCTTTAGTACTCCATGGGAATCCAATACCTTCCTTGACCCCGGGGATCTGAACCACAGTTTCCTGCACTCTCAGGACAACCCTTATGAAACTGCTGTTTTAGCAAACCCAGGTTTCTTTCCTGCTCAGAAGTGAAGTTAGATTCTTCAAAACTAACCTCTGATCAGCAGCTATAAATTCCTAGCGTTTCAGGCCATTTAAGATTACTTTTAAAAATAAAACGTAGAAAATTCAGAACACAGCAATGGCAGAACAGGAAGTAACTGATATTCAGGGCTTGCTTTTACATTTCATAGTATAAAACTTTGCTGGAACTTTGTAATAAACATTGCACCAGAGAGTCAGCAGAATATGACCTCATCACCAACCAATTAGATCATCCTAGCATTCCAAGAGCTTTATGATTCCACATTCTGAGAGTGACCTCTGAGGGAAGTGATGATTACTGTACACTGCTATAATAGTGTAACAGTTCTGAACAGCAAACTATGATACATTAGTTTTACTGTTTATAAACGCTGACAGCTGCCTTCAAGCCGGTCTTAAAATGTCAGTTAGTTTTTGAAACAGTTCTGCATATCAACTGCCACTGAGAGGGTTTAGAGTATTTGTAGAAGCCTAAATTAGTCCAAATGCTAAACTGTAGTTAACACTGGCCAATTTGCACTGTATTCCCTCATTAAGTTTTACAGCATACATCCTGACATGTACACTCTGAAGCTGCAAGCCAAGATGCATATAGCCTGCAATATAATGGAATCACTGATCTGTCTATTACAATAGTGTTTGCCTATTTGTTTTCTCCTTTTTAAGTCATAAAATCAGCCAATAAAAAAAGGTTACCCATCAGTCAATGACAAGGAGTTCAGCAAGCCGTGAAAGAAAGAACAACATCATAACCCAACCATAAAAGGGAGAGGGGGATAAGCAAAACCTGATGCAATGCCAAGAACTGACAAGTCCACTACACTGCACTGCTGATCCCTCTCCAAGCAAAGATTCAGCAAGTTGTCTGTTTAGAAGGGGTGCACAATGGCTTTGGACTCAAACTGTAACATATCAGAGTTATGGGGATGGAATACTCATCTAGGAACATGTCCCACATAGAATGGAATTGATTACTTTTTCATCTAGCTAGTCTAGGTTGTATTCCACTGGCACCTTTCATTTAGCCACAGGCAGACTTTTTGACATCCTCTTCGATTCAGGATCAGAGACCTGTGTCTTTATTCATCCATTCCTACTATTTATTTGTTTACATCACCTCCCAAACATCTTGTATGTTAAGTAAAATAAATCTGAACTTACCAGACATACCACAGGCTAGTCCAGTTAGAATTATTCCGAGCACACCTGGAAATGAAGGTGAATAACTAAGCTCAGTCTCTACATTCAAATATTAATTTCAGTAACAAAGCAACTAAATTTCTCACTAATTGCAGAGTAGAAAGGGCAATTAACAATTTAAGAAAATGAAGCTAAAAACAAACTCTGTACTTTGTTTCATAAGATCATCATAAACAGTTTTAACAGTAAACAATTGTAAATGTTTAACAGTAAACATTGTAAACAATTTTAACAGTTTAAAGACAACTCAGATGCTGCAATGAAAATTGTAAAACAAACTATTCCTAGGTTTCAGAGTAGCAGCCGTGTTAGTCTGTATTCGCAAAAAGAAAAGGAGTACTTGTGGCACCTTAGAGACTAACCTATTCCTAGTTTCTTGGGTAGACAGCTATTTAGGCTAAGGAAATTAGCCATTGAAATTCACAACTCCCTTAGATGCATCTGAAAATTTCCAGCCTAAGGCAGCTTTTTCATCCTAAATTATTCTTATAGTACTCTTGCCATGGCTGTAATGCAAACAAAAGTGCTGTAATGGGACCTGCCCATAAATACAAGAAAGATGACATCACTTCTGCAACAGCCAAATTGCCAGAGTGGGAGAAAAATAGTATTAGGTTTAGCAAGTTGTATCCATTTAGCATATAGAAAACCAATTTATGCATCCAGTCACTGGGCTGTATTCACTCTTTTGTGCCATTTTAGCATAGTGGATATAATCAGAATATGAAGATTGAAGGGAGTTACTTTAAAGTTAGCTGACTTTCTGGAGTGAAGATGTGGGGAGGCTGCACTTATTTTCACTACAAAAATAAGCTCAATCCACACCCGGTGAGAGGAAAAACGGCAAAAGGGTATTTCGAAGAAGGGAGTCAAGTCTGAATGAAAGGATCGGTCACCCCAACCTCCTCAGTAGGTAGGATTGAAAGGAAAAGAAAAGAAAAGATGAGCTGAATTGGCTTGATCAAATTCGTGGGTTGTTCTCCTAAGCAAAGGCTTTCCAGAGAGAAAAGATCAGCAGCAGAAGTCCAGACAACCACCCAAGTATAACTCAAGTAAAGAATTCCACTGGGCCACATCATGATTAAAACAGCTTCAGACCTATGCCTTTGCCATAGCGAGAGAGCTTTTACTTACTGGTCGGGGCTATCGCAGTTACTCTGGGAAGAGCAGAGCGCTGCCTGGGGAAGGAAGGAAGGAAACAGCATCAGATACAAACCCCGAGCGTGCATGGAAGCAGACAGCCAAAGGCAGAGAGCCCCGATCCTCAGAGGCCCTTGCTTGCCTAGCTGCGTGTAGGTTTGTCGTTCGATTTAGAACCTCAGCCTCCCGGCGCGTTTGCCAGAAGCTAAACCCACCACACGGGGAAAAACCGTGCAAGCACAATCAAATATCCCCGCCGCGCCCAACGCCCTCAGAGGGCTCCCGCCACGAACCCTGTGGCTTGAGCCCGTCTCCAGAGAAGGGAATTTACTCAAACAATAAAAGTAACGGCCGCTGGTGAGAACAAGCCACCACTGCCGGTCAGCTGAGGGAGAAGGTAGGGGAAGGGGCATCATATGCAGTGTACGTGCCTAGCTAAGCTGGCTGCACAGAGCTGCCCCAGAGGCCCAACAGGTTTTAAAGCCACAGGAAAGTTTCTTTAGGCTGGGGCTTGTCTGCGAGAACCTTTCCTCGCCAGGCGAGCCCGCAGAAAGCAGCTGGAGCGAACAAAGAGCTCCACGGACCCACCTGCAGCAGCAGCAGGCTCCAGCCCGTGCACAGTCGATGCACCTTGCCAGCCATGCTCCAAAGCAGCCGGGGGAAGAGAATCGGGTCCCCTACGTCCAGAAATGCCTCCAACAACCCTGCGGAGATCAGGTCTTGCAAAGCCCGAGGAGCGCGCCTAGGATTGCGCCCAGCTCTGCAAGCCTCCCTAAGGAACAGGCAGCTCCCGGCTGGCGAGCTTGTCGCTTCTGGGCAATATTTATCACCCTCCCTCCTCCGACGGCGGCTCACATGCCTCTGAAGCCCCGCCCACCAGAGGGGGAGGCCCGCCCTTCCTTTTGCTGGCCTGGTTCGTTGCAGCAGGAGGGGGCTGGCACTGGGATGGAGCAGTGGGGGGGGTCAAGCACAGCAGCCGCTCTGTCTGCACTCACACGCAGCCGGAGGAGCGAGTCCACCCTCCTCTGACTACGGGAGGATCCCGTGCTCTCTGCAAAAACCACCCCCCGGACCAGTTCACAAAGGGACAGCATCCTCCTCCAGCGCGTTTGGCAGAGCCCTCCTAGGGAGGGTGCTCGGAGCTGGCACCATCTGCCTTACAAAACTGGGGCAATCCCTGGAAGAATGGAGAAGCAGAGGGGGCTAAGTAACCACTGCCAGCTGCAGTCAGACCCCATCAGTGCGTGGCCTGTATGATTCGGCTGCTGACAGCATGCATATACCTGTCTCAGTTCTAGTGGCTTGTTTTACTAGAGCACTCTAGGAACGGACCCCCTTCTTTACAGCAGCCTCCTGTCACAATGACTTAAAGCCTTTCCACAGTTCCCAGTTTTACTGATTTCAGAGTAGCAGCCGCGTTAGTCTGTATCAGCAAAAAGAAGGAGGAGGACTTGTGGCGCCCTAGAGACTAACATGTTTATTTGAGCATAAGATTTCGTGGGCTAAAACCCACTTCATCGGATGCATGCAGTGGAAAATACAGTAGGAAGATATATATATATACACACACACAGAACATGAAAAAATGGGTGTTGCCATAGACACTATAATGTGATGCATGTGACCGATGAAGTGGGTTTTAGCCCACGAAAGCTTATGCTCAAATAAATTTTTTAGTCTCTAAGGTGCCACAAGTCCTCCTGTTCTTTTTGCGGACACAGACTAACACAGCTGCTACTCTGAAAACTATCATGAGAGTGATCAGTTAAGGTGAGCTATTATCAGCAGGAGAAAAAACCTTTTGTAGTGATTATCAGGATGCCCCATTTCCAATAGTTGACAAGAAGGTGAGAGTAACCGTGTGTGTGTGGGGGGAAATAAGCATGGGGAAATAGTTTTACTTTGTGTAATGACCCATCCACTCCCAGTCTTTATTCAAGCCTAATTTAATGGTGTCCAGTTTGCAAATTAATTCCAGTTCATCAGTCTCTCGTTGGAGCCTGTAAAGTTATCTTCCAACCTGATTTTACAGAGGGGATTTTTACCTTTTTTTTTAAATAAAATTCTTCTTTTAAGAATCGATTAATTTTTTTTTCAGTGTCCAAAAATCCAGGGATTTGGATCTGTGTTCACTTCGTAACCAATTGGTTAGGATATTATTCTCAAGCCTTCCCAGGAAAGGGTTTGGGGGGATATTTTGGGGGAACAGGAACTCCAAGTGGTCCTTTCCCTGATTCTTTGTCTAAATCACTTCGTGGTGGCACCATACTGTTCAAGGTGGAATTTGTGCCTTGGGAAAGTTTTTAACCTAAGCTGGTAAAAATAAGCTTAGGGGGTCTTGCATCTATACCCCAGAGTTCAGAGCAGTTAAAGACCCAACTACAATACACAACTGATTTTTGCTGATCCCCTGGTTAGTCACTGTGGGCAGGCTACCCTGTGTGTTATGAAGCACCATCTACAGTGCTGCACACCTTGGATAACTTTATATGGCTTTCCCCTATGGGAATTTCACAGATGAATCACTAGAGTTGGGAGATGGGGTCTCAACAGTGCACAGTGATGTATGGGATAAGAACATAAGAACAGCTACACCAAAGGTCCATCTAGCCCAGTATCCTGTCTTCTGGCAGTGGCCAATGCCAGGTGCCCCAGAGGCACAGAACAGACCAGGTAATCATCAAGTGATCCATCCCCTGTCGCCCATTCCCAGCTTCTAGAAATCAGAGGCTAAACAGAGGATTACCCAGGGAATGGCACTTTCAGGGAATTCACTGTAGTTCTGGAACAGGATTGTGTTGCTAATTGTGTCAAATACTACACAGTGCTTTCTTTGCACAGAGTGCATTAAAATGCACACTAGTACATTTGAATAGTCTGTGCTTTTATGTTTTGTCACTAGGAAATTGAGGCAGGATATAGGGGAGAGTAATGAAAGAAATATGAAAAGGAGTACTTGTGGCACCTAAGAGACTAACCAATTTATTTGAGCATAAGCTTTCGTGAGCTACGGCTCACTTCATCGGATGCTGTAGCTCACGAAAACGTATGCTCAAATAAATTGGTTAGTCTCTAAGGTGCCTCAAGTACTCCTTTTCTTTTTGCGAATACAGACTAACACGGCTGTTACTCTGAAAGAAATATGAAAATTTCAAAGTGAAAAAAGCCTGGAGAATAGAGGTTTTTGCTTTTTGTTTCAAATATTCAAAACTGGTCCACCTTTTGGGAAAAAATGATGGGAAATATCCATTCTTCATTTCAAAATCAGAGTGAAAAGGAGCCTGTTATTCACTCAGAATTGCTCTGTTTTGAGGAATAAAAAATAATGCAATGTTGTTGCAGGAATGTCGTGAAAATTAAATTTCTGTATCACAAATGGCCCAAAAAATGAGGTGCAGATAACTTTTTGCTTGAAAATGTCACAGAAAAAAATGTCACCACTTTCACACAGTTCCAGTCATGGCATCTGTATGTAAATAAAGGAGACCTTTTCCTCTCCAATCCCTCCTGTGGTTCTCTTCTCTGCAGCCTGGACATCAGCTGATTTCAGTGGGACTGCTCTCAGTCAGTAAAGTTAAAAACGTGCACAAGTCTTTGCAGGATAGGGTCCTTACCATGAGCATAGAACTTCCACTGATGTCAAGAGAACAGAACAAGAACAGAATGTGCAGAAGAGATCTATAATGCAGATAAGAGATCCACACAATGAATCAGGGAGGATTATTTTGCCCTTAAAGTATAAGGGAATATGGAGTTCAGTCACCTTTAAAGACTGACATCCTTGCTGCAACAAGACAATACTAGGTAGTAGGAGAGATAATTGGAAACATGTGATAATGATGGTATATGGCTGGGAAAACAAGGAAAAGGAAAAGATGATTAGGGCTGAAGAGCAGAGGAGTTTATTAGTTAATTCAGGTGAATGGTGCAGTGGAAAAACAAACATTGGTGACGAGTCCTTTTCCTGGGAAAAGTGTGCTGAAGATATGGTGGAAGGAGAGACGGAACTGATAAAGGTTATGACTGTGTGGAATAAAATTAAGATCTGTCTGGAGGAGACAGCATTTTAAGACATGCAAAAATTCCCTGAAGAGGCTGCTCAGGTGCCTGCCTGCTTCTCAGAAGCATGTATCTGAGGGCTCGTCTACATTAGAAATGCTACAGCAGTTGCGACGCTGCAGCGCATCTGGTGAAGACGTTGTATGCCAGTGGACGAGAACTCCAACAAAACCACCTCCACGAGAGGCAGCCAGTAACACTGTAGGTGAGAGAAGCTTTCCTGCCAACATAGAACTGTCCACACCAGCGCTTAGGTCAGTGTAACTTACGTTGCTCAGGGGGGTGGCTTATTCACACCTGAGTGACATAACTTATACCAACATAAGTGGTAGTGTATACAAGCCCTGAGTAATTGCAATGGATGCATTACAACAAATGAGATTCTTCCTGACACTTTAATGTAACATGAGACTGATATGTTTGGACGCTGGCTTGATGGAAGTTTCTTTGTTTGGAAGTATGAGTGGATTTCAGAAACATTATGGCATCCATAGGGAGAATAGTTTGGAGGTGCCAAGATTTTAGGATGCACCCTCAGAATGGAAACAGTTGGTAGAATTATCCTATAAGCCTCATGAACCGAAAGTGCTTTGTGGATCATGGCTGGGATGTGTCATTGACTGAGACATTTACCTACAGGGACACCAGGGTCATGGGATTGTTGCTCATGGAGGAAGTGCTGCATTCACTAAGTGTTGAGTAACCTCTCAGAAGTCAGTGGCTATGCAGAATATATCTAAGTGATGTAGATATGAAATTAGGGATTACTCCATGTGTCCTCACCAATGTTCCCTCTAATTTTTGACAGGCTGTTTGCGCAAAAAATGTCTTCTGTGCAAATTTTTGTGCGCATGGTGTTTCGCCGTATGCACAGGGTTTAGGATCTGTGTGCGCGTGAACACGCGCACAGCTTAGAGGGAACAGTGGTCCTCACACTTCCCCTCCATCGCTAAAAATAACAAGATAGATGTTGCTCTCCAAGAATTAAAGAGTCAAACAGGATCTACATTTCTATTAAAATGAGAGTGGGGCCTGAGGCAGGAAGTTCAGGTCCAAACTTCTCCAAAAGTACAAGGAGGCTTGGATCTGGTGACCGTGTTTGGATCCATCTTACAAAGATGCGTCTGAACTTCTGAAGTTCAGATCCAGATCTGGATCCAGATCCAAACTTCTCCAACGTTGTGGAGGGAAGAAGTTTAGGGTCCAAAGAGATTTGGGAACAATGATCCAAGCCAGGGCCATATTTAACAAATAGGGGAGAAGTCTTTTGCATATTCCACCTCTTCACCCATCCACATCTCAGCCCTACCCTTACTCACATGAGTAGTTCCACTGACTTTATAAATGTTGGACCTGATGCTGATCTGACTTGCACTGGAGTAAATCAGGAGTAACTCTGTTGAAGTCAGTGGAGTTATACTCCTATAAAACCAGATGAAAGTCAAACCCAGTTACTTAATTCAGTCTGATCACATGAGTAAGGGCTACAAGATCGGACTCATGATAGTGATTTTAATAGAGGTACTTGATCCAGTAAAATGTAAAAGCTGTGGCAAAAGAGAACACATCCAAGTTTGTTACAGGTAGATTCCAATCTCCGATTTCATCATGTACAGGGAGACCTGTTCCGCTTAAGGTACTTTGCATTGTTGGACTGATGTGAAGTACCCAGAATTTAAAAGATTCCCAGGAACATTGTTGTATATGCAACAATGTGTTTCCTGTTCAAGAAACAGTTCCACAGATGTGAAGTTTAACCTATGAGCTTTAAGCTTCTGCTGAAGTGTTACGTGAATGAATGCCTGAGGGCAACGGGCTATACCTGGAGCTATTTAGGGGATTTAGCAGAAAGAGTTGGGTTGGGAGCAGAGCTCTGATAATATGAATTTAAAGATCATATATTTTCTTCACATCCACTCCCAAGCTCTCTCTCTCTCTCTCTAGGTTAGATAAACAGCCCCACCTACATTAGTGGCATAGGGCTTGATCTTGTGAGGTGCAGAGTGCCTTCAGTCTCCATGGAAGCCAATGGGAGTAGAAGGTGCTTGGTAACTTTGGGAGTGGAAGATGCTCAGCACCAGACAGGATCAGATGCATAGCAAACCAAGCCCATAAATAAACCTGCCTTTTGTGATTACTTAGGTCCTAACTCATCAGGATATGTTTCCTTCACATTCATTATTGTACATCTGAGTCAGATCTCTTTGAAACATCTGATGTGACAGATACATGTGGCAAGCCCATGAGTCAACAATGCGTTCAACTGATAAACAATGGTGCCTTTTATAGTCCTTGATAAACATGAAGCTTCACAGTGCCTCCAGAGAGGAAAGTAAGGGTTATTTTACAAAATGGGTAAAACTGAGGCACAAAAGTAAAGTGACTTGTCCAAGGCCACAGAGTCAAGAATAGAACCTAGGAGCCCTTATTCTTAGTTCTCTGCTCCAGTCACAAGACTATCCAGGGGTTGAGAAGGGATTAGTTTCTAATTTTCTCTTTATGTCTCCTAGTCATAGTCTTTCCCCCTAACCCTTGGGTCTTCTGTCTTTTGCATATTGTTATTATTATTATTATTATTTGTACTAGTTGTGCCAGAGGCTCCTGTAAGAACTGGATTCTTGTGACACTAGTTACTGTACAAACACACAGTGTGACCCAGTCCCTGCCTGGAAGGACTGACATTCACAAATACGTTACATGTTTTGTACCCTTCCTAAAAAAAAAAAATCTAAACAAAGAAACTCAAATTGATTTCAAAACCCTCCTGCTGCTGATTGAACACTGGGAACTTTGGAAAAACATTCCATATGGAAGAATATTGTGTTTGTTATAATTTGGATTTACTGCCCCTTTTTCATTTATTGATGTGAATCAGGAGTAATTCCATTGAAATCAAGGGAGATATTGTAGGGAAGGTAAGATCAGAGTCAGGTGCAAGTTCTGTATGCCCATGAAGTCACTTGCTCAGGTTGATTAAGTGAAAGTTTTTGGTGCATGCTGTCATCATCAGGATTGTCACATTCCCAGAAACCATTGCAATGCCACAGATCAGGGTAGAGAATGAGACTGTGGCAGATGAAGGGGTGAGAAGCAAATTCCCTGTTTGCATGCCAATGTCCTGAGCTATAAAAATTAAGGACAGGGGAATATGTGAGAATAATTGGAAAATTACACAGTGCAGGGCCCAGTTCAGGCCTGGTGTCAGCAGGTGCCGCCTTATTAACTTGCACCTGCTCATACTTAGTCTGAACTAGTCTTGCAAAGCTTACCATGGGCTGGCATTTGGTCATTAAGGGTTCCTTTCGCATCTGTACAGGGACATAGGAGAGAGAAAGGACTCACTCTCCCCACCTTGCAGAGGCCACTGTATGGCTACCTGTGTTGCGGCTCCAGGTCTGCAACTGGAAGGGAAGAGTCAGGGAATAGACAGAGCTATGGTGCTGCCAAGTTATGTGCTGGCCTACTTTGATGTCTGGCTCTGCAGAGGGAGTGGGCTACACCTGAGCAAAAAGTACCACAGATTATTCTCTCCCCCATCCCCCCTAGGGAATCTCACCTGGAAGAATACCATGCTGAGTCTTACCGCTGCTCCACTGTCCTCTCTCTCAGAGCTTCTCATGGAGCACTTGTCTACATGCCATCCCCTAATATGGCTGCTTGCAAATAGCATGTTTAATGGAAGGAGCACAGGGGTGGGGGCCAGGAATCCTGAATTCTAGTCCTAACTCTGATGGGCTAGGTCACCGAGGGTGAATCACTTCCTGTCTTTGTGCTTCTGTAAAATGGGGGGAATGAGCCAAATCCTGGCAGGTGCTGAGCCTCTGAAATTCCAAAGTGAAAAGTATTAATAAATAAAATAATTAATAATGTTGGTGCAAGCTAACAAAAGCATAATATATAGGGTCAGCTCCCCAGCTAGTGTGGATCCATTGCAGTTAAAAGAGCAGAGCTGATTTACAGAAGCTAATCTGACTCTAAAAGTTTAAAATGTCCCTTTAATAGCAGAGGAATCATCCTTTACACTGATTTTCTTTGCTATTGTATGTCTGTGTCAGAAACCCTGATGGTTTCACGCATCCGATGAAGTGACCTGTAGCTCATGAAAGCTTATGCTCTAATAAATTTGTTCATCTCTAAGGTGCCATAAGTACTCCTTTTCTTTTTCCTGATGGTAAAGTAATTTTTGCATGTACTAATTTGAGGTCTTCACACCATAGTCCTGCAGTGAAGAATCAAGGCACTCCCTTTTGCATTTGGTTTTCAGTTTCCAGCAATGGCCGCTTGTGTTGGGCTCTGCACCATGAATGAAAGTCTGGTGATATAGTGCAAAAGGCAGAGATGGGTATGGTGTGAACACAACCTGGGCAGCCCATCATCCTTGAGTCCAGCTTTGTCAAGCAGGGCTTATCTACGTGGGGACACTCAGAAAATTAATCTGAATTAACAAGTGTGTTAATTTAAAGTGGATTAGTTGAACCCTTGTAAATTGTGTGGCTGTAACTCAGGTTATCTGTGAATTAAACTAAATCGAATTAAGATTACTTTAATTCTGAATGAAAGTGTCTAATCAGAGGTTTAATGCAGTTTAATTTATCCACTTCTTCACACTTCAGTTAATTCAGATAAATTTTGCTGAGTGTCCCCATATAGATAAATCCTCAGTTCCTCTGGCTCTGTCTACACTTAAAATGCTACAATGGCACAGCTATATTCACTATCGGGACGGGAGAACCTCTCCTGTTGCTATAGTTAATCTACCTCCCTGAGAGATATTTGCTAGATTGACAGAAGAATGCTTCTGTTGTCCTAGCGCTGCCTACTCTGGGGGTTAGGTTGGCACAGCTGCATCTTTCACACTCCTGAGAGATGTCGCTATCCCAATGTAAGTTTTCAGCGTAGACCAGCCCTCTGTGCCTTTGGCCAAATGGTTTATCCTCTCTATGCTCTACTTCCTCCATCTGTAAAATGGAGTGACTACTATTTACTGTGGGGTTGTGAGAATTAATTATAGTATTTATAAGGCAGTGTGTCAGTGCTAAATAGTGGCAATATTATTGCTCCCTGGACCTGTGGTGCGTGACAGTAAGGAGAAAATGTTTTTAAGACGTCTCAGATCACGTACGTTCACACAGAGTGCAGTAGTAACAGGACTTTACTGAGCTCTGCATTATTTTGAGACCATATTAATGTTTGCAGAGGTTAGAAATAGGCCTACCTCATACCCCTTGGTTTGGACACACTGGCTTGTGGACCTGGATTTGGATCTGATTCAGAATTTTGCAACCCCAGATCATTTCTAGGTTTTGCATCTGTTAAGCCTGTTTCTGCTCCTGTTGAAGTCAATGGCAAAATGGATTTCAATGTGTGTCTGAGAACTGGGCTCTGTTGAAACTAACTGGAAACCAGAGTGCTTCTCATGGGCCCAATTTCCTTGGTAAATTCTGACAATTCAGTCTTTTGAGTGGTTATTCTATGGACAGCTGCTGCCACAATTGTGGAACATTCCTATAGGATTTAACAGATTGCTAATCTTTCTATAGATTTTTTTTTAACCAGTCTACAGGCTTTGATAACTGGGATGTCTGGGGGAGATGGTGTAAATCTTATGCGAGGCCTGCCATATCCACAGCAGGTCTCCAATGTGAACAAAATGTTGGTAAAGAAAGTCAGTAAGCCAGATCCATAACTTCAGGATAAGGGTTAGTTCTAAGGGCAGTGTTGGTTGGGCTAGGGCACTATGGTTTAAAAGTAACATAGAAAAACTCCACAAGTTTTCAGAATAATTTTTATAGACCTTTGAGTAATTGAGTAATAGAATCATACAGGTTTTATTGCTGTTACATTCTACAGGAATTTTCCATGAGGACCAGGACACACACCCCAGGGCATTGGAGGAGGAGTTAGAAACTTATCTTATCTTTTGTAATGCCCCATTATCTAACCTCTCATGCCAAAAGTTCACAATGACTTTGGTCCATCTCTTGTGGAGCATTTCCCATTTCAGACAGTTTTCAGAGTAGCAGCTGTGTTAGTCTGTATCCGTAAAAAGAAAAGGAGGACTTGTGGCACCTTAGAGACTAACAAATTTATTAGAGCTTAAGCTTTCGTAAGCTACAGGTCATTTCATCGGATGCATCCCATGAAGTGAGCTGTAGCTCATGAAAGCTTATGCTCTAATAGATTTGCAAAAAAGAAAAGGAGTACTTGTGGCACCTTAGAGACTAACAAATTTATTTGCGCATAAGCTTTCGTGAATGCATCCGATGAAGTGAGCTGTAACTCTCGAAAGCTTATGCTCAAATAAATTGGTTAGCCTCTAAGGTGCCACAAGTCCTCCTTTTCTTTTTGCGAATACAGACTAACACAGCTGCTACTCTGAAATCTAATAAATTTGTTAGTCTCTGAGGTGCCACAAGTACTCCATTTAGTCAGCAGACAGTCAGATATCCAAAAGTCCATGAATGTGACCATCAAGTACCTGTGCACCTTCAGGCACTCAAGTAGTTAACTTTATGTCACCACATGGAGTTAGAATAACAATGGACAGTGTTCAGAAGGGACTTTTCAAAAGGCTGATCTCTCTGGGAGCACATTTGTTGTGCAATTTCAGGGTGTAAAGCAAGCCACTTGGCTGATAAGGCAGCAGTCATTGTTTTAAAAGCCTTCAGGTCTGAACATTTACATATTTACCCTTTACTGTTAAGAGACATTACCTTACCCTTGTTCACATCTTGTATTCTTTCCTCAGGGACATGCTAGAAGAATACAAGCCCCTACAGAGGAAATGGAGTATCATCACCATAGATTAAATACAAATATCCTGTCTTATGCTGAGTGTACTGAGGAGGCTTAGGGGTCAGGAATAGAGGAGTGAAGAGATCTGCTGTCTCTCATACAAGCAGCAGGGCAGGATTCTTAGCAAGCACTCAGAAGAACACAAGACCCAGGGCCTCGCTTCCATACCAAGCATCCAAAGAAAGTGATGTATACTACAGCCTGCATCAAGGGCTAGTCAAAGGAGCATGTGCTACTTTTCTAAAGGAAGGTAAACTATGCCAAGTTGTTTGTCATCCCATCTCACTCGGTGATGTTCTGATTTGTGCTGATCTAGTGGCTCAGGTCCCAGTTAGGATCCCTCAGAGTCTACTCCACACCTCTTCCATGCACCTCCATCTTGTTAAGATGTGGTTCTTCTTAGCCCAGGTCTGCACTACACACTAAGAGCTTGTCTACACTTACATTTTATAGCGCTCTAACTTGCTGGCTCAGGGGGGTGAAAAATCACCCCCCTGAGCGCAGCAAATCTGAGCACTTTAAAGTGCTGATGAAGTGAGCTGTAGCTCACGAAAGCTCATGCTCAAATAAATTGGTTAGTCTCTAAGGTGCCACAAGTACTCCTTTTCTTTTTGCGAATACAGACTAACACGGCTGTTCCTCTGAAACCTGTCTTTAGTATAAGTAGTTAGCACATATTCTAAGGGACCATTCAAGGTGAAGTGGCCCGTTAACACCTCAGCAGTCATAGAACAAAAAAGAGGGGTTAGTGGGTTACAGATTGTTGTAATAAGCCATAAATCTAGTGTTTAGCAAAGTTGTGAATTTAAGCGCTCAGGCTCGTCTTTTGAAGGTATAAACGGTTCCTTTGAGGATGAGGACTGAGAGGTCAGCTATGCAGTGATTGTTCTGTGAACAGTGTTAGCCCACAAGTGATTTGGTGTTTTTGTCTTTTTTCATTTTTCTGTGTGAGTTCATTCAAGAGTGCAATGATTATCTGGTTGTGTTTCACCCACATAGTTCTTGTTGGGGCGTTTGATGCATTGGATGAGGTACACCACATATTGTGATAGGCATGTGTAGGACCGCTGCATCCTGAAGGGTGTGTTGTGAGGGGTATTGATCATTGCAGCAATGGAGATATGTCTGCAGGTTTTGCAACTGTTGTTATGGCAGGGTCTGATACTGTTTTGAGTTGGTGGATCCTTGTCCGGGGGCGGGGAGCTTCCTGCTGCTGCTGAGCTTGGCGAGGTTGGGGGGCTGTTTGAAGGCCAGAAGAGGGGTTTGGTAAAGGTTTCTTTCAGGATGTGGTCCCCATGATAGGCCTCTATACAGTTTGATTGCATCCTGAAAGCAGTGGTTTTTTAATCACGAAAGCTTATGCCCAAATAAATCTGTTATTTAAGGTTATTAAAGTCTTTAAGGTGTCACCAGACTCCTTGTTGTTATCCTGAAAGAGTTAATTACTAAATAATGCTTAAATAGTGCTGCAAATGTACCAGAGGGAATTGATTCTTTCCCCTCTTGAAACTTTCAAAAATCATATCACATGCTTTCTGCACCTGTTGGACAGGCAGCATTGCATGTAAACAATTTCCCGTCAAATGGCAATAATAGGAGATCTCAGGGTGGTATTTTTCAGGAAAGAGTAACTATGTATGCATCTCTCAGATTTCATTTGATTAGGTGGAACTCCAGATTAGATCCAGACCAAGAAACAAATTTGCAACCCAGCATATGGTTTATGGTAAATGTATTATTTTTGTATGCCAGCCAGTTACTGTGGGATTTTATTCTACACAGGAGCCACTCCTGTTCTATTTTTGGCTGAGTGCTGCTTCACGTGAGGTCTGGGAATGTTGCACAAAACACTTCCTGCCACTCATTGAGGCAGGAAATATTTCAGACTGTCTTCAGGGCCCAATCCTCCTCCTGCAGGAAGCCAAACTGCATTTAATTATCGACTTCCAGAGACATATGATCCAGCCCTTGTTGTATTAAGTTGATATCTGAATGATTGTTGTTCTTTAAGTGCTATACAGAAATTCAGTGGTATCTCTTTTGCCACACATATCATAAGTTCACTGACTTTTATTGGGAGTGCACCTGCACAAAGCAGCTGTACTCTGTGATTCTGACATACTAAATGCCTCATCCTGCAGGCTTTGATGCACATTTAACCTTTAATCATGTGAGTTGTCTTATTGAAGTCAGTGGCTTACGTTAATTGGAGCCAGTGTGATTGCTCACACTTGCTTGTAGGATTGGGGCCTAAGAATGCAGCCTGAGACTGCACACTTGGAACCTGGTTTTATGTCCTTAATCTGTTTTGTTCACATTTTGCAAATCACGATTTGGTGCAGACAATGAGACGACACTGGTCAATTACCCCTGCTCTTTCAAATCAGCTTCATCTTCCGGTTCTCATATGTTAGCATAAAGCTGCCCTGTTTGGGATTCTAATACCCTCGGGCTGATTGACCTGATCCAAAGCCCACTGATGTCAGCAAGAGTCTTTCTCATGGGTTCCAAAGAGCCTCACAAACTCCTTTGTTTCTCTGTAAAAATATATATATAAAATATTTCCACGCCTGTGTTTTTAATCCCCCTCTTCTTTTCACCTTTTTAAAATATAAGCTAAATCTTGGACCTTAATTGCTATCCCCTCTGCATTCATTTATTCAGGTATTAAATCTAATCTAAACCCTGATTGGAACCACATAACGATTTGCATCTGGCCATTAGTATTTCAGTCCTGCAATTTACAGGCTACTGGATGATGCTGCAGACATAGCTCAAAGCTCTTTAATTTAGACTGAGCAGGGGTGGATTGGGCGTCCAAGTGCCTGGGTTCTATTCTTGGTTTGTCTCTGGTTTACTGTAGCTTGGAGAAGTCACTTAAAAGGAGCTGATTAGGTGAGGTGCTGAGCACCATAGGGTATAATTGACTTCTGTTAGAATTGGGGGTGCTCAGAAGCTGTTAAAATCAGCTCCCCAGTTTCCCTGCCTCAAAGGTGTGTTGTGGAGATTAATTAATTCATGTTTGTCAAGCACTTTCCTTGGAGGACAGGTTCTGGGGACCTACGCAGTGTTACTATTCCTTCTGAAACGAAAGATATTGTTGCATAAGCCGTTTGGATTGGTGCTGGCACTAATTATAATAGCAAAACAAATGTTTTGCATTATTGAAGTGTTAAACCTCAGGCTCTGGGGAAAGCAAGAATGATCTCTTTTTAAAACCCAGGGACTAAATTCATCCCTAGTGGAATGCCACCAAAATCAAATTGCCAAACTCCTATTGACTTCACTGGGGCCAGAATTTCACCCCAGGACTTTCTGTTGCACAGCACTGTCTCCCAGTGGCATATGGTCAATGCCTGGTGGCTTTTGAAACTCTAGATTATTAATCTAAGTACTGTAAACTCCATTTGTCTGTCAGGAAAAGCCTTAATGGACTGCATTAGAAACCCCTTGTGAAAATTCTGACGCCATCTATTCAGTGGGATGCTTTCCATGTCCCTAAAATTCACCTCCTCTCTGTATCCTGAGAAATCATCCCTGCCTGGGATTAAAAGCATACTTGTCAAGAGCAAACATTTAGCCTTCAGAATGTACCAGATTGCACAAAGAAGCAAATTGTTTAAAAAAATCCCAGGAGCGTAAAACCCCCGTACAAGGTCTTTGCTTCCCCCTCAGTTATAACAGCTGAACACTGTGCTGTTCTATTAATATTGACAGTGGGCAGATCCTCAACTGCTGTAGATTGGCATAACTGCGCTGAAATCCAGGAGCTCTGCTGGTTTACACCAGCTCTGAATCTGGCTCAATATATCTGTCAGGAACAAAGTTCCATCAAAGTCCATCTCAGCATCAGTTTACCCAATATTGCTGCCTCCCTCCTCAGTAATAGAGAAAACCTGTTTTAGGCTTTCCAGCCCCTCCCTCTCCTCCGTGCAACCCCTGGTACTGAGGGAGTTATGTGCTATACAAATATATACCAAAAGATAGTCCTTGCCCCAGAAAGCTCTACATGACAAGCAGGACACGACAGGAGGACAAAATCGACTAATAGGGTAGGAGGATGAGGTCACAGAACTCACAGGACTGAACACAAAAGCAGAAGTCAGAGCTCATCAATTGCTAGAAGATCCTCCAAAATTTCTTCACAGTCCAAAGTCATGTTGAGTCTTTTCCATCAGTCCCTTCCTGCTCCTCCCCCAAAATTCCTATGCTGCCTCTTTAAGCTGATGTTCTACTGAAATCAGGTATGTCTGGTAATACAAGAGGTACATGCCTGCGGTATATGCATGTCCCTCATACATTTGGCAGTAATCAACTTATTAAAGTAGGTCAACTCATGGAAATCTCATTATGAACACATAAATGCTCAGCCCTCTGCAGTAGCTGGAAAGGCTAAGGATGAACAATTACTTTGCTTGTGGCTTTAAGTTGTCCAAAGTGTGATAGATCCTGGAGGTCTCCTGGCAGCTGTCTACAGCTGTGTTGTCAAGTGGGACGAAGGTTGGGAGGGCAATCAAGAGAATGAGGAAGGTTTGGGGTGGCTTATTTCTTCTATCTCATTTCATAACAAAGAGGCTTTTATATTGCAAGGGGAAGAGGTTGGGTGACTGTCTGACTTTATAAATATGCCTTAAATGTTTTGTTTGCAGAGGTATTTTAACTGTGTTGGTCACAGGATATGAGAGAGACAAAGTGGGCGAGGTAATATCTTTTATTGGATCAACTTCTGTTGGTGAAAGAAACAAGCTTTCAAGCTACACAGAGCTTAGACCTGAAAAAGAGCTCTGTGTAGCTCAAAAGTGTGTCTCTTTCACCAACAGAAGTTCAGGAAAAGATATTATTTCACCCACCTTGTCTCTCTTGAATGGTTAGTGTAAGGAGAAAAGGGTGAACCTGGACTAATGTGCTCACATGGCCATTGGAAGGGAAAACACAAAGTTTTTTGTGCTACCAGTGTTCTCACAAGCCCTGGTATGTGTTATGCTGTGAATGGCAGTGACAGGTTATTCCAGAATAATGTACTGTGAATGGCAGTGACAGAGGTTATTCCAGAATAATATGCAGACCAGGAGTATAAATGTCTCTAAAAAGGACTTGGAGGGAATTTAATGCTTGTGAAAAGTGCTGGCTGCTGATGTGTTCTGTTTAACCACAGAATAGAAATAGTGACAGGACAAGATTCCTTTACGCTACCCAGCCAACACACCACGCCCATCTCCCAAAGCAATCACCTTGCTGGGCAAGAGAGGAGTCCAATGTACGGGGCCTATTCAATTCCAGGGTTCTCTGCTGAGGCTGACAGTGTGATGTGACCAATGGGAAATGCCCTGAGATTCACAAAACGTATTGGCACACTGACCAGCGATCGGATGGTAGACACTTCGGGTCATTATTGCCTTACGCTGAATACCAACTAGTATTTAGAGGTGAAAGGTTCTGTACGTCTGGCTAACTCCTCACCCCCAAGCCATCTCCCTCTCCCAAGAAGATGCACCTCTTTTTATAGCTAATATAAATGTTTTTCTTTTTCACTGGCTTTTTAAAATCAGAAAGCATTGCCCCATATACGTAAAATGAGGTAATCTGTTCTTCATGTCTTTCAGAAATCTTCTCCAGTACACTGCCTAATGCTAAAGCATTTCTCTTCCAGGGGGATAATGTATCACTGTAAAAGATTAGCAGTAAATAACAAGAAGATGTATGATACTAAACACAATTCAGTGAATCTCAGCAAAGCTATGAAGCTATCACAAGGATGAATTTACTGAGAGGATGTATCCCTCTCTCTATACTTTCAACGAGTTCAGGGTGTATTGTAGCTGGACATTTAGTAAAATTCTCTGTTTCTGTGACTCTGGCATCCCAAGTTGTACTCCCCAGTGGGTCAAAAGTGGAAGGGGCATGAAGCAAGGAGTAAATTCTCCATTGCTTGGCATTTTTAAATTGCCACTGGATATCTTTTGAAAAGACAACCACAGATGCCAGGGCTGGATGCAAGAAATTGCTGGGTGGCATTCTCTGGCCTGTGCTATGCATATAGGAGGTCAGCCTGGATGATCAGAATAGTTCCCTCTGACCTTTTTTATGGGCCAGCTTCTCATTAACAATCTGGCCTCTTTAAGACACTCAGGTGGTACAAAGGAGCCAGAATCTGGCCATAAACAACAAGTGAAAAGTTACCTTTGTAGAGGGGAAAGTGTCTCTGGAAAAATTGTTGGACTGGTTACTTTGCCAGCCACTTCCATGCCTCCTGGCTTAGGCAGCATGTTAAGGAATGGAGGAGGTGTGGCAGGGGCAAGCGCATGGTGCAGTATAGTATAGCTAAAAGCTGCTCTAACTTACGCCAGAGCCAGGCTGACTCAGAATCAGAGTTTCATAATGGACACAGAGCTCAGACTCTGGGGAAAACTGAGCCCTATTAATCTCAGAAAACATGCCGCACAGACCAGAGTCTGGTTTCAGGTACCAGTGTAGATATGGATTCAGAGTAACAGCCGTGTTAGTCTGTATTCGTAAAAAGAAAAGGAGTACTTGTGGCACTTTAGAGACTAACCAATTTATTTGAGCATGAGCTTTCGTGAGCTACAGCTCACTTCATCAGATGCATACCGTGGAAACTGCAGCAGACTTTATATATACACAGAGAATATGAAACAATACCTCCTCCCACCCCACTGTCCTTATCTATTACCAGCAGGACAGTGGGGTGGGAGGAGGTATTGTTTCATATTCTCTGTGTATATCTAAAGTCTGCTGCAGTTTCCACTGTATGCATCTGATGAAGTGAGCTGTAGCTCACGAAAGCTCATGCTCAAATAAATTGGTTAGTCTCTAAGGTGCCACAAGTACTCCTTTTCTTTTTGTAGATATGGAGTAACTCTAATGACTTCAACAGAGTTAATATGACACAATTTAGATCAGACTCAGGCCCCACATCTCTTTTATTTATAAGTCCAGTGCATGTACTGGTTCATAATGGGCATGAATTGACAAGAGACCATGGAATACAACCCCTTCATGAAGTACATTCCAAGGTGCTGGGCAGAGAAAACCCCCACAATCCAGCTGAAATGAACATGTGAACTAGAAATAACAGAGAGGAGGGAACTAAGTTTTCAAACTTGCAGATTGAAGCTCACTAGTACAAATATCACAGCAAATCCCAAAGGCCTTGGTTACACAGCTGAATTACTTTACTCCTGTAAGTAAGCCCATTACTGACATTAGTGTTTGCAGGATCAGGCCTTATTCATTTTTTCTTGTTCATCATTGGGCAACACTCACTGTATACTAGAAAGTATAAGGCTGAGGGGACTGAACCAAAGCCTGCTTGAAGTCACTGGGAAAGTTTCCACAGATTTCCAGTGGGCTTCAGAGAAGACCCTAGATGTGTCTGTGAATTAGAATAGCACCTGCAGTCTCACCAGTTACAGTTGATTGAAAATACATAATGCTGTTTAAGAACCTAGAAGGGCTTTATGATGGGTCCAGTGGCTAGAGCAAGGGTGTGGGAGCCAGGACTCCTGCTTTCTAACCCTGGCTTCATCACTGAGTTGCTGTGTGACGTTAAGCAAGTTGCTTTATCTTTCTGTACTCCGGGTATCCCCTCTCTAAGAAAAAAAAAAAACAAAAAACCAGGGATAATGATCTAAGGGCTTGTCTATACATTAAAGTTGTTCTGCATGAAGGCAGGGTGTGAATTCAAAGTGGAGTAGCCATGCCTTGAGTTTAATAAAGCACATTGCTATCTGTGGATGGCAATTGATATAATACATGCAAATTATTGCTAGGGTGACCAGATAGCAAGTGTGAAAAATCAGGACGGGGGTGGAGAGTAGTAAGCACTTATATAAGAAAAAGCCCCAAATATCAGGAATGTCCCTATAGAATCAGGACATCTGGTCACCCTAATTATTGCTGTGATTATCATCCAGCATCTGGCAAGGATGGGGTTAAAAGCCCATCTCCAGCAAAAGAACTGCAGCAGGTGTTGGCCCCCTTTGCTGATGGATGGTCACATGGCTGGGTTCAGCTAAAACGGCTAACCTCATAGGGTAGAACTTATGGGTCTTTAGGAGGATCTAAACAACTGCTAGTTGACCTAGGAACTGCCTGAACTATTAGACTTGTTCAGTAGTTGGATCTGGGGTGGAACTGCTTTCCCACTGCAAAGGACAATACTGAGGTGTATCTACCAGTAAGAGTGTAAACAACAGAAGTTTGACTGTTTTTTTACCACTAGGACACCTGACTGTGAAATGTATATTCTGGGCTAAAATAAGACCCTGATCCTGCAGTCTCCTACATGTGAGTGGATCCCCACCTCCATGATGACCCTGTGGAAATCAATGGGGCTCTGCACAAGTGTTGAATTATGGGAGAGCGGAGGGGTGCCAGGGGCAGGAGCATGGAGGAGCTGAGCTGAGCTCTGGTAAACCTTCACTGCTCTCTAGAACTACCTTGGCTCTGGACTTTGTAGGATCGAGGCCCAAATATTTTTCTTGTCTGGCATGTGCACTGTGGGGTTTCACTTTTGCCATTGGCTGGTCATGACTATGAGATTTAGGTCCCAGTCCTGAATAGATTTCATTGGGTTCTACCTGGATGGTTCACTCTGTAAGATCAGGCCTTTTTTTATTGCAGGGTAGTGTGGGGCTGTAGCATTGACTCTGATAGGATATAATTTGCTTTCATTTCTTTATTTTTAGAAAAAACAATGATGCCTTTCTTTATTGGGAAAAGAAAATGCCCATGAAGGATGACTTGCACTTTCTCAGGAGGGTGATGACACTTGTGTGAACAGGTAAGTGGTGGGGTTGATGGGGGAAACCCTGGTCAGCTAACTCCAGCGCTTGTGCTGGATGGAGTTCTATGTGCACTTCCCTGTTGTTTTTCCTCTGTTAATTATTTATTAAATCTATGCACTGAGCATCATTCGATAAGGAACTGGGGCCAGTTCCAAGTCTACGATGTATGGTATTTGTGCAGTTTTCATGTGCCCATCTCTTGTGTGCATGAAAGGCATTTGGACAGCTGTCTAATGTTCATTAGGGTCATTTTGTCTTGTTTCCCTTCAGTCATCAATCATCCTCTCCCCTCTACTTCCAACATGTAGCAGAGGGGCACATCAGGAATGAAAATAGAATGGGCAGGACCAAGAAAAACATTTGCTTTAGAGAAATGTGTCACTTAAATGCACAAGACAAAAGGAATTTGCATGGAGCCAGGGTGAAAAGCTGGGCTTGTCAATAACATACTGTTGATTGCTTCTCTGAGCAGCTACAGATGTCTGAGAGATGGTGTCACTTAAACAGTAAAGCAGTGGCATTGTGGCTTAGGGGGGATGTAGAAGGTAGCAAAACAAGGGTGTGATGGAAAATAACTAACAATAAAATTCCTATCTGCTTGGGATCCCCCAAACCTGTTCTGCTACTTAAGATTCTTGACATTGTGCCTAATCCTCAACATGCCATTTCAAAAGGTAAACCTTGAAACAGGCCAAGCAAAGAAGCTCTTTCATCTCTGCAGTGTTTGCTGCCAGGCAAATTTGGCTCCCTTAGCTGCTGTGTTGCCAGTGTTCCCATGCTCTTGAGGTTTTCTCAGATGGAAGCACTGAAAAGATACACCAGTTTCAGAGTAGCAGCCATGTTAGTCTGTATCCACAAAAAGAAAAGGAGGACTTGTGGCACCTTAGAGACTAACAAATTTATTTGAGCATAAGCTTTCGTGAGCTACAGCTCACTTCAAGTCAGGAGTAACTCCACTGTATGAATGGAGTTACACCAGTGTGAAACTGCTGCAAAAGAAGAATTAAGCTGAATCACTTTCTGGAGGGGACTGAATCGGTGGGTCTGATTCTCCATTGCCCTGCCCTTCGTGTACTCACCTACAGCAGTGCAAAATGGTACCATTCTGCTGTAGTAGTGTTTTACACCTACTGTGCACTGGTGTAAATCTCTATATAAGGTGTGGTTCAATAGAAAATCAAGCCATGGAACTTCCCAATTCCACTAAATGGTGGTTTCTCAGGCAACTTTTAGACTAACCCTAAAAATGTGTATTTACAAAAAGTTCAGCAGGAGGATTAACTGTTTGCTGCTAGGAGGTGTTCTGTAGTTCCTCTATAAACAAAGCCTGTTATCTGACTAATTTTGCCATGCAACAGAAGTGGGAAATTGGATGAGATTATTAAAACCAGTTTCATGCTCCAGAGTGCAGAGATGTTGGTTGGTTGGCCTTTGAGCTGTTACTGTTTAGGATGAATGCAAAGCCTATTATTTATTATTAACCCCTTTATTGCACTAGGGCTAGAGTCCATCCAGGACAGGGCTTCATAGTGCCAGGCACTGTGCAAACATATTTGTTACAGTATAGCAAATGGTCCTTAAAACTTACCAGTCCATACACAAAATTATTCATTTATATTACTATAGCACGTAGGAGCCCTAAACATGGATCAGGACCCCATTGTCACTAGATGAATACAGGCGAGGAAACGACAAGACAGTATTGGTCAGCGTGGTAGGCAGCGCTCCAAGCATACCAGCAGTCTAATCACTGCTAAGTTTTTATAAAAAGAACAGGAGGACTTGTGGCACCTTAGAGACTAACAAATTTATTTGAGCATAAGCTATCGTGACCTACAGCTCACTTCATCAGATGCATGCAGTGGGGAGATTGTATATACACAGAGAACATGAAACAATGGGTGTTACCATACACACTGTAACAAGAGTGATCAGGTAAGGTAAGCTATTACCAGCAGGAGAGAAAAAAAACCTTTTGTAGTGATGATCAAGGTGGGCCATTTCCAGCAGTTGACAAGAATGTGTGAGGAACAGTGTGTGTGTGTGTGGGGGGGAGGAAATAAACATGGGGAAATAGTTTTACTTTGTGTAATGACACATCCACTCCCAGTCTTTATTCAAGCCTAATTTAATGGTGTCCAGTTTGCAAATTAATTCCAATTCAATGGTCTCTCGTTGGAGTCTGTTCCTGAAGTTTTTTTTGTTGAATAATTGCGACTTTTAGGTCTGTAATCGAGTGACCAGATAGATTGAAGTGTTCTCTGACTGGTTTTTGAATGTTATAATTCTTGACGTCTGATTTGTGTCCATTTATTCTCCCCACTGTATTTTCCACTGCATGCATCCGATGAAGTGAGCTGTAGCTCACGAAAGTTTATGCTCAAATAAATTTGTTAGTCTCTAAGGTGCCACAAGTCCTCCTTTTCTTTTTGCGGATACAGACGAACACGGCTGCTACTCTGAAACCTAAGTTTTTGTAGGCATCACAGCAAAGGACAGTTTTAAGGAGGAGGAGGAGTTAGCTTTGCAGAATGTACTTGACAGCGCTTTAGCATGATTATTGATAATGAAAACACTGCCTTCTTTACTCATTTTAAAAAAAATACCGAGCGCGTGCGGTATACTTATGGCATGTTTTTTGGCAGCTGGCTATGCGATTGCTTTGTGGCTAAGAAGAAGGAGAACCGTGTACCTGTGGTACGTCTGTAACCCCCTCCACCCCACCAACTGATTTTTGTTCTTAATTTTCATGCATAAATCCCACTTCGTTATAACTCGTCCCCATAGGCTGAGTGGTGCGGAGACTGATACGGCGTTTTGGAGAGTGAAGATGGTGACTGGCCTCTGGTTTTGTGATCTTAGAACATCCATGTCCTGTGGCTTAATTACTGTATTGCTCTCTGTGTGGTGGATAGAATTTTGTACATGTAAAACATTTTTTCTTCTGTTGGAGATGAGGGGGGAGTTTGGCATGGGATTCACACATCCTTTCCCCACAACCAAGGCCCCGCTTTGCAGGTGACTTTCTTCCAAGACGGGCAGGATGGGATTCCCTTAAAAACCCTTCCATGTGGTTCCTATGACTTCAAGGGCTGAAAGTCAGATTTTTTTTCAAAGGTGCTAAGCACCTGAAACTTCATTTGAGCTAAAAAGAAAAGGAGTACTAGTGGCACCTTAGAGAGTAACCAATTTGTTTGAGCATAAGCTTTCGTGAGCTACAGCCCACTTCATTGGATGTATACTGTAGACGCTCAGCACTCTTGAAAGTCAAGCCAGTTTACCCATGACTGTGGGGCTGCACTGAAACCCCAGACCCAAACATCCCCTGAGCTTTGGGGAAGCTTGAACCTGGCCGAGAACTCTATGCCATTGGCCTATCTCCACTTTTACTTGTTTTCATTTAATTTTTCCTTCCTTCAGGTTCCCCAGTCAGCCATTGCTTCTGCATGTTAGCATTGCAGACTGCGTGTGATTGCTGCTCAGAAGCAGTGTCTTAAAATAATCCTCTTGACAACCCCTAATTACATTCAAGAAAAATTGCATCCAAAATGCACCCACTGTCTCCAAGTTTAAATTGGTGCTCTGAGCTATCCCTTCAAGTCCTGCCAGTGATTGGTGCCTGGGTCATTGCACAAAAACAGAACTGCTGTTATCCTGGGACACACTTGAAGCACTTTCCTTTACACCTAACAATGTTGAAAGGGATTGTTTAAAGTGAGTGAATTTAAACTGTATCCAGCCAACTAGACAAGCATGTGACAAAATTCTAATAAATAGAAGTTTACTGGTGTGTGCAGTATAATTTATTTTCCACAGTTCAGCCTCCTCTTGTGATTTTTTGAGTCATCTTATAGCCTTAACTGTCCAGCTTATCATTCATTCTGAGTCTATAATAAACCTTCTATAGTGGCTGTATGTGACAAAGGTCCAGATCCGCCCCCCAGTGTAAATTGACAATAGCACCATTGACTTTGGGTGAGCTCTGACAGTTTAAACCAATTGAGGGTTTGGTCCAATATGTTTCTTCCCTGCAGATAAGTGGTGGTTGTTGTGGATCTGTGGTTCAGTTCTTAATGGCACTTCATTGTGGCTACCTAATATCCAAAATAGACTTTTTTTTTTTTTTTTCCCAGAATGACTGAGCAGGGTCTGGATGTTTCAGAGGATTGGTAATAGGTTAAAAACGTCTGCTGTATGTATCACTATCTTGAATCCAGTGATGGTCAGGTGTGTTTGTTAGAGAATCAAAGCAATACTGTAGATAGTCCTTGGCCCTACAGTTCACGAGCCACCCATGACTGGGTAGCGGGAATAGAACAGCCAAGGTAACTTAGCTAATCATATAGTTGGTGTGAGTTGCGTTATGCAGCCTGTAGCTGTAGAGGCTGGGATTGAAGCTGCAGGTGTACTGGAACTGCAGAGCCAGTGCATCTCCTGAATGTAGAATATCCACGAAGTTGACCCTATGCTTACCCTCCATGCAGCCCTTGAGTGAGGGCATGGCCTAGGGAGGGTGGAGGCATGGCAAAAGCATTCTGCCTTTTAGTTGCACTGGATTTCTGGATGGTTCCATAGGGGTGTCATAACAACATAGGTTAGAGACCCCTGGGGCTGCTCTATCTTATGCTGGGAAATTCCCTGCTAGCTGGCTGGCTTCCAGAATCTGGTGTTAACAGAAAGGTGGCTGATCCTGGATGGCCTGGTGGTTAGGGCACTCGCCTCAGACTTGAGAGACATAGATTCAAGTCCCTGCTCCTCCATAGACTTCCTGTGTGGTCCTGGAACAGCTGCTTAGAACTCTCTGCCTCAGTTTCACACCTGAAAATTGGGATTAAAGAGCACTTCCCTGACTCTAAGGGGTGTTGTGAGGATAGATACACTGAAGATTGTGAGGTAATGGGGACCATGTGAGTACAATAGAAGAATGTGGGAGAGGTGATGCCACACATTCTGAATTCCTTCTAAGCTCAGAATCTGGCCCTTAATGGGTAGAGAAATAATGGTGTGAGCACAGGGAGCTGGGATCTCCTGTGTGCTAAGCCTGGCTCTGACACTGTCCCTCTGCATAACCTATATAAGTGCTAAGTAGCAGTAACGCACTCCAGGATTTGTTCTGGTCTTATGTACATATTGGAGTCGGCGACATGCAGTCAATGTGGAGTGTTCATAGCTCATCCATCCAATGCACTATATGCTACGAGTGGGATTCCTAAAGGAGCCTAAGGGCTTGTGTATATGGAGGATTTGCACGTGGCATGCTGATGTGTAGATCGAAAGCACTCCAGGTGCACTAACTGGCCGTGTGGACCCTGCTATCACACTACAAGTTCTGAACAGCAGAAGATCAAAGTGCACTACAGAACTTCTAGTGCACGGTAGCAGGGTCCACAGGGCCAGTTAGCTCATGGCAGGCTGATGCGCAATAGACTTCCATCCCAGAATGCTGTGAACTCTCTCCATATGGACAAGCACTAAGTGATTTAGTCATGAAGTGAGTCACAATGGTGCTTATGAACCTTACAGTATGAACCTTACCCACCCTACGGTAACAAGCTAGACTGCATGCACAATGTGGGAATGGGGAAAATGTCAGCTGCAGAGTTTCATATTTACAAAATCTGGAACCCCCAGAAAGTGCCTGCATTGCTGCATTTTGGTTATTTATTTTAAACATGCTCATTCTAGTTTCTGGCTTGTTTGGATACACCTCATTAATACTGTTTTCTCTGCGTGACTCTTCCTGTAAGTCATTAAACTTTACTTCCCACATTGACTAGTTAGCATAGGGCAAAGTCTTGCGACTTGACTTGTGATCTGGTGTTCAGTTTGGTATTAATTCTTTAGGAGAATCTACCAATGTATCATTTGGTATAGAAGTTAGGTGATGCTAGCACTTTCTTACATCTTAGCAACAAACTCCCGTTCAAGGTCTTACATATCATTAATTGAAATTATTTATTGGAAGTCAAGCTATCATAACCTTTCATGTAGCCACTATGGCTACTGGTGACCAAAATGGTTGCATCTCGGTAGCCCCATTGGAATATATAGTAGCCCAGATGAATCAGGGAGAGCAGTATCTTGTCATGTTGTACGCTTCTGGAACCTGCATTGGCAGCTTTGTGGACTTTCTCATTATAAAGTTCTACAGCCAAATAGCTTAATAATATTTTGCCTTGCTGTATAGAACCTTACATGTGAGGATCCTGAAGTGTTTGCCAAACACTAAGTCTCACAATACCCAGGTAGGTGGGTATTTTCCATGTGTTACAGATGGGGGAAGAGAGGATGAAGTAATTTACCCAAGGTCACATTGCAAGCCAATGGTAGAGCCAGAAATAGAACCTAGGAGTTCTGTCACCCTACCTCATTCTAACCTCTAGCCTTGGACTGGATTTCCCCAGTGTGGAATAATTAATAGTTTCTGATTCTCTTCTCCCCACCGCTCCCAGACTTTCTTTCAAACTGTGTATTCCAGGAATAGGAATGGTATGAATGTTCTGAAAGCTCTTTTCATAACAACAGGTGACTGGCAGGAGGGGACTTACATAAGTTACATAGGCCTGTGTCCAGTGAAGGTGCCAAATATACCTTAAAAGATTTTACTCCCCACAGCTCATTGAATACTGGGCTGTCTGCTGCCAATGAGTTTGACCTAAGAGGTCTCCGTACTCATGGGAGGTCATCACGACAAATAAGGCAGCAATCTGGCACTACAGTTCTCGTCTCCTGAACTAAGAATGTAAATCTTCAGTACCCATCATCTCTTGAGAAGCTCAGCTCACCAGCCAGAACAGATGAAGGTCAAGTGGAAACTTGGTACCTTCTATTTTCCTGTGAAAGAGGCCACATCAGATCTTCATGCTTTTGATGTCAAATTGTCTCTGACTGACTGCAAATATTTCTATGTACAGTTATTTTTTTTTATAAACCCAACTGGGAAATCAAGTTTGTGACATCTAGATAGGTTAAAATTGCAGAGACATTAATGTGCTTTCCCTTTAAATGAATAGATTTAATCTTTCTCACACCCAAAGAATAAGGAGCTACCCAATGACCATTTCTCTTATCAGTTTAAAAATATACTGCTTGTTCCTCAACCCCTAACCACATGGGATCAGACTGGAGTTTCATGTATGGCACATGTCAATGCATGACTGTCTCATGTTGGGAAATGATACCATTCTCTGCAGCATCTGGTACTGTCAGAGACAGGATCTGAGGCTAGATGGATGGTTGGTCTGACGCAGAATGGCTGTTCGAAAGTTCCTAGTATAAAGCCCTATTTAACGTGGCTGAATGAACTTGACCCAATAATACACATGGCATTTCCAAGTCATATGGCTAAGTGCTGACACATGGATGGCTTTAGTTATTGATGAAGTGTCAAGAACACAGAGGAAACCTCAGGCCTTATATTTTTTTATTTATATCGTGGCTGTAACCTGAGCTAACACTGGAAAAGTTCATCTCTTATTTTTAATGCCGTCTGTGGCTTTGGAGACCTAATAACTTTACAATATACCAAGCCCTCAAATGAACGCTCACTTTCCTAACAATTAGTTCTGTGCCTTAAAGTTTAACCAGGGTCCAGGGTGCATTTGGATGCAGTAAACAGTCTTCTGTAGTAGATTAAATATACACAGGACTAGGAGGTAGGGGACTTGAGTTCTAATCCCAACTCTGACACAGGCTTTCTGAATGGCCCTGCCCAAATCACACAGCCTCTTCCCAGGAGGTGCTGATCCCTCACCAAGTCGCACTGAAGCCAGGGGGAATTGAGGGTGCACAGCAGCTGGGTAGAATGAAGTCTTCAACCTCTGTCTGTTCCCCCATGTGTAAAACCGAGAGGGCTGCTTATCTCCCCTTTAGCATGGAGCGTGGTGAGGATTTATTTTTGTTTGTCCATGTCAAGCACTGTGACCGTGAGACACACTGCATGGCTGTGTCTTCACTGGACTGTATGTTCTTAAAATTCCCACCTTTGTCTACCTGAGCGCAGTTCCCCGTTGCTAGCAGCAGTGGGAATCCTAGCATAGACAAGTGTTCTCGATCCCATGTTCTCTAACTCTTCTTGGAGCAGGTCTAATGTCAACAATGCAATGGGTAAAACGCAGAGAAGCTAGAGTGCTGGTGGCACCAGTTCTCTAGCAGCTTTTGGTTACTAGCAACCGAAAGCTCTGTGTGTGGTGGCGGGGGGTGGGGGGCTGAATGGAGCATGTATTTAGGCATCTATCTCAGGGGTGGGCAAACTTTTTGGCCCTAGGGCCACATCGGGTACAGAAATTGTATGGAGGGCCAGGTAGGGAAGGCTGGGGGAGGCTATGCCTCCCAAAACAACAGGGTGTGGCTTGGCCACCGCCCCTATTCCAGCCCCCCGGAACTCCATCCAACTCCCCCCCTGACTGCCCTCTGGGGATTCCTGTATCTTATCCAAACACCCTTGCTCTCTACCCCCTGACCATCCCCCCCGGGACGCCCATCCCCTATCCAATACCCTCCCCCTATCCAACCCTCCCCGCTCCACATTACCTGTGGGGTGGGGGAAAGGGGGGCTCAGTCCTTTCCCTGTGCGTTTCCCCTGCTCATTTGGCTGCTCTTCCTGGCAGTCGGGCAGGGCTTGCTCCCTGTTTGGGCTTGGCTGCTGGGGATAGGGGCCAAGTATGCTGGAGGTGGAAGGGGGCCTTGGCTTGTTCTGCCCCTGTCCCCAGCAGCAGGGCCCAGGCCCCTTGACCGCACACCCCCCAGAACTCCCCTTGCTCCTCGCTCCCCCCCCCAAACTCCCCCTGACCGCGCCGCCCTGGAGCACCAGGTCTGGCGGTGCTATAGCTGTGCTGCCCGGCTGGAGCTGCAGCCTCGCTGCCCAGGCACTGGGGAGCTGTGACAGCGAGGGAGAGAGGGGAGCAGAAGGGGATGGGCCAGGGCCTAGCCTCCAGCCCGCTCACCACGCGGCGCGGCGGGGGAGCTGGGCTGGCTCCTCTGCAAGCCTGTCCTGACTCAGCTCCCTGGCAGGAGCTCAGGGGCCAGAGGGAAGGGTCCTGCCAGCTGGATGTGGCCCATAGTTTGCCCCCCTCTGATCTATGTAATCATCATATCTGTGCATGCTGTAACTCTCCTTTCAAAGTGAGTGGCACCAGTTAGTATGGTCACTAACCCATACTGACGATTACTACTGGAGTTTTATTGTCCTGAGAGAGAAATGCCAGAGGATCAGCCCCCTGGTTCTTCTCTTACTAAACATAGTTTAAATCCCCATGGGGACTTCAGGCCTCCTGAACCTCTCAGTCTTTCTCCCCACTTTTGGAGATGTTCTGAAAGCTACTTCCTCCGACATCTCTAAAGGCTGGGCCTTGATGGACTGGTGCCACTGAAACAATGACAGGTTTCAGAGCAGCAGCCGTGTTAGTCGGTATTCGCAAAAAGAGAAGGAGGAATTGGGGCACCTTAGAGACTAACCAATTTATTCATCGGATCCGATGAAGTGAGCTGTAGCTCACGAAAGCTTATGCTCAAATAAATTGGTTAGTCTCTATGGTGCCACAAGTACTCCTTTTCTTTTTACTGAAACAATGCTTCATTCAGTGCTCATGAGCATCCAGTCACACACACATGCAGCCAGACCATGAAATAGAGGCACGATCCCTACAGCAGTCCTTCGCTACCTGGATTTGAACAGTGTCCCTCTCAGACAAGGACTCTCTGTGTGAATCTCAACCAGATTGTAACAGAATCATTCTGCTCAGCCTACAAATCTTTCACATGACAGACCTTGCTTCCCCTTCTCCTCTGTTACTGTTCAAATATTTCTTGCCACATGCATGATTTATCAGTGGTGCTGCTACATTTAGTGCAGGCAGGCCTGCTTCCCCACACCAGCTCCTAGTGAGATCACCACCAAGTTGAGACAAGTAGGTCAAGCAACATGGCATATTTCCAATGTAGAGCACTACGCTTTTCTTGCTATAAATCAAGACTTTGTTTTCCCTTCAGATCCTGCTTCCCCATCTCGCCATTTGGAAGCTGCTCTGTGAATCGTTAATGGAGTATGCAGTCCAGTTCTGGTTATCAGATATCCCTGTTCACTGCAATAGGATCATGGTTTCCTGACATCTCTTAATTGCATTTGAAATCCCCCTGGTTAATGAATTTATCTTCATGCCTGTCAAACATTCACTTAACTGATCTTGTGCTATATAATTTATTTTCATTTCTTCTCTTTGCTATTCAGAAACGTACTTCCTGAAACCTTCCCCCTTCTGGAGAAAATGTGGTCTATTTGCTTCCGTTCTTACTGTTTTTTAGTTGCAGATGATGCTTTTTGACAGCATCTGTTTAACAAACTTCCTGTTGCTATGGGACTGTAATTCTGACTTTTCCCTTTGGAATATTTTGCTAGTTGATCAGTTGCTTCTTACGTCTGGCATTCCCCATATAAGAATTCTTCTTCTCCATGGTGCATGTATCTCAGATCCTGAACTTGGAGTTGAGACTCCAGGGTGTCTCACAGACCTGTTGTGCAACCTTGGGCATGTCATTTAATTTCTCCATGCCTCTGTTTCCCCTGTGAATGTCTGTTTTGTCTACTTAAACTGTAAATTCCCCAGATCATTGACTGTTTCTTACAATGAGTCTGTATAGCACCTAGCACAATGGGGCTCCCATCTCAGTTGGGGCCTCTAGGATCCACCACAATGCTACTTCAACTACAAAAACAAACGACAAACACCCTCTGCCTTTCTGGCCACTCACAGCATATGGAGGTATCCTGGTTTTCCTGATGTGCTGCAACTAGAACTTGGCCCTTCACTAGCTGAAACGCACCCTGGATGTTGTCACACTAGTCATGAGGATTTTGCCAAGTGAATACTTCGAAGTGTGTAGATAAGGTAAAGGTGAGGGTGAGATAAAAGAACTGGCTTTGCAGGGCCAGGGTGTTTCTATTATTATTAATAATACCCAACACTGATGTAGCAATTGAAAAGATAAGTCCTGTCCTAAAGAGTTTGCAATCTAAATGATCCCTACTGGAAAAATCCCTTTCCAGATGATAAAGGGAGTATTTTATTGTAGGCCTGAAACTAACAAACAATATGAGAAGAGGTTTCAGCTGAATTTCAGAATAATCTATATTTAACTGAAGTTCTTGGAACTCTTGACTCCTCTTAACCCCAATGACTTGTATTTGTTTTTTCTAGTTATTACTTGTTCATCCCTAAGTAAGGCTATGTCCAATCCTACGGTCAGATCTGCTTTCCTGGGACAGAGATGAAGCTGAACCTTAAAAATTATCCTTTCTCTATCGGGGTAGTCAATTGTTTTTTGTCAAGATGCAAATTTCTTGGTCAAGGTATAATCAAGGTCCTGACTCCAGAGAAACATTTTTCACACCACAATAATAATAATGATAATAAGTAAATACAAATATTTTGTGGTATATTCAAAAGCATCTGGCTGTTCAGATTTGGCTCATGGTCCACCTATTGACTACCTCTGCTCTAGATGCTTCTGCCAGAATGACCTAAGGCTGGCAGTCATCAGAATGGGCTGGGAGGTGGATGCAGAAGGAATCTGCATGAGAAGAGCTGGAATGATGTTGACTGCATTAATGGTAGGCAATAAAGAGGCTGCCCCTCACTCAGCTATTACTGCCGTTGGAAACAGTCAATGACCACTACAGCCTCAGTATCCAATCCATCAAAAATCTATGGCAATGCCCTATGCTGGGAAGAATTAAGGTGAAAAAATAGGAACTATAGAAAGGCTCAAACTGACTGTAGGGTATTGCATGTGAGGTCCATATTTGATTTATTTCTCTGCCAGGAAACAAATCCATTCTAGAAACAGGTTTTTATGGGCACAATGTTCTTTTAGTTCTGTAGTTTAAAATAGGCTATTGTCTTCTTTGCTTTAGGCTTGTGCTTCACAGGCAGGTGCACACCAGTTGGATGAGTGCTGCTTATTCCTTTCATTTCTTTAGAGCCTGGTCTTGCCTCTGCTAAAGTTAATGGCAAAATGCTTGTTGAACTAAAAGGGATCGGGATCAGGCCTTTAAATAAGTCTATACCAAGTGCAAGGATTAATTTGCATTATAATGTAGCTCTTTGCTGCGATCCCATTTGAGTTGGCTTTGTCCAACTCAACATATATGTTGCAGCCATCTTGAGGACTATTTCTGTTTCAATAAGGAGAACTCTGTGAAGCTTCTTAGTATCAGTCAGCTAATAGAGTCGATTGTTTCTCTGACCTTTTAATCTCCTGACTCCTCTGATAAAGCTTACATCACTTTTGAACTTGCGATGTCCTAAAGAGGTTGAGATGCCTATGTCCAGCATTCAAAAGCTTGATGCCTCCATAATTGATTGGCCCTAGCACCCTAGGAAGGCTGCCTCTTTAGCAATGGAGTTGATAAATATGCCCATCTCTGGGTGTCATAGCAGATCTCGCTTGCCTTTCCATAGGACAACAATTGTTTAAGTCAGTCCTGAGTTCCAGCTGGTTGGGCCAGTATGGGAAATCTTACTGGAGCTGAGCTGGAAAACTTTATTGAAAACAAACAAACTGTGACTTGTTAAGATCCCTGATCCCAAAGGTCTGATTTTTATGCATACCTTACTCACCTCAGTAATTATTACTCTTGTTGTGTAGCCCTGCTGAGTTACATTTGGTTAAGTGCTATGTGATGTGAGTAAGACTTGTGGGACCTGTCCTGTTGGGTTGTAATCCGCTTTATAATTTATAAAATTTCAATTTCAGTCCAATTTAAACTTCCAAAATACATACATGTGCATGCGTGTGTACCCGTGTACCCACACTACAATATATAAGCTGCAGAGAAAAAGAGCAAGACCATACTGTGGAAGCTAGCAAATCCACACGACTTCTAGTGAATAGGTTGTTTCAGTTTTTGGTGCTCCTGGATAACTGCTCTTTTTATGAGCATTTACTTAAGTTTTCTTTTCTTGGTCACACAAACTAGTTGAGTTTCATTATGTAGGCATGAGAGCCTCAATGACTCCATGGATAACCAAAAGATCCATTGCAGATGACTAAATGTCATCAAATCTTGCAAATTAGCAATTGTTGTTGTTAACAGGGTTTGCTCACTTCAAGACTGCAGTGTCACAAAACAAATGTACGGTTTCAGAGTAGCAGCCGTGTTAGTCTGTATCCGCAAAAAGAAAAGGAGTACTTGTGGCACCTTAGAGACTAACAAATTTATTTGAGCATAAGCTTTCGTGACCTACAGCTCATTTCATTGGATGCATGCAGTGGAAAATACAGTGGGGAGATTTTATATACACAGAGAACATGAAACAATGGGTGTTACCATACACACTGTAATGAGAGTGATCAGGTAAGGTGAGCTATTACCAGCAGGAGAGAAAAAAAACCTTTTGTAGTGATGATCAAGGTGGGCCATTTCCAGCAGTTGACAAGAACATGTGAGAAACATTGGGGGGGGGGGGGAAATAAACATGGGGAAATAGTTTTACTTTGTGTAATGACCCATCCACTGCCAGTCTTTATTGAAGCCTAATTTAACGGTGGTCAGTTTGCAAATTAATTCCAATTCAGCAGTCTCTCATTGGAGTCTGTTTTTTAAGTTTTTTTTTGTTGAAGAATTGCAACTTTTAGTGCAAGTGCGAGTGACCAGAGAGACTGAAGTGTTCTCCAACTGATTTTTGAATGTTATAATTCTTGACGTCTGATCTGTGTCGATTTATTCTTTTACGTAGAGACTGTCTGATTTGGCCAATGTACAGGGCAGAGGGGCATTGCTGGCACATGATGGCATATATCACATTGGTAGATGTGCAGGTGAACGAGCCTCTGATAATGTGGCTGATGTGATTAGGCCCTATGATGATGTCCCCTGAATAGATATGTGGACACAGTTGGCAATGGGCTTTGTTGCAAGAATAGGTTCCTGGGTTAGTGTTTTTGTTGTGGTGTGTGTGGTTGCTGGTGAGTATTTGCTTCAGGTTGGGGGGCTGTCTGTAAGCAAGGACTGGCCTGTCTCCCAAGATCTGTGAGAGTGATGGGTCGTCCTTCAGGATAGGTTGTACATCTTTGAGGCGTTTGAGAGGTTTTAGTTGGGGGCTGAAGGTGATGGCTAGTGGCGTTCTGTTGTTTTCTTTGTTGGGCCTGTCCTGTAGTAGGTAACTTCTGGGTACTCTTCTGGCTCTGTCAATCTGTTTCTTCACTTCAGCAGGTGGGTATTGTAGTTGTAAGAATGCTTGATAGAGATCTTGTAGGTGTTTGTCTCTATCTGAGGGCTTGGAGCAAATGCAGTTGTATCATAGACCTTGGCTGTAGACAATCTACCATCAAGAATTATAACATTCAAAAATCAGTCCAAGAACACTTCAATCTCTCTGGTCACTCGATTACAGTCCTAAAGGTTGCAATTCTTCAACAAAAAAACTTCAAAAACAGAGTCCAATGAGAGACTGCTGAATTGGAATTAATTTGTAAACTGGACACCATTAAATTAGGCTTGAATAAAGACTGGGAATGGATGTGTCATTACACAAAGTAAAACTATTTCTCCATGTTTATCCCTCCATCCCCCCACTGTTCTTTACACGTTCTTGTCAACTGCTGGAAATGGCCCACCTTGATTATCACTACAAAAGTTTTTTTTTCCTCTCCTGCTGGTAATAGCTCACCTTACCTGATCACTCTCGTTACAGTGTGTATGGTAACACCCATTGTTTCATGTTCTCTGTGTATATAAAATCTCCCCACTGTATTTTCCATTGCATGCATCCGATGAAGTGAGCTGTAGCTCACGAAAGCTTGTGCTCAAATAAATTTGCAAAAAGAAAAGGAGTACTTGTGGCACCTTAGAGACTAACCAATTTATAATTTAATTTAATAAATTAATAATAATTTAATAAATTGGTTAGTCTCTAAGGTGCCACAAGTCCTCCTTTTCTTAAAACAAATGTAGCTTGTTTGTAATGACTTATGACACTCCATAGTGCTACTGCGATGAGGGTGATGAGCTTGCATGGTCTGGAGTGTTGATATGAGTAAGTACAAGTAGGTGGGACAGAGCTACTCAAAAAAATGAAGTCAAAATGTTGTCACAAGGCTTATCTCAGCCTCTCTCTATCCCTGCTTGCAGCACATGGATTCTCCAGTGTCCAGTCCGGTTCTTTCTTGCAAGTGATATGAGGTCCCTAGAAACAAGTTGTTCCTCTCTTTGTCATCTGAGCATTTATAGTAAACACACCATTGTGAGTGCCCAGACCAAGCTGGCATTGGAACGGTTCTCCAAGCTGCACTATCTCAATGAGGGTAGCTGTTACCACAAAGATGCAAAGGGATTCAGAAATGCTAAATTAAAGACTTAGCAGCTATTAATTTGACTTTCCCAAACAGGACTGAATGAGACTGTTTCACAGCCCTGGATAGGAAATCCTGGAGCTGCTGAATTACAGGCAGCTTCCCTCCACTCTGGTCTGCTGCAGAGTTTTATTGCTCCTGGGGGAATTCTGCACCACTGTGCAAGTGCAGAATTCATGTCCCCCGTAGATTTGTTTGTTTTCCCTGCAGAAAAATGACATTTTGACAAGAAGCAAAGGGAAGCTTGTCGCTATGTCTGAAGCTTTTCGACTTGGCTCTTTTTGATCTTTTGTCCCCGCTCTGAGGCAGAACTAGGATGAAATGCTGCATGTATTAGTCAGTGTCGTTCTGATGGCTCCATACATTCAGTCCTACGTAACACAGAGCTCTTGTTTCATTGTTCAAAGTCATGTTCAAGTTGACTGGGAAAACAATACATCTGCAAAAGGGCAATGCTTGCTCCGCTATGGGCCAAATTGCAGTTGTGCTCACAGTTTTTTGTTTTGTTTTTCATATGCTGGTAGGGGGATTTGCTTGCCTGTTCTGGGCAAGCAAACTGGAATAGTTTTGTATTGCTAATTGGCAGTTTGACTGGTATAGCTCAAAAAGAAAAGGAGTACTTGTGGCACCTTAGAGACTAACCAATTTATATAGTGCAGGAAATTGCTATCTTGGGGAATCTTACTGTATTAAGTTTATATATCATTGTGGGCCAAGGGTTGTATAATTCTGAGGGGGAGGGTGACCACAGCCCTCCAGTGGAGGGTGATGAGGCAAAATTCACTCAAGTTGTAACAGCTCTGGAGAGATACTTCCTCTTAGAGAGGCTCACATATTCTGGTTCAAACTGGATTCTCCAGAGACCAACAAACAAACAAAGGACTTTTTAATAGCCCAAGTTTAAACTGACTCGGGGCCACCTTTGTGATCCAGCAAAAGGACAGAACTTTCTGTCTGAAGGAGGGGGGCCCAATCCTTAGCGAAGGGTTGGAAGGACTGACACCTGCCAGAGCCTGAGGTCAGAGTTGGGGTGACCTCAACTAAGCTTTTTAGCATGTGCCTGGGTTCTTTTATTGTTTTGAATGTTTTCTCTGTATTGCTCTTAGCATAAGAATAAATGCGCTTGCTTAGAAAGAGCTGTGTGGTAACTGATGACTTTGAGCAATCATGCTGCTTATAGCCTCTGGAGAGACAGCAAAGCAGAGACACTGGCCTGGTTAGGCAGTCTGACTTGCTGGGAATAACAGTGTGGGCAGGGAACAGTGCAGCCTGGAAAAACCCTGGTCAGGAGGAAGAGATGTGGGTTCCCCCCTAGAGAGGTGACTGCTGAGGAGCCAGGAGCCTCAAAGTGGATGCCCTGGCTGGACTACAGAGGGTGAATACACGTGCAGTTGCCCTGAGCTGTGACAGACAGAATAAAGGTGCCTAGGAACTCCAAAGGCGATTGTGCGAAGCACTGTACAAACACATAGTAAGAGAGTCCCTGCACCGAACACCTTCCAGTATAAATAGACAAGACGGATTAAAGGTGAGGGAGAGGAAGAACTGTGACCTCATTTTACAGGTTGGGGAGCGAATCACAGAGAGATTACAGAGATCGCCTCAGGTCACATCTGGCATCTGTCAGAGGCAGGAATTGAATCCCCACGTCCTCAGTCCTAGTCCAGTGCCTTCACCACCAGACCGTCCTTCTTTTCTACAAGATCATCCTCCTCTAATCTAGAGGCTGGGTTGAAGCCTAATTGGAAATTTAGGAGGGAGCTTTCCAAAGCACCTACGTGATTTAGGAGCACAGGTCCCATTAAAAGTCTTTGGGCTTGTGCTCTGAAGTGTTGCTTTTGAAAATCTGCCCCGTAGCTGAAAAGTTGAATTCATTTCCCCACACGTCTTGTCTATTTTAGGTTTGGTATTGATGATGTCTATGTATTGTTTTAACCATTGATCTTTGCTAAGGAAATTGTTTCCCAGCACACTCGAAAGGAAATTCCAAAGGTGAGATCAAGTATGTATTGAAGGAGTCACTCTTCTTTTTTTCAGCTTTTGTTGCTCTGAGGATTTTTTCTATCGGGAAGAAAATGGGGGATGTCTTTTATGAGAAGAGCAAGCAGGAAACATTCAAAGGTCACTCCGGCCACACTCGTAGCAGCTCGCTATCAGAACTTGGCAAGGCTGAGCTGAAGTCTAATCGTCTAAACATCCCAGTATCTCTCTTTCTTCACAAACATAAGGTGTAATGACCTGCCTGTGGGAGGAGATGAATGGGTGCTGTGAATTACCTTGCGTAAATGTTGCTGCTTGTGACTCATACTTGCGCCGATTCCAAGCCCTTAATGTGAGCAGAAATCCTCTTTAGGTGAAATGGAAGGAAATGCTGACGCTAAAAGCAGCTGTGTCTCAGACTCAGACTCTTACTTAGGGGACTAGGTTAGTACAGTTCTGGAGGAGTGTGTTCTGTCAAGCAGGTCTGATCCAGGGGTGAAAGTAACACAGAAGACTTACTGGTACAGGGAACCGGCTCCTGGGCCTCGAGCAGAAGGGAGCAGGGTGTCAGACTCCCCCAGCCAGCCCCTCTGCGCTGCCTGGCCCATGCCGCCCAGGGCTCCGGCAGCGATTTAAAAGGGCCCAAGGCTCTGGCTGCTGCTGCAGTAGCATCATTGTCGTCCAGGAGCCCTGGGCCCTTTTAAATCGCCAGGCCCTGGGGCAGCTGGCACTTTTACCCACCCACCCCCTTGTCAGTGGCCCTGCCGGGGGGGTCCCTACTGGCAGGGCTGCCGAAGGGGGAGAGGCAAAAGGGGCAGTGATGTTAAAGCATTGCCGCGGCAGCACTTTAACATCGGCTGAGTACGGGCCGGTGCCAACGGCCACTTCTTACTGGTACATTGCACTGGCTTCCTTTCACCCCTGATCTGATCTCTCTGGTCCATTCTCCTGTCTGGTATATTGTCTTTGTACCATTGGAGGGAAAGTCTGGCTCGTTTGAATCCAGGAGAAATGCCCATCCCTGGCTCTCACTGCTCCCAAACATTTCTCTCTGCACCAAACTTCTATTGCCTTTGAAGTGGATTTTTTTTTTCCTGAATGGGGAATTGCATTGTCATAAAACTTCTATGCTTCCTGTTTCCTGCTGTTTCACCTGCTATGATCATGAGGCCAAACTGTGGTGAGGTCACCTGGGAGCAACTGATCATAATCTCCAGGGGCCTTTCACCTGGTTAAACACACACAAACTTCATTTAAAAGCAAACCAAAAATTTCCTTCCCTGGGCTCCCACAGAGGGGAGATCCACTGGCAGAAAGCTGCCATTCTGACCTTCAGCTTGCTCCTCAATTGTCTGAGAAACCTGTGTAGGAGATGGTAGGCAAAATATCAGGGCAAAGGAAAGAGACCAGTGTAATAGCAATGATGGAGTGACATCCTGCTTTGAGGATCTTAGAGGGAAATCATAGCCATCTGACCTGCAGACTCAGGGCTCGCCCAGCCTCTGTCAAAGTCAGAGGGGCACTTTCCATTGACTTCCAAAGGAACTGGATAAGCTGGTAGGTGAAGCTATCCCTTTGGACATCAAGGAGATGTCCAGCCAAAGATGTGTTGTGTGTGTTTTCAGTATGATGGATTTGGGAAAATTCCAAGTCATCCGGAGTAGTTAACCAGCAGCCCATCCAAAAGATAGTGTGTTTGGCATAGATCTTTCATTCAATAATTTCAAATACTGAACACACTTGTTAAAAATGAAGGTTTGTTTGTGGATGGAAAGAAAGATTACCTTTCTTGAATGGATGGATAGCTGTGAATGGTAGAACTGCTAGGAAATGCTTGTTCCTGTGGGGAAAAAAACTCAATTAAAATGGAAAAAAAATTCAAAAATTGAACAAAAATCCACATTTTTTGTTTTGACCACAATTTTTCAGCATTTGGTTGAAAATGTTTTTCAATAACCCCCCTCTCCTCCCCAAAAAAGTGTTTAAAATGGACATTTTCCACAGAAATTTTTATTGAAATGAAAAGGCTGTTTTCATAAAAAATGTTGAATGAAAAGTTGTGACCAGCTCTAGCGAGCAGCCAGCCTGGTGTACTCTTTTGCCATTCAGGGTTATGTCAGATGCCCACTGAAGAGTATGTTATGACCTCTCCTTATCTTTGCCTTTCCTGTAGACACATGTAGAAAGAAGCCAGAAGTAGAGTGTAATCTCTCAATGCCTTTTAAATATTTGAAAACTGGGGGCATATTGGACTGAAATCGCTGGGCCAAAACCCAACCCTACAGTTACAGTTCTGGTGCTCGGTTGCATCCAAAACTGGATGGGGCCTTTTTTCAGGTTCCAGTTCACTTGTCATTGAAATCATATGAGATTTTGCTGTAGAGACGGCAGAGATCTCACAAGAACTGATCTCAAGCCTTCTTCCACTCTGGATGGTGGAAAATCTGTCAGAATTGTCGGTGAGACCCCCGTGAACCTCAGGCTCAGCCTAACCTGGATCAATATCCAAGCTAAGCCTTCTGGACACAAGACAGAGTTATACCCAATGTTTATCTCCTCTTTTTACCACTACACAGATGAAGTCGGTGGCAACCAGGTATTTGAAAAAGAAAATATCTTTTGCAGGGTTGCTAGTGTCTGTGGGCAGACACGTTGTAGGGGGAGGAGGGTCACAAGTGGCAAGGGCTTGATCAGTGGCTTGGGTTTAGGAAAGACTTAACTGGTTATATTTCAGGTTTGGAAAACCAGGAGGTGGTTCAGATCCAGAGCCCACTGTCCCGCAAACCCTTTTAGTGTGGGCTCATCTCCTGTCAAAATCCTCTTCTGGTGCCTTCAGCAAGTATGCAGCTGGAGAGCAGAGAGAATAGTGGTCCTAATATAAAGTCAGTATTGACTACTTCCACCAGTTTCCTACTCTTAACGGGGTGGGCGGGGGGAACAACGATATTTTTAGAACATTTTAATGATAAGCCCCATCTGTCAGTCTAGTTTGAGGCATGTTGTATCAATCCAAACAAGACTTATAATGTGACTGAGACCGACCAAGGACATGCAGTGTATGCCCTTGAGCTCAGAAGAGTTTGCTCTGTAGCCTGGTTTGTTCAACTGTTAACAGATCTTGAGGGAGTAACTCTGAAAGCAAGGTCAGATCTGATATGAATGCTTTTCTGTATGAAGAAATCCTGGCTTTTTGATCCGCCTCAGAGGTAGCTCCGTCCACCTCCTTGTTCTTGCTCATATCCTAGGTGCAGATGTTTTAGCCTTTTTAAGAAACGGTTTCAGAATGTTCTGATTTGCAGTAATTTGAATCACGTGAAGGTAGTCTAAATGCTGTTCTCTGCCAAGTGAAGGACATTCATCCTGGTGATGACTTGAGGGACAGTTTCACAATCTTGCCATACGAATCACTAGGGGCTTGTCTATTGCGTCAGTGAGATGCTCCCTATGCTGCCGAGATGGGGGAAACTCCCTGAGGGGTAATCCACCTCCCTGAGAGGCACTAACTAGATTGACTGACAGAAATTCTTCTGTCTACCTAGCACTGTCTACACTGGGGGTTAGGTTGGCTTAACTATGCCACTTATGGATGTAGATTTTTCACAGTCTTGAGCAAAATCACTGGGTTCACCTAACTTTTTAGTGTAGACCAGAGGTCTTTTTTTGTTTCATGAAGTGCAGAAGGTGGCAGAAGCCCTGCAGTAGGAATGATCCAGGGTCAAGAGGGCCACAGAGAGGGGAAAGTATCCAGTTTACCTGAGATCATGTGAGGAAAGTACAGAACGCTGCAGCGTGTCACCTTGGCAAAGCAGGCTACTGCGAGCACATCAGATGTCCTTCACCCTCTGCACTGGCTTTCAATAGGATATCAAGGCAAGAACAGAGAAATGAAAATAATTTCTGCTTCTAGAACTCCTTTCAACTGGGGAGCTGAAATCATTTTGCAAACACTAATTAAACTTCTCAACACGCGTGTGAGATGAGAGGAGGTGGTGATGATGGCACTTAGCTTGTGTTATAGTACTGTTTTGAGAAACATTCAATACTGGCCTAGCTTTGCTCCCATTGAAGTTAATGGTAAAACTCCCGCTGATGCCAATGGTTGCGGAGTTAGGTCTATGCTGAGAGCTTTTGAAAATCCAACCCCAGGTTTGTAGCTTTTCGAGTTGGAAGGGACCCTTACGACCATATAGTCTGACCTTCTGCATAATACAAGCTGTAAAACTTTACTGAGTCCAATAGTAGATCAGTATCACTTCAGTTTTACAGATGGGGGAAAACTGAGGAAGAGGTAGTGACTTGCCCAAGTTCATAGTGACTGAGCTGAGAATGGAGCCCACATGTCCTGACTCCCATTCCCTTAATCTAACTGCTATGTACATACCCTAAATATGCTGAATGTAAACCTCAGACTTAAATATTTGAATAAAATGGGAATCCTTTTATTCCTTCAAGGGAGAAGTAGATACTTTATTAATTTACTTTATTAATTGCCATGAGATGCAGATCTCTGAATGCAATCAAAATGTACACATCTCTTGTGATCTGAATTTATGCCCACTAGAGAATGGGAGTTAGGACTTCTTATGAGTTATCGCATAAAATTAATGCAACAGATTGGAAAACATATTCACATCAACTTAGACTAAAAATGATTAAGGAAGTTAGGTAAAAGAGCTATCTGCAAATCAATGGGACTGTTTATGTCTAGATGACCTGATAACTGTTAGTGCTGTTACATAGCTCTTTAGGGGAATGTCTTCCTTCTCCCCCACCTCTCGTATTTGCAAAGGGTGATTTCAATAACGTGTATTTAATAATTTTTGTCAATGAAATAATACCTTTTAAATGTATTAGTCATCTCAATATCCTCCAGCAACAGGAACATTCAATAGAGTACATAGCAGACTTAGCTATGTAGTGCAATGTTCAAAGAAACTTGCTGTTAAGCAAAAAAGAAAAACTAAGGCCCTCCAGAAGGTGTAAATTAGCCTAGCTCTATTGACTTCAGTGGAGCTGTGCTAATTTACACCAGATGGGAGTCTGACCCTCTGTGTCTTGTAATCCTAAATATTATGAGTTTAATATGGTACCTTTTTAACGCTCATATCTGCTTCTCTGCATCTTTGAATAAGATTGTCAGCTTAGACACAAGTTTCTGTCTCCATCATGGGTCTGAAATAGTTTGACTTTGGTGACTGTCTGTCACACTGCAAAAGGCATCTGCTTTGATAGGGTTTTTTGGGGAAGGTTGAGGGTATTTTTCCTATGGCGACAAAAGGGCAGGAAGGAGTTTTTGTAGGTGGGTGACTGGCTGAGTCCCTGTTGCATTCATCATTTTAATGCTGTTGAGATTTAGTTATATCATTAATGGTGGTTTTAAGGCACCTGGAGCACTGGCTTTTTAGTTGTTGTTATTTTAGGTATTTAAATAAAAATAAATGAACTTGAGTGAACTGGATTCTGTGTCATCAACTGCATTAACTTTTTCTGCAGTCAGAAAAACTGCTGCTGGTGAAGTAAAAAGGAGCATTAGCATGATTTGTAATTTAAAATCTCAGCTTGAATTTGCTGTATTGTTAGGTGAAGCAAATCATCCTTTTTGATTTGTAACACTGAGCAAATTTGATTGGGAAGTTGCTGATGTAAGGGAAGAAAATACTGGAAATTCATCAGCAATGTCTCTTATAAAGTAACTTTTCTGACTTTGAGTTGCTCTCATCACTTCCATTATTGTAGGAGAAGCTTGAGATATAACAAGGCCAGAGGCAAAACCCCCCAAATCCCTGAAAAGGGAAAGTTCCTTGGCAAATTGCAGCTGGAGGCTCACACAGGCTGGCTTTTCTCGCTCACAGTATATGAATGGCTTGCAGACCACTCATTTCTTAATTATGCTTGGATGGTTCTTGACCAATATGCTAATGCCACAGAATACCCGCAGATTATGAACCAACCTGAGCAATGTGAGAAGTATCAGGAAATAAAGATGTCTTCTGTCAGACCCATATTACACTAGGCCTGTCTCTTGGCTGGTGCCTCTAGCAAGGGTGGGAGGACACCAATAAGTGCTGTCTGTGATGCTGATACCTATCGTGGGCAGAGACCAGCAAAGCTCATTTTCACATGTATTTCCCCCATCTCCCTGCTGGAAAACTTTTTTAATTGGAGCAGAGAATTTGGGATGGAAAAATGCAGGGATTGGGCAGAGAGGATGTGCTAATGTTCGGATAGGTACTTATCCCTGGTTCTGTTAGACAATGCCCTTGTTTTCCAGGCTTGGCTTTTACTGTGAGAAAACCTCATACATTGAAAGTGAGTAATTGCTCAGTGTAGCAAAGTCTATGGCTAAATCTACACTGAGTCATTCTTAAACTATTCTGTTGTTTTAACTTGTGCTCAATAAAATGAACACAGGATGTCACCCAGTAAAAATCAGGTTTGAAATCACCACACGCCTCTCTGCTAACTTCCAGATGAAATAGCACAGAAATCTGAGAGTGGTTTTTTTTTTTTTTTTTTTGCTTAATACTCTCATCCTGTTTCAAAATCCTGCAGGGGCCAGATTCTTAGCTGGCATAAATCAGCATTAACGTCAGTGGAACTTAACATCAGCTGAGAATCTGGCCTCTGTTATATATTTGCCTCCTACCCATAAACTAAAAAATTAGCCTGCCCGAACTGCTGGTATGTACTACTGGACACCGCACTTAGAGTCGTACAAGGGGATGGGGAAGAACTAGGCCTGGGAAGGGGGTGTTTGTACAGTTGGCAGACGCTGCCATTTAAGCATAAAACTATTGTTTTATAGGCAAAGTTCTGGCCAGGGCGCCGCTCTGCAAATATTTAATTCTAGGTTTCCATGTGTGCAGAATATTCATGAGAGCGAATGGCAAGAAGCCAAACAGAACCAGCCTTCGCCTCCGGGCAAACCATATGTTTCTCTTGCTCTTTACCTGCCCAGCTGAAGCTATGTGTGTACATTTGCTACTTAACTCCCTGCATGATGCAGCTATAAATAAAACCAAACCCAACCTAATTAGTGGCACATGGAGATATGCAAGTTAATTCTCTTGTTCTGTCATTCATGTCCTGCATGCTTGGAGCACTGCTTGCAAAGGTAGGGTTAGAGTTGGAAGGAGTTACCATTTCTGAAGCTCCCCGCATCTGAGAAGTACACTAACAGCTGTCTAGGAATACAGGGGGTGGCTGCTAGAATGTGTGTCCTGAAGGCTTCCTTGGGGTGAAGGACAAGTGGGTCAAATACTGCTTTCAGGTGGTACTTGCTCTGGATATAGGCCAGTACAACAGAAGAATCTGGCTTATTCTCTTTTGTTGTAAAAACGCACATCTGAGTTTGTTACAGTGAATCTCCTATTAAGATTGAGTGATTTTCAACCCCCAGAATGAGTTCTGTGACCAGAACTATGGTCTGCACATTGTAGTGCATTGAACAGTCCACATCTTCTGTTCCATCTCACTGTACATCTCTAGGCACATGGATAGCAGGGGGATGAGTGCTGTATAAAAGATGTTTCATTGTACCAGGATTCACTAGGCGTGTCCCATTGCATAGCCTGCTTCTGACTCTGTAGAAAACAAGTGATCTGTTTATATAATATAGAATTTCATTAACCCTTTGACATGAACATTATGCTTTCCACAGCAATGATCATTAGCATGGTCTAATGAATAATAATCTAATATAAATAAAAGAGATCTATCTATCTATCTATCGTATTAGATAGATACCTAAAGCAAGTGAGAGGCCAGGGAGAGGAAAAGGTCTTAATTTTAAGCTTTGAGGAGAGCTGACATGTTTGAAAACCTTTGGTGAAATCCTGGCACCAACAAAGTCAAAGTCAAAACTCCCATTGGCTTCAGTAGGGCCAGGATGTCACCCTGGGTTTTGATGTTACCTACACCAATGTAACTAACTCCATTGATCTCAGTGGAGCTGCTTCTGCTTTACTCCAGTGTGAATCAGTCCCTGAGTGTCTCCTCTCCGGGTGTATTTGTTACTTGACTTCTAGTGCATCCCCATAAACATACAGCCCAAAGACTTGATTCCTAAGCTTTTCACATTTTGATTTTAGCTGCACTATTTGACTGCTCAATGCGACCTCACAAGATGGGTGGACAGATCTGCAGACAGAGGTATGGATCCTACAGCTGACTTACAAATCACAGGAACAATCCTTAAAACACAGTTCCAGTTCCTGTTGAAGCCAGTGGGAGCTTCCCCACTGAGTTCAGCAGGGGCAGGATCAGCTCCCAAGAGACGGGTAGGACTTTGACTTCCAGGTGACGTGACTCATTTACAACCTAGGGTGCCATGAAGCTTGGCTGTCAGGATGTGCATTCTCCTCCTTCCCATCCCACTCCAAAGGTCTCAGTTACAGTAGCAGTGGAGGGAGGAGCTGGCAAACAAAAGATGTTGCTGGCCAAATTCATCCCTGGTGACAAACCCCATTGACCTCACTGGAGTTACAGCAGAGATGAATTTGGACCCATGGTTTTAAACAGAGCAGGGCATGCTGTTCTATAGGGATTCCCAGTAGGGTTCCTGAATCTCTGTGCTGTGAATGAGGCAGGTTCCCCTCTGGGCACATGGCTTGTATGTTCTCTTTCCTCTTTGTCTTGTCTATTAGGATCCTAAGCTCTGTGGGGCCAGGATTGTCTGCACAATGCCTAGCACATTGGGGCCTCGGCACTGCTGTAATAAACAGGCATTATTAATAATGAAACCTTTTCCCTAATGTAAATATTCTAGTGCCTGTGGAAAGCTCTGGGGCCATAGGTGCTGGAACTAGGGTTGCTGTTGCACCCCCTGCCTTGAAGTAGTAATAACAACCCAAATACCTGGTTTCTGCCTTCAGGACATCCAGATCTAGTACCGCTGCTGGGGCCTGATTCTGTCCCTCCCTTCTCAGTGTATCCTGGCCCACACCTGACACCATCTTCCCCTCGACTCCTTGGCGTGTTCTACAGGTGTCACATTTCCTTTTGTTTCTTGCCACACCTTGATTCCAGTTCCCAGCTTGCCCTGGGCGGGATTAGATGGATGGAGAGTGTGGGAAGGAAGTCTGGTGGCGACGAGGAAGGAATTAACTATTTTGAAGACTCCTACATGGAAAAAGAGTCCTGTCAGGAGTGGCCCAAGGAGGGAGGAGGTGTCTTTCCTGCCCTGTGCTGACGTTTGAGCAACTTTGCCCTGCTATAGATAAAGGAATGAAACGTCCCCTGCCTCCATGCACTCAGGCATGGTGCCGTCTCCTTGACCTTTTCCCTGTGAGCTATAGAGATTAATGCCCTCATTCAGCAGAGCGTGTCCGGAAGTCTATCCCTTTTCTGTCTAGTACGTAAGTGTTTTTGCTGAATAAGGATGAGCTTAAAGTTAAATGTGAACTTAAATGCTGTGTTGAAATGAGGCCCAATGTGGTTGCTTACAGGAGGAAGGCAAGAATAATGTACTGTTGTTTTGTAATGACGATGAAGCTAGACAGCGTCGTAGTGAGGGCTCGGGTGCTATTGAATCTATACGCTGCTATGGTGAGAGACCATTGCCAACCAAGATTTTTACTGGAGCTGAAGAGGAACTCCCATGACCACTGTTTCCTCTAAGCTGTGTGTGTGCACACAGATTCTAAATCCCACGCACACGGTGAAACACTGTGCGCATAAAAATTTGCACAGAAGCACAATTTGCACAGAAATTTTTTGCGCGCATGACCTGTCAAAAATTTGCACAGAAGACATTTTTTGCTCACATGGACTGTCAAAAATTAGAGGGAACATTGCCCATGACCCTCCACACCAAACTTTGAGGTCAGTGGTGTAAACATGATCAGATGCAGCCCAGAAAATCAGATCATTCTTTGAAAGTCTGATGAAGATTGGACATGTCCAACATTAGGGTGAGTTTTAAGCTTTATTAAAGAAAAATCATGCATCCGAAGTGAGCTGTAGTTCACGAAAGCTTATGCTCAAATAAATTGGTTAGTCTCTAAGGTGCCACAAGTACTCCTTTTCTTTTTGCGAATACAGACTAACATGGCTGTTACTCTGAAACATGATAAGAAAGTTGAATTTCAGCTTCTTTTGCCAGAGGTCTGATACTGAGCTGCATTTTCCTCTCCTGATCCAGGTCATCAGACCAGACTTCCTTCTTGTTGGTTTAATATTCCTGCTAAAAACTAGCAATAAACAGTAAAGTGACAACTCTTAGTGCAGTGAGGAGCCATGCTTTTCTCTCAGTTACAGTGGTGTGTGCTCCTAGTAAACCCACTGAAAGCAATGGGCTGGGGTCACTGAAAGCAAGTGTTGCTGGGGTCACGGATCTCATTGTTTCCAAGGGGTTACTCCAGATTTACTCCCATTTAATGAATCATTGCTGGAAACAGCTAATCGGCAACTCTCTCTTTTTGAAATCAAGTGGCATTATTCACAATCTCAGAGTTAGGGGGCAATGGAGCATTCATGTGTTTCTTTTTAAATTAAACTTAGTTATGTCAAGGATTACCTTCCTTTGCAGAATGAGTGAAACCAATTCACTGGCTTACTGTGCATGGCAGTGACTTGCTGACTCATTTACTTGCAGCAACAGTCATGATTTGAAAGTGCCTTCAGCCCGCGGTGGGGAGAAAGGGCCCATTCTCAGAATCTGATACTCCTTTCTGACGACACCCCCCCCCCCCTCAATGGCTGCATTTTATCTTGGTCAGCCTTTCACCACCCTAATAACATTAAAATACAATTTAAACTGCTGCTGTTCTTTATTTGCTATTCAGGCCTCTGGGAGCAATAAATCAATCAAGGGCAAGGAGAAGGTTTAAAACACACAAGCACACCCTCAAACTTCCAGTGACTGAGGCTTAGTCCTACAGAATGTGTGTGGGCCCGCACGTGTGTAGGAAAAAGGGCGGGTGGTCAGCAGTGCTCTCTCTCTTTCTGACAAACAGCATTCCAAGGAAGAAAGGGCACACTCAGGCTTTTTCCATCGCTTTACTCAACTGAAGACTGTCAAACATGCACGTTCCCCAGACCTCTGGTGTTTGTGGGCATGAGCAGTGGTACGCAGATAGAGATGGCTGTGAAGAAATAACAGCTGATTTGACGTGTCCCCATTCCTATTTGCGTGTTGATAGACCAAAGTATAAATCATCTTATGACGCAGGTGGGTCCAGGCCCCAAGTCCTAACTTCTGTCAGGGTTAATAATTTGTGTATGGATGTGAAAAGGCAATGCTTAAAACATCCGGATTATGTGTGCCCTGCACCTTTGACTCCTGGGATTTTCTCTGCCTTCAAGAATTACAAGCAGGGGTTTTAGACAAACAGAGCTGTTCTTTCTGGCAGGCAGAAGGACACTACATGTGCCTAGAATGGCAAGTGTAGTACATCTGTCTCCAAACGGGGCACTCTACCACACCCACCCCGGTCAACGAGTAAACAGGTGTTTTGTCTCCTGGCTAACTAAATACGTGGACCCCCCCTAGTTAAACTCTATCTCTACTGATGCCAGGAGCAGAACTTCTCTTTCCATGGCATCATTCAGCTTCCAGTGATGTATCTACAAGCGATGATAACACTTTACTGTGCTCCCCAAATAATCACCAACTTTTGCAACATGCCTGGCTGGCAGGTTAGTCAGTATCATCCCTATTTTATAGGGGGGTGGGGCGGGAACTGAGAGGTAGTGCTGTTAAATAACTTGCTCAAGGCCACACAATGAGTTGAGACTTTTCTATGATGGAGGAGGGGTTTGCACCAGCGTAGCTATACTGATGTGCAAACTGGGAAAATGTGGGCTGGTACAAGTCACTTTTTTCACTGGTGCAGCACATCTATAATAGGTGTTTGAACCAACAGGGCTACATCAGTGCAAAAATGCACACGAGTCTGTAGCGGCAGGAGTTACTGGCCTTCAGACCAGAATGTGTGTGAATCTCTTTCTAATATGCCTTTCCTTCTGGTGAATCTACACATTGCCCTGGCTACCTTCCGTTTTCGACACTCCAAGAACTCTGCTTGCAAGACACATTCAGTATTTCACCATCAGCAAATGGTGACCTTTATTTAGACTCGAATGAATTAAAGTAAGCAAAATAGGGTGGTATCAGCTGTAAACACATTTTATTCTTTCTTCTGTTCTTTTCATTCAAGATTTTATTCAGCGCTTTAAAATGACAAACAGAAGTTCTGAAGGTAATGAGTCTGGTCTATATCACAAAATGGTAGGAGTCTTACAACATGATGCAAATGGCGTGCTCATAAAGGCCTGGCCAGATCAGACTATTTTCTATCTAGAAATCGGTAAACAGAAGTTGATGCATCCCATAATGGAAATCGGGCAACTAGACTGGAGTATTGCATTTTTTGTTTTCCCTTCCCCTGCATTCAAAGATGTGGTGTGCACAGTTTTAACAAGCCAGCCTGGCTTATCTGTGCTCTGGTCCTTTAAGTAAGAATTCTTGAATGATGCACAAGAAAAACACGATGTGTAGCAGCTGGCTGGCAGTCATCTTGGAACTGAACAAATCTAATATCCTGCTGTGTCTATAACATACTTTTTGTATATAATGAACCTCATGCAAGCAGATTACACTGAGCATGTAGGTAACTCCACGTTAGTGGTTATTTGGGAAACATACTGCTGAGAAGCCATTTTCTGAATATAGCAAAAAATGCTGTCAGGATCTCAACACAACAAACAGCCTGTTATAATGATAACCCCTCATTCCACAGGCCTGTCCTCTTGGGCTTTTTCCGTTGTGATCTTGAGATAACAGAGTTAATGACTCTATATAAACACCCCCTCTAGCCTTCATGTCAGATAGGTCCTGGGTTGTTTAAAATACCACTAAACTGTGCATACGTCAGAAATTCCTTTTTCACAGGTAAATTGACTTTAAAAATGTCCAGTTGATTGACTTGGTTTTGTAACTTATTTGTACAGATGAAAATTGTCTTTCCCCATCGTCTTGCTCCTTTGTCCTATGCTGTAAATATCAGGGGGGTTTATTCTGACGTAGTAAGAAATGGTCGCTATAACTTTAACTATGGTCTCAGTACATTATGTTAATTTCACACTTGTGGCTGCACTGTTTATCTCTAGATTTTTAGTGTTCTGGATCTCTGAGGCTAGAATGAAGGATTCCCCCTCCCCCATCATTAAAAACTTTATCACAGTGAATGGAAAAGAACAGAGGGATTGAAATTAATAATTTCTGTTCTGTGGGAAATTCCAGCATTTCCATTCATACATACTTAACTGGGGGGAAAAGTCACTATTTCCTGCAAAATGAAACTTTTTAGAAATTTCATTTTGGGAATATCAAAATGACCTTCTTAAAGCACTGTATTTTTAGAAGGTTGAAGCACTTCATTTAGACTTTTATATAATATAAATTAGTCAAAATGACCTTATTGAATGAAACACGGCTCAGGTCAATTTTCAGTGAAATCAATGTTTGTTTGAAACATTTCAATTTTATCAAAACAGCATTTTCTGAAGGAAAACTGTTCTGTCGGATGACTTTTGACCAGCTCTTGAAAAGACCACACACAGCATTGTTTATTGGTTCAAACACTGATTTACCCTTTGTGCACTTTGCACTTAACAGTAAAATAGGTTAGATCAGTTGAGGGAAATTCTTTTTTTTATATTAATAATGAAGTTGGTTGAAAATTTTCATTCTGAACCTTTTTTAAATACAGAAAATTGGCTTTTAAATTAAATGAAAACTTGAATGCAAAGTGTCTGCTTGTCTCAGAAATTTTGTTGTTGGAAAACTAAAAATTTTCAACTGAAATTTTCTCATGTTTTGGTCAAATATGTTTGTTTACCAAAGACGGAAAAATTTTGCTTTCAGGTTTTCATTTTTTTGTCAACTAAGTAAAATGTTTTGATGAAAATTTTCATAGGGGGGAAAGACCCATTTTCCAAGCAGCAATAGTTATTAATGAAAGATCTCTCGGAAATATCCATTATTCTTCCTTTCTTTCTGTTCTCCCATGCTAGAAAAATTAGACTTTTTTTTCTTCTTCTATTCTCCAATCTCTTTCGTGAGTCTAATATTTTGCCCTCTATCCCTTTGCTGATTTCTTATCCTCTTGTCTCTGGCTCATCTGTAGAGGGCATTTTATCTTTTACTTTGTCACACCTGTGAGTCTACAGTGTTTTGATTCCTGCAATTCAATATTCAATATTTCCCTTTTGCTCCTGTAATTACCCTAAAGTGCTGCTGTTTTTCTAGCTCCCGGTCCTTAAACATGCCATGTTCTTTCTGTTTCTTGCTCTTATTCTATGTCTTATCCCGTTCCAAGCATGTGGCCTCCACCACCTTTTCACATATTTGCAGCCTTCCTAAATATTCTTGCAATAATTTCCTTTAGTCCAATGGACACTTGCCCACCGGAGTCAAAATTGAAGGTATTTGGGCTTCTTCCCGAAGAAAGATTCCTAAACTGGGTGTGTTGCCTTCTGGTATGTAGCCTTGTATGTATTTTTAATAATATTTTATATGGTTACAAGAGGTCAGAGTAGACAGAGTATTCCTTTTTTCTTATCAGCCATCACTTCTCACGTCCAAGGATTAAATCCAAAAGAACCTGAGTTTATTGCCTAGGAAATCAATTTGCCGCCTTTCTAACAGCTTGTGCCCATCCTTGCTTTTTGCAAACACCTCAGTCAGTAAGTAGCCATCACTCGTGCAATCACATTTCTGACTGCTTTTCCTTTGATGCATCATTTTTAATCTGCTTTCTTTAACTGCTTCAAGGACTACAGGAGAATTGTATAAACATGCACCTTCGTTGTCCTTAACCGCAATCCAAACTGTCTCTGTTGCATCAGCGAAAACATTGAGTATCTCTCTCTGCACAGGTTGTGCCCTCTCCTTAGAACAGCCAGCCCTCCCCCTGCAGTGGCTCCTTGTCATGTTGGTCTGCTAAGTCCTCAGTCATTTGATCTGTTATTAAAGAGAATAGACATAGATGAATGCGACACCCTTTAAATCCTTGTAACTCTGGTTCATTAATGTTATGTAGGCTCTCAGTGCAAGGGTGAGAGTTTAATGTTTTTCTGTGTTGTTCCTTTGCCGCCTTCTCCTACACTCGGAGTGGTTGATATTTGCAAACCCCCTCGTTTCCACCTCTGCAGGGCCAGATTAACCTTTTGTGCGCTCAGCGCCAAACATATTTGTGGGCCCCCATGGGGCAATGGAGCATAGTGCGGGGGGGCCAGGGGTATGGCATGGCAGGGGCGGCCCCTCTCTGTCCAGCCCAGTGCAAGGGCACTATATACAAAATGGTAGTTGCCAGATTCACACTGGCCCGCCTGGCCCTGTGCTGTCAGCATGCCCCTTCCTTTCGTGGGCTAGCCATGCCACGCCACACATCCCACCCCCCCCGCCCAACGCCGGAACACCCCCACCCCCGATTCCCTATGGCCAGAGTCCTCCTGGACCCACTATGCCCAACGCCGCCCCCCCCGACCCTGCCACAAATACACAGCACCCTGCACACCACGACCCCTGTCCAGTGCCCCCCTCCCTACAGCCCCACCACAACTGCCCAGCACCCCCCACACAACCCCTACTCCCTACTGCTCCAACACACACATCTTCCCCGCCCCCTCACAGCTCAGCACCACCGCAGGTCCCCCAGAGACCCACTCCGTCAAGCCCTGCCTCCTGGCCCCACTCATCGGCCCTGCTGGGAGGCGACTGTGTCTGCCGGGCTGAGCTGCCAGTGCAGCCAGGGCTGGTCCCGGGGTGGAGAATCAATCCAGCCCCCCGGGAGTGGCATGATCAGCCACGCCAGGGCCTGCCCCAGCCAGCCTCCCTCAGGACCCACTTGCCTGGAGGGGCCCAGCCAAGCCCCTCCACACTGCCCCCCATCAACTGGCTGAGACTGGCCAGGCTTCTGTACTAGTCCCAGGTGGCTCAGCTCCAGGGAGACAGGTGGGGCCACACAGGTGCTGGGAAGCAGAGACTGCCCGGAGCCGGAGGCGCCCTGCGGTCCGGCCAGGGGGCAGAGAGAACCCTAGGATCATAGATTTAGAGTTAGAAGAGACCTCAGGAGATCATCTAGTCCAACCCCCTGCTCAAAGTGGGACCAACCCCAACCAAACCATCCCAGCCAGGGCTTTGTCAAGACGGGCCTTAAAAACCTCTAAGGATGGAGATTCCACCACCTCCCTAGGTAACCCATTCCAGTGTTTCACCACCCTCTAGTGAAATAGTTTTTCCTAATATTCAGCCTAGACCACCCCCACTGCAACTTGAGACCATTGCTCCTTGTTCTGCCATCTGCCACCACTGAGAACAGCATAGATCCATCCTCTTTGAAACCCCCCTTCAAGTAGTTGAAGGCTGCTATCAAATCCCCCCCTCACTCTTGTCTTATGGAGACTTAACAAGCCCAGTTCCCTCAGCCTCTCCTTGTAAGTCATGTGCTCCAGCCCCCTGGTCATTTTCATTGCCCTCCACTGGACTCCCTCCAATTTGTACACATCCTTTTGGGGCGGCGCAGACCCAGGAGTGGCCCGGCCCAGCCCAGCCCCAAGCACAGGCACAGCAGCCCACCGGGCCTGGCCCAGCTCAGACCCAGGAGTGGCTTGCAGGGGCACGGACCCAGGGGCAACCGAAGCAGTGTGGCCCTGCCCAGCCCTAGCTGCGGCCAGGGCAGTGTGGACCTAGGCGCGGCTGGAGTGGCCCAGCCCGGTCCCAGACACAGCCAGGGCGGCGTGGCCCGGAACCAGGCGCAGCTAGAGTGCCCCTCCCCTGGCCTGAACCCAGCCCTAGCCCGGACCTGCTGGGGCCAGGAAGAGGGGCCTATCCTGCAGCCCCAACTCCTGAGCGGCCGCGGCGGGGAGAATCGCCTCTCTCTCACAGACCAGGTGTTGCTGCGGGGGGAGAGAAAGCTGGGGGAGTCCTCTCTCCTCACCGTAGCCCCCCAGAACCACCTCCCGCACTCCAAATCCCTCATCCCCAGTCTCACCCCAGAGCCTGCACCCCTAGCCGGAGCTATCTCACCCCTGCACCCCAACCCTCACATATCACCTCCATATTGGTGCACATAACAAAATTAATTCTGCACATGGGTGGGAAAAATTAGCGGGAACACTGCCCAGGATCGACCCCCGGGGGACTCCGCTTGATACTGGCTGCCAACTAGACATTGAGCTGTTGATCACTACCCGTTGAGCCCGACGATCTAGCCAGCTTTCTATCCACCTTATAGTCTATTCATCCAATCCATACTTCTTTAACTTGCTGGCAAGAGGCCGGCTGATGGGGGCAGGGGGTGGAGAGGAGCCCTTGGCCGGCTGGTGGGCAGGCCAAGAGGAGCAAATGGTGGGTGGGGTTGGGGGGCTGGCGGGGTATCGGGGCACAGTGCAAGCAGAGCAGGCCAGGGCCCCTTCTGAGCATGGGCCCGGCTCCATGGAGCCACTGATGCCATTGTAAACCCGGCACTGCACCTCTGTATTCTAAATCAGCAGCCAAGTAGTTTGCCATGTAAACAGCCAGACTCTTTGCTTCATTGAAGGTGAGATGCAGCCATTCCCCTTTACCATTTTCTCTCTCCCTGTTTTGATATTCGAAGGGAGAGTGCTAGTGTCTGGAAGCAAACTAGAAAAATAAACAAATGGTAAAATAAATGCTTTGGGCTGTGGGGTTGGGTCTTGTGCAGCACTGTGTAACCTTCACAAATCTCAGCCGAAACTGCAGGCGCACAACGGGAGGGGGAGGATTTCCATCTTGTCTGATTTCAGAGAAACTACCTATGTACAGGGATAATTTCGTGCCACAAACATTTATGGGCTAGACTCTCCGTTGGCATAAATCAACTGACCATTCACAGATTAAAGACCAGAAGGGACCACTGTGATCATCTTAGCGTGACCTTATGCATCGCACCGGCCAGAGACCTTCCCCAAAATAATTCCAAGTGCAGATCTTTTAGAAAAACATCCAATCTTGATTTAAAAATTATCAGTGATGGCGAATGCACATGACCCTTGGTAAATTGTTCCAGTGATTAATTACCCTCGCTGTCAAAAATGTACGCTTTATTTCCTTCATGGAGCTCTGCTTGCAACAGCTGAAGATCTGGCCCTATATCATCAGAACAAACTTTCATTAGCTCATCGCTCCTTTGTAATGTGACACTGCTGCTAGCTGTGTTGATACCATTGCCTCATAAAAGTTAACCCTATCATGGGTGCTTGAATACATTACCGCCAAACATCGGTGCTGACTCTGTGGGTGCTCCAGGGATGGAGCACACAGAGGGGAAAATAGTGGGTGCTCAGCCCCCCTGGCTGGCAGCCCCGTAAATCAAATCCTACCCCTCCCTCCCAGTGCCTCCCACCCGCCGCAGATCAGCTGTTCAGCAGCATGAAGGAGGAGCGGGGGCAGGAAGAGGCAGGGGAGGGGGCGGAACAAGGTGGGAAGAGGCAGAGCGGGGTTTGGGGACTTGGGGGAAGAGTGGGAATGGGAGCCGGGTCTGGGGTTGAGGACCCCCTGGGAACTGAGGAAGTTAGCGCCTATGTTAACAAAATCTTAAACACCCTGGATAGCTGTCCATCTTTTAATAATATTCCCCCCCCCATCCATGTCTGCTCATCATTTCTGTTAGCAATTGGTAAGCTATCAGGAAATGCAGTTTTACATCCCATTTCGCTGTAAGTCCAGATAAGGTCCCAGCATCAGCTCTGCAGCATCCTTGATCACTTGTCTGTTCAAACAAGTGTCTCTCCCCCAATTTTAATATCTTTGACCTTTGCCCATCATCATCATCTCTTTATCTCAGCCCATTTCAGATGGAAACAGCTAGCCACTCAGAGGGCCAAATTCTGTAGCAGTGTCAATGGGTGCTGGTCCATTGGCTTCAGTGGAGTTTCACTGATTTACCCCAGCAGAGAATTTGGCAATATATGTCTAACCAAAACTTCTCTCCACTCATGTTAATCATGCTTGTTTTGTAGACAGCTGAATTAATGTACTTGTGAGATGAGCCTTTTCCCAAGCACATAAAGTCCAAATTGCTGGGTCACAGCTCACCTCTTATTGCTTGTCTGATTCTCTGTGTTTGCTATAGTTTGTTGAGCTAATGTTTAGTTACAGCTGAGATTTAGTTTTAGGAAATATTGTACCGGTGATATGCTGAATAGAGGACGCTGGTTAAAATTCTACTGCCAAACTGAAAGGAAGGTTGGGGCAGGTTCCTTGCCTTTGATGGAGTCATCTCTACCTCACCCTCCACGCCTGGATCCTAATAAATCCCTTCTGCTCGAAAAAGCTTATCCCGAAGGCTCATAAAAATTCTTCTGAAGAGGAAATATTTGCCTTTGGAATAGGGACATAGCAAGTACCCTATTGAATCACGCCCATGGCACGTCTCCTTCAGTGTGCTGTTTTCAAAGTGGTCAGCCTATATATTTGAGGCCCGTGGACATATAGAGTCCACGCTGAAGCGCTGTCTGAGTATAGCCAGAGAAGGAAGCAGGATCCAATTGGTGAACAGACTTCAAAATCCTAAATGACAATGTACCATTTTGCATTAAGGAGCTAATCCAGTGTCCACTGATGTAAAAGGTCTTTTTAATTGATGTCAGCTAGTGTTAGATCGGACCTTAAATGTCATGTAATTTCAAAACAATGGAAGATATCATGAGTTCATCTGCCCCTGCTACTGGCCAAATCCCCATTTCAAACCATGCGAGTCAGGTACTCTGAGTTCTAATGATAATGTAGTATTTTTCAAGAACCACCCATTTCCAGATAGATGTACTTGAACAGAAGTATGTTCATCAGCTGGGTGCGCTCAGAGCGCCTTTTAATGCTGGCTACTATATTTCCCCAGATCTTTGCTTCTCTGCAGTCATGTGCAGCTCTCTGGTACATGGGGACGTCACAGACTAATGGAGAGCATTTTTATGAGAGCCCCACATTAGCAGCATGCTGCTGACTATGCAGAGGAAGAAAATCCTTGAATCTGGGATTTGTTTCCTTGCAGAGGGAGCATACAAGCTCATTAGAAATGGGTGTGTGACGGGTTCCCCCTGGGCTGCCACTGAACCAGCCTGACTCACCAGCCTGGGCTCCTTTTACACTGTAGTGCTGTGACAGACCCTCAAGCCCCCTCCAGACACACACAGGTAGGGACACACCCAGCTGCAGCTACGCACAGATGCTGAGATCAGCTCTGCATGGGAAGGCTCAGCTAAGGCACCTCCCAGTTCCTAAGGCACGCACCCCACTCTGGAGTGTAAACCCAAAATTATACCGTCTTGCGCTGCACAGAGAACTGTACAGCATAAGCTCATGAAATTCACCCCATACCTCAATGTGGAGGAAAATATGCAACAGCTTTTTGCCCCCCAGTTATGATGTCCACACACCTGGTTTTAAACAAAAACAAGTTTATTAACTAAAAAAGTTGGATTTTAAGGGATTATAAATGATTACCTAGTAAATAAATAAAAACTGCAAACTGATCTTAACACACTAGACAGGTAGGAGATGACTTGGCAAATTCTCACCCTGACTGATAAACAGGCTGGCAGATTCTTAAGGCACGAGCTGCCTTGGCTTTGCAGCTTGGCTTTCCCAGGTTTTCATACATGGCCTAGAAATCCGTTAGCCTGGGACCATCACTTATCCCTGTTCTTTGTTCCTCAGGTGTTTCCAGGTGTGTTGTTGTAGGGAGAGTGCGGTCCCCCATGCTGTCCTTTTCCACCTTTTATATCTTCTCCCCACATGCCTGAAAGGTCTTTTGCTGCGACCTGGGTCAAACAGTTCCCATTGTGCAGTGCGATCTCTGAGAGGTTTCTATTGTACACAGTTCCTGGGTAATCCTGGTGCTTGTGTGCATTTCCTCCATGAGCCATTCATATTGTTTGACCTTTTTACTGTTGTACCTGAAAGGATCCTTGGGGGTGTTCTTCAACCTCACCACGTTTCAGTAAGACGTACATAGCTAAACTTCAAAGACGACAGTAGCACCTACAATCCAGTGAGATATTAATGTCTAGCAGATCAAGACTTTTACAATGATACCTCACAAGGCATCCTTTGTACAAAACATATCCTAATGACATGAGTGGTGAATATTGGAATGCCAGGGTGTCACAAGGTGGATCTTAAGTTTGTTTCCCCAACTACTGCCAAGTTTGAGGCTAAAGGTTGATAACTCGTGCTGTATCCAAAGAAGTTGAAACAGGCTCATTGTTACCTGTCTGTCCTGATGTGCTTGTTTGCATGTCAGCAACCAGAATTCATTCACAAGGCTATTTCACAGCCGTACTAGAGTCTGAGCTCTGGAGAGGTTGGAGGTTTGACTTGTATCTGCATGGAGTTCTTGTTCTGTAGGATTGATAAGTCAGAAATGTAAAAGGCGTTTACCATTTCTGCTCTTACTACCTTCATTGTTTATTCTTTGGCAAATGCAATAATCTATAAACGGTGTGGCCGTAAGCCGTTCTCAGTATTGACCAGGGCCAACTCTACATTATAGCCAGGACAGATGGTTGACAGGGCGAGAAGTATTTTAGTGACTGCTTGATTGTTCAAGTGAGTAATTTTGAGGAGTGGACACTTTTTTTTCCTTTTGCTTAGGAAGAAAAAGCCCAGGGGCAGGGCCCTGTCCATAATTGGTCATAGTAAAACTCCAGACACTGAAACACCTTTGGGGTAGACAGACTATAAAACCTAGTAATTATAGCAAATCCAGGATTTATGGCTCTTCTCACACACATGCACAGTCACACACCTGTTCTAGTAAAGCCATAGGCAGCATTTCCATTGTCCCTTGAGGCAAATAAAGACCAGCTGAGCTTGTTTTTGTGCTGCCTTCATAGTCCACAGAGCTACAGAAGATGCAGCTCTCATATATCCACCCACCCAGATGATGTATCGGACATTAAATTGACCTTCCCAGCTTTAAAGTTTGTGGCCTGGGCAGAAAGCAAGATTGTCTCCTACGGGAGAAACATTGATCTGAACAGAAGGTTAGTCTCGCTGCTGGCTGAAAATTTTCCAGTGGAACAGTTCTGTTGGGAAAATGTTGATTCACTGAAATCAAAATGTTTCACAGGAGCGTGTGGATTTCAATGAAATTTTGCTTTGGAAAAACAATTGAAATTAAGATTTCATTTTTACATTTGAAAATAACACTTCATTTCAAATTGTTATTTATTATATAATTATAACAGGAAAAAGGTCAAGATCTGAATGAAGTGTTTCAATTTCTTCACAATGGAACATATGGATTGACCCAAAATGAATGTTCTTTAAAAAAAAAAAAAAAAAAGTGTGTGGGAAATTTTGGAATTTTTTGGTTTTGTTGTGATTTGGAACAAAACCAGATTCTGAAATCATGGAAATTTCCTGTGAAATGGAGATTCCAGTTCCTGCACAGCTAGAGTTAAGTAGGCTATGGCTCTTTGAGCCATTTCACTCTGCATCGCCGCAACAGCCTGCAATATAAACACTGCAGATTACTTTATTAGTACCCAGTTGTGCCAAGTGCTACAGAACCTCAGTTGCCAGTGAAGTCTCCAGCAGGATCAGACCCTCATGTCTCAAGCACTAACCATTTCTGTACACTCTATCAGTCATTCTGATGCTCACAGTATCCTCCTTCACCCTGGCCTGTCAAATCTGTACTACGGGGCCTGATTCTGATTTCACTTATGGTGATGTAACTTGAAGTCAAGGGGTGCCGCTAAGTTACACCAGCCTAAGTGAGGTCAGAATCAGGCCCCCACTGATATAATCTAGATGCATGGTAATAATGCATATGGATTGCACTACAATATGTCCTGTGTAACCTACATAGATTGTAACATATAGTTATCTGCCATTGGCATAAACAGACAGTAAATCAGCTGTGCAGAATGCTGCGGTGTAATTTAGTTTTTTACAGTATTGTACTATTGCACCTCCCTTGGTGGGCCATTATCACCCTGAAGGACTCTGCCTATTAAAGCCTCCTGGCCTCGGCAGAGAGATTGGAATGTTTTGCCAGCTGAGTGAACTCACTGACTGGCCAACACCGATAAATAATAATTATCTGACTTTCCCTATGATTGACGGCTTTGTACAAAATTCATGGATAACCTCAGCTGGTGTTTGTGAAATGTCGGGATCCTCTGCCGAAGGCACGAGAGAAGCACTGAGTACTGCAGGGTCACTACTGAAGTATCAATGCTCAGGCTATGGCTACGGCTTCACTACAGAGCCTGTGTCGGCACAGCCCCCTAAGTAAGCGCAGTGTGTGCTGACAGGAGTTTTCCTGCTGGTATAGGAATAGCACCTCCCCAACAACACTAGCTAGGTCAGCAGAAGCACTGTTCTGTTGGCATATTTATGTCTACACCGGGGGCTTTGTCAGCAGCGACATCAGCCAGGGGTGTGGTGTTTTCACATCCCTGACCAACAGAGCTACATTGGTATAAGTTTGAAGTGAAGACCAGACTGCACTATGCTGTGCCGTTGCCTAGACTAAGACCTGGTATAGACTTAAAAATTGGATCAACCTAGCTACATCACTCAGGGCTGTGATAAATTGCATGCTCTGGGCCTGGTCTGTGCTAAAAAAGTTACGTTGACTCAGCTACATTGCTTGGGTGTGAAAAATCCACATCCCTGAACAATGTAGTTAAGCCAATTCTTCCATCAACCTAACCTACCACCTCTGGGGGAGGTGGGTTAACTGCATAGATGGAAACCCCCCTTCCGTCGCTGTAGGAAGTGTCTGCACTACGGCACTCCAGCAGCATGGTTACAATGTACACATACCTAAGTACAGAATATGTCTTAGTAGATGAAAATCCTGTGGCATAGCTTGTAAACTCTGAGGAAGCAACTGTCTTTTTATTTCCTGTGTGTGTACAGCACCGAGCAAAGGGGGGCTCTGGTCCCCAGTCAGAGCTGATAGACCCTGGGTCGTCAGTGGGCGGGGTCAAACCGGGGACCTCTGGAGCGTAGTGCATGAGCCTCTATAGCATGAGCTAAAAGCCAACTGGCTGTTAAGCAGACTCATTCTCTCTCTAAGTGGTCTTGGTGCCTGTCAGGGTTCCCTCCCCACTCTGAATTCTAGGGTAGAGATGTGGGGACCTGCATGAAAGACCCCCTAAGCTTGTTTATAGCAGCTTAGGTTAAAACTTCCCCAAGGCACAAATTCTTTGCCCTTGGAGGGTATGCTGCCACCACCAAGTGATTTAACAAAGAATCAGGGAAAGGACCACTTGGAGTTCCTATTCCCCCAAAATATCCCCCCAAGCCCTTACACCCACTTTCCTGGGGAGGCTTGAGAATAATATCCTAACCAATTCATTACAAAGTGATCACAGATCCAAACCCTTAGGTCTTAGGACAACAGAGAAATCAGTCAGTCAGGTTCTTTAAAAGAAGGATTTTATTTAAAAAAAAAAAGAGAGATAAAAATCACCTCTGTAAAATCAGGATGGAAAATAACTTTACAAGGTAACAAAAGATTCAAAAACACAACAGAATTTCCTCTAGGCTTAGTTTCAAAGTTACAAAAAACAGGAATAAACCTCCCTCCAACAAAGGAAAAATTCACAAGCAAAACAAAAGATAATCTAACATGACTTGCCTGGCTTTTACTTACAATTTTTGTAATATGAGAGACTTTTAGGATGGTTTATAGCAGAAGGAGTTTTCTGACCTGATTCTTCTCTGCTTCCCAAGAGAAATCACCAAAACAAAACCTCCCACCCAGATTTGAAAGTATCTTCTTTCCCCATTGGTCCTCTTGGTCAGGTGCCAACCAGGTTATTTGAGCTTCTTAACCCCTTACAGGTAAGGAGGAATTCTAGGCTATCCTTAGCTGTATGGTTATGACAGTGCCACTAGATGGGACACAACACCACACCCAGGAGGTGTGTGGGTTACATCCCACTGATCGGCGCTGAGGACATGCAGCCACTGACGTGACTGGACCACTAGCCTGGAAAGGGAGAGGTTCCTTCTCTCACATTAATAGTCTGCACTCTAGTCAGTCAATATGTTCCTGTGTCTGTGTATGTCTGGAGTGTGACTGCAGGGAACATTTGTGTTTTGGGTCTTTAAGATCTGCTCTGTTCCCTCTAGTTGTGTTTCCACAACACAATCAGTGTCTTTACTGTGCAGTAGGTCTTGGAATCCTGAAATGGTAGGTTAATCTCTGTGAAAACTCTGCAGATCCAGTTTAAGCTACAGAGACAGTCTCTTGATAGAGTTAGTATACAAGCTATGTGGTTTTTTTTTTTTGTTAAATGCCACTTCTTGGATTGTTCACTTCCTGATCCTCTGTCATGTTGGCAAAATAATTTTGAGGATTAAATCCAGGATTAGCCAAGTAATCATCTACCGAGATATCAGCATAAGAACTGTGGGAATTTGGATTGGGGAGCTCATGTCTGTGTGAATCAGAGGTGAGACTGAAGTAGGGTAGAGATTTTTATCTCCCTCCATACACAAAATAGTTGAAAGAGATGTGTAGATAAGTCTGCTAATTATTTTGATGGTCTTTCCTGCTAAAAATGCCCTTATCATAACCTAGATGCAGAGGGAGTGGGGGTTCTCCAAGCATGAACTGTTCCCTAATATACTTACTACTATTTTAAATATTAGAAATTACTCTCCCTGTAAGACTTCAGAACCCTACCCCCCCTCACAAGTTACTTGATGTCTTCATTAACCTCTTTAGAAAATATTCCTATTATTAGGTCTCTCTGTACCAGCTGTGGTTCTGCACCCCACTTGGAGTGAAATCCAAAATCAGGAAACAAGCAAGTCATGATGGGAAGCAATAAAAAGGAAGATATTCTTTCTAACTGTGACAACATGAATAAGTAATGGGAAACAACAGGACTAAGTGACAGCTAAATGGCAGAAACCAAGTCATGGAGTCAATATGGCCCCGTTGTCCTCCAAACAACATAGATGTATGGTGTCTGGATGCAACACATGCATGTTTCATGTGTATTATGTAAATAGGAGGTCCCAGTTAATTTCTAACTTCTGAACATAATAAACAACATCCTTGTATCTGGGCTTGTTCCTTCCTTTCTGAGCTAGAAGGGATCACACTGCCAGCTCATCTAAATGAGGCCTAAAGATACTGTCAGGTGCCTACCTCCACCTGGTGAAGTTCTATAACTAGCAAATCACAGACTAAGTGTTTATGCCATGTTTTGTGTGTTGCATAATCAGGGCTATTGACACGATCCATCTGATGCTCACTAATGGCAGCAGAAGAGGACAGGCTGTGCCGTGTGGGAGGAGGAAGTGATCCATCTAAATACACTGATGGTGTTTATTATAGATGATCCCAGCCCTTTAAAATACCTCCTGGGCTGCAGCGTGAGTTCCACTGCATAACACTGAGTTCTTGACTTAAAGAGGAAAATAAGACTCCCTTACTGCAGGATGGGAAGAGTCTTAAAGGGGCAGGACTGTAGTTAGACTTCTAGTCATGTCTCTTCTTCCTCTTTCTGTTCTGGGTATATTTCCTTTATGCTCATCTGTGCTGCTGAACATACCAGGTATAGCACTTCCAACCCCACTGTGTCCAATGAAAAGTTAATGGATGGTCTCTAATACAGAAGGTACAGCAGAAAACCAGCAGCAAAACGGCTAATGTGAAATAAACTTGGACCAAATGACAAAAAGCCCTGAGAGAAAGGGGCAGTAGATACTGCCCCACCCTGGTGTCTTGGGGAGTATGTGTGGGAGATATAGGGTCACCTGTGAAGAGAGGTTCTGTGTCTCCTGGCTTCCTGATGCTCCCCTTGGTTCCCCTGTCAACCCTGGCTTTCTCTGCAGTGGTTGCTGGCGCCAAGCCCCATTGAAGCAGAGCTTCCTTCTACATGCAGATCAGCTTAGCTCCTTGGTAATGAGGAGAAATCAACACTTTTACTTATAAAACTCCTAGGGAACATGAATGTATAATATGAAATTACTTGAGTGGATATAAGACAGGGATCCAAGTAACCAGATCCTGTGATGCAGTCAACAGCACGGGGCAGAGATCCCTCTCTTTCTGATTAAACTCTGTGCTGTTCTCTACAAACTGTACCGTGGGAACTGATTTCCACTGGGTTGGGAGCAGAGGGAGAGATTTATATGGAAGTTTTAATTCCAGTCTTAGACAAGAAAAAGTCTTGTGTGTTTATTGCTTGTTTTGTATATTTATTAAAACTATTACCAAAAAAATAGGATCAGCTGGAAAAATGTTGACAAACTTACACACACTGACAGGAAAACCCCCCGACCCTGAGGCCCAGCTTTATAAAGGAATTTAGGGGTTGCTACACTCAGTGTTGTAATGCCTAAGTCTCATTTCCCAAAGGGATTTAAGTACTTAGGAGCCACAATTGCATTAACAATGGATGGGATTTAGACTTTTAAGTGCCTAAATTACTTTTGAAAATGTGTAGGCTCCTAAATCAGTCAGGCAGTGCAACACTGAGCACAGCAATGCCCAATGCTTTAAAAAATCTGGGTCTGAGCTGACATGAGTTCAGGGCAGTTGTAGGTGCATGGTATCTCTCAGGATTTGGCCCATAACGAGGATAATACACTATCAGCCATCTTTTCTGTGTTCACAAGGTCTTATTCTATACTCTACAAAGAAGTTCTTTGAAGAAAGCCATCACTCTTAGAGTTCTACAAAAGCAGAAATGTTTCTGCAGTGATCACATCTTTGCATGTACAAACTAAAGTGATCTCTGAAGTCTCTTGCACAAGCTCCTTACGTTCTGAGATCTAATAATGAGTTACCAGCCTGAGCAATCCTCAGTGATTCTTCGCAAGGTTTAGCTTGGATTCTTCATTTGATGGGAGTTCATGTGCACACAACTCTGGCTATGAAGAGGACTCTGTAAGATTCTTTAATGTCTCCTTTTAAGGTCAGTACAGCTGCCACCATCAAAGGGTGATCTGGCTACAAACAAAGAATATGTAAGTATAAGCAGTCCTCTTCATCTGGCAGCTAGAGCCAAAAGTCTGATCAGATTTTGTAAATTATGCCTTTTAATATCTTGAAGTTATCAGATGTGCCAGTTATGGTTATAGAGAATCTCTCTTAATAACTGCGCTAATCTAATGAAAGCTGGGAACAACAGGGTACTCCTTCCCTAGTGGGGAGCATGGCATCATCAGGTTACAGCCATGACAACGAGCAGGGTGTGGGTGTTGCATACTGTGCTGTACTGTGGGTTTGGGAAAGAAATGGAGATCCTTTATCCATGAGTTGTGTAAGAGCCAGCTCTGGTCACCAGGAAACCCTGAGTCAATATCAGGGCCTCATACCATGAACTCTAGTTCCTTTTGTACAGAATGACAGCAGCCTTCTAATTTTGGAAGATGCTAGTCATCCTGCCACCCCGACAGGGATCCCTGCAGAGAGAGGAAACTGAGAGAACGAATAAGAAACACGTGAGGATGAGGCATGGAGGAAAATCTCAGCTTGTAGGGACAGTGTCTTGAACATATACCAAGGCCCTGTAGAAGGAACCAAAGCAAACCCTGGTACCTATGGTGGGTCACAAAACAAACTCAAATAAGTAGTGAACTCCACAAGAATTAACGGGTTTTGTTTGCAGTAAGGGAGATTTAGATTGAATATTACCAAAAAAATTGCTAACTCTAAGGATAATTAAGCACTAGTACAAGTTTCTAGGGAGGCTGTGGAGTCCCCGTCATTGAAGGATTTTAAGAATAGGTTGGACAAACACCTGTCAGTGATGGCCTAGGTATACTTGGTCCTGCCTCAGCATGGGGGGATGGGTGAGATGGCCTCATGGGGGGATGGGTGAGATGGCCCTGCATTTCTACGATTCCATGAAAGAGACAGGAATCCAGGGCTACCACAGCCTGGGTACTGCAGCAACATGCGTTTAAATTTGTCTGTGATTTCATATGATTGGGGCAGCAGAAAATCTTTTCTTTGTTGAAATCTAGCATGAGAGTGCTTATCAAATGACTCCCACCTAAGCAATCTGACCAAAGCAGTGACTTTAATTTAATTTAATACTAATAAACTTTTGCTGAAAGGTGCTATGTAAGTGCAAAGATCTTAATGCCTCATATAAGGTATGTGTGATTATGCCCCTCATTCTCATCTCATAGATGGATCAATTGAGGCACAGAATTTATGTAGCAAGCTCCCAAGGTGACACAGCCAGTCCCTGGCTTCTATTCTCTAACACTAGACCCTGTATCCTGTTTTCATGCAAATCAGACACTAAGTGAAGCAGGTCTATTGTTATAACTTCTATCTAAAGTGAGCTGCACTGACGATGACTCGAAGACTTGCTTCTGAGCTGATCCTGAAAGCTAGTGAGACTGTGCTCTGTTCCCTCTAGTATACAATAATTTCCATAAACAATATGCTTTGGAAATGTTAACGTACATCAAAGTCAGCAGGTGGCATCCAAGAAACACTGATGCATTTGATTTGACCACGATCAACTGTTCCTTTAACAGGCTCGATGGTAAATCCCTTCTGTTGCAGGAGTAGTAGGTTATCCAAACTGAACTCTACGTTCTGCAGCAACAACAAGCAGTTAGTGAAGTAGAACACACGCTGTTAGTTACAGCCAGCTCAGCTTCTGGGTACAAAAGACCTTAGCTTACAGGCTACCTCACCCTAATCTGTAGAACTGTGCCTCCCACCTGCCAAACCTCTTGTACCTTTGCTCCTGAGACATGAAAACAAGCAGTGAATTTAATGTGCTTGGTTGTAATGAAGCACACTCTGGCTAAAAGGAGAGTGTCTAGAGATTTTTCATGAAATTAAACTAACTTGTTGTCTTGAAGTCTCATTTGCGGGGACCACAGTCTGTTTCATTGTCAACAAACCAACCCTGAAAGCTGTAGCTAAGTGTAAGTTCAGAAGGTTGTTTTTATAAACAGTTGCCCGTAACACTTTGTTGTTAATGTGAAAGCTGCTAATTTGGTCCATAGTCACACTTTTATTATGGATTTAAGAATTAGGGGAGCAATGTATTCAACTAATTGTATTATCTTCTTCTAATACCCTCCTGCTGATTCCTCGTCTCCCCTTGAAAAATAAACGTCCATCCTTTCAAACAATACTAGTGCTTTTATAATATGGTGTCAGGCTTAATGGAGATCCAGAAAGTCATTTAACGTGGGAATCTCTGCTGGCTCTGGATTCTCGAGAGCAGTTGGTAGCCATTTGCAAGTGCTGACTCAATTTCTGAGCTGAGTGCATTTTTCATTTTGTTTACCTTCTTCGATGCAAACTGAGCTGTCCGTATAGCCCCGATTTTCAGCTCCCTCACTGCCGGAGTCCCAGAGCTCTCTGCCTGGATGTACTCCAGGCTCAGGAGGAGAGGCTTTGCTGGTTCTTCCAGCTCTAAACAGACATGGATCAAGTTAACTTTGGAACAGCCAATGAATGTTGGTCCCAAGTCAGGCATAAATGACTTATTGATCAGTTGGTCGAAGATGGTGTAAATTATGCCAGAAAGCACCAGCAGAGAGAGTGGTAGTAGGAAAGTCCACCAACAAGAGTGTCTGAACAGTTCCTACCACACTTTGACTTACATACCAACGGGTTGGAAGGAAGAGTGAATTTAAAGAAGGGTAAGGTCTTGTTAAATTGTGTCGTCTTACACAATCCTTGCTTTTTCTGTTTCATCCTTCTATTCAGGCCCCTTAGCGTGTAAGTTACACTCACTTATATTCCTTTGCATCTTTAAATGGGTGTAGTTTACATATCTCCTTTGAATTTAAACCCATATCTTACATTCAACCCTCCCATTTAGTTTCTGTATTAGCAACTCCTTAGGTCTTAGTCTCTGATCAGAGCAATGCTGAGTGTGCATATATGTGAGAATTTTATAAGCATTTTAAAGTAAACCTTCACTTGCCATTTACAGAAATGCAGCTAAAATACATTTCTGTGCTGTACTGTTAGTTTATCCTTTTTCACATACTAAACTGAAAAACTGTCTAATCCACATGAGGTAAAGCCCGTCATTCATGTGGATGAGAAATTCTACTGTATTAGATTTAGAGAAAATTCTTCTCCCGATAACAAGTTTTTCTGCCATTTTTATATTGAGTCAAACCCCATCCATAATATTCTGCCCTTTGGCATTTGACTCTGGTACCCACATGCTGGAGGTGCGATCTCCTGTGAACTTTTTTTTAACACAAATGGAGACAGATAAATCTATGTTGATAGCACTCTCCCACATTAGAATAAAAATAGAAAAGGCAGGTTGTTACCTCCTTTTGCTGCTTCTTCAGACATGGGTGATGTTATAGCCAAAGACTCCACGGGCACATCCAAGGGATCCCCTCCTTCCACAAACATCATATGGTTTCTTGCAGCACCCTTCAGCCAGATCACACGAGCTATTTCCTATGTAGGACAAGAATTCTGCAGATGCAGGTTACAGCCCAGGTCTTGATGTAATAGTAATCTCGACACAACTGTAATAGCTGTCTAGAAACGATTGTATAATCTGTCTCAGTTGTTTGCAGGCACACTGGCAACTGAGCTTAGTCTCTCCTTTATGTATGCAATTATATTCCATGATGCAAGAGATCTTTGTCATCTTCATTCTGCAATCAGCTGCTGACTTGGTAGGGGACATGTATTTTACTCTGCCTTTCATTCTGTGGCAGAGTGTCTCCGTGATAACAGGGCAAAGCATTCATCGTAGACCTCCCAGACAGGCAAAACTTATCTGGTATAAAATATGACCTGTCCGAGATTTGTGAACCTGGGCCAGGTTGCAGGCACTCATCACTGATTTCATGGTTTTGGGTGTGGAAACCATGCATAATTCAACTCAGCCACAATTAGATTTCTGGCTTTATCCCTACCCGAAACTCTGGGAATGCAAACTCACCTGAAATGTTTGCAGTAACCTTTTTACGTGCAGTAGGTGCTGAAACCTTTTTACTTGCAGTATTGGTAGCAGCCACTAGGTGGCACTCCTTGCTAACTGTTGGCTAGTCTCTCCTAGGAGGTGGGAATATCACCCTTGATGTTGCCCATCTGGCTTTTGTCTAAGCCCAGTACCTGCTCCACAGAGGGACCACTCCCTCCCCATGCAGAGGAACAGCAGAGCAGCTTCACAGTAGAAAGAGCAGCCTCTGTTTAGGAAGGGCTTTTGGGGCATGGGCTCTGCAGGAAAAGATCCACTATCCCAGTCCCTTCAACAGATTCTCTGCACTGGGAACCTATGTGAAGTTGTGCTCAGCAATTGACAAGGGTATATGCTGGCTCCCCACAATTTGCCCAGCTGCGAAGTGGGGTTATGTACGGAGAAGAGGGATCTTATTCCAAGTCATTGTGAATTAATAACAAAATACAATTATTTCCACTCCTGGTAGAATCCCAATGCCCATGCTGATAAATTCAGTTTGAGCCATATGGCAGCCTTCGATTTAACAGTCCAGATGCCCTGAGGTTGCCTTACCTTGCCAAAGAGCACAACCTTGAGACAGTCAGAATAATACAAACTTTCATGGTCTGGACTGAAGGTAACAGTGAAATCCTGACTCTTCCTAGGCTCAATTCTGCCCTCTACTGGAAATATGTTGAACACACTTAACCCACTGTAGTTCTGTGTACCTGGAAGAGCAAAAAACAGAAATATAAGGATGACAGAAAGAGAGCTCTGTTCTACCTCTCTTTTTATATTTCTGTCTCACTTCCTTTTTTGTCCCAATGGTAAATGAGTAAAATTTCTGGTGCATGTTTATGCAGCAAAGTTGGAAATCTGGGTGTGAAAAAGCCTAGTTGGAAACACCCATGAAGTTTTTCAAAATACCCATTTCCCTGGAGGAATTGGAGAAGTGCCATTAAACCATTCTTACTTTCTTGTATTAATTACACATAAATTGATCTTGCTATTTGATGGGTAATATGCTGAGTGGGTTTAAGCAGATCTCAACAATAGAGCCTTCTTACTTGGGAACGTTCTCTTAGGCTATGTAAACTTGTACCAACCAGGAATTAATAATTAACGCATTTGCTATTAGTGAAGCAAATACTGTCCTTAGTTACAGTGTTGTGACCCCCACCACTGCAAGGCTTCAGTGGACCTGAATGGACCAAACACGAGGCAGAATTTGGCTCCTATATCATACTTGATTAATGAGATGAAAAACTATTTACCAACAAAATCTGTCCGTCCTGGGGGAGACGTGATGAAGAAGGGAAGTCTCTGCTGCTCTTTGTCCCTTGTTTGTGAGAGTGACTCTAGTTTGATGGAGTATCTCAGGGGCAGAGTAGAAGTGTTCTGTATCTGGAGGGAGTCATTGACACAACAGCATTTTAACTGGGGAAATGATTTAAAACCCTGTAGGATGTGTATTGTGCAAATGGGCTGAAATTGTTCATTGCATGCCGAGGTGCCATACATGGTGCATATGGGTTACTATTATCCACAGTGCATTCTTCTTGCCAGACAACACAGAGCTTTTTCTACTCTTGGAACCCACCTGCAGGAAATACATGCTAGTTGCTTCCCATCAAAGCTTTGTGATGCCTGCACAGTGAAAGATTTAATAGACTAACAGTTTGCTTCTAGCACTTGGCCTGTTCACTAGATTTGGGATTAGCAGTGTGGAAATTACAGCAGATGAACGAATCAATTAAACTGTTCTCTAGCCTATCCTGGTAATCCCTAGCTGGGCACATCCCCATCCCACGGAGACAGGAGGCAGGCACAATCAGGGTGGCTACAAAGGGGAACACCTGGGAGGGAAGGGCAAGTAACTCTGCTGCTGATGCTTGAGGGGCCATTTCTGGCCTCCCTCACCCTTGTGTGTACTGGACAGAACCAGGGAGAAGAGCATTCAAGAGGTGGTTTTAAATGTGCAGTAAGACGCTCACCCCTCCCCAGTGCCTCTGTAGGCAGAATTCCCCCAAGCAGTGCAAAGTCAGCTCAGCACCCCTGCCAGGTAGAAGTACTGTTAGCCTTTTAGACTCTCAGCTTCTAATGAACTCCCTGAACTAACAGTTTGTCCCGGGTGTTCATCACAGGCTTAAAAGCTAAATGTTTAATGAAGCAACTTACTGCTCAGCATAACATCCTGTCAGGAAACTCTCTTACATGCTTCTGACCAACTAGGAATGGTACTGACCCACCACTAATCAGGTCTTTCAACTCGACACAAGGGAGTTTCCATAAGGTCAGGATTTACCTTGAATGTGGAAGTGACCTTCTCTTTTGCTATGACATATCCCATATCGAGCACTTCTCCTTCCACAGAACAAGCAATTGATGGAGCCACCCCATGGCCAGTAATACTGAGGGTCAGGGTGGCTTTTATGCTCCGGATATCCAGAGTTTCAAAGAACTGCAAAGAAGGATGTTCATACTGGTCAACTGTAACAGACACTTGCTTTAGAATTTCAGGGTACAATACAAAGCCAGGGCTAAATGCCAGCTGGGTGCTGTGCATAGGCACCTGGAAATGGGGATGGAACGTCCTAGCTCTTCATAATCACATCCCAGGTCCTTTATAGAAACATCTACGAAGAGGATAGTTCCAGGGCTTAGGGACCATCGGGTCATTTATCTGTGGGCATGCCCATTGACAGTAGCATTCTGCCTGTGCTGGGGTTAGAGGTGGGGCTAGGGCTGGTTCACACTGGATCTGGATTTGCAGTACTGTATGTGTGTATCTGGGCTTGAGGGCACTTAGACAGCAAGCCAGAATTTGGCCCTACTTTCTTATTCTGATTCTGAGGGGGCTTATATTTCCTTGTCTAAGAAATCTTGAGGGACTGGATGCTCAAAAGGGGTTAAGAGTGAAATCAGTGGAAGTTAGGAGGCTAAATAGAAGTTTGGAGCCTACCTCTTTCTGAGCATCCAGCCCTGGATCTATAATGAACTCTCCCAGGGAGAATGACCTCAGTGTGATACCAATGTACTAAAGAACACAGCTTATCTGACTGCCCATTACTAGAACAATGTTAAGCTGCTGTCAATGTTCTGTTAAGGGTCAGACTCCTATAGAGCCATGCACATTCCCAATAGACAACAGAGAGCCCACTGTGTATGTCTTTAGACTCCACTGTTGTGCACCGTGCTGTGCATCAGCTGCCTACTTTCTCCACCCAGAAGTGGCTGCATTTCAGACGAGCTGTCTGTAGTTTGCAAAGCACTGTGGGATGGCCTGTCTGTGTAGTTTGCAAAGCATTCTGAGATCCTTTGTTAGGAAAGACATTCCAGGCATAAATTAATATAATTCTCCTTGGAAAAAATGCTAAAATCAGGTCTTAACCAGTCAAATGTCTCTCAGAACTCCTTCAGCATGAACATTCTTTATTTTATTATTTGTGCACCAGTACTGACATTATTTTAAAAATATATTTTTGGGCAAGTCTTGTATTTTTAAATGCTTCTGATTGCTTATTATTATCCATGTGTCTTCCCGTGTGTAAAATATTGTCATATATATATATAAAATATTTACTCACCAATTTACTCTCATTTGGACAAAAAGAAATGAAGAGAAACTGGTTTTCCCCTGGCTCAAGAGTGCCAACTGGACTGATCAATAGGAAGGGCCCATTGGGGTTCAGGATGGAGAATCCTAGCTGAAATGTTGCAACTCAAGGAAATGCAAGTTTATAGGTGACAAACTAAGGGAACAAGAGCAGGATTTAAAGATAATTCAAACCAACCTGTGGTCTATCAGCTTTTTTAGCGTTAGTGAGCTAGACCAAAGAAAATAAACAACAACCCAATTCTTTGCCCAAAACTCAAATGTCTGAAACAGGGTTTTTTCAGTTAAAAAAAACTTGTAATAACTTCCCTGCAGCTCTGTCCCTAGGTTTTGCCTGAGGTGGGAAGCACACAAATTAAACCAGCATATGAGAGATGTTGTTCTCTCAGATTTTTCTGGCCCTGTTTAGACTCGGCAATACTGGTAGCTTAGAGAACAGCCTTTTCTAACTGAAGATTTCCAGAAGTTGGGAGAAGTGTTGAGCAAAAACTTGGCTTTTGGTCTCTGAGCTTGGTGTGTCATGTTGGTGCTGGAGTTGGCTGCATTGCTAGTAGCTTTTGCCCTTTTAGAAAGGGCTGAAGCATGAGCATGAAGAGCCTCTCAAGTCTGGTTTTTAAATAGAGATTTGCCAGCAGAAAAGTGAATAGTGAGAATTTTACAAAAGCATTTAGATTGGAAGTGGTCTTCCAAAGTTCATTTCTTCCAACCCTGTAAAATAGATTTTACAGTCTATCTAGCTGTGAAAGATGGGTACTATAGCTGAACTACGCTGTCTCCATTAAAGGTGCTTTTACAATCCTAATGATGAACAATTCTTGCAGAAATAGGGCCAAAGTCAACAGTGCCTGAATAAGTGGGTTGTGGAGAGTGAACACTCGAGTCAAGGATACTGCTAGCTGCTCCTGGGAGATGTTCTGTATTGTAACCCGTTCGATTATTCTGTGGCCTAAAATGTATAAAAACAACACTTTCAGAAATGTTACTGTAATCAACCAGTAAGAAAGACCACTAAATTGGACACTCCAGTTTCTAACTCCAGTGCTGCCCAGGGCCATCTTTAGTTATGGTGTCACAATATTCATTGCACTCCAATGTTAGACAGAATGGCCAGGAAATAAAACCATTAATGTTAATTCCAAGAATGAGCTAGCAAAAAGTTCTGAAATTAGTGACAGACTGATCCTTTCTTTCAAGATAGAAAGCAGCAAATGTGACACTTCTAGTGTCTCCCAGTCTTTCAAGGAAGAAGGTCAGATACCTCTCAGGTGGCTGTTTAAAAGTATTTACAATGCATGAGACTTTTTACTCTTCATCTTACTGGGATTTCCTAAATGTGGTATTTATAAATCAACATTTTATAGCCAGCCTGGTTGTGATGAAGGTTCCATGTATTAGAAGGCTGTCATGAAGAGGCTAGACCTGTCAATGACCACATTGTATTCTCCAAACATTATTTGGCTAGAAAATTCTATCCAGGAGGGAAAAATGCATCTTCACAACCCATTTTAGTAGTGGATTTGTTTTTAACAGAGGTTGTTACAAAAGACCATAAAACCTCAAAGAAGAATTGTTAGGAGTAGTTTGAGTAATCTTCCACTGCATCACATCTCCATGCATGACTGTACGTATGAGAGCTACATTTCACTCCCACTTTTCGCTCTGCTAAAATGTTCACTCCATTTCTGGGGCTGGTGCGCAGTGAAAGTGCACAAACACAGGTGGTCTCCATTAGGGCTACTAATTACATCTCTGGGCATCAAATGGGCTCTTAAGAACCTTAAATGGTTATCTGGGCTCCTGATTACCCATTTGTGTGACTACATCTGGCCTAATTTAGACACCTATGTTTGAAAATTGATCCTACAGCGAGTAAGAAAATCATAACAAAGCTACATTTAAAAGGAATTAAAGCCAGGCAGAAAAACCTCAAAAGTTGAATTCTAACTTCATACCTACTGCGACCTCTCCAAAGTTGATGATGTTTTTTCCATTATTTGAAGTGACCACAACAGATGGTGCTACAGCAGGACAGTGCAACTCTAGGTACAAGGTGTTATAAGGACTGGGGAGATGGGAAAAAAAATGTTTGCTGTTAGATCATAAAATCTGGTATTTGAAATCTGCTCTTACTCTATGCAGGAGGGGAAAAAGCATTATGGATATGTGTTAAAGAGACTGTATAATTCTTGGCTTCTTTTCTTGCATCTGCATAGGCAGAAGAGGTGGACTGAATCTGGCACATAAACTTTACATTGTAAATATTCTCTAAGGTGCTTTGATATTTGCAGGCTCAATTCTGATCTCAATTATGGTGGTGTATATTCTAAGTTATTCCACTGATTTATGGGGCAATTAAGATCAGAATCTGGCCTTTTCCCCAAAAAACAAATGAATACTTTTTTCAACATGTGCCCCTACTTTCTTCTGACCTTTCTGATCCACTATAAATTGCATTCATATAGTGTCATGCTGCTCATTTATACAGTACCTGTACTTTAGATTTTCCGATCCTCTCTTTTCATCAGTATCTCCACTTGCAACAAAGCAAGGTATGATGTATCTCTCAAACTTTCCTGTGAAATTCCTAATCAGGGAATACTGAGCTGCAATATATTCTTCAGAGCTAGAGAGCACAAGAATATGGTCTTAATAAGAAGAAAGCAAAAATCATGTAGTAACACAGCACTCTAGTATTAATGCCAGCAAGCAGAATATTACATTGCAGACCTGACCTAGTAAGCATTTGCATTTACTATTTATTGATCATTAATTGTTTAAAAGTAGACTTTAGCAGTAAAGCTGTGTGCTCATTTATTACAAGGCAATGGATCTGCTCAACAGAGGGAGGTGTTTAATAAGTAGTTTGCTTTTCTGTTCATGTCACAGAGAACAAAAATTATGAACTCAGATACTTAATGTCACACTAGAGAAGACAAAACAATTCTCAGTGTGATTCTCCCATGCTGGATTTTCTACTGAAAATCCATTTTGCAAACATTTTCATTGCATCTTTTTATATTCCAGTACTATTCCTAAATTACATATTTCTGTGATAGAGTACATCTGGCAATGCCTCAGAATTCTCAAATACGCATTTCCTTTGGAATGAATTGTGTAGTTACAGTATACTTAAACAATTCATGATTAAAAATACAAGCTGCTTATATGCTGATAGTTAATGGATTACACTGAACGTCTAATTCTTGTCCAAAGCATGTAAGGGGCCAATTCAGCAAAGCACTTAAGCATGTGCCTAACTTTAACATATGAGTGGTTCCATTTACTTCAGTGGGACTACCCAGATACTTGGGACTACTTAGTTACTTAAAGTTAAGCACATGCTTAAATGCTTTGTTGGATCAGGGCCCTCAAGCACTGGACTTTCTTATTAGATGGTATAAATTTAAATGAATAAACTGCTAGGTACCACGTGAAATAAATGTTAATTTTCTGTCAGCTGACCTGCATGCTGCAAAATGACTACCTGGAAGCTTTAAATTAAATCACTGTTATATTTCCCAATGGGTGAATTTCGCCCCATCCTAGTGGTGGTCCTTAACTATACACCATTTAACTGCCAAATTCAGGTGTCAGTGGGTCTTGGGCAGTGGGCATGAGCCTTGTACTGCCCTGGGTGAATTTTACTCGATACAAATGCAACTAATTTATTTGGAAGGGGTGAATCATTCGCTGTCAGTTTCTGTCATTAAAGTGTTTAATCAGTCTCCTATCTGAAAAACAGGCCAATTGCCCTTTAAACTGCTATTGTGGTTGATTCAGCTGAGTTATAGGACAGCCACGTTTAATGCTACACGGTACATTCTTTCAAGCCCACAGCTTTGCTATTTGATCTATAATGAGGGATTCTCTGCTTTGCAGGAGAAGTTCTGACAGTGTAGATTAGAAGCATTGCTAATTTTGGAAATAACCTTTGTAATAAAAAAGGCTAGTTCTCCCCTAAAGTTAGATTGCTCGCTCACACACAGGGATTAATAGATTAATGAAACCAATGTGGTAAATGGCATTCGTTCGCTACCCAGTAAAAGCTGCTGCTACTGACTTACTTGGTTTTTATTTCTTCTGGTTTTGGTGGCTCAAAGCCACTGCTAGCAGCTGCATATTTACTGTTTCTGACCCTCAAAGGCTGTCTGAAAGCGGCAAAACTTGGTTTCTTTCCATCTTTCTTTCCTGCCACAGTTTCGTCTTTCCTCTTCTATAAATACAGCATTTTATATGTATATATAAATATAACATGCATGTGATACTTCAAAGCTGTCTCGGTAATTTGGACACCCAATTCCTATTAAAATCCCATAGGTGGCTACAAATTATTATAGATCAGGGGTTCACACACTTCATTGCACTGCGACCCCCTTCTGCCAATAAAAACGACTACACGATCCCAGGAGTGGGGACCAAGCCTGAGCCTGCCCAAGCCCCGCCGCCCTAGGGTGGGGTGGGGGACAAAGCCCAAGCTCCAGGGCTTCAGCCCTAGGTGGGGGGCCTGTAAACTGAGCCTTGCCACCAGGGCTAAAGCCCTCAGGCTTCGGTCCTGAGCAGTGGGGCTCGGTCTTTGTCTTCAGCACCAGGCCCCAGACCCACCTTAGGGTCCTGGCCCACAGTTTGAGAACCACTGTTATAGATTATTCTGTGGAGATGCTCTAGTCAGGGATCATGGCTCCACTGTGTGAATGCTGGTGCAAACATACAGAAAAAAGATAGTCTCTGCCCCAGAGAACTCCCAATCAAAGTATATAAAAAGAGGTGACAGATGGATGTAACCAAAACCACAAGATAACAGCGATACAATTATGATTAGAGCAATAAGCAATGGATACAGCACGTCAGCAGCCAGCTGGTGGTGGTCAAATAAAATAATAAAAAATAAAGTGAAATTGGACAATTCAAGCTTAGAGCTGCTTCACTCAACCTCAGAGGGCAAATCCTCTGCTGGAGTAAATAAATGCAGCTCTATTGACTTCAGTGGAATTTTATTAATTTACACTAGCTGGGAATCTGACCCATTTTCAAAAGTGCCTAAGTCACTTAGGTGCACATCCCATTTTCAGAAGTCCCTTTTAGGCACTTAGGAGCTCCTAAGGTACTTATGAGCCAAAGTCCACTTTCAAAAGTCAGTCAGGTGCTTTTGAAAATGTTACCCTATATTTATTTATTTATTTATCCAGTCTGCTGATTGCGTTAACTGCCACTTTGTACCGCTAATCACTGGTATATGATTCTTGGCTTCATTTATTGTATTTCTAATTGCAAATAATTTTATGCGAAATAAGTAGTGCTGTAAAAATTAGCTTGATTTTCCTTTGAGAGTTGGTAGAATAACTAAGCGCACTGATTTTTTAAACTGTTCTTACTTGCATTTCCAATTCACGAATCTTCTTCAACATCATCCTTTGTGCATCTGCCCTGCACAGCATTTGAACTGCCTCTTCTCTGATTAGCTGCTCTGACAACACTGGTCTGAAGTACACTTGTATCAAGCATTTCTGAGGTAGAGAGATTGCACACAATGAATGACATTGGGCTGCAAATTAACATCAGTGGCTAAGAGCAGAACTTGGCCCTTGCTTATTTGTAACTCCCACCAAAATCAATAGAAGCTGAGAGCACGAGTTTGAGAACACATTTTGACCTTGGATACCTTGGCCCCTTTTTGTAAGGGAGCCAGGTGAATTAAAGAAAAAGGCTAATAGTAGCTGTGTTTTAAAAAGTTCACAAGGCTGCAATAGTGTTAGATTACCACCAAATTTTCTATATTTAAGTTCCTTTCAGCTAAATAAATCATGCTATAACACTGATGCAAATTTGTCCATGAGTAAAGTTACATGCATACTTGTTTGCATCATTGAGCTCTAGATTTCCATTAAAAGTATTCTTTTAAGATCAGGATACAAAAATGAATTAATTATAGGACTGATAAGTACTAAATTTGTAAGGCTAGAGATGATCATAGAAGTTTATCATTTGTATTCAAATACTTGACATACTCAGAATGAATTTACCTTCCCTGGCAAAACTGTCCCAACAGAAGGCATAATTGTCACAGGAGAATCTTCTGGCACAAGGAATTCAAAGGAAGTGGGTCCAACAGGGGCAATTTCCCCTTTGCCGATCCTTGGGACAGCGTGCGTAAAGCGGTTGAGGCTCACATGTCCATTTATCACATACAGTGTTGCTGTAGATACATCATTTAAAGCTGTTGCTGCAAACTTGACTAAGGAATGAGACAACTCAAGAGGTGGGTGGACTCCAACTGCTTTGCATGACAGCTTGAATTGTCTAAAAATAAACACACCATAAATTGTCTCAGCACAAACAGAGCATCTTAAACAGCCCAGAAGCCTGGGGACCTGATTCTGTAGCTCTTATTCAAGCAGGATTCCTATCGATTGCAATGGAAGTTTTGCCTAAGGATGGCACAATGAGGCAAATATGGTATTTGTTTTAAAATGAGCAACTCCCTAGAGAAGCTGTACCTGAATTATCTCTCTGAACTTCTGAATAGAAATGCAGTGAGATGCAATCTGAAAGTTTGTGCCTTACGCCTTCACTATTATAGAGCATCACCTGGCACAGATGTTGAGCATCTTCAGAAGAAACATGCACAGGACCCATGTAAAGCTTCAATAATTCCACCAAGAAAAGGGGTTGGGAGGAAGTTGCAGGTAAAGAAAGTAAGAGGCAAATTTATAGCTGGAGGCATACAGTATTGATGGACTTGGGTGAGGTAGGAGGAGAGCTGGCAAAAAGGCAATAAATTAACTCAGTAAAGACTTGAACCTGGCAGGCAGGCACTGAGCACCTCTTGTACGACACAAAGCTCCTGCCTCTGCCAATGTACAGACAGCCTAGACTCCGGGACTTAATTATCAGACTCTGATCTTGACTCTAGAACTCCACCATTGATTCAAAGTAACACTTCTACCTTTACTCATTTGTGTTTCCAGATTCTTAACATACCTATTAATCTCCGACTTGCAGGTCAGCTCAAAACTGTATTCTTTTGCCTTGTTGGCTTTGAAGATTATGTCCAGGTTCAGGCTTTCCAGGGGGAGGAGAGTTCCAAACCCATCACTCGGTTGAATTTCTACAAACTTCAAAATGACAAAAAGAAATCTTGTGTATTACAATGTAACAAAGGGTAAGGGCACGAGAAACACATGCCTGAGGAACTTCGGCCCGAGACACTCATCTGAGGAATAGTGTCTGTGGGTGACTAGAATTCTGTGCAGGCTTCTAGTTCTAGAATAACTTGGAAGGTTGCAATTTCAATTTACCTTTCCTGCTGCAACTGATTTCTCATCTTGGACAACATGTGACCAAGCAGTAAAATTCTATCACCTCAGATTTCAATGGAGTTGACATTTGAGAAAGCAGAAAGCCTGAAAGGAAATCCTGACTTATTGTCCATGGTAACCATCCTATTCTTATGTAGCTATTAGGGCTGTTGATTTTTAATCACAGTTAACTCATGCAATTAACTCAAAAAAATTAATCATGATTAATTGCAGTTTTAATTGCACTGTTACATTTCAATTGGTATTCTATAGTTTATTACATATTTTGGATTTTTTCCTACATTTTCAAATATATTGATTTAAATTACAACACAGAATACAAAGTGTACAGTGCTCATTTTATTTTATTTTTTACAAATATTTGCACTGTAAAAATGATAAAAGAAATAGTATTTTTCAATTCACCTTATACAAGTACTGTAGTGCAATCTCTTTATTGTGAAAGTGCAACTTACAAATGCACATTTTTGTTGTTACATACCTGCACTCAAAAACAAAACAATGTAAAACTTTAGAGCCTACAAGTCCACTCAATCCTACTTCTCGTTCAGCCAATCGCTAAGACAAACAAGTGTGTTTACATTTACAGGAGATAATGCTGCCCACTTCTTATTTACAAGGTCACCTGAAAGTGAGAACAGGCGTTCCCATGGGACTTTTGTAGTCCGCATTGCAAGGTATTTACATGCCAGATGTGCTAAACATTCATATGCCCCTTCATGCTTTGACCACCATTCTGGAGGACATGCTTCCATGCTGATGACACTCGTTAAAAAAATAATGCGTTAATTAAATTTGTGACTGACCTCCTTGGGGGAGAATTGTATGTCTCCTGCTCTGTTGTACCTGCACTCTGCCATATATTTCATAAAAAGAAAAGGAGTACTTGTGGCACCTTAGAGACTAACCAATTTATTTGAGCATAAGCTTTCGTGAGCTACAGCTCACTTCATCGGATGCATACTGTGGAAAGTGTAGAAGATCTTTTATACACACAAAGCATGAAAAAATACCTCCCCCCACCCCACTCTCCTGCTGGCAATAGCTTATCTAAAGTGATCACTCTCCTTACAATGTGTATGATAATCAAGCTGGGCCATCTCCAGCACAAATCCAGTGCTGGAAATGGCCCACCTTGATTATCATACACATTGTAAGGAGAAAAGGAGTACTTGTGGCACCTTAGAGACTAACCAATTTATTTGAGCATGAACTTTCGTGAGCTACAGCTCACTTCATCTGATGAAGTGAGCTGTAGCTGTAGCTCACGAAAGTTCATGCTCAAATAAATTGGTTAGTCTCTAAGGTGCCACAAGTACTCCTTTTCTTTTTGCGAATACAGACTAACACGGCTGTTCCTCTGAAACCTGTCATTGTAAGGAGAGTGGTCACTTTAGATAAGCTATTACCAGCAGGAGAGTGGTTTGGGGGGGGGGGGCGGGGAGGTGAGAAAACCTGGATTTGTGCTGGAGATGGCCCAGCTTGATTATCATTCACATTGTAAGGAGAGTGATCACTTTAGATAAGCTATTGCCAGCAGGAGAGTGGGGTGGGGGGAGGTATTTTTTCATGCTTTGTGTGTATAAAAGATCTTCTACACTTTTCACAGTATGCATCCGATGAAGTGAGCTGTAGCTCACGAAAGCTTATGTTCAAATAAATTGGTTAGTCTCTAAGGTGCCACAAGTACTCCTTTTCTTTTTGCGAATACAGACTAACACGGCTGTTACTCTGAAACCATATATTTCATGTTATAGCAGTCTCGGATGATGACCCAGCATGTTGTTCTTTTTAAGAACACTTTCACTGCAGACTTGACAAAATGCAAAGAAGGTACTAATGTGAGATTTCTAAAGGTACTACGGCACTTGATCCAAGGTTTAGGAATCTAAAATGCCTTCCAAAATCTGAGAGCGATGAGGTGTGGAGCATGCCTTCAGAAGTCTTAAAAGAGCAACACTCCTATGCAGAAACTACAGAACCCGAACCACCAAAAAAGAAAATCAACCTTTGGCTGGTGGTATCTGACTCAGATGATGAAAACAAACATGCGTCGGTCTGCACTGCTTTGGATCATTATTGAGCCGAAACCCATCATCATCATGAAAGCATGTCTTCTGGAACGGTGGCTGAAGTATAAAGGGACATATGAATCTTTAGCGCATCTGGCATGTAAATATCTTGAAACACCGGCTACAATAGTGCCATGCGAATGCCTGTTCTTACTTGCAGGTGACACTGTAAACAAGAAGAGGGCAGCATTGTCTCGTGTAAATGTAAACAAACTTGTTTGTCTGAGCGATTGGCTGAACAAGAAGTAGGACTCAGTGGACTTGTAGGCTCTAAAGTTTGACATTGTTTTATTTTTGAATGCAGTTATTTTTTTGTGCATAATTCTACATTTGTAAGTTCAACTTTCATGATAAAGAGATTGCACTACAGTATTTGTATTACGTGAATTGAAAAATACTATTTTATTTTACAGTGCAAATATTTATAATAAAAATAAATATAAAGTGAGCACGGTACACTTTGTATTCTGTGTTGAAATTGAAATCAATATATTTGAAAATGGTATTCTATTATTGTTGAACAGCACGATTAATTGTGATTAATTTTTTTAATCACTTGTCAGCCCTAATAACTATCCCCTTGCAAGATTGAATGAGATGCGAGAAAGATATCAACTACCTTTCCTACCTCACTAGGGAGTTGTGAGGATAAATCCATTAATGCTTATGAGGTGCTCAGATAGATGAGGCCCAATATGCTGCATATAGCTCTCACAACACTTCTTCCGGAGTCTTCTGGTTTGATCAAGGAAGGAAGATTTCATTAGACTGCTATGACAATTGATACTTGTTTAAAAGCCATATGAGTGGCCTGTACTATTTGTATGCAGCCATTAAAATAGATTGCATGCCAATTTTTCCTGCATGAATGCTTTTTTAAAATGAATAAGCAGTGCTGTATGAGTCAGGATCCCAAGAAGTCTCAGATCTTCAGTGCTGCTGCTATAAATGACAGCTTAAGCTTCAGCCCCACCTGCATATCTGAGAAATGAAGCTCTGATGTAACTGCAACTGATCCTGACATCTTATGTCAGCAGCCTCTTTGGTTTTCATTCTCTGAGAAGGCTGGAGAGCGAGTCATTTCCCCAAGTTGCCAGGTTCTCCCTAGCACTTAATGAAGCTTCAGCCCAACCTGCTGTGCCCTGGAGGCTTCATTCAGCAGGCATCTTCCTTTGACCTGATGCTTGAGTAGTTGATTTCCAAAAAGGCCCCAAAAGTCTTAGCCCTCAGGACCCTGTGGTCTCCAATGTTTGCTTTCGCTTAAATGGCCATTTAGAATTAAAATTCTCCTCACTCTTGTTAAGTTAGACACCTTTCTTGCTAATAAGGGATTGATTTGTTGCATGCCTGCAGCATACATGTCAGCAGCACCAGCAGCTGTCTCTGTCAAGTCAGGCTTAACAGTCTTACAGAGTTCAGTATTTGAAGCAGATTTTCTGCTCTGAAGAGAGACCTGATGGAAGTGGCACTGTTGGGGTCCTGTGTCTTTTGGGGACCCCATCTTGGATTTGTGTGGTTAGAAAGCTTTTAAAAGGTGTAGGGCTTGCTTTAATTGCCACATCATAAACTCACCAGGGGTCTGAGTGTCAAGCTGGGTGAGCTCGTGCTCCAACATCCCCATTACTTTGGTATTAAAAATTCTGCAGGGCAAATTATACCCTCACTGAGACCTGCACAGTCTTCTTAGCATTCAGCCAGGTTGCAGAGGATAACTGGGATTTGCAGGGTAATTTGAGTTGAGCAGGTATAATTGAGGCCGGAGTTTGTCCTGCAGAATTTTTAATGCTGGTGATAATGCACGAACCAGAAAGAACAAAGTCAGAAAAACATGGTCACTTGAAAACTGAGCAAATTTGATCTGGAATCACTGAGACATGATAACCAGGAGCCCCACCTGTCTTGGAAGTCTTACTAAAATCAGGATATCATGTCTACTGCTTCCCCTCTGTCCTCTAGGCCAGTAACCCTGTCCAAGATCCATGACAGTAAGTCACAAGCTTCATTTGCACTCAAAGTTTCAACATTTCACAAGAATAAAATATATTTAAAACAAAGGAAGGGGGGAAAACCCAGCCAGGTACCTCAGGGAGTCCAACAAATCCAAACTCTTGTGGCAGGATGGATTTGTTTGTTAGAGTTATGGTTGTCTGAACAGCTTCATAGATAGTGCAGTAACCAAAATTCACTTCAGCTGGGCTGATTTCCAAATCAGAGGTAGTAACAATTGCATGGACAATAAATTCAACGGGCTTAGTCTGAAACGAGATTGAAAGTACTGAGTAAGAACTGCAGCAGTGGGCACGAACTAGGGTATATGAATTAAGTGAAAAGATTTCCAAAAAGACACTGTGAATTAAGATATTCTATTCTATTCCTCGACAGCAATTTAATTTAAGTAGCATTCTTATTTTGAACTTCAGTTTATCATGGTTCTTAACAACAAGCAATTGAAACATGCCTATTTTATAACTAAAATTGCCAAAAGAATCACTAGGTATTTCAGATTCCATATGTTGGAATGTAGTCACACCTGCATTTGTATGAAATATGAATTCTAAGATACATGTACATTTGCTGTAAAATGTTTTATATTTTCAGAATAAAACTGTGTGCTATGGTACCTAAAAGCTCTCTGGAACATAAGAATTCCTCAGTGAATAAGTGAGCACCTTCCTTAACTATTCAAAGTCTAGGGTTTGCATTTTGAAGAGGCTTGATAGAAAATGACTTTACACAACTAACCATCTATTATACCATTTTGAGCATCTTTTAATTAATTTAATCACAGACTTCCACTAATACACAAAGGTTCAAACTGAGATTTGGTATCACCAAGTGCAACTCCACTGAAGTCAATGGAATTGCACCTGCTGACATCAGGTGTGAATTTGGCCCAAAGAGTATCTAATATCAGTACTAGAGCTATGCTCTGGATCAGTGAGGACTAGATTCTGCCACCCTACTCATTTGGAGCAATACTGCAGTTGACTCCATGAGTAGCCCTGTTGAGTTGGTTTTCCATTAGATTCATCAGCGAGAGGAAGGATTAGTACTTCATCAGTTGTCCTACTGATTTGATTTCAAAGGGATGGCTAACCGCGTAACTCCTGTCTGTAAGGTGTCAGAATCTGGCCCTGAAGCAGCACAGAATTATTGAGATTTCCACACTCTTTGCAATTCTAGGCTGCTTGGACTGTGGAGAGCCTGTTAAAATTTAAATCTTCTACTACTTGCAACACACAATAACACTAACCTTATCAGCAATCTTTATTGTCATTGGAACTTCCAGAACCCTGGTTTCTGTGTCAAAATATTTTCCTGCATCTTCTGGGAGAGAGTGCCTGAAATAGAAAAATGTATTTATTTTTCTTAAGGACAACCTAACTGCTCTCTAGCTAAGGAGGAATAATTGAGTCTTCAGTGCCTATATTTTGAATCAAGTACAAGTTTAAGACAACTGAGTTTAGTTAAGATCCAAAAGGTATATTCATCAACATTCTAATCCAGCAAAGCACTTGGATTCAAATAGACCACTCAGATTCTTACATGCTTCACTGGACTGGGGCCTAAATTAAAGTCTTTGTATGAATTTGAATATGCCAATGCTGGGGAAGAGCATGGAGGGAGTTTCCAACCAAAAAATACGATAACCTAGGAGAATATGCCTCTGTCCAAGAGACAGATAATGCAGCTGTGTCAGAGGTAAAGCAGACTTGTCATATATTTCATACAGAAAGATCATCCCTCACTATGCAGGTAGCTATAAATCAGCTTTCATGAGGATAATTAGCAATGTGATGTTCGTATTAATAGATCTGACTAAGGCCCAATTTTCCAAAGACAAGCTCCTTTTAAAAAACCCAGTTTAGGAGCCTATGGGCGTTATTACTCAATGGGACTTGTTCTCGTAAGGAACATTAATTGCTTTTGAAAATGCCATCCCCATCTCCAGTGGGAATTGAGTGCCTAATTCTCTGAAGCCCCTTTGAAACTCCCAGATTTAAGTTCATATTTAGGCATTTGGGAGGCCTGATTTTCAAAAGTAAGGAACACCCATAAGCTCCCAATTACTTCAATATTGCTCTAATAAAAATTGGTTATTGCTAAATATTTCAAACTGTTGAAAAGGCCATAATAACACAGTTAATGTCTGTTTGAAACATGCGACAAACCACAACAGAAAAGGTTTAGTGCTTCAGTGATCTCTCTTCATGGCTACTACCTTCTTTGCATTTAGCTAGGAAATGTGAGGAAAATTAGAACAAGCATTAAAGCTAATCTTTCAATCAGACATGGGCCATAGCCACCAAGGTTGGTTCCAGAACCCCAAATTCTCCAAACTTCTAGCGCGCCTGGATATAGGAGTAAATGCTCTGCTAGAATGGGAGCAATTTATTCCAACAAATGAATAGTGTAAATGTTACTAATCCAGGCTATTTCCTACTGTTTTATTTCTATTTAAATGTTATGCTGGAACGAAAAAGCTGGACATGAAAAGGGTCTAGTTTGATAGGTGCATGAAATTCCCATTAATGCTAATGAGACTAAGACCCAGATGTGTGTTTTGCCTGTATTACTAAAGGAGCCGATTATACAGCAGGGTTTTATTTACAGGCATTTTAGTAAAGTATTTCTAAAACTGCTCCTCTATTTTTTTACTAGCAAAACCTTTATGGCCATAAATAGGAATTAAAACTTGCTTTGTAATCAGTGTCTAAGCCTCCTGCATTCTGGCCGCAGTCACGAGTACGTGAGCAAACCAACCTAGGCAATCTGTTCCTGTTGACATTGATGTTAATTAATTACCAGTCCCTCTGAGTCAGTATCAATGGGATCACAACACAAGGGAAAGACATAAATAAAGACAGGCTGCAGAAATGAAACAAACATGAAGACCAACAGCCCTTTGTCTGATTACATACCAGATTTGTCATTAGCAGGGAATGTGTGAGCTTCAGTTGCTGAAACTTCTCACTCTTGTACAGCCCAATTTCAGAGTTTTCAAGCAAAGTCAGTACAAAAGCTCTATTATTTTTAGATCTATGTGCCTATTTATAAAGCTGGACCCTTAGAGCATTGGAGTGAATAGTTTCCCATACTTAAGTCTCCACAGTGATACTATTTCTGCTACCAGCTCTCTAGATAGGTTTCCTCCACAAACACCACTGATTGCAGAACAGTGAGGCAAAAAGACATTTTTCACAAAGAAATGTTTAGGCTCCTGTTAATCGTCACTGCAATTGCATATCTACTCTTTAAAGATAGTGTTGTTCATACGTCTTCCTTCTTTAGTTTGTGCCCCTTTCCCTCATTGATTCTACCCTTGCAAATTCAGGATTGCTCCCAACAATATATTCTCTAGTTTTCTTAGAAGGCCCAAAAAATGGGCTTTCACCACTATCCTGGAGAGACTAGTGCACTGTCTAACAGAACTTGTGGTCAGGAAGGATTTCCTGATATTCAGCCTAAATTTTCTTTCACCTCGTTATTTCTAGTTAAACATCCATGTAGCACATTAAAAAATTCCTTTGCTTGTCCTCTGCGAGACCATGCTGTTTCAGGTGCAGCAGGTACTCCAGGATGAGTGGGATGGGCACCTGGAGTGGAAGTGTGCAATGCTGAGCACACCAGAATGTGAACCTTTTCCACTTTGCTAGGTAGTGGCCCTAGTGGAGGGTTTTCTGCTGCCGAGTAGTACCTCTCTTACTGGGTCCGAGCAGAGGAGCTCCATGGGGTTTAGCCATGAAGCTTCCAGGCCGTGAGATGGAGGGACTGGAGGTTGGGGTGATGAAGACAACCATGGTCCTGAGTGATCAGGTCAGGGAGGAGTGGCAATGTGATCAGGGCGTCCACTGACGCCTCCAGGAGCGTGGTGTAACAATGTTGGCGAGGCCATGCTGGTGCGACCAGAATTAACTCTGCTCTATCTCTGTGGACCTTGAGTAGGACCTTGTGCTCGAGGGAGATCGGGGGAAAGGCATACAACAGGTTGCTTCCACAGGGTAGCAGGAACATCTCTGATCAAGCACGGGCTGTGTTTCTGGAAGGAGCAGAACATTTGGCACTTTCTGTTGCTCCAGGTGACAAACAGGTCGACCTGGGGACACCCCCACCTTTGGAAGATAGAGTGTACAACATCTGGGCGGATGGACCACTCGTGATTGTGGAAGGATCTGCTGAGGTGGTCTGCCAACTTGTTCTGGGAACCTGGGAGATAGAATGCTTCCAGGTGTTTAAGATGGAAATCTCACTCCTTCTTCGTCCTGGGGTAGAAAGCTCTGCAGATTTTGCACCTTTCTGTCTCATGCGCCTCCCCCACACACTTCAGGCATGGGTCATAGAGGTCGCCTGTTGGCATAGGCTTGCTGCAGGTTCCGCAGGGCTTAAACCCTTGGGACCGAGGCATGCCACAGAACCCAAGGAAGGGGTTGGGGACTGGGGGGAAAAACTCCACTACCAAACTTTATCTATCAACTATATACAACTGTCACTAACTGTGAACTAGAAACTACAACTACAAACTAGAAGATATGCTAGGAGAAGCACTTGCTACGCAAGCGACCGCAGTTCCAGTGATGGTCACTGGTGGTAAGAAGGAACTGAGGAGGGACTAGGTCGGCAGGGGCACATATTCAAAGCCATGAAGGTGCCACTCCAGGGGCTCCACAGCCGACCTGACGGGAGCTGCTAAGGGAAAACTTTCCGATGACTGCACACAGCGCGAGTGCACACCTAATTGGAATCAATATGAACAATGACTCGAAGAACAGAAAGTTAATCCAACCAATGTCAATGAGATTATTCCAGAATCTTTGTGAAACCTTGGGTCATTTATAAATATGTTTATGGAGGCTGTCAAAAAATGACACTTACTGTTTGTATCCTTAAAGACTAGTTAACGAGCAAATGAGATTGCTTGTCATAAACAGAAGCGTGATGTAGTGTTGGTATTTTTCTTTAGTTTATATTGGCATTTACTTTTCAATCTGTAAAGGTTAGGTATATATTCTGGCATTGAGAGTTGAAGATTTTAAACGTTTTTGCAAAAACAAATTTTCCATAGATACACATTCCTGGAATATTCTTCTTTTGCATTCCTAAATCTTCTAATGGAGAAATTAGCGTCTGTGTCCCACAATGTTCAGTAAAGGAGGTCACTTCAAACTGTTGAAGAGGCAACCTCCTGAGATCTGTTCCTAGTGGAGTTCGGTATGCTTGATATTATTTACCTTTTTATTAATATGGAGTGACTTTAAAAATACATATATTGTTTCTAACATTTCTGCAATACATAGTTCTATTTTACTTTTTATGCAAGGTGGTCTGCAAGCTATCACCAGGTAAAGTCACACAGGTATGTCTACACTGCAAAAAAACCAAAACAAACATGGCAGAAAGTCTCAGAACTCAGGTCTACCCACTTAAGCTTGTGCTATGGTGCTAAAAATAGCAGTGTAGACATTCCTGCTTGGGCTCTGAGGATACCTCTACATGGCAAAAAAAACCAACCAACCAACCAACCCACCCCCATGGCGGCAAATCTCAGAGTCTTGGTCTACAGACTGGGCCTCACAGGGCTCATGCTATGGTGCTAAAACCAGCAGTGTATACGTTCCTGTTTGGGCTGGAGCAGGCTCTGAGACCCACTCACCTCACCAGACTTCAGAGCTCAAGCACCAGCCCCGGCAAGAATGTCTATGCTGCTATTTTTAGCACCATAGCGCAAACCTGAGTCTATAGACCCACTGCCATGTTTTTAACAGTGTGGACATTAGGCTGCCAGTGTCTACGGAATCTGTTCCAACCTCCAAGAAACCAAGAAGCAGAATACTTGGGGAATTCTGGTAGTTGGTAAATGAGAAATCTTGCTTTTAAATAGGCTGAAATCATGACTGTCGCAAGAAGGAGTACAATTACAGTACATGTCCTATGACTAAGTATTGGGATGTGCACTGAAGACTGAGAGCTCCCCAAGCCCTCCCAGCCTTCTTATCACACACTTATCATTCCTGCTCAACACATTTAAAGCTTAATTTAAAAATAAATAGACTATTCCTTCTTTTGAGGAGCCTGAATTTGTCGTGCTGAACCAATTAGGTATTTGCATAAATGTGTCACTAGCTCAGCATTATACATCAAGCATGTACCATAAAAATACCCCACCTCCCATGCTGTACCATACAGATCAGTTTCAAAGGAGTGTGTGTGTGTAGCTTTCCCATTTTTCAAATGCAGATTAACATTTTTAATCCACGTTGTGCTTCTATCCATTCAGCAAATGTAATAGTGTTTCACAGAATCTGAAGTTTAGGAACTGGAAACTGTCATAATGGTGATAACTGTTGTTGTAATGGGATAGAATTGGCTATGTAGGAAGAATTGTAACATTTATATTTTCTTTGAAAATTATGCTGTTAAAAGCTTTGGCGTCTGACTTTAGATTTTCATTTTAGAGCTGAGGGTCTATTTTGGAGAGGCTGAGTGCAAATGGGTGAAAATCTGACCCTACTGAAATCAATGAGACTAGAATTTTTACCTCACAACTTCAGATAAGGTCAATGGGAGAGGCAGATGCTCAGCACCAATGGAAATCAGATTAAAAGTCTGATTCTACTCTCACTATCACTGCTGTAAATCCGGAATAATTTCACTGATGCAACTGGTTTTACAACAGATTCAAAGGGATGTGACAGGAGAATCAGAACCTAACCATTCAATTTATACTTGAACAGGAAATTACTCACTAAATTCTGTTTAAAAAGTGATTATAGCCTTAGTCAGAGAATGGTCAGTAAAAGACCATGTCATTTAAACAGCCAAATGGATCTCTTGGTTTATATAGCTGTTCTCTTCTGTTTATATACATAGCCTTCTTGCGAAAGGGTGGCAGAGAATCTTGCTGGACTAAGGCTTTTGACATGTTTAAGAATAGAAGGTGGTATTATTTTAAATATAGAAAACAATCCCAAAATGAGAGGTGAAAACCTTTATAACCTCTCCGAGGAAAGGTATACAATAATGTGAGTATGCAGCAGCAAGTTTGGCTATTCTGCATGTGCTCTGTAGCCACTTGTTCAGGGGTTAACTAATTAGTGATCTTTGACTAGAAGGCACACCCATGAGAGAGTGAAATACCTTTTCAACCATGTGACACTGATGTGTGTCTCACTGTTCTGAAAGAGTAGCTTCCCCCACAATGACAGAAGTAACCAACTAGGATTGCAACTGCTAAGATTTTCACACTGTTGCTGTCACCACAGGGAAAGTATTACTGCATAGGAATGTAATCCAAGTCAATTTCCTCCTTGGACTCTGACATCTCAGAAGAATAGAGGAGAAGGAGGAGAGAAGGGGAGAGTGCTTGAAAGGGCCAAATTCAGTACAGCTATGCAATCGCACTGAAATCAATAGTATGAAGTCCAGCCATTGCAGTCTGTGGGTGTAAGAGGAAAAAATTGACTTGCTCTAACTTTTTGCAGACAGGTTTCAGAGTAACAGCTGTGTTAGTCTGTATTCGCAAAAAGAAAAGGAGTACTTGTGGCACCTTAGAGACTAACCCATTTATTTGAGCATGAGCTTTCATGAGCTACAGCTCACTTCATCGGATGCATACCGTGGAAACTGCAGCAGACTTTATATACACACAGAGAATATGAAACAATACCTCCTCCCACCCCACTGTCCTGCTGGTAATAGCTTATCTAAAGTGATCATCAAGTTGGGCCATTTCCAGCACAAATCCAGGTTTTCTCACCCTCCACCCCCCCACACAAATTCACTCTCCTGCTGGTGATAGCCCATTCAAAGTGACAACTCTCTACACAATGGCCCCTCTGCCATTTACATTGGTCAAACTGGACAGTCTCTACGTAAAAGAATAAATGGACACAAATCAGATGTCAAGAATTATAACATTCATAAACCAGTCGGAGAACACTTCAATCTCTCTGGTCACGCAATCACAGACATGAAGGTTGCTATCTTAAAACAAAAAAACTTCAAATCCAGACTCCAGCGAGAAACTGCTGAATTGGAATTCATTTGCAAATTGGATACTATTAATTTAGGCTTAAATAGAGACTGGGAGTGGCTAAGTCATTATGCAAGGTAGCCTATTTCCCCTTGTTTTTTCCTACCCCCCGCCCCCCAGATGTTCTGGTTTAACTTGGATTTAAACTTGGAGAGTGGTCAGTTTGGATGAGCTATTACCAGCAGGAGAGTGAGTTTGTGTGTGTATGGGGGTGGGGGTGGGGGTGAGAAAACCTGGATTTGTGCTGGAAATGGCCCACCTTGATTATCATGCACATTGTAGGGAGAGTGGTCACTTTGGATGAGCTATTACCAGCAGGATAGTGAGTTTGTGTGTGTGGTTTTTGTGAGGGGGTGAGAGAACCTGGATTTGTGCAGGAAATGGCCCACCTTGATTATCATACACATTGTAAGGAGAGTGGTCACTTTAGATAAGCTATTACCAGCAGGAGAGTGGTTTGGGGGGGGGGGGCGGGGAGGTGAGAAAACCTGGATTTGTGGTGGAAATGGCCCAACTTGATGATCACTTTAGATAAGCTATTACCAGCAGGACAGTGGGGTGGGAGGAGGTATTGTTTCATATCCTCTGTGTGTATATAAAGTCTGCTGCAGTTTCCACGGTATGCATCCGATGAAGTGAGCTGTAGCTCACGAAAGCTCATGCTCAAATAAATTGGTTAGTCTCTAAGGTGCCACAAGTACTCCTTTTCTTTTTGCAGACAGGCTCTCTAAATTAATATCTTAAATACTAAACAGAGAGGTGATTAATACCATTCATTCACCTGGGCAGGAACTTCAGCTGCACACTGAAGGAAGACTGGGCTTGAATGTAACCTGTTTTCGGAAGAAGCTCCATGTGGTTACTCAGTTCTTTGGATACTTCAAACTTCAAGCGTAGAGCGGCTTTTGCTCTGCAAACAGATCAGACAGACCTGAGTGGGTTTGTGCTGCCAGCTCAACAGCTACATTTTATTCAGTGCTTTAGCTCTCTTTTCCCATTGCAGCTCAGTTTTGTATGTTGCACTTGGAATTATTCCAAGCTTTCTTTGCAAGTGAAGGACAGTTACGCTGGGCACATAGAATTGTTAAAGCAAAATCACACAGTTATGTTCTCTGTCAGGCTACAATGCTTCCAAATCTGGGTTTCTGTATTTGAGTTCATCCTGCTTCAAAACCAAAATGTTGCAGAATAGAAGCAGTTTGTGTACCTATCACACATTTTTCCTTCCTGAATCAACAGCGCCAGAGACCCATGGACTCTGTTCCATGTGGAACCAATTCAGAGGTGAAGGGACAGCCTTGCTACAAAGTTGGGCCTGTGCACTGCTAGGCAAAAGTAATCTGGCATGGGTAGGACCAACAAATGTAAACAAGTATTAACCCCAATATTAACTCATGAGTCAAAGCCCAGCAATCCCCTGAGCCTGGATGCCTGTGTAACCCACACACCTTCTGGGTGTGGTGTTCTGTCCCATCTAGTGGCACTGAGACCACTTAGGGAGAGAAAGTTAAATGAGTCTGCTCTACAGCCTTAGCTAAGAGCCAGTTGGCTTTTAGCTCATGCTCCAGAGGTCCCCAGTTCGATCCTGTCCGCCGATGACCGGGGTCTGTCAGCATTACACCTGCAGCACTGCAAGGTGGAGATTGTCTCCTGTGTGAACACGGAAATAAGAGAGGAACGAATCTAGAAGTGGTTGGTGCATACAGATGAAAGCATCAAAATTAGTCATTTGCTTTCTTCCCAGGGCTTTTCTAATGCTGTAATTGATCAAATCAGTTAGACTGATTATGAGCAAGTGTAGTCCTTTCTGCTTGTTTCTCATGCATTCTGCTGGATCAGTGGTGTGAGGTGCACTGTATAGCAATGGACACCGGTAGCAAATCCTTCCTCCAACACCACGTGCACAGACTCTTTAAAGACCATGGAGGGTGGCAAGGGTCTGGGCTTCATCTGAAAGATCTCCACACAGTGAACCAAAGGGACTGAAAGTGTCTGCTTCAGCATACTGAAAGGCTGAGCCAACACTGCCAATGTCTGAGTATATGATACTAGAGTTTCAGATCTGATGCTTAAACAACGCAGGTATTCTCTCTAGCACTGGGAGGCTAAGTAAAGCACCTGATCCTCCAAGATCCTGAGGACACCCTGCACTGTTCTGAGCGCCCTAAACTCCATGCAAGTTGGAAAGCTCAGCATCTTATAGGACTGCTCCCCTTGGTTGGCCAAATTTTGGCCTAAGCTAATTGACAGTTTCCTAAAACAGGAACCTGGAATTTGCATTGGGAGAGTTAATCACTTTTAACTGACAAAAGTTATTCCGCCTCTGCATTTGTAATCCTGTTCCTGGGAGTGGGTTATTTTAGAGCAAGTAAATCTCTTACATAGCTTGTGTTTGTCACATCTGGGAGCTGAATTTCTGAGATAACAGCTCTACTATTTCTTTCCAACTGTGAAGAATCTCTGCAGTGTCTAATTCTGGTAAAAAGTTTAGAATATGTGTCTTCTAACAGAAATAGTGTAAAAAAACCCCACACCAATCCTATTAGCATGCATTTAAATAGAATCTAAAATATGGGGATTGTTAAAATAGGAATACTCAGCATCTAGCAGCCAATAACTGCATTAGACAGAAAAAAAACAGCACATGGAAGTCAAGTAACAGAGTAGCTCACATAACCATTCTCTAAAGGTAAGAGCCACTGCACAGACCTCTAGGAAACTAACAATCTACAGCACTATCTTTACACTGCAATATGTTCTGACACCATGGGACAGTGCACAGATATTACAGTGGTGAGGGCCATATAAGTACCTGGACAAAAATCCAGGATCCTCTGAAATAAGGATTTGGTCCATCTATGTATTTATATGGGACTTAGCACCACAGCATTGGAGCACCTCTGAAACCCACTGAGGGGTTCTTGCTCCAGCCCAAGCAAGAATGTCTATACTGCTATTTTTTGTCCTGTAGCCCAAGCCCCGTGAGTCTGAGTCAGTTGACCTGGGCTCTGAGACTCGCTGCTATGGATTTTATTTTCTTTGCAGTGTAGATATTCCCAAAATATGCCTAGAATGCTACACAACAGTCTGAACATTAATGACCCATGGATCATGCCAAGTGTATTGGAAGCTTTGAACTCCTGTAGTCTGAATGAGAATATTTTTTTCTCCTTTTAACTTTCTGCTACGTACCCTGAAGCCAGGAAAAAATAGGTTTCAGAGTAACAGCCGTGTTAGTCTGTATTCGCAAAAAGAAAAGGAGTACTTGTGGCACCTTAGAGACTAACCAATTTATTTCATGCTCAAATAAATTGGTTAGTCTCTAAGGTGCCACAAGTACTCCTTTTCTTTCAGGAAAAAATAGTCACCCAAGTAAAGTTAGTGACAAACTAAACCTAACAAACTAGTAAGGAGGAGTCATTTACAACCATGTTCTGCTGCAGCAGGATCTGAAGGGGAGGCTACTGCTGGTTCTACTCCCACCCTTCAGCACCATGATCCTCACGGGATGCCTTCAGAGGAGGTGTTGCACAGAAGAGCCAGAAGTGGGAGAGAAAAACAATAACAAAGGCAGCTGTGAACCTTTTAACCAAAAGAATGGAGGCCTTTTCTTCCAAAGCCAACAATATCCAAATTGAAATAAGACCGACACATAACACTGTATTATAAACACCTCTACTAATTAAATATCTAGCTAATAATATAGAGTGAGAACTTCACAGGCTAGGAGTGGGGGTTAAGGGAAATACAACTGGCCCTTTTAGAAACAGACAGGCCATATCAGGTTTGCTTATACTATACAGAGGTACTATAGTATCTGTTTAAAGGTATGCTTGACCTCCATGGTGGTTGCCCTATAGATCTTATGAGGCAGATTGGCCTGAGGCTGGCTTCTAGTTCTGACATTGATTGTAACTACAGGGGAAAGCCAGGGGAAGAATAACAATGAAAAATACAAGGCACTTTGTACGCTATCCCAGGCTGACTAAATGTACTTGTGTATAATGAAATAATAAGCTTAACATCCTTCCCTCCCTAAAATATATTGTGTGAATTTAATGCTGGCGAAAGATGCTGGGTGTCTGCCTTAGAGACTGAAGTCTTCCATCCAGGTACAACACATGCAGCAGCAGTGCGAGTTTCCCCCACTGACCAACCAATGTTCTTCAATCCTCAAATGACGGGGTAATTCAGTCTTCATGCCTGCTGAGTGCTTGGCTTCTCTGCCGACATAGCCAATAGGGGAACCATTTTGTGGTATTTGTGGTTGTGGTTATTTGCCTTCCTGAATGGAGACGATTGAAAAGCCAATGGATGGTAATGGAAAAAAAGACTTTCAGTCTACTCAAGCTAGGATGAAAATTTTGAAGGCCTGTTTAGGTGTTCTGAGGTTTTATTAAAACAAAAATTATTCAAATACTACTGGTCACTATATTAGTGTAGTTCACTACCTATTAGTTTGATGCTTTGATTTTTTTCCCCTTCTCAGACAAGTCACTCGTTATGATCTCACTATTTAGTTATTTTAATTAACCAGTCATGAATATATTATGGGATAGCTTACCTGCTTCGAATAATGATACAGTCCTGATAGAGCCGGTCGTACATACAGATCTTTAGATCGACATTTGGATTGGGCACCCAAACAGGCACATCAACAGAGACTCCAATGACACAAAAGTGTAGCTATATATTTGAATATACAAATTAATAATGGTTACTACTTTTCAGAAGCCATTGAAAATTTCTAACAATTCAGGATAAAGGAAAATTAGGTTTGTGCTGATAAACAGCAGAATCATATATCCTATTATTAATATTAAAGACATTTTAAGTAAACACAATGAAGAAAATATCCTTTATAAATTAAAATGTTGCAGCTTTCACTTACCAGTATAAAACACAAACTATAGTAGTTTTTGTCCACACATGATAGAAGGCATACATGAGTGTCATACTGGCTAATATTTTAGATTTTTACGTAAAATACAGGATTTTTTTTTAATTTAGCACTACAAGTTTAATAACCCTGGAGACTGCAGTCTGTTTGTGGGATAAACAGTTATATCATTGTCAGCACAGTGCAAGCTGCTCCCACAGTGACCCCCCACCAAAGGACTCAGCCCAGTCCTAGAGGGAATACTCCTTCCTTCCTAAGAAGTGTATCCACAAAGTCATGAGGGTCTGGACTACTCCTCTGCAGCTCTTTTTGTGGAGCTGCTTCTTTGTGGATTTGGGGGAGTGCCAGGTTTGGGGCAGACAGCCTGCTACTAAGTGTAGATTTTCTGCCAAACTGCTAAGATGAACACCCAGGCAGTGTGTGGCCTGAAATAAAAGTGTAGCATTAAAATACGTTGTAGTGGTAATTAGAGTTGTCACCTGTCCCAGTTATCATGCATTCTGTGTGTGGTTTCACTCTCCTTTCTCAGGATGACTATAAACTTATTTTTCTCTAACCTCTCCCACAGCTTCAACCCCACCTCCCAACCCCTTGTAGTTCTTGTTACACATAGAAGGATGTCAAAATTGCTTTTCTTCAGTGTGTTGGACCAGACCCTGGCACTTAGAAACACTCACTGGTTTGCAGTTTGGGTTGTCAAATGTAATCTCAAACTCTGCACGTACATCCCCAGGGACGCAGGGAGTAAAAATAATCTGAAGTTTGATTGAGCTGAAGGGTCCAATTTCACCTTCTGTAACCTAAACATGATGCAAAAAAAGTGTTACTAACTTTCATTTAAAATCTGGCTGTATTATTCTGTTCTATATAGGACCGTACACTGTGCTTATCCTGGTAGTATCTGAGCCTGTACTGTATTACTTTGTACATACTGATATATCAATATAAATATGTTATATTGATCTATATAGTTACATAGCTCATCCCATTGTCAGACTGAATGCACTATGCTGGACATAGTAGAAAATGTATCAACAGTACCTTAAAGAGCTTGATCCTTCAAAAAACTGAGCACCTAATCTGAGTCACAGAGTTCCTTCAATTTCCAAAGGGTGTTCAGCCATGGACTCTAAGTGTGACATCTGAGTTATGTGTTCTCTCCTCTGATGGAAGGAGGATAGAATACACACTATCTGGGCTGGCATGTAAGTGATACATGAAGCAATGCTTTTTTGTGCTACCACTCACGGGCCTGTTCTTCCTCCCACTGAATTCAACAGCAGCAGGTTCAACAGCCTCTCCTACTCCCCTTCACAAGGGGAGCAGCAGAAGCCAACTGAAGCTTGCAACCTACGGTGGGTTTTGTAAAGCCCAGGACATGTGGAAATCCTGCTCCAAAACAGCCAACACCACTTACTGCTGAGAGTGAGAGTGAGGGATAAGTCGGGGCTTTCCAGCCTCTCTCTGAGTGGATTCAGAGGCAACTGTCTTTCCCCCAATCTCACATAGGCTGCATCCACAGTTGAGAGGAGCCTAGGTAGCCTCCTGCCATCATATTCATTCTCATCTGAAACCTTGTCTCTGGCCATATTATTTTTATATATATATATATATATATATATAATCTCCTTTCTCTCTCTCTGGGTAAATTTCCGCACCCCCGCCAAATCTTTCTAGATTGCAAGCTCTTTAAGCCAAGCACTGTGTCTTGCTAAGTCTGTGCAAGGCTGAGAGCATTTTGAGTGCTGCTTCAATATAATTAATAATAATAAAAATAAAAGCAGCAAACTGTGGCCTGATTTCAGTGAAAGCATGAGAATTCACATCCCATACAGTTGTGGGAATGTTTGCAAATTCCATGAAATAATGATGAATCTATGAAAGGGGATGAAATTCAATGAAAATTCCCCAGTCTGACTACAATATGTTTGGTTTAATTTTACATAAAACATTGTACATTTTTTAAAGGCATAGAAGACACAGAGTAGCTGATCCCAAAATTGAAATGGTGCAAAGTATAAAATAGGTGTAGACTCTTTCCTGACAGCTGGATATGGTACATTTTAGGCAGAAAAAGGCAGTGTAAAGTAGGTCAAACTACGGAGTCCAAATACAGTAAAACCTCAGGTACGAACACCTCGGGAATGGTGTTGCTCATGACTCTGAAGTGTTCGTAACTCTGAACAAAATCTTATGGTTGTTCTTTCAAAGGTTTACAACTGAACATTGACTTAATACAGCTCTGAAACGACTATGCAGAAGAAAAATGCTGCTTTTAATCATCTTAATTTAAATGATTCAAGCACAGAAAAAGTTTCCTTCCTTTGTCAAATCTTTTTTATAACTTTCCCTTTATTTTTTAGTAGTTTAACACAGGACTGCACTTTACAGTATTTGCTTTCCCCCCCCATCTCTGGTTCCAAATGAGGGGTCTGGTTGACTGGTCAGTTCATAACTCTGAGGTTCTGCTGTACATATAAAATGCCTAAAATAAAACCACACTAAGTGTGATGTGATACAGTGAAACCTTATGGGTTTATCAGTGCTCACACTGAAACCAACGCAAGTTTTGCTTGAGTAAAGAATGCAGGATTTGGTTCATGGTCAGTTCCTTGCTCAAGAATTGGACTAGCTGAATGTCCGTACATATCTCAGTAAAAACATTACCTTGCCCAATGTAATTTCAATGAGTTCTTCTTCATGTGGCGGTTCTGCTGGGCTTTGTGCATTTTCTGCCTCTAGATCTGCCTCGGTGATTAATGCATCTTGACTAAATTGTTCTAAAAGACAAACCGGATGTTTGGCCTGAGTAACTAACTCTGTGTTAAAAGCATCAGAACTCATGTCCCTTGAGTTCTGGGGAATAATACAAGGCCCATATCTTCTCTCAGGTTTTTGAGGAGGGGATTTATGGGGGAATCTAGAAAATGATTTCTCTTTGTTCATATGAATGATCAGGAGAGAAGAGGGTACAATTTAATGGTTAAAGACGTACTGTAAATGTTCAGAATGCAGCAAGACCTGTTGTTGTTCTTAACTTATCTTGTTTGAGAGTGAGTTCATAGTCGACAGTTTGCTCTAGTCAGGTGATAGCTCTATCTTCCCCGCTTATGAGCCTCCCGCTACTGGGTGAGTTTCATTGGTCTAGTGGAATGTAGCTGTGATAGGTGGCCAGGTTCATCCCAGAGGGAGCTGGGTCCAATCCCATGAAGGGCCCCAAATCACAGAGCTTGAATTGGACTCTGTATCCAGCGGGGATCCAATAGGGAGTGCAGAGAGCAGAATATCAGTGTGATGTTTTCAGTAAAACCTGTGTTGCAAGCATGATGTCCTGCTGCATTTTGGACCATTAGCTGATTCATACTCAGCACAGATATAAACATAGAATCATAGAAGATTAGAGTTGGAAGAGACCTCAGGAGGTCATTCAGTCCCCCCTGCTCAAACCAGGACCAACCCCAACTAACTCATCACAGCCAGGGCTTTGTCAAGCCGGGCCTTAAAAACCTCTAAGGATGGAAATTCCACCACCTCCCTAGGCAACCATTCCAGTGCTTCACCACCCTCCTAGTGAAATAGATTTTCCTAATATTCAACCTAGACCACCCCCACTGCAACTTGAGACCACTGCTTCTTGTTCTGTCATCTGCCACTACTGAGAACAGCCTAGCTCCGTCCTCTTTGGAACCCTCCTTTAGGCAGTCGAAGGCTGCTATCAAATCCCCCCTCACTCTTCTCTTCTGCAGACTAAATAAGCCCAATTCCCTCAGCCTCTCCTTGTAAGTCATGTTCTCCAGCCCCCAATCATTTCCGTTGCCCTCCGCTGAACTCTCTCCAATTTGTCCACATCCTTTCTGTAGTGGGGGGGCCCAAAACTGGACACAATATTCCAGATGTGGCCTCACCAGTGCTAAATAGAGGGGAATAATCACTTCCCTCGATCTGCTGGCAATGTTTCTACTAATGCAGCCCAATATGCAGTTAGCCTTCTTGGCAACAAGGGCACACTGTTGACTCATATCCAGCTTCTCATCCATTGTAATCCCCAGGGCCTCTTCTGAACTGCCTCTTAGCCAGTCGGTCCCCAGCCTGTAGCAGTGCATGGGATTCTTCTGTCCTAAGTGCAGAACTCTGCACTTGTCCTTCTTGAACCTCATCAGATTTCTTTTGGCCCAATCCTCCAATTTGTCTAGGTCACTCTGGACCCTATCCCTACCCTCCATCGTACCCAAGCTTAGTGTCATCCGTGAATGTGAACATCATAGAATCATAGAATATCAGGGTTGGAAGGGACCTCAGGAGGTCATCTAGTCCAACCTCCTGCTCAAAGCAGGACCAATCCCCAATTAAATCATCCCAGCCAGGGCTTTGTCAAGCCTGACCTTAAAAACTTCTAAGGAAGGAGATTCTACCACGTCCCTAGGTAACGCATTCCAGTGTTTCACCACCCTCCTAGTGAAAAAGTTTTTCCTAATATCCAACCTAAACCTCCCCCACTGCAACTTGAGACCATTACTCCTAGTCCTGTCCTCTTCTACCACTGAGAATAGTCTAGAACCATCCTCTCTGGAACCACCTCTCAGGTAGTTGAAAGCAGCTATCAAATCCCCCCTCATTCTTCTCTTCTGCAGACTAAACAATCCCAGTTCCCTCAGCTTCTCCTTATAAGTCATGTGTTCCAGACCCCAATCATTTTTGTTGCCCTTCGCTGGACTCTCTCCAATTTATCCACATCCTTCTTGTAGTGTGGGGCCCAAAACTGGACACAGTACTCCAGATGAGGCCTCACCAATGTCGAATAGAGGGGAACAATCACGTCCCTCGATCTGCTCGCTATGCCCCTACTTATACATCCCAAAATGCCATTGGCCTTCTTGGCAACAAGGGCACACTGCTGACTCATATCCAGCTTCTCATCCACTGTCACCCCTAGGTCTTTTTCCGCAGAACTGCTGCCTAGCCATTCGGTCCCTAGTCTGTAGCTGTGCATTGGGTTCTTCCGTCCTAAGTGCAGGACCCTGCACTTATCCTTATTGAACCTCATCAGATTTCTTTTGACCCAAACCTCCAATTTGTCTAGGTCCCTCTGTATCCTATCCCTGCCCTCCAGCGTATCTACCACTCCTCCCAGTTTAGTATCATCCGCAAATGTGCTGAGAGTGCAATCCACACCATCCTCCAGATCATTTATGAAGATATTGAACAAAACCGGCCCCAGGACTGACCCCTGGGGCACTCCACTTGACACCGGCTGCCAACTAGACATGGAGCCATTGATCACTACCCGTTGAGCCCGACAATCTAGCCAACTTTCTACCCACCTTATGGTGCATTCATCCAGCCCATACTTCCTTAACTTGCTGACAAGAATACTGTGGGAGACCGTCTCAAAAGCTTTGCTAAAGTCAAGATACAATACATCCACTGCTTTCCCTTCATCCACAGAACCAGTAATCTCATCATAGAAGGCGATTAGATTAGTCAGGCATGACCTTCCCTTGGTGAATCCATGCTGAGTGTTCCTGATCACTTTCCTCTCATGTAAGTGCTTCAGGATTGATTCCTTGAGGACCTGCTCCATGATTTTTCCGGGGACTGAGGTGAGGCTGACTGGCCTGTAGTTCCCAGGATCCTCCTTCTTCCCTTTTTTAAAAATTGGCACTACATTAGCCTTTTTCCAGTCATCCGGGACTTCCCCCGTTCGCCACGAGTTTTCAAAGATAATGGCCAATGGCTCTGCAATCACAGCCGCCAATTCCTTTAGCACTCTCGGATGCAACTTGTCCGGCCCCATGGACTTGTGCACGTCCAGCTTTTCTAAATAGTCTCTAACCACCTCTTTCTCCACAGAGGGCTGGCCATCTATTCCCCATGTTGTGATGCCCAGCGCAACAGTCTGGGAGCTGACCTTGTTAGTGAAGATAGAGGCAAAAAAAGCATTGAGTACATTAGCTTTTTCCACATCCTCTGTCACTAGGTTGCCTCCCTCATTCATTAAGGGGCCCACACTTTCCTTGGCTTTCTTCTTGTTGCCCACATACCTGAAGAAACCCTTCTTGTTACTCTTGACATCTCTCGCTAGCTGCAGCTCCAGGTGCGATTTGGCCCTCCTGATTTCATTCCTACATACCCGAGCAATATTTTTATACTCTTCCCTGGTCATATGTCCAACCTTCCACTTCTTGTAAGCTTCTTTTTTATGTTTAAGATCCTCTAGGATTTCACCGTTAAGCCAAGCTGGTCGCCTGCCATATTTACTATTCTTTCGACACATCGGGATGGTTTGTCCCTGTAACCTCAATAAGGATTCTTTAAAATACAGCCATCTCTCCTGGACGCCTTTCTCCCTCATGTTATTCTCCCAGGGGATCCTGCCCATCAGTTCCCTAGGTTGTCAAAGTCTGCTTTTCTGAAGTCCAATATTCTTCATCGGGATAACATTGGACGTTTGACACCAGTTTATACCAGCCGAACATCTGACTCTTACTATTTTGCAATTCTCCCAATCCAATATTCAGTTACTGGCACTAATATTCTCTGCACAAAGGATCAGCCCAAATTCACCCCCCACAACAGGTTCCACATCCACTCTGGCTCCACTTGGAGGTTGGTCACGCATGACTTGCCCTGGGTGAATCCATGTTGACTGTTCCTGATCACCTTCTTCTCCCTCCAAGTTTGTGGGAATTCTCCCTCCAAGTGCTTCAAAATGGATTCCTTGAGGACCTGCTCCATGATTTTTCCAGGGAATGGGGTGAGGCTGACTGGTCTGTAGTTCCCCAGATTCTCCTTCTTCCCTTAATAATGATTATTTTAGATTGATTATAGCATCTACCCTCCTAAAAGATTCCAAAGTGCCTCAAACTATATTCATATTGCACAAAGAAAAGTACCCACTTCTGGAGTGGGGGCAGTAACCAGCCGGTGACTGCACATGTAATGCCAACAGACCCTGGTCATCGTTGGCGGGATTGAACCTGGGACCTCTGGAGTTAAATGCATGAACTAAAAGCCATATGGCTGTTAGTTAAGGCTGTAGAGCAGACTCATTCATCTGTGTCTCTAAGTGGTCTCAGTGCCACTACATGGGACAGAACACCACACCCAGGAGGTGTGTGGCTTACACATACTTCATAATTGGGGGAAGAGGGGAAATTTTGGCCAACTTAGCAAATCATGCTCAATATGTCATGGGATCTTTAATATGCATGGAGAACAGAGAAGATCTTAACGTTTAAGATCTCACCCAAAAGACAGCATACAGATATTGTATGTTGTAGAGAGAGCATCATAATTGGAACAAAACAATCTAAAGAACTGTTACTGAATCTTTTAGGTTCAAAACACAAAATCCATTTTTTTAATTAAAAAAAGAAATCTTTATATGATTTTCAGTGTCTTTTGATCAGAATGGTAAAATGATCAGAATGACTGGGAGCACTTCGCTTCTTAAATATCTGTATTAATGGCTGTAAGTCTCCCCCCCCCCAATCTTATAAAGCACAAAATAAAGATTAAAAGATGAAAGGAAAAATGTCTGAGGAGCTTCATCTGTATGTCATTTTGTTCCTAAAATTATAGGTTGTAAAAATAAACTTGTCATGTGGTTCTCTTGTGAAAGGTGGGTGTTCAGTTGATGAGACAAGAACAATGATAACAATTTTGTAGTCTCTGCAGGAAAACTCAGTTGGATTTTGTTTTTACCCGAGGTTAGTAGTTGATAAGGAGGGAGGTTGTTGGGGACATTCTCCACTGCTTTTGGTATATGCAAGAGTGCCAGTGCATTATTTTTAGTCACTTTTGTGTGGTCCCCAGATGCCTTTAGGTTGGGACAGCATACAAACAAAAACATCTATTACTACTGGAATGGTTATTTGTTTCACTTATTGAGCAGGTTTACTAAGCATCTTAGCTCCAGTCTCCTATGTGAACCAATGAAACTGCTAGGAGAATGCTTAGCCTCAGAAATTGCAGAAGGTCAATTTTCTAAAACCATAGTCTCACCTATATGGCTGCTGCCCAGGTTGCTTTCAGTCTTCTGGCTCTCAGGCAGGCTTATGTGTAGGGTAACTTCTTCAGTATGGACAGGAGAAACTTGTTCCTTGTTTTCATATATAGATGATTCCACAGGACTGCTGCTGGCTTTCTCTTCAGAGGTGATGCCATCTAAAGCAGGACTAACCTAATTAGATGATTTATAGAAAAGATTTTAAAACATAAAACATATCAAGATGTAACTTAATTGCACCTAGCTCCAATTCCATCTGCCACTTTTCGAAAGGAAGTAGCCTTATTATCTATCTACATTATATATTGTGTGTGGAGAAAATGCACTGTGCGTTCCATACAAAGTGCACACTTCTTTATACTACAGTTTTATTGGCGGTAGGATGCAATTATTGCTGCTCAGAAACAGAACTGATATAGTGAGCACAGTTCACTGGAACATTGAGCGACTGTGTTCAGAAAAATGACTCAGGAAAATTGACATTGTGTATTGGTTCTCAAGGACTTCATAACAAATTTCCGAAAACATACAAGTAAACAGGTGCTTTTCTTTAACTGCCAAAGCTGAAAATTCAGCCTTGGATCTGAGTCAAGCATAGCTTGTTACCAGTGATAAAGACTCTGCATTTGAAACTGGGCAAGTCTGCTGCTAATGTATAGAATCCATATTACTTGTTAAGGTCTTCTGGATTTGCACTGGAATAAAGAGTGATAAAACTTTGTTTTAGTTAGCAAAGAAAGTGGATATGAAAGAGAATATAGACAAGGAGTTGTGAATTCAGAAGGTGTCATTTCTAAATAGTCAATTTTCTTATATGAATAACACTTTTATATTATAGAATTAGAGTGGAAAACCATGGTGAAGAGTCAGCTCAGCAGTTTTATTGTACATTATGTTTGACAGTCTCTCTTATAACAGGTCTATCACTTTCTTCAAATTTAAAAAAGAGATTAGTTTTGAAATACCTTGGAGCCAATTAAACTCTAATATATAAGAAGAAGAAGCTAAAGATTGGGCTGATTAAAAAAAATCAGATGAAATATCCTCAAATTGTCCCATTGATTTACTGTGGGACTTTAACAACATTGTTAAAATGTAAACTTTTTTTTTTTTTAATCAAGACAGCAGTTACAGGGCATGATAAGATTGATGGTATGATTTTTTTAAAACCGCACTGGAGGAAAAAAAAAAAAAGATTCACTGGAAATGCCACCCTGGAATCAACTAATTATCCCAGCTTTCTTTTTTTTTAAAAAAAATTAAGCGTCTAACTTTGTGGTTGCAGAGGAAAGAATGAAAATGTGACCTGTGTATACCTGAAATGCTCAGAAAACCCCAAATGTATTATTTTAATTTTTTTTTATAATTTTAAAACTGATTCCATGATATTTTGGGAGGCCCAGACTCTATTTTTGAATGCTTGCGTTTGTCAATGTTGCATAACTGTTTTTCAAATCTAACAAGCTCTACTGGCTGGAGTGTCTAAATCAGTCTGATGAAATGCCCTTGGACCCACCATTCTTTCAAGGGAAGATTTCGCTGTTGTTGTGCATGTGCCATTGTCACCCGCTGATGTCTGAAGTTTAAATCTCGTTCCCAAAGCGCCACGGTTTGTTAGGATGATCATCCGTGAAATTGTCTCCCCCACCACGTGAGTGCCAAAGTCAATGAGCTCTTTATCTAGTGCCAGCTGTAAGGAGAAAAACCATAATTACTGCTGTCCTAGATAGTCAGTAATGTCAATTAAATGAACATCTACCATTTTCAGCATAAGACTTGAAAGTCCTTATTACCTCTTCAAAGACAATGTCAAATAATGACACAAATTATGGGCACTCTTCTGTCTTTTGTGTAGAAGCCAACCCATCTGAACAACAAAGTCATATTAAAGTGAACAACTTTCCTTTCACTCCATTAAATGATGCTGGAAACAGTTGGCCAGATTCTGCGATTAGTTACATCATTGCATAAATCTGTGGTAACTCCAATGAAATCCAGGGAGTTATTCTGTATTTATACATTGGTTTTCAGGGCAGAATTTGGCCCTGTTGTTCTTTTTATATCACAATTAGTTGGACTTATCTCGCTGGAAAAGAAGAGTGTCCAATGTATTGTATTGACTCGCAATCAATTTGTGACACATTCTAGCTTGTTAGGTCTATAACAGCTTTAACCTCATAGTGACTCATTAGTAGAGGTGGAATTTTCATTGATCTTGTAATTAAGTTTATGGAAGAGGCATATGAAATAGTTTCAAGCATCACGTGGCTGAAGAGAATGAGTCTTTCTTTAGTAAAACTTGTTAACCTTCAATCTGCTAGCAGACCACAGTGGGCTGAATTCCCACAAACTTTTAAAGCATACAGAATGTTTCTTTATACAATTTACACTTCAATTCGTAAAATATTAAAGTTGCTATAGTTCAGATCTTTCCCCTTTCCGCATCTTTCTTTAAAGCTTCCACGGACCCTTTCCCATAGAAAGTGTTATTTCTTTTGAAAGGGATGGAAAACAAATCCATTTTATAAGAGGCAACTTTAAATGAAGCAAAGACATAGGAAAATTACTTTGGTTGACAAGGACTCTAGTTATGTGAAATAGAGAATGTACACAACTGTAATGGCCTGGAAAATCATTGAATCCATGATAGCAGACAACTGGCCATCTGCTCTTTCAAATCCATATACACAACTCAAAGGCTTTATGATCACTGAGATGTTTTCTTATGGGTTTGCTGTGCTGCTAAATTTCACATTTAGTAGCAAATAGATATTAGAGCAGCTGATTTATTAGGCAATTTATTTACTGGCAATTTGCTGCCAAGTCAGGGGTGAAGTTCTGAATCAGGCACTACGGTGATATTTAATACCAGTATTCATGGCCATAGGCACCAACTCATGGGTGCTCCAGCGCTGGAGCACCCATGGAAAAAAATAGTGGGTGTTCAGCACTCACTGGCAGCCCCCCCAATCAGCTCCTCCTTCCCCCCAGCACCTCCCACCCTCCGGTGGCCCTGACTATCAGCTCCTCCCCTCCCTCCCAGTGCCTCCCACCCACCCAGGAGGTGCTGGCGAGAGGGGGAGGAGCAAGGGTGGGGTGCGCTTGGGGGAGCGGTGGAATGGGGCAGGGGTGGGGGGTTGGGAGAAGGGATGGAATGGGGGCGGGGCCTGGGATGGAGCAGGGGTCGAGCACCCCCAGCAACTCATAAAGACAGTGTCTGTGTTCATGGCTATGGGAAATCAACAAAAAGTTGCTCATTTCAAGGGTTGACTTTTTTACCTTGACTTGTAGGGAACAGAGGGATGATTAGAAGAAGCACCTTTTGTTGAAGAAAAATGATGGATTTAGGGCTTGGCTACACTTGCGAGTTAAAGCGCTTTAAAGCAGCCCTGGGTGTCCTAGCTCCACTACCCTTCCACACTGGCAAGGCATGTAGAGCGCTCTGACTCTGCGGTTAGAGTGCTCCAGGTACTCCACCTCGGCGAGAAGATTAACACTTGGTGCGCCTTGGCTGAAACACCCGGGCATCAGTGTGAACGAGGTGTTGCATTACTGCGGTCTGATAAGCTTCCAGAAACATCGCATAATCCCCTTAAGTCAAGTGGCCACTCTTGTCATTGTTTTGGAATCACTGCAGGAATGAGGATATGCCCTTTGAAAGCTCTGTTTCTGACAGCCGGCTGCTTATCTGCTCCAAGACAAAGCAAACCATTACTGTGGAATGCTGTGTATGAGAGAGAGAGAGGCTGGGGGGGGGAAGGGGGAGTCTACTGCCGTCTGAACTTACAAGACAGCATGCTGACCTGGTCTCAGCCCCCCAAAAACCCACACTCTCCCCCCCTACATACACACAACACACTCCCTGTCACACTCCCCCCCATTTGAAAAGCACGTTGCAGCCACTTGCATGCTGAGATAGCTACCACAATGCACTGCTCTCTGTAGCCGTTGCAAGAGCTGCTAATGTGGTCATGCCAGTGCGCTTGCAGTTGTCAGTGTGGACAGACTACAGCACTTCCCTACTGCGCTCTACAAAGGCTGGTTTAACTCAAAGCGCTCTACATCTGCAAGTGTAGCCCTGCCCTTCGGGCTTGTCTACACTTACATTTTATAGCGCTCTAACATGTTGGTTCAGGAGGGTGAAAAATCACCCCCCTGAGCGCAGCACGTCGGAGTGCTTTAAAGCGCTAGTGTGGACAGGCTTCGAGCGCTGGGAGCCATGCTCCCAGCACTCTGAGCTAATCCCCTCGCGGAGGTGGATTACCAGGAGCGCTGGGAGAGCTCTCTCGCAGCGCTCGCGCACAACCACACTTGCGCTTCAAAGCGCTGCCGCAGGAGCGCTCCTGCGGCAGCGCTTTGAAGTTTCCAGTGTAGCCATGCCCTTAGTACATGCTCCACTTTCAGTATCAAGTAATCCTACTGAAGTCAAAATGACTTCTCATGTGCTTAAATTTAAGCACATGGTTAAGTGGTTTACTAGATTGAGGACTTCCTGAATAATACACTGCATTTCTTTTCACAGTTTCTATTTTCTTATTTTTCCTCTTCTATGTATTTGATTATTTTTGCTTTGTTCCACTATCTCGGAGTAAAACTTGCTGTCTGCTGAGCTCTCAATGTGAAATACAATAAAGGAACTTAAACAATCCAAACTCAAACTTTTCTGAATTTTAACAACAGTACTAAAAATTCCAAGCTAGAGCAAAACAAATGTTTTCGACAAACTTTTTTCAGCAAAAGATGCAGATTTGAAAACGTGGAAACATTTTGCAGATTCACATTGTTTTTGCCTAACATTTTAAGTCAAGAAAAAAACCCCAAAACCCTTCAAATCAAACCATTACATTTTGATATTTTCAAAATGAAATGTTTACATTTTTTTTTGGTTCAAAATAATTTTTCATTTTGAAATTTCCTTTAATTTTATTTTTAAAATTAAACTTTAAAAAAATGTTCAACCAAAATGAAACCTTTTGTTCAAGCTGAAATGAATTTTTTTCAACTCTTTGATTCATGGAAAATTTTTGAAAAATTTCCTTTTTGGTTTGATCTGACACAACTTTAAAATAATTAATTTTATTTATTTATTTATTTTAGAATTGCCAATGAACTGAAAAATCTATAATTTGCCCAGTTCTACTCCAGGATATTTCTCCTGTGTCTAAATCCTTTTTATACCTGTTTGGGCTGCTAAAAGGACTACTAGGAATACTCCAAATTTTGTATTTGCAACCGATTCCTCAGTGACTGCTATATTGGAAAAATCATCCTGCATACCCATTTCCATCCAGTGTCTAGATTTGTTTAGTGTCAGTCTGTAGGCACACATTGTTTATCCCCATCTTTTTTGGTCTGTGATGCAATCTTGTGACTGATATATCTTCACTTATCTGATAAGGAAGTTTCAAAAGAGCTGCTGCTCTGCCAAAGTACATTCTTCAAAGTAGCCCATGAGAAATCAAATGCCCCCACTTAAGAAAAACTAGTGCCTCCTGTGAAAATACGGTGTGTCATAGCTTAAATATAATAGGTATATGTTCCTCATTTAAAACCAGGTTTAAAATTTTTCTAAAGGCTGACACTTTGCGTAAGGAGAGATAGTTTATAAGTTTTATTATGAATAGATGGAGGGATCTAAAGATGTTATATGATTTTTTTTGTCTAAATGGAAAGCTAAGCTTATGAACAATTTCCTAGACATAGGCTGGATTTTCAAAGAAACGTAAGGAAGTAAGGTACGCAACTTCTGTTTGTGACTTTGAACATCTTTTCCCCTCTCCTGTCATATTGTGCCACAATTTTTAAAACAACTCCCAACTGGTTTCCACTGGAAGTTAAGGTCACAGCTCATGGTGAGCTGTATACGTTAAAGTGATTTTTTTAAAGGTCTCAGTGAAACCCTCAGCGTTTGATTGTAATGTGTAAGATAGCACGTCTTCTCATACAATAAGTTATTTTCACATCCAGTAAAATATGAAATACATGTTGTAATGTTATGTTCAAAATAAAACGAGAAGGAAAAGTAATGGGTGTTGGCTACATGTACCACGCATTTACCTACCCTTTTTGCATGTTAATTAGAGGACCCAAATGATAAAGGCTTAACTATAATTTTAACAGATTTTAACTATAAGCACATGAGTACCTTGTAAGCTCTTTGGAGGCAGAACATCTGTTTGTTCTGTGTTTGTACAGCCCCTAGCCCCATGGGATCCTTGTGCATGACTAGGGGATCTAGGCACTTCTGTATTGCACATAATTAATAAATAGTAGTAGTAAGAGTCCCACTGACTCCAGTTAGAGTAGAGTACTCACATGCTTAAAGATAAGCACATGCATAAATCTCTGTAGAGTTTGGGGCCGGAGACTTTAAAAAAACAGCATTTCTTGTTTAACTCAAAATATAACAATGCATCTACTAGGCACAAATGTTGGACATTGTAAGGTTCTTTGTAAGCATGTTAGTAAACAAACTATAAACAAATCTTTATGAAATATGCTAATAGTAATGCTGCACTTTCATAGAAGAATCTATTCAGGAATGAATCATTATGGCAAAAGAGTACTTTAGACAGAGAGGAATAAGTGAAGTGTATACATTTCTATGTATTCTCACTAATATTTATATTCATTTTGCTCTTACACTGGACTCTCTCATCCAAAGTATTTAAAGTTAAAAAAGTTGACTTACCACACATCTCTTGGTTGTACATTTCAGTGGAATGGAAAAGGAACCATTCTGAGCCAAAAATGTGACTTTTCCTTCAAGAACTTCATTTATCTAAACAAAATAATTTAAAAAAATTAATGATGCATCTAAACAGATTAAACATTAAATCTTTAGTCATCTGAACAAGTCAATAAATAAACTAATTACAGTAAAGAAGAAATAAATACATTCTTAAGGTTCGATACTGTAACATAATTTTAGTGTGTCTAGGTTTCTATGTAACTGCAATCTTTTTTTCGTAATTATCTAACTTATTTCAGGAGGTAACATCTAATATGTTCCAGTTTGGAGCAATTTTCAGCCTGAGAATACATGCTACAGATATACTTAATGCTTGGAGTTATAAACAAATATTGCACTAGAAAATGCCAGTGTGTGGTGTGCAAGATAGTTAAATTAGAATATTATTTTTAAGGTTGTAATTATCTTTGTTTCCTTTCTAACAATAAACAAAATCGGACTAAAATGATACAATTATCAAATTAGGTGGGTGGATAACACTATTATTCACACCATCCTGTAACTAACGTATCTGTATTATAATTGCTGCATAAAGTGCACTTACCATTGGTTTAAATGTGACCACCACTTCACATGACATTCCAGCAGACATCTGGCCAGGTGGATCAAAGCTGTGCAGATCATAAATGTATGGCACTGAGTTAGATTTATATATCAAAATCCAGTTCCCAAAATTCACAGGAAAATTACATATTTTTACTTGGGTGAATTTATTACACACAAGTCAGAAAGAGTAACAGGCCAGTGAAAGGCTGTGCAAACATTGAGAAATAATAAATAATCACACTTTGTACTTGTATAGAGCTTTTCACTGGAAAATCTCAAAGTGCTTTAAAAAGGACGAGTGTTATTGTACCCATTTTACAGATGGGGAAACTGAGGCATTGGGGGTGAAGTGATTAGCCCAAGATCATACAAAGTACCAGTAGCAGTGTCAAGAATAGAACCTAAGTCTTTTGACTGCAGTCCCCTGTTCTAGCTACGAGGACACAGCTTCTCCTAATATCTACATGTGTCTGTTGAGCATCCTGACCTGTAATACCTCTGCTAATCAAGTTCCAGAGCAAGGAAAAAAAGAGATAAATTAAAAAGAACCATGCAGTTGCAAGCTGACTACACAACATTACAGTATGTGTTGTCTGTTGCAAATTGTACAGACAGCAACATTTATATCTTATCCTCTGAGTAGAAGTTGCCAGTCATTTCAAATTGTGCCATATTTTACGGTCTTTGTGATGTGAACAAAAAGTCCACCAGGGACTTCAGTGAGACCATTAAACTTCTTTTCAATTGTGACTGAAACAGGATTTATGAGACAAGAAATCTAGCTGCTGCATTCTAAGTACTGCTAGTGAGTCACAGCTGAGGGTCTGTTCTGGCAACATGCCAGAGAAGATGGAAACTAAGCAAATGAAATAACTGGATATTATTAGTAAGGGGAATTCCCAGGCAAGCTGGACTATCTTGGCACTGTTAGAAACACACCTTAAATCATAAGAAAAACTAATCTTATTAAAGGCACATTTTAAAAAAATCCTCCTCCAATCACACTTGGAAAAAGGGAACACCATTCAAGGTTCTGGGGTTGAAACATGCTTACAGTCTAGAGAAAGTTTGCTGGACTAATCTTCGCTCTTAGCAAGGACCCTCAACCGCAAAGGTAGCCTAAATTCAGCCAGTGCAGCCTGTAAATGGCAAAGATGATGACCTTTCATTGGAGAGTAATCAACATCAAGGTCCAAACATCTGCAATGTTTACTACTTCACCATATTACGTACATTCATTCACACTGTATCTCCTTGCACCCCTAAACATGTCTGCATTATTGCAGTTTGTGTGTGTGTGTGTGAGATGGGGGGAGAGTAGTGTGGACAGCTATGGAGTCCCTTATGGAAAATTCCTACAGGATATTATAGAAACTGAGATCCTTTCAAACTGGGGTTTTGAATGGTCCTATAAAACTTAATGGAGAATTCTGTCCCTGCTATAGAATTCTACAGAATGTCTCTCTTTAAGACTCTTACATTCTAGAGGCTTTTGGAGTAATATCTAAGGAACCATGTTGGTTACATCCATATTGAGTTCTACAGCCCTTTTCCATATGGGTAGCTACATGGGGTTTTGAGTCTGCTCCTATTCGAGTCAATGAAAAAACTCCCATTAACCTGGATGATGCAGGATCATGTCCAGGATGACTCCAGAGCTACCCTTTGTGTGCTGAGCTCCTGGGCAGACTACTCTGTGGGAACATATAGAGGGATGAGGACTCCCAGTGGTGGGTCAGGGGTCTGTGAACTCCTTGGATCCACTGGCCCTCAGATCTGCCCATGAGGGAGCAGCAACTGCCTGAGGCAGTTTGACCTGGCAATAGCTAGGAGTAGCAGCGAGGGAGACACTCCATGCTGCCATGGGCCATGTGTGCATGCATACAACCCATATAATTGGAACACATATTCTAGTTATAAACGGGTTTGTTTTGAACTTGCTCATTGATTGATGACTCCCATGTGCAGTGCAGTATGTCCATTAGTATGAGAACATAGCTGTCCTTTGGTGGAAATACTCTCTATCACTAGTATTATTTTTAAAACACAAAGTATGTAACTGCCTGCCTTATGAAAAAATTCTAACAGTGGAAGAAAATCCACATGTGCGACTCTCTTAAGGGAAGGTAGGTAAGTCAGCTATTAAGACAGCTTTGATTTACTCCGTAGTTTCCGAATGCTTGGCAAAAATTGGTTGGAGTAATAAATTGTTAATCTATGGCTTTCTACTTGAGATAAGGTAAAGCATTACACAGCCTTATTTACAAACGTGATCTGTGCTGTACAAGCAATTAGTATATTATCTTACACAGTCTTATTGGAAAAAAGATATATAGGTAAAATTTCTAGCTAGCTACTTGGTAAATGTAAGGGGAAAGAGTATAATTTAGTTTTTGAAACCTAAATTAATTCAGACATTTTTCCATGCAGTTTCCCAAAAACTGCATTAACGTACTTTGCTCACAGTACCTGAAGCTTAATTTGAAATTGGAAGGTACTTTGACAAACCTATTATACCAAGGTAAGATTTAGGATTTTTAGCAAGTTGTAATTTATATTTCAATCACATATCAGAAATGTTGAATTAAATATGCAATTCAATGAACATGCTAAATAAAGAAAAAAAATAACCAATCCTCAAGAGCATCCAAAGATGTGTAAGAAAATGGCTTTCCTAATCCATAAAAAAGTGTATTCATTTAATTTTAATTAAGAAGTCTTAATAGTTAAAATAATTGGTTCAAATTTTAGATCAATGTACAGTAGACTCCAAAGCTGGCATAAAGTTAGACTCCTATTCAGGAAAGCACTTAAGCATGTTTAAAATTAAGCATGTGCTTAGGTGCTTTCTTGAACTGGGGTCAAATTTGCATCTGTTTCTCCATGAGTCTGTGACTAAATTGTTCAGCATCCAACCTCTTCCCCTTTAACAATGAATGTGACAATGTTCAAGACACTGTAATAGCTTAAACTAGTCAATAGAGTCAAATGTCCTATTTCTAATTCAAAATGTGTTAAATTAAATTAAAATTGCAAAGGGCCATGAAAGGCTGTACTGAGAAGGATATTTGAAAGCAAGAGGTAAAATTTAACAAGAGCTTCTACAGCAGATTGAATTCAGAACTTTTAGCTCTCAAGGAGGTTGTGCTCACTCAGTAACTGTATCTTGTTGATATTCCAATACACTGTTGTAGGGACTGAAAGGATGGGGGTTGGTTTGTTAAGCACCATGGCTTATCTTATTGAGGCGGCTAGAAATTGAAAGCACAGCCTATCTCTACAAAGTGGCAGAGGGCAGTGAGCTGTAAAATAGAATCTCTCGAGTATGAAATCAGTTATTGTATTAACATGACTTGTTCATTTCAGTGGGCAATATTTTGTGTCACTTCACTGGGGTACAACAGAAACATCAATGTCAGAAACTATTTCCTCAGGTTAGCCTGAAGAGTTGGCAACTTTTAAATTCAATTATATGCAAAGCAAGCAAGTTTGGTTCAAGCTGTTTCATCTGTTAATAAATAGCATTTACACACACAATGCTGGCTTTTTTCACTTTTAAGCCTGATTATAATTGGTCTTCTTTTGTTTGGTTTAATAGAGTTCCAAATAAATGTGATATTTCCTTGGTATTTTTTTAAATTAAAGTTACTGAATTCTTGGGTTCAGAACATCTTAATCTAAGATTAGCCCATCCTTAAAAAGAAACAGACCTGGGATGCTCTCATTTGCTGATTCATAGGTATACAAAGGAATTTATCAATATAGTCGTTTATTGGAATCTGTCCCAACTGGACAAAATATTTTGCTACATAATCTATTATCAATATTATGTTAAAGAATTGATGTAGACATCCCTAGAAATTTCTATTTAAATGATCTTTGTTGTAAAGATTTCTATTCCTTTATTTCATCAGCTCTTTTCATCTTAGCCTTTCATATGAACTACCAATAATCAGGAAGTTAACCTGAGCCATACCACAGAGGATGGCAGCTGACAGAAATTTTTTTGCCTATGTTAATGTAAAATCCCTTTCGGTAGCCCAGACAGAAACTCAGGTCCCTTTTCGCTAATTACCAGAGCGGTTCTTTGCCTTTTTCAAAGTGCCTGATATATTAAGTAAGAAACAATAGAAGTATTAATTAAGGCTTGAACCAAAGCCCACTAAAGCGAATAGGAGTCTTTCCATTGACTTCAATGAGCTTTGGATTAGCCCCTTGTTCACGATCACTATCAGATACTACAGAGATGGGCATGTTAGATTTACTAATATTCTCTTAATCCTCATTTTGCAAGACCATGTAATTTTTTCCCCTCACACTGGCATGGAATATTAATGATTTTAGATAAAACAAAAAGTCAGATAATTCTCATGCCCCATCCCTCCTCACTCTTTTGTCTGTTTATTTAGCTTGCAAGATATTTGGAGCAGGAATCTGTTACCCTACATCAGCCAAATTTTCAAATGCTCAGCACCCACAACTGGAACCAGATTTTCAGAGAAAAAAGAAAAATCAACTCCCCTGTAGGAACCTAAGTAAATAGTCAGATTTTCAAAAGTGCTCAGTTTGCTGGATGCCAGGCTCCTTTGAAAATCTGACCAATTATTGAGGTGCCTAATTGGGATCTTAAAATCTGGTCTCAGTTGTGGCTGCTGAGCCCTTCTGAAAATTCTGGTCCATGTCTATAAACTCCAGTGCTTTTCTGTGCAGTTAATTATAACAAATCATCTTATCACCAATGTGTGAGTGGAAAGTGGGCATCTAACTCCCTTAGGTGTCTTTAAAAAGAAATCAGTTAAGGCAGGCATTTTCAAATACCTAGAATATGGACGGAACTATGTGAAATTAAATTCTATCTTGTCTAAAGACCTTCATGTAATTACCAGAAACAAAGGGTAGGAATTAGGAAATGAAGGATAGGAATAAACGGTCAGTTTTCAGAATGGAGAGAGGTAAATAGTGGTGTCCCCCAGGGGTCTGTACTGGGCCCAGTCCTATTTAACTTATTTAGAAAAAGGGGTAAACAGTGAGGTGGCAACATTTGTAGATGATACAAAACTACTCAAGATAGTTAAGTCCCAGGCGGACTCCAAAGAGCTATAAAAGGGATAGATAAGACAGAAAATATCATATTGCCTCTATATAAATCCATGGTACACCCACAATTTGAATACTGTGTGCAGATGTGGTCGCCCCATCTCAAAAAAGATATACTGAAATTGGAAAAGGTTCAAAAAAGGTCAACAAAAATGATTAGGGGTATGGAACGGCTGCCATATGAGAAGAGATGAATAAGGCTGGGACTTTTCAGCTTGAAAAAGAGATGACTAAAGGGGGGATATGACAGAGGTCTATAAAATCATGACTGGTGTGGGGAAGGTAAATATGAGAGGGAATAAATAACACTTCCTTAACACAAGAACTAGGGGTCACCAAAATAAATTAATAGGCAGCAGGTTTAAAACAAACGAAGTATTTTTTCACACAACACACAGTCAACCTGTGGAACTCCTTTCCAGAGGATGTTGTGAAGGCCAAGACTATAACAGGTTCAAAAAAGAACACGATAAATTCATGGAGGATAGGTCCATCAATGGCTATTAGCCAGGATGGGCAGGGATGGTGTCCCTAGCCTCTGTTTGCCAGAAGCTGGGAATGGACAACAGGGGATGGATCACTTGATGATTACCTGTTCTGTTCATTCCCTCTGGGGCAGCTGGCATTGGCCGCTGTTGGAAGACAGGATACTGGGCTAGATGGACCTTTGGTCTGACCCAGTATGGCCATTCTTATGTACCTGATAATTTTTCTAGTCACATTTTATTTTACTCCAAAGCAAGTTATTTCCAAGAAGGCAAAATACACAAACGTCAATCAATAGGATGGATCTCTTCAAAGTTGCACTGTATTTAAAGGCAACAAGAATTGCATTTTTAAGTGTTTTGCTTAGGGAAAGCTTGAAACATACTATATATTATGTTCAGATTGAATTATTTTATATGCTTTCACAATATATTAACAAGAGAATCACTATAGGCAGCTTGTGCCCAGCAAAAGCTTGACTGAAATATTAATTAGGACTATGGGAATTTTCAAGCTTTCCCATTTCTATCCCAGATACACTTCTGTTACAGTTAAAAGCTATTCCTGTGATATGCACCCTAGCTAAAAAGTCTGGGAATAGAAAGAAGAGGCAGAATCAGGAAATGTTCTCGCTTCTTATGTATGCGTGCACATAAATGCACATGGCATCTCCTTCTATGCAAAAGAGTACTTTACAATTTCTGCACCTTAATGGCTGTTTAAAATCCATACCAACAAGGAGTCCGGTGGCAACTTAAGACTAATGGATTTATTTGGGCATAAGCTTTCGTGGGTAAAAATTTGATGCATCTGAAGAAGTGGGTTTTTACCCACGAAAGCTTATGCCCAAATAAATCCATTAGTCTTTGAGGTGCCACCGGACTTCCTGTTGTTTTTGTGGATACAGACTAACGTGGCTCCCCCCGATACTTAAAATCCATACCATTTCCCTTTGGTAGGGGAGGGTCTGTGTGCTCCCAAGCACATGTGGTGTTATGATCATGGGGAATGCCTAAACCTCAGTACTCTCAGGGGACCAAGGCAGGGTTGAAATCCCTCTGCAATGTCTTTGTGGCTCAGTGGCTATCAGTCGCTTTGCGGAGCCAGTACTTTGTAACACTTCTAGTGGGGTTCCCAGTGTGCCAAATGGAAATTAATACATGCAGGTGCAAGATACAGTAACTCCTCACTTAAAGTCATCCTGGTTAATGTTGTTTCGTTATTACATTGCTGATCAATTAGGGAACATGCTCGTTTAAAGTTGTGCAATGCTCCCTTATAATGTCGGCAGCCGCCTGCTTTGTCCACTGCTTACGGGAAGAGCAGCCCGGTGCAGCTAGCTGGTGGGGGCTTGGAACCAGGGTGGACTGGCAGCTCCCCACTCCCCTAAGTTCCCTGTGCAGAAGCCACTGCTCCTACCCTCTGCCTTGGAGCTGCTCCCCGAGCCTCCTGCTTGCTGGGGGAGGAGATAAGGGGGGCTAATGTCAGGGTGTCCCCCCCTGCTCCCGGACCCCACTTACCCCATCTCCATAGAGCAGGGGGACACACAAGAGGGCTTAGGATGGAGAGGGCTTCCTGGCAGCAGCTGTGGTCTCAGTTTGCTGATTAACTTAACAAGGCAGTGAACTTAAGAGTGGGTCAGCCTACTTAAAGGGGAAATGCGCATCTCCCTCTCACACACAGGGTGCCTGTCGCTGTCTCCCCTCCCTCCATTCCTGCTGCCTTGTAGAGTGTGAGGCTATATTAACAACGAGTTAACCCCTTGAGGGCTCAGCCAATTGCTAGTTTATCATTTAGCACTAAGGCAATCCCTGGGAAATATCCCACTCTCTGACTTCACCACCTCAACCAAGGTTCACAATCATCATTGCTGTGTACAGTATTAAATTATTTGTTTAAAACTTATACTGTGTGTGTATATATATATATATATATATATATATAGTCTTTTGTCTGGCAAAAAAAAATTTCCCTGGAACCTAACCCCCACCGCCCCCTGCATTTTACATTCATTCTTACGGGGAAATTGGATTCACTTAACATTGTTTTGCTTAAAGTCAATTTTTCAGGAACAAAACTACAATGTTAAGTGAGGAGTTACTGTATGGAGTATCCTGGCCCTGTACCAGCAAAACACTTAGGCACATGCCAGCAGCCAGTTAACTTCAAAGTTAAGCTCACAGGTTAATACTTTGCAGGATGGAGCCCTAAGTTCTGTGGTACACCTCTACCCCAAAATAATGTGACCTGATATAACACAAATTCGGATATAATGCAGTAAAACAGTGCTCCAGTGCGGCGGGGCTCCACGCTCTGGTGGATCAAAGCAAGTTCGATATAACACGGTTTCACCTATAACGAAGTAAGATTTTTTGGCTCCCGAGGACAGCGTTATATCGGGGTAGAGGTGTATTTACTGGCCAGAGAGTCACTGGGTTTGGAGAGGGAGTGTGGTGAATAGAGCAGCAACTCATTCATTCATACTCCCTCTTATGTGATCGCTCCCTCTGAAATCCCACAGTGCCATACTTTCATGTTAGTTGCACCGTGAGGTTTCTGCAGGCTTTGGAAAGGTGGGGAGAGTATGCAGTATAGAATTCCATGATTTAAGGGTATTACTTATGGCCAACCTTTGAGCCTCATTTCATAAACTAGGATGCATGAGGCCTCTGCAGGATTGGAACAAATGACCAAAGGTACCACTGTGAGTGGGGTCCTGATATTTTGAACATGTTGGGTACAGTGATTTTATTCAACACATTTCTGTAAAAACAGTCAACAACTGACAGGTCATCTTGCCAAAGAGCACAGGCCAAGATTTAAAAAAATAGATGCCTGAAGTGAGGCTCCTAATTCTGTGTCCAGGCACCGAAATGAATGGTACTGAGAACTATTGCAAACCAGGCCTCATGTTTAAGTGCTTACATTTGGATTTAGATTCCTAATTTTAGCCACCCATTTTTCCCCCCAAGTCTCAGCAGAGACGTTATATCTGCTGCAATTTCCGTTTTGGAGCGGATGGAAGTAAATAAAATCCCATTAGCACATTTTTAAAGCAGGGTGGAGGGTTCACATAAGGGATCTAATGATCTTGATGCTATGGTTTCATACTGTACATGACATAAATGAGAGATGGGAAAAGGAAGAAGAAATAGCAAAGGGAGATGAGATTTGTTTTGGAAGGTAATTTTTTACAGCTCTATTTAACAGAACTGACTCTACTGAGAATAAAATATAAATGCAATAAATACAATAGCTTCCTGATTGTAACTTTAGCCGATTGTTTTGATGTTAAGGCTGCAATAAGTCATCCTCTCAGAATTTGAGCCTGTTTACTTACTGAATATTGATGAAATCCTTGAGATGCTCACTGACTCCCACCAGCTTGCAGAAGTTAACACTGTAGGATGCATTTATCAAAATTATCTTCTTTTTGTAGGTTTTACCTACATCAAAATCCTAGAAATAGCACACAGATTCAATCACACCTCCATGGAGCTGGTAGCATTTTCACATGTGATAATGATTTTTTTTTTACAACATGTACTGCAGTAGCATCTGAAGGTCCCCATCAGGATCATGGCCCTTTATGCTAAGTGCTGTACAAACACATTTAGGAAGCTTTCCTGCCCCAAACAATCCAATTTAAGACAAGAGACACAACTGAACAACAAACAGCAAGGAGGAGGTGGGAACTAGTAATAGGATCATGTGGTAGTGTTAGCCAGCTGTGTGCACAACTTGATGTTTCCAAGCCATTTTTTTTGTTGCCTGCAGTGAATGCATATAAGAATATTATTACATTAAAGTTTGATTCAGGGTCTAGTGCTCTGAGCACAAGACTGAGAACCAGAAACTCTGAAGCAGTTTTGAAATCAGTCATTAAACTATGGTCTACACTATGGCTCCAGCTAGTTTTTAAAAACTGGTTAGGATTTAGAGGAAATTTCCCCAGTGCATATCCTTCCCCAGGCCTAAGGGTCCCGCTTCTAAAGGTGGGATCGTGTAGCTGCAGTTCCCACTGACTTCAAATGGAATTGTGAAAATTATAAATGCTATGCAAGTGTTAGGTATTATTCACTGCCTTTTAGAATTGTATTTTATAGGCACACTATCATCAATTAATTACATATTATTAACAAGGAAAACTAAATAATTACCCAACAGTAGATTAACACTAATTTGCAAATTGTTTACAAATATGAATACCATCTATTATACATCATCCTACTAAAAGGTGCAGGTAGCATAGTAGTAATTCACTGATTCATCTGGGACTCTTAAGAAGGGGGCTCCCAGTCAGTTAGTGTGCCTGCAGTCACAGTAAAGGAAATAAAAATTATTCTGCAAGTAAAAAGAGAAGTAACAATGGAATAGGGGAAACTACAAAAGAGTTAACAGCTGATCTGCTGGTCTTTTTAAACATGGGGATACTTTTAAATCTCACATGTAATCTAATGGTCAGATTTTTAAAAGTGCTCAGCACCCACAATTAGAATAAGATTTTCAAAAAAGCTCAGCAGCCTTTAGGCATGTGGAGTGACCGGATTTTCAAATGTGCTCCATACTCACCAGTAGAAGCTACTGAGTGAAAATTGGGCCATGTGAACCTTACTGAAGTAATAGGAACTTCACGCCAACCATATTTTTGGAATGAGCTAATAATTTATTACTAAAATTGTGTATGAAACTCCAGCCACAACAGGAAAAGGTAAAAAGATTTCTTCCTCTGGCCCTCATCTGTTTATGAGGCTGTCATCCTTTGTTTACTTCCATATGAAAAGAAATATGAAATGATCACTGGAGTGTTTGCCAAAGGACAGGGCACATAAAGGCAGTGCTTTCAGTCTTGTTGATAATGCACTTTAAGATTTACAAAGACTTCTCGCATTGTGCCAGAACCATGACTTCAGTTTGACACTTTAAGAGAGTTGTGTGTCCGCTTGGATACAGCCACTTTACTTTTCTACCATGTTCACTGTTTTCTTTGGGCATGTTTTTAAATGAGGAAATGGTACTGTCCAATATAGCCAAATGATTTCTGAAATTCACTGCTGAGAAGCCACCAGTTCAAAGCTTCATAAGGGATATCAAAATCTTTAAGTAAAACATATTTAGTTCTCAAAAAACTGAGAAGGGAAGCATTGTAATGAACTGGTAAAATTAAAGCGCTATAATAGCAGGGGATAATAGGGGGCTTGGCACATGTTCCACCTGCCCTCAAGCATAAAAATACCGAAGAGCTAGAGAAGTTTGCTAAGGAGTTAACACCCTGAAGCAAGAATCCTGCATATATGGTATCTGTGGAGAAGTATTATCTTCCTTTTGCAAATAAAGAAACTGTAGCATTAAGGAACTGAAGTAATTTGCCAAAGATCACACAGGAAGTATGAAGAAGAGCTAGGACTAGAACCAGCCCTGTCCTACTATGTATTTCCTCCCATGTATATGAAAAGCCACAGCAGAAAGGCTGCATGAGGGAGGATATTTCCACCCCAATTCTGCCATCACTCTACACCCACGGAGAGCCCAGTCCTCCAGTCCTCCATACTAGGAGGTATTCCAGAGCAGGGCATACAGGTTGGGAAGTATGGGCTATATATCTGTTCATCAGTTATGTACCCACCACATAGCTTACCCATGTGCCTTGAAGGAATAAACTTTGGCGCACTGACCATGAATACGGATGTGGCTGGCCGAAAAGTTGAGTTCATATTTGATGCTACAAAATAGTCATTAAAGTGTGCCTATTTGGGGAACATTTCACAATGGCCTGGAAATTGGCTCTGTAAGAGGTGACAGCGCATGGTGGGAGAGGGGGGAAAGGGGAGGAGAATGTGACATTGTGTTGAATACTAGAAAGCTTTTGTTCCTGTTAATAATTAAATTATATTTGACAGTGGGATACAAGACTTTCTTTAAGCAGCTTTTTATTACATTAATATTGTATTTATACCACATACTCTTGAAACAGTTATTACGTTAAGTAATTTACTTTTAATTGATTAGCATGGAACATAGCCTAACAAGAACCACATATAATTTTATCTCCTCAGGCAGGTTCAGATTATGTGCTGACCTTTCTGACTTAATTCCTAAAAGTCTGAAAGCCCATTTAAGTCGATGGGAGTCTTGCCTTTGATTGCAATGTGCTTTTGACTGAGACACTGGTTTGTACATACAGTAAATACACAAAGCCACAATGCAAAATATGCACCAACCTTGAAGTGAATAAGACTTGGTTTGCTATAAAAAGGACACCCCTTAAATTCACGACCGGACACAACTTGTTTGCGAATAATTCCACTTCGAAGTTTCTCCAAGTTTTCAGTGAAAATCTTTCTTTCCAGTTTACTTGCACCTAGTGGCTTTGGATCTGTTTCATCTTTTGGCATCTAATAATTGAAGCCAATAAAAATGGTAATTTATTGATAAGAAACCATAGTTCAGAGATTTTTTTGTACACTCTTGTATTCCATCAAATTTTCAGAACAGAACCCAAATTTTGACCTTACAAATTTGTGCCTTAAATCCGTTCCAGAAAACATAGTTTTCATATTTTAATTAGCAGCACTGATTGGATAGCTGGGTATATAATCGGTTGATTTGTATGTGCAAATGCAGCATGTAGACAGACAACTGGTTATGCATTCAAAATTAAAGGCTAATCTGAGGCCTCTTGAAAATCAGGCTCAACGTATTCTCTAGACTAGAAAGTAAGAAGAGAAAATGATACTGTAGGTTAACAAAGCATATTTGCCAAATCTGCTCTCAGATGCTTGCATGGTGTTTCCACAGCGATGGATAAACTTATCAGAAAGTAGAATTTGGCCCTTTTAGGAAAAGCTAAAGAAGCTATCATTTAAAAGAAAAAGACTATAGGTCCAATTTTTCAAAAGCATGAAGAAAATGTGCCTGCACAGTTTTGAACATGTGTGTAATTCCAATATAGTCACAACAAGGAAGTGTGTGGTTTGGGCCATTTCTCAACTACTCTAGATAATTTAGGTTTTTCTCTTTTTACATTTAAAGAGTCAAGGAGAGGAATAGCTGAATACAAGTACTGAAAACTGTCGTCTGTATAAGAGGTAAAGTGGCAGTGAACTGAACAGATAGGAAGTGTTGAACTAGATATTTAGGCATTCATCCCTCTCATTTTAAGCTCTCTTTCTGATTACTAGCATTCTTCCAGAAGTTCCATCCACATAATGATAATCATTACGGGACAATCAACTGAGGAGGAATTTTATGTACCGTTTCTGATCCTCTCCACCCTTGTTTCAATTCCAAACTGAGCTAACAGCCCAAATGGCAGTTTGTTGCTGGTTACCAAACTATAGCCTGCAGTTTAAGCAAGTGGAAAATAGTCAAAAATGACGCAATTAGAGACAAAAGGTTCGCCAACGCCTCAGCCAAGAGTCAACAAAATCAAATGGACTACCACCTGGTTAAGTGGCCATTCTTTGGCAGGAAAGAGGAAGTGGTCAAAAATCTACATCTTGACAAAAGAAACAGCTGGAGGTTCCTGTCAACACAGACTTTTGTCTCCTGAACCTCAACTGCAGATGATTCTCGAAGAAGAGAAAGGACTGTAAGAAGAGATAGAAGGCGCCCCAAAGTATTCCTCCCTTCTCTCTACCCAGGGTTTCCAGAACACTTGAAGAACAAAGGAAACAGCTTTGGACTGGGGGAGGGATCCTGACTGAAAGAATTCAGACAGTAAGACTGTTAGAACATATGGTGAGAGAAGCCTTTGCTTTGAAATCACTTAGCTTGTTAAGTTAGTTATAGTTGCATTTTACTCTTTATTTACTTGTAACCATTATGACTTTTATGCTTCATTACTTGTAATCACTTAAAATCTGTCTTTTTGTAATTAATAAACTTGGTTTTACTGTTTTATCTAGAGCAGTATGTTTGGATTGAAGTGTTTGGGAACCTCCATTTGGGATAACAGGATTTGTGCATATCATTTTCTATTAATAAAATGATAGACTTTATATGAACTTTTATTGTCCAGGAGAAAGCTGTGCAGTACAAGACACACAATTCGGGGGGAAAGTCCGGGTCTGGGAATTTGCTGGTGATGCTCTGCAGTGTAATTCAAGGGTGGCTGGCCATAGAAGTCTTGCAGTATATCTGGGAGTAATTTACATGCTGGAAGGTGTGTGAGAGCAGACCACAAGTGGTAGCTCTCACAGCCAAGCAGTGTAAAAGGCACCCCAGGTTGGAGATCTGGGAGGACACATGTTCATCGATCCAGATTGTACCCTGGGTAATGTCACAACACTATAAACACATTTTATATTAGTGAAAAATAAATAAATAAATCCAGTCTCTGAGTAGGAGGGAGTCAGAAACCCAGCTGCCTACCAGCCAAAATGCAACAAAATGTTGACAGCTGCACACCCGCCTCTCACTCTCTGGATTTAACATAATGTAAAGAGTGAATGTGAGATTCTGGGTTATCAGCATCTGGACGTGAAAATCTCTTTACCACTGCAAAGAGGTTAGACATTCGGAAAATACAAGGGCAAATCAAGAAGACCTTACACAGCCCTCAACCAGGCAAAACACCCTTACTTGTGTCAATGAGACAGAGGGACAGACACTGCCATCTGCTACATCAGAATGTATCTGGAGTGGCTCCATTAACTTCAAGAATGGTTCCTGTTGTTAAGCATGTCCATTTCATGGTGTGGGTCTGTACTGCTTTCCAGGGTGACTACATATAGTGTTTAATTGGTCACATGATAGACAGTGCAGTGTATACATAGAAATTAGAATCAAAAATGGAATATTTTGCACTTCATGATGCCTGTTAGCCAAGGCTCTCAAAGCACGTTGGGAAAAATGATCTCAACAGAGGGAAGCTTGGAACAGGATTTACGTTAACAGTAAATTGTAGTCAGTGGATTTACTTCAGCTTTACACTGATATACCTAAGAGCAAAACCTGACCTTTAGTATGAACAGTAGGACTGGCTTAATGGAAATATGAGAGAAATTCATACTGTTGCCATTGAATGAGAAACTGCTTCAGCACTTTTACACTGGCCTATGTTGTCTCCATGTTGTTTACTTGCAAACTGGCAAGCATTACAGAGAGGCCAACATCCATCAATCAATCAAATAAAATAATGATTTAATTGGAATTGTAAATGCAAAGATTTAGTCATCTACAGAAATTTACAAACACTGCAAAATATTGGGATTTCTTTCCAGTGAACCTATTGTGCTAAGATTCAGCTTTGGAGCTGAATTAAGCTTACCAGGTTAAGGCTGTGCTAAGATCTTATTACACATACCAGTTCATCTGAAACACTGTGAGCCAAATTTATCCCTGACGTGCAACTCTCTTGACTTCAACAAGCAAGGACTTCGGGGGCTATAAATAACTGATTGGAGGTGTTCATAAAGGATATTTTGTAAGAGAAGAAAGCCATAGTTGGTAGAGGAGCCTGTGACTGGAATCTTGTCAACCCTGTTTGGCTTCTTTCTTTGCTACTTCCCTTCAGCTGGAACTCAGCCTCCCAACTTCCACTTGTTTTGTACTTTGCACCTGGGCAACACTATGTTCTGACTATTGTATACAGTAATACTGCCTCTCCCCCACTTAAAGTGAGTCTTTTTCTGACTTCCAGAGTGACTGACTGCTCCACAAAGTCAACTAACTTTATAGCCATCTCAGCTTTGATTCCAGTTTATTTTTTCCATGGAAAGAGAATACATTTTTACTGACGGTGCCCTTTGATGCTAAAGTCTACTCTCAAGGTCACATGTGACTTAAAAAAGAGATCTATGGAAGGTATGTGCCTTGGTAAAATGTACAAGTGCTTGGCAGCATTATGAAAACATCAATTTCCACTTTGCATATGTACATTATTTATTTCTGATCAGAGCCCTAAATGTTGTTACTTTGCTATACTGAAAGATGTGCTTTCTATGCCAAGCACTAAGTAAAAAAAAATGTTTTCTACATGAAATGATCTTCATTACCAGCTCAACAGAATGTCATGTTCAGTTTTAAAAGTCAAACAAGCCAGCAAACATGAAGTGATATATGTCTCCACAAATCTTGGAACTAAAACTAAGCCAGTTAATTTTCTCTATATAAGGGAACAAACAGTATGAGAATATAGTGGCAAACTTCAACTGCTTTGACTGATAAGTATTTTAACACATTAGTGGTTCTATGAAGATTTACATGTGCAGGTACCTTCTTTAAAACAAAACTTTCAAATGAATTCTTCATGCAAGGCTTTGAGTGCACATTCACATGGTGATAGCAAGAGTCAGAAAACTTCTAAAGACAGCGAGAAGGCCAATTACTGGGAAAAATGCAGGGGATAAGATGAGAAATTAAAAGTTTTACCTTGTATAAGTTACATTCTTGACTCCAAAGTCCTGTAAACTCTGGCTCAGCTAGAGTCTGACTCGCCTCTTTATCATCATTTTCATGGATCGTATCTTGTAATGCTTTTTCAGAAAAATCCACCACAGAACTAGATTTGTCATCAACTAAGGAACAAGCTGATGGAGTACGCCAAGACTTCTACAATGAGACAGGAGCAAAATTCCAAGGAACTATTGTTTTACTCCAGCAGCAATACCGTAAGAACAGACACTTAATAATGTTTTAATAGACTATGAAGTATGGAGGTCTGGGACTGTTTTATGCTAATTAATCTGGAAGACATTGTGCACAGTGAAAACCGTATGTTACAAGAAATCACATCATCATGTGAATTGCAGGAGTTAGTAGGTTGGAAACTAATGTTCAGGCATAAGGGTATTCATGAATGTGTACTGCCAGGAAGCTGCTTCAACCTCTAATAAATGATGCAGCCCAATTTCATGTGTTGTTTTTAACAACGGTTGTACTGTGCCTATTTTCACTGGCAGATACATTTTTCCTTTCTTTTCTTTCTTTTAAATAACAGACCTACACCAGACAAGAAGTCATATGGGAGGATCTAAGATGGGGACAAAAGTCCACTCTCCTCCTCTCTGAGCCAGCGAAAGCCTGGAATATTATGGAGGTAAAATACTTGTAGGCATTGGTTAGGAGGATCACAAGTCTTGAAAGAACTACCCCACTTGCCTGATGTAAAAGCTGCGTGGAGAGGCTCCAAACAGAGCTGTGTTTGTCACTTGGGACAAGCTAATCTGAAACTAAGTCTACAACTACATTTTACTTCTGAGTTAAATAAGGAAGTGTTCCATCGCAAGAGAGTGTCAGAACTGGACTAGCAGACTGAGACTGATGGCTATTGAGAGATCTAATGGGGAAACTATCCCATTGCCTGCTCATATTGTACTGTACAGCACCAGGCTCTAGCAAATGCAAATGCTTTTTTACAACCACCAACTCAAACTATACATTTTCAGCGGTGAACAAACATTATTTTCCCTGCCACTCTGATAACAGCAGCCCTAAAACATTTGACCAGTTCTCTAAAGCTAGTTAGGTATAATAGCATTGCTTACCTGCAGTACTGTTGCAGCTGGATCTTCACAGGCATTCTCAATATACTGCCATGTTTTGATTCGCCACCGTAAGGAATCCTGAAGTTTACCCTGACTCCTAAGTGCTTCTGCCCAAGCTTGATGTTTTTTCTGCTTCTCTACATATGCTTCCTCTTGCAAAATCCGAGCTACAATCTCAGTTTTTCTAGATTTCTGCTGTTCTGTAAATTCTCTGTATTAAAGAATTAAAAAAACAAACAGAAACCAGAAAGAAAGTAAGAAAGAAGCCATTGCTGTGCACTAACAATACTACCAAAGGGTTCATTTTTTGAGCCCTTAATATATAGTGCAGTGATGATCCGTGTATATCAAGATAATATGGGATTTTTATGATTTCTACATATTTCTACAGACTAAATATTTTCAATTATGACTTTTAAAAAGACTTGTTTGGGAAGGATATCAGGGCCCATTCCCCAAGGCTGAAAGTGATGTAAGATTTTCAAACTGTAATGTTCTCGATTCACTTAGACTTTATCCTTTAATGGGATATTGTAAACTTGAGATCTAGTCAGTTTATAACAAAAGAACTCAAAGGAGGACTGTCTAGTGACTAGGCCACTAGCCTGGGACTTGGTAGATGCAGGTTCAAATCTCCGCTCTGCCATAGACTTTGTGTGACCTTGAGTGATTCACTTATGGCATGTCTACACAGTATATCATTGCGCACTACGGAGGTGTGATTTTTTTTAAAGCACACTAACTGGTCCTTGTAGATCGTGCTGGTGCATACTAAAAGTACCCAACAATACTATGTTAAAGCACAGTAGGTAATTTTTAGTGTACACCAGCAGGATCTACATGGAACAATTAGTACAGAACATGTTAGCGTGCTTTAGAAATCACACCCCTGTAATGCGCATTGCCATGCTATGTAAACAAGCCCTCAGTCTCTCTATGCCTCAGTTTCAATACTAGCAGTTCTAGTGCTTTTAGTAGTTCTAGTACAACTCTGTCTCACAGCAATGTTGTGAGGATAAATACAGTACAAAGTTTGAGGTGCTCGGATACCATGGTAATGGAGATCATATAAGTACCTTAAAAATAGAGAAGTAATTTGAGATCCTATGCCTGCCCCTAAATCCCTCTGACAATTTCTGTGATTTTTGCAATAACATTTTCTTATATTTTAAAATGTTCTTTGTCTTCCCTGTGCTGTATCAAAGACCAACACAAATATTGTAGAAACTGAGCATAACCAAAGTGTAGTCAATGCACAAAGTAAACAAACTGAAAAAGCTGGAAGACATTTTTTCTCTATACTCTTTCAGTTATAGTAATCTTAAATATTACTTGTAGCAATAGAAAACACACTTCTGTCTGAAATTATCTGATTTTGAAGCCATGTCTCTTTAAAGTACAGACTTTAGCTAGCAGTCTACGGTGATTAACCTAAGCTAACAAAATGAGTGTGTAGGTGGGGCCATTCTGTTGAGAAGGGAATTAACAGAATCTACAGGAAAAATTGCTATTTCTATTCCTTTCATCTATATTCCTTTAGGTTCTATATAATTTTCAGAAACAGAAATTATTTATAGTAAAGATTCAATTAGCTTCTGAGGTTTACATTTTCAACTGATTTGTGTGTAAATGATTGCTTATTCTAAATATAGGCAGGACATTATAATCTTTTGCACATATATATTGACTCATATATTGCAAATTGCTTTATCAGCAGTTAATTTATCCTTGTAGTTATGTGGCATACCCTCCAGTTTACATTTGGGGAAACTGAGGCATGGAAAGTAGCAGTCCCAGAAATGGCAGAGGATTCTTGACTCCCAGTGCTGTGCCTTACCTAAAGACCATCTTTCTTCTGTACAATTAGTTCATGAGTTTACTGTGCAGTCTACAGAAACTTTAATAGCAAAACATCATATTAGCCCTAAATCACATTTGATATGGAATTTTGCTATCTTTTTGAAATTGAACAGTACAAATTAAATTACAGATTCTAATGGTTAAAGAATTAATTATTCTGCAAATAATTCAGGGACATATGCTCAGGTTGAGATTCAGATAGGAGATAGAGCACAGATCATCTCTGTTATGGGAAGAAAGGACTAAGATCAAAACAAAGGCACTCAGAGAAATAGCAGGTTAGCAGAGTGATAGCTGAAATTAGAAAGGAACTGTTGTGAGGAACATACTGTCATGTATAGCCAATAGCAAGTCTAGCAGAACATGTGATCCACACTGGGACTGCTATGTAAATTACATGGGGAAATAGTGAAAAAGATGAAGGTTTAAACCTAAAAAAATAAGGTAGTCTTTTCAAGGACAGAGTATCCATAACTCCTGCAGAATGTTTATTCATTAATTTTTATAATATGCATTTAGCGCTAGTGAAAGTGGCGGGTTCACATCTCCAAAGACTGAAGTCTTCTATTTCTATGGATATCTAGTGCATTAGTGATTAGTCCCCACACTGCCTCCTCAATCTGCTTCAATCCTAACCTAGAGGCTCACTTCTAAAGGTTTCAGAGTAAAAAGAAAAGGAGTATTTGTGGCACCTTAGAGACTAACCAATTTATTTGAGCATAAGCTTTCGTGAGCTACAGCTCAATTCAGTCTCCCTGGCCAGTCATCCACAGCCTCACTGGTACATCTACCAATAAGAGTTCCACTTCCATCTGCTTGGGGTGGTTTTCAGGACATGGACACCTGGCCAGAGAATGGACAAAACTTCAGACCTATTTATGTGGGCCACTAGTCACCCTTAGATGGCAACAATTTTGGTCTTAACAAACAAAGGCCCCGATCCTTCAATTCAATCCATGTGGGCTGACTCCCATGCAGAGCTCCACTGACTTCAATGGGTCTCTTTATGCATGGTAAGTTATACCTGCACAGATGCAGTGGCAGGTTAGGGTCATGGTTTGGATTTGAACCAGTGACTCCTTCACACTTTTTTAAACTATAAGGAAAAACAGTTGAGCCAAATCCTCAACTGATATAAATCAACCTAGCTTCTTTGAGTCAATAAAGCTTTGCCAGTTCATATGATCTGAGGATTTGGATTGACAGTCTCTAGCTACACAAGACTCCAAGAATCAGTTCAGTTCCCTGGGGTAGCAAGGCTAACAGCAATATAGATTTCATGTTTTCAGTTTCTAAGTGGAGTGAGGTGACGATTCACTCCTGTATGAGTATCGACCTGGAGTAAAACGTATACAAAGAAATGACTGCTTACTGCTTGTGCCTTTCTAACTCAACATGTTGTTTATGGAGAAAAATCTCCTTGGTGACATCGCCTCCTTCTGCCAGAATATTCCCTCTCATCTTCATCTCTTGCTTTTTTGCCTCAAGAGCCTTTGCTTTGTCCCTCAGCTGGAGGGTTCGAAGGGTTTCCTACAAAGTCATGCAAATAACAGTTACATATTTTACTCACACAATATGGACTCTGATTTTAGTCCCTTTCTCTATTTACAAATTGATGGTGGATTTTTCTACCAAGAGGTTGCTTTCTTCTTTTTAATAGTTGAACTTGCCTTTGGGTTTGTTTGGTTTTTGAAAATCCTTTAATTGTACCTGATTTTATTTGCAATATTTGAGTCAATTGCATCCCTAGCTCACACAGATTACTTCTGTTCCTGGCAAAGAGCTGTGGCTGGGTCAGGACTAAATGCATGAACCATGTCTGTAGATCTCCAACCTCCTTCTCCAGGGCCCTCCCCTGAAACAAGTTACTCTATGCAACAATGTGTGGCAGGCATTGGTGGTTATAATACAATCAGTGGCTAGTTAAGACCATCTTTTCAGACTCTGGAATATATAGATTCAAACAAGTAAGATTATGATAGCCTTAAATCTGAATTTCTTCATTTTCCTGTTGGTTTAAATTAGTTTAACTGTTATGTTATGTTAAATGTTTTATTTTAATATACTGTAAAGTATTTCTGTATTAAGAGCAATACAGTCAACCACCCTCTAGGCCAGATTCGGACACCCTTACTCATGGAATACTGTAGTCTAGGTGTGGTGCCACTGAAGGCAGTGAACTGCTCTTGGAATAAGGTACTTACTCAATGAGAGTGAGGGTATTTGAATTTGGACGTGCGAGTCTCAGGGCCAGCTCCAGGCACCAGCGAACCAAGCAGGTGCCTGGGGCAGCAAATGTAAAGGGGCGACGACGTCGGGCTCTGGGGTGGCAATCTGCCCTCGGCGGTGGCTGGAATTCAGCGGCCGCTCCATCACAGCGCATTTTGCGCTTGGCAGCAATTTGGCGGCGGGGACCATCTTTTTCAGTCGCTGGCGGCAATTCGGCGGCTGCACCATCACTCTGCCTCCCCGTTCAGCGGCAAGTTGTGTTTTTTTTGCCGCTTGGGGCAGCAAAAATGCTGGAGCCGGCCCTGGTGAGTCTGACTCTGTAACCTTTAGTGGCTAGACTCCTAGGTCATGTTATACCAGGGGCAAGCTGAATATTGGGGGGAGGGATAGCTCAATGGTTTGAGCATTGGCCTACTAAACCTAGGGGTCTGAGTTCAACCCTTGAGGGGGCCATTTAGGGATCTGGGGCAAAAACTGGGGATCGGTCCTGCTTTGAGCAGGGGGTTGGACTAGATGACCTCCTGAGGTCCCTTCCAACCCTGATATTCTATGATTGAAATGGTTTGCATTAAAATCTGTCACTCCAGAGAATCAATTGCATCACTACTAATCTTAGCAGTCGTAGAGGTACCCTATTGGAAGTTATGTTGTTTTTCAGGGACAGCACAGCTTGCATCCTTTTTTCCATATGCTCCTGAGTTTTCAGTTCTTCCTTTGCTTCTTTCTGATGAATTCTGTTGGTAGAATAAAACCTTTCAGGTTCATGTCCTGCTGTGAAGCATTCACCATTAAAATGGCTAACCTGGCAAACAGTAATTGTTAACATTGCCAAACATTCCTCCTGTAGGTTACACTGTGTTTATATGATAACGGGTCCAGTAAAATAGAACAGTTGGAGGACTCTTCTACTTAGAACCACTTAAGTTTCAAAGGGCCACAAAGATAGTTTGTTCAACAATATATTTTCTTAAACTTTGAGTATCTACCAGTAGGTGTATTCCATATCGAGATCAACATCTAGCCACTAAAATATAGTAAAGATTTAGGTGTTGGTTATATAACCAAAGATATACAATGACATTTACTAAAACAAAGGCTGATGCTTGCATAAGTTGCTCTATTGTTTACAGACTACAAATATACCCCTAAATATGGGCCTTTTTATACATGGTATCTCCTAAATCAAGCCTGAGAAAATCCCATAACTATTAACATGAATTTAAATATATTTGGTTCATTTTTTAACCAGTTGGTCTTTTCCATCTCTAACTACCATGATCCTAGATTCCATTCTAGTAGATACAATATATTTTGCTTGAGATGTAAGACTCAGAACAGTCAAGTAATGAATTCACTGGACTTAATTTCTGGCATCTTGTCCATATTGCCAAAGAAAAAACTAAAGAATAATAGGGAAAATATACAATTACCTTTCCAGTGTATAAGGTTCTAATATACATGTAAAGTTGATTTACAAATATTTTGTAGAGAGTTTTTATTTTTATGCCAGAAACTAACAATAGTTATTTACGAAAACATAAAGCAACACAGAGTGAGCTCATCTCATTTACCACTGAAGTACAATGCAGAGATGTAACAGAAACAGTGCAAAGAAACACTGTGCAGCAGTTTTAGTAGACACAGTGAAAACTACCATATCCATTTGAAACTTCAGAGGTAATTTAGATAGGTAATCATCTGATTTGGAATTCAGCTTTTCCCCAGTTAAAAAGTATAAAGGGAATGACAAGCCTACAAGTGTCCAAGATAGTGCATCTAACTCAAAACTCAACTCCTCCAGCAATACAGTGCCCCCTAAGACCATAGTGGGACATTGTCACAACGAGAAAAGGAGGACTTGTGGCACCTTAGAGACTAACGAATTTATTTGAGCATAAGCTACATTGAGCTTATGCTCAAATAAATTTGTTAGTCTCTAAGGTGCCACAAGTCCTCCTTTTCTTTTTGCGAATACCGACTAACACGGCTGCTACTCTGAAAATTGTCAAAACAGACTCAAAAGGAAGGATCCCAACTACTGATTCACCCACACTACTTCACAAGTCACCTGGATTTTCCTCAGAGGCCTCTTATTCAAGTCCCTGTTTAGCTTGTGAGACCTGGCAGGATCACAGCACTAGGTGGTATGGCTGGAGATTTCTAAGGGCTTGTCTACACTTGTTATGCCGCTGTAGCACTTAGTGAAGATGCTACCTTCACCAGTGGGAGAGCTTCTCCCATCGGCATAGATAGTCCACCTCCTTGAGAGGTGATAGCTGTGTCCCTCCTGTCAACCTAGCGCTGTCTACACCAGAGGTTAGGTCAGTATAACTATGTCATTTGGGGTGTGGAAAATCCACATCCCTAAGCGATGTAGTTATATTGACATAAATTTCTAGTGTAGACAAGGGTTAAATGTCACAATGTAATCTAGCTGTAAAATGTTTCCTCTTAAAGGCTGAGGATCAGGTATCACATTTCAGATATTGTGTTATGATACTAGCAAGGGGAAAAGCTAATGGAACCTTGACATAGATTTTTTCAGAAACTGAGCTGCTTTCTCATGATTCCTGTGTGCATCTTCGACTACTTTTTGATGTCTTCTCTCATACGCCTCCCAGGCTTCCGTTTCTTTTCTGCAAAACACAAATAAAAATCAAGTGGGCATAGTCCTACTGTCTTGATGTACGAACAGCTCCCACTAAAGTCAAGGGGTCCTCTGCTTACCCAAGGGCTGTAGGATTGTGGACTGTTGCCATTGGTTTATGTTGCCCCTTTAATTGCATTTCCCTGTGTAAATATTCTGTGGTGAGTACCTACATGAAGAGCCTTCATAACTAGCATCCTTTGAGTTAGGAAACCTTTCCAATACCCAAATGAAATGGGCTAAGATAGTTGGGGAAAGGAAAGCAGATTATCAGTTATGATGCTTACTTTTTTCCAACCTGTTGTTTTCGTTCTGCCAGCTGGGCTACAGTCTTTTCTTTCTGAATCCTCTGTTCCGCCCGCTCTTTGCACTGTCTCTCTAGTTCCTCCTCATCCTGCTCAAGTTGCTCCCGGAGGCTTCCAAATTTCCCCTGCTCAATTTCTATCTGCCACATCTCATACCTTTTAAGCACAGAGTGAGATGTTTTCATTAAAGGGACGCAAATGAAATGGGCAAAGATAGTTGGGAAAAGGAAAGCAGACCAATTAATTACATATATTCAGTGCTACCAGCTCCATAGTGAAAAAGGAAGTTCAGCCATGTTTTACGCTATGCCCTGCTAGTTTCAAAGGACATAGCTAATAATCCTGTTAGTACTAGTATTAATACTTCTGATTTTTAGAGATGTCACTTATATTTCTCCTCAAACTCCTCTTTTTCCTCAAGCTGGTATTTACCCAATGTAAGAAAAGGCAGAATGTTTACTCGACAGTAAAGAATGCTTTTAATGCTTTCTTTATTCAAAAACATCTAGTTTGTTTGTAAGCTTTTTCAGTGATGGTCCTTAGAGTTGACTATTCTGAGTTTTGACCAAGGTGCCTAGATACCATGGTGAGGGGTGCATTAAGGATGCTTAAGATTGATACAGGACATTAAATCTGAATTAAAGTGTAAATATCCATGCCCTCACATCCAAAGACAAAGTGTTAGGATAAAATCCTATTGAAGTCTCTGGGAAACCTGTGTGCAGATCACAGACAATATGGAGTCCTAGAACTGCATGAGATTTAAAAATGTGTGGGGTCCTGTTATATGTGAACCTGCCAGACCAGGCAATTGCAATATTCACATCAGGTAAAATGAGCCCTAAAGTCCCATTTTCAAAAGTAACGTAGGCATTTAGGAGCCAAAGTCTTATTAAAGCTCAATAGAACGTATTCTCCAAAGGCCCAGATCTATGAAATCAATGGGAGTTAAATCCCTAAATACTTTTGATCAGTGGTTTTCAACCTTTCTCCATTTGCAGACCCCTAAAAAATTTCAGATGGAGGTGTGGACCCCTTTGGAAATCTTAGACATAGTCTTGGACCCCCAGGGGTCCACAGACCACCGGTTGAAAACCACTGCCTTTGTGGATCAGGGCCTAAGTGCCTCAATGGGATGTAGGCTCCTAAGTCACTTTGGTGCTCTTGAAAATTTTACAGAAGGATATGACTGAGGCAGACACAGAATGGGGAGAGAACTATTCTCAGCAAAAGTGAAAGTCTTAGGACATTCTGATGCTTTCAGATGAAATCAGGAATTAGAAAGTACAACTTAACTAGCACTTTTTTGTCTTGTTTCAGGAAGTGTTTTTATCTGTTTGGCTTGTTTGGCTGTCACAATCTTTAACAACTTTTTTTTAGGTTTAATGCGTTTAACGCAAATCACACACCAAATGAAAGCATCAAAGAAGCTTTTTAAAGCTACTATGTAATTCTGAAGTAGGATATACTACTTTCTGGCTAATCATTTAGCTAAGCATGGCTATAAGTTCCTGCTTGAGCTTTTGCTTTGATATGGCTGTATTAGTATTTGAACTGCTGGTGCAAAACTATAAAGGGGTTTGCCAGCTACCTTCTGCAAAGATATCATTTTATTTTTTATCATCTGAATAATTTTGTAAGTGTGATGCATCAACTAACAGCATGAGCAGAAAAATACAGAGTGCTACTAAACTGTCTCTATTATTTTGGTATTATAGTTCTTTAAGGGGTGTCTGGGAGACTGCAGCGAATAACACAACCCTGTGATATTCAAACTAAGAATGGTTCCAAATGGGATACAGGGAGAGTTAATTATCCTAAGTGACCTGCACACTTGTGGTGATCACTAATTGATATGTGCTACCTATGTTGCTACAAACACTCATCAGCACCAGTTTTCTGTGGTTGCTGATGTTGCTTTCCCTTCACCTCCTTTTAAGAACTAGAAACTAAGTAAATAAGCATAGATACAATTATTTATATATTATTCAGTACATAATTGTGACAGTCTGCATCACTACGTCCACCCTTTTTTCAAGGCTATGATACATTTTGTATAAACTATGCCTTGTAAACTATCATCTGAAAATTCATGATTTGCTGATCATTATTATCCTGGTAAAATATGTGTGGCAACATTGTATGTAAAGTTATAATATTCTACTATATGATGTTACTAAAACATATTCCAGATCTGGGGAAGCAGTCACAAACCAGTTCCTCAGAGACAAAAGGCAAACTGGCACCTCAGCCAGGTGTTAATGAAATCAAATGGATTATCACCTGGTTAAGTGGCCATTCTTTGGCAGGAAAAAGGGTGTGAGCGAGAAATTAACATTTTGTCAAAGAAATAAGCTGGAGGTTCCCGTCCCCACAGATTTTCTGTCTCCTGAACTCCAGCTGGAGATGATCCTCAAAGAAGAGGAAAAAGTACACAAATGGAGAGCAGACACCCCAAGTTATCTCTTCCTTCCTCTGTACTCACGGCATCGACAACATTTGAAGGACAAAGGAAGCATCATTGGACTGAGGAAGATATCCTGTCTGAAAAGAAGTCAACCAGTAATATTGCTAGAACATGTGGTGAGAGAGACTTTTGCTTTGAATTCACTTTAGCTTGTAAAGTTAGGTGTTGTGTTTTACCTTTTATTTCTTTGTAACCAGTTCTGGCTTTTATGCTTAGAATCATAGACTATCAGGGTTGGAAGGGACCTCAGCAGGTCATCAAGTCCAACCCCCTGCTCAAAGCAGGACCAATCCCCAGGTAAATCAGCCCAGCCAGGGCTTTGTCAAGCCTGACCTTAAAAACCTCAAAGGAAGGAGATTCCACCGCCTCCCTAGGTAACCCATTGCCAGTGCTTCACCACCCTCCTAGTGAAAAAGTTTTTCCTAATATCCAATCTAAACCTCCCGCACTGCAACTTGAGACCATTACTCCTTGTTCTGTCATCTGCTACCACTGAGAACAGTGTAGATGGAACCCCCTTTCAGGTATTTGAAAGCAGCTATCAAATCCCCCCTCATTCTTCTCTTCTGCAGACTAAATAATCCCAGTCCCCTCAGCCTCTCCTCATAAGTCATGTGCTCCAGCCCCCTAATCATTTTTGTTGCCCTCTGCTGGACTCTTTCCAATTTTTCCACATCCTCCTTGTAGTGTGGGGCCCAAAACTGGATACAGTACTCCAGATGAGGCCTCACCAATGCCAAATAGAGGGGAATGATCATGTGCCTCAATCTACTGGCAATGCTCCTAATTATACAATCCAAACTGCCGTCAGCCTTCTTGGCAACTAGGGCACACTGTTGACTCATATCCAGCTTCTTGTCCACTGTAACCCCTAGGTCCTTTTCTGCAGAACTGCTGCCTAGCTACTCGGTCCCTAGTCTGTAGCGGTGCATGGGATTCTTCCATCCTAAGTGCAGGACTCTGCAAGTGTCCTTGTTGAACCTCATCAGATTTCTTTTGGCCCAATCCTCCAATTTGTCTAGGGCCCTCTGTATCCTACCCCTACCCTCCATCATATCTACCACTCCTCCCAGTTTAGTGTCATCACCAAACTTGCTGAGGGTGCAATTCACACCATCCTCTAGATCATTAATGAAGATATTGAACAAAACCGGCCCCAGGACCGACCCTTGGGGCACTCCGCTTGATACTGGCTGCCAACTAGACATGGACCTATTGATCACTACCCGTTGAACCCGACGATCTAGCCAGCTTTCTATCTGCCTTATAGTCCATTCATCCAGCCCATACTTCTTTAACTTGCTGACAAGAATACTGTGGGAGACCATAACAAAAGCTTTGCTAAAGTCAAGGAATAACACATCCACTGCTTTCCCCTCATCCACAGAGCCAGTTATCTCGTCATAGAAGGCAATTAGGTTAGTCAGGCATGACTTGCCCTTGGTGAATTCATGCTGACTGTTCCTGATCACTTTCGGCTTCTCTAAGTGCTTCAAAATTGATTCCTTGAGGACCTGCTCCATGACTTTTCCAGGGACTGAGGTGAGGCTGACTGGCCTGTAGTTCTCCAGATCCTCCTCCTTCCCTTTTTTAAAGATGGGCACTACATTAGCTTTTTTCCAGTCGTCCAGGACCTCCCCCGATCGCCATGAGTTTTCAAAGATAATGGCCAATGGCTTTACAATCACATCCGCCAACTCCTTTAGCACCCTCGAATGCAGTGCATCCAGCCCCATGGACTTCGCTCGTGCAGCTTTTCTAAATACTTGTAATCAGCATCTTTACTTGTAATCACTTAAAATCTATCTTTTTGTAGTTAATAAACTTGTTTTATTGTTTTATCTAAACCAGTGAGCTTGTGTTGTCCAGGAGAGGGTTGGGCAGTATAAGAGGCATATTTCTGGGGGAAGTCTGGGACTGGGAATTTGCTGGTGTTGCTCTGCAGTGTAATTCAAGGGTGGCTGATCATAGCACTCAGACAGTATAGCTGGAATTTACATGCTAGAGGCTGTGTGAGAGCAGACCAGGAGTGCTTGCTCTAACAGCGAAGCAGTGTAGAAAGCACCCCAGGTTGGAAAATTGAGGGGACACAGCTGTTCAATAGTCCAGATTGTACCTTGGGGAATGTCATTATAATGTATTCAGTAAGAATACATTAAAGGATAGAAGTTAGAATCTTCCTAATAAGGATCACAGGGAGAAACGTCTACTTTACTCCACCTTTCTTCCTACTTCAGAATAAGACAAGGACCTATATGTCCCTAGCTGGTGTAAATCCCTAGCTGGTGTAAATCACCATAGTTCTACTGTAACCAACAGAGCTACATTGATTTACAGCAGCTAAGGATCTGGCCCACAAATCATTTCCAAAGCAGGGTACTGCATGGGTATGTGTGAGGTCAAGCGCTACTCTCAAAAGCCTTTGCTTTATGTGGAAACTCATGTAAGTTACTCCAAAATATTATATATCAATTTATATAAAATCAACATTTAGAGACATTAATGTTTTGGCAAGCGGCATCATACTCATTCAGTGGATAGTACATGGTGGATGCTAAGGAAATAGGGGAGAAATAGAAACCCAAGTTAACCTATGAATGACGATGTTAGGAGATTTTTGGAAAAGTCCCTTGTGTTTTTCTCACATCTGAAAAAGAAAGGAGGATTGCTGAAGAGCAAGTCAAAAGAGTGAGCATGCAGGTGCTTGAAATGGTGGAGCAGTCGCACAGGCAGCACTTTCTTTTGTAAACAAGAATCAATTCTGACCTCTGAAAGAGATTCTTTCGACATCTTGTGAGTCAGAGCAAGTTAGAGAAGTTGCAGTCATGAAATACCTAACTTACAGAGACACACTCTGTGATCCTTCTATATTAAGCATTTGGTTTTTCCAAAAGACAGCAAAGACTATAACTCATATAAATTAACCTTCAGTGTCCAGGTGTCTTTCAAAATGTTTGCTCACTATCCTGAATCTGACAGATATTCACTCAGTTTCCCATGTGGCCCCAACATCAGCACAAAGTTGAAGGAAAACTTTTATGTAACAACCAAGGAATGGCTCTACTCAAGTTTAAACTGTGGCATCTGCAGGATGGAGAGCTTGACAAAAATAGAATACGCTTCCTTCACATAAATATGCAGAGTGCTTGTTCTGCAAAAGTTACACTGCTAATGTGGTAGCAAAAATATCCAGGGTCTGGTTTTGAAGTCTTTGCTTTTCTTTCTATGTTTCTTTCTGCTCATTCTCTAAGGTATGGCTTCACTGCAGTGAAAGCTTGCCCTTGGTAGACAGACAGCATGCTAAAAATAGAAGTGTGGATGCTGCAGCACACGCTAGCCATGTGTGTACAAGCCTATCTGATCCCCTTGGTCCATACTCAGGTAGCTAGCGCGTGATGCCACCCATGCCACAACATCCACACTGCTATTTTTAGTGTGTTAGCTCAAGCAAAGCTATCATGTGGCTGTCCACCTGGACTGAGAGAAATAATCCCAACTGTAGTGCAAACATGCCCCAGAGGGTCAAGCTGCTTCTTCTCAAGGTCACCAAGAGAGGCGTAGTCTCTTGTCAAATCTCCAGCCATATGCACCAGTGTTTTATAAGGCATCTTTCATTTTGAAAGACACAAAGAACTGACTGTCTTTCAACTGATCAATAATGGTGACAACTGTCACATTGTCCCTTCAAGATTAACCTCACAATGCCTTTTGAAAATTCACAATACCTTAGATAAGGCCCACTGGTACACTAGAAAACAGCAGCTCTTTGCAAACTGATGATGAGATGCAGTTACCTGCCCTATCCTGGTGCAGATACTTTGTGTACCTTTATAATGGAAGTAGAGTGATGACATTTCCCTGAACTTAATTGTATACTTGACTAGAGATGCTATGAAAGTGAAGCACTTAAACATTTGTTTTCTCAGTAAAAATTCCTTTAACAATAAGTTGCTATTGGAAACACACACACAAGTTGGTAAGAGACACTAAGTAAAAGATACAAGTTCACTGTATTTCAGAGCTTAGGATGCAATAGTCTCACTGAACAGCCCTAATATCAGTAGTCAAATCCCGATCCCACAGAAGTGAATGGAAGCATTGCTGTTGATTTTATTGACTCTTTGATGTTGTGCTCTCTAGTAGGTTAGCCCAAAATTAAAATCTACTTTGAAACTGTTTTTAACATGACAAATAAAGGTTTCAGAATGTCTACCTGAGATTTTATTAAATCCACTACAGCTTTACCACAAAATTAAAATATGAACTCCAAAACATTAAAATTTGAAAAAGCAATAAATGCTATTTTGTGGGATCTACAAAGAGACAATATTTTTCTTTCCACTATCACTACAATGAACCAAATCCTAGGTCAAATTCTCTGTTTATCTACATGAGCACAACTCCGGTGACTTGTTATGTAAAAGGAATATTGCTGGTGTAGTAGAACAGTATCAAAGGTCAGTTTCTGAAGTCTTTGATTTTCAGATGTGTGTCTTTCTGCTCACGCTGCAAGGGTCAAACTGCTTCAGCTCAAGGTCACCAACAGAGGAGTTACACCTATTTACACCAGCAGAGAATTTGGCCTGCAATTCCTACAGCTGTGCTCACATTTCTGATGATGCTGTTTAAGCCTGATAAAGGCACCTGTTCTATACACTGAAGGAGTAGTAGTTTCTAAAATAACTGTCTGCATTTCAGCTCCTTTCAGAACACACACACACAAAAATGTTCGCCACAAAAACTACATAATGAATACAGAGAGATGTTATTTTCAGGCTTCTAAGACAGTATTGCAAATGGTGTAGGACGGAAAGAAAATGACGACTATGTCCTTTAAACTTTTTCACAAGCTTTGCTGCCTCTAAGTTTTCAATCGCTTTAAATATCAGCTGTTACAAATTTGCATGCTTTATGTTCACTCCCTTTCAAACTGTGAATTAATCAATAAGTTGGTTTAGGACTTTGGGCTGAAGATCAGTCCCTTCAATTCTTTCTCACTTCTTTCTCACTTTTTAACTTACACATTTTCTTTCAGCATCAAAGCAATTTTTGACTCAAGGTCCTTTTCATTCCCCAGTTCAGCACACAGTCGTCTGTGCATTGCCTGTAGGCGGAATACAGCAGCACTGTTACATTTAAAAAGAAAAAAATGAAATAATGTATGTTAAAACCTTGCAAAGTGAAAAATTCCAGAAATAATTAAGGTGCCATAAGGCTGAGACATTTGTTTTAGAATTCCACTAATTTATATTAACATAATGTCTTTCAATAATGGCTCCTAAAGTGTCCATTCTCTTCTGAAAGGCACAATCTCATTAAACTACTATCTACTGGTTAATTGAAAATTAAGATGAGAGCATTTTACCATCACTCGGCCATATTTTAAAGTGATTTGTAATTTCTAATGCTGATAAATACCACTTATGTAGTTAATTTTAGGAAAACAAATAGGACAAAGATTGTTGTCTGCTTTTAAAATGATAATACCACCTTACTTGTACCCCCCAAGATTTTGGCATACAGAGTAGATAAATTCTGCTCCTAGTTGCATTGGTGCAAATGCAGTTATTTCAGCTGAGTTTCACTGATGTAACAGAGGAGAACTGAGACTGGTAACTTTCCAGGATGGAAAAAAGGCCACATAGGGCCAAACTTTCTGCTGGAGTAATTCCCTTGACTTCAATGGAGTTATGCCAGCAGAGAATCTGTCCCAGAGTCTCCAATCTATCAAGCTTTCCACAGAAAAAAGAAGTGTTTAATTCACTGACCCAAATAACAACCCTTAATATAAATCTCCCTCATTTCCATCTTTCTCCCTTCAGTGCTTGCAATCAGGCCTTTTGCCACTCCAACAGTTGCAGTTAGTTGAATGCATTGTCTTACTGCTGGTAATAAACAGAATAAATGAGTACTTTCTGCTGACAATCTGTCTCTTGCTAATCCTGGAAAAGTCAATTGTGGGACAGGTTCATGGTATATCATCTGTTGAAGAAATGTCATGATATATAAATGGATTTTGAAATCTCTGTCCCATTCCACATATTGAACATTCCTCTATGAGTAATGATCCTGCTTCTTACTCCGTACACCCCAAAATGGGCTTTACTGAGCTAAGTATCAAAACTAGCTTGACTACCTTTGTCAAAGTCAAAAATCAACTGATTCTTAATTTTATTAGAAAGCATAAAAAATGACTGATACTATTTAAAGATAGCTTCGCCCTGTGTTTAACATGCTTGTTTTAACAGCAATTACTTACACTGATTAAAATTGTGTCAACGAAATATAATGTAAACCTCATACTTTCAAACCTGAACCATACACAAATGTGTATTTTCAGCTGGTCTGAAACCTGGTCCATCTGAATATAATTTATAATGAATGATTCATATATGCTACTGCTCCTCCTTACTTCTCCAAGGATGAAATACACTCCTGCGCAGAAGGCCAGTGCATCACTTAAGTCCCATGTAAGCCCTCAAGATAGGGTTTGTATGAGATTTAATTTGTACATATAGCTGTGCTGGATAAGTATCTATCCCAGGTTTGAAAAATAAGCAAACTGAATGCAAGAATCTTATGGCACTAGAACCTGGGACTACAGTAGAACCTCAGAGTTATGAACACCTCAGGAATGGAGGTTATTCGTCTAACTCTGAAATGTTCATAACTCTAAACAAAACGTTATGGTTGTTCCTTCAAAAGTTTACAACTGAACATTGACTTAATACAGCTTTGAAACTTTACTATGCAGAAGAAAAATGCTACTTTCCCTTTATTTTTTTAGTAGTTTACATTTAACACAGTACTGTACTGTATTTGCTCTGTGTGTGTGTGTGTGTGTGGGTTGCTGCCTGATTGTGTACTTCTGGTTCCAAATGAGGTGTGTGGTTGACTGATCAGTTTGTAACTCTGTTGTTTGTAACTCTGAGGTTCTACTGTTTCAGACTCCTGACATTTCCATATCATCACTGGAAGCTGAGGCCATGTTTCTGCTGGGGGACCATGTGAAGTAAGACACTGCAGCATGTACTGCCCAGCTGGACCTGGGTGGTGGCCTCCCATAGCCCACTGATTGGCCCATGTTGATATATAAGCCAGGAAGCCATCACAGAGAGCTGCCTGAGCAATGATGTAGACTGCTTGCATGTGTCTGTTCCAGACCTTGACTTGTTGTGAACCCTAGACTCCAGCTTCTGATCCCAGTTTGCCCCTGCCACCTGCCTGTAACTCAGTGCCAGAATTCCTGGTATTGTGACCCAGCTTGACGCTGACTCTGGTGCTCGTCTCCTGACCACAACATGGTAACTGACCCATACACACAGGCCACCCACTACCTGGCCCTGACACAGAGGCCCAAAGTGGTGAAGTGACTAATTCTGCCATTGGTCACAGAAGCCCTACAACCTAAAAACAAAACCAGTGCATTGTAAGATGCAGTACATGGCACAAACTCATTTGTAGCCATAACCTAAAGTACTGTATTATTTCAGGCTTATTGAATAGTAACTTGAACCTGACTAAATAGAAAACATATTTTTCATTTGCATCTCCAGCACAATTTAACATTGTCATTAACTTAAGTCCAAATATCACTGCATAGGTACCAATAATGCTAAATTAATGATAATTCATATTTTAACAACTGTTAAAATGTCATGTTATTTAAGTCTTTAAGCCAGGAATTTGGTATATCTTCCTACTCCATTATTAAGCAGCAAATATCTATAATGGACCATTGTGATAGTTGCTATCCGAACTGCTACATAGCAGCATATCTACAGATTAGACCTTGGCCTGGCATAAGTTTAAAAGTTATGTTGCTCTTCTTAGCGTTTGTTTAATGATTGTTTAAATTATAGGGCATCTGATACTGAGCATATTTCTTCTACAATAAATTACATGAGGATACAGTGTCTCAAAACTACTCCATAAAGACTTCCTGAGAGGAAGAACTATGGAAATTAACTCTAGAAGCCATATGGGATCAAACAGGACATTGTTATTGGAGAGCGTACATTTCTGTGCAAAAGATTGAAAAAGTCTTAATTCAGCTATTTCACCCGATTACGCTGCAAACTCCACTCCCTGGAGTCTTCAGACAATCAAACTACATTTTTTAAAATAATTTTCTTTTAAAAAATTCTTATGTTTACTTGCCCAAAGAATCTGAAATTCAATCACACTCAAACTATATATTACAGAATAGTGTCTACTACACAAGAATTCATTTTCCTTAAACATTTAGTCACTTGTCACTTGTTTTTGATCATTAGCCATTCTGTTTTAGCAATTAAGTTACCTTTATTAGTTTGTTATTCATTGAGACATTTTATTAACCTGAAGAATACAGGGCACAGTGGCAGCTGCAAAGCTGGTTCACAATACACTGGATACCAGCACACAAACCACCCACTGCTTTCAGTTTAAACAAATTAGAAAGGTCCAGTAAATTCACTCCCACTTCACAGCAGAGAAGCTCAGTAGCTGCTGTTGTATTATATTGCATTTGTGCATTTCACAAACACACAACACTGAGAAACAGAATATATAAGTACCAGTTCCTTGTCATAACAGGCATGAGCATAGCAAAACTAAAAATGACATAGCATACTTCTGATGTCAGTTGATCTATATTAACCAGATGATTAAATGAATGGTGGGTGGAAGGAATGATAAATGTAAACCAGACTAACTATATATGTTAAGATGACTTTATTTGTACTATAGCACATACATTTCTTAAATCTACATTTTTTTTATCCCAGGCTGAAAATCCCTTTCATACATTCCAGCCTCTGTGTAAGGCTAAAAATGAGAAAGTCCTCTCTCATGTAAAATAATGAACGTGATCAACGGGCTTTCTTGGGAGTTGGAAGAGTCAACCAAAGTTAAAGGTATACAAATGTCATTAAATTATCTGTCAGATTATCATATTTTCGTTGTGGACCTTGTGTCAATGGCACTCGGTTTTTGCCCAGCTGAGTGCTACAATGACAAACTTGCATAAAATGAACAAATTGCATATACCTTCTTTTTAGAACTCATCTTTCAATATTAAGGTGCCTCCATATGGACTACAGGTCTCAGCATGCAATGCTCTGTCTTGACGTGAGAAGGTTACTCTGATTAAGACAGTGCATTGTATCCTGGGATTAGTAATTTACAAGGGCTACACATCCAAACAAAAATTTAGTGCATTTGTGGACTATATTGTAAAACTCCACAGGCTGTATCTGTATAAGACAAATATATAAAAACTCATTGGTAAAGTATATATGATATTCTTCAGTGAGACTGTCAGGTACATTGGATATATCACTGATAAAATGATGACAATAGGTTGTAATGGGTTGATTCTCCAAGTGAGGCATGTTTGTATTCTCAGTAATGCCTGTGATTCTTATAAGAATCACAAGATAAGTCCCCATAAATCCTTGGGAGACTATTATCTCTCATAAAATGACTAATCTGATGGCCATTGTGAACTTTAATTAATCCCATGAGCAAAGGTATGCATTTTAGTTGATGGGGTTATTATTTTTTAAAGATGAGCAGAAGATATGTTTGTCTACTAAAATAAAAAATGTTTGGGATAAGGGGCATGAGAATTACACAGAACTCAGAAGCAAATGTTTTGACCATATTTACCACTGGAACAATAAATCCTATATATAATATTAGGATATTACCATAATGCAATATGATCCTGACCCACAACACCACACACTTAAATTTTTGGAAAATTTTGGATTAGAGTCTGGATCTGAATGTGTACTTGCAGGACACAGTGCTAGATTCAAAATTTAACTTATCTCACACTTCACCTTTTTACAGTTTCCTAGAGTGTTTAATGTTTGTAAATTACTTTAAGCTCCTCAGATAGGAAGTGCTACAGAGAAAGAAACTTTCCATGAGATCGACAGGGAATGGATCACTTGATTACCTGTTCTGTTCATTCCCTCTGGGGCACCTGGCATTGGCCACTGGATACTGGACTAGATGGACCTTTGGTCTGACCCAGTATGGCCGTTCTTATGAGATCTCACAAGACCAGATTTCAGAAAACTAAAGAGTTATCACTCCCATTTTATAGATGCATAAATGGAGGCAGAGTGACCCGCTTGAGGTCACACAAGTCAGTGACAAAACAAAGTAAAGAATTCATGAGTTCTGACACCTAGTTCCCTGCTCTAGCTACTACAAAATACTGCATTTGGTCATTCCACTTTGTCAGTGTTGTCCAAATGCAAAGGACTAGCTCATAAATATCTGCTGTCATGAGACATTCCTTAAACTCCAATCCTCACTTCTTGCTCCACAGCAATTGCCTACTAGCATCTTACCTCTGGACAGGAAGCTGCACAGATGCGCCTTTCCCAAGCTACTGCACTGCTGCTCTGTATATCAAGTGGAAGGTACTGTTGGTGTGAATAATAAGCTGCCTGGAGAGTAACTGTATCACTTAGTCTTCACCAACTTGAGACCTAACCTATCTGATCGGTTCTCCAAGCACAGTATGACAGTGCACTGCTCCTTACCAGATGGCATGGACCATGGAGATAACCAGCTTGTTTTTTTATCCTGATAATGGCAATGACTTTTAAACATTGACCTATTAGGTGTCATTTGATAGATTCAAGAATATGTTTAATAATGTTATCAAACATTTTCAGCAATAACAAGAAGAGGGAAAAGGTCACAACGTTTATCTCATTACCTTCCCCTTCCCACGTGTAAACACCGAGCATGTCAATAATCTGTGACAACCAGAAATACCCTCTACCTACGTATTTCCAGCCTCTTTCTCTTCTTCTATTTTGGTCTCTGTGCACTCTCGTTCTTTTGTTAGCATTTCGATCCGCAGCTGGCAGGCACTGAGCTCCTCTCTGAAACAAACAAAACATCCTTATTTATATTTGGTATGTTTCCCATTCCTTCTCTTGAAGCATTTCTGCTCCTTAGGATCATAGCTGGATCCTATCAAGAGTTTCTTTAGAGGCACTTGTTAACTTTAAAGTATTTGTACCAGGAATTTAGAAAAAAATATAACCTCTTAATTAATTCTGGTTTCATTCAGAGCTCTCTAGTAGCATCTACCAATGATGATAAATAAAGAGTATTTTTAAAATGTAGCCTCCTCCAGCATATATGTAATTTGTTTTTTATACTTTTTGGCCGTCATGCAATGAAACATTTAAGGTGAGTACTTAACTTTTAGTACACAAGTAGTCCCAATGACTTCAGTGAAACTACCTATGTAATTAAAGGTAAGTGATGTTATGCTCCAGATATGGGGCCTGATCCAGGGTCCACGGAGATCAATGAAATTCTTTCCTTTGATTTCTATGGGCTTTGGAACAGACTCATAAATTGTTATATTGACAGCACAAGTCTTTTATTTATTCAAGTATAGCACAAAAAGAAACAGTGCAGGTTCCATATGACACCGTGGCAATCCGCCTTAAATTCTGGAGGGACCTTCTTGAGCAGTAAGTAGGAAATTCAGTGTGTCTGGCCAGTTTAGTCTTTGGCCCCATTGTGCTAAGACTGCCAATAAAGGGCGTCTAATCCGCTGCAGTTATGATAGTGATTTTAGTTGATGAGTAGACAGAAAGAAGCCCACTAGGAACTAGACACACCCGTTTAGGCTACCAAATAGTCATCAGAAGGTTGTCTTTTGGTCACTTTTGAACCAGTGACCCAAAGTTAAGACTCCATATGGTTTTAGAAATCTAAGCTACCCAGTCACCCAAATATTTGTAACTGTTAATAGAATTATGTTTGATAATGAAGTACAAGGATTGTTATCCTAGCTCTGCAAAATAATAGCAATTGACAAGGGAAATCTTTCACAGCATGTCACTGTAAAGTAGGTCATATGCAGTTGAGCTTCAAGTACAGTTATAAATGGCACTTCCCGTTTAAAAATTGCATGGATATTTACCAATAAAAGCCACTTTTCAAGGAAGATGCAGTGATAATTATTAGTTTTTATTTATGATGAAAAAATGTTGCAAACAGCTGTTGGCCTCTTTACTCCCAGCCATCAACTTCCTGCCACTCCAAGATGATTGCACAATTGGGAAGGACACGAGTTGACATCTTGAGTGCACACATTGGGAGGATAATGACTAAATGGCAGGAAATGTCTAGAAATATTGAGCTTTGCAGATTTATATTTATTTTCCAAAAAAGTTCCCTGAAATATAACAGAAAATAAAAGCAGAAAACCCTAATACTAAGTTACAACATCTCACTATTCAAGAGCACCATTTATAAATTCACAGAAACAGTTCTTTTAAAACTTTCTCCTCTCAGTTACATAGCAATAGTTCATCAATGATACTTAGAACCGAAATTTCCTCATTACCTTATTATAATTTATGTTCATTTCATCATAACGTTACAGAATCTGAAAATAATAACTTCTTTTTTCCTAATAATTTGGAATAGTCACTTGAAATATGATAATTATTGAGTCAAATCCCCAGGTGGGATTGTTCCTCACTCCTGATCCATGGGTGAATTGGATCCTCCATGCATGGCTCTCCCTGTCCCATGTGAAAGGAAATATCAACCGCTGCCAAAGTTTCATCTCCCTCTCTTCTGAAACCCCTTGGAGTGCACTCCATGGGTACAAGGTCTGCTATGAGAAAGGAGGAGACTGGGCAGTTGTGGATGAGCACACCTTTGTGTGCTGCTGAGATTTCCAGAAAAGGATAACACAATCTTTTCCACTGGCTTGTATTTTATTCCTGCCACTCACAACAGTTCCATTTTTCGAATTCTGCAGATCTTCTGCACAGTATCTTTTTTAGTTGTAATTAGTTCTGGCATTGTACCATGTCAGAGGCTTTGGGTTTCTGCTCGTCACTCAGGCCTGTAACTTGGACGTCATTTTTTAATCAGACCTCTGTCTAGGTCCTCACATCCAGATTACGTCTAAATGCTGCAGATTCTTTGTACTTAAAATCACTAAGATACAGTCTTTCCTATCCATCCACACACCTAAAAATCTTGGCCAAGCTCTCATCATTGTGCATCTTGATTACTGCAAAATCCTTCTCTCTGGACTTGACAAATGCAAAGTTGCCCCAGTCAGATCTATTCAGAATGCTGCGGCAAAAATCATCTTCTAGACCAAGGGTTCTCAACCTTTTTCTTTCTAACCCCCCACTCCCGCAACGTGCTATAAAAATTCCATGGCCCACCTGTGCCACAACAGCTGTTTTTCAGTAGCTTAATAGCCAGGGCCAGCATTAGGGGGTAGCAAGTAGAGCAATTGCCCAGGGCCCCACACCACAGGGGGCCCTGTGAAGTTAAGTTGCTCAGGCTTTGGTTTCAGCCCCGGGCAGCAGGGCTTGGGGTTCGGCTTTCTGCCCTGGGCCCCAGTGAGCTTAATGCTGGCCCTGCTCTCTGATTTATTTTGGCAGACCCCCTGAAATCTGTTCACAGCCCCCCAGGGGACCTAGAACCCTGGTTGAGAACCGCTGTTCTAGACTGTTGCTTTGACCATGTCACCCTGCTCTTTGCCTCCTTCTACCATCTTCCCCTTCTGTGTTGCATCAAACATAAGCTGCCTGTATTCACTTCAAGGCTCTTCATGGCCTATCTCCACCGCACCTATTATCTCTGATTCACTATTGAGATGTTGATCCTCGGCTACGATCGGCTAACAATGCCAGCCTCCAACACCCCTTGTTAAATTTTCAAACAAGCACATTTGTATTGTTTCTCATGCTGCCCCTCATGTTTCGGGTGTGCTCCCCATACATATCCACAAAAATAATGCATTATCCTCCTTCAAATCCCTCCTTAAAATTCTCTTTTGCCATGATTCCTACAAAAGTTTGGCAATGATTAGGCTTCTGATGTGCTAAGACCACTGCTTATAATGCTGTTCAATACTATCTCATTCCTTGTACTCCCTCATCTACCTGCATTCATCTGTTGTCTCTTGTTTTATACGTAAATTGTAAGTTCTTTGGGGCAGGGACTGTCTGTTTTGTTCTGTGTTTGTACAGCACCTGGCACAATAGAGTCCTTATCCATGACTAGGGCTCCTAATTGCTACAGTAATACTCATAATAATTAATAATAACTATTACTTGAGCATTTGAAAGTTCTGCTAAAATTGCCAGCATGCTGCAGCGTTCAACTCCAGGGAAACATATGGCCAGTAGTCCAGAAACAAAGGGCGAGATCCACAAAGTGACTTAGATGTCCAAAACCCAGTTTTAGGTGCCAAGTCCCAACTGTATGCAATCTGCAAAACCCTTGCTTGACTGCCACCTAAACCTTTAGGTGCCTAAACTCTCTCAGCACCTAAATTTTTGCAGTAAAAGTCCCCTAGGTGCCTAAATTTCTGCCTCTGAGCATGAGTACTGCTGCCTCATTCTGGGTGTCCACTCACCTATCTCATGCCTGAGCCTCAGTGTGATCAACAAACCAAGGGAAGAGAGGAGCTCCTCCACCTATCTTGCTTGCAGGACCCAGTCCATTAGTGTGCTCAGAGGCTGCCTAACTCCACACAAAACACCAGGAAGTAGAGGCAGCCCACCTTATAACACAGCCCAGTGCTTAGGGTACTGATGTGGGAGACTCCTGTTCAATTTCCCCTGTCTGCCTGAGGAGGAGGAGTTGAACAGGGGTTCACCACCTCTCAGTAAGTCCCTAACCACAGGACTATGGGATATTCTGATATGGGTTGCTCTCAGTCTCTCTTGTTGAAGCCATTCCACTTTAATAAAATGTTAACTGGGCCAGAGAAAGAGACTGAGAATCACTTATAGTGACTGAGCACTGCAACACCTATGTACCTTTGCAGATCCAGGCCAAAGAGTCAAGTTTTCTTTTGCAAGGTCTTTCAACTCTAAGGTTGCATTGTACTGGCATTACACTCAGGGCCAGTCTTAGGGAAAATGGTGCTCTCGTAAGGATAAGGCCTTTTCCTGTAGCCAAATTGTAAGGCCTAAGGCCTTTGTCTGCAGCCATATTAGAAGACCAGCAGCCATTAACCAAAAAGCAGAAAGTCACATCCTCACATTTCATCTAAATTAGATTAAAACAATGTAATATCAGGCTGTTAAGAAGGCGATCCTGTCCTAACAGTACCCATCACCACCAGATAAGGAAACAAATCTTAAGACGGTTAAAGAAAACTTTGTTTGCTGGAATTCTGTTTGGCAAGAAATCACTTATCAACAAGTTGTAGTTGTAAAATCCCTAATTCTTTATTGTTTTGCCTTTATGGTCCCCACTTCTCTATTGTTTATCTGTATGGTCTCTGTCTGGTTCTTTGATTGTTTCTGTCTGTTAAATAATTAATTTTTCTAGGGGTAAATCAATTAAGATGGTGGGGTGTGATTAGTTGAAGAATTATTTTACAATATGTTAGGATTAGTTAGAAAATTGTTTAGTAATAATTTAGTAAAATGATTGGTTAAGGTACAGCTAAGCAAGACTCAAGTTTCACTATATAAACTGGGGTTCAAAAGGAAGTTCTTTGGAACCCACTCCAGGACAGCCCCAAGACCAGAGCTGCCAGACCTCAACACCCTGCCAACCACACCATACAGAGCAGAAGCTGGAGTGACCCCAGATGACCTGATATTGACTGGCCATCAAAAAAAGTTCATCTGCCTTATTGGGAGGGGTGAGCATTGTATGCTTAACATGTGCGTTCTTTTTTGGTAATCATTTTTAAATAGGAGGTTAAGGATATTACTGTGTAAGGCTCTTTCACTGGTAAAAGACCCCACAAACCTGCACAGTGTAACCCTGAGCCCATGGAAGGGTAAGGGTGGGCGCTTAAATTAAGAGGGTTACGCCTTGAGCCCATGAAAGGGTAAAGGTGGGTGTACTAGAGCATAAGGTTACACCCTGAGCCCTAGGAATGGGGTAAGGGTGGGTGCCTAAATTAAGAGGGAGCCCCACCTTGAGCCCTAGGAACTGGGTAAAGGTGGGTGCCCGTAGAGTATGCGAGTAATAGAGAATTTTGTGCAGGTAACACCCTGGGCGAACTTGTATTTTGGCACCGCTGGCCCCTGCTGCCTCCCCTGACCCTTCATCCATCCCCCAATCACCACAGGCCTCCAATTCTTCCCTTAGCTCCCCACCCATACGCCCTGGCTCTCGCTGCTTGCCCACGCTCCCCATCCCCCATTATCCCTGGGCCTCGCTGCCTCCCCCCACCCCATTGCTCCAAGCTCCCTTCTATGGCCTCACACCTCAGGCCTGTCACACTTCTTGACCATGGCATATCCCTGACCACGGCGCCCTGGGTGCTTGCCCACATCACCCATCTGTAAGGTCGGCCCTGTTTGCACTGCCAAAAAGCATGCCACCTGCTTTATTTTGCAATTTCTTAGTTTTTAAGAGTAACTCAGTTTTCATTCACTTAAAAATAATTAACGTGATATTTAAACTATGTAGTCCTGAGGGGCAGAATGGAGGAATTAACAATCAGAATAGACAACAGAACAGCTGAAATAATGGTTCCTTCTTTGAGTTTTCATCATCTCTGTTGATCATTTATTGGTCCCTAGGCATGAATTCCCAGTGCCAAACACTCCTAACTCACTATATAACTTGCAGATGACATTTTTCTTGGCAGCTCTAATATAGCTTTTGTGATTAACTTGGCTTTTTTTCTCATTCCTTTTGTTGCTTTACACATTGTGCATACACAGTATGAGCTGGCCACATTTGACTGTACATGATTGCTAATAAAACATAAAGCAATAGGAAAATATTTTCAATATGAAAAAGCAATTTCTCAAACAATTAAGTCTTGTTCCATTTCAGAAAAAGGGATTTTTAGTGCTTATTATCAATTAGGATTAATTCTGTTTAAAAATCCCTAAGTGATCGTAAACTCAGGGAGCTTGTTTAAAAGAATCATGGCAGCTTAGTCCCAAAGACAATAGCAACACATTAGTGGTTTTGAATATTAAATGAAATCCTGAAAATATGTAGTTCATGAAATATGAGGGCAAAATGCAGTCCTGATTTTAGAGGTTTAGCTAGACCACCAAACTCTGAATTATCTACTTGATGTTCCCAACAGCCAGTTGGGTCAGTGGGGTTGCTTAGAAGTAACTTAGAGAAGCATCTGTTCCTAGTCGCTAGTATTGAAATCCTCATTTTATTAATACTCATCACTGTTTGTTTGTATCCTGTTTAACTCATATGAGTCCAGCACTCTTTTTTAGCCTTTTCCGTTTAAAGGGAGGAATTAATGTTATTTAATATATAGGCCTCAAAGAGCATTGCCAATGTACATCTGTTTTTGACATTAAACTTAAGGGACAATCTTCAGATGATGTAAACTGTCACAATTCCACTCACATCAGTGGTGCTATGACAGCTTAAACAAGCTGAGGATCTTACAGGAGGCTATTTTTTTCTGCCATTTCCTTAGCATCAATGGCTAGTATATTCAACTAATGTCCTGAGTATCACACAATGGATTTATAGTATGGATTTATAGCATGGGAGTTACTGAGTTTAAACTCATATTGCTGCCATTTCTTATTCCTGATATGTAAAATCAACAAGTGTCTCTTTTGAACTATTTATATGATTTAGTATGGAGGAATAAAAATTGAGAATGACAACTAAGTCTGTAACATGCATTTATCTTCACAAAAAAGGGACACTGTTAGATTAACAGTCCTTTAAAAAGAAAAGAAAAAAAAGCTTCCTCACCTGTGTTACAAGTTATGAACTGAAAATGAATTTTTAATGTTCAATTTACTTGTCTCTCAGTTTGGACAATGGAAAGAGACTAGTAATATTCATCCTGGATTATATTCAAATTCACTTTCTGGTTCTCTCACACAAGCACAATGGTGCAATGTTTTGATTGCAAATTCTACCGGAGAATGTATAAATCCAAATATAATTAGATTTTTTTCCATGACAACCCTGGGGTAAGTGGGTACAACTGCATTTACATCAATAGAGTTACTGCTTTCAAGGTTTTACAGAACCTAAGGAAAACAGAACCTATATTTGCATCCTACAGTGCCCTTGCAGCCTCCATTCTTGTTTGCAATATATCTTTTGCTGGGATAAATATAGCTTTCACCAAACAATAATACAAACTATGATAAACAATAGTTACATCAGGAATGATATCCTGGAATTTGATTTTGGAGGACAAAACAAAAACTGTGGTTTATCTATGCTTGTGTGACAGCTGAACCCCATGGCTACACACTAACCTTGCTTTTGCAATGGTAAGAGCCTTTTCTTTGGCTATGTTGTCAAGCTGGTTGAGATTTCTGCGCAGGTTTAATATCCGAACTCTGTCTGCATACTTCATGGTCTTATTATTATTGTTATTACCATTGTTCATGTGGCACTCCTGGCTTTCCCTTTAGATTGGAAAAAAAAAAAAAAAAAAGACTTCCACTGTGACAAATGATTAACCACTGTGACACTGTTGAGGCGTTTAAATAGTTATTTAGGGTATACGAACACACACTTACACTCTTTTTCCTTCAGTTTTTAAAATTAAGTTTCCATCAGGAATATGAATGTACAGTGAGCATAAAAAACAAAACAAACAAAAAATGAACAAAATCAGCACTAAAATCCTTGTTATGCAGATGTAAAGCAGAGCTGAACTTCAAACGTGGGAAGCTGATGTCAGGCGCACAAATCCATATTTAGGGAACTAAATAAGTGACCTGATATTCAAAGATACTGAGCATACGTAGCTCCAGTTGACTTCAGTGGGAGCTGTGTGTGTTCAGCACTTCTGAAAAATCAAGCCATTTATTTAGGCACTTTTAGGCCCCCAAATTTAAAATTTTGTCCTGAGCCTGTAAAATTCTAGATCCTTGGACAGTAATTCAAAGCCATCAAGGGGACATTTCAGACTTCCTTAAAATGTATTAAAAGCAGTACATTAAGTGATTCATGTCCCACTGATTTAATAAACTATCATTCAGGTCTCATGAAGTGTATAGAGAGCAATACATTTGGTGGTTCTTTTTCTTAATTATTTCAATGAACTTTGAGTTTCAGTGCCTATGGAACTGAGAACGTAGAAGTCTGCCTATAGCTAAGCATATGTGAGATGCAAGTTTCCACATGCAAACAGGCTAATGGACCTTATTCCCTGATCTTCATCACTCCTGCTATCCTCTTGCCAGCTCACTCCTGGGAAGAGATTAACAATCTTGTCAAACCGGGCCTAAGAGTGCTTTGATCAAAATGAAGCAGCACCTCCATTGGACCATGTTTAAACCACCAGACTCATTTTCACATGTGACCTGTGTTAGATTTTTTAACTGTGGTCTACTGAGATTTTAGTAGTATAATAATCTGCTGTACCGCCTATTTGCAGACCCAAAGTAGCATTAGTACAATTATATTGATGCCTATCTGTTCAACAACATGTGACCCGAGCCTGGTGTTCTTACACAAACAAAAGTCTCACTTATTTGCAGATCCCAATAAATTCCATGTGATAAATGTGGCCCAAAATTTGTCTGCATCTTACCATTATTGTCTATGCCTTGCTGCTTTCCATTACTAGAACAGCTTTGTCAGAAAGGCCTACAAGTCTTACTTCCTATAAAGAAATCCAGTGTATTCTTGAAGTCCCGATAAATAAATCTTCTCCCACAAAAAGCAAATTAAAACCATATAAGAAATTACCAGCATAGTTGATGACTGAGTATACAAATTACTCACCCACTAGAATCAAAGTCCTCTCCAACTCCTTCAGAAGCATCCTTGCTTTTGATTTTATCATCTTCCTCTGACTCTTCTCCAGTCTTGTGTCCTAACAAAAATTAAAGAAAAACAACAGTTTAATAAAGATACTTTGGACATTAAAATGTACATTTCCTGCCAAGTCAAAACACGACAAGCAGCACGGAGATGACATCTTAAAAGCTTTATTGCTGTGTATAATCAAAAACTTCTCGTCACAAAATACACATAAAAGCAATTTTACACCTGGGAAATAAAACAGACAAATGCTCTCCACCTTCATTACAGAACTGTCATTGACGATCAAATGTAAGTGCTATAAGAAGAAAGTTTGTATTCGCCAAATGGAATTCAGGATTTATGGATCATTGATAGGTTTTGGCAGGCAGTATAATAAAATGCTGTCAACAAACACTAACCTATTCTACACTGCATGCATTTATATATTTTTCATTCTTCTAGCTTGCTGCAACAATAATAGAATGATTTCTCACTAAATATTTATGTAGTCTCCATGTACCAGGATGATGATGAAAAAATAAAATGCTTGCCTAAGAAATTTTTCATTTTAAGGTCAGTACCAGCACTGCACTCTGAGTAATAATTGGTAATAGGGCACAAAAATAGAAAAGAAGGTTGCATCCAGTAAAATATTTGTATGCTGTCCTTGTGTAATACTAAGGAACTACACAGTCAAACCCTGATTAGCGCGGTCAGTATCTCTGTGAGCAACTGTTTGATTTGAGAAGTAGAGGTACTGGGGATAAACAGTGAAAGACTAGATTATAATTAGGTACACTGATATAAATCTGCAGTAACCTCATTGGAGTCAATGGAATTACTCTGGATTTATACCAATATAACTAAGCTCTCAGTTTGACTCCAAATCTATTGTGTGGACTGTACTGTATTGTACTGTCTCAAAGAGCCAAATGAGTAGGTACATTAATATGTCAGCATTTGTAAATTAGCAAAATATTTCACCTTTACCTTTCGGTTGGTTCGCCACATTCCAGAACTGATCTGTTACACTGTCGTTGTCATCTTTTTCTTGTTCCAAAAATGGTGTAGCAGCTGTCTGTTCCTTTTCACAAATATCAAAGAACTCAGTATCTTCCATACTGGCAATTCTTTTAATAGAATTCAGCTACCAGAGGAAATAATTGGTGTATGAATATTCCCACTCTACACACAAATGCTGACTATATTTTGAGATGAACTAATCACATTTGATCAAGCAGATATTTCATATATGTGAAATAATTGGCTACAATTTAACATTTAATTACTAGCTGCACACTTTGAGTCTGGATTTTAATGGATCTCTTAAAGAGAAAACTAGGCCATTTCCAGCGTATTTTCCTACCATAATAAGGTCAACAATGACATAGTGCTTCCAGTCACATTTTAACCCAGTGATTGCTAGTTTTGTGAGAAATGTCAGGTGTTCTATATTAATTCATTTTTATTAATATTCAAAAATATAATTTCACTCAGCAAGCTATTTATGACAATTGACAAGAAAACAGATTTTTAGCATAGGTTTGCTTCATTTAACAAAATTATGTACAAAAAATGTATGAAGATAAATCAGTTTAAAAAACATGGAAATGTACCTAACAAAAACATCATTTAGGTATTATAGGGGCCAAATCCAGTTCCCAAAGAAGTATATGGGTGTGAATAGAAATAAAAGCAGGGATATTCATAGTGCATGCATCTATCATGTGTCCAGTACCTAACGTCTATAGCAGGGATGGCCAACCTGTGGCTCTGGAGCCGTGTGCGGCTCTTCAGAGGTTAACATGCGGCTCCTTGTATAGGCACTGACTCCAAGGCTGGAGCTACAGATGCTAACTTTCCAGTGTGCTGTGGGGTGCTCACTGCTCAACCCCCTGCTCTGCCCCAGGTCCTGCCACCATCCACCCTTTCCCTCAAAGCCCCTGCCCCTTCCCCAGAGCCTGCCAGGCCCTCGCTCCTCCCCACTCCCCACCAGAGCCTCCTGCACACTGCAAAACAGCTGATTACGGCGGGTGGGAGGCATGGGAAGGGAGGGAGAGGCACTGATTGGCGGGGCTGTCGGTGAGCAGGAGGCGCTAGGGGATGGAGAGGGGTAGCAGATGGGGAGCTGCTTACATATTACTGTGGCTCTTTGGAAATGTACATTGGTAAATTCTGGCTCCTTCTCAGGCTCAGGTTGGACACCCCTGGTCTATAGGATGCACAATTAAGGTTCAGTGTTACAGTCTTTGTGAACCCAAAACATCCTATAAGTCAGTGAGAGGTTTCAGTCCACAAGTATTGCAAGAATCAGATTCTTAATGTTATGATAAAAACTAGGAGCCATTAACTCAGGTGGTGTACATTGGGGTAGCTCCATTGTCTTCAATGGAGCTATGCCAATTTACATCACTTGAGAATCAGGGCCTAGAGTTGAAAAAGAACAATTAGGTCATTTTACCCAACTCCTTTTATATACAGGAATTGTATCCTAAAATGTACAAACTAGTTTGAATCTAGTGTGCCATCTAGATACCACACACTGGTTACTTAATCTTTAATTGTAAATTTCCCTGATTTTGTGGATCTGAGACTTAGCCAGCCTCATTCTGAATGCACTCTCACCAATGTAAGCCAGGGAGCAATTCCATCAGAATTAAAACCTGTGTCAATGGGAGAAGAATCGGGTCCATCAGATTTAGTACAATTTGTGTTTGAATTACTACATAACCAGTAGAGAAAACAGTCTAATTAGTGGCATCGGTAAAAAGTGTGTCTATTATTATTTTATCATTTCTATTATAGCACTCTGTGTAAATTGTTTTTCAAAAATATCAGATATTTCATTACTGTTTGGATGCAGCATATTAGCAACTGAAAATAACAAACAATTAACATTCAACAGCACAATTGTTGTGGATTTTTAAACAGAACAAATCTGGCCCATTGTTTCACAGAGAGGGCAAAGTCTGTTTGCACAGTATAAGAGCTGTTATTTGCTGACTGAATTTCTCTATGAATTAAATATTAAAGAAAGCGGGAAAGAGGGTCAGACTCCCAGTTATGATCATGCATGTGACTGAACCTTAGGAAGCAAAATGGAGGTGAAGAGGGAACCAAGAGTAAAAGTTCCCATTTTCAAAAGTGACTCAAGCACTTAGGGTCAGAATTATAAAGATACTTAAACATCTAAAGATGCATAGAAGTGCCTAGTGGGAATTTTGAAAGCACAGAAAGCGATTAGGTGCCTAACTCCCATTGAAAATCTTACTTGAGGCCTAACTGCATTGTTCGGTGCCTAAATACCTTTAAAAATCTGACCCTAAATGCTTGTCATATTTGAAAATAGGACTTAGGAGCTCTTGAAAATTTTACCCCAACACAACAGCCCTCAAATTCAATAAAAATGTCAGGGTGAACAACTCACAGTGAAATATATATAATGTAAACAAATACCAAACTAAACAATGGCTTAAATCTATCAAGGTGCTGAACACTCTGGCCCCAATCCAGCAAAAAGCACTTAGGCATACATATACATTGAGAAGGATTTGACCCCTTTGTGCTAGTAAGTAACTTGAAAAAGCCTCAATGCTACCTCTATAGTACTAGAGCCAAAAGGTCTGCAGCCTTGTTCAATCTAGCCCTCTTAGGGTATGTCTGCATAGCCTGCAGCAGCGAGCCTCACAACCTGGGTCGACAGACTTGGGCTTGCTCTACAGTCCTAAAAGTAGCTGTGTAGATGTTGCGTCTCAGGCAGGAGCTTGTGCTCTGAAGCCCACCTCCCTCCCCAGGCTTCAGAGACTGAGCTCCAGCCAGAGGTGCAGCTTCAAAGCTCTGTCTACACAGCTTTTTAGTGCGGTAGCATGAGCGCAGTGAGCCTGAGGGAGACTCGCTGCCATGGGCTATGTAGACCTACCCTTATTCAGCTAAAATACTATTACATATGCAATGACAAACAAACAAACAAACAAACCCTGCCAAGTGTGACTTGTTTAGTCAAGGAGCTACAATAGCTGAGACACTGTAAGTGCTGAATATGATCTGTTTAGTCACACAGATACCACATGTGTGACATTTTAATAATGTACATACAGAATTTGCTGTGTGTGACATATTTATTCACAGATATAAAGCAGCTGCAACAGGTTTTGGCATGTGGTTAGCATGTTGTCAGAACAATTTATAATTTCCCTGGATCCATATAAATATTACAGTCCTATCCCACTGGTTCTGATACAAAGACAAAAATAACCCTTCCACCTTCGTGACACTTTACCAGTATAGAGTAGGCTCAGCTTGAGTCACTTCCTCATAACCTTTGTTTCTGATGCAGTTCTCTCACTGTTACCAGAAAATACTTCCCCAATGTTGATAAAATTTACCCACATTCAGTAAATACCTTGTGGCATTCACTTGGAGTTATTACCAGATGGTACATCATTAAGACTATTCACACAAAGACTTATGTGCTTAATTTTATGCACATAAGTAGCCCCATTGAATTCAACTGTATGTGCCTAAGTCTTTGCAGGATTGGGACTCAAATCAATTTGAGCTAAATCAATATAAGACAGTGTTAAACCCAAATAAGGGTTTTGTACTGGTTTAAACAAACTGGTTTTAAGCATGCCTTTTGTTAAAGTGGTAGAAGTTTGTGTGTAGACAAGGACTTATTAAACAGGCTTTGTGCTGGGAAACTATGCTGGGGTAGTGAGTGGGGGAATGGAACTTTCCCTGGTTGCTCCTTCAGCTGGGCATGCAGCCTCTGGGTCCATATAATCATCAGCCAGAGAGTATGGGTGGAATCCACCAAGCTACTTAGGTGCCTAAACGCAGATTTAGGTTCATGCATCCCTCACTGCAATCCCCAAAACTTCCACCAAACTCACTCACCTGGCACCTGGACATACACACTGCTCTCTCACTCTACATTCAAGGAGGAAGAAGAGGTGGTCATGGTGCCCACCTTATAACTTTTAGCCCAGTAGTTAGATCATTCACCTGAGGTGTTGGAGACCCAGATTCAATTCTCCCCTCCCTGGCAGAGAAGGTGAAATAATTTGAACAGGGATCTCCCACTTCTCAGGAGACTGCTCTAACCATGGAGCTATGGGTTAATCTAATATCATTCTCTCTTGTTTAAACTCTTCCACTTAGATAAATAAATAAAGAATAACTGGGCTGGACACAGAGCGAGAGAGAGAGATTGGGAAAGACTTTATAGTCCAGCAGTTGGGGCACCCAAATGGTGGGCAGCAAACCCTGGGTCAAGTCCCTCCTCCAATCACTCTTTATCCACAGTGGAAGAGCTTCAACAGGAGAGACACAGGGATCCCCACATCAGAATAGCCCATAGTTGAGTGGTTAGAGCACTCTCCTGAGAGGTGCGAAACCCTTCCTCCCTCGCTGCTGGGGGGAGAAGGGGTAATTGAACCTGTATCTCCCACATCCCAGAGCAATGCTCTAACAACTGAGCTAAAAGTTATAAGGTGGGCAGTAGCAACACCAGCTTCTCCTCCTCTGGATGTTTTGTGTGGAGCGAGGCAGGCACCTCTCTCTTTTCCTCAAGAAACTACATAGGTGCCAGAGCCAAGAGAGGGGTTCCCATTCATGCATCACTAGCAGAGTAATGCCTAGGGGCATTACTAGGGCAGGGCTTAGCAAATCAGCATCTCCCATTGGCTAGGTTAGGCAGAGAGCTGCCTAGTCTGCTGGCTTTTGTGGACTTCGTTTCCCAGCACCTATCTCACCTCATTCATCATATAAGGAACCTAGGAGCCTAACTCAGCCTTGTGGATCACAGTATGGTTCCTGTGATTTTCTAGGTGCCTAACAGTTAGGCACCATGACACACAGCACTGCAGTGCCTCAGTCCTTTTGTGGATTCTACATCATGTCCCTATCCCTCTACAATGGACTGTGAAGAGCCCACCTCTATCATGTGGAGGCAGCAGTGGCTGGTGTGACTACCTGATCACAGAATATCAGGGTTGGAAGGGACCTCAAGAGATCATCTAGTCCAACCCCTGCTCAAAGCAGGACCAATCCCCAATTTTTGCCCCAGATCCCTAAATGGCCCCCTCAAGGATTGAACTTACAACCCCGGGTTTAGCAGGCCAATGTTCAAACCTCTGAGCTACAGATGGTGTAGGAGTTCCTCCCTGAGCTGTGACTCACAACACCCCACCTTCTCACATAATGAAAGTACTGGAGTTTCCATGGCCCAAACCAAATGATGCTGGGAAAATTTCACCCTCTGTGAAAAGAGAAACTTGTGCTTTCCAGATGGGAGACTATGCTACATGTGGCAATGAAGGATAATTGGAGGGTCTGATCCAAAACCTATTAAAACCAATGGAAAGTCTCCCATTAACTTTAATGGGCATTGGATCAGGTCCTAACTGAGCAGCAACAAGAAATGATTTCAAAGAGATACATACACCATAAGTACAATAATAACATGGATAAGGATTAAAAACAGCATCAGCACTTTACTATAAAAAATTAGCATGACCTATTTTTATACCATTGCATGGAGGGGAATAATGCACAAAAAATGATCGTATTTGTACAGAAGGTTTAAAGAGTCACTGACACTTCATGGAAAACTTTGAAAAAACATTCTACGTAGAAACCATTCTGTTGCCATGGGCTGTATTTTCTTCTTTCTTGCATTCTCTCTGTTATTAAGATCACTTGCAAGAAAAGGTCTTTTGGTTATTCAACAGCTCAAAAATTTCTGCAGCTTTAACTCCACCTTGAACTCACAGGGCTGTATTCCTCACACCATTGGAGAATTTGTCCCATAAACCTCACTATTTGTGGCATCAGTCACCGCTGCATGAACTATGATACCATAAATACATTTTGATTTTAACCTTCAGATGAGCAACAGGAGCAAATAAAATAATAATAATAATTAATAATAAAAATAATAAAATAATTAATAATAATGCTGTGTGCTTCATCTGAGTACCCCAGAGCACTTGACAGAGGGGGGTGAAGTGTTACAAAGCTTAACAAAGAACGTGTTTTCCTGCAACATTAAACTGGGATCCTATTGTCCTCATGAGTAAAAAATATATATATATATATATATATATATATATATATATACAGAACTTGTGTGATACAGAAATAAAATTGGTTCTAAATAGACCATTTTCCAGTTTTCCATGAAGTATCAGCTGAGGCAAAAGAGACTGAAGCTACAACCTAGTTTTGAGCGTCACAGTACATGAGAAGGTCATCAGATAATAACATGATGTCAAAACAGTACAGCAAAGCATTACAATACCATACTATACAACATAACACAACAATGTATCAAAAGGTCATTGTATTGGGAGGCAATATGAATACATTCTGACAAAACTTCACATTGTCAAGAATTAAGTCTAATTAAGTCTAATTTCTCTTGAAATGTGGCAACATAACTGATTCAATTGGGTCAAAATTTATTGTGATATGTTTTTGTACTAACGTTTTTGGTCTGTTTTATGCATAATCTATATTGGCGGATAATTCTTTAAATAAAATAATAAATACATGGGCAATGAAAGGCACGTAACATCAAAAGTTTCATCATATGGCAGAATAAAAGCTATTTTGCATCACAACATCACACTGCGTCAAAATGCCCACTTGATACATGACATTGGATCAAATATATTACAGCATATCACAACAGTGTCGTGCATAATATGACACAATACAGTTGTATCCATCATGCTGTGTCAAAATGCCACCATGGTGTTGCAAATATCTAATGAGATTGAGCCAAACTGTCACCATACAACATGTCACATTAAAATATCACTGTGAAATGGTGGGACACAACATGCAGTGCAACTATTGCGAGTGCAATAATCCTGCATCCAAGCATGACATTACCATACCGCAACCTGACATACCATCCTCACGTCATAACACTATCATGCTGTAGTGCGCTGCCTCATTATGTTTCACAGCTGCAGCCTGTGAGCATGATTTTGGTGAAGGACCTTATCCCTTTTGGCAGGGTAGGGAGAGCTAATTGCCCCATTAAAATCATGACAGCCCTGGACCACAGGAGCGTAGCGCACCCTGTGACATAACGCAATGGTGGCAGGACACAACACCTCACGACTTTGCAAATCTCGTGACAGTGATTTGGGGGAGGGCACGCGTTCCCTTTGCCAAAGCAGGGAGAACTGCTCGCCCCATTAAAATCACGACAGCCCCAGAACATAGGGGCATAGCGCACCCCATAACATGAGGGCATCAGGACACGACATGTCGCAACAGGGCACGGCTGTCCAGTCACAACACATCGTGACATTGCAGGGCTTGTGACCGTGATTTGGGGGCAGGGACTCGTCCCTTTCGGCAAAGCAGGGAGAACCCCCCCCCTAAAATCACAGCCACCCCAGAACACAGGGGCATAGCGCACCCCTGGAGGTAATGCAAGCGCACCAGGACATGACAGGTCACGACATCGGTTTTGGAGACAGGGCTCGCCCCCCGCTGCAGGACAGAAGGAGGCAGAGGGGCTCAGCCCCTCAAAATCGTGTCTGCCCCAGACAGTGTGGGCCCCAAAGCCCCCCTTCAGCTAGCGGGTGAGGCATGAGAGTCAGGGGCTGCACTAAGTTCGGGCACCCCGGCAGAAAGGGGCAGGCCGGCACCTCAGCAATCCCCCAGCCATTGCGCTAATGGCACCACCCCACCGAGACAGGGGTTCAACTGCCACCAACGGGCGGCAGCAACCGACTCCCCCACCTACCTCCCCGAGCCGCGCCCCGCGCCCCGCGCCCGTTGTTGTAGGAGCCGCTAAGGCAACGGAACGAACCACTTTGGGAGAGCGGGGGGGGGGAGAGCAGGAAGAAACGTTAAAGCCTTAACCCTGCAAAGATGAAGTCCATCAGCCGCGTAACCCGCTTCGCTGTGACTCCCCGCGAGCTAACCAGCTGCTTGACTTAGGGAGGAGCCCTGCCGTCTTTGGGCTTCTGTGTTCTCCCCTCCCCCCCAAGAAATGGTACGTTCCAACAGTGCCCGAGGCTGGCAGGCCGCTCAGGGGATCGCCGTCTTCCTCCCAGAGCCTGAGCTGGGCCCGCCCCGCTCCTTTCAGCCCCGCCCCCCAGAGACACCCACCAGGCAGGCTCCTTTCGGTGCCCCCCCCCACAGGTCAACCCCCCCCTTCAGTAACGCCCAACCCCCAGGCCAGGTCCCTTTTAGTGCCCCCCCACAGGTCAGCCCCTCCTTCAGTGCTCCCCACAGCGACCCCCCCCCCAGGTCAGGCCCCTTTCAGTGCCCCTCTCACAGGTTAGCCCCCCACACACACAGTGACCCCCCAAGGCAGGCGCCCTCCTTTGCCCACTTCCCATTAGCAGCCACCCTGTCTCTGCTATGGCATTCACTATGTCCCACTGCCACATCCACACCATGTGGTGTGATGGCCCCACAACACAGCTAAGTGGCAGCGTCGCTCACACACACTAGCCGTGGCAGCCCTCTGATCCCTACATGGGCGTAGGCACTGTTGGGAACACTGGGGCATGGCCACTAGGTAACTCGAGGGGATGGAAGACCACGAGTGTCGATGAAGCCCCCTCGCACTAGGCCCCGGTGTCCTTGGCCCCCCTCCTGCCTGGAGGCACTCGCAGCAGCTCTGCGTGCTAGGCCCAAGTGTCCTTGGCCCCCCCGCCTGGAGGCACACACAGCAGTTATGCTGAGAATCTGCAACAGTATGTTGCAGAGTCAGACTGCCTGAAACTAAGCAAGGCCAAACAGGGGAGATATGGAAGAACAATGCTGAATAAAGCAGCTTTATGTATAGTTTAACAAATGATACAGAGAATCAGGGAACTAGCTGGGAACTGGATTGGCTGGCTATATGGATACTTGGAGCAGCTTGCTATTGGATAAGTATGCTGGGAAAAAGGATGTATAAAAGCCTGTGTAACTTCCTGCTCTGTTGTACAGGATTTGAGATTCAAATCTCCCTGTACCTTTTTGAAGCTTCAAATAAACTTTTCTGCTTCTCCACCCCGTTGTGATTATTGGGTGCAGCACACCGGGTAACGAACCAACTCAAGCTGTTGTTCAGCCTCTCAGCACTGGGTGCCGGCAACAGCACCATAAAATTGGGATTACCCCAGAACTACCAGGATGGGGGTGGGGCAGCGTAAGGGTGGCAGATAGAGGAGGATAGGAAGTCAGGTGGTCTTGGCTCTGGGAGGAGAGTGGAGTCCAGTGTCTACAACAGAGGGGGACTGGGAGGCCTGGCTCTGGGAGGGGAGCAGGGCCTGGCAGTTTACAGCCTGGGTCTAAAGGTCAGGAATAGTGGACTCTCTTCCTGGCTCGGAGGGGATTAAGATCTGGTTAGAGCAGTGGAGAGTGAGTGCGGTAGTTGCAGCGGGGGCCTGGGAGTCAAGAGTAGCTTCAAATTTTCCTCAAACTTTTTTCAGTGAAAAATGGTTAAGTAAACATCAGTTTTCATCAAAAAATTCCAGAGTCTCACTTTTTTTGGATGAAAACAAAAAAAACTGTCTTTTTCTCAGGGGAAAAAAACCTATCATTTCCTTCATATCACTAGTCAGGTGTTTGTTTCTGGGCTAAGAAGGAAGCACAGTGTCAATAATGGTTAGAGCACAGTAGATGGCATTCCTGGGATTTGTCAACTCTAATTTGACCCTAACAATGTATATTTTGAAAAAACAAGCACAAGCTTTTACAAAACATCCTACAGAAATGTTTCCAGTCATTTGTTTTTTAAATTTCCACTGGAAACAGTTGTTTACATTGCAAACAAATCCCCTGCAGTGTTTACATTTTAACTTCCTAGTACTAAGCAGCAACATGTGAAACTGAGTGTAAAGCAAACGTGAAACTGACTTGATTGCTTTTCATAGGACAGGTATAGAGAAATTGATGTTTTAATAGTTTAAGTTCTTTGCAGTATATGATATTTAAGTTGGTCAGGTCCATTAAAGTTTTACAAAATTCCTTATATTAATATTGTGAATAGTCCTTTGAACTACACACATGCTTGCAGTTAAATATGTGAATATGTGTTTGCAAGATTACCTTGGTTTCCTAGGGAGGTTGTGGAAGCCCCATCACTGGAGGTTTTTAAGACCAGTTAGACAAACACCTGTGAGGAATGGTCTGTGCATACTTAATTCTGCCTTAGCACAAGGGGCTGGACTAGATGACCTATTGCAGTCCCTTCCAGCCCTACATTTCTGTGATTTCTATGAAGATCAGAGCCTTCTTGTAAGTTCTTCAGGGCAGGGACTATTTTTTACTATGTCATATGGCCAGAAGGGACCACCAGATCATCTACTCTGACCTCCTGTACATCACAAGCCACCTCCACCCAGCACCCACACACTAAAGTACAGTGCATTTATAGCAGGGCTCCAGTAAGTGCTACTGAAGTATAAATAATAAATTTAAAAATAATAATGGTAACAAAAGGTGTGCTTTAAATATGATTTTTATTCTGACAGTGTCCCTGGAACCTCTCTCTCCTAAAATTGTTCATCTGTGAAATGGGAATTATGATAATAATTGCACACATCCCAGAGTCTTATTAGGCTTAAATCATTGCTTGTAAAAGTACTTTGAAAATTAAGACCCTAAGAGTTTTAAGACAAGCAAAGTATTATTTAATATTGTTATAATTATTATTCTTTTTATTCAGGTGACTCCATAGAAATGCCCATCACATCTGTATCTTCACCTGTAAACATGTGGCTTGATCTTATATTCACTGGACAACCAAGAGTCCCACTGAATTGAATGGGAATCTTGGATACCAAAGGAATGTAATATGATTAGGGGCATGGAGCCCACATCTTCTTCCTTGTAACTCAGTGCTGAAAAAGGCACAGTGGATTAAAGATTCTAAATCAGTAACAAAATATTCTGCCCGAAATTTAAATTATACAAATACATTTAGTTTTTCAAAAGAATATTTTGAAAAATCAATTCCTAACGTAGCAGGTAACACAAAATTATTAACAGTATCAATAATATTCATATTAACAAGTATCCTTATGGCTAATTTGGTGCTGGTGAAAGTTGCTGGTTGGGCGTGCTGGAGATGGGGCAATGTGATTTAGCTATTAGGACACTGCACTGGAAGTCAGAAGTCCTGAGTTCTGTTTCAGGTTGTACCGCTAAGTTGCTGTGCACAAAAAAAAAAAAAAAAAAGAGTAGGACTGCTGTTTTGCAAATACCTGTATGTGAGAGTAAGTTCATTCACATGAATAGTCCCACTGATTTCATGCATAAGTATTTGCAGAATCAGGGCCTCAGCTTAACATCTGCTGCTTATTTCATCTGCCCTTAACAAGAGAACATTCACTCTTTTTGCTTGAGTAGAATTAAAAAAGCTGTGGGCCACACACAGCTCTCAGTTACACTTCAGTAATATTGTACCAGTGTAACTAAGAGGAGAATTTAGTTCAGGGCTTCAGAAGAATGGAGACTTTGTGTACTATCACAATTGTATTTAATTTAAGGCATAACAAACAATTTACAGGATATTATTGATTGCAAAAATATGGAGGGACAGTTTTATTCATGGCTGAGTGCTTGTCCTAAAGTGCCATTTTAATCATTGCACCATACATTATCTGCCTTGTTTCAATTTAACTTCAATTTACAGCAAATTGAAAGCAATTATAGGTAATGTGTTGGTCTTCCACCCCCCACAAAATAGGTAGGAATAGCTTTGTGAGAATAGGTTTTAAGTCTGCATACAGTTAACCACCATATTCAAACTATTCTTTATAGTTTAAACTGAAATGGTCTTCTGAGGTATGCAGTACCTGCAAATACATGCCGGACTTGTGTGGTTAAAGGTCTCACTTGTTTTAGGTGCTTTAGAACCCAGAGTTTAATGGGGCTTCTAATGCAGTTTAAAACTAAAATTAAAATATTAGGAATTTTCCCAACCAATTATTTTAAGCCTTCTGTTAACTCAACTTAGACTGATGGAGCTAAAGTGTTCTCAATAGACACATCTGAGGATACTCAACAGATAATCAAATTGCATAATTTCTTCAGTATATTTTATCTTATGCTATAACACACACACAATGTGTATCCTACACTGAAAAGCACAAAATAAATCCATTATCAGCAAATCCTTGGTTCTAAATTGCACCCAGATAAATAACCCAGAATTACAAAATGTGGATCTGATACTCAGCTAATATAAATCAGAATAAAGAAAAGGAGTACTTGTGGCACCTTAGAGACTAACCAATTTATTTGAGCATGAGCTTTCGTGAGCCACAGCTCACTCTGATGAAGTGAGCTGTGGCTCACGAAAGCTCATGCTCAAATAAATTGGTTAGTCTCTAAGGTGCCACAAGTACTCCTTTTCTTTTTGCGAATACAGACTAACACGGCTGTTCCTCTGAAATAAATCAGAATAGCTCTGATGTCAGTGGACAACATAAATTTGCATCATCTCAGGATCTGGTTCCATTAATACATAGCTCATGTTTTTGGGGTTTGTTTTTTTTTGCTTTTCTAAAATGTTATTTTATTGTTAGTATTGTCAGTTAAAATATAAGCTCCCATGTCAAAATGTTCATTTGTATTGAACATTTTTCTAGCACAAAAAAACAGCCACTTAAAAATACATAGACAATTACACTGAATGTACTATTTAGTTCATATATGGTGTGAAATAAAGTGATTTTATAAAAGTTAAGTTAAATTGCTAATCTATAAATACTGACCCAACGCTTTATACATTCACATCTCAGTTACTTTCTTTATGTAGGCTGTTTATTAATATGCTACTAGATGTAATTTCCCTGCCTTCCCTTAGTAAACAGTATTTATAGGGTCTGTATTGTTCTGTATATCACACAGTTTCTGTGGCAATAGGTAATTACCTTAAAGTCACACTGCTTTAATACTTAAACTAACTTTTGGATACATGGTAAAGGGCACTGTAGAAGCTATAAATACATAATCACATTTTGATAGTTAATGATATAGAAGAACATGAAAAGTAGCAAAAGACTAATAAAACAGTCAGAGTTCTATAGTCAGACCCATTCTGGAGATGCATAAGAATGGCTCCTCTCTCAATTTCAGATTGGCATCAGCCAATGATATATGCCCACTTGGAGATTGCGGCCATCAGCACACTGTGAGTAGCAGACAAACTCTATGCCCTTATCTTTACAAGCTGGCTGCCCTGGCAAACTGCTTCTTTTCTCTTTGTATGGCTTTGCCATCTAACGTCCCCTTCCTATAGGTTTAAGCTGGTATCAACTCTCTCAGTGTGATGTTTGGGCACCGGCTATGACATTTAAAGTGGATTATCCCACCTATGGTGCTGGTGTATTTATATGCCAAAGTCAGGTAAGTCTCTGTCTAGGCTAGAGAAATCTAAAGCAGGTGTACTTTACACCTCTGACAGCTCCCCAAACATGCATATTTCACCATTTAAAACTCCCTCTGTGCTCAGACTATTCTAGACTTACTCATGTAGGCCTGGCTTTAGGAAAGCACTTAAATATGTGCTTAATTTTAAGCATTTGCTTAAGTCACAGTGTGTGCTTAAAGTTAAGAATATGGTACATGCTTTCTTGAAAATCAAGGCCTTAAGCCTCAAACCTGCAATCTGATCTGTGCCGCCAGGACTCCCTTGTGCCTATGTGGAGTCCTAATGAAGTTAATGGGGTGCCACATGGGTACAATGGTCTGCCTGCTTGAATCTGATTGCAGGATTGGGACCTTGGTACCAAATTCAGTGGTGAGTCTGAACTGGTGTAATGTATACTTTCTTTTGACCTCCTCAGCGTGTGAGTTACCCTAAGTTAGAGTCAGACCGCATTTACCAATATGTAACTTACACCAACATCTACACCCCTTTCACACCTAACCTCTGAATTTTGTCCAGTGTATTTGTAACGTCATTTAGGCATATGAGGTTTTGTTGTTCTTGTATGACACTAGGTTATGCTGTGATTTGTCTGTTGTGCCTGGTATATATATATGTTACTGAAAACTTGTGGGAAGAATGAATGATAGAACCCAGAGTATTTAAGCCACTTAATGATGGCTTTATGATGAAAAATCCTCATTCTGAGGAATCCACATCCCTTTCTGCAATGCAGAAGTCATGCAGATTCATGCTTAGAATATACACATTTTGAAGTACTAAAAAATCCGGAACTCCAGCCCAGAACAGACCTCTCTTAATTGTATTTTATGTAGTTATCTTTATTATGTTTTCAGAGATAAGCATGTGCAAATCTGACAATAGGATTTTCCCCTTAATGTCTAATGAAAGGCTATTACAGCACATCATGAGTGCTGATCATGCTACCGAGTATAACGTCACTTATACTGCAAATCCTGCCTCTTCTTTCAGTATAAACTGTAGATTTTGAGGTGCTTTCTAACACTTTAACAATAGCTACAAGAACATAGCAAAATTATGTTAGTAAAAAAGTAATTAGATTACATGTTAGTTATTTGAATAACAAAGGAAGTAATAGCAATAAGTCATTACATTTAATAAAATGCCACTTGGTGTCTGAATACTTTCTCTCTTACAGGGTATTGCTGAGTCTGTGAACACCTGTCAGTCACTGTACATTCAGTGGAGAGAATTTAGCTATGCCCTCTGAAGAGGTATGTATCCTTTCCAGCTCCAAATGGTGAGAGCCTGTGATCAAATTAGGTTAACTAAGTAAAAGACCATTAAGATCTAAACTCACCCTAAATATCCATTATTTTTGGCTCGAAGTACAAATGGTATATAATCCCACAGAAATTGCAGATTCACTTGTGTCAGAAACAAATATTTACAGGTGTGTAAGGAATGGAACCTTACAGATATTTCATGCGTGTACTCAGACCTGTTTGGTAACTGGAACAAGAAACCATGTTGAAACTTTTGTATTTAGTTATGTCTTTAATAGGTATTCAAAGGCATTCCATTATAATTGACTTAGACATAAAAATATTGGATCATTTTTAAGCACAACTCTACATTTAAATAAAACAGGGAGTTGTGTTAGAAACTGATGGCCTCATACGGCCCATTGTTTCATACAGTGATTGCTGCTGAATTTCTCATATTTACCTAAAATAAATTGATAAGGTTACCTCACTGGATGCAATATTTCCTTGTAGTTCCCTATTCATATTACAGAAAATAACCTCAGTGCTTGCAATATGGAAGCAGTATCCAACTACAAGTATTTATTTAAGCCAATTTGCAAGTGTTTTTACAGCTGGTGGTAGTGTTATATTGTGATGGGGTGCATAAAACCCATTCTGTCAGAACTGCTAAGGATTAAGGGATAGAGTAGCTACCTCCCCACCTGTGACTAATTGGCTGACCAGCACCACTGTTGACGAGAGGCTGCAACCAAGCCTAAAGTGGTTGGTTGCTAAAGAGGCTGAGGATTACCTTGTCTCAGCAGTTTAGGGGCAGGAAGTTACTCAAGGAGTAAGACTACAAATTTCTAGAGGAGTGGAGTGAGGCTGTCTGGGGGGTGGGGTGGGATCTTGCCCTCTAAAGTAGGTATTTCTTCTCTGGCAATCCACCAGCTAGAGGAAGACTGGACTCTCTAGTCTTCTGCTATCAGGCTCAGGAGGAAGATGATATAGGGACTTGAGGATAGTGGGAGCTGAACTGAAGCGCTGGGAGAGCAAGGTCTTATAGGTCAAGTATGCATCTGAGGAGTCTGAGGACAGGCAAGAGGGACTGAGTCCCTTTACATGTACACCTTAATGATAGCATTTGTTTCTAGTAGCACCTAGAGTATGTTAGGTACTATATAAACACAAAACCAGGCACGGTCCCTGCCTCAAAGATCATATAGTTTAGGATATAGGCCCCAGTTCTTTGAAGATTTGTGCATATGGTTAATTTTGCGTACTATGAAATCTTGGCAGTGCTTGAAGCTGAATAAATACATAAATCTGCAGAGTATAAGATCAGGATATTATGTGATGAGATCTATTAACTACAGAGGAATCTATACATTTTGTTAATTATGAACTGCTATGATTCTGTGCATGTTGCTTCCTGTATGTATTTTAAGCAACTCAAGATTGGAATATAAAAGCTTAGTAATAAGCAACCATGGTAGTAGGGTAAAGGAGTCTTGCTACACAGACTCAGAACTAGTCAGAGGGTGTACAGATGAAAGACAGAACAAGCTGCTTTTGATACAGCAAAGACCTTCAAGCAGGTTTCTTCTCAATTAAACATTAGGAAGAATAAGTCTATATGGTAATACACACTGTAATATAGTTCTTTGCTTGGATATAATTGTCAAGGTATTTTTTATAAGCATTTGGTCAGGGCCGGTTTCAAATGTTGTCTGACTAATTTTTAATAAAAAAGAAAATAACAGGGTCACTTGTATTTTTAACAGTAAAGAAACATGAGTTCAAAGCCTTAAGTTTAACCATGTCCTTGCTCAAAAATAATGGCAGAATCATAACTTTGCCAAAAGCTCTAAAATAGGAGCAGAGCTTTATTGCACAATCCCTTGAGCAGCCCTAGAAGAGTAACGATTAGAGCTGGTCAGAAAATGGAATTTCCATTCAACAGGACATACAGATATTTAGACACTTGTTTTCATTCTGAATTGGAACAAAAAGTCATGTAACATTTGTAAAGATTCCTTTGTCCGAGTCTGAAGCGATGTTAATGGATACTGAGAACTGTGTTCAGCCTAGCCCACATTCCTGGTAGTGGTGGGGGGCCTATGGGTCAGATGTAAAGCAGGGACAAAGTGGTTTGTTTTTAATCCTAGTGAGAAAGCAGAGCTCTCCAGAATGAATAGACTAGTATTAGGGTACTTTAAAAAACCCAGACGATCAGAGCTGGTGGAAAACTGGTCTGTTAACAACTTTTCAGTCAAAAAATGCAGTTTCGTTAAAATTGAAATGTTTCATGGGAATGTGTCAATTTGAATAACTTTTTTTTTAAGGAAACATTTGAAATTACTTATAATCAAAATGGAGTATTTCAATTTGATTTTCTTGTTTTGTTTAGACTTTTGTATTATAAACAATTGATTTTATTATTCTACATTTATATAATAGATCTTATATTTTTCTATTGTGCTATATTATTTCAACAGTATTGAGATGGAGCAGTTCAATAAGGTCACTTCATTGTTTCCAAATAAAAAATTTTCAGAATTTCTGTTCCACAAAATATTTCAAAATTTTGAGTTTTGATCATGTATTAGGACACATACTGTGCTAAACCCACTTTATGGATGAGTGCTTTGAGCTATCTTCAATCATGATAAAGGACCTGTGTTTTGTAACTTTATATGTGGAGCATTTTCAAACAGCTAATTCCCGTTTCCAAGACAGTATTTTCAGGCAGCCTCCACCCATGCACCTTTGAGACACAGGTGCTGCCCCAACATCATCCCATAGCAACAAGTATTTCCTACAGGCTTAAAACAATTATCTATAAAATGTGTTTAGTAAACCTCTGCTTGACCTCATGCCTTCCTACTTAGTGAGTAGCCCTACTGAAATCAATGGATCTACTCCCAAAACATGATGCTACTCAATGTGAGTAAAGATCTATAAATCTAACCATTAATTACTAATATTGGATATTAAAAATCATATTTGCCCTCAAACATGATGGTTTGGGAAATATATAAAGTGTTTGCTTTAAGGAAACTGCAGCAGGATTGATTACAGCACCAGTTAAATTGATATGGGGATATCGCAGTTCTCAACCTTTTCCATATCATGACCCCATATTACAACAACAAAAAGTTTCAGTAGCACCTTCTCCCGTGAGGGCATAAAGAAAGAGAAGGTGGTTATGGCCCTTCTGGTCCTGTTGTGTTGGGATCCCACAAGTTGAGAATTCATTGCATTGTAATGGATATAGAGTCTTTTCATGGATCCCATTCTAGTCTCTGGTTGCAGGAAACAAATGAATGTTGGGGATTAGATATGTAATATGGTTCTAGATCTTGCAAACAGTTAATATATGGATAGCTGCAGAATTGAGGCCATAGAGACTTGCACTTTGGCAACTTTGGAGGAGGACGTTGTGCATACAAAGAGATCCTGCCATTCTCTTTGCTGTAATGTAAACCTAGAGAAGCTTCATTAGCGTCACTATGCTTGTTTCTTTAATAGAAGGGAGCTAAACTAGATGCTATTTACATTTGGTATTGGAACTGAAACTAGAGTTTAGGCACAGGAAAAAGTGACAGATCCACCAGAAAAGCTCAGAGAAGAAAAGACGACAAAGAAAATTACTATTCTCCAGGCTCAAACTGAAACACTAATTAGAGACAATAGACAATTTAGAAGAAAGATGCAGAAGTTGGAGAATGCATATACATATTGTAATTTAAAGTTAGTAAATTTCCCAAGAGTTTTAGAGAGTGTCTCTATTATAGAGGAGCTCTTGGATTTTTAAATAATTGAACCTGGGAAAATGGCTTTCCATCTGTTGGGAAGGGATTTTATTAGGTCTGTTAAGAGATCTCTTTCAGTTCTCCAGACACATGCAGTCATGGAGCAGCAAGATCTCTACTTAATTACTCAAACCTCCTCTGAGTTGGCTTCTTGTGTTCTCACATTGCACCCACAGGGCTCTCTACCATTAAAGTCACTGTCCTCACCCCTCTGTCTCAGATATTTATAGAGCCCATTCTGAATGACTCTCAGTCTTTACCACCAGAACAACCCTGTCAGGTAGGGAAGTGCTATTATCCCCATTTTACAGAGAGGGACCTGATGCACAGAAAGGCCAAGAGTCTTGTCCAAGGTCATGCAGGGAGTCTGTGGGAGAATGGGGAATTGAACCTGGGTCTCCTGAGTCCCAGACCATTGCCCTAATCACTAAACCACTCTATCACTTCAGCCCACCTTCTACCCTCTGCTTGAGACCCTTTGTTGGCTTCCAATAGCCTTTCTTATCATTCAGGCTCATCCTTTCCAGTGTCACACACAGCTCTGCGCCTGCACCTCATCTGTACTTGCTGCTCCCCGGGTATTCTATGCTTTGCAGATTCAGCTCACCTTGATGCTCCCTATGTCTCTTCTTCTGAAGGGTGCTTTATGTCCTCTTTTCATGCCATCCTCTATGCCAGTAACAGCCTCCCTGACCCTGCACGCTGAGGAGACTGAGGCTGCATGGCACACAGCGTCAGGAGGAGGCTGTCATGAATTCTTGTCCTCCCATCCCCTCACTCTTTATTTATTGTTGTTAATTGCATTGTGTCTAATTTAGATTAATTTCCTCAGAGCAGAGACCTATCCATTTTGTCTATCCTTGTCTTATACACATCATCATCATTATTTATACTGTACTCAGTGGGGTGCCAGGCACCTACAGTATGAAGATGTATCTACTACAAGATACATTCTCAAAACAAAAGGAGTTAAGATGTAGGGGGACCTGTCTCATGACATTTGAATTTCTGACTCATTAGAATTGACAAAACAGTTTGCTACATGACTAAATAATGTGCTTCTTTATAGGGATAGCATTTTTTTCTGGATGTTTCCAAGGTGACAGCAGCTCATGAGAAGATTTCTACCTCTTAAGCTGGAAGATTTGGCAATAATGAAGGAGTCTAGATTCTTGCACTGTGGTGGGTGTCAGATTAGATAGAACAGCATCCCAGACCACACGTTCTGTAATATGGATCAACTTTGGAAATTTCTTAAAGCGAGACAGTGGCAGAATGTAAAGACTCATCACTATTATCAGAAAATGTATCTGGAATGAGGGAGGAACTGGATGATTCTGGAGAGAAAGGCAGAGAATTTATAAACAGTCAGATAACTAGTATTTGATGGAGGATCATAGATCAGGTAAAGTATTAATGCTTGTGATCACATGAAGAATAAAGCAGCTGTGGACTGAACTATATATAAAGTTAAAGAAATATTCAGTAGATTATGCCTGCCTCAACCCCACTTATTTATTGTCACTTATGAAACAGTATTGCATGGTTTAGGCATTAAGTTCCCAATCCACATAGATACTTAGGTGCCTAAATTGTGTGTGTAGGCATCTAAGTCCTAGTTTTAGGCTCTGCTGTGATCCACAAAGTTCCTGCTGAACACTGTAGACACCTAAACTCACTCAGTGCCTACGTTTTCAGTGTAAAAGTTCCCTCAGTGCCTAAGTTTCTGCCTCTGAGCATGCACACTGCTGCCTCCCTTGAGGGCATGCCTATCTCATGCATAAGCCCCTGAGGGTATGTCTACACTGCAAAGAAAAACCCGCTGCTGGCTTGTGCCAGACACCTCTGGGTCGCAGGGCTTCAGCTCATAGGGCTGTTTTATTGCTGTGTAGACTTCTGGGCTCAGGCTGAAGTCCAGGCTCTGGACCCTCCCACTCCACAGGGTCCTAGAGCCCTGGCTCTAGCCCAGAAGTCTACACAGCAATGAAACAGCCCCACAGCCGAAGCCCTGCGAGCCTGAGTTCGGGTGGCACAAGCCAGGTGCAGGCTTTTCTTTGCTGTGTACATACCCTGAGTGATTCTTAAACTGAGGGAAGATAGGCATTCAGCTACCCAAGTCATGTGTGGGGCCCAATCCAATAGGCATGTTCAGAGGCCACCTACCAGATTTGATCCCATTCAAAATCTGGCTGGAGGAGAAGATGTTAGTGACTTAATAACTTTTATCCTAGTGGTTTGGAGAATTCAGTTTGGATGTGGGATACCCCCATTCAAATCCCCCCCTCTCTGCCAGAGGATTTGAACAATGGTCTCCCACACCTCTCAGGAGAGTGCCCTAAACATTGAGAGATGGAATATTCTGATGTGGGGCTCCCTCAGTCTCTTCTGTTGAAGCTGTTCCATTATGGATAAATAGTGAGAGAGTGGTGGGAGTGTGGGGATGGACCCACGATCTCCCACCTCCCAGGTAAGTGCACTAACCAGTGGACTTCACCATTATTCCCATTCTGTCTCTGTACCAGTGACTGTTCCACAGTGGATAAAAACGTTTATATAGTGATTGTTTTCCTATCAAAGAAGGAGGGGGTTCGACTGCCATAAGTGATGGGTCCCTCTGACAGGGTGGACTAGGTGCAGAGGCCACCTGCTGGAAGCCTCAGCAACCTGCCACACCTTGTCCCAGAGGGGATCAGAAGAGAAGTCCTCCAAGCAGCCTAGAGTGGCTACAGGGGAAGAAGCCAATTAGAGGGGCTGCAGGAGCAGCCAATCAGGGGCCAGTTATTGAGTAATAATAACGTGATTTGAGTTATGTGAATAGCATAACTCAAATCAACATAGCTTAGACCTACTTACCGTGGGGTCCACACTACGTGATGTCGGCGGGAGACACTCTCCCATCGACTCCCCTTACTTTTCTTGATCCAGTGGAGTATAGGAGTTGATGGGAGAGTGACCGCAACCGCTGATGCATCGAACACCGCTCGTGGACCCTCCAGTAAGTGTAGACAAGCCCAAAGTCAGGCAGTTCTGCTGCCTTTAGCTAGAAGAGAAAGGACTGAGTTCCTGGCTGGCTGAAAAAACAGCAGGACCATGGACAGCTCAGTGCAGGCAGGGGCTGGGGAAGTTAAGAAGGAGCTCCTGGTTGCTGGGACTGAGCAAGCCCAAGAAGGGCTGCAGGAAGACAGTGTCTCCAGGGAGGAAGCCCTGGGGGTATGGCCCCATACCAGGGCCGGGACAAGGTAAAGACTGTATAGCCCAGAAGTGGTTTGTTCTGTTCTACCTACAGACAGTGGGTATGACTTGACTGGAGGGCTGAGTCACTGAAGACCTGCTGAAGAAACCATTGATGAAGGGGGGAGGGGGCACTCGCAAGAGGCAGGTGCTACCCTGTGACCACAAAGTGAGGAACTGCAGGCACATGCAGTCACCAGGGGGATGCTCACAAGAGGTGGGTGCTGACCCCTTTACAGTCCCCCAAGTTCCTCTGGAGGTGGTGCTATTTGCGCAGAGATCCTCCCTGGGTTTCCACACTGGCTCCTGTGCTCTCTGATCCCTTCTATTTCCCTGGTAGCACAGTCCCTTTGGAATCTCAGAGGTGAGGGGGTTAGAGAACAGCCACAGCACAGAGGGGCTCTGCAGGAAAGCTAAGATAGCTCCAGCTGTATTAACATTTAGGCAATTCCCCCTGGACTTGGTGGAATAGTAACGGGGCAGTACCCCCCCTTCCTCCTTGACAGCCTTGTCCAATGTACTGTTCAGTCCCCAGTGAAAAAAATTTAATTAATTTAGACTGGAAGAAAGTGCAGGATTCGAAGCCCTGAAGACTGAAGTCTACTATCCACACAACAGGTTCAGCGCGGGCAGTGGCAGTACTAGCTTCCCACATGCTGCCACCTGCTAGTGTGCCCCCCATAGTCATTCACTCCTTGGCATTGGCCTTTGCTGAGGCTGCTAGAAAGGGGGCATACAGTGGGGTTCAACACATGGGTCACGAAACAGTCTTCAGTTGATAATGACTTCACCAGCTTGAGTTCAGTTCCAGCTGGTGACCTAGAAATTCTGTACCCTATGGCCACTCTTCTGGGACAGACAGTTGCTTTCTGCATTCTTCTTCCTAGGAGTCATCCTCATCACTAGTTTATTTTGTTACTGCAGGCCATAAGGACATAGAGAATTACTCCATGGCAGGAAAATGTCACTCAACCTCATAAGCCAGTCTCCTATATATTGAACTTTCTCTTGCTATTTCCTGCATGACCATGAGTTTGGGCTTTGGAACTAGTTTAGAGCTTAAATACAGAGGTCTCTTTTCAGAGATAACTACAGTGTTTTAGGGTGACGTTTGTTTGATTCTTTACAAAATGAAATTGTGTTGTATTCTCTTCTGATCCCCTCTGGGACAAGGTGTGGCAGGACCCTGAGGCCTCCAGCAGGTGGCCTCTGCACCTAGTCCACCCTGTCAGAAATTGTGTTTCTTCAGGGAAACAAGCCCAATGTATAATGTCAGTGGGAAAAGATATCTTTATTATTAATTATTGTATTACTGTAATTTCTAAGAACCCCAGTCAAGGATCAGGACCCCATTGTGTTAAGGCATTGTACAGACAAACAACAAAGATGACAGACCCTGCCCAAGAGCTTACAGTCTAGGTGTGAGACATGATGCCACAGGTGGACAAATGGTGGGAGAGGGAGGAGGTAACAAAATGAACAGGATTTGACAATGGAAGTTTTAGTGCCCCACTTGCCTAACCAAGCCAGGCAGGCATGGTGATTTGTAGGCCTCGCAGCAGAGGTAAGTTTTAAGGAGGATAACATGACAACTACTAATTTTGTCATGGAGTTTTCCCAGGCTATGAAAACGGCATGGGAGAAGTAGACAGGCAGGAAATCAAGGCTGACAGAATGAAGGCAGGGGGCAACAGTTCAGCAATTTAGAGTTGATAGATATCTTTATATCTAATTCTTGATTATTTTGGTATAAGCTTCATAGCTCCATCACGCAGAATGAACCAAAATGATTTCATTAGGTGAGGAATCATTCAATATCCTGACCACTTGTTTTCAAAGAGAAAAATCATCTATTGTTCAGGCTTTTGCCACATTGCATATTTCTTAAGATTTCTCACCCGTCTTCTGGGTGGAGGAAGCATCCATAGCAGCTGAAGTACTGGTAGATAGAATACAGAATTATTGTTGGTGGGACCTGACTACAGAACTAGGGATTAGCCCTGTGTAGCATCCAAAATGATCTAAATATTCCACTGAATGCATCCGATGAAGTGAGCTGTAGCTCACGAAAGCTTATGCTCAAATAAATTTGTTAGTCTCTAAGGTGCCACAAGTCCTCCTTTTCTTTTTGCGAATACAGACTAACATGGCTGCTACTCTGAAACCTATCTTGTAAGATTGTTATTGATATCTCCTCATATATAAAAATAAGAGTGTGTGTGATTTTTATATATCTAGAGACATTTGGAGACTTGCCACAACAGAGTCTTTCACTAGCTGTTCATGTGGAGTCGTGGCAGAATGAAACTAATTATCTATGTGGTGCATTTTTGCCTCTAGAAATTTTATCAGACAATTAGACGTGCCTGCCTGAGTGATAGCACTACCTGTCATTCTTTGAAAATGATCCATTAAGAGTATATGATAATACAAAAAGAAAAGGAGTACATGTGGCACCTTAGAGACTAACAAATTTATTTGAGCATAAGCTTTCGTGAGCTACAGCTCACTTCATCGGATGCATTCAGTGGAAAATACAGTCCAATGCAGTGAGCTGTAGCTCACAAAAGCTTATGCTCAAATAAATTTGTGATATGATAATACAGATGCAACTTTAAAAAATTTAAACAGCATGACCTCTCGTACTCTCAAAATCTTCAGATCATAGAGGTCTACAATGATTTTCTTATACAATTACTGAATGCATTTCTCCTATATCATCTCCTTTATTTTGAGCACAGACTCCGACCAGTTCCTGAATGCCATAATTCTTGATGTTTGATTTGTGTCCATCCACTCTCCTACGTAGAGACTGTCCAGCCTGACCAATGCACACGCAGAGGGGCATCACCGGCACACGACGGCATACACCACATTGGCAGATGTGCACGTGAATGAGCCCCCGACAGTGTGGCCCACGCGATCAGGCCCTACAATGGTGTCCCCCGAATAGACGCGTGGACACAGTTGGCAATGGGCCCTGCCACAAGGATAGGCCCCCGGGCTAGTGGTTCCGCCATGTGGTGTGCGGTCGCCGGCAAGCACCCGCCTCAGGCCGGGGGGCCGTCCACAAGCAAGGACCGGCCCATCCCCCAAGATCCGCCAGAGTGATGGGCTGCCCCCCAGGACAGGCTGCAGACCCCCGATGACGCGCCGGAGAGGCCCCACCTGGGGGCTGAAGGCAATGGCCAGCAGTGCTCCGCCATTTCCCCTGTCGGGCCTGTCCTGTAGTAGGTGACCTCTGGGCACTCCCTTGGCCCCGCCAACCTGCCTCTCCACCTCAGCAGGCGGGCACTGTAGCTGCAAGAATGCTTGACAGAGATCCTGCAGGCGCCCGCCCCCATCCGAGGGGCCAGAGCAAATGCGGCTCATGTCAGAGCCCGGCTGCAGACAATGGATCGTGCGGCGCAGTCTGGGTGAAAGCCGGAGGCACGCAGGCAGGAACAGTGGTCAGCAGGCCTCTGGCACAGGGTGGTGTCCCCGTGACCATCACCCATCAGCACCACAGCGTCCAGGCAGTGTACCTCCCGCGCAGATCGGTCCAGGCTGAGGCCGACGGTGGGATGGAAATTGCCGAAACCATGGTGGAATTCCCCAAGGGCGGCCCCCTTGGGCCCAGACAACGAAGATGTCACCAATGTAGCGCAAGCAGAGCAGGGGCATCAGGGAACGAGAGCTGAGGAAGCGTTGTTCTAAGTCATCCATAAAAATGTTGGCATTCAGGAACCGGTCGGAGAACACTTCAATCTCTTTGGTCACTTGATTACAGATCTAAAAGTTGCAATTCTTCAATAAAAAAACTTCAGAAACAGAGTCCAACCAGAGACTGCTGAATTGGAATTGATTTGCAAACTGGATACAATTAACTTAGGCTTGAATAGAGACTGGGAGTGGATGGGTCATTACACAAAGTAAAACTATTTCCCCATGTTTATTTTCCCGCCCCACCCCCCACTGTTCCTCAGACATTCGTGTCAACTGCTGGAAATGGCGCACCTTGATTATCACTACAAAAGGTTTCTCCCCCCCCCAGCTCTCCTGCTGGTAATAGCTCATCTTAAGTGATCACTCTGGTTACAGTGTGTATGGTAACACCCATTGTTTCATGTTCTCTACGTATATAAATCTCCCCACTGTATTTTCCACTGAATGCATCCGATGAAGTGAGCTGTAGCTCACGAAAGCTTATGCTCCAATACATTTGTTAGTCTCTAAGGTGCCACAAGTACTCCTCATCGTAATCTGATACAGTCTCTGAGCCATCTGAATTCTGCATGCAAGGTCAGATCCATACAATGGATATTTTCATAACAGTTGGTGCCTGCTGCCACAGAGTTTGAGAAGAGGTAGCAATTTAGTAGGGTGACAAAACTGCTTAAAAAAGATGGTCATGGGCCATCTATGTAAGAATATGTGACAACTCCAACCTGGTGGCTATGAGAAAACTTTAATTATTTTCAAGAGGATTAGATGAGAAAGATTTGGTGGCTTACTTGTGGTTTTAATGCTGATTTTATGTGTTTTAATCTTCTATCTTTTGTCATTTAATCTGTCATTAACAGTAAAGGGCCTAGGATATTGTGATAGGTATTGTAGAAATAAAATGCATTATAAATCATTATTATTCTAGTTCCCATGTTTCCCCTACTTCTAATAGACATTATTAATTCTGAGTGGGGGAAAAATATACTCAAAAATCTCATCTGCCTAAGTAAGAATTTGTGTGGAACTTTGATTTAACAGCAGGCTGTATGAGCTGGTATCTGCCCTTCTTCAAAATCATAGTTATGCAAAGTGCAAGCCCCCATTAACTCAATGAAAATTACTCACATGAATAAAGTTTTGCACATGCGTAGAGTTTTGCAGGAATGGGACTTAGATCAGGACTTTTCTTCTTCAAGGCATAGATGTACACTGGCTGCTCAATCAGCCTTGCAAAATTTGTCATAAGAATTTTTCACCCCAGGCACAAAATCTATTTGCCCTATCCTGATGATGAAAGCACCTACTCGCCTGTCAAATATTTTATTTTATTATATTATTTCTGGGCGATATTAGTGAGCTGCTTGCAAACACACAGGATACACCCACATATCTATTCAGGGGACACCATCACAGGGCCTAATAACATCAGCCACACTATCAGAGGCTCGTTCACCTGCACATCCACCAATGTGATATATGCCATCATGTGCCAGCAATGCCCCTCTGCCATGTACATTGGTCAAACTGGACAGTCTCTACGTAAAAGAATAAATGGACACAAATCAGATGTCAAGAATTATAACATTCATAAACCAGTCGGAGAACACTTCAATCTCTCTGGTCACGCAATCACAGACATGAAGGTCGCTATCTTAAAACAAAAAAACTTCAAATCCAGACTCCAGCGAGAAACTGCTGAATTGGAATTCATTTGCAAATTGGATACTATTAATTTAGGCTTAAATAGAGACTGGGAGTGGCTAAGTCATTATGCAAGGTAGCCTGTTTCCTCTTGTTTTTTCCTCCCCCCCCCCCAGATGTTCTGGTTTAACTTGGATTTAAACCTGGAGAATGGTCAGTTTAGATGAGCTATTACCAGCAGAAGAGTGAGTTTGTGTGTGTATGGGGGTGGGGGGGATGTGAGAAAACCTTGATCTATGCAGGAAATAGCCCGACTTGATTATGTAAAGAGTTGTCACTTTGGATGGGCTAGCACCAGCAGGAGAGTGAATTTGTGTGGGGGGGTGGAGGGTGAGAAAACCTGGATTTGTGCTGGAAATGGCCCACCTGTTGATCACTTTAGATAAGCTATTACCAGCAGGACAGTGGGGTGGGAGGAGGTATTGTTTCATGATTTCTGTGTGTATATAAAGTCTGCTGCAGTTTCCACGGTAAACATCTGATGAAGTGAGCTGTAGCTCACGAAAGCTCATGCTCAAATAAATTGGTTAGTCTCTAAGGTGCCACAAGTACTCCTTTTCTTTTTGCGAATACAGACTAACACGGCTGTTCCTCTGAAACCTGTCATTCTACAGTTTAAAGCCCTCATCTTGTAGGCTGATCTCTGCCAGTGGATCTTTACCCTCATCTAGACTCCAATGCAATTAATGGGCTCTGAACATAAGCAAGGGTCCGCTCCTAGAGATCAGTTTGAGGCATTAGGGCTTGTGTTTAAAAGACCAGAATGCTGAAATGATGTAGCCAATTAACAGACGTATTGGAGCATAAGCTTTCGTGGGTGAATACCCACTTCGTTGGATGCATGTAGTGGAAATTTCCAGAGGCAGGTATAAGAGACACAAGAAAACAATTTCCTGTGTGTAAGTACTGTACTTCCATCAGTGGCCCAACCACAGCCAACAAAGCTTATTTTAACTGGGTCCAGGGTGCCTAAAAGGGGTTAACTGTTCTGGGTGTAGTTGATGCACAAAGAAACACAACTTATTCTTTCAGCAATGATTCCTTTAGAGGGCTCCACTCTATTGTGTAATTTAAGGTTTTATACAGGAAATTGTCTGTTAAAAGAACAATTCATAGTAGCATTTATCCTTTTAGAGAACATGATGCCAATAATCTTCTTCCACATGTCTGCATTTTTACTAGATAACTTATTTACCTTAGCTGTTCTTTGATATTGTAACAGGTGTGTTCTTAGGAGATATAATTGTACTGTGTGCCTGTTTTACTAGTCAAATAATTAGATGGTAGCTGTCTAGCCTTGGAGAGAAGCAGAATCTAAGAGTTCTAACCGCAGGTAGGTAGGCAAGCATGTGTAAGACAAGGAAAAATATAGAAAAATTGAATGTCTGAAATATGTAAATCCGTGTATAATCCATACCCAGATGTATTAACTAATACGAAATTTTACCCTGTAGATTACATAAAAGAATGTTTTGATCCCCCCTCACCTCCATCATAAACAGCTTTCAAGATCTGTTAAAAAGCAGCCAAAGCAACGCAGTTAAGCATTAGAGTGTAAATTTAGGTGTTTTCTTTCCCAGTGTGCATTAGCTGCAGAGAATGACAAAACAAATGTAGGAGGGGAGGAAGGAATAGTAAGAAAATCGAAAGCTACATTAGTCCTACATATGTCCTCCCCTGCTCATTTTAATATATAATACCTATCTATACACACACTTCATACATATATGTGGGTGCATGGGTGGATGGATGGATATTTTCCTCAGTCCCTTCAGAGCCCTTGTTTTGCTTCCCTATCTTGCTTTCTATATAAAATATTAGTGTTGAATGGTACAAGCAGGAATATAGAAACTATAACCCAAGCCTTCTCCCCAGTACATCCTCAGGCTTGGAAAAATCTCGGAATAAAGTATCTGGATATTCTGTTCCTTCCTGCCTTCTAGTGCTCAACGATACATGTTTGTTCTTTAAAACGTTTCCTCCATAGTGTTTCTTCTCTTCTTCCGACAGAGCGGACCCAAACAGCCCGGCGGACAAAACGGGGGACGTTCACACTTGGCACCCGAGTTTGCCCTGCGAAGAGAGACCGTGAGGACCAAACTGCCTAACTGCATCTTGGACAATGTCCCCCCAGCCGACACCTCTACTGGGCCAACCCCCTTTAATAGCAAAGAGGGGCCCCCGAGAGGTGGCAGGAGCTGGTCTGAACTGTGTGCATTCAGTGAGCCTAAGGAGCTCTTGCTATCTGAGGACTCAGCCCTGGGGCAGTCACGGTCCCGATTCTTCTCAACGCCGCTGCATGCCTACGGATGTAGTAATCCAGCATGTTTCATCTCAGGGAAGCAGCCCCTAGCCCTGCCAGAGATGAGGACGAAGTTTGACTAACGCTGGCTCTGCTTCCCATGCTCTTGCTAGTGCTTTGTGGGTGTGACTTGTTTAAAGCCCCTGCCACTGCAAAATCCCCTGTTCCCGGGGCTAGATCCCCCCGCTCGTCTCCCCCCTCCAATCTCCGTGCCGCAGAGGGCTGCTGTTGCCCCTGGAGTTGTGCAGGGAGCGGTGCGGGGGAAGGAAGGGGAGGGAACGTGCTGCACACACACACGCATACACAAACTCCTGCAGTTTACCTACGCTTCTCCCAGATAAACCGTGCATGAATCTCCCTCCGAACAGCCCCTGGGCTGGTGGCTGCTCCAGGGACGTGTCCCCCTGTGTCCCGAGTCTGGACGGGATCGTTGTGTTTAGTTTTGGTTTTTGCACAGGGGCACTTCGACAAATGCTCACCCGATCCTAGCTCGCTCCCTCCTGCGCTTGCTATGATCAAATCTGTAATTTCAGGGGTTATTTTCGGCAACCAGCTTTGCACGGAGGAAGCTCTGCTGGGAAGAAGCCTCTGAAAAGCAGCCGCGAGTGGGGACGGCCCAGAGGGGCAGCTGTCAAGCTGGCATGCCGCTTCGCCTGTCCGTGGTATGAGGCAGCGACCGGGGGGCAGCCCAGGAGTCTGGGAGGGCTGACCCTGCTCCCCATCTCGCCCTGCCTGCTTGTCTCTCGGGCGCGGGAGCGATTGTGGGGGTTGCTGCTGGGGAGCAACAACACGGCTTCAAACTGAGCCTCAACTTAACGCAGCAGGGATGGTAACACTACAGCAGCCTCCTCGGCGCTTCCAGGACAGCAGGAGAGCCAGGGCTTTGCTTGCCACTGCCTAAGGCCTGGGACTAAAATGGAATTTCTCACCTGGATTTTGCCGTCCTTGGTTCTGCTGTGCACCCAGCAGCACAGGTGTATCAGGTAAGGGGGGGGCTCCAGGGTCTTTACTTGTGTGTCATTATCCCCCTTTGCCAGGGACGCCCTGAGTTCGTGGGCTGCGGATTTTTGCCTGGCAGGGAAAGTGGGTCTCGACTGGAGAGTTCGTCACAAGGTGCCCTACTTTTATCACTGTTCCACCGGCTGAGCAGCAGCGTCCCGGGTTAATCAAGTGGGAAGCCCGTTAACAGGATATCTGGGGAAGCCTTATCTCTAGGGCACTTTGATCTAAACTGGAGGCAATCTCTAAAGTTAATGGCATTTCACAGGCCCGGGATAGTCCCGTCCCCGTTTAAAAAGCAGCAATCCCTGCAGCTTGGCCATAAAACTCGGCAGCTCACTGGAGATGGTTGGCTGGTGACAAAGAGCCTCCCCAGACGTAACGAAAAAAACCAGAGAGAAGTTTGAAAAACAAATCAAACCCATTTTTAAAAACAAGTGTAGGGCTAAATCTGTGCAATTGATAGTTATGTTCACTCCAAAGGTGTTAGCTAGGCAACCAGCTTGGATCCAATTTGCAATGTTCTTTATATACTCTCCACGAATCTGGAGGCTGAAAGTGGAGAAAGCTTGCCATGGTTATGCAATGAACGCAGAAGGGGAGGAAATCTTTAAAAGAGGGAGATCTAGTTCAGGGCATCTAAAAGCAATGCCCAAGCTTTTCCAGGCAGGGAGTCCTGGGAGGGATGGAGGGGATTCCCCTGCTCCTCAAAAACGGTGGCTATGCCTATTTGTATTTGGGGGCTTCAAGACGGTGGGAATAAAGGCCAAGTGGTGATTGTGTACAGAGGAACATGGTTACTGTGGTGTTTGGGATTATTTGCTGAGGTTTTATTATTTTATTGAGAAGCAGGATGGTCCAGTGGTTAGAACAGGAGTCAGGCAACTGAGTCTCATGTAGGACTTTGCCACTGATTGACAGCATGACCTTGAGCAAGCTACCAAAGGCCAGATGCTGATACATTTACATGAATACCTCCCTTCTCAGGTGCTCCTGTGACTTAAGAGGGTCACTCAAGGAGTAAGATGCTACTCGCTAGGTGAATAAGGGTATCAGAATCTGGCCCATAATTTCAGTACCACAGTTTCCCCACCTATATACTTAAGATAACATTGAGATTTTTGGCTGAAAGGTGCTGTACAAGTGCAAAGTATTATTCTTTTAAATAAGCAATTACTCTTCTCTAGCCTGTGACTTCAGGATCTGTTTCAAGGCATAGCAAGAGCCTGGATGTGTACAATGTATAATTTGTTACATAAATTATTTTATTACTGGATTAATTGCCTAGTTACTTGGCTTTCTTCCTACAATGACACAATAGTGATGAATTGTTGTTAGAAATACATATACTTCATGGCAGAGGAAGGGGACAGCTAGAAAAATACAACTGCTAGCTTTTGAGATTTAATGTTCTGTGTTCAAATGATGTTAGTGGTTTATCTTATCTATAATTGCCAATAGCAAAAGACTCTGAGTTCAAAGGAAGCTACCCTGTTTAGTTAAGTGTAGTCATCTGAAAGCTCACCTAGAACAGGGTTCTCATTGCAGATGCAGTGGTGAGCTGTATTTGAAAAGAAAAAAGGGTTAATGGACACCTGGTGTATCGCACCCTAGCCATACAATAATACAAATAATAAATAATAATCCTAGAAACCAGCCTACAAATAATTTTACTCATGTTAAATTAAATGGAGCTACACAAATGAGTAAAATTACTGATGTGTAAATGTTGGCAGGATTGGGCCCAAAGTTTTTTCTAATGAAAATCTGCATTCCTGAGTTTTTGGGTGAGAACCATGAAATCAATGAAAGTTAACATGGTTGGTGAAACTTTGGAGCCCAGCGTCAGAAATTGCAAACTGTTTTCCACTTGGTTTTTAACACTGGACAAGGAGAAGAATTTCACCGTTGACTGTTAACCAAAATAAAGTTTAATGTGTGTAGTCTAAAGTCTCCCTTGGGTTATTGAATCATTATTTACAACCAAGCAGAAACTGGTTTCTATTGAGTTCACGTAGGACCTGATCCAAAGTCCACTAAAATCAATGGATAGATAACCTTCCATAAACCTCAAGGGGCTCTGGGTCAGGTTCTAAGTGCTAAAGACAATTCTTTGTGCTATAGCATCTGCAAGCAGCAAACTTAGACATACCAGACTCTTTACAGGTGGTGCAATTCCTTTTTCTTATTTTAATAACGCAATGACATTCTAACTTCTTTTCTGGTTTAAAAATCAATGCAAAGCATTTTAAAAAATGCATATTTAGCATTAAGCCCATCCAAACCCCACTATCTAACTGAGCTTTATTGAGAAATGTGTGACTAAGGCTGCACAATCCTCAGGCTGAAGTCCTGTGCAAATGCGCATAACGTCTGTGTGCGCTAACCAGTGTTGCTGAATTGTCACCTCAGGGTCCTGTTCTAATCTCTTGGACTGATGCACGTCCCTTGGCCACTGCAATAGCTCATCTTGTAAGGGCCTCAAGAAGAGTATACTTTTCTCCTTCTACCCTCTGTGCCAGAGATGCACAGGTTTGTATGGTAGATGGTGCTTTAGCCAGGATATATTTTACTAGTAGTTTCGTACACTGAGATTAAAATGTAAAATTTTGTCAGTGGCTACATTTCCTCTTTATTGATCTAATTTTGATTTTAAATGTGATGCCTTGATTATAATGACTGCAGGGGTGTCAAAGAATACATTTCTCTGGCCACAGATTCCATAGATTGCAGAGCAAGAGGTTATTAAAAGAAAGTGCTATTTGGAAGATTCTAAACACCACAGTATTAGTTAAGACTTCCCAAGGACCAGCTTTAAAGTTAAATACCAGAACTATCTTATTTTTTTTTTTTAGGAAACACCCACAATCTGCTCATGCTTGGCACTTTCTGAACATTGCCCATCTCAAATTAGATGCTCAAGACTGGTATAATTTGAGGTCTCCATTACGTGTGCTGTTTGACAGAAATCAGTGAACCAAATTCAGCCTCAAAGTCAGTGGAGTTGCATCAACTTATACCAGGGTTGAGGTTAGCCCACTGTGCTTATTAGTAGTATTAGTATTCATTTGCAGCTTTCTATGTGCAGAGCTTGGTGCATTGCAGACGCTCTCTTAATACAAATAAATAATAGTTGAGATGCATTAAAAGAAAATGTAGTGAGATGTCTTCTCTTGCAGTGGAAGAGTTTCATGTGCAGTATTTACTCCTATTACTATTAATAGGAGTCACGCGGCTGTCGTGCTCAAAGGTTTAAAAGGCCCCTGACTCTATAACTCTCCAACGAAATAGCTTTTAACTCTCTAATTAAAAATAGACACATAATCTTGTTTTAAAAATAATTCTATTTGTATATAATTAACTATCCTACTGGCTTGTACATCTCTCAACCTTTTCCTCCCAGAGATGAGAAGAGAGGCTTGCAAATATGAAATATGTGCAAAGAGTAGACTACTTCATGCAGCTTAAAACTCAGGGAGAAATGGAAATAAAGACTTTGATGTTCATAAGGTTGCCATGAATTAAGCCTAATGCTTTTTCAGTTTCGTTTCAAAATATGGAACATTTTAGCTTCACGTAGAGTCACGGATGGCAGATGGAAAGGATACACATACTGCTCTGGATAATCCTGGAGCTTGCTACAGGCTAGATCATTCCCTGACCTTGCCTGATATTTAAAGGCCTTTTTCCAGGAAAAAATGGCAGAGAAAATTATACTGAAATGAAACAACTTTACCTCCATACCAGTGCTCTGGACCACACACAGTCAGCTATTTAACAGACTGATGCTTCCATCTTTCAGATGAAAATATCCATTTGCAGGTGCTCAGTTGCCCACAGACCGTGTAGAATGTAGGCTGGTTGGGCAACTTAAAGGAGAAATAGGAGAGATACAGGAAGCAAGACATTTTCCCCGCTGCACTTTTAAAATGAGAGTATCTGGCCGCTAGCGCAGGTTACCATGACCTATCTACAAGTTTGATCTAAAGTCAGCTCTGCTGATGGCCATTGACTTGCAGAAGGTCCTTGGGCTTTTTTGTGCTGGAGACAGTAGCTGAGATTCCTATCTCTCTATATTCTTGTTCAGCAACCACTGAACAGTGCATTCATTCCCACATGGCTTAAGTGAAATATTTACCAAGTCTTTTGCTCACTGATATGAGGGAATTTTGACTCAATATGTTCAAGAAGTGTTCCAGGAGATAGTAAGAAGTGGGCAAAATCCCAGCTGATAAACCATGTTGCATTAGTGAAAATGCATTTATTCTGTAGCTGGTTGGAGAGACCCATCATCTGAATTAGGTGTATATGTTACCCACATCCCCACTGTTGGTTGTGTTTATATCCTTAGGAGAGCTGCATTTCTTGGTAATATTTATTTGAGGGGCTTTATAATTTTCCTAAGTTGTATAATAACCATAAACATCAGCTTCCTCTCTGCTTTAAGGGGGCTAAATTGTCTTTCCCTACCAGACAGGAAAACTAGACATTTTTTTTTTCAAGAAAGAAAGAAAAATGAGGCTCTTTTCCATGGTGAGCCAATTGCATTGATCAAAGCATCACAGAAATGTAGGGCTAGAAGGGACCGCAAGAGGTCATCTAGTCCAGCCCACTGCACTAATGCAGGATCAGGTAAACCTAGATTCCCTGACAAGTGTTCAGCTAACCTGTTCTTAAAACTCTCCGAAGATAGGGATTCCACAACTTCCTTTGGAAACCCTTACCTGCCCTTACAGTTAGAAAATTTTCCCTAATGTCTAACCTAAATCTCCCCTGCTGCACATTAAGCCCATTATTTCTTGTCCTACCTTCAGTGGACATGGAAAACAATTGATCACCATCCTCTTTATGACAGCCCTTAACATATTTGAAGACTATCAGGTTCCCCCTCCTCCTCCTTTTCTCAGAACTAAAATATGCCCAGTTTTTTTTAAATTCTTCCTCATAGGTCAGGTTTTCTAAACCTTTTATCATTTTTGTTGCTCTCCTCTGGACTTTTTCCAGTTTGTCCTCAACTTTCTTAGAATCATAGACCTTTAGGGTTGGAAGAGACAACAGAAGGTCATCTAGTCCAACTCCCTGCTCAAAGCAGGACCAACCCCAAATAAATCATCCCAGCCAGGACTTTGTCAAGCCGGGCCTCAGAAACCTCTAAGGATGGAGAGTACTTTGCACTTATTTTTATTGAATTTCATCTTATTGATTTCAGACCAGTTCTCAAGTTGTGAAAGTCATGTTGAATTCTAGTCCTGTCCCGCAAAGTGCTAGCAACCCTTTCCAGCTTGGCGTCATCCACAAATTTTATAAGCATGCTGTCTCCACATTACTATCCAAGTCATTCATGAAAGTGTTGAATAGTACTGGACCCAGGACAAACCCCCACAAAACCCTCCTAGAGACCTTTTCCTGTTCTGAAAGATAATATTATGAGTACATTTTTTCAACCACTTGTGCACACATTTGATAGTAATTTCATTTAGATCACATTTCTTTCATTTAGTGTCCAAGCAAGGGCGAAACTCCATATTTGTATTAATGCAAGTCACTGCCCTGAAAGAGTGCAGACGAGGGTTAAAAAACCCTCTCCTGAACTGCAGCTTGCAGAAAACTTTCCAGAGAAATGATCCAGGAGCATGTTGCCCTCCTGTTAGCATGGCATCCACTCTGACTTGGTGCAGGGTAAAGATAAGCTATTCTTTTTCATTGCATGCTGGTGTGAGCCGCTAGAGTTTTAGGAATTAATAGCTTACTTTTATATGGTGCTTTTCATCCCAAAGCACACTGTACAAAAGCTTAGGTCAAGAAGTGAAGTTGCTGAATCAGCTGAAGGTGATTTCCTTTCTTCCCATCTTTATTACTTGGATTATAAAATGCAAATCCTCTCCAGTTTGCATTTCCATGCCAGTCCTCATGTTTCCGGGTAAAATTCATGAATAACATCTCAGGCCTCAAATAATCCCCATGGGTCATCATGGGTGAATGGACTTTTCTGCTCTTGCACACAGCCTCAGGAAACTGGGCCTGGTGTAGGGAAGGCCACAGGGGTGGGGCTATTTAGGTATCCCACACACCACACTGCTGGCAGGCCATCTCTATCACCCCCTTTCCCTCCCCACTCTCGTGGCAGGCTGTAATGTGGTGTGGAGGGTTTATGTGGGTTCTCTGAACTTGCATGAATGTCACTCCAGATGTGAATTTCACTATGTTTTCCATCCAGTCAAATAGTAAAGAGTCCCTAGTATTTTTCATTAGATTAGGTTAAAACAAACAAAAGTTATAAGTCCAGTGCAGCGGTCTGGACTGGATGATTTATCCTCCTAGTCCTACATTTCTATGAGTCTATGTACAATACCCTACTTGGATGTTGGTGGGGAATAGCTATTATGGGGACTTCTGAGGACTAGAAGATTTGGGGCCAAATTTAGCCCTGGAGTGAATGAGTATAATCCCTGTTGATAGGAGTGGAAATTGTGCCTACTTACACCATGGCTGAATTTAGCTCTTGGCCTACAGCCCTATTCACTCAAGCACAAAGACTCTGCTGCATTATTCCTAACTCCTATATTCTTTTCCTCGATTCTTTATCTTCCACACCCTCCGAATGAAAAATCTAGTGTCGTTTGGACAGTATGATTATAGAAATTAGCACCATGTAGATTAGGACCAAAATTAAGGTTTTTCATAGAAAAATCTAATATGAATAGACAGTTTTCGTAACCTCAGGCTTTATTAATAATAGGACCAAGATTCCTTTTTAATTTTGTAGTATATTGTGCTGAGGATTTTTAAGTAAAATTCCCCATGGATTGCAATCTGCCTAAAATGCATGGCATATGTGGCCCATCATTTTTAACCTGAGATTGTCCTTTTAGCTCTCTTATTCTTGTTAACGCCACTACCATAGAACATTGACACAGGATAATGCCCTCCCACTCTGTGGCATGCTGTAAATGCTGAGGCTTTTATGGAAAATAAATGTCAAGGGAAAATGAGGTGATTTTATTTGTCAAAAGAGATGATGCTCCTGACAGTTCTTTTACAATGACTTTATTTCTGTAATAGCAAATGACTGATGATGAGTCAGTCATCTGGGGCTAAGTTCTCTAGGCAGCCACGTAACACATTTTGGTGTGAAAATGGAGCTGCAAAATTTGTTTTCTTAAATGTTTCAGATTCATTACGCAAGAGTAGACACAGGACTTCGGATTTTTATAACATCTTGCAGCTAATGATCGCAAAGCATTGTACACCCAAAAACCTGAAGGGCAGATTCTGACTTCCTTATAGGTCAGGCCCCAAAGACAAGCACATGAGATAAGCAAGGGATGCATGCAGGAATCTCTTCACCCTGCACCAGAGTGCAGCCACCTCTAAAGCTAACACTGTCATTTGTTTAAAAACACAAGACAGGATGACAAATCTATCCCTAAAAAAGTGCATGCGATCTTTAATGACCTGGATCTCATGTCTATGTCTCAGGCTAAGACTTACAAATTACCAAAAAACCCCACCAAAAATGAAACGTTTAGAAACAAAATATCTGAAAACTATTCCTTTCTTGGCTAATCTGCCAAGAACGTACTTCTGGCTGTCATATGTCCCGTGTACTAACTGATAGCATCAGTGATACTCAAAGCAGGTCAGGGAATGCAAAAGAAAATAAATAAAAATATCACTGAGCTGCAATGTTCGTTCTCAGCTGCAGCAGGAGAAATGCAGAACCTTGAATTTGGGTCTTGGCAGGTAAGTAACAGAGTGAAAGGGTAACTTCACTTAAGTAAATATTGGCACTTCAACACCAAGGCGATAGGCACCTAAGAAATATCAAAGATACTAGATAGAGATAAGTGAGTTGGCTGCGCAGATGACAAGACCCAGCAAATAGAAAAAATATAGTTAGAATAAATCATCATAGCCTCCGTTGAAGTCAGGCTATGGCAATTTACCCCAGCTGAGGATCTGGGCCAGCGAGTCCTCTGAGATACTTGGATAGGTGCTGTAGCTAGCTATCTAGGTGAGTCTGTGTGTCAAGAGAATATTATAAATGCATTTAAACAAGCATCCCTAACCTTATGAGGTAATGAAATGATGAGCTAATGAAATTTCACTGTTGGGCAATAACTGTCCCCATGCATCTTCAAGGTCACTTTACGCCTTGACAGCGCTATTAACTCAGGACGGCAATGTCTCCGTTACTCAGAGCTTACAGTCACACGCTGTTATCCCAAAGCTTCCTTACGTTATTAACTCCATTCACATGCAGCAAGAACGTCATCATTCATCCCATAGTGAGAGGAAACATTGTTCTGGTGGCTGTTTCTTGCAGTAAGTGTAAATACTGATCTGAATACACCCATAAGTGACACATCTTGGAGAAAAAAACCCTTGTGCCTATGTGGGTCCGTGTCACACAAACGTTCTAAGAAAGTTATATAAGTCCCAAGGCAAGAGCTGTTTATGGTATATTAATCTGCAGCCTTTCATCAATATTTTAAAAGGTTTCTCTTCTGCTATCAGCGATATTTTTTTTAAGCTCCATGCTTATTGCAGAGCTGAGTGGAAGCAGCTGCACCAATGCTCCGACAGCTCTGATGTGGTGCTTGCATCCGGTTACCTGTGTTTTTGGGAGACTTGAGAGTTACCCACACACCCTAGTAGATAGGATCTCTTTTCTAGTTGATAGTCCAACAAACACTTCCCATTTCAACAGGCAGGTTTTCATACTAATTTTCTGATAGCAGTAGGAGAAGCTCGAAGGATTATGCTGTCAGCTGAGTGCGTGTGTAGTTTTACAGGCAACTCCTATTAACTTTAAGATGACCTGGGAACTCCCAGCGACTGGCACAGAAAATGGAGTTCTAGAGATCAAATGCTGATTCTGTTTATCTGGAGAAATCTGAAACTTTCATTCAAAGAGTGTTTTTGGAATAGTCCTTTCAGGACTTTGCTTTTTGCTGCCTCTTTGCTTTTCTCAATTTGTTTACCCTTTTGATCAGAGCTTTGCAAACGATGGCCATTTCAGGTCACATGAGTTTTCATTTCTTTTTGTGTTTGCATGGGCCTATTGTGCTTTTCACAAGAGCAGGGATGATAAAACTAGTCTCCTGGCTCTATTCCAGCTGAATTACATTCTTCTTCCCTAAACTCCCCTGATGTTACAACTGGATAAGTTCTTCACCACCTGACTTAAACTGTTGTGTAGTGTTGCTTTGAGGTGTTAGTTGCTGTGCTCAACTATCGAGGTAGTTTCATTTCAGTGGCAGATGAAGCAATTCCTATGTGCACTAGATGAAGTACTTTGTAGTTTTCTGGGCCTCCTCCACCTCTTCCCTTCCATGAGGCTTAGCAAGTGAGCCCTTACCATATGCTCGCTTATTTTCTTTCCTTGACACAGAATGACTCTCCTATTATCACCACCTCTCTGGGCACAGTTAAGGGGAAGAGGGCCTTTGGAATGTTCCACGTCCTTTGCTCTTTTTGGGACTCCTAATCTTTTATCCTGCCTGTTACATCTTGCACTGAGCCACTCAGAAACTCCATTCTCTTTCACATCCAGGTGGACCTGGATCTGTGAGGGAGAGGCCTGAAATTAAGTCACCAGTGTCTGCAGGTGAAGTTTAACTCTTGTCATCTCACCAGTAGGGAATAGATTCCTTGCCCCCCCCCGAAGAGTAAAAATTCATGAAGGCAAAATTGGCCCCCTGATGGTGTCACATGTTATGACTGATATGTCTCAGGTTCATTCAACTCACAGGGCTTCTCTATGATCTCTGCAAGTTGTTCTTTGGTGTATAGTACCTTGGCCACAAGAAGCGGGCCAGAAGTAGTTCCTGAGCTCACTTAAGCAGCGGTTTGGTGTATGAAGCAGAAAGCCCTACAGAATCTGTGAGAGGGGGACTGCAGAGAACAAAGTGATGGGCATTATATGAGAGATGGATAGATCGGTGGTTGTGGCCAGCTGCTTTTTTAATGATTGTAAAATTTTTGAATTTTGATTGATACTTTCTAGCCTGAGGTTTGTTAGTACTGGGGTCAGGTTGGCTTTGGGAAACAAAGACCTTTTAAAAATTGGATTAGGTAACTGGAGTTAGCAAACGTGACTTGAAGCACCTAGGATAGACACAGTTTAACACTTTTAAAATTGTGCAACACATTGTGTTGTTAACCCAAAGGTGCCGATTTCCTGACCCAGGAAAAAGAGCTAGATGGTGCTCAGCAGTGGTGGATAGATGGTGCCTAGGCCATCAATAAGCTAAGGCCTTTGAGTATGTTGGTACTCCTGTGCTCTTACATAATCTCTGTTATTTATTTGATAATTATAGTATATTTGGTTTCGTTTGAGCACTTAAAGATTCCTGCTAAACGAGCATGTTGCTTTATTATGCTGTCAGTTGAATACACAGTGAAGCCGGCTTATGGCAAAGTCATGTTTGTCACACAACATCTTCACTACAACTGGAATTACACCTTGTATATCAAGATGCAGTGAAGCAATTCAGGATTTATGGTCTTTCTTCATAAACCAAATCTCTCTATCGCCACATCTCTCCATAAGCAGGTTCCACATGATTTGTTAATAACAGAATTGTATCCCATTTCTTTTTCATATTGGAGGAAAAAAGAAAGATGAATTAAAAACAAGATCCTAGTTTGGTTCCAGTGACTAACTTTCTCAATTATTTTTTTCACAACAAGGAAAATAAATCAAGTCATTTTAAACTTTGGTTTTATGTATTTAGGAGAAAAAATAAACTAAAAGATGTTTGTTCTTGACCTCATGTCCCTAGGTAGGCTGTAGCCTTGTCTATACTATTTTCTAGTCTAAACATCATTTGTCCCTCCCCCACAAATAAATGAAACAGTCCTATCAACTCTCAGAACTGCTCCAATCAGTTACCAATCATGCTGAGTAGCTGACATTTTATCAGAGCTCTAGTAATGGACACGTAAGTCTTCTATCTTTTTCTGCCACATTTTATTTTCTCTACACATGGTGAGGTTTTAAAAGCTTGCTTGGACACTTGTGGTTTTGTTTGTTTTTCATCCAGCGCCATGAATGACATTGGAGATTACACAGGCTCCAACATAGAAATATCCTGGTTACCTAATCTGGATGATTTAATGAAAGGATATGCACGGAATTTCAGGCCTGGAATTGGAGGTAAGAGTCTGATTTATGTCTCTTCTGATTTCTAATGTATTCCTTGTATAATCTAATGGCTGAAATGGATGTGAATGTCTCCCTTTTGGTGGATATAATCAAGTGTTTGTGAATGTCTTGCTCTTAGACATAGTGATAATAACAGTAAGAATTTATTTTTTTTATGTCAGCCTTTGCAAAAAGTCCCACAATCTAGCCCAATTAAAAGCTGCATCAAACCAGTTATCTTTTGAATTTTGAGTTCATATTTGAGTTTGCTGTGCCAGAGTTTCTCAGTGATCACGCTCCTCCCCCACACTATGAACAACCCTCTTGTTTTGAGGCTTTGGTATAAAAACAAAACTCAGAGCAGGTTCATCAAGAGATTTCCAAACCTTTCAGGTACACCTGGGCCAGTCTACAGGATTGTGTCAAAACCATGAACACTGTGCCGTTCCACTTGGGTCCAAAGCAAAAGCAAGGGAAACTTGATGGTTTCCCCTGAGTTTTGCTTTGAGATTTTGCATTTGTCTGAACTGGAAGCTTAAAGCAAAACTCAATGGATGTGAATGCATTGAAGGCTAAAGGCAAAAATGTTCTCCTGAGTCCTTGCACAGTGATTCTGTCCAGTTTCATGCATGTTATTAAAAATGAGAGAGGCCTAACCCACAAAGTTTGGAGCCACACCTAGTCCCAGATCATTGCAAATTTCAGTGGATATTATTCAGGTCCTTTCAAGTTGAAGTCAAAGGAGCTAATTCCTCTCCATTCGTCAATGGGAGTCTTTTCATTGTCTTCAATGAGTGCTGGATCAGGCCCTAAACACGCTCCTTTTTTCTCATGTGAAAGAGCAAATGGGTCCATGAGTTGGGGCAAAAAAGATATCAAGATGTCAGGCTCCCTGGTTACAATATAAAACATAGCAGTGCTCTGAATTTAGGACAATCCAGTGAGTCTGCAGACATCGACCTTCAACAATCCACTACATAAAAGGAAAATAACTCTGTGCTTTCGGGCCCAGTGTTACTGAAATGCTTTATAAGGAAGTAAAATCAGTTGCCCAGATTTTCAAAAGCAACTAGTGATTTTGGATGCACAACTTGGGATGTCTTAAAGAGGCCTGATTTTCAGGAGGTGGGGGCTCAGCAGTGTGTGAAAATAAGGCCCCTTTAAGGTGTTTCAGGTTGGGCCCCTCAAAATGGAGACCTCCAAGATCACGAGTCAATCCTGAAAATCTTGGCCAATTTGACAAGGTTGTGGCTGGCCTGCAAAGAAACTATAAGACTTTAAACTACTGGCAACTATTATAAACTGTCCTGTAGCTCAAGGGGCATTTTGTTTTCCCTTTTTAGCATGTGTGCAGTTCAGCTGATGCCCATGTGGCCTGCGTATGTATGTGGACCTGGATCTTCATAGAGTTGAAGCAACAATACAACATACACAGGGTGTTTAGATAGCATTTGGCAATCCCCTTTTCTAGTGTTCTTTGAAAATGATCACTCTATCCCAATCCACAGAACAATGAACGTAGCAAAGCATGCACATGAATAGAAGCAAAACTTCCATCTTGCCAGGGCAGAGGAAATTCTACTAGGAATCTGGACCCTGGCAAGTCAGTCAGCTTGTAATCAGTTTTAATTGGCACTCTCGTAAGCCATAATGTTATTTTTCACCTGAAGCAGCTACTTTCTAAAGGGGTGAAGTTTTCTTATCTTTGAAAATGTCAAAGCAATTACTTCCACTGATCCTTAAAGCTGAAGGCTTTAAGCAATACAAGCAGTTCCTATTTTTTCCTGAGTTCTTACACCACTCCTGTCACCATGGTATCGGAACTGACTTTTGGAAAGTAATTTTGTGGTCCATATCAAGTGGTGATCACTTCTGTACTTGGATCCTCAAAGTAAGTGTCATGATTTCAAGGGGTTGCCACCAACTGTCAGAGATCATGACCAGCCTCCCTTTCTTTATGGCTAGATGGGAGGGTTTCTATGGAAACTTGGCATCACAATAAGAGGTTGGAAACCCATTGTTCTAAGACAGATTTTATTTCTGGAAACTGTGAGTAGGGGAAAAGATATTTAGGGACTCACTTCTGTGAACTGACTCCATATGAAAAGATTGACAAAGCTAGTGCATATATATTCACACCATATCCTCCCCAATTTAACGTGTCTCTTTCTCAGGCCCTCCTGTTAATGTTGCCCTAGCGATTGAAGTTACTAGCATTGATCACATCTCAGAAGTTAACATGGTAAGTTGCCATTGAAACTTGTTAAGACTGGAAAGCTGGGAATGCTTATACTGTAGTGGTGGGAAGTATAGAAAACTGATTAGGCATATATGATTATTCTACATGGAACTATCACTAGCTGAAATGAATTGGCAAAGACAGAAAAAAAAGTCCTACATTTTTCAAGTGAAAAATTGATTCAGGAAAATCCTGTAAAGAGCAGACTTACAGCTGCATGCTAGCCCATAGGCCAGATCCTCAGTGGCTGTATGTTGGCATTGCATATCTTCACTGGAGCTACACAGATTTGTACCAGCTAGGGATCTGGCTATGTATGTCCCATTTAAACTGGCTTAGTAGGGAGGGCAGGGTTGGGGTCTGAAGTATGTTGCCCTTATTGTTAGGGAAACTATTTTTAAGAATTAAATCCAATTTCTACTCCAATTCCACTTCCTCCTGTACACTTCTGGAAAGAGGCCTGCGGAGTTCAGCCTCTTTTTTGCCCCTCTGCAAAGCCACTGAGCTGTGGGATGTTCCCTTAACCATCTCAGCCATGCCCATATCCTGAACAAACCAACAGGCTAGATTCTAGAACATGTCACTTTACTACATATCTAAGAACTGCAAAGATCAACTGCATTTTTGTAGCCTATTAATCCTGAAAGATTTATTCTTAAAGCTATAGCTGTGACTTATCATTGACCCCCTCTCTCTATTGCATTCACCTGGGGCTTTTATTTTTTTAACTGGACTGAAAAAAAACATACAAAAACCCTACAAAAAAACCACTGGTCCTACTTAGGAAAGATGCTTAGGAGGGATATTAACCTGATTCTTCCCATCAGTCTCAGACGGACATGCAGCTCTTACTACACAGTATATCTGACAAGGCCATAGAATCAGAGCAGTTAAACACATGCTTGGGTATCTTGTGGTTATCCATTGGTAGAAACAGACAAGAGACATTAAAATGTCCAGGCAGTTTTATTCTGAGTACAAAAATATTCCAGCGCACAGGAAGCAGCTATTAGATGTTCCAGACTAATACAATGAAATTTGACCAGGCCCCAAGATATCATCATTGTGTTTGTTTCACATGGTTTGTTAACTGTTGGTTCTTCTTGTGCTAGGAATACACCATGACAGTATTTTTGCATCAGAGCTGGAGAGACGACCGGCTGTCTTACAACCACACCAACGAAACTCTGGGCTTGGACAGTCGGTTTGTGGACAAGCTCTGGTTACCAGATACATTCATAGTAAATGCCAAGTCTGCCTGGTTCCATGATGTGACTGTGGAAAACAAACTTATCAGGCTACAGCCTGATGGAGTCATTTTATATAGCATCAGGTAAAGAGAGAGAGAGAGATTTCTTTCATGTGTTAGCTTTTTGAATAGACTCTAAAAAATAATCACCCCCTTTCCCTGGATTATTTTGGAAAACAACCATTCATTTAAAACATTTTTTAAAAACGTGAGCATGATGGATTTCTGTAGAAGACCCCTCATCTCTCTGCTGGGTCTACACGGGAAAGGCACCTGTGGAAACAGTAACAAGTTTCCCATCATGTAATTGTTAATCACAAGTACATCATTAACAGAGCATGATCTTGCTATAATTGGGGTTGTTCTACCCCAAAACCAGCCCAAGAGGCAGCGTGAACAGAGCAAGGAGTTCCTGGGTTATGTTGTTGACTCTGCCACTGATTCCCTGTGTGACCTTGGTGGAGTGATCTAGAATCTCTCCGCTTTAAACTTCCCCATCTGTGCAATGGCAATAGTAACATTTCCCCTCCTCAGAGGGGTATTCTGAGAAAAAGTTAATGTGTGCACAATGCTTTGGAGCTGTAGGGTCAAATTCATCCCTGGAGTAACTTCATTGACATTACACCGGAATGGATTTAGCTCACAAAACTCTAGTGCTTATTTATTTATTTAGCAGTATCTGGTCTTGAGCAAGTCATTTAACCATTCAATACCTGTTTCCTCTACCTCAGGGGGGTGCTGTGAGGACTGGTTAGGATAATAGCTTAAAGGGCTTTGAAAGTATTACTGGTTTTTAATGTGGGTATGGCTGCAAAATAAGGACAGAAACATGCATGGAAGTAAGCAGCAGGCCACAACTTTTATTAAACTTTAACACAGGGAAGAGGCACTATCTGCCCATCACCCACACTCTCCTGTACCAGGCATTTAATTTGTTCCAGTGTTGGGAAACAGGGTTCCTTACCATGTAACTCATAACGTGGGGTAGGCTCTCCTCAGCCTGCCCTCTAGGACTCGGCTTTCTCTGAGTCTTAGCACCCTACATCCTGCTGTAAGCAGGACAGAGGGTGCAGCAGTGTGGGGACCTTGGCCTGTGAAGGTCACATGGTCTAACCCTATTACATGAGCCCAAGGCCCATCACCAAAATTCCAGGTCATTTGCCTCTGGGAACCGTTCATTTTATTCTCTTAACCACACTGGAAACCAGCTGTAAGTTGCGACAAACAACTTCACCCCATTACCTCAGGTGCCATGCGTATTCCAACTCAAACCACTGTGGCTTGCAGTGAAACTCCCTCTCTGGTTCTCCACCAACTAGCACATGGGAGAAAAAATTCCTAAGGAGCCAATTTGCTAGACCTGCAGTGTCTGTCAAGCCAGGTTCCCATTCCTAACTCAGGGGGGAGGGTGGGCTGCTGGAATGGAGCCAAAAGAGGCTCCACACGGCCCCTGCAGCAGGTTAAATCCTGGGATCTGGCAAATGCTGGCCAATCAGCTGGCCAATGGGTGCCAGAGACCCCTGGGAGAAGGAGCTACCTATTGTCCCTTGGTGAGTGTTTCCCTCCCTTGCTGCTGGGACTCTCCCCCTTTCACTGCCAGCCCCATCAACTTCCCCACCTGTTGATGTGGGTGAGTGGCATTTTAATAATAGAGGTAGGTTAAGGGTTTCCTACCCAGTCTTTGGATTATGGGAATAATTACATGCCAAGCTATGCAAGCCTACAGCCCGCTCTGAATATAACTAACTGGTACTTTGATTTTCCTTGCATGGGGCAGGATTACCTCAACCGTGGCCTGTGACATGGACCTTACCAAGTATCCCATGGATGAACAAGAGTGCATGCTAGATTTGGAGAGCTGTGAGTACGAAAGTCTGAGCACAGCAGTGCCTATAACCTATGTTCTGTTGAAAGCCTACATAGATAATCCTTAGCTTTGTTTCTGTGGGTCAACTTAAATCAATCAAATACAAGGGCTGTTTTCGATTTAGTAAATATAAGGCCCAACCCCAATTCCCTTGATTCCAAGTTTGGACATCAGGTTATAGAGCCCTACAGCACTAGTTCAAAACTGCCATAGTTAGGGTCTGGCTTTTGACTGGAACACCTGGTTGAAAAGGGACCCTGGTGGCTCTGGTCAGCTAAAAATCCGGTTGGTGGTGCAGCTGCCTGCCGTGGCTCCGCGCAGCTCCTGGAAGCAGCGGAGCCATCTTCTATGCATCTCCTCCATCTCCTATGCATAGGGGCAGTGAGGGGGCTCGGCATGCTGCCCCCGCCGCAAGCCAATAGGAGCTGTGGGGGCAGCGCCTGAGGATGGGGCAGCATGCAGAACCACCTGGCCACACCTCTGCATAGGAGCTGGAGTGGGGACGTGCTGCTGCTTCCAGGAGCTGCTTGAGGTAAGCACCGCTGGACGCTGCACCCCTGACACCCTCCCATGCCCCAACCCTCTGCCCCAGCCCTGATCCCCCTCCCGCCCTCTGAACCCCTCAATCACAGCCTGGAGCACCCACCTGCACCCTCAGCCAGAGACCTCACCCCCCCATACCCCAATCCCTTGCCCCAGCCCTGATTTCCCTCCCACCCTCCAAACTCCTCTGTCCCAGCCCGGAGCATCCTCCTGCACTCCAAACCCCTCATCCCCAGCCCCACCCCAGAGCCCACATCCCCAGTCCAAGCCCTCGCCCCTTCCCACATCCCAACCCACTGCTTCAGCCTGGAGACCCCTCCTGCACCTTGAACTCCTCATTTCTGGCCACACCCCAGACCCCACACCCCCAGCTGGAGTCCATACTCTGTCCCGCACCCCAACCCTCTGAGCCAGCCTGGTGAAAATGAGTGAGTGAGGGTGGGAAAAGCAAGCGACAGAGGGAGGGGAGATGGAGTGAAAGGTGGGTGGGGCCTTGGAGGAGAGGAGGGGGAGGGGCGGGGCAAGGGTATTCATTTTATGCAAGTAGAAAGTTGGCAACCCTAGCTGCAGACCAGAACTATAGAACCAAATCCAGCAAGGTGCTGAGCACCCTCCATTCCCATTGGAGATGGAGAATTGGGAGCTTAGGGCTGATCCAAAGCCCACTGAAAACTGTGGGAGTCTTTCCATTAACTTCAGTGGGCTTTCGATCAGGCCCTGAGAGACAAAGCAGAGAGTACAGAGGGACTGAGCCCCAGGGCAAACTTCGGAGTGGGTTTTATTTTCTCTAAGAGAAATCAAGAGGGGCAGAATTCCGTGTGTGTGGGGACTGCTATTGTCACTAGCCCCCATAAAGGTCTCTGTCTTTCCTTGGCAACACCTCACCCCTACACAGGAGTCAGTCACAATCTGGGCCATAGACTAGTGACATTCTATTTAGTGCTTACGTGGGAAACCTGTACAAATTGTGTCTATATTCTACTCAGGTGCCATTCTCCTCCTAATCAGTGTGTAATTCCCATGAGCATTAATGCTTTGGGGATAAATTCACTATTGACTTAAGCAAGCACCACTCAATGACACCAGCGAATTTGGCCATTTGTGGCTACATCAGTGGGAAAGTAGAATCCTGATGTTTCCACAGATTTAGGACTAGCGGAGTACCTAAGCCAGGGCAACCACACTGGGGAGAGCATCAGTCGCTCTCTTTCTTTTATAGCATTGACTCTGTTTTCTAGGCAATTAACCACAATACATTTCATCCTGTCAAAAATAGCAATCTGCAGTTTTACTTATGTAATCAGCAAATGCAGAGGCAGCAGACAATGAACTAGCAATCAATTCACTCTCCTGGCAAGTTTGGCAGGGTTTTTTTTTTTTAATTTAATTTGAGGATTTTTATTTCAGTGCAATAAACATAAGTAGAAATAAAGCCTCTTTAAACAAACATATTAAAGCAAAACCAGAGGAAACTTTCCCCCTGTTGTTTCCACATGCAGGGTTTCCTCTAGGCAACTGCTAACCCAAACCAAGGTGACTGTGTATTCCTATCTTCCTGCAGCATTGGTGTGGTCCATTTTTAGTGCAGTTACAAGATACTTTGCTCTATTTCTATCTAGACAGCCATTTCTCACTAGTAAGAGGATGCTGACAGCAGATTACACATTAGAGAACAGATTCTCTGCTGTGCCTAACTTCTGCTGGGCACAGCAGGGGGGTGATGGGATGCCAGGTGGCTGAGTGTAACTCTCTGATTCCCTGCCTCACCTTGGCCCCAAAGGTACAAGTTAGAGTAGCCTCCATGGATCACCTGACAGCTGGGGATAGCTGCAGTGCGTCACTCTCCCTGCTTGCTTGTCTTTACCTCTAATATGTCCCCTGCACCAGAGTCTTCAGAAAGGGTGACCCAGGGGCCAGATTCACTGACTGTATGCCTGCCCATGACATTGGGATAATCTCCAGTGTTGGGGTTGTGACAAGTCTTTGCTCCATCCGCTTTGCTTGACTGGCACAAAAATATTGGAAGCGGCACCAAATCTACCCATATAGATGTAAAAACACACACTGTTTTTACCTGTGCTATGAGTGAACACCTTAGATGATTCAAATAATTAACAGTCTAATTTACTTTTCACTAATCCTGCTGCTTGATTGCTGTTTTGCAGTTCTGTCAGTTTGGATAATGAAAACATACTACAGTACTCCATTCAGCTTTAATATGTGGTCAGGTTCTCATGCTTTAGCATAATGCTACTGATTGGATTGCAAACAGTGCAAAGGAAATATTCTTTTATTAGTTTATTTTCCAACTGTTTCAATTGGAATGTAAATAAAAACCACTATGACCATTTTCTGTTGCTCTTAGGTTTATTTAAAAGCTTATTTTTAAGTTGTGTTCTCCACTTCAAAGTTCTTCTAAAGCTCTGAACAGTGTAAGCTAGCCTGGAGGGAACACTGTTCCGGCTAGGTCACTGGCAACCTCACTGTTGACAGGACATTGAGTTATCCAGATTGAAACGCAACATGTTTGTTGTGGGATTGAAGACGAGCAGCATGGCAGAGTCGTCTGAGTTTCACTTTGAGCCCATCAATCTTTATTTCCCCCCAAACCTTTGCATTTATTCAGCTTCTTTTGGCAGATGGCTACTCTTCAGAGGATATTGTGTACCAATGGTCAGAAAACCAGGAGGAGATCCATGGGCTGGATAAGCTGCAGCTTGCTCAGTTCACAATCACTAATTACCGCTTCACGAGAGAAATGATGAACTTCAAATCTGGTAACAGACTCTGTGTCTTCATTGCAGGCATGCTGTCAGCCTCCACTATCTGTAACAGACAATCCCCTCTCTTAAGTAACCAGTTTAATGTGTCCATCTGGTTTCCAGTACAATTTTATTTAGCCCGTATCTAAAGAGAGAGAATATTTTTGCTGGTTCCTTGGGTAGCCATTGCAGTCTATTGTGACAAATCCATACCTGTCCTGGGCTTTGTGTTTGCCATAATGCTACACATGGCTGCCAGTCAGCACTTCACAGCAACGGCAGAGCTAGAACTCAGATCCTCCTGCTCTAATTTGCAATTTTGGCTATAGGAGAATCTCCATTATTCCTAATAATATTGTGCTTATGATATCCAGTTGAGCAGTTCTGATTCCATCCACTAGACTAGAGGGTAGTGGTACACATACATACTAGCATGCCTATTGCAATGTTTGTAAAAGCTTGAAGTCATTTCTTCCCTACTGATTTTTGTCCTCTTACATGTACTGTAGTTAAATGCTCATTTATACTGCCCCCTTATCCATCAAGCTCTTTCCCTGTTTGTTTTAAATTAACATGATTTTTAAAAAAAATCTAAATTTAGTATCTGGAGGACTTTCCACAACAGATTATAAAAATCTTAAGGCAGATCACATTTTGAAACAGTGTCATCATTAGAGCAAGGGATTTGGAATCAGGACTCCTGAAATCTATGTTTTGATCTGCTACTGACTCACTATACAACCCAGGCAAGTCACTTGACCTATTCTTAGGACTAACAATGCTGACACTAACTATGGTGCCTTATAGGGGTTTTATGAGGCTTAATTAATGCAAAGCCCTTTGTGACCTTTGAATGAAAGATGATGTAAAAGTGCAAATCCATATCATTACTCTTGTATATTATTTTATTAACTGCGTGATTGTAAAGCCAACCTTCTAACACACAACTTTATATTTGTCCTTTGCCCACTCTTTCCACCAGCGGGTCAGTTTCCCAGGCTCAGTCTCCACTTCCACCTGCGGCGGAATCGAGGTGTTTACATCATTCAGTCTTACATGCCTTCCATCTTACTGGTGGCCATGTCATGGGTTTCCTTCTGGATCAGCCAGTCAGCTGTGCCTGCTAGGGTGTCACTAGGTAAAAAGATTGTGGCATTGGGATCTTGAAATGGAGGACATGTGAAGGCCATATGTTCATCTCCAGTGTGCCATTATTGGAACAGAAGTACATTTATGAATGCTGTGTCTGCACTGGCAAAGCAATAAGTCCTTCAGCGAGTTTTATTCATGCTTTGGTGTCTGTCACTGGCGGATGCTTCTGTCAGGGCAGAATGCGCTAATAAAGGATGGAAAATAAAGGTTTGATGCTGTTATATTGTATCCCTAAGAACAACAGACACTACTAATAAAGAGTCAGTGCTGCAGCCCTTACTCCCACTGAAGTCATGAGTAAGAGGAGCAGATGCAGGTGCTAAGAATAGAAAGTACTCTCCAGGGGTTGTTCTAATGGATCTGTCTATCTGTGTCTGGTAAAAGAAGCCACATTGAGATTTTCAGAGTTGCCTTGGGCATTGGGTGCCCAGTTCAGAAGTGGGTGCCCACATCCCCTAGATAGCTTTGAAAATCTCAGCCAGCTCCTCTCTGGGTAGAAGTTATGGTTTGTTACCATTGGAATGTGTTACAGAACTCTAAGCCAAGCTTCTCATGCTATTCCCTAGGTATAACGACAGTTCTTACTATGACCACTTTGATGGTCAGTGCCCGCTCTTCACTCCCACGAGCCTCTGCCATCAAGGCGCTAGATGTTTACTTCTGGATTTGCTATGTGTTTGTCTTTGCCGCTCTGGTGGAATATGCATTTGCACATTTCAATGCAGACTACATGAAAAAGCAAAAAGACAAGATGAAGGCGAGCAGACAGAGTGGAGAGGTAAGCTGTGTGCTGGTGGTGCCGTGGAAGGCTTTGAAAAACAACCACCCTGCATTATAACCTTGTCTTCAGCCAGAGCAAATATTCCCCTCCGCTGCCCTTTGGTATAGTCATTCCCTGAGTTAATAGCCCCACCACGTGAGTGTTTAGCCCCTGAATGCCACCATGCTGATTGCTGCCTGTTGGCAGTACAAGTCAAAACCAGCTCAGAACAATTACCAGGATACAGAGCCGGTAACCAATCATCTCCATGCCACAAGCCGTTGGGACTGATTCTCATTCTGTTCCTGTGTTTGGGACAGGATGGGGGAATGGGAGGGAAGGGATACAAAGGGGCTTTTAAGCCACATTTGTGTTCCTTGTATTCTGGAGATGTACAGGACCTTTGGAGACATGTTCACCCCTTGGTGTAGATTCGAGCAACCTCAGTGTGCTCTGTTCAAATAGTCCCCAATATGCCCCCCATCACAGGCCAGGAGCAGGGCCAGTGTAGAGCCCTTATGCCAGTTCTACACCAGCCAGGGAGGCCCCACACCCCGAGGGTATTCTCAGGTAGCTGTTTACTTATGGGCCCTTTGCCTGGCAAGAGAACCATAAAAGGGCTTCAGCAACCCTGAGAACCAGGCCCATTGTCTTCAGTGTTGTCCCATGGAGATTAAATTCTCCATTGTGTGCAATGGATTCCAGATAGATCCTATTTTGCTCAGCATGAATACAATTTATGTTCCAAAGCAGACCTATACAACAGGTTGCAAGAACAAAGCCATTGCTTATGTGAAATTCCTTCCTGGACCTCTTAATTCTAGATAGCTCAGTTGTTCCCTTCATGTCCTTTATGTGGCTGATGAAACAGAATGAATTGATTAGGGAAAAATGCTTTTGACAATCCACAGTTTGCAAATTTCCCCCCACAAATCTGCAGGCATGTGAATCCCTGGACTTGATTTTTATTATGATTATTAGTATTTATTATTTTTATTGTTATTAATTAATCTTGCTAAGCTGCTAGCGGATATGATTGATCTGCGCTCTTTACTAAAACCTGCCCAAGAACATCCACAGCCTTACAGGACCCACCCTATGTTTCAGGCCAATCAGTTATTCTTTCAGCTGGGTGACAGTCTCTTTGGAGTGGATCAATACTACTTGTGAACCAGCCCAGGGCTGAGCATGCTGCCTCTGCAGTGCCTCAAGCCCCTGCAATAGCCTAGGGCATGTAAAATTATCAACAGAATTTACTCCTGAGTCTCCTGCATGGCAGAACAGAGCCATTCACAGCTTCCTCAGCCACTGCAAGCATTGGAACAAAGTACTGTCCATCACATTTGGATCTCGGGCAAGGCAGACCATTAGGCCACCTGGCTAGCTCTGATTAAGTATTCTGACTCTCTTCCCATGCAGATTGTCATAAGAGGTTCTTCTCTTTCATTTGCAGATCAATGTGAAGAACGCCATTGTTTTGTTTTCCCTTTCCATTGCTGGCGTGAACCAGGAACTGGCCATTTCCAACCGGCAGCACCGAGCTCCCAAAACCCTACCTGGATCATATGGCTCTGTAGAAGTCGAAACTGGAGAGACGAAGAAGCAGCAAGAAACTAAACTGGAGAAAAAGAGTGGCTTAAAGTCCCTCTTCAAGCCTATTGATGCGGACACCATTGATATTTATGCCAGGGCAGTGTTCCCAGCAGCCTTTGCAGCAGTCAATGTTATCTACTGGGTTGCTTATACAATGTAAGAACAAAAATGTGCTCCCAAGAGGTAAACTGTGGCCCGGAATTATGCTCAGACAGTACAGAGTAACTGAACAACCTGTATCGGTCCATTTCTTGTTGAAGTGCTTTCCAACGCGCTGAAGATATTTCTCGAATGCAGCAGAGTGTATCATTTCTGTTTGATTCTACAATCAACTCCAGCTAAAACTGGGAGAGGGGAGGATTGGCCATTACCAATTTGGTTTGATATATTTGTTATTACTAAACTCTGCCAAACAATCCAAGGATCCTTTGTTCCCCATCTCATCTTGAAACAATTTGTCACGTGTACATATCTTCAGTGAAGGTGCCACCACCAAATCCTAAAGCACAGTAGGATATTTTCCCTTTTCAAAGGTCTGCAGATGACGAGGCTCTGATTTTCCCCACACTCTTGGCATTTCTTTTCTCACAGCAGAGCTAACCTCATGTTTTTACATGGGAGTACCTTTTCTGTGTCATGCCAGTTGTGTGACAGTTCAAGTTTAATGGGGATAGGAAAATGGCAGTGATCTCTACATGTGAAGACGGCAGGATTGAAGTATGGGGAGCAGAGCAAGGCGGAGGGTTTTTCTTTATTTGTCTTGGATAAAGTATTTAAAACACTTTTGATTCTCTTCTTCAGTCACAGCATGAAATAAAATATATTGTATAGAACCTAACTGAATTGTTAATATCCACTGTGTTGCATTTCAGATATAAGCTAAGGAAAGTCTTTCTTTACTGCTTAGGCTTCCTGTATATTGCTACTTGTCCATTTATGGTGCAATTACATTGGCAAAGTGATTTAAAAACACAGGCTGAGCCTAGGGTCCTTGTCCCAAAGGATTTAGGGTAAAATTTTCAAAAGCACTGAAGGGATTAGGAACCTCAATCCCATTTTCCAAAAAGACTTAGGCACTTGGTAACCTAAGTTTCATTGGCTTTCAGTGAGAGTTAGGTACCTAGCAACCATTTGTGCTTTTGAAAATTTCCCTGAGAGGCTTCTAAGTGCCAAAGGTACTTATGAAAAGTCATAATTTTCTCCTAAGTCGCTTAGATGCTTTTGACTATTCTGTCCTGATAGTTGAAGGGGCCTGATCCTGAGAGATGCTGAGTACCCAGAGCTCCTGGTCACTTCACTGGGATTTACAGTAATGGAATCTATGGGTACTCATCCGCTCTCCCTTACTCAGAGCCAGATTCTGTTACCCTTACTTACACTGAGGAGTACTGTTGCCCTTAAGTAATTCCATTGATTTCAGTGGGGTAAGGTGGCATTCACCATAAGTACTGATATCAGAATCTGGCCTTCAGATTAGTAGAATGAACAGGATGAGAGTACAGGCAGAGGAGATATTGTTAGCATAGGAGACCAGCGTAGGAGGCTTTGCAAGTGGAATGGGTTTAGAGGTGGGAGGGACCACTCTTGGTGCCTGGAAAGTGGGAGGGAGTTCCAAGCACAAAGAGAGACACAAAAGAAAATGTGAAGCCAGAGTAGGCGGGGGAGACAAAAGAAGAGGCAAGGGAGCGAGGATGGGAGGGGGTGAGGTTTAGATTAAACAAGAGCACAAATGTACTTGGCAAGGGCAGAGCTGTGCTGGGCCTCGAAGATGAGGAGTTTGAACTTGGCAGTGATTAATACTTGTACTTGCAGTAAGAATGGTGGACACGTTTGATCAAAGTGCAAAACTCTTGTTCCTCTTGACTGACTTCCCTCTGACATGTGGTTTGATTCCACATGACCACGGCTGAAAGATGGAGTGTCCACTTTTTATTTTGAGCCAAGTCAGATTTATAACTTAGAATAAAAATCGTCCAATATCACCAAGGAAGAGAACGTTCTGAAGAAAAATAAATGATCCTGAACGGAGCTATAATTGAAAATATATTCCCTTCATAAATCAAGCTTATGTTCACTTAAATCTCCAGTTTGTCTCAGAATGGGAAAACTTTCTGCCAGCTCTGTGATGGAAGATGCAAACTGACATCAAACCACGGGTGTTCCACAAATCTATCCATCTATCTGGGAAGTTTGGCCTAGTGGATAGAGGACTGGACTGGGACACCTGAGTTCTATTCAGAATTCTTTCACTGGCCTACTAGGTGACCTTGAATAAGCCACTTTACTTCCCTGTGCCTCAGTTTCCCCATCTGTAAGAAATGGGAATAACGATACTAACCTTCGTTGTAAAGTGCTTTGAGATTTATGGGTGAAAAGCACTACAGAAGAGGCAGGAATTATCTATCTATCTTCCTACCTGGTGCTTATCACTGTAGTGTCTGAGGACCTCGGACATTGAATTAAAGCAAGAAAGAGCTCAACAAAGAGACTAGAGTTCTTCAACCTCACCCAGGAGGTTGCTGAAATTTTGTGGGCTTTTTAATGTGTGTGGTTGGGAGAGGGCTTCTCTCTTCGTTTTCTTGGCGGTGGTTGCGGCTGTTGTGGGAAGACCAGGCTTAAAGCATTGCACTGAATTCTGTCTGAAGGCACTGAAGTCTGTGGTCACTATCAGTTCCTCCATAGTGGGAGTTCCAGTTGCTGAGGGGGCTCGACTCCACTCCACTCTGCTCTCACATGCGTGACCTTTGCCACTGACGGGCTCAGCATTACTGTGATAAGTAACTGTGAAGAGCAGAGCGGAATGAAACCAGAGCTCAAGCGTGGTATTAAAATGCTTTTCCTTTAGTAAAGAGCTGCTTCTCTCCTGATCTTGGGCCAACTCCTTGGCCTCCTCTTACATCCCTTTTTGCGCTGCTCCATCAGCCACAAAGCTATGATTGTACTAACCTGGGGGTGCTTGGGGATGATTCAACCTTTGGAAATCCCTGGGATCAAGGCTGTTGTGAAGGTGGTTTAGGGTCACCCTTGCTCCCCCTCAGTCTCAGCATGAGCGTGCAAGTTGAGTATCCAGTCCCTTGTTCTACATCCTGACATGCTGGTAAAGCAATGTCGTGACACAGAAGGCAGAAACCAGTCTCCTGGGGAAAGGTAAGCTGTGAAGCTCGTAGGTCTAAAACATTCTGCCTAGTGCTTTTGATGGTAACACAATAACAGCCCACTTTAGGAAAGTCATTGTGCCTGATTCTCTTCTCCTCTTTTACATGGTGTAACTCATTAAAGTTGGCAGAGTTACACCAGTGTAAAATTGCTGTGAGATCAGAATCAGGCCCAGTGTATTCTGTTGGAATCTCTAACTCTATTAGCTTAATATGTGGCTTGTCCGGTACTGTCTCATTCACACAGAGGAGTGAGATTACAGACTAAATCCAGCGGAGGAAATACTTGAAGCCAACTCTAGTTGAGAGTGAAGCCTGTGAAGAGTCATCCTTGATTTCTGAATTAAGGTTATTAAGGGATAGAGAGCAAAGTACTGGCCCAGCCCCTCTCGTGTGCTGTTGCTGATCATTCAGAGTAATTAGAGAGAAGCAGCTTCTAAAAAGGAGATGACTGATCTAACTTGTACAGAAACTTTCTTATTGTGCTCCTGGCACAAGCTGCTTAGACTAGAGCCAAGTGAATAATTCACAATTAATAAGTTATTGGGTAAATGTAGTTCCTCTTCTGCCTAAAGGATACTCACAATCAAACTGTGAGTCCAGCTGATTTCTTCAAAATATGGATATAGTCAGTGAATTTCTCTATGATTTGATTGTAAATTGTTGAGTTGTGTAGCTCATTCACAGCCAAGCAATGTAACAAGCTGGCATCAGTCTTACAACCTGTAAGGTGCTGGATCTTCCGGCAAAGTGCAAAGATCAGGCCACCCCCTTGTCTCAGGTATGGGGGAACACGCTAGGGGGGAGATGCACCTGGGGCAGTCAGGGTGTGCCATAGGGTGGGAGGGTCTCAGAAGGGAGAACAGGGGTTTCGACTACTGCTATGGAAGCACACAGGTCAGCAGCTCAAGGACCAGACATTTCTATGTTGGAGAGTGGTTCTATGGTGAAGATTTCCTCACCATGTTCTCAGAGAAAGGAATAGGGAAGCCAGCTGCCAGGCAGCCACTTCTGGAGCAGAGCTTGGAAGCATGGATCCCCTATGTAGATCTTAGTTTTGTGCAAATGAGAATCTTCTGGGGGAGCATATTTTTAAGTGGCTTTTAAAATTGCATTTTATGGTGTATGTAGCTCTGTGAATGTGTACTGCACTTCACAAACAGCTCAATCAGCATTCATTTTACTGAACCCTGAATAAAGCACAAGATCAACTAAAGACTGTCTGAGCTTTGCTCATTGCCAGTACACACACCCAGCACAAACAAAACCATGTCACAGACCAGGGAGCAATCACTTCCCTGCCATGGGTCAAACTGTCCAAAGCCTGGGTGTTCGTATCTTTAGAGAACTATTGTATAGATTGGAAGTAGAGCTGGATGACATTTTTCAGCCAAAAAATGTTTTGGTGGCAAATGCAGATTCAGTAACACCAAAACATTTTGTGAATTTGTCTCAGCTTTGCTGAATTGTCCATTTGGAAAAAATTAAATTTGAAAAATCAAATGTTTTGTTTCATCATTTTTCTAAATGAAAAGTTTCAATTCTTTGGTTTGAAATTAATTTTCCATTCAATGTTTCCTTTATTATTCTTTTTAAATCAACATTTTAAAATGGTCAAAACTGAAACAAAACATTTTGTTTGACCCAAAACAATTGTTTTGACTTTCTGCAAGAACATTTTCATTTGCAGTCTGACCCCAAAGAGATTTTATTTTCTGAAAGTGCCAGTGAACTGAAAAAGCCATTGTGTGCCAACTCTAACTGGAATGCCTTTGTGAAGTAGAGGGTGTGTAGGTGTGATTATTCTATAAATTGAAGTATTAATAAGTTTTATAAATTATACAGGAAGATGTAGCTTCCATCTCCTGACAAAATAAACATTCCAGTGAAAGAGAATTATTTTTAAAAGGAGGAAACTGGAACGTAAAAGGGATAATAAAGAAAATCAGAATAAACTCAGGGATTTCATCCCACCCTGAATACTTGCCTCTGCATTGCCTAGGGCCCCATAAAACCCTAATTTGGCCTTGACCACAAGAGGGAAAGTACCATTCTGTATTCATGCATGCTGTCAGAGGGGGACTTGTGTCGATATTTCTATTCATGTTGGAGAACACCTACTGCTTTTTATAAGAGGCTGAAAAGAATTAGGAAGTCATGGGATGAAGGGGGGAGGAGGGGGAAGAACTGCACAATGTATTTGACAAGCAGTGTTTGCAGCACCAGAAACTGTACAATTTGTTAAAAGGTGAGGCTGGGTTTGCCTTGATTGTGTGCAGAAAAGGAAGCATTCATCCAAGTTTAAATAAAGGCTCCCACGACAGTCTTTCCTGCTCCAATAGATAATAGAGTGAAAACCAATTTTAGCTCAATGAGCCTTCCACACACAGCACAACTAAGACTTTTCAGGCTTCCAGTGTTCAGTGTCATTAGACTAAACTAAAACTCTTACCATCAGGAGGAAAACACCATCCCTCTGATTATTTGTTTGGGCAATACTTGGTGCTAGAATAAATAACACAGAAAAACACTGAAAACTACCAAGAATATTTCCATTTAAAAATCCAAAGCCCAAGATCATTTTCTCCCCTATGTTACAGACATTTGATGCATTAGCAGTGATTGAAGGCCTGTTTGATGTTAGTCAAAGAAGGTAGTGCAATGCCAACACAGAAATTACAAAAACAACAAGGAGTCCGGTGGCACCTTAAAGACTAACAGATTTACTTGAGCATAAGCTTTCGTGGGTTAAAACCCCACTTCTTCAGATGCATGGAGTGAAAGTTACAGATGCAGACATAAATATACTGACACATGAAGAGAAGGGAGGTAACTCCCTTATATAGTATATTTATGTCTGCATCTGCAACTTTCACTCCATGCATCTGAAGAAGTGGGGTTTTAACCCACGAAAGCTTATGCTCAAGTAAATCTGTTAGTCTTTAAGGTGCCACCGGACTCCTGGTTGTTTTTGTGGATACAGACTAACATGGCTACCCCCTGATACTTGACACCATAGAAATTACAGAGCTTTCTAATGAAGACTTAATGAATATGCTCAGCTAGAGGGGTTCGGTGGCTTAGTTGCAAAGCACTGTCCTTTGCTCTCTTTACAATTGAAGTTTTAAGTGATAGTCTAAGCCTGAGTGCTACATGGCATATTATAGGCATGATTCTCTCCCTTACACTAGTTTTAGACCACCGTCACTCCATTAACTGCAGAGGAGTTATTCTGAAATCGGAACTTGAACCTGTATCTTAATTCCACATCTGGTTCCTATTTTTATAATGGGACCAAACCAAATACCCCAGAAATCTGAGCTGTTTGAAATCAGGGTCTAAACTATGTGTCTCAGGCCCATCTCTGCTTGAGAAGCAAAATCACACTGATTTATCGCAAAGATTCCATCACATCCTGGTCTAGTAAATGAACAACACATCCGTGTCAACCTGGCACACTGAGCAGCAGAACAGTAGAGGATGGAGGGTGGTCTAGTGGGCTGGCACTGGGAACTCTTGGACCTGATCCCAATTCTGATGCCGCCTTGTTGTGTGATCTGACAGGAAGGCTGTCCCAATGGTTGGCAGGCTAGCCTGGGCTGTGGAACACCCAGGTCCAGTTTCTGCTCTGCCACAAATACCTTGTGTGACCATGGGCAAGTCATTTTGTCTCTCCGTGCCTCAGTATCCCATCTATAAAATGGGGATATGGCACTGCCCTGCCTCACAGAGGTGGTGTGAGGATAAATACATTAAAGAGTGTGAGGCTCAGATACTACAGTGATGGGGACCATATTCGTTCCTTATCTAGACTGGTCTGGGCAAAGCATTTAAGCCCATTGTCCATCCACTATTTTGGTACGCCTCAGGTTGTGGGTGCCCAATTTGAGACATCTAGGTCTTGATTTGCAGAGAGGCCAAGAAACCACTGTTCCCACTGAAGGCAAAGAGAGTTGTGGATACTTAGCATCTCAGAAACATCACGCCCTATGTTGTCCTCAAACTGGACACGTAAAAAGCGAGTCTCTCAAAACTAGTGAAAACTTTTTAACATCTGTAAGGACTCATCTAAACAAGACAGTCGGGCTGATTTAACAAAATCAGGTTCACTATCTGCTTTCGTGGGCACTCTTATTTTAGTGTAAGAATGCCATATATCAATTTTGCTGAAGTCAATTCCTCACAGTCTTATGCTAATTCAGTATAAGTCATTCTGAAACTGAAATAAGAGTGTCCAAACAATTGGTACAAATTTCTTGTGTAGACAAAGGCTAAGTTTTAGAGCCCCTATCTGTCAAAGAGACAGGTTTACATACCTCATTAAAAATATTTTGATGTTAAATTAGTTAAATGTTAGTAAAGCACTTTGAGATACGTAGGAGGAAGATGCTAGGATGTGCAAAGAGCATTTCAGATTTATAATGAGCAGTTTGTATGTTTCAAAACTGCATCACTAGCAATTGTATAATAACCCTGCCAGTGCTCAGTATGGTATTTGCCTGCTCCCAGAATCAGCCTGTTAAGGACAAAAAGTTTTGTATTGTCAATTCCTCTTTAAGAGACATGAGACATAAAAAAACCAAAGGGCTATAATGTGTAAAACGACTGTACATTTTTTAAAATTCTGATTGCTTTCAGACAGTTTTTATAACCTTGCAGTGACCATTAAGCACTAACCAATGCAAAACAAATCACCTGTTAGTTATGATGAGAAGCCTTTATTCCTTTACCCCTCATGAAATCTAGGTGCAATGGGAGCTTTTATAAACAGAAAATAAAATATCACCATATGCTCCTTCCCTATGTTAAGATGCAAGATTTCAAAGCCAGCACATGGAAAGTTAGTTAACTCTACAATTATATTTCCATGCTTGAAAACCTTATGTATCTTAATGTAAATGGGATGCATGTAACTTTTTTAAATGACTTGATTTAAAAAAAAAATCAAGCTGCTCAAAAGTAATTTTTCAATGTCTGAAATTTACAAACTCAGGCCTGCAAGTCCACAGATTCCACCTTGACTTCAGGGAGATCTCAGCACATGAAGGGCTTGCAGGATCAGGCCCTAAACCACAGATTCATTTATTAGTAGTATTTGTTTTACAGGAGCTCCTAGAAACCCTAACTGAGATTGCAACCTCACTAGGCTAGGCTGCATTTCACTTCCAGAAGAAGGATGCTCAACCAAGCTGGACACTGGTGTGAGAGGTCTGGAGTTAAAACCCACAGGAGTTTCCAGTCCCAGCTGAGAGGGCGTCCCTGAGCAGAGCACAGTTGAACATAGTTAGAATCAGAGCCTTTCTAAGGGGACTGGGCTAATCTATCTGTTCAGAAGCAGGATTGTTGGTTTCTTGGAGTCAGGTCAGGGATTGCTAAAGAAAGGTACTCCCTTGCTTACGTTATTTGGTGTCCACAATGAAAGCCGTATGGAAGGAATGGGCTCAGAGATTATGATGGATATGGGCTAGGGGTTGTGTTGTTCTTGGTGTACACAGATGCTGTAAAAATGAACCTGAAAGCACAGAAATGCTTTCTTTGCTTATCCTGGGTCTCCTGTGATGTTTCCTTTCAGCCACTGGACCTGTCAGATTGACTTTAGCCAAGTGAGTTAACTTTTTGTGTGCCTGTGTTTCCTCATCTATAAAATGGGGATAATGGGAGGTTGTGAGATTTAATCAGTGCTTATAAGGTGCTTTGAGATCCCCATGTAAAAGGTGGCCCATTTTGAATATAATGAAAACAACATGTATGTGGTGGTGTGAAAAACAAGAGTGGTAGGACTTTCTACACAGAGATGCAGGTGGAAGGGCATATTTCTTGTGTAATCTCTTTCTAAATGTTGACTCTCCCAACCAATTTAAAAATATTGCTGGCTCTACTTAGTTTTCTTCCTCTCTCTGTTCCTAAGCTGAGGTCTTCAAAAACGGTTTTACAGAGGTATTTCTTGCCAATATTGGCAAGACTTCTGCTGTTGAGCTACTGCCATAGTTATTTATGTTATAGTTAGAAAGCTTTTTCATACTATGTAACCAATTTCCCTTGCTGCAGATTAAGCCATTTATTTTTTATCCTACCTTGAGTGGACAATATGGAGAACAAGTGACCACTATCCTCTTTATAACCGTTCTTAATGTATATTTTAAGACTATTATCTGGTCCCCCCCCCTTAGTCTTCTTTTCTCAAGACTAAACATCTAGTGAAGCCACCTGTGCTGAGGCAAGACCAAGTATACCTAGACATCCCGGATAGGGGTTTGTCTAACCTATTCTTAAAAGTCTCCAATGACAGGGATTCTACAACCTCCCTTGGAAGCTTATTGCAGTGCTTAATTTCTGATTCTATGCCTTCTAAGAAAGTGAATTGTTTATACTCTGCATATGTACAATGCAGATGCACTCAAAAACCAGGTGAACTATGCTGAATAAATAACACTTCACAACTTATGGAGTGAAGTAAAAGGTGTATATATATAGAAACAGGTAAATTCTTTTCACTCTGCAACTAATAAAGATTCCCCCCTACATACTGTTTTGGTGAAACTCCTAGGAAAGAATGTTGATTGAAATGAGTTACTTTGCTCTGTCCTGCACTGCAACAAGACATCTGTGGTGTTCATGCAGGGTATGTACATGATGTACTCAATCCTGCAATCAGACCCTTGTGCCATGTGGAGCCCAATTGATTTCAGTGGGGATCATGTTGGGCACAAGAGCCCACCTGCATGGGTTTGAATGTGGCTAATGTGTCCATTTGTGCCTTTGAAAATCTCCCCCTAAATCATTATTAACCAGAATAGGTTTCTCTAGTATGTAAACAGGTTAACTTTCCTCATCAGTAATCTGTGAAATGAAGCTTGGTCCCCAAAGATATCATTGGTATTCATAGCTCTTGGAACTTACTGATACATTAACCTGTTTTTTGACAGGAACAAATAAGTGTCATCTTAATGTAACTGTTAAACATTATTTGGTCTATTTTAATGTGGGTTAAATAACATTAGTATTCAATCCAGCAAACTGATTTGCAAAGAATTACCATGGTGATTTGTGGTTTTATATATCATCTTGCTAACTCATAGATGATATATGCCTGGCTCTATTTTATGCTACAATAGTCAAATACCAACTCTTTGCAGTATCTGTCTTAGCTTATTGGTATTGGGCCCAATTCTGTTCCCAGTTAAGTCAATGGAAAATTTGCTATTGACTTCAGTGGGAGCAGGATATGTCCCCTTGCTATCATATCATGGGTGGAAGGCTCAGACAATGAGTCCAGGCATGTATAGATCACTCCTTATTCATGCAACGCTTCCTGGGAGAACCCTTTCTTGTGACAAAACTTTATGCAAATATTCGCAATGCAGTGGGGATACTCACATGAGTAAATGTTTGCAGGGTCGAGCCGCAAATTCCATTCATCTTACTCAGCCAGGTAGTCCCTGAATGCTTTTCGGTAATGGAATTACTTGCTTTAGTACGGTGAGTGGGATGGATTTGACCGTTAGTAAGGAGCACAGATCAAAATGCGGCTCCTGCTGCTTGTTCTAGTGATGGGGCCTTGTTGCTAAAGGAGGAAGATATGGTCAATCAGTTTTCATTCTTAGCTGACACTTCATTTCAGACATTTGAAGACCAGGAGGTAGAACTTTGTAGTAGAACAAATGGCCAACTTGCTCCATTTGTCCCTTATTTAGATCTCACTCTGAACCCACTTTGTTCTAATCCCAACTAAATCTTCAAATCCTTGGGGAAATGACTAGTCCTAATCCATCTGAAGATTCTAAATCACATGACATGAGTATAGCAGGACGTGTACTCCTGCTCCATAGATGGAGACTGGCATGTAATCACTATGGTTACTACAAGGACCTTTTCCTAAGCAACTGTATTTACCTTATGAGTTAAGATTCAGAAGAATGCCTTAAATCAAGTAGTAGTCTTTTTTCACCCACAAGGAAATCTTATCAGTCCCATTAAACACCCATTAGTGGCACAGTGCAAGTTAAAGAGAAACACTAGGGGAACCAAAGGAGAAGTGCACAAGAGCTGGGAGGATTAGAAGAGATGAGTTTCCTGGTGGTATACATTTATTTAGAAACCTTCCTGATTCTCGTGTCTTCACCACTACCATGATCACAAAGGAATGATGCTCTACATTTCTATGGTGCCTGTCTTCTGACTTTCTCAAAGCACTTCACAAACAGGTAAATTAGCCGACCCCTGGTACAGGTTAGTGAACCAAGGCACAGAGGGCCTGCTCCATCACCACTCAAGCCAATGGAAATCTCTCATTGAGTTGAATGGAGCTGAGTCAGGCCCAGATAAATCCTCAAATGTATCTCAGATCAATGGGAGTTAGGCATCTAAATACCTTTGAGCATCTGGGCCTAAATGCCTAACTCTGTTCTCATAGCAGTGCAACTCTGACTGCAGTGGGTTACTTACCACTCTGCCAGGTGATGCAGAGGAGAATGAGGCTCTGAGGGCCAGCTTTTTAAAGGCATTTAGGCACCTAACTCCCATTGATATTGAGAGGAGGTAGGCACCTAAATACCTTTAGAAACATGGCCTTATGTGACTTGCCAAGGTCATATGGCAAGTCTTCACTCAGCTGGGACTAGAACACAGAAGTCCTGCCACCCAGTCCCCAGAGCTAACCATTTGAACACATTCTTTCGTTTTCCTTTTTTTCTGAACTTTCCACTTGATATGTAACAGTCTCTTATATGGAGAAAGCCAGACCTAAATGAATGTTAAACTGACTCTTAAGCTACCAAAATTAGTAGAGTACTTTAGCTGATTTAAGTGAATAAGCAAATGCATCTGAATATCCTAGCTGAGTTGCTTGCTAATGAATACATCAAACTGCATAGCTTAATAATTAAAAATTGTATAAAATGCCAGTTCATGATTTTCATGTTTATTTTTCTTCTTCTCATACCCATTGCAAAGGGGAGATGAAAACCTTGAATATAGCAACAAAATTTGTACTTCAAAATTACAAGAGTGGATACATACCTTATATCCGCTGATTCATCCCCTTCTCTTTAAAGCTGGGCAATGGGGTCTGTGTTCATAAAGTGATGTTTTTCTTTCAAAGGAAAAGCCTCTTTATAAACAAGGAGCAAGTCCTTGGGGGGAAATAAAAATGATCACAGTCAAAGCTGGGGATGAGGGAGGGGAAAACGTCAGTGGTGGGGAGAGAGGAAAAGGGGGTGAAACTCCTTAGGTGTAGAGAAAAAAGGCTTGAGTCATGGTTACTGTGCTAGCTAAGTGCACCTCTGTCCGCTTTCTGGTCTCTGAGTGTTCCCCTCAGGGGTCAGGTCTCATGCTTTTTACCGATCCTGGGGTGAAACTCCACAATTCTTCCACTCTTAGATCAGGCCCAGGTCCCGGTATCCTGTGTATCAACAATACTTATAACACAGGCACCGACTTTCCACTGTGCCGGGGGGTGCTTGACTCTGCCTAAGGCCCCACCCCCACTCCACCCCTTCCCTCAAGGCTCCACCCCCACCCTGCCTCTTCCCACCCCCACTCCACCCCCACCCTGCCTCTTCCTGCCCTGTTCCACGCCCTCCCCCAAGTGTGCCATGTCCTCACTCCTCCCCCGCCCACCCTCCTGCATGCTGCCAAACAGCTGATTGCGGTGGGCTGGAGGCGTGGGAAGGGAGGGGGAAGCACTGATCGGTGGAGCCCACCAGGGGGTAGGAGGCACTGGGGGAAGAGGGAGGTGCTGATGAGAGGGCTGTCAGTGGGTGCTTGGCACCCACCATTTTTTCCCCATGGGTGCTCCAGCCCTGGAGCACCCATGGAGTCGGTGCCTCTGACTTACCCAGCAGGTCTAAGTCCCAGTACCTGCACTTCTTAAGGACAACAACAGCCATAGTGGGTCAGACCAACGGTCCATCTAGCCCAGTGTGCTGTCTTTCCACAGTGGCCAGTGCCAGATACTTCAGAGGGAATGAAGAGAAGAGGGCAATTATCAAGTGATCCATCCCCTGTCGTCCAGTCCCAGCTTCTGGCAGTCAGAAGTTTACGGACACCAGGAGCAAGGGGTTGTGTCCCTGACAATCTTGACTAATAGCCATTGATGGACCTATCCTCCATGAACTTCTCATTTTTTGAACCCAGTTAGACTTTTGGCCTTCACAACATCCCCTGGCAGCAGGTCCACAGGTTGACTGTGAGTTGTGTGAAGAAGTACTTCCTTATGTTTGTTTAAAATCTGCTGCCTTTTAATTTCCTTGGGAGATCCCTGGTTCTTGTGTTATGTGAAGGGGTAAATAACACTTCCCTATTCACACCATTCATGATTTTATAGACCTCTATCATATCCCCTGTTGTTCCTCTTTTTTCTAATCTGAACAGTCCCTGTCTTTTTAATCTCTCCTCATATGGAAGCTGTTTCATACCCCTAATCATTTTTATTGCTATTCTCTGTACTGTGTCCGATTCTAATATATCTTTTTTGAGATGGGCCAACCAGAACTGCATGCAGTATTCAATGTGCGAGCGTACCATGGGTTTATATAGTGACATTATGATATTTCCTGTCTTATTACCTATCCTTTTCCAAATGGTTCCTGCATTCTGTTAGCTTTTTTGACTGCTGCTGTTGCACATTGAGCAGATGTTTTCAGAGAACTATCCATGACTCTGAGATCTTTCTTCAGTTGTAACAGCTAATTTAGATCCCATCATTTTGTATGTATACCTGGGATTATGTTTCCTATGTGCATTACTTTGCACTGGTTAACATGGAATTTAATCTGCCATTTTCTTACCCATCACCTAGTTTTGTGAGATCCCTTTGTAACTCTTTGCAGTCAGCTTTGGGCTTACCTATCTGGAGTAATTTTGTATTGTCTACCAACTTTGCCACTTCACTGTTTACCCCTTTTTCCACATCACTTACGAATATGTTAAACAGTACTAGTCCCAGTACAGATCCTTGGGGACCCCACTATTTACCTTTTTCCACTATGAAAACTGACCATTTCCTCGTAAACTTTGTATTCTATCTTTTAACCACTTACTGATCCCTCTTCCCTTCAGGTATCTGTGAGCATTGTTGAATACAGTGAGCAGACAACCATCTTTACTGTTAAATATTAATAGTAGAAACAAAGCATTTAGAGAGAAACTATTTTAAAACAACAAGGAGTCCGGTGGCACCTTAAAGACTAACAGATTTATTTGAGGATAAGCTTTCGTGGGTAAAAACCGAAGTGGGGTTTTTATCCACAAAATCTTATACTCAAATAAATCTGTTAGTCTTTAAGGTGACACTGGACTCCTTGTTGTTTTTGTGGATACAGACTAACACGGCTACCCCCTGATATTTTAAAAAGTCTTTATGCATGTCCGTCTTACCCAAAGGCTTAGCAACCCCTGAGGGTAGCTGAGGCAGGCCTCGCTTCTTCAAATGCCGCAATGGGTGCCTGTGTGTGTGTGTGTGTCATAGAATAAAGGAAACGTCGGGCTGGAAGGGATGCTGAAAAGTCATCAGGTCCAGCCCCCTGCGCTGTGGCAGGGCCAAGTAAACCTAGACCATCCCTGACAGATGTTCGTCCAACCTATTTTAAAAGCCTCCACTATTTTAATTGTATGGAGTATCTGGTCGCCATAGGGAGTGTCTACACTAGCACTTTACACCGCTGCAGCTTTCTCGCTCAGGGGTGTGAAAAAACACCCCCCTGAGCACTGCAAGTTTCAGCACTGTAAAGCGCCAGTGTAGACAGTGCTGGGAACTGTGTTCCTCGTGGAGGTGGGTTTTGTAGAGCGCTGGGAGAGCTCTCTCCCAGCACTGTACCGTGACTACACAAGCCACGTTAAAACGCTGCCGCGGCTGTGCTTTAACATTGCCAGCGTAGACAAGCCCTCAGTTCAGTCTGTTCTCCTGAGCTAGGGAAAGAATCACTTTTTAATCCAGTTAGTTCCTTTATCTTCTCACATCCTGTAGCTTCTGGCTCTGCTAGCCAAAAACCCGTCCAATGGGCTCAGCAGAATAGAGAGCTAGTGACCTCAGAGCCAATGGCTCGTCCATTGTCCTGTAACAATCCTCAAGTATTTTCTGTTCTCTTGAGCCATTGTTTCACCTCTTGCTTGTTTTTATACCCCATTTCTGATTCAACTAAACCAATATAGTCAGACAGTAAATATCCCAGTAAACAAGTCACATACAGTATTTATAAATTATCACAGAGCAGCCCCACTTCCTTCACAGCTTGTTTTCACTGATGGTATGATTCACTACCATAAGTCACCATATGTTTTCATATATTCAAAGAGAAACCTTGGTTTGTTGTTTTCTGCCATGTGAAAAGTACTTCTTAATAATGATTTTAAATTGGTCAAATCAGTCCTTACATAGGCAAAATTCCTGTTGGCTTCAAATCTCTTTCAGTCCCGCTGTACTGTGTATCATGGATACACCCAAACCTCTTTTTTGGGACTGTTCTTATCTTTAAAACGTCAGCCAGTCTACTGAAGCTGTAGCACATGCTGTGAAGGAATAAGTATTAGGATCATCTTCTCTCTCCCTTTTTTTTTTTTTTACAGCAAGTCTAGCTGGCACAACAGCAATGGGTAAATGCATGAGCTGCTTGCACTTTATAGATATTTTGTGCACAAAAATATGAAGAAGAAATTGATGTGGGTGATCTGCAGAGGTGGGCTGGACTCATTTGGAAAAGTTGAAGTTCTATCAGCTCTGTATTTACCTGGCTTTCGTTGTGATAGTTAGCAAATGTGGCTATTGCTAGGTCACAACGAGACAACAGTGTACGTATAAAGAAGAAATAATGTGCTATAATGCAATAAAAGAGGAAATAATTATATACACACTCAGTAATTTCAGAAGCAATTGTTCTGTCCCAAGAATAAACATTATGTACAGATTCCTAAGCACCCACCAGAATAACTTCCTGGGATAAGTTAAGGAGGCACCTGGGTCTATCTATTCCTGTCCCATCTGTTATGCAGGACGTTAGACCAGATATCATAATGATTCCTTTTGGCCTTAAAATATATTAATCTTTTCATTGTTCACTCCCTAATTTCTTAGCTAAGTGTGCAAAGATACTTGCAGCAAATATTACAGGTAAGATGCCAAGTGACATTTTTCTTTATTCACTAATGTAGATTATTTTTTAAACACAGGATCCTTCCCATTTTGTCCCGGTATTAGTGTAAAATTCACATTTTAGCCAGTCGTCAACTGGATTCTCTGAATGGCTCATCCTAGAGGGTGGCGGGGGTGTTCTCAGAGGTTTCAGAGTATTATTCCTGCCACGGAGGACAGCAGATTCCATCTGTTCCGTACAGAGTCTACAATAAACTATTTTGAGTTTCTTCTTCTGGATTTCCCTTAAGTACTTCTCAAAAGCAAATGAGTTTTACAATTTTTTAATAAAGAGATTTTTATGAAAGAGAGCTGTGCCTCCTGTGGTGACAGATATGTACCATTTCAGAGTGGTTTGGGGAGTTGGAATATTAATGAACATTCAGGGATAAATTTATGACCCTGATTGAGTCACATGCTTAAACATGCGATTAAGTTCTTGCATATAAACAGTCCTATTAAAGTCAAGGGGGTTGCTCACATGCTTGCAGTTAGATGTGCTAAAGTACCTTTCTGACTCAGGCAGGGGAGCTGGAACAATTTTTATAATGGGGGTGCTGAGAGCCATTGAACCAAACTGAAAACCTTGTGTATAATGAAAACCACTTCAAGCCAGGGGGTGTGGCAGTACACCCAGCACCTCTACTTCCGCACCTATGGACTCAGGGCAGGAAGAAAACAACATCCCTGTGGGAATCTTCAGTTCACTTTAGACCAGATGGGACTGATACCATCCCAGGTGCTCATGGAAAAGAGAAAATACATGCAGCTTCTCCCTTTCCCAGTATAATTGCAGCCTCTTCTTTCACTGCTAAAGAGAGGGGGGTAAGAGGTAGCACAGCAGTCGCACTTAACTCCCTGCCCAGGAGTTCGGAGGTGCTGTGCATCTGACACCCAGTGCCTTCTGCGGAAATGCGGGTGGAACAGCCCTGCACCAGAGTAAGATATGATCATATATGCTTGGACCGCTCCCTACTTCCCAGTACAAGACTATGGGTTAAAGCCACTATTTACCCCAAAGAAGCTCATTTTCTTCCCCCAATAAACTACTTTTTAGAAAGAACAGTGCTCAGTACCCTGTGAACAACATTAAAATGAAGGAAGCTATGATCTATGAACATCAGGTATTCAGCTGAACTTTTCCCCAAAGCAGTTCCCTGAGACCATCTTGCCACCTACTGGAACTATGTAAAGATACATTCCTATAGAAAGTCGTGCTTTTTAACTTCTACAGGCACCATGAAATAACTCAGAAGCCACTACATCCTGAAACCAGTACTCTGGATGTTGGTAGCATACAGCTAAAAAATGATTCTTTAACATGATATTTTATTAGGTACCACAGGGCAAATAAATGCCCATTGCTGTATTCTCTACCTACTCAAAGCTCTCCTGTCAGTATGTGTAGGGGGCAGGATACCCCCTGAATTTGAATGCACATCTGGATATAAAATATGTGTAATTGAGGGCTAGATTCTGATGAAACCTGTGTAAAGCCAAAGTAAATCCACTGAGTCAATGGGATTGGTTGGGGTGTATGTAATTTGGCACATAACTTGACCCCCCATTTGCAGAGATTTCTCAGTCAAAATGCATGTCATCCTTTTAGGTAACAGGGTCCCAATCCAGCTCAGTGAGACTTTACAATGAACTTCAATGGAAGCTGGATCAGATTCCTGATTAGAATAATCTGAAAAATGTCTGAACTTCTTGGGTGTTTGTTATTCTAAGTTTTCTAGGACAGTTCCTTTCATTGGGTGGGTGTGGATAGTCCTCACCCTACTTATATAAGGAGTTCACACTCACAGCCACAAAGGTGTTTAGTCTCCAAACTTTGCTTTAGTGGCTAGCCCCAGTCCCCAAAAAAGCCTGCTACCATCTCATACAAAAGGAGAGCTCCTTTAGTTCAAGGGGTTTTGGTTGCTGATGTTACTGCATTTGTATTCAATCACAGTTCACCCCCCAAGGAAGGGAATGCAGAATTGAAAGTCCCCAGTTTTGCTGTTGATGCTTGAGGCAGAATAGAACCAAACTTGCTCTCCTCTATTTGTACTGGATCTGGTAGTAGCCACACTTCAACCAACTCAAATATTTTCAAGGAGTAATTTTTTCCCTTACGACAAACTGAACAGTCCACTTTAGAGTCTGCTCTCAAGTATGAAAAAAAGATAACACAAAGGTATTTTTCTCCCCAATGTTTTTTTAAATAATGCCTCAGCTTGAATACTTCCTTTCAATCTGGCACAAATTAAAATGGCTGAGTTAGAACCCTCTCAAAAATGGGGTTTATAATAGGGAGGGACATTCTCGGGTCCTTTACTTTAGCTCTAGTGAGTAGTGGTTTGATAACTGTCAGTTTATTAGGTTGAGGGTAAGTTAATGTCAGATAAAAATGCAATATTCTGCTAGCTGAAAAAAAAAATTGAGCTCAGGAACATATTCAGGATTTACGGCTCTATGCCAACAGAAGTTGGTTGTGTTTCAAAAAAATATGCCAGAGACAATGATCTTACAATATGTTATGCTTGTAATGCAGTTACAACCTTGTGAGCTAATCCATAAAGGGAAAACTGACATTATCTCTAAAAAGTGCCATCTACTGACCTTTCTCCCCTGAAATGGAGAGCATCAAATTTAGAAATGAATACATTTTAAAAAAAATACTGTGATATTAAGAGACATTAAAACTTAGGACATTTTTGTTAAAATGATTAAAGGGTATTGAATGACCAGTGGAAAAAAACATAATGGAATATGTTCATTTTATGAACGTGTTGTTATAAGTGCTGTAAATGTACATAGAATTTTTTTTGTCTAAACTGTGTTGAAAAAAAGAACAAAAGCTCATCCCTAATTAATTCACAGCACCTGTTGTTTAAGGAGCTTCTGTTGCTTTTCAGGTTTAATTATTTATTTCCATGCCATGTGAAGTAAGTATCATTATCTCAATTTTACAGATAGGGAAACTGAGACAGAGAGATTTAAGGGCCAGTTTTGAAACCATGACTCTTACTTAAGTGGGACTACTTGTGCAAGTAAGTACTACTCAACAGGAATAATGGTTGCTAACTCAAGCTCTTTGAGGATTGCAAAGTGAATAAGTGGCAACATCAGAAACAAAACTTTGGAGTCTTGACTCATAGTTTCCTACTCTAATGACTAGACTATAAAAACAGTAGAAAAAACCCCAGATCTCCCTTCCAGTGATATCATTAGTATTTTATTTGTACTGCTGTAGCACCTAGAAACTCCAGTAAGAGATCAGGGCCCATTGTGCTAGGTGCTATACAAACATATCAAAAAAACTATCTATTCTCCAGAAGGGTGCATAATTTACATATAGGATGAGAATCAACGGGTGGATGAAACTGACTGAAGGGAGAGCACAAAGTAACAATAAGATTAAAACCAGCATGACAAGCAGCAGTCACACAGGTCACATATACTAGTGCTTAACATGTATGCAATACTTTTCATCTTCAAAGTGCAAATTATGACGCCTCCAGTGGAAGAGTAAGGAACAGAACCCAGTAGTTCTAATACCTAATCTCATGCTCTGGGTATTAACCACATTGCCTCACTGCCTAGAAACAGAAGGATGGAGAGATCAAAAGAATCTATGCATAACCTATAATGAAAAATCATTGAGTTGAGCCAATGGGCAGGTCGGCCATCGATGTCTCTTTTGATACACTTTGGAGGCTCTGTAGGACAGGGACTCCCTGCAGCTTGTTTTTGAAGCTGTTCAGGCAAAAGTATTTTATTTACTTGTTTCAGGTTTTTATCAGGGTTAGCTCTTTGGAGTTATTCTTAATATTGTTTGTTTAGTTATTTCCTTTGTATCTTCATTTTGTTTGTTTTGATTGCTTTTTTCCTCTTGTATGGGTTTATTTAGATAATCTTTGGATTGTGTCTGTTTTGTTAGTGAAATACGTAGCTGAAACAAAAACAATTGTTGTAACATATTATCAGTATCTAATCTATTGGTTTGCCAGTTATGCTCAGATACATTTGATCCTGTCATCATGTATCTTACCCTTTAAAAGGTTGCAAACCTCCTGAGGTAGTAGAGATGTTCTTTTAGCTGAAACTGGAAAATCTCTCACTTGGGAACCTAGATTCTGACCCCACTTTGAGATTTCTCTTTGTAAATGAGTTTATTAATTGGCTTGCAACAGATGCCTTTTACTGAGGGATGTGGAGACCTCTACTGTTCTAAGAGAGCCTTGAAAATGATTACATAACAATATTAAGTAATATTTTTGCTTTTAAAAATATCTATTTAAAGTATTTGTTAAAGGCCTAAAATTAAGAATGAAAACACTTATACTAAAGAGTGGAATACACTGGGCATGATCTACCATTGACATCACTGACTTACCATCTTTTACTGAGGATGCTACAGAAACAGGATTGTTTTTATGCTACCCTGATTCGGTGGAGTTGGATCCTATGCCCCACGCGATTATGACCACACTACTCCCACAGTGTGTTCCAGCTGAGAATGTCAAAGCCCTTTGGAAACACAAATTGTTTAAGCTTCCACTTCCAACTGTAGCGTACTTTAGAGAGGGGTAAATCGAGGCACAGAGGTTAAGGGATATGCCTAAGGTCAATTGGTGGGAGCAAGGGGAATAGAACCCAGGAGCCCTTGCAGCCAGGACTCACTTCCGCTTGACCCACCTACAACCAGGACTCAGGAATCCAGACACCAAGCCCCGTACCCCCATCTCCTCAGCCCCCCGGTGGGAACCCTGCCACCCCACCTCGGCATCTTAGTGTCCCTCCCTCTCCCCGCTGGCTGCAGGTGCTCTCCTTGCCCCCTCCTATGTTATGACTGGCTGCCTCGCCTCAGCTCGCCAGGTAACGGGTGCCGATCTCTGATTGGCCAGGCCTGGGCGGTATCCCTCTGGGGATTGGTTTCAGGTGGGCGGCGCTTGCGATTGGTCGGCAGGTAGGGTGGGAGGCGCTCCATTGGCTGCTGCGGCCGCTAACCTGCTGGCTTGGGCCGCCATGTTCGGAGGAGTCGCGGCGGCGCTGGGGCCGCTGCAGCCGCCGGGCGGGGGCCGCCGCTGAGCCGGGCGCGGGGTGGGAAGGGAAGTCGAGGGGGGCCGGGCCCTGGGTCGCCGCCTCAGGAGGGGGAAGGCGCGGGGAGGGGGGAACCGCGTCCGACCCCAACTTCCTGCCGGGACTTCGGGCAACTTCTAGCCCGGGGGCGGGAGAAGCCGGGGCGGGGCTGAGCTGAGGGGCTGGCGGGGGGGGGGCCGCGGGCCGCACTCCTGGGGGGGACCCACTTCAGCTGGCGCCGCAGCAGGTAGGAGATAGCGCCCCCCCCCCCCACCGCCCCTGTGCTGGGGGGCGTAGCTCGTTCCGCTCGGCTGGGACCCCAGACCTAGAGCCGAGCTGGGGCACCCCGGCGTGGGCAAGGAGCCTGCGGGCACTAAGCCAGCCCCCCCACACACACACGCCGGCCGTGACCCAGCGCGGAACGCTCTCCGGGGGGCAGGCCCCCCAGCGGGGGAGCGCCTCCGCTCCGCCGTGGGGCAGGGAGACTGTGCCCGGCTCCTCAGTGCAGAGACCACAACGCCCCGAGTTGGGACTCGGAGCCTAGGACCAGCAACACCTGCCAAGCGGCTAGTGGGACCCAGCCTGTAGGGGGGTGGCCGTGCTTTCTCTGAACCAGAGCCACCTGGGGAGGAATGACCCCAATACTCAAAAGACTGACAAACCCTGTCGGTTGTGTGGTTTCACCCCCCCAGCTGTTACAACCCTGCTTCAGTATATACTGGGGGGGCTTCAGATTATTAAACAGGTTCATAACTAGGCCTTCCCACCCTGTAAAGGGAGGCCAGCGTGCAGCTGGAACCTTCTCCTTAGAGACCTAGTTAACATTGGTCTGGGATACAGCAGTGTTTCTTCCCTATGGGAAAGTGGAAAAACTTCTGTGTGGCATGAAAACTGTGGGACTAGAAGAAGGAGTAAACAACTTTTCTGTAAATAAAGTGTTCCTTCCTTTCCCCAGTCTCTTAAAAAGAGCTTTTCTTGCAATACTTTTGGCCAGAAGTGGAAATATGCGAAGTTTTATTTGGAAACTTTGAAAAAAAAATTGTTCTTGAGGCATTCAGATCCTAGTTTTGTCATCTGAGGGGACAGATTAATATTCTGACAGTTGGAAATTTATCTTGTCTTAAGCTTAATTTTACAAAATTATTCAGGTTAACAGGCCCTATTATTTTTTGACATTACTGTTTTCTTTAATGCTTATCCCTCTGCTTGTTAAGTGCTTTTAAAAGCTTTTATAAAATTAAAATGAGAGCACGACAAAAGTAATTAAAAGCTGACATATTTTTGCAGGACCAGAGCCTTATGGCAGTAAGTAGTCTCATTGATTTCGATGGTATATTGTGGGTAAAGTTAGTAACGTGTTTTAGTCATTGTAAGATCTAGCACCACATCTGTACTTTAATGTGTTCCAGTTTTTCTGTGTGTTTGTTAAACTCTCTCTTTTTTCTTGTGTGTGCAGGTGGACCGGATATCATTGGAAAAAAGAACCTGTAAATTTCACTTACTACTTCACTGGAATTTGGCATAACATTAGTGATTGCTTGTATCCTCCAAACTGGTCAAATCTTTATGCCCAGAACGTATTTGTCATTTACACTTCTGTATTAGTACCATGCCTAGCAGAATGGGATCGAAAATGAATCTGAACAGAGACTTCATCAGAGTAAAAGCTCATTATAATGGGTAAGTCATACAGTCCTTTCAGTGCTGCTTTATGTGTGGTTTGTCACTTCAGTTCGCAGCGAACAATAGTCCATGAACTCATTTAGTAATGCAGTACCCAAAGAGTTGATGGTTCCAATGGATACTAACAAATCATTCTGTGTACAAACAATGTTTGTAAATTTATTTGGATGTTAAAATGTTCATTTTTTAAAATCCCTGAATCTTTATAAACTAGTGAGAGATGCGTCTGCCTTATTTTTGGTTGGCTTGTTTTTGGTTTCTAATCAAATCTGTTTTTGAAACAGAAGTATTGATGTATTTGCTGATCCAGTTTGAAGATTAATAAAACAATGTAGTCTGTTAAACCCAGGCACAGCTAATATATTTTAATTGGTTTTCCTTAGGCCCCAGTCCTTCAATGAGTTCTGCATTGGCAGATTTCCATTGAAGTTAGTGGGGCTGTGCTTGAGTGCTTGTGTCCACCTGCATAGTTCTCATTGAAAGTTTGGGGATGTACACTGTAAGCTCTTTGGGGCAGAAATTGTCTGGGCTTCTACAAAACCTATCACAAAAGGGTCCTGTTACTAGTTAACATCTTTGGGTGCTACTGTAATGCAGATAATTTATAGCTGGTGTTATACTTTCATAATTAGTGGTATCAGTTCTGTGGTTAAAATTGTAGACTGCGTTGGCAACTGCCATTGTTTGGCTTATTGATTTCCACCACCACCATCTTAATGAAAGCTCAAAAGGATTGTCTGTCAGAGAAATATTTAGGAAGGTGTGGGAAATAAGTGTTTGTGTTTTATTATTTTATTTATTACACAAATTATTAGTAAACCCAGTAAGAATATTTACCTGTTATTTAAAATGTGGTTATTTAAAATGAACTTAAAAATCCAATTTACCTTTCACTATTGATGTTGTTGGCCCATGTTGAGTGAAATGCAAACATCAGAGTTGCAGTTATACCTATTAGGTTCACTTTGGTTTATACTCACTTTCATTTTCTAGCAACTTCACCAGCAGGTTGCTTTTGTTGTTTGGCCTCTAACATTGTAGGGAAATTTTTTGTTTTAAATTTAAAACAATCATGAGAGCATTTCTATCTAGTTTTGAATCCTGCTCCCTCCCTTTTTACTAAATATAACTTAGCTTAAAAGCAATTGACAGTGACTTTTTAAACTTAGACTTGAGTTTTGGCCTTTTTCCTTGTAAGCTAAAAATATATTGATCCCCAGTGTACTCATTGTCAGTAATTTGGTGTGTAGTGTGAATATATATATTTTTTTTCAATAAGAAACTTTGTTTAGTAACAGTTGGAAAGAAGAGGACAAAACCAGGATGAAGAACTTAGTCTTTACAGACTGTGAAAGGGAGTAATGAGGAACAGTCAGCATGGATTCACCAAGGGCAAGTCATGCCTGACTAATCTAATTGTCTTCTATGACAAGATAACTGGCTCTGTGGATGAAGGGAAAGCAGTGGATGTATTGTATCTTGACTTTAGCAAAGCTTTTGACACGGTCTCCCACAGTATTCTTGCCAGCAAGTTAAAGAAGTATGGGCTGGATGAATGGACTATAAGGTGGATAGAAAGTTGGCTAGATTGTCGGGCTCAACGGGTAGTGATCAATGGCTCCATGTCTAGTTGGCAGCCGGTATCAAGTGGAGTGCCCCACGGGTCGGTCCTGGGCCGGTTTTGTTCAATATCTTCATAAATGATCTGGAGGATGGTATGGATTGCACCCTCAGCAAGTTTGGAGATGACACTAAACTGGGAGGAGAGGTAAACGTGCTGGAGGGTAGGGATAGGATACAGAGGGACCTAGACAAATTGGAGGATTGGGCCAAAAGAAATCTGATGAGGTTCAACAAAGACAAGTGCAGAGTCCTGCACTTAGGACGGAAGAATCCCATACACCGCTACAGACTAGGGACCGAGCAGATAGGCAGCAGTTCTGCAGAAAAGGACCTAGGGGTTACAGTGGACGAGAAGCTGGATATGAGTCAGCAGTGTGTCCTTGTTGCCAAGAAGGCCAATGGCATTTTGGGATGTATAAGTAGGGCGATTGCCAGCAGATCAAGGGACGTGATCGTTCCCCTCTATTCGACATTGGTGAGGCCTCATCTGGAGTACTGTGTCCAGTTTTGAGCCCCACACTACAAGAAGGATGTGGAAAAATTGGAGAGAGTCCAGCGAAGGGCAACAAAAATGATTAGGGGACTGGAACACATGAGTTATGAGGAGAGGCTGAGGGAACTGGGGATTTGATAGCTGCTTTCAACTACCTGAAAGGTGGTTTCAAAGAGGATGGCTCTAGACTGTTCTCAGTGGTAGCAGGTGACAGAACAAGGAGTAATGGTCTCAAGTTGCAGTGGGGGAGATTTAGATTGGATATTAGGAAAAACTTTTTCCCTAGGAGGGTGGTGAAACACTGGAATGCGTTACCTAGGGAGGTGGTGGAATCTCCTTCCTTAGAAGTTTTGAAGGTCAGGCTTGACAAAGCCCTGGCTGGGATGATTTAATTGGGGATCGGTCCTGCTTTGAGCAGGGGTTTGGACTAGATGACCTCCTGAGGTCTCTTCCAACCTTGGTATTCTATGATTCTAATCGTATATTACTTTGCTAAGGCTATGGGTACCCTGCACGGCTGTAAGCCCTCTAATGTAGCTGCTCTAAGCTGAGGGGGGAGAGGTCTCCTGTCAGCTTCATTACTCCAGCCCCTGAGAGCAGCAGTAGCTGTGTAGGCAGGAGAAGGTCTCCCACTGACATAGTGCTGTCCACACTGGCACTTAAATCAGTGTCTAATTGGCTAATTCACACCCCTGAGCAACATAATTTGTGTCAAATTAAGCTATAGTGTATCCATAGCCTCATGCTCTGTTCTAATGTGTGAGTAGGATTGGCAAATAATGCCTTGAAAACAAAATGACTGGGTCCATGGATATATAGGGAAAATTTTTGCTCCTGCAGTGAAATGTGGCATAACCTTGTGGTTAGGGCGGGGGGACTGGAAGATAGCTCCTTGATTGTAAAACTAGCCATACCATTAACTTTCATTCTAACCATGAGCCAGTCACTTAATCTCTGTGTGTCAATTTACCCATCTGTAAAATGGAAATCCACCAGAACCTTTCTAATTCACACTTCATTATAGATGTGATAATTTGCGCACAAAAATATGTCCTCAAATATTTATTGAGGCCTTATTTATAGTGAGGATTCTTGTTAAGACTACCTTTCAAAATATATTGCAGGACATTGCATTACATTTATATAGCTATTATATGTTTAATAGATTTGTTTTTACTATATTAGATGTGTAAGTGAATACATGTGAAAATAAATGAGCACAGCATATTTTGTGGTGCATTATTACTGCTGTTATCGTGTTACTCTTGCTCAGTAATTTGTGAAATTTTGATCATCAGCAGTGATTAGTGCTAATTAGCAAGGTTTTACTACCTGACAGGGCTGTTGGGGAGATTTAATGAGTACTTGTAAACAGCTTTGAGATCTTTGGATGAAAGGCTTGCACAATACAAGTGCTGTTAAGTGTGCCTAGTTTCAGTTCAGTAGAGATCTTTATCCTAAATTGATAAGACCATGTCGGTCTGGGTTTATGATGAAAGGATGTTCTCAACTTAATTATAGTAGCACTAGAGTGGTACTACATGTTTGAGATGTGCAAGCTGCTCTGAAACTGTAGTCCACAAATGTTGTATCCAGTGTATAGATGCACAACATTCAAACCTAGTAAGTGTTTCCAGAATATAAAAATGTGTAATTCTCCAAATGTTTGCAAGGGGATATAGGAGTAAAGAATGGTAGGAGAGCTACTTGGTTCTATGAGGGGAAAAGAACAGTGGATGGAAAGAGGAATTAGCATAACCAATTTGAGACTGCTTGCTGGCACAGGAAGGAAGGTCTAGGGGTGTGCAGGTATATGTATAGGCTTTGTTCAGGAATGAAGCAGACCTTCGAGTATTTGAAATTTGTGATAACATTTGATTCATTACTAGAATTCACTGGAAGGAATGTGAATATCATAAAAGGAATTAGTAAAAGTATTGAACATTCTTTGTACTTCCTGCAACAAGTATTCTGTAATTTTCATGAGTCATGCAGATTGTATTTGTAGATAAAAATGTTTTTTTCTCCAATAATTCATTCAGAACCTCTGCAGCATTCTAGCCATCGTTGTTTAATGCTCTTCTCAGTTGGAGAAGAGCAAAGCATCTGTCCCACTTAAAGTAGGGGTCCCAGAATTACTGAATTTTGTCTTTGCTTTGTTGACACAAAGTTCTATGTTAAATAACAGGTTTATATAAAACAGTTTATGGGCTAAAGCATGACTTGAAGTGTTTCAGTATCTGTTCTGGATTCCTGCTTCCATATATGCAGATGTAGTAAAACATACTCTTTCAGAATTAGTATCTAGAGTTATTCAGTTAACTGCTAAATAATTTACAGTTCCAGTTGATAGAACAATATACCTTTCTGAAATTGTGATTAAACAAATAACCTGTTTAAGTAAGGACAAGGAAGCTGCAAAAATCATGAATGTTGTGATTGTGTCTCCATGGAGTCTCAGGAGCTATGGCATTTGTATTTCTTTGGTATACCAGAGTTCCTTATGTAACAGAAATGACCAGCATATGGAAACGGAAGTGTAGAGCAAATTTGTGTCATTTCTCATTTCATTTTTAAAAACATTTTGTTGTCTAGATTATGTATAATCCTCTGAAATCGTCTGCATTAAATCCTGTTGACTACAAAGGAACTATCTGACTCTGGTTAGCTGTGCCCTAGCCAGCATGATTCTAACCTTTGCAATGCCTCATCCCAGGAATGCGAGAAATGCTCTTAATACAAGTATGTGCCCAACATTGGCCCCTTATGCTGTTTGATGGAGTCTGACTTCTTAAGTCTGACTGGGGAAATGTGCATATCTAGTGGGATTCTTAAGTAAAGTTTAGCAACAAATAGTCTTCGTTCAGCTGTGCTCTGACCAGCTGATGTAGTTGTTGGCATTCAGATTTAATGTAGTAGCTCTCAAAAGAATATGTATAATTGACAGTAATTATTTGGATAAATCCTATATGCAATTGCATCAGAAATAGATGCTGCTTGAGCAAAACACAGTAGAAGTTTTCTGATCTGTACTTCTCTAATTAGTACAAAGAATGGCAGTCCACCTCACACTTAAAAGCTTTAATAATTTAAGGAAAAAGAACAGGAGTACTTGTGGTACCTTAGAGACTAACATTTATTAGAACGTAAGCTTTTGTGAGCTACAGCTCACTTCATCGGATATATAGAATGGAACACACACACATATTAGAAAAAAGAAAAGGAGTACTTGTGGCACCTTAGAGACTATCCAATTTATTTGAGCATAAGCTTTCGTGAGCTACAGCTCACTTCATCAGATGCATAAAAGTGGAAAATGCAGTGAGGTTGTTTTTATATACACAGATCATGGAAAAAATGGGTCTTTATCACTTCAAAAGGTTTTCTCTTCCCCCCCCCCCCCCACTCTCCTGCTGGAAATAGCTTATCTAAAGTGATCACTCTTGTGTATGATAATCAAGGTGGGCCATTTCCAGCACAAATCCAGGGTTTAACAAGAACGTCTGAGGAACGGGGGGGAGTGTTAGGAAAAAACAAGGGGAAATAGGTTACCTTGCATAATGACTTAGCCACTTAGCCAGTCTCTCGCTGGAGTCTGTTTTTGTAGTTTTTCTGTTGTAATATTGCAACTTTCATGTCTGTAATCGCGTGACCAGAGAGATTGAAGTGTTTTCCGACTGGGTTATGAATGTTATAATTCTTGATATCTGATTTGTGTCCGTTTATTCTTTTACGTAGAGACTGTCCAGTTTGACCAATGTATATGGCAGAGGAGCATTGCTTGCAGTTAGAAGTTACCATACAAACTGTGAGAGGCTAATTAGTCAAGGTGAGCTATTATCAGCAGGAGGAAAAAAAACTGGATAATATCTACAAAAGATGGCCCATTTAAACAGTTCACAAGAAGGTGTGAGGATACTTAAGGAAATAGATTCAATGTGTAATGACCTAGCCACTCAGTCTCTATTCAAAGCCAAGTTAATGGTATCTAGTTTGCATATTAATTCAAGCTCAGCAGTTTCTTGTTGGAGTCTGTTTTTGAAGCTTTTCTGTTGCAAAATTGCCACCCTTCAACCTCTGTGGCCACTCAGTAAAAGATTTAAGTGGTCTCCTACCGGTTTTTGAATATTATGATTTCCGATGTCAGATTTGTCCATTTACTCTTTTGCTTAGAGACGGTCCAATTTGCCCAATGTACATGGCAGAGGGGCATTGCTGGCACATGATGGCATATATCACATTGGTAGATGTGCAGGTGAACAAGCCCCTGATGGCGTGGCTAATGTGATTAGGTCCTATGATGGTGTCACTTGAATGGAAATGGCCCACCTGTTGATCACTTTAGATAAGCTATTACCAGCAGGACAGTGGGGTGGGAGGAGGTATTGTTTCATATTCTCTGTGTGTATATAAAGTCTGCTGCAGTTTCCACGGTAAACATCTGATGAAGTGAGCTGTAGCTCACGAAAGCTCATGCTCAAATAAATTGGTTAGTCTCTAAGGTGCCACAAGTACTCCTTTTCTTTTTGCGAATACAGACTAACACGGCTGTTCCTCTGAAACTTGAATAAATATGTGGACGGAGTTGGCATCGGGCTTTGTTGCAAGGAGAGGTTCCTGGGTTAGTGTTTTTGTTGTGTGGTTGCTGGTGAGCATTTGCTTCAGGTTCGGGCTATCTAAGCGAGGACTGGTGTGTCACAGATCTTGATTATCACTAAAGTTTTTTTTTCTCCTGTTGATAATAGCTCATCTTAACTAATTAGCCTCTCACAATTTGTATGGTAACTTCCAATGTGTGTGTGTATACACATACTTACTATATTTTCCATTCTATGCATCCGATGAAGTGAGCTGTAGCTCACGAAAGCTTATGCTCTAATAAATTTGTTAGTCTCTAAGGTGCCACAAGTACTCTTGTTCTTTTTGCAGATACAGACTAACACGGCTGCTACACTGAAACCAATAATTTAAGGCTTGATCCTGCCATAGGATTTGCATCTAATACTCACATTGACTTCAGAAGAAGTTCAGGGTATGTATCCTATTGTAGTAACATGCATTCTGGGCCAGATCCTGAAATAGATGTTTGGCACTGAGTAAATTCCATATTCAGTGGAATTGCAACATCAGAAGTTGATCTGCTAACCTAACTGAAAGCACATAGATGGAATACCCAAAGGTGGATGGTGTCACAGCGCAGGTACACACACATGGTAAGAACTGAATCAGTTTTCACCTACAAAACAGCATGACTTGATAGTTATGTGAGTCTATCAATCTCTCCTGTGTTGTCTTCACTGAGCTAGTTACATGCTGAGTAGAAACAACCTGTAACTTGAGCTGTATTTTTCATAGTATTGATTTCATAAAAAGAAAAGGAGTACTTGTGGCACCTTAGAGACTAACAAATTTATTTGAGCATAAGCTTTTGTGAGCTACAGCTCACCTCATTCGTAGTAAGGTACCTCGAGATACAGGTATGAAGGGCCCTCCATACAAGACATACTAAAAATTAGTTGTAACTTTTGGACAGGAGGTGTTTGTTACATATAAATAACTGCTCTTGTTATATACATGAGATCCTGGCTAAAAAGTTATGTGGATATTCTGCAAGGTTTGTTTACTTAATACTGAAGTATGGGACAGGGTTAAATTAAATTGACTTTTTTTCTGGATCTGTAACTTATCTCCTTTAAAATGTGAGTTTCAAAAGGAAATAATTACATTCTTAATCTCATCCCAAAGCACCTTTAGAGACATGGGAAACGTAGAGTGTTGCCATTCATTCCTGTCCATAGGTAGTTCCTCCAGTAAGCTCAGCCTGGTCATGTCCCTGTGTACAATGTCCTGCCATATATTCAGCGGTCAGCCTCTAGGTCTGACTGACCTTGTTGCGTCTTTATTATTTTCTTTGGCATACTGTCATTCATTTTTCTACAGCGTCCGCATGTGTGTCATCTTTCAGTTGCAGCGAATCCCCTACCTTGGCATCACGTTTTATTTTCCTTTTAACTTCTTCATTTATCTGAATATATCATTCTACTTTTCAGTTGCCATCTTGCGAAGAGCTCTCCTCTTTACTGCCTCCAGATTTCTGATGTCTGTTTCATTTAATGCAACTGCTTCCAGACCATAGAGTAATGCTGTTAGTACAGCGGTATGATAAATTTTCACAGTGGTACCGAAGATAATGGTTTTTATCCATAATTTCATCAGGCTCTGTGCAGCACTTGTAGCTGAAGCACATTTCCTTTAAACCTCAACCTTGATGGAACCATAGTCACTAATCAAGCTTCCTAGGTGTACTGAAGATTGTACTTGTTCTGTGATTTCACTGCTGCATTTCAACACTTCATCTGTTATCCCTTTTCTAGTATCAATCCCAGGGAAGATAATGGAGTGGCTGATAGGGGACTCAGTTAATAAATTAAAGGAGGGTGATGTAGTTAATGCAAATCAACATGGGATTATGGAAAATAGATCTTGTTAGACTAACTGGATATCTTTTTTTTATCAAATAACAAGTTTGCTTACGTACTTAGACTTCTGTAAGGTATTTGAGACACAGCATTTTGATTAAAAAGATAGAATGATATAAAATTACCATGGCATACATTAAATGGATTAAAAACTGGCCAACTGATGGATCTCAAAATGTAACTGTAAATGAGGAATCGTAGAATGGGTGTTTCCATTGAGGTCCCACAGGGATCAGTTCTTGGCTCTATGCCATTTAATATTTTTATCAGTGACCTGGAAGAAAACATAAAATCATAATGATAAAATTTGCACTTGACACAAATTGTGGGAGTGGTAAATAATGAAGAGGACGGGTCACTGATTCAGAATGAACCGGATTGCTTGGTAAATTGAGGCAAACTATGCATTTTTAATATGGCTAAATGTTTACCTCTAGGAACAAGGAATGTCATCCATACTTATAGGATGAAGACTCTCTTTGCATTTCCCCAAGACAGTCTACTCCCATCCATCATCTGGGGGACATGCCTCTACACTGTTGTCTCCTGGTGCAAGGCCTGCTATAGTAGTGATTTCAAAGTTATCTAAAGAAAATACTTCATCTTTTTTTTGTTTCTTTTTTTGGAACACATCAAGATTTATGTTCTTTCTAAGATATTGCCCTAGGGACAATAAATAATATTTATGTTAAAAGAAATCGGTCTGTCTGTCTCATCATAGTATGTGGTGTTCAGTCATATTCTTCCGAGAGCATACCTTGGTGCTCGAAATAACAGTTGGAAATTTTGTTTTTAGTTAAAATATTTTTTTGCCTTGGTATTTTTCCATTGGTTCCTCTTCATCACTGTGCTCATATTTCTTTAAAAACAAACTCTACCAGTAAGAAACATATTAATATCTGAGGAGAGGACATGAAACGTGTCCGCAGTGTCTCCATTACCACTTCTGTAAATCAAATCTCAAAACAGTTCAGAATTACTTATTTTATCCAGAGGATGGTCCCCTTCATTGATTTATTGCTCTCCATTTTTTCTAATTTCAGTAGTAACTTTCCACAGTCTGCAGAGGGCTAATTTTCCCTGAGAACTGTTTCTGAATGACACACCATGTGCTCAGGTGTACAGTTTGACGATTTGGTTACAGCTCAGCAAATCCACCTGTCTGTAGCTTCATACCAGATATAGATGCACTACTGTTATCTGTACACAATTTTATCTATTATATTTGTTCGTAATTAGATTATGGAACAGATTGCCACATGAAGTTGTTGAGGTTAAGAATTTAGCAAAATTGAAAAAGGGATTGGGCATTTAAATGGATAACTAGAGTTGTTACAATTATGGTAAATATTTTTGGGGGATATTAAAAATCATTCTTCGGGTCTTAAGCCAATCTCTGACAGTCAGAGATCAGACTGAGACAAAATTTGGGGGATGCAAACTATTCTATATCTGCCTGCTTTTAGGATTCTTAGGCCTCCTGTGAATTATCTGGTACTGGCCACTACCATAGACAGCATACAGGACTAGATGGACCTTGGATCTGATCCAATTTGACAATTCGTATGTTGCTAGAATTAAAAAAAAAAAATAAAAAAAAATTCAAATCTATAAATGTTAATGTTGAATCCTATCCCCATTTGTATGTCCCAAGTTCTAGGGCCCAATCCTGTAAACAGACATGCATATGGTTCCATTAAGGACATACCTGGGTTAAGCACTATATAAAGATATATGAAGATATGGTGAATGGCCTAAAAAGTTTACATACTCCCTATCCTACAAACACTTGAGCTTATACTTGAAGCACTGGGTCCTTAGATGATAACCTTTCTGGGTCAGTAACTGTGACTTTGTGTGCAGTGTTGTAGCCGCATTGGTCCCAGGACATGAAAAGATGCAAGGTGGGTGAGGTAGTAATCTTTTATTGGACCAGCTTCTTTTGGTGGGAGAGACAAGCTTTCCAGCTAAGCAGAGCTCTTCTTCAGCTGTGTGGCTCAAAAGCTTGTCTCTCTCTCTCTCTCTCTCTCTCCAACAGAAGTTGGTCCAATAAAAGGTATTACCTCACCCACTTTGTTTCCCTGTCTTTGTGTCTTTATAGGGTGTTTTGTCTCCATGAAGCTTCTAGATTCTGCTTTGGTGTTGAGAACTAGTGCAGTTAAAATGCTTTTAATTATTGAGAGCTCTAAGAAGTACTTGTGGACTCCAGACCAGTTGTTTATTTTGCAAGCAACATTAGCATCTCAGTCTCACTCAGTAAATTGTGGTAGCTTATCACATTAAGTATGCTTTTCCAGATTGATATTTAAAAACCTGCTTGTTTTTTCATTTCCATAAGGAATAATTAGTTAAGATATAAACTGTCATTTTAAGATCTCTTCAAATGCTAAAGAAAAAAAATTCCATGTTGAAAGATTATATAGCCCATTTTTAATCTACATTTGAAACTGAAACTATTTAAAAAAAATATTGTGCTCACAGCTTTACTTCCAGTCATTTTAAAAAATTGGTTTTGCAAAAATATTCGTTTTGCCTTCATAAAACAAACAACTTACAGCAATATGACCTAATAATGCATGCATATTTTTCTTGAGGTAGTCTCCACATTTTTGACACTTTGACTAAACAGTTTCCATGAAAATCAAGCTGGAATACTGTAAAGTTTCAGAGTAGCAGCTGTGTTGGTCTGTATCCATAAAAAGAAAAGGAGTACTTGTGGCACCTTAGAGACTAACCAATTTATTAGAGCATAAGCTTTCGTGAGCTACAGCTCACTTCATCGGATGCTGTGGCTCACGAAAGCTTATGCTCTAATAAATTGGTTAGTCTCTAAGGTGCCACAAGTACTCCTTTTCCTTTTGTAAAGTTTCAATTTTCAGCTGACATACACAAATGTATGAAGTAGGTAAGACAGCTTGTTTTCTAAAACAATTTATCATATAGGGTGACAGTAACAAAACTAAATCATGTTTAGTTTATTCTCCTTATTTCTGGTCTCCTTGTTGACTTCAGTACATTATGTGAATAATTTACATGTGGTTCTAAGTACATATTCTTAACTGAGAAGTGCAGTTGTATAGTTATCCACTAGAGGGTCTTTATACCAAAAAAAAGTATCTCTGAACATCCTTCAAACACCTGCTTTTCCCCCCATGTTTATTTTGTGTAGCTTTTCCTTGAGGTACTTTAACTTTAATGTAAAACATGAAAAATCTACCTCACATGTTCAGTTGCTTACCTGATCTAGTTTGTATGTTTTTTAGTTTTTACATGCAACAGCTTAGTGTGACAAGATGTAGTTTCACACAAATTCTCTAGGGTACTAAGTGGTTTACACTGTGTGGGTTTCATCATTCTAGAAACACTGAACCTCATAGAAAGGAATTAAAAACTTCAGCTTCAAGGAAAATAATACGCCCGAAAAAAGCATACTCAGCTTGCTAAAAGCTAAAACTTAGCATCCCATTCTAGTTGTCCGTCTTTATCATCTTTCAACAGTTCCATGTTGATGTCAGACTTGAGAATTTGTAATTATTAACTTTTCTTCTAAAAAGTACAGTTCTTAGCTGAAGTGTGATACAAATGTTTGATTTCAAAGTTACAGCATTGAATATAAGTTTTCACACACACCTAACACCAGAAATAACTTTGCCATTCTTCTGTTTAAAACCATATAAATGTGATAAGTCAGATTTAAAATTTAATAATCTGTTGTAGCCTTTTCACCATCCTATTGGTCAACTGTTATATACAGTGGTTTGTCAATTTATTCCGGTCTCGCTCACCTTCCACCATTTGTTTCTTTAATCTTAAGTAAAGTTTCAGGAGGTCAGAGACATCTTTTGTGTGGTAAATTTTTTTTAAAAAGTTCACATTTTCAGGATAATTAATTTATGAAATACAGTACAGGAAAATGTGGAATTAAAACCTATTTTTCAGAATATAATCATAATCAAAATGATCTCTTTAATAATGCAGGGACTTCTGAGCTGCTGCGAAGTCCTATATAAACTCCAACATGTTTCAGTCTTTGATTCCATATAGCTAAAGAAAAAATCACTTTTTGGTTAGTTTAGGAGTGGCAAAAGCTAGGCATTTTAAAATGCCCGTTTAAACACTAAGATTTATGTCAAAGGAACTGACATCCAATAAAGCAGATATTGAAAAGCCAGGGTTGTTAATGTAAAATATTATTATAATAAACTAATGTTGAGATGTAAAGGCAATCTATCCCCCCCTGGGATAACAGTCTAGCTCTTTTTCACAAGAATAATACTTGCTTGTCCAAGTAGTCCCATTGATTTCAATGGGATTACTTTAGTGAGTAAGTGCCGCTTGTGTAAGCGCTGCTTGTGTGAGCACAGCTCAGCAGGATAAATTCCACAGATGCAGTTACTGAAGCAAGCAGTTTATGTCAGATACCATATTTCTGAATGAGGGACTATATTTTGTGGTTTAAATCTGTGAATTCATCTCTTGCAGGGACATCCTAATAACAAATTTGGAAGCATCAATGAACTATGGTGAACTTTGTGATGAAGTGAGGGAGATGTGCAGTTTGCAACAGGAACAGCCAATTACCCTCAAGTGGATTGATGATGAAGGTATTACAGACACATGAGATTCTTTTCTAAATCTTTACTTGTTTTCTATATTGCAAAGTATGACTCAAAATATTAGACAAGGGGCTTGATGAAATTTGCTTAATTTAGGTTTCAGATAATCAAGGCATTTTTTTTATTGTAATTTATAGATATCATGGGACATAACCCTGTTTCACATAACAGGAAGGTTTGGATAAATGAGGCTCAGATAATCAAGGTTGTGCTGTACTTGAATTCACTTTTTAATCCTTTTAAATGAACTTTTTCAAAGTGTAATTATCTGAAGCGCAGTTTAACTAGAGTGATCAGGGAAATATATGGTGGGAAGGAATGTGGCAGGGTGGTTGCTTTCCTTACCTGGATGCTCTTATTTTCTTTTTTCTTTTTTTTTTTTATTGTAAGTGGAGAAAATGCAAACATAAGAACTAGAATTGTGGATCTGTTCTGATTGTTGAGGTCCATGAACTGCCTTGACAGGGTGAGAGCCCCCATTTTCCATGAGGAAGTCATGAAGTTACTAATGGCTATGGCTTAATTAGATAATTTGTAGAGTGCATGAAGAGAAGGGGTAGAGTTCCTTGCCAGCAGAGCTCCAGGACTACAAGTCTCAAGAGTCTGATTTTTTTTTTTTTAAATCTAAAAATATTAGTCAAAATGCTCAACTTTTCTTTTTTTTATTGCTTTGGGCCATCCTGATGGGAGTGTTTTCTTCTGAGGACCATATTGCAGGGGTAAAAAGTAGTGGCCCTTGCCCACACCTTTTGGAAAGGTTAATATAGTAGATATTGTCAGCTGAGCCTGTAGTATTCTAGGGCCCACCTGTATCTTGCAGTGGGCTGCGATAAATTGTAAGCTTGTGGATAGTAGCAGCTCGCTGATCATCCTGAGTGCTGCTTGCTCAAGAATTATGGCAGGGGATCAGAAGCATGGCTCTGCTGGAGCAAACTTATATGTTCATTCCCTGACTAAAGCCTTGCAGCAGAAAACTTTAATTTGGTTATTGTGTGTAAGAAGCAAATAAAATCAGTTCTCCAGGGATTAGGCCCATGCAACAAGGTTCCTTAAGTCTCTATCCTGCATTGAGAGCCTTGCAAGCAGGTTCCTGAACCTGTACAAAGTCCCTTTGAAATCAGTAGTGAAATGGAATCAGATTGGGCCTTTAGTTTAAGGGTGAGAGGAAAAAACTGACCTTTAGGGAAGTCTCCTGAAATACTCCAGAGCTCATGCCTGCATGTGTATACCACAATTAAACAGCCTCTTAGTCTGAGTGTGAGTCAGCTGATGCGGGCCAGCCACTGGTGTCTAACTGCAGTGTAGACATCCCCAAGAGTATAATTTATGTGAACAATCACTTGAAGAAAGAATAGTTACTTATCCCAAAGTAACTGGCTCTTTGAGATGTGGTGTTCACACAGATTCCATGTTCTGCCCTCCATCCTCATTTAACAGCATCCCAACACCTGGGATTCTTATTGGCAAAGGAACTGAGTGGTGGTCAAGGCTGCCTCATCTCTTATGCCCTTGCCTGTGGCATGGCTGCTGGAACTAGGGGTGCTTTAGGTGCTGCCGCACTCCCTGTCTTCAAGTGGTTTCCATCATATACAGGGCTCACAGTTTTGGTTCAATGGCTCTCAGTACCCCCACTGTACAAATTTGTTCCAGCAGCCCTGGTCAGTGGTGGTCATGAGGGTTGCAGGCATGGCCACAACACATACTGCTATTCAAAAATAACCCAATCTCGTGCATAAACTGCATGTGTGCCAAGATTGGACTCTTGTCTCACTTTACCTTCGTATAAAATGGGTCTAAATGTATTTCCAAACATATTTGCTTGTAAAGTGTTTGTTTGAGAGAGAAGCGAAAGGCACTTCAGAACTGTAAAGCTTTTATTATTCAATAGCAAGTTAAAAAAAAACAACTTTAAGGTGAACGTTTTAATGGCAAAATGACACAGGTTGATGAAAGGCTGTTCAGACTTCTTTCCCATATTCTTTGGCATGCATGCAAAGTAACTTTTTCGAAAAAGTGTGTAAGTCCTATTTGACTTTCAATACAGTTTAAGCACATGAGTCACATAGATGCTGCTGAAAATTTTACTTCTAGTCCTGATTCATCTTTGGAATGAGTGTCTGCTTCCTTTCAAGGTGGTGATACAGCTGTGTTATGGAAAAACTAAATGTTTTTGTCACTTACAATTTTTGATGTTTTGCACAGAACATATGACAAGAATTGTAGCAGTGATGCATATTTTCCTTTTTCTGTTGATTATTCTACCTGGCGGCCACCTTACTACTTCAGTAGGTCATTGGATGCAACCTTGACTGTAGTATTGGCCTAATGTATCCCATTCCGGGGCTAGTGGATGCATTGATGTTGGCTTCCTTTAAAAGAACCCTTTACTAAAAGACAGTACTGTTAATGTGTAATGTCAGTGTGACTCATTACGGCGTTTAACTATGGTGTGAACAAGGTGCACATTTTATGTGAACTGAATGTTTTCATCTACTTGAGTGCTATTTTCAAGGGACGTTTTCAAGGTTGATAGAGCCAAAAGTGACTTCTCCTGGTGTGGGAGGGAAAGTGTAGTAAGTTGTCTGTCTAGTAGTTAGGAAAGAAGTGCTGGTGTTGAAAAGGTAGATAAGGCATCATACCCTTAGATGAAAGGGTACACTCCCTTCTAGCTAGAGAGATGGGGATTGGGAATTCCACCTGGAGGGTGAGTTCCCAGGGGATAGCTGCTAGGAACATGAGGGTGGTTTACCTGATCTTGGAACTACATTTTTCATATCTGTCATGGGCTAATAATTGTCTGACAAATGTAAAGCTCTTCTGACGCTCTTCTTCCTCCTCAAGTTGCTGGAAGTGAAGGAAGAAGTTTCTTCTTCTTCATCTCAGCAACTGTGGAGAGGGAGGTTTGTGTAGTGTGGTCAGTTCCCTCTCCTCCCTCCTCTGAAAGTGCTCTACAACTCTAACTCACTTACAATCTCCTGGTTGCTGTGAGTAGGGGCAGGGTGGATAAAAAAATTTTTTTAAATAAAAATCAGTTTTTTTTCCTCCAAGTATTTTATCTAAAGATTAGTTTTAATTAAATTACATTATAGCTCAAAGATATCTCCCTATGGAATTGGGATTATAAATTCTATTTCTACAGTATGGGACAATATATTCATGTAATGGTTAAGAAACATTTTTTGTAAATGAGTTCCAATAGTTCATGGATTAGGGACCCATTTTATGGGGTTCCAGGGGCTTCTGTATAGATTATTTAGGTTAATCTTTCTATCTACCCAATGGGACTCAGTGCTCAGTCCAGAAGATACTATCGGAGATGGTTAGTTTTGCAGTTCTCAAACTGTGGATTTGTGTCTCCAGAGAGAACATGCTTGTTAACACAAATGTTTTTAAATAAATATATAGAGGTGAGAAATAAGGCTTCAACCATATTGTCCCTCTGCAAATGTGCGTACACAGAGTCAATCCCTTATACCTCTCTCTAAAAGTGCAAAGTTTTGAAAAGTTCAATGAACAGAAGATTTTTGGGGGCAGAATAGATCTGAACAAGGAGGAGAAGTCTGGAGATAAATGTGAAAAGGGAGGGACAGGCAGTAGAAACAAAAGTGAAACTGAACAGCATATTCCAGAAATCTTGGGGTCTTTCTGAGTGTAGCCTTCATTGATTTGAGATCTACCATACCATTCTCTCACTAGAAGAGAACCTATAATGGCAGCAGGCCGTGAAAGAGACCCAGTCTGGTAATAAGAACCATTCAAAAATATGTTTGCTAATGATGTGTTAAAGAAAATCACACCAGTGAACTGGTAGAAGTCACTTAAGCACTTGGATTCAGAGATAGTTGAAGTGATGATCATAGAATATCAGGGTTGGAAGGGACCCCAGAAGGTCATCTAGTCCAACCCCCTGCTCGAAGCAGGACCAATTCCCAGTTAAATCATCCCACCCGGGGCTTTCTCAAGCCTGACCTTAAAAACCTCTAAGGAAGGAGATTCTACCACCTCCCTAGGTAACGCATTCCAGTTTCACCACCCTCTTAGTGAAAAAGTTTTTCCTAATATCCAATCTAAACCTCCCCCACTGCAACTTGATCTCACTTTTAACAGCAGTAGTATCTCCTGCTGGTATATAAAGAATATTTTCTTCCTTTTGACTAATTCATTCCAAATTGAGAAATTGTTTGGGACCTGAAAAAGCAGGAAAGCTTGTTTTTCTTTTCCAGATTATGAACAACCAGGAAAACGAAGGTGAAGATGACAGAGTTAGCTGCAGAAGCCAATATTTTAAGTTTCTCTTGTTGACCTGGCTGACAGTCTATTTTAATGATTTTTTTTAATATTTCATTTAACTATTTTAGTGAAAAACAATTCTAACAGAAACCAACCTGATTTTAAACAACTTGAATGTTTAACTAAATTCAAAAATTCATATACTTGTTTTGTTAAAATATTATGCATTTGCTGTTGAAGAAAAAAATCCAGAATACACAATGTTGTTTTTTAGTTAAATAAAACCATTTAAATGTCTGTCTGGGGATCTTCTCCTAATACAGCAAGGCAAGAAAATCCTCCAAATATTAACGATTAACCTGTTGAATTGGAGATAGTTCACCTCCCAATGACTTCATAAATATCTGCTTCAATTACCTTTGGTAAATGAAATAACCAAACAATCATTAATTTTCTGATATAGCTGTAAAACTAATCTGAAAAGTTTTCAAAATAAATCACTTTAAAAATGTATAGTGTACCTTCTAAAAATGAAACCTACATCTATCTTTGAGTTGTGAAGAATATGTATTAAGGTTATAACAACCAACAAGAATGCACTTACGTAGAAAGCCATGATTAAATTGAGTCTTCCTGACTAGTGATTTTAAATCAAATCCACCCTGAGTAGGGGGTGACTATATAGATTCCCGCTCCCCTGTGCTTCCCCCCGCTCTCCATTTTTGTTCTGTTCCCTTGTGAGTAACTTCAGTGTCTCCCTTCACTGCAGCTCACAGCCTTTCACAGCACCAGCAACATAACATTGCTATAATTCTTGACAGCTTCGCTGCCCGCTGGTTTCTGAATAGCTGCCATGTAACTGTGTGGTCTCGTTGACCTTTGCTGCTCACCAGACTTTTAATTGTGGCGGGGACATTAGAACTGCATGCAAACTTCATTATATTTGTTCATGTTTTAAAGGTTATCCTTGTAATCCTAAAAGCTAGAAACTTTTTTTTTTAAAAAGACCTCAATTTCTGCAGTAATGAGTGGTTCTGTCTTTCCGTTTGCCAGGAAAAGTTCACTGTGGCCCAGTAGCGGAGTGGAATTTTCAAATTCTGCTACTACGGAGAAGGGCATCCTAAAGTCAAAGTTGCATGTGTATTGGTCTTGTTTTTGTCTTCTTTTTTTAAGATTGAGCGGATGTAGTGAAAATATTTTGAATTAATCTCAGTTTTTCTTTTCATTCCTAATCCTGAGGAAGCTGGAGCAAGCTACACTGATATTTGTTTCCCCTGCTCCCAATTGCACTTCAGTAAATAATCTCTAATATGAAACAGTTCAATCAGGAGAGGTGTATGGAGAATAATGTACTCTACAAGTTGGACATTTTAATTACTAATAAAAAGCAGGATCCTTTTAATTAGAGGAAGTAACTCGTGCATGTTTTGGTGGACCCTAAGAAGGGGGGAGGGGGGAGAGAGATAGTGACGGTGTTGGTTTTCTGTCTCCTATGTTTGGTGGTTTTTTTGTTTTTTGAGGTTTACTTTAATTTAAAAGAGCATGGATTTCTACTATTTCAGGTGCTGTACTAATGAGCATATTCCTCTTGTAATCTTGAATTGAATTTGTATCTCAATTGGATTACAAATCTCATTTCAAATGTCTGCTTCCAAGTTGTAAACTTTCTTCTTAGATTCAGCCAGCCTGCTGTTTTGGCTGCCTCAGTCTTCACAGATTATATTAGCTATTGAACTTTTGCACACTGTGTGCATTTACATTTTTGTTACATGTAATTTAAATGCCTCTGACTGATGCTCTTCTAAAGTAAGGTAAACAGAGAATTGCTTGGTGATTTAGTGGATAATGAGCTTTGCCTCTAGCAAAACTACTCAAAGGGTTCACTGTCAAACTGAGGAATATATCTAGTGGTGCACCACAGGGGTCATTTCTGTAACTGGTATTAGTCAATATTTTCATTAATGACATGGATAATAGAGTGGGTGTGTACACTAAAAAATTTCCAGATGACATCAATCTGGGAGGGATTGCAAGAATTTTGGAGGACAGGATTAGAATTCAAATTGAACTTGGAGAATTGGTCTGAAATAAATTGGATGAAATTCAGTAAAGACTTCACTTAGGAAGGAAAAACAAATGCCCACTAGAAAATGGGGAATAATTGGCTAGTTGGTAGTACTGCTGAAAAGGGTCTGGGGTAGTAGTGAATCACAAATTGAATGAGAGTCAGCAATGTGATGCTGTTGCGAAAAAAAAAAAAGGGGGGGGGAAGGGGGGTAATTTTCATCCAATTGTCCACTAACTTACCCTGATTGAGGTACATTTCCTCCCTGACCTTTTTCTTACTTCTCCATTTGTTAATCTCAATGCAAGGACAGTCATGCCTCAAAATATTTCTGGGGTACTGATATATAGTGTAACGAATCCTTGACCACTTGCAGGTTGTCTCAGTTTAGAACTAAGTATCTACTTCATGAGTACTGACGATGCAAGTAGGGGCTGGGTCTAGTATTTGGACCCATTCTTCCATACACTGTAATCCCTGTAATTTTGTCCCATTCTTTCCCACCCCTCTGACATTAATATTTCATTCTTTTCTAATCAGTTTGGTAGAGCAGGTCAGAGAACTTCAAATGGCTTCTTGACTTTCCCTTTTAAAGCTCTTCATAATTTATTCCTGTCCTGCCTGACTGATCTAGTAACGTTTCTTAAAGTGGACTCTTGCTTTTGCTTTGTCAGCATTCTCAGCCTTCACTATCCATCACACAGCTTCTCCCTTAAACTTTATGCACAGGAAAAAACTCCCTCATAGAAGCTGAACAGTCACTACCTTAACCTCCCTTAAATTGCTCCCTAAGACACTCTTCTGTTGTGTTGCCTGCAACATCCAGTCTGCTGACCATGGCCAAGCGGGTGTGACTCTTCCCTTCCCCCCGCTTTTCTATTCCTAATCTCTAATCCTAATTACAAAAAATTCACCCCCCGCAATACAGTAATTAATTGTGCCGATTCTTAACTGTATTCACATATGTATTCCCCTCCTCTACCCTTTGTCTGTCTTCCTTTAGATTGTAAGCACTTTGGGTAGGGATTACCTCTCTATACTCGTTCAGTGTCTAGCACAAGTGATACCCTGTCCTGATTTTGGCTTTTGGATACTACCATAATGTTTACTGCAGTACACCCTCGCTATAACGAGCCTTCGTAATAACAAACCTTCAGATATAATGAACCTGGTCCTTGGATCCTATCTCCAGCCCTGTGGAAGTTAGTCAGCTTGCTTAAATTCATTTTCTGTCACGTGTACCAACCTAAGAGAACCATCTCCTAACTCTTATATGTTTTTGTCTTCAATCTTTTCAGTTTGGTTAAAAATGTAAAGTAAAAAAGACAAGTTTCATGTTACTGTATTATGTTTGGCCTTAATAAAATTATTAGGATAATATGATAACTTTGCTTGAATTTTCTCAGCTAACCAGTTTAAATCCTAAACTTAATATACCATAGTCATAAATTTGGTTGCATATTTTTGTTCCCCTTGGTAGGTGATCCATGTACCATCTCATCTCAGATGGAACTGGAAGAAGCCTTCCGTTTGTATTGTCATCATGGAGATGAAGGACTCATTATTCATGGCAAGTACTCTGCAATTTTAGAACCTTATCTAAATTTCTTGTGAGGAGGAATAAAGCAGTTCAGGAGCCCTGTGCAATATAAATACTCGCTGAGCTTCAACGCTGCAAGGACGTGTTAAATTAAATATTCTTTGGGCTGACTTCTGGTCACTCTTGCAGTCGTTTTATGTACTGAGTCATGTTGGCTGGTATCCTTTGTAAGTTTGTAATCTACTGTATATACTCGTTCGTTTATAAGCAGACTCCCCCAAGATGGCTAGGTAAAAATAGTAGAAACTGTATGACCCTTTCATAAGCTGACCCTATGTTTCCGGGGTTGGCAAACTTTGGCTCCTGGCTTGTCAGGGTAAGCTGCTGGTGGGGTTGGGACGTTTTGTTTACCTGGAGAGTCTGCAGGCATGGAGCCCATCAGCTCCCTGTGGCCGCGGTTCACTGTTCCCAGCCAGTGGGAGCTGCGGGAATTTAGAGGGATTTAACTGGTGGTTTTATTTCTGAATTTGCTTCTTATCCCTGCAGACCTGCAATCAGATCTGCACAGATGTTTTCCTATCCTCTGTGGAACCCCATGGAAGCAGGAAGGACTCTGTACAGCTGCAGGAGTCTGCCTGTGTGGACCTTATTGCAGGTTTAGGGAGTCTGCTTGGGTAGTATGCTTCATGATACACTTTAAAAAAGTATTTGGGCAAGTTAGTTTCTGGATTAGCGAGTTTGCATTGCTGATTTTTGTGTCTTCATAACCCCACCTGAAATATTTGTTTACAAGCTTGCTGGAGAGGAAGATACCAGTACAAAGGGCTCAGTTCAGTCACATTAAAGATAACAAAGCTATAATATATATAGTCATATATAATATAACTGCTAAAATAGACTATCTAGGCAAATGATAATTTTGACATTAGGTCTCTATTTCAACTTTTATTTTTAATAAAATACTTGTGCTTCCATTTTTAAGAACCAATTATGGAAGCTTTTGACAACTTCAGTTTTTCAAGTAGATCTACACCTTATGTGAATGGGTAATGCACATGTTATGTAAATGAATAATGCAACAAATTATTATAAACCAATTTTTTATTGGTACGTTCCTAATGTAAACCATGTATTTTTCTATGTTCCGTTTTTTCAGGAGTCTCATGTCAGCTACATTATCTTCCTCCTCTCTTTTGGGCTTTTTTAAGTATGTGCTTCATGGTCTTCACTGTAGTGAAGAGGACCTTGGAGCAATGGTGAAAGCACAGTGCTGGAAGCTGGGAAATCTGGGTTCTGTTTCTAGCTCTCCTACAGGCTTCCTGTTCAACCTGGGGCATATCATTAGTTTGCTGTGTTTATGTTCAAACTATAAAACGGGGATAATACGTCTTCATCTCATAAAGGTGTTGAATGGATTAATTCATGTTTATATACTTCTTTGCTATCCGTAAATGAAAGATGCTGTGTAGGGATTTGATCCAGAGTCCATTGAAGTCAATGGGAGACTTTCCAGTGATTCAGTGGGCTTTAAGTCAGGCCCTATGTACAGCATACTGTGGTGTTGCTAGAATAATTGATTCTATGATCGTGGCATAAGAAGCTGGTTTAACCAGTTGTTTCTCAGAGCAGAACTGAAAAAAATCTAATCTTCCAAAAATTGTTTTAGATAAAGTAATTTATTACTTCAATAATAAGTGTCTGTTTTTGTTTTAGTTTTCCCCAGCATTCCAGAGAAACCAGGCATGCCATGTCCAGGAGAAGACAGTGAGTACTATGTCTTTTGGCTTTGCTCTTTATCTTATTGTCTTAATTTTTGATTCATATGTGTAAGAGATGTTTGCTTACTTGAAGTAGCTTATGATATATAATTAGGAAAAGGGTAAATGTATAACTGTGCAAGGATTGTTTAGAATATAAAAAATAAGGAGCAAGCATCTGGTGGCATTTTTAATGCTAATAAGAGTTAATACTGGTTTCCAGTAACTGACATAGTTTAAAACTCCAATAAATACAACCAAGTGGTTTAACAATCAAATAGACTGACATACTGGTACAGTTTAGGGTGACCAGATGTCCCGATTTTATAGGGACAGTCCTGATATTTGGGGCTTTTTCTTATATAGGCTCTTATTCCCTCCCCCCCACCCCCCATCCCAATTTTTCACGCTTGCTGTCTGATCATCCTATACAGTTGGCACTCCTGTTTGCAATCAAACTGTGCATCTTCATAAGATCTAAAGGCAATTACAAATGACTGGTAAGTATAGGTCAGTTTTAGTCTTATCTACAAGTGCAAGGTTTGTAGCTTTGATAGCAGGGATTGATTCTGAATAGATTATTTTTCAGAAATATTTTGTGTGTGTGTGCTGCTAATAAATACCAAATGTGCAAGACTGAGTGGAGGGTAGCAAGCAGAGCTATCTTCAATTAAATATTTACAGGATATTTGTCATTCAAATCTTTATCTAAGGTGCTGCAGTTATTTTCTTTAAGTATACAGGCATAATGCTAGGTTTCAGAGTTACAGCCGTGTTAGTCTGTATTCGCAAAAAGAAAAGGAGTACTTGTGGCACCTTAGAGACTAACCAATTTATTTGAGCATGAGCTTTCGTGAGCTACAGCTCACTTCATCGGATGCATACCGTGGAAACTGCAGCAGACTTTATATATTCACAGAGAATATGAAACAATACCTCCTCCCACCCCACTGTCCTGCTGGTAATAGCTTATCTAAAGTGATCATCAGGTTGGGCCATTTCCAGCACAAATCCAGGTTTTCTCACCCTCCACCCCCCCACACAAATTCACTCTCCTGCTGGTGATAGCCCATCCAAAGTGACAACTCTTTACACAATGTGCATGATAATCAAGTTGGGCCATTTCCTGCACAAATCCAGGTTCTCTCACCCCATCACCCCCCTCCCAAAAACCACACACACAAACTCACTATCCTGCTGGTAATAGCTCATCCAAAGTGACCATTCTCCCTACAATGTGCATGATAATCAAGGTGGGCCATTTCCAGCACAAATCCAGGTTTTCTCACATCCCCCCACCCCCATACACACACAAACTCTCTTCTGCTGGTAGTAGCTCATCCAAACCGACCACTCTCCAAGTTTAAATCCAAGTTAAACCAGAACATCTGGGGGGGAGGGGTAGGAAAAAACAAGAGGAAATAGGCTACCTTGCATAATGACTTAGCCACTCCCAGTCTCTATTTAAGCCTAAATTAATAGTATCCAATTTGCAAATGAATTCCAATTCAGCAGTTTCTCGCTGGAGTCCGGATTTGAAGTTTTTTTTGTTTTAAGATAGTGACCTTCATGTCTGTGATTGCGTGACCAGAGAGATTGAAGTGTTCTCCGACTGGTTTATGAATGTTATAATTCTTGACATCTGATTTGTGTCCATTTATTCTTTTACGTAGAGACTGTCCAGTTTGACCAATGTACATGGCAGAGGGGCATTGCTGGCACATGATGGCATATATCACATTGGTGGATGTGCAGGTGAACGAGCCTCTGATAGCGTGGCTGATGTTATTAGGCCCTGTGATGGTGTCCCCTGAATAGATATGTGGGCACAGTTGGCAACGGGCTTTGTTGCAAGGATAAGTTCCTGGGTTAGTGGTTCTGTTGTGTAGTATGTGGTTGTTGGTGAGTATTTGCTTCAGGTTGCGGGGCTGTCTGTAGGCAAGGACTGGCCTGTCTCCCAAGACTTGTGAGAGTGTTGGGTCATCCTTTAGGATAGGTTGTAGATCCTTAATAATGCGTTGGAGGGGTTTTAGTTGGGGGCTGAAGGTGACGGCTAGTGGCGTTCTGTTATTTTCTTTGTTAGGCCTGTCCTGTAGTAGGTAACTTCTGGGAACTCTTCTGGCTCTATCAATCTGTTTCTTTACTTCAGCAGGTGGGTATTGTAGTTGTAAGAAAGCTTGACAGAGATCTTGTAGGTGTTTGTCTCTGTCTGAGGGGTTGGAGCAAATGCGGTTGTATCGCAGAGCTTGGCTGTAGACGATGGATCGTGTGGTGTGGTCAGGGTGAAAGCTGGAGGCATGCAGGTAGGAATAGCGGTCAGTAGGTTTCCGGTATAGGGTGGTGTTTATGTGACCATTGTTTATTAGCACTGTAGTGTCCAGGAAGTGGATCTCTTGTGTGGACTGGACCAGGCTGAGGTTGGTGGTGGGATGGAAACCCACCTAGCAATATTGTTAACCTATCCAACTATACTCTCAGCCCAGCAGAAGCAGCTGTTCTGGTTTAACTTGGATTTAAACTTGAGCTATTACCAGCAGGATAGTGAGTTTGTGTGTGTGGTTTTTGGGAGGGGGGTGAGGGGGTGAGAGAACCTGGATTTGTGCAGGAAATGGCCCAACTTGATTATCATACACATTGTGTAAAGAGTTGTCACTTTGGATGGGCTATCACCAGCAGGAGAGTGAATTTGTGTGGGGGGGTGGAGGGTGAGAGAACCTGGATTTATGCTGGAAATGGCCCAACCTGATGATCACTTTAGATAAGCTATTACCAGCAGGACAGTGGGGTGGGAGGAGGTATTGTTTCATATTCTCTGTGTGTATATATAAAGTCTGCTGCAGTTTCCACGGTATGCATCCGATGAAGTGAGCTGTAGCTCACGAAAGCTCATGCTCAAATAAATTGGTTAGGCATAATGCTGTTTCCCAGGTACCACTGTGAATCAACTATTGTTGAATGACCACCACTAATGACTACCATTGTAGATAACTAATACATTAGAGAAGAATATTCCTAAACATTTGTTTTGTAAAGGCAAATTGACAGAATAAGTCAAGTAACAAAAACTTTTGGGAAGGTAAAATTATGCTATTTTGACTCACTTGCTTCACAGTCTCGGAATATAAAGCAATATTCTGATTCATGCAAAAAAGCATGGCAGTGCACATAAATGTGATACTTTTTGCCAGTTGCATATAATTAAGATAATGTGGACAATTCTGTTCTCCCATATATAAATACAGGATTTAAAATATGGGTCTGTTTTTTGAGAACCATCTTGATCTAGTCTTACTTTCTATTGGGCTGTAGAAAATGGAGCAAGGTAGAGTAGATTTCTTAATTGTTGAGCTGCAGTGCATCAAAGATGGCCTTGTAAAAGTCAGGTATTTGGATGGGTGTTGTCTTTATTGGCTCTATCTGAATTACAACAAGGTTCTGACCATCAGAATAAGCAACTTTGGGTAAGTTACAATACGGAAGAATCTTCAAGTTTTATATATAGGACATGTTTTGTACATTTCTGGTAGTACCAAAAAAATAGTTTTCTTTTAGACAGTTTCTTTAGGTTTCAGAAAACCTAAATCACTTTAAATGTGTAAAACATCCAGATTGCTAGATGGTCTTGTGTCCCTTTTTGGGATGCAGTGGAATGGTCTATGTGAGGAGAATTCTATCTCAATAGTTATAAGGCACTCATTCCCAGATAGTGAAGACATCATACCTGATCTATTTTTCTTAGTTGTGCGAGATTTTTTCTCCTGTGTATCTATGGAGATTTAATTCTTGTTTGGTTTCTCTCCAGTTTCACTGATGAAATAGTCAACAGTCTTCTTTCACTGTATCATGTAATGCACTCTGCTGGCGGTGCAAGAAAATGAGGCCTGCATTTTCCCTTGAAGGTTAATCTTGAAGTGCTAGATGTGTGTTCATGTTGAACAGTATGTTGAAATTCCATGGGCATTTTAACTTAATGTCATGTCTCTTTTAGATTTGCCAGTTGTAAAAAGTTCTGGTCCTGTTACCCATTTTCATTAGGTGAAAACATCATCTGACCACTCCAGATAATGTGCTTGTAGCCCAAGATATATTCTTGCTGCAAGTTGTATAATTTAAATACTATTTATTCTGACATCTGAGTTTAGCAGTTCTTTCCTAAATTGAACCTGGTGCTCATGAAAGGTGTCATTTACATACACCGCTGGAAACTGAATCTGTTATTGCATATGCTGCACTATAGATGGTAGTTAAAGCTTGTGTGCATTTCCTTGCTGCTTTGCCTCCAACTTATTTTAGTAGTGACCATTTAAGGTCTGCAGATTAGTATCCATGTCCATGCAATCCTTGACCTCGGAGACTGCGTTCAGATGGGCCAGGATGGATTGTTTAGCTGATTAGACAGCTGTTGAATGGCTCTGGCACTCTACCATTACCAACCAGGGCAGAATTTGGCACCAGAGATTTAGGTAAGTATTGCAGTTTTCCATTATCAATCCCCAGACTATTCATCCCCAGTTGAAGCAGTCATCTCTGAACAAGCAGCCAATAGTTGATTTTTATTATTTGGTTTGTTACTATACAATTATTGGTAAAACAAGCAAAGTCAGACCTGTCTGGACCATTCCGTCAGGGCTCTTTCATCACCACCTAAGAATGTTTTTTAGTCTTGGGTAGGATTAAAAATTGGAAGACATTAACAATGTGATTAGTGAACTAATGGACATCCCTTGTATTTACACATTGCGATAGAAGAATTCCAATAAAGAGCCGGCTGAAATTACAGAACCATGCAGAGATTTGTACTGCACATTACCCGAAAAACAATCCAGTTCACTGCAAACAGAGGACACTGAAATTAAAGACTACTAATTCCAGTAGTTTGATAGATGTTATTGTAAAGAAACCAAGGAACAGGAATATAATTGACTTATGAAGCCAATTATGGCCAGAGCTGAAGTCTACTGAAATCAGTGGAAAGACTTCCATTGGCTTCTCTAGGTTTTGGAACAGACCCCAAAATAAGTAAATCCCTCAGCTGACATACATGAAGGGCTCTTCAAGTGATATAAGAATTTTTTCATGCAATTGTTTTTAATAATCTTTTGTAAAATATGCACTCGGAGCCTCAGTACAGAAAAGCCAAGGGCAGCATGGACTAAGAGCTGGGATTTAGGAATGTTGGGGCTGATTCCCAGCTCTGCTACTGGACTGCTCTGTGACCTTGAGCAAGTCACTTCCCTTTTTCTGCTTCAGTTCCCCCTCAAAAACCAATACTCAGTCTGGATTAATTCAAAGTTAGATATTTCTAAAGTGCTTTCCTTTTTCATAGACCACTGATGTGTGTACCATCAGGTGTCCTGAAAATTAAAGTACTGACAAGTCATGGTTCTATTAGTACAGCCCATCAACTGGAACATACTGAGCTGCTTTGAGTTTTTGATAGTTCCAGAAGATCACTACGTTTTTTTCAAATTCAGCATGAAGGTTATTTGTGAAATAATTGTTGAGCACAGGTAAGAAGAAATTCCAAATTGTACCAATCCAGATTAGTACTAATCCCAAATAAGATTGTTTGGCCCTAAAGTATGATAACACAAAGTAAGCTGTTACCTTAACTAACCTGGGGAAGAGACAGTTACCTAAAGAGAGAAACATCAGGGGAGAATTTTAAACAAATGTAAAGTCTGATTCTGAAAAGTCACTATCTAAAAATTAGAGAAGATGGGTGAGGTAATACCTTTGATTGGACCAATTTCTGTTGGTGAGACAAGCTTTTGAGCCATACAGAGCTCTTCTTCAGAGTTCTTCTAATATCCTGGGACTGACATGGTTACAACTACACTACATACAACTAAGTTAAAAATCGCACTTTCTTTCTCAATAGATATGTTCCTTGTGTCTATTCAGTCACTTTACTTTCTATCTGCTGTTAGCACTGCAGATCCAGTTAAAATATGAGAGTGTGTGAGCTGGATTCTGTTCTTGCTGGCATATCATCAATTTAACTAAATTTTGATTACATAATCTTTGTCAACCTGAAAGAACCTAGCTTGATTTTCAGATCCTAGACTAATGGTATCCTAGAATATCAGGGTTGGAAGGGACCTCAGGAGGTCATCTAGTCCAACCCCCTGCTCAAAGCAGGACCAGTCCCCAATTTTGGCCCCAGATCCGTAAATGGCCCCTTCAAGGATTGAGCTCACAACCCTGGGTTTAGCAGGCCAATGCTCAAACCACTGAGCTATCCCTCCCACCCCAGGCAGAATGTTTGCACAGAAGCTGTGAGATGGGATTCCTAGCTCTAATAGACAGACGTGCTAGATTCATGCAAGCTAGCACTCTGAAAGTCAGTGTGGCTACAGTGGCATGGGTCTCTGGCTAGCTGCCCAGATATGTATGCAGGAGGTCAGGTGGGATTGTACTCGGGTGTCTTGCCTGAAGTGCCACTTGTGCTATTGTGGCCACACTGTTTTTAGCACGCGATCTAGAGTGTATGTCTACTTGAGCTGAGAATTGCTCTTCCCAGCTGCTGTATAGACATAAGTTTGCAATGCTGGAAAAAAAATACACTTGTAAGCTGAGCAAATTTGACCGAGTCACTGAAACACAATAAATATGAGCAATCACAATTCCATTTCTACAGTTAACTTTTCAGAGAGGAATTGCCTACTACCATTTTTTCCTTTGGTTTTTTAAAATTATTTTCAACATGACATAAGCTTAATTCCTTGATTGTTGTGACTCAGAAGAATAGGCTGAAGAGATTACTGTTGTGAATGAATTTAGGTTCAAATCCAGTGCTGCTCAATCCCTGGCCTGAGTAAGCCAGGTGGGGCACTGAGCTAATGCTAGAGAGAAGAATTCTTCCAATCTCCAAAGGCGGCTGGACCTTCAGAGGCTGCTTGAGTCCATGGGCTGGAGCAGTCTCGACTGTCTTCTACCTAATACCTTTTGGCTGCTCATGCCTTGTTTCTTCTGCCGTATGTAATGGCACATCACTTATGCTGGCAAAGAGTTCATTGGATCATGGAAGAGGAGGGCTGCACTTTGCCCTTGAGTGTGACAGAAAGGTGACTAAAATCTTCTGTCCACAGAACAGGTGAGAGTGTGGGCGTGATTGTTGAAGCTTCCCTCCTGCAAGCTAACTCTGTCTTGGAGGCGTGACCTCTAGAGGTGAGAAGACTGTTCACTTTTCATGTCTATTCAGTCCTTGGCCTCCACTGTAGACTTTTGAGTCAGTTGGGTTCATGTTTTTTGTGATGTGGACACCTTTTTCTACTAAATTTGACTTGACACCATCAACTCATTGTGTTGGGCCATTGAACAGCCAATAGATGGTAACTTTTGGTCACCTCTTGTCTCAGACCAGTGACATCCCTTGATTCACCTAATCCCTCCCAAATGTAATTTGAGGCTTTGAGTTTCTAGGGGTTCTTCTAAATCACAGTAGTACTGGGTTGTTAATTTAATATAAACTGTAAAAAGAGCATTGGTTTAATCTGATAATGTTGGAACACCTTTAGGGAGAAAGTGGAAGTGAACAAAGTATGTGCAAATATTAAATGGCATGTTAGAGATGTGTTCCAATTTAACATGATCTCAGTTAAAGTAACTTGGATATTTTAGGACATTAACTCATAGCTGTCCTGATTGTACTGCTCCATATTATAAACTATATTAATCTGTAGAGATACATAATTCAGTTGACCCGTTTCCCTGTTGGTATGTAGAATGCTCATTCTTGTGCTGTTTTAGTAATCTTGTTGAATCATACTTTGTTTGAAAAGCCTGTTTAGTAGGATGTGCTTGGTAAGGGATTTGCAATCAGGTTTCTAAAGATGTAATGAATGAATTTTGTACACATTGTCTCTTGCAGTTATGGGACCTGAGTGGACACCTGGTATTGTGAACTAGTTTTGACTGTTTCCATGTTATGGTGTTGAGATATTAGATTGTATCAACACTAATTAATTTAGCATAAATTGATGTGTTCAGTATTGCTTGTTAGCTGCATGAATACAGCTAGAATCGTCATTATATAATTCTACTCAAAGTGCTATTGATATTGGTGATTTTGATTATTTAAAGGATATGAGGTGAAAGTGGGTTACTCTGAAGAGTATTTTAAGTTTAACTTAAAATATACTTCTCAAAATCCATAGTAAAATGAGTTTACATTTGCCTGCTAGTTTTAACTGCATGCAAAATGTGATATGAGCAATGTTGGAGTAGAAAGTTACAAGATTTTTAAGTATTTGAATTGTTTCAATTTTTTGTTTATCTTTTATTCTTATCTTACAATATATCTTTATGGTATTCTCTTATATTAAATCATTTTAAAAAACATTTTTGGTATTTACTGCATATCCTATTTAAATTGAACTATATAAATAAAGATTTTTTAGGTTTGTCTCAAATTATTTGCATGGACAAGTGAAAAAATTCTCCACTAAATTAAAATAGGCTACCCACTTATATTATCAATCTGTCAGTACAAACTGTGTTTTACAATTTGTACAAAACTATGGACACTTTGGAATGGAGCATATGAAGAACAATCAGTTGAATCTCCAAATCAAATCAATCTAACTTTTAGTGCTTTGCTCTGTGTCATTGATATTAGGTTATGAAGTACCTATTTATAGTGTTCTGTAATATTCTGAAGTAGCTTTTTATATGATGTGACTTTTGTTTAAATTTTTTTTGCCCTCTACAACTACCTCTAAAGATGGCAGAAAATATTTATTTAGAGTGTTCTGTATTCATGTTGCGGTGGTGTACGGTATGTTGAAATAGAATAGTATGATTGCAGTCTACCTGGAACTCCTGAAAAGATGGGATGTACTAAAGGTTGTCTCAGCTAGCAAAACTTTAAATAAAGAAT